>NW_023416311.1:107562903-109962903 GCF_014176215.1 Rousettus aegyptiacus
TCTGGCACAGCGCATCTCTACGCGAGAGCTCGGTGGCCTCCGGCTGTCACCGCCTCGCAGGCCCTTAATATTAAAAAAAAAAAAAAAAATGTCTCGTCAGAGTGTTTCGAATTTCAGAATTGTGGGTAAGGGATCACATCCTTATCCTGTCCTCATCATGATGCGGATGACATAGCGTGTTCTGAGATGAGATATCGGGTCATTTGTGAAATCTCCAGGCATATTTTTTTTTTCCGTATGAGGCAATGTTTCCCACTTTACAAAGAACTGAGCATTGGAAAGGAAACAGGAAGCACCTCCCAGGATCTGACAAAACGGACTCTGTGGTTCCCACCTAACTACAGGCCACCCCGCCCCCGCGACCTCTGTGAGCCGACCCGGCGCGGCCATGAAGCCAGGACCCCAGAGACTCGCCCTGGCACCCCACACAGACCCCCCCTTCTCTGTGCGCACGTGTCCTGGGCCCGGGCAGCCCGGCTGGGGTGGTGTAAGGGGTGCATCCTGTGGGTAGAGATGTCAGATTTAGTAGCCAGAAATGGGAAACGCCTCTTACATGTGAATTTCAGATCAACAATAAATAGTTTTTGTGTATTTCCTGCACAATATTATTGATGGACTTACTCTAAAATTTCATGGTTTGTCTGGAACAGAACTCATCATCTGGAATTCAGATTTAACTGGATGCCCTGCATTTTATCCGGCAATCCTCCAGGGCGGGGGCTGGAGGGGTGTCTCCAAGACTGAGCTGTCAGTAAAGAACAAGAACCCAGAAGGGCCTGCTTACCTGCGTCTCGCCCACCCCATGCCTGGTTTCCCGCCCCT
Organism: Rousettus aegyptiacus; assembly: GCF_014176215.1. Taxonomy (NCBI): domain Eukaryota; kingdom Metazoa; phylum Chordata; class Mammalia; order Chiroptera; family Pteropodidae; genus Rousettus; species Rousettus aegyptiacus. The sequence continues at coordinate 107,563,726 of NW_023416311.1, forward strand.
CCCCTGCCATCCCGTTTCGTGGGCAACCCCGAAAGAATATGCTCCTTACTCAGCGGCAGCCCCCGCACGCACGGCTCGGCGCCCCGTTTCTACCTCCAACTACATGCCTCGGGGTGCCTCTGAGCTGGTCCTTGTGGAGCAAATGAGAGGGTCCAGGAAGCGTTGGGCAAGGGGTGCCAGGGGAGCCTGGAGCTTGCCCGAACCCCGACGAGGGGAAGTTCTATCATCGTCCCTCTGTACCACGATCCTGTGTGGCTGAGCCTCTGAGGCACACACGCCCCGCTCCGAAGACACTGCCTCTAGAACATGAGCAGAGCCGATCACCCGGGGCCTTTCAGGGTCTCCCCGTGCCGGCAACCGACAGTCCTGGGCTTCCCTGTGAGTCTCCCAGGGGCCCGTGGGGTCTCGGAGTCCCGTCCTGACTGAATGAGCAGCGATGGGTGACGAAGGAAGCAGATGTTACTGAGGGTCTGCTGTCTGCCGGGTCTATCCTGCTGGAAGCCGTGAGGCTGGCATTATTCGCAAGGACACTGGGTCTCTCGTCAGGTTGATGTGACGTTCTCAGGGGCACATAACTCATGATCATCCAAGCCGTAAACCCGGCTTGGGGAGATTCCAGAGCCCACATGCTTCCCACTGCCTTCTTTATAATTAGAAATAATACATGGCGGGTTCCTCCCCCCGCCCCCCGCCCCGGAGGAGGGTAACCCACTGACTTAAATTTTCACTACCGTGTGAATGGATGGCACGAGACCCTCTCCTGCTACCGGATCCCCAGAGGTCAGGCCGGATCACAGAACAGAGGTCCCTGGACCCCTGAAGGTCAAAGGGCACTCCAGACAGAGGAATTGGAGACAGAGCACGTGTATTTCATGGTGTTGCCAAGGACCGGCCCTTTATTTGCTGTAAACCAGGTCCTGTCTTGAGGGAGCTGGGACAGTTCTGAAGCCACATTCCACAGATATCTCTGCACTGCTCGGGGGCTTCTCCTGGCCGATTCCAGCTGGGCAGAGTCACCCCTACGAAACCTCGGCATCATGGATTGGAGCCTAAAGCCCCTCTTATCCGGCGGTCTTCAAACTTTGCTGCCAATTACAATCCTCTGGGAGCAGGGACAATGCCCAAGCCACTCCCCACTAATTAGTAGGACCTCAGGAGTGGGATCCAGGCACGGGCGCTTTCAGACTCCCCCGTGAGGGGGACACACAGCGAGCCCCTCTCCCCGTGGTGTGTCCCGCCCCCTCATTCCCACGGACCTGGCGAAAAGAAAACGCGAATTCTGAGTGAGGAGGCCGGGGCGGGCCTGAGATTCTGCATGTTGAGCAAAACTCCCAAGCTCAGAGTGAAGTGTAGACCTGTGGAACCGCAGGGCTGATACCTGCAAACCAATCAGAATCTGCATTTTAACGAGGCCCCGGCGAGTGCCTGTTCGCCTTCCAGACACTCCGCTGCAGCGCAAATCCTTTACGGGCCAATGAGGAAGCGAAGGAGCAGGACGAGGGCGGGGACCGGCACCTGCGGCCACTTTCCGCCAAAAGCTCTAGGAAGTCGCACGCCCAGCGTCGTCTTCCCGCCGTTTGACGATCTCAGTCAAGAGCATTTATTTCTCCGGCAATTATGGCTTCAGCCAATGTATAGGATTTCCCTCTCCTAGTGCATTGAATTCAGGCGCAAAACCAAACCGACCCACGACTGTAACAAGGGAAGAAGATCAGAGAGAAGGATGAGGAAGATATAAAAACAGGACAGCCGCGAGGCGCACTGTCCCCCCGTCCCTTGATTCAAAGCTCTGCCATAACCGCTCGCCTGCAAGTGAGGTCACTCACGAAACACAGGCGGGGAGCTCAGTGGGAAGTTTGGGATCATTCCTGTGGGGAAAACAATCCGGAAGCGAGCTCAGCCCAGGAAAAAAATAAATAAATAAGAGTTTCCTCGGCCTCCCTCAGGCTGGGCTGATTTCAGTCCGGTAGCGGGAAAGGGTTAACTGAGCCGAAATGCCCATTTCCTCTATTTCCGAGGCCACAAAAGGCGGGAACGGAGCTGATGCTGGCCAGTCAGAGGGATCGGCCCTCAGGGGAGCCGGTCCAGTGTCTCTCAAAGGGCACCGGTGGCCGCAATCTGGAGTCGATTTTTGGAAATGATCACAAGCGACACACAACCTAGTCTGGTGAGTGAGGGGGGTGACCCCACGAGGTTTTGTTCTGGGAAGCAAGTGCAAGATGCGGCCATAACGTGGCCTTTCTGGTTTCCTCATGGGACTTGTCACCTGATTCTTCTAAAGGCGGCTCCTTACATAGTCCCGACTTCGTCCTCTGAGTGAGGACGGCAGCCCTGGGAAAAGCCTGGAATGTCTCCAGTACCTCTTTTGGAGGGCAAAGTGGTTCTGCCAAAAAAAGAAAAAGAAAAAAAGTCCCTAATTATCTAAGTCCCACCCACACCTCGGCTCACTAACGGTGATCACCCGTTTTCAGACTCGGGACAGGGCGCTGTGGTGGGTGCCGAGGAGGAAGAGAGGGTCAGCTCCGGGGGCGGGGGGAGGGGGCGGCACTGGCAGGTGGTGGGGGGGGGGACCTGGCAGTACCCACACTCACTTCCTGTGGCCAGGGGTGGCTTCGAACAACAGGAGCGGCCTCTCACCGTCCCGGAGGCCAGAAGGATGGAATGAAGCGTGGGCGGGCGCGTGCGCCGGAGGCCCCAGGAGCGCCTGCCCCTTGCCGCTGCCTCCAGCTCCGCGTGGCCGCCAGTCTCTGGCCGCAGCCTCCGATCTCTGCCTCCGGGGTGACACCGCCTTCTCCTCCTCTGCGTCCAATCTCTCTCTCCTTCCATCTTATAAGGATACACGTGATCGCATTCGGGGCCCACCTGGATAATCCGGGACACTCTCCCCATTTCAAAATCCCAAATTCAATCGCATCTGCAACGACTTCGCCACATGCGGTCACACTTACGGGTTCCAGGGATTAAACCTTGACACCTCTGGGTGCCAGCTCACCCTCCCGCAGCAGGATCGGGGCACCCATCCTTGTTGCCAGGGAGAGTGACACAGCCCCCCCCCCTCCCCACAGGTGGCGCAAGGCGACCCTACTGCAGCTCTACCCCAACAGTGGGAGATCTCCTCCCTCCCCCGGCTCTCCACAGGCTCTCCCTGTGTCAGGAGGGGGTCTGAGTGGCCCCGACTGCCACAGCCTCAGAGAAAGTCTGTCCACCTGCCTGGCTTCGGCTCTGCCAGCTCCGCCGGTCTGAGCGGAACCACGAGCTGACCGTCCGGGCGGCTGCCGTGACAGCCAGCCCTCAGCTTCATCCGCCTTTCATCTAGTCCGGACGGTTCTACGTTCTAAGTGCTCAAAGTGGGGTGTGGGGCCCGCCATCGGGGAGCTCGTTGGAAAAGCAGAATCTCAGGTTCCCGCATCAGAAGCTGCATTTTAACAGGATGCCCAGGGGGTCCCCAGGCAAGGACGGTCAGAGAAGCACAGGTCCAGGATAGTACCCCTCTCACAGCTGCTCCCTCCATTCAAGCTCAGTCCCCCTAACGGGGTGCGGGGTGCGGGGCTCCCCAGGGAAGGGGCATGTGGCTTAGAAACAAAGCAGTGCTCAACCTCCCTTCCTGACAATGTGTTCTGAATTTCAAATAACACTCTAACTTGGCTTGTTATCCTTATCAAGGGTTAGGGCAGGCGAGCGTGTACCTAACGGAGTCGAGCTCCGTTTCTCTTGACTGCGTGCCCACGTCCGGGCCCTGGCAGCGGGGGGCCAGCCTTCCTGGCCACCTGCCAGGAATCTCTAAAACCCACCTGACTGGGCCCTCCCTGCTTTGCCGCCCACATCTGTTGTTTATCCACCAGCTTCCTCTGGAAAAGGTCCCCTCCCGGTGGGAGGGGGCTGCCAAGCACAGCAGGCTCGCCTCCCTCCCTCCACCGGTCACATGACCCGGGTCACATGGTGGTCACATGACCCAGTCCTGCCAAGTAAAGCACTCTGTGGCCCTGGCCACAGCGATGGGCCCAGTGTCAGTCATGCGATTGAAACTAGACCACTCAGAGTTCTTCCCTGGGCTTCTCCTACCGAAGCCGGGAAACAGAGTCTGTCTGCTCTTCAGCGACCTTTAAACTGGAACGATGTCAGCTGGGATGGCCACGCCGAGGCGGCACCCCGTGGGGGCCTTCCATACGGACGTGCCTGCCTCCACGGCGGTCCCCTGCCGCCCCAAGAACACCCCGCTGCAGCGGGAGGCCCTGCCAGGCCCGGAGAGGCCCGGGCCAGAGTCAGAATGCAAGAGGGGTGCCTGGCTCCCCTCTGAAGCCACCTTCTAGTCCGACGTCACTGAGTCCCTTCTCCAGAGTCCCCCTGCCACCATCCCTCTCCCGTCTAGACAAGTTTGAATTTGGCGTCTGTCCCTTACGACTGAGATTGTCCTGACTGACCCCGAAACCTTTCAAGGCTGTCAGGCTGGGACACCTCGAGTTGCCATTATTCGGGGTGCTCCCCTCTAACTCCCCGTCTGCCACTGTCGCCTCCTCCCACGGAAACCGAGCCCCCGCACTGGGAACCCTTCCCCGGCGAGGCGCCTGCCCGGGCAGCCCAGGCCCTCAGCTGCTTCCCACACCTGGACAGCAGCATCTCGCCCCAGTGCAATCACCTGCGTCTACGTCCGTCACCCGGCGGTGAGCAGCCCGGAGCGACGCTCGACCTGGGAGCCCCCGGGCCAGCAGTGGGTGTCAGAGTCACAGAACACGCTCAGCAAGCACCGCGGACGGAACACCCGCACTCCGTGCGCGGCCTTGAGCTCGCTGAATGCTCTTGAATACAGCCGGGGAGGCGACACCCCGCCTCTGTGTCTCAGCCTCTGCCTCTGTGAAAAGGGGGGCGCCATAGCCCCGCCACCATGGGCGCGTCGAGAGGGGCTGTGCCCGGGAAGCATTTCGGACGGTGTTGGGCACCGGTAAGCATCGCGGGGGGTCTGCCTGGTTATTTACGTCTCTCCCCCCCTCCCCCCGCCCCCCAACTCCCTCTCCTCTTCTCTCACCGTCTCTGTCCTTTCTCCACACCCCTTCCCTGTCCCTCCGCAGACGGGCACTGCCTCTGTCACGGGGACGTGCTGGGGGCGGGCTCTTTGGCAGTGAGCTCTGCTGAGCTGCCCCCCAAACAGGAAAAAGTCCCCTCGCAAATCCATTTGTCGTGTCATTAGCTTTAGTGCACCCCCTCCCTACTGCCCCCAATTTAGAGCCTGTTCCCGGCCAGGTGACCCAGGACTCTGATGCCCTGATCCTCTAGACATAATCCTCGGTTTATCCCCTGGGATTGGCAGGACTAGGGCCCCCCCCCCGCCCCCCGAGCAGGCGCCTGGCAGCTGTGGTGTCTGACGGAATCAGCGCAAGCTGCTCCGCCAGCCGCGGGTACGATCTCTCCTCGAAAAGCGAAAAGATGCACTTTCTTCTGCACAGCGCCTCTTTGCTCCGATGACTGAATTTCCCCCGTCAGGGCCTCTTAGTAAATAGACACGTAGGAACAGTCAGTGCTACCACCCGGATTTTCTCTCCGAGAGGCCGGGTGGGTCGTTACATCGTCACCTGAGTGGGAAGCCCAGGGCCCCGCAGGCCAGGGCACCGGGCGGGGAGGGGCCGCCCCTGGCGGAGCCCCGGGTCAGCCGCAGACGGCGCACCTGGAACGTTGCTTTCTCACAGCCGTGTAGTCCTGCCGAGTCGGACGTCCTACGTACCACGCTGAGCATTCGAACCTACAGTCCGCGCTGTCACCCAGGGGTGGCGGCAGGGAGGTGGAGACCCCCTCCGCCCCCGGTCACGTGCTTCTGTTATTTTTACCTGTCCTTATCCCTGTCTGCATTCCTCAGTAACAGCACCCCAACTTCCTTTGGGGAGACTCCGTCCCCATGGCATCCGAGGGTGTGAGTGGGCCGCAAGCCTGGCCCCTCGGGACGCCCCACTGCCCTGCCCGCTGCGAGTGCCCCGATGAGCAAAGCCAGGCCCCAGAGAGGCCCCCGAGCTGACCGGAATCTCACGCTAAGCCGAGAGCTAAAGCTAGATGGCTTTTTCTGAAGGGCCAGGTCCAGCCTCTTCCGAAGCTGGCACCCGCTGGCCTTTTCAGGCGCGGGAACCGATAACTTCTCTGTTAGCACCGCTGGTTGCGCTGGGATTCCTGACCCTGCGGGCCCTCCCCTCCCCTCTCCATTCCTTCCTGCTCCCCCAGGATTCTGGCCCACGACCCACGGCTTTGCCCGTCTGCCTATACTACTCTCCTAGGGCCGCCCTAACAGACTCGGGGGCTTCAAACAGCGGGAATGTATTCTTTTACAGTCCGGAGGCCCGAAGTCCAAAATCAAGGTGTTAGCAAGGCAGCGCTCCCTCTGCAGGAAGAGGCTCCTCCCGGCCTCTGCCAGCTCCCGGAGCTCCAGGCGGCCCTCGGCCCGTGGCTGCCTCGCTCTCACTCTGCCTCTATCTTCACCCGGATTCTCCTCTGTGTGTCTCTCTGTGTCCTTCCCTCTTCGTCCGAGGATATGATTTTAAGCCAGTTCCTTCTCTCGTCACATTTGCAAAGTTCCCATTTCTAAATACGAGCACTTTCATAAGGTTCTAGCTGGAGCAGGTCCTCACGCGAACCCCCTGGGGGCTTGTGAAGAGGCAGATCTGACTCAGGACCCGCTCCAAGGCCGGCCCGAGATTCTGCGTCTCTCACAGGCTCCTGGGGATCCCGGTGCTGCTAACCCTCAGGCCACGCACTGGGTGCAGGGGGCCGGGGACGCACCCAGCATGAGGCTCACCTTCACGGCGTGACGGGGACAGGGACTTCCTCAGGCTTGGGCCTGCACCACCCCACCCCACACTGATTCCCACCATCCCCCCACCACCACCCCCTCACACAGCCTCATTTTCAAAGTATGGATTAATTCAGTAACCGGAATGGGGCACTGGAGGCGATGAGTGCCAGGGAACCCCTGGAATTTTCCAGAACAGACGATGGGGTTCTCAGCATGGCCCTGATCCTCCTCATCCCCCTCCTAGCGTCCCAAGAGGATTTGCCTCCGGCAGCCTCCAACCTCTCCGAGATCTGCCGGCTGCATCAGGTGCCTCCCTTGGAGACAGAGTCTAAGAAATGTTTTCTGAATGAATGAGAAATAAATCTATCAATCTGTATGTGTGTATTTCGTAGCTCTAGGGGACAATCGAGAGAGAGAAAACTCCCAGCGTAAATAACCGCATTTGTAGACGGCTGATTTGTTCATTTATCTGCTCTTCTAGAAGCTAAGAAGTTCCTATTTTTAGCACCTCCCATACTCAGGCGCGGCTTTTTTTTTTTTTTTCCTTCAAGCTCTCTTCAGAAGTTGACATTTTCCACCTTTAAACTGCAAAGTCATGTCATGTCATATTATGTCACATTCAGCAGGAGGAGAGCGCAGGGGCAGCAGCTCAGGGAAGAGGCGTCCCCTCCCACAGACCCCAGGAAATATTCGCAAGGCAGGAACAGTGGATAAGAGTGGCCCGGAGGAGTCAGCGGGGCTGTCCCTGAAGGAGCCTCCCAGGAAAGGCCCAGCGATTCAGGCCCTCGCTGACTCTGTCCAGGGATAAAGGGCCCCTCGACCTTCGCCCTGTCCTCGTCCCACCTCCAGTGGGTGGCCCCACCTCCGGTGGGTGGCCCCACTTCTGGTGGGTCACCCCACTTCCGGCGGGAGGGCGTGGGCCTTGACTCTGGAGCCTCCCTCTGGGTTTCCACCCTGCCAAGTGCACTTGACCAAATGCCAGTTTCTAAGCCACTCGCTGAAAACCGTGGCGCGTGTGAGTGAGCATGAACCCCCACTGTAACCCCGAAAAAGGAGCCGAAAGAAGGCAGTGGTCACAGCCAGGGCGCTGGGCTCACGACCCGCGGCCTCTGCTCGCGGGCAGCGCCGGGGCGAGTCGGCGTCCTCTCGGTCTCTAGTTCTCCGCGAGGGACCTGCCCATAGCAGGTGCGGACACCCCCCGCCCCCCCCCATACGGCTGGAACTTGGAAGGACTATCGCAGCCTCTGAGGGACGAACTTAGAGCTTAATCCTTCATGAAATCTAATACATCCACACAAGTTTCCGTAATTACAGCGGCCACCTCAAAACATGGGAACCCCAGGACCGTCGTAAGGATAACCGTGGTAATGCAATACTGGCGTGCAGACAACTTCCAAGGCGGTCATCGCCTCCGAGCCTCTGCGGGGACGGGAGGCGGCCAAATTAGGGCATCATCATCGTCTGTCTTCAACGCGCACGGCATAGGCTTCCAGAATTGAAAATGTCGTTTTACCATCTTCCCTTTCTCCTGAAATAAGCGGACATTCTCGGCTTTCCCAGCTTATACTTTCTTAGGCATGAAGGGTAGGGAGGAGCAGCAAATTGAACAGCGTCCCCTGCCCAACAAATGCACGTCCGGCCAGAACTTACCAAAGTGACCTGATTTGGAAATAGGTCTTCGCAAATGTAATTAGTTGCGATGAGGCCATTGTGGAGTAGGGTGGGCCCTAATGACCGGCGTCCTTGGAAGGACAGGAGAGGACACAGGTGTGTACGTGTGTGGAGGAGAAGGCCACGTGAGGAGAGGGCCGGAGACCAGCGTGACGCAGCCGTGAGCCAAGGGACCTGCTGGCCGCCACCGGACCCCGGAAGAGACGAGAAGGGATTCCTCCCTCGGCAGGGAGCCAGCCCTGCAGACGCCGGGCTTGGACGTCCTGCCTCGGGGCCCACGAGAGAATGCGTTTCCGTCTCTTAGCGGTGCGTCGTTATGACAGCCCTGGACGGTAATACAGAGGGGGCCAGGAGCTGGGGACAGGGGCCCAGGCGGGATCCCACAGAGGCTGCGAGAGCACTGGGGGCTGCCGCTCAGGCGCCCGGAGACGGCTCAGGCCCCTCGGGTCCCATGTGATCCAGGAAGCAAACTCGGCATCGTCAGGAAGTCGTGAGTCCAGCCGCCCCCCCCCCACTCGCCCCCCGACAGGCCGGTCCCCCATCTCCGCGCGCGCCCACGGAAGGGGAGGCGGCGTGTGACCAGGGCAGCGCAAGGCCCCTGCGAGGACACAGGGCGGAGCGTGCTCGCCGCGTGCTCGCCGTGGACCAACGCTTCCTGCAGCCGCGCGTCCCTTCCACGGGACGGCACCGGGCCCTCTCCCCCTCCTCCGTGCCCTGTGCCCGCCCTCTCTCCTCATTCCCACGAGACTCGTCTAGCGACTTTTCCATCCCTTCCCTCCGCCCCTGTGAGCGCCCTGAGTGACGGGCGCCCCAGCTCCCTCCTGCCAGGCCCGGCACTCGCCCTCGCCAGCGGCATGTCCTTGCCCAGCCTTATCGTAAGGACGCTTGGCTTTCTTCATCGACCAAGTGCGAATGACAGTAAGGGGATCCCCGTAGGTGCAGGCGGCAAGTCCGGGGCACAGGGCACACATGGCCCTTCGCCCAGCAGCTGCTACGGTCAGCAGGTAGGAGAGGCTTGACCTCTTCAGGAACCTGTAGAGGGTCATGGTCAATGGCGCAGACCAGGGGTCAGCAAACCTGCGAACTCCGAATGGTTGTTGCATGTTTAAATAGTTAGTTGGAAAAAAAATAAATAAAAGAAGGGGAATCTTTGGTGACATGTGAAAAGTACCTGAAATTCAAACGTTCAGTGCCCGTAGATCACATCTTACTGGAGCACGCCACACCCTCCGACCACAGAGCTGAGTAGCTGTGACAGAAACCGCACGGCCCACAGAGCCTAAAATATTTACCAGCCCATGACTTGCGGAAACAGGGTGCTGGCCCCGGCATAGGCTGTGGAGCCAAGTTATCCAATTCTAGGTCCTAGAGCACACTACCCGTGAGCCGTGTGATTTGGGGCAAGTTATTTGTCCTCTACACCCCCATTTCCACAGCCCTAAAATGGGCATAACAGTCCCCATTTTAAAATATTTTTGTGAGGATTAGCTGAATTATCATTTTTAGGTCTTAGAACAGTGCCTGGTACATAGAAGCACTGTAGATGGGTTAAATTATTTGGAGGTCTTTATTTTAATGCTTAATTTAGTTTCCCTAAAGCCTTAAATAGCACTGTTCTATACCAGAGTAAAACGTATAAAAATTCACAAGCCTTCATCCTACTTGACACGTGAGAGTTCTTTGAACTTATCATTTTCTTCACTTTCCTTCATTTCCCTCACTTTTTGTTATTGCCACATGTGCAAACAGATCCAGGAAACCTTAGCTCAGGCTTCTCAGACCCATCTGGGCTCTAATTTGTTACTTTGGAGGACAAAAATCTGCATTCCCTAGCAGATGCACCAAGACTGTTTAGTTGGCCGCATCTGCCGCCTCCTTACTTCTCAGCACTAAAAGACATTTTTGCAAACTCCGCGCGCCTTGATTCTAAAAAGCAAAAGTAGAACAAATGTGGACAAGGACATTTTCCTTCCCCAACGGCCAGTGGCCGGGGTGACGTGCGGAGGAGTCTGGTAGAGCTGGAACGGCCATGGTGGACATCGATAGCAACCGCCCACATACACACACACACACACACACACACACACACCATCCTCTCACTCCTGTGCAGTCGCGTCGTGGCAGGCCGCGACTCCATCTCCCAGCCTCCCGTGCCGGCCAGCACGGCCACGTAACCAAGTGCGCCCTGCTGGAATGCAAGTGGAGGTGGCAGGTACAACTCTGAGTCTGGACCTTGAGGCACCGAGCGCGCGCCCCTCCATGCCTCTGCCCGTGAACTGCGCCCATGGTGATACCCTGAGTGATGACAAAGCGACAAGGCAGGCAGAACCTGGGTCCCTGGATGACTGTACGGAGCAGGGCAGCCCATCGCTTTGGACCCCTCATGCGAGGACTCTTATCTGAGAGAGAGCAGGTGTCTGCGGTCTTTAGGTCACTTCGTCACAGCAGCTTAGCTTGTGCCCCGACTAACACCAGGCCGTGCAGTCTACTAACTTCGGGTCACAGACGAGAGGACCGATTGACGAGGTGAGCCCCCCGATCTCACGCACAGCTGCAGAACTAGGTCTAGAGCCAGGCTCACCTCGGACGGAGCCTTGTGTTCCGTCCACTCTACGCGGGCATCATGTTTGCCCTTTGGCGAAGGCCTATGTCGTCTCGGGTCCCTGAAACAATCCTCTCAGGGCCCCGCATGTGGTCCCCACACGCTGCTGGGGAACAGCGCCTCAGTCCGGGTCCAGTCGTGAGAGAGAAACCACACAGCAAGTCACGCGGGGGAAGTTTAATGTGAGAATCAGTAACTAAACAGGACTGGGGTACGAGCAATTGGCTGGTCAGAAGTAAAGAGAACTCTAAAGGATGTACGAATACATATAAGGAGCCGCCATCGGCCCCAAGGACTGGGGCGGCACACCCAAGATAGGTGCCCCCCGGGCTGAGATTCGGATCTCGCTGGAGGGGGCGTGGCCGTGGCTGCGGTGCCAGAGAAAGCTGGTCACGGGGAGACAGCTCCCTGGAGACGCTCAGCCATGAAACCACCCAAGGGCTCGTGGGGGAAGCTGCCGGCCACACACAGAGCAACGAGCAAGCTCTTGCCGCGGACATCTGGGACACACTGGGGATGCACAGTGACCGACTTCTGCTCGTCTTTGCTCTTCTTTTTTTTTAGAGACAATCAAGCTTTTTTAAAAAAACTAGTATGTTATTCATCTAAAAATACAACTTAAAAGTATACATTCCTTTTTGACATCTGGTCACTAAAAACACATGCAAAATCAAGGCTCAAAGTTCAGCAGCGACTATTTATTTACACTTTGGGAGAAATTTTGGTCAGAAACTGCTGCGGAACAGACTATCACGGACGTGGTGACTTAAAGCAGTCCACAGCCATGATCTCAAAGTTCCTGTGGGTCGGGGTCCAGACTGAGTCCTCCGCTCACCGGGCAGAGACACCTCATCAAGGTGGCTGTAGGCTGCAGTCTCCTCTGACGCCCAGGGGTCACTTCCAAATCATCCAGGCAGAATCTGCTTTCCTTGCAGTCGTAATGCTGAGGTCCCTGTTTCTTCGCTGGTTGTCAGCTGGAGGTGGCTCTCAGCTCCCAGAGGCCACCCTCGAGTCCCTGACACCTGGCCCTCTCGCGATGACGGCCAAGTTCTGCAGAGCCAGCAGAAGAACCTCTCCCTAGTGTGCCGCTGCTGACGCTTACATAAGGTCAGCGGCTATCTCGTTCCTGCCACAAGTCCGCCCACACTCGAGGGTGGGACATTATCCGGGGTACGGAGGGCAGATGGTGGAATCTTGGAAGCCACCTCAGAATTCTGCCTGCCTCAGAACCCCAGAAAGTCTGTGAAAACCAGAAAATTGATCTGGAGCAAGTCTCTCTTCTTCCCATTCCAGAAATCTCTCTGGTCTTCTAAGTGAGCCAAGATTCCCTCACTGCCCTTAACGTCCTCCACCCAGGACCCCCCCAACCCCCGCCCCCCGCCCTGGAATCTTCGATGGGCTCAGCAGAAAAGCAAAACTTCCAGACCTTGTTTCAGATCCAATGAAAACTCGACTCCATTCCCGATGCCTCTTTGTGCACGGTTGGCAGGAAGAGAGGGGACGGGGTGCCTTAGTCTCCGGGAGCAGCCGTAACAAATTACCACGAACTGGGCGGCTTGTGACAACAGCCGTTTATTCTCTCGCGGTTCCGGAAGTCAGGAGTCCAGAAGCGGGGAGTCAGCCAGGCCAAGCTCCCCGCGAAGGCTCTCGCGAAGGACCCTCCCCGGCTCTTCCCGCTCCCGCCAGCCGGCTCCTTGCCTGTGGCCGCATGGCTCCGATCCCCGCCGCCGCCTCCGCATGGCCTCCCGCCTCCCGGTGTCCTCGTCTGTGCCTCGGACCTCCCTTTGTCTTCCTTACGAGGACACCAGCTGTGGGATTCGGGGTCCGCCCTTAATCTAGGATGCTGTTCTCTCAAGATCCTTAATTTCCTCCGCAAAGGCCTTTCTTCCAAACCAGGCCACGTTCATAGGTTACGGGGTTGAGACTGGGACATACGTTTTGGAGGACCACTACGCAACCAGCTACGTGGGGGAAGTATCGATTTAGAAGTCCGGGGGCGTCCGTCGCAAAGCCCAGACTCCCGCCTGGCTGGCCGGCCCTGACTGGACGGCATAGCTAACCTGCGGGCCGAGCCACGGCAGAGCCGGCCTTCTGGCCAGGACGCTAACCCTCCAGGCCCCTGCTGCGGGGCCCCTCCTCTGCCTCCCCCGGCCCCAGTGAGCTGAGGCTCCTCCACGCCGCTGAGGATCCTCCACGCTGGGACATGCATCCTGCTGAGGATCCTCCACGCTGGGACATGCATCCTGCTGAGGATCCTCCACGCTGGGACATGCATCCTGCTGAGGCTCCTCCACGCTGGGACATGCATCCTGCTGAGGCTCCTCCATGCTGGGACACGCATCCGGGGGGGAGGCAGGTGAGCGCGGCGGCCTCCAGATGTCGGACGGTTACTTAACGTCCCTCTTCCTCAGCTGGCACACTTACAGTGTTAGGTTAGTGACGATAATACCCGCTTACGGGGTTGTTATGAAGATCAGATGGGTTCACGTACGTGCAATCGATGAATTCCAGGACGGCCCCAAATTTTCACCCTGCGGACAAACGTGCCCTCCAAACCCCACTCCTTGAGGCCCTGGCGAGTGTGAGGTCAGGCTAGATGGACTTGCCATGTGCGGGGGAGACGTGGCATCTTCCAGCAACTTACGTGTCTGAACAGAGTGTATCTCACAACTGTTGGCTGCACTACCACGGGCAGCTCTAGGCCCGCTCCCCGTGGCCGCTCGACCACAGGGAGGGGAAAGGACCTGACTTCCTCCCAGCTCCAGGACAAAAAGCCCAGGGAAGGCTCTGATTGGCTGAGGGCAGGTCCTGCGCCGACCCCATCGACAAATCACCGTGGCCAGGAGGAGGAGCGCCAGCTCACATGCATGCTCCTACTGGCTGCATCCCGAGCCCAAAGAGTTCACAAATGCCAGTTCCGGTTACTGGTTGGTGGATGGATGGATCGACTGGAATAAACGCACGAGGTAAAGTTACGCCGTAGGAAGGCGGCCACGTCTCCTTCCCAGATGTTTCCGCCGGTTGCTTTTGTGTGCATATCATTCCAGAAATAAGATGCATCTGTAAGTGTCCACGTGACTGCGCAGAGATACAGAGATGCATCTCTCCCGCCTGGTTTTCGCATGGGTGATTGCGTGCAGGATATTGTCCACTTCTTTGCCCAGAGCATTCTTCGCCTTGCTCCTCGCTGCTCCAAGCCCGAGGCAGCCACCTCTGTATCCTGAGCCTTCCTTCCCCTTGACTTCTGGCCAGTGGGAGGCCCAGGCAGAAGATTAGAGGGCGGGAGGCAGATGAGAAGAGCCCAGGAGCGTCTGCCCCTCTTCCAGACCCACAGCTCCCGCCAGGGGCCCCTCCCCAGCTCCGGCCACCTCTCTGAACCCCAGGGGCAAACTCCCCACCTGCCCTCCAGGCCTAGGGCGCGAAAGCCCCCACACAGCTGACCCCTCCCCACACGTCGAAAAACAGCCTTCAACAACATCTTCCTCTCAAACCCTGTTCAGGTGTCCCTAACAGGTGGCCCGCTCTACACGCCTTTCCACTGCAAAGTCAGGGCATGCGCCCTCCCCCGCATTGCTGTCCCTACCCCAAGGTCACGTTCCCCTTCACCTTTTATTTAGAGTAGGGGCTCCCAGGCTCTGGAGTCAGACTGCGACGGTCCAGTCACAGGCCTGCCTCTTTGGGCCTGAGCGAGCTCGGGCGAGGAAGCGAGTCCTCACCCGTGAACCTCGAGTGGCGCTGGGACCCACGGCAGGCGGGAGGGTGCGCGAAGCCCTTAGCGCAGGCTTGGTAAATGCTGGATGAGCGCGTCTCCACCCAAGCCGGCACGTCGTCCCAACCCACACGTCCCCGAGGCCCCGCCGAAGAGCGTCTGCCGGGGCACTCTGTGTCCACTGTCCGGCCATCGCGGCCACGTCCCTGTTCACTCCACTCCACGTTAGCTCTGAGCATGGGGCTGGGGCTTGGGGTGGTAGCCGCGTGGAGCATGTGTCCAGAGGGGACCCACCCTCCATCCCAGGGAGAGTGTGGGATCCCTGCTCCCTCTTAGTGGGGGTCCCGTACCAGCTGTCCTGTCCACGAGGCTTCTGTAAAAACCCAACCACTCCAGGAAAGACCGCACGCTAACCCATCAGCACTCACTCCGTTCGCTTCGCCTGCTGGGCCCGCTGACCTCATGGGGAGCCAAGGGAAACCGACGTGTGCGGTTAGGGCCTGAGCCCCGGGGCAGGAGGAGGGTCCCCGATGCCCCTGGCCTCTTAGTTCTGCTTCAGTCCCCGGGAAAAGGGGATGATTAGACCTCTGCAGCCCAGCCCCTGGGCCTTCGGTGAGAATCCACTTGGAAAACCAACGAGAGCGAATTCTGCAGAGCAGCATAACAGTCGGAATCTCTCTCAGGGATCGTGTGAGAGCCTTCCTTCCTTTACACGCTGAGCCCCAGAGCCTCGGGCCTCCCAAGCGTTTCAAGGCCCTGTGAAAACGTTTGAGGCTTGAAAAGAAAACCAGAGGATGCACATGATGGAGACAGCGAGATTAAAGTCAATAAATGATTAATTCACGTAGTCATTCTTCATTAATTGTTAAACTAGGCCTACGCGAAAATCTCGCCTCATTTGAAAACAGCCAGGTTTTCTCGCGGTAGAAGAAGTTACACACGTGCCAGTGTTTGCCGGGAAATAGCAGCTACCTGCACATTAAATGGGTGACTTGTAGCTAAATCGTTTTTTGAACAAAGTCATCGGCCCTGACCGGGCCCCGAGCCCCCCACCGTGCCAGGTGCTCGCGTATTTCCAGAACTGTCTCTGCTTCCGCTTTTTCCTTACACATCTGAACGCGAAGCAAACGAAATAAAAGCCACTTCCTTTCGTGGTCAAAAATACAGAAGCTGACAAATGGAGGGAGGGTGAAAAACCAAGTAATTCCCTGGTTCCTGCTGCATGGACGAGACTTTGGACGTGGATTTCAAGGGGGCAGACGCTTCCCGAAGTCCCACGGCCACAGTCACCATCGGCTGATCTGCGTCGCGTGGTCCCCCAGTCTAGTTTGCCCCCAGCTCGCACCCCCGAATCAGGTGGAGGCGGATGTTCTCCAAACGCTCGGCCCGCAGACGCCAGCGAGGATCATTTTTCAATGCTCAGTCTCCGTCGTTGTCAAAGTCACTTTTAAGTGACTTTAATTGGGAAGATCGCCTTTGCCTCTCCAGGTGGGGAGCCCACGTGGGGGCCTCTGCCTCCTCTCGGGCCAGCGCGGAGCGCAGAGCACAGCCCCACAGCCTTGGACCCGAGCCCTTGGCCATCCGTCTGACCAACCGTCAGGTCGGGGCCTCCTGGACCCCTCCCCGGGCCCCATGCCTCGCAGACCTGTTTTCGCTGGTCTCCCTCTTGTTCGAATATTCCAGTCGCTTAAACAATTTATTTTATCCAACACACTGATTAGTTAATGATACTTGCAACGAAGCTTGTAGTTATTAATTAAACCATTTGAGTGAACTCCCCAAAGGCAGTTAACCATCTGCTTGAAAGCCCAACTTCCTTCGGCTATTTGAAAAAGAGATAACTACAGGATGATTCAGCTCTGTCACAGGAAGAGTCCACTGCAGCGTGAGAATGACAACAATAAAAAAAGTGTTCTCTTTCATGAGGTGAGGCCTCGGTCCAAATATCGAAACTCTAGCTGCCGAATAGCAGACCATCCGGTTTTGGCACAGAGCAGCGCGGAGCCTTCCTGGGGTGCTGGGACCACACACTGGAGGCTCCCCAAGAAAAAAATGGGATGGAAAAGTGCCTCCCCCTTCATGCTCGGTGAATTACAAAACTAGTTCGTTTTCCACCTTGCTGGAGCCCGGCCTTTCTGGGCACTCGGCCCCCCGTGGTGACAGTCAACAGAGAGGCACAGCCTCTGGGGCTGGGGCGGAGCTGAGAGGGACCCAGAGGCAGACCCCACACCGTGTCGTGGGACGGACGAGGGCAGAGCACCGAGATCTCGCTGCGGGGTCGGGTGTAAGGAGCTGCTGCTGTACCCCGTGCTGGAGTCCACAGAGTGAAACTCAATCGGGAGGCTTTGCTAAACTCAAAACTGACAGAGCTTTATTCAAGGGTCTTAGGATTTGCAAATCGAAAAATGTTCTAGAGTGTTCTGAAGAAACGGGAGCAGCTGAGGGTTCTTACAGTGAAGACAGTGCTCCCCCAGCTGCCTGGTGGTCTGGACCCCGGATGTGGCTTCCCAAGTCCTTCGGAGGGTGACCAGGAGGAATTTATGTATGTCCCGGCATTGGCACACAACTGAAGAGCTCAGAACCCGAAGTTCTAGGGCTAGCCGAGGTAAAATAAAACCACTTCCTCGCGCTTCGGGTCATCGGGTCCAAACCGGTTCTGTCAGCTTGACTGGACAGACTGCGCTTTAAGCCACCTTAGCTGAACTGACTCCAACTCGTTTCTTCACACAGTCCTCATCCGGAAAGCCAGCGTCCAGGGGATAGGACTGGGTGAGCGTCCACCCCCATCTCTGCCGATCCAGAGTCAATCGACTCTGGAAACCGAGCTTGGCTCTGGCTGTTGGGCGGGGTGGGTGGGGGGGGGGCGTTGTTCACCCTCAGAAGCAGAATTCGCTTTCTGGTTGCCGCGCCCCTCACCCCAGATGACGTGTGTGTTCAGGTGGCGTCCACTCGACAAAGGCCAGTTGATGCTTCTGTGTCAAGCTCTTCTTGTTTGAACTTTGGGGCCCTCACAGGGCCTTAAATCGGGCCGAAACAACGTCGGGGACTGGATTTTTTTTTTTAAGGGAGTGCCATTTCCGGTTCCCACATAAAGTCATTCTTAAGAAAGGTCTGCCTCGTGAGACAAGGGACACACGCGGGGGCCTGTTCGCCCGCAGGGGCTGGTTTGCTCCCACCCGCATGTCCCTCATTCCACTGCCCGCCCCCTGCACACACACGGCACGGCCTCCGCCACTATCGGCATCCGCCGCCGGGGAGGGGGGGACATCTGTGACAACGGACGACCCTGCGCGGGCACGTCATCGTCACCCGGAGGCCCCAGCCTACCTTCGAGCTCACCGCGGACTTGTCCGTTCTACGGATTTAGGCAGATGTGGAGCGGCAGGCGCCCATCGTCACAGCGCCGCGGAGACCGCTCCCATTGCCCTAAAACCCTCCGCGACACGCCTATGCCGCGCCCTCCTCCCCGGCCCGCCCGCCCCGGACAAACACTGACTTTCACATTGTCATCATAGTTCGCCTCCTCCGGGGTGCCGTGTAGTTGGGACCATACAGTATGTGGCCTTTTCAGATCAGCGTCGTTCACGGAGTCACGTGCATTTCGAGTTCCTCCATGTCTTTCCGGGCTTGACAGCTCATTTCTTTCTCGAGCTGAAAAATATTCCGTTGTCTGAACCAGCTCATTTATCCATCGCCTATTTCACTTTCTTTCGGGAAGCGCTGCATGATTTTTTTTTGATAGTGTGACAGAGTATCCTGATTTATGTTTTTTGAGTTCAGATGTCCACATCGGAGAGATTATTTATGACAATATTTATCTTGCTCAGTCTTATAAACTCCTTCCAAATTTATCTCCCTGACCGAAGCCAGTTTTGGCTGGTCAGCAATCTGATGAGGTCCCTTAGGTAAATGTGGGTGGGTTCCAGTGACAAGAGGACTTGGAGGCTCTGTGTCCCTCCCCTGGAACTCCTGCAAAGTCATTACCATAAAAGCAAGTCTCATCCGCAATTCTGCCAGGCCCCAGAGTGGTCACATACGCTGCCCCTGTGAGCTCGGGAGGGGCCACCCTTGGTCGTCCGGCCCTGACATGGACACCTTGCACGAGGAGCTCTCTCTGGGGCTGACCGGGGGACACTGGATTGGGGGGTGGGGCACAGATGGGAAGGAATCGGGACAGGAAGAGGCTCCTGGCTCCCGGGGGTCACACTCTCCTCCCTGAAGCAGAGATCGTTAGAAACGCATGGACCTCTCTAGACGGCACAGTTGTAGATGGAAATGGAGAAAATGGAGTGACCCGGGAGTCGGCCAGAACGCAGGGTACCTCCTCGCTCGTTGGAGGGAAGGACGGACCAGCGCCGGTTCACCCAGCTTGACTCCCAAGTCCAACACGAATCTAGAAGGCTTTCATAGCCCGTTTCTAGTGACGCAACATTCTGGGCCTCATCTGGTATATTCCCTACCCAAGACCCCAAAGCACTGCTTGTGTGGATGAGCCCTACTTTCCTTCCATGGAGAAGAGCATTTAGGGCCCATGGCCTGGCTGTGACGCGTGCTTCCTAAATGACGCCAGGCCGGAGGTGCTGGTCCCGGCCCAGCTCAGGAGCGGCCGCAGCCCGCTGGTCAGGAGCTCCCACGACGACAGACGGCTGGATAAAGCAGCCGTGGTGCTCACGCACGATGGGACGCCACTCAGCCACAGGAAGAGGCGGAGTGCTGCCATTTGCGACAACCTGGACCGACCCCGAGATAACCACGCTAAGTGAAATAAGCCAGACAAAGCTGAAAACCACGTGATATCACTTATATGTGGGATGGAAACCTAAAAGCAACAAACAGACAGACTCATGGACATGGACAATAGACTCGTGGTCACCAGAGGGCAGAGGGTGGGGGAGGACGGGGGAGGTAGACGGGGTAAAGGGGGGTCAAATACGTGGTGAGAGAAGAAATCTGACTATGGGAGGTGAACACGCAGTGAAAATATACTCGTGCCTTACTGCCGAAACAGCTGAAACTGGTTGGATTTTGTTAACCAATGTCACCATAAAATAGATAAATTAATTAATTTAAAAAAAAAAAGAGTTTCCAGCAAAGAAAATCGTCAGTCGGTTCTGAACTGCCCCTTCTCCCCGGGACCCTGCAGCACCCG
This sequence comes from Rousettus aegyptiacus, assembly GCF_014176215.1. Taxonomy (NCBI): domain Eukaryota; kingdom Metazoa; phylum Chordata; class Mammalia; order Chiroptera; family Pteropodidae; genus Rousettus; species Rousettus aegyptiacus. Next base: position 107,583,629 of record NW_023416311.1, read on the forward strand.
CAAACAGACTGTTTCCCTCCGGATCGCCCCCCGCTGGGGGCGGCGTGCCTTCAAGGCTCTCACAAGGACACAGTGAGCGGGTCACTGAACGGGCCCCCTGGACCCACTGGTTACACGAAACGTCCAGTCCAGCAGAAAAAAAACTCGCAGCCCCATGCACGTGGTTAATGACAAGCTGTAATTGGTGCCAAGGTTTAAAGAGTACTCTTTTAACATTAAAATGTGTTCTTTTGTGTACTAACGGCACGGGGCACGTCTTCTGAGTTTTCTTTTCTCTACATTTTCCTCCTTAGAACGAAGAAATCTGAAAGTCCTATCATGCCATTCTTTCTAGATTCTCTAAATGGAAAACAGAAAAGACACTTATTAGTAATTTCTCAGAGCATTCAACAGAGTTTTTATGAAACAACATGATTCAGCATAATTTAACTTAAATGCAATATAACTGAAAAGTTTTACCTTAAACAATTATTTACAGTTTCTAATCAGTAATTCCTACCTCTAACAACAAAGTGTTCTCTTGTACAAAAATGGGCATTTATTTCTAGGTGAAAAAAATCAGTACTATATTTAAAGATTTTTCTTTATTGACAACTCAAATTTTAGTCACTGGTTAACAAAAGTACTAGTCAAAAAGTTGGTCTAGTAAAACTCAGAGGACTGTCTTAAGTCTGTGAAACTTTGTCATTGGTGATAGTATATCTTTCAATTTATAGACATATTTATTTCTTGAAAGGTGAACAGTGAGCAAACCTCTGCCAACATCAGTAGATGTATTGCAAAAACGCAACTATAACAATGTTGATTTTTGGCATCGGCAGGCAAAGTGAGATCTGCCTTTAGTGCTCATATTTTAAAAGTAAAAAGAACATGAGTTGGCAGTTGTTCTAAACCGTATTTCACCGTAAAACACGACCACCTCCCACAGGCCAGGGAGGATCACACTGTGCCCCAGGCTCCCCCACGGCCACTTAGGAAAGAGCGGGGCGCTGGGGAGCGACGCCCGTCGCCCTGACCCCTGGCTCTCCCCCTCGAGCCGCGGCAGCCTGGGGTCACCGTCTCCACTGGCCTAGCGCCCGCGAAGGCCGGCCAAGCTCGCGTGCGCAGCAGGGAGGAGCCATCAGCCAGATGATGGACTTTCCTCGTGCAATGCAGTAATTCCTCGCCTTAGGGAGCATCCAATGGCTAGAGAACCAGCCTCGCCATGAACGCACCACGCCAGGGTCCTCCTGGAACCAGGCGGGGCCCCCCAAGCCTCCAGGCCGAGGTCCTGGCAGTGCCACCCCACGGCCAGCCCCAAGGCAGCTCCTCGGCCTGGGCTCGCCGCTGGCCGCCCGGCCCCTCGCGGCCTGAGCGCCCAGCACCGGCCGCTCAGGAGCTGCTGAGGGTCTGAAACGCTTTGGAACCAAGTAGGCGACGAATGGAATGAATGAACGAACGACTGGCCGGGCAGATACAACCAGGAAATCACTCCCGCTGTAGAAAGCCCAAGCGGCCAGTTTCTCGTGGAAGAGGGGAGAGGAGGGGCTCGCCCCAGGCCACACCGCCAGGTCTGGGCGCTCACTCGCTGAGCACGTGCTAGGTGCTCCCTGCTGGGATGGAGGAGCAAAAGCTTAGGATCCAGACAAGCCCAGCTCGTGAACTCTGTGCCCTGCGCCAAGGACGGGTCACCGAGGCTTTTCCTGCGAGCCTGCGGGGACGTGCCGCTGGTCAGGGCGCACAGAGCACCAGGTTACAAACCCAGACCTCCACTCGGCAGCCTTCTCGCTAATCTGCAGCCTCTTCCTCCACGCCGCTCCCCACCCTCCTCCCCTGGGAATTCCCCCCCCACTGCGGCCATGCGAGGAGAAGGAGCCTACACTTCCTTGTCTCCTCTGTGCCCCCTGCGCCTCTGAAATCACCAACACCAGGGTCACGGTGACCTCTGCAGCCAGTGTAAGAAACCGCTTTGGATTCCGCCAACTGGACAAGGCCCAGCGACGCGCCCTGTCCGCTCCCCAGCCCTTCCTGGCTCCCCTTTCTCCAGCTTCTTCTGCCCTCCCCAGCTCTTCCTTGCTCACTGCCCCAGCCCCCTTCCCCAGCCGAGAAATGTTTACGGCGTGAAGGAGTGAAGCCATGTGGCAGGCCCAGCCATGCCCCCGCCTGCAGTAAGCGGCTTGTGCCACCGCTGAGAAATGAATTCTGCCTCGCTTTGCAATATGCTTTGATTTTAAACAATTTGACCTACTGTACTTAGAGGTCGTGATAAATTTGGCTAAACTTTTCTTAAAGACAGGATGCGTTTTCTCCTTCTGAGGTCTGAGGAGAGCCCAGCTAGAATCCCGCGCCCTGCAGCCCCAGGGGACAAAAGCCACCTCCAGCCGGGACAAGGCTTCCCCTACAGGATTCAGCCTTCTCCCAGTGGGGGCCTGCCCCACCCCGTCCCTACAGGACAGTGACTGAGAGGAGGGGACCCCTCCCCTGGTCAGTGGGCCCGATGCCAGGCAGAGCCGTACTCACACGCTGTCCTTCAGCGAGGAGAGGTAGACTTCCGTTTCCGCCACGGAGATCTCGGGGTCCAGCCTGGACAGGTAACGGTACACGTAAGCAAAAGTCTCGAACGGGATGCGCGCGGGGCCCCCCTCGGGGTCGGTGGTCAGGATCTCGCACAGGTGCTTCATGGCGGTGCTCAAGGACTGGAAATGGGGCAAGCAGAGGGCGGGGTTACCACACATGCTCGCCAAGGTCAGCGCCAAGGTCGACGCCAAGACGCCACGCAAGAAACCCCTGAGTGTACTTTACAGAAATTCTCCAGAAAGTATGTTCTCAAACTAAATTAAGAACTAGGTGAATTTATCATTGCTGTGAAAGAAAGAAAGAAAGAAAGAAAGAAAGAAAGAAAGAAAGAAAGAAAGAAAGAAAGAAAGAAAGAAAGAAAGAAAGAAAGAAAGAAAGAGGAAAGTTTTAAGGAGGCGGCAACTGGTCTGAAAAAATTTTTAATCCACACATTTTATAGGAAAATGGGATGACTTTTAAGGACAAGAGGAAGCTTAGGCCAACACAGAAACCCTCCAGCCCCCCAGCCCCACGACACACCTGGGGACGGAGCAAAGTGCCAGCTGCGGAGGGCAGGGCTGGCAGGGTCCTGCCGACGCCCACCTGCCCATGGCCCTGTGCGGGGCCCGCCCTGCTCTGCGTCCTGCTGCTCTGGATAGCACCCCGCCTCTCCCCGGGCCTGTGCATCTCCCTCTGCCTGGCCAGCCGTCCTGCCCCAGCCTGGCCCACATCCCAGATTTTTGGCCTGAATGCCGCTCCCTGGCCCTCGGTCCCCGGGGAGGCTTCCAACCTCATGGGCAGAAGCTTCCAGAGCACGACCCACCCCGCCCTCCTCTTTAAGCCGTGAGGGCAGAGGTGGCTGGTTTGGGGTGGGAGCCACCTCCCGTGTCAGAGCCGAGGGCTGGATTTCCCTTGAGGTTTTGTGAGACGCCCAGTGACTCTGAGCACCGTAGAGGGGCGGGGGGGGGGGGGTCTGCTACACCTGCAGGAATCAGCGTGAAGGTGGAGCTGGTGGGGGCGGGCTGAGGCCAGCGTCGGGGGGCGCTCACCCCACGTCCCAGCAAACAGCCCCCCAGGATGCTCCCGTGGGACGAGCCTGCGCGGCACTTAGGAGGGAAGAGAAGGAAACGCCTGCGGGCCGGCATCGAGGACAGTCCCCAGGGGACGCCCGGCCGTGCAGGGCAAGCCACTCACGCACCTGCGTGACCGGAACAGTGCCGGTGTGCACGGACGGGGCGTGCGGAGGGCTGGAGCCAGGCCTTTTCCTTTTTCTTCTTTTTTGAAGCAACCTACACATGTTGATGACCTCGCAGTTTCTGCGGTCACGGTGTGAGCCAGGGCTTGGCTTCCATCCAGAGGCGCCAGTGCTTGGGCGCCACCCCACCGTGACCCAGGCTGTTGGCGGGCCCACTCCCGCTGGCCACAGGCCGGCAGCCGTCCTGGGCTCTCACAGGCTGCCTGCGGGTCCCCGACATGTGGCCCCCACACCACGTGGCAGCTTGCTTCTCCAGCGCTCCGGGAGCTTGGCCAGGCCCCACGGTAAACATCAGGGAGAAGCCACCTTGCGCTTCTGGCAGGGGGAAGAGAAAGGCTCAGGACAGAGGCGAGGGCCCCGTGGAGCACGGCAGCCCTGGCCGGCACTCGCCACGTGCTGGGCACCGTCCGAGAGCCTGGCTGGCCATCTCCTCCACTCCCCACGGTCACCGTGCATGAGGAGGACAGTGGGCCAGACAGGCTGAGTCACTTGGCCACGGCGAGCCAGCTGGGACCAGAACGCAGGCAGCCGGCCTGCTGACCAGCGCCTTCCACACTGCTGACAGCCGCCGGGGGGCCGGGCAGCGCGTGGCGGGCAGACGGACGGCCCCATGCGGGACGGCAGGCGTTCAGATGGAGAACACGAGGCCTGAGCATCACCGACTCCCCTGGAACGCCGGGGTGTGCGGCACGGTCCTGACGCCGGCCTAACTGTGGGGATGAGGTGACGCCCGGCGAGAACCCCGGGTGGCCGTCCGAACCCCCCGAGGAACTGCGCAGCCATCCCCAGGGCCGTCCTCGACAGACAGCCGGGAGAGCCAGTCGTGGGTCTCGCAGTGCGTGCTCCGTGCTTGCACTTCGCGGAGCCACGTCGTCATGCTCGATGTTGCTTTTCCATGTGACGCAAGTGGCAGGAAGTCCCCGCCAGGTGCGGCGTGTGCGGCCGGCTGGGGCGGGGGAGCAGCTGGTGAGGAGTGGGCAGACGAGACCTGCGTGATGGGGCGTCAGACACTGCCAACGAAGGATTTAAAGGACGACCACGTCGGAACATGCGAGGGCCACTGCCTCTGCGAAGGCGCGGTGACGTCACAGGCGGCGACGTCACGGGCGGCGACGTTACAGGTGGTGACATTACAGGCGGTGACGTTACAGGTGGTGACATTACAGGCGGTGACATCACAGGTGGCGGCGTTTCTGACAGTAGGACTGGCAGCAATTTTCACATCCAAAAGGATTTAAGGCAACGTGCGTGGTTTTGCACTGAGCGTTCTGTTTCTTGTAGACAGATTTCTCCACTCTGAGCGGTGGTGGGTCATGGGGCTCCATGTCACCACGCTGGCAGGCGGCCCTTCTAACCTCCCGACGCTGCCCGTTCACTCTCGGGTGCCTGAGGCTCCCCAGGGAGGGCCGCTGGCCACCGGCGCGTGTTTTCAGCCAGGCGCTCACGCCTGAGCCGTCGTCGAAGTGCGAGAGCGGACGTGTGAGCGACACGGGCACGAGGCGCCTCCAGGTCCTGAGTGTCTTCGAGGCACCAATTCCGTGAGGTTTTTCAGTTTCAGAGTTTTTGCTGCTACCATGATGACACACGGAGCCACCTCACCACCACCCACCCCCAAGGGTCCCTTTCGGTGAGCCTGAAAGTAAAAATGGCAATAATATCTCGGCTGACCCCGTCAGGCAGAATCAGAAGAGAGAAGACCCCGCTCCCGCAGGTGAGGCCTGACTGTGCCCAGGGCGGAGACCCACGTAAGGTCCAGCGATGGCGCTCGCCCCCAAAATCTCATTTTTAAAAAGCTGGCGATCTCGTCTTATCCTCGCAGGGTTTCTCATTTAAAATGCAGTTCTGGGGCCTGCGGTAGGTGAGGGAGGGACTCCCACCTTCTCCAGGTGGCTGGGACACGGCCCCAGAGTGAAGCCAACCTGCTCAGGGCAGATGCTGCCCTTGCCGTCGTCCAGGCAACGGATGGAGCGGCCACCATGCCAGCGTCTGGCCACGAGCACGGACCAGATGTGAGCACAGGGCCAGCGAGGGCAGGAGGCGCCCCCTCCCCGCAGCCCTCCCTCACCACAGAGCGGGCACGTGGTGCTGGTTCTGGGGCGGGTGGGCCCAGCCACCGCCTCTGGAGACCATCGCACCTGGCGGGCGGCCGTATATCGTCCCTGGCCTCGGAAGGTAAAGGAATCTCTTTGGCGACCTCAGAATGGGCTGTAGAGGCCACCTGGAGAAACCTGGCTGTTTAAAACCTGAACGAGTCTTCCACACTTGAACATCATCCCAGAGGCTGAGGGCAGGGGCTCCCCACAGCGGGAAGGAGTCGTGGCCAACAGCAAACACTGCTGCTTAGCTGGCTTAGTGAGGGGACTGGCCGGGACCCCACCTGGGCAGGCTGGGGTAAGTCACCCATCGCCGGAAGACAAGAGAAGCCTGCCGGCTCTTTTTCTCAGAGCGCAGGTTTAGAAGGTGGAGCGCGATCCTTGACAAAATGTCTCCACCTAGTGTCACACACGGATAAGAGACCTCACCTTCCAAAACAGGTGGCTTGGTTTTAAATCTAGCGCTTCATTTTCGCGATCAGGGAGGTAGAAAAGACGGTTCCCAAAACATGAAATATTCTAATTGCTCAGCATTATCAAAATCTAAATTGCACAACTAAGTTGAGAGGCACGCAGACCATGAACGGTCCAAACGTGAGATATGACAGTATTAAAGCCTTGATTTCGCAGAGTTCCAGAGGAACCAAACGACTTAACGTGTCCTCCAATGATCAAATTGACTTGTCTTTGTCCTTTCCGTGGACACTCGACGGAGATACCTCCTTGGCGGCATCTGAGACTGTCTTTGCTACGTGGTCAGCCGGCGCCCAGCTCACCGCACAGCTGGCCCAGGGCCGACCGCCCTGCCCGTGGCTAACGGACAGTCACCAGCCGCAGGCTGGCCGGCAGGAGCTCACTGGGCTTTCGGCCTCCGCTGGGGCCAGGTGCTCCCACGGTGGGTATGACAGGCACACAGGGGAAATGAGTGGCAGCAGTCTGCGATGCGTAAATGCAGAACTCCAACTGGGGATGGAAAGAAGTCCCAGAGGATGGCTAACGACGCGACTGTCCTTGCCCAAAAGTAAGACCACTGCAGTCGGGGAAGGTGCTTCTTGGGGGACACTTGTGACAGGAGAGAGGCGTGACATTCAGGAGAGCCTGATTCCGGGGGGGGGGGGGGTAGCCCAGGGCCCGGGGCGGAAGGGGGGGCACAGGCTCCCGGTTACCGGCGATTGCCGGAGTTAGCAACCGCGCAGGGTGGTATCGGAAAAAGTAATTTTTTAAAAAATAAAACAGAATTAAAGAGGCTCACGCACGGCCCCACGGTGAGTGTGTGCCATCAGGCGCGGGTTGTGAACTATCCAGTTACGTAGTCGGGCCCAGAGACCGAAAGGAAGGGGTAAAAAAAAAAAAATGCTCATCTCTAAAAGGAGTTCCCTTTTTTCAACCCGCTTTCTTCAGAGCTTAAAGTGGTGACGCTCCCTTCACTCCGCCTGCATCTCACAGAGTGACCCGAACACTGGAGCTGAAGAGAGGGGTTCTCGGCTTCAAAAGGGAGCCTCCCCCCCACCGTGGGCCCCGCTGGCTCACACCCTCTCACCTCCAAAACCAGAGGGCTGTCCGGCCTTCAGTACGGACCCGTTTGGGTTACGCTGTATCTGCTAGTTACTAATAATAGGTTTTAGCTAAAGTATAACACAATTTCATGCCATTTTCCACAGACTAAGATATTATCCACTTACCAAATGATGTGCAGTTTGATAAAAAGGCAGTGATGCATTCTCTTCTAAAACTTAAATATGTTTTATAAGTATCCATATGTTTTATCTACTGTTAACGTCTCTTAAACTGACATATTCGTAAATAACTTCTGCAAATTAAAACAACCATAAGCCTGAAAATACAATAGGCATCTGAAAAAAAAAATTGCTTTTCTGAGACAAAAGTTACTAAAGTAACAAAAGTGATTCCTTCCGTTACTGAAATACCTAGATCTTTTTCAGCCAAGCCTATGATTATACAGAATTATCAGTACAGTCTTTCTAGGTACGTACCCCACCAAGCATGCTACATCCAAGCGCTAAAAATTTTATCCACTCTATTTCGTGTTCACAAGGATCCAGTTGCAAGAGAGCTCTGAATTTTTCTACGGGCAGGCACAGTTTTCCCCATTTCTGCTCAAGGTCCGCCAAGTCCACGTACTGCCTGTGGCTACACTGTTCAGAACACACAATATGACATGATTTATAGAGGCTTAAAAATCCTACGAAGTAATATCATGTTGTGAATCCTTAAACATATCCCAAGTACCCGCCCAGCCCCATGCAGGAACAAGTGAACCCCAAATCCAGGACCCGGTCACCCCCAGGAAGGGGAAGTGGGGGTGTGCGTGGTACCAGCTAGATACTGACAATTTACTTCCTAAATAAGGACTGTGAAGCAGATATGGCATAATGTTATAACTTCATAAAACAGGCATAATGATGTTGGGTATACGATTCTCTATTGTCTGTCTGAAATACTTCACAATAAAAAAAATTAACTTCAATAAATAAAAGCATCTAAAATCCACCGCCGTTAAACTGTTAACGGGTAAAATGGGAGAAATCTTAAAACCGAAATAAATATAAGCCTTCTCCTACTTTCAAACGACCTGTGAAAACAGGTAACTTCTGCCACGGGCTGGTGGGATTCCATGTGACAAGTTTTGGGCAATGTTAGCACGTGTTTTCCCAAGCCGGCCCTTTTGATGCTTATTTGTTTTCCCTCAAAATAGAGAGCCCTGGGCGGGGGAGTGGAGCGGGGGGAACAACCCTGCTTTCAGAAGTTACTGTACCCTGCACGGAAGCTCAGCAGTTCAAAATGTGTCATGGGCACCAGTCACTTCAGAAGTCAAGGTTATACCAGTGGCGCCGTTTTTCAGCAATATGACCCAGTTGTCATGAAGGCTGAGCCTCAAAGCCGGGCCATCCATTTCCCGTCACCTCGTCTCTGTAACAGCGACCAGACTCCCCGAGGGCTGCCGGCCAGGGCCAGGCCAGGCTCTCTGCAGGCGGGGGACCCAGACGATGCAGACCCTCTCGTACCTGCTTGTGCAGCACGCGAAGGAGCCCCTGGGTCAGGCCCGTGTCTGTTTTCTGAGTGGCCACAGGCATCTCGATTCGGTCCTTTACAGGGAGTGGATCACCACTCGACAGAGCTGAAAAATACCTAAGCACAGCGGGCCCCGCCGAAGGCTCAGCGCACAGCAAAGCACATCGGATAGTACCAATCCGCGCGCCTTCTTCAGCGGGTCCCGGTTCCTCCCACTCGACCCTCTCTGCTGCCTCCATGTCTCTGTCTGCGAAGTGCAGGTGACGGTCCCTGTCCACTGAACCGATGCAACATGTGCCGCCGTCATCAAGCAAATGCCATCGGTGCTCCCGAAATGTTGCCAGTGGACATGCTGGATCCGGGGCACCGTGATCCCAGGACAACATCAGGGTCCAGCCGCGCTTCTGACTCTCGGGTGGGGGTTCCAGGCAGGGTCTTGGGCAGAACTCCCTGCCCTTGGGCACGTGTGCCCGGGGGCGGCTGGCTGCTGAGCCAACTAACACCTCGAAAAGAGCCGACACACTCAGGCAAGGGGCACTAAACTACCCATCAGGGCCACAGGTAATCATTTAAAAGATGAGTAGTTAGATACGTCTCTGAACAGGTAACATATAGATGGATATTTATTTGATAGGCTAAAAGAAACTTTAGATCTCATCCCCTTTTCCTCCACCCCCCAAATCGGACTTTGCTTTCGGGCTTTTAAGACGACCGCAGGCGTATTTCGCTCACGGTGCGAGGCGGAGTGGAAAAGAGGCGGAGCGAGCCGGACACACGTGAACCCAGGGACCTTCGGTGCCAGGCCGAAGGGTGGGGGCTGAGTCCTGCCACATCGTTCCTAACTGGGATTTCCGCCCGCCCCATGGACTTGACGCCTCATAACCCATCAGAGCCATCGCTGAGGGGGTTCAGCCTGTAGGGCGGTGGGTCCCGACAGGGGGTACTGCCCCTTCCCAAGGCGGCGCTGGCAGCCTCCAGGGACAGACTGGTTGTCACAGCAGGGGGTGGATGGCGCTACTGACATCTAGCGGGTACGGAGCAGATGCTGCTAAGGAGCCGAGGAGGCACAGGACATCGCCACACGCCCACCCCACCCCGCCCCCATACCACCCAAAGAACTGCCCCACCCAAAGTGTCAAACGAGCCAGGCTGAGGGAGACCCCGTTAGCGGGAAGGGTGAACTGTGCTGTGTTCCGCTCATTCCCTGGCTGCACCTGCGGGCAAAAGCAGCCTTTAGTGCTCAATCAAGTCTAGCCTCTGTCGTCATGTGCCATAACTGCTCGATGACATCGGAAAGCGCAGCTGACCGCCTGCACACCATGGCACAGGCGGGGGGCCAGGCCGACCCCCCTGCGCCGCCTGAACGCCTCGTTTGAAAAGGCTAGCCTGAGTGCCTCCTCGAGCCTTCCACGGCAAAGTCGCTTCCACGTGCAGAGAGGGGTTTCTCCTCTCCCCTTGGTTTGTTTTCTTCCTGACACTGGGCCTTTGCTCATATTATGCTGTTTCTTCTTCCTGGAATATCCTCCGCCTTGTCTTAACCCCAATCTCTTTCTACGAAACCTTTCAAAGGCTAATTCACCCTCTTCTGAACATCTCCGACAGACTGGAACACATCTGAGTCCCTTACATACTGCTTATTGAATAATACCTGGTTTTTCTCTTCAACTCCAAAATTGTTCCTGAAATTAGTCACATGAAACATTCGGAAAGTTCCCAAGCCTTTTAAATTAAAGCGAAGCTTAAAATAGTTGTCTCTAAAGTGTTACCAAATACAACTTAATGTTCCAAGAAAAATAAGATAAAATCTTGGAATGTTTTGTAGAGTACAAATAAACTCTTAAGAGTCCTAACTACCTTTTGTTTAGGCTTGAATAATGGTTAAAACCAGAGGCCATTCTTTCTCTGACAAGAACCTTCAGAGAGTATTTTAGAAGTAACTAAAAGAAGTGTTGTCAGGAGGCCAAGTGCCAGATTAACAAGCAGCCTTGAGAAGTAGGTGCAGTAAGGGACCCAAAGAGATCCAGGTCCTTATGCTGGAACCTGGGGAGCTTATTTTGCATGGAAATAGGGATTTTGCTTAGTGTGTGAGTGAGGATTTTGAGATGGGAAAATTACCCTGAATTACCAGGATCGGTCCTGAATGTAACCACAAGTGTCGTTAAAGGAGGAAGGTGGAGGGAGACTTGAAGGTGCCACCCTACGGGCATCAAAGATGGAGGATGGGGCCACACGCCAAAGAACAGGAGGAAAGCAGCTCCAGAAGCTGGAAGGGCGGGGAAAGCAGCCAGACTCTTCCTAGCGCCTCTGGAAAGAGCGAAGCCCTGCCAATATCAGCCTGGTGAAACCGCTTTTGACTTTTGGCCACCAGAACTGAAAGAGAATAAATGTTTGTTGTTTTAAGCCTTCAAGTTTCGGGGTTTTTTGTAGCCGTCACAGGAAACAAATTTACCTTGCTTATACAGTTTAGAGGTGGTCAGTAAAAGCTGACATAATAGTTACGAAAGCATTTTAGTTAAATTTATACTGATAGTGATTCTTGTGATCATCACATTGAGCTTCTAAGTCCGTTTACTGAAAAGGGGCAAAGAGTTTGCCTATAAAACCAAAAAGGGTTTACTTTAATGGTTATAAGATCTGTTGGCTCGTAAGGTTAACATTATGAATGTGGAAATGGTTATGATGTTTGCTGTGAAGAAAGCTGGGCAGGGTTTAGTCATACTGCAGCCTGAGGCCGAGTCCCCCAAAAGAGGGGTCACTCTGGTTCTCATTAACTCGGCCAGGACCTGACCCTGGGAGGGTGCCCGGGGGGAGGAGGGACCTGGCCATAAGATTCCTCCTTTATAAATAAAATAAAGAGACTGTAATAGTTTGACTGTATAACAGTGCTGCAACCTGATGCCCAATGCAACTGTTTTCTAAGTGTTAGTCTATTTGCATCACACGCCGAACACTGTCGTTACTTTGTAGATTAGTGAGCATTCGACAGCGACTTCTGGTCCCAGGGTCGATAAACCATAATGCTTCCTGGGTAGATGCTTAGGCGTACACACCCCCGGGGTAAAGCGGCAGCCTGGCCGACCCTCCGAGCGCGCTGGGCGTCGGGGCACGGCGCGCCCGGGCGCGGGCCCGGCCCCCGCCCCTGGCCGCAGGCGCTTACCCCGCGGACCACTGCAGCACGTCGGCGGGCTGCGTGCGGATCGCGGCCTTGGTGAACTGCTTCAGGATGTCCGGCAGCTCCGGCGGAATGTGGATCTGCTGCGCGCAGAACATGGTGTCGGGAAGCGGCATCTCTCTCCAAGGACCGCGCACAGGCTGGGGGACCTACGTGTGCTGCGGGGGAGCAGGGGCGGCGCGTCAGCTGCGGGCGCGCGGCCGCCCCCCCTCCCCAGGTTTGGGGCCGGGTCAGGGTGCGGAGAGTGGGGCGGGTCAGGGGTGCGGGATCCGGGTCTGGCCCGGGACCCCGAGTTTGGAGCAGGCCGAGAGGGGCGGCCGGTAGGGAGCCTTACCCGCTCCTCCTCCGGCACCTTGAAAACGAGGGCCAACAGCCCCTGGCAGCGCCGCGCAGGCCCAGACGCTCCGCAGCAACAGCGGCCGCTACTGTTGCGCCGCGGTATCCAGGCAACCGGGACGCACGCCCCGCCCTGGCCCCGCCCCTGCCCCGCCCACAGCGGGACCGCCTCCAGGGCGCGTCGGGAGGCAATGCGCTTGCGCAGTCTGGACGCGGACCGTTCCCCGCCCCCCACCCCCATAGTTAAAGCTGCTCCAGGAGCTGTTTCGCTTAGAGGGGGGCCTTTTGATCGCTTTTCCACTGCCGACTGTGGGCTGCAAATTCACAAAGGACACCCCCCCTCCTTTTTGCGGCTACGTTAAGCTTAGGGACGAGGTGTCAGAGGTCCTAGTGTTGTGCTGCGATCGAATTTAAGACCCACGGAGCCAATTGAGATTAATTATGAGCCTTTATTAGCCGGTCGGCGACTGACTCTCCCCACTAGAGAATCAGCCCCGAGCTTTCAGAGGAGGCAGCTTAGAAAGCCTATAATTACATTAACCCAGCAAGCAGGTTTCTGCAGTAGCAGAAGTTAACATTAGCGTGTCTCTGCACAGGGTAACTACACCCTTAACATTAAACAACGGAAGCAGAAGTTGGCCATTTGAAAATTTTCCACCCCTAACATAGGCAGGTGCCTTCTCCACAGCCACTTTACCAGATTCTCGGTTTGGAGAAAAACAGCATGTTCACTGCCTCTTGCTTCCCAGCAGGAGCTACGCGAGCCCCTGGGCCAGAGCTCAGCAGAACTTCTTGGAAGATGTTTTCAAAAGCATCTGCTGGGAACGACCTTTCTTTCCTCAAGGATGTGGGGGCAACACTGCTTTATTTTAAAAAATCCACCCTATATGTATATATGATCCCTATATGTATATATGATCCAGCACATATATATATGATCCAGCAGGTGGGTCCTCCCGCAGCCCTCAGCGCCGCTGCCCTCCCAGGGAGGTGGGGGCGGCCGTGCTGCCGTGACACTTCACGCGGCTGCAGGTATCATAGCAACAGTACAGACTGGCTTTCTTCTCTTTCGCGGTACAGAAGTGCTAAGCGTTCACAGTGAGAATAAATCAAATTGCACGGAAACGCCTAAGGGGGGTGGGGAACTGTGATTTTTATCTTAAAGTGTGTTTGGGGACCTGCGGGCATGGGCTCTGCTACCTCTAGCTGCGCCTTTGGTGTTACAGAACTTGCCCCCCTGGCCACGTCTAAGCCAGCGGGATGCAGGGTTGGACAATATTAACGGGGCTCACCACGTACTCGAGACCTCTCAGCGTCCCCCTCACACAAAGGAGTTCCCGGGCACCCTCGTGGTGATCCCACACGGGGGAGTCTTCGCTCGTGCCAGGCCGGGGACCGCTTCGCGAACGCCTTCCCTCCTGCGCCCGGCCGCCCCCACGGTGCGTGCGTCCGCTGCGGCGGTCCCCCTCAGGACCCTCCCTGGGAACTCGAAGCACCAGAGCCGTCGGGGCCCGTGAACGCGGGCGGCACGGACGCGGCCGGCAGCCTGGCGGCGAGTTCACTGTTGCCGGGGGAGTCGCTGAGTCCGCTTGCTCCTTCCTGATGCGGCTCTCCGCCCGCTTTTTATCAGGCCCAGACATGGACCCTGCAGTGCAGCAGTGGACAAAGCAGAGCTCTCGCTTTTGAGGTGCAGGCCGAGGGGAGACGGGGACGGGCTCTCTGAGGAGGTGGCGTGGGCAGAGAGCTAAGCACATCCAGTGAGGAGCTTGCCAGGCGGGCCGGGCGGCGTGTCCAGAGGCCCTGAGACGGGCTGGGGACAGATGCGGGGCAGTTGGGCTGAGGGATGGAGCATGCTGGGCGGCCCCGGGAGTGCTGGCCCAGGTGCCCTAGAGGAAAAGCGATGGGAACGGAGGCCGAGGCAGCAGGTGGTTATGCTGCCAGACGTGGGGGTTGCTGGGCACAGCGGTGGTCTGGTTCCCAACGTTTGAAGGAATGAGAGGGGGGACCCAGCAGGGAACGTTGCAGGTGGCTGTGAGGAGAGAAAGGCGCGTGGGAGAAAAAGTAGCATTTGAGCAGGAGTCCAGCGGACAGCCAGGTGTGGTCACCGCGAGCGTGTAACGGAAACACTGCGAGGAGTCGTCTCGCCCGCGGACTGAGTTCCAGGGAGCCGGGGACAGGTGTGGCGGTTGACCTGAGGGGCCCGAATCACAGCTCAGTGTTGTGGGACCAGGACATTGTGCCCGTCGAGCCTCCTACGCTCCATCCTTGTGCCACTACACCCTGTCCCCTGCCTTGTCCCCTGCCCGCGCCACCCGATGGCTCCCCAGTCTACAGGTCCACAGGGCGGCAGCTTCTGCTGCCCCCCCCCCCCACGGACCTCCATGCCCCTCTCAGGGCGCCCTGTCCTGGCCATGGTCCATCCCCGACCTCAGCTGATGCTCACTTGGCCTCGTTCACAGCACATAGTGGGAAGCGGCTGGAGGGGGTCGGGAAGGGCTCCCCCCCTGGCGACAGTGGGTCCAGGGAGAACCCTTCCTGCTGCGGCTTGGTTCCGAGAGGCTGAGGCCCAGGGTGGTGGACCCCTGACCGTGCCGCCCGGACACGTGTCGGGGTGCGGTGGGGGGACGTGACTGTAACACTCTCAGCCGCTGCTGGTCAGGATTCCTGCTACCTGCAGCCCAAGAAAAGCCGATATTGCAGGCGGGACCTAAACCAAACTCCTCCCCGGTAATGCTGCCCCTCCGGTCCTCCCTGTCCTGGACCAGCTTTACGTTCCCCGTCCAGCCACTCCGGACTCCGTCCTCCCCACTCCCGGGGCGAGGTCAGGCCACGTGTTGCCCCTTGCTCCCTCCGCGGGGGGCCATCCATCACTCCTGCAGCGCTCACAGGAAGCTCCAGGCGGCGGGACCCCGCAGGCTCACCCAGCGGAGGCTGAGAGAAGCAGCGATGCATGTGGCTGCCCGAGGCCCCGGCTCCTTCCTGCTCCCCGCCTCCCACACGTTTCCCTCCCAGAGCTCCAGGACCGATGACTGGCCCCCCACGTTGGCCCTGGCCTCCTGAGGGGAAAGCCCCACCCCCAGCCCAGGACCCAAGCAAAGTCCCGATGGAGGGAGGCTCCCGAAGGCCCAGGCCGGGCGCGAGGGAAGAGCAGCGGACCCCGGGGAGATCCAGCAGGGTGGACAGAACCGGTCCCAGCCCGGTGAGTTCCCAAGCAAACTCTCAGAGCCGAGGAAGACCCACTGCAGGGCTGTCACGCTGAACGGCGGGATGACGGAGAACTCAGCGGGAGACAGCAGGAGAGACTCCCGATGCGCCCCAGCCCCCTGGAGACCAAAAAGGGGCGGCGCATAGAAAACGCCCGCCCAGGAGGGGGCGGGGTCACTCTATCCATCCTTGATTAGCTTCCAGGGAGTCACAATATCAAACGCAAAGCAAGCTTACTACGTTGACACAATTAGGTGGATAGAACCCTGTTTTAATCACTCATAGTGCATATTCACACTCATATATGATTGTGAAATTCATCTGTATCACGACAGAGAAATGTCTGAGTTGGGCTTTTAGTCAACCCGGGTTTACAGTGTATGTCTCCACGGCTTTGCAACATTAGTCATTTTACGGAATGTAGCCAAATACGAGGCAGGCCACACCTGAGCTGTCAGCTGGTCCCTGAACAGCCCCACGACACCCTAAGAGTTCAGATGTCACTGTCCTTCAAATTCAGATTCTTCAAGTCATGGCTCACTTTTGAAAGTTTTATTTACGTACATGTTAAAATTTAAGTATTTCGTACATTAACATGTCTTACTGAATTTCAGGATTCTGGTTTATTTTATGTAAAGTGACAATGAAATAATGATCCAAGAATTTCAAAGCAAATTTCCGGATGAAAGCAATCGGGAAAGTGTGCACGTGGCCTCTGCTACACGTACTTGTTCAGCCACTCGAGTAGATTCCTTCTCGCCTCTTCAATATAGGGCTTGTCTTCAGGGGAACAGTCTTCTCTCTTTCGATGCACAAATCCGTGAGTTTGCCCGGAAAATGTTTTAATCTGATATTCCACTTTGCAGTGTTCTTTCAACTTCTGGGTCAGCAGAGAGACCTGGAACATGCAAAGGTTTGCAGGATGATGTGGCTGCGACCCCACAGCAACATTTCCCATTCTCTCCTAGAAGAGGCTCAACATCAGTGCTGTGACAAGCCCCATAGCTAATGAAGGTTTTACTTTTCATGTGTAACTAACATAGTTCTTACCTCTGGCAAAGGAGAGGATTCAGAGCAATGTAAAAATGACACCACGGACACTATTTGAGTCGCATTAACAGGCTGTATCTTATATAATATATTCTATATAACATTTAATAAGTAATGTCTTCAAGTATACAACAGTCAATATATCCAGTATGAAATTCAGTATGTCCAAGCATGCCTCATTTGAAACTCGTAATAATAGAATGTATTGGCTATGAATAAGAATGATAATTTCTTCTGCGTTTTCTTCCTCCATGGACAGGATTTAATGCACCCTGTCTGTAAGGACAAAGACCTTGTGCTCAACCGGGTCACACGTGGGCGGAGGGGGAGGCGGAGGGGGAGGCGGGCCCCTTCCCCGGCAGCTAGGCCCCGCCCAGAGCGTTCGTGGGGGGTTACCATCCCACGCGACGTCCCCCGATGAAACCTGCTTTAAAAACTTAATGTTGAAAACTATCTGGTGCAACACATGAGCCATTTAGTCTGTTTTCCCACAAACATCAAATCGTGTTGTCAAGCTGAAATGTGAAGAGGAAGATGCCGCGTACCTGCTCGAGCGGGATCACAGCATCGTTTTCGGCGAAGATGAACAGCGTGGGGTTCTTCAGGCAGTGGACGTCTTCGGAGTCCCTGACGAGGCCTGCAGAGCGGGGGTGGGGGCCCAGCTGTGATTCCCACGCCCCTGCCACAGACACCCACGCGGACGCTCTGGGGGGTCTGGCTGTTCCCTCAGCAAGTCCACGGAAGTCGGCTGGCCTACGACATTAGCCTCACAGGGACGCGGATCTAGCGGGACCTTCCCCATCGCTTCGTTCGGCAGGAACGAGGCCTTTCCAGCTTAGACCCGGCCAGGTGCGCGTCGGGTGGACACTGGGGCAACCCCAAAACTGCCCGTCCTGTGCGCGTTCATGTCCCAGGAGGTGCCGACGGGCGACCACCACCGTTCTAGAAGTTTCCCACGGTCTCCACAAGCCCCAGGCCCTGACTCCAGTGCACTGAGTGGGTGCATTCGTTGGGGGGGCAGGGGGGGCGGTCCTTTAACAGGACACTGGTGCTCAGACGCGGCCGCGCGCATGAAGTCCCTGGACGCAGTACCCGGTCCTAGCAGGCTGGCCATAAACGCTGGCCTCCGGCCTTCGTTCCAGCATTTGAGAGATCGAGTCAGAAGCATGTTCTGCCTTGGGGATTCAGACCACCTCGGTGCGCCCACTCCCACAGGAAACTAAGTGGAAGTCTTGCGATACAACGCCATTTTCAGATAATGTTCAAGAAAGGCTGTTCTGACACTTGGGAAAGGCTACGGAAGATTCTATCCCGGAGGGACCTCGGCGAAGGGTCATGTAGTAAGGGCATCTGGCTCAACCAGAATACAAGGACAATGGGGGTTTATGGCCGAGAAGCAGGGCGGGGGGCAGCAGAAACATCGGGGGCCGGGGGGTTCCGGCCAGACGACGGGGTTCTTGCTGAAGGCAGGCCAGGTGACAAGATGCCCAGGGGTGAGGATGTGAAAGCTGGGGGAGCCTCACTAAACGGTCCCAGTGGGCCAAGGGCAGAGCCCAAAGTCGAAGCCTGCTCAGAAAGTAGACTCGGAGGAGCCCGGCTGAAATTTGGCCGAGTCCTAGTAGGTACGAGAAAATGATGGGTGGCCCCCCCCCCAACACCCCCATTTCCCGCTGGCAGCACAGCAAAGACAAGTAACCAGGAGGCTCTCAGCTCCCCTGTAACTCCCCCCTCTAGGAGGCAGGGGGTGCCGCGGGAGAGGGCCGCGCTCCCTGCCCCACTGGGTTAACGCCCCTCTGCACAGCGACTTGCTGGCCCCGGGCCGCAGCTCTGCACCGCACTGCAGAGGCCAGCAGGGGGCGCCTTTCGCCAACACGCAGGGGGACTGCGCGTCCCAGGGACCGTCAGCCTCAGCTGTGCCCAGCGGCACCGGGCAATTTATTCCCTTGGCGTAAGTAAACATTGAGTGTTCTTAACATGCTAAAAGTAGGCTAAACTACCACTGTGAGGAACCACTAAGCCAAATACGAATCATTGGCGTAACTACGACATACACATCATGAAGGAAGGCCAAATTTCCCTGTTTCATTTTGTTCCGTTTACATTTTTATGGTCCGAATGTCCCTACAGCGGGAAGTCAGCATGCCATTTCCACGCGCAGGTGTGATAACGTCCTCGGCAGCGCGATGACCCCTTTGGTTGGTTTTGGCTGAAATGTTTACGCTGCTATTCACATTTTACAGTGGCTTTTCCTTGTTCCTCCCCTCATTTATACTGCACGTGTGTATCTGTCTGCACTTGTGCGGTCAAGAATTACTTGTACCTCGGGGAAAAAAATCTGTTCATAGATGTTGTTCATAAAAGTATTTCTTGGAATGAACCATTATCGCAGAAAGAAAGGTAAATCCCCCCATCCTAAGTGAGGCCCCTGAGACGTCAGCTTAGCTGACTTTACCATGGCGCCGTGGGGACCCGGGTCTCCTCGCTCCCAGGGACGTGCCCTGGTCACTGCATCGCAAACCTCCGCCTCCACTTGCAGAGTTTTAGAGCCAGTTTCATGACGACTGGGTCTCGTCTTGCACCCGGGACCTCTAGCTGGGAAAGAGGCTCGTGGTGGTTGTCACCCACCTCCTGTTTTCACTGGGTAAATTTGTGCAAGGCGGATTTACCATAGACGGCCACCCCCGCCTTGAATTCCGGGTACCGCATCATCAAGTGATGGACGGCAACTCCGCCCCAGCAGAAGCCCACGACGCCGATGCTCCGGGCGAGACACTGTTCTTTCAGATACTTCAAGACTGCGTCGACCTCTCTAGAACAGGAAGAAAAGCTACTTGAGAATCCAGAGGTGTTTTGTGAGGCCCTGGGAAGGGATGCCGGGCAGAGTGCGGGGCCGACGGTCGCAGGGCTGTGTCAGAGGCTGTTCCTTGAGATTGAGATTCTTCCTCTTAGGGCTCTGTCTCACCACCTCCGGCTCACGTGAGGAGTGACTCCACGCCCGGCAGGTCTCCCCGCCAAGCCCAGCCTCCTCCAACCACCTGACCTGGCTGCAGCCCGGTTCCCTCCCCACAACCAGCTCATTTCCCAGCTGAAAGCCGAGTGGCGGACTTTCACGGCCTCAGGATAAAGGCCAAAGGCCGCAGCACGGCTCTAAGGCCTGACCCCAAGATCTGTCCCCTCCGAGCTCCCCCGTCACATCTCTCTCCTCTCAATTGGGCAGCTCCCCAAACTCTGCCTGGACACATTCATCCCCCCGCCTGAACCCCAGTCTGCGTCTCCCGTCTCTACCCCTGCCCAAAGAGGGAGCAAGACTTGGAAAGCCACCAGGACTGTTTAAGCCAAGAGGGGACAGAGGACAGTGGCCTTTGTCTCCCAAATGGTTCATTTGCAAATTGGTGGTTTGGAACAACTCAGAAGACGTTTTCGAGTAGAAGCGATGTGCTTAATTGGAGGGCCGCAGCCGTCCGCGTCCTCCACGGAGGGCGGGTGGGCGTCTGAACAGGGGAGCCGGGCCCGCCTCTGCCTCCAGACTCCACTCTCCCGGGGGCCGATAACTTACTTATCAATCTTTCTGGCATTTCTTGTTTTCAGCCACTCAGGGAAGGTGGCCCGGTCCCCAGAGGGGTGCCATGGCTCTTGGCCTACAAAGAAGTCCGGAACGATGGTTCTGTAAAATAGGGACATTTGGCGATCTTAATTTCGCTGCTTTTGGGACTCGACATTCGCTTACATCCATTAGTAAACTTGTTACGTTGGTGATTCTCGCCGCAGGAAAAGAGAAGTCGTGACCATGAGGGCCAACTCTGATCACACTGGAGGCCAGCTGGCACCCAGCCCGGCCATCTCGGATTTCGCAATGGAAGGGGTGGGGCCTTCGGCAGCCCCTCTGCAATGACAGGGCCACAGGCAGTGCACAGACTCCAGGAAGTATCATACCCAGGACAAGGGGACCTGGCAGCCAAGGCCTGGAGCAGGGCGGCTACCGGCCCCCTGAACCCCCGCCCGCAGGAGTCACACCTCTCAGCGAACCTTGCACATTAGCCTCAGGTCACATGCACACCTGGCTAGCACCTCCAGTCACTATGACCAAGCAATTTTCCCCAGTCTCTGCCTGAGCATGCCAGCAGGGCACAACTTTCTGTCCAGGTGGTGTGACCTGACAGTGGGCTCTGGAAGGGGCCAGAGAGGGAAATCAGCCAGCACTCCGATCCCCGACCAACGTCTGGGGAGGAAAACATTTCCCTCCTTCCTTTCTAGGTTCTTTGGCTGGATAAGGAATTACACTGATGTAAGACAGACGAACAGGAGAAAAACAAATTGAACCGTGTGCGTGAGAAAAGGGGTTCCGTGGAAAGGGAGCTGGCGGGGTGCTGGGACCATGACCCCGCCTGGGCGGGTCTCGTGGGCCCCGGCACCCAGGCCTCCGACTTCTTCAGGGGGGGGGGCCGTCTTTGTCTTCAGCAAGCCCCGCCTACTGGCGTTATGCATCTGGGTTAACACACCTTGAAAAGAAACTGCAGCGTCCTCCAGAGAGCAGGGCCTTAGCTGCCTGTCCCGGGCCTGCCGCTCGCTCTCCCACCTCTGCTTGTCTTCCTGACCTTTCCTCCTTCTCTCCCATCACATAAAGAGGCTGCGAAACTGTCGTTCTCAGGAGCGTTTGAGGTCTTGCTCCCTGCCATACGTCATCGGTTTGGCTCACATAAACTCATAACGATTCTCTACGGGTCTGGACATTTCTTACGTCGATAATTTCATACAGAGGGGAGCCCCATAAAAATATGCATCAGACCCAGAGGCAGTCCAGTACGGAAGGCTCGTAAGCCAGCCTGAGCTAAGGGGCAGGCTCGGGGTCTTGGGCTTCAAAGGGAAGGAGATTTAAATCAAAGGTATCTGGTGATTAGATGTTTGTCCTGCAGCACAGATTGGCCACTCAGATAAAAGTTATCTCTGGCAGCAGCAATCCTTAGCTAGATTCTTTTAGGTAATTCAGGGAGAGGTAAAAGTTTTTCTTGTACCTGCTGGGGTTGGAGTGCCTTCAGCTCAAAACAATCCACGTACCCAAGTGGCATGCTTGGGGGTGGCCTGCTCTGCAACCCTCGGTGGTCTGTGCGGGCATCCCCGTGGACGGGGAACACAGCTCCTCCTGCAGGGGTATAACCTGGGTCGGGAAAATCTAAGTTCAAGTCCCAGGACGGGCCTGTCTGCCCTGTGACCTTAATGGGTCATTTAACCGCTGCCGGCTCCTTCTCTGGAGCTGGCAAATAGAGCCTGGGCCGGGCACTGCCCGACCTCCAAGGACTGTTCAAGGGCAAGGATGCTGTACCGGTGTGAAACTGGCTCGGGAAACAGGCCCCTGCACTCGCTGTTTGTGATCCTCCTCCAGCCACAGGACCCGACATCATGCCCTGGCTTCCTAATTGACAACATGGGAACAAGGACAGTCCCGCCCTGGAGGGGTCTTTGGGAGGACGGAGGACAACAGCCCTCTAAGAATCCTAGGCAGGGTCTGGCCGAGCCAGAGCCCAGTCAGGGCTGCTGTCATTTTAATTCCTGGCCTCGCCCCCAGGAAGTGAAGTTGCCTCCTCTCCCAGAAGAAATTATGAGCCTAGAAAAGTTGAAAACTCTAGTGAAATTCCACTAAATTTGCATCGCAGGGTGGAGGGTCTGCTTCCTTTAAATCGGGTGGGAAAACGAGGCGGCTACCCTGTGGTCTCTAGCTCCTCTCTGGAGGAAAGCAGAGGGAATCGGGGTGCTCCAAGCTCAGGGCTGGCTGGGTTTCCGCCTTCTGAACGGTTCCTCCTCTCCTCTGAGCTCCCCGGAAGCTGTTACCAACAGCAGGGGAGGCGGAGAGCAAGCAGGTGACAGCGTTCGCCAGGGGTGGCCGCGGCCACGTGGCCTGACAGAGGCATAACCTCTGGGAGATGAGCGAGGTGTCACGGCCAGTTCTGGAATCCGCTGTAACTCGGACAGGGCCAGTCCGGGGCCCAGGACACCTGCGGGCGCCCCGCCTGCGAAATCCGACTACAGGCCAAGATGCTTCAAGGACCAAATAAATAATGGGTCCCTCTCAGACGGGCGAGGTCTGCCCACGGCGTCCCGTCCCTGTGCCCACTCAGCGCCCCACGTTGAGAGTGCCCAGGGATTGGGTTGGAAGCAGGCGCCTTTCATTGGACACCTGCTAGTGGGCGTTTACGTTTCCTATGACATTCCCCCTTGACCTGCACCCTAGAGAGAGAAGGAAGCAGGTACTGTAAATTAGAATACGGTCTGGGGATTTTTGGTGTTGGTTTTGTTTTCCCTGAAGGGACGAAATACAGATCACAGAAATGTACATGAACTTAATGAGGGGACAGAACGTCACACTTACGTGTAGCCGTTGCCTGCAATCATGTCAGCCATGTATCTAGTATTGGGCAGCTGCCAGCCAAACACATCTTGAATGACGATCACGGCTTTGCCCGTGTCGACGGGGGGTCTGGTGACATAAGCCTTGATGTGTTCCACTTGAACTTCGCACCCCATCCCTCCATACTCCATCCTGTGGCCAATGTCACACGGGCGAGGATGAGCTTCGTTAGCCATCGCCGGTACTTAAGACAGGCTGCAGAGAGAGAAGCATGCCTCATATTCTGAGCGGTGCAAATCCAGGGATCATGAACAGTAAGTAAGCTAAGATCAGGATTACGGGGAAAAAATTAGTTTTAACTTTGCTCCTCGTAGAAGAAATCAGCGATGACTCCTGGTGTCGGCAACACGACAGGTTGGGGCCGGGACGCCAGTTCTCGTCGCAGACGCCGGAAACGCCGGCGTGAATGCAGGCGACGAGTAAAAACAGGCATGAAGGCACGCGCGGAAAAGGGGGGGCATCGCCCGGGCAGGACGTGGACGGGAACCACAGCCGGCCGGCGCACGCCAAAGCTGCGGGCGCCCCCCGCGGCCCGCGGCCCGAGCCCTGCACCGCCGGCCCGTAGAGTTCTGCGAGGGCGGCGCAGCCTCGGGACCCCGCGACACGGATTTGTCGCTGAGACTGTTGTGGCCTCCGGCCCCCGAAAGACACACGGACCACCGGCAACTCAGTGAGTTAGAGGAAACACTCTTTATGCAGCCAGCTGGGTCTGCCAGGGGTACGCGGACCCCAGATTAAGCAGCCCCGAAATGTAGAGGTACGGGGTTTTTAACCCCCATTCCCATTCTTCATTCTGTCTAAACACAAAGTGCCGACTCTCCTCTATTCGTTACCTGTCAACTCACAGGTCAGGGGCGTAAGCGGGGTACAGAAGCAGAAAGCTTGTTTGGAATGTTATGTTCCTATGGGTAACGGCCTATGTGTCTATGGGCACAGCCACGTCCTCATGGACATAGCCAAGCAGTAACTTTCCTGCAAGTAACAAATTTCTAGCAGTCATTTTTCAGCCATTACGAGACCTTCCCACGCGATGTTGGAGCCCTCAAAGGTTCGTATTTCGTGGGGGAGATAAAACCACAACAACAACAAGAAAAAGAAAAAGAAAGAAAACGAAACAAAAACGGTCAACCAGGACTATAAAAATGCTAAGGAAGCCCAGGAAGGGAAAACAGAAACTAACGCCCAAACTGACACTGTCCTGTCCAAGGAGGGAAGCCTGGGCTGAGAAAGTAACACCACAGCTGGCCCTGGGGACCTGGCGGAGACAGGTGCGAATCCACGTCATGGCAAGGCGTTCACAGTCCAGGCCGGAAAATGAACAGTCCCCGCCGAGGAGGAGCTCACTGCGCGTGTGGCGGCGCTCCAAACGGACACTGACCTCGGAATCGGAATCGCGGTGACGGCGGGGGTGGAAATGGGGGGGGGGGGGGGACAACGAGCTCGACCGAACAAGCAGAGAGCAGGAAAGGAGAAGAAAAAAATGAACAACACCGATCAGCTACAAAGCAAGGAGTAATGTGGCTGAACTAGGTCCAAATCAGTAGAAACAAATTAAATCCACCGCTGGAGACAGATTCTCAGACTGAATTTTTAAACGTCGAGGTGCCATCGGAAGGGAGAACCTGGGAACGCGGAACCCGAAGAGGAACATGCCTGAAAAGCGTCCAGGTGCCTGGGATTTGCCTCCAAGGAGGCCACAGCTGGTGGCGAGGGAGGGGAGCCCCAGCGTTGCGGGCACGGGGTTCGGGGGGGAGCTCCCCAGCATGCTCCGTGCCTCTCTCTCTACTTTTATATATGCTTGAGATTGTCTGCACCAAAAAACTTTGATGTTTTTATTAAAACTACAAGGCGAAAGACTCCATAAACAAAGCAAGACAACACAGATGAGAACACATCATCCTCGAAGCAGAAGATCTCAAAGCTGGATAAACTATATGACGCATGCTTACAGATCAAGAAGAAACAGTCCTTCCAGGATCGGGGCGCCTTTCCCCCAAACGACACGTTGGTTAAAAGATAATTTTCAGGAGAAAAGTAAAACCGTGACTCTCACACAGCCATAAAAACGAACACGTTGAGGTGTTTTTTTTTTTTTACTCGTATGATAAGCACGAGACAAATAAAACTGGTTCGAAGGAAAACAGAAAAGGCCACAAATGGTAGTGGAGGAAAGGCGTATCGAGCTCAGCTGCAAGCGGAGACGGACAGATGTTCCCACCGGTGGGGAGGAGCCAATTCACGCTCCACCAGACGGGACGGAACCGACAACTCCGAGGGTCGCCCTGACTCTCGAAGGGCTGCGAAATGCCTCAAACACTGTGGATGGAGCTGGAATGACGGCCCGGAAGTGTGGCCGGCGGAAGGTGGACTCCCCCGGGACGGTTTCTTCTACGTGACATTAGAGGGCCACCTGCCGGGAGTGGTAAGGCTTCCTCTGAGAAGCCAGCGGGCCGGGGGCCGACGTGCATGGTGGGGTCCTCGGGGAATGCGTCCGGAATGGCCTCTCGGTGCCATGGCGGGGGGGCCTGGCCACACACCCCGCCCACCCCGAGGTCGGCTCCGTGGCCTCCACTGGCGAAGCCTCTGGAAGTCGGGGTCCTCCTCGTGGCACTGGGGACGGCCGAGACGTGCTCCTGCAGAGGACGCCGCGGGGGGCTCGTTCTCTGGCAACGCCGCGTTACGCGCGGCACTAACGCACGCGACTCCCCACAACCTTCACGCGAGATGCCACACACGTGCGAAGGACCAGGAGCCCCACGCCGCACGGACGGACCTTCGCGGTCCCTGCCGGGCTTTCTCTCCCGGCCGCACCCCCGCGACGCTGTCCCCGGCTGGGCCCTGACTCCGGCCTCCCCGTCCGTCTCTGCATCGTCCGTGGTGGCGAGGATCCCGCTAAGTGGGTTTAGCCGATGCCCTACCCCCCGCCCCGGCTCCGGGTCCTCACTCCCCGCCGGCCCCCAGGTGAGGTCCGAGAGCCCTGGCTGGCCTCCCGCCCGGACCCCGCCAGGCTGGCTTCGCGGGGGTCCCGCCCTGCCGCCTCCTCGTAGTAAGTTCCCATCCACCGCGCCCTGCTCTGGGAGCCCCCTCCCCCGTTTTCTCGTCCTCGGAGGGGAGCCCAGTCTCTCTCCTGCAGAACCCCCCGGCAGGGTCCCCCACCCCTGTCACGCTGGTCCTAGCAGAGGTCTGCCCGGCCGCTCCTTATGGCGAGTCACGAATGAATCATGTTTTTCTAGAACGTTCTCCAGCCCTGCGACACGACAAGCCAGACCCGCGGGGCCGCGGCCCTCGCTCCCCCCCTCAGGGTCCCTTCGCTCCGTCCGGGTCAGGGCCGCGTCGCGTCTTCTCTGGGCCGGCGGCCACGTCCGCGCGGCTCCCTCGGCAACGAACAGGACGGACTCTGCAGCACATGCTCATGCTGTGTCCGTGCGGAGTCCTGCTTTACCTTTCGCTGGAAAGTCTCTTTTAACCTGACCGAACGGCGTCCCCTTCTCTCTCCGGAGGTCAGACAGGCGAGGAACGGGGGTGAGGCGCGGTCCAGCAGGTGCGGTTCTCCTGCTTTCGCACCCCAGAGCTTTAAATAGCTTGGAAGTCAGACTTCCCGACGCAGGAAGGATTTGCAGCAGAAACAGAGAAAGCAGATTTCGGGGAGCGAAGGGGATCGGCGCAGACGGGGTCGGCGTAACAAGCAAAGAAGCCTGGGAACGTCTTTCCGGAAGCTTCCGAGATGTAGAACCGGGAACCGTTCGCAAGCTCAACAAAAGCAGCACCGAGGGCCAAGCGGCGGCTAAAAGGCTGGTGTGTCCCCGTCGCCGGATAAACACCCCAGGGACGTGCCTGGTGACCCACTTTCAATCTCGCAGCCCTGCAGCCCAAGGCAGGGCCCTGCTTCTCCCTCGATGATTCCGTGAATGCCGACTCCCCCGGTTACTTACTTTTCAGCAACCACACTGTGTCTTCCACGGGGCACGTGGTCCAGGCAGCACTAACGAGAAAGCTAGACGTGATGAGCACACACTGGCCCGAGCACGTGGCTGCCTTTGACCTTTTCTCGGGCTGTTCCAGGCCTAGATAGGGTTTCCCCAGATACCCGCTGGGCTCACGTCTGACCACCTTATTTTAAATGGGCTTTCAAAACAACAGGTGGCCTTTTCCGTCAGCGAGAAACCTGAACGGCAGTGCCCGATGTCAGCAAGGCCGGCGCAAGGCCACGCTTCTGCCTGACTCTTCATACGGCCGAGCGTGTGTGCCGTGCAGTCTACCTTGGCAGTACCTGCCCAGCATCCGGGACGCCACACGCCCAGACCCAAACCTCCTCTCTTAACCACCGTCCGGAAAAAAAAAAAAACGGCCAAAACTCGATGCAAAATGTGCTCATTTCCCCCATCATTTTATCGCAGTAGTGAACACTACACAACCAAAATGTTAACTGCAGGACACCGGGGACAGGGTATTTCGAGGCAGGAAGGGAAGGATTCGGGCAGCGTTAAATGGGGAAAACAGAAACAAAACACAAAAAACAACACGAGTTCCTATACGGTGTGATTTCGACTGTTTTTAAAAATGCACAGCGAAGCAAGACAGGAAGCTGTGCCGCGGTGGCTTGGCGCGGGGCGTCACTCCGCAGGGACAGGGTCCCGCTGTGGGAAGTCCGGTTTGGGACGTGGGCTTCGACAGGCTCGGTCCCTGTGCACCTGGCACAGAGCCTCGGTGGGGCGGTCGCCCGCGGGAGTCGGGGCGCCGCGCAAAGCGGTTCTGCGCGGGGGAGGCGCGCCTACCTGCTCAGCCGCCTGCAGACCGCGTCCACCGTCCGAGGGAGTGAGGCCGGGGCGGGCCCAGGACGACGGTCACCGGCCCCCTGCGGGCATGCCTCCCGCCGGGACGGAAGTGGACGCGGTGACCGTGACGGAGGGCGGCGGATCCCAGCGGGCCAGTGGCAGCGCGGGATTCCCAGCCTTGGGGACGGTGGGGGCCCAAGGCGGGGAAGGGGGAGGGACGGGGGAGGGACGGGGGAGGGACGGGGGAGGGACGGGGGAGGGACGGGGGAGGGACGGGGGAGGGACGGGGGAGGGACGGAGCGGTGAGCAGGAAGGAGGGAAGAGACGGAGGGAAGGAGGCTGGAAGGAAGACAGCCAGCCTGGGACTTTGACAGGCTCGCCTGGCTCCTAAGACCTGCAACCTCCCTGTTGCAAATCAAAGTCAGGCTATTCTTCTTAAAAATAAATTATTACATGTTCATACTTGCCCTCTCCCACTCCATGGTCGGTCACTTGACCAAGGTGGTGATAACTGTGGAGGTAAGCCACGACCTAAACCTGCAGGGAATTCTTAGGAGTTTTGTTTTGTTTTATTTTGTTTTGTTTGTTTTGTTTTGTTTTGTTTTGAGCCAAACTGAGAACAACTGCAGGGAAACAAAATCTCAAAGGAGTGAGAAAACGCTCTGGAGAATGGTCGTTTTGCAGCTCTTTTTACACTAAGGAGGGGTACACAGAATCCGAGTATGGATTAAGGGGGTGGGTTAAGGGGGTGGCAACTCGGGAAATCTCTGGGATTGGATAAAACCATAATGGAGACACATACTTTTTTAACATTTACAGAGAGTTAATAATTAACTTTACAGCTGGCATGTGGGGACCAGCTCTGTGGTCTCCTGCCTACTCCACTGTCAATTTGCTTTGCTAACAGCAGTCCCCTGAGGGGTCTGGGGGGGGGGGAAATCACGCTGACATTTCAAAGGTATGTTATTTTAGATTCGAAAAGGTGATAGAGAGGCTCCCTGAAGGTAAAGATTGACCTTTGTCAGGAAAGCTACTGACCTAGGACAGTTACAACCCACTACGGCCCCTTTTCAGTTGGGAATTTTTATGCCCAGATCATCCTGTGTGGTTGCTCTCCGTCTCTGAGTTTGGAAGGTCCTCCCGAGGGGCCTCCCCTGAGCTTGTCGGGTTTAGCATGCGGCTTCTTTTTTGTCCACATAATCAATTCAATTAGCTACAGGTTAAGAAAGACAACAAGGAGAAATGTGATTAGGGAAAGCGACTCCAGGAAAAGAAATAGCAGCTCTCTGACGCCGTGAGAATTCAATCAGAACAACGTAGGACGCCGGTGGTAGAAATTTATTAATTTAGATCCTCCCGCGGACGATAACCAGGGGTTCTGTGGAAAATAACCTCACAGGGCGATCCGATCACAGATGCCTACCTGGGCAGGTCTCGGTGGGTGGTCGCCAAGCGAGGCCTACACATTCTTCAGTAAACTTCAAAGGCAGCACTGTTCTTGTGCATCCCGGATAACACACCTTTGAGATGCCAGAGTGCTACCCCGAGATTAGGGTATTAACCCTCGAGAGACCACATAATCTCCTTAACTATCCTGTAATCCGATCCCTGCCCTGCTTCCTGCTTTCTTCCACCTTCAAGGAATCTTCCTTACATTTCCTTCTTAATTTTAAATGCATAAAAAATAAATAAATAAATAAATAAATAAATAAATAAATAAATAAATAAATAAATAAATCACCTTGCAAAACTGTTATTCTGTGAAACATTTGAGGCCTTTCTCCCCGACCTATGTCATCAGGTTGGTTCAAATAAACTCTCCTAAAGATTCCCTATATGCCTGGACATGCTTATGGGGCCGGGGTCCTCTATCATCTCGCAGTTGATAACCCTTGTTTTCACACAGATAGCAATCGCACAGACAGTTTCTCAAGACAGAGGCTGTGAGTATTCTCTTCTCAAAACACCGGAGCTCAGTGGGGTGGCTGCCTCCTATCCCCATCAATTTTCGTTAACCCCAAGACATGTCCCTTCTTTTCGGATTCAGTTTCCTTAATGATAAAATGAGGGATGAGATGAGATTTTGTTCCACACTTTAGTATGCCTCAGAGTCCCCTGGAGGGCTTGTTAAGCCGCAGAATTCTGGACCCCAACCGCAAAGCCTCGGTCCAGGGCGGACCCCGGGAAGCGGCATGTCCAGCTAGACTCCGGGTGAAGACACAGAAGCTCCCAGCCCAAGGACCACACTTGGAGCCACTAGACCAGACTCACGGTGACTAGCAGACTCACTTGGCTGACCATCAAAACCGCCGAGAGAACTTGTAAAATGCAGATGTCCTGGGCTCAGACCTACCGAACCAAAAACTTCACTGGTGCATTGGGGGGTCTGTGCTGCAAGAAACCTCCCCAGATGACTTTTATGACGGACCAAGGTTAAGACTCAATTCGAACTGGATACTCTGTACAGGCCATGTCAATGTCGGCCTTCCATGATTTCATGGTGCAGGTTCAGCAAGAAGGGCCAGCCGATGGAGGCCGGGGACAACTCTCAGGACAGAATATTCCTTGAGGTTCATACTGGAAAGATGCAAGAAAAGGGGATTCTCGGGGGAACGGGTCCACTTGGCCAAGTGAGCGCATTTCCGAGCCATCACACCTCACACCGCGGCAGGGACTCTGCCACCTCCCCGCCACAGAGGTGGTCCTGCTGGAAACACACCGATCTACAAATCCCTTCAGTCCCATCCTGAAACGATCAAGTTCTTTTACCACCTTTGGGTATTTCCAAAATCATGGATAAGTGGGTCCTTTCTTTTTACATTTGAATAATTCAAACACGTCCCCAGAGTGTCATCACTCAGAAAAAATCGGGGACCAGTCCTGTGCATACATTCTTGCTTCTATCCTAAAACACGAAAACTGCTTGCGACACCCAAAATGACAGTTTTGCAGCTTCGCGAATTTTCATTCCAAATTTCTTTGAAAAATTCGTCACACTAGTTAATATTTCACCCAGGCTCCAAAAAAAAACAAAAACAAAAACAAACAAAAAAATGATTGAAAATTACATGTTTATAGGAACGCTTAATGTAAGAGAACACTAGGATTCATGGAGTTCATTAATAAATTTAAGAGCGATGACTCAGCAGTCCAAAGTTGTTTTATTTTTCATCATGAAAGAAGGAACTAAATCCCAGGGACCAGATGAACCCAAGCTGAATCAACAAACAGAGCAAAGGCGAAGTTAAATGAAACTGCTGACTGTACTACAGCCCCGTCCTCTTGAAGGCAAGGAAGGTCAGGAAAAGTATTCCACGAAATTATGCCTCTGAAAAACATTTGATCAAAATCAGGGGATTGGGGGAATGCTGGAAAAAAAAAAAAAGAAAGAAAAGAAAAGAAAAAGAAAAAAGAAATTTTGAATCAGAATCAGAGAGTGCTGGTGTGTTTCACAACATCTCAAAATAGTGCCTGAGCGAGAACCTTTTCCAGTTGGTTTTTACCATTTAAGGGGCTCCTTGCTGACCCCGTCCCCAGCCTTTGAATGCAGCTGTAGGGGGTAAAGAGTCCTGCGTGTAGGGAAGGGATTCCTGGCGAGAACAGCTCAGAGTCTGTGTAGAGAAGAAAGTAGCTGGTTTCTAGGAGGGTCTGGAACCAGTAGGCCATCGACTTCCCCTTCCTCTCTGCATCTGGACTGGCTCGGGCTTCCTGTGTGGCCCACCTGTGGTGTGGGGCAAGGGACCTGTGAGGATAACAAACGGTCTCTTCACTGGCAGTCATCCCCTGATCTGTCCAACTCGCCATACCTAAATGATAATACGGCCTATTTAAAATACTACAGTGATCTGGAGTAATTTCTTACACACGACTGGGTACACATATGTATATAATTGTCCTTCGTACCACAATGCCATCTGCACATCTAACACAATTAACCGTTATTTCTCCGTAGCATCTGATACTTAGACCATCTGATAAACGTTCTCCTTCTCCCCAAAAATGTCTTTACAACCAATCTGTTGGAGGACGAGATCCAAATGAGGTCCGCCTATCACATTTGCTGTTAGGTTTTTCAAGTCTCCCTCCAAAGCAGAATTTTTCAAAAGGTAAAACTTGAGTCTCCCACAACCATAAAGAAACTAGGTAGCAAATATTCGTTAACTCACTAAAGGGGGGAGCAATGGGATACCTAAGCTGGTTAAAGGAAACCCCGAGTGCATACAGGCATTGGAAAATAAGTGCTAAGTTAAATTTTTTTAAATCTGGTTAATGATCTCCAAGGCAATACAACTGATAGTCAGAACCTTTTTGAGTTGTGCTGACAGAAATCGTTTCCATCTCTACCAGACAAAACCGATAACAACTGCTACCAGATAAGAATCATTTGTATCACATTCAGTTCTGTATCTGTAACCACGTTCCCTCAGAGAATGATGAAATATCATAATTCATCTCAGATACTCTGAAATAGAGGGGCATCGCCCGGAGTGTTAGCAAGTGCCCCAGCATGCTGTTGAAAAGACGTGGCACTAAGTCATCTATTTCCAAGTTTTCGAGATTCTCTTTTTTCTTAACACTCTCTAGAACAGTTTCCCCATCATGTCATTCTCCTAGAGAAAGTCCCACATCTGGACCTTATCTGCTTATTTCTAACTCATGTGATTTTAAAATCAATATCTAGTGGCTGAAACGAATTCAGCGTGTTACTGAACGAAATGGTTTTGTGTCAGTAAGATTCATTAAATCGTTATGAGCTGTCGAAATAATATTCTGCTAGTTTATTCATTTTATCATCAACCTCAGGGTCGGACACGCAGGATCCCCCGGGGTACTCCCAAGCGGGGGTGCGGGCTTGCTTGTGAAGGCACAATCCTGGGGGCGTCCTTCTGGCGCTGACGTCAGACACAGCGCCTCCCTCCTGTTCCTCCGGGAGGCCGCCAGCACCTGACGGATGGAGGCTTCCTGGCGGTGCCCTTGGCACCTGGGCGGGACATTCGAGGCGCTCTCGGGCCCCTCCTTTACGGTACATAGCTCGCCCTTCTTTCTCCTCAGACTTTCACTGCTCGCTGCTCCTGGAAGTCGTGCTTTTTGTACAGTACGTTGGCTTTTCTTCTCGACACAGTTTCTGATTCTCCCTGCTTCTCCCCTGTGTCTAAAGGTCTTCGACATGGCTCGGTTTCCTGGCCCGGCGGAGGGCGTCCCACAGACGCACCAGGGAGGTGCGTACACTACCTGTGTCTCCTTCCAGACGAGAGTTCTGTGATGCGCACCGGGCACCGATCTGCCAGGGGAATTAAATAAAAGAAGAGCGTTTACTTCCAAGGCCAGGTCCTCATTTTCCTCATGGGCAAACCAAGGGTGACGACCCAGTTCCTCAGCCTTGAGCTTGAACATTTTTCCCTGAATCGGACCCCACATTATCCTAGTATACTTATCTATTTTTGATTTCGAAAGTATGACGAAGTTAACAGTTAGTGCGATGAACGCATTTATACTCTCCACTGAGGTTCAAGTGTTGATATTTGGCCTCATTGCTTTATCTCTTTCTTTCCTGACCTATTTGAAAATAAGTTGCAAACGTTGTGACATGTCACTGCTAATTAATTCTCCCTTCATCCTCTAAGGATAAGGACCTTCCTCCACATCACCACAATCACGCCTACGAAAGTCACCAATAATTCCCTAATTCATCTAATATTTATAGTCAGGTTTCCCCAATTGTCCCCAAAATGACTTTTGTGGATTTTTTTTTAATCAAGGATCCAAATTGCTCTTGGTTTATTTATCTCTTTTAATTGAAAATCGCCCCGGTGATGATATTAAAATTATGTCCACAAATTCTTTGATTCTCACTATTCAAAAGGTGGAGCTTGCTCTTGCGTGCGGGCTGTGCTTGGTGACTCATTGTGGATAAACAGCGTGAGCCAGGAGCGCCAGCTGCGCCTGCCGAGCCGGGGCCATGCCCGGCCTCGCGCCCTTCTCCTTGTTTCCCTCGGGCCACCATCCGAGAGACTGTTCACGGTTGAGTAGCTAACTGTTGGGGTCTCTTGTTACTCGGTAACAGATAACTAATATAGTGTCCCTTTAACTTAGTCCTCTCCCATCCCTGGTTATTTCCTGTGAACAGGAAGTTAAGTTTAGAGGCTTAATGAGGGCCCAGTCGAACATTTTGCAGCTTGTGTGAGGGACTTCGTGTTCCCATATGTCAGGAGGTACTACATGTCAGCTGTCCTGCAGTGAGTGTGTTAGGGGTGGAAATTTTTCCAGGAAGCCAGCATGAAGGATTTACTCCGATTTGATGTTAACCAGGGTGTGGTAATCTGCTCAAAGATATGCTGACAGCCAACTTCTGATTCTGTCATGTGCTTGCTAGTTAATCTTGTCTGATGTTAACCAGGCTGTGGTTCCAGGGTTTATAAACTGCCTCTTTTGGGAGCTCGAGGCTGATCTCCTCTAACCCTGCGTGGTAGAGAGTCAGTCGCCGGCCGGCTAATAAAGGCTCACAATTCATCTCAATTGGCTCCGTGGGTCGTAGATTTGATTGAACCACAAGTAGTGTTAAGCGTGACTAGTTGGTTCGATTACTAACAATTTGGCACCACGTGGCAGATTATTGTTCAAAAAGTTCTCTTCTCGCTTCCGACCTCCATAAGAAGAGGACGTGTACTCACCTGCTCCACTGATGCTGGGCTCGGGCATGTGACTTGCTCTGGCCAATGGGATGGTAGCACACGCGGCGCGGCTCGAGGCCAAGCAGGTTCGCGCCTGGGCCTGCCCTCCTGTGCTCTGCCGCCACCACAGGGAAAGCTGCTCCCGGGCGTGCAGGACTGTGGGCGTGGCACTCACTAACCGACACTCCACACAGCCAAACACGACCGCTACTGACACTGAGCAAGCGGGCGTTGTTCCACACCTGCTCTTCTCAGACAATCGGCCTCCCGATGCGCAGACGTGAGCACCTGCAGCCATGTTCAGGTCGCAAGCCCCTGCCCCGAGGGCCGTGGTGGACCGAACCAGGGCACCTGACCCGATCAAGGCTTTGGTTTGGGGGCGAGTGAAATCTAGGTCGCTGTTCTGTGGGGCTGGAACAGTAACACGTAAAATCAGGAGCTATGGGGTAGCCACATTCTACGGGGACGGACGGAGGTCCAAAGTGAGAAGGAAGGAAAAAATGAAGCGACGCAGGTAAACAGAGAAGGCCCTGCCCGCCTTCGAGGTCCTGGGTCCCAGCCTCTTCTGAGGCCCGGATCCCTTCCCGACCTTCAGTACTAGGAAACCTTATGCTCCCAACGAGCGCCCATCTCTGGCGTAGGACAGTGCCACTGCGTTCCCATACTTGCAACGTAAAAGTCTTCGTACGCGTGCCTCAACCTGCCTCTCACCCAGCAGTGTCCCTGGACACACCGGCCTTCGTTCCCCGGGGCTGCCATCGCAAAGCCCACAAACGCGGTGGCTTCAAACAGCAGAGCTGCGTTCTCTCCCGGTCCCGGCGGGCCGTCCCCTCGGAGGACCCTGAGGCAGAATCCTTCCTTGTGTCGCCGGCTGTGAGTGGTCCTTGGCTTGTGGCCGCCCAGCTCCTTAGTCCCTTCTTCTGTCTTCGCGTGGCCTTCTCCTCTGCCGTCCCTCTCGAAGACGTTGACTGGGTTTAGGGCCCACCCAGGTTACCCAGGAAGATCTCATCCCAAGATCCTTAACTTAATTACATCTACAGAAGTTGTTGTTGTTTTTCAAGTAAGGTCACATACCCGAGGCCTGAGTTTTGGGACATGGACCTCATACCTCATGCAGGCTTCTCAGCACGCTAGTGGAATGACCCCATAAATAGGTACCTGTATGATACCCAGAATTCAACTGGAGAATTCGTGGGTATTTTCAATACCCATGAAATTGGCACGTGGTCTGAAAAGATGAGAGAAAGCAAGATTCCAAGTTTAAGGTTCTTTTGTGTTAAAAGACACAGGCATTTACGCATTCTAGGAGCCCTGTCGAGGTGGACGGTGTTCGACGGAGCGACCTGTTCAACCGGAGCCCGGGAGCACAGGCTCGGGCAGCACGCACCTGCTCGAGTGCTGACGCGACGGTCGCGGACAGGGCTGTGCACGGCGGCCAGGCGGCGAGGGACCCGCGCGAGGCCTCGTCCGCGTCAGCGCTCAGGTCCGCCTGAAGCCCCCGGCCTGCACGGCCTCATGGCAACTACCCCCACCTGCAGATAAACATCTCTTAGGAAACATTGATCGTCTAGAATTAAATATCAAAAACTTCGTGGGATTCAAAACCATGGTATTAATGTGAAATTTGTTAAGTGAGATATGAGCATATTTGATATCTTCTGTTCTTGAAAGAGTTCAGAGAATTCGACCTAAAAATAAAAAAGACAGAGAGAGAATTTGACCTATTGGACATTCAGCTGTGTGACACCAATTTAAGATGTGCAACCAAATAGTAATTTAGACTTGTGATTCAAGGATAAAGTCTTGCTAAGCTTATTCACCATGTAGAGATGACTAACAGGACTTAAATTTTGCTTCTTTTGTAAATGTATCAGATTCTCTTAATTACTTAATATTCAGGAACTTTTTTTGTTGTTGTTAATTCAGACGATGCAAATACTTTGAAGGGAAATCAGTAATCTTCCACTTAAAAATACAGTAAGAAAGATTTGAAGATGATTAATTAACTACCTTAGTAAATGGGATCGAGTTTTATCCAAAGACAATGCCATAGAGTTGCGGATGTGTAAGAAACACGAGATCTGTAACCTCAACTTTAATAAGAAGATAAGGATTTAGTATCTGTAACTTTCATATATTGAAATTCAAATGTAAAGGCAAAATAAACATCTGACAGTTCTTTCTGTACCCAAAACTACCCTCAAGGATGCCAAAAACATATCAACAAATTCCTGCCATTTCTTGTTCATCTCTAGTCGCCAACACGTTGAGTACTTTCTGATGTCAAACCAAAATGCATCGAATTAAAACAAAATTTTATTTTCATCTCTCCACGTTCAGATCATGTGTAAAATTTTCCTGCTCTAAACTACTGCTTTACTATGTTTGTATCTATTAAATGGATTTACTCTTACTTTGTCTTGAGTTGTCAAAGTTTGCGGGGTCATATTAAGTCACGGTAGTTACTTTATAAAAGATTTTTATCCAATAAAAGTGATAATGCAAAGGAAATGCTCATTAAGCCTCCCAAAGCGACTAGAATAAATGCTTTAAATCGTTGTCAAGTATCATAAACTACCGCTTAATATTTCTGCTGATAAAGTAGTTTTGAAATAAACAGCATTACAGTTTTATGAATTAAAATGAAGAGACGTTTATAGCAGCTCTATTCGTAACTTCCCCAAACTAGAAGCAGCCTAAGCATCTTTCAGCGAGTGAGTGGACGAATAAATGGAGATACATTTACGCAATGGAACACTTCTCAGATATAAGAAGGAACAAATTAGTTATACACCCGGAAACGTAGATGGGTACATGAAAGAAACCAGTGTTATAAAGTTACAGCCTACGTCATTGCATTTGTATGACCTTCTGGAAAGGCAAAACTGTAGGAAGAGAGAAAGAACAGTGGGTACCAGGGCCTGAGGGTTGGGAGAGTGTTTGACAACAAAAAGGCACTTGCGGGAGTTTTTGGGGTGGGGGAGAATGTTTTTGGCCCTTCTTGTGTTGGTGGATACACATATCTGCACAAACGTTAAAAGACACTGAACCGTGCACCCAATTAACAGCAGGTAAATTTCAGATAAAAGAGACGAGTATCAAAAAAATCTGAACAGTAACTCCATAACTCACACTTTTTCTCTAGTGTTTGTTGCCCAGTTTCCTGACAGGGGAATCAATTCTGTTATCAGATGCCTTAATTTCAAGAGAATCCATGAAAGGAGTGTTGCCCAGTCACATGTTTCTTTTTCAATTAAAGAGCAAAGAGGTCCTTCCTGAAATCTGATATTGGGAGATAAGTTTTCATTTAAATTCCTGCGAGAAAGGTTGTGATGTCAGGGTGAGTGCACAGTGTATACCTATGCGGCCAGAGCGGCTGTGAGAGAAATATTAGTCTTGCAATTTTGCTAATTCAAAATTGAGTGCAAAGGAGGACAGGGTCAAACTCCTTCGAGTTAGAATCAAGCAAAATACCAGTGAGGGACACAATGAGAAGCAATCAATGAACCTGCTTATCAATTTTCTTTCTCCCTGACTGGCTCTTAGTCTGAATAATAAAACTCAGTTTTTTTAATTGGTAAACATGATTATGTTTTGACATTTCAATCTAGATTCACAGACTTTCTTGAACAAGTCCGTTTCTTTATTTCAAAGGTGAAAATCTCTTACTGTTCTGAAAAACGAGGAAATGTCTCATCCAGTTTTAGAGATGGTTTGTTTTTATAGAAAAAGACTCCATTCTCTTGCTATTCGGCATCTTATTTGTGTTAGTTATCTATTGCTGCATAGCAAACATATTCATTCCTCAAGTTTCTGCAGGTCTCCCCTGGGTTCAGAGGGCCAGTGGAAATGCTGATGGCGAAAGTCCTAAGTTGGCCCTATTCACACGCCTGGGGCCTTTGACTAACCACGGGGCTCCTCTCTCCACGCGGTCCCTGGCTAGTCCAAGAAATTGAAAATGAAATTTACAGTATCTCTTAAGGCTGGTCTCAGAGACGCACAATGGCGTTCCGGCTGCATTCTATTGGTCAGAGCAAGCCCAGAGTCACAGAGTGAAGATGTAAGTCACAGAAATAAGATGTAAGGAGCAGCAGAGTCACATTGCAAAGGAGCAAGGACAGAAGGACACCATTCGCCGGGGACCCATGACCGTCGCAATGCACCACACTATTGTTAATGCTCATAGAAACATTAACTGAATTAGCTCTTGGCTCTAAAACCGTAAAGGGAAAGACATTACGCTAACAATATATTTTGGATCAGAAGCTCACATTCATTTCAGCTTTGTTGTAATTAATCCTTATTTTAAAACTATCAGAAACCACTTACAGGTGAGTCAGAGAAATCTGACCCTGTGGTTTTTATGAGGATTTTAACCCTCAACCAAGAGAAAAGTAATGTGGAATCTGTTAGCTATTTTTAAATGCACTATTAGTATCTAATTGCATGTCAATTCCCCTCGGGTTTTCTGATGTCTAAACATTTCGAAATGTTGTAGAATTAAAGGATCCAAGTCCCCAGAGGACGTGGGCAAATCTGAACATAAACGCAGGCTAGAGCTGGCATGCCGGTAGGTCTCTGGAGCAGAAGGCACAGAGAAAGGCCAGGATACCAACCCTCCTGCATGCAGCTCCGGCTCGGCTCTCTGCCGCCCGAGGCCGCCCAACCTGCCACACTCTGGCAATAAGGAGAGACGCTCGGATGGGGACCAGGGCCGTGCAGACATCTGGCCACGTCTGCAATTGGGGCTCATTCCAAGAATTCTCTGGGAGGAAAGTGCTTGCAGGTTCAAGTTCAAACTCCCTGGCACTGAAGTCAAGCCTCGGTTTACCCTCCTGGGCCCGTCCCTCGAGTCTCATCCTCCTTTCACCACTGCCAAGCGCACCAAGCACTTTCCCAGGGCCGGGCTTAACCCCGTGCTGCTCCCCACCCCCTGCTGCAGTCTTTCTGGAGGTGGAGGCAAATATTATTGCAGCTGTAAAGCCGCGCTCCTGCCCACGACCTCGCCAGAGCCCCCAGCCCAACCGGCCTCCGCTGGGTGTTTCTGTGGACGTCTGCTCTCTGCATTAAGCCCCTGGGAGTCTGGGTGTCTGTCTGCCTTCTCACCGGGAGGAGGATATGCTCGTTCGATCCAGCACCCCCTGAGTGCTGGCCTCTTCCTCTCATTATACTGAGAGTTCCTCGCGCAGGTCCCCGCAGAGCAGCCTTCTGTACGGAAGGTTCTGCGTCAACACCTGGGAGGTCACTTATCCAGTGCTGTTACAGATCTCGCCTCAAGATAGCTAAAGTTATGTCTTAGACCGTTTCTTAAAATGTTAGGCTCCTGGTGACCACCTGACTCCCAGGGGTACAGCCAAGACAACTGAAAACGTATGTCCACACACAAACTTATACATGAATGCTCATAGCAGCATTGTTCACGATAGCCAAACGTGGAAACCACGCAAATGTCTATCCAGCAGCGAACAAGTACAATGCACTATATCCTTACAATGGGCAATGACTCGATGATAAAAAGGAATGAACCGTCGCTACATGCTGCAACATAGATGAGCCCTGAAAACGTTATGCTAAGTGAGCGAAGGCGGCCACAGAAGATCACGTGGTAGACGGTTCATTCACATATGTAATTCGTCAGAAAGAAGGGCGGGGGAGAGAGAATTCGAGGCTGCTGGGGGCTGCTGGGAGAGAAGGAACTGGGAACGACTGCTGACGGGCACGGGTTTCTTTTTTGCGGAGGGGGAAATGTCTAGAATTGGTTGTGGTCATGATTGCACAACCCTGCGAATATAATAAACCACTGACTTGCGCACATTAAGTGGGCGAGTTAAGGTCTGGAATGTGAGTTACAGCTCAATAAAGAGGTTAAAGACACACGTCTTTGAGCGCTGTCCAGGGGCGTAGAGGCCTGTGTGTGCCACATCGTTTCTGTTCTAAGCGCACGAAAGTCGCCTTGGAAACAGCTTCCATCAACAGGTGAATGAACCCCATCGAGACAGTGAACACATCCATCACCCCTATTTCTTTATGGCCCTTTGAAATCCCTCCAAGTCCTTCTTGCCGAACCCCACCCCAACTGAGCTGCTTTCTATAGATTTCTGTGGTTACTTTGCATTTTCCAGAATTTTATGTAAATGAAAGCATACAGTAGACTTTGGGTCTACTTCACTCAGCATAATTATTTTTAGATTTGTCCGTCCATGTATATATCAATAGTTAGTTGCTTTTTATTGCTGAGCAATAAATATTTCATTGTGTAGATAATCAATTCACCTGTTGATGGGCATGTGGATTGTCTCCAGCTTTGGGCTATTTTACAAATAAAGCCACCATGTATGAACATTCACATCCTAGTCCTCATCTGAATTTAAGCTTTCTTTTCTCTTGGTAAATAACTAGGAGTGGTAATAAGAACATAGTCCAATCTTCTAAGAAATGCCCATTTCCCAAAATGATTGTCCCATTTTACGTTCCCTCCAGCAGTGAATGTGAGTTCCGGTTCTTCCACGCTTTCACCAAATTGGTCAGGATTTTTCATTTTAACCTTTCTAAAACTGAAAAGGTCTGCGGGACACATCGTAGTTTTCATGTGTATTTTCCTAACGACACGATGTTGAACAGCTTCTCACGCTTATCTACCATCCGTATACCATCTTCGGTGAAGTACCTGCTTACATGTTGTTTTTAAATCGGCAAATAGGTTTTCTTGCTATTGCATTTTGAGACGTATCTATTCTGAATTCACGTCCTTTATTGGACATGTTTTGCAAATA
Source organism: Rousettus aegyptiacus (assembly GCF_014176215.1). NCBI lineage: Eukaryota > Metazoa > Chordata > Mammalia > Chiroptera > Pteropodidae > Rousettus > Rousettus aegyptiacus. Next base: position 107,624,929 of record NW_023416311.1, read on the forward strand.
TTTTCTGCCACTCCACAGCTTCTCTTCTTGTTCTCTAAAGAGTGTATTTCAAAGAGCAGCTGTTTTTAATTTTGTAAAGTCCACTTCGTCAAATTTGTCTTCTCTAGATTGTGCTTTGGGGATTGTATCTGATCTACATCTATGCCTAACCGAAGACAAAACATTTTCCCCTTTGTTTTCATCTAGACCTTATACAGTTTGCCGTATTTTACACTTAGGACTATAATCAATTTTGAGTTAAATTTTGCATATGTTGAGAAACGGATCAATTTTTGATGTTGCAGCAGAATGTCCAATTCTTCCGGCACTATTTGACTTTTTCACCTTTGACAAAAATCAGCCATCCACATATTTGTGGGTCTATTTCTAGAGTCTCTGTTCTGCTCCATCAGACCAAGATACTGTGAAGCCAGCAGAAATCATGTTTGACCAAAGAACAAAGGAGTCAACGAATGGGACTCTGAGCTTCTTGTCCTAAAGGAGAGTTACTGGCCCAACGTGGAGAAGACGACACCACACTGTTACACACGTGAAAGGAAGAGGTTTCGAAGAGGATCAAATAGCGTGAAGCTGTGTGTAAACGGACGTCACACAGGTCACTCCTGGCTGTTGACGTGGACAGTTGTAGCGCAGTGTGGGGCTGAGTGGGGCAGAAGGAAGGAGGCGGAACGAGGAGCTGTGGGGCCATGGGCGGAGGGGTGCTCCTACGCACTGAATAGTGACCAAGGACCAAGGGCAAGGACGGGAGGAGGAACTCAGGCTCCTCCTCTCCTCGCCTTGAGGCATTTTATTCATAGCTTCAATAGCACGTTTTGGTCACCTTTCTGCTCTTTCCCAATCTAACTGGGCTCCTCGAAGGCAGACCCCGGGCCTCATGCGGCTATAGTGGGAAGTACAGAGCAGGCAAGCAGACAGACAGCAGGAAAACGCTGGGGTGCAGGAGGGAGGCGAGCGCTACCCATCAGGGTCCCGGTCCCAGGGTTGCGGCAGGGGGGTTAATGACCGCTTTCTGACATCCACTGTGCCATTTCCTGTGCTGCAAAATTTCAACTCCGTAGATTACAGATGATCTGATTCAAACAGCATTTCGCCTAACCCCACGCATTTAAACAAAAATGCACTAGATTAAAAAAATCACAGAATAAAATCGAACTTAGAAACAAACAAACAAAAAATTATAAACGAAAGGATCTCTTCACACAGGGCACTGAGGAGAAAAAAACCCTCGTGCAAGCATTTCCTTTTCCTCTGAGAGGCGGTCAATTAGGTCAAATGGATTTGATTGGTTTTGCTCTATCAAAGTAGCCACCAGAAGAGGGTGCACCCTGGTGCACCTACGATGTGGGGCTCTCATGGCAGAGGTGCAGAGGTGGGTGAAAGACGAGGTTCCCAAAGAGGATGGCCCTTAATGATGGTGCGGGGGTGTGGGGAAGGGATGTGTCCTCTGCAACCAGTTTCAAATTCATACTTAGAACGGAGGCGCTATAATCACATGCAACGCGAGCAGATTCTTTTTTTAAAAATAATTGTTAAAAATATCTGGATTATATACCTATGCTAATAATGCACATTTCTGTAATTCTGAAGCAATCTTGCAATAAAGTAAAAACAAACCAACCAAAAAATATAGGCTATGACTAACATTCACTTTATTCAATTCTGTTCTCGCAACTCAGAAGGCAACAACCAACCACATAGAAAAGGGAGCATCTTGATAGATACACATAAAATTGGTCTGGGTATCCAAGGTGTTTGCTTTAATAGAAAATCGACATCCCAAGTAACGAGGTGTTCTGTTAGCTTCTACATCAGTCATGTCTAGGCCTTAGTCAGTACCTGCTCATTCAAGGTACTGTTATTTTCATGACTACACACTGAGGCACTCGGAAGAAACACAGAGGAATAAAAACATACATACTGTCTTCTCTTTATGTTGTATTAATGCTGAAATAGCGTCAGGGGTTATTTGAAAAAAGCCCTTACTCGTGACAGCTCTTTTAAAAAATGACACAGGGCAGTATACAAGCTAAGGGAAACCATCTGACTGAGGGGGGAGGTTAGGCGAGATACGGCAGCTCCAGCGAGGAAGTCGGCGGTCTCCGCAAATGAGGCTTTTGATAATACTTCAGTACCAAGACGGTTTACTTTTGTTTTTTTCTTGATTGCAACTGAATAGGTACCATTCTAAAGGAGTATTTTAAACATAATCATTTAATTTTACAATGTAAAAAACTTATCACAGTAAGTAGAGAGCTTAAAATACCCAATTCTAAAAATGAGAATAAGTAGCTAACTTGCAAAGTTTTAAAAAGTGCCAGTGTTCAGATACTGGCGCTACATTCGTGTGTGGTCGTGTGTGTGTGTGTGTGTGTGTGTGTGTGTGTGTGTGTAAATGCAATACAATGTAGAAATGTCCAGTACTTTTTGTATTGTTTTAAAAAGTCATCAATTCAGCCTAAATTAAAGAATTATTTTAATAGCATTTTGCCAATACAGAAATGACATATCTAAGATCAAATCATTTGAGAAAAAGTTATCCTCTATTATTGAACAGGGAAAGAAAACACAAGACAGGAATCCACAGTAATAAGTTATATTAAATGTTAAAATAAAAATTACTTTTGTTTATACCTGGAATTGAGACGCCCAATCTCCACTGCTTCTCCAGAAAACTAACAGGAAAAGATCACCTGAAACATGGAGCTTTTTTAAAGCTAGCTGTACACAAACGTCACATTGGCATTTTTCTTACGTTTTCAGCCCAACTATTAGTACTTAACAGTTTAAAAGTCAAACATAATTTGCTAATAATAAACAACTGCACGCCCCATACTATGACCATGTGGTTACTGGTCATGTAAAACTAAGTGTTGATTTGTCTTCAATTTATAAATAGTAAAAATAATGCAGAAAGGTCTTTCTAATTAATGTTCTTGAAGGCTGCTTTGTTTTAGCCCCATGTAAAATGAAGCAAAGCTACACTATCATTTTTTTAAAAATTCTACGTGAAGGGCAGCAATACTAGCACTTTCTGAACAAGAGAGTTTAAGCATTTATAAGACAATAATTGATCAGCAATAAAATCTGGATGCTCCCCAAGTAAACGGCAGGCCAGAGACTGCTGACGCATGAAAGGGTTCATCTTTTTGAAAACAACAGGACAAAGCGCAACTGGAAAACCAGGGGAATCATTAAGACGGACGAGATGAAGGGGTCCGCAAGTAAGACGGAGGGCGACTTTTCGGCCGTTCATACATAGATATATTTTTTACAAAACAGCTGATAAGATTCATTTAAAATTTTGTAGAATAAGTTTTTAATCTTTTATGTTATCTGCCTTTATCTGTATCTTTCTGATAAAACAGATAAATGTGTTCCAATAGCTTTATATAAGATCCACGAATTCCCTGAAAAATTACAACAAGAAACCTAAATTAATCAGGTTACATGCCCAATTTGATAGTATTTTTCTCCCAAAGAGAACAATTTATACACACATACACCACGACAGGTGGCATCACGTTTTTAAAAGGCTAACTTTTTACAGTAGGACTAAATTTCTAAGTGAAGGCGGGGCTCCCAGAGGTCTTATTTCAAACACGAGAGAGGCCGACTGCCGACTACAAAGTGCCAAAACGTGTAACACTGAACTCCATGTCAAGCCTTTTCTTCCCGATACTGAGGTTTTAAAACATCTTGCAACATACTCGCTTACCACTTTGGGGGAAATCAATGAACTATATAAAACCACCAGAACACGTGTTGCTTTTGATTCGGTAGCTTATTTTTGGCTTTCTTATTTTAAAAAATCCTCAGATCTGAGTCTAGAGTTTTAATACTATATGGAACTTCTCGTAGGGCTTCCAAAGACCCATGCTGCCCGTTCTGAGGACTGAGGTTATCATGAACCAACCAGCCTCACACTGACTACATATGCCATGGCCCTTAGATACTTGGATCATGTGTCCAATTCTCTAAACTTCTAACTTGAAGCCATGGTTACAAGGGAAAACCAGGTTTCTAAGTGCTCAGTTCTCTGAGGTTTTTCAGCACGTTTCCAATGAGATCCACCCTGCACTCCTATGTGAAAAGGCCAGCTCGGCCAGGTTCCTTCTGGACGAACGAAATCAAGTTGGTTTTATTTGTAGTTTTATTCTGTAAACAAAAAGCTTTGGAAACTTTGGGACTTACTCATGGAAAATGAAGAGAAATGCGTTCCCTAACCCTTATCCAATCCAATAACGCACTGGCCAGTGGGACCAGTTGTTCTGACCAGTCTCTTCTCAGGGTGTCAATCTAAGACGCCAAACCACATTTGCATTTGGCGAACATCCCAGAGGTCCTAATTCCAGTAAGATGCAGTGCTGTTCGTGATATTATTCTGTAAGACTTATGATCTTGCATCGTTTCGGCCACTGCTGACAAGAAAGGACAGCTGTATATAGGATAAGGGGCGTGGGGGGGTCTAATGGAAATCTTCTTTCGGACTTTTTTCCTCTAAGTATAGGCATGCCCCCAGCAAGCGCAAAAACCCAACTCCCAATGCTGATCACTAGGAATATTAAAATATCAAAATTAAAAATAATTTCCTCACCTAGCACAAGATACTATACAACATTACAACCGCAGACACATGAAAAAAAAAATCAGGCAGTAGAAAATGTACAACAGCTTTGGTGTTATACAAAATAACTTCCAGAAACGACTGACAGAGGAGCGCGAGGTCCGGGCTTTCTCGCCAGACTCTGCTGCCGGCTTCCGCGTTTCCGCTTCCGTCCTTGGTAGGGTCTCGACAGCCAAGACAGACAGAATGTACAGTTTGCTTAACGAGAACTGCTAGGAACACCATGACGCTGTGCTCCTAAACATGTCATTGAGAAGTCTTGCCTCTGCATTGTGGCTCTGTGGCACATTTCCTGTCAAGATCACAGCAGGTCCAAAATAAAGTGACAACTAGATTTAATAAATTAATATACATTTGTTTAAAGATGTACAATGCACATTCTGTTTAATCCACGGGTCAGGGCCTCCAGGAACTTCTATTTACACATGTACAGACCTCGGGCAGCAGTGACGTCAGAGGGCAGGGAGGGCGGCGGGGCCTGCGTCCGCCGCCCTCCGAATGCTGAGAACACCAGTCAAATGCATCCAACTTAGAAACGATGCTGACAGCTCGCTGGGAAAAGTCTTCAGAGAGAGAAGTCCACCAAGAAGGGCAAATAAAGGCAAGGGGCAGGTCCAGGAGGCTGGGGCGGCCGCCTTACTCCTGGGACGACTGTGGAGGGGGCGGAGACGTGCCTTGTTTGCCAGACTTTCGCTCATAGTTCACGAGGCGTTGGCCCACAAGGTACCTGGGTTGTAAAAGCAGGGTGGTTACTCTCTTACACGACCTCACACGTTAAAATGTTCTTCCTGAGTGCTGCCAGCGATACATTTTTTAAAACACAGATCGCATCACTTCACTCTATTTAAACCCCTTCCATGGTCAGGCAGGGAGAAGGGGAGCCAAGGACGATCACCTACCAAAGGCACAAAGGCAGGCACCTGGTAGCGAGGGACAGGAGTGTGGGAAGTCGCGTGCACGGCAGAAGTCAGAGGCAGAAGTCAGAAGGGCCCACGCCCCCGTCTGCAGGGTGGGGCTGCTGGGGAACCCACACTCAGGGGCCGGAGGAGAGTGAGGCAGAGCAGCCCTATGCGGGGAGCTCATCTGGAGGGATCGTGTTTATGAAACAGCGTAGTGGACAGATCTGAAGGAACGGCCTGGAAATACAACGACCAGAAAGCTGGCAGAGAGGGCCTACCCCTGCCTCCCAGGCAGCACACAAACAGCTCTAGTTCTAGGGAAAAAAAGAAATCAAAGGACACAGATTTCAGTGAGGCCGCAGGGGAGATGGCAGAGAAGCGAGTGTGTGCGAATGACAGCGGCAGGGAGTTGAGCCCAAGAACAGAACGTGACGTGCTCCTAACTCATGCGTGACGACGGCGAGAGGACGGCGGGGGACGCAGGGCCACAGGGGCAGAGGCGGGGCCAGGGCGGCTGCAACGGCAGGACAGCGCCCCGCCAGGACGCCGAGCCCCCCGACCGCGGTGGCGGTGTGCCCCACTACCCCTGGTGGAGGGACCTGGAGCTCGACCACTGCGGGACGGCGGGTGACAAAGCTGATGGCAGTGAACTGGACGGGACTGGGGTGCAGATCAGCGTGACAGCGGCACCCACGGTCGGGGGCGGGGGGTGGGAAGCCTGCGTGCGGCGGGCGGCGGGCTGCGGGCAGCTGGGCTGTCCGAGGCCCAGCTTCCTCGTCGGGAAAGTGAGGACGACAGGCCTGAGGCCCACACCTGCGGGGGGACGAGCGTCTGGCCTGGCTGGGGGCTCGGCGTGCCGACTCGCCTTTGCCCAGGACACCCCGCTGCCCTCCCCGCCCCCGTGCACGCTCACACCTCGGGAGGCGTCCCGGCAGCCCGTGCCCAGCAGCTTGGCATTTCGCGTCTGGCCACTCCTACTGCTGCCTCATCCGCGACCTCAAAGCTCATGCAACCCTTTCCGTCTTAACAAGTCTCTTCCTGACGTTAACCATTCTTTACCCCACTGTCTCCCAAGCAACCGGTGTTTTTTTTTTAACTGTTGAGGAGTTTGTACGTATCTTTAACGACGACCACTGAGCAACGTGCGACACAGCACACGCAGCACCACCTGACGTACACACACTCACAAAACGTGTGGAGACGTGCGAAGAATGGGGTCAGCATCACGCACTGAAAATGCATCAGCAGCACAGAGAGAAAAGTGATGCTAACTCACTTGCCCAGGGCCGGAAAGTAACTCAGTGGCCGAAAAAGGAGACTTTGAACCCACACCCGGCTCTACGGCCCTGCCCGCCCCCCGCCTCCCCGACACGCACACGCACGCTCGGCGCCTACGGACCGAACGTGCAAAGGCGGCGAGACACGCCCGCAGCGCAGTCTGCGTGAGGACGGAGGGGGAGGTGACGGTTCACCGGGCTGCAGGGAGAACGCAGAGGAAGTGCCGAGGAAAGGATCAGAGGTGGGAAGAACCGCTGGGGGAGACTGGAAGAGACAGACGGGCGACAGGGGCGAAGACGCAGCAGCGGGGGCTCCCGGGGGCCCGGCCCGTCTGCCACCCCGGCTGCGGCACCTGCTCCTCCGCCCCAGGCAGCGACGTGACAAACACTGACCCTCACCCCTGAAATCCCCTCCGCCTCCTTTCCCGTGTGACAGAGGCTTGTGCTCCGACAGCCTACAGTGCGCCTGCATTTCCTTCCTGCCGGCAGCAAACGCTTTGGAGAAGCCTCGAACGCTCTCGATTTCATTTTAAAAATATTACTCTTACAAGCCCTCAGACTCAATGAGGGGAGCAAATAATTTGTTGTCCAAACCAGGCACCAATAAATAAGGGGGGTGCTGCTAAAAATGACATAAAGGTGGCGTACGTAAACTGGGACCCCTCTCCCCCGGCCCGGGAAACCAGGACGGGTAAGTTTTAAACCCACTTCCTCTGCTAAACACCATTAGAGCAGAGCAGGATCCAGCCTCCAGGAAGGGCACGGATGGACAAATGGCTGTCATCCCCGAAAGCGGTTAGCCCTGGCCATCCTCATCCTCAGCCTCTCGCTGAAGCCAGGTCACAGCGTTTCCTCAAAGCAGAGGGCCGAGCTTCCGCAGTAACCTTGTGGCCTCTCTCAGCAGCGCCTGAGTAACCCGACGGCCCCAAGGAGGGCTTGGGGAGGCCCTGCTAATGCCTAACACAGGCTCCTTCTTTCTATGTAAAACCATTTAATAGACTGTCAGATCAAAGCCTTTGAAAACAGACTGAAAACTGTTTGGAACGTGCATTAAAAAGCCCCTCCCCACACCAGTTTCTCCCCGCCTCTCTGTCTCCCTCAGTGAGGACCCTGCATTCCCAGGTGGGGAGCCCAGCTGAGTACTTGGCAACACTCTCGCACCCTGAATCTGTTAGCAATTCCTGTTAATGCTCCCCCAAAATACATCCCTCCTCTATCTCATTAGACACAAACTAAGAAAGGAGGCCTCGGGCGAATGGAAGTCTAGACTTACTTGTCGTTTTTAATATGCTCGTAAAGGCGCTTAAACTGGCGGACCTGGAAGGACAAGATGCCCATCAGTACCACGACCATCAGTAAGAACGGATAAATCCGCCGGTGGACCAGATTTTGCATTTCCGCAGTAACACCTGTAAAACCAAAAAAGGACACCTCTAAGTGCACGTGGAACAGCGGTGCAGCCAACGTACGTCCCTCCGCTGAGGACGGGGTCCCGGCTGCAGGGCTCAGGAAACGGAGCGGGGCAGTGGGGAGGTCACACTGGAGCCGCGCCAGCCACGTCCAGGAGCCGGTTACGTGTCCAAGCCACAGAGGAAATGAAGAAAGGAGGTTCGCTGGAGAGAAACGAGACTCATTTTTCTGCAAGGACACCAGGGCCGCAGCGTGGAGAACAAGTCGGTGGTTAAAGCTGTGATGTCAGATGGGAGGCTGCTGGCTCCGGTGAGAGACCAGGGGACCTGGACGCCACCTGAGTGTGGAGAGCAGAGAGCCTCAGGTGATGTGGACGACCTCCGAGGTTTCTGACTCGTACAGCTCGCTGGATGATAACGCTGGCCACAGAGGGGATTCAGGAGAAGAGAGATCTGGAGAGGAAGACTTTGTCCTTATCACTTTAAACACATGCTGTGTTTAAGGTCCTGTGAGGGTTCTTCAGAACAAAACTGATCATTTCTAGTTGCTGAAATGTCACAAATTAGCATCTCCTCTGTGGTTTCCTTTTGTGCTAAAGAACATTTTCAAAATTAATTATAACACTTTTCCTTAATTTTGTAAGCATGTGACCACAGCGGCTCTAGTCAGGAGAAAACACCGGGGTTGGGGGGGGGGCGGGGATCCATTTCTGCCTGCTTGGGGGAGAATGTAAATGTTAGCGCGTTCCCATCTGCCTGGAGAGAAGACCGCACCCCAGGGCTGTCTGCGCCTCTTAATCTTGCCCTGAGTGGTCAAATCTAAGAAAAACAGTCTTCCAGCTGGACTTATATTTGCACATAAAACATCCGTGATGCCGGAAGTGACACCGTGTGACGACGTCCACAAAGGGGCGCCCTCAGGCCCCCCAGCCAGCACTACCCACCTAGTAGAGGGACGATGCCGGACGCTATGACGTAAGGTACACACAGGGAAAGCAAGAGCACAGAGATCACGGGCGCGGCCAATTTGCGAATGATGTAGTGAAGGTCAATGTTTCGAATGCCGTTTGCGTAAACCTGAAACACAACGGAAAATATCAGAACGAGGCTACGGGGCGAATTCCTCCATGCTGACACAGCGACCTCTACGAGCGCAAGCTGCGGGGCACTGAGTCCCTCAGCTCCGGAGGAGTCACGCTGGTCATTCTTCCTGAAGACGGGGCGCGTTCCGGAACACACGCACACGTGGTGCCCACGGGTTGTCAAGGAAGTGCATCACCTCTTCACTACGGAAGGCACTAGCGCAGAAGCACAAGCACAGCAGCCGTGCACGACACGGGGCCGGCTGGAGCCCGGTCATGTGAGCTGAACACCACATCGACTTGACCTTCCTAGGAGCGACTGGTAGGTGCCGCTCAAGACTGCACTCGTGTTTCTGAACACAGAAAAACTTATAAACAGAAAACATGTTTCTGAAAACCTGGCAAAAATCAAACTTTAACAAACTGAAAGGTATTTTATGTAAAAATTTAATACAAAAGAATTCTAGTGAAATTTTTTTAATTCAAGAATGTCCAGAGTATTTCCATTAGCTTATCCAGAAAGATCTATGGATGGTACTGCGGAGCGAAGAACGGAGGGAGGCGGGGAACCCTGGGGCAAAGGGAGAACAAGGATGGCGGGCAGCGGCGTGCTCGCCTGGCTTGTCCCCAGCACTCCCGCCTCGCCCGGCCCAGCTACTCCTCGGGCTCTGCGACTTGCCCGCCAGGGATCGGGCCGGAGCATTCGGACGTGAATGCCAAACAGGCTTAACCCCCCAAATCAGTTTCTGACCCCAAAGACACCTCGCTAACCCCAACGTGCTCAGTCTTGCAGCAAGGCGTCCCAGAGTTCCTCAACCATTTGTACTTACACTGACGCGCACGTATGAGAAAAGAACGCATCAGAGAGCAAAAAATCACAAAGATCAATGCCGTTCACAGCTTCCAGCGGCGAGGAAACCCTTATTCTCCACACCGCCCTGTAAGCGGGCCGTCCCTGGAGCCTCCGGAGCGGAGTGGCCTGCGCTCCCAGCTCACTTCGCTGTCTCACGGTCAGCTGCACTTGACAGGCGCATGCAAACCCACAGCTCCCCTGCCTCTCCCACCCAAAAGTCTGCAGGTACAGAAAGTTTTTTCACCATTTTCTTGTGTGGACGGGACTGAAAACTTCAAAGTTATCATCACACTGACCAAATTATCTGACGGCTCCATAATACGATAATACTCTTAGGTGCTACATAATTAGAACAGTCCTAAAAAGCTCTGCTTTTTCTTTCATTTATTGCCTTGAATAATAACTTTTTTCTCTACCACAAAAAAAAAGCTAAGAAGCCTCCACCAGAACTCCTGCCCTGAGAAGTACATATGCTGACTTGTGCCTTAACCTTGGACAGGATTCCAAGAACTGTAAGCTACCGGTTAACCTTCAGGTAAGGGAAGTCTTAAGAGTGGTCAATGAAAATTCATGGTGATAAAAGAGCAAACTGCCTTCTCCTTTAAAAAAAAAATGCTATGCTCATTAAAGAACATGTAGAAAAATGGAAAATGAAAAAAGAGTCTCATCAGCTTAACACACCTATTACTCCCAGGCTTTTTCGGAAAACTGATCTTACTTACCTGCTCAATTACAGTTTTCAGCCACCACTGAGGACCCATCAATGTTATAGCTGCAATGATTTTGGCATGCAGGACTCCAAGTGCCCAGTCCTAGGGTAATAAAAAACACTTAACAGATTTTTGTTGTTGTTTTTAGGAAAAACAAAAAACAAAACAGAGGTTACGTAATTTTCTTAAGTCTTGCAGGATCAGTACCAGTTTTACAGAAGACTAACATGCTATAAAATCCAGGGAATGTTTTTCCTCTACAGCTCAAGTTCAATGTTTCTATCAAAAAATCACTCCTGAATCTTTCAGAAATCTACATTATTTTCTCAAGAGAATTGGGAAAAGTGCAGACATTAATGGAGATCTCAAGGAGCAAATAAATAGTGACAAGCTTTTATTTTATCAAAACATCTTTAGGCTGTTTTATTGGTTTCAGTTGAGCTGATTATATCAAAATAAGATGATAGAGCCATGTTTGGCCTAAAGAAACCATCCCAAAGGCTAACAGAGACCGTGTAGCTTGGTGCGGTCACAGTCTGGGGTACTTGGTAAGAACGTCTTATTATAGGATTTCGGTTTGTGTGAGGTGATTGGGGAGGACTTAAGGAAGCAGTGCTTTGTTCTGTGTCAGGTGCTACTAGAAAGTGGGGGATGTCTATAATTGGGGATCTTAATAAACCTTACCCAGAAGAGGGACAGAGTAAAGTTAAAACTGTATTGGTAGTTTACAGCCAGGCAGCCCTGAACGTGCCAAATCGCATCTGATCTTAGAAGCTAAGCAGGGTTGGGCCTGGTTAGTGCTTGGATGGGAGACCACCTAGGAAGACCAGGTGCTGTAGGCATTTAAAAAAAAAATGTACTGGTAAATGAAGCAGCAGCTTATCATGTTTGCTAGGACAGAGGGAGACTAGTCGTTTTTGTGGTTTGGAGAATATTCATGTTTTGCCTGTGTTCAGACATCAGACATGACTATATATACTGTGGCGGGGGGGGGGGGGTGCTTTGTCTTGAGCCACCAGGGTCACAAAGCGGCCTGTGTAACGCGGCTGTTCTGTGGAACCGTGTGCGCCCTGCAGGAGGAGTCCGCGCGCGGCCCGGCTGACAGGCCAGGCCGGCTCCTGCACGGAGGGGCTGCTCTTCTTCAGTGCTGCACGCTGCGTAAGATCGGGAGGCGCATACTATCCCGTGTTTGATTTTGCATTTGTAGTGACCACTGGGTCAACGCAGAATCCGCCTGACCCCTCCACTGGGAGCTTGTATGCTTCCCTTTGAGACTGTCAAGTGATCTATGAGGTAACACTCATAGATCACTTGACAGTCTCAAAGCTGAGGCCCCAAATAATCGCTTCTGCGTTGTGGTGGTGTCAAAAGAGGTGCACGTCTCCTTCCCTTGAGTCTGGGCCGACCTCTGACCCTTGCCTGCGCCTAGTGGGACAGTGAAAAGCGAGGCTGTAGGACTTGTGATGAGGCCATAAAAGGCAGCTTCTGCCTCGTCTCCTGGCACACTCTCTTCCCTGAGGCACAGTGTAAGAAACCCGGCTCTCTTGAGGCTCCCAAGCTGTGAGGAAGCCCACATACATCCAGGGGGGCTCCGGCCAGCAGCCCTGACAGGGCACAATCAACGACCAGCACTGACCCTCACAGATGAGTGATGAAATGTGCAAATGATTCCAGCCACAGCTGTCAAATCATACTCAGCCACTGGTGCTTCCTAGCTGAGGCCCCAAATAACATGGGGCAGAGATGAGCTGATATGCACGATCTTAATTTCTGACTCAGACTCTTGTCTGAAGCCACTAATTGTGAGGTAACTGAAGACCCATCAACTTTTACCTGGTAAGTTCAGTATCCACTGATAATCCTTGCTAGAATCAATTATGCTGTTAACTACTACATAATAGTGATTTCATAATCCTGTTATTCCTTTACCTTTATTAACTGGCATTATTCTGTAAAAAATACCTTTCCTTCAATCACTGTTGTTATCTGACTACACAGCTCTTACAGACAGGCAAGATATTTCCCTAACTATTTCTCTTTATCATTCGTTTTCTCTCTAACCTTAATCCAGCGGCATATGGGGTTAGAGGGAGTTCGCCATATATGCATCTTCTGGCGCACTGTGAGGTCGCCCGCTTGCTCCTTCCCAGAATACACTTTTCTTTCGTTCTCACCCATTCGTTTCCACTCTACTAGGTTGCCCTAGAATCAACCCCTACAGAAAACCATTACCTGAAATTCCCGAAGCTGGCTCGGTACCGCCCCGGCATGACGCCGCAGCCCCTTGAACTTGCGCGGTCTGCCTGTGCGTCTGTCTGCCTCTCCCGCCAGCCTGACCCTCCACGAGCTCCTGCCATTAGCTTCGTCCCCATCTGAGTTACGCAGTACAGGGTTTCGGCACAAATTAAAGTTTTAACTCAAGTAAGCACCTGCTGTTAAATAAGGTTTGCAGACGTTCTTAAACTAGGAAACAGAGGCAGGAAAACACGTGCCGCGTCATTTTCACTTTCGGAAGATCCACTGTGATGTAGCCAGAAGAGCTCAAGCGAGGCTGAAACGCCTTTGCGAGCCGGAAGCCGCTGCAGCCCTTTCCCCTGATGCTGCTGACGATCTTGGGGCCTAGGACGTTAACTTTGGGCCTACGCACCACAGGAAAGTTAAATTTCTTTTTCCAAAAGCTTCGGGACCTTTGCTGTGACCTACATAGGTTCTCTCAAAATGCTCTTTTTAATAAGCCCTACGATTTTGTGAGAGAATGTGCTATAATTATTCAAAAGTATAAGCTACTGTTTAAAGTCTCGAAGCCAAAGGAGCAAGCTATCGTACCCTAACTAAAAGGTGAAAAGATCCACACATATTAGCTTGTATCTGTAAAACCTGGTGAAGCCTAAACAAATAGTGAGTGATGTTTTAATCTATAAAATAGAGTCTAAGGGACTTACATGACTTGCATAATTGGAAAACCATACATTAAAACGCATTATTTATCTGATTTTACAGAGGTTCTTGGAACATAAAGAGTCCTTCTGAACGAACTGCTTAAGATGACTTTTTAAAAATAAGGATTTTTCCGACGCTCAGTCTGTAAAGAAATATCATTAGCAAAAGACGCACGCTGACCTGCCATGGGTAGAACAGAGGGGTCTGATCCAGGGGCACCCTCAGCGGGGCGACGATGACCAGCTCGAACAGGAGCCCCAGCAGCAGCGGGACGGCACCCGCCAGCAGCGCGGCGACGATCAGCGTCTTCACGATCTGTCAGGAAGCAGAGGCCGCGCCATTAGCGCCCACTTCTAGCCAAGCTCTCTGCTCTACTTGGGAGTTTACTTTTCTTCTTTGACCTATGTCTAACGGAACGAATACATTACCCTATCTGACTTGCTCACACTTTATGCCACCTGTTTAAATGAGATTTGAATAGCTATGAAACGTCAAGCTATAATGAAAACATATTACTATGCTTTGCTGCTACAAAATTATAGAAATTTCATTTTATTACATGTTAACCAGGTGGCTCTGCTGTATTTCGCAATCACGTTCTCAGGACTAGGATTCTGTTTGTCCAAGCCACAGACTGTCCCAGGCCCCTGATCTAGTGACGACCCACCCACAAGCTACCCATGACTCCTGAGGTGGACTGGTATAGAAGGGCTCCTCCGCACAGCCCTGACTGAGGTAATTAATCAAGCTGATCGAACTGCCTCCCTCTAGAACGCTGTGGTCCAATAAAGTACACACAAAGAGAAAAGAAGAGATAGGGTGAAAGAGCCACTGTGAAATCCTGACAAAGGAACCAGTCTTCGAAAGCGGCCCCGGGGTCGTGAGCGCATCTGCTTCCGCAGCAAGGGACTAACACGGCGTGCACGAAGGTGCAGCGCCCGCTCCCTTCCGGGGCGATCTAGTGATGGGAAAGAGCAGCAAACAAACACTGGATCTGGCTGTTCTCTGCATTTGAGATGTGGTTGTTTTATTATCTTATTACACATTAAATAGCAATTAAACTCCTCCACTCATGATATACAATGAATCTCTCATTTTTTCTCTTTCGACTTTAGTAATTAAATGGATTCTAAACTTCTGGTGAATTTAAAATATAAATTTAGATACAAAACCAGAGTTGATTATACAAATGAAAAGGCATAACCAGTTACCTAAACAAACTTACCAGTCATGGCAACATTATGATCAACCAATAACTCGCCACACTTGAACCATCATCTTACAGTGACGACTTGCCCCAACCTTTGTGGCAATTAACCTCTTTATTGAAAATAAAAATTCCCAATACTTACTACACTTTTACATTAGCCAAGATAGTTCTTGAATTAGACATGTACTATGTAATTAAAGAAATCTCATTTAAATGAAAAACCCTGACTCGATCCTAAAGTTAAGATTTTACAATTCAAATGGATCAAAAAATCAAATTGTAGAAAAAAATATCATTAAAGGAAATAATACTTAAACAAACTCAATTTAAATTCTACAGAATATCTTATTCCTTAAAAATGTAACCAATCTTCAAAATAAGTTTTCTAATTATACTACTCGAGAGCTTTACTGGGTCACTTAAAAATGTGATTTTCTTTTGTCTCTCAAATACATTTGACTGTGGTTCTCAGAATTAATGAAAAAGCTACCGTCTTAAAGGAACAGTCCTTCTAATTTACAAAGTCAACTCTCTTGACACCATCAGCATAATGAAGAAACAAAAGTGAAGTGGCAAGGCCAGAAATGACTGGAAAAATATCCCCTGCTCCTGTCAGATGAGATCTGTCTTTATTAGAAAAACCTACCATGAGGGACCACTCTTTAACCTTCTGGAAGATCACTCTGCGTCCTTGGGGCATCCATGCCACCAGCACCGTCACCGCCCTTATGGTCAGCCAGCAAACATAGAGCCCACACGCAGCTGTGTAGAGCTCGTGGATTTTGGCAGTCCCTGTCCAAAATGACATTAACCAACGGCCGGCAAAGACTGAAAATAGAAAGGCTGATAAATGAGACACATGACTACATAGGGAACTGCAGTCTCGATATTAATGTTGCTCTATTTTCAATCATTTTAAGTGACATATCAAAAGTGACATATCACAGTTTGATACATCACTGTTTTCATTAAAAGCCAACAAAAACAAACAACCTCTCCCCGCCCCGCCCTGCGAACTCTAAAGAACACAATTATTTGATTAAGAACAAATAAAACCCAGCATGTCACCGGGGACAAGCTCTCCTGCGACATGCATTCTGACTTGCCATGCCAATTACTTGTTCTTGGGGGGCTGAAAAAACTTGAGGGGATGGTTGTTTTCACTGGTTTTATCACCAAATGAAATCATTATGCACATAAAAGGACAAAAGAAAAAAATTTACTTTCTGTTATTAGTCCTGTTAACATTCTTCACCATTTCACTGAGCCCAGCGTCCCCCCCACCCCCAACACACACACACACACACACCACCTCCACTCTGAAGATTAAGAAACCAAGGCTTGGCAACAGGAGCTGGCCCAATCTAGATCACACAAGGGTGGAGGCTGAATTTGAACTCATGTCTACATGACGAAGCTCATGCCCTAGACCGCAGAAACCACACTGCCTCCAATCAAACTAAACCAGTTCAACTGTCAAGTCTTACAGGACAGAATGCTGATAAACAGACTTCTCTGCAGCCTTACAAAATAGGTTGGGTGCAAAGATAACTCCATGTTTAAAGGCAAATACATGTAAATGTTATATGACAAGTACACGTGTTTGCTAATTTGGAGATATAAAAGTCATCAGTGATAATTCTGTAGACACGTCTAGTGTCATACACACATACTCTGTCTCCAAGGTTTTATTAGTTTTCGTTCGGTTGGTTAACTTTTAAAAACTTAAAGGCCACTTTCTATTCTCTAAATCATATACTTCCAATCAAAAGCATTTTCGAGAGGACAGGGTTAGGTTTTACAGAAAAGTAACCATTGGGGAAAACAGCATCCTCACCCCTCAAATGTGAACTGCACCACTGGGCATTTATGATTAAACGTAACACATTCTTTCCACCAGACTGTGGGACTGGGTTAACAGGGAAGTATTTGCTTTGCAATCCTCAGTGAAATTAAAAGTAGTTTTATTGCCAAATTCAAGTACTAAAACTAAGTTTCCTTCTTTTGTTAACTTTTTCTTAATATTTCTGATAAAAACATGAAAATGGAACATAAAAACCAGCAAGTGTGAAACTGTCTGAAATTCAAAAACTAAGTTTTTCCAGCAATATGTTTACTACATTGCCCCAACGGTTAATAAAACTTTGTCATTTTAACAGCTGTGAGTGGTGAGCTTAAGGGCAAAATTCTAAAAGTAAAAAGTTATCGTGCAGAAACAGTAAAAAAATATATATTTTTACTAATTTAAGGTATATCACAATTCCTACAGATTCGTTTTTTTTTTTTTTTTTTTTTTTTAGGAACCTTGCTTGAAATTGAAATTTCCTAGTTGCTCCTTCCTACCTTAGCCTTCATGGAAAAACTCGAGCACTTAATACAAATCTGATCTATAAAATTATACTGAGTTAATGTTATAATCAAGACAGCAACTCAATATACATTTATATGCTTTATAAGAGCTCAAAACTAGCTTAATGATTACTGAAGTGGCGAGGCCAGCACATATCGGCGTGACTTAGAATTTTCTGGCTCACACTAAACGTTAACCAGGGGGATAGGGGCAGCGAGCTGCTCCTACCACCTTGTCACCAGCTCTGGATCCCAACCCCATTCACCCATGCTCTCTGGAGACAACGGCAAACTGCTATACTCATTCGCAACTTATTTGTTAGATTAAGAAATTTAAAGATGAATATTTGTGAATACCAGATGATAAAACGAAATGGTCCGGCTTCACAAAGGTCTCCAGCAACAGGCATGCAATGGCCTGGACCAACAATAACATAATAAGGGCAACAAATTAGCACCAAAAGACTGGCTTGAAAAAATGACTTCAGCCACACAGACGCCTTTCCGAAGACCCACACCGTGATACGGCCGTGTCCATGGAAACTGAACGGCCACCGTACTTTATTTCCAAAATCGAATCATAAATTGTATCTTGACTTTGTCCCCCTCTGCTCCAATGCAGAGGAATCCAATGGGATGCAGAACCAACCCTAAATGGATCAACATCCCAAATTCAATCAGAAATGAGGGGGAAACAATTTCAAGTGTAAATCTGATGGAAGATCACATCTCAGCAAGACATGCCCTTTGACAACAAAGCACCTGCTCATGATGTCATTAGCAGAGAGCTAGGAAAAGGTCCTACCTGGTAGAGTAAGGCAGATGAGGCTGGCGATCAGTAAGGTTATACACATGAAGACAATCAACAAAAATATCTGCAAGGCAAAACATGAGAGTGCGTGAGTGACTCACGGGGGCTCCGTGCACGTCACGACATCCTTCAAAGAATCAGCACAATTCTCCCAGAAGAACAAGCGGTCCATGTTGGTATTTCTAGGTTTCCTTCCATTTTACACAAAAAGGAAACTTTTTATTTTAGTTAAAATTACCTATAATTTTGGCCAAAAAAAGAGTCCATTTTCATATCGTCAGGTACATCAACACGTAACAGGTAAATAAGTAAAACTATTCACTTTTTTATCAAATTCTCAAAAATGACTTTTTGTGAAGGGAAAGCTTACTGCAGTCAGGACTTTCTGTGATGATGGACATGTCTACATGTACACTGCCAGACAAAGGGGCCACTGGCACATGAGGCCACCAAGCACTTGACACGGAGTCAGTGTGCACGAGGAATGGAATTTTAAACTGTATTTACTCTGTGTGTGTTAAAAAACACAAGAAATGTGTGTTTTTCAGCTTTATGGCAGTATGATTGAAGAGTAACACTGGAATATGTTTAAAGTGAACACCATGACCTGATACGCATCCACGTTGCGAGGAAACTCCCAGCACTGAGATAACACGCGCACCTATCACCCCACGTTTACAAACTCTATTTAGTTTTAATTAGATTTAAGCTTAAGACAGCTACCGGTAGCCACTGGCTTCTGTGCTGAGAAGATAAAAGGGTCCACTGAAAGGGGAGGGAAGCGGGAAGGGAGCCGATGCTTTCCTTCCGCCTGACCAAGCCCAGGTGAGGGCAGCTGTCTGGGGGGAGACGGAAAAGGGCAGAGCGAACGCTCCGGAAGGAGGTGGTGAGCTCTGTCAGCTTTCACTGTGCAAGGAACCACTGATGACTCTGATCTGGGCCAGAAAGTTCTTCTTGACAACCAAGAGCCTCACCTCTTACTAGAAACTCCCCTCTTTCCCAGCTCCCCCTGGCTCCACCGGCTCCCCCATCTCTCGCCACTCACCCCCATGCACCCCACACTCTAGAAACATTCAGCTCGAATTTTAAATTAAATCCCTGCAGTCCCTGATCTACCATGCCTCACCTGCCTCCCGTCCTGGCACCTGCCTGGAACGCCCTTCCTACTCTCCCTCTTTGTCTCTGCCTGGCCTCCTGGCTTTAAAGGCTTAGTTCAGGCCTCTCCTGCACCAAGATTCCTGAACACCTTCTAAAAAAGTATTCCGTGGAACAAGGAGGGACTAATTGTGTCACACGCCACTCATACGGCAAGCGTGACGAGGACCAAGACCCGACCTTCAGATTTAACAACACGAAGGTCGCTGGTGACCCTCGCCAGGAACCATTTTGGTGGCATCTGGGAAGGAAGTCTCACTTGGACAGACTCTTCCTTAACCAATCTTGTTTTCAGTTTCATCAGCTATAAACAAGATTAGCGTTGATGCCTTGCAGTATGTGAATGAGAATATGAAAAAAACATGAAAGTGTCCATTCCAGGTCCTGACACACAGTTGAGATGTGTCAATAACGTCCTTATTTGCTCTAGTCTTTCGCATCATCAGTCCTTCCAAACAGAGCAGAGCAGCGCACGGAATCCCAACGCCACAACCCATCTCTAAAATCTGATCAGCTTACCTGACATAACATATATTATGCTGCATAATGAGAGGAACAAAACATGAACTCCTGCTGCCAGAAGACTGTAAGACAAGTCTACACAGAGGACCATATGCTAACAACAACAATAACAGCACCAAAATCTCTCAATGGAAATTTGAAAACGACTGACTTCTGGTTGAGTCCGTACAGCACGTACCCTGAGTGGAAAATGTAAAGGCCGGCGGTAAGGCTGAAAGCCAATGGGCCCGCCCTGCTGGAGGATGGCCTGGTGGGCGGCATGCAGGCCTTCCCCCACCACGGGGACGGCGTTGTTATTCCGAGCGTGCTGATTGTTGTTAACTTGCTGGTTTGCACTGTTCTCGTTTTCTTCCTGGTCTCCCAATAAATAGGAATGAAGATCCCTGTGTAAAAATTACATCAGTGAAAATTCTTACTTCAGAGCAGAAGAAAACAGCAGACATGAGATTTACTATATTAATAATTATTATTTAGGGTAGAAAATACACAAGTAGAATCTCTACACAGCACTATTATCTCAGCCAGGTCTAAACATTGGTACCTGCTTTAAATAAAGCCTTTCCAAATGTAATGTTAATGAACGTAGAGAATACTCCATAAATTCAACCTATTTTGTGTTTTCCTCAGCCAGTATCTGAGAAATCAGTAATTGGGGAAAAAAATACAATGTACAAGAAACTCTATCTGAAGATCGTAAGGAAAATGACTTCTTTTCTTCTCCATAGATGGCTGTGCCTCCTGTGACGTGTATGTCAACTAAAACCTCCAACCCAAGTCGCCTGAGGCACAAGTGAGTTGTGGGGAGGAGGCTCACAGTGGGGCCTTCAGAGGATAAATGACCAAATACAACCAAACACATGTCACATTATGGTGTCTACGGGATGACGTATATTTTCTGAAAAAAATGTTTAAATTACAAAGATTCATTAGACTTTTAAATAAGTATGTAACACATAGCTTGAAAAAATAAATGCAATGTGCTCACTAAATGACTAAGAAACCCAACCTGAGCTCATATTAGGTTAAAACTTCTAAAAAAAAGGGTAAGTTGGTTTGTCTTTAAGGCACTAAAAATTTTTATGTTTACCCTGTATAAGAAAATAAAAGAACCTGGCCAGCAGCACGCTTTTGTAAGAGGGTAAAAACATGCATATGTTCTCCAAAAGGATGCACAATGATTAGAAAGAATTAACATTTTTTAAAAATTAAGTGTATACACACACACACACACACACACCCTTGCAGATATCACTAAATTGTTTCTTATTAACACTAATTTTTCTGAGTGGGACACGGAACACACTTTTTCAGGAAGGTCACTCCACTGGCACACGGTGCGCCCGCCGGGCACCTGCCCGCACTTACAGCAAGTATCCAGCAGTGACGGTCCACGCTCGCACGAGCCCCTTCAGCCACTGTCGCGTGTGTCCCTGCTCAAGCAACGCTGGCAGGACGACCTGAAGCAGAAGCAGCTCGAGGGACAGCTCGCTCACCGGAGCATCACTGGGCGATGACAAAGAGCCATAATTGACATGCAAATTGTTTTCCTTTATAACCATATCACGTTAAACATTGCATGGGATGACAGCAAAACTCCTTGAAGAGTCGAATGAACCTACGTCCTCAGCATCTCTCCTCCACTCCCTGGAAGCCACCGAGGCTTCCACACGTGATCCACCAAACGTCAGACAAGGGCTGCCCATGACCTTCGCGTGGTTAAGCCCTGAAGTCCGGTCTCGGCCCCTGCTTCACTTGCTCTGCTAGTGGCACACTACACAACTGGTCACTCCCGGCCCCTCGAAACACCTTCTCCTTGAACGCCTTCCCAAGGCTCGGTTCCCCTCCATCATCCTGACCCACATGTCATCACGTAGATTATGGAGGAAGGGGCACAGGGTTAAGGATGGACTATGAATGGAGAACAGAGGAAGGCCAAAACTACGGTACTAAGTAGTAAATCAAGTTGGAGTAGATAAGAGAGCTTACAGAACAAGATTTAAAGATTAATCAGAAGTAAAATTGAAGAAGAAATCCAATTTGCCTGGCAGATTTCTTGTTTAGGTGACGGAAGAGATAATGCAAATCACTGAAAAAGGAAATATAGAAGAGACAAGACATCCAGGTGACTTAAGTTTTTAAATCAAAAGAGGTTTTCTGTCTGTAAGTCTTATATCCTATTTTTAATCCATAATTAAGTGTGCAACCATGGCCACATACCTTATGATGTGCGTGGTGTATGAAGATGATGGTACTAACACACTCTTTAGGTACAGTAAATGTTTCAAGGCTGAACAATGGCAAACCTCATTTGCAGAAAAATAAAAGCCTGTCCTCCTTTGGAAAAAGTAACTGCTAAACTAATGTTCATGTGACACGACAAAATTTAACTATCGGATGATGTCCACTATCTGTAAGAAATGAATGTTCTGAATGTATGTGCTATGACTGTCAAATCTCTAACAGAGCCAAATTCGTAAAACTTCCAAAGGTCGAAAACTTACCTGTAGAGCATGACATTGTACGGGAGAAAACTGGGCAGCAGACTCTTAATTATACGTATAGGAAGCCAAAGCATCAGGAGGACAATGGAGCCAAACACAATCTGCAGGGAGAAACAGGGTGTGACACCGTGGCGAACCACTCCCCCGAGAGGCAGGCCGCCTCCTGAACGAACGCAGCTAACAGCCACAGCCGTCCACGCCTGTGCCATCCAGGGCTCCGTGTTTTCACGCGACACAACAAACTCGGGTCGCTCCGCGTAAAGAACTCATACCCAGGACGGTTACCCCCCCCCCCTCTCTAGGACCCGAGGGCTCAAACAGGAGCCACAAAAGATAATCCCTGCATGGTATGGGAGGAGAGAGCTTGAAACTCAGAATGGACGATCAGAACCACCTGCAACTTACCAAACCACCTGTAATTATTATAAGACGTGACTCACATAAATGGCCACGAAGGTTTCCGAAGGGTGAAATACCGCTTTTAGAATTTCTTTTGGAAGCATTTAGCTTTAACTAGGTAATTTCTTCTTCCAGGCAGGGAAGAAACTTTGAGACCCTTCTGTTCAAAGTTTAATTTAGAAAGTATGAACAAGTCTCCATGCTTTAATGTAAGTTAAGTGTAATTCAGAAACTCATAACTTGGCAACCAATTACACTACCTAATAAGATATTTTTGTTTTAGTGAACACTTTATTTATTTTATCAAAGTAACCAATAAAATAGCTACTTAACCAAGTCCCACAAGCTTAGATAAACATAAATTATTCAATGTACTCTATCAGTACCCAAATAAAAGAAATAAATCTAAAGCGTAGCACACCTTACATCAAGAGCAACAAAAAGGTATGCTCACCACTGACAAAATGAATCTCCGGAGATGCCTATAGATAGGCAAGTGGATCATTTCTTGTACTGGATTAAAATCTGGATCATTCAGATTCCTCAGAAACCACAAGACACCAGGTCGAAGCACCTGCGAACGCATTTTAAATGCTATAAATGCCAATGTCTTCAAGGCTGCACATGAGCTAAAACAGTAACAAAAAAGCCCTTAAACTTATTTTGGCATTTTATAAAATGGGCCCCAGAAAATTCAGATGGCTTTCCTGGGGGGAAAAAAAAGTCCCTAAATCAGAATCTTGATGAAAACTATCCTGTGTCTGATGTCCTTTGATGCTTTTAATAATTCAAGGGGGTGTGGGGGAAGGCAGCTTGTCAAATCTAGATTGAGATTAAAAATAAATATGTTTTTTAAATTGCCACTATATTGTATCATCTGGTGAAAGAATTAAGTTGGAATTTATAAATGTCCTAAATAAAAGATCTGATTTCAATCTTAAACTCCTGAGAGGAGTTACCTTAATTAAGAAACCCTACAGCTTCTCAGTGCGTATCTTCATTTTATTGCCCGCATCTTTTTTTGTCCGTCAGTAGAAATCATCGACCGGGAGGCTGTGGGTGATGGGGCGATCGATGGTCTGGGTAATACCCCTGGGTGGTCCAAACTCACTGAGTCACCCTGTGTAAAGCATCTCATCTGCCCAAACTCTACTTCTCCTCTTCCAAATGAGGGAATTATAATATATGACCTCCAAAGTCCTATATCTAACTCGCAAATACTAGGAGTATCAACCTAAGAAAACAACCCGATTAAGTGAAAAAAATCAGTATAAAACATTTTATCGCTTAACAATGTAATTTAGAGGTCTCAATCACTTGCTTCAGAGAAAGATTACAAGCTTTATTTGTAAACAGAATTTACTGAACTTGCAAGATCCGATTCAGGAGAGCATGCTGGCCCCCGGCCCCCGGCCCCCGCCACCTCCTCAAGTCTCCAAACCCCCGGCGCTAAGCCTTTGTGCTCGCTGGGTCCGAGCCGCCATCAGCACCGCTGTCTCCTTCGCCGCCCTCAGAGGGTGAGCTCGGCTGCTCGGCGGCGGAACCCGTCCCAGCGATGCGAGACCCGGGAGCCTGGGGATGGCGTCTGTGTGTCTCGCCACCACCCCGGCAGACAGCACGGCGCCTGACACGCGGCGAGCACACTGAGCAGATACTCGGCTTCACACTCCCTGCCACGCCGGGATGCCGGAGCACGACACGCACACTCATCACACACTGACCCCACTCTCGCCGTCTTCATGTCAGTAAGGACCAGTAAAGGGCCCGCCGGCAAGGGCACTGGCATCACACAGCACCCACACTCTGCTTCAAGGCCATCTTACACAGCTGCGTCCCTGCGGTACCATGACCTTGGGGCATTTCCGGCATTCCGTCTTCGTGATAAAGTCCGGGACGGGCTCACGGCACGGTACAACGAGTGCCTTTACTGAATTTTTCCCCGCAGCCTACTCACCTTGCGAACTCACAACAGACAGAGCATTAAAGTCTCAATTCGTGTACCAGTCATTCCCTCTCAGAACGAAGCAGCAGAGAAAACGACGCAGTGAGGAGGCCACAGCGACCTCGGGGGCGCGAGCGGCACGGCGCCAGCGCTCCCCTGCGGAACGCACCTCTCGCAGCAGCAGAATGAAGGAGGCGAAGTAGAACACGTAGACCATTCCCACCAGCCAGTGCAGGAACATCGTGGTGCCCGGAGCCGACTGGAAGCTCAGCTCCCGGTCCCTCAGCGTAGCGTCGAACATTTCCTAATGGAAACAAACGGGTGAGCGCGAGGCGCGGCTCTCACATTCACCCACCAAATTAGCATCTCCATCTTCTGGGAAGTGAGTAAGACCCCCGTGCATATAGGCTACGACGTTCTAGACTAGTTCTCTTAATGCCATTTCATGGTGTCACAGAAACAGAAGTGATATAAGGTTAGATACTATTTCAAAATTGTTTAAATATGAGAAGCAAGACTGATAAACCAAGTGGTCAATAAGAGCTTGACCAGTACTACGACTATAAATGAACCATTTCTGGTTAACATACTACCTTCCTCTTTTGGTTACAGGTCTGCATTCGTGACAAGCTTCACAGTGAGATACGGGAGTAATGTTATTTCAGTGCCAAAGGCAGCTTTTCTACATACATAATATTTTTGAAAAGTCAAAAACTGATTATCACTGACTTCCATTAAAGGTTACAATCAAAACTGAACATCTTGGTTAAAACAAATGGTTAAGTTTGAATTTATTACTACAAAGACAGTCCTCTTATCAGACTGTTTCCTATGCATATAATGTGCTAGTATTATTATAAAATTCAGAAGAGTAAAATAAGTAAGAATATTTCTTCTCTATTGGTATCAGAAAGGTGCCAGTCAAAATACTGACATCAAAAATCTGCACAAGACCTCAAAAAAAGCAAGTACTCACAAAAAATTAGTAATATTAAGACTCCACAATGTATATTCTCAGAAAAAATTGAGCAAATTACTATCATATACTGACTCTCCTTTAAAAGTAACCCATTCTAAAGATGTCTTTTCCGAAGCCTTTAGATTATTAGACTGTTTGATAATGAATAGTAAACTCACCAGGGAACAGATATCCAGCCACCAGCCACAAATGAGAGGGAACACTCCAATTTCTACCACCACTAGCAAAGAGACCTTAAGTAAAAACAAAGGTCATCAGTATCACTCAAATGGTGACAAGTCATTTCCAGTTTTAACTTGTAGCAGGAATTACCTTAACAACAATGTAGCAGACTCCAAGCAAGCGACGAGACCTATGAAATCTAACAAGAGTTGCCAAGCCCTACAGCATCTAGTCAAGGAAAGACTAAGCATTTCAAGGAATAATAAAACACACAGTCATTTGGGCAATACTTATTACTTGGCAGACAAAATTAATGTAGTTCCTATTTTGCCTGCCCTTATCCTCACTACAAAAATCTATGACTTTCACTAAGAGGTCAAGGGGAGAGACGGTCATTAATAAGAACAACTCTTTGGTATGAATAACATTACTAAAGCCCCAAGTTGGTTCATTAAAGGATACATGACAAATTATCAGTGTTATTGCTAAAAGAATATACCCAACTATGGTTGTGATCAGGCCTTCAAAATGAGATGCTTGGACCTGGAAATAAGAAAAAACAGATAAACTTTAATTGTACCACACGGCCTATCCCCCAGTTTAACAATGCATTAAACAACCCAAGCGAACTATGAGAGAGCCACCGAGGCGATTTATAACTGGAAAACAACCAGAAACATCTCCTTTTGGTGACATCTCTGCAAATCAGATCCTCCCACTGACTGCTATCGATTATGAAAGGTCAAGAAAGATTTAAAAATAACACTTTATTCAAGCAGACAAAATAAGGGTGAATTAAATTTTATAAAAATCAGGAAAAAAGTGACACAGTCCGTACTCGACTCTGTTCTGACATGGACTCGCTGGAGGCCGAGCGACGGCGGCAGCAGCAGCACGCGGCCCGGGCGCCCGCCCAGCGCACCCCACCCCGGCCCCTCGCTTCCCACCACTGCAGGCGACTCTCGGGGTTCCCCCAGCTCTGCAATCCTGCCCACTCTCCACTGACAGAGTGAGAGTTTGGAGAGTGGCAAATACTGCCTATCTGCTTGGTTCCTGAATTTCACATAGCAAATGGCGAAAGTCTGGAAGGTCAGAATTTAGCAAAGCTTTTCACATCCGTGCGTTCATCTAGCAAGAACCTGGAGCTGCATCAGAACTGGAACACATCTCTGCGCTTCCAGAACACTCCAGAACGTGACCTCTCAGACTCATGTGCACACACTGAACAAGCATTTCAGATATGTCAGCTCTTTCTTAAAAGGCTAAATCGTTCTGCCCTTCTCCCCCCAAAATAGTTGTCCACCCAAATATTTATCTACCTCTGAAAAACAATGGAAAAATGTAAAAATTAAAGCAAATTCTTTAGAAAACACTACAGACCGTCATTCTAAGACAGACTAATCATTTTTTAAACTGACTGACATACTGTTACTTTTCCAAGTTCACGAAGGGCTATCTGGCAAAAAGGCAGGGAAGGGAACACGCGAGTCCGCGGCAGGGGTGGACAGTCGGCCTGCCAGACGCTGCCCGCAGCGCGGCCCTGCAGCGGGCAGGGAGACTGCGGAGCACGGCCTCCTGGCTGGCAGCACCACCTCCTGTGTCTTGAGCCACGGTCAGTTTTAAAAGAGCAGAACAGGCAGTGGATAACTATTCCTCTGTATAAGTCAGGCTGACAAATGAAGTGACTCTTTACAACATTACTTACTCGACAAACATCAAACAGGGGGGGGGGGCTAATAAAAGTAAGTTGTAAAAGTATCATACTCACATGTTCTTCAAATCCCAAACCAACAAGGGAGAAATGACCAATGTGATAAGGGCAAAATGCTAAAAGGGAGGAAAAAACTCAATGAAAACCTCAAAATTAAAACAATGAGTACCACCCTCGTACCATCCATCACCCACTAAAAGGAGCCTGGGCTTCTTAAAGAAATGGACCATTCCAGAACTGGTGCCAGAAAAGTACCTCTTGGGATATTCCCTATAACCAGAGAACAAAGTTATCAGCGTCTAATAGGCTCATAGCAAAAGGCCCAGGAACCACTGTAAAGAACGTCTCACAGGCCAAAGAAAAGATGATATGGCATTAAAATAATAATGACCAAAATGGATGGAAACACGCCGAACACATATAACCCATGAGCATGATCATATTAGTCCGAAAGTAGCACGCCAGAAACAAAAGGGACGAAGGTAAAGATCACAGAAAGCACTTTCATCACCAGTGAGAGTAGTCAGCGCGTCAACTCCTTACACTGAAAACTCACTCTCACAGGGAAAGAGTGGTGCGCCTGTCCTGCTCCTTCTGCACAAACACGTTCAGCTCAACTACACAGCTCCAGCTGATAAAAATAAGTTCTTCTTTACAGAAAAGCCAGCTGATGAATGTAAAAAATTAAGGAATCTGAGAAGAATCATTTTGTAATGCCTAATAAAATAATTTCAGGCAACTATCATCAAGGATAATAAAGTCATTAGGTGAAATGCTGAGGGAACACTACGTTTGCGTGATAGTAAAATACTACCCACACGGATTACTTTCTAATAGTTAAGGGAAAAAATGGTACCAAGAAAGGCTTCAAGATGCTATCACTTGAACCACAGACGAAGGTGGAGAACTAGACTCCATCTGCCTCCTGACATGCAGCATTCACAGGCAACGCATGACAGGCAAGGGCTTGTCTGAAATGTGCTGAACCTCAGTGTAATCAGGCCCTCGGTCCACCTTCCGGCTAAAGGAGCTATACAGACAGAAGGCCGAGGCAGCGCACGTCCGCAGGGGGCAGTCGGACAAGTGAGGAGCACGAGGCCCTGAACAAGACGGCTGGCCCGCGCCTCTCCCACAACTCCATGGCGAAAGGCTGGGTGGTGGGGGACAAGAGAGCATCCCAGGTAAAAAGGGTGAACGGCCAAAAGTAACGTGTGGACTTCGTTTGGATCTTCAGTCAAACAAACCAACTCTAAAATGACATTCAAGGAGACAATCCATGGATTTTTAATGTTGAATTAGTAAGAAATATTAAATTTTGATAATTTTGTAAGGCATGATAATGACACGGTTAAATAAGAAAAGATCTTTAAAATTTTCATAGTAAGAATTTTTAGCGTCTCTTTTCAAGTCTTCCTTGCCATGTTAATAAAATTTTAATTTAAGAATAAAATTATCTTTTACTCATGGCAAAATAAAAATGAACAGTAAGGCTTATCAGGGGAAGAGAGCAGGGGGACGCGATCGTTGCGACAGTTACAGTGACTCTACAGGGGTCTCGCTGCTGAGTATTTCTGGTCAAGTGTTCTATGAGTAGAAAGCTATTTATGGGTCTAAGATTTATTTGAAAATTACTTATAAATCACACGTTATTTTTCTAATATGTGTATCATAAAGCACAAGAAACTTTTAAATGGTAAGAAAAAAACATAGGCAGAATGCGTACTATTTTGTCCCCACGCCCAACTCTGAGGATGACTTAAGGCAATCCCTGAGAAAGGCAAACTTTCAAGTTTCCATTCCATTTACATATGTAAATATTAACCTGAGCACCAACTGTAATAATCGATTACTATCCCATTACGCAGCAACTACTAGATAGGTATCCTGATCATTCCCTTCTACTGAGAGTCAGCAGTGCTGTAAGGTTTTACTTCTGAAAAGTACATGGCCACCAGAATCCACAAAACGCCAGAGGAAAATTGCAGTAGAGCAAGCCGAGGAGGAAAGCAGCAGGGATGTGCTTGATCCCAATGACTGTATTCACGTACAAGGACGAGCATATCACTAAAGGGGAAACTTCTTGTTTAGTTTCAAGAGATCCTAAGCATGATGTATGTAAGTCTACTAGGACAAATGCCCCCCCATCCCCATATAAGCTCAGGAGACTGGATTAGTAAAAAATCTACTTAGATGAGATTTGCTTCATATAAATGAGAGTTCTTATTTCTATAATTAATGTTTTAAAGGTGACTTGTTCCTCCAAACATTAATTTAGCATTAAGCTTTTGTTATAAGAGCAAAGACTAAATTCTATAGATCATCTTTTTCCTCTCAAATAAAACTTGGTCAAGATGAAAACAGTTCTATTCTATATATCGATTATTTTACATAATAAAAAATAAATGCAGAATAATCTGTAAACACTTTCACTGCCATATGCAAAGGGAAACAAAGAATAAACTTCCTTTTAATTCGCACCATCTTTTTTAAAGATGTTGTTTCAAAAATTACCTGTAATATTCTTTTGCTCTTTACGAATAAGATTCAGAAATTAATGTTTTGTTTCATCTTTGATCTACATATTCAGTGTCTTTTGGCCCAAATGGCTTCCTGTTAAAGACGACTGCTTTCGGAGTCACGATGTGCTCCTCGACACAAAGCAAGTAACTTGGAATTCGGTGGCAGAACCTTGGGAAATCTCCTCCTCCCTCCTCAGGAAACTAAGCGGCAACTCACACGCGTTAAAGAAAATAACTCCTCAGAGATCATCCCGACGGAGAGCTTGGGAGCCTGAGGTCTCTCTCTGAGACACGAGTCATAGCTCAGCCGACAATAACCTGATTCTATCAGACTCCACGTTCTCTTCCTTGAGAGATGCAGAAATTGAACTCTAAGAACTTGATTTACTTGACTCAGTTTACCTCATCTTTCCCAAAGCAGAAAAGCCTGTCAACTGCGTCTCCTGAATCCTCCTTCCTTTTTCTAATTACTCCCAATGGGAGGGACTCGTGTTGTCACAGAGTAGTCACAGAACCCTCAGAGCTGCAGTTGTGAAACTGTCTGGCAGTGACTTTGCATTTGCTGGAATCTGGTTCTACGGGGAATTCACACTTGGGAAAGGCTCACTGTCTTCCCTCAAGCCTACATCCATCTGCGGTGACGGCCTCCAAGCCAGGGTCTCTGGAAAGATCCTGGTCAGGATTTTGACAGATGGCAACAAGACCTTCTGCCACAGGGAAGAGCACACAGATAATGAGTACTAGATTAATACCAGAAGTGGGATATTTTATATTCTCAAGACAGTCTAAAATCTGCTTCTACAAAAAGAGAAACAAATGCCCAACAGCAGCAGAGCCGGCAGGTGACTACAGGTTACTGAAGTCGGCGTTGTTTAGGGAAGAAAGCCCCTGCACAGGGTTCCTATGCAGGACTACTATGTAAAATTGTTTCATACAGTCCTATGTTTGAAAACAAAATCGACATAAAGCGGCTCCTAGAGAACCAAGCTCCCACCACGAACAATACCATGAAGAGAAGCATGAACGCCACTTACCGAACACGAGAATGAACAGCGTGTTTAAGGACACCACCCAGAAGACGTGCTCCTGAAAAGAGAGAGCGTTAGTGAGGCTGGCCAGGGGGCAGGGAGTGCCGCCCGCACCTGAGAGTCCACTCCGAAAAGGACGTGCAACACTGCCTTCTTCATCAGATAGCCCATAAAACTACACCTAACAAAGCTCAAAGTTCGTACTGTCACATGTAAAAAGTAAATTAAAAAATAAAAAGTAAATTAAAAAAAATAATAATTCATAAACATTTCCTCCTCGGAAATTAATAATCTACCTCACACTACACAGATTCTCATACATTACTGCCAGATTGCATTCAATCGACACTGAAAAAACCCCTAATGCAGAAAAATTTGAAAACTACATTAATTCTTAACAGCATATTTACGTAAAATGCACCGTGCTCCTTCCGGTGTTCATTTTGTTCTCATGACTTCGTCAAGGTCACCTGACCTTCTCTGGTCCCTTCACCCCCTACGGTGTCCTGGTTTTCTTTGTTCGTACCTCAGAATACTCATTCCCACTTGGTCACTGGTCCATTTCCACAGACGCACGTCATCACCTCCAAGATGACTGCTACTGTCACCCGTTCCTCTGGCCACGGCACACACGCTCTAGTCAAGCTCCATGCTGACACCAGAATGACCCAGCCCATTTGTCTAAGCCCGCCACCTCCCCCCCCCCAAACATCGAGTTAAATGATCCTTTCAAAAGGGGCCAACATTATTAGCTTTTCTTTTTAAAAAGATTATTCTGCTCAGACCTCCCAACCTGCCACAAACCCAAGCAGCAAGGAGGGTGATGAGTCTGGCTAAAAGATGACTGCTACGGTCC
This sequence comes from Rousettus aegyptiacus, assembly GCF_014176215.1. Taxonomy (NCBI): domain Eukaryota; kingdom Metazoa; phylum Chordata; class Mammalia; order Chiroptera; family Pteropodidae; genus Rousettus; species Rousettus aegyptiacus. The sequence goes on from NW_023416311.1 coordinate 107,656,867, forward strand.
TCTCACCACGCTGGCCTGTGTCACTTAAAGTTTTTCAGCTTCTCTGCCTTAAGGGCTCCCAAAGTGTCCTTACTGCCAATATCTTTTGTGCCTCAACCTCTAAGTTATCTTCTTTAAAAACTCCCTGCTGACAAACTCCCCTAGGGGACATCTCACTAAGCCCTCTTCTGTACCTCTTTGTCTTATGCACTTCTTTGTCACTGAGTCTTAAATACAGAGCACCCTAACGTTCCTTGTTCACATCTTCATTTTTCTTTACTAAACTATAAAACACCGCTGAGAACAGCAACTCTATTTCATTCATCTCTGAATCTCCCAGTAACACGACAGCTGGCACGTAGATACTAAAAACAATTTTCCATAAATTAATGAAGTCATTCTGTAAATGTCTTTTGCCAACAACCAGAAAGAGTTTGAGTCAACACTGCTGCCTCAGTGACTTCTGTCACCCATGGAAGAGGACCTGACGAGACAGGGATGCAGACGAGCACGAAGCAATGACGCCTCTGCACTGACCACGACCAGACCGAGCCGCTCACTAACATCAATACTCACTAATCTGCGCATCGCCGCCAGATGCATCATTTCTCGACACCCAAAGCCATTTAAAAATCCCGAATGGTAAGTGATTTTACATTACAGAAACAAACTAACAAAAAAACATTTCCCTTTGAAGAACAGGCCTTTATAGAACTGTCCCCCATCTTTTGGTTGCACTCTTTAATAAATAAGGTAAAGACAGGAGGGGTTCAGCAAAAAGTGGAAACCTGTGATGAGCCAGGGACTCTCACTGGGAACTATGAAATGCTGCTATTTCCACCAGGTCAGGCATTACACATTGCAAAGCGGAACTTTAAAACAGGGGTCCCTGACTCCCCCTTCCCCAGCCCTGCCCACACAGCGCGCAGCAGGCAAGCAAGCGAAGCTTCATCTGTATTTGCAGCTGCTCCCCAGCGCTAGCATCACCGCCTCAGCTCCGCCTCAGAGCATTAGGCATTAGATTTTCATAGGAGCACCGGTCTGTGGGGCCAAAAAGGTTGGGAACTACAGTTATAAAAGACCAAGTTCTTCACTACCATTAACTCTGTTATTCTGTTTTCTACAAATCAAATATTTAATAATTTTAAACAGTATTACCTTTATGCTTTACCAAAATTTTCAATACATATAACAAAATTTTTTCAACATATCATCAAAAATCAAAGGGCATTTTGATCTTTAGTAAAAAAGCCAGCATATATCGTACATTTGAAATCACTGCATCACTAAGACAAAGTCACAATTCTATTATTAAAAAATATTATATTTACTTACTAGAAAAACTAGTGATCCATCAAGTCCTAGCATCTAAAATAAATAACATGCATTAATTCAAGATAAAATACAATCTTTATTCTATTTATGAAAAATGTTCATTTTCCTTTCAGTATCTTTAAATACAGTCTTTAGCCACTACTTTCCAATATGGCCTATCATTTTCAGGGAGTAAAAAACTTCCGTTCATGGGAATTTTATATTTTGGAATCGAATTATGATTTGATTCCAAATCATAATTATAAAGTCAAAAATATTCCATCTTCGGTTTCATTCTTACATTAGATAGGGAACCAGTCACGATTTCATGACGCAATTACATTATATTGTTAATTGAAGCATCAGAATAATATGTGAACTGTTACTTCATTTTTTAAAAATCCGCAATTTCAGGTTAAACATTCCCTAAGTGGAACGAGGTCTGTATTAGAGGCCAGACGATAGAAAAAACGGTCATCCATAGACCTTCATCACAATATTTTTAATATTGTCACCACAAACAAAACATCACTTAATTTTCTCTAGAAATTAAAGCTCTATTACAGTTTTCATCAAATGTAACTATAAAATTAGTGTGTGCATCTAAACATGCCCAACTTTAAAATGTACTTTAGGATCGAAACACTAGGATGCCGGCTAGAAAGAAGTCTTACTCACTCTTTCCCACGTCAGCTCTTCTGCAGCTCGATCCCATTCTAGAGCATTCCAGTTCATGTCATCTGGAAATATAATTGTTTTTTGAAGATAACTGACAGAACTTGAACCACAAACAATAAAATGCACTCTCTTAATTCAGTGTTTTGTAAACTATATGCTGAGAAGCTAAACCACATTTAAAATTTTTTCACATATAAACAAACACGACATGTAAAATTAATAAGGTGATTCTAGACTGGGTAAGGACTAGAAAGGACATAAACAGGGTTATGTGAAAGCAAGGAATTCAGCAGCTCTGAATCAGGAATGACTCCGGTGGCTTTGAGAAAAGGAGGGGAGCCAGGAGACTAGAATTCTCTGGGTGAGGAGGAGGCAGAAGATGTAACATGAAAGGCAGACGGGGATCAGAACATACAACTGGAAAGTGAAGGCTGGATTTTATTTTGTTCTTTAGTATCAAGAGATAAACCACTGAGAGACTTTCAGGGCGGAAGAGCAATACGGACACTACGCGGAACAAGAATGGAAGACGGAACGCCGGCTGGGAGCTGCTGCACTGGACGGAGAGGCGGGAACGCTGGCCGGCCCTGGGGAGCAGCAGGCCGCGTGCCCAGAGCCTCGGTGCACGCGCCTCTCCCCGCAGAGGCGCCCGCTCCCATCACTACACGACTCGCTTCTTCTCATCCTCAGTCTCGGCTCAAATACATCACTTCCTCTGAGCTACCCAAGGAATCATGTTTAAAACAGGTCTGTCTCCATCCTGTGTAAAGTAGGATTTTAAAACAAAAATGTGCTCTACTTCACAGGACAAAAAAAAAGTACACATGTGTAGCCATAAACACAAATTTGCCAAAATAAAGTAAAAACAGGTTAGAAATAGAACTTCAAACCCATCAAATTTTAAAACTCCAGTCCTTCTCCCCAAGGCAAGCTGGGAATGGACTTGTGGCCCAGAAGGCCGGGGGAGGACAGGCGGCGGCCATTACCCTGGGCTCCGTTGTTGGCGTCGGCTGCGTCCTCCCCGCCCGCGTCGTCTTCCTCCTCGTTCTCCTCCTCCTCCTCCTCTGCCTGCTCGTCCTGGGCCTCGGGGTTCTCCCCGACCACGGCATTCTCGGCTGGCGGGTTAGCAGGCTGGTCAGGGGCAACATTTTCAGCACCGTTTCCTCCCGCTGGAGCCTAAGAATGACGGAAGCGTCCAGACATTTAGCTACCTTGTCTCAGTTTCACTCTATTACCAAATCGTGCTCTCTCTTCTTAAAAAAAAAAAAAATGCAATAAAAAGTAAAAATAAAAAAGATTAGCTATCAAACACGAACTCTGTTAAAATTCCAAAAAACACCTCTCAATGTCATCTTCTCTAAATGGACCTGATTTTGGATCAACTTGGTATATAAAGACATAAACTCACTTGGCAGTATGTGTGTCCACTCAGTATAATTTAGGGATTAACGTTTCATAAAGCACTAGAGAAAATGGATGAACAGACATGGCTATCATGAATACATCACTCCATATCCTTCTTCATAAGACATCTCCCATCTTTAACGACCGACTCAGGGATGTAAACATATTCATTTATGCATCTATGTGTTTACACACAGATATGGAACCATTCTCCGTTGTCAGTTAATGTGAGCGACACAGATCTCATTTCCGTGCGGTAGCTAAGCCAGTCCAGACTTCATCAGTCCCCGCGCACCTCCCACTGGCTCTTCCTTAGCTCTGCTACCGTACCAAGCAGAGACAGAGCTGTGTTAAATTACAACACTCAACTCCCGTGGACTTAATAAAGGTTCTAAAAGAACTGGATTAAATGCTTCAAAATATGAGGTACAAGATAAAAACATTCATGCTAAATAAGAACAGTATCTTTTATAGTCCCCTCTTTATATGTGTGTGGTTTTCAAAGGAAAAGCTGTACTTGTACTTCTGTAGAGAAAAAGGCATGGCGGAATTTGATGAAATCAATCTACACATTGACAAGTGCACGTCGTTAAAAAATTAAGTTGATTATCATTTTAAGTATCTTACAATTTTTCATAATAAAATTTTATGAGCGTGAACTGTTTTCATATAAAGTAGCTAACTTTTGATATTTTCAGCCCCATAATTTCTCAGCAAGCAAAATACTGAAAGTCATTCGTTATACCCTTCCCTCCTTAATGCCTCTGGCAAATGCTCTCACGTCGAACAAAGCGTGCCTGTCACCTCTCACGAGGAAATAAAGCTGCACAAGACTTATCGCCGGTGCTCCGATTTCTCTCCTCCTGGGAGTGCTCCTACCACTGGGAGCAGCCAAGGCGGGACACTTCACACACAAAGGGACTGAGGCACGGGGAAGGCAGGCAGCCTCCTCCGTCTGCGGGAAGCCTGCACCCGCCTCCAGGCCAGCGGGAAGCCGTCCACCCAGGCGCGGGGAGTGAAAGGGCAGCTGCGCGCGGCCCCTAACGCCGCGCCCAATCTCGCTAGAAAATTAAGAGGCAAAGTCTTTTGATTTTCCACATCTCCATTCATCTTCTCCCAAACCTTTTCACTGTCCTGCTTTGCAGTGCGGGACACAGGAGTCAATGGGTTTGGGTCTTGGAGGGTGACGAGAACTCTCCCGTCCTGACCAAATACACTCAGTCCGTCCTGACCAAATACACTCAGTCCGGGGCGGAGGGAGTTACCTCGTTTTGGTGGTGCCCCGCAGCATTGAAGGGCGGGGCGGCGTGCTCCAGCCACACTGGCGCCCCCCCGTGGACGATCTGCTCTCGCAACCACACCAGGCTGATGAACGCACACAGCGTGCACGTCACCACGAAGCAGCCCTGCAAACAGTCCGCCAATAAATTGTCCCTATTAAGAAAAAATCATACAGAATTACTCCAAAGAACACCTAAAATTAAGAAACTAAAGGTAACATTTCATTTCACACTAAAATTTCAGTAAGAACAGCCAGAAAACTCATCATTTTCTGGGTGAAAATCAGTTTCTCAAAAATAATTATTTTTGAGGATGGTGGAACTCTGTATTATAAGCTGGCCGAATATGTTTTATGTACTCGTATTATATTTTAGAAGGCAAAGAATAACATCAGGACCACAGAGAAATTAGCTATCCAGCGCCCGTGTTTGAACACGGCTTAGACACAGGAAGGTGGTAAGTAAATCATCAAAAACAGCCAAACATTAGACAAAGGTCAAGTATGTATGTAACTTACTAAAAGTGAACAATCTGTCCACCCTTACTGAGGGTTTCCTCGTCCTTACTTTACACACGCGTTTAACGACCTTGGCTGGCTGACCTGTGAGCCCGTACAGACGGGCAGAATCAGCACATCGGAAAGGCGGAGAAGCACCTCCAGAAAGGCCGGCCGGCGGGAGGGCGGCTGGCGGAGGGGGCCTCAGCATGTGCCGTGAAGGAGAGAAGTCTGCGACATACTTTAGAAATCTGTCACTTCAAAAGCAGATTAAATTTTGATGCTCACTCCAAATACACCACAACTATACTAGTTCCAAGCAAATTCAAAGTATGGTTCTTTTATAACCACACGTGAAAATACAGGGAGCACTGTAACACTGGGGACCCCTGTTCCTTCGTTCTCTGAAGGGGCTCATCCTCCCCGAGTCTATCTCTGATTTCAGAATTCAAGGATAACTCAAGAATCTCGGTAGCCTTTGGAATTCCTGTCACAATGCAGTGACTTTTTTCCTCCATGAAAAACCTGAGGAAGGGTCAGCATGGGAGAGAGACTTCGCTCTCGTAGCCCCAAACTTAACTGATGTGGCCACATGAGACTCAATGAATGACGGCTGAGTCATTTAATTCTGATCTTCTTGCTTCTTTGCTGTGTTCTGGAGGGCAGAGATAAAAATCTCACGCCCAGACACAGGAACACTGTCCTATTTGCTTCGACTGCACCACTTCACAGAAGGTTTATCTTTTTATGCAAAGGATTACCGTCTTACACCATTTCCAAACTTTTAAGCGTGTCAAATTATTGCTTCTTCTTTCTGTCATGGCCACAGCCATTAATGCCCTAATTTCAAGCCCCTCTCTACTTCTAAACATTAATCAAAGCTCTTCTTCAATAATTAAAATAAAAAACAATTCTAATGTAAATAAGGTTCAAGTTCAGAACCATTTATTTATCTATGCCCTAACACTGCCAAAGAAACAGACATAAATAACTCGCCTGTTCTATCAAAAAAAAAAAAAAAAAAAAAGATAAAATCAGCAAGTAAAAAAACCAAGTTGCAGATATATCTAATGTTTCTAAGTATTTTCAATCATAATTAAAAATATTGATCAAGGCTTCCTCCTCGATTTTTGTCCTATCAGAAACATAACACGCTCTCCTGCTCTTTTCTGTTGCTATTTGGCTTATTTTGATGACAATATACTCCGAATACTTCTGTTCACAAGAGAGCCTTATGCTGTTCTTTGCCTTTACTGACGTAGAGATCATAAACCTAAGGGAGGTTGGGCATAGAAATAGATTTGGCAAACACAGATGCAATCTTTTGTAAGCTTACTAATGATCTTGATAAAGTTACTTGTTCATAGCATTACTATTTGACATAATATATAAAACATATATGTCTTCCCCCAAGAAAATTCAATTACAATGCTTAATATCAAATTAAGATATAGTATAACTTGAGTACACAAGTTTTTGGAGTCTGTACTCTAACAGTCACAAGAAATATTTAAAAAATAAATTTGAATTCAAATGTCTATATGTCTATGTTGCTAAAAACACATTTAAATGATCTCCAGCACATGAACACAACAGTATATATCTCACACTGCCCAACAGCCTTTACACAAGCCGTCCCACCATTACAAAACAGCACTTGTAAGACAGGTATGTTTTAAAACAAACACCATTTAAGTATGTCAGCTACTTCTGCTGTAGCTATAACTGTGAGAATAACACATAAACTATTTGTCCTCGGAACAGAAGGACTTTTCAAATTACAACGAACGTCAACGCGAGGAGGAAAGAAGGAGCCCCGTCTACACGGCGTAGCCCCACTGTCAACAGGCCCAGTACTCACGTGGACAGCATATCTAGTGGCAGTGTCAGTAGTGAGCTCACGGAGCCAGTAAACAAGCACTTGTAGATGCGGCCTGCCAAAGAAAGGGTGCAACGGCACACGGTCACGACCTCGTCGTGAGCTCGCACCGCTGCTCCGTTACGGAGGTAAAGTGAAAACACCACGAAGCCACTGCAATAAACATTGACTCTCGACAGGGCCGAGTCTCAGAAAAATTTCTTTTAAATGGTCAAGTATAAAAATAGTGACAGTGAACAGTAAAGGTTACACAGAGATGTTTACAGTTTACATTCTCTCTAGAGTCACTTACTTGTTTTTACCGAATGAGCACAGATGTTTGAAAAGGAAAAGGAAATCTAAAGATAGCGCCAAAGCTATACTAATGGAGAATTTTTTAACATAGAATTTTAAAATCCATTGAGTCTGCTCATGTTTTAGAGGTACATATTTTTTAAATTAAGAGGAATTTTCAATAGAGTACATCCTCCAATGCCATAAATAGCAAACTAACAACCACTGTCTAAAAACGCAGATTCAAGGATCCTCAAAAAGAGAAAATCTTACATCTGGCCATGAAAGGAAAAATGAAGTATGGGTGAATGCACAGCCATCATCTCCTTATCTTCTTGGACAGAAAAGGCAGGAATAGATTTGGAAATGGGGGCCAAAAGGGAACAACTGAAACTTTCTTTCAATCCAGAGCTTACATACTAGGCTTAAGCATTCCCTATAGCCTTGTATCAGAAATGTTCAGTGACTTCAATGGCTGTTTTCAAAAGACAAATCAAAACGGAATCGTAGGAACAGATTTTCTGTAATAGAAATTACTTACATATACAAACATAATATTCAAGGCAAGTACGCTTCTAACAAAGTAAAACTGACGATGAACTACATGTTTGCAGACAGAAAAATGGATTTACAAGGACAGGCATCCCTGTATGCATCCCTGACAAATAAAGCAGCTCAACATGTATTTGCATGAAAATACAGTCAGGGTGCATTACTAACCTCAAGAAAAAATGTAGCAGAATATGAACTGTGTGGTATAATGTAGATTTTGGGTGTGTATATAAACAAGTCAAACAGAAATCAAGCTTGTAAACTGCTACTTAAATCCTCTAAGTCCTCGCTTAAGCTTTGATTATTTGATCTGCTGTCAGAGGGGTATGTTGTGTCAGTCTTCCACTGTAACAGGAAATGCTTCACATATTTCTAAGTACTGTTTTCTGGTACATAAAAGTCCTTAAGTTTTATTTCCTTCGTGGACTATACATCTTATTGATATGAAATATGCTGCTTTTCCCCACTTAAAGCTTTTCCTCTTGCATGTGTGCAGCTCATTAACGCTGTCCCTGTATTCTGTGAGCATTTGCTAACTCTCTCTAGCATTAATCTGGGCTGCTTGGTACTTATTTCCTGTAGTGGAATACTTAAATGCGCACCCCTGTGAGGCTCTACCAAGCCACAGAGAGATCAGAACCCGCATGGATCACGTGTTGCGACCGTTCCCTTTCCCCTCCTTTACTTCCCTCTCCCTGCCCTCTCTTCCTGGCTTTTGTTGGACTTTTCCAAATTTTACTTACTGTTTCCTACTCCCATTCCTCAAAGTAGAAACTTATCATCTTATTTCTATTCTTTTATATAAATTAATTTAAATTTTGTTTTGCTACTTTTTACTAAGGTAAAATTTACATAAATCTTAAGTGTATGTCTGGGTAAATGTTTATATATGTGTATATTCACCCCGATCAAGATATTCAGCATTTCTAGCTCCCCGGAAGGCTCCCTCAAGCCCTTTCCCAGTGAATTATCTCTGGCAAAAGGCAACTACTATTCTCATCTCTATTACCATTGGTCATTTTGGCCTATTTTTAAATTCCACATAAATGCAATCATACAACCCATACTCGTTTGTGCCTAGCTTTTCTCGAAGAAATAGAAATCATCCATATTATTTATTCCATGTCGCAATGGTCACCTCTTTTTTCACTGCTATGTAGTATCCACTGTACGGATAAACAAGAAGCATCCATTCTATCACTACTGATAGACATTTGGGTGGTTTCCATTTTACTATTAGCAACGCTGCTATGATAATTCTTGCACATGTGTCGTTTAGTCAACACAGGGCTCATGGTTCTATGAGCTTCTATTCCCAGGACTGGAACGGCTGCATCACAGGGTATTTATAGTATTCAGCGCTGGCAAGTGCAACCAAACAGTATTCCAAAGCCGTTACGCCTCACATATTCGCGCCATCGATATAAACAAGTTCCAGCCCTAAGATGCATTTGGTATTGTCTTGTCTTTTAATTTTAGCCGCTCTGCTGAGTAGGTAGCATCTTCTTGCGCATTTCCCTGATGACCAATGATGCTGGGCATCCTTTCATGTGTTTATTAGCTATTTAGATAATCTTCTTTCCTGAAACACCTGTTTAAATCTTCTGTTCATTTTTTAAGCTGGTGGTCCTGCTATAAGTCCTTTGTTGGATATGTGTATTGCAATTATCTTCTCTCACTCTGTGGCATGTCTTTCTCTCGTAAAGATACCTCAGCATGCATAAAAGTTTTTCATCTTAATTAAGTCCAATTTCTCAGTGTTCCGTTTCGTGGTAATTCTACATTTTCTTTGAGAAGATTTTTGGTTTTAATACTCACGCATCAAGCTTATAACCCATGTGGAATAAATTTTTTGTGTGAGCTGTGAGATGATGATACGGTTTATTTTTCTCCATATGAACTGCCAGTTGATGCTGTGCCATTTACTGAGAAGACCGACTCCTCCACTGAACAGCGGCAGCACCTCTGCTGTTGATCAGGTAACGATGCAGGTGTGGATCTAGTTCTGGACTCTATTTGGTCAGTCCAACATCCTTCTATTTTTTTTAATGCATAGTTACACTGTATCCTATCTACATCTATGCCATCTATAATCTCCCCACAAATAAACAACTTTAAAAGCTCTCATTTCTATGCTTCCCTCACAATTTCTCCCAAGTTAAGACTGACTAGAATTTTAGTTCTAGGCTATCGCCTAAACATTATTATTATAGCTTAACAATAATTGTGATTTAGCTATAAGCAGCACTTGTTTCTTTTTCTTTGTAGCTCATACCTTTCTCTTTGATTCCTTGTGCTCATTTTAGTATAGTCCCAAACACATTTTCATAGTTTGAGGTGATAAACCTTCCAACCCTCTGCATCTTTTGAAATGTATTTTGTCTTTCCATCTGACAATAATTTATGAGAAGATTTTAAGTTCAAAAAGTTTGTCAAATTTTGAAGTTTCTGTCCTCTGGCATTCAATGTGAAGTTTCTGCTATCTTCTAGTTTCAGTGAAAAAAATTCTAAGTCTGATGCTGGCATGATTTTCATTACTTCAAGAGAGAATCTGGAAGCACAACACCGATACGTCCCCCACTCAGCACTGGCAAACTTTAGAATGCGCCTTGGTTTGGGAGTGCCTTTCCTTCATCATGGTCAGCTCTCTCTCTTTCAGTCTAAAAGATGACTGTCATTCCCTCTCTCCATTGCCTCTTCTACCTTCTGGAGCTACCCACTAGATAGGTACTGGGAAACCTCAACGCAGCCTCCACCCATTCTTCCCCCACATTCGTGACTTCACATCCTAGAGAACTGCCCGCTCAGCCTTCTAGCTCACTAAATTCACTCTTCTCAGTACCTATTCTGCAATTTGGTGTATCTCCCAAGATTTTCATTTTAATATATCATCAAGTTTATTTTAAGGAGATATGGGGCTATGAATTATAGTTTTCAAAAATCTTATTTGCATTTAATTCCAAAGAATTTTATCTATCTATATACTCTAGCACCATATACCCCTCTCCATGTCTTTAAGAATAACAAAGAACCCAAAAAGTATCAACTAAGAGTTAGTGTAACAACCTTCCTGAGAATCTTACATATTTCAAAGATAAGCCTCCTAATTATTCAGGACGATTAGACACGTGAGTAACTTTCAAAAGGGGGGAAAAATCTCCAAAGAATCCATCTTATGAAATCTTGAAAGCTCTAACATACTCCAAGGGAAAAAATTAAAATTCTTTCCAATTATGGTTTGGTTTTGCTTGTTCAATTCTTTCATGAACTTTCACTATTAGTCTATGTATTCTGTATTTTTCTTTCCCACATTCAATCAAGAAACTGACCTGTTAAAAATACTTCTTAATTCAGGTGAATAATGTTTTCTAAGTGAGGCTTTCCTAACATATGACATTATAGCAAATAATTAAATATCATTTGAACAAAAATGTGATACAATATTACTGCATGTTATTAAACAGTTAAACGATGTTTAGGCGAGTCTACCCACAGAGAAATGAATACTCACATGCTGTAAGAGGAACAACTCCCAACCATGCGAAGGCCACAAGTGTGTAATGAAACCAGTATTGTATTGCAGTGCCAATACTTGTAACCAGTCCAGCAAATATGTCTTGGATTGGAAGCCGTGAAGGCATATCTGGAGAATAAACTATTAGAAGAAAAACGTACATATAACTTCATGAAGATTTAAAAACACCTTAATTCATAAATATAAAATAGGCAGGTAGAGCTATCTTTCAATATTTGTATTATCTTTAAATATATTTCTTATAAAACAGTTAATCAAATATTGATAATACCACATTTATCAAGAAGTCATTTATGAGAACAAATCACATGTGGAATGTAGAAGCCAACAAAAAGAGGGTCTGAGAAGAAAAAAAAGATTCAAGAGAATTCACATCCCTCACTCGTAGCCATAAACTTCATGCAAAGCTAATTTACACATATTTTAGCATTCAAACCATAAAACTACCTGGTTTCCCAAATTATAAAAGATGAGATAAAGCAAGCAAGAGTAAAAGGTGAAGCTGATGACAAACCTTCCCTCCACATACAAGCCTCCCAAGGAGCCCAGCCATCTGCAGTAGAGCTGTTCTACTTGGGAGCAATAGTTCACTGACATTCATTAACCACCAGCTCCCCCTCCTTATTTTAGCACAATAATTAACATTCCCGATGGTAAATTCAGGTCTTCTAATCCTCTGCAAGATGTAGTTCAACACTCCGAGAAGGAGGTTTTGTCATGTTTGAGGAAGACTTCCTTTTTAAATGGTTCCAATGAAAACTGCTGTAGCACAGGTATCTCTGAAAGGGTACTAGGGAGGAATAAACACCTCTTTCTCTAGTGAGGCCAAAACAAAGAATTAGGATGTAGAAAGCTTTGAAACCAAAGTCTAAATTTTATGAGAGCACTATCACAAAATTGTTCCCAGCTACAAACATTAAGGAATAAACAATTAACAAATAGCAACTTCAACAACACGCCCACAAAGATCACTTACTTTTGAGACTATTTGATACACAAAAACAAGTCATTAAACCAGTAGTTTTTGAGAAAGACAAAAAACAGCATATGACTTTCAAATGAAAACTAAGATGTATAAACACAAATTTTTATTGGCCTCAAAGTAAAAAAAGCTCACTCTGATATTTCTAACCAATCGAACTTCTTTAAGATATTCAATTATTTATTCTTACAGTCTGCTATAAAACTAAGCTACAAAAAAAGTAAAGACTACAAAATAACAGAATTGACATTTTGATGGTGAGAAGTATAAAGCTCCAAAAGTAAAATTATAATGACTTTAATTATTTATACTCTTCATATAATAACAAAATGAAACTAATCCTAACTTACAGCATTATACTCAGTAGCTCAAGATACTTAAAAAAAAAACTCTAAAATACAAAATAACCTCTGGGAGAGGAGGGCAATGTACTAGGATCTCAGAATAAAAATTACATTTCAAATTCTTTATAATATGTCAGTATGGTCCTCTATCGACAATGAACATTACATATCAATCAGTACAGGAATTACATAATGTAACTGAAATTTTAAAGACCTGCAAAATATTTATCATGGACATAAAAAATATTGAGCTTAAAAAGTCTCATTTTAAAAAGTAACTTAACACAGACACAAACACCAGTATGGTGATTATCAGAGGGCAAAAGGGGTGGGGGGAATTAGAAAAAAAAAATAAAGGGGGTCAAATCATGTTGATGGAAGGATATTTGGGTGGTGAACACACAATGCAATATACAGATGATGTATTACAGAATTGTACACTTGAAACCTAAATAATTTTATTAACAAATGTCACCCCCAATAAATTTAATAAAATAAAATTAAAAAGTTAAGTTAAAACACTGTCTTTATTATTACTCCAACCTATACAATTTTAACTCAAAAGATATCTTGAATTTGAACAGTACTATATTTGATAAAAGTGAAGGCGTCATTATTAATTTTTCTGGGTGAATAATGGTACTACGGTTATGTTTTTATTTTTTTAAAGAATCCTTACTTTTTAGAGATATATACTAAAATATGTAGAGATGAAATATAAAAAACGAAATATAAAAAGGATGGAGAAGTGGGGAACAGAGTACAATAGCACAGAAAGGCTATGAGTTAAAATGTCAAACTGAGTGATGTGTGCATATGGGCCCATTATTTTTTGCATACATTTGAGCTTGTCCATAATTTAAAAAAAAAAAAAAAAAAAACCCTCACAAATTAAATCAATCTCTCACATATATACATGTAAAAAACTGACATTTTTGAAAAATATTTTCTAAAACGTTATAGCCATACTTTCCATTACTATCAAAGACAAACTAAGTTGAAAATAGTTATTTCACATTTGTTAAACACCTCTATGTGGCCAATTATAAACCAAAAATGCAGTGAAAATTTCCAATGAACTTACTTGGTGTGAAAGCAAATCTGTGCTTGCATAATTCACAGTATTCTTTTCGACTGTGTTTCAGCCACTGAACTAAACTGCAATCACAAATACACTCATAAGTACAGTATTTATAACAAGGAAACTTTAAAGTTTGATTGAACATTAATAGTCTGTTTCATTAAAACTTTATATATTATAGACCTTTTACAATTTTGACAATTTCAAATTTAGACTATTCCAAACCTTTCATTACAGATGCCTCCTAAGAGTACAGAATAATAGCAGCAAAGACAAAAACGATAGGTATTCCTACTATTAAAAAGGTTCAATTAATCTAAATTGTAATCTCAAAGCTAACAATGTGAAGACTCTCCAAACATCAACATCCGGCTCTAACACTGGTCTCCTAACACTGCCACCCTGGGGGCTAGGTCCAAATTCTGGTTCTATCTCTAACTTGCTAACTCTGTGATCTAGGACAAGTTGCTTAATTTTCTATGCTTCACTTTCCTCATCTGAATAATAATAAAAACAACAACAAGAACTTGACCTCATAGTTTTGTTTTAAGGATTAAATTAAGATTTGTAAAAACACTGAGCACTCCCTGGCACAGAGTATTTCATAATGTAAGCTATTATCATGCCAAGCAAAACTAGAAAACCTTAACACTTCCAAAGAACAAAATAAGCTCTCCATAGTATTAATAAACGAATGGTACTCGCATGCACCTGGAAGACAATATACCAAATGACATGGCATGAGAACACGGAATATGGGTAATTTCTAAATCTTCACAACAAAAATTAAAAAAATACAGAGAATGTTCACTAAAACAACCCCACTTATATAGATGACAAAACTGAAGCTCAGACATAAAATTTCTAAAAGGATGACTCACCATTCTTGATGGATGAACTTAATACTGCCAGTACATACACAAGGATGATAAAGAGGTTTCTCGGGTGTTCCTTCTGACCGACACACTCTACATATGTCTGTTAATGAAAAAGAGAAATTGAATTATCTTTGGTTATAACTTTTTTAAAAAGATAAAAGACCACCAAAAACTAAATTATTGCATTTTAAAGCAAGAATCTATCACTTGGTAAAACATTACATGGAATTAAAAAATGCGATCAGGATAATAATCAAGTATATATCATAAACTAAAAAACTTCATATATAAAAAGATTAACTGTTCCTTTATGTAAGAGCTCTGTAAGTATATTAAAGTTGAAAAGAATAGTTTTTATTTAAAACTGCACTCTTCATGACCAACAAATGCTAAGTAGAAATATGCAAAATCCGGTCACCCTTAGTGTCCTAACAGTTTAAAGTCCTAGCTAAGTCCAGTCCTAACAGTTTACATTCTCCAAAAACACATCTAAGGACTTAACATATTAACAGCAGTAAGTGGGCACAGACATCCTTTAGCTTTACCTAACTCCAGGAGACACACATGCACATGCAATTGGGGCGGGGGGCACCCCAAGACCAGGAAGGTACCAGGCCAGGAAAAGGTGAGCCAGAGATCACGGTAAGCAGAAAATCCAGGGGCCTGGGGCTACTGGGTCTGCAGCTAGAGGGCAGCAGCTCACCCCTAACCCTGGCTTTCCCCGCCCCACGTGGCTCTCCGGGCACATCTGCAAGCCTTCTAGCCTGGGGTGGCCCGACACACGGAAGAGGAACCTTGACAGAGCCATCGTGCTCACTCGCTAATGCTTCTCCTGCCAGTCCACCTACAGAAAGCTGGCTGCAACTTGTATTAGACCAAGTGCCAACGTCAAGCGGGAAATCCGAGGGGTGACGAGCAGTGTGTACAAGGCACAAGGACTTAACTCAACCCTTTGATCTACTTTCTTACAGGGAACTCCTCCTTGATGCGGAATAATTGCAATCCAAGCCCATCACTAATGGATTTAACCGGTCTCCGCTAGACTAGCGTACGCAGTCGTTCAACCGTTTGGCACGCGGTTCCGGACATTTAAGGGTATCACAGATTTACGACTGCTCAATCTCCAGCAGCTGAACGCCACTTGTCGAAGTTGAGGAATACTGAGCACTCAGACTGGCCTAAACGGTTAGCACACCACACCCCGTGGTTATCAATAAGCCAGACAAATCACTCCGCAAACGAAACGCCAAGTACCACTACCCGCGGAAGAGCTATCAATGCGCCGATCCCGTCCGTGCCGGAGTGGGGTGGGGTTGTCGGGACTGAGCCAGGGGAGGCGCAGACTCCAGACTACACTGTCGTATTCAGTTTGGAACCAGACCCTCCAGCTACCACCACCGGAAGGACTTTGGTTTCCCGGAAGCTGCCCGCGGATCACGGTAATAACGCGTTGGGTTTTACATCGGTTATGCTCAGATCAAAACGAGATCTGCACCTCTTCAAACATTCCACTTTCACCTTCATCCTTGATGAAAGCATTCCTGGCCAAAAGCTTTCACTCTGGGCCACCGTGCACCGGTCTAAGACTTTGAGCTCCAGTGGTGCAATACGAACACCCCAGCTCCCCGCCTGATCGGGCTCCGACACAAACAAAACAGAATCTCGGTCCCGATTCCACGACTGCCGGCGGCAATATTCAGACAGCTCGCGCCTACTCTGAACTCCCGATTTTCTCGATTTTCTCCAAGTGCACGCTTCAGCCCGGGAAACTCGGCTAGGAGCCAAGAAGGCGCAGAGGAAAGGGTCCGAGGCTCCCCCCTTCGGTGGCCCCGCGCCAGAAACCCAAGCAGAGCATTCAAATGCACGAATTCAATACCCAGCGCACTGAAGCCGGGATTACCGCAGCTGCCGCCACCAGATTTGCCGCGCAACGGATCCTTAAAAGATTTAAAAGTGGACACATTCCAATTACAGGATCTCGAAAGCGTCCGGTGTTGTTTTTCACCGCTCCTCTCCCGGTCGCGGGTAGGTAATTTGCGCGTCTGCTGCCTTCTTTGGTTGGGGTAGTAGAATATTAGGCTCTCTCTATGAAACCATACCAGATTTCCTATCACGGAGATGCCATGTCACGGTGGCCGCCATCGTAAGGCACTACGACTTCCACATTAAATTAGTTGACAAGGCTGTGGGATGCGCGATCGATCTAGGTTATCTAGAATCACCAGAGAGGCTGGTGTTCTTGGGCACAGATTAGTTCTAGAATGACTACAGTTATCCAGATAGGAGCGGAACATGCGATCAAAGTCATTCGCAACATCACCCAACCAGCCCAAGTGTTTAGATGCCCGGGGTTAACTTTAGCGGCACGCACATGCTACCGCAAGATCAACCAGGTGGGTTGACTGGGTGCAAATGTGGGTATGACGAGGTCAGAGTGAATCGGTCCCACCTCGTCCTGTCTCCCCAGCCAGCTCACAGGCAGGTGCGGAGGTAGGAAGAAAGGCACAGCAGGGCAGCTCAGCAAGGGGTGTCCCGTCCTCCGCACAATGCAGAGGGAAGCAGTGGGAGACACCGTGCTCACGTGAGTATGAGTCGCCACACAGCCCTCCTAGAACACGGTAACCTGCCGGCCACCACACAGGCAGCAACAGGCTGGGGTAGGAAAGAGATGAGCCCTTGTCAGCACACTGCTGCCAGCAAGGTGCAGGCCCTTAAACCGCAATTGACACCCACGCGGGTGTGAACCATAGCCAGGTGGGCTCTCCTGACACACGGACCAGCTGCCCACCAGGGTGACCCTGCCCTACGTGGCCCAAATGAGTCGTAGCAAGACATGCAGCACTTGCTTGCCATTAGAGGGGCTGGGAGTGGGGAGGGGGCAGACATTGGAGACCCACCTAGGGAGACTGAAAAACGCACTTGAAAAAGAACAGACACAGATTCTCATAAAACCCCATCCTTCTGAATGAGAAACCAACAAACTCAAAGCTAAGCAAACACAACGAACCTAGATCACGCTCCTGGCTCTGCCCTAACACAGAGTCCAACTCAAAGTGGGACTCGCTCAGCCTCTGCAAGGTCAAAACTATTTTTGTTGTAACACTAAGACTTTGTCTTTTACTCGCATTGTCTTGCCAGTGTTACAGTAGAGAGCTCCAGATGTTACACTAGACAACTGACTGAATGTACCCACAGATGAAAAAAATCCAGCTGCCTCCCATTAAACCAGACATTTAAAAGACTTGTAAATAAAAAACAAATCTACTCTTCTCATCGATATTTTGGGTTTAGAGTATATAGTTATTTCATGAAAAAGAATATTTCTAATTTTTAAAGTGTCTTATATGAAAAATAAAAGCTCTTCTTAGTCTTCATGTTTTTAAAAGCATAAAGGAATCCCAAAACCAAAAAAGTTTGAGAACCACTGTTCTATAGTATGTGTGTACACACACACACACACACACACACACAATTTGCTCATGGAACCTTTGGGAAAAAATCAGAATATTTATGGTTCCCTTGAAATACACATATACACTTTTTTTCATTATTTTATCAGAGAATTCACAAGCCTCCACTGATTTTATAAAAGGAAAGAGAAGGGAATGTTAGACATCTGAATAACCTTGTTTTAGAATAACGGAAATCTTTTACATAATTATAAAATAAAATTATATCAAAATGGAAAAAAAGCAACCCCTAAATCAAAAATAAATCAAACAAATGAATCTGAATAGTAAGCTCAACCACAGATTATTATTTTAGAAACTTTAAAACAATAACATGATCGATCCTACATCCCTCGTAGGGCTATATCCTAAGAAAGAAAAATTGCAAAGAAATCATAAATAGAATTCAGTAATCACTTTAATAGCAACAACACTGACAGCCATTTTAATACTTGGAGGATAAAGGAGATATGTAGCATGAAGGTGGAACTGTGATGATGTGTTTTTTGTTATTTCTCAGACTACATTAAGTATTCATGGATAAAAAGATACATCTGAGATTTGCCTTAAAATAATCCAGAAGTGTGGAGGGGGAAGGAAAGGGTTAAGACGAAAGAATTATCAGCCATATGCTTGTATCTGTTGAATGCTGGTTATATGAAGGTTTATTATATTACTCTATTTTGGGAGTATTGGAAACTGTACATAATAAAACTTTTTTTAAAGTAAGGAAAAGTTAAATGTACAATTTGCAAATATCACACTGAACTTTTATTTTACTGACACTACCAAGTCTGATTTTACTAATGAAGTTCTTTACCATGTGATCTATATAGTACATACATAAATTTGAAAACTCATGTTAGCAATTTTCTTATTTCACTGGTCATGTTTTTTCACTGGTTATATATTCATCAGGAAAAGAAAGCAGAATCAGATTTAAATAATATCTGCCTCAACATTCCTAAAAGCCCAGTTCTGTGCAACCAACAATCCAATTCTAATTTAAAACCATTTAATCTAAATGTCTCTAATATAGAATTTGATCTAAAAACCAATATCACAAATCTTTTACAGTATCGACTGTCTTCTCCCCACATGCTGATGTGATTAAAGGAGTTTTGTTCAAGAGCACTGTGTGTATAAATATTCCCCTAAATGAAAAGGCAAAGATTGTTGGTGTAAGTGAACTAGAACAGCGTTTTAAGATCTAGCTATAAAACACGTGTAAGGCAAACATCCGGCTGTTCAGCAGGCCCTGAGCCCTGCTTAGACTGTGTCATAGGCATATCCACACCTTATTAGGGAACCGGAGGCCAGGAAAAGCTGTCAAAGAGAGGCTGCACCTGCTCTCGCTCTATATCTTCAGCTAGATTTCTTTAGCTAATCTATATGTAGTGTAGTCTAGAAGGAATGAAGCTTCCCTGACAATCCATGTTCAGCAGAAAAATCTGAAACAAGGCATAAATTTACAGAGCTAAGCACTTATTCTGCAAGGGTATATAAGAAACTACTGCTACCTTTGGTGGATCAGAGTTGGGGAAAAGAAGTCTTTTCCTTATTTTATATGTGTGATGTCTACAGTATATAAAATTGTGTGGCATTTTGCCAGTTTCCTACTTTTAAAAATCAACTGTTTCCTATATACTTATGTACGAAGACATGTATAAGAATGTTCGTAGCAGCACTATTCATAATAATCCCTCCAAGATGGAAACTACCCAGGTTGCTTATCAATGGTAAGAATGGATATATAAATCTTGGTATATTCACATAATACCATATGTCAGTGAGAATAAATCAACTAAATAAACCACGATTTGGACTTATCTCATAAAGCAATGTTGAGTGATAAAGAATCCAGAGACAAAGAGTACCCATTCTACAATTTCAGATGTACAAAGTTCAAAAACAGGAAAAACTGACATACATCATTACAAGTTAGGACAGTGGTTACCTCTAGCGGAAGGAGGCGGTAAAGACTGTAGAGGTCTAAAGAGGACCTAAGGTTCCAGACCAAGATGAAACAGACACACTTCTCCCTATTCCTCCTGCCAAGAAAGGCTAAAAAACCCCAGGATGTTATATATAAAACAAACATAAAAAGACTCTAAAGGTAAAGAGAAGGCAGACCAGCAAGGCTGCTGAGAGCCCAAGGAATCACACAGCAGTTCCCTGGGTTTGCATTTTGCTTCATGTATCCTGGACTGGTGGCAAAGGTGAAGAAGCTGGCAACCTAGAAAAAACAATGAGAAGAGACAGAAAATTTCCCCACAAAAACCAGCTCACTCCAGACAAAGGACCAGGAAAGGGGTAACCTAGCAAGACAGAAAACTTAGATAATAACTTCCCCTGTACTCCAAACATCACAGGAGATAAATGCCACCCAACACCATTCCTGTCAGCCAAGGCCACGTGGAGAGCAGGCTTGGATTAGCTAACTCTATTTCAGTTACTGAAACCTAACTAATTATCAAGCAAGTTAATGAGGAATGAAGATTCACATCTAACCCCCAATTCCAAGAGTACTCCTTTGATTTTATCTATTTCCTCCCCAATCGTACAAGTTTTCTTGATTTTTTCCCCCATAATAATGTCAGTATTCTATATATCTTTACCATCTACTCTTCCAACTTTATTATATTCTCCCAGTGGAACAGGAGATGGTTCCCTCTAGTAAAACACATTACATTAGTAAAAAATATAAGGATAAAAATAACTAGGTAATACAGCAAATTAAAAAGTAGTTTTATCACTAGTGAAGCTGGACAGTTCCATATTTTACTAGAGTTCTCTTTTTGTGAATTATCTGTTAAAGTCCTTTGTTTAGCTTACTAATTGGAGTCTTAACAAGAAAACAGTCCCCCCCCAAAAAAAAAATCAGCAATAGATTTGAACATCCATTAGGATGGCTATAATCCAAAGGACAGATAATCAGTGTTGGCAAGGATATAGAAAAATTTAATGCTACTGAGTTGTATATTTAAGATAGTTAGAATGGTAAATGTTGTTATATATATTTTACCACTAAATGAGAAAAACTTTAATCACAGTTAAGTACCACTACATACCTATTAAAATGACAAGGAAAAAAAAAAAAAAAACTCTAAGCATACGATCCAGCAATCCTATTCCTAAGTATTTAACCTAGTAAAATGAAAACATGTTCGCACAGAAATCTATGTGAATGTGTACGATGGACTCATTCATAATTCCCCCAAACTGGAAACAACAGACCCAAGCATTCTACAACTTGGGATGGATGAACTGTGGCCCATGCCTACTAGAGAACACCACTAAGCAATAAAAATGCAGAAACTACTGGTGCATGCAACTACATGGATAAATCCCAAAACCAGACTCAAAAAGCTATATGCTGTATGCTTCTATTTATGCCATTCTGGAAAAGGTAAAACTATAGAAACAAAGAGATCAGTGTTTGCCAAGGTCTGGAGGTGGGACTGACTATAAAAGGGTACAGGAGTATTTTGGGGAGTGATCAAGCATTCTGAACACATTCGTCGTGCTGGCTACATATTTGTCAAAAATTTAGGTACATTTTACTGTGCTTAAATTATATTTCAATTTTAAAAATCGAGGCTTTCCACAGTAGTGTCTAAATAGACATGAGGGAAGAACAAATGAGAAAGGGTAATAACACGAAAATAATTATTCTTCCCTCTCTAAAATACAGTCTAATGAAGTTGTAGAGTGACATGTATCCAATGCGCACATTTATTCCATCCAACCAGGTAGGAATTAAGGTTGTCAGGGGCTGTGGAATCGACACTGGTCCTCAAACACATCTGGCATTCCATTTTCTGAGTACGCGGCAGGCCTGCACTTTCCTGCCTCCTCTGAAATTATACATGGACATCGGACTTGCCTCCATTCTAGCCATTTCGGTAGGTATGTAGTGATAACTCATTATCGCTTTTATTTGTTAACAGCTTTACTGAAATTTACATACCATAAAAACCAACGGCTTAAGTGTACAAGTCAATGGTTTTGAATATACTTAAGAGTTATGCAACCGTCACCATACTTCTCATTTAACATTTTCATCATCCCAAAATAAAACCTGGTAACTATTAACAGTCATTCTCCATTCTGTTAGCCCTCCTCGCTTATCTTCTTCCTCTTTACAAACATTTGCCTGTTTTGGACACTTCGTACACATTGCATCATATAAAATGTGGTTTTTCATACTGGTTTCTTTAACTTAGCATAATGTCCATGCGGTTCATTAAAGTTGTAGTATTTCATTCCTTTGTATTGCCAAATATTTCAATTTATACATATACTACATTTTGCTTACCTCTCCAGCAGATGCTGGACAATGGATAGTTTCAACTGCTTGTGAAGACGCACATTGAATTCTCTTGGGTATATACTTAGTAACAGAAGTGCTGGGTCACATGGTAATTCATTTTAACTTTTTGAGGTTAATTAGCTGTATTATTTTAGATTATCACCAGCAAGGAATAAAGGTTCCAATCTTTCTACATCCTTGCTAACACTGATTATCTGTCCTTTTTGATTACAGCCATCCCAATGGGTATGAATTATCTCACTGTGGCTTTTATTTGTACCTAATGACTAATGATGCTGAGCATCTTTTCCTGTGCTTATTAGCCATGTGCATATATTCTTTGGTGAATTATCTGTCCAGATCTTTGGGACATTTCTTAAACTGGGTTACTCATTTTTCTATTGAGTTTTGAGAGTTCTTTATATACTCTAAGTACATCCTTTATCAGATATGTTTTCAAACACTTTCTTTGTCCTGTCTTCAATTCTCTTAACACTGTCAGAGAGTGGACATTCTGAATTTTTATGCCACCCTATTTACCAATTTAACATTGCTTAATCTTCTTAGATCATGTTTTTACTGTTGTACCTAAGAAATCTTGGGCTAACCCAAAATCGCAAAGATTTTCTCCTATGTTTTCTTCTAGAAGTTTTGTAGTTTTAGGTTTTTCATTTAAGTCTAATATTCCCTTTGAGTTAATTTTGGTGTATGGAACAAGGTATTGCTCACATTCATTTTTTTTTGCCCATGGATAGTCAACTATTCCAGTACAATTTGTTGAAAAACCATCCTTTCTCCATTAAATTGCTTTTGTACCTTAGTCAAAAATAAACTGTCCATATATGTATGGGTCTATTCCTGAGCTCTCTATCCTGAACCATCGGACCAATGAATTTTAATTTAGGTCAATTTATTTTTTAAAAGTTGATTTATATGTTTTCGGATATAACACTAGTTAAGGAACTACTATTTGTGGAGTTTTGGCATAATAGCAAAGACTAGCCAAAATTATCTGAATATATGCCTCCCTTCTCAAACTACCTGTGTGAAGCCAAATCTTCTCCATAGACTTTAAAACATGGCAACAGAATTAACTGCAGAAGCAGAGATGATAATGCAGTTGTCTTCTATTAATCCAGACATTAAAAAAAAGATGTGCAAAAACTTAACACAGTGCTATTTTTACTAGTTTTTTTTTGCCTTTAAAAAACATAGTTTATCAATTACTTTTAACATGTATTGTGTTTAAAGTTGTTTTCATTTCTAATAAAGTTTTGTTTGCATTTGTAATATAGAGGTGTATATATATAGATACCCCACATAGACAAAAGTCCTTTGGAGCCTCAATTTTTAGAACATAAAGGAATCCTAAGACCAATGGTCTTCAAACTGTTACAATCGATAAAAGTGACACGAAAAGGGGTAAATTTTGTGTGTAAATTATATCTTATTAACCTACAGTTGAAGAATACAATCAGGTGGGAGTAGGGAAAAGAGACGGGAAAGTAAAAAGGATATTATAATGAAATTAAGTTACAAGAAATAAGTGTACAGAAAATGCTTCACTGTCTTCCAAGCCTCCAAGAACTCACCATGTCTGTTACAGATTAATTGTTGTTTCCTCCACCTCTACCAAAATTCATATGTTGAAGTCTTAACCCGTAGTACCTCAGAATGACTGTATTTGAAGAAGGGTCTTTAAAGAAGGTAATCACGTCAAATGAGATAATTAGGGTGAGCCCTAATCTGATATGACTGGTACCTTTATAAAGAGAGATTAGAACTTGGACATGAAAAGGGAAAACCCCGAAAAGACAAAGGGAGAAGACAAAAATCTACATGCCAACAAAAGATGCTGCAGAAGAAACCAATCCTGTTGAGACCTTGATCTCAAACTTCAGCCTCCAGAACCATGAGAAAATGACTTTCTGCTGCTTAGCCACCCAGTCTGTGGCACTTTGTCATGGCCACCCTTGCAAACTAGTACAATGTCCCAAACTGAACTTCTCTCTTCCAAACCATGGGGGTTGAAACTACACTAGACATCAATCATTTTAAACGCCCCTCCCCCTCGCATCACCTCTCCAATCACTATTCTATTAATTCTACCCCAATCTGTTTCTTTGTCATTCTGATTCTTTCCATTCCGCCTACCCTAATTTAAACTTCTACGCTGGCATATCTCCTTTCATTGCACTTCACTTTACCATGCTTCACAGATTTGTTTTTTACAAATTGAAGGCAAGACCCTCTACCAGCAAAAAGATTATGACTTGGTTTATTGCAGCAGTCTGGAACTGATCCCACAATACCTCCAAGGTATGCCTGTAATATCTTGCCTAGCTCACTGCAATGACATTCTAAACTATAGTCCAAATTAATAAGTTTTTCCTTGGGGTCTTACTTCTTGTTCCCTTTTTAAGAACTCTTTCCATTCTACCTGTACTACACTAAAAATAAGCAATCTTCATGTCCCTATAGGAGTGAAGTAAAACCCACTAAAATTAGCCTGGTCTGGAAGAGGATACCAGGGTAGCCTCGTATTAATCACTTGCAGCATTCCAGCCTAGAAGGGATTCTACAACTTTTGGGATGTCTGCCCAGATCAAGAATGGACACCACCAGCCATGATTTTATTCTTTTTTTAAATTATTATTATTGATAGAATTGACATATAACACTATATTAGTTTCAAGTGTACAACACGAAGATTCAATATATGTATACACTGTGCAATAAGTCTAGTCAAATCCATCACCAGCTACAATTTATTTTTCTTATTATGAGAACTTTTAAGATCTACTCTCAGCAACTTTCAAATACAATATAGTATTACTAACTATAGTCAGCATAGTGTACATTATAGCCCCAGGATTTCTATTTCAAAACTGGGAGTTTATACCTTTGGACATGATTTTTATTCTTATATTATCTTTTCCACTACCACCCAAGCTACCTGAATCTGACCTAAGATGGGCCAGATTCTACCTTTAGGGTTTAAGAGTTGAGCAGAAAAGAGGTATATTCAGGGAAGTACTCAGTGACAGTGGCAAGACAATTTTTGTTTTGCCTCTGCTCCAAACCCTCCCAACAGCTCCCTAACTCATCAAAGTACAAGTCAACCTAAGTCCTACGTACTTGCTTTCCCTCTATATTTCCCGCTGGCCCCAGGATCTCGCCGACTTCATATACTACTTACTCTTCCCCTAACTCATTCACTCCATTGCAGTGACACTGGTGTCCTGGTTATTTCTTGAACATTCTTAGCATACTCCCATCTTAGATATTTCACATTGGCTGTTCCCTCTGCCTACGATGCTCTGCCCACAGAGCAGTTCTGTGCACGTCTAACCCCCTCTCCTCCTTCGCTCCTTCCCAAGCTGCAACCCCGTCCTCACACCCTGGCCCTCCTTATCCCCTCCTAATTTACTGTTCTCCACAGGACTTACAACAGTCAAGTTGTACCATATAATTTCTTACATGTTATTTTTTTCTTGGGTTTTGTTTATTTTGTTCCCTGCCCAGCTCAAGTGCATAAAATACAGTGTCTGGCCCATGACAGGTGCTCAATAAACATTTGTCGAATAAGTGCACATCTGCTTGGTCATAAGCATGCTGAAGCAGTGAAAGTCGATCTGTGCTGAGAAGAATGAAGCAGACATGTCTGGAAGCAGAGATGAAAGATCACATGGTTCTAGAAAGATGGTAACTAGCTGTCTGGTTCTGACAACTTCCCATCCTGTTGGCCCATTTCTTTCAAATCTAAGTCACCTCAAGTTTAGGCATACTAAATACAGAACATGATCAACTGCAATAATTTCAGCTTCATATCTTCCCAATGAATACATTTCATAAAGCATAAAGAACAACTGCTTTAGCATTCCACTCAAAAAAACTGCCAGTAAGATTCTGTATTATGTTCTGTTGTGTAAGGAATAATTTGGCAAAATTGAAAAAAAAAACCAAAAACAAAAAAAAAACTAGCTCTATGTATCACTGGGCAGAAATGAGAGCTCTCTACTACTGCGAGATGTTTAATATATGAATGAGAGTTTCACACATCAGCACCTGCTTGCAACATCTATTCCAACAGTGCGGTGGTTTCCCTTTTGGAAAGCATATATCCCTGAACAAAGGACAGATTTTTTTTCCCCTTAAAAATGAAAAATCTCGTGCATTGCAGGATCAGATTCCTAATCCATAAAATGAGGAAGCTGCATATTTTTGGTCTCAGCCAGCTCTTAAGTTTAAAGATTTGATGATGGATAACCATTGATGTTAACACATCTGCACTCACATAAATTACATACAAATAAGAATAATTCATTCTCTGTATTATGAAAATAGATTATAAACCTGTTGATTTCATAAAAGTAAAATTGAATACCCTGAACACTTTAGAGATCTTTAAAATCTAGCAAACATTTAATATAAACAGCTGAAATCCACGTGGCAAATAATTTTCTGACAGAATTCAGTATTGTTTACTACAAAGACAAAACATTCTGAGCATTATAACATCATATGTGGCACCACTACAGGAAAGCAACGTGCTATTTTTAAAAGAGAAAGAAGAGTTACACTCTGCATGGTTGGTATTTTAGTAACATTCCTAGTCAGTTTGCTCAGATTAACATATTAAAAATAAAGAAAATCAAACAATATTATCAGTGTTTTTAATAAATGTCTATACAACTGAGATTTTTTAAATTAAATTTTCTTTGTTTAGTCATATTTTCCAAGTCTCTTACAAAAAGACTGGCTCTTTTGTAATCAGAGAAAAACTCAACTGCATTTTTTTAATTTACGAAATAATCTGTAATAACTAATTTAGCAAAGAGAAGTTGTTTCCGAGCTTTTTGGCATTTTGACTTTCACGTTTAACATGACATTCTTTGTAATCCTCTCTTTCCTTCCAGGGTTTTTTCATGTTAAATTTAAACTGAAATTTAAAAAGTTCAGACTTCCAATTTGGAATTCTGCAGTAGGCATGGTATTAAAATTCATTTTCATTTCATGACTAACAGTTTCATAAAATAAATGCAAAATAAGGTTCTGTCAAACAATCGAGGCATAATTAAAGGAAAACTCTATTTGTAATCAGAATACCTAGGTTCAAATGTACTGTGTGAAACTTAGACAAGCTATTAAAATAACTAAGCCTGAATTTCCACGTCTATAAAACATAATACCTACCTGCTCCACAGGGCTCTTATGAAGACCAACAGTGCATGCATGTGAGTATGCTTTGTAAACTGTCAAGTGTCTCCTACAAGTGTTACAGTTGAAGTTCTTATTATCACAGGGAAGGCTTCTTTTAAAAATGGTGAGTTCTATCAACTCAGTACATATATAAACAAAATCAAACTTTTTATCACTCATCATTAAACGCCATGACAGCGCTCCACGATTTTCATTTAAAACAACCAAACACAATCCATAAGGTTGAAAAATGCTTATCGTTTTCCCACATGAATATACCCAAAGCATAAAATGCATCTTTACTGATAATCAAAACACCAAGAAATGGTGATTGAGTGATTTCCTCTACAGACTCACTAAATTAACTGACAGACTCTGAAAAGATAAAAACTGCTCCTAAATAACCTACCACCTTCGATATCCGGGTGAGCAAACACATTTCGATACCCGTAGACGTTTATAACTCCTGCATTCAGTTTACAAGGGTCAGCCTGTTCCAAAACGGCCATCTCCAAACACACGCACTCACAAAACACACACACACACACACACACACACACACACACACACACAGCCCTGAGTCTTGCTGTCAGGGATTAAACACAAATAAACTACAGCAAAACAAAGGAATGCTAAAGAGCCTCCGTCTTCGGAAGAAGCCCGCCGGACCTTCCTCCTCTTCCTCGTTGGGTAAACAACTTCTCCCGGGGCCCGCAAGCAGAGGGCAAGGTTTTAAGCAGGGGTCAGCTCGCTCCACTGGGCTGTCACCTGGCGGGGCATTTTTCGCGAAGTTTCAGAGTCAACAAAGAAGTTTTGTCGCGGGAGGCAGGGCATGTGTAGCGACGGGCAAAACGGCAGAAGGAGAGGCAGAGCCGAGTGGGGGAAGGGTGTGGAAAACGCCCCCATACTCAGCGCGGCGACAACGGCCTCGTCGCCCCCCCCCCCGGGGGTCCAGGGAGAAACGGGGGGCGCGAGGGCGGCGCCAGCCAGAGTCCCCGCAGCGCAGACCTCCCCGGCCGCCCCGGGTCCCCGCCCCCCGCGCGCCGGCGGGAAACGGCGGGGGGCGCCGAGGGGTCACCTTCCCCGGCCGCCGCGGCCCGCCGCCCCTCGCACCGGCTGCGCTGCGGGCAAACGGCTCGGGCGCCGGCCCCACCGCTGTCACCGCGCGCCCCCGCCGAGGAGGGGCGCCGCCGCACGCCGCGACGGACACAGACCCAGACCCGGCCCGGCCCCGGCCCCGGCCCCGGGCGCCGGTGCAAGGGCGCGGGCGCCGCCGACTTACCTTCCTCGGCGGTGTCCATCTTGTCTGGGGGGGCGGTGGTGACGCAGCCGCGAGGCTCCCCTGGCCGAGGCCGGAGCCTTCGGGGCCCGACGGGGAGGAGGGGCGGGCGGAGGGAGCGGAGCCGGCCCGGGCAGGTGCGTGTGCTCAGGTGCGGGCGAGGGAGCGAGAGTCAGGCGAGGGCAGAGGGAGCGGGAGAGGCTGACAGAGCGGGCCGGCGCGGGGCGGGGGAGGGGCGAGGGGCGCGGCCTGGGCGGGGCGCGGGCCGGAAGGGGCGGGCCGCCGGCGAGGCGTCACTTCCGGCTGCGGCCGTGCGCGCCGTGCGTGCAGTCCCGGCCTTCAGGGCGTCTTCCGAGCGCTGTGCGGGTCGCCCGGGCTGCAACGCACGCAGCAGCGGAATTCTGGAGGGCGGGTCGGGAGGCGGTGAGCCCAGCCCGGGCTACGGTGCACGACCCTGGGGCGCTTGTGGAAATACGCGCCCCGACATCCTTGTGCTGCGTGCCTGTAGTGAGTCCAGGAAGATGCAGTTTTGCTCGGCACCCGGATGGTTCTGACGTACGTTTTCAGAGAACGCTGATATGTCACTGATATGTAAGAGGAAGCACTGAAAATAAGACAAGCACTAACTTTACCAGGATTTCTCCCAGGGAGACTTCTGCCTTTGGTGGGAAGGACGACTTCAATAAACTGCTTAGGCTGAGGGTCGAAGCATGAACCTAAGAAATGGATTCAGATGCGGACAGGGCCTGATGTGGATGCTAAATTTCTTCGGTGTAATGAAAGGTTGCTCTCTGCCTCCCTCATAATCGTGGCCTTTTCTCTAAAACAAGAACTATTTAGAAAATGCAAATAAGAAAGGCCACCACCTTAGAATTGCCTGAGTAGAAGCAAAAATATCTCTAACCCTAATAAAAATATATATATAATTTAAACAATATGCAAATGACTTGCAGAAACAGATTCAGACGTGCTAGCAAACTCTTCCATCTCTGTGAGTGAACAAATTTGGAAGACGCCTTCCCCCAAGCCTCATCAATCAGAATGAGTCTTAGAATAAAAATAATAAAATGGGGTTCTCCAAAAAGAGATCCCACTGTCACTCATGTTACCCAAGGCAGGAAAGCAAATTCTTAGTACAGCAACTGGTTTCAATGGCTGTTGTCTTTGAGAAATGAGCATATTTAAGCCTTTCATGCTGAATTTGAAGAAGGCTTATTCCCCAAGCCCAATCCTTCCTACCTAACCCCTACTTGAGTTCACACCTCCCATGAGCTCAAACCCCTGTAAGGCCTGCAGCAGAGCACTCCTCGCCGAGGTCAGACCAGAGCACAGCTCAGGACCACCAAACCGGGTCTCAGATATTGTATAGCATAAGGGGGAAGGGTCCTGGGAGAGAGATGGACCTTGAGATTTGCTGCAGGAAGTACTAGTATTTCAGGGCAGGTATGTGAACTTCCAGGCAGCAGAACAGCTTTACGATTGGAGGGATGTGTGTATGTGGCGGGGGTGTCTTTAGGTGTCTTCCTTAGTAATGCTCAAAGTAAAGTTACTTCTAGAATTGAGAATTGCCCCAATCTTTTCTTATTCGGTCCTTGGAGGTTAAATGTAAGAGTACTAAATCAACATTTGTTGAGTCTCTGCTGTGTGCCAGGCACTGGTCCTCATAACAGCCCTTTGAGACAGACACATAAGTCACTCATACCTCTCTTGGCTGCCATTGAGAGAAACCTAACTAAACTGGTAAGCAAAAGGAGGGAATGTACTGTTGATATGAATAAGTTGTGACAAAGGTTGTGGTCCCTTCAGCCTCAGGGACTGCTCTCTTCCAGAGTCCCCCTCTCTACCCCATCCTGAAGCTCTGCCTCTCTCTGTTTTATGCTGTCAGACCAGTTTCCTCCAAGTGACTGGAGAAGAGGCAACTGATAGCTCTTGAGTTCACAACTTCAGTCTCACTATCAGACAGGCTGAGGGTGATAATCTCTCATCCCAAATTAAAAATTCCCAGGAAAGGGTAGTTAATCGGTCCAGCTAGGTGCCCATCCCCGAGCCAAATGACTGTGCCAAGTCATTAGGACCTATAAGAACATGGACACTGAATCACCTGTTAAAGTGGAGAAAGAACATTTCCCACGAGAAGGGGGAAGACGAAACAATAGCTGTTCCTTGTATTAGAATTCTCATTGTTTTCAAACGGGAACATCGATATTATATAGAAGTATTTTTGTTTGCCACACTTTTATCCAAAGAAACCAATGTTATAACTGGTACACATTTTCAATCCAGAAAAAAATGTTATTTTGATCAAGAGACATTTAAAGGTATAGCATTCACATCTTCCAGCCTTGTGTGTGTGTGCGCGCGCGCACTGTGCCATAGGATACTATAGTCTAGTAATGCTGGGTTTCCAAATTTTAGGCTTCCAAAATGAGCAAGAGGAGGTGTGTAGGAAGACAGCATAATTTTTGAGCACTAACTATAACAATAACAAACTAACAATAACAATAATTAACTAAACACCCTATTATGTCCAATGAACATCCATAGCAAAACTCGGAAGTAAATATTTTACCCACTTCACAGATACCGAGTCTGAGACTCACAGCTGATAAATAACTAGCTCTTACATGTAGAAGAGGAACCAGAATTAAAGCACAGATCTGCCAGACTCCAGGCCTCTAGGTGTTAAACCTCACCTGTTTGCCATTAGCAGTCACCCTCTTTACACTTCCGTTGAACTCTCAACTTTTTACTGAACCGTATTAATATAGAAACTCATGACTTTGCGACAGTTTGTACAGAATCGCTACTAAACAAACATAGAAATGTTAATTAGGCAAAGTGCCTTACTATAAGCTGAAATTATTAACATTAACAAATTATTGATTTAGGGCATTACCTTAAACTCTCCTCTTCCGAGTTTCTCTTCCCTTTTCATCCTCCTTTCCTTCCTGTCTTCCCTTCCCATTCCGTCTTCCCTTTCCTTCCACCTTTCTTTTCTGTGTCTCTTCCCATCTTGCAGTGAGACACAATAGTGGTGGGGGCTAAGAAGAGAAGCATTCAGGGGGCAGAGAGAAAACTGATATGGTTGGACAACTGATTACGCTGAGCAAGTGAGTAAAGATCTTGATGATAACGATGGGTGGATCTTCCACTGTCGGAGACAATACTAACATGGAGAGCTTGAAAGAACCCTGAGGGGTGTTGAATTGGAAATGTAGGTATCCTCGTGAACTCAATTTAAAAAATATAAATAAATGTAGAAATACATAGGCTTGTGTGTGTTTATATATTATATAATATATTCCTAGTTCTGTCCTCTGAAGTCATCTACATGAGGTGATACCCTAGTAGTTCTGAGCACATTGAGAGCATGGATTTTGGCTCCTAATACCCTGCTCCACTAAAAGGAACCAAGACCGTATGAAACCATAATGATGGAAACATGTCGTTATACACTTGCCTAAGCTCATAGAATATACAGCACCAAGAGTGAACCATAGAAGTAAACAATGAATCTGGGTGATTATGATGCGTCAATGTAGATTCATCATTGTAATAAATGTCCCACGCTGGCAGGTGATGTTGATAATGGGGGAGGCTATTCACATGTTAGGACAGAGGATGTTTGGGGATCTCTGTACTTTCAATTTTGTTGTGAACTTTAAACTGCTCTAAAAAAAAATTAAGTCTGATGTGTTTTTAAAGTATTTACATACACACACACACACACACACACACAATAAGGAACCGAGACCGTTTGAGGAAATATCAGATTTTAGGGCTGGACCATGAAAACTACAATATGAGCCCAAAACATTCTGTGGCAAAAATTAAGGAAGTGCTCAAAGACTAATAGGGACATGTTTAAAGAACACAGAAATCAGCTCAAACGGGTTCTCATTGGCCCAACTGTGTTCAATTCGAGCATAAAAATAAATACAGTAACAGATTATGACCTATTGAATAAACAGGCATCCATTGCATTACAAATAAATAAGTGGGGAGAAAGAAAAAGCTCTTTCTTTTCAGAATAATTCCAACCAATAAATGTGAAAGGAATGACGTAAACAGAAAATCACTTACCAAACATGGTAGTGGTTCATGCTGAAGTTGTCAATGGAGGCTAAGACTGGGTTAAATTTGAGAGGAACAGAATTTTGGCACATTGTTGAAATATTTTCCAACAGATGCAAAAGAAAAATAGTAACTTTACAGGGAAAACATTGCCAGTGATGGGACAGATTGACATGAGAAAATCAAAGCTCATCAAGAATGCACACCTGAGTCTAGGCACGAGGAAGCGTCAGATAGACTCAGGTGGAGGGTCGTCCAACAGAATATAAGGTCTGTATTCTAGTAAACTGTCAAGGATGTGACAGCGAATGCCTGAGGAACTGGAGGAGGCTAAAGAGTCCCTACAACCAAATGCATTGTGTGTTCCTGGATGGGACCCTGGACCAGAAACTTTAAAAAGACTTTTGAAACAATTGACAAGATTGAAATTTGAATAGGGTCTTTGAATGGTATTATTACATCAATGGTTGTATCAATGTTGATGTCCTGACTTCTTTGTGAGTCCTTGATGGTTCAGAAAAAGACTAATGGTGTGTGAATGTGTGAGAGAGTGTGTGTAGGGGGTTGGGGGAGGAAGAGAGGGAGGCAGAGAGCGAAGAGAGAGAGGAGTTCAAAGTTGGTGAATTTAGGTGACGGTAATGGCAGCGTGCACTGCCCTTGTAGCTTTTTCTTAGCTTAAAATTATTCTGAAATCGAAGCAGGGTTGGGGGAGGGCAGGGCGGTGGCAGGGGGGAGGGAGAGGCTGCATGGGGTCTGAGTGGAGCCAGCCCTGACACCGAGGGTCGAGCCAGACGGATAATGGAAGGGCGAGTGTCCTTTTGACTCTTCCCTTTGGACCTCAGAATGAGAGACTCGACGCCCAGATTAAAGGGGCGATGTGCAGATTTGGGACCCTGTTGAGCCATTTCCTGTCTTCCAGTCACTGGCTCAAGTTAACCCAGGTGAGGCGGAGCCACGGTGGTCTAAATGCCAGGAACGCAGGTTAACAAGGAATGTTACAGCGAGCCGAGCCCTCGGCTGCGCTGACCGATAGGGGGCTCAGGGGACAGCTCGTCGACGTGGCCCCAGTGACGAAAACAAGCCCTGTTGTTTCATCATCAACAAGATGACGAAAGGCAGAAGCAAAGCACTGGCCAGATGCGCAATGCCGCAGCTTCCGGAAGCGGCGAGAACAGCTTGCGAAGCACCCCGCGGCTTCTGCAGAGGCGACCGTCGGACGCACCCCCGACAGCCGGCAGGAAAAGCTGGGAGCCCGGGACTGGCGTCGTGCTCATCCTCAAGGGCGGCCGCCGCCACCAGGGCCCCTGCGCCGCGAGCTGCCCCACGTCGCCGCTTCTTGGCCGTAAGTGGGTGGTTGCAGAGCGCGGGGAGAAGCCGCCCTGGCGGGTGCTGACGCCAGACACGCTGTGGCAGGAGCTGCCGCAGGCTTTGCGCAGCCAGGGCCCTGCTGTCGAGGGGCAGCGCGACGCGCGTGCAGGATGGCCGAGGCCAGCAGTGCCGTGGCCCACTACTGCTGGTGCCAGACGGAGGGCGAAGTCCCCAGGAGGAGCCGGGGACTCTCTGCTGCAAGCAACAATGCGAGCCGCCGCTACTTCGAAAAAACCTGTGCATTAAGCATGTCGTTGTTTTGTAAGGGCAGGCAGGTCTCACGGAGAGGATGGAGCGCTATGTTTATCATCAGTCTTTTCTTTGAAGAGCTAGAACTCGATCTTCCTGCCCCGTCTCCTTGCAAAGAGGAAGCACATCGGTCTGGATTTTCCCCAGCAAACTCAGGGCACATCCAGCCTTCTCTTCCTTCCGCTTCGGATGGCCGTCTGCGTGATCTGAAAGGAAGTAGTTTTAGTATCAGAGGTATATCAGAAAACTCTCACCCTGAACGGTGTCTGTCTATGTGACACAGCACTGCCAGTCATTAAAACTGACTGGAGGGAAAGAAAATTATTCTGAAATCTTTTTTTTTTTTAATTAAAATTGTTAAATGCGATGGAACTCCGAAACATGAGTTTTCAAATTTGGATGATCAGTCATTAACACCTTTGACAATCTGAAAAAAAAAAAAAAAAAAACCTATGGAATTTTATTCCCAGAAAAATTCCATAAACACAAAATGTACACAATTTCAGAGGAGAATCTGGATGCCTTGAAGTCCATGCACAAACCCCAGGTTAAAAGAAGCTCTCAGTTGAAATATGAATAAAAACGTGCTGTTCACTTCCCTTTCCAAAAGTATAGCAGGCTAGGTTATTTAGACCCACAGTTGAAAGCACTCGATAAACTATAAAAAAAGCATATTCTTAAAAGCACAACAACAGTAAATCAACAACCAGGCCAAAATCTAAGGACAGGAGGTAAACACACCATGGAAGTTGCATTTGCTCTGCTGATCCGGGCAGAATTGAACTTGTGTTTTGACAGCTTCCACGGGTGAGAAAAAGAACTAACTATCCAAGCCAGAGTCTGCCCAAAGTGAGGCATTTCTCGAGAGACCTTCTGCCAGGATCTCTCCCCAGGCCCATCTCAGACTATTGATGAGCCAAAAGTAAGTCTCCCCCCTCTCTGAGACTGCAACTTACTGAAAAATTGTGCCCATGAACAAGTCCTGGCATAGACTGCACTCCAAACTCATATCACTCCAGTGCCCAAATAATTTTAAACAGTGAATTTAGTTCCAAACAATCTTGGACTGCTAGTACCCCTAAGCACCTGGCAGAAGCAATTCCACAATGCACTTGCTTCCCAGCCGTCTTAGTCTGCTTGGGCTGGCACAGCAGATCACCCCAGTCTGTGTGGCTTAAAAAAACAGAAGTTAATTTTCTCACGGGTCTGGAGGCTAGAAGGCCAAGATCAAGCGGCCATCAGGGTCGGGCTCCCCTGAGGCCAAGATCAAGCAGCCATCAGGGTCGGGCTCCCCTGAGCGTCGCTCCTTGGCTTGCGGATGGCTGCCTTCTCCTGCATCCTCACATGGCCTTTCTTCCACCAAGGACATCAGTCCTATGGGATTAAGTCCCAACACTTCTGACTTGAGTTACTCTTAATTACCTCCTTAAAGGCCCTATCATCAAACACAGTCACCTTGGGGGCTGGGGCTTCAACAAATGAATTTTAGAGAAACGTAGTTCATAACACTAGCCCTCAAAACATCTCTACAAATTTATTCACAGGGACAATGAGCTGCACACAATAAACAAAATTAAATATATATCAGTATAAACAAGATAACTTAAGCGAGCGCTGCAGACAAGAAGTCACCTCACAAAAACCTCAGATACGGAAATTACTGAACAGAGATCATAAAGAAACTATACTTATTTTATTTTAAAATATCAATCGTATACCAGAATTATATCTTCTGCCACAATTTTTTTCTTCTGCCACCATTTAAACATAAAATGAAAAATTATTTATCAAGAAATAAAGGTGTACATAGTTTTTTAAGATACACGCAAGCAAAATCTTTAGAGAACTCTGCACTTTAGCTTAGATGAGACTACACCTGTCAGTGTGTGTACGGGGGTCTGTGGCTTTGGCTCTTCTGGCAATGGCCGTTTTTTTTTATATATTGATGTTTCCTGGAGGCCAACAAAGACTCTGACCTGTAGTAGCTGAATAAATAAAGTGTAATTTTCCAGGAGATACTTTTGTAGCTGAAATAGCAACAAACACAAAATGTAAATGCCTCTCTTGGAAAGAAACAAATTTTTATAAAATATCGATTGGGCAACAATGATACATTAATTTTAATGTGTCTGTACTTTTATATCTGCATTTTTTGGTTACAATAAATTCAATTTCAGTACATAGTACACATATTTTCAACAAGCATGTACATCGAGTCGAATCAAATCATAAAAATTGAGTACCAAGTTTTTCGTATTTCTAACATATCGAAATACAATATCCACATAAAAATTACTTATGATTTAAGCCAAAATGTTGCTGAGATGAAGGCTTTCCAGATCACAGTTCCCCCCGCCAAAGTTGTATTATGAACATTTTCAAATATACAGAAAAGTTGAAGGAATAGTACAATTAACTCCTATAGTCCCTCAACTTAGAGTCAACAATTGTTAACATTTGGCCATATGTGTTTTAAGTATATTTTTTTCTTTTCTATATCATTCGGAGGTATGTATCTGAACATCTTCGCCCCTAAACATTGGAGCAAGTATCTCCTAGGGTTAAAAAAATCTTCAAAACCATTACCACTCCATGATAATATCTAGAATCTAAAGTTTCTATAATTGTCGCAAGAATGTCTTTTATGGTTTTGTTTTGATTTTTTTTTTTTGATCGATGATCCAAACCAGCTTCATGCATTGCTGCAGGTTTAAGTCTAGTCTCCCTTATTCTAAAACAGTCCCTGAACCTTTAGTTTTCCAATGACAATGCCCGTTAGACCACAGGACAGTCGTTTTATACAATAGCCCTCGTTCTAGATTTGCCTGATTCTTCCTCGTGTCCTTGAACTGGCTCCTTTAGCCTCTGTATTTCCTGGAAACTAGGCTTGATTTGACTCAAGTTAAATATATTTTTATCAATATTTCTAAGAATATTTCATAGGTAATGTTGTGTTTTTTGCATGGCAGCACATCAGGAGGTCAGAAAGTCAGATTAGGCCACAATTATTGTTGCTGAGTTTGATCACTTGGTTAAGGTGACAGCTCCCAAATCCAGCTATTTATTAATAATACGAGTAATGCATGAAAGCCATACTCCTTCGTGTCCTTAAATTTATGTCTTTTTCATTAAGTAGGACAGCCAAATTTTATTCTTAAATTTCATGTTATTAAAAAAATTGTTGATGATATTCATGATGATGTATATTTTATAAAACCTTCCAAGCTCTTTATTATAAAATTCTTCCATGATTTTCCCAGTGAAATAAAACCTTGTTCTGTTTGTGTCAATGCCTTAATTCTTGCAAAAAAAAAAAAAAAAAAAGAAAAAAAAAGGAAGACAAATCACGATTGACTCCTACTGGTCTTTCTGGATGACAGCGCCCCGTGTCACCCATGTGACATAGACCAGGCCTTGAGAGTTCTTTCTGAAGAAACGAAAGGAAGAAAAAGAGAAGTTGGAAGTTCCTTGGTGAGCTGCACATAAATTCAGATCAAGTTGGCACATCTCTAGCCTCATAACTCAATGAAGCCAGATCAGAGACGCTTTATTTAGTGCCCAAGTATGCAAAAGCTCACCTACAAACAGGGTGTGTTTCCTGACCAGTGCGAAGGGGCAGAATACGGGGACGACAGTCAGGGGATGCGGAGCACTGCATGGGGAATAGAGACAATATTATCGTGATGGCTGTGTGTAGTGCCAGGTGGGTGCCAGAGTAATCGGGGGGAATCACTTCAGAAATTGTATAAATGTCTAACCACATTGTACTGTACACCTGAAACTAATATAAAATTTAAAAAAAAAAGTCTTTGCAGGTGCAACTAAGTTAAGGATCCTGAGACGGTGGACCATAAATCCAATGACAAGTGTCCTTAAGACACGAGGCAGAGGGAGATTGGAGGCACACAGAGAAGGCCGTGTGCAGAGACCGGACTAACGCAGCCTCGGGCCAAAGAATGGTGACAGCTACCAGAAGCCCACAAGGCGAGGGGTGGCGTCTCCTCGGAGCCTCTGTAGAAAGCATGGCCCTGCCCACACCTTGACTTCAGACTTCTCGCCTCCAGACTGTGAAATAATAAACTCTGTTGTTGAAGCCACCCAGTTCGTGGGCATTTGTCACAGTAGCCACAGGAAGCTAATGCTCACCACGAGTTTGGACTTCAACGCTGACAAGGCCGCTCCAGAGGCTGCGGCCGAGTCTCCAGGTTCAGCCCATTCTGCTGCACGTGGCCGTACACAGCATTCAAGGACAGCTGCGGGGCCCCATGCCTCTCTCAATCTAACAGATGAGTCTCTCGAAATATGCATTTCCATCTGACATTTGGGCTTCTGATTTGAAATTGTGTAGTGGCCCTAAAATGAAGCTCTTCCTTGGAGATTCTTAGATGCATGGGCTCCAAAAGAACCTTCAGGTGTTGTTACCTGGCCCCTCTCAGTCCTGTGTTTATTAGAAGCCATTAAGCCATAAAGCTGAGTTTCTTTGGTTAATCTCTTACATGCCTTCATTAGCATCAGACATTTACTGCGTGCTTATTCTATTAAACGTGCTGTGTGAGGCCAAGAAGATGAGCAGGTCAGACCTGAATCTTGTCCCCAAGGGTCGCCATTGAATTAGGGACCGCCACCTAGTTTTACAAGCAAGACTCTTTACAGCCTCACTTGGGGAGCCCAGGTGATGATCACCATTCTGTTCGTTCGATGGAACTTTGAAGTCTGACTAGGATTTCTGAATTTCTCAGGTTGCAGTCTTCCTTTGGACCACGAACGTCAAAGCACAGGAATTCACACACGTGTCGTTTTGGTTGGCGATGCTCTCCAGGCCCCTTCCTCCTGGCAACACCGTCTGCCTTTGTTTGAGGGAACCGCTCCGCCCTCACCCCAAATGCAGAGTGCAAAGGGGGCTGCAGTCCCTCCACTGGCCCATCTCCCCTCCCGCCTCCATCTGTGGGGAAGGAATGCAGTCTGGAGGGACCAAACGTCTGGAGGGACCAAACGTCTTCTCTCGGGGCCCAGAGGGTACCGTGTTTCTACTGCTGGCCCCTTCGATCTACTTGCCACCCTTCTCCACCTGCTGGGTCTTGGTCTCTGACGCTGTAGTTCGTGTAGTTCGCGGTTGCATGAACACACTTTGACATTGATCCTAACAATATTTTAATTTAAATTTTTGACCAGTTCCTCAGAAGCACTAAAATCATACATCTAACTCTGACCGAACACTTGCTAAGCGCCAGGCACTGTCCAACAGACTTGACGCATGGTAATTCTTTCCATTCCCAACGCTCGCATGAGGTCGGAGCCCAGGGAACGGCTCAGGTCCGGTGTTATCCAGCTCCCGCGTGTCCGACGTGGCTGCGCTCAGCATCGGGCTCCCTGTGTGCGCTGAGAACACCCGCCCCCCCCCCACCCCACCACCCACAGGAGGAATTCTGCGTCATCATCAGAGGTGGCCCTGCTCTCCCTGTTTCTGAGTTCAGATGTGCGTTTAATCTCACCTACTCCTCCCCCTTCCCTCCTTGTGACGCTCCAGGTCCCACTTCCTCCTGGAAGGCCCTCCGGGTCGGGTCCCTACACTGCACAGTGCCTCACTTCCTTGTCAATGAGACTGTGGGGGCACGCTCTAGATCAGCCTAACTTCTGGGTAGTCAGTCACAAAGAGACCGACTCTACGAACAGACAACAGCCCACCCACGTATGACAGCCGAACTCTGCCCCACAAGCCGCTGCGCCCAGCCCAGGAACCTCTGAAGCAATCGGCCCAGGACAGTGAGCACTTAATAACTATTACCTTTCTTAATTTTTGCCCCCTCTTCCAATTTAGAACGAACAAGACAAAGCCAAATATGTGTTCCTAACCAATCACACGGGTCTCTCCCACCCCTTCTACTCATCCCTCCTCCAGGGTCCCTGGCCAACGGCCACCAAGCAGAGCTTCCCCACGCCCCTGCCAGCCTTCGAGTCTCCTCCTCACGCTAAACACCGGTTGAGAGGTGACCGACTCCTTTCCTGTAGCAAACTCTTTGGTTTTCTCCTTTGGGTGGTCTTTGTTCATTCCCACATCGTTTTAGCTGAACCTGTCCTTAGCGCTTTCTGCTAGTGCTCTGCCTACCCCTTGCGCTCCAGATGACCTTCGCCACTCTCCGAGACCTGTCCCCCAGTCTCGAACTCTGTCCCATGTCAACCGGAATGACCCTGCCCAATAAGCAACAGCCTTTGCCTACAGTGTGACTCATCATCTTCCTCATCAGGCCGCTGGATCGCATGGCAGGTGAGACCTCCAATGACTGCCGTGACACTCACAGAGCCTCAGTTTGGTCCCAGTACTGGGGTGCAGTTGCCGTAGGGATAGACGCAGCAGGCTGGCGGGAAAGCGGCTTCACAGCGGCGGGGCCTGCGACGAGGAGGGGCGGGGCCTGCCCTCGAGTCCCTGCTGCTCAACCCCCGCCTCCACCTCCTCCCCCTTCCCCAGACCCCCCACCCCTGGGCCCTCCAGAGCGAAAGGAGGCTGGGGCTGGGGATTGTCTCGGTCGATCGCTCCTGGATCCTTGGTTTAGCACATTTCCGACGACGACTACTAATGATTGGCGTCACTTGGTTGTGCCGCTCAGACTGTGTTGCTCAGCAACGAAATAACAAACAACGTAAATCGAATCTCTATTCACGCTGCGCGAACGCCTGGTTAACACAGACGCAACCTCAGCGCGGCAGAGCCAAAGGAGGGGTGCGGGGGGGGGGTCGGAACCGTTCGAGATGAAGGATTAATGCACGCAGTAGAAACGCACAAAGCGTCAGCGCGCACCTGGATACATTGCGACGACACCCAGAGCAAGACAGAGAGTGTTTCGAGGACAGCACGGAATTCCCTCCTGCCTTTCCCACTCAGTCCTCACTCCCGGGGGGCATGGCTGTGACCTCCATCGCCAGCGATTCGGTCCGCTTTCGAAGTGCTCGTGAACGGATCAGACAGTGAGGACCCTTTGCGTCTGACCTATTTCCCTCGTCGTCACAGCCGTCGAGGGCCCTCATTGTTCCCTCCGGCTCCACACACGACACACTGCACCGCCCCCCCCCCCTTTTTTGGCCATACGACAAGTTTATAGGTGCTGAGGATTAGGAGGCTGACATCTTTAGAGGACCATCATTCTATCGCGTTGTGTTTTGCATACTGTTGATTAATGAACATCGATTATTCTGGCAATAATAAAAGTGAAAGGAAGGCCCCGGTGGACGTCACCTTCCTGTTCACCCCTGAAACTCCTGCCGGCATCTGCCGCCAGCGCTCGAAGCGTCTCTGCCGCTTTGCCCCAAGGGCAGCAGAGGGAGCCACTCGTGGCAAGATGGCCCAGGAGAGCCCCAAAGGCAGGGTCTCCCCCGGGCGAATGGCTCTGGACGGGGCAAGGGGCAAGACGCCCCCCGTCTGTCTGTCTGCGGTTCCCGCGGCCCTCGCGCGTCTGAGAGGTGAAACCAGGGCGGCCGGGCGCCCGGGACGCGGCAGACGCGGGCGAGCGCGGTGCTGTCCAGCCGCCCCGGCGCGTCCGGAGCGCGCGGCGTCCATGCCGCGGGCTCGCGCTCCGCACCGCGCTGGCTGCGCCCACCGCGCCCCACCCCGGCCGGGAGGGGGTGGGGCGCCCCGCGATCCCGCCGCGCGCCCGCGTTTCCGCGTTCCCGGCGACCCCTCACCCCGAATCCCCGCTGCTCCGACACCTCTGTTTGCTTTTCCTCCCAATGCAAATACTGCCGCGTTTTCAAGCCTCTGCCCGCGAGCCCCGCCCCCGCCGCCCCGCCGCCCCCCGAGTTTGAGCCAGGTCCCGCGGGAGAGTCGGGGCGGGTTCCGCTGACTCGCCCCTCCCCCCCGCGTCAGGGCTCCCGGTTCCCCCCGCCCCGATCTCGCGGGGTTCGTGGGGCGTCGATCCCGCCCACGGCACCTCGCGTCTGGGCCCCCCCCCCGTTCTCCTTCCTTCCCCCAGCGGGGCGACGTCTGCGGCGACGGCGGAGGGGCGGGGTCCAGGCGGCGCGGGCCCCCGATGGCCTAGCAGGCTGGTGGCCACCACCCGCACCCTTGAAAATGCGCTCTCTCGGCTGGGGGTTATGGCTGATTCCAGATCTCCCGGGGCCTCTGGGGTGCGTCTGGCCCCAACAGCTCGCGTTAGTGTCAGAGGTCACCCTTTTCCGGGGCCGCAGCCCGGCGGCGCTAGGCCGGGGTGCTGGCCCACCCCGCGGCCTGCAGGGCCGTTAGGGGGTGCGGGCCGGGCCACAGGTCCGCGCGACCTCGCGGGCAGCCTTCCCAGGGATGTGGAACGAGAGGCTCGTCACCCCCTATCCCCCCCCCCCCCGCGGCTCTGACACCTCTGCCCGCCCCGCTCAGGCCCAGGGGGGTGGAGAAGGGGAAGGGGAAACGGAGGCCTGAAAGAAAAGGCTGTGACGGCCATGCGCCGGAAGCCGTTTCCAGGGCGACTTTCGTGCGCTTAGAACAGAAACGATGTGGCACACACAGGCCTCTACGCCCCTGGACAGCGCTCAAAGACGGGTGTCTTTAACCTCTTTATTGAGCTGTAACTCACATTCCAGACCTTAACTCGCCCACTTAATGTGCGCAAGTCAGTGGTTTATTATATTCGCAGGGTTGTGCAATCATGACCACAACCAATTTTAGACATTCCCCCTCCGCAAAAAAGAAACCTGTGCCCATTAGCAGTCATTCCCAGTTCCTTCTCTCCCAGCAGCCCCCAGCAGCCTCGAATTCTCTCTCCCCCGCCCTTCTTTCTGACGAATTACATATGTGAATGAACCGTCTACCACGTGATCTTCTGTGGCCGCCTTCCCTCACTTAGCATAATGTTTTCAGGGCTCATCTAGGTTGCCGCATGTAGCGACAGTTCATTCCTTTTTATCATCGAGTCAATGACCATTGTAAGGATATAGTGCATTGTACTTGTCCGTTGCTTGATAGACATTTGCGTGGTTTCCACGTTTGGCTGTCGTGAACAATGCTGCTATGAGCATTCATGTATGAGTTTGTGTGTGGACATACGTTTTCAGTTGTCTTGGCTGTACCCCTGGGAGTCAGGTGGTCACCAGGAGCCTAATTTTTAAGAAACGATCTAAGACATAACTTTAGATCTCTTGAGGCGAGATCTGTAACAGCACTGGATAAGTGACCTCCCAGGTGTTGACGCAGAACCTTCCGTACAGAAGGCTGCTCTGCGGGGACCTGCGCGAGGAACTCTCAGTATAATGAGAGGAAGAGGCCAGCACTCAGGGGGTGCTGGATCGAACGAGCATATCCTCCTCCCGGTGAGAAGGCAGACAGACACCCAGACTCCCAGGGGCTTAATGCAGAGAGCAGACGTCCACAGAAACACCCAGCGGAGGCCGGTTGGGCCGGGGGCTCTGGCGAGGTCGTGGGCAGGAGCGCGGCTTTACAGCTGCAATAATATGTGCCTCCACCTCCAGAAAGACTGCAGCAGGGGGTGGGGAGCAGCACGGGGTTAAGCCCGGCCCTGGGAAAGTGCTTGGTGCGCTTGGCAGTGGTGAAAGGAGGATGAGACTCGAGGGACGGGCCCAGGAGGGTAAACCGAGGCTTGACTTCAGTGCCAGGGAGTTTGAACTTGAACCTGCAAGCACTTTCCTCCCAGAGGATTCTTGGAATGAGCCCCAATTGCAGACGTGGCCAGATGTCTGCACGGCCCTGGTCCCCATCCGAGCGTCCCTCCTTATTGCCAGAGTGTGGCAGGTTGGGCGGCCTCGGGCGGCAGAGAGCCGAGCCGGAGCTGCATGCAGGAGGGTTGGTATTCTGGCCTTTCTCTGTGCCTTCTGCTCCAGAGACCTACCGGCATGCCAGCTCTAGCCTGCGTTTATGTTCAGATTTGCCCACGTCCTCTTGGGACTTGGATCCTTTAATTCTACAACATTTCGAAATGTTTAGACATCAGAAAACCCGAGGGGAATTGACATGCAATTAGATACTAATAGTGCATTTAAAAATA
The DNA here is from genome assembly GCF_014176215.1 of Rousettus aegyptiacus. Classification (NCBI taxonomy): domain Eukaryota; kingdom Metazoa; phylum Chordata; class Mammalia; order Chiroptera; family Pteropodidae; genus Rousettus; species Rousettus aegyptiacus. Next base: position 107,701,459 of record NW_023416311.1, read on the forward strand.
GCTAACAGATTCCACATTACTTTTCTCTTGGTTGAGGGTTAAAATCCTCATAAAAACCACAGGGTCAGATTTCTCTGACTCACCTGTAAGTGGTTTCTGACAGTTTTAAAATAAGGATTAATTACAACAAAGCTGAAATGAATGTGAGCTTCTGATCCAAAATATATTGTTAGCGTAATGTCGTTCCCTTTACGGTTTTAGAGCCAAGAGCTAATTCAGTTAATGTTTCTATGAGCATTAACAATAGTGTGGTGCATTGCGACGGTCATGGGTCCCCGGCGAATGGTGTCCTTCTGTCCTTGCTCCTTTGCAATGTGACTCTGCTGCTCCTTAAATCTTATTTCTGTGACTTACGTCTTCGCTCCGTGACTCTGGGCTTGCTCTGACCAATAGAATGCAGCCGGAGTGCCATTGTGCGACTCTGAGACCAGCCTTAAGAGATACTGTAAATTTCATTTTCAATTTCTTGGACTAGCCAGGGACCGCGTGGAGAGAGGAGCCCCGTGGTTAGTCAAAGGCTCCAGGCGTGTGAATAGGGCCAACTTAGGACTTTCGCCATCAGCATTTCCACCGGCCCTCTGAACCCAGGGGAGACCCGCAGAAACTTGAGGAATGAATATGTTTGCTATGCAGCAATAGATAACTAACACAAATACGACGCCGAATAGTAACAGAATGGAGCCTTTTTCTATAAAAACAAACCGTCTCTAAAACTGAATGAGACATTTCCTCGTTTTTCAGAACAGTAAGAGATTTTCACCTTGAAATAAAGAAACGGACTTGTTCAAGAAATTCTGTGAATCTAGATTGAAATGTCGAAACATAATCATGTTTACCAATTAAAAAAACTGAGATTTATTATTCAGACTAAGAGCTAGTCAGGGAGAAAGAAAATTGATAAGCAGGTTCATTGATTGCTTCTCATTTTGTCCCTCACTGGTATTTTGCTTGATTCTAACTTGAAGGAGTTTGACCCTGTCCTTTGCACTCAATTTCGAATTAGCAAAATTGTAAGACTAATATTTCTCTCACAGCCGCTCTGGCCGCATAGGTATACACTGTGCACTCACCCTGACATCACAACCTTTCTCGCAGGAATTTAAATGAAAACTTATCTCCCAATATCAGATTTCAGGAAGGACCTCTTTGCTCTTTAATTGAAAAAGAAACATGTGACTGGGCAACACTCCTTTCATGGATTCTCTTGAAATTAAGGCATCTGATAACAGAATTGATTCCCCTGTCAGGAAACTGGGCAACAAATACTAGAGAAAAAGTGTGAGTTATGGAGTTACTGTTCAGGTTTTTTTTGATACTCGTCTCTTTTATTTTAAATTTACCTGCTGTTAATTGGGTGCACGGTTCAGTGTCTTTTAACGTTTGTGCAGATATGTGTATCCACCAACACAAGAAGGGCCAAAAACATTCTCCCCCACCCCAAAAACTCCCGCAAGTGCCTTTTGTTGTCAAACACTCTCCCAACCCTCAGGCCCTGGTACCCACTGTTCTTTCTCTCTTCCTACAGTTTTGCCTTTCCAGAAGGTCATACAAATGCAATGACGTAGGCTGTAACTTTATAACACCGGTTTCTTTCATGTACCCATCTACGTTTCCGGGTGTATAACTAATTTGTTCCTTCTTATATCTGAGAAGTGTTCCATTGCATAAATGTATCTCCATTTGTTTGTCCACTCACTCGCTGAAAGATGCTTAGGCTGCTTCTAGTTTGGGGAAGTTACGAATAGAGCTGCTACAAACGTCTCTTCATTTTAATTCATAAAACTGTAATGCTGTTTATTTCAAAACTACTTTATCAGCAGAAATATTAAGCAGTAGTTTATGATACTTGACAACGATTTAAAGCATTTATTCTAGTCACTTTGGGAGGCTTAATGAGCATTTCCTTTGCATTATCACTTTTATTGGATAAAAGTCTTTTATAAAGTAACTACCATGACTTAATATGACCCTGCAAACTATGACAACTCAAGACAAAGTAAGAGTAAATCCATTTAATAGATACAAACATGGTACAGCAGTAGTTTAGAGCAGGAAAATTTTACACATGATCTGAACGTGGAGAGATGAAAATAAAATTTTGTTTTAATTCGATGCATTTTGGTTTGACATCAGAAAGTACTCAACGTGTTGGCGACTAGAGATGAACAAGAAATGGCAGGAATTTGTTGTTATGTTTTTGGCATCCTCGAGGGTAGTTTTGGGTACAGAAAGAACTGTCAGATGTTTATTTTGGATTTACATTTGAATTTCGATATATGAAAGTTACAGATACTAAATCCTTATCTTATAAAGTTGACGTTACAGATCTCGTGTTTCTTACACATCCGCAACTCTATGGCATTTTCTTTGGATAAAACTCGATCCTATTTACTAAGGTAGTTAATTAATCATCTTCAAATCTTTCTTACTGTATTTTTAAGTGGAAGATTACTGATTTCCCTTCAAAGTATTTGCATCGTCTGAATTAACAACAACAAAAAAAGTTCCTGAATATTAAGTAATTAAGGGAATCTGATAAATTTACAAAAGAAGCAAAATTTAAGTTCTGTTAGTCATCTCTACATGGTGAATAAGCTTAGCAAGATTTTATCCTTGAATCACAAGTCTAAATTACTATTCGGTTGCACATCTTAAATTGGTGTTACACAGCTGAACGTCCAAGAGGTCAAATTCTCTCTCCGTCTCTTTTATTTTTAGGTCGAATTCTCTGAACTCTTTCAAGAACAGAAGATATCAAATATGCTCATATCTCACTTAACAAATTTCACCCTAATACCATGGTTTTGAATCCCACAAAGTTTTTGGTATTTAATTCTAGACGATCAATGTTTCCTAAGAGATGTTTATCTGCAGGTGGGGGTAGTTGCCATGAGGCTGTGCAGGCCGGGGGCTTCAGGCGGACCTGAGCGCTGACGCGGACGAGGCCTCACGCGGGTCCCTCGCCGCCTGGCCGCCGTGCACAGCCCTGTCCATGACCGTCGCGTCAGCAGTCGAGCAGGTGCGTGCCGCCCGAGCCTGTGCTCCCGGGCTCCGGTTGAACAGGTCGCTCCGTCGAACACCGTCCACCTCGACAGGGCTCCTAGAATGCGCAAATGCCTGTGTCTTTTAACACAAAAGAACCTTAAACTTGGAATCTTGCTTTCTCTCATCGTTTCAGACCACGTGCCAATTTCATAGGTATTGAAAATACCCACGAATTCTCCAGTTGAATTCTGGGTATCATACAGGTACCTATTTATGGGGTCATTCCACTAGCGTGCTGAGAAGCCTGCATGAGGTATGAGGTCCATGTCCCAAAACTCAGGCCTCGGGTATGTGACCTTACTTGAAAAACAACAACACAACGACTTCTGTAGATGTAATTAAGTTAAGGATCTTGGGATGAGATCTTCCTGGGTAACCGGGTGGGCCCTAAACCCAGTCAACGTCTTCGAGAGGGACGGCAGAGGAGAAGGCCACGCGAAGACAGAAGAAGGGACTAAGGAGCTGGGCGGCCACAAGCCAAGGACCACTCACAGCCCGCAGGAGCCGGCGACACAAGGAAGGATTCTGCCTCAGGGTCCTCCGAGGGGACGGCCCGCCGGGACCGGGAGAGAACGCAGCTCTGCTGTTTGAAGCCACCGCGTTTGTGGGCTTTGCGATGGCAGCCCTGGGGAACGAAGGCCGGTGTGTCCGGGGACACTGCTGGGTGAGAGGCAGGTTGAGGCACGCGTACGAAGACTTTTAAGTTGCAAGTATGGGAACGCAGTGGCACTGTCCTACGCCAGAGATGGGCGCTCGTTGGGAGCATAAGGTTTCCTAGTACTGAAGGTCGGGAAGGGATCCGGGCCTCAGAAGAGGGTGGGACCCAGGACCTCGAAGGCGGGCAGGGCCTTCTCTGTTTACCTGCGTCGCTTCATTTTTTCCTTCCTTCTCACTTTGGACCTCCGTCCGTCCCCGTAGAATGTGGCTACCCCATAGCTCCTGATTTTACGTGTTACTGTTCCAGCCCCACAGAACAGCGACCTAGATTTCACTCGCCCCCAAACCAAAGCCTTGATCGGGTCAGGTGCCCTGGTTCGGTCCACCACGGCCCTCGGGGCAGGGGCTTGCGACCTGAACATGGCTGCAGGTGCTCACGTCTGCGCATCGGGAGGCCGATTTGGAGAAGAGCAGGTGTGGAACAACGCCCGCTTGCTCAGTGTCAGTAGCGGTCGTGTTTGGCTGTGTGGAGTGTCGGTTAGTGAGTGCCACGCCCACCGTCCTGCACGCCCAGGAGCAGCTTTCCCTGTGGCGGCGGCAGAGCACAGGAGGGCAGGCCCAGGCGCGAACCTGCTTGGCGCCTCGAGCCGCGCTGCGTGTGCTACCATCCCATTGGCCAGAGCAAGTCATGCCCGAGCCCAGCATCAGTGGAGCAGGTGAGTACACGTCCTCTTCTTATGGAGGTCGGGGGCGAGAAGAGAACTTTGTGAACAATAATCTGCCACGTGGTGCCAAATTGTTAGTAATCGAACCAACTAGTCACGCTTAACACTACTTGTGGTTCAATCAAATCTACGACCCACGGAGCCAATTGAGATGAATTGTGAGCCTTTATTAGCCGGCCGGCGACTGACTCTCTACCACGCAGGGTTAGAGGAGATCAGCCTCGAGCTCCCAAAAGAGGCAGTTTATAAACCCTGGAACCACAGCCTGGTTAACATCAGACAAGATTAACTAGCAAGCACATGACAGAATCAGAAGTTGGCTGTCAGCATATCTTTGAGCAGATTACCACACCCTGGTTAACGTCAAACAAGTAAACAGATTACAGAATCGGGGTAAATCCTTAATGCTGGCTTACTGGAAAAATTTCCACCCCTAATACACTCACTGCAGGACAGCTGACACGAAGTACCTCCTGACATATGGGAACACGAAGTCCCTCACACAAGCTGCAAAATGTTCGACTGGGCCCTCATTAAGCCTCTAAACTTAACTTCCTGTTCACAGGAAATAACCAGGGATGGGAGAGGACTAAGTTAAAGGGACACTATATTAGTTATCTGTTACCGAGTAACAAGAGACCCCAACAGTTAGCTACTCAACCGTGAACAGTCTCTCGGATGGTAGCCCGAGGGAAACAAGGAGAAGGGCGCGAGGCCGGGCATGGCCCTGGCTCGGCAGACGCAGCTGGCGCTCCTGGCTCACGCTGTTTATCCACAATGAGTCACCAAGCACAGCCCGCACGCAAGAGCAAGCTCCACCTTTTGAATAGGGAGAATCAAAGAATTTGTGGACATAATTTTAATATCACCACCGGGGCGATTTTCAATTAAAAGAGATAAATAAACCAAGAGCAATTTGGATCCTTGATTAAAAAAAAATCCACAAAAGTCATTTTGGGGACAATTGGGGAAACCTGACTATAAATATTAGATGAATTAGGGAATTATTGGTGACTTTCGTTGGTGTGATTGTGGTGATGTGGAGGAAGGTCCTTATCCTTAGAGGATGAAGGGAGCATTAATTAGCAGTGACATGTCACAACGTTTGCAACTTATTTTCAAATAGGTCAGGAAAGAAAGAGATAAAGCAATGAGGCCAAATATCAACACTTGAACCTCAGTGGAGAGTATAAATGCGTTCATCGCACTAACTGTTAACTTCGTCATACTTTCAAAATCAAAAATAGATAAGTATACTAGGATAATGTGGGGTCCGATTCAGGGAAAAATGTTCAAGCTCAAGGCTGAGGAACTGGGTCGTCATCCTTGGTTTGCCCATGAGGAAAATGAGGACCTGGCCTTGGAAGCAAACGCTCTTCTTTTATTTCATACCCCTGGCAGATCGGTGCCCCATGTACATCACAGAACTCTCGTCTGGAAGGAGACACAGGTAGTGTACGCACCTCCCTGGTGCGTCTGTGGGACGCCCTCCGCCGGGCCAGGAAACCGAGCCATGTCGAAGACCTTTAGACACAGGGGAGAAGCAGGGAGAATCAGAAACTGTGTCGAGAAGAAAAGACAACGTACAAAAAGCACGACTTCCAGGAGCAGCGAGCAGTGAAAGTCTGAGGAGAAAGAAGGGCGAGCTATGTACCGTAAAGGAGGGGCCCGAGAGCGCCTCGAATGTCCCGCCCAGGTGCCAAGGGCACCGCCAGGAAGCCTCCATCCGTCAGGTGCCGGCGGCCTCCCGGAGGAACAGGAGGGAGGCGCTGTGTCTGACGTCAGCGCCAGAAGGAAGCCCCCAGGATTGTGCCTTCACAAGCAAGCCCGCACCCCCCGCTTGGGAGTACCCCGGGGGATCCTGCGTGTCCGACCCTGAGGTTGATGATAAAATGAATAAACTAGCAGAATATTATTTCGACAGCTCATAACGATTTAATCAATCTTACTGACACAAAACCATTTCGTTCAGTAACACGCTGAGTTCGTTTCAGCCACTAGATATTGATTTTAAAATCACATGAGTTAGAAAAAAACAGATAAGGTCCAGGTGTGGGACTTTCTCTAGGATAATGACATGATGGGGAAACTGTTCTAGAGAGTGTTAAGAAAAAAGAGAATCTCGAAAACTTGGAAATAGATGACTTAGTGCCACGTCTTTTCAACAGCATGCTGGGGCACTTGCTAACACTCCGGGCGATGCCCCTCTATTTCAGAGTATCTGAGATGAATTATGATATTTCATCATTCTCTGAGGGAACGTGGTTACAGATACAGAACTGAATGTGATACAAATGATTCTTATCTGGTAGCAGTTGTTATCGGTTTTGTCTGGTAGAGATGGAAACGATTTCTGTCAGCACAACTCAAAAAGGTTCTGACTATCAGTTGTATTGCCTTGGAGATCATTAACCAGATTTAAAAAAATTTAACTTAGCACTTATTTTCCAATGCCTGTATGCACTCGGGGTTTCCTTTAACCAGCTTAGGTATCCCATTGCTCCCCCCTTTAGTGAGTTAACGAATATTTGCTACCTAGTTTCTTTATGGTTGTGGGAGACTCAAGTTTTACCTTTTGAAAAATTCTGCTTTGGAGAGAGACTTGAAAAACCTAACATCACATGTGATAGGCGGACCTCATTTGGATCTCGTCCTCCAACAGATCAGTTGTAAAGACATTTTTGGGGAGAAGGAGAACGTTTATCAGATGGTCTAAGTATCAGATGCTATGGAGAAATAACGGTTAATTGTGTTAGATGTGCAGATGGCATTGTGGTACGAAGGACAATTATATACATATGTGTACCCAGTCGTGTGTAAGAAATTACTCCAGATCACTGTAGTATTTTAAATAGGCCGTATTATCATTTAGGTATGGCGAGTTGGACAGATCAGGGGATGACTGCCAGTGAAGAGACCGTTTGTTATCCTCACAGGTCCCTTGCCCCACACCACAGGTGGGCCACACAGGAAGCCGGAGCCAGTCCAGATGCAGAGAGGAAGGGGAAGTCGATGGCCTACTGGTTCCAGACCCTCCTTGAAACCAGCTACTTTCTTCTCCACACAGACTCTGAGCTGTTCTCGCCAGGAATCCCTTCCCTACACGCAGGACTCTTTACCCCCTACAGCTGCATTCAAAGGCTGGGGGCGGGGTCAGTAACAAGCCCCTTAAGCAGTAAAAAAGGTACAAACGAACTGGAAAAGGTTCTCGCTCAGGCACTATTTTGAGATGTTGTGAAACACCAGCACTCTCTGATTCTGATTCAAAATTTCTTTTTTCTTTTTCTTTTCTTTTCTTTCTTTCTTTTTTTTTCCAGCATTCCCCCAATCCCCTGATTTTGATCCAAATGTTTTTCAGAGGCGCAGTTTCGTGGAATGCTTTTCCTGACCTTCCTTGCCTTCAAGAGGACGGGGCTGTAGTACAGTCAGCAGTTTCATTTAACTTCGCCTTTGCTCTGTTTGTTGATTCAGCTTGGGTTCATCTGGTCCCTGGGATTTAGTTCCTTCTTTCATGATGAAAAATAAAACAACTTTGGACTGCTGAGTCATCGCTCTTAAATTTATTAATGAACTCCATGAATCCTAGTGTTCTCTTACATTAAGCGTTCCTATAAACATGTAATTTTCAACTTTTTTTTTGTTTGTTTTTGTTTTTGTTTTTTTTTGGAGCCTGGGTGAAATATTAACTAGTGTGACGAATTTTTCAAAGAAATTTGGAACGAAAATTGGCGAAGCTGCAAAACTGTCATTTTGGGTGTCGCAAGCAGTTTTCGTGTTTTAGGATAGAAGCAAGAATGTATGCACAGGACTGGTCCCCGATTTTTTCTGAGTGATGACACTCTGGGGACGTGTTTGAATTATTCACATGTAAAAAGAAAGGACCCACTTATCCATGATTTTGGAAATACCCAAAGGTGGTAAAAGAATTTGATCGTTTCAGGATGGGACTGAAGGGATTTGTAGATCAGTGTGTTTCCAGCAGGACCACCTCTGTGGCGGGGAGGTCGCAGAGTCCCTGCCGCGGTGTGAGGTGTGATGGCTCGGAAAGGCGCTCACTTGGCCAGGTGGACCCGTTCCCCCGAGAATCCCCTTTTCTTGCATCTTTCCAGTATGAACCTCAAGGAATATTCTGTCCTGAGAGTTGTCCCCGGCCTCCATCGGCTGGCCCTTCTTGCTGAACCTGCACCATGAAATCATGGAAGGCCGACATTGACGTGGCCTGTACAGAGTATCCAGTTCGAACTGAGTCTTAACCTTGGTCCGTCATAAAAGTCATCTGGGGAGGTTTCTTGCAGCACAGACCCCCCAATGCACCAGTGAAGTTTTTGGTTCGGTAGGTCTGAGCCCAGGACATCTGCGTTTTACAAGTTCTCTCGGCGGTTTTGATGGTCAGCCAAGTGAGTCTGCTAGTCACCGTGAGTCTGCTCTAGTGGCTCTCCAAGTGTGGTCCTTGGACTGGGAGCTTCTGTGTCTTCACCCGGAGTCTCGCTGGACATGCCGCTTCCCGGGGTCCGCCCTGGACCGAGGCTTTGCGGTTGGGGTCCAGAATTCTGCGGCTTAACAAGCCCTCCAGGGGACTCTGAGGCATACTAAAGTGTGGAACAAAATCTCATCTCATCCCTCATTTTATCATTAAGAAACCTGAATCCGAAAAGAAGGGACATGTCGTGGGGTTAACGAAAATTGATGGGGATAGGAGGCAGCCACCCCACTGAGCTCCAGTGTTTTGAGAAGAGAATACTCACAGCCTCTGTCTTGAGAAACTGTCTGTGCGATTGCTATCTGTGTGAAAACAAGGGTTATCAACTGCGAGATGATAGAGGACCCCGGCGCCATAAGCATGTCCAGGCATATAGGGAATCTTTAGGAGAGTTTATTTGAACCAACCTGATGACATAGGTCGGGGAGAAAGGCCTCAAATGTTTCACAGAATAACAGTTTTGCAAGGTGATTTATTTATTTATTTATTTATTTATTTATTATGCATTTAAAATTAAGAAGGAAATGTAAGGAAGATTCCTTGAAGGTGGAAGAAAGCAGGAAGCAGGGCCGGGATCGGATTACAGGATAGTTAAGGAGATTATGTGGTCTCTCGAGGGTTAATACCCTAATCTCGGGGTAGCACTCTGGCATCTCAAAGGTGTGTTATCCGGGATGCACAAGAACAGTGCTGCCTTCGAAGATTACTGAAGAAGGTGTAGGCCTCGCTTGGCGACCACCCACCGAGACCTGCCCAGGTAGGCATCTGTGATCGGATCGCCCTCTGAGGTTATTTTCCACAGAACCCCTGGTTATCGTCCGCAGGAGGATCTAAATTAATAAATTTCTACCACCGGCGTCCTAAGTTGTTCTGATTGAATTCTCACGGCGTCAGAGAGCTGCTATTCCTTTTCCTGGAGTCGCTTTCCCTAATCACATTTCTCCTTGTTGTCTTTCTTAACCTGTAGCTAACTGAATTGATTATGTGGACAAAAAAGAAGCCGCATGCTAAACCCGACAAGCTCAGGGGAGGCCCCTTGGAAGGATCTTCAAAACTCAGAGATGGAGAGCAACCACACAGGACGATCTGGGCATAAAAATTCCCAACTGAAAAGGGTCCTCAGTGGGTTGTCGCGTCCTAGGTCAGTAGCTTTCCTGACAAAGGTCAATCTTTACCTTCAGGGAGCCTCTCTATCACCTTTTTGAATCTAAAATAACATACCTTTGAAATGTCAGCGTGATTTTTCCCCCCAGACCCCTCAGGGGACTGCTGTTAGCAAAGCAAATTGACAGTGGAGTAGGCAGGAGACCACAGAGCTGGTCCCCACATGCCAGCTGTAAAGTTAATTATTAACTCTCTGTAAACGTTAAAAAAGTACGTGTCTCCATTGTGGTTTTATCCAATCCCAGAGATTTCCCGAGTTGCCACCCCCTTAACCCACCCCCTTAATCCATACACGGATTTCGTGTACCCCTCCTTAGTGTAAAATAAGCTGCAAAACGACCATTCTCCAGAGCGTTTTCTCACTCCTTTGAGATTTTGTTTCCCTGCAGTTGTTCTCAGTTTGGCTCAAAACAAAACAAAACAAAACAAAACAAAACAAACAAAACAAAATAAAACAAAACAAAACTCCTAAGAATTCCCTGCAGGTTTAGGTCGTGGCTTACCTCCACAGTTATCACCACCTTGGTCAAGTGACCGACCAAACATGGAGTGGGAGAGGGCAAGTATGAACATGTAATAATTTATTTTTAAGAATAATAGCCTGACTTTGATTTGCAACAAGGAGGTTGCAGGTCTTCGTAGCCAGGCGAGCCTGTCAAGGTCCCAGGCTGGCTGTCTCCCTTCCAGCCTCCTTCCCTCCGTCTCCTCCCTCCTTCCTGCTCACCGCTCCGTCCCTCCCCCGTCCCTCCCCCGTCCCTCCCCCGTCCCTCCCCCTTCCCTCCCTCGGGCCCCCACCGTCCCCAAGGCTGGGAATCCCGCGCTGCCACTGGCCCGCTGGGATCCGCCGCCCTCCGTCACGGTCACCGCGTCCACTTCCGTCCCGGCGGGAGGCACGCCCGCAGGGGGCCGGTGACCGTGGCCCAGGGCCCGCCCCCGCCTCACTCCCTCGGACGGTGGACGGCGGTCTGCAGGCGGCTGAGCAGGTAGGCGCGCCTCCCCCGCGCAGAACCGCTTTGCGCGGCGCCCCGACTCCCGCGGGCGACCGCCCCACCGAGGCTCTGTGCCAGGTGCACCGGGACCGAGCCTGTCGAAGCCCACGTTCCAAACCGGACTTCCCACAGCGGGACCCTGTCCCTGCGGAGTGACGCCCCGCGCCAAGCCACCGCGGCACAGCTTCCTGTCTTGCTTCGCCATACAAGTTTAAAAACAGTCGAAATCACACCGTATAGGAACTCGTGTTCGTTTTTTGTGTTTTGTTTCTGTTTTCCCCATTTAACGCTGCCCGAATCCTTCCCTTCCTGCCTCGAAATACTCTGTCCCTGGTGTCCTGCAGTTAACATTTTGGTTGTGTAGTGTTCACTACTGCGATAAAATGATGGGGGAAATGAGCACATTTTGCATCGAGTTTTGGCCGTTTTTTTTTTTCCGGACGGTGGTTAAGAGAGGAGGTTTGGGTCTGGGCATGTGGCGTCCCGGATGCTGGGCAGGTACTGCCAAGGTAGACTGCACGGCACACACGCTCGGCTGCATGAAGAGTCAGGCAGAAGCGTGGCCTTGCGCCGGCCTTGCTGACATCGGGCACTGCCGTTCAGGTTTCTCGCTGACGGAAAAGGCCACCTGTTGTTTTGAAAGCCCATTTAAAATAAGGTGGTCAGACGTGAGCCCAGCGGGTATCTGGGGAAACCCTATCTAGGCCTGGAACAGCCCGAGAAAAGGTCAAAGGCAGCCACGTGCTCGGGCCAGTGTGTGCTCATCACGTCTAACTTTCTCGTTAGTGCTGCCTGGACCACGTGCCCTGTGGAAGACACAAGTGTGGTTGCTGAAAAGTAAGTAACCGGGGGAGTCGGCATTCACGGAATCATCGAGGGAGAAGCAGGGCCCTGCCTTGGCTGCAGGGCTGCGAGATTGAAAGTGGGTCGCCAGGCACGTCCCTGGGGTGTTTATCCGGCGACGGGGACACACCAGCCTTTTAGCCGCCGCTTGGCCCTCGGTGCTGCTTTTGTTGAGACTGCGAACGGTTCCCGGTTCTACATCTCGGAAGCTTCCGGAAAGACGTTCTCAGTCTTCTTTGCTTGTTACGCTGACCCCGTCTGCGCCGATCCCCTTCGCTTCCCGAAATCTGCTTTCTCTGTTTCTGCTGCAAATCCTTCCTGCGTCGGGAAGTCTGACTTCCAAGCTATTTAAAGCTCTGGGGTGTGAAAGCAGGAGAACCGCACCTGCTGGACCGCGCCTCACCCCTGTTCCTCGCCCTTCTGACCTCCGGAGAGAGAAGGGGACGCCGTTCGGTCAGGTTAAAGGAGACTTTCCAGCGAAAGGTAAAGCAGGACTCCGCACGGACACAGCATGAGCATGTGCTGCAGAGTCCGTCCTGTTCATTGCCGAGGGAGCCGCGCGGACGTGGCCGCCGGCCCAGAGAAGACGCGACGCGGCCCTGACCCGGACGGAGCGAAAGGACCCTGAGGGGGGGAGCGAGGGCCGCGGCCCCGCGGGTCTGGCTTGTCGTGTCGCAGGGCTGGAGAACGTTCTAGAAAAACATTATTCATTCGTGACTCGTCATAAGGAGCGGCCGGGCAGACCACTGTTAGGACCAGCGTGACAGGGGTGGGGGACCCTGCCGGGGGGTTCTGCAGGAGAGAGACTGGGCTCCCCTCCGAGGACGAGAAGAAGTGGGGGCTCCCAGAGCAGGGCGCGGTGGATGGGAACTTACTACGAGGAGGCGGCAGGGCGGGACCCCCGCGAAGCCGGCCTGGCGGGGTCCGGGCGGGAGGCCAGCCAGGGCTCTCGGACCTCACCTGGGGGCCGGCGGGGAGTGAGGACCCGGAGCCGGGGCGGGGGGTGGGGCATTGGCTAAACCCACTTAGCGGGGTCCTCGCCACCACGGACGGTGCAGAGACGGACGCAGAGACGGACGGGGAGGCCGGAGTCAGGGCCCAGCCGGGGACAGCGTCGCAGGGGTGCGGCCGGGAGAGAAAGCCCGGCAGGGACCGCGAAGGTCCGTCCCTACGGCGTGGGGCTCCTGGTCCTTCGCACGTGTGTGGCATCTCGCATGAAGGTTGTGGGGAGTCACGTGCGTTAGTGCCGCGCGTAACGCGGCGTTGACAGAGAACGAGCCCCCTGTGGCGTCCTCTGCAGGAGCACGTCTCGGCCGTCCCCGGGGCCACGAGGAGGACCCCGACTTCCAGAGGCTTCGCCAGTGGAGACCACGGAGCCGACCTCGGGGTGGGCGGGGTGTGTGGCCAGGCCCCCCTGCCATGGCACCGAGAGGCCATTCCGGACACATTCCCCGAGGACCCCACCATGCACGTCGGCCCCCGGCCCGCTGGCTTCTCAGAGGAAGCCTTACCACTCCCGGCAGGTGGCCCTCTAATGTCACGTAGAAGAAACCGTCCCGGGGGAGTCCACCTTCCGCCGGCCACACTTCTGGGCCGTCATTCCAGCTCCATCCACAGTGTTTGAGGTATTTCGCAGCCCTTCAAGAGTCAGGGCGACCCTCGGAGTTGTCAGTTCCGTCCCGTCTGGTGGAGCGTGAATTGGCTCCTCCCCACCGGTGGGAACATCTGTCCGTCTCCGCTTGCAGTGCAGCTCGATACGCCTTTCCTCCACTACCATTTGTGGCCTTTTCTGTTTTCCTTTGAACCAGTTTTATTTGTCTCGTGCTTATCATACGAGTAAAAAAAAAAAAACACCTCAACGTGTTCGTTTTTATGGCTGTGTGAGAGTCACGGTTTTACTTTTCTCCTGAAAATTATCTTTTAACCAACGTGTCGTTTGGGGGAAAGGCGCCCCGATCCTGGAAGGACTGTTTCTTCTTGATCTGTAAGCATGCGTCATATAGTTTATCTAGCTTTGAGATCTTCTGCTTCGAGGATGATGTGTTCTCATCTGTGTTGTCTTGCTTTGTTTATGGAGTCTTTCGCCTTGTAGTTTTAATAAAAACATCAAAGTTTTTTGGTGCAGACAATCTCAAGCATATATAAAAGTAGAGAGAGAGGCACGGAGCATACTGGGGAGCTCCCCCCCGACCCCCGTGCCCGCAACGCTGAGGCTCCCCTCCCTTGCCACCAGCTGTGGCCCCCTTGGAGGCAAATCCCAGGCACCTGGACGCTTTTCCTGCATGTTCCTCTTCGGGTTCCGCGTTCCCAGGTCCTCCCTTCCGATGGCACCTCGATGTTTAAAAATTCAGTCTGAGAATCTGTCTCCAGCGGTGGATTTAATTTGTTTCTACTGATTTGGACCTAGTTCAGCCACATTACTCCTTGCTTTGTAGCTGATCGGTGTTGTTCATTTTTTTCTTCTCCTTTCCTGCTCTCTGTTTGTTCGGTCGAGCTCGTTGCCCCCCCCCCCCATTTCCACCCCCGCGTGTCCGTTTGGAGCGCCGCCACAGGCGCAGTGAGCTCCTCCTCGGCGGGGACTGTTCATTTTCCGGCCTGGACTGTGAACGCCTTGCCATGACGTGGATTCGCACCTGTCTCCGCCAGGTCCCCAGGGCCAGCTGTGGTGTTACTTTCTCAGCCCAGGGTTCCCTCCTTGGACAGGACAGTGTCAGTTTGGGCGTTAGTTTCTGTTTTCCCTTCCTGGGCTTCCTTAGCATATTTATAGTCCTGGTTGACTGTTTTTGTTTCGTTTTCTTTCTTTTTCTTTTTCTTTTTCTTGTTGTTGTTGTTGTTGTTTTATCTCCCCCACGAAATAGGAACCTTTGAGGGCTCCAACATCGCGTGGGAAGGTCTCGTAATGGCCGAAAAATGACTGCTAGAAATTTGTTACTTGCAGGAAAATTACTGCTTGGCTATGTCCATGAGGACGTGGCTGTGCCCATAGACACATAGGCCGTTACCCATAGGAACATAACATTCCAAACAAGCTTTCTGCTTCTGTACCCCGCTTACGCTCCTGACCTGTGTGTTGACAGGTAACGAATAGAGGAGAGTCGGCACTTTGTGTTTAGACAGAATGAAGAATGGGAATGGGGGTTAAAAACCCCGTACCTCTACATTTTGGGGCTGCTTAATTTGGGGTCCACGTACCCCTGGCAGACCCAGCTGGCTGCATAAAGAGTGTTTCCTCTAACTCACTGAGTTTCCGGTGGTCCGTGTGTCTTTTGGGGGCCGACGGCCACAACAGTCTCAGCGACAAATCCGTGTCGCGGGGTCCCGAGCCGCGCCGCCCTCGCAGAACCCTACGGGCCGGCGGTGCAGGGCTCGGGCCGCGGGCCGCGGGGGGCGCCCGCGGCGTTGGCGTGCGCCGGCCGGCTGTGGTTCCCGTCCACGTCCTGCCCGGGCGATGCCGCCCTTTTCCGCGCGTGCCTTCATGCCTGTTTTTACTCGTCGCCTGCATTCGCGCCGGCGTTTCCGGCGTCTGCGACGAGAACTGGCGTCCCGGCCCCAACCTGTCATGTTGCCGACACCAGGAGTCATCGCTGATTTCTTCCACGAGGAGCAAAGTTAAAACTAATTTTTTCCCCGTAATCCTGATCTTAGCTTACTTACTGTTCATGATCCCTGGATTTGCACCGCTCAGAATATGAGGCATGCTTCTCTCTCTGCAGCCTGTCTTAAGTACCGGCGATGGCCAACGAAGCTCATCCTCGCCCGTGTGACATTGGCCACAGGATGGAGTATGGAGGGATGGGGTGCGAAGTTCAAGTGGAACACATCAAGGCTTATGTCACCAGACCCCCCGTCGACACGGGCAAAGCCGTGATCGTCATTCAAGATGTGTTTGGCTGGCAGCTGCCCAATACTAGATACATGGCTGACATGATTGCAGGCAACGGCTACACGTAAGTGTGACGTTCTGTCCCCTCATTTAAGTTCATGTACATTTCCGTGATCTGTATTTCTCCCTTCAGGGAAAACAAAACCAACACCAAAAAAAACCCTGACCATATTCTAATTTACAGTACCTGCTTCCTTCTCTCTCTAGGGTGCAGGTCAAGGGGGAATGTCATAGGAAACGTAAATGCCCACCAGCAGGTGTCCAATGAAAGGCGCCTGCTTCCAACCCAATCCCTGGGCACTCTCAACGTGGGGCGCTGAGTGGGCACAGGGACGGGACGCCGTGGGCAGACCTCGCCCGTCCGAAAGGGACCCATTATTTATTTGGTCCTTGAAGCATCTTGGCCTTGAGTCGGATTTCACAGGCGGGGCGCCCGCAGGTGTCCTGGGCCCCGGACGACACCCCTGGCCCTGTCCAAGTTACAGCGGATTCCAGAACTGGCCGTGACACCTCGCTCATCTCCCAGAGGTTATGCCTCTGTCAGGCCACGTGGCCGCGGCCACCCCTGGCGAACGCTGTCACCTGCTTGCTCTCCGCCTCTCCTGCTGTTGGTAACAGCTTCCGGGGAGCTCAGAGGAGAGGAGGAACCGTTCAGAAGGCGGAAACCCAGCCAGCCCTGAGCTTGGAGCACCCCGATTCCCTCTGCTTTCCTCCAGAGAGGAGCTAGAGACCACAGGGTAGCCGCCTCGTTTTCCCACCCGATTTAGAGGAAGCAGACCCTCCGCCCTGCGATGCAAATTTAGTGGAATTTCACTAGATTTTTCACTTTTCTAGGCTCATAATTTCTTCTGGGAGAGGAGGCAACTTCACTTCCTGGGGGCGAGGCCAGGAATTAAAATGACAGCAACCCTGACTGGGCTCTGGCTCGGCCAGACCCTGCCTAGGATTCTTAGAGGGCTGTTGTCCTCTGTCCTCCCAAAGACCCCTCCAGGGCGGGACTGTCCTTGTTCCCATGTTGTCAATTAGGAAGCCAGGGCATGATGTCGGGTCCTGTGGCTGGAGGAGGATCACAAACAGCGAGTGCAGGGGCCTGTTTCCCGAGCCAGTTTCACACCGGTACAGCTCCCTTGCCCTCGAACGGTCTTTGGAGGGCGGGCAGTGCCCGGCCCAGGCTCTATTTGCCAGCTCCAGAGAAGGAGCCGGCAGCGGTTAAATGACCCATTAAGGTCACAGGGCAGACAGGCCCGTCCTGGGACTTGAACTTAGATTTTCCCGACCCAGGTTATACCCCTGCAGGAGGAGCTGTGTTCCCCGTCCATGGGGATGCCCGCACAGACCACCGAGGGTCGCAGAGCAGGCCGCCCCCAAGTGTGCTACTTGGGCACATGGATTGTTTTGAGCTGAAGGCAATCCAACCCCAGCAGGTCCAAGAAAAACTTTTACCTCTCCCTGAATTACCTAAAAGAATCTAGCTAAGGATTGCTGCTGCCAGAGATAACTTTTATCTGAGTGGCCAATCTGTGCTGCAGGACAAACATCTAATCACCAGATACCTGCTCTTATCTTCCTTTGATTTAAATCTCCTTCCCTTTGAAGCCCCAGACCCCTAGCCTGCCCCTTAGCTCAGGCTGGCTTATAGCCTTCGTACTGGACTGCCTCTGGGTCTGATGCATATTTTTATGGGGCTCCCCTCTGTATGAAGTTATCGATGTAGGACGTAGGAAATGTCCAGACCCGTAGAGAATCGGGATGAGTTTGTGAGCCAAACTGATGACGTATGGCAGGGAGCAAGACCTCAAACGCTCCTGAGAACGACAGTTTCGCAGCCTCTTTATGTGATGGGAGAGAAGGAGGAAAGGTCAAGAAGACGAGCAGAGGTGGGAGAGCGCACGGAGGCCCTGGGACAGGCAGCTAAGGCCCTGCTCTCTGGAGGACGCTGCAGTTTCTTTTCAAGGTGTGTCAAGACAAAGCCGGGCCGCCCCCCCCCCCCCCCCCCGCCCGAAGAAGTCGGAGGCCTGGGTGCCACGGCCCACAGGACCTGCCCAGGCAGGGGTCATGGTCCCAGCACCCCGCCAGCTCCCTTTCCACGGAACCCCTTTTCTCACGCACACGGTTCAATTTGTTTTTCTCCTGTTCGTCTGTCTTACGTCAGTGTGATGCCTTATCCAGCCAAAGAACCTAGAAAGGAAGGAGGGAAATGTTTTCCTCCCCAGACGTTGGTCGGGGATCGGGGTGCTGGCTGTTTTCCCTCTCTGGCCCCTTCCAGAGCCCACTGATAGGTCACACCATCTGGACAGAAAGTCGTGCCCTGTTGGCATGCTCAGGCAGAGACTGGGGAAAATTGCTTGGTCATAGTGACTGGAGGTGCTAGCCAGGTGTGCATGTGACCTGAGGCTCATGTGCAAGGTTCGCTGAGAGGTGTGACTCCTGCGGGCGGGGGTTCAGGGGGCCTGTAGCCGCCCTGCTCCAGGCCTTGGCTGCCAGGTCCCCTTGTCCTGGGTATGATACTTCCTGGAGTCTGTGCACTGCCTGTGGCCCTGTCATTGCAGAGGGGCTGCCGAAGGCCCCACCCCTTCCGTTGTGAAATCCGAGATGGCCTGGCTGGGTGCCAGCTGGCCTCCAGTGTGATCCGAGTTGGCCCTCATGGTCAAGACTTCTCTTTTCCTGCGGCGAGAATCGCCAACGTAACACGTTTTCTAATGGATGTAAGTGAATGTTGAGTCCCAAAAGCAGTGAAATTAAGATCGCCAAATATCCCTGTTTTACAGAACCATCGTTCCGGACTTCTTTGTAGGCCAAGAGCCATGGCACCCCTCTGGGGACTGGGCCACCTTCCCTGAGTGGCTGAAAACAAGAAATGCCAGAAAGATTGATAAGTAAGTTATCGGCCCCCGGGAGAGTGGAGTCTGGAGGCAGAGGCGGGCCCGGCTCCCCTGTTCAGACGCCCACCCTCCCTCCGTGGAGGACGCGGACGGCTGCGGCCCTCCAATTAAGCACATCGCTTCTACTCGAAAACGTCTTCTGAGTTGTTCCAAACCACCAATTTGCAAATGAACCATTTGGGAGACAAAGGCCACTGTCCTCTGTCCCTTCTTGGCTTAAACAGTCCTGGTGGCTTTCCAAGTCTTGCTCCCTCTTTGGGCAGGGGTGGAGGCGGGAGACGCAGAGTGGGGTGTCAGGCGGGGGGATGAATGTGCCTAGGCAGAGTTTGGGGAGCTGCCCAGTTGCAGCTGGTGCCTATAGAGAGGAGAGAGATGTGACGGGGGAGCTCGGAGGGGACAGAGCCGTGCTGCGGCCTTTGGCCTTTTTCCTGAGGCCGTGAAAGTCCGCCACTCAGCTTTCAGCTGGGAAATGAGCTGGCTGTGGGGAGGGAACCGGGCTGCAGCCCCGTCAGGTGGTTGGAGGAGGCTGGGCTTGGCAGGGAGACCTGCTGGGCGTGGAGTCACTCCTCACGTGAGCCGGAGGTGGTGAGACAGAGCCCTGAGAGGAAGAATCTCAATCTCAAGGAACAGCGGAACAGCCTCTGACACAGCCCTGCGACCGTCGGCCCCGCACTCTGCCCGGCATCCCTTCCCAGGGCCTCACAAAACACCTCTGGATTCTCAAGTAGCTTTTCTTCCTGTTCTAGAGAGGTCGACGCAGTCTTGAAGTATCTGAAAGAACAGTGTCTCGCCCGGAGCATCGGCGTCGTGGGCTTCTGCTGGGGCGGAGTTGCCGTGCACCACTTGATGATGCGATACCCGGAATTCAAGGCGGGGGTGGCCGTCTATGGTAAATCCGCGCCTTGTACAAATGTACACAGTGAAAACAGGAGGTGGGTGACAACCACCACGAGCCTCTTTCCCAGCTAGAGGTCCCGGGTGCAAGACGAGACCCAGTCGTCATGAAACTGGCTCTAAAACTCTGCAAGTGGAGGCGGAGGTTTGCGATGCAGTGACCAGGGCACGTCCCTGGGAGTGAGGAGACCTGGGTCCCCACGGCGCCATGGGAAAGTCAGCTAAGCTGACGTCTCAGGGGCCTCACTTAGGATGGGGGGATTAACCTTTCTTTCTGCAGTAATGGTTCATTCCCAGCAATACTTTTATGAACAACATCTATGAACAGATTTTTTTCCCCAAGGTACAAGTAATTCTTGACTGCACAAGTGCAGACAGACACACACGTGCAGTCTGAACGAGGGGAGGAACAAGGAAAAGCCACTGTAAAATGTGAATAGCAGCGTAAACATTTCAGCCAAAACCAACCAAAGGGGTCATCGCGCTGCCGAGGACGTTATCACACCTGCGCGTGGAAATGGCATGCTGACTTCCCGCTGTAGGGACATTCGGACCATCAAAATGTAAACGGAATAAGATGAAACAGGGAAATTTGGCTTTCCTTCATAATGTGTATGTCGTAGTTACAGCAATGATTCTTATTTGGTTTAGTGGTTCCTCACAGTGGTAGTTTAGCCTACTTTTAGCATGTTAAGAACACTCAATGTTTACTTACGCCAAGGGAATAAATTGCCTGGTGCTGCTGGGCACAGCTGAGGCTGACGGTCCCTGGGACGCGCAGCCCCCTGCGTGTTGGCGAAAGGCGCCCCCTGCTGGCCTCTGCAGTGCGGTGCAGAGCTGCGGCCCGGGGCCAGCAAGTCGCTGTGCACAGGGGCGTTAACCCAGTGGGGCAGGGAGCGCGGCCCTCTCCCGCGGCCCCCCCTGCCTCCTAGAGGGGAGTTACAGGGGAGCGGAGAGCCTCCTGGTTACTTGTCTTTGATGTGCTGCCAGCGGGAAATGGGGGTGTTGGGGGGGGCCACCCATCATTTTCTCGTACCTACTAGGACTCGGCCAAATTTCAGTAGGGCTCCTCCGAGTCTACTTTCTGAGCAGGCTCTGACTTTGGGCTCTGTTCTTGGCCCACAGGGACCGTTTAGTGAGGCTCCCCCAGCTTTCACGTCATCACTCCTGGGCATCTTGTCACCTGGCCTGCCTTCAGCAAGAACCCTGTCGTCTGGCCGGAATCCCCCGGTCCCCCATGTTGCTGCTGCCCCGCCCTGCTTCTCGGCCATAAACCCCCATTGTCCTTGTATTCTGGTTGAGCCAGATGCCCTTACTACATGACCCTTCGCCGAGGTCCCTCCGGGATAGAATCTTCCGTAGCCTTTCCCAAGTGTCAGAACAGCCTTCCTTGAACATTATCTGAAAATGGCGTTGCATTGCAAGACTTCCACTTAGTTTCCTGTGGGAGTGAATCCCCAAGGCAGAGCATGCTTCTGACTTGATCTCTCAAATGCTGGAACGAAGGCCGGAGGCCAGTGTTTATGGCCGGCCTGCTAGGACCGGGTACTGCGTCCAGGGACTTCATGCTCGTGGCCGCGTCTGAGCACCAGTGTCCTGTTAAAGGGCCGCCACCCGCCCCCCCCCAACAAATGCACCCACTCAGTGCACTCGAGTCAGGGCCTGGGGCTTGTGGAGAGCGTGGGAAACTTCTAGAACAGTGGTGGTCACCCGTCAGCACCTCCTGGGACATGAACGCGCACAGGACGGGCAGTTTTGGGGTTGCCCCCGTGTCCACCCGACGCGCACCTGGCCGGGTCTAAGCTGGAAAGGCCTCGTTCCTGCTGAACGAAGCGAGGGGAAGGTCCCGCTAGATCCGCGTCCCCGTGAGGCTGATGTCATAGGCCAGCCGACTTCCGTGACTTGCTGAGGGAACAGCCAGACCCCCCAGAGCGTCCGCGTGGGTGTCTTTGGCAGGGGCGTGGGAATCACAGCTGGGCCCCCGCTCTGCAGGCCTCGTCAGGGACTCCGAAGACGTCCACTGCCTGAAGAACCCCACGCTGTTCATCTTCGCCGAAAACGATGCTGTGATCCCTCTCGAGCAGGTACGCGGCATCTTCCTCATCACATTCCAGCTTGACAACACGATTTGACGTTTGTGGGAAAACAGACTAAATGGCTCATGTGTTGCGCCAGATAGTTTTCAACATTAAGTTTTTAAAGCAGGTTTCATCCGGGACGTCGCGTGGGATGGTAACCCCCCACGAACGCTCTGGGCGGGGCCTAGCTGCCGGGGAAGGGGCCCCGCCTCCCCCTCCGCCCACGTGTGACCCGGTTGAGCACAAGGTCTTTGTCCTTACAGACAGGGTGCATTAAATCCTGTCCATGGAGGAAGAAAACGCAGAAGAAATTATCATTCTTATTCATAGCCAATACATTCTATTGACGAGTTTCAAATGACTCATGTGTGAACATACTCAATTTCATATTGGATATATTGACTGTTGTATACTTGAAGACATTACTTATTAAATGTTATAGAATATATTATATAAGATACAGCCTGTTAATGCGACTCAAATAGTGTCCGTGGTGTCATTTGTATATTGCTCTGAATCCTCAACTTTGCCAGAGGTAAGAACTATGTTAGTTACACCATGAAAAGTAAAACCTTCATTAGCTATGGGGCTTGTCACAGCACTGATGTTGAGCCTCTTCTAGGAGAGAATGGGAAATGTTGCTGTGGGGTCGCAGCCACATCATCCTGCAAACCTTTGCATGTTCCAGGTCTCTCTGCTGACCCAGAAGTTGAAAGAACACTGCAAAGTGGAATATCAGATTAAAACATTTTCCGGGCAAACTCATGGATTTGTGCATCGAAAGAGAGAAGACTGTTCCCCTGAAGACAAGCCCTATATTGAAGAGGCGAGAAGGAATCTACTCGAGTGGCTGAACAAGTACGTGTAGCAGAGGCCACGTGCACACTTTCCCGATTGCTTTCATCCGGAAATTTGCTTTGAAATTCTTGGATCATTATTTCATTGTCACTTTACATAAAATAAACCAGAATCCTGAAATTCAGTAAGACATGTTAATGTACGAAATACTTAAATTTTAACATGTACGTAAATAAAACTTTCAAAAGTGAGTCATGACTTGAAGAATCTGAATTTGAAGGACGGTGACATCTGAACTCTTAGGGTGTCCTGGGGCTGTTCAGGGACCAGCTGACAGCTCAGGTGTGGCCTGCCTCGTATTTGGCTACATTCCGTAAAATGACTAATGTTGCGAAGCCGTGGAGACATACACTGTAAACCCGGGTTGACTAAAAGCCCAACTCAGACATTTCTTTGTTGTGATACAGACGAATTTCAATACTCAAACCGTCTAGCTCCATAAACACTAAAACGAGCCAGGATGGTCGTAGCGCGTATTCCGAAATCCACAGTGTGCTCGCTTGGCGGGACGACTGAGGCCGACTGGAGGCCAGTCAGCGGCCAGGCTCGCAGAAGGCGACCTGAAACCGTCGCTTAGAGCAGGAACCAGCTCCCTAACCCAGGAAGCCTGACTAGGGCAACTGCAAATTCCTCCACTCCTGGTGGCACGTAAGTAAACTTTATTACCGTGGTTCTCTGTAAGAAACATTCTTTTGAGAAATTTGGAGAGGCACATAGAAGCACACAGGCAAAACAGCACCGGGGGGTGGGGTGGAGGGGGACTCCGGACGCCTGGGTGACCTGGCCCTACCACCTGCCAGCCTCCAGGACAGGGCAGTCGCAAGGACTTCCCTCCCACTCAACCCATTTCCCTCGTATTTCCTACAATTCACTTTAGCCTCCGCTTATCCTGTCAATTCTGGCAAGAAAACCTCAACTGGGTTCTGAACGGCCCTTCTCGGCCTCTGCGGGCGGTGTAGGAAGGAGTCTGCTCGCCTGGCCTTCTCCAACTCAAGCTGGCCGGCACTGAGGGGGGCCCAGGGCCAGGGGGTACAGGGGCCACGTGAAGACTGAACTTTCAGCGCTGGTCTCTTAGCACTGTGATATCATACTATGCTGGAAGAACCTAATACCGCTTGAGACATCCCATAATTCTATGACAAAAACGGACCTGTGGCAGGTCGCTGTAATACAAGGACCC
The DNA here is from genome assembly GCF_014176215.1 of Rousettus aegyptiacus. Taxonomy (NCBI): domain Eukaryota; kingdom Metazoa; phylum Chordata; class Mammalia; order Chiroptera; family Pteropodidae; genus Rousettus; species Rousettus aegyptiacus. The sequence goes on from NW_023416311.1 coordinate 107,725,137, forward strand.
GCCCACTTAGGTGCAATGATGAGACACATTTCATAGGATCAAGCCCACAATCCTCTCAACGTTATAAATCTTTCAGAGCAAACTCATTGTTTAAGCTGTTAAGAGTTCCTGAAGCTTATTTAAAAAAATGAAAAATCGCATGCTTTTCAAAGACAGCATTTCATTACAGTGAACATTCCTTAAAGAGGAGATAACGGTGGTTTCAAGAGATCCCTTTAATATAACGAATACAACAGCTTGTGAGCAGAATCCCTGCAATCACGTCTTTGAACAGGTGAAACTACGGCACCAGAGAACTGTTTGCAGCACAGCACCTACAGCGTCTGGACAAGAACGTAACAATAACTGCAGACGCGTCAGGAGACGGCCGTTTATTTTACCACAGAACTGGACCTCACAACCGCAATTCGGTTTTTCCTTCTATTCTTCAGATTCCCCAGGCTTACGGATGTCATCGATCTTCAGAATCATTCTAACCATTTGCGTTGCAAGAGATATTTGCTGCTTTTTGCCAATCAGGGTCTCTATGACGTGCTGCTGCTTCATATCTGAAAAACACAAACAAACTCGTTATCCTGAAACAGAACGGACGTTTACTATCAGTAAGGGGTTCTGATTCAAGGAATCACAGCACCTCTCAGAAATTACAAATTTGGAAGCCACGAGTCTCATTTATATTTTCAGAAGAATACCACTTCATTACTTTCAAAGACATTTTTAAGGACATTCCAGAATGTGAATCTGGTTATTAGCAGGGAGTGATGGGGGGGAGGGGCGGGCGGGCACATCTCTCTCTAGTCACAAGCTAAAAGGCTAGGTGACTAGACTAGCTAAAAAGTGAAACCTTTTAGTGATACCTCTCTCCATACTGTGTAATTTAGTAAACCTGAAATAAGTGTGATCTGACTGTACCTGAAGTTTAAGATAATTCCAAGAAATGCCTAAAAATGGTAAATTTTAGCACAACGAGGCAACTGAGTTAAACTTAGGTATCTGTCTGACAGAGCTGCTGATGTTACTGACATCTTTGGGCTTTGACCATGAGGAGAACTTTCTACAAGTCTCAGGAAAACACACTGTCCGGTTCTGTGGCGGGACGGACTCCGGAGCCCCGGACATGGCTGGGCAGTCCAGACGCCGCCGGGACCTCCGCTTCCACGAGCTGACGCTGCACCACCTTCCAGCAGGTGCATTCAGTCACGTGGCTCCTGGAGCAGCGGTACCTCGCATTTAGCGAGCACCCCTAATTCATGGGATGCGAGCACAGAACGAGCTGTGAACTAAACATCAGTCTCATCGGGGCTGTTTTATGAGACTCAGAACCCACTGTGACAGACATCTGTGTGAAAGGCGAGATGAGAATTATTTTCTAAACCCTGAGGCTAAACAACGGAAGCCACTTTTGGTGTAAATACCACACTGTGTGCGTAGTTCACTGTTATTAAGATCAGTCTTAGCTGCCAGGACTGGCAGTCGACCCAACTGCTCAGGCAATCGCACCACTGAGAAATTCGGGACCCGAACCTCGGGCGTGCTCGCGCGCCGAGGAAGACGCGGCCACCTCGCGGTGAGCCCTACGTCCACACAGCCCGCGGGGTGCAGGCGCGCAGACCCCAGCTCACGGCGGCTCCTCACCGTTCGTGCCCTTGTGCAAGCAGTCGATCCCGAGGGCGGGGTTCATCTCCTTCACTTGTCTGGCTCGGACCTCGGTCATCGTCTGGATGGGGTTCATGCCGCTGTTCTCAGAAAGGGCCATGGGGATGACCTCCAGGGCGTCGGCGAATGCGCGCATGGCGTACTGCTCCAGGGTCGGGCACTGGGGGGAGCACAGGGCACGGTGAGCTCGGCAAGGGAACCCAGCAGGGACTTGCAAAGTCAGTCACACATCGGGACGCTAACTCAGGCGGCTTCTAAGCACGGTGGTTATTTTTAAGCTACCAGAACATTAAAATCTCACTGTAGAATAAGGTTGGAGAAGGCATGCATGTAAGAAATCTAAAAACAAACTGGCTCATGCTGATTTGTATTACAATACCTGGCTATGAATTTCAAATGACATCGAGTTTAAAGATTTACATAAAATAACTGTCAAGGCTGGAATGACTGGAAAAACTTGACAGATACTGGCTCACACTAAGCTGTGCTCGAGATCACGGGCCTGAGAACTGACTGGACGAACGCCTGCTACACGACGTTCCTGCTGGCCGTCCCCTCTGCAGGGTCTAGCGCGGGGCCCGTCTGCGGCACGCGGCCTTCCACGCTGGGTGGCCCAGCGCGCCCCAGGCCTCCCAGTCTCCGCGTGCCTTTTACCTTATCTGCGGCTTCGCTAACCGCCAAAGCACACGAGATTTCAGCGGCGCCTCCGCCATACACCACGCGGTTGTCACGGATGAGGTTCCGGATGACGCACAAAGCATCGTGAAGCGATCGCTTTGCCTCCTCGATGATCTAAGGAGAACAGTTTTTCCTAAATTAACGCAGTCACCATTTACTCATCTTCGAGCCAAATACCTAGCGTGTCTGGTTTAACCTGAGTGCTTGTTGAAAACATTCCCACCTTCCCCATCAAAACCATCTTGGTCAAAACAAACGGAGAGTGTTCCATAACACACCATCGGACGGCTTCCATGTTTAGTCCACTATTCGCCCTGTCACGTAGCTGGGGCAGGGGGCGAGGGGAGGACAGAGGCAGCCAGTGACTCACTCCAGGACACACAGCCCAGCAAGGGGATCAAACGAAACGAAGCTGACGAAGAACGCCCTCCCCCTGAGCTCCAGTCATCACAAGGCATGGAGAACAGAGGGGCGCCCGCGTCCCCTGCTCTACCCGGGGAACTGAAAAGGCAAAAACACGTGTAGAAACGACAACGGAACGTGGCCCTTGGTGATTCTGTAAGATGTGCCGTCGTTTCTTTGAGAAGGAGAACTTGTTTTCACTCATGGCACACGTGTCTCAATTACATGTAACATGGGAAAAGCCAAAACGCACCAAAATTAGAAAAAAAGTAGGACAAAAACGGAACTCTCACCATCTTATTTCCTCCTCTGATGAAAATGGTTACAGCTCTGGAGTTCTTGCACTGCTCGATGACCAGCATTTTGTCCTTAGTTGTCCCGAACGCGATCTCCTTCACGAGCCCGGCAAAGCCCAGCTTCTCGGCCGTGAGCTCCGAGAACCGCGGCACGATGCGCCCTCCGGTCGCGATGGCTATCAGCTGGGGGCAGGGGCGGGCGGGGGAGCACGATGACGCGGACGCGCTTTCAAGTCGGGACCACCTGCGCTGAGCCTGGCCCACGCGTTCACTAGAAATGCTGCCCACTCGCCCGACGTTTTCAAGTCCAACCCCCAGCGCCTCACTTAATGAACAAGGCTCTGAAGAGCCAGGCGCCTTGGTCTGGCTGTGGTGCTGCCCAGCTGTCGCCCTGCGCACGCCCCCACAGCTCTCAGCTCCCGCCTGTGCCGCTGAACCCGAGCTCTGTGCAGCGAGCCACCCCTCTGCCCGCCGGGCCGCTCACCAGCAAGGTCACGTGCGTCTGGGGACGGACCACGTTCTGGGAGGGCACTTGGCGTCTGGCTGACAAATGAGTAGAACTACCTCAGAGCCAGGGAGAGGCCAAGTGAGACGACACACGGCGAGCACGCCGCAGAACCCCAGAAACGCACACGGCTGTTCTTAAAACAATAAAAAAGACTCCGGCGCGCCCCTCTCCCACCTCCCCGTCTAACCAGCGCTACGGAAGCAGCCCCGACGCACAAATGCGTCGTAAGCGCAACCCGGGTTCAGGGGCCTCGTCACGCGGAGCTTCCTACCTCGATCTCAGGCCCTCCGACCCAACGAACCGCAGGCAAGTCGTTCTGAAGCAGCAAATGGTTCGCCTCATCATCGAAGCCCCACTGACAAATAGCCAGGTTAGCACCAGTTTCTTTAATCTGGGGGGGAAAAATGCCACAATCATGTTCATGAAAAGTAAGTAAGTATTCTTTGTGCTAACGTTGAAGCAAGATGCGTAGTTGGGTTAACGGGGGATTCGTGAAACTAAAGCAATAAAGCGGACAAGGAAACACGCGGCCGTAGACCTCCCGCCACGTTCCAACGGACGGACACGTGGCGACGGGAACACCTCACTGTGAAGCTGCGCTTTAAAGACCGGCGAGCCGCCCTGACCTGGTGAGCCGAAGCACGGCGAGCGTCCCCGAAGCCCAGCAGCCCGCCGGCCTCCTGGGAACCGAGGGGGACGGCGCTGCCCTGCCAGACGCCCGCGACGCAGTTTCTGTCATCCAGGCGGGCGTTTTAACCACTGTCTCGTGATCCACGTTTCTCTGCAATTTGTTTTTTCCCTTGAGTGGACTGTCCCCTGTGGACCCACAGACCAGCGGAGGCGGTCCTGCTCCTCACAGGGGCACCCTTCGCCCCTTACAATGGCTGACTTGTCCCAAGGCAGGAGCAGTGGTCAGAACCGAATGTCCACGCCTCCGTCTTGGTGACCACCTGTGATAACTGTGCCAGGACCCACAGCCACTTGTCCTCACCTGAGCCCCTCAGGTCAACCGCGACACCTGGCTCTCTAGCTCTCCACCTGTCCCCGGCTCCCTGGAACTCAGTCCGCGGGCGAGACGACTCCTCGCAGTGTCTCCGTTACACGCTCGCGGTGACCACACCTGGCTGTCCGCTGGACTCCTGCTCAAATGCTACTTTTTCTCCCACGCGCCTTTCTCTCCTCACACCACCTGCAACGTTCCCTGCTGGGTCCCCCCTCTCATTCCTTCAAACGTTGGGAACCAGACCACCGCTGTGCCCAGCAACCCCCACGTCTGGCAGCAGAACCACCTGCTGCCTCGGCCTCCGTTCCCATCGCTCTTCCTCTAGGGCACCTGGGCCAGCACTCCCGGGGCCGCCCAGCATGCTCCATCCCTCAGCCCAACTGCCCCGCACCTGTCCCGGCCCGTCTCAGGGCCTCTGGACACGCCGCCCGGCCCGCCTGGCAAGCTCCTCACTGGATGTGCTTAGCTCTCTGCCCACGCTAACTCCTCAGAGGGCCCGTCCTCGTCTCCCCTCGGCCTGCACCTCAAAAGCGAGAGCTCTGCTTTGTCCACTGCTGCACTGCAGGGTCCATGTCTGGGCCTGATACAAAGCGGGCGGAGAACCGCATCACGCAGGAGCAAGCGGACTCAGCGACTCCCCCGGCAACAGTGAACTCGCCGCCAGGCTGCCGGCCGTGGACGTGACGTGCCGCCCGCGTTCACGGGCCCCAACGGCTCTGGTGCTTCGAGTTCCCAGGGAGGGTCCTGAGGGGGACCGCCGCAGCGGACGCACGCACCGTGGGGGCGGCCGGGTGCAGGAGGGAAGGCGTTCGCGAAGCGGTCCCCGGCCTGGCACGAGCGAAGACTGCCCCGTGTGGGATCACCACGAGGGTGCCCGGGAACTCCTTTGTGTGAGGGGGACGCTGAGAGGTCTCGAGTACGTGGTGAGCCCTGTTAATATTGTCCAACCCTGCATCCCGCTGGCTTAGACGTGGCCAGGGGGGCAAGTTCTGTAACACCAAAGGCGCAGCTAGAGGTAGCAGAGCCCACGCCCGCAGGTCCCCAAACACACTTTAAGATAAAAATCACAGTTCCCCACCCCCCTTAGGCGTTTCCGTGCAATGTGATTTATTCTCACTGTGAACGCTTAGCACTTCTGTACCGCGAAAGAGAAGAAAGCCAGTCTGTACTGTTGCTATGATACCTGCAGCCGCGTGAAGTGTCCCGGCAGCACGGCCGCCCCCACCTCCCTGGGAGGGCAGCGGCGCTGAGGGCGGCGGGAGGACCCACCTGCTGGATCATCTCCTCGAACTTCTCCTTCTCGTACTTCTGAAGGGCTTTATAGTCTTCCACTGAGGTCACATCCAGCTTATGCTTCGTCTTTGGTTTTGGTGGCTCAAATGGACATGTGAGAATCGCGATCTTAGCATCTTTTACTTCCTGGGGGAAAAAACAGAAACGTGTGAATGGAGGCCTCGAGGGTTCAGAAGATCTGAAGCCGTGCAAGGCAACCACTTACTTTTGGCATCTGTGGGTGACTGAAATCCTTGTCCACGATCACGCCCTTGATGAGTTTAGTGTCCTCCAACCTCCCGCCCACTTTGCCTTCTACTTTGATGAGCTCGAAGTCGACGTCTCTGCGCTGCATGTCGGCCACGGTGAGGACGGCGTCCACGGCAATCTCCGCCATCTGCCGGTGACAGCTGTTCACCCTGATCAAAACACAACCGCCGACTGCTCACATTCTTTTAAGGATCACCGCGACCAGAGCAGAACACATATGTGACGGGGTGACTCAAGACATTTCCTGGAACTCCTGACGTTCAGAGTCCCTAGAGAGGACCGCCACCACACTGCACTCTCGGGTCTGGGCCGACCCGTGGACGGCCACCCAGAACCTTGGATGGAGAAAAAACTCACATCTTTTTTTCACTAATTCTAACAGAAATTTCCTATTTCTTTCCATAAGAAGGTATACAAGAGACCACTCAAGTATGGCAAGAACAAAGATTTTTTCCAAGACCTTGCTACTTTTAAAGAACATTATTATTTAAAAAATTGAGAATAGAATGAAGTTAGAAAATCACCCAGGAAAAGCCAATCTCGTCTAAATGAGGTGCAGCACCTACTGAGAAGGGAAAGGACTTGATGTGGCACCCAGTTTTGCAGAAATTCCCACGACGACGTGAGTTAAAGATGAGGATGTTATCATTTTGAAAGCTTTGAAACATCTGTATAGACTGCTCCATAAATTTACTTTTGATTCCAGAAAAATGACAAGGGGAATCCAGTACTTGAAATAGTGCCTGAAATTTTACATCACCTAGAAAAGATAACCTTGAAACCAACAATGCTCTTAGTGTCCTAAGTAGGTGATTTACAGCATTTTGCTTCATGCTGAATAATTTAGACATTATCAAACCCATTTAATCCTTCTCTGTAGTAAAGACCCATCCATACTTAGGTTTAGGTTTTATAAAGACTTGCAGATATAGCAGAGTCGACTAACAAGGCAATTTTAAACTTTGTGCATTTCGCATAAGGGTGATGCCCTGCAACGCCCTCGCCCAGGAACTGGTGTCCGCTCTTGCACTGTGCTACAGTGGATGTGTCCCCCGGGGGCAGAGCAACAGAGACGGTTCTGTTGCAGTTCCCCTGACCTCTCTTATGTTGAGACAAGCCTTCCTTTTGTTAAAACACACAAAAATTTAAAACTTTCTCCGTTACCTATTTTTTTAAAATAGTGTATAATAAAGTACTATATATTTAAATTCTGTGCTACGTTATAAGAAGAATCCTTAAATCTTTAATTCTTCAAAATAAACTGAGGCTGCTCTGAGTCGCCAGGGGCAAGAACTGTCTTGCATCCCCAAGATTTGGCAGCAGGCCTGGTAAATAAGATGTGCTATGTAAATGCTGAAAACATCTAATGATATGTCAATTTCAAAACCCCTCCTTAATTTCTGGACCAGTAACTTGCTTGTTGAATGAAAATTGGAACCCCCACTAAAGTGGAACCCTAGCAAAGAATGATTAAAAAGTGTTATGAAAATCAACAAATTCTCTAAGTAAGACTTTTTAGCTGATCTGTAACAAATCACATCTTGCTAAATTAAAGAACTATGTATTTTACAGGTATTGTTGAGATTTAAGCATTCAGCTTTCAAATGAAACAGAGTGCACATGTCTACACCTACATAAAAAAACAAAGCAAAACCAGAACAGCAGCAGAAAGAGAAAGAAAGTCATCAAATCAACACGAAGCCACTGAGGTCATTTCCTGTTTGTTGCCTTCAGGAAGAACAAGCAAACACACTTTGCTGCCGCTACGAACACGAGCTATGACGCTGTAGTGAAAACGTACACTTTGGAGCCCAGTGTGGTTTTCGCAGTCTGAATCAGGGGCTCGGTGTCCTGCGTGTCAACGAGGACAACGTCGCTGATCTTGTCCAGGTGCTCGACAGCGATGCGGGCGGCCTGCTCGTAGCCGTCGGCTATCCTGATGGGGTGAATGCCGCGGTCCAGGAGCTGCTCGGCTTCCTCCAGCAAGGCGCCAGCCAGCACTGCAGACAGACAGCACAACCAGCTCAGGGAGACGCCAGGCCCGCGTCACCCACACAGGTCAGACGCTGCGCCCAACGAGCGAAGGTTTTGGCATCGAGCGGGGCGCATCTCGGGGGCGGAGGCCACGTGACCTGTTTTTAGACCAGGAGCCTCCTGTTTTGGTTCTAACAGGTCTTCTGTTATAGAAGGATGTTGAACCTCAGTGATTGTAAAGAATGCACTAAAGATATGACATAAAACCATTTTTATATCTTATGTCTCCTGGGCTAAAATTTTCTATTTTGTGAAATTCACGCTGGTGATAAAATTGCATTATTTATCCTCCCAGCCTCCCACCAACCTTCCCTCTCGCCTCGCCTTAGCACGCCCAGAGAACAGCACTTGGCACCCAATAAAGACTTTTTGCATACATGAATTCCAGTCTCGTCTGCAGAAAATAACAGTAAAGCTATTCATCGCTTCGATCTTCCCCAAGTTTTAAACATTTCAAAACTTCAGAACGAAATGCAAGAACAGTAAAATGAAAATCATTTACTTGTCAGCACCCTCCTTTCCTGTTCAGCTATTCGAGAATTCTTGCGGAAACCATGGCATGTCGCCCCTACTTGGGCACACAGCTCCTAAGAACAAGGGCATCGCTGACGTCAGCGACGTACCTGTCACTCAGGAAACTTAACACTGACGAAAGACTACGCTTTGTGACTCATGATTCACAAATTCCCTCAACTGTCCTGAACATCCCTAACAGCTTACAAAAAATCTGGCATTCGATCAAGTTTTGCTCATTGAAAAAGTCATCATTTTTCTTCAGCATTTTTAATCTAACCCCTGCCCCCCTCCTGTTCCTTCATGACATAATTTTGAAGGGTCTGGGCCATCTGTCTTGTAGTGTGTCCTTCAACTTGGATTTGTCCAACTGTCTCCTTGTAATTTGATTCAAGGTAAACGCTCTCAGCAGGTGTGTCAAGTCTGTGATTTCAAAGAACATATCTTAGACGAGAAAGAGTGTTTTGCCTCTTCTTACCAACCACTCCTGTGGTTCCATCTCCAATTTCATCATCCTGTGATTTGGACAGTTCAACCATCAGCTTGGCAATCTGATGATCAACATCCATCATGCTCAAAATGGTGGCACCATCATTAGTTACAGTCACATCGCCATCCTTATCCACCATCATTTTATCAAGCCCTAAAAAGACAGCAATGCTTAGTTTAGAATGGCTTTGAAGAAGAACAGTAGCAGTCTATACTAAAATCTATAAAGTTAGAACTCTTGACCCAGTTCCTTGTCATAAATATTCAATACATGAAAAGAAACGACTGCAAGAAGACATTTTCAGGCTGGCTAATACAAAATGAGACATTGGAAACAAATCTAAAACGGTGAGAACCAGAGAAATGGCAGAAAAATTATGGAGCATCATGACAGCTCTGCCTGGGAATCCCACGGGGGTGCTTCCGAATCGTGGGCACGTGGTGATGCAGCACCAGGGACCCACACACTGCGTGCGTGGCATTTCTCATTCTTTAAAGAAACATCGTTCGTTTTATCTTGAAAACTCTATGGTGAGACTTTCCAAAATGAAATATGAGATAGTGCTGAAAAATGAGACTCCAAGATTGAAAAGTACTCAATTACTGGGGAAAAGCAGAGAACAAATACGAATAGCACTGTTGCTAATGACACGACCGGACCAAAACTACCAGAAAATTACGACGCCGCACAACACGTACAACTGGAACACAGGACGTCAGCAGCATGAACCGAGGCTAACTGGAAGCTGCAAAGCAAGAAACGGAACATCTCAACACTAAAGCGGGCGGGAACGGGGCACTTCCAGCAGTGCTGTGCTCTGGAAATGACGAGCTCAGCAGACACGGAGCGGCTTTAACACTGAAGCAGGATGTGGCACAGGCAGTCAGAGCTACAATGCAAGGTCTGACCGAAGAGCGTCAATCAGATTTCTACGGAAACCTGTGGACGCGACCATCCTTCAAATCTATAATCCAACTACAGACTAAAGAAGATGAAATTGAAAGCTTTTATGTAAGTATCCAAGAAGAAACTGATCATATACCATAACGAGGCATGCTGATAATTATAGGTGATTGGAACACAAGAGCAGAAATAAGGCAGAACCAAATATTGTCAGAAAATTCAGACCAGGGGTCAAAAATGAAGCAGAAGATAGGCTAGTAGTTTTCTGCTAGGTCCACAACTTGTCCATTTCAAGCACATGCTTCAAGCAACTGAACAGGCGACTATCCACAGGGACATTACCAGATGGTCAACAGAGAAATCACAGACTACGTACTTGGAAGCAAGAAACGAGGCTGCATTCTCTCTGCCAAAACAAGATCAGGAGCAGACAGCAAACACTAAAGCTGAAGAACAGCATTAAAAGAACTGCCAAAATGATGGAAATAACATTTCTGATGCATTTAAAAGTCCACATGAAAACAGATCTGTACTGCTGAACTCAACTAAGAACCAGAACTGTGGACCGAAACTAGAACATTATTAGGGAACAATGTGGAAAAACAATGCTGAAATAAAAAAGGAAAGAAAACCTGAGACGAGTGACAGAAAAAACACTGGAAACTGTTAGAGATGGAAGACAGGCAAAAGGTGACAGAAGCAGGGTTAGATTTCTCAACGTGGGTTTCGATGATAATAATGATAGAGAACTGTTACAACAGTCAACGTAGGATGATAGAAAACAAAGAAGAAAAGCGAGTGATCTCCATCAGAAGATTCAAGAAAGAATCGGGAAATTTAAACCTGGATAAGGAATGACTAGCCAACAAAGAAGCACATTATCTAACCAGAATAAAAAAAAGTGCAAGCAGTATACTGAAACCCTATGCAGAAGAGAAAAAGATGACGGATACCCCGACAATGACTCCTACGAGGAAGAGCCTGTAATTCTAGAAAAGATAGTGAAAGCTGCCCTGAAAGTGTTGGGAAGAAAGAAATCCCCAAGGGTAGATGGGTTACCGACAGAATTACTTCAAGCCAGAGGCTGAATCTGTCACCATCCTAACAAGAACACGCCAACAAGGATGGAAAACAATGACCTACAGACCGGAAACGTTCGGACCACTGCCCGGATTTCCCACGCAAGCCACGTGATGCTCAAGGTGATGCAGCCAAGGCTTCTGCCTCATACAGAGCAAGAGATGCAGGACGTTCAGGCTGGATTCAGAAAAGAGACGCACTCAGACCTAACTGCGAGCATCCTCTGGATACTGGAGCGCTCTAAAGAGTTTGAGAAGGTTTGCCTGTTTTACAGACTACTGTAAAGCCTTTGCATGGATCAAGAAAAGCCATGGTTGCTCTGAAAAGTACTGAGTGCGCCTCAGTACCCGACTGTCCCAACACGTGACCTGTGTTGTGGACAGGAAGTCGCTGTCAGGACAGACTGTGGACAGAATGGTTTCCTGTGGGAAAAGGCGTCAGACCAGAGTGCATTCTCTCTCTCTCTGTTTAATCTGTGTGCAGAACGTATCATTTGTAACACTGGGCCAGACTCAGGGAGAAGCCGTGAAAACTGGTGAATAACTTAGGATGTGCAGATGGCACCATGCTACTGGCAGAAAGTGGCTCTGAAATGACTTCCGATGAAAGCGAAAGGAGGACGTGGCAAAGCGGGACGGCAGGTGACATCCAGGCAAAATCATGGCTGGAGAAGAAACACACGGCTTTACCATCGACAAGGAAGACACGGAAATGGTCGAAGGTCTGACCTACCTTGGTTCAGCCAACAATTCGAATGGAGGCCGCGGCCAAGAAATCAAAAGCGGGCTGAGCCTCGGAGGGGCAGCGATGGAAGATTAGGAAAGCTCAAGAGCAAACGTGTCGCGAGAGCCCGAGGCCGAGACTACCCACACCCTTAGGTCCCCAGTTACCGTGGACAGATGTGGAAGCTGGGCAGGGAAGAAGGCTGACAGGGAAAAATGGAATCATTTGAAATACGGCGTTGGGGGAGAGCTGTGTGGATCCCCCGGTCTGCCAATAAGGTAGCAAGTGGGTCATGGAGCAAGTTAAGCCTGAGACCTTCACTGGAGGCAAAAATGACCAAACTGCAGCTGTCCTCCTTCAGGCTCATCGCGAGAGGGCAGGGTCTTTGGAAAAGACAAGAATGCTGGGAAAACGAGAGAGCAGGAGAGGAGGACCAGATGTGAGGCGGATCGACTCCATGAGAGAAGCCGCACACGTGATTCTGCAGGAGCCGAGCAGGGCTGGTGGGGCCAGGACTCCGTGGACGTCACTCATTAGAGGGTTCACCAGGAGTTGGAGCCAACTCAATGGCATATAACATATACGTGATTTGGAAAATGCTAATGTTAAATGAAAAAAATATGACCTAAAATTATATAACTGTCAGGACTACAACCGTGTTTAGAACCTGGAACACACCAAAAGTCTGGCTGCATTAGTGGGGCAGGATGACCCCCCATTTCTCAACTTTCTGTAAAGAGGTTGTAGTGACTAGCTTAGGAATTAAAACTTGTTACAACACTCACAACGTTAGTCTCTTACCATTTGGTCCAAGCGATGTTCTCATCGTATTTGCTACAGCCTTTGCTGCCATTATATGAGACTAAATGAGACAGAAAAAGCAAATATTCAGGTTACATGTCATTTTAATAGTTCAGAGCATACTGCTGATATAGAAATCACCTGTGACACGGATTCCATCCTCCAGAAGGGACTGCATTTAAGAGGCGGCAGACAGGTCCATATCTAAGTGTGGTAACACTAATACAACCAATTCTTAGGAAAGAGGCAGAACCGAGTACTTTGTGTTTGCTCATTTAATCCCGAACGCATTTACAAGGCCGACTCTCCTACTGGCCCGTCTGTACAGTCTGACCCGACAGGTCCTGCAAGACCACTGTGCGACGCCAGCTCCACATGCAGAGTCCAGCTGGAAACACGCCCCTGGAACCACTGCACGGTGGTTTACCGCAGAAATACTCCGCTTTTCCATGGAGTCCAACATTCCAGGTAACGGAAGCTTGAAAGAGCCTATTTTTTTCCACCCACACTCAGGCCTATCTTCCCCCAAATGTGCCTTGTTGCCTTACTTTCTACACTCGCCATCACAACCTAACCCAGATCCACAGCACCCTAGAGAAACCCAGGGTTTCTTATCTCACCTCCGAGCCTTCAGATCTCTCTTGCATCCAGCTAAGCCATTGATTTTTCTCAAATGTGTCACTTACCAGTCCTCAAACCTTAAACAACCCCCCAGGGCCTCAATGTGCAAGTCTATCAGCTTCAGCTTCCCTTCAAAGCCCTCCACGACCTGAGACTCAGTGCCCTCCCACTGAGGCTGGGCTATGCCTGCCCCTGAACACGTCTGCTCACCCCTCAACTGCAGACAGGAGGGCCTCTCTCCGCCCATCAAAAACCTTAACTCTCAAAGCAGTTCAAATGCATTATGTTCTGTAGGGCCTTCCCTGGTCACTCTGTCTGGCAGGTAATAAGGCACAAAGTTCAACAGATCTGTGAAAAGGCTGCAATCCTTAAAATACATTTTGACCGGTATGTCTGTACAATGGAATTTTTAAAGGATAACTATCACAGGGAAGTGGTTCCTAAGGCAGGGGCGAATGTTTCCCCAGGAGTCACTTGGCAATGCCTGGAGACACTCTTGGTTGTTGAAACCAGGCAGGGGGCTATAACTGGCAGTGGGTGGAGGCCAGGGATGCTGCTCCATGTCCTAGATTGGACAGCTCCCCCTCCCCGAAGAATCTGGCCCCAAATGCTAACAGTGCCAAGGCTGAGAACCCGGGTCCAGACCACTGGCTTTGGAGTCAGACAGGTGGGCTTCAATCATGGCCCTGTTTTTCACGAGCTCTGTGACCTTTCACTTAATCACTCTCGGCCAGGTTTCCAATTCCGTATAATTAACACCTGACTCAGAGTGTGATGACTACGTGAAGCAATGCAGAGTTAACACAGTGGTCGATGCAAAATTACCTGTAGCTTCTACTGTACTGTTATACTGGGTATGTGTGAAATGTCACTATCCCTGCTGGTCCCTTTAAGTGAGAAATGGAACTGCACACACAATACTAGTGGCCTGAGTACCTCCCGCAGATCAAATACTGCGGCATTCGTTACCCCATTTCATTCTCATTTTCTCGGCCTGTATTTCCCCGAGAAAGGAGCTTCAGAGAGGTGCCAGGTCAAACAAACAGTCCGTGCAAGAACTAGACTGTTTAAGTAAAACCCCAAGACACTTAGTGAACAGGGACACCTCAGCCCGGTGACGAAGTCTGTGTGTTAACGCCGTGGATCTATTTCAGTTTATAACAAACTCTAAAGTGGCCAGTGTCCTCTCTCAGCTTCCCTCCCTCGGCCCTTTGAGCTAACGTCCGTGTTCGAGTCCTGTCCTTACCTGGTCTCCCGCAGTGGTGAGTTAACTCTGCTGGTCTTCATTCCCTTCTGCTCATCCCAAGCCCTACTTTCTAAAGTACGGTCCCGCTTATGTCGTGACTCTGCTCAAAACCCCCTCAATGGCTCCACTCCTTCCCAGAGGATGTCTTGAGTGTGGGGCATTCGAGGACTTCTATTCTTGGAAGCTGGTGTAATCTAAGACCCTGCTCCATTAAAAGGGGTCTGCATTCTCACCCGACAATGTGCCATGCCATTTCCTGCCCAGATCTTTGCTTTTACTGTTTCCTCGTCCTAGAGAGCCAGCTAGCGCTCTCCCCTCCAGAACATGACTCCATTCCTGATCAAAAGCCAGTCCCAGTCAAAGGACACCCTCCAACTGTTATCTGCATCCCCTCCAATAACTGACTGGTGATTCTGGTCACACACTGCCTTGTATTTGGGTTACTGCTGTCCTATTTCTCACTGTTACGGTAGTATTTTCTTCCCTAAGAGTCTACGTTTAAAATTTTTACGACGCTGCAGCATCCAGGAAAACGCCCTCCATAAAAGATACTCGAAAATGCAATACCTTGTATTTGACTAAGCTTTTAGGGGGGTGACAAAACGAACCAACGGTCTTCTAAGGCTGTCGCATGTACACTGAATGAAGATTAAGGAGTAGAGTCTTTAACGTCCGGGCAACCTGAGAATACTTTCTCTGCCTCTTACCGGCGAAAACGCACTGGGCAGACAGTAAGACTACTAGGCTGGAGGAACGAACCAAGCTGTGAGATAAAACTGCCCCACCAACCCTGAAGGGCTCGCGGCTCCCCCTAACCCCCACGCTGGGTCTGAGGGCTCGTACGCTGGCCTCCCCCAAGCTCGGGAGCGGGTCTGCACCCCCGAGGCGCTCCCCCCGCCTTTCCCGGGAGCACATGGCAGAACCGCGCCTAGGCTTGCGCAGGCGCAGAGCCGCTGCGTCCGGCCGCTTCCCCTCGTTCCATCGCCAGCGCGTCCCAGTCCCGTTACCTTGAGGGCTTCGAGTCCCATAAGACGGGACTTACGGTCCTGATCCTTGATGATGAGGAAAGGCCGCCCATACTCATCGAAGGCGAGAGTCCCCACGGACGCCATGGCGAAGGAGCAGGGCTCACTGTCCCGCAGCCGGCAGAGACCACTCCGGAACCGAGGGCGCACCTTCCGCTCGCGGGAGGGCTCAACGGCCCGCGCGTGCGCAGTCCAAGCCGCGTGAGACTTATTTTGCGCCTGAGACTAGTTTAACGCCAGACAGTACCTTCTGGAATCAGCGGCCTTCGGAAACTTCTACCATCCAGGAAGCTGTGGGAGGGGGAGGGAAGTTTGAAGTCACGGACTGGAACTTAGGAACTCGCAAGTTAAGGGGAGATCGAATTTAGTCCCTTACCGAAGGTATACAATTGCGTTTCTGGATAGTGGAACTGATTTACTTAGAGCGTTATGTTTCTCCCTCTTTTCTACGCCGACCTCGAGAAGATGGTAGAACCCACTTCCGGATCCGCCCCCCCCCCACTGCCGGAAGTCTCGCGATGGCGGGAGCAGGAGGAGGAGTTGGAGGTGAGGCCGGCGGGCATGGCGCGCTCCCTGGGAGCCGGCCTGGGCGCGGGCGGGCCGCGGGGCTCGCGGGCGGCGGCGTCTCCGCGGCCCAGCCGGCCCGGTCGGTGCGGGCGGGGCGCCTTCACCGTCTGGCTCGGAGTCTGGCGTCGGGCGCCCAGCGCTCGTGCGCGCCGCGCCTGTCCGCCCTTCGGTGCCTGCCCGGGTGCCCCGTCGTCGGGTCACGGGCCCGTTTCCCGGTCCTGGGATCCCGCTGCCCGGAACTGTTCGGAGCGCTTTCAGATGGATATAACTCAACGTAGTCCTTGGCAAGCTCTTATATGATTTAGGTGCTGGAGTTACGGTATCTGGCGTTGCCATTTATTAGCTGTCTTTGGGGCCAGTGACTTGACCTGTTTTGTGCCTCGGTAACTTTGTCTGTAAAAATGTATCTTACCTGCCTCACACAGCTGCAGTACGGATTCACAGAGAACAGTGCCTGGCTCTTACCAAGCTCTGTTTAAGTGTTTAGGAAGAGCCTGTTTTGCACGAATGGTCCAGTAACTTGCCCAGCCTTATACAGCTAGCTAGGAAGAAGCAAAATTGCACAGCCTTGCGCCAAGGGTCCTGCTCTGAAGCTCTGGGGGGTGCCTCGGCAACCTGGCAACCCTAACTGAATAGTCCTCCGCCCTCCAAGCCCCTTACACTGCTTTTTCTAAAGCCCAGTGATCTCGACCTAATGTTTTATGGGCTTAGATTTATTTGTCATGGCTCTCCAGCCTCCCTGTTCGTAGCTGACATAGAACATGACTTACCCCTGTTGTATTATTCCTAGCCTTTATTAGATGGTCAAATGTTGCAATGTGCACGCACTATAACATTTAATTAACCCTGGCCTGAAAGTCAAGAACTGGCCGTGTCACGGAGTGGTCGGTGATCATTTAACCTAGTGCTTGGCCCACTTTCAGGACAGAGTGATGATCCAAGGACTTGGTAGATTTTGGAGTTAGGCCTCACTTCGCTTTCACTTGGTCAATTCTGTCTTTCCTCATTCAGAATGGTGACTTCTGCCATATCTGGCTCATTAGACTTGTCGAGTATAGGAAAGGTCTAAGGATGTTCTCCATGCAGTTTGCTTTTAGTTCCTGTCTAAACATGGGAAAAAGGTTTTTCTTAGTATCAGCAGATGCTGTAAACTAAAGGACATAAATGATATTAGATCAGTACAAGAAGGGCTTCTTAAAAGACCAAAAACATATGTGAAAGGGACATAAAATATATACTGTAGTTTTTCAATTGGTATGCAAATGCAGATATACAATAACCTTTAAATACTGTGACATTCAAATATAAACCCCACTTTAAGCACAAGGGGCAGTTCACAATTTCAAACAGGCCTGTTCTTCCTGGTCTTTTCCCTTTGGCTTGAGCTTAGATCAGAACCCTGTGTACCTTTTTGTACATCTCAGTCAGTGCCGGTAGCTTTAGCTGACCCAAATCTGTCCTTGAAAATTGAAATTTTCAGCCATTATCAGAAGTCAGTAACTAGGCAAGTGTGGAGACAACAGAAGTTATCCTCTTTGGGTCCTTTTTTCAAGGCCTGATTCCCTCCAAGTGCTCAACAAAAATAGCCACTTGTCACCACAGCTCTTATCTAATGGAATCGCTTGATGTTCCAAAGAGCACATCTGACAGAAATCTCTATCATTTATTTATAACGTAGTAAACAGTCTTATGAATCTAAACATGTTCCATTAAAAGGATTAGAAATTTGTAGAAACGATCTTGATTTTAGTTTCGAATCTTCAGGGACTGGTTTTCACTGATAAAAATCAATACTTTTTTTTTATTGAATAGAGGTAACAATATAGTGATATATTGAATTTCCAGAGTAACTTCGAAAGCTCATAAAAATTTTTGTGAAGTTGAAAGACTTGCAGGTGAAAACTCTTGTGACGGAATGTTTAGTGATTGCATCAGGGAACGCGACTGCTGGTGTTGCCTTCCTTAAAAACACAAATATTGTGATTTTGCTCAAAAAGTGTCATTGCAGTGCACGAGAGTGAAACACATTGAGCCTGGCATCCGGGTCCCCCGCCAGCCTTCCTGTTCTCTCCCCCACTCTGCTCGGCTGCCGGTTTCGCCACCTTCTCTGCCTTAGTGGCATGGCTTCCTTCTTCCCGCGGTACCCTTTTTCCAGCACCCTCGTGCACACTCAGATTCTCTGTCCATGCCGTCCTGGTTCCCTGTTGGGACCAGTCATTCCTCCCCCTCCCCCTGTATTTCCGTAGTGTTTTGTACATGTTATAGTATTTCTCTCAACCTGCCTTATATCTGCTTCAGCTGGACCCCACACACGCAGGTTAGATGGGAGGCCCCAAAAGCAGGAGCTCTTTATTACATCTTTTGCTGGTCCACAAGGTTATAAGTCTACACAGGTGAAATAGAATCTGGGTTGTCTGATCATGTTTGTCCAATCAACTGTCTACCGGCTTCTGCTGACTGGAGAAACTGCCCATTAATGGACAAACGGATAAACAAAATGTGGTATGTCCATACAATGGAATATTATTTGGCCATAAAAAGGAATAAAGTGCTGAAACATGATACCACATGGATGAACCTTAAAAGCATGATGCTAAGTGACAGAGGCCAGTCACAGAAGACTGTCTGCACACCACTTTCATGTGGTTCTACTCGTATGAAAGTCCAGAGTAGGGGCTCTGCAGACAGGGGGCAGGTGACTGGTCCCTGAGAGCTGGGGCATTGGGGAGGGGGCGGGAGACAAAAGGATGTGTTTCTCCAGGTAATGGAAATGTTTCCAAATGGACCGGCTGTGTGGTGATCGTTACACGTATTAAATATGCTAAAAACCTTTGAACTGTACACGTTAAATGAGCAAATTGTATGGTATATGAATTACATTTTGAGAAAGCTGTTAAATATTATAGATCCCTCTTCCCCCATAGTATTGAGAATATTAATAATGCCTGATAGTCATCACTTACTTTCTCTGACCTGTGCTAAGGGCTTTGTAGGCATTATTTACCTGTCCCCGTAACCCTATGAGGATAGCAGTATTCCTGAGTCTTACAGGTGAGGAATCCCAGCCTTAGCAGCAACTTACCTAATGTCACACAACTAGTTAAGTTCTCAGACTCTAGACCTGTGTCACTCAAAACCTCTTAACCACTGCGCCATGCAGTTGGAGCGCCCACAGGATCACTTTAAACAGGGCAAGTCAGATGTGCTTTGTTTAAAAAATAATCAAATGCCTGACTGAAGACTACTGTAGCTTATAAGGTCTTTCGCATGACGCTGGAAAGTATGTGAAAACGTATATCAAACTCTAGCTTTCTATCAAACACCACCACCTTCCTAAACTTTGATGTTGCCTCCATCACCAGCACCATCAGTGGACTTTTGTTGTTTTGGTTTCTGAGTTGGTTTCCACTGTGAACCAGTTTTAAAACTCACGTTAGGGGACCTCAGGCATCAAGAAGAAAAAAGCCACACCGAACGGGAGATGCTGGTGGTTGGTCAGCAGCCCTGCAGCAGGACTCACTGCTGTGGGCCAGCTTTTGGTGTGTCCTGTGTTCAAATTTGTATGTCAAGAGTTGTAACAGATCATTTCAGGAGAGGTGGATGGCATAACGATCTCCCAGGTAGGTCCACGTCCTAATCCCCAGGCCTTGTGAGTCAAACGTTGTATGTTACATGAGAGATTTCGCAGATGGGATTAAGTTAGGGACTTTGAGATGGGGAGATTACCCTGGCTTGTCTGGTGGGCCCAGAGCCATCACAAGGCTCTGATAAAGGCCTGGGCACACCGGCAGCCCCTGGGAGCTGGAAAAGGCGACGCCGGCCGACTCATCACACTCGGAGCCTCCAGAAGGAACGCGGAGCTGCCAGCCCGCTTTAGTTCACGTCCAGAACCGTGTGATAGTAAACGTGTGTTGTTTTCACCCACTGAGTGTGTGGTCATTTACCGCAGCATGAGGACACTGCCCAGTGGGCCTTTTGAATGGCTTACCAATGACCGGAACTGCCGTGTTACTGCTTCCGCACGGTGAGAGTCTGTGTCCTCCCTGGTCCTCGTCCCCTCCCCTCTGGATTCCCGTGATTTGTGTCTTTGCTCCTCAGCTTGACGGTGGGCTGCTTCAGGGCGGAAGGTCTTGTTCCCTGGGGGGGGGGGGGGTCCAGTGCCAGGCACAGTCCTTTACCTTTGATTCTCACAATGACCTCGTAAACCCCACTTTTACAAATGAGGAAGATGAGGCTCAGAGAGGTGAAGGGTCACACCATTAGGCAGGTGTGTGGGGTCCTCACCACAGCAGGCTCCAGCTCTTACCTGTGGGGCTGTGGTTGTTAAACAGTTTCAATCTAAAAAACTTGAGGTCTTATGAATGTGTTTTAAAGGGTAAGACTCAGGAGGAAGCTATAAAAGGTACCATTCATTTCCCTGTAATCAGTGTTTGGAATTTTTTTGCTTTATTTTGTACTCGTGATAGCACTGAAATGATTATTTTTCTTTTTGGATCTGCTTTAAAAATCTATTACCATACTTAAGATTTTTAATAAAACGTATTTCTGTCTCCTTTGTTACTTCAAAATTCTATTGTGCGACTGTATTAGAGAGATGCCTGACCAATTTTGATGCAAAATCCTTTCATCCTATTTGAAATAGAGTAATAGACATTTTCATGGTTATTCGTTTATGAGGCTTTGTTCTGAATTTTAAAAATACGGAGTTCATGGTTAACATTTGTTTTAATAGCTATTGAATTCATAAAATAATAGGTATGAATATACTGTTTTCTAAGATTCACTCCTAGAGACAAAAAAAAAAAAAAAAACCGTTGGAAAGAAAACACTTTAGTTTTCCACCAGTATCAGATAATTTTCTCTAAAACACTTTAGTTCATGGAATTTAGGACTCATTGTAGAACCCTGCATTGGGAATTTAAATACTCAGATAATTTATCCTTCTTTGAAAAGCATGAGTTTATTTGTCACTAAGAATTTAAGAAAAATACTGCCTTGGGTTTCAGATTTGATGCTGCCTATATATTTTCCGCTCGCTCTCAACCTAGGCACACCCCCAGGAGCTCTTAAAGAAGGACGTCAGTCAGGATCTGTGCTGCCTACAAGCCTCGAAGCCAGCGGTTTGAAGAAAAGCGGTTGGGGACTCTTGTTAACTGGGATCGTTGGGGGCACGCTGGTGGCTGTGTATGCCGTGGCCACACCGTTTATCACTCCGGCCCTCCGGAGGATTTGTCTGCCCTTCGTACCTGCAACTGCAAAGCAGATCGAAAATGTTGTGGAAATGCTGCGAAGCAGGAGAGGACCGCTGGTGGACGTCGGCAGCGGCGACGGACGGATCGTGAGTGATGCTAAGACGTTTGCAGCTTGGGAGCCAGAACCGTTGGCCTTTGTTCCGTGTTTCTTGTGAGCTTTGCGCAAAGACTCGCTCAGTCTGACAGTTCGATAAAGCAGTCGTTTAATTTGGTGTGTGTTTGGCTGAACTATCAAACCCTCCGGCATGAATTTGGAATTTACATTTCTCAGATTTAATTCTTTTCTTAAATGAGAAAGTGCTCTGTAGATACACCAGTTTAAAAAGACCAGTTAATTGGTCTGTTGAAAAACTTGGGCCAGTAGAGGCGGCATAACTAGAAAAACTTGTTAAATCATCTTTTATTTTTTTTAATGTGTGTTTATACTTGTAAAATTTTCTGTGGGGTAATAGAGTTGAAATAGGGCAGAGCCAGTGTGTTAACCTCCACTTATCCAAAGGTTAGACTTTAAACGACCTCAGTTCACTTCGACCCCAGCTGGGAACCTGTAAGTAAAGACTCAAGGCCACTACTGGCAGACAGGTGTCCCAGAGCCTGATCCTCCACAGGCCAGGTGGCACTGTGGTAGGCCTCCATCAGCTGATGAGCCGAAAAGTGAGGCTAGCGGTAGGCGAGGCTGCTGTTCTGGAAACAGCGTGGAGACCAGCAGGGCCCAGCGCCATCACCGGCTCCTGCAGAGCTCGGCCCTGTGTTTTCATCGTGGTGACCCAGAATAATCAGGGAGAGGGAAAAAAGTGCCTTGTGACTTTAAGAAATCTGGAGATGTGTGTATTAATCAGGAGGAAGTTTTAAAATCCAGATTGGATGTTTTATACATCTGAATGGTATCTTTGTGGTTTCTGAGAAAACAGTTCCTTCTTAAAAGAGGCAACTCCATAGTTACTTGGGAGATTACCTTGGGCGGGACAGCTTTTTCAGGGATGCCCCCTTGAAGAGTGGTGGCAAGAACAAATGAGTAAGGAGACCCCCAAGAACAGCCCACCCTCCCTCTCACCTTAGAGGCAGGTGGCATTCTGCAGTTGACTTTATTCTGACTTGTTCTGGTTTATCTGCATTCAGTTTTCAGTGAACAATCGTAAACACCAAGGAGCCGTGTAATGAATTGCAAGTTCTTTATCGACAGGTTATTTTTGTTGCCTATTACAACTAGTTCACAGTCGTTGTCCCAGGCACATCTACTCCTCATGCCACCGTGCTGTCTCTGGAGAGAGACGGCGGCTTTCAGCAACTTTGGCCAGTCCAGAGGTAATGATGCAGTTGTCCAAAGCAAACCTGACGGTCTGCTCTGATGCTCGGGGTGAAATCTTTGACAAAAACACAAAAACCGAGTTTAAATTGGCTGGCATATCTTGCCCATTGACCTATGTGACTAGGGATCTATCTTCAAGTGGTGTCTTGAACGAAGGAGGAGCCTTTCAATGGGCCATTTTATGATTATAGACTGTCAATGGGAAGTATCCATATCATTTGAGCGTGTAAGTTGATGCTTTTCTTATCCTGAGTAAATCCTGGCCTCTTTCCGCAGGTGATAGCAGCCGCCAAGGAAGGATTCGTGGCTGCGGGTTATGAGTTAAACCCATGGCTGGTTTGGTACTCCAGATACCGTGCTTGGCGAGAAGGGGTGCAGGACTTGGCCACATTTTATATTTCAGACTTGTGGAAGGTATGTAAGGCCGAGAGTGGGCCTAGGAAACTCCAACCAAAACGTTATAATTCATAATCAGTATGATCGAAAACTGAAAAATAGTTAAAATACAAGTGTATATTCCAGCATAACGAAATGTGAACGCCTTTCAAATGGGTAGATTTGCAGATCGACTCTGCCTTAGGGTAGAAGCAAGTTAAGAGGTTTATGACGTGATAGGTCACGTGAATTCCAAGAATTTTTTTGCTCAATTAAACAAGTTCTCATTTCTGTTGATTACAGAATGATGAGATTTTTTTTTTTTTTTAATTTCACTTGGGAATCTCATAAATTGTAATATAGGCGTTAACTCGTTAGGCCCTTCTTGGTAAATAGTAGACTGTGTGTGTGTGTGTGTGTGTGTACACACGTACATGTACGTGTGTATGTAGAGGCAGGAAAGACACCACCGACCGTGCTGTCACGGTCCCTCCTCATCTTCAGAAGTACAGGGTACTTCCACGTTTATTTGTGCTATGAAAAAAAAAAAAAAGCCCTGTAATTTTGTTTTTGGAATGCTCCCTAAATGCTTTCTCTTAAATAAGAATTGCCCATTGTAATATTGTCATCAGTAGCTTATAAAAATTCATTTGAGTTTTTGCTTGCATTTTTTTATACCATGTATACATAAACGATCTCTCGGTGGAGAAAATAAGACTTTTATTGGGCAATAAGAATTTTGACTGGCAAAGCACTTTTCCCCCCCCGTTTTTTAACTAAAGATCATTTTATTGCATTTTTTACTTATTTTCGAGAAGAGGAGGGGGACTAGAGTTGTAAGGATGGTTCAGCATGAAAAACAGGTGGTCCTGAGACCACTCGAGTGCTTGTGAGGCTGCTGTGGTGTAGAGTAGGGTATGTGGGCCAGGGGCACAGACGGCTTGGGGCCAGCTGGCTTGGCCACCAGCTGGTCACTGGACGAGTCACTGGCCTTTCCGATGGGCGACCCTTGGGGCAGGCCCTGCATGGAGACGCTGTGAGATGAGATGCAGTGACTTACGGGGAAGCATTTGGAAAACTCGTGGATTGAACTAAGGAACGAAAATGAGCACGTGGTGTTTTCCTTGTGAAATCTTAAATGGGCCACTGCGAAAACCCGCTGTTGGGTGAAATGGGAAATTGCTACTCATTTTGAAACAAAAGTCATGCTGGATGTTTGGCTTTAAAAAGTTAATCTGCCAATTATATAATCGTATTAACTAATGTTACCCCAATAAACTTGAAAAAAAAAGTTAACCTATGAATTGCTTCTCCCCCCTCCTTCAGGTTACCTTTTCGCAGTACTCAAACGTTGTTGTTTTTGGGGTGCCTCAGATGGTGAGTATGCACTCCTCGGTCGTAGCTTGCGAAGGCCCTTCCGCTCTAACAGAGCACCTCTCTGCGGCCTGCTGCGCCCTGTGCAAAACGGCGGCCTCCCAGAGATCCCGAGGGAACGCTGCATTTCACTTTCTTGTTTACACAAAGTACTTCAGGGCCTTAAAAGTTTCATCATAAAAGATTCGGTCGTATTTTAAAGCTTTTGCTTCAGATAAAAATCTCAATGATCTATCTAAGCCCTAAAACTTCCAGTCCGAAAACTGCTTCGTGAGCTCCCAGTGCCTCGCGCATTGGAGATCTTCACGGTCACTCACTTCCAGCCAGCTGAAATCACTTGGGGAAGTTAATGGGATGTTCCCTCTGAATTGATCATTCCTCCGATTTTGCAGTAAGATAATTTTCAGGGCGGGTGAGCACTGACTAGTTTCAATTGACCTCAGATGACTGATTTGTACTGAACTTTGATTATATACTTTCAGAAGTGAAAATACCGCAGCATCGTACTGAAAACGGTCCTAAATTTAGCCATTGGAAAGATGACCAGGAAGGGATGCATTTGTTGTAATTGTTGGTTTACAGACCATGTAAAGAAATCCCTTTTCGCTTTCCAAAGTCTGTAATTGCAGCCATAATAATCTTGGAGAAATTGGATGTTTGCTGAAATGCCACTATAAAACTGATATGGTTTCCAGTTAAAAAGAGAAATTTCCTTTTTTTTATTCTGTCTTCTTATTCATACCTTAATTTTTGTATAAGATATTTCAGTACTTGCGGAATTTATTCATATCATTAGAACCTTCAGTGCAATGCCATTTCCTTTACTTTCTGAAGTCAATTTAGAAGTGCTTTTCTTACATATTCTTGAAAATGACGGGATTCTATATGTTCATAATTCTCCATAAGCCTAAAATGAAGGTGAAGCCTGGGTGCCTACACTTTTGATGTAGAAATAAAGGGTTGAAGGCAGTATCTTTGGCGATTAAAAAAAAAAAATACTTTGGGATTGTAGACTTGCTATGCAATTTGACGGTTATTTATTGTTTATTATGATGTTCGGGCATTTCTTCAGAATAATTAGCTTTTGGGGGCAAACAACTTTAATTTGAAATGCATGCTTTCTAAAAACAGAGTCCATATCTATTGAGACTTGCATGCAGTGTCGAGAGGCCAGATGATGGCCTGAGATGTGGGCTCATGAAGCCACCGCAGCTCTCTCTCAGCAGGGGGCAGCAGTGGCCTTTGGCAGTCACTGTCACCACATGAGTCGTGGGCTCCAACTCCTCCTGCCTCTGACCATGTGTGAGGCTTGTCAGTTTTTGGAGCTGTTCACGCAGGGGAAATGAGAGTCCTGTTGTTCTCATCAACACTCCTGCAGTTACTGTCCAGTCTTCTGTACACAGAGAAGTATTGCTTAAGGAACGTGCAGCGGTCGGCTGTCCCCAAGGAGGCGGAGGGCAGCTGCCACACGGGACGTCCCCCCCGCCACCCCCCGCCCGCCCCGTGCCCTGGAGTGCCGGTCCGGCGCACTTGTGGGTTTCTAACAAAGTAGGGAGGAGAGTCCCCCTTGGACCTGGCAGCCCAGCAGGAGGGTTGTAAATGCCCGCACTTGAGACGAGCTTCCGCACCAGGAGCATCTTTTCACAATGGAGAACAGATCACCTTTGTCCTGTTTAAAACCCTCTGTGACTTCTTGCTGCTTAAAAGCAGCAAGGACAACGCCCAAACCCCCCGCATGGCCCATGGCCCCAAGGCCTGGTGGGGAGTGGCCCGGCTCCCCCAGCTCTGTGCGCGCCAGCCCAGGGCCTCCCCTGGGCCCCTGGACTCGGCGGAGTGTGGGGCCCCGTCCTCCCCCGACTTCAGTCCCCAGCCCTGGCCTAGCTGGCGAACACCTGTTGACCCTCGTGGTCAAATGTCTTTTCCTCTGAGACGCCGGCCCTGACCCCCGGGAGCCGAGCCCCGGCGCCCCCTCCTCCACTCGTGCAGCGCCTGCTCCCCTCTCCCTAGACGGGGCAGCGAGCATTTCGGGGCGCGATGGCTTTGGCGGTGTTTGCTCGAGCAAAGGCCACGTTTGTGTTCGCCACCAGACCTCCAGCATAGTGGCCTGGACGGAGCCACGCTCGGGAAGTATTTGTTAAATGGATGAGTACCTCGGGCATAAACATACCCATTAAGCACGTGTCTCCTGGTGGGCTATTAAAGCTCATAATTTTGAAGAATGACTAATTTAATTTTGGTTATGAATCCTGTTATGAACTGATGGATGAAAATATCAGCACGTCTTGATAAAGAAAAATGATTTGCGATTGAATCGTTTCCCCGTCATTCGTCCATTTGACCAGTATTTATTCATGGCCCACTTGGGATGCTTCAGTGGACGAGAGAGAATGGCTCTGCCCTGGGCGCATCTGTGTAGTGGGGCGGGCAGGACCAGGTGAGATGCCTGCATAGACCGTCCTACAAGAGAAGGGGGTAGGTGCCGTGCAGCAGAGACTGTCCCTGAGCAGGGACACCCGGAGGTGGGGGACGGAGCTGCACAGCTGGTCCGGAGAGGGGAGCAGCGCTGGGGTGGAGGGCCTGGGGTGCGAGCCTGTGGGATTCCAGGAGCAGCAGGGAGGGGAGCGAGCGCGGGAAGAGGTGGCAGCAGGGGGAGCGCAGGGGCTGGGGCGGGGAGGACTCTGGGCCCTTGTAAGGCCGGAGCCGTCGTGGGCTTGAGCAGAGGAGCGGAGGAACCCAGGGGTGCCGAGAAACATCACAGGCCACCGTCGGGGCGGGAAAGGGGTGGAGGGGGACTCCCAGGCTTCAGTCCGAGCAGCTGTAAGTTTGGAGTCGCCATTTGTGAGCGGGGAAGGTGCAGGCAGAGAGGCTGGGGAGCAGATTGGGAATAATCCCAGGTGGCTGTGCCCTTTGCCATGTGTGTGGGGTGTCAGGTTGGCAGTGGTGGAAAGAGGAAGTTTGGGGCTCAGGAGGCCTGGCTGAGGGTCAGGTTTTGCCCCTAGAAGGCGTTGGAGCACAGGGCTGGCTGAGATCACCCAGGCTGGGGGCGGAGCCATCCAAGGCCTGAGCCCTGGCCTCTGACAGATGAGGGACACCCAGCAAAGCACTCTGAGAGGAGGCCATTCTGGAGGAGGAAGCGTGTTACCTGGAAGCCACGCGAAGCCAGTGCTTCAGGGAGCAGGGAGTGACCAGGTGGCTCCAAGCTGTCGATGACCGTGGCCAATTTGTCTTACATGCCTTTGAGCTGATTTCAGCTTATGTTTAAAGTTTTGAAGATGTAATTAGAATACGATGAGTGCGTTTCACTTTGAAGCCTGTAATCGTATGAATAAGTTTGAATTCCGTTAGACACGACACATCACCGCTTCTCTTTGTGTGTGATATCAAGGCCCAGATTTATTGCATATTTATGTGTCATTTAGTCAGTTAATTTCTTATGATTGAAATAGCTCCTTTTCATTTTAGGTTTATCTTGACTTAGCATATGACAGTCACTTGGAAATAAAAGAAACTAAAAGAGAAAAGAATAATAGTAATATGAATATGTTTTCAGTTACGCTTTTTATGAACACAATTACCATAAGAAACCCTTGATATTTTGGAGAAACACATATTGCCTCATTCTTTGCTTGCTTAATTTTTCCTCAAGGAACAAAACCTTTTCTGTTTTAAAGTCATGTTTTCCTGGCCGTTTAAAGAATAGAAATATTCCATCCTTAATGAAATTTATTCTTCGTTATCTTGGTATTGATTTTAATGAAGAATCAGAATTTTGGCTCACTCTAGCCATAGTTCATGTAGAGGAGTTTTTCCAAGCCACGTTTTAAAGGCATAAAATCTTCACAGAAGTATTGTTGATTTGTTTGTCTTGGTTGACTGTGGTACTTTTAAAGGGAGTAGTTTTTGTTCAGATCTTGGTTTCTAAATACCATATCCCACTCAGAGGATCCAGGAATGTGTGAGAAATGGCGGATATGGGGCTGAGAAAGGGAAGATACAAAAACCTTGAACATTTTGGTGAAGCAGAATGTAAGAAGTGCTCAAAATATTTGATAGGGTCCTGTCCAAAGGACAGAGAAGCCGCTTGAAGAGTCTCGCAGAGTCCAAATTGGGACAACTTGACCATTAGAACAAACGGCACAGTAGTGGGTTATCACCGATTGAATGAAATGAGTCTAGGGGCTCACACAGAGATAGCTAGCTATGCAGCGAGAGAGACGGGAAGCCCTTCCTTGCAGCAGAATGTAGAATTTCATCCAAAATGAATGACGGAGTTAGCAAATCTACACTTTGCAACCATTATGGTAAAAATTGACTCAGGCCAGGATCATCAGTGAATGCCACATCTAATGGGGGGACAGCTCGACGGGTAACAGGATATGTTCATCCTCTCAAGGTGTTTCCTCACAAATTACTCACTATGGAGGAAACATAGCGACCACGCTGTGGAGACACCAGATCCCACCTTACCTAGTAGTGACTGTCACCTTCAAACCAGGAAGACCCGTGGGCATGACTGTGGGGCCCTGAGCTGTTCACAGCCCCACTTACGGGTGCTGCCAAAGACCTACCTGCTGTGTCGCCACCGGCAAGCGTAAGAGGTCACCCAGGCGAGGGCCGTTTGGAAAAATAACTGTCCTGCATTTTTAAAGGACGTTATTGTCAGAGACAAAGAAAGCCAGAGGAACCGTCAGGTTAAAGGAGAGCGGGGAGACACAGCTGGGGACGAGTGTCATGAAGGAGGGGACTGGGACATTGGACAAAGTCACGATGTGACGCCTGGAGTTACTTTACTGGACTGTGACGCGACGTTTCCTGAACATGATGCTGCCGTGGCTGTTTCTTGGAAAATATTTTCTTAGAAGACTCTGAAGTATCAAAGGGCTTGTCGTATGCAGCCCATTCTCAAATTACAAAAAGTTTGCGAAGAGGACAAATCGTGTGAAGCAAATATGATCAACTTAAAATTCACGAACCTGGGTGGAAGCGTGTGAGAATTCTTTGTTCTATTCTTGTGACTTTTCTGTAAATTTGAAATTGTTTCAAAATAAAAGAGAAATGGAAATAATATTCTTGGAGGTGAAAGTGGTAATATGTTTTCAGGACCCGAAGGTAAACTTTTAAGTGATTGTTAATTCGCCGATGTCATTACGATGTGAATACTTTTACAACCAACGAAATGCTGTCTTCACAGGTAGATTGGTAATAAAATGACACTGAAGTGATAAGAGGATTTTACTGTTTATAAGTCAGGCCGGCAACCAAGAAATTATCAGTAGATATAGATGTATTTTTTAGAAAGTATGAAATATTTTATTCTGAATGTGTAGATTTTTCACAGTCTAATTATTCCATTTTATTGCCTCTAGAGGGTATTGATTTTAAGATGCACCTTTGCCGTTGAGTAAGAAAAAAATATTGCCATTTATTCTAAGACAATGTCAATTGTAAGATTGCAGAGGTGTTAAAGATGTGGAAAAGTATGTGTTAAATGGCTGAGACGTTAGTAGATTGAAATGTTTAGGTAGGTACATAATTTAAATCTGCTTCTCATTTTGATTATTGCCACATCATGATTTTAGTTAGGAAACCAGAAACCTGTGATACATATCTGCTAAAATCGGCATATTTCATAATTGATACTAGAAGTTGTCCTTATAACTGGTAATAGGCTTCTGTATTTTAACGGATTGTGTGATAATGTACTTTTTTATAAGTAGCAGTTCCCACACAGGAGTTTTCGGGAGGTCAGTGCAGGAGGCGGGTCGGGAGTCACTGCTGACTCGCTGCTCCCTGACACCATGGCTGTCGTCTCCGCAGATGCCGCACCTGGAGAAGAAGCTTGAGGTCGAGCTTGAGGGTGATGCGAGAGTCATCGCTTGCCGGTTCCCCTTCCCGAACTGGACCCCGGACCAGGTCACCGGAGAGGGGACAGACACCGTGTGGGCCTATGACGTAAGCACTTTTCAGAGGAAGCGCAGAGACGCCCTGACTGACGGCCGGTGCGCTTCCAGCCGGTCGTTGAAGAATAAAATGTACTGAGAGTGCTTTTCTGAAGTGTCAGCAGTGTTCGGCTTTACGGACGTACAGCTGTGTGTTTAGCAACGAGCACGTTTTTGTTCGGTGCGGGATGAGAAATTACTGTCATCTTCCCTAACTTTTGGAGGAAACAAACAGGAGGACAGGTTTGAAGTTCCCCTTTTATGGCTTAGTCTGAAAAAACGTGCTTACAGCTTTTCATGCGCTTGGATGTTTGACAGTACGAGTAAGTGGCGGGTCGCGTTGACGGGTGGGCCGCATGGTGGCAGAGCTTCGCGTTGCAGAAGATGCGATTCAACGCAGCTGAGAGGAAACAATTCTAAAGGGGGATTGTGTTAGTGAACGTTTGCAGTTTCTTACAGTTTTATTCATACCGAAGATTTCTTTCTTCTCTGAATGTCATGGCAAAATCAATTTTCCGAAGGATTTAGAGAGGCATTTATTAGGAATAATTTGTTCCAAGGCTAGGTGACTGCTGTATTTTATTGAATCTAAGATGTGTAAGTGTGTGTGTGTGTGTGTGTGTGTGTGTACATCCACATTTTAACATTTCTGGAATTGCGATGTACCGTCCAGCTGGGGGTGGTTTATAGCTGTAATGGGGGCGTCGTATGCCGTCGGCTGCCGTTGCCGGCATCCCAGACCTGATGAAATAGGGCGCTCAGGGAAGGCCCGTGATGCAGCGGAGTGGTCGGCAGCGGTTTAATCCGCGATCGTGGGCTTCGGACTGAGCTGGGCTGGGTTTGGGTCCCTCCTGGACCCTCAGCGGGTGGCCTCGGACAGTGGCTTGCCCTCTCGGAGCCTCGGTTTCCCGAGTAGCTGTGTCTTTTGTGTAATGATACACCGAAGTGGGGACTGGGGACCAGTTTGTAAAGCTCATGATGTATAGATGGTCTTTGGTCTGTAAATAGTATTTGTTCTTTTAAATGCTAATGAAAAGCTTATTCACAGAAGTTGCAGATTATTTCTGCTAGTCACTTCTCTTATGAAAGCAGCCATTTATTTAATATTTCTCATTTATGAGAAGAGACTTGAACAATTTAAATAAAGACAAGTTAAGGAAAACCTTTGAATGTAAGTAGACAGCCTCATATATCTGAAAAATTAATGTAGAATAGTGGCTCAGATAATCCCTGCTTATCACAGAAGAGAATTGAACTCCCAGCCGCACACCTTGTAACCTAAATA
Source organism: Rousettus aegyptiacus (assembly GCF_014176215.1). Taxonomy (NCBI): domain Eukaryota; kingdom Metazoa; phylum Chordata; class Mammalia; order Chiroptera; family Pteropodidae; genus Rousettus; species Rousettus aegyptiacus. The sequence goes on from NW_023416311.1 coordinate 107,756,759, forward strand.
CCAAACTGCCTTAGAGATCTGATAAAGTGAGATGGTTTGCGTTTTTTACTAAACTGATAAAAATGTGATCAATTTGACGATTTTTATTTAAATGAGAAGCAACCAGGGATTCATTCATTCATTCAGAAAATACCTACCGAGCGTCTGCTGGGTAACGGACTTTCCCGAGTCAGCGGCGAAGAGACACGCAAGTCCCGGGAGCTCACGGGACTCATTCACGGGCCGGGCGGGGCGGCAGCGTAGCGGGGCCGGGGCGCACGGAGCGCGCCATGGGGGCGGGGCGCCGCGGACAGGACCTTCGGCAGGCGTGGGCCGCCCCCGTCTTTCCCCTTCTCCGTAGGCCCTGGTTACCTAACGAGGAACGAATTCTCCGCCCCGATGTGCAGCTCTGGCGTGCGCCTCTCTCCGTCGCTGCCGGCCAGCCCCGTGACTTGGCCGAGCATGCCTGGAGCGGGTCCTCTCGCGCGCCTGTGCAGGAAGGTGCGGTGGGCCGAGGCGGACGTGTTCTTGGTGGGTTTGTGGCCGCGTCCGGTGACATGCGGAGCCACATAGAACTTTCCACTTCTGGGGATTCTCCTCATCTTCCCAAGGATACATGATGCTTGATCCTGCAACCTCAGAGTAGAACAGACCGTTTCATAGAACTGTCGTGATTCATGGGATCTGCGAGATCTTCAATTGCTTTTTAATATTGTACCTTTAGGTAAGAAGTGTACAGTCAGGGTTTTCCCGTAGAGGTTATTGTGGCTTCTTTGGCTGGTTTGAAATTTTATTATTAGATTAAGGACATTGATCAAATTTGTCCGTGCTACAAGGTAGGGAATAATGACAGCATCTATGCTTGGAGTCAAAAAGAAGATTCAAAAAAGTGGAGATTGAGATCAGGGTTAATTGCTAACCTGGTAAACTTGGAGTTAAAAACGAACAGGCATAGAAATATGGCTCAGGGGGATGTAGCCTAACAGGAGCCATTGTGAGCACACTCAGGTAAGGGCTCGGGGTCGTTCCCATCGGAATGCGTCTTTCTCCAAAAGCATGGCCGCAGGGTCGCGACCAGGTGTGCCAGGTGGGCGTCGGCAGACCCTCGGCCGGTTCTGCCATCCACGCTGCCTGACGTGGTGGCTTCGCCACATGCACGTGAAACCAGGTTCAGAAGGGGTAAGAAATGAGACTTCCACACGTCCTTCATTCACCATCGCCGGGCGGTGGTGTGCCCCGGACAAACCAGGATAGAAACCAGTGCCAGGCTCCTGATTCTCGGACCACGCAGGCAGATGCCACCCCGCGGGCAGCGTGCTTTCCCTGTGGCCGCCGGTGTGAAAGGCGTGCTGTGAAGACAGAACGCTCCCGGTGCGGGGTGCTCTGGGCGCGTGCCGCAGCCTGCACCTGCGCCCCCTAGCCGGACCCTGGGAGTGGCCACTCGGCCCTGGCAGAGTCCCCTGCAGGCGTCTGCATAAGTCCCACAGACGAGCGGGACACGCCTCGGTGGTGTGCCATGTCTCATTGCCCACCGGGGCCACGCGTGCCCAGCCTCTGTGAGGTGGAATGTGCCTCACCTGGCCTGGGCAGCCAAGACTGCAGGCCTCTGACCCAGGCCACCTGTCCCGGAGCAGGGGACTCCTGCGGGCCCCCCGGGGGAGGTGTGCAGACACCGCTCGCTCCTACCTGGCACACATCACCCCTCTTCTTTAGTAACGGGACCCCGGTGTGCGCAGGTCCAGTGATCCCATCTCTCGGGCATCGGTGGGTGGGGGGCACGTGATCGAGGTCTCGCCAGTGAGGTCCGAGGGGCGTCTGCTGGGGCTTCGGGAAAGGTTTCGTTGCTGACAGAGGTGCTCGAGGCGTGTGCGTCCTTCCTGACTTCAGACGGGCTGCAGAGGGCAGTAACACCTGACGCTGTAGCAGCCACTTTCCAACTCCGGGGGAGAGCGGAGATGAAGACGAAGGCCAAGGTGCTGAGGCCGGTGGAGCAGACTGAGAAAGACTGGGTCTCTGACGATGCCCCTGAGGTGCCGACCCGCCTGGGGCCTCCAGGCTCAAGACATCTTGTCGCAGTAATAAACCCATGTTGTTTTTAAGCCGCTTCGACTCGGTGTCGTGTTGTTTGCACCTTGCAGCAGCCGGGCAGGGATGGGGGTGCGAGGCCGCCCTGGGCGGGGGGGCCCGGCGGTGTGCGGCGGCAGGCGCCTGTGAGCCCGCTGGCCCCCTCCGCAGAGTGCCGGAGGAGACAGCACTTGTCGGCCAGGGCAGAGGGGCGTCCGGAGTGCGAGTGTGGGGAGCACCTGGGCTGGGGGGCCCCAGAATGCTGTTTGGGGAGTAGCGCCAAGTCAAGAGGGTTATGACCTTGGACGTGGCCTTCACAGCTGCCTTGAGTCATCCCAGCAGAGCATCCCGTTCTCGGATTTTATGCCGCACACTCAGATCGAGACAGAGGTCTGAGGTCCCCATGCCGGACATCACACGTGCATACGATTCGATGGCCTTTAAAACCATCGCCACAGTCAAGGTGATCAACGGATCCATCACCCCCCAAAGTCCCCTCCTGCTCTTCCGTTTGCGGCGGTCGATTTGGTGGGAAGAACACAACATAAAATCAACCCTCTCAACACATTTCGAAGTGCACGGTACTGAGTCGTTAACCGTAGGCGCCATGTTGGTGAGCAGATCTCCAGAACTTACTCGTCCAGCGAGACGGCAGCTTCGTGCCCGTGGAAGAGCAGCGCCCCGCGCGCCCTCCTCACTCACCCTCCCCCAGCCCCTGGCAGCCGCCATCCTGCCCTCCCTTTGTGTGGGCTTGATTATTTTAGATTCCTCATGTGAGTGAGATCATGCAGTATTTGTCTTTCTGTGTGACTGGCTCCTTTCGCTTGGCCTAGTGGCGTCCCGGTCATCTACGATACTGCTGGCGTCTCTGCTTCCTTTTTACAGAGAATCTTCCTGGCCCAGCCCCCTCCAGAGATAATGTCAGACTCTCCAGCCTGTGGTCTTCAGAACTGGTCTTCCTCGCCTTTGCCAGACTTACACTAATACCTGCAACCACTGCAGGTCTCTGGCACCTGTCCTGTTCTACACAATTTCTCCAACACCCCCCGTGATAGTTCGGCTGCTCATTGACACAGTTTCTCAGTTTCTGGACAATATTTTATCCTGACATGCTTGGGGACCAGATTCATTCAGAGCTGTTACCTGACTCTTTCTGTGGATAAAAAAAAAAAAAAAAAAAAAAACCCACGTTGGAATACATTTTGCTGTCCTGTTTTTTAAAACTTTTGCTATAAAGTTCTTACAGTGCCGGTTTCTTCCTGAGTAAATGAGTCTAAATTTGTAATTTTTCCTGAAGACGTTTTCTCTTAGTATAATCACTCCCTGAGAGAACATTCCTCTCTACCAACAGTTTCGCAGTTATAACATGTCAGTTAGAATCTAAGGTTTTGGGGGATGGAGGGTTCCAAATATAGAACAATGAATTTCACATTTATCATGTTTCTGCTTTTATTTACAGTTTACAAATTGTTTTCCATGGAATAGTTTTTACTTTTCCCATCCATCAGTTGGGCCGAGTCGGCTTCTCTCCTCTTCCCGCTGACATTCACCTTCACGTTTTGCACCGAGGGCCCCCGTGGGTCCCGGCTCCTGCCATGTGCTCTTTCTGTCCCTGATGGGGGTGGGTCTTAGGCTCTTTCCTTCCACATTTTAATTTTTCCGAATACAGTTTTTGATTGCAAAATGTATGCCCGGGCGAAGCGTCTCCTCGTTTTGTTCACATATAAGTAGGCGTCATCTGTCTGTTTTTTTTTTTTTTTTAATGTTTTATTTTGTAACTTATCTGCTGATGCAGCATCACTTTTGTTTTCAGTAAATGAAAGGAGAACATTTCCACCCACTTAGCAGTTAGGCAAAGGAAAGGAAAAAAGCTTGAGTGCTCAGCAGTTCTTTGAGATGAGATAAGTACGTGATGTATTTACATTTCATTCTGCTGCACGGTTTGGTTCACATGTCGGCATTTTGTATTTTCTGTCGTTTGGTGGTTATTCAGGTTTTTACTCGATCCTTTTTAAGACGTGAATTTTGATCCTATATAGAGTTTCCATTAAAACAGAAAGTTTTTTTTTTTTTTCAGGCATAAAGAATTACTTTGCTACAGAACACAACGGATTATGTTCAGACTGCTGTTGAACAAACACATATTTCAAATTATTCATATGACTATTGGTCAAATCCTGCAGACTGCTAGCAAACATGAAAATAATTCAGACTGAGTGTGATGAATTCTTTTCCAGAAGCAAATGAACTATTGCTGAATTAAAACAAGAAAGAGAATTTTACTGCTCAATTTGTATGTGGAGGGAAATGATGAAGGACAGTGATTTGCTATTACGGATTTTTTTCCCCCATAGCAGCAGAAAGTTTCAAAGTTTCAGAGTGGGCTTGATATATTTTTCTTTCAGTTTTCAATCCTTTGTTCAGAAAAACCAACATTCTGGCCTAAGAAAATAGAAATATCTTCCAAATGTAGGCCGATAATGATAACATATTTAAGTGCTACGTAGAAAGTGTTTTAACCTAATGTTTTCAGGCATTAGCGGTAGAGTATGAGAGTTGAACACTTCGAAAACCTCGAGGTATGGTATGCAACAGAGAAATTCACCCTTTTTAATCTGCAGTGCTGTTTTGACAGCACCACACAATGAAGTTGCAGAATAATCAATCCCATTACTCACAGAGTTCCCTGTAGTCAGCCCCACACCCTGCTCCGCCCGCTGGCAACCACAGTCTTGCCTTTTCCAGAGCGTCACGTAGATGGGATCGTACAGAACGTAGCCCTTTGAGTCAGCTGCTCTCACCGAGTGTAACACGTTCGGGATTCATCCGTGTCGTTGCACGTTTACTGTGCATCGCTGAGTCGGATGGTTGGTGCCTGACTTTGTTGATCGTTCATCAGCAGAAAACCATTTGGAGTTTTCCCCAGTTTTTGATGATTCTGAATAAAGTCACTGTAAACATTTGCATACAGGTTTTCTTTTGTGAACATACATTTTCGTTGAAGTTGGATAAATACCTTGAAGTAGTTGCGGGCTCGTATGTTAACTCGATAGGCAGCACCGGCCAGGGTCTGTACCCCTGGCATCCTCACCAGCAGTGTATGAGCCCCAGTTTGTCTGCATCCTCGTCAGCACCTGGTTTTATCAGTTTTCTCCCCTCTATTCTAATAAGTTGTTACTGTTTTTTTTTTCTTTTTTAGGGTGTCATTTTGCATTTTGTGGAGCAACTTTTTGTAATCTTAGTTGCTGCACATGTACCTTCTTTGGCGAAGTGTCTGTTAAAATCTTTTGCCTGTTTTAAAAATTGAGTTATTATGTATTATTGAATTTTAATAGCTCTTTATATATTCAGGACACAAATCCTTTATCTTACATGCATTTTGCTAGTTCTACCAATCTGTGGCTTTTCTTTTTCATTCACTTAATAGTATCTTTTCCAAAGTAGAAGTTTTAAATTTTGATGAAGTCCAATTTAATCAATCTTTTATTAATGAGTTGTACTTTCATGTCATAGCTAAGAAATCTTTGCCAGGGTTACAAAGATTTTCTCCTTTGTTTACTTTTAAAGTTGTATAGTTTTAGGCTTCACACTTAGGTCTGTGATCCATGTTAGGTTCAATTTTGTTTATGAGGTAAGGCATGAATGAAGTTTTATTTCTTTGCATGTGGCTAATTGTTCTAATGACATTTTTTTTTTAAAAGACTGTTCTTTCTTCGTTGAATTGTCATTGCTTCTGTGTTGAAAATCAATTGGAAAAATATATGTGAGTCTATTTCTTACCTGTATATTTTGTTCCTTTGAGGAAGTTTTTTTGTATTTTTAGTTTGCTGAGATTTTTTAAACAAATTGATGTCACATTTTGTCAAATGCCTTTTCTGCTTCTGTTGAGATGATCATATGTTGTTTTCTTTTTTAGTCTGTTGATATGATGAATTACATTAATTGATTTTTGAATATCGAACTGCCCTTGTATTTCCTGGATAAGTAACACTTGGTCATGATGTATTGTCCTTTTTATAAATTGCTTTATTCAATTGGCTAATATTGTGATGCTCTTTTTGTCCTTTATTTATAAGGGATATTGATCTTTAGCTTCTTTCCTTGCAATGTCTTTGTCTGGTTTTGGTATTAGGATAATGCCGGCCTTGTAAAGTGAGTTCAGAAGTGTTCCTTATCTTCTCTTTTCTGGTGGAGTTTGTGTAGAACTAAACACACAAGCGGTGGTATTTCTTCCTTAAATAGTTAGTAGAATTCACCAGTAAAGCCGTTTGTACCTGGAAAATTTAATGAGAGTAACGAACAAAGGCAGGGAAACAACCGAGAATTTGAAAATGAGGTAAAGACAGGAGTTAAAGGGTTCAGATAGGAAGCAGTTGAATCCAAAGAGAAGCGGAACGGATTTAACATGTTTAATTGAAGAAGAAGACGAGGAAGAGAAGAGAAGGAGAAGGAGGAGGGAGGAAAAGGGGAAGGAGAGGAGGAGAAGACCCATTGTCACTGGTGCCCAAGGACTGATATTAAAACTATATTTCAAGAAAAAAGAATAAACGAAACTATATTCCAAGAAGAAGATAAACAAAACAATGGAACAGAACGAATACTTAAAACTACGTTCTGAGAATACGCTCTGAAAGTAAGAGTACACTTAAATCTAAATATTGAAATGGTCCTGAGAAGGCCTGGGCCAATGGACTGGAATAATCGGTTTTGGGCTGTAATATGCGAGTAAAACTAAAAGGCTTTATTGACAAAAAAATTCCCTATGTTCTCCAGGCAAAAAGACGATATTACTAATAAAGGAAAGAAAATTAGACTGGCATTAGATTTCTCAAGAGCAGCATATAAAACAAAGAGTTAACAGCCAAGTATTGTTTTTTAAGAAGACTTAAGGGAAGAAAGTGTGAGCCAAGAATTTTAGATCCAGTTGAACTGTTCTTTAAGAATCGAGACTGTAAAAATAATTTTGAAAGGACAAGAACTCAGGGAATATTCTACTCAGGACCCTTTCCTGTGTCCAACTAGAGGAAGAGCTTGATCAGACCAACAAAAACCAGGAAATTTTGGTGAACGACTGATGGTGGCAGTTCGACAGAATTTATTGTAGATTAAGACAAAAACAAGAGTGGAAATGTGGGCGGAAGAAAATGTGTAAAAGGCATGTCTTCTGACGAAGCTGACAAAGGATGTTACTAACGAATAGGAGAGAAGAGAGAGAAAAGGGGGAAACGGGGGAGAGCATCGATTGTCGTGTAGTTAATCGGTGAGGGTCGAGGGAAACCATTTTAAACTGAAACACAAGGTAGTAAAGTGTCAAGCAAGAAAAAAGGAGATATCGCGTTGAGTCAGATGACCAGCGGTTTGTGGAATACTGCCGTCTTCATGATATTAACTCTTCTACTCTACGAGAATGGGTTCTCGTTCCATTTATTTAGATCTTTGATTTTTTTCCAATAATGTTTGGTAGTTGTCCACATCCAAATCTTGCACTTCTTTTGTTAAATATATCCTAAGTGTTTTATTCTTTTCTATGCTATTGTAAATGGAATTGTTAATTTTCTTTTCAGATTGTTCATTGCTAGTATATAGAAATGCAATTCATTCTTGTCTATTGATTGATCTCGTACCCTGCAACCTTTCCGAACTTGTCTATTAGCTCTAATAGTGTACTCGTGGATCCCTTAGGCCAGGGGTCCCCCACCCGAAGGCTGCAGACTGATACCAGCCTGTGTGGCCTGTTAGGAACTGGGCTGCACAGCAGGAGGTGAGTGGCAGGCGAGCAAGCGAAGCTTCATCCTGTCTGCAGCCGCTCCCCAGCGTGAGCATCACCGTCTCAGCGCCACCCTGGATCATCAGGCATTAGACTCTCCCCGGAGCATCAGTCCCTGGTGCCAGACGGCTGTCTTAGGACTCTCTGTGCACAAGATCATGTCGTCTAACATGGATACATGTATTTCTTTTACTCGCCCAATTGCCTCGGCTGGAACCCTTTTACGGTGTTGAGTGGATGGAAGTGGTGACGGTGAACATCTTGTTTTGCTCCTGGTCTTAGGGGAGAAAATTTTCCGTCTTTCAGCATAAGGTGTGATGCTCTCTGTGGGGCCGTGTAGGTACCTGTCGTGAGGACTGAAAGCTCCCTTCTATTCTGAGTTTATTGTGTTGTCGTGATGAAAGCGTGTTAGATTTTGACAAATGCTTTCTCGGTATCTATTGAGATGATCGTGCGGTCTTTGTTTTAATTCTGTTATTATGGTGTATTATGTTGATTGATTTTTATGCATTGAATCAACCTTGAATTCCTGGGATAAATCCCAGTGAGTTATGGTGAATATTTTTTATGTTACTGGATTAGGTTTGCTAGTGTTTTGTTGAGAATTTTTATGCCTATAATCATAGTGGATAGTGGTGTGTGTGGTTTTCTTTTCTTGTGATGTGGTTTTGGTGTCAGGGTAATAATAGACTCAGAGTATGAGCTGGGAGAATGTTTTCTCCTATTCTATTGTTTGGTAGACTTTGTGAAGGATAAATATTAATTCTTTAAACATTTGGTAGAATTTACCAGTGAAGCCATCTAGTTACCTGATGCTTTTGAAAAAAATAAAATCTGTATTTAGTTTTACATGCATCAAAGACTAATACATTGATACTTTGTGTCATACTTGGGTTATCACCTTAAGAGTTTGCTTATTTAAATACCTTTGGAAATAACTTATCTTCCCAAATGAATTATGAAAGAATCAGATATGTCGGTAATTGAGTAGTTGAAAATTTATAGTTTTCCCAGCCCAAGGGCCATGTTTGATAGACTCAGTTGTCTTTTAACTGATTAAAACCATTAATTGAACAAACCCATTCATTTAGTAGACTTTATTGCACATCAGTAATGTGTTAGATTTAGAAGAGAAATTTTGACATAATGTTCTAATTTGCTACTGCTGGAGAGACTTTATCTGTAATGTACCTAAACAATTGTATACTGGTAAAGTGGGAGTTTCTGATTGCCCAAAATAATTGTTCATTTGATCATGACATTTTTTAAACTATAATTTTAATTTGCCCTACCCTTAATCTTATTATTTGGCATTTAATTATTTATTCCTTTTTGAAAACCCAGCCACAGATTTTCACTTGATAGTCTCATTGTTTGCCAAAGTATAAAAGACTAGTAAAAAGTTTTGTTCTTTCTGAGCCTGTAATATCTGACATTTTGTTCTTAAAGTAATTAATTATGATTTAACCAGAGCGATTTGACCTCGGGACTTTAATTAATAGTTATTTATTTTTAATAGAATTGCTACTACTATGGATCAAGGAAGATGAACATGAAAATAAGACCCTAAGAAAATTTGCTAATTGCTAATTTGATAATTTCTTATAGTTCACTTTATTGTTGCCTCTCTTTTAAACAAAGCCAGCTATAAAGTATTCTTAGGTGAATAAAAACATGTCTTTTTCATACTTTAAAAAACGTCAACTGATGTCTAAAAGGTTTAATAGCCCCAGTTCAGAAAATTCCAAAGAATTGCTCAGTCTGAAGGATATTTTTAGAGGTGGAAAGAAAGGAAATTGTGCTATCAAGAAGCAAGTGAGAGTCTCAGAGTGAAAAATCTGCAGCGAGATGAATCGTCAATCACTCTTCGAGGTCTATTTCTTCCTATTGGATTTTCTTCTTTTGGCCTGGTGACGCAGTCAGTGAAAGATCGTGATTTCATGCAATTCATTTTATGACTATACTGAAAAAGAGGTTAATAAAACTTGGGAGACTTCTGAGTTCTAGTAAAACCATTAAGAAGGAACTAATGTGATAATAAAATGAAAAGCAATTCAAGACTTATCAGCCTAATAAAGAATATTACCAGATATCTTGCCATAATAAAAATCTTCGAAAATGAAACAAAGGGGGGGGGGGGAAACTCTACCAGCTCAGATTAACAATCTTTTGTAATGGGCTCGGCTCTCATTAAATCAGCCATGATATCTCAAAGAGGATGTTTAATCATCCGGTGATTGGTAACCAGATTCATGGGAGAGTTACAGAGGAATTGTGAGCATGTGGCTAGACATACAAATTGTGAGCATGTGGCTAGACATACAAAGTCTAGCCGCAAAGATGTGTATCTTTTGGTACTCAGCTTTTCTGGGATGTAGTTATAAGCCGTGCTTTCCTCTGCAAGGCAACGAAGCAGTCGTATGCTGTGCTGAAATAATACTGCCGTTCTGCCGCGAAGCACAGAGTCGTCCATCGATACTGAAGGCAGTTGGATGTCAAGGAATGCTTTGTAGCAGATGGCAACATGCACCCTCCATTTTTACAGTCTTGAAGGAGAAAGACGATTAAGTGTTCAAACTTGGACTCTAATTCCTTCTTACGGAGGAAAGGCTGGCTTTCCCCTGAGTGGACTTGTGCCCGTTCTGTCTTGTTTCCACACGGCATTTCAGAGCACACAGAGCTTACATTTCACAACCAGCAGGAAGCATAAGATGAGCCATCAAGAAAGTAACCGGAGTCACAGCAGTGCCAGGTGCCGCCTCTCGCTCAGCATGTCTGCCCTCAGCTCAGCATCCCCCACGGATTTCTCAGCAGCCTTCCGTCCCGGGCTTGTCTCCTTCTCCCTCATGCTCTTCAAGAATCTACTCCTTCCAGCAACCTCAAGCTGCTTCTGGGAGTCCAGCAAAGCCTTAAAAAATCTTACTGTTTTGGATTCTTCTCTCTGCAAAAAACAAAAACAAAAACAAACAAACAAAAACCATGCTTACAGATGGTGAGCTTTCCTGTAATAGTCTCCAGTAATTATAAAATTGGAATCACCTCCTCCCTTCGTGTTGGATGACAGGTAACTGAGAAGCGATGTGCCCCAGGCTGTGAAAAAAGTGGCTGACGGGCACGCAGGTGTCCTCGGACCTTGCCATGTGCCCGGGAAGTTAATTCACACTAGGCCGGTAGAAGCCAATGCTGGTGCATTGTCAAGTCTGTAATATGTTTTGCAGAAGTATATAAAGCCATCGGATGAATCAGTATGGTACATCTTCTTGGAACATTCAACATGCAACATTTTTTGAAAAAAATTAAGTCCTGTGCTGATTAAGCCATCGTTTCTCAGCTCCCCTTACCCTTGCGGGTTCAGCGTGGTGGTAATGGGGTTGCTGTGCCAGCTGCCCCCTTTTAGGCTCTGCCAAGAGGGGGTGCTACAGGGTGGCTGCAAGGCAGGGGTGGGCAGGGAGGAAGGAGGGACCTGCTGTTTCCGGTACGCTCCCTGTCGCTGACCACCCAGACTGCCTGGTCACAGAGTCAGGTGTTCCAGTAGCAATGATCGCTTTCAGTTGGCAGGGCCCCTGCCCCCGACCCCAGCCCAGAACCAGTCTCACTGGCTTCTTAGAAACACCCACAGTGGCCACCCCTGTCCCCTCCTCTGTGGGGCACCTCCTCTCTGCCTCTGGGCTTGAACAGTCCTCTCCTCTTTCCTTTGTCCACCCCCACCCCCCGCCCCCAGGCGAGCTGGTTGCTTTCAGCATTTCAGTCACTGTGAATGTCAGTTACACTATTCGCATTGCTTAGGTTGCCAATGCTTGGTTATCAATTTTTTATGTTAAATTCTCTGTTAAAAAAAAAAAGAAAGGGCCAGACCATGACTGACACAAGTACTTCAATCAGTATTTGCCGTTATATTAAAATACTTATAAAAATCTGTGGAGTAGAACACAAAATTTATTTATATTTAAAAATAAAACTGAAAAACTTTTTCAGAGGAATGTCACATTTCTTCAGAAATTCCCCCTGTATTTCCTTCTGGGAATAATCTTCCTTGTCTTCCGTTAAGGATTCTTTAGTGGGGAAGTTTTTGAAGCATAGACTTCATGAGTTATTCCCAAGGGCATATCAATGCCTTTGTTTAAAGAGATGGAGGTGGTGGTTTGGTCAGGAGGATAACTTTTAGCAGCTCTCCATACATTTTACCTATGAGCAAGTCAGAGTGTATCTTCAGAGATTAAAAGCGTGTGGCTTTCAATGAAGCCATCTGAGCAATGATCAGAAAATGGCCATGGATTGGTTTCAGAAGTGGTTTTCCTGGGCTCTGTAAAATTCTAATAGAAAGCTGCAGCTCACGTAGAGCTGCCTACCCCATATGGACTGGGTAGTTCATGCATGAATCAGAGCTTTAACCAGCCTTCGGAGATGGCATAAGTCACAACTTCTGATTCGAGCCAGAATTGAACTAGCAGCTGTGGTTTGTTCTGTTCACTGATCAGTGAAGCTTCTGTTTCACGTTGGAATACCCGTGCATATGCTTGGCAGGCTGATGGAGTCTTGTTTGCAACTCCCAGAGAAGACATAACCATGGAGCATTACCTTTCTTGAATAGGCTCCCAATGTTCTTTTCCAAGTAAATAAGGCAAGAGAACAGGGAGAGTGGAAACTCATTCTTGAGAGTGTATCAAAGCTCAAATCGTTCATAACGCAGTTTCGTATCAGGAGATAGATTGGACTTGCATTTCTAAAGTTGTAAACACAACAGGAATTAGTTATAAATGGGTACATAGCTTCCTCGTTCTCCAAAGAGAAAACCAGGGCATGGAAATGAGTTATGCTATGGCCCAAAGTGAAGAGCTCTCCAGTAATAGTGGGGTACAATGCGCGGAGTAGATTGGGATCAAAGAGGGTGCCCAGGTGGGCTCGGGTCCAGATCCACGGAGGTTATGGAATCTACGCGTAGCTTTCTTCCATTGTGAAATGAGGAAAATTGAGTAAATAGGAAAGACAGGATAGTCTTTATGGGAAAGGAACTCCTAACAGGGCAACCTGAGCATGGCGTGGAAGAGAAGAGGACCAATCCCATACCTCTGCCCGATCGCCAGTCAAACGTTGAGAGCAGAGAGAATCCGCGCGATAGGAGAATTATCTATACAGAACATCAAGTCATTTCACATGACGCGTCCCCGAGTCATGGGAGTGCAGAATAGGAACCTGTGACGAGCCCTGGCTGGCTCCCCGCAGAGAGATACCCTTCTCTAGTTCCCGGTACTAGAACTATCCTTTAAAATAACCAAGCCTAGAGTTAATTCACCTGAGAAACAAAAACTTGGACACAACACAGTATAAATCCACTTACTGAATTAAATTTTTAGAAATGAAAGCCATGTTCCCCAAAGGGTTTTTCAGGGTACCATGAGATGCTTCTGAGAAGTTTTGCAGATTTTAAACATCTTTTTTTTCAACTTTATTGGAACACACAGTTCTTTTTTTTTTCACCTAGCTTCTCTTAAAAGCCAGTGGAACTTGTATTTTGAAGATCAGTCTGGGAAATGGCGGAAGGTATTCCCACACGTATAGAAACACAAACAAATACTGATATCTTCTTTTTGGGTGTAGTCTTTTCGACAGTTTATGGGAGCTTATTCTTAAGTATCTCGATCTAAAGAAAATGAATGTGATAATTATAAGGACTATTATTTTGGTAGTCTGCTTTCCAGGCAGATGGTAGGATTGGACTTCCCTAGACTCTTGAAGTTGGGTATAGTCGTGAGACTTGATTTGGTCAATAAAACGTGGGCAGAAGCCTAAGATCTAGTTAGTGCACCAACTACCCCATTCACTTCTCCCTGCTGTAACATTCTAGATGGGAGAGTCCTCGTCAGACTGTATTTAGTGAAGATGATATGGAGCAGAGCCTGCTCCTTGCTCCCCACCAGCTGATGCATAATGGGCACGTAACATAAGAGAGAAATTATTTAATTTTTTTTTTAGCCATGGAAACCGTGGAATTGTTTCTCACAGTGGTGCAATTCAGCTTATTCTGACTGATGCAGAATTTGCTACTCGGAGCCGGGGTACTGACATAGCAAGAAAATTATAATTCATCATTGGCATGAAGAAGGTTTTAGGCAGTGGAGAAATTGTTATAAAATCTGGAGAGATGACAATCCGTGTTATGCGGTGGCAAAAAATTTGGTTAAACTGTTGCCCACAGTAACTGGGAAGGCAGATTACGCGCCTAATGGATTTGTAGCTCCGGAGAAGGAGGCAGAAAAACAGAATGTTGGTGATGTGTGTGGGTTTCTGGTGGCTGCGTCTGACAAGGTGTCGTGAGACAATGTCAGAAGAGAATTCGGTGGGTTCCAAGCAGGAGTTAACGGGAAATTCGAGGCTTTTTAATTGAAGAAAGGCTGACCGATTTTAAACTCCAGACAGCAGAAGATAAAATGGAGAGAGCCTTATGGTAATAAAAATAATGTTAAGCCCGAATCTTGCAGCAAAGGGCATGGCCTCCTGGCCTACTGTTAAAAACCATGCAACTGCCTATATCTCCTTGGCTATCACACCCTTACGGAAACCCGTGAGGACTAAGGTGCACCAGGGTAAAGACCCGAATAAGGTAAGTCTCGAAGGTATGTGCGGGTGTGACTGTTGGCAGATGGAGTTTTTTGGAATCAAATCGATAAGAGGCTAAGTTGTGGCAAGAGAAAAAGTTCCAAATGAATCACTAAAAGAGACCATAATTATTAAAGACTTAAAAATGACCCTTGGGCCCTAGTCATTTAGGGCAAGAAGTGGGCTGAGGAACTGGGCCGATACTGTCTTCAGAATGTCCAAGAGCTAATGTAAAGAGAAGCCAGAATGAGGCTTATGCAGAATGAGGCTCCTGGCGGACAGTGCATTTAGGGACTAATGTCCCCCACACCCAGGGTAGGCCTCATGATAGTTGTCTAGGGCATTTCAGAATTAGAGACCCGCGCCTGCTGCACATCTCTTTTCCAAACAGGAGTGCTTGTCGGAATTGTCTGTGCCCTGTTTCATCCTTGTAAAGTGTGTGTGTGCAGGGTTAGGTAACTTGTTTTTTTAAGTTCATAAGTCTCTAGAACAAGAGGAGCCACATCCAGGTCCAGTTTAGTCATTGTGTGTCACCTTCTGTCATGGACGAATTGTGTCCCCTAAAATTCAAATGTTGAAGCCGTAACTCCTACTGAGACTGTACTGGGACTGGGACCGAGGGCCTTTATAGAGGTGATTAAGGGTAAATGAGGTCATAAGGGTGGGCCCCCAATCCAGTAGGGCTGGCGTCTTTAGAGGAAGAGGAAGAGTCACTAGGGACGCACAAACAGAGGAAAGCCCGTGTGACGGCGCAGCAAGAAGGTGGCATCTGCAAGTCAAGGGGACGAGGCTCGGGAGGAACGAGCCCCGCGGACGCCTCGGCGGGCCTCCAGCCTCCAGGCCTGCGCGAGTCCATTTCTGTCGTTGACGCTGCCCGGCGGTGTTAGGCCAGCGCGAGCCGAGTCGCACGCCTCCTGACGAGAGACACCGCGCGTGCCCCGGAGGTGCCCGGTCCGCGCGTGGCTGGCGGAGCTCCTGAGTTGTCTCGGGGAATGAGCAAGTGGACTTCGGGAGAAAACCAAATTGTTTGGCAACTTGAGAGGTGGATTGCAGCTATCATTAAGGCTCCGCAGCTGTTCGCCATACGGGGTAGGCGTGTACTTCCCCGACCCCTTGGAGACGCGATGGTCACGTGGCTCGCGTGGCCAATGAAACGCGAGCAGCAGCGACAGGTGTTTCTTCTGGGCGGAATCCCTCAAGGGCCAATGTACAGTTGTCTGTCTCCCCTTTCCTCTGCTCTCACGTCTGTGATGTCCCAGGTGGTAGAGTGTCTGTCCCCCTCTGTCCCTGAAGGCAGGTGACACGAAGCAGAGTCCTAGCCGATCTATCACAGTCATGAGCAAGGATGAGAAACAACGTTTTCAGCCATTGAGATTTGGGGACTGTTTATCATTGTAGCGTAACCTAGTCTATCTCGACTAAACCAATCAATGATAAGGGTAGGGACAATTTCCAAAATTTTCATAGCATTTGTGTAATAGGATCAATTAATTCAACATTTTGGAGTGTGTTTTTCATTAGACAAAGAAGTAGAGCTGACGTCCGGGGATATCCATCAATCCCTGAACTGTCCCTTCTATTCAATGGTGATGCTATTGAGTCACTGTTGGAAGAACTCTTAAGTTAATTTGTCAGTAGCAGTAACGGATTCTCTGAAAACCGTGTATGCTTCTCCACTCGGCCGCCTCTAGTAAGGCAAGGGTTGCATGTAATCGTCAGGCAGAGCGAGCCTGGGCCCCAGCCCACGTCAGTTCCGTTCACACGGTGCTACAACAGATGAAGGCCGGGTCGTCACTGAAGCTTTAGATCATGTTCAGCTGAAATGTGAACCGCAAACCAGACATGGACCGGCGGCCCACAGGTTGTAAATGTTTAAAAATCCAGAGGCAGCAAGTCCTCGCCTAACGCCGTCGATAGGTTGTTGGAGCCTCAGCGGAATGACATGGAGTGAGACCTGTTTTGCTGCAGATCAGCTGATGTAAACAGGAGTTAAGCTCCTGCGGCGTCTCGTCATTGTCACAACAAAATGACGTCGAACAAAGCGGTATGACTCCAAGACCTGCCGTATAGCCACCTGAGGATACACTTGCATGCCTTTTTGAATAATGAGATTCACATTCCCGTTACACGCAGTTCCAGTGACTCATTGACAAACTCTACGAATGTTGTCCGCTGCACTGTTACAGTAGGGAGTCAACAGGGTGAATTGTTGTCTGTTGTGTACTTGGATAGTCTCTAACAGTCCTTCAGAAAGCAGAGTCTCAAGGGGGTGTGTGTGTGTGGCGGAGAGGGAGAGGGAGGGAGAGAGAAGGAATTTTGAAGAAACTCTTAGAAAGGATCGCATGTGAGGGAGAAGGTAGGATTTTGGTCTGAATCGAAGCGCTGCCCCTTCAGGAAGCCGTGTTCTGCCACATTGGCGCAACCAATCATTTTGCACAGTGTCATCTGCAGCTAATTGCCCCAAGTGGCCTTTGACCCAAACTGGGTCCTCCCTGAGCTCTCCGGCCTTGCGCCAGTCTCTCTCTGGTGGCCGAAGCTGTAAGGGACAAAGCTTGGAGTTGCCGACAGAGGGGTCTCTCCCCTCCCGGACGTCTGGTGAGAAGGGGAGGAACGAAGCGGGTGCATAGAGGGGAGCAGAGGCAGAAAGAGGCCTGGCCGTGTTCTAGGGCTCGGCCTCATTTGCTCGTGCCAATCACAGCCCAGTGCGCTGTGTGTCAGCTTCCCGCGGCTGCTGGAACGAGGTACCGCAGACTGGGTGGCTTAAGACAACAGCCACTTATCCTCTCGAAGTTCCGGAGGCCAGGCATCCAAGATCAAGGTGTTCTCAGGATTTGGTCCTTCTGAGGGCTCTGGGAGAGAGAATCGGTCCCACGCCTCCCTCCCTGCCTCTGGGGACGGTCGGCAGTCCTCCGGCGTCTGCCTCTGTTAGCAGGCGGCATTCTCCCGTGTCTCTTCCTTGTCTTCTCTGTGCTCTGTGTCTCTTCTCTTTTTATAAGGACACCAGTCATATTGGATTAGGGCTCCCCCTAATGACATCATCTTAACTCGATCACATCTGCGAAGACCCTGTTTTCAAAAAAGGTCACATTCACAGGGGCCAGGGACATAATTCAACCCGTAACATCTTGTCATATATTTTTTTCCCTTAAGCTTCTTAGAAGTGATTTCTATCTCTTGCCATTTCACTTGGATAATCAGAAGAGGTTCCCGAGGCGGAACTTGAGGGCCTGAAGGCAGAGTGCGCATGGGGGACGGAACCCTGAAGCGAGTTCCAGAAGGATTAATCAGTGTCGGGGGAAATACTGGATGGGGAGCTGAATTACGAAAATGGCTCGAGGAAGGGGTGAGTGCAGTTGCAAACACTGTTGGCTCAACAGTTACGATATGATTAGCGCCGCTGGAACTCTCGCAGAGCTTCGGGAGAGAGAGAGAAATGCAGCTCGAAACTGCCAAAGCACAAACATGGAGGCGGCATTGCTGACACGTGTAAGTGGCAAGATAGGAGACGTTCTACACAAAACAGGATACGGCATAACCGTCGGTCTTCATGTGGAAATACCAGGAAGTACCAGGAGACTTCTCTTTACCACTGTCTGGAAATTAATGATAGCAGCAGCCATGTTTTTAAAAAGGCACACTCAGCTGTATTCGAGCATATTGGTGGACGGCCAATTTTCATACTGATACGAGACTGCAATAACTGCTGACATTATCCATACTATTGCAGGGGTCTCAAGAAAGAAGGCACTTTTTGTCGGAATGGTTCGAAAAGGTCTCATGGAGGACTTAAAATATCAGCTATGTTTGATGAATCATGGTAGATACTAATCTCAGGTCCGGGGTTGCAAGTCATGACTTGAAGCTGGAATTTTTAGGGCCAGTGCGATTGAACCCCTGCTGGAATGGCGTTACTGGAATTCAGATAGTCACCATTCGACGACGGGCATCCATTCAGACTTCCAGTCTCTAGACAAGCGTGACAATGGCGGAAAACTTACAGAATGTGGGTTTTCTTCCCAAGTAGTCAAGGTACTCCCTTTTTAAAAAATCTTTTTTTTTTTTAATTAGAAGATCAGAGAACAGTCAAATCAGTCTCTAGAATTTATCAACCAAAGGCAGTAGGTACTTTAGCTCAATAAGATAAAAGTATGTGGATTTGAAATGTAAGTAATCCTATATTAGAATTATACAAGACAGCCTTTAAATCTCAATCCAATAATTGTATTAACCAATGGTACTCCAATAAACTTAAAAAAAAAATCTCGATCCAGTTTCTACCTCATCTTTTGGGATATAAAGAGAGCTGTAGACTTCGAAGGGATATAGATGGATTTAGGACATTGATCACCAAAAAGGACGAGTAGATGTTATTAAAAAGTATGCTAACAAATAGGTCAAGTTTCCTATTTCTAATTTGTTTCAAATTTCAGGAAGAAATAAAATATTGAAAGAGAAGAAAAGGAAGAAAGCACAGTGTCTTGTTTGTTGAGGCCCCTCTGGCATTTCATACTGATTATGGTATCTTACTAATTAGTAGTTTCTTTTAAAAATATGAAGTATTCAAGAATAAAAAGGGTTCTTGGGTAATGTAGTTCTACCTCCCCCTCCCCACTCCTTAATTTTTACTCAAGGGTACCCATGATCACAGGTTTCATAGGTATACACCTGGTGATATTCTGTGCAATTCATAGTATTCAAAAGGTAGCACACAGTGTATGTTGATTTGAATTTTTTTTCACCCCGAAGATCAGTCCACGTGGATCCATGAAACACCGTGCCTTTTAAATAAGAAATGGACCTCTCCCATACGGGTGTATCATGTTTTTAATCTCACCATCAATATAGTTTAGGTTGTTTATAATCTTTTGCTATTAGACACAATGAATTTTTTTTGATATATACATGACTTCATCCACGTGCGAGTATACCCATAGGATAAATTCCTCAGAGATAAACGTGACAGACGGGTCGGTCAGGAGGTTTTAACAATGGGAGTGAAGACTTAACCACCCTTGGCAGGTCCGGGGCAGCGAAGATAGGGAGAAATGCATGCAGTCTCAGCCGGAAGCACCTGAGCGGGTGGTCCTCACAAGCCCACTAGGAAGCCGCTGCGGTTCCCAGGGACATCGCGAAGCTGTCACCGAGGACCTGTGCGGTGCAGGGGGCCTGGCGCTCTGCAGCCTGCCGGGCACATCTGTGCCTCTCACCTCCCAGGGTGCCTGGCTCCACCTGCGACCGGAAGATAATGGTGGGGAGGGCTCCTCTCTCTGCTTCTCCTCTGCCAGGGCGTCTCCTTGGAGGAGAGCTCAGTGTCTCCTGGGATGGGGGTTCTGGGATGTGGAGCCCCTCGCTTTTCTTGATGATGCGCAGACTTGAGAAGAAGGTGTGGCGAGGAAGCATTGAGAACCGAAAACCTGCCTGAGCGACGTGCAGAGAAGTGCTGCGAACCTCAAATTTTAGTCGGCTTCTGCCTCATTGCCGCTCAGAGAGGTTGTACTAATTTACATCTCCAGCCGAGAGCGCGGAACGGTATTCCTAAGAATGCCTCTTTCCTTCCACTCTTAGCCAACACGATGGGTTACGCAAAAGTTTTATCTTTGCCAAACTAATACTGGAAAATAATATTCGGTTGTAGTTTCTAACTCGTATTTTCAAATGATGCGATTGGGTGTTTTTCATAGTTTTAAAAGCTGTTTCCCTGCCCCCCCTCGTTTCCTGTACGTTTCTATCCTTTGCCCGTTTTCATCAAGTTTCTTAATGACTTGCAGGTCCCTTTGTCACGGTGCTGCAAACATATATCAGTATCGCTATTTATTTTTGCTATGCAGAAAATTTTAATATTCTTTACTCAGATTTAAGTAATCTTTTATTTATAGCTTTTGAATTTCGTGTCATGCACAGAAAGGCCGTCCCTGCTTTGAGATCATAAGGGAACGTGTCCATGTTTTCTCCAACAGTATTTACAGATTTTTGCAAATTTAAATCTTTGACCCGTTTGTAATTTATTTTGGTATGACGAATGTGCTAGGTATCCAACTTACTATTTTTCACATGAACTGAAAGAAAGCAGAGGATTCTAGAGTTCTCGCGTTCTTCCTAATGATTTCTGGAAGTTACGGTTTCCAGACGCCCCACCCGTAGGTCCCGTCGGGCAGGCAGAGGACTGGGACAGACCTTTCGGGTCGTGGCTGCGTGGGAGGAAGGAGAGAGCTTGGCACGTTCACGGGAGGGAGTAAGACCAGCCTGTGGACGAGAGGAAGACACGAGGCCGGTCCGCAGCGGGGGTCACTCTGGAAACCCCTCAATACCAGGCTGTGGCGGCGAGGAGCAGGTTTGAGCGTGGATCTGCGGTCATCGTGTTATGGGAGGTTTGGCGAGGGTGGCTGGCGGAGCAGGGCAGCCCGAGGGAGGCACGTCACAGCGCCAGGCCCAGCCCACCCCCTGCCGGCCGTTGCTCCGGGCTGCGTGGCCGCAGAGTTGTCGGAGCTGCCGCACCGACGGCAGCAGGTTTCAAAGCAGCACGCTAGGTAGCATCCCTGGGGGCTGGCGTTCAGCTGCCGCTCCCGAGCGGACCCCTGAGGACTCGACGTCAGACCCAGCGTCCCCAGGAGGTGCTCAGGTTGTGCCGGGCTATGGGTGAGTTTTACCTGAATCATCTCATTGAATCTTCACCTGCCGTGGATAGAGACTTAAAGAAATCCACTGACCGGTGCAGGTCACAAGGATCAGAAATGGGGGAACTGGGCTGAGCGATTGTTCCGTTAGAGTTGAACGCGTCCCTACACACTGGGACGGACAAAGAAGTAATCCTGAATCATTGCCGTGCATCCTCGTCTCAGCAGGTGCCTGCCGGCCTGGATTTCGGGAACTTCTGTGGGGAAACCCCGCCTCCCAGACCTCCTGTCCCGGTCTGTCCAAGGCAGACCACGGCGTTCGTGAGAGAGGGTTTAAAACGCGAGGCCGGGGCTGCAGGTGGTTTCTTTGTCCTTCGCCTTCTCTGCAGGGCACATGAAGCAGAGATTTGGTTATTTTTCTGGAAAGCAGGAGGCGAAGAGGTGGCTCCTTCATGTTCACTTGCTATTTCTGTGCAGTCGTAAGACGACCAAGGTCCTAGGATGGACCGTATTTACATACGAGGGAGGGGGCACACAGCCTGAGCCCTTGGCTAGCAGACTGGCCCCCCACTCGCGGTGGTCTCCCTGTGGTCTGGGCGAGGGCGGCTACGTGGGCAGCCGCCTGGCCCGTCGTACAGGCTCCTGCTCGGACGGGCTCTGTGCTCGGCTTGAGGACCTGCTGACGCTGCCTTAGAGTTCCTCCTAGTTTTTAAACGAGGAAACCCTCGTTTTCATTTGGTGCCGGGTCCCGCACACGGAGTGGTTGTCCCTGCCTGTCGCAGCGTGGCGAGGGGCACCTGTGGCAACTTGGGCTGGGACACTTTGCTGACCGCCGGTTCCGCACCTGTGCCTCGGGCTGGGTGATGAGCTATCGGACGCGCAGGTGCAGCGAGCGGGTTTGGATAAGGCTGTATACAGGTCGCCACCCTCTCTCTTTGCTCGGCCCCTCTAACCCCCTGCTGCCTTCCTTGCTGTAAACATCCACAACTTGCACTTAAAGCAGCAGAGCTGTTATTGAGAGAAACGAAGGGGCCGAGCTTGCGACTAGGACCTTTGCTCCAAATTCGCAGTTGTTTATCCTCCGAGGCTCCGTGGCCCTGTCTCCCTGAGACTCATGATGTCTTGTAATACATCGCACCTGCCCATTCACGCCGGAAGAACCCCCAGGTGGATCCCGTTTCTCCTGACAGCCTGGCAGCAACACAGCACTTAGACGAGTGGGCGTCGAACTTGGTTCATATTAAATCATTTGCAGAAGTCCAGAAGATCAAACATAAAATAAACTCATACTTGTGGAAGCAGAGATGCCCCGGCTCCTGCACCCTCTTCCCGTCTACCCCACCCTTCCTCCTTCTGCTAGCGTCCTAAAGGGCAAAGGTTAAAACTCCTGGCTTATACCCACGCGTGGTCCTCCCTGTGTTCTTCACAATCTAAGCTTAAATCTGAGTCATTCCAGCTCAGAGCAGTGACAAAAATCACAGGGGTGCGAACTCTGATCGAAGACGCTGCAGATTACCGGAGTAGTTCAAAGGCACTGTTTGGTTCCTTCCACTGGAAATGGCTTTTTAAAAATTCCCTTTCTGCTATTATCTCTCTGACCTTATCCTGCCACGCTCCAAAGAGCTTTTCCCCCAACTTTTATTCCAACTTTCCACGCAGTCAAACCTCTCAGCTAACCTCTCAGATGCTTGTTTTGGTAAACTGCTGAGGGTTTGTAGATTTTCCCAGCTTTGCTGAGATATAATTGACATAACTTTAAGGTGTACGATGTGATGATTTAATATACTTACATGTTGCAAAACGATGAGCACATAGGGTTAATTGCCACCTCTGTCGCCTCACATAATTACCTTTTTTGTGTGTGCGGTGAGAACATTTAAGATTTATTCCCTTATCAATTATCAAGTATGGAATGCCAACTGTAGTTGACTACCGTCAGCACGCTGTTTATCAGACCCCCAGAACGTGTTCATCTCATCACTGGAAGCTGGTACCCTTCCATCAGCATCCCCCACACCCCTCCGCAGCCGGGAACCTTTCTACTCTCCGTTTCTCTGAGTTCGGCTTTTTAGATTCCACGTATAAGTGAGGTCACATGGCATTTGCCTTTCTGTGTCTGATTTATGTACTTAGCATAATGCACTCAAGGTCTGATGCTGCATCCATCCTGCAAATGGCAGGATTTCCTCCTTTTCATGGCTGAGTAATATTCCCTTATAGACATATGTATTACATATATTGTGTCGACTAATATGGTAAGAAAAATACTTCAAAGTCTCTGCTAACTGTGTGTGTGTGTGTGTGTGTGTTGGGTTGTTTCCATATTTTGGCTCTTGTAAGTAATGCTGCAATAAACATGGGCGTGCAGACATCTCTTTAAGATACTGATTTCATTTCCTTTGGCTGCATACCCAGACATGGTGTTGCTGGATCGTATGGTAGGTCTAGTTTTCGGGTTTTGAGGAAACGCCGCACCGTCTTGCGCAGTGACTGAGCCGGTTTCCGTTCTCCCAGCATGGGCGGGTTCTCATTTCCTCCCCTCGCTCACCAGCGCTTGTTATGTGAAGAATAGCCCCCCTGACAGGTGCGAGGTGATAGCTCATTGTGGTTTTGATTTGCATTTCCCTGGTGATGAGTGCTGTTGAGTATCTTTTCAATGTCATTTACATATCTTCCTTGGGAAAAAAATCTATTCAAATCCTCTGCCTATTTTTTAAATTAGACATATATATTTTTCGCTGTTGAATTATTTGAGTTCCTTATCTATTTTGCATGTTAACTCCTTATCAGATAGCTGGTTTGCAAATATTTTTTCCCACTCCAAATTGCTTTTTCATTTTTCCTGATTGTTTCTTTTGCTGTGCAGAAGCTTTTTAGTTCAATGTAGTCTCATTTATTTTTGCTTGTTGCTTGTGCTTTTGGGGTCATATTAAAAAGCCATTGCCAAGACAAGTGTCAAGGAGTTTTTTCCTATGTTTTCCTTGAGGAGTTTTCAGTCCTTATGTTTAAGTCTTTAATTCATTTTGAGTTGATTTTTCTGAGTGATGTAAGATAGGGGCCCAGTTTAATTCTTCTGCATGGGATTATCCAGTTTTCTCGTGTTGTTTATTAAAGAGACTGTTCTTTCCTCATTGAGTAGTCTTGGTTCTCTTGTCTCAAATTAGTTGACTGTATCCGTCTAGGCTTTTTTCTGGGCTCTTGATTCTGTCGCATTGGTCTATGCATAGATATATTTTTATGCCAGTACCACACTGTTTTGATTACTATAGCTTTGTAATAAAATTTGAAATCAGAAAGCATGATGCCTCTAGCTTTATTCTTCTTAAGGTTACTTTGGCTATTTGGGGTCTTTTGTGACTCCATATGAATTTTAAGGTTGTTTTATTTTTATTTCTGCGAAAAAATGCCATTGGAATTTTGACAGGGATTGCATTGAATCTGTGGATCTCTTTGGGTAGTATGGAATTTTAACAATATTCTTCCAATCCATGAACATGGGATATCTTTCAATTTATTTGTATCGTCTTCGGTTTCTTTCAGCAAGTCTTATAGTTTTCAGTGTACAGATTTTACTTCATTGGTTAAGTTTATTTCTAGGTATTTTTTTAAGAAGTACAAATTGGCAGTTACAAAATAATCATGGGGCTATAAAGGACAGCACAGGGAATATAGTTAATAATATGGTAATAACTATGTATGGTATAAGACGGGTACGAGACTTATGGGGGGATCACTTTGTAAGTTATATAAATGTCTAATAACTATGCTGTATGCCTTAAAGTATATAATGTCGAATGTCAACTGTAATTGAAAAATTAAAAAAAAAATTAAACAAAATTTACTCCCAGATATTTTGATGCTATTGTAAATGAGATTGTTTATTCTTTTTCAGTGTACAGAAATGCAACTGATTTTCGTATGTTGATTTTGTATTATGCAACTTTACTGCATTTGCTTCTTAATTCTAAACTTTTTTTGGTGGATTCTTCGAGATTATCTGTTTATAAGGTCATATCATCTGCAAGCAGATTGTTTTGCTTCCTCCCTTCTATTTGCCTCATTTTTACTCTTGAGATTTTTTTTTTATTGGCTGTCATATACTGAGGAATAAAGAGGCTTTCCTCAGATGTCTAGAGATCCTTGGCTGGTGGTTCATTTTTAAGGACAGAGCACTGGAAAGGCGATCGAGACTCCGTGCGCTGGGGGGCCCTGTCATCTGTATGGTGGACTTGCAGGGGCAGCGATTTCACGGGGCCTTCACACCTCCTCATGTCAGCGTCCGCGGATAATGCCCTCCTGCTGCCGCTTCTCCTGGGACGCGCTTGTCCCTTACTGGAGTTTCCGAGCCTTACCTCGAGCCCTCTGATGCATGTCTTCTTATCGTATCCTCGCACGGCACTAATCCCTCGTGGCCAAGTCGCTTCCCAGAGGCTTTATGATTATGTCCCAGAATTTGGGTGAGCCATTATAGAGGTTACGTTTATCTGAGACTATTTTTATCTTGCTCTTATTCTTGAGGGCGTATAATCCCAGGCTATTATTATTTTTCTGTTACTTCAGCGGTATTATTCCATTGTCTCTTGACCTCCAATGATGTCGAAGTCCGTGTCACTGTAATTGTCATTCGTGATTCCGAACGTCTTGCAGAGGAAGCGCTGACAGCCTCTGTTCTGGACTAGCTTCTCAGGGGTTTGGCAGAGCAGCGAGTCTTGTGAGGTGGAGATGGTGTCTGCCTCTGGAACAAGTGGCGGTTTTGCTTAGCATCTCGGAAGTTAGAGACCGCGTCTGACCTCAGGGTCTTCAGCTGTCCTGGGTGAATTGAGATGCCCCCCTTCTGTGTTGGGAGATGTTTTGAGCCCAGCTATGTCTTTTTTTTTTTGGCTTGGAACATAGGAAGTACCGTTTAGACAGGACATTCACAAACTTTAAGTAACTAATCACTTTATGAACTTTTCTGGAGTACTTAATCCCTTTTACATGGTAACGAAAATAATCCTGAAGCTGCAGTTGTTGTCATGGCAATTCGCTCCTGAGGATTCCCATTTAACAACACCAACTGTAACGGTAGCAGACATTGTCTACGTTTTTCTCCTCAATGTTTATTTCAGAGTACTCATGCTATTCTTTTTTTAAACTGAACTCTTGAGACTTTCAGATCAGAGGTGTTGCTATTTCTAAAATTTTACAGCGACTCCGGCCCCTTTAACGCTCCACACGCTCCGCTTTTCCCCCTGTTCGTGCCAGATGTGCTACGTTTGCCATTTTAGGACTGTTCATGTCTACAAACCGCCCTTTAGTGCTGAAAGTTCTACACTGTAATTTGAAAAGTAGAGCACTAAAATGCCCATTTCTGAGTGATCTGCTAACTACTGGGCTGTAATTGTATTTGAAATTGATAGTTCAGCTAAAACTTTAACTATTTTATTCAACTTGAGAGGTATTTTCGTAGCTGATTATTCCTCCTTACGGCTTTACCTAGAGCTTTTATTTCACAGTTATATTTTGTACCATGCTAGATATTTTTCCATCTATTTGCACAAAGCTAGATAAAAAATGTTAACAAAGACATAAAAGTCATATGTTAAACCAGAAATCGTATTGAAATCAGAAATGAGATACTGCATTATCTTACTTTTATTTTTTTTCCTGAGATTTATTGTTATGGGAAAGAACCAACCCAAGAATATAATGGCTAATACCGTTATTATACCAAAATTTCAAACACCTAAAATTACGAAGCTGAAACTTCTTTCACACGCCGACTGGAAATGGAAAGGTAAATACGTTCCGATAAATGACCTGCAGTAGGAAAGTAAACCGCAGCCGGCTAGATGGAAACCGTCTCGCCTGGTATCCGTGTGAGACGGGGGCCTCTCCCGCCGAGGGCGGGGACATCGTCGTACCCCTCTTCTCTCACCCATGTCCCGAAGTGCCCTTGGACCCAAGGGAAGTTGGGACACTGTGTGTAGAGCAGGGAGGAAGTAAGTAGAAAAGAAAAGGAAAAAAAAAGGTAAATATCAGAAGCCAGAACATGACTATAAAAAACTGACCCGTCCTTAAGTGTAGAGTATTAATTAATTTGCATTTTCAATGGATTATAAGCCCACATTACTCCTGGACCGTTAAGGTGCACGATAGCTTGGCTAAGCGGTGGATGAGAAAAGTCACGTATGTTTATATAAGTACAGAAGGAGCTACAGGCTATATACATCTACCTATTACTCGAGTTTTTTGGGGGAGGGGATTTTGGAGGTTTTTCCACTTTCCATTTCACTCACTTTTTATTTAATTTTTAAAATTCATAATGAACATGTATTATTTCCTATCATCAGAAAAGAAAAAAACCCCAAAATACAAAGCACAGATTAGGGAGGTGAGATTTCGCTTATTATCCCTGGAGCTCACCTAAGGGCGGGTTGCTGTCGGAATCCCCTGGGGCAGGGGGTAGGCTCTCCTGTCTCCCGGCCCCGCGTCCCCCTCACTACTGGTAGTGTCAGTGCCTGAGTAGCTCAGGTCACGGCCTGACTTAAGCCTGGCTACGATGGCATTCTGTAAGGGGTGCTGCAGACAAGGCCTCGGCCGCCCTGGACCGCAGTGCTTGATTTAAATGGCGCAGCCGTCGGAGGATTCAGACGGCTTGCTGGACCCCGTAGCCGCCTCCTGCCCATCTCTGATGGGCGGGGTCAGTGGGGACTTCGCCAGGGAGGATGGTAATGGAGGAGGAATCCAGAGGACCAAATCGTCATCTACTTGACTGCCCTGACATCCCTCCAGGAAGGACTTCAGGGATGCACAGGGGGTTTGTTCTGGCGCATGTAACCTTGCCTCAGGAATCTTTTTTGCATTTTCTGCTATCTCAGTCACATGCTGAAATGGACTGAACTCATGCTTTCAATTCTAGTCGGTAGTAATACACTTGCTAGACTTCGTGGTCTGGCCTAGCTCCCAAAACTGTGCCCAAACCAATCTGCGTGGCTAGTGGATAAGAATGCTTTGTCTGACTTTAGTCGGTCAGGCCCCTCGAATGGGGGTCGGGTGGTGAGTGTGGAGTCAGTCTCTTTCAACCACAGAGTTGAGAGGTGCAGGGTGGTTTGTCAACTTCTGGAATTTTGGAAGTGATGCTGGGGAAGAAGTAGCAGATGTCTACTTCATACAGGGACGTTTTCTAGACAGTATGTACCCTACGGATGGCTGGACCAGGTACTCGCAGACTCCAGTGTTTTCATTTCTTTATGAACTTCCTTCTTCATAATAAAATGTATAAATTTCAATTAGTTTTTCCTAGAACTGGGAGCAATTCCGCATAGCTCTGCTTTACAGGTTTGGATGTTGCGTTCGGGTAGCTCAGTTCGTAACAGCCGTACCCTGTTGTAGGCGCTGGGTAAGTCTGTATTAGTTAGGGTAACATTAGCTGCTGTAATAAAGAGACCTCAGACCAGAGAAACTCATATCCGTGATTCGTTTCAGTTCTGAGGGGAGCCCTTCAGGTCGGTGGGCGGCTCTGCTCCATGTGGTCATTCAGGGACTTTGGCTGACAGTGGCTCTGCAGTTTCCAATGTGGGGCTTTCAAGGCCACCCTAATCTTGGCACTCCAGGCAACAGGGAAAAGAGAAGGAACGTTGGGGGACACAGGTAGGTTTCAGGGGCCAGGCCTGGAGGTGGCGCACATCGCTTCTGCTCGCCTTCCTTTCTCCCAGAAAGCGCCTGTCTGCACTGTGAGGACGTGCGGAGTTTGCTGGGGACGATCAGCATGGGAGCCGCAGGCAGAGGAGCGGTAGGCCCTGAGGAGCCCTGTTTCTACCTCGCCTCCTGCACGGCCAGTTCCAGACCCCCGCGCCGCTAGGAACTCTAAGCTGGAACACAGTGCCTCCTGCTACGTGGAACAAAACCATATTCAAACATTTTTATTTCTCATATCTGCTCCTAATAAGCTGCTTCTTGTCATCAATGATGCTGGTAAATTTTATTGACCTCAGTACAGTTCCTGTTCATTCTCAATTTCTGTTCTTAGAGAAAAACAAATAAATTTAAACCTTTATCGAAGGCTTATGGTGTGCCAGGTTCGTGGTACCCTCACCTTTCTGATCCAGTTACAACAGACCTGTGGAGAGGTATTATTATCTTCATTTTGCAGATGCGGACACTGAGGCTCAGAGAGCTTAGGAAGTGTCACCAAGATGGTGCATTGGCGGGGTGGAGCTGCGTGATGGCCAGGGTCACACTCGTGGCTGAACAAGCATGCCTCACAACTGCAGGACCGAGCACACAGGCGTTGGTCTCTCACCCGTGGGACAGCACAGCTCGGGGTTCCCAGTTGGTGGGTGACTCTCGTCCCCAGGCCCCTTCCAGCTTGTGGAATTGCTGCTCTCTAAGACCTTGGAGCGCTGGGAATCCACTTGGCTCCCCCCTGAATTCACGCCTTTTCCTGTTTCTGGAATTCTCCCTTTTCCTATGAATATGCACAGAGGTGCTCTCATGCGCTGACTTTTGTGTTTTCGTATTGTTTCGGTATGCCACGCCGTGAACTGCATTTAAAAAACAAAGTTTGTAAAGTTTAATGTCAGATTTGTTTCCCAGTTTTTTGCTTTAAAAAGATAACAGAGAAGCAATGCATTTTTCAGACTAAGATATCAGCCTTATATTTCCTGACAATGTCTGTCTGTTTGTTTTGTTTTGTTTTGTTTTGTTTTGTTTTGTTTTGTTTTGTTTTGTTTTGTTTTGCTTTGCTCCCCTTCTCCTTTCCCACCTTGGGAGTTAGCTTCTGTAGGTGTTTTGATTGACAGATGCCTGGCCCAGAGGGGCCCGCGTAGAGACCGCTCAGTGGTACTGCTCAGGCTACTAACAGTGCTTTAAATGGAATCACCACGACTCAGCTCTCGAGTCACCGCTGGCCTTTTCAAGTTTGTCGGCTGCAGGTGGTGATGTGCTAGCACTTCCGAAAGCTCTCTGCATCTAGTTCCATGTTTAGCGGCCTATGAAAATCCTAGACTGGTTAGGGAAAAAAAAAAATTCTACCTTGTTTTAAGATCAAGACTTTGAAATGTCTATAGTTCATTGTTATCGATTCTTTCTTAGTGCATGATGAGGGCCTGAGATTTAATAACCACGGAGGACGAGTGACCCAGAGGATGAAAGGTTACGGGGACCCCCCCCCCTCCCCGCCGCGACGTGCATGACACCCGCCAGTTAGCTCTGCCCCCCCCCCCGCGATGTGCGTGACCCCCTCCAGTTAGCTCTGCCCCCCGCCCCTCGACGTGCGTGACCCCCGCCAGTTAGCTCTGCCCCCCCCCCCGCGACGTGCGTGACCCCCGCCAGTTAGCTCTACCCCCCGCCCCGCGACGTGCGTGACCCCCGCCAGTTAGCTCTACCCCCCCCCCCGCGACGTGCGTGACCCCCGCCAGTTAGCTCTGCCCCCCCCCCGCGACGTGCGTGACCCCCGCCAGTTGGTTCTACCCCAGGGCCACGTCACCATTTTACTTGTTCTCTGGGCGCCTCCTCTCTGAGTCGCATTGTCAGTCACCGGCTTTCAAGAAATATGCCATTTCCCCCGACGGGTCATGAAGCGTGGCCTCCGAGCTGTCCGCAGCGCTGCACGGACGCTGGGGCCAGCGCTGGCCCCTGCCGGTCGGACTCACTGCCTCTCCTGGCCCCATGGAAGCAGTGGTCACCGTGGCCAGGGCCACGCCTTCCTCGGACACAGGCAGAGCTCAGGGCTCCGACTCCGGCCCTCTGTGCTGGTCTCTGAGCGGTGCCCTGAGCCTAATGAGAGGCTGGCTGCTCCCGCCTGCAGAGGGCCTGGCCAGGGTCCCTGCCTTGCGGGGGGCTTAGCGTCAGGCTGCTCTCATGGGAAGGCTGCCTCCCAGGCCACTCTAAGTATCGGACCGCTGGATTGCTGAGGTTTGGACACGAGATATCTGAGGACACGGACGGGTGCGGACTGCTCAGCCTCTCCTCCTCCTCTCTTTCTAGCCGACCCATCAGATGTGTTTTAAATCACGGTAATTTCCGAATTTCCTAGATTCTACGATACCACTGATTGTAAAGCACATCATCAATTTCGTAAAAGTGTTCTCACGTGTGAAAGGAGTAAAACAAAATCCTACTGTTTGAAATGTGTAATGTAACTGCAAAACGCACTCCAAATTTTAGAAATGATCAAATGTGGCGAAAGAGTAAAATGTTTTAGCTCGAGGAAATGTGTTTGAAAAGAAGATTTCTGCTCTGGACTAGGCCGAGGCCAGCCCCTGGGGTAGCTGGAGAAGCATTTTTATTTTCCGGGTTGGCTCTCCGTTTGCTGGCAGTGGTTTCGGGTCTGCAGGCAGAAGCCGGCGCTTCATGCAGGGCCGTTTGTGGCTGTAATTTCTTGCCGTTGTCTGTTCTGCTGCCCTCCTAGCTAGCTCTGCCAGTGGGCCCCTAGGGAGCGAATTTGCAGGAAGATAAATTCCCCTGTCCCTGACTACATTTGAATGCTATTGTGGAAACTGAATCGAATACAGATCACCCCCAAATTGAATTCTGTGTCCCTGCTCTAAGTAGAAAATTGCATATCGAATAATAGTTCCTAGTCTTGGCTCTGTCTAGACTCAAACCTCGCTCACAGTTTGTAATGTTCTTGGCCACTGAGGCATATGAAACCCGTTTGCCCCAATCATTTCAGGATCCCGGGCATTTTATTTGGGGGCGGGGAATTTTCACTGCCGACTGTCAGCTCCTCTCCGTGACCTACCCTCGAAGACGCTGCATGTCCCTCGGATACGGCAGTGGGCACACGGGTTCGGAGCTGCTCGTGCCTAGGGGCTGGCTCTCATCTCAGGAACCAGTGTTTGTGTTAGTAGCAGCATACAGTTGGCGCTCAGGAAATGCATGTTGGACGCATGAGGGCAGGGCCGGCCGGCATCGGGGCCTCTAAACATCCGTCTTCCTGGCTTTGGCCCCGGGAGGGAGCGCGTTGCCCCTTCGTTTACGCGGGGCGTGCGGTCAAGGCGTTAGCTAGTGTCTGATCGGCGTTTTAGGTGTGCCGTTCTCCTTGATGATTCCTCGCGAGGCCCTGTGTCTCTGTTTCCTCTGAGTACTGGCAAGTGCCGTGGGCCGCAGCAACCTGGAAGGCCGGCGGTGCCCTTGCAGCCAGGGTGGTCCGCTCGGTGGCCCAGCTCAGCAAACTGGGAATGAAGCCGCCGCTCAGCAAAGGCATGGACGCTGGCGTTCACCCCAGGGTCAAGGCCGACGTGGGCGGAGTGGGCGGCTCGTGGCCTGGGATGATCTGGGGCTCATCAGGGGTCCCACAGTTGGTTCCCGCTCTGGCCCGGCATCGGCTTTCACCGTCGGCGCTTTACCCGCTGCGGCAGGAGCCTTTGATTTTCAAGAGCCCTAAGTGAAAATGAAACTTCATGACAGGGACATGTGCGTGGGGATGGCACAAACCGAGTGTCGGAGAAATTAGAACACGGCATCTAAATGTCGTCCCGAGACAGCATTGCCAAGAGGAGCCTTCGCTAGTGTTCTGAGGTGTGTGGGGATCCGCAGCCCCCCCCCCCCGCCCCCACCTCCCACGGGCCTGGGGGTGGGCCCTGAGCTGCTTGATTGGCAGCAGGCAGAACCTCCGATCAGAGGCCCCCCCCCACTCTGGTTTCCCCTCTGATTCTCATGGCGTACTTAGGTGGTCCTCGCTGCTTCCTCTAGGGTGGCTTTCCCTGGGGCGCCATTGTATCAATTATGTTAAGAGATACGTATATGTGTTTTTTCTTCTTGCCATCTCAACCATTTTAAAGTACATGATCAGTACTATTAAGCATATTCACGTTGTCGTGAAGCAGATCTCTGGAAATTTTCCTCTTGCAAACCTGAAACTCTGTACCCGTTAAACAAACCCCCATTCCTTCCCTCCCCTGTTCCCTGGCAACCAGCATTCTACTTTTTGTTTCTATGGGTTTTGACTCCTTGAGAGACCTCGTACAAGAGGAATCATACAGAATTCGCCTTTTTGCGCGTAGCTTATTTCACTTAGCGTGGTGTTTTCCAGGGCCATCAGAGTCGTGGCATGTCACGGGATCTCTTTCCCTTTTAAGGTGGAATAATAGTCCACTGTGTGGAAAGGCCACACTTGGTGTATCCATTCGTGTGTCGATGGGCCCTTCGGTCCTTTCCACCCTTCGCCATTGTGAATGATGCTGCCATGAACATGGCTGTACCAACACCTCTTGGAGACCCCGCTTTCAATTCCTTAGGCTACATACCCCGCAGTGGACTTGCTGGAGCCTATGGGATTTCTACTTTTATTTTGTCGAGGAACCTCTATACTGTTTTCTGTAGTGGCCACACCGTTTTGCATTTCTACAAACTCTGCACAAGGTGCACAGGGGTTCCAATTTCTCCACATCCTTGCCAATATTTGTTTTCTGTTTTGTTTTGCTTTTTTGAGAGCACGCATCCTAATGGGTGTTTTAGGTTATATTTTATATGAATTCCATTCCAAGATATCACGGGGGTGACTCTAAAATATTTGCTATCAAAAGGGGCTGAGAACGGCCGCTCTAGTGTCTTCCTAGCCCCAGCAACGGTCATGTCTGCGAACTGCTATCTCTAGACTCTCGTCGGCAAAAGTCCTGTTCCCTCATTGTCCCCAGCAGCGCTTGCTGCTCCTGCAGGGGGTGCTCGGGGCCGGCTCTGCCCGGGGCGGCCTCCTCGGCTTCTGTCGTCGTCCTCCCGTGAGGAGTCAGGTGTTTTACCGGTAAAACACCGTGTCCGTCTTTCCTCCTTCAGTAGTCAGTAACCTCTTCCTCCTCTAGTGGGAGGACCGAGTAGCTGTCCCAGCACTAAGTGCATGAGCTGTATATACAATGAGCACTAATGAGTCACGTTTCCAGGGCCGAGCAGCAGTGGGTTACCCGGTGGGCCATGTCTCAGAGACACAGGGTGGTGCTGCACCTCCTGAAACCGTGGCTGGGGTTCTGGGCCTTTTACCCGTTGTGGACTTTTCGGCCGTATAAGTTATGCCAGTGCAAGCTAATGTCATCGTTCAGTATGTTAGAAGGTAGATTGTTAGGGGTGACGATGGGGAGAGACTGGACTTTCTGCCGTGCTGACAGAGAGCAAGCTGGTCGGCCCGTTTGCCACGGGGCCTCCGTCTCGTGAAGGACCTCACCCAGTGAAGACCCTTTGCATGAACTCTGGGCTCATTCGGAAGTTTCCCACCTCACCGCTGGATGTCTCTGCGCTGTCACGTGGAATTGACCTGGGGCACATTTTGTATCTGATGTTTTCTTAATGACCGTCAGGATAGGTCCCCAAGAGAAATCTTTCTTTAATGTGTCAGGACCCTGTATATCCATATGGAAGGAAGCCATTGCAATACTTCACTCGAGATTATGCAGATAATGACTGGTTCTTTTCTTTTTCTTTTCTTTTTTAGTAGTATTTATGGCTATTCAATTAAACAGCCGCCAGACGACGGTGAACCAGCCACCGTTTCCAAACGCAGTATCTCGGTGTTTGCGGTTCACCATATGTTTGAAGTATGACATCAGCCTTACGGAGCACATTCAATTCGTTGCTTCCCAGCTTCAGTAGAAGCAGTTAAGTATGTCTCCCTTTAGACAGATTGTTAATGAAAAGGTAGCTGAACAATCATTTTCTTGTAATATGCAATTCCGTCTCCTTAAATACAGAAACCTGACAGAGCCATTCAGCAGTTAGCACTTTCTCTCCACAACTGAACTCTCTCTGACCCGCTGCAGCAAACAGCTGAAGTGGAAAGAGAGGCGGGGAGGGAAAGTCAGCTGAAAATAAGGATTCACCTGTAGTGCGTATAACTCAGAAAGGTGAACGGAAGGTATATTTTTCCTTATTGTCTTCGGGTCACGTGTGAATAATTGCCTCTGCTGCCAAATCCACTTTTTATTGATTTTAAAGTATTTCCTGATGTTGGCGCAACGTTTGGAAAATGGTGGCACTGTCTGAAAGATTTGGAATTTAGAGTCCTGCTTTTTTTTTTTTTTAGCACCGAGTGGATGTTGCTGAATATGGCACAGACGCACGATGGCTGCCCTCTTCCTGGAGAGCCCCAGCGGGGGACAGAAAGCCTGGCCGTCTGTCCAAGCAAGCGTGCGCTTTCATTGTATGTCTCGTATCGTATTTTATATATTTTAACGAATTCCCCAAGCATCTCTGGACTAGAACTGAGCAAAGACAGCCTTACCCCCCCATTTGAAATACAAATAAAATGCTCTCACAACGTCTTTAGGACAGAGTGCAGAATAGTGACGGTGGGCACTGAGTGTTTCCTCTGCACCATCCCACGCCCACATTATCTGTGGACCCCGCCAGTGAGGGGCGGGCGGTCCATGACGATCATCCCCGTTTGACGCATGCAGAAATGTGGGTCAGAGAAGTTAATTTGCCTAAGGTCATCCAGAAATTTCATGGTAGGGCCGACTTTTCCGCTCAAGAAGGCCAGCTCTGAAGATGAGACGCTTGACTCCTGCAGGACGCTGCGTGACAGCTGAGGCGTACGACGTAGTCAGGCCTCATCCTCGCAGACGCATTTGGGGCCGTGGGGGAGGAGCAGTGGGAAACCGCAGAGCGACAGAGCGTGTGACAGGCAGCGAGCGCGGTCTCTCACACCTCCGAGGAGATGTGCGCGGAGCGGGCCAGATGAGGGCTTTAAAATTAGGCGAGCCGTCTCATTTTACTGAAAAGCGTTTGGTTTGTGTAATAATAAAGTCCTATTGTAAGGCCTCGCTTTCATGATTCTAATCCACGTCTTTTTATAGTACGAATGTAAACTATTTGCTTGTTGACGAGACAGACATCTGCAGCACAGACCGTGTAAATGTTCTGGAAAGCTGGGATCGTTGAGAGTGTAGGCGCCAGGCTCAGGGCCAGATTCACCGTCGCCTGCCGCATGGCATTGGGCAAATGTCTTCATGCCTCGAGCCTCTGTTTTCCCGTCTGTAAAATGGGTCTGACGATGGTACCAACTTCCTGGGGTGGAAGACTAGATGCACTAGATGAGGACTAGGCGGACGAATAGGTATTCAGACCTCAGCACAGCGTCCGGCGCGGAGAAGGCGTGCAACTGGTGCGAACCGCATCGCGGGCACGCAGGAATGAGGTCTCAGGGCGTGCAGGTGAGCGGGACACAGGCGCGGCGTGCCTTCCGTGGTGAAGCCTGTGTGTGTGCTGGCGTGGCCGGGGGCGTCTGGAAAGGCGGGGCGCAGCCGACCCCGGGCAGCCTCACGAAAGCCTCGGGGCTCCATCCTGTCAGTAGGGAGCGGGGAAGATTGTGGAGGCTGGAAGAGACAGGGTGGGGTTTAGGGAGGGAGCCGGTGGCAAGAAAACGAGGCTGGTTCCCCTCGTCAGTAGGGGAGTGAAGGGAAAGGAGACGGCCAGACGGATGCTGGATGCTCGATGCTCGATGCTCGCCGCGCCTTGCCGGCCACGCTCAGGTGGGAGGGCGGGGTGGCGGTGGCCTGCAGGCTGTGGGCGGACCAGGCCGCAAGCCTGTACCCGCCTGCAACCCAGGAGACCCAGCAGCTCGTGGGGGCGACGCCTGCTCACCAGGAAACAGCTCGTGGGGGCGACTCCTGCTCACCAGGAAACCTCTCCCCGCTTTGCTCGTCGAGAACCCAGTGGCCACACTAATAGGCGTCTTGACAATTGTGTTTCTATTGTCACCTGGTGAGTCTGGGTCTCCCTAGTCTCACACCTCGTGGCTTTGCCAGCACGAGCCACACCCCAGCCCCACGCCCTCTGACAGGTGGCACAGATCCAGCCCCAGTCCACCAAGCACCTGCCGCGCTCGGGCCGTCCCGGCGGCCACGCTGCCCGCCCTCGGCGACACCCCGCCGTGTCGGCATGCCTTTTCTTCGGTTTCTGTGTGAAATCCTGGAGTCGCCCGTGCTCCTCTGACCTTTCTCCTGTGTTGGGGACCCTCTTGTTGCTACGCCTTCAGCGACCTCATCCCACTCACCCCCGTTCAACAAGACCAACTGCAGGTCCATCCCCCGACTCGTGACTGGCTCCAGCACGTCCTTCCGTCACCTCTGACCTTGCTTTCATCCCCTCCGGGGAGAGTCGAGTTCTGTCAAGGCCCGGGACCCCCGGTGCTCTCTCCCGGGTCCGACCGTGGCCGGCAGCACTCGACTTTCGTGGGCCCACTCCTAAGGTCTTTGCCCCAATCTCCCACTTCGGGGGTCTCGCCTCTGGCTGCTTTGGGCAAGACCACTGCCCACGTCCGGTCTCCCCCGCCCCTTCCCTGGGACCCATGCGGATTCCACACCCGCAGCCTCGTTTGCCTGAGTTCGACTTTGGACCCTTCCACGTGGATGTCCAAAAGTCATGGCCAAAGTAAAGACTATTCTGACCCTCGGCCAGTTTTGTCTTTGACATTCTTGAATTTAAAAAAATGGCTCGAGCCCCTCGTCTGTTTGCTCAAGGTAGACACCTTGGGGCCATTTGTCACTGTCTTCCCTTCCTCACATTCATTGGGACGCCAAATCCTGGTGAATCCTCTTATGAAGTATCACTCAAAGCCGTCCACTGACCTCTGCGCTCCCCACCTTCCCTCTAACTTGGGGTTTGTGCCCAAGGATGGCGATCACCTTTTCGCGAGTCTCCTCGCCTCGGCGCTCTCTCTTCCACCGCATCACGGTCCTCTTCCTCGCTGCTGCTCTGCAAGTCACGCTCGTTATAACCTCTTCCTCCCGCACAAAGCCGCAGCAGCAACGGCAGCAGCACTAACCAGCCAGGCAGCAAGCGAACCGCCCTTCGGTGGCCCTCGCTCGCCGGCGGGAAGGACCCTCGCTTAGCGCTGAAGGATGCTCATCATCTGGCCTTCACCTGTCTTACGGTTCAGCCACACCACCTGCCACCGTGCCCCTACTTCCGGAGGAAGTTGTGCATCTGACTGTCGGTTTGTTTTTAAGTGTACCTCTAGTTTTACACCTGTTGGAGACGCCATTTCTTGCACCCCATCCCGTTGTTCGCTTGTCGAACTCACATTCACAAAGGCTCGGCTCGGGGCGGCGGGGC
The DNA here is from genome assembly GCF_014176215.1 of Rousettus aegyptiacus. Classification (NCBI taxonomy): domain Eukaryota; kingdom Metazoa; phylum Chordata; class Mammalia; order Chiroptera; family Pteropodidae; genus Rousettus; species Rousettus aegyptiacus. The sequence goes on from NW_023416311.1 coordinate 107,794,808, forward strand.
AGTGGCAGACGTTTCTCTCTCTGGGTTTTCATAGAGGTCGGAGGGCACCAGTCGTCAGTCACATCCTGCTGCCCTTGCCTGCCTCCCAGTCGGCTGGCCTGGCGGGTACTCCGAGCTGCCGGAGGGCGGGGCCTGTGCGTCCTTGGAGGCGGGGCCTGTGCGTCCCTGGCCGGCGGGGACTCAGAGCTGAGCTGCCGGAGGTGCGTCCCTGGATCTGCAGCAGCTTTAGAGGTGCGCGGGGCCCTGCAGCCGTTTATGACTGTGAGGGCAGGGAGCGGGGATGGGAGCAGAGACCGGGGTCAGGGCTTGGGAAACGGAGTGGGTGGCGGTACACAGTGGACGGGGACATTGGGAAACTTAACGAACGACCACAGTCAACGAGCCGTAACAGCTCCGAACTTGGTGACTGACTTTTATGTGCCATAGGACTTCGCCATGTTGCCGACGGTTTTTGGAAGAGCCACGGCCCTAATGTTTAAGCACATTACTGTAATTCGACTCGCCATCAAGTGGTCTTTAAATCGTGTTGTGAGGCTGGGAAGTGCACACCAGTGACGTGCTTAACTGTACAGCCTCGGCAGACTGGGAACCCAGACCTATCTGTATGCAAATACGACGCTTCAAGTTCATTATTGTTATTAGGAAAGGGAGAAGCATCCAGAGCAGAAATAACAGTCTATCTCCCTCTGCCCGTGCTGTATTGTTGTCAATGGGGCTTCTGAAAAACTACGCATTTACGAACCCATTAGAATGAGCGATTTTATATTCTAATGTAAAATTAAAGAAATTTAAGGATCTGCCTGGGCGATACACTTGTTTAAACCGCTATTAATGTCTCTATGGATTACGCTGGCAAAGTTAGTGGTGTAATTTTGGAAAAGAAAATGTCCTGGCCGTGTGTATACTTTCTAAATCTCAATGTATTTATTGCCCAACAAGGTAGAGAACTGATTTTCTTCTCTCTTACCCAAAATCCGGGACAGAGGGATGACAGGGCAACGGGCGCCGTCCGTCTTTATGGCTCGATGTTTTTACTCCCTCATTCCTGTCGTCTCCCTCTCCCCTTTCCTTCCCGTGGCCTTGGCGTCCCCCAGCTCTCACGCCTGAGCGCCTCAGTTCCTTTTCCTTCTCCCCCCCTCAGCTGTTGTTTACTGTGGGACCTACCAGGGCCCGCCCTTGGTTGTGCCCTAGGGTCATTGGCAAATATTCTTCTGTGAGGTCTCTGTGTTATAAAGTGTATGGGACCACTGAGACACATTAGCTTAGCGATGAAGATTTATGACGATGGGTGCCGAAGAGATACCGATGGATTTATTTATTCTCTGACCAGTGCAAGTGAAAGGTCTTCCGTCTCTCCGGGCACCATCGCTTCCTGATCAGGTCTAGAAGCTGTTCGTTGTCTTTATTGCCAAAGGCACTATTCCGGATAATTCCACATCGCCCATCTTGTTGTCACTCACAGCACCGTAGCTTTTCGGAACCTGTTTGTAATGAAACAATATACTCATCTTCCCTCTGCAGTTCCCCAGTCCATTTACTGAAGGCTGGCAACAGCATTGCTCACGATGCTGCACCATCCACGCATCCTTGCATCCATCCATGCGTCCGTCTGTCCATCCATCCATCCATCCATCCATCCATCCATCCATCCATGCGTCCTTCCATCCATCCATCCATCCATCCATGCGTCCTTCCATCCATCCATCCATCCACCCACCCATCCATGCATCTGTCTGTCCTTCCATCCGTCCATCCATCCATCCAGGATCTCTCCCCAAGTCCCAAGACCCTGGAACATCTTTCTTTCAGGGTCTCTCTTAAAGGTGACTTCTGTGCTTCTTCAGTGACAACCACAAATACAAGTCTTACCCAGGGAAGGCAGCGACGTGTGGATGATCACTTGTTTCTGGTCACGTTAAACGTACTGATTCTGTAGCGCGCAGGCAGAACGGCACATCTCCCAGCTCTGTCTTGATCCCTTTTGACGCTCATCACTGCTTTCTTGGGTTGTGAACTCTCAGCGCAGAGCACACCTGCACACACCACAACCCAGGGGGCCCTTTGCTGCAGGGAGTGTCCGTCCTCGTCCTGCAGTGCTGAAGACTGACCAGGAAAACACGGCTGTAAAGGATTCCCACTATATTTACTGCTACTTCTGTAAAAACGTCCATCTGAAGGTTTGCAGATGGCCTCCTTGAGTTATTCCAGAGACAATTCGTTAGGGATTCTCAGATAGCTGGGAGCCTTGACAGATCCCGAATTGCCCAAGAACTGAATAGTCTATAAAAACAGCATTCTGTAGCCCCAGAATGCCACTATGCACTCATGTGTGTATACATGATTATTATAAATGCTTAGTTGTTCTCATAATTTTCTGCACCTATTTGTGAAGTGTGTCTTGATGTAGAATTTATTTTTCCTTTGGGAAGGAATTATACTTAAAAACTTTAAAAAACTAAAAAACGAGATGTTGATAGTGGGGGAGGCTGTGAGTGCCTAGGGGTGGGGGGCATATGGAAATTCTCTATACTTTCTGTTTGAGTTTGCTATAAATCTAAAATGGGTCAAAAAACTATTTAATGAGAACAAAACTTAAAGAAAGAAGACTGGCCTGGAAGAGCGGCACGTCACCACGTGGGTGGGAGGTGGGAGGGGACATCCAAAAGCTCCGTGGGGTCATGGGCGACGGCCTGGAAAGTCCTAGGAGAGGATGGGAGCAGCCCCCTGCTAGGACTGCCTGACACACGGCATGAAGCCTACAGGGAAACTGGGGTGACCCTACTCCGCCTGGCGGGTGCGATCCACTAGCGTGGCTGCCCGGCCAGGGCCCAGGATGACCCCACGGGCCTGAGCAACTCAGGCATCGTATCGACCCCAGGGGAAGGCAGAAGCCGTTCTGCCTGCGTGCTACAGAATCAGTGCATTTAACATGACCAGAAACACGTCACTGCCTTCTCTGGGTAAGACTTGTGTTTGCGGTCATCATCGAGGAAGCACAGAAATCACCTTTGGAGGTAGGTAGAGCCATGGGGACTGAGGGGAGAAATCTTCACCGAGGCACAGGTGGGTCTGGGCCCTGGTGCCCAGACGGCACTGCCGGTCTTGGCCAGGCTCAGGCCCGGGAGAGGAACAGGATACAGTGAGGTAGGCGCTCCATAGTGCGGGCCCTGAGGCCTGGGGCCTGGGGGAGGGTCCCGCTCGTCCGGGTCTGTGGGTGGTGCCGGTAGTTGTACTCAGGGGCTCAGTGGTGACAAAGGTATAATGTGGACACGGATCCTGCTCTCAGGCTGTTCACAGCCTAGGCCTGTCAGCAAGACAGATAACCTTAGGGCTTCTGCTTCTTTATGACTCAGTTGCACTTGACTCTGGGACTCGGATGGGTGGGCGCTGCTCCCGCGGGCAGCCGGAGGGCGATGCAGGGGCAGGCGCGCTGCCTGGCACATTCTCCCAGCGAGGGACCCTTCGGATTGCGGGGTGCCTGCCCCTCCGGTGGTGGAGGAAACGCAGGAAGTGCTGGGGGCCGATGCCAGCACCATGAGGTGCACCCAGAGGTCCCCTCGCATCTTCGGACCCCGCTTTGCTGACTGGCCTGATGGTGCTCCCCGCCCGTCTGGTCTGACCGTCAGAACCCAGCCGTACAGTTGTGTGGGTTCGTGCACTGCGCAGTGGTGGGTGCCGGTTCCCAGGGGGTCCTCGTTCCCAGGGGGCGCTGTCCCAGACGCTGAGGGTCCGTACATTTTACTGCAGTTTCCCAGAAGATGGCAGTGAACGGTCTCGCTCTCACAGAGAGAGCGACCGGCGGTGATGACGTTTTGGTAGATGGAAGTCTTGAAACCGAGGCGCCTGTTAATAGTTTTCAGGAACGTGCCACGTGGGCTGGCTAACCTGGGGCGGCTCCTTCGTTCTTCCCTAGTTGACTCTGGGGACGGCAGGGGTCCGCACCTCCTCAGGTGAGATTGCAGAGCGAGAGCGGCGCCTGGCCCAGAGGAACCAGCCGTGTAGTGGGCCGCGTGGCGGCCCCGTATTTAACCCCCGCGATCTGAGAAGGTGACCTTGTTGGGAATGAGGGTCACCGCGGATGTCATGGTGTTGAAGATCTCCGGACGAGGTCCTCCTGCATTGTCCGGATGGGCCCTAAATCCATTGACGGGTACCCTCGTAAGGGACAGTAGAGGCAAAAGCAGACGCGCAGCGGCAGGCAGTGAGCTGACGGGGGCGGGGGTCGGAGCGATGCGGCGGAAGCCAAGGAACGCCGGGCGCCCCCCGAGGCTCCTTCCTTCCTGGGCCACGGCCGCCTCCGCGCGCAGACCGGAGGCGGGACGCGGCCTGCGGACGCCCGCGCGGGTCACGAGAACTGGGCGCCGCTCTCAGGCCCCGGAGCGCTGAGCTCTCCCGCGGGGTCGGGCGCACCCCGGGCCCACCGGCTCGGCGTTCGCCGTCTCCCCACGACTGCTCGCGGGTGGCGAGTGGGAGAGGCGCTTCCTCCGAAGGAGACCCGGGTCCTGTTAGCAAGGGGGTGATGCTCGCCTGGCCCGAATGACAAATGCCCATCACAGAGGCCCAGGACGCTCAGTCCCCGTGGAAGGGGGCGGATGGCGAGGTCCGGAGGCAAGGATGAGGGCGGGCATGGCTTCAGGGCCAGGCAGAGCCTGAGGGGCCCCACCGAGGAGACACGCCCGGGTCCTGACATCCTGGGCAGCAGTTAGGGAGGGCGAAGGTCGAACATGTGGAAAGAATGGAAGCCACCAGAGACACCTTGTCTCCCGTAGACGCTTGGAGAGTGTGTTGGAAGGAGCTATGCAGAGTGCCATGTGGCTTTAGCTCCTTGCCCTGTTAAACACAGAGGTGGCCGAAACCCTCAGCCAGCTCCTCTTCTGTCCCCTGCTCAGAGTTGCAGGGGTCCCATGCACCGTCCACTGCAAGAAGCACCTGCTCTGCTCTCTGGTGTGTGGATGACACAGGTGGCCTTGGTCTAGCAGATGGGGTGCTGGTCCCGAGAAAGGTCCTGCCCAGGCTATTCGCGGCAGCAAGGTGACAGGCGGGGACCAGAACCTCACTCTCCTTCTACCCCCCGACCCCAGGCTCCTGTCCTCTGCCCTGTAGCCCGTAGTCATCCTCACCCTCCTCCCCATCCCAGAAGAGGCGCGGGAGAGCCAGGGCTCCGGGCGGGGGACCCTGCCTGCCCATGCAGCACTTCCTGTGGCTGCTTCGTCTAATCGGCTCACTGGTTCGTCCTCCCAGCAGTCCTGAATTCGTGGATGCCCAGTTGCCCGTTCATGGATGTGGAAACTGGTCCCCACTGCGACCTAAACCCCGGGCCTGAGGGTGTGTTTTGGGGAAGTGGAGCAAGGGCGTTTCTCTGGTTTATAACTTCCCTGCCGGGTGGAGGGAGCTGCCTCTCCCGGGGGCCGGCCAGATTTCATGACCAGCGCTCATGCGGGGCCAGGCGGGGCCCCCTTCAGAGCCACGCAGCGTGAAGGCAGCCCCGCGCTCCGCGTGAGCTGCATCGGTATCTGCTTGCCTGGAGATGCCGGTTGTCAGCAAGACTCCAGTAAATAGATAGTTCACTTCCCCCTGAAATTGCCTATGCTGGAATTTGTGCCTTAAAAAAAAAACCACACACACACACACACACACACACACACACACACACACACACGAATAATGACTGGGGCAGAGCATTCTTTTATTTGAACCCAGGTGATTTCAACCCAGATAGTAGGAATGAGAGAAAGCCCAGCTAAGTGTATTCTCGGGGTCATAAATTCCCTTTCTCTCTGACGGCTCTGCCTTATCTGGAGATCCTCTTGGCCCAGCTCTCTTCTTTCATTTCTGTCTTTTTTCCTCACTGTGTTCCTTCTTTTATCAGGTTTTACTAGCTCAGCAGCTGCAGCTGAATCGAGCCAAGAATCCTTGCTCCGGGTGGCGAGAAAGCACACTGACTTTGCCTCCGGGGTCCTGCTCCCCCAGAGCACACTGGTCCCCTTATGTAACTGTCCTTTTAGCACCAGCTCTGCCACAGCTTGGTGAAAAAGAAGTCAGCGGATGACAAAACAATTTTAAATGGCAGGGTTTATTCAGCTTTCTTCGCCGCCCTGAGAACCGAGCACCTTTCTCAGCCGACTTGCAGTGTGTGTGCCTTGGCCGGGTCCACAGGTTACTTTGAAACTTATTATTTTTCGACAAAAGAACAGTGTGACCAGATGAATCTTAAAATAGCGCGTCCAGTTGAAATACCGAGCGAGACGTTTCGTGGCCGGGGCCAGAAGTAACGGCAGTGCTGGCGGAATGAAACACACAGCTCAGAGTTCAGGCCTGAGAAAGGCGCGATGTGCGCGTTTTGGGGAGAGCCGCGGCATTCTTCTCATGACCTCAGCACGCCCCGCACGTTGTCATTGAACTCGAAAACACCTGAGGCCGTGGTTTCAGCTCTGCAGAGGAGTAAATACAAGTCACATTTGTAGAAATAGGATTGAGAGGAAACGAGAGAAAGCAGGGTGAAGAGGAAAAATACGGTGCCAGGACAGAGACAGGCCAAACGCATCAGTCGTGGTGCCATAAAGATGAAATAAAGTCAGGCTGGAACAAAATGACTCCGAAAGTTTTAAAATTAATTTAAAAAGATAATGTAGTGATAGTTATGCAGATAAATCAGAACTCAAGGTGAAAAGTGTTAAGGACAGAGACAGACATTTCTATTAATAAGAGAGAACATGCACTATGGAGCTACAATAGTTTTGAAAATGTATACCGCATCTTTGAAACATTTGCAGCAAAATTTCTTTGACTTCTAGGAGAAATGACAAAACCAGAAATGAAGAGATCTTGACTCATTCTTCACACAGTGGGCTGAGTGGTGGCACTCAGGAGATGTTCCTGTTCTAGTCCTGGGACCTCTAAGGACGACCTCGTTCCATCTGAAGGAGGCTCTGCAGATGTAATTAAGTCAGGGATCAGGAGACGAGGCCATCCTGGGTTTCCCAGGTGGGCCCTACGTGCCATTACAAGTGTCCTTATACGGACACCTACGAGGGAGCTTAGACCCTGGCAGGGGAGAAGGCAATGCGAAGATGGAGGGGCAGGCGAGGGCAGCAGGGTCTCAGGCCAGGGGACGGGGGCCGCCAGCAGAAGCCCGGAGAGGCGTGGACTGGAATCTCTCCCGCGGTCTCAGGAGCGAGCGAGGACCTGCTGCCACCTCGATTTTGGACACTTGGCCTCTAGAACTCTGAGAGTATAAATTTCTGTTGTTTTAGGCCACTACGTTTGTGGTAGTTTGTCATGACAGTCACAGGAAACACATGCAGTTCTCAAAAAAAATGGATAGACCAACTAAAAGAATAAGTAATAAGGATATCCAGGATTCGAAGAAGTTAATCGACTTAATCCAACTGAGTATAGTCACTCGTTTTAAATACACAAGAAAATTTATAAAAATTAACCGTGTCCGAGGCAACAGAGAAAAATTTGCGATTTCCCAAGGTGGACGTCATTGCATCCTTACTCTTTTGGGGCAATGCGGTAAAAAATAGTAACTGCCAATAGGCAGACAATCCCCCCACGCACGTCGGGAGATTAAAAATGCCTTCTAAATAATTTATGTCTTAACGAGAGAATAAAAATGGAGCTTACAGTACTTAAAACCAAATGACTGTAAAGGTTTGACAGATAAAGTCGCGAGATAAAAGCAAGGGGAGCCTCACAGGGGAAGTTAGAGCCAGAAGCGCATTTGTTAGAAAACAAGAAACACTGAGAAGAAATTAGATAAGGTTTCAACTTAAGAAACTATAAAAAAGAACAAAACGCTCAAAGAAAGTATAAGGTAGGAAACCAGAGCAGAAGTTAGTGCCTAAGGAAGCCAGAAAATCCGGTAGAGTTAATCAGCAAAACTAAAAGTGAGTTCTTCGAAATGATTCATAGAATTGACAAGCTTTTGGCAGCTATAATCAAGAAGAGAAGAAACGTAAGCATAAATAAACATTCTGAGGAAACAAAAAAGGATCTATATAGTTCTGGACACATTTGACCTTTAAAAATTATAAAAGAATTGAACATCTCTACTAATACATTAAGAAAGTAGCTGATACTGAAAATCTCCTAAGATAATATAATTAAGATTGGCCCAAGAACAAATATAAAACTTTAAAAGGGAAACAGTCATAGAATAAATGAAAATAGTAGACAGAGATCGATGATCAAGAAGCACCAAATCCATATAGTTTAATAGTTTGAAAGACGAGATTTACAGAATATTCAAGAAACAAATAAAGCAGATCTGGATAAACTGTTCCAGAGTGAAGAAAAAGAGAAAGCTAACCAATCCATTTTATGAATTTAGTTAAAAGCTTCCTATCAAAGTGCACAAGGAAAGAATAAGAAAAAGACCAAAAGCGTATTATACATATGAATGTACGTACAAAACCATAAAGATATTAGCAAATCGAATCCCGCAGTTTATTAATAGAGTAATACGTCTTGAGATTGTGCCATTCGTTCAGCAAAGAATATTGTCAGTGTGGTTAATTGCCTTAAATGAAAAAAAAAATCCGTGATTTTCACAATAGGTGCCACCCACCTCCCTATAAACATTTATTCACCATGTAGCACCTGGAATACTGAATAGAAACTCCCTGCCCTGATAAAAAGTATTTCCCAGAAAACTGTAGGGACCACTATTCTTAGTGGTATGAGATTAAATTCAGTTCACTGATCCTATGTTACATATCTTGGCTAAAATTCAAGAAAAGAAATAAAAATTGGAAAGAAAGAAACAAAATTGTTATTATGCTCACATGCAATAATTGCTCAATCTGAAAAACCAAAGGGATCTCCTGATGAAGGACTAGAATCAATCAATTCATTTAGCAGGAGAGGTGAATGTAAAGCGACCATATAAAGATCAGTAATTTTTCTTATGCTGGTGATAACTAATTAAAAATTGCAATAGGAAAAACGATCTTGTTCATAAAAGCAACAAAATCTGTTAAATACCTGAGAATTGACCTGTGGCCATCATAACAAGGGCATAGCTATTCTCCTTTGTTCTTTACTAAAAAAAACCAAACAAACAAAAAAAAACAACTCAGATTTTGTTAGGGTTGGCAATATACTCACCTAAAAATGCTTGATCTCCCAGCATCCTTTGCCATGCGATGGTCACATGCTCAAAGAAATGTAGGCGGGATTCCAATGGGAGGGCATTCCTTGCCAGGTAAGAAAACACCTTCCTTCTACCTGGGATACAGGCAAGGTGTCTGGAGGTCCAGCAGCCTTGTTGTGGTCATGGTGTGAAAGCCTCCTGCCAGGGGGTCGGCGGAGGAAAAACAGTCTCCTGGGGCGAAGCGCTGGCCCTGGACTGCCTTACCTTGGGCTTCTGGGGGAGAGAAAGAGTTGGGACAGAGAGGAAGGGGCGGAGGGGAGGGAAGAGGGGGGAGAGGAGAGAGAAGCTTGCTGGTTCTAGTCACTGGGGTCTAGATTTTCTGTAACTCACAAATGATCACAACTATGATATGAAATTTAACAATGAAGCATTAAAACCTAAATTTAAATGGTAATCTCATTTAAAAATTCTTCACAGAAACATCGAGAATAATGTTTGACCAAATATTTAGGTACCATGGCCTATTTAAGTTGACACAAAATTAACTATCATCACAACCATTTATGTGAAGTGTCCAGAACCAGCAAATTTTAAGTGGTTGCTCTGAGCTGAGGAGAAAGGAGATGGACGTGACAGCTGACGGGGTACAGGTTATTTTTGGGGTGATGAAACTGTTGTACATTTAGATTATGGTGACGGCTGCACAACTCCGTAAGTATACTAAAAACCACGGACTTGTACATTATGAGTGATCAACTTTATGGTATGTAAATTATATCACAGTAAAGCTGTTTTTATAAAATCATGTAAAGTATGAAGCTGAGTGCCTGCGACACAGTAAGTGTCCAATATAGCTTATTCATGTATCATCAAGGTATAGTTATTTCTCAGCAAGATTTAGTGAAGCTAGTCTCCAAATATTTTTGATCAAGTACCCCATAAGTAAAAAATATTTTGAGCCTATACTTCCAATATATGTATATTTATTTTTTATGACTACAGATTGTGAACTACTAATATACAGTGTGGTTACATAATATACCAGGAAAGCGAAAAGAGCTCCTGTGACATCAAGTGGCCAGGTCCCCACAGCCAGGTGCGCTGGGCGTGACCTCACAGGACACCAGCCTCGGACGAGTTTACTCCAAGAGCGTGACAGCATGACTCCAGGCAAGGCCTCGCCGTAATTTTGTTTAAGCCCAGACAAAAACGAGACCACTGCACCAGCCACAGAGACAAAGCACCCCCTCTGGCCAAAATGAGTGATCCATAGTTTGCCAATTCCGACGTCATCTTCACTCGAGTCAGCCCACCCCACAGATGAGGCGAATGGAGATAGAGCCCTCCACAGACTTGCCCCCCTTGATAAGATGTTTGGATTTGTCCCCTCTTATTGACAGCATCCAATCTAGAGTGAACCCCTCCTTCAGATCCTAGTCCATATCACCAAATAGAAGCTCAAATTCTATAACAGGTTATTTCTAACACCCTCTTACTGACACAAACCCTCTCTACGTCCCCATGGTGTGTGGTCTCTCCCAGCACAAGGAGTATAAATGCAACTTGTCCAACAACAGGTATGTATTTCTGGTGGTTTTGGGCTGGAGCGCATTGACAATGCACATGTTAAATGTATGAAAATAGAGATTAAAAATGAGCTATAGATAAAATATGCAACAGTTTAAAAATAACATTTCTGTTTATAATAGTACCGAACTCTTCTGTATCATTTCTTTCTGCCATCATTAAAATACATTAATACATTTAAATAATGGCAATATGATCAAATAGGCTTTATTCAAAAATCTTATTTTATATATTGAGATATAGTTATCTAAAGGCTAGAGTTCAGCGTATTTTGAGAGAGGTTTAAATACTGTCTTAGCTGAGAGTGAGACTTTACAAATACATGTAGATACAAATGGCTGCGCTAAACCATGAAACTCCTTTTTTTTAATCCCATCTACCTCCCTACTCTGCCCACCCTCGTAACTACTGGTCTATTGTCTATGGCCATGAGTCTCTGTTTGTTTGTCCTGTTCATTTGTCGCTTTTAGGTTTATTTTCCACATATAAGTGATATCATGTGATTTTCAGCTTTTTCTGTCCGGCTTATTTCGCTTAGCGTGATTATCTCGAGGTCCATCCGTGTTGTTGGATATGGCGGTATTTCACCTCTTATGGCTGAGTAACATCCATCGTATATATGTACCACAGCTACTGTAGCCAATCATCTATTGTAGGATGCTTCGGTTGCTTCCATGTCCTGGCCACTGTGAATAATGCTGCTATGAACATCAGTGTGCAAATATCTTTTCAGATATATGTGAAACTCATTTTTTTTAACAGTGAAAATATTCTTTTATTGAACTCTAAATAATCATGTCAGCACAATTTTTAAAAATGAAAAATAAAACATGACAGTAAAAATTCAAAAGTTATTGATTCATACTTTAAAAATTTCATTAATATACTAGGAAAAAGGAAAAAAAAGCTTATATGTACATACTAGTTTTTTTTTTGCAGTGGCAAATGTTAATGTTAAAGTTTGTTCTTAAGCCTTAATTTCTTTAAATTTGTCAATGACTTTTAAAAATTTTGATTTTGGCTTATTTATTTTCAATACATAGTATAGCCAGCTTTGTTAATCTGTTTTTATTTGAGGTCGAAGAATACCTTTTACTCATTCAATCACACGAAGAAGGAAAAGTCATGTTTAAGTTGTTAATGGATAAATTTGGCAAAGATTCATAAAAATTCCATTCTATAATACATTCCAGATATTGAGTTCATGTCTTTCATAAAACTCATTTGAAAAAAATCTCATCCACTGGTTATACAATTTAAAACATATGGAATAAAAATCCATTGAAAATATTCATTTCGAACTCTTTTAAACTGATTAGAAAATTTTAAGTGTGCCGATACGAAAGTTTAATAGATAACATCTTATCTTGTTCCGACCAGCAAAGTCATGTAATAATGAAAACATTTCCGTATGTATCTGTATTCGGAAGCTGTCTGCATAACACCATTCTCTTTCATACTCATTTTAAAATGCTACTTTCACTTGGAAAGGACAGATGGAATGTGCCTTTTTCCCCCCCAAAGTATTTGTATAATAGCTGAATACTTATTAATTTTCTTAAAAAAACGGGCAAGCCAATCTGGAAAACTTACCGTTGTGGTGCAAGTCAGGTGTGACTAACCTCTGTATGTTTGCCAGCTGTCCCGAGTACCTGGCCTGCACGAGGGCATCTCTGTGAGGTAACGAGACGTGTCATTCCGAGTTCTGCACATCTGTGGACCTGGGCAGATGTAACCGCAGTGCACCTGCAGTCCGCGACCACGAGCCCTGGCGTGGGGGCACCACCGCGGCCTCCCTGACGAGGCCACCGCCCTCTAGGTGACCTTGCGACGGCTCTTCGCGGGCGCTCTGTTGTCCGTCCGTATTTCACACCTTAGTTGTGTGGTCTTGAGCACGTCACCCACCCTCTGGTCCCAGTTCCGTGAGGCGAGGACATCACGGTCGCGGCGCCCCGTGGGGCTGCTGAGTGGGCGAAGCGGCCGAGGCCAGAGGAAAACGCATGCGGCGAGTGCGTCCCTAATGTTGGGACTTCGCGATTCTTCAGAGACAGGAGAGGGTAATAAGCAGCAGAGACGGTGCGGAGGCCGGGAGCACAGGGCGGTGAAGTGGGTGCCGGGCTGGGTGATGGGGGCCCTTTTGCCTCTCATGGGACGTGGCGTTTGAGTGGGTCCTGAAGGGCGGGCTTGATTTAGAGGCGGGAGTTGAGGAGGGGCGCGTTCCGGCGGCGGAGGCAAAGCCCAGCAAGGCATCGGGGCAGAGAATGCAGGCCGCGCTGGGTGGCGGGGGCGGCTGTCCAGCTGGGGGCGGCCACGGGGTCGGGGAGGGGGGGTGTGGTCTCTCAGCCGGGGCTGGGATCCCCGGGGCGGGGCATCCCCATGCAACCTCCCCTTCCTTTCCTTCTCCCACGGCATCCCCGGCCTCGTGATTGGTTAGGCTCACTCCCTTCCCTCCCTCCCCTGCGCCTGCCCTTTGGCTTTGCCCTTGAACTCGTCTCATTTGTCTGTTTGGACTTAGCGGACACGGTTTACTCTGAAAGGGATCCCGGATGGTGATCTTTAAATTACTGATGATTTCAGTGTTTTGTAATTAAAACACTCATTTTCTCTATGAATTTTAAGCACACATATATCACAGATACAGACAGAATCTATTTTAATGAATAACATTAAAACACTCCGTTCCAAGTAATGAGGTTATTTCCATGTCTCGGCTGATAGTCTATATTTGATTGATTCATTTATTTATCCATTCACTCACTAAACAGTTTGTTCCCCGCCCCCCCCCCCCCAACTATGGTTAGAGTATTAATACAGCTTTGCAGATGTGGCTTCTATAAATTATGACGAATCAAATTCTCTGTGCCTGAGTAGCACACAATTGATCTTGGGGCAGATCCTCTTCTGACTGGGAATGTCACGGTAATACCTACATGCGAGCACCTGCAAGCTATGCAATAGTGCCGGCTGTTAGGGACAGCGCTCTGAGGTGGAAGGACAAGCATGGCCGGCCGGGAGGGACCAACGGGGCCGAGAGTCGCCCTGTGCCATCGGGTAGGCGGGGGAGGGTGGCGAGGTTGACCTGGAAGCCCAAGGAAGCCTTAGGACAGAGGGCGTTCTCCTAAGCGGAGCCCGTGGCGTCTCCCACCACACAGGCTCGTGGAGGGAGGCGAAGTCCACATCCCCTTCTCCCCCTTCCTTTCTCCCTCGGTTCCCACCTCTCCCCACTTCCTCCTCCTCCCTCTCTTGCATATAAAAAAGGATTTCATGCATAGGATTAGGAAACCAAATAGTACCAAAGGGCACCTAATGAAACCTAATGGTCCTTTGCTGGCCCTCCTCGCCCCAGTTCAGCTGGCCCATCAAAAGGGCTCTGAGGCGTTTCTGTGGTTCAGACTCCTGGCCATTATCTCCAAGTCTCTAAACGAAGCATGAACTCCGCTCTCCCTTGATTTACCAACTCCAAACACCACCTACCGGTCTCCTGCGGAGAGAGGCAGGGCTTCGGCCCCCCTCTCCCCTTCCCAGCAGGCACCGCTCATTAGCTCCACTTCTCTCTAACTGAGGAACTGTAAATAATGCACTTAAACATCTAACTCCTGTTAAATAAGCTTGCGAAACCCTCGCACTTCCTCTCCCCCCTCCCCCCCCCCTCGCCGCAGATGGTTCATTATCTGGACTGAAAGGAAGATGAAAACGTGGAGACAGTGTATGGAAAAGCCCACTGCACAGGACCGTGCCCAGTGCCGCTCCGTGAGCTAAGACGTATGATGGGCGCCAGAGGCGAGGCGGCCTCCGCTGCCCTGGCTTTTCCTCCTAGCTTGGTGTTTGGGGGCCCGCTGGGTGGGGCAGCTCCTTTTCAGCTGGCCCTCTCCGGCGTTGGACGTGCCCTGAGCTTTGGGTGTGTCCATATCTTGTGCATGTGGCAGCCAGATAGCATGGCTGGTCGTCCGCGCCCTGCACTGCAGCCGGGTGGGCCTCGCTTGCTCATCGCTCTCCCGGAGTGCTCCCTCTGACCCTCTGCTCCAGTCACCCATACTCTCCCGGTGTGTCGCCCAGCCGTCACCAGGGCCTGTCTCTCTCCACTCTCCTCAGTGGAAGACTCTGTCCTAGCCCTCGCCTCAACTCCCTTTCTTTATTTACTTCCTCTTTTTGCTCGAGCACATCCTGGGGCAGTTTTCTGAGAAAGGATGTACGGGAGAGAAGTTTTTGTCATTCCGTGTTTGCTTTTGCTGCAGTAACAGATTACCAAAAACTCGGCAGATTAAAACCACATCCACTTATTATCTCACAGTCGTGGAGGCTCGAAGTCTGAAATCGAGGCGCCGGAAGGGCTGCTTCCTTCCCGGGGGTTCTGGGGTGAGCCCTTCTGGGCTCATTCCAGTCGTTGGCAGAATTCAGTTCGACGAGGGTAGAGGATGGAGGGACGTGTTTCCTCGGTGGCTTTGGGCTGGGAGTCTTTCTCATCCCCTACAAGGAGAGAAAGAGAATCCCCCACTTCCAAGTGAAAAACAGGAAAGTTCAGAGTAAGTGATTGGTCCAAGGTCACCTCACCCGATTCGATGTGGGATGAATTCCCTGTTCCCTTGCTCTCTTGGGCTGGGGGTCTCCTGGACCTGGAGCTCCTGGAAGCCACCGCAGTCCCTGCTCCTGATGCTCTTTCCCCGTCTTCAGAGCCACCAAGGGCGGGTTGAGTCCCTCACTGAATCTCTGACTTCCTCCTGCCTCAGCGCCTCTCTGCCTTCCCACCCAGAAAAGTCCTCTGCTTTTCAGGGCCCACGTGATCAGATTGAGCCCTGGAAAATCCTGGAAAATCCCCGGGCTCGAGTCATATCGGCAAAGTCCCTTTTGCCCTGTGAGGTACACAAGTATGGGTTCCAACTGGAGCATGGAGGTCTTCCGGGCCGTTATTCTGCCCACCACATTCTTTATGTTCTGTGGGGTGCACAGTGTGGCCTTCCTCTCCGTCGGTGGTTCGGCTGCCTACGGAGTTCCAGCGTGAGAACCCTCCTCCCCCTGCCTGTGGAGGCTGCTCGGGTCTCGGGTGTTCCTGTTTCAGGGTGGCAGAGGGCACAGAGGTGGACGCAGGCTCCGGCGCTGTGGAAGTGGGGGTTCCGCAGGTCAGACGAGGGTTGGTGGTCTCGGGGACAGCGAGGGGCGAGGAAGAGGGGTGGGAAGCAGGTCTCCCCGTGGGGCGGATGGAGTCGGGTCCCACTGGGGCCCCCGGGGGACCATGTGTTGTCCCCCCCTGAGGGGTGGTGCTGAGCATGCATCACCTGTCACCATCCCTGCCAGGGGAGGGTCGCGGGAGGGGTGTTCCCCGTGCCGCCGCGCCCCCGCCCCGTGCCAAGGGCGAGCCCGTCAGCAGCAGGAGGGAGGCCTGGGCCGGCGGCTTGGGCCGAGAGTCTGCGTTTGCATCAGGCTCCCAGGAGATGCCGCCGCTGCCGCCTCTCTGGGGACCACCGTTTTGGCAGCAAAGGCCTAGAAAACAAGAAAACATCCTGGGCACCCCCATGTCACTGTGAGGAGAGCAAGAGGCGGGGGGGGGGGCGGGGGGCTCCAGGTCTGACTTCAGAGTCCCCGACTTCCGGCTCTCACGGGGCGATGTCACATGACGAGGAGCCCCACGTGACACCGCCTTACCTGTCTGCCCTCCCTGTGCATGCCCCTCTGAGACCAGGCTCAGATTCACCAGGGGGGCATTGGGTTTGCGTGCTCCGGGCTAGGTGCCCGCCGCAGGCCGGTCAGCGTGGACAGGAGGCGGGGTCGCAGGCAGGTGACACTCCCCGCTGGAAGCAGGTGGTGGGAGGGAGGGGGAACAGGTCCCGGCATGAGGGAAGAACTCTCTCAGCAGAAGCGTGGAGGCACGAGGGACCGAGCGTCTGTCGAGTGGGGCGCGTGTGTCTCTAACTGCAGCCCCAGGCCCTGGACCGTCGGAGGCGGTTTTCTTCCTGTCGTGGCTGCTCAGGAGGAAAATAGGAAAACTGATTGCAGATAGGGAATGTCCCAAGATATGACGATTCCATAAAGACATTCCTGTTCTCTATCAAATCGGCACGGTAATTTTTTCCTCAGCTTAAGTTACACTATAGCAGTGCCTTATAAGCTCTTATCATGTCGTGGCACGTGCAGAAAATGACAGCATTCGTATGCTCGCTGAAGTAGATGGAGGTGCTCCCATGGCTGGGGGTGGGGGGTCAGGGCTCTGGGCGTTCTGAGACCGGGGATCAAACCCCACAACCTACCTTTAACCCATTTGCCAAATACCACTGGGCCATGGCACCCTGCTTGGGAAGCTCTGTTCTCGAAGGCTGTTTCAGGTTCAAAATCATTACCTTTATCAAGAAAACCTGCACCCTGATATCAAAAATTATCTGTTAGTAAGGCAGGAATGCATGCAGTCAAGTCATGAGGAAACTGCTAAGTTGCCTCTCAGAGAAGTGTGATGACTACACACAACTCTCCGTGTTCGCGTTTTAGATTTGCCGTGGATCCAAACACCAAAGACCCCAGCGCGTTATTTGCATCGAGTCTAGTTCGTCTAAGCAAGAGTTAACGTTCAGAGCGGGGTGCGTCCTGCTGCACCCCGATGGCCTATGAAATGAAGAATGTGGCTGTACTTCCCTCACCGCAGGCCAGGAGAGGATTCCTGTGGTGAGATGTAATATCTATTCATTGGTTTATAGATCCAGAACACTGTGGAGAGTTCCACGAAGCCACGTGGTGTGGGAGCCCGGAGTGCGTGTAATAAATCACGACTAACTGGAAAAGGTTTCAGAGTGCCCCCTGGACAGCTGTCTGTGCCTCAGAGGCCATTTCTTCTTTGGAAAGTGCGTCATAGATCTCGTAAATGACCCTTTCTGTTTTCCCAGGAGGTAAAGGTAGAGGAGGATGAGTACTCGGGTGCCGGCGTCCTGCACCCCAGTTCTATGGAATGAGATTCATTCTCATCATGGGCGCAGGGCACGCTTGGATCTCTGTAGGTCCTGGGCGAAAGTGGCTTTTTAGGACAATGAGGATACTAATGGAAAGTCACTAAGTATCAAAATTATCGGTCGTCCCAAACCAAAGAGCAGGAATTGTCAGCTGATGGTCAATGGAGTGGTGGCCGTAGGGTGGATGGAGCGAATAATTAAACTATAAAGACTCGGGGGAAAGGCTACGTAGCTTGAAATAAAATAGAAAAGCAAAATAAAAAAGTAAGGAGAAATACCTTGCCTTCATCTCCTAATATCTCCACCGTCAGAAAGAGTGCCTTACTGAAGAAATGAATGAACCCAAGTGTTCCCCTCCACCCCGTGTCCATATCCTGGAAAAACAGCCCCCGAAACAGAGGGTGAAAATCTAACCACAGCCAAATCCAAGAACAAAATAGAGAGTTAGAAATGCGAAACGTTTTAAAAATCGAGAAAAAGACAATGTCTAAAACAAAAGTAATTTGAAAACGCCTTGGCGATGTAGAGGAATGACCACCTGGGTTCTCTACTGCGCATTTTCCAATGGGACCCACGCCTCCAGGAGACCCTTTGAATCAGTCGAGAACGGAAGGAGCAGTCAATGAATGATTGGCAAGGTAACGGGAAGTCGAGCCATTGCATATAACTAAATAAATTCAGGTGTGTTAAAAAGTTAAACGAGAAAGCGATGGAAGTGACACGCTGTGAGAAAATAAAATTGCGTACTTGTCGAGCTCCTGGTGGGAGAAAACTTGTTCCAACTTTTTCTGGATTAGTGAGGAAATTGGGCTTATAAGGTAAATGGACCAAATACACAGGGGAAACACAGGCTCGTGCACACCTTGCCCAGGCCCCCACAATTCCAGTGCCCCTCCCCTGTCCCCAGATTCTTTTGGGATACAAGTTGTCACACCTTATAAATTACTCCGAGACTTGTAGTTGTTATTTAACCTTGCGCCTTAAGAGATCCACCCATTTTAGTACCTATCGATCTGCTGCTTCCTTTTAACTCCTCAGTGCAAGGTATGAAGACAAACAGGGCGGCGTACCTTGAAGATCCTGGGGGAAAGTGACTTCACGCGAGAGTTACACTGGAATTTTATGCCAAAAATATCCATCAAGGTCGAGGGACACTTAGAGACATCTTCGGACATGCGAGAACAGCTTACTCTCCTGCGTTAGGGAGTTACTAAAGGGTGCGCTCCAACAGTAGGGAGCGAGCAGGCAATGAAGTGGGTGCACGATGGAGGAGCTGGCGGAGCCACCCAGGGGCCGAACCTGCCCCAGCCTTCCATTATGTCATTCACGCTCTGTCTCCACTGTCTCTGTCTCTCTGTTTCTCTGTCTCTCTGTCTCTCTTTCTCCTCTTCTCTTATTCCCTGCTTTCTCTCCTCATCAGAATCCTCTCTCCTCATCTCGGGCGTCCACAAAGATCCGTCACTGTATGATCCAAAGCGGGTCATTCCCCTCTTTGTCTCCCCAGCCTTCCCTGGGAAGGTCTCCTGATACTTTCCCAGAAGTCAGGGGCCCCTCGCTATGGAACTGCACAGCCATTGAACGTTGTGTGGGCATTTCCACCCAGCCACTCCCATCGAGAGTTACTCAGCCAAAACCAGCTCTCAGATTGGTTTTTCTACTGTTTTCCTTCTTCGAACTTATTAACTTCTGCTTTTTTCTTTAATAATTCTTCATGTAGCTTTTCTCGGGTTTACTTTTGTGTTTGCTCGCTTTTTTTTTTTTTTTTTTGAGTTGGTTGCTTAATTCATTTACTTCCATTTATTCTGTTTTCATCTCTTTTTAATCAATAGAATTGAAGCATTTTCTGCTGAGCTTTGCTTAGCTTTTCCTATGGATGGTTGCTTGTGATCATTTCACTGTTGTTTTCTGGACGTTATATATTTCTGCTTTTTATTCTCTTTGACTCAAGGATAATTTAAGGGCATTTTCCTCCTCCCAGGTGGAAGGGTCTTTGTGTTCTGATTATTTCATTTTCAGTTTCTTGTTTTATTGTATTGTGGTCATGGAAAACTTTCTGCCCTGTTTTTACTTTCTGGAAATTTTCCTGGCCTGACCGTGTTCAGTTTTTATGACACTTTAATGGGACTTGAACTGGAGATATTGTCTTAATTTTCAGGGTGTCTGAAATGCATATATAAACTGACCTACTTTATTAATAATGTTTTTTAGGTCTTCCGTAATTTACTTTTTGTCCACTTTACATATCAGGGACAGAGAGAGGTGCACAGAGATTCAGAGCTGTTATGTCTTTATTGTGAAATTATACCATTTAACTTCCCAAAGTGCCCATTTTTGTCTTTTTTTATTAATGCTTTGTGGTCTGCAGTCTGTCTTGAATGATATTAAGATCACAACCCCTGACTTTTTTTTTTTGTTTGTTTCTTTATGCTTGAGTTTTGAAAACCTTTTTATTCATAGAGATGGAAAAGTCTATGAAATATTTTGTTTTTGGCATAGCTCTTCTGTGCAGCCTACAATTCAGTTTTGCTTTGGCAAAACCACTGCCCACCCTCCTTCCTTCCTTCCCTCCTTCCTTCCTTCCCTCCTTCCTTCCTCCCTTCCTGCCTTTTATCAGATGACTTAAACTCATTCACCTCTATTAATGGTAAAGGGGTTTGCTCTTAGTTTTTCATATTATCTTACCTTATGTTTTCAGTTTTTATGCATTTATATAAAGTCATCCATGGGGGGGGGGTCTGTTTCTTTGAAAACCTTCCTGAAGTTTAGGAAGGTTTGTATTTTTATTCTAGTGGTTACTCTTATGATTTTTTAAAAAATTAACACTCTCATGGAAAAAGCGAAGAGGTTAAGAACTACAGATTATTAGTCACAAAATAGTCACAGGGATGTAAAGTACAAATAGGGAATGTAATCAATGATATCGTAATAACTATGTATAGTGCCAGGTGTAATTGGAGACTCACTTCATAAATTATATAAATGTCTAACCACTATGCTGGACACCTGACGCTAATATAAAATAATATTGAATGTCAACTGTAATTGAAAAAAAAAAAAGTTGGCTAGTAAAAAATGAAGAAAACATGAAAAAAATTAATCTCCTTGGCCCTCTCTTTGTTTCACAGTGTATGTTTTTTCTCTTCAGTCAGAGTGTCTGCTTCTTTCTCCCTCCCTGACACTCAGTTTTGGTCAGTGGCCATTGTCTCAGTAGTTGTCCTCGTACGGCAGAAACGTTTATACTCCACCTCTTGGTGTGTCAGCCGCAATGACTTTTGCTGTCTTTTGGTTCTTATAAGTGAGGCGAATGACAAACTCACTCCGCCTTTCACCTTCTCTCTTTCTTCTGCTGAGTTTTGTTCATATATCACGTCTACATTGTCATGGCACATGGCATTTACTTCTGCTCTGTGACCCTAGTCCACACATTCGTTTTGGTCTTGTTTTACATTAAATATATCCGATGCTCACCACTATGTTTTTTTTTTTTTTTTGCCTGTGGTTTTCCTAATTGTCTTTTGGTTGGCTGAAATTTCTCCTTTACTAGCTTTCTCAAGAAAGACTCATTTTAACAATATACCCTAATTTCTTGCCATTAAAAAACAAATGAACCCTTTATATTTGAAGGGCCGGTCATATTTCTTCCCATGAGAACTTAATAAATGCTGTTCCAGTATCTTTTGGTGTTAAATGGTGAATAAATCTGAAAAACTGGATTGATTTCTTTGGCTAGAAATTATCTTTTTTTAAAGTCCAGAAACTTTACTCTGATTAAATCTTGATGTTAACCATTCTAGATCAACGTTTTTCTCTATACACAGTGCACCTTTCACTTGTGCAGATTACATTTTTTTTAAATTTCATTAACATTTTCATGAATGATGTCATTAAATATTTACTTGTTACAGTGCTTTGGGTTTCTTTAGAAATTCCAATTATATATATGTTTAATCTCTTTTACATGTCTTCAAGATCTATTATTTTCTCTCTAATAAAAAAAACAACTTTCTTTAATTTTGTTTTATAATGCTCATGTTTTTCATCATTATTCTTTATGTTTCTTAGTGAGTTTCAAGAGTTTTCAGGCTCATTTTTTGCTCCTTCTGATCTTTATTCATTTATTCCTCCTTGGAGTAGCCCAGCTCATGTTTTCTTTCTTTCTGTTGAATGATCCCCTCTTCCCTAGGTTCCTGTTTCTGATCTTCCTTTATAGACATAATTGATCCCGTTGAATATTCTAAAATTCATGATGAACTACTTAGTTAAAATTTTGCCTGCTCTGTGCCAGCATTATTCTGGTAAAAACTTTTTGTTTTTTAATACCTTTTTATTTTTCAGTTATAGTCGACACACAATATTATATTAGTTCCAGGTGTACAACACAGTGATCCGACATTTATATAATTTACAGAGTGATTTATTCCCTCCCCTGTCCCCCGCCCCCCGCAAATAAATCTAGTACCCATCTGACACCATGCATAGTTATCACAATATTATGGGCTATATTTCCTTTGCTATGTTTTATGACCCCATTCTGCTTTGGAATGGCCAGTTGGTACTTTTTAATCCCTTGCCCCTTTTCACACATCCCCCCAACTTCTCTCCTGTCTGGCAACCATCAAAATGTTCTTCGTATTGATGAGTTCGTTTCTGTGTTGTTTGTTCATTTATTTATTGATTATGTGGATTCCTCACATAAGTGAAATCATATGGTATTTGTCTTTCCATCTGAAGTAAGTCTCCGTAGATAGATAGCGTATGAAAGGGTCTTGTTTTCTTAGCCGTTCGGCCACTTTATGTCTTTTGATTGGAATATTTAATTCATTTACATTTATAATAATTGTTGAAGGTATATAGTTATATATTCTTAATCTTTTTCTTTCTTTTTCTTCTTAAAGAAGTCCCTTTAGCATTTTTGGTAATACTGGTTTTGTGGCGATGAACTCGTTTAGCTTTTTCTTGTCTGGGAAGCTCTTTGTCCTTTGATTCTAAGCGGTAGCTCTGCTGGGCGGAGTCATCTTGGTTGTGGGTCCTCGCTTTTCATGACTCCCACTGTTTCATGCCAGTCTCCTCCGGCCTGCAGAATTTCTGTTGAGAAATCAGCTGACAGCCTTAGAGGAGCTCCCTTGCAGCTAACTAACTGTGTTTCTCTTGCTGCTTTTAAGATTCTCTTTTTCTTTAACCTGTGGCATTTTAATTGCGACGTGCCTTGGTGCGGGCCTCTTTGGGTTCCTCTTGTTTGGGACTCTCTGAGCTTTCTGGGCATATATATCTGCTTCCTTCACCAGGTTAGGGAAGTTTTCCATCACTATTTCTTCAAATAGGTTTTCAATTCCTTGTTCTCCTCTCCTTCTGGTCCCCCCATGCTGCGAATGTTTCACACTTGACGTTGTCTCAGAGGGCCCTTAAACTATCCTTATTTTTTTGATTTCTTTTTTTTCTTGTTGTCGTTCTGATTGGATGTTTCCTGCTACCTCATCTCCCAAATCACTGATCTGATTCTTTGCTTCATCTAATCTACTGTTGATTTCCCCCCGCCCCAATGCATTCTTCATTTCAATCTTCATTTCTCACTGCGCTTTTAAAATGTTTTCTATTTGCATTTTTCTGTTTCCTGTGTCCTTGTTGAAGTTCTCACTGAGATCATCGCACATCCTTATAACCGGCGTTTTGAACTCTGCATCCGGTAGATTGCTGGTCTCATTTTGTTTAGTTCTTTTTCCGGAGCTTTATTCAGTTCTTTCCTCTGGGACATGTTTCTTTGTCTTCTCATTTTGGCTGCCTCCTAAAATTTGTTTCTCTATGTTAGGTTGCTCTGTCTTCTGGTCTTAGTGGAGCGGCCTTATTTGGTACATATTTTGTGGGGCTCAGTGGCCCAATCTCCTTGGCCACCTGAGCAGGGTGCTCCAATGTGTTCCTTGTGTGGGTTGTGCGTGCCCTCCTGTTGTAGTTGAGCCTTGGTTGCTGTTGGCACGTCAGTGGGAGGGGTCGACCCTTAGGCTGATTGGTTGTGAGGACTGGCCGTGACTATAGTGAAGGAGCCGTTGTGCAGGGCTGACCCTACAGAGCAGGATCGGCTTTAGCAGGGCTCTGGTGCCCGCCTAGTCTGCCCTTTGGGTGTGTCATTTGTGGAGGTAGTTGGGCGGTGTTCTGGTGTGTCTGAAGGTGGTTGGTTACCAGGTGTGTTGGTTCTGAGGCCTTTCGGGAAGGGCTGTTTTGCAGGCCAAGGAAAGCTGCTGCCTTTGCTCTGCCTACGGTCACAGGAATGTTCCTCAAAGTGATCTGCAGGTGGTTGCAAGCTGTGCTGGGTTTAGAGCTGCCTCAGAGAGGCTAAGGTCGTGCTGACCTCAGGACGCCTCTGCAAAATGTGCGGGTCACGTTGGGACCAGGTGCTGCTTGTTTGGGGTTTGCGAACCTTTGAGAGATTTTAGGAAAGTCTACAGCATGAACCAAGATGGGCCGTTTGTATGGAAAAGCCACTGGAGGAGGTAGGCCCACACTTCGGAGGGGCGGGGCCCAGGGAACCACGTGGGCGGGGCGAGCAGCGTCAGCCCGTTTGCTGGAGACTCGGATATGGCGGCCGCCTGCGTCTGCACGCCAGGAGCGGGGAGGGCTCTCTGGAGGAACAGCACCTCTGTCTGGGAGAAAGCTGCCCCTGCAGCCTTCACCCTGAAGCTAGACAACTCAGCCCTTCCCTGTGTCCCTGACGCCTCCCGAGCCTCTGCCCCAGCGCTGGAGCCCAGAGCGAGTCCGTCAGTGGTGAGTCTGCATGTGGGCCCCGAAAAGGAAAGTCTGCGACTCCCTCGGCCCGCCGTCTCACTCAGCCACGATCCCCGCTGGTTTTCGCAGCCAGAGGTTGTGGGGACTTCTCTTCCTGGCACTGGAACCCTGGGCTGGAGAGCCTGGTGTGGGGCTGGGAGCCCTCGCTCCTTCAGGGGGGCCTCCGCAGCCGAGCTATCCCTCCCAGTATTTTAACCACCAGTCTGTGTCTTTCCCCCTCCTACCGGTCTTGAAGTGGCCTCTTCCGTATGTAGGACTTCTAGATTTCAGGCAATTCTCAACGACGGTGGTTCTGTATGTGAGTTGTAATTTTGACGTCAGAGGCGAGCCCAGCGGCTACCCGCTCCGCCTTCCTGACCGGGGGCCTGTGGCGAGCATCCTTCATCTATGATAACATGATGCTTTTCCCCCCTTGTCTCCTAGGTCGTCTCTGTATTAATGCCATGCTAATTCCCCTTTCTTTCATTATTTTATATTAGTTTCAGGTGTCCAGTACAATGGCTAGGCATTTATATAGTTTATGAAGTGACCCCCACCCCTCCCGGTTGTTTCAGCACCGTCTGGCACTGCTATACTCAGCCCGTCCACTGAGATCGACTGTATTCCCCATGCTGTACTCCGTACGTCCCTGTGACTTTTTTTTATAACTGCTAATTTGTACTTCTTCATCCCTTTACCTGTTTCGCCCAGCCCCCCCAAAAAACTCCCTCCCCTCTGGGAATCACCAGTTTGCGCTCTGTATCCGCGAGTCTGTTTTCATTTTGTTTGTTTATTTCTTTGGTTCCTTAGATTATGCATACAAGCGAAAAATTCCTTTCTGGTTACCCATCAATGAATGATCATAGTCACCTTGATACGCTGGGAAGTGGTTCTTCTTCGGGGACGGGGTCTGTAGGGGCCAAGTTAGCTTTTCAGAGAGAGACTGCTTCTTGCAAATATGGCTTTTTGTGTGATCAGTATTGCCAACCCTTCTCTGGTTCTTTCAACCAAATAGGATCAAAGAGGGCTTTTGTCACTGGCTCTGTCCCTGCCCCACCTCTCACAAGGACTGCCGTAGACAAGAGACCCGCCTGGCGTAATCAAGTGTCCGTCCATCGACAGGAAGTGCATCTTGACACTTTCTGAGTTCCGGCAACACTGTGTCCTCTCCACCCTCATCCTGCCTTTCTACTTCCTTCCACGTGTCTTCCGCTCGGTTTCGGCTGCACTTGTCAGTCTTTACATGTATTTAAAGTCCATCAATCACACTTTTCTCCAAATTTCACTGAGAGTGGAGTTTCTGCGTTGTATTGATAAAGCTTCTCGTTGCTTTTATAATTTCTTTGAGGAAAAGGTGAGAGACGCAGACTTATGTAGCCATGTTTACACCTGAAGTCCATCTGTGTTTCCTTAAACAATCGTGATTTTATTTTTGACGTAAAACTAAGCCATCAGGCAGTTACTTTTTCTTTTGGTAAAATGTGAGGTTGATGTCTGATACATATTTTTCTAATTGTCCCAATATCTTTTATTGAAGAACCTGACCTCTGTTATTTGTTTTGAAGTGGAATATTTATCATATGCTAAAATCTTATATTATTCTTTTTGGAATACTTTCTTATGTCTCTTACTTCAGTCATTGTTACCACCATACTTTAATACTGAATATTTATAATCTGCTTTTTATATCTACTTTTTCATAATTTATTTGCTATTTTTGCTATTCTAGATTGAATCAAGTAAGGAATATTTTGAATCTCCAAGATGGGGATATGGCATGTATTATTTTCTATGTTTGTTGAAATATGGGATTCTTTCAATAGTAGAATACAAATTTCTCTTTTGAAGCGGATATTCTATAAAGCATAGTTGGAGAAATGCTGCTTTTGTATTTTAACAGTAAACATCATGCTGACTGTTGGTTTACGACATCTAAAATGTTAAAGAAGTATCGCTCTATTTCTAATTTTCTAAATTAAAAAAAATCAGAAAAGAAATTATATTTAGCATCTATTGGGAAGAATCATTTTTATTTCTTGACCTGTTAATATATTTATGTCTAGATTTTAATTATCACTACGAAGCATCTATAAATTCCTTTTATAAACTATATGTGTTCAGAGAATGTTATTTTACTATATTTCTAGGTATGCTATAATAGGACTTTTGCATCTAAATAATGTGCTGTTATCTTTATTATGTCTTAAACCAGAACACTTTCTCTTTTCTTTTCTGAAACAGTTTAATTCGATAGAAATGATCAGTTGCTCAAGGGTTCGAAGTGGCTCACTGGGGAAATCCTGTTGCTCCTTGTCCCCTAGGGGCTGATCTTTGACACAATAATGAGTTTCTTCTGCAGGGCAAGGGTAACGGGGCTGGCCAGCGGATGGCCTGGGTCAGACTGTGTCTGTCCGAGTTGCTAGCGTATGGGAAGCTTCTTAATCGTTCTCAGCTTCTCCGTCTTCATCCGAACAAACAGGCGTAGTAACAGGACCCCCATCACAAGGTTGTTGAGACAATACAAGTAAAGCTCTTAGCCAGAGAGAATCTGATACTAGCAAAGGCCGCATAAATAATCATTTTCTTATTCTTGATCTATTCAGATTTGCCCCCTTTTCAAAAGCCAACTTTGGTCAATACAATATCACCTAGACCAATAAAATTTTCACTGAGAGTTGACCATTTATTACCATACAGTCACTCATTCACAGTATGTGCTTCTGATTTCGAAAAGCATTTTCCACATCTGTGGTTGTAGCTCCTTTCTAATTCTTAATAATGTGTATTTGTGTTTTTTCCCTTATTTTTATTAATTAGCTTTGGGGTTTATTTTATTCCTTTTTTCAAATATTGGATTTATTTATCGATGCTTTTTTTTTTTTTGGTCTTTTATTTCATAAAATTTTGTTTTTAGCATCATTTGAAAAGTCCCGCTTTCTGTTTTGTTGATGTTAGTGTTTTTCTAGCTTCTAGAGTGTGTTGCGTATTTTATTGATTCCTGTTCCTTCTTATTTAGCAATAAAGACATGGAAAGTTAGGAATTCTAACTGCTTAACATTTAATTAACGTAAAATAGGGGTCAACGAAGTAGGGTATGGCCAAACCAGCCTGATGCCTGTTTTCGTAAGTAAAGTTTTGTTGGAACACATCTACATCCATTCGTTTAGATGCTGTATGTGGCTGCAGTCACATGGCAAAACTGAGTTGCAAAAGAGACGTATGGCCCACCCAGCATGCTCTGTGGCCCTTTACAGAAACACTTTACAGAAACATCCTCAGTTTTTGATGTATAATTTTGTCAATTATTTTTATTTTTTAGTTATAGACCCCCAAATTATCTAGGCAACTGTCTTAATTTCCACGTGGTTTAAACTTCCTTGTTTATAGTGTTGTTAATTTCTAGTTCTATTGCACTTAGCCAGAGAATATTGCCTATACACTGCTTTTTCTTTTCTTTCTTTTTTTAAGCCTTACCGATTTTTTTTCTTTTCTGGCCCAAAAGCACGACTAGTTTTCATAAACGTTCCAGAGACATCGCAAAATGATACATATTCTCAATAGAAAACGCATCTGATATGCACTGACTTTATTCATTCTATTATTTGAATCCTAATTCTTTATCTGCTTATCGTCTGTTGGAGGATTGAGAACTCAAGGTGAAGTCGATTGTGGCGTTTGTTTCTTCTTCTATTTCCGACAGCTCCAGTGAGGCTCGCTTCCATGCTAAGTTACTTATAAACATTCATGGGAACAAACGTGGCCGAAACACACCTGCTCGCTGGTGCTCATTCTCTTGCTGCTCTGAGGACTCCAGCCATCACTGCCACTTAGCCCAGGCCGTACTAACTGCCCCATGCGGAGACACACATGGCTCGATTCCTCCTGTTGGCCCTGTCGCCAACTTGCTGCAGAACCATGGCGGCCGACCACAGATCAAGAGGGAGCCCGGCTGAGACCCTCAGAAGAACTGCCCCATGGAGCCCACCCCGATAGAGTAGTGAGCTAAATAAGTGGTTATCGATTAGGGCGACTCAGTCCCACGTGGCTGGCCCCATGGCAAAGACTACTGAGTTCACTGTGAGCTTTATCTTTGACCAGTATAACTCTCTTTGTCCGGTGGAAAAATCTTCCCCTGCATCTATTTTAACTATTCTCTTAAAAATTTACATATATTTGTGTCTATTTAAGGTGTGCGACATGATGATTTGATATATAGTGAAATAATTGCTACAGTCAAGCTAATTAACTTATCTCCTCACATAATTGCCTTTTTTTTGTGTGTGTGATGAGTGTACCTATAAAGGTCTCAGTCCTACAACCACAAATAACTGAATTTCGACAATAACCATGGAGTTTGGAAGAAGACCCCAGGTCTCAGAGGAGACCACAGTCCTGGCCGACACCTTGATTTAGCCTGATGTGACCCTGAGCAGAGGACCCAGTTGACCCCGTGCCAGGACACCTGACCCATGGAGATTGTGACATAATAAGTCCGTGTGGTTTTAGGCAACTAAGTATGCAGTGTTTATAACGTACCAATCGAAAACAACCACACCTCCATGTTTCTAAATAATATGCTTATGTTGCCATTGGTAGAATTATTAATTTTAGGCATTTTACGTTCCTGCTTTCTTTGACATGTGAAGAGTCAGTTCACTTACAATATTAGATCTCATCTCACCATTTCCACCCCGTTAGAGTTTTAACAGTGGGCTGAGAAGGCTGCTTGATTTCATCTTTGCCTCAAGAATGAGTCTTAAATAGGCTTTGTAGCTCAAGGCTTTTTCAGTTTAATCTTTTACTGGTTGGTGATGAGAAACAGTTCTATTTTCTAACCTACAAATCCTGGAATTTATGGCCTCTACAAAGTCTCTTTCAGCTCTGCTTGCAAAATGGCCGCATCTTCTGTGAGCTTCTTTCTTTCTCATTGCACCCTGTCAAAAGCAGCCATTATCAAACACACAGTGGCACCAACCTTCGCCCTCCCGCTTTGCTAAAACCACAAGTTCATTGGTCGCAGTCTCTTCCTTTCTATGTTATCACAGGTGATAGTTTCATCAAATACTCCACTGTTGCATAAGAACCTTTAATATCAGTTTTCTTGCCACCTGCCACTCTGCCCTAAGCTACGGCCCATGAACATATTTTGTGTTATATTATGATGGCGCCTCACTTCTGGTATCAGTCTTAGAATAGTTCAGCTCATCTACCACGAAAACCAACAACCAAACCCGTGACGTACAGTGACCAAGGTTTCTTTCTGCTTAAGTGGCTGTGGGCTGGCTGCGGGTCTGCTTCATGGTTCTTCATTCCAGGGTCCAGGCCCAATGGGCAGCTCCTAACCGAGAGTAAAGCGCATGATGGTTTCGAGCAATGAATTGTAAGACTTTAGCTTGAAAAGGTCACAAATCGCTTCTCACATTTTATTGGCCAAAAGAAGTCACGTGGCCAAGCTTGTTATCACTGGGTCAGGCGTGTGCGTAACAGCCCCTCAGGGTGAGGAATGGGGAGCAACAAGTATATACCTGTATACCCTAGCTAGCACTGATAGTCTGGGAGAAGACACACAAACGATAGTTTTTAGAATATTTCAGGAGCACCTGTAAGTCGATAAGAAAAAGGCAGGAAACCAGAGAAATACGGTGCAGGGCATGAATGGGAATTCACAAAGCATATGGAGAGATGCTCAATCTCATTAGCAGTCAGGGAAATGCATTAAATCAACATATACATCCAAATGTCAAAAACTATAGAGTTGGACAATGTCAAGCGTTGAATGCGGGGAAGTCTGTGTGAGGGTGTGGGCTAGGGCAGCTGTTCTGGGAGTAATTTGGGAGGAAAAAGTGAGATGGCATAGACCGGGCGCAAGGGTCGCTGGCTCTGGATTGGAAAGATCTAGCTTTCGGGGAAGATCATCGCATCATCTCTCCAGTTCTGCCCCTTTCTCCTCAGTTAGGACTCGGGTGGCGAGCAGAGTCCCATTCCGCCAGACGGTAAGGTCTGAGACGGTGGGACCCCGCCTGGCTGGCTCACCATTGCTTCCCTGTACCTGGTACAGTGCTTGGCACAGATGGGCGCTTAGTGTTTGGTAGGTAAATGGAACCGAGGGATTTGCCTCCCGTAGGCCAGGGAGGGGTGGATCTGCCAGTGTACACTCGCGTTGTCTGAGCATTCCTTTGGAATCAGTTTGGGCTGAATTGTGACCCTTCTCTCTACTCTCTCAACTCATACGTTACAGCCCTGGTCCTCCAGTGTGACTGTATTTGAAGAGGGGGCCTTAGGGGAAGAACGCAGGAGAAATGGGATTGTCCACAACCCGGGGGTTATGGATCCCTGGTTTAAGCCACCCAGCCTGGTGTGTTTTGTCATGGCAGACCCAACCAACTAATATAGGATCCAATTTAGCATCTGAGATAAACCTGCTCAGGTCCCACCTATTGATCATAATTTGCTAAAACAGAAGTCTATTCTGGGAAGCTTCTGTCTGAGGCGGAAGGAACTATGATAACACAAAGTCTGCCAACCAGCCTTAAGCAATAGTTTGAACTGGTTGAATAATTGTAAGGTATGTAGTTCTTTCCCTGCTGATAGATAGTGTTCGGATCACCCACTTCCTGTTGCTTTGAGGTATGGTATAGAAATTGGGTCACCAGGGTAGAAAAATGGAGGTTCAGAATGGAGGGCCCACCTGGGGAGACTGCCCGGGATGTGAGAAGAATGTATACTGGGTTATAGAGCGTGTGATCCCACCCATGGCTGGGTTTATTGTTTTTCAAGTGCTTTTACATAAATGATTTTAATTGATCTTCCCAACATCCTAGTAAGGTAGCTGGGGCAGGCGATATTGTCCCGGTACTAGTTGGCTTTTGCTGTGTAACAATCCACTCCGAGTTATTTATTCTCGTGGCTGGCTCAGCTGGTTGGCTCTGCTCATCTCAGTTGCATTTACTTGTGTGGAACGGAAGTTGGTTTGACTTGGTTAGAGAGACTTGTCTCTGCTCACATGTCTCTCGTTTTCTTCAGGGGACTTGTCCTTCTCGTGGTGATGGTGAAAGATCATGAAAGCAAGTAGAAATGTAGCAGGCCTCCTGGCCTAGGTTTAGAACTGACGCGTCCTTATTTCTGTTGTACCGTATTGCCCGGTCACATGGCTGAGTCTGTAGAGTCAGAGTGGGAGAGGATGACCAAGTTCCTTGGCAGAATGTGAGGCTACGAGAGGGGCGAAGACCTGGGCCATCAGTGCATCAGGAGCACCCCATTTTCCAAGGCCGGAAGCAAAGGCTTAGAGACGAAGCGACTTTCTCAAGGTCTATCGCTCCTTGCTGTCAAGCCGGGGTAAAACCCGACATCACCCGTCCATCTAACATGTTCTTAAATTACACATGTCACCCGTGTGGGAACAGCGGGTTGGTTGTAGCTCTGTTACGATGCCTGGAAGCAGCGAGCACTTGAATACATTCTATGGAAAATAGATTCAATTTTTTAAAAAACCTTGGCTGTCAAACTCTGATTTCCTGGTTGAGTAAAATGGCTTTGTTGTTCAGATCTTTGGGGTATAAATCCATTTTACATGAATTTATTTAAGAAATTGATTAAAATTCCCTCTCTATTTGGTGCTACGGGTGGTATAATTGGACGCTTAGAGAGAGACGGCTTTAAATGATTCACGCGCAATTTTAATTTGCAGAAGGGCAAAAAATACAGGAAGTTTTAGGTAAAATAGTGTGAATTAGACTTTTTTTTTTTTTTTTTAAAAAAAGGTTTAACTATCTTTCGTTTTTTCTTACATCAATGCCCATTGGTTTTTTTGTCTGTTTATTTTGAAAAACAAGCCCAAGGGGCTTTGGCTACTTGTCATTCTTCCCCCCTCGTACAATTTATGGCACACTTGCCCAGGAGAACTGTCAGGCCATACGCTCTCTTTGACATATGTCGTTCGAGACGAATCCTGCATGTCTCCCTTTGTGCCTCTTGCTGCCGGCAATGGAGGTGTTGATAGGGGCAAGTTTCGGGTTGTGGTCAGGTGTTTTTCGCTCACTCAAAACCTGTTAGGATCCCTACTACAGAGGAATGTCTTCGACGATTTGGATCAAATCTTTGGCACCAAAACATCCTGAGCACACAGGATCTTCCTTGGGGCAAGCAATCCATTTCCAGGTAACAGACAACGCTTTTGGAAATTTTTGCCTTAAAAGTGAATCTTAACCTCTTTGGGGATGGAGCAACCTGGCGGAAATGACTAGTGATAAGGACATCTGTGACACTCAGGTCTTTTGGGTTGGGACTCTGGGAAGAGGTGGCTTTTTCACCCGGGCAAGTCCTGGGACAGTAATGGCAATTTGCTGGCTTCTGGACTTGAGGGTGCCCAGGTCACACTGGAGGATGAGTGTTTTTTTTTACTGGTTGAAGTTCTTTAGTTCCCGCCATGCCCAGTCGTCACCATTTGGATCTCGGGGACTGAGATCGTGCTCGTCCATTGGTACGTGGCCTTGATGTTGCCACCGCCACTCACGTCACACTCGCCAGGGGTACGAATGCAGAGCGGGGCTGGCGTGCTTGCGGCACGAGCTGCCCTTCGCCTCTCGAGGTCCGAGCTTTTCCCTTGCGTCGACCCCGTTCCTTATTCTGTTCCACTTCTGCCTTCCCAGTTCCTGGCAGGGGAGCTCTCTGTCTTGTTTCTGTACGTTCCCATCGGTTCGATGGTTGGCCTGTTTTTCTGACTATGACCTCGCCTCTCCTTGATGATGACTCTGACTGCTCATCCTCGTCTCTGCTGCTTTTGGCTGCCCTGGGTACCTACCCCCGCTTGACTAGCAGGGGACCCTCCTGGCCTTAGGGAGGTGTTCTTACTGGATCCTAATGTGGCCAGGTCTGGTGAGGGGCAAGGGGACATCTTTGATCTTTCTTGTGTTCAAAAAGCATGTTCATTCAAGAACTGGTAACTCCAGCATTTTTTCTTAGCTGTCAGAATCCCTTTTGCTTCTTTGCTTTGTATACATGTCCTGTTAGATGCACTCGTGGTACCTCGAGCATCCGTTCCATGGAACTGATCACACTGCATTGTAGTTATGCATCTTTACTGCCAGGTGTAAGCTACTTTGAGTCGGCAATAGTAGTTTAATAACAACAGCTATTATTTACTGAATGCCGTTAGTGGACTGTGATGTTTAATGTCAACTTGGATAGGGCATGATGCCCATATAGTTGGTCAAATATGTCTGGATGTTGCTGGCAAGCTATTTTTTAAATAAGATTAAAGTTTAAATCAGTAGACTTCGAGTAAAGCAGATTACTCTCTCCACAATATGGGTGGGCCTCATCTGATCAGTTGAAGGCTTTAAGAATAAAAAGACTGATCTTCTCTGAGGATGAGGGACTTGTGCTTCCATACGGCCTTTGGACTTGAGATGCAACATCGGCTCTTCTCTGGGCCTCCATCCTGCCAGCCTGCCCTGCAGATTTTAGACTTGCCAGCCCCCACAGCTGTGAGCCGATTCTTTGAAACCAAAGTCTATCTGTCCGTCTCTCTCCCACTCTCCCCCTATATGCACATCCTATTGGTTATGCTCCTCTGGGGAACTCTGACTAACATATTCACCAAGCATTATACATAGGACCATACATGTATTATCTCATTTAACCCTCATAGTAGCCTCTTGAGGTGGGTATTATTATTCCCATTTGCTGAGTGAATAAAGTGAGTCACAGAAAATGTAAGGAACCTGCCCAGGGTCACATAGCTAGTAAGTGCCAGAGACAAGACTCAAGCTGGAGTTCACTTCCTGCTAAAGGCAATGATCTTGGTGCCATGACCGCCACTCCCCTGCCGTGGCGTCTTCCTGGCTCGCCAGGTGCCCGGCACCTAGCAGGAGCCTGGGAAATAAGTCAGTGGATGGATGAAGCCACAGACTTCATTCTGTGTTGTTATTTCTTCCCCTTATGAAAAACAATTTTAAAAAATTACAGGCAGAATATAAGACCTAAGGTTTTTTTTATAAGATCTCGTATATACAAACCTATAAAATCTTGATCTCCAAAACATTGTGTTTTTTAAATTAAATTTATTGAGATGACATTGGTTAATAAAATTACACGGGTTTTAGGTGCACAATTCTATGACATGTCATCTGTATATTGCCTTGCGAGTTCACCACCCAAAGTCAAATCTCCATCTGCCACCATGTATTTGACCCCCTCTACCCTTACCGACCTCCCCCTCCCCCTTTCCCTCTGGGAACCACCATTCTGTCGTCTGCGTCCGTGAGTTTCTGTTCGTTTGTCTAGTTCGTGTGTTGCTTTCAGTCTTCCCCTGGATAAACATGTGATAGGAAAGCACACCGGAGTGGTCACGTGTGGGATTCGGCGGGGGGCCGGGAGACGGCGTGCTCTGGTGCCGCCCTCGGGACCCCGCGGGGGTTTTTCCGGTGTGTTCCGCCCCTCCCGTGGGGACGTGGTGGCACTCGACATCTATCCCGGCTTCTTTCTGCCTGTCTCGCTGTGCCGTGGAGTCCAGACGGCTAAGAGCCGTGCTGCCCGCCGGCCCTGCGCCTCTGGTTGGAGTGCGAGTTGGGTCGCCGGCCTCGCAGGGCAGAGGGCCCCTTCCTGCGGCTGTGGCTGTTGCCGCTGTCACGGAAGGTCATGGCCAGGACCGGGCTCCGCGGCAGGAGCGTCTCCGGAGCCGCGCTGGCCTCCCGGGGACGGCGCGGGCAGTCGCGCAGCGCGGGCGGCCAGCGCCGCGTCCCGGCTCCGCTCGTTTTGAAGGCGAGGGAGCTCGGCTTGGAGAGCCAGCACTCCCTGCCGCGCCGTGTGCCAAGGTGGACTTTTGTTCCCACCTAGCCTCGGCCGAGGGAGCGTCGCCCCGGGGGCCGGTTTGACTTTGCATTCTGCGAGTTCTCCCTGGAGGCCCTGCTCCATCTTCTGAACCTTCCGACAATTTTACGGGCGCCTCGTCCCCTCTCTGAAGTTGCATTTGCTGAGAAGAGCCAGAGCGGTTCTTGTTGGCTGCAAACGAGCTGGGCCTGATGCGGCGGCTCATCTGTTGGTTGGCTCATTAGTGGATTTTCCACTTTTTACTGACACGTAGAGCTAAACTTTATCTGTAGTCACCTAGCGTGCACACTGGAGGGAGCCAGGAGTGGGAGGAACTCGAAGAGAAGTTTTACCGAAATGGCCTGAACTTGAGGCGTCTGTATCGGAGAGAACGGCGGAGATTGGGCTGAGCCCTTCCTTGGGGTGTTTTCTCCGAATCTCATCGTCGTGGATTCTTTCCATCTGGAAACCTGCTCTTCCCTCTCTTGCCCTCCTCGGCCCTGAATGCCCGTTTTCCCGTGAGCCGGTTACACCGGAGCCGGCTGCCGCGTGAAGACTCCTGTGAGAGCCTCTCGCTTCTGGACGCGGGAAGGTCGTCCTGTGCCAACATGTATTACTCTCTCATGCCATTTCTCCCCTGGCAGTGTAAATGCTATTTTTTTTTTAAAAAAAAAAAACAATTTTACTCTTGTCACTTGTCAATTAAAAAAGGATGAGAACAGTCATTTTTGGATTAAAGAACAGTGTCATAGGATACACTCAAAACTGAACTTTTAGCTCCCGAAGAGACCTCGGCCATCCTGTGGAATCCATCATTCTCCCTATTTTAAAGATGAGTAAACTGAGGCCCCGAGGGATGTACAGGAAAGTAGTACCGAGCTTACAAGGTGACTGTTGGCAGGCAGAACATGAGGTTCCAACTTCGAGGGGTACACCTCCCACCAGACCCCGTGGCTGGAATCATAGAAAACTGTTTGACCTACCTGCTTCTTGTAAGTTTGGCGTGAGCATGTAATAAGAGAGATGCGTATTTTTTTCACTATCCGTTTAGTACACATGTTAATTGAGGTGATTTTATAAATAGAAAAATGTTTTCTCGTCACAGGAAGTGGCAGGATGGGGCCATTTGTAAGCAGGACTGCTACAATGCCAGAATCTCATTTAGCACATAACGTTTGCTAAATAATTTAAATAATTAAATTTTACCCATTAGTTTTTTTGGGCCAATATTAACTATTGTCATCATTAAAGAGCATTAGTGACATCTAGGACTTAGGAGAAATCCAATACTGTTATAGAGAGTCAAGGGCAAGTTGGCGCCATTTGCTCTGGGCACGTCCCGAGTGCGCCAGGCGGTCCACGGAGCTGAGCCATCAGAGGAAGCAGCATTCCAAGGGGGACCCACGGAGCCCCCAGCAAGCCGCACGTGGTCGAGCTGGCTTGGTCAAATTTTTAGAAAATGAAAGTTTAATGAATTCCAGATGGGGAGATTATTAGCTCTGGAAAGTTTTAAATCTTCTTTACAGAGCGCGCAGAGCAGCGCCGGGTTAGCCGGGGTTCTCCGGAGAAGCAGAACCGACAGGATGTCTGTGTATACAGACAGAGATTTATTGTTGGGAGTCGGCTCACGTGATTCTGGAGGCCGATGAGTCCCATGATCTGCAGCTGGCAAACTGGAGCCCCGGGAGAGCCGATGGTGTCGCTCTAGCGGAGGGCCGGCATGCTCGACACGCGGGGAGAGCAGATGCTTCAGTCTGAACCTGAAGGCAGGAACAGACTGACGCCCCAGCTCGACGCTATCGAGGCAGGAAGCGTGCCCCTTATTTGAGGGAAGGTCAGAGTTTTGGCTCTATTTGGACCTCCAGCTGATTGGATGAGACCCACCCACCTTAGGGAGGATAATCTGCTTTAGTCACTCTAGCAATTCAAGCGTTAATCTCACTCTGTGACACTCTCACAGACACAACATCCAAAATAATGTGCAACACATGACTGGTTACCCTACGGCCCAGTCGAACTGACACATAAAATTAACCATCGCAAGCACTGTATACAATTAAGAGTTCAGTAAAGGCTTTCTGATAATGCTGGATTTTCTCATGTTGAAATGCTCGGGCAGGTAGAATAGCGTCAGTGTGGAGAGCTGGAATTCCGTTTGCCGATGAAGATGGCGAGCTTGGCCGTGTACTCCTTTCCACGGATGGACTCAGGTGGCGATTCCAGGTTTCACATTCGGTCCTCGATCAAGTGCTAGGGAGAACACTAGAGAACGGGGCCCTGCTTTCAAGTGGTTTTCAGTCCTTTTGAGTCGACAAGACTAATACACGGGACTCAGACAAAGAGCGATTTAGTGGTCACGAGTGGCGGTGAAGACATCCTGAGCAGGGAGAGAGGCCGAGGCAGGCTCGCGAGTCCCACGTCTCATGTCTCGATGTCCGGAGACATTTTTGATGGTCACAAAAGGGCAGGGGCACTGCCGGCATTTAAGGACGCTGCTGAACATTCTGCCCGGCGCAGAATAGCCCTCCATAACCAAGGCTTGTCTGCCTCACAGTATCCACGATGGTACGTCGGAGAAACGCGGTTACGGGCTTTGAGGGCATGGGGAGATCGAACCTACTTTTTCATTCACTCATTCATTCACGTATTCGTTCAATATTTATTTAGTGCCTGCTGTTCTCCAATGTTGGTTTTGTCCTGAGGGCACAGTGGGGAGTAACCGAGGTAGTGCTGTGGGTATGGGTCTTTACACTTTAAAGGGAAAAAAAGAAAATTTCAGAAAAAATTAAAGTACGATGATTGTCATGCCGAGGAGTACAGAGTGACAAGGGAACACATCACAAGCACACTGTCCTAGCGAAACGGCCAGGAAACGTCCTCCCGAGGGATGTGTCTTTCACAGTACCACTCGAAGGGTAAGTGGGGGCTGGTCGCATGAGTGAGATGTGAGTGGGCGTGAATCAGGAGCTGGCCAGCAGGGGCGAGGCCAGGCCACGCAGCTCGTGTGAGTGTTTGGAGGTGGGCGAGAGGGTGACGTGCGCGGTCCTGCTCGTCGGGGGTGTGAAGAGAAGAGCAGAGACACAGAACCGGCATCGGGGAGCACCTCGAGTGGAGCCCAGGGTTCAGGATGCATCTTCAGGACGATGGATGATCGTTAAGACTTTTCAGGTCTTAAGTCCGTGGAGTGACGGGATCAGACTGACGCTGAGGAAGGTTCCCTCGCACCGTCGCGTGGAGGCGGGGGTGGAGGAGGGTGGCATGGTGCAGGGTCACCGTCACGGCTGACGGGCTGGGAGGGGCCCCGGGGGGGGGCGTCAGATCATAGGATGGAGAGGATGGGAAGGGCAGACGGGGACCGGCTTGAGAGATACCGAGGAAGTAGCACAAGGGGCACTTGGTGGAAAGGGAGAGCGAGAAATCAAGGAAGATACCGTGCTCCCGACCGGAAGAGGCAGCTATGTTGGGTGCCATTTTCCAGGGTGCTCCCTCCTTCAGTCATAGTTGGAATAATGCGAATTATATAACATGGAATGATGTGGGGTTCAGTTTTGGAGCCACAGAGTCTGAGCTTCCCGAGAGACATGCATGTCACTTGTCCCAGAGAGATCCGGGCTGGAGGGAATCATTCGAGAGTCATACGGTTGATGAGACCGTGTGGCATGAGGACAGAAGAAAAGGGTGCTAGGAGATGGTGACATTTAAGGACCAGTGAAGGGTGCGGAGCTTGCAAAGGCGCCCCGAGAAAGACCCGGAAGGGTGGACGCCCAGCCAGGGGAGGGTGGGGTCCCAGACAATTACGGTAACTTGGTGTGCGCTGTCTCACTGTGACTACTGCTGGAGGTGGTGACTCAAACCCTCCATGCCTGTGGGGCCATGGGGGTCCCTGGTGGTCTTGAAAGAGCATTCCAAACAGGGCATCGCAGACAGAAGCCAGGCTGACGTGGAGCAAGAAGAGGAGGCAGAGAGCCCCTACAGAAATGGATGGCGGGTCAGCCATGGCCGCGGTGTATTCTGGTTATCTACCCGGTGGTCAAGCATGGCTGCAGGCCGGTACGGCCGCAAAGCGTGTGATTGGTATCAGACCTGGATGCAGCTCTGATGGACATGTTTTCCAATTAAAAAGTTAGGATAGCTTGTGTGGACATATAGTCTGGAAAAAAAAAACTATAGAAAATCTGGGACATGTGTTGTCAAGGGTTGGCCCATCGCTAGAAGGATGGCAGGTCATTGACTCACTTGGTACGATGTATGAAGGCGCGAAAGTCCAAGATGATGTCAAGGTCATTTGAAGATGACCTCAAGTAAGGTTTCTCAATGGTCACACCTGTGGGTGCAGATATTTATACCTGTGACTTAATGTGTAGTGTGGCTGCAAAAAATTATTAGCTAAAGAGAATAAAATACACTGAAAAAGATGAAGCTTTCTATACATTTTGAGTAACATATAACTCTTATCTAGCAAGACACTTCCATTAGCACAAAAAATAATGGCCTTTTTCAACAAGATGACTGTCACAAAGAAAAAAATGTAGACGGTCAAATGATTTATTTCCCCATCCATACTGAGTTTATTCATGGGGAGATTCACCTTGTGAACCAATAATTTTCTGGGCCAAGAAAAAGCAGCAGGCATTTTTCTTTTTAGGAAAAGCCTTTTTTTTTTTTTTTTTTTTGGCCTAAAAAATCATCTAAGTCTATGGCTTTGATATCAGGGAAAAGGCTTCTTTCAATCGCTTTAACCTTTTTCAGAAAGTGACCTGTTGGGATAAATGTTCTCATGCTGAGCATCCAGGCTTGATCCAATATCTGTAGTAAGGCGGGCAGAACAGGAAGCGGACCACTTTCCTGAAGAGGTTTGAGAAAAACACCAGATCTCGGATTGAGGAAAGGAGCTCTTTTGAAGGGTCAAGTTTAAGAACCATGCTCTAGGCAATTATGTAGATAAACACGAGCCTCACTCTCACGTCAGGTTGGGATGACACCAGAGCTGGGGGGCCCGGACGGCGCCGGGAGCCCAGGAATCAGCTGAGAGGAAGGGTTCTGGTAGATCACGTCTCCCCTTTCGGGCGAACAAAGGGCCGGACTCCTGGAGGCCAGTCCAGGCAGGGAGGCGGGCGGGCAGGCGCAGGAGCGGCCTGGCGGGCAGAGCCCAGGGAGCTGGAGGGCAGAGTTAGAGTCGACCTCACGCAATCGGGGCCGCTGCGTTTCCAAGTAGGGGCATGAGGAAGGCCCCTCCACGCCGGGTCTTCAGCAGCGACGCTCAAGGGCCGCTTCTCTGTGCCTCCGGCCCCTTCCTGCTTCTTTGCCGACCCCGCTGGCCCTGCACCCGCTCGGCCTCCGCCGTCCGCCCCCGCCGGGTCTCGCAGCTCCTTCTCCATCCCGACCTCAGTGTGGGCTCGCGTTCATTTTCTCTCCTCATCCTGCCTCTTCCTGGCGTTCGTTACCCACCTGTGCCTCCCGGACCTCAGTTTTGGCCAGGAACGATTTCTAAATCTGTATAATTGCTTCTTGCAGGCCCTTGAAAGGGCGTTAATGATAGAATCACGTTCCATCCCTTCCAGATGGCACGCATCTTGAGAAGGAGTGTCACGAATTCCAAAACATCTGCAACCCTACAAAGATGGAATCTCGCGGGGGCTCAGGTGTGAGAGGGGGACGGGGAGCGAGGAGGAGGGCTGGAGGCCTGGGCTTCGTGATGGGCCCTGCCCACATCACATCCAGAGCTGCTCACGTCCCGGGGCGCAGTGCTCCCCACTCACCCAGGCTGCCCTGCAGGCATTCGGGCCTTGGGGATGGGAAGAGGTGCAGGCAAAGTCAGGGACACCATCCCGCGCGACCCTGTCGCCCTCTCTCCTGGCTGTGGCCACCTTGCCAGACACGTCCTGGATGGCCCATGCAGCTGCAGGATGGAGGAGCGCCCCGGCCCGCACCGGCCTCCACGAACAGGGCAACCTCCGCGGCACTGGCCACCCCAGAGGGTCCATGTGTGTTCTTGTGTGCTGTCGGGCATCACGTGGCCCTGACGGGGCCCTGTGGTGTCCAAGACCTCCCCAGAGCCGTCCACCCAGGGAAGCGCGTTGTCCCAGGGAGAGACCGACGCACACGGTCGGCGGCCGCTCGGGGTTGGGGGCTCTGCATGCGTGACCGTGACGTGCTCACCTGTGCCCCCCTGGGGCAGTGCTGGGCGCTTGAGAGACTGAGCAGAGAGGTGGGTCGCGTGTCCGGTCGGCGCTCTGAGGCTCCCGGCAGACGGTGGCCCGAGCCGCTCAGGCCAGCCTTCTCTGGTGGCCGCGCACTTGGGGGACCCTCATTTGGTGACGTGTGCCATTCTCCGTTTTCCTGATGTACTATGTTTACATACGCTTTTCCCCGTGTAACGAGCGCAGGCGAGTGGAGCCCAGGGCGGGTCCTCCTCCACGAGCCGCCGCCGCGGGGGCCTGGCTTAGGGAGCCCCCCGGAAGTGCAGGAACCCCTGGAGCTGGACTGTGTCACCACCGCTCTCCTCCCCAGGGAGGGACCCAGAACCCACAGACTCCCATTCGCCTCCAACGGGGGTTTTGGGCTGGGCTCGGCCCGGGGAGAGGAAAACAGCTCCGTGCTGGGGGTCGGCTGCTCAGTGCAGAATGACGGCCAGGGAGCAGCGGGTCCTTGCGGACGCTGTCTCCTCGTCCAGTGCATCCGCTCATGGCGTGACCTGGCATGCGATCTCCGGGCTTCGGTGGCTTTCCCCTGATGACCCCGTCGGTGGCCGCAGCTGTCCCGGCTTGAGCGGCTCCTCCGGAGCAGAGGACACGTGCCCCGTGTTCGTCCCCGTGAAGCGCACAGGCGCGGGCTCAGCGCAGAGGTGTCTCTTGTCAATGGGCGTAAGCAGATTCGGTCACACACTCCCTTTGGGTTCTTTTCCGGCTGATTTGAGTAGCAGCTAAAGTTTGAGGCAGGTAAGGGCCAGCTCGTCCCTTGACTTATTACTCCTTGGATCTTGTGACAGCAACTCTCAAGCCGGCTTTGGCCACGCATGGGATGTTTACAAAAGACACATTAACTCGTCAGCAGGCCCCCAAGGTGCCTGTCGGCCCATTCTGTGAGATTAAGGACATCCCAGCTCCCTGTCCCATAAGTCCCCTTAAGTGCTTCGACTGCTACCTTGGCAGAAAGAGCCTCGAGGCAAACCCTGAGACTCTCCCGGCACTGGGCACTGGGAGCTTCCTTCAGGGACCCTGGAGAAGCCCTCTCCGTCCGTGGGCCTCACCTTTCTTCCCTGCGTAACAGCCACGTACACGAGTGCAATTTACCGATGCATCTGATGAACTACACAGTTCATCGCAAATGTTCCCCTGACTCAGATTTATGAGCCTCGACCCGGCTTGCGTGGTGTGCTCATGCTCGTGCTGGTCAGGCGGGGTGGCCCCGCGGCCGAGCGCCCAGGCGGGGTGGCCCCGTGGCCGAGCGCCCAGGCGGGGTGGCCCTGTGGCCGAGTGCCCAGGCGGGGTGGCCCTGTGGCTGGGCGTCCAGGCGGGGTGGCCCTGTGGCCGAGCACCCAGGCTCTGGGGCCAGCGGGCTCCAGCTCCCGCTCGGCTACTTCCTGGCCGTACGACTGTCCAGTGAGTTCTGTGACTTCTCTGTGGTTCTGCTTCTTCGTCGTGCAATGGGGGAGCCATGGCGCCCGCCCCACACGGTTGCTGGAGGGTAACTGAGTATCTGCGTGTGTTCTGTCCCCAGCCAACTCGACCGAATGGATCGGTGGTGAGATTGAAAGAATTATCTTCTGTCCTGGAGTTCTTTTCCTGACCACATGACCTGCTGGTCTGACACCTCCGGCTAACGTGGGAAATATTCTTCGAGTTGTGGAGGCTTTGGGGGAAGGCGAGTGAGGGGGAGGGACTGGCTGTAAGTGGCCTAAGGGGGCCTCTCACGAGGAGGCACCAGGGCAGCTGTGAATTTCCAAGCCGTTGGCGGTTGGCTTGGTTCTCACCATCTTTGCGTTTCACTTCGTTAAGCACTGTTCATTAATATTTGAATATCGAAGTTGTTGGAGGTCGTTCATTCAAGGTCAAACGCTGAGAGTAAAAGAGAAACCCAGGAGAACCCCAGGGCTTTGAGGGTTTTTCTTGATTCATGGCCATTTTTCTCCTCTGAAATCACTGACTTGCCTTTTACAGGAGCCTCTAGAATAATCTAACGGAAAATGGAAAGCAAGAGCACAGCCATTCCCTTAAATATTTTATATTGCGTTCGGATGTGCATTTTTCAAAGATCATTTCCTTGACATTTTCTGGGGGTATATTTCTTAGGAAATAAAATTAATATGTTTGGTTGATGCTCATTCCAATTTATTTAGAGCCATAAATAAGATAAAGATGCCTCCTGTCATTTGTTCTGGAAGATATAAAGAAGAATATCTTTGGAGGAAGGGCCAAAGGATTAATAATACTGCTCGGATTATGCGGAGACCACTGATGCTCTAAGCTGTTTTATCTGATTCTCAGCTGAATCCCTCTTAAGAATGGACAACAGAGATCCCACGGCCAGAGCTTAAGTTAGCGACACAGTGCCCCAGGCCACACGCTTCCTTAGGGGCCGCTGAGTGACAGAATCGGACTTGCTCTTTTTCCAGTCTGTGCTTGTCACACCATCTCCCCAGCTGTTCCTGTGGATTGTCTGGTAGTCAGATCACTCTGGGTGCTTCCCCGAGGACACCAGGTAAACAACTCAGCCGTTCTGCGTGGAGCTTGTGGTGCGCACGCGCCGCTCCCAGGCCCGCAGGAGAGGGACCGGGCCGGCTGCCATCTTCCAGCACGGCGGTTGTGGATAGAGACAAGGTGGAAAAGGCTTCCCCCAGGGAGCGTCTGGGGAGGGATGGAGCATGCCCGAACCACAGGGCCAAGTGCGCGCGCGGCTTTAGGGCAAGCAAGGGGAGACTCTGGAAGGCACTGGAAGTTCAGGGAAGAGGCACCCACATCTGAGATGGACAGCCAAGGGGCCGGCGCAGGGGTCCAAAGGAAGGGAGGATGTTACCTGGGTGTGGAGGATGCAAGGTGTCCATGGCAA
This sequence comes from Rousettus aegyptiacus, assembly GCF_014176215.1. Lineage (NCBI taxonomy): Eukaryota > Metazoa > Chordata > Mammalia > Chiroptera > Pteropodidae > Rousettus > Rousettus aegyptiacus. The sequence continues at coordinate 107,839,037 of NW_023416311.1, forward strand.
CAGGAGGGGTGGAAGGGCTAAGGAGAGCACTTGGCGGGAGCGTAGCAGGGCGGCCCGGTTTGAGCCCAGGAGGAGCTGGTCCTGTGCGCAGAGGGCGAGAGGGAGGGTGCTCGGGAGTTCAGGCAACAACAGGACGCCGCAGGTGACTTTTAAAATAAATCAGATACAAGCTCCTCAGAGGAACACTATCTTCTCAAGGATTCTTTAGGAAATCCTTTTAAAAATGGAGAGAATCTTTTATCATGTAAATGCAGTGTAAACAACAGTTTTCATATTCAGTTATCTTAGAAGTCTAGAGTTTGTATATCGCTTGTTTCCCTGAATTAGGTGAAGTACAATTTCACGTCCTTTACTCCATCACCAAAATAACGCCGCCCTGAAAGAAGCAAGCAAGGTCGGGGAGAAACACGGAAAATATTTAGCAGTAGAAAGAGCAGTGCTGTCAAGTACTTATTTTATCTTGAGCCGAAAGCAAGCATTTTAGTCCTCCTTTTGGGTTCCTCCTTTTCATCAATCTATGTAGCGTCCAAGTCAGCTCAGAAATTCAGGACATTTACTATTTGGCATCACGGATATGAAGAAAGATACAGTGGTGGTGGCTTATGAGCCCGAGACTCACGGGGCGGCCCGTAGGCGCCCGGCCTGCTGTCCCCCTGCTCTTTCTTCCCCGAGAGATTCCTCACTTTGAAGTCCGAGCTCAGGGCTGGCTTCACCCCTTCTCAGCACAGCGCTCTGGGGAGTCACTCTCAAAGGCAGTTTGCAGTCGGGTGGGACCAACTTGCCTCCGGCTTCGAGTGTGCGAGGGGTTCCCGCATTTTAGTGGGCTTCAGAAGCACCCGGAGAGCTTCCTCCAGCACAGGAGCTGGGCCCTGGGGCCTGAGGATTTGCTGGGGACCCACTGTGAGAGCCACCCTCTTGGATTTTATAACAGCCATCAACAGGTGGCACTCAGTTTTCCATGGTAACGAGGATGAGAACGTTTGGAGTTAGTTGTCGTACGTTCCCCCTCATTTCCTTGTTCTCTGCATTTTTTCCTTTCGATTTCTTAATCATGGTGCTTCACGAACCAATGACCTAAGTCTAGAAAATGTCATAGTCCAAGATCATTTTTTTTTGTGACATTCCAGTGACTACAGTACCTTAGTTGTTTTAGAATATGAAATTGGCAATTTCAGAATATAAGAAGAGCTGGTGGGTTGACAGACTAGACCGAAGAAGAATGTGCTGGAAATTTATGAAATATACCAGTTTTCATACCAGGTCAAGGGTTATTTTTGGGAGTTTAGGTAATGTTTGCAGGAATGGGAAAGGGTGACTGTTTCTGAGCTGCCGTAACGAAGTACCACCAATCAGGGGCCTCAAACAACAGAAATGTGTCGTCTCACAGCTCTGGTGACCAGAAGGCTGAGATCCAGGTGTCGCCAGAGCCGGCTCCTTCTGAGGCTGTGAGGGAGACCCTGTTCCACGCTCCGCGCCCCAATCCCCCCTTACCCTAACCCCCTCCCCCCTGACCCTGTCCAAACTTCCGATGCTTTGCTTGAAATCTTTGCTGTCCTCAGCTTGTAGAACCCTCACCCCATCCTCCGCCTTAGTTTTTTATTTTTTAATTTTCAATTGTGTATTTTTTTGTTTTGCAGTTTTATCGGGGTATAATTGGCAAAACTGTAAAATATTTAAAGTGTACCATGTGTCGATTTGATATACGTAGACGCTGCGAGAGAATTTCCCCCAGTGAGTTAATTGACACATCTGTCATCTCCATGTTTACTTCTTTTTTTTTTTTTAATTTACTTTTTTATGAGGATGTTTAAGTTCTTGGCAAATTTCAAGTATACAGTATTACCAAGTATGGTCACAGCATTATATGTTAGATTCTTAGGTCTTATTCATCTTATAACTGAGGGTTTGTGCCCTTTAACCAGCCTCTCCCTGGCTCCCGGCCCCACCCCCAAGCCCAGCCTCTAGAAACCACATTTCTAGTCTCTGTTTCTATGAGTTTAGTTGGGCTTTTTTTTTTGGATTCAACAAATAAGGGATTCCATGACGTATGTGTGGCCCCCTGCCTGTCAGCCCTCTCCGCGTGGGGCTTTCCCTGTGCACACATCTTTGTGTCCAAATCCCCCTATTTTATAGGGACACCAGTCGTATTGGATTAGGGCCCACTCTGAGGACCTCTTCTTGACTCTTTACATCTGCAATAACACAAATAAGGTCACATTCTGAGACACTGGGACCTCAACGTATAAAATTTTGAGAAACGCAATTTGACCCCTAATAGCGACTCTGAGCTTAGTGCTCAGCCGTCTGCGAGACCCGGCCACCACGAGGAGCCTGCGGGGCCCTCAGGAGAGATACCCAGGGGATCCGGCACCCACCTCTCCTCTCATCAGCTGTGGTGACCAGCCAGAGATGCCACACAGTGTCTGGGGACACGTCCACAACCATAAGTAGCCCACTGCATGGGAAATCTACTTCGCTCTGTGTTCTAGCTCCGTACTTCGAATCGCTGAACTTTGGGATTATACCATCCCAAATGGGAAAGTTGGTGAAGAAGCCTGAAGAAGACATTGCTTTCGAAAAAGTGACCTTGCTATAACTGATACTGCAATCAAGGGATCCTATTAACTCTCGACTCCGAGACGAAAGCTCGAATCTTCTGAGACGAGACACCTGCCAAGCATCTGCCAGGGACAGTAAACACAGTAAGTATGTCGGAGCCGGCGAGGTGCCTGGAGGGGCCGCGGCCGTCTGAAGGGCCGGCCTGCCAAGGCCACTTACACGGCTCGCGTTTTGATCTGAGCGCTTTCTTGGCTTCGCCTGGCGAATCTTCGCTGTGTCTGTCAAGAGTATTATTACCTTGTTCATTCGTGTGTCACTGAAATTTAAAATGCCACCTCTCCGCTTCTCAAGTAATGATTGCAGACAGGTTTGCGGCCTGTCGTGACGAGCAGGCTTCTCGGCAGAACCGGGTCCCGCAGAGCGTTGGCAGGAAGCGTGCCTGGCTTTCTTTGATAAAATTTTCATCGTGTCGTTTGGAAGTGTGTTGGAAAAGTACTCTCGTTTCGATCGTAGGATCTACCGTGGAAATCATGCTTTACGAACGGACTCACAACGTGTCCAGGCGCAGGACGGATTCGGACCCAAGGTGGTCTCCAGACAAGGTGACGGAAAAGAGCACACAATACTCCTGTGGCCGGGTACTCCAGCGGCATGTCCCCGCGCCCTCACCTGCCTCGCTCTACTCTCTCGTTTATTTTTGTAAGAATTCTCTTTAGAAATGTCCATGAGAGTGTGGAAATAGATGAGAACAATCCAAGTGGAAATAAGCACGGGCTATTTTCTCTTTACTGGCTGCGGCCGTTGTCATTGTGTTTTGGAAGAGACTCAAGGCAGACCGAGGAGTAGGAAAGGGTTAGAGTGAAGAAAGAGATGATTTCGGGGTGCCTGACTGGAGGCTGTTGGCCTGGGGAACCTGGAGGGGGCCAACTAGAAGTGGGGGGGCCTGTGTGACTGGTTAGGGGAGCACATTTGGCTCTCTCGGGTTGGTCCTAAGTTGGAAGTGGGGGACAAATTATGGAAGCTGCAAGTTATTACTCAAGTCTGTCCCCTTGGGGCCAGCTACAGAGCTTTTTGCTTAGCTTCCCACACCGCCACTCGGGGCGGTGGTCTGCCTTCCCACACGTCCGACTTGCGGGGAGCAGGCTGGCTTCCTGGGCTGGTCACAGAGCGAGTGGGTGGGGGTCCTGGGCTGGTGGCTGCAGGCTGTGGGTCAGAGTACTTACTGCCTTTACATGTGGTCAGGACATTGTCTGCATGCTCAGTCGCTCAGAAGCAACCATTAGCACTAGTCATGCCAATGAAATATTCACATACAGATGAGCCTGTCTATTCTCCTATCTTTGATCATCACACCATTGTAGACACATCTTGAGCAAAATATGACACACAAAATATCACACACAGGACATATGCTGGTTACTCTTTAACAGTAATATTAGTCCTGTCCGTGGAATTCATGATGTTAAATTGAATATCTATCAGTTTAAAGTATAATGATCATTCTTAGAAATGGATCCTCTTTAAGGGAAAGTAGCTTAGTTACTAATATACGAATAATGTTGGAATGATAATTCAGTCTTAAATTAATTTCAACACCCCTTTTACTCTTAGGTATTAATTTAAATGCCGCTTAATTAGCGCTCTCGACATAAGTGAATAAACAAAACAGAAACAGACTCGTAGATACAGAAAACAAACTAAGGGTTGCCAGATGGCGAGGGGCTTGGGAGGGCTGGGTGAAGGAGGGATTAAGAAGTACAAATTGACAGTTGCAGAATAGTCGTGGGGATGTGAAGTACAACGTAGAAAATGTAGTCAGTGATGTTGTAATAATTATGTAGAGTGTCAGATGGGTCCTAGGCTAATCAGGAGGATCACTTAGTTAATTATATAAATGTCGAACCACTACACCGTACACCTACAGCTAATATAAAATAGTATTGAATGTCAACTGTAATTGAAAAATAAAAAAATAAAAACTAACATTCCCCTCAGGCCCTTTGGTTTTAGGCAGAGCAGCTTACCCATGTCTCTTTAAGTGTTCAGGGTTTTCTTGCAGGACGCACACACACGAGTCTAGGAAAGGCGGCGTGTACCCCGAGAGTGCGCCTGCTCTTCCCTCCCTCTCTCTTCTACTCATTAGGCCCTGGTCGCTCTCTTCGGGGGTTATTCAGTATTCGACCTTTGCAATCTCTCATTATAGCTCCTGTGCATCCTCACAGGCCCAGAAAATCTTGTCCAACATTACATTGTGTAGCGAGCATTATAAAAGCAGCAGGTGTTACTTTTCGAGCCACACATTTCCAACTGTAAATTGCATCTTCCCTATCCTCTCCCGAACCAGACATCCTTCCCAAGTCCCCTGTCACTGATGAGTCCCCTGTCTCAGGTCACTTGCCAGCCTGCTGATTGACGGTCTTTGAGCCAGGTGTTCTCTGGCCTGATGGAGTTATTCACAGTGGAGAAGTGTGGGAGAACACTTTCAAGGTAATTTCTTGCCTAACTTTTTTCTCCAAAGGAGATAAATAGATCGAGAGACTTCTGCTAGAATCTGCACCTCAGAAGGGGTGGGCACTGTGCCATCCTGAAGAACACGTGCTCCAGGAAGAAGAGAAGTAAGGATGTTACCAAGGAGAAAAAAAACCTGTATGCGGATCTAGGAAACTGGATAAAGCGAAGGGGTTTATATCATAAGTCAAACCTCAGATGAAGCAGTTGGTATTCAAAATGCCATTTTCTACCACCTTCTCCCTGCCCCTATTTTTAAAATTTATTTTTAAAAATAATTTTAACATTTTAATTACAGTTGAGCTACAATATTATATTAGTTTCAGATGTACAACATGATTGGACATTTATGTAACTTACAAAGTGATTACCCCATCTAGTACCCATCGGACACTATACACAGTTACTACACTATTATTGACGACATTCCTTGGGCTATACTGTGCATCTCCATGACTGTTTTGTAACTATCGATTTGTATTTCTTAATCCCCTCCCCTTTTTTACCCAGCCCTCTAACCCCCTTCCCATCTGGTGACCGTCAGAATGTTCTCTATTTATTTCTATGCGTTTCTTTCTGTATTGTTTGTTCATTTATTTTGTTCTCTAGATTCTCTAGATTTCACATCAAAGTGAAATCATGTAGTATTTGTCTTTCTCTGTCTGACTTAGTCCATTCAGCACAGTATCCTCTAGGTTCATCCATGTTGTTGCAGGTGGCAAGATTTCACTCTTTTTTTATGGCTGAGTAATATTCCATTTTATATATGTACCACATCTTCTTTGTCCATTTATCCACTGATAGAGACCCAGGGTGCCTCCACATCTTGGCTATTGTAAATAATTCTGCAATGAATATATGAATGCACATGTCCCTTTGAAGTACCGTTCCGGGTTTCTCCAGATAAATACCCAGAAGCAGGATTATTGGGTCCTTCTTTGTCTCTTGTGGTAGCGTTTGTTTTAAAGTCTATTTTCTATGATATAAGTATTGTTACCCCAGTATTTTCATTTGATTTTGTTTTCATTTTCATGAAATGTCTTCTTCCATCCTTTTACTTTTGGTCCGTGTGTGTCTTTTGATCGGAAGCGAATCTCTAGTAGGCAGCATATGTGAGGGTCTTATTTTCTTATCCGTTCAGCCACCCTGTCTTTTGATGGGAGCATTTAATCCAGTTACAGTTAAAGTAATCGTTGATAGATATGTAGTTATTGCCACCTCATTATTCATAGTTTTGATTTTTTTCTTCTTCCTCTTAAATAAATTCTTTTAACATTTCCTCTAATACTGGTTTTGTGGTGATGAATTCCTTTAGCTCCTTCTTGTTTGGGAAGCTCTTTATCTGTCCTTAGATTTTAAGCGATAGCTTAACTGGGTAGAGTAATCTTGGTTGTAGGTCCTTGCTTATCATCCCTTTGAATATTTGGTGCAAATATCTTCTGACTTGCAAAGCGTCTGTTGAGAAATACGCTGACAGTCTTAGAGGAGCTCCCTTGTAGGTAATAGCTTTTCTCTTGCTGCTTTTAAGATTCTGTTTTTGTCTTTAACCTTTGGCATTTTAATTATGATACATCTTGGCATGGGCCTTTTTGTCTATTTCTTTTGCTAGGTTAGGGACGTTTTCCATGGTTATTTCTTCAAATAAGTTTTCAATTCCTTGCTCCCTCGCTTCTCCTTCTGGTCTCCCCATGCTGAGAATGTTTTACACTTGATATTATCTCAAAGGCCCCTTAAACTATCTTTATGTTTTTGAACTCTTTTTTCTTGTTCCTGTTCTGATTGGGTATTTCCTGTTACCTTATCTTCCAAATTGCGGATCTGATTGTCTGCTTCATCTAATCTACTGTTGATTCCCTCTAATGTACTCTGCATTTTAGTTATTATATTCTTCATTTCTGATGGGTTCTTTTTTATGACTTTTATCTCCATTTTTTCATTTTTTTTTTTTTAATCTACTTGTTGAAGTTCTCACTGAGATCATTGAGCATCTTTATAACCAGCATTTTGAACCTTGCATCTGGTAAATTGGTTACCTCCATTTCATTGAGTTCTTTTTTCTGGAGCTTTATTAAGTTATTTCATTTGGAGCACGTTTCTTTGTCTCATTTTGGCGGACTCTTTGTTTTTGTTTCTCTACATTAGGTTGTGCTGCTATGTCTCTCAGTCTTGGTTGAGTAGCTTTATGTAGTAGGTGTCCAGTGGGGCCGGTGGTGCTCCAGATGTGTCCCTCGTGTGGGTTGAGTGTGCACTCCTGTTGTGGTTGAGTCTTGGCTGTTGTTGGCACATTAATGGGAGGGACTGACCCGCAGGCTGATGGGTTGGAAGGTGTGGCCATGACGATAGTGGAGGGGCTGTTGTGCAGGGCCTGACTCCATGGAGCAGGTTCACTTTGGTGGGGTTCTGGTGCCCGCCCAGTCTGCCCTTTGGGTGTGTCATTTGTGGAGGTGGTTGGGTGGTACTGCAGTGTGTTCTGAAGCTGGTTACCAGGTGTGTAGGTCTGAGACCTGCTGGCACTTGGTATGTTCTACAAAATGATCTGCAGGTGGTTGCCACTTGTGCTGGGTTTAGAGGTGCCTGGGAGAGGCTGAGCTGTGAACTGAGGCTGGCTGCTGCTAGTGCTGGGCTTGGGGCTGCTCAGCAAGAGGCATTGGGCACACTGAGGCCAGGTGCTGCTTGCTTGGGGTTTGTGAACCTTAGAGATTTTAGGAAAGTCTGCAGCATGAGCCTAGACAGGCCGTTTGTATGGAAAAGCCACTGGAAATGGCTTAGGTGGGCCCTCAAGTTGGGTGGGGTGAGGGCTCAGGTAATCACCAGGTGAAAGGTGTTAGCGAGGTTGATGGAGACTCAGATATAAGGCCCACCTGTTCATGCAGGCTGCACGAGGGGAAAGTTCGACAAAGAAACAACGGATTCTGCTAGCACTTCTGTCTGGGAGGAAGCCGTCCCTCCAGCCCTGGCCCTGAAGCCAGACCATTCAGTTTATCTCTGTACGTCCCTGGTGCCTCTCAAATTGCTACCTCAGCACTGGAATTCAGAACGAGTAAGTTGCATGCGGGCCTTTTAAGAGGAAAGCTAGGACTCTGGCCACCCTCTGTCTCACTCAGTCCCAATCTCTGCTGGTTTTCACAGCCAGAAGTTGTGGGACTTCTCTTCTTGGCACAAAAACACTGGCTGGGGAGCCTGGTGTGGGGCTGGGACCCCTCATTTCTAAGGGGCAACTACCCAGTGGAGATAAGCCTCCCGATTTTCAATTGCCACACGTGGGCGTGGGACCAGCCCGTTTTGTCTTTGCCCCTCATACCAGTCTCTACATGGCTTCTTCTGTATGTCCTCAGTTATGGGACTTCTGTTCAGCTGGATATCAGGCAATTCTCAATGGTGGCCATTCTGTAGTTTGGTTCTAATTTTGATGTGGCCACGTAGCATTTACCTCCACTGCCATCTTGACTGGAAGCCAGGGCATTTGGAGCTTTAAGGAACGGAAATTAGAGTTGAGTAGCACGTCTCCATTTTTATGGATGATGACAGACCTTCGACTTGGGTTTGCTGGGTTCTGTAGAGAAGCCTTGTTTATGGAGAATGACGTGTGCGTTCATATCTGGTTTGCTCTTTAAACCATTCCATTGGGGCAGAGCTTGTCCAGGTCTCAAGGGATGTGAAAACTTGTCATCCTCCAGTTCTAGTTCGTTTGTGGCACCCTGACTCAGTTGAGATACTGCAAAAGAACAGCGACGCCTATGTCTTCCTGACAACTCATTTGTATTTAAATCCCTTGGCATGAGCCTCTCTTTGGTCATTGTAACACACAATTTACATTTAGATCCTAATGTTTTTAACCGTTCAGCCTCCTCTAGCGTCTGCAGGATGGCTGGTTGCAGGCTGTCACCTCATCACTTTTGGCAAATTAAGAGAAAGCCTTCGAGCCAGCCGCGGGCGAGCACGGACGTTCTCAGACAGAGTTAATAAGCTGTTCTCATCACGTGTGGTCTTCCTCCCCTATCTGAGTCGTGCCGCTGGTGGCACTGGTGTTGGCAGAAAGAAATATGATGTTCAGCTAATGGCTCGAGAAGGGGAGGGAAGGACTCGGGGTCACCTGTGGCACATCCTATTCTGAGCTGAGCCAAAGGAGATTAATGCTGTCACCGGCTTGATTAGCATTGCCACTTGCCTGGCTCTCGACTTCGAAATGTATTAATTCCGAGACAACAGCTCGCATCGGAATTGTCTCGTCTACGTTTGTGACTCACCTTGTAAAATCCCAGAGCAGCGGGTCGGCGGGAGGAGGGGGCCGGGGCGCTGCAAAGCCCTGCTGGTTTTTTGTTGGCTTTCCTGACGCGGGTTTTCAGAGTAATGCTAAATTGCTTAAGCTCGAGACTGCAAAGTAATTGGTGTTTTGTGTCTCAAGTTAAAGCTCTTTTTTAGAAGAGAGTTCTAGAGCGAGCATCCTTAAATCTATTCGGATGTGTACACGCATTTATTCATGCAAGTGTCAGGAAATTTCTTGTTAAGATCACCTTCCTAAGTACATCATTGTGATGAGAATCGGTAATATGTTTGTATAGTCGGAAGTCATTCGCACTTGGGTTTTTAAAGGCTCAGTGTACTGCCTCACCTGGCTGGGAGTTACCTGGGTTCAGGTGTCCTGCAGTCAAAGCGTCATTTTCACTATTTACAGAGAAAGGACTTTTCATCTCGTTTGCCCATAGCCTGAAAGTTCCACGTCCAAAGTCGCTGTCTAGTTCTGTGGATCCACTTTCTTGCGAGAGGCCGAGAACCTGTTAGGTCCCTGATCTCCAGAGCTGAGAGACCTGAGTTCCAATCCCAGCTCTGGCACTTACCAGGAGGAATTATCTTTTATGTACCGAAAGCCTGTGGAAGGATTGGAGTAAGTTATAAGCACGGCCATTAAGTAACAAAATATAAATTTTAAAAATCTTTGGGTATATAATGCCAACTTTAGAAAGTTTATGCCAAGTTTACACTCCCATCATGCTTGTTATGAGATTCATTGGATATAATCATTTAGATAATCTTACTCAGCATATAGGAAAATTGTTTTGTTATTATTCTAACGTGTTTCTCTGATGACTTGTGAGGTTAAACATATTTTTTCATATGCTTACTGGTTTTTTACTCTTTCTTTTTTGAACCGCCTAATAATGTATATTGCAAGTTCCCTTTGTTCACTGTGTCTTCCTCAGTGTAATAAATAATAATACAAATGATAAAAAATCATACTTCTTTCGGAAGATATAACAATAGCTCCATAGCTTTCTTTTTCCAAAATCTATTGTACGAGCCTGATCTCTGTGAGCCCCACACTAGTCAAACCTGTCCTTTTACACACGGGGTTTTGTTCTCTGATCTTATTATTTTTCTCTTTCTCTGTCACTGATGTTTTCATGAGTGGTTCCCTTTTCCCTTTTCTCCTTCTTTGGCTGCCTCGTCAAACCCTTCAGTGTTTCCCCTTAACACCACACTTTCTTGGCCTTTTAGCAGAGCAGGATGGTCACGGCACCAGCTCTCTTCCCATACGAAGATCGGGCACCGCGCCTCTCAGGCGGTCCCCACCCGCCAGGGTCAGGCTGGCATCGGGGCACTGATGGGGGGTCGTTCCGTTGGGTCTGAGCAGGACGTCCTGTGTGTTGAGACACAGTCACTCCTTCAACCGTTCTGTGAATATTAATTGAGGGACCGCCATGCCCAGCCCCTGCGAAGTGCTGTGAATACGGCCGTGAACAAAGCAGATGAAATTCTCCTTTCTTCTTAACTGTCACTACTCAGCGTAGAGAGTTACCCAACAAACTCATTCTGATATTGAGGAGATTAATATCGAGGCCACACAGTGGGAAGCTTGACCATAGGGCCCCAAATGCGCAGCCGTTTCAAAGGCGTCCGAAACTCAACATCCGAAGCCCATTTCCTCATCTTCCTGCCCACATCCGCTTTTCCCACTGATTTCCCATCGCGGTTAGTGGCGACTCCGTTCTCCCAGCTCATCGACCTGGAAGTCTCAGACTGAACCTTGATTCGTCTCATTTCCTCTCATCCTGTTATGGACGGAATTGTTTCTCTCCAAAAAACATACGTTGAATTCCTAAGCCCACTCAGAATGTGATCTTACTTAGGGATAAGGTCACGGCAGATGCCATGGTTCAATTCACGCAAGGCTGTGCTGGGGTGGGGTGGGCTCCACATCGGATAAGACCGACATGCTTACACTTGGGGGAAACTTGGACACAGACAGGTGTGCAGGGGGAGGGCCAGGTGAAGACAAAGGCAGAGGCTCTGGCCAGAGAACACCCACTATTGTCAGCGCGTGAGACGCCGACAGAGAGGCATGGGACAAGGCCGTCTCGCAGCCCTCGGAAGGAACTACCCCCGCCAGCACTTGACTTTGGACTTTTAGCCTCTGGAACTGCGAGACAATACATTAAGGCACCCAGTCCGTGGTACTTTATTGCGGCCGCCCCAGCAAGCCAACACCCGAGCCTCATTCCATCCAACGGCAGAGCCCCTGGGCGCCGCCGGGCAGAGTCCGACTGCTGCCCCAACGCATGGCTTCCCCTGGCTACCGGGTTGCATTGCCCACCCTGCTCCTTCCCCCAGCCCCGGATTGATCAGCAGCCTCCTAACTGGTCCCCCCGCTTCCACCATGCCATTCCTCTTCCCCCCGGACCACAGCAGCCCAAGTCACCCCTTTAAAAAACAAGCGAAGTCACGTCCTTGCGTTCGCTCGTCCTCCATGGATGTCCCGCCTCACCCGAAGCCAGGGCCGGAGGCCACCCAGTGGCCAGCGAGGCCCCCAGGGCCTGGCTCTCTGACGCTGCTTCCAGCCCACGGCCCTTCACGCTCATCGCTCACGCCCCTGCCTGCCCCGGCGGTCCCCTGGCCCCCGCGTGCGCCCCACTCAGAGTTTTGGCACCTGTTGCCGCCTCTTCTTTGAACATTCTTTCCCCCGATATCTGCATGGCTGCCTCCCTCAGCTCCTTTGCGGCCCCTCTTCCCATGGGCCTTTCCCTGACCGTTCCACGCAAAGCCACACACTCCTCCCCCCCCCCGCCCCGACGCCACCCCCCAGGCTTCTCCACGACACGGGTCTTTCTTCTCCTACATCCGCTCCTTCCGAGTTTGGGGATACCGATATCGAGGCCACAGCTCACTCCATAACAGGGTGTGAGGATATGAGACGAATCAAGCTTCAGTCTGAGACTTCCAGGTCGATGAGCTGGGAGAACGGCGTCGCCACTCGCCGAGATGAGAAATCGGCGGGAAAAGCAGGTTTCGGCAGGAAGGTGAGCAAGTGGGCTTCGGATGTCGCGTCTGAGATGCTTTTGAAACAGCCGTACATTGGGGCCCTGTGGTCACGCTTCTCACTGTGTGGCCTTGACATTGATCTCCTCGGGCCCGACTGGTCCAGGTGCTCAGCAGCCTGCCCCCGCGGGCCGAGAGAGAATAATTATCCTCAGTGACTGCGCTGGAGGGCACTGCCTCGAGGCTAAGTCCTCCACTGCTGCTGCTCAAGACCTAAGTAGCTCAGATAAGGCCAGAAGCAAACAGACTTCTCAGCCTTAATCATCCACCAAACGACTTGCAGTCTAGTCCTAGCAACGAGCCCCGTATGTACAGCTGCGCCCGAAGTCACTTCGAAGTTCACCGTCCCTTTCTTTCCATTCCCCTTTCTGTCACCTCGCCACCCCTTCTTTGACGCGCATCTTCCTTTCCTTCAACGTCCTACCATGAAGTCTTTTACCAATTGCCTGGGATTCTGATCTCTGTTTTCACGAGGAGACGAAGCCGCTGCAGGCAGGCGAGGTCTCTGAGTTCACGGTTTGCCCTACCGTTTTGGATACATCCACAGAGACAGACCTCGAACCCGCACCGTGTCCCGGGTGACCGCAGACCGCTCTAGTCACAGCCCGAGGGGTCCGCCGACTCACTTCCGCACTCAGCTGGCGTCGTGGAGTTTTCCCATGCCTGTCAATCACGTTCACGCTCGCCTTTCCTGGGCCCTGGAATGTCTCCCCCAAAAAGGCAGAGAGAACTTCGCACCACATCAAACGTAAAATGACTGCAGAGCAGTTCCTTAGCTTTTATCAAGAAGTTAGTTCCATTGGAGTTTGGCGAAATTCCCTTTAGCGTGGTGTAGATGTGCAATATCCATGTGCCCGACTCTGTTTTCTGGTGCGAGTACTTAAAGCTCGATCCTGAGTATGTAAAATACAAAAGAAACCTAAGTTTAGTGATTTTCTTTTCTTTTTCTTTTTTTTTTTTTGGCCTATCCTAATAAAGATCCAACTCACAAGGGTGTTTTTAAAATCCAGCTGTCCGGAGTACTTTATCTCGCTAGACTGTGGGAAGGAACATTTTGGCTTAGGAACAGCACAAGGGCTGAACCAGAAAACCCCGCGAGTTGCTTCAGAACAAATGATTTCCCACGTTCCAAAGCAGAACAGATCCAGTCAAGTCCAAATTAACCCCTTGTGCACAGATGCAGGGACTAATTTCGTCACTGGACAATCGGCGGCAAATCACTCATATTTGTCCGTTCGCATCCTCCTGCCAGGCACGTTATTTTGCTGTGACCGAATTTATTATATTGGACTGTAAATTTGCTACAGCCAAATTTGTCGTAACTCCATGATTATCCAAATAAAACATTTTTTCTTATCTCCGTTGATTTCTAACGGTTGAGTTGTGGTCCGTATAGTCCAAATCCTTTAAAATATGTTCAAATTTGCTTTGCAGCCCAATATTTTGTCAGTTTTGTAAGTACTTCATGGATGCGTGAGGAGAATTTGTATTTCCATTTTTGGGGTGCGGTGTTCTTTATAGGGACCTTCGCAAATCTTATTGAGTATAGTTTCCAAATCTGTTACAGCCTTAGTTATATACATCGACTTGGTCTACCCTTAGCTGAAAGGGGTGTGTGGTTGCCGATTTGGGTCTTTCTTCTGTAGTTCTGCCATTTCGGCTTTGTCTATTTTGAATCTATCTTATGAGCCGTATACAAGTTTCAAATTATTATATCTTTCTGGTATATTAAAGCTATTGTTTTAATTCCATGTTTAGAAATGCTTTTTGCCTTAAGGTTTACATACCCAATGTATAAATTCGTGTGTGTGTGTGTGTGTGTGTGTGTGTGTATTTACCTATGTCATTCTATCTATCCATCCATCTACCCATCCATCCATTTATCTAATCATGTATTATCTGCCTAAGCTATAAAATGCATAATAGAATGACACAAGCTTTCTTTTTATTAATATTTTCCTGATCTAGCTTCTATCCTTTTCCTTTGAACCTTCCTGTATCCTTGCATTATATGGGAGCTTTCTGTAAACTGTACTCAATTGAACATTTCAATCCAATTGGATCATCTTTGTCTTTAAACTGGAAAACGTAGCCATTTACGTGTTGTCAGGACATACGTTTGGGGTACTGTCTACCATATACTTTGTATTTGTTTCTCCTCCCCGAGCCCATTCCATTTTTCTTCACTGCTCGTTTAGAAGATGTACACTCTTTTTAAAAATTCTTTTAGTGTCTACTTTTGAAATTTTAACACGCATAGTTAAATTAATTCTCTGGCTTCCTCTCTTCCTGTTTTCTGTGGCTTTGGAGAAGTCTTTTTTTTTTTTTTTTTTTTTGCTATTTCATTAATACAGTGAAAGATGTTTTTATGTTTATCCAGCGTTTTCAGTTGTGTCAGTGGGAGAGCTGGCCAGGGTATCTAGTCTTTCACGGTAGCCAAAATGGAAGTCCTGAATGGATTTTATTTTCTGTTTTAAAATATAATTTTTATGATTGCAAATGCAGTAAAGGAACATCCTAGGAAGTTAGAAAATACAGATAAATAAGAATAAGAAAATAAAAATGCATTATTCCTATCATTCAGAGATTACTTTTAATATCTTAGAGTATATTGCTTTGTTCGTGTACATGTGTATGTGTGTGTGTGATATGTGATATCTATCTATATGTGCTTTTTAAAGCCAAAGCATCATCACAGCACCCATGCTGGGTAGTCGGGTGCTATTTTTCTATTAGCAGTTGCCGCCTTTACATATTCACACATTTTTATTTTGTGTTATACGCAGTCCCTGTTCTCCAGTTGTCTCCCAAACGTGCAGTGCAGTTGGTTTGCTCGCACTAAGCCCCGGCTCAGGACCACACCCCGAGTCCGGTTGTGGGATCCCTGCTCCTGCTTTGTTTTCAGGGCCTCGACTTGCGGAGCCGCCAGGCTAGCTCTCCTGCGAGACACCCACTTTTCAGATGTGTCAGATTTGTCTCGCAGTGTCCTTTAACTCGATCCTCTCTCCTTTCTACTTCCTATAAACTACAAGTTAGTTTTATAGGATTAATTGATCTAATTCACACATTCGTTTAAAGTTAGAAGTCATCATAACTGATGCTGTGTACCTCATATGGCATTGGGGTAATATCTTATAACGCCACCGGTTGATCTGGCCACCAGTTATGAAGACAAGAGCTTTGATGTTCCTTCATGGTAAAATGATTGTCCTTGACATCAGCAAATAATTTGTGTGGTGCTACTTTGGCATTACATGAATACCTAATTTCCATCAATCATCTGCCCAGTGGTTTTAATATCATTTGAACATCTTCGCTTGGACCAATGATTTCATAAGGGTTTTCAGAATGCCGACCTCCCGATCCCATTATTCCTCCTCAGTATTATCTGGCATTCTTCTGCAAAGCAGAGCCTTCCTTTATTAACCAGATGATCGATTTCTCTGAAATACCATTTTCTACTGGCAAGGTTTGATAAAGGCTTAATTTTTAAATTTTTAATTACCAGTTTTCAAAGTAGGTTACAGCAGATTGTGACATAAGGAATTTTTGTTGATCTCATTTTTAGTATCATTATGAAGTCATCTGTTTTCATTGATTCATTATGTTTCAATCTGTTAGAATCAATATCCTTTTTCGTTTCCCAAATTGTCACAAATTTGGGTAGTGGGGGCTTCTGGGCCATGTCAATGCTCAAGACTAGAAAGTATATTCTACGTTTTATTAAAACTATGACAATCATTCATTGAATGATGCATCATTATTTTATGTTCCATTGGAAAAATAGATCACAGCCAATTTACATATGAATTGTCATTAATTATAAGACAGATCCTGTTTCAGAGATGTTAAAATGTAACAAAAAGATGACTCTTAGATTCAGTGCAACACCTTATTTTAAAAACCCAGGAGTTCACAGTGACAGTTTCGACCTAATTTAGTGACAGTATGTGCACTTAGTTCCTTTCTGCTTTATGCTCACACCTCTTCCCTGCTGCCCTGGAAATACTGATCCCCAACGTCATTGTATGAGTTTCCAGTGGCTGCCGTAACAAATCACCACAAGCTGCTAGGTAACTTAAAACAACAGAAAAGTATTCTTCCACAAGTTCTGGAAGTCAGAGGCCCGAAGTCAGCATCACTGGAGCATAATCGAGGGGTTGGCAGAGCTGCGCTCCCACAGGAAGTCCTGGGGCAGGACCCACTCCTGTCTCCCAGGCCTGGCTGGCGGTGGCTCTCCCCGGCCCGCGGCTGGATCAGTCCACTCTCTGTCTCCATGGCCACTTCGCCTTCTCCTTGTGTCCATGTCAGATCTCCCTCTGCTTCACTCTCTAAGGACACACGTGAGTGCAAAGGGCCCATGTGGAGAAAACAGGGGAACCGTGTATCTCAAGGTCCTTCAGTGATCACCTCTGCAAAGTAATTTTTTTCATTTAAGGCAACGTTCACAGGTTCCATGGGTTAAGTTGTGGTTATCTTTTGGGGGGCCACTATTCAACATATGACATTCATCACCATAATTACTTATGTTATCAAAACAAAACCTGAAAAAATTACTTGATCATATAATACAAAGAACAGCTTTACGATAATCATACACATATTATTATAAACTGTAAAAATACTAAGTGAAATTTAACGTGTCATTCATTTTTTTTGTTCTTAAAATTAAATCTTTAAGGATGTGGCTTCAAAGGGCTGTGTTGCAAACTCGCTGGAGATAAATCCTTTCTCTGTGTATTGGTTCCGTCTCAGTTTGCTTTCAATTACAGGGATTCGAAAAAAATGTTATTTTTGAATTAGGTAACGTATTCATGGTTCCAGGTGTCCTCCACTGGTTGATGACCTAGGGGGCAAAATCATATTTAAGGCAGTTGGGCCTGTGACATAAGACAGAGTCTTCCTCTCCTGGACTCGGGGTGCTCTACTTCCTCTCCTGGACTCGGGGTGCTCCCCCTCTGCCCAGCTGTGAGGATTTCTTCTTTGACCCCCAGGACGCCGAGCACTGTCTGGTGTCTCCCCTTGACTTCTTTTCCAGGACTTTCCGTTGCTTCCAGACTTTGCTCTTCATTCTCCAGAATGTGCCTCTGCCCAGAGTCTCTTCCAGCTTCTGCTACACTTGACGCTGTGATTTTTGCAAAGATGCGGGGAGCCAGATGAGATGGGGTGAGGGAGCACGTGAAACTCAGGTCTCCTTTGAGGGTGCAAATAGTTCGTTCACCTTCCACATGCCGTAGAGCTGAGGGCGAGGAGGCCCAGCGTTTGCCCAGGAGGGAATAAGACCTGCCTTGTTTCAGTAACCTCAGAACAATGCATCTTAGCCCTGTAAACACATCTGCATCTCTCCTTTTGTATTTTCTACTGATGTATTTGCCCTTATTTTTCTATTCATTATCTCCTGGAGAAATAGCAAACCTGAATCAGTTGAATCAAGAAAAAAGAGACCTTTCGTGCTAGAGAAGTCAGGATGTCCCTAGAGTGCATACATGTTCCCAGAACGACCACCTCCTAGCTGGAAAACTCAAATAGTTTGTGCGAGTGAAACAAAGGTAGTGAGCAGAAATTCTAAGAGGGGGACAGCTGCGAGACTCTTTGAGTTTGTGCCTTCGAAACCCAGGACGTTTGTTGATATTATACTATTTTGCACACGTAGCACTGAGTCTCTTTTCTCAAAAACACAGGCAACTGAAGGCAGCTTAGGAATGTCTGTGTGTGTTTGCATTTGTTGACTTTTGCATCCTTGCTCAACAAATCAAATTCTTCCCAGGAGATTTAATATGATTCAAATTGCCCCCAACCCCTGTCCCCTTTATTTTATTTTTTTCCCTGAGCTTATCTTGATTGTGTGACTTGGTACAAGAAATAAGGCTACTAAAAAGATAAGATAATTTATGTTATGGGAACTCTGGTTATTCCTGAGACATTCTTGAAATTACACTGTTACTGCTTTTAAATATTAATTCTGTTTCCTGAAAGAATGAGCTAAAGAATTAAAGCGATTCTAAAGCACATGGAGGGGAAACGAAGTTCTCAAGAAAAGAAAATTGCAAGACGGTGAAATATGTAGTTTGACAGCATGCATACATTACATTGTTATAAATGCTTCAGACTTTTTAACGTCAAACTGTAGGATATGTTTTGACAGAGTGTAGTAGTTTCGAAGACATGACAAATGATTAATGTAGCACTTACTGGAATAGTTTCTAAGAAATGAATTTGATTTCTTGGATCTGGAAGTGGTTTACGCTGTGTATTAACTGTTTTGGTTCACTAGGCTAGCATTTGTTACATTGAGGCAGTAATGAAATAAGAGTCATTCTAGTGAGTTTAGAGGATGAAAATTCCAAGATCAGTTTATTTGATTGGGATTCGATTAAACAAATTAATCGGTATGTGTGACAGGAACAGATCGGGACAGCTGTGCAGCCTACAGTCCTGTTTCAGTGGTCATTTCTAAGCCACTCCCTTTTATCTTTTTGCATTTTAATGATCATTTCCCGTGTTTAACTATGACAAAAATTTCTGCTTTTGACAGATTATAAATGTCTGTGTCTACAGTAGAAAAAATTAGAATTCAGGGTAAGATAAAGGAGTAAATGGAAGCTACCCAGCATCCTACCATCCAGAGATAACTACTGTTTAACATTTTCTCTTAGTTTTCTTCCGTTTTTCTTCTTTCCTTTTTAAAAAAAGATGTTTATTAAAATACGGCTAACATACACAATTGTATTAGTTTCAGGTGTATACCCTAGTTATTCAACATTATATACCTAGAGAAGGGATCACCCTGAGCCCCGAAACCATCTGACACCAAACAACGCTGTTACAATGTTACTGACAATATTCGCTGCGCTGTAGTCCACAGCCCCATGCCTTATTTGTTTTAAACCCGGAAATCTGAACTTCTTATTTCCTTTACCTATCCTGTCCTCTCCGCTTTTTATTTTCCAGTTACAGTTATATTAGTTCCAGGTGTACAGCGCAGTGGTCAGATAGTTATGGAATTTACGAAGTGATCCCCAGGACTAGTACCCACCTGGCACGGCACATGGTCATTACCACGTGACTGACTACGTTCCCGTGCTGTACTTTACATCCCCAGGACGGCTTCATAACTATCAATCTGTGCTTCCTGGTCGCTTCTCCCATTTCACCCCGCCCCCAGCCCCCTCCCTTCTGGCGGCCATCAGCTTGTTCCCTGCATCTGTGAGTCTGTTTCTGTTTATTTTGTTTTGTTCTTTAGACTCCGCATATAGCGAGGTCATATGGCATTTTTCTTTCTCTGTCTGCTGTCTCGCTTAGCATAATATCTTCCAGGTCCAACCACGTTCTCGCAGGTGGTGAGATTTCATTCTTTTTTGTGATCGAGTAATACTCCATTGTATCTATGTAGCACATCTTTATCTAATCATCTATTAACGGGTACTTAGGTCGCTTCTGCATCTCGGCTATTGTAAATAATGTTGCAATGAACATACAGGTGCATGTATCTTTTTCAATCAGCGGTTTGGTTTTCGTCAGAGAGCTATCCAGAAGTGGAATTGCGGGGTCATACGGTAGTTCTGTTTCCAAGTTTTCGAGGAAACGCTATACTGTTTTCCGTAGCGGTTCCACCAGCTCGAGGTTTCGCCATCAGCGCGTGAAGATGCCCTTTTCCCCCGCACACTCGGCAACACTCGTTTATGGATTTGATGATGGCCATTCTGACACGTTTGAGGTGATACCTGATTGTGGTTTTCATTTGCCTTTCTCTAATGATCGGTGACATTGAGCATCCTTTCATATGTCTGTTAGTCATGTGTATGTCCTCTTTGAAGAAATGTCTCTTTGGGTCCTCTTCCCATTTTTTAATTGGATTGTTAGATTTTTTGGAGTTAAGTCGCATGAGTTCTTATAAATTTTGGACATCAACATTTTATTGGATGTATCAAATCCCCCATTTAGTAATTTGTCTTTCCATTTTGTTGATGGTTTCCTTCGCTGTGGAGTCCCATTTGTTTATTTTTCTTTTGTTTTCCTTGCCTGAGGAGGTATATCAGAAAAAAAAAAAAACCACTAAGAGCAATGTCAGAGAGTTAACTGCCTATGTTTTCTTCTAGGAGTTTTATGGTTTCAGGTTTTACATTTAAGTCTTTAATTCATCTTGAGTTGATTTTTATATATGGTGTAAGGAAGTGGTCTAGTTTCATTTTTTTTTTTTGCATGTATCTGTCCAGTTTTCCCAACACCACTTATTGAATAGACTGTCTTCACACTATTGTATATTTTTCCTCCATTGTCATAGATTAATGACTATATGGGTGTGAGTTTATTTCTGGGCTCTCTGTTCTGTTCCATTGATCTATGTGTCTGTTTTCATGCCAGTACCATGGTGTTTTGGTTACTATAGCCTCGTAGTAGAGTTTGATATCAGATATTGTGATACTTCCAACTCTGTTCTTCTTGAGATTGTTGTGGTTGCTTGGGGTCCTTGGTGGCTCCATATAAAGTTCAGAATTAAAATTTCTAGCTCTCTGGAAAATGCCTTTGGTATTTCAATAGGGATTGCATTGAACTTATAGATTGCTCTGGGTAGTATGGACGTTTTGATGATGTCAATTATTCCTATCCCTGAGCATGGCATATGCTTCCATTAATTTTTGTCTTCTGTTTCTTTTTTCAGTGTCTTTTAGTTTTCTGAGTACAAGTCTTTTACTTGGTTAAATGTATCCTAGGTATTTTATTTTATTTTTTTTGATGCAATTATAAATAGGATTGTTTCTTAAATTTCTCTGATAATTCATTATTGGTGTGTAGAAATGCAACCAATTTCTGAATATTAATTTTGTATTCTGCTACTTTGCTGAGTTCATTTATCAATTCTAATAGGTTTTTGGTGGAATCTTGAGAGTTCTCTATTTATAGTATCATGTCATAGCATAAAAAGTCTTCCCTTCCAATCTCAGTGCATTTTATTTATTTTCCTTCTCTGATTGCTGTGGCTTGCGCTTCCAATACATGTTGAGTAGAAGTGGCGAAAGGGGACATTTTTGTTTTGTTCCTTATTATAAGGAAAATGCTTTCAGCTTTTCACCGTTGAGCATGATGCTAGCTGTGGGTTTGTCGTCTGTGGCCTTTATTGTGTTGAGGTATGTTCCTTCTAGTCCCACTTTGCCGAGAGTTTTTATCATAAACCAATGCTGGATTTTGTCACACGCTTTTTCTGCATCTTTTGATGTAATCATATGATTTTTATCCTTCATTTTGTTTATGTGGTGTATCATGTTAGTTGATTTCAGGCTATTGAACGAGCCTTGCACCCCAGGAATAAATCCCACTCGATCACGGTATATGATCTTTTCACTATATTGATGAATTTGGTATGCTAATATTTTGTTGAAGAGTTTTGCATCTATATTCATCACGGATATCTGCGTGTAATTTTTTTCGTAATGTCTTTGTCTTGCTTTGGAATCGGGGTGATGGTGTAAGCCGTTTTCTCTTGATGGAAGCCACTCTTTCCCTTCCTCCCACCAGCAGGTCTGCATGAGTCCTGCGTGGGTCCCAGCTTCTTGGCACAGTGATTCATTAGAGGGTAGGTACCTGAGTTAGATTAGAGCATTAGTAACTCACCTCACTAGCTACCATAGCTGGTCTGAAGGTGGTGTTTAACTAGGGTTACACCCGTCCTGGTTTGTGCAGACTTTTCCAGGTTCAAAATTGAAAGTCCCACTCCCGGGAACCTCCTCAGGCCCAGGCAAACTGGGACAACTGGTCATTTAACCTCAGCTGGCTAATCGAAGTTCTTCCCTGGGAGGTTTGGGCTGGAAATGGAGTCTTTCTTTTTCTGGCCACAAAACCATGAAGAAGTCAGTCCACGGCAGCTGGAAGCTCTGCTGTCAGCCTTGGGACTCGGCTCCTCTGAGGGAGAAAAGTCCACTTGTGGGACAAAATAGAAAGAGCGTCCCCAAAGCATCTGAACCCCTGGTTCCATCCCTCCCCACCTTGGCCAGGACAATGTGCTTAATGCGAGCCAATGGGCCTCCGCCTTTGCCCAGGCTTTTTCTCACTGGGTTTCTGTCAATTGCAACCAAAGAATCTTAATATAATATGTTTGCCGCTACACAAGGTCAGGGCAGGAGTTTCTAACTTTTAATCTTTTTGTTCTAATTTTTCCCAGTTTTACAGAACTTACAAAATAAGAAGCAGAAACATTTTTGGCAGTATATAAAGTTCAGGCTGAAGAGGATCTTAGAGGATTTGAAGGCTAATCTTGCAGATGGGGCAGAATTTCTTTCTACAAAACATCTCAAACAAGTCGGTTTATAGCGGGCCCTCAGAGAATGTTGTTGTTGTTTTGTTATAACGTTGAGAAAGAAAATTAGATCCCGGGCAGGGGCTGCTGCCTGTGCGGAGCTTGTGCATTCTGCCCGTGTCTGCATGGTTTTTCTCGGGGGACCCTGGTTTCCTCCCCCGTCCCAAAGATGTGCACGTGAGGTGAGTGGTG
Source organism: Rousettus aegyptiacus (assembly GCF_014176215.1). Lineage (NCBI taxonomy): Eukaryota > Metazoa > Chordata > Mammalia > Chiroptera > Pteropodidae > Rousettus > Rousettus aegyptiacus. Next base: position 107,861,904 of record NW_023416311.1, read on the forward strand.
CGTCTGCATCGTCCCAGTCTGTGTGAGTGGGCATGTGTGAGGCCCCCTGCAAGGGGAAGGCGTCCTCTCCAGGGCGGGTCCTGCCTCATGCGGCAGGGGTGGGCTCCAGCCACCTGCGACCCTGAACCGAAATGAATGGGTCGGCAAGTCACAATCCTACTTGTTTTTAGTATCTTTCTTAAATGTATTTATAGCTTACATTTATTTCGGTGTTCAATATTAGAAGTGCCTGGGTCTCTATTTAGAAGTTGGGCGATTTTTTTTTTTTTTTTTTTGTGACCAGAAATACGCCGTAGGAACGTAAGTCTAGTTTATATCAATTAGCCTCTGAGGAAATTGGTTTTGTGATACATCATTTTGCTTTAAAGTCACAGTTTCCAAGAACTTACGGATGGCATTAAGCGAGCACTTGCTGCACATCTCTCTTCTGCTTTTGGTACTGAGCCCAGTTTCATCGTAGCTGATACGGCATCTGACGTCCGGTGTGTGGATCTGGGGCCCGTGAGCATTTGGTGGGTGAGGCGCTGCCCCTATCGATCGGCTTCCCATCGAATGGACGCATGTTTAGCTGAGCTTAACCCAATCGTAATGATCCCCTCGTCTTCATTTTATACTTGAGTTTTGGAAGAGAGTCTTAGAAAAATTACAGAATCCGATGATTAAGGGTCAGGGGAACGTTTTCTAACCACATGGTAGCATACATGCTGTGTTATGTATTTTGGCCATTCGTATTTTATAATCTCTTTTTCAGATATTTAATAAAATAGCTTTATTTCAACCTACGTCGGGTATATGGCAATCATGTCCACATTGCTCTTTGGAAAAACATTCTGTTGTAACTTATATTTTTTCTGCTTTGGAAAAGGACTATCTATCCACTTAGTCGATAAAATCTGACCAAGCACCTGCGGGTAGGCGTCGGAGGGGTCAGGAGCCTGCAGCCGCCTCGCGGTGTGTCTGGGAGGCGGAAGAGGTGTGAACTGGACCCTCGTGGCCGCGAGTAGTAAAAAATGCCCCTCTAAGTGGCCAAAACAAAAAATGGGCAGCCTTTTGTTTCTGTCATGGGAAAAGTGAACTGGGCTCCTGGCTGCGCTGTCAGGCGCGAGCTCTACCTTCCCCGTGTGAACCTGTCCCGGAAACGCCCTGACCCCCAAGGTGGCGAGAGGCCGCGCTGCCCGAGGCTCCCTCCATCCCCGGTCGGGTGACGGTGGGAGACAGGGAGGAGGGCAATCCCAGCCGAAGGCACCTGGCCGCCTCTTAGAGCCGCTGTTCCGTGTGGATGCCAAGCCCCCAAGCCAACCGCTGTAGCGTGGGGACGGCAGGTAGCTGGCGACCGCCTTAGGCTCACCGTCCTCTCGAGCCAGACTCTGGGGGTGGGGAGGACACGTTCCGGGGCTCTGAAACCGGGGCCCGGCGCCGTGAGGGGCGGGAAGGCTGCGCGGGCCGTCTCCGGCCGCCCAGCGGGTCACTTCTCCTCCTCGCTGCCTGGCTGCCAGCCTCTCCCGGGAAGACCTGACGGTTAGCGGCCCCGTCTGTGATGCCGCCTGCTCGGCTCACCTCTGTGTGCTTACACGGCCCTCCCTGCTACACGCACGCGCTTGCGTGTCAGCTTCCTCGCCAGGTTTGAGGGCCGGGGGCGGGGGTGGGGGGGGGGTGGGGGGGGTGGGGGCGGGGCAGGAATCCCATCTTCTGAGCGCCGGACTTTGTGATAGTGGAGAGATTCTGAGAGGGGAGAGATTGGTGAGGCTCTGTCTCCTCCGGTCCCGGGGGACAGGTCGTCTACACCCAGGGTTATCAGAATGGATACAGGCAGAAAGCGTGAGAATGAATGTTCGTTTTTCCATGAAATCTCGTATTACTATTTCTGGGTATGTATGTAAGGTACGTCATAGACAGTGTGATAGTACATGTATAGAATAAAGATGATAATATGTTTATGAGCATACTACATTTATTGACAGTTCAAGTATTGGAATTTTTTTAAGAGGACAGAGTGTGAGATCGACAATGGCTGGAGACTATTGGATTCGGTCATTGTTTTCCAATTTTTTGTAACAACCACCCACTCGTGGGAGGACAGCTGGGGATCGGTGTTTACCAAAAGTAAAGCGAGCTAGGGAGGCCTGGGCCGGGTCACACAGCACCTTGAAGGTCAGGCGAAGGACGTTCGGAGAAGGGGGAAGGCACCGAGTCACGTCAGCCTTACCGCAGTCACTCGCCTGAAAACTTTTGCCCAAATTCCCGTGGGCTGAGTCTGTTGGCTTTACTTACCCGGGGTCCCAAGCACGCTCTGGGGAGGCACGTCCCTCTTGCTTTGTCTCTAGAACAGTTGGGGATGAATCTGATGCGGCCCAGACCCTACGGGGCAGTCATTCCACAGGGGCGGGTCTTCCACCAGATCTCACCTGGGGGTGCTGCGGGCCCCCCGCTATCTGGGCCCCGACCTTTCTCCACCAACCAGGGTTAGTGGCGACTGAATCAAGACTCAAGCCTGTGTCCGATTTTTTTTTTGAATTGAATGCCCAGGTGTGACCGGCTTCCGCCCCCTCCTGCTCTCACCTGACGATTGCACAAGGTGGCAGAGAGAGAAGCTCCCTCCCATGCTCTCGGCAGCCACCAGGCGGCCTGCCCGGCTCTCAGGTCGCCCTGCGCTGGCCACTGTTATTTTGGGTGGGGCGACCTCGGTGCCCCTCGACTTCCCCCTGGAGCAGTAATGTGAAGATCGTATTCCACTCTAGACTTACCCAGGGCTTTAACTTTTAAGCAGGCTCAAAATCATTTCGTAATAATAATGCTTGCATGGCAAACAGCGTGTGATCTTGAGGCTTTCCGAAATGACAGGCTTGACGTGTGAAATTGGCTATCGATAACCAGCCCCGCGAGGCTGGCAGGGGGCGTTTGAACGAGGTCTTACTGCTCTAGTTTTCACGAACGAATCACCATGGCAGGAGTTTATTAAAGAGCAAATCGGAGACTCTTGATTAAAAAGGCTGGCTGTGATCCAATTAATATATTCATTTTTAACAGTGGGGCCCCAGGCTAAGAAAAGGCACTAAGTTAGAAATGCGTGCGCGAGTGCCGTCTGGGTCCTAGCTACCTCGTTTCGAAGTTAACCCGGACCTGTGTCGCCAGGCATGGCCGGCGCCCCTGGGCTCTCCTCGCAGAGGAGGCAGGGAAGGCAGCCTGGGGCTGGCCCTTGCCCCGGCCCTGAGGATCGCCACCATCCCCAGGGAGCGCGTGTTCCTTGCCGGTTGACCTTCGGATCAGCCAGGGGAGGTGGAAAGTGTGGGGTGTATTGATTGTCTTTGACTTTTGAGAAGTAAGACAAAGGTGGTTTCTGCTGTTGGCTGAAACTAATTACAACACGGTATCCGGGCTGTCAACATCGCAGGCAGAGCGAGGACCTCGGGTCTCCGAGGAAGTTAGAGCAAAGGGAGAAGCTGGGTGGGGAGAGCTGCTTCGACGCCCCGTGAGGGTTCTGAGGCGAAGGCTGGCGTCTTCCCTATTTTTGTCTTTCTTGGTGACACAGGACCTTGGGGGCAGCTGGGCTCTTGCCCAGCTGGACGCGGTGTTGGTAAGCACGCCCTCACAGATCCGATTTGGGCGTACACTCGCGAGAAAGGCATTTTCGGCTTCTGAGTTTAATGGGAGGACAGCGAGGGTCATTCGTCTCACTGCGCAGCAGAGGTGGACCAGCTCCCGTGGGACAGCCGTGATCCCCGTCCACCCGCCACTCCCAACACGCCCTCTACAGCTCCCCCCGTTTCCTGGACCCGCTTGGCTTCGGCTGGCGGCCTGCAGGCTCCCTCAGCAAGCCCAGAGCAGGCAGCTGGGCGGCGGTCGTCCGCTCGTGGCTCCTCTGCGCGGCCCCTGGGCCCTGGCTCGCCTCCTCGTCTGGCTCGGTCTGCGCCCCAAATCGCACTCCCCCTCCCGTCCACCCTAGCAGCGGTCTGCCTTTTGGGGTACGGGGCTTACAAGCAGAATGCCCCGGCTCTTTCCTGCCAGCCCTCGCCTTCCCACGTTAGGATGTGATCTGCCTGGCTACAAAGTCAGGGGGGACTCGAGGAGCCCCCCAAACTGGTTAAATTTTCAGATGATGCCACATTCCATCAGCCTTCTTGGCACTGCTGCTCTGAGCCTGCCCTAGTGACCGGAAATGCCCTTGCACTTTGCTCTCGGGGGCCAAAGTTCGCACTTCCGCCGCGGTCTCCCCCCAGACTGCTGCTCTGGCCCCACACCCCCAGTTTTGCTGTGCTAGTGCGCTCGTTCGCCTGGGTCCCAAGCCTGCTTTGCTCTTGGAAGGCGATTCTAGTTTCCTAAACTTCCCCCTGGCATTTGGAGTCCTGCTACGATGCACCCTCCCTGACTCTGATGCACCCCCTCTCCCCCCGCCTCGGGTCTCTAACTATTGCCTTCTCCAGCTCATGTGTGGGGGGCAGAACACTGCCCCTTGCCCCCAGGATGCCCGGTCCTAATATCCAGCAGCCGTAAACATGTCAGGCTACATAGAAATGAGGCATCGCAGCTGCAGACGGAGTTGAGGTTGGGCAGAGGATAAGGATTATCTCTGAATCCAGGGTGATCTCATCGTGAGGTCCTTAACTTAGTTACATCTGCCAAGACGCTTGTTCCAAATAAGCTCACGTTCTGATGTTCTAGATGGATGTATATTTGGGGGATACGCTTCAACCCACTGCATCGTCTGAACAAAATAGAGGACCCTACCGAGGAAGGAGTTTGGGGGAGCGACGAGCTCGGCTTGGGCATGTAACAGTGCCTGTGGAGTGTCCGGTGGAGAGACGCAGAAGGTGTATGAGTCGGGAGCTTGGGGGAGGCGTTTGGGCATCATTGTCCGTGTTTGGTGGATGAGGGTGGAGAAGACCGTTCGCGAAGAGCATGCAGAAGAAGAAAAGCAGTGGGCAGAGTTAAGGGGAGGCAAGGAGTGGGCGTCCACTATGGAGACTGAGCGGTGGTCACGGGGGTAGGATGGGGACCAGAGCCAGCTTCTGGGACCAGGGAATAGAGAGTTTCCAGGAGAGTCCCCAGGGTCAAGTACGGCAGCATGACTGGTGTCTGGGCCATCGTGTTTGTGTGGACTTGAATTGCAGGGAGCCCATCGTTTCTCCCGCCTTTCCTGATGATGCAGCACGTTTTTTTCTGCAATGACCACTATTAGGCATGGGCAACGCCATGGACCTGACAAGGTGCGGCTTGGCTGGGAGCAGGATGCTCCGGGTTCTGGCTGTGGCATTTGAATTTCAAGAAAATTACCTTAACTGCGTAGGGCAATACCCCGGACGGATCTAATTTCCCCTTACGAACTTCTGTTTGCTCTAATTATCACAGTTATTGGTCGTTTGAGGGTAAAAAGTGACAGGAAACGAAACTGTAGGAAATTAGGTTACGGTACTGTGCAGTTTAAGGCAGCAAAGTGGGGGCACAATTTTGAGTCATTGTCTGAGACAAATTAGTGGGCTGCGTGGACCACAAGTCTGTGATGGTGCCTCTCACGAAGGTCCAAGGAAGCGGTCTCGTGTGCCCTGGGTTGATGGGTCATTCTTTGTTGCTCCAGTCCCAAATTAATTGGCAGAGTCTCAAGTGCTTTTGTACCTTTGACTCTCTTTGAATTAAGTTTCCATAATCTTAAAAGTTCATGCTACTGTCTCTTTCCTACTTCTGAAAGAACCGGAAATCCTGTTCATTCTGAGGGTGGTTCCGTGTATTAAAAGCCCTCTGCAGGCCTTCTTTCGTTGGCGTTTGGGCTGAGTCTGACGCACCTGGAACTTCACCGAGTGTTAGTCAGGACGGACTGGTTTCTGCGGCAGTAAGAAACAACCCCAGCATCTAAGTGGCTCAACACCAGTGTTGAGCGACTCTCATGCCTCGTATGCGACATTCCGGGTAGAGGCTGTGCCCACACGGCCACCAGGGGCCCAGGACAATAGGGGCCATTTTCTGGCTATGCCATCTGAAACACGCGGACGCTAGGTGTCCTCGGCAGGGCAAGAGGGACTGCGGCTCTTTGCTTCCACTGGCCAGAAGCTGGTCTCTAGGGCCCTCAGCCCCCAAGCGCAAGGGCATGAAGTGTGCAGGCTTCCCTTGGCCAGAGTGGGGGGGAATTGGGTGTTGGTGACGGCTGGGGGTGTCCCCAAGAGACCGATGTAGAGTGTCGGCTAGTGTTTCGTGAGCTCCCCCCTGACTGGAGTCACGGGTTTGCGGGAGAATCCCGCTTGGAAAACAACCTGGTTTTGGAAAAATGTTTGCCGGGCATGTTCGGAGCGTGAAATGAGCCCGTGCTCCTCCTCTGGAAATTCGCCTCCACGGAAGTTGGGGGGCAGTGGGGAGGCGTGTCAGAGGCGCAGGGCCGTGCGCTGACAGTGCCGGTGGCAGGAATGTCTCGCGCGATGACCTACAGTTCGTGCCGCTATAATGGAGGTTGGCTTTGACCCCGATGGCTGGCATCGTGGACAGTTCATTGTCCTTAGCCATACAAACCACCCTAACACAAACCATCTTTAATTAAATAGGTTCTTTGGATGAAACCCGATAGTCACACTAATTAGGAGTTTTAAAAACATTAGTAGTGAATGGCTAAAGATTTCTTTCGGAGAGGCCGGGTTTTAGAAGGACTTGGTGAAGAACGCACATGGAAGCAATTTTCCCGTGTTAAAATATCAGCCCTCCAAAATGCGGGCAGCTTCCTTTGCTCGGTGTGTCCTGGAAGCCAGTGCTAGGATGTTGTCACGTGCTCATGGTCCAGTAGCATGTGACGGACCAGATCTCTTCATTAAAACGTACACATTCCCGAAGTTCTGTTTCTTAAGGCAACACACTCACATTCCTTTCAGGGGAGGGTCGACTCGTCTCAGTCTTGGCCGGTTAAGGACGTTCATGATGCTGGTCCCACTCGGATGCATTGACAATTATACACGGCGAAACTGCTGAGGTCAGTTGGCAATACCTGAGCAAGGTCCACAGTAGGATGTTCTGGAACAGGGCGCGGAATTCAGTTCTTTGTGCTTCCTCTTCGATTATCTCTTTCTCTCTTTTTTTTTCCCATTATTGTTCTGTTAATATTCTAATTAATGGAAAAGGCCTGATGTTTTTTTTACAAAACTATTTTTTTATTTTGGAAACAAAGACTCTATTAGCGAGATCTATAACTGTGCTAATTGAGATGTTGATTTATTGAAATGTGTTGCTTTTCTGAAAAGCATCGACGTTCAGGCCTCGAAGGGTCCCTGTGGGTGAGAACATACCACACCATCCACGGGGACTTATGTGGAACTTTCTTCAGTGACCTACGTGACGTGGAGCGTGTTATGTGATAGAGTGAGTTTTCAGTTTTCCCAAGAGTGAGATTTGGAGATAAGACTTGATTACCTAAGAGGTTCCAAATTTCTTATTTCCACACTTTTCCGATCCTTTACAATGTGAAGGTGAGAGAGAAGCAGAGACAGAGACAGAGAGAGACAGACAGACAGTCAGTTTGGGGAGTTTGCCTCAGATTTACATGGCTGCTAAAAAACAGGATTTCAACCTCAGAATTGCAAGTCTAGTATGCTTTCAACATGCTAAGGTGTTAAATATTTTAAGAGCGAACTCCCGTCTGAGGCATTAATTTCATTGTTATTCAAAACACAACTCAAATCAATATTTGTCAGATACAAAGGGCAACATGAGAAAAATAATTTTCTAAAAGGTCCCTGGACCATCAGTACAAGTCCCGATGAAGGCTAGATTTACAATACTCATGGGCTCCATTTGCCATGATGACATCTCTCTCTCTCTCTCTCTCTCTCTCTCTCTCTCTCTCTCTCTCTCTCTCTCTCTTTTTTGTGGCGACCTTCATATTTATAACAGATATGTTTCCAATATTTTTATCTTAGTAGCACAACAATAGAAATTAACCCACTTGTTCCCAGAGAAGGTGTTGAGGTTTCATCATGGGGGGGGGGGTAAACGCTCAGCTTCTCAAAGAGTTTGGGGGAGCCCGAGGACAACGGAACTGGCGGGCAGGGCTGTGGGGAATCTGGAGGTTGCTGGCCGGGGCGGTCGGAAGGAACTGGAACAGGCCATCGGGGATATGAATTTGACTCTAGAAAATTCTGAATTCTCTGTACAGAGGGCTGTCATAATTTTGAATTCATGAATGTATGCTGAGCGAAAGATGGAGTTCAGTTCTATTTAAGTTGATACTTGAGAGCACAGACTCAAAGGGTAAGTGAGATTTCAGGGTCCGTGTTCAGCCGGTGTCTGGACGGCCCCTGTTAGGAGCCCCCTTCAGGCCTTTTCCTCCTCACCAGCTGGGGCGTCTGCGGTCACAAAGGTCGCGGTCCCCTTTAGCCCGTACCCCACTTTCTAGACCTCATGCTGCGTGTCGAGGCCCTGGGATTCCTTGTCCAAACAGCCCTGACCCCACTTTCCAGGGCTGCCGGCGTCTTCCTCAAGTTCGTCCTGGGGGTAGGCCAGTTTGCCCTTCCCACTGGCACACCTGTCCCCAGGCCCCACGGGTGGCCGAGGTTTGGTTACAGGAATAAGTGGTGACTGGAGCTTAGAGGTGAGGGCAGGGGTGTCCACGCCCATACACATGAGCAACTCTGAGAACTTAAAGAAATTTAAAACTTGAACTTGGCCTTCTAGGTCATTGGAAGGTATATATGACAAGCCAGTAGAATAGAAGGTCATTGATCTAAAAGTTTGTTGCTTTGACGAATAACTTGTACGTATTTAGACATTAAGAACTCTTGCCTTGGGCCCTGAAAGATAGGAGTGGGCCGGATATTCAAAATACTTAACAAGACGAAGGCCCTTGAAGCGACCTGCTGTGCGCTTCCAGTTCCTGTTTGCCTGTAAATAATTGAAGGTTTCATCACATGTTATCAGCTAGTCGATAATCTGATTCTTAAAGACCTCCCCATCAGGGCACGTTCATCGGCCTTTGCACTTTCTGTTCAAGCTCAAAAATAAAATAAGCCAAAATAAAATAGGCTGGATCCCCTCGGGCAGCCTCTTCGGCAGGATATGCAGAGCTCAGCAATGCATGCACCAGGCGACTCCGTTCCCCCTTTCCACACCCCCAAAAGCCAGCATCATTACATGTCTGAGTCCTGGGAATTTTCCTAAAATTGTGAGGTGGGAGACGAGCAGTAAAGATAACAGCTCGCACCGACGAGGGGCCAGGCCTCGTTCTACACCAAGAATGTATTTACGAGCCCCACAGAATCTGCGGGGCCCAGATCAGAATGAAAACACTGAGCTCTTTGCTCAAAAACGACCAGGCATTTCAAGGTGGTGACCAGAGAGTGTGGAACCGGGTGTGGGGCATTCTAAGCGCAGGGGACCCTTGCGACTCCCCGGGTTACGAGCGCGTGAAGTCTCCCTGTTGCGGAGTAACTCCTTGATGCTCGTAAGGACATTTTGAGGTGTTCCTGCCCCAGCATTACAGAAGGGAGGATGCCGAGGCATGGACGGATGAGTGTGCTCAGTCTGAGGCTACAGAGTTAGAACAGCGCACGGCCGAGATCGAGATGCGGGAATTCCTGGTTCCGATGTGGTCCCTTTAGCCACGCCGCCTCTCTGGGGAAGAGACTGCTGTCCGCTCACCCACAGCACAGCTTAGTAAGTCCCGCCTGTCAGACGGCTGGGCTCCTTCTCCTGAGCTGTGGTCTGCTGTTGCTAGCTGGCTGCCGCGCCCCCAGCCCCTAGCAGCCTGGCCTCTGTTAGGAAAACAAATCCCCAAATCCAAGAATAAACTGACGCCCACTCTGGGAACTTATCTTCTATTGTAATTTAAACATTCCCTCTGGGGAGGCTCCTCCCACCACACGCACACAAATCGAAAGGCGTACTAAGGTTTTAAGCCCACAAAAATCAATCTTGTCTGTCCCAGAATAGTTTACTGCTATGAAAATCAGATTTTCTCCATATTGTTATAGTAACAGAATTACATTTCCTTTAAAATATGCCACTTATTTTTGCCCATTTATTCGCTGTTATAGCTCTTTTCTTCTATTAGCCTAAATGTGTGCGTTTTTAGTCTAGATTTCTCCAGATTCCAAGCAATCGTGATAAGCGAGAGTTTGTTTTAATATATCTTGATCTGCCTGAGGTTTCAATACACTCAGCACACAACAAGAGGGTCATCGTGCGGAAACGCCCTGGCCTGCTTTGTGAGGATGCACTTCCTTTCCAATGAGCATCGCCGCGAAGTTGATTTTAACACCAAGAAATCCTGTTGGGCGACTGAAAAACTGTGCTGTAGGGGAGGGTGCCGGGCCACACACCCCTCAGGGGCCAGAAGCCCAGCCAGACCATTACTGGAACACAGAATGGATGAATTCTGCAGCTTCTGTATCAGAAAACTTTTATCTGAAACGCGTCTTATTTCTGAAAAACTTGGAACTTTGGTTAAGTGACTCCTTAGAATGATGACAATTACCTGGGGCTCCTTTCTCACGGCTGATTACAGGACGATAGGAGTGTGTCCTGTATGTCCCAACCTTCCTTTCTCCCAGTTCCCGTGCTAAAGGCTGTCGATAAGTCAAAGTTGAGAGAGCGGAAGAAGGAGCAAAGATGGAAGGAGCGAGAGAAGCTCCTGGGGAAAGTTTAAGACGAATTGAGTAGATCTGAGTGGTAAGAGGAGACAGCGACGTTTCACGACGTTCAATGTTTTGTGCAAATCATCTCGCGTTGATTAAAACAGTACACTGTAATTTCTTTTCTAAATTGAATGGGCTACAGTGAAAATGGCGTTTGGTCCGCCCTAAACGCCAGCTTCTCTCTGAAGACCCTTATTGCCAATTGAGAATTTTAAATTAGATGAAGTAACAGTGCATGATGTTGCTTAGCAACCATTATATGTTAGTAATAGACACTCCACATGGATAAGTTTGGGGCCATTTTCAGGGAACAAATAAACTAATTACCCAGGGCAAGAGTTAATGAATTTCCAAACGTCGAACCTATGCCAATACCATTTTATTCATATATTTGTGCCAAGGAGAGAGACTGTCATGATTATAATGCTTCACGTCTTGGGCTGTGGCTCTCGCCCTCTGGGTGGCTAGGGGAAGTGGCTTTGATCGGGGCGGGCGATGAGGGTGAAGGGCAGTGAGGAGCTGGACGAGCGCCCAGCCACAGGTCTTCACACCTGTTCGGTGCTTTGTGTGGATATAGGTTGCCTCTAAGGAGCAGAGGTGGGCGAACGTTCTCATTCACTCCTCCGCAACCCCGTCAATAAAAGCAAGTCGCAGAGTGAGTTCAGCCACCAAACAGGCCATGCCTAGCAAGGAGCGCAGAAGCCGGCCTCGGAAGCGCAGGGAAGGCACCGCTGTCTGGCTGTCCGCAGGCTCGGTGGCCGTGAGGCCACGCGCAGAATCTTCAGCAGTGTCGGGCACGGGGGTCGGGGGCGGGGGTCAGACTGCTGGCCAGACTCGCGTACCCTGTTTGTGGCCTATGCTCTGCGCACACGTGACTTTGGTGTCTCTTCCTCTTGTTATAGGGACGCCAGCCCTACTGGATGAGGGCCCCACCCTATGACCTCATTCGACCTCAATCACCATCCTCACAGGCTACCTCTCCAAGTCTAGCTACACTGGGGGGCAGGGCCGCAACCTGCGGTGGGCAGGTGGGGGACACAGTTCAGTCTGTAACAGGAGTCATAGATCATGTTTGGGTTGGAATATGACCTTTGGCCCTATGCCTTTGTGCCGGGATGCCGAGTTGACGTGGTGGCGAAAACCGGAAGCAATCCTATAATGAGACGATTTAGTTAAACTTTGAAGTAAAGTGACCGTGAGCCATGAACAGCTCATCGAACCTCAACTACCGACCAAACGACCTGCTTCTTTGTTTAACTTCCCCTAATCTCCCCTGGGATGCCCGCAGCCACTGCCCCGCTGCCGGACAGCCTGGAGCAGGAGATAACTACCATCCCCCATGTGGGCCAAACGTTTCACCTGTGCAAAGTTCGCTCATGCAAGTATGCTCTAGGAATGCATCTCAGGGCCTTGGTAGGCTCCCGTCCCAGTGAGAGGTCCCAACGCTTAAATTTTATTAGTTTCATGGTAAATCCATCTGTGAGAACTATCTTACTTTTGATACCAGCTATGAGAACATTCCAAAACATCTGATTCACCATCCTCCGACCCAGCCATTTGGCTCCCAGGGGTTGAAAAGCATTCTACTTTATCTGCAGGATTTTCTTCTAAATTGCTAACATCCAACCTGAAATGAAAAATGTTTTTTTTTTTTCTTTCATTTTTTTTATTTTTTCAAATTAAACCTTTTATTTTGAGATAACTGCACATTCACCTGCAGTTGTAGGGAATGGTTCAGAAAGGCCCACGCGGGCTTTCCTCAGCGTCCCTGACAGGAACATCTTGCAAAATGACACAATGTTGCAACCAGGGTACAGGCACTGAGACAGGTAGGACAGAGAATTTCCACATTCCCCGTCCACTCGCATCCTCGCCTGAATGCCTGCCCACCACTAATCTGGTCCCCGTTTCTAAAAGTTTATCACTTTGAGAGAATGTTATGTAAATGAACCAATCACACGGTCTGTAGCTTCTTGAGGTGGGATTTTTCACTGAGCATAATTCTCCGGAGATTCATACAGTTCATCTGCCTTCTTCTGCCCACCATTCAAAGTCTCCTTATACTTGTTTTAAAAATAACGTCCAGGGTTTTTCACTGTACTTAGTGGAAGGAATTGGAAAAAGTACACCTAGTCCTTTCTTGGAAGCAGAATTCCACCCTGTAGGTTTTTTTTTTTTTTTTAAATATGAAATAGTTTTCAAAGTAACAAAATAACAAAAGATCCACACATTAACTAAATCAAGAATGTACATGATTTCTGCATAGAAAAACTTAAAGCTTTAATAAGGATTTCTTTGAATAAATAGACATTTTGTGCTCTTAAATGATCTGTCTTGACATAAAAGTATCGATTTTTTTCTCCACTGATCTAAAGTTCAGTGAAACTCAGTCATAATAATAGTTGAAAAAATTTAAGAAGAAATTAAGTTAAATCCCTTTAATTTAAAAAAAATTATTAAGCCATATGGAATTTGTAAAGCAAAATAAACATGTATAAACACAAATCAATTTAAAAAAAGAGACACCCTACCGGTTTGGATGCTGGTAATTTCGGTGTTTGCTCATATACAGGCAATGACAATGACGTTAGGGCAGCCGCCTGGCTGGGAGCAAGTCAGAGTTGGTAATATGTGAAAAAAACGTCTTAGCACGAAATACAGTATGTTCTCCAGCCTCTGACGAAGTAGGTACACCAGGAAGTCACCCAGTTATCTGCGCCACGGCTCACCAAGATTCTGGCTTCCTCACTTCTGTTTCTCCATCTGAAGGTATTAAAGTCACAAGGATTTCGAACTTGGCTCATGCTTAACAAAGCGGCTGTGTCAGAAGCACTCTCCGGCGTGCTGAGCCTGCAGGACGTCTGTTTGGGAGCGTCCTGGGCATCGACCCCTGTGGGAGGGAGCAGGATGAGGCAGACGGACAGGTAAAGCCGTGATGCAGACCCGGGACCGGCCTTGGCCCGCCTGCGCGGTGCTCGGGGATGAGGATGACCCCTGAGAGTTGGCCAGAGCTGGGCCCAGCTGGCCTGGCCAGGCTTTGCACATCTTACTGGAAGGTTCTCTGGATGGAGGCCTGTTCTGAGGAGGGGTGGGAAGTCAGCCGGGCGGGTCAATAAATACGCACGGATTAAGGATGCATTCTCAAGAGTGTTTTACTCTGAGGGGTACATAATCGAAAAGATGGGCAACAGCACTTCTAGCAAGCTGATTCCTCTGAGGGAAAATAACGCCAATATCTCTAAGAATGGGTCATAGGTTTCGATTTGTCGATGTGAGTTTTTTTGGTGTTTAGGGTGGCTTCTCCGTCCTCCCCCACCTCCGCAAAGAGGATGACTTACATTTATTTAGGGTTTTAGATTAATATTTAATTTATTCTAATAAACAATGTAAAGGTCTTGTCCCACTTATAAATCTTACTGTTCTTTTTATAAATCCAGTGAATTTTAACAACCCTGTTCATGGGTGCTTTTATTAGTGTCCTGGTTGAAAAGATGAAACTACCTTAAATAATCGGCCCCATTTACAACTCGGTTAATTAAATTTCTTTAAACATTTTAACTGCATTTATAAATGTAATATATTTGATTTCTCCTCTGTAGTTAATGTAATAAATTAAAGTTATGCATATAATAAATCTTAAGCACCCCAAAGCCGTTTACAAAACCTAGCCAAATTCTCTTAAACCCTTTAGCTTAAAATCTCAAGTCTAAAGTAAATTGCACATTTTAATGAAATCGCAAAGCTCTTTCTGGAAGGCCAAATTGTCCAAAAACATTTGAAGTACCAAGCACACACATGTTACTACTCAGTGTAACATACGGGCATCGATATTCTGAACTTCTGTCGAGAAATGGCCTCCCAAGTGTCAGAAACTCAGGTCGCTGCGGGTGGAAGCCCTCAGCCTCACAGGGGACGCACTGACTTTTCCCTTACTTTGTTAGATTTTACATTTCTTTAGCTCTCTTCTATCATGTTAAAGGTTTCCATTTTCCTTAGCAGAATTAGCACATAATTCTTTCTTCCCATTTAAATTTGCCATGAGTCCCGCACCACTGCCTTGAAGCCAACTTTTGAAGCTTTTAGGAATTCTCTTATTTTTGCTGTTTAATTCTTTAACCATGATTATGAAATACGGGTCCACATAGAAGGACACGTGTAACGCGTGTATGTTATGAAGCATAGCATATGACGAACGCCCAGGAAACCAAAATATCGTAAAGGAAGCTAGAGCCACTGGGCCTCAGGAGGACAAGGCACGGTTCAGGGTTCAGTTCCGGAGGCCTTAGAAACGAGGTCCTGGACGACCTGGGGTGTGGCTGTCCGTCCGATGATTCAACTGCAGGCCTCTTCTCCTGCACGTCTCCATCACGGCTGAATTCCCAGGAGGGAAAGTCAGTTTGACAAGCTTGGTCGCCCGCTCAAATCCGTAGCTAGTGGGGGGTACAGTTCCTTCGAAGGAGGAAGTGGAGTCAGCAAAACAGACACACATTTCGCCGCCGCATCTGGCTGTTGTGGGCCAGAGCATTTTCTTCCCTGGCTGGTCTCGCTTCGCTATACTGTTTGAAAAATCTTCGGGTGCTGTTCGAACGTCGTTTTCAACCTTTCCGACTTTCCAGCGTCGACGCGGATTGTCTTAGGTCATCCGGTGCTCATTATGAGAGCGAATTAAATTCAGTGCTCGAGTCGCATTTGGAATTGAAGGGGATATTTCTGGGGCAGGGGGGCAGGGTTCGTGGGTGGGGTGGCATGGGCGAGGCTAGAAGCCGACTGTAGCGATTTCCAGCGAGGAAGGGGATGCATGAGCAGGGCCGGGGGGGGGGGCGGGGGCGGGGGGAGGGGAAGGGCGGCAGTAGGTAGGGTTCCCCCCGAATCGGGTTCAGTGTGTCTAGTAGTCACTGCAAGTGTCCGTCGATTGCTCGGCCTCTCTGCCACTTGGACCGTGGTTTTCTGCTCATTCCCCGACGCCCAAAAGTTTGATTTTCACCTTCCACTTCATCTCTGTCCACAGTCTTCTGTGTCTTCCTTGGTAAAACTAATAGCGAAAATGAGAATAACTACCATTTTTAAGAATTTATATGCTGAATGCACTGAGTGCTTGATATGCATGTGTTATTTACTTTTTGGGCCGGCCCCGAAACGAAGGTCTTTTCTATCTGTGTTTTACGAGATGAGGAAACTGAGGCCTTGTGAGATCCCTCTGTTCAGTTTGGTTGGGGCATTTCTCATCGGCTCCCGCACTGCCGGTGGGAGCTGGCTAGAGAGGCCGGATGGCCGAAGGGACCCAGCAGTCCGCGGCCCGGCTTGAATCTTGGCGTCATCATTTACTGGTTGTGTTACCTAGTAAGTCCCTTAACCGCTCTCAGCCTCAGTTTTCCCATCTGTAGAATGAGGGTAGTCAGAATTTACCTAATAGGATCAACGTGATAATTACAGCGATCAACATATGGAAGGCACTTAAAACAGCGCCGGGTGCTTCCGTAACAAGCACCACATAAATGTTAACTCTCATTGTTTGCTGTGTGTAGCATATTGAAGAGAACCATGGACCATTTCTCCAAGCAACATTTTTAATGCATGACATAAAATGCATAGGGTTATAAAGGAAACCAATTTTGTTTAAACGCAATTACCGAACGTGTGTGTATCTCAAATCGGTGATTTAATGATATGCGGGCTTCTTTATTTCCATATTGAAAGCAAGTTCGAACTCTCACGGCAGGTCTAACAGCTACGTGAATTTTAAAATAGTGATGAGAATAGATATTTTGAGATATCCGCACAACCTTAACGTGATATGAAGATATCTGTGATTCCTCTCGGCCATGACACTGCTGTGGTTTGTTGTCTGCCCTCACATTCGATGGAAATGCTAAATTTCCATTTGAGGTCAGTGAAAATAAAGATGTCGGCTGGACAAGAAGACCTACTAACACATGCCCAGGTGTGCCTTACTCGTCAGCGGGAAGGTCTGCTGGAACGTGCAAGGTAAAGAATCCCTCTCAAGGGCAAAGCGCTCATGGTAGGGGAGACTTTTGTGATTTAGGGACTGGGAAGCAGCGTGGCATCGTGTCCCTGTGCCCTGAGTAAAGCGAGGGTCGCTGTGGCTCCTCTTCACCTGGATTTCTTTCACAGATTCTCGTGGACAGACAAGTGTGGATTTCCTGTCAAAGTGCAGGGGCTTAAATATGTAAAACTCCTGGCTTCTCGCCCACAATGCAATGGGCTGGCGGAATGATTTAATGCAGCTCTCCATGGCACAGTTAAGATTTACGTGGAAAACAGCCCCATGGCGGGGATGGTGAGTTATCACATATATTATCTGCACGTTGCAGGGTCCTTCGTGAATTCTCCGCGGTCTCACAATTCTACCCTATGCGTGAGAGGAGGTGAACAGTCTTTAGATTTCACTAGAGAACACTAGAAAGGTAAATTTAGAGGGTATAAAACATCAATCGTAGGCTACATATTAAGAATACAAGAACAAATGGGAGACTTTTTTTTTCCAATATAGGCAAATCTACTGTAGACACAGTGATCACTGAAGTCTTACTTGAGCAGCAAGCGTGGTCTAGGATGTTTGCGTAGGGGTATCCTGTGGCCTCGACGCAGGATCAGCGGAAGCCAGCTGGTGGGACAGACTCCTACGGGACTGGAGGATGAATGAGTGCGGATGACTGCGAGTCTCTCTCCGCATACATTCTGCATTTTCCTGTCACATAGGGGTTGCCACTAAATGTCTTGGTATTCGAAAAGGATCTTTGAACAAGGTAAGGAACCATTGCTCTAGAGGATAGGCAATTATTTCCATGGAAATGCAATTTCAAACTTATTCTCAGCAAATTTCAAGAGACGCTAGCGTGTTCAGCTACTTACATAACACATTTCGGAAGTATGGTCTGTAAGAAACGGTATCCTCAGTTTCACATTCAAAACTTTATTTCCCCCAAACAAACCAAAACAAAACTTAATTTCCTTATCTTTTTCATTTCTTTACCAATAAGTTCTTATTATAAAAACACTAGAATCTCAGTTTCTAAGTTCTTTTTTAATATAGTTTTAAAACTTACATTCATAGATAAGCTCGAGTTGGCAGCTAGAAACTGGCCATAAAAGTTTCAGTCTGTAATGGTCTCAGGAAACCACTACATTTAAGTTTGAGGTCAAAGTCAGTAAAACAAGAGAAAAAAATAATGAAGGCTTTTTGCTGATCTTCGAAAAATAGAATATGATGGGGAAACTTATCAGAGAAAAATAGTCAATCCGTGTCATCTTTGTTGTAAAGCGATTCCTTCACATGGTGATACACGTGTATTTTTTTCGTATTTGAACGCACGGCATTTGCGGGTCTGATGGAATTCTGAAACCTCCCTAAGGAGCACACGAGTTGTTCACTTGTTTTGTTGAGTCGTTTCATTAGTTGTTTCGTCTGCCATGGCAGTGACCTACTTGTGACTGTGACGGAGAAAAGCATGCAGGGGCCGGAAGCGGGAGGGTCAGTTTCCAAAAGGGCTTTGAGCGCATGGAACCATCTCAAAGTCCCCACGTTCTTCTGAACCTTAGCATCTGACTTGGGAGGCTCAAGGGTAGAATTCAGAATGTCCGCAAGGAGTTTTCTCTTCGACCTTGGAGATCAGCGTGATCTCATGCTAGAGGCCACCTGGTAAACGGTGTTAGGTCAGCGAAGCACAAGGGAAGGTCAAACGGTTAATCTTTTGGGTAATTTCCCCCAGCTGGTTGCTTACAATATGGAATCACAGGCATCTGCAATTTGAGAACCATATTATTAAAACCCACTTGCAGGAAAAAAAAATGCGTATATATATACTTGCAGCCAAAGTCTCCCTGCCCTACACACTCCTGCTAGTCTACTGATGAGGGTTTTTGTAGGAATTCTCTGCGAGGACCAGCTCGGTGATGGCCATGCGTAGGAGGAATGAAGCGCGAGCATTAGTACAGCCTGTGGGAGCTCGGGTCTCCTGCTGAAGGGATGCGTTGGCTGTGGGGGGGTGCTCAGCGGGCAGGCGCCTGTGGGTAAGAAACAGACTTTCAGAACTGGGTTTCTGGAGAAGCTGTTCAGCAGGCCTGCCGCTGTACTGGCCTCTGCAACTTCTAAACAGAACGAGCAGATCTAGCGGGCTCTTGCAGGGTGGCCGGGTGGCTGAGCTTGGCCGTGAGGGCTGGCTGCTCACGGGTCCCTATGGCCCCGGGCTGCTCTAATGACCAGGAGATCAGGAGAACGTCAGTACACCACCTTGTGAAGCTGACCTCATATTTTTAAGAACTAGCCAGGAAAAGGGTCTCGGTCCTTCTCACAGAGCCTCTTCCATCCCTGGGCCAAGACTCCTCTCTCTGGTTTTCTGGACAACCCTTTGTCCTCAAGAGCCATCTTGCTCAAGATCCAGTTCCCAGGGTCTCACGTGCAGACTTGACTTTCGTGATGTCGAAGGTCTCGAGAACGAAGGACGTGCGTGTGGAGCCATCAGGCCATTCGCTTGTTACCTGCCTGCGCTTCAGGTACTGGAGCAGAAGGGCTCATTAGTGGTGCTCTTAGCAGAGGTGTTTTCCATGAAGAACAAACATAGGTTAATTAAAAGCACATCTTGCTAAGCAAAGATAATTGTTTCTTTGATTGTAATCACTGATTTTGTGGGGAGAGCGAAATGAGAGAAGAGACCTCAATTTAGGTAGCAGCTTGACATTATGCTGCTTGATTATGGTCCTTAAAAACAATGAATTCGGAAGTACAAACAAGATTAAGTTCCCCAAAAGGTGAGTTCATCCTTGAACAACAACAAACAGCAACTGCATCCCCGTGAGCCACAGTCCGGACTCCTCAGTGAGCAAATGCCCTGAGGAGCCTTGTGCTTGGTCTACTCAGGAACATGATCTCTGGCTGCATTATGGAGGACGGACTGCGGAGGGACAAGGGTGAGCGAGGGGGGCCCCAGATGGTGGAGGCAGGTGAATTCCGGTTAAGTTTTAGAGGCGGAACCTGTAGGGTTTGATGGATTGGACGTGGTCATAAGGGAAATGAAGGCATCGAAGGGGAGTCCCAGGCCTTGGACTTGAGAGACTGAGTAAGGGCAAGAATAACGGCAAGATGGGGGTGACTGGGGGAGGAGCAGGTCTGGGGGGGCGGAAAGTTAGATATTCCTATTCGTGTGCAAGTGGAGATGTCAGATAGCCAGTTAAATACACCAGTCCAGAGTTCAGTGGGGAGGTCAAGGACGGGGATGAAAAGTTAGGAAACCCGACTGCAGCCCAGGACACGAGGGAGGCCATCCCGCTATACTCTTCGCTTTAAGAACCACTCACGGCAAATTTGGCACGTTACACCTTTAGCATCGCGTAGTTTCCCTGCGGGTGACACCTTGTGCGCGCGCCAGAGGAGAGGATGAACTCCTGGGGTCGGGGGCCAGGTCTCGCGCGTCTTCGTGTCCGCCGTGTAGGAGCTCCGTGGCGTGTGGGAGCCCTTTCATCTTGTGCTGCCGTTCAGAGGGAAACCTGACTTCTTCTTCTCGCTGTACAACCTGGGGAGGTTCTTTGCTGCGGCTTCGTGTGAGGTTCAGGCTTCCTCTCCGCCTCCGAGAGGCTCTCTTCAGCCTCCCTCTGCCTGGAGCATGGTCAGAGCAGGGCTTGGGGTGTCCCATGCTTCTCCTCTTAACCACACGCCCCATCTTTTCCTCCCCTGAAGCAAAACCAAAGTAAGTCAAACCAGAAAAGGCAAATGAGACTCGATCCCTCTTTAGAAAACAAGCAAGGAGAGCACAATCTCCCCTCTTTCCTTTATTTCTCACAGTCAAGGGGCTAACTTTCTGTTTTCCTTTGTTGGAAGTGGAATGGATGTTTTCCGCTTTCTGTTTGCCTTGTGAAGTTTGCTTTGCGACTTCCTCGCAGTGGTAGGAAACGGTGGCCTGTCTGAGTCGAGCCATCCTCAGAACCGTCTTGGGCAAGGATGTAGGTGTGGTCTTTTCTTAAAAAGAGCTGGGGGGCCTGGCGGCCGCTTAGGAATGAGAAAGTGCTTTGACCACAAAAGACTCCTAGTCAATAATATTGTAGTAACTATATACGGTGTCAGAGGGGCATTAGATTGATTGGGGTGGTCGCCTCGTGCATTATGTAGATGTCTAATTACTACCTTGTACACCTGAAACATAATATTGTATGCCAAGTATAATTGAAAAATATAAAAACATTATTAAAAAAATAGACTCCTGAAGATGCACGTGGGCCTTCATCACGAAGGGTACACATTCTAGCAAGAATATCTTGGGAATGTCCTAAAGGAATATTTAGCAGACATCGGTGCTATTTTCATGATGGCGTGCACTATTCTTAATCATTTTGGGTCAGGCCTCCGGAGAAGGTATAATACTCAGTTGATAGATACTTCATAAAAACCTGTCGCTGGAGTCATGTACCTGGTCCAACGGGTGGTGTTTTAGCTTTTTTTGATTAGGGGCCAAAAAGAGAAGACAAAGCCTGATGCCTAATCCTGTCTTACGAGGTTCTATCCTCTGAGGGTGCCTAGTTTGACAGGCTACTCACTGCCAGCTTCCCACACATTTTGTAGCACCAGCAATTTGACAAAGTGACCTCCTCAGTTTCGTCACCCCAGAAACGAGGAATCAGTGCTAGCCAAAGGTGTGACGGGGGGAGGGCCTAACGCACAGACCCACGGAGCTCAAAAACTTACTTATCCTTATCGGATCCAAGCATCTGGGAGACTGACAACATTTTCTGACCAAGGAGAAAGGATGCCGCCTGGACGTGGAGGGGAAAGGGCCCAGTTCTGCAGTGGTGAGTGGGAGCAGGTGCAGTGCCAGCTGGGCCAGCTTCTAGGGGCTGCCGTAACCGTGCTCCATCCACCAGGCAGCTCTCAGAACTGCAGAGGAGACTGGGCCACAGGTGGCTCCCCGCTGCTGCCCCATCCCACAGCATTCTGCTAAAGAGAGCTGGTGGGGCAGAGTTTATTTTACATACATGATTTTAATGGAATGCAGACACATTTCTGTTATGCTCACTCTCCCCTTTATACTGTTAATACAATTCCTATGGTAAGTTCTGAAAATTCATTTAAAAATACATTGTGTAATTCTGAAAAAAAAAAAACAAGCATCTGCAAAAATAAAAATGGATTTAACGTACTTTGAAAATATCTTTGAATACATACAAAAAATAATCTGATAAAAAGAATTAGTGGGGATGAGAAGCTGTAAGACTTGGTTAAAACACACACACACATACAGCCCACACACGATAACGCGTCATTCGATAGACTAGCAGACAAATGATTCCCCTAAAGAAAATTTCTAAAATTTGTCAAGAATAATGGAATCTTCATGGTTTTAAAATAAATCAAGGCTCTCGTGCACCGCTGCCCCCAAATGCTAACTCCAAGAAAGTGAGTCGACTTCGTTAATGGTTAAAACAAATCTATTGTATATTTTATATTTGCTGTGTCCTTTCTTAAATATCTGGTTTTGAAGTAATCCATTTAGTGCTGCTTCGCTGTGGGAATGACAAGACTATCGTCGAAGGCTGCGGGTCACCCCCGGGGGGCTCGCGGTGACTGAAGCTACTTGCTGAGCTGTCACAGCCCTTGGTTCTTGTCCGCACACCAGCTCGCGAAGCAGGCGTGATGCATAATGCATGTGTATTGATAAAGTGCTGTGTGCAAAGGCTGCAAGACAGACATTAATAAACATAACACACTTGAACTTGCTTCTCAGCAGAATCCTGCACATAAAGATCTTCACGACTGAGTGCAAATCCAGCCCGGGAGCCCGCGGTCAGTCTCCCTTCAGACACGACGGCCAGGTCCTCTTGTGACTCCCGCCAGTTCGGACAGTCAAAGACACCTACAGCCTGGAGGAGCAAAGGTCACAACATGGGGTCGTCCATCCCAGGAGGGAAGGGCCCTGGTGTAGGAGAAGCCGCCACAGACTTGGAATCAGGAGTCTGGGTTTTGACTAGGTCACCACGAATAAGCTCTCTGACCTTGAGCAAGCCACTTAATTTCTTTGGGTCTCATTTCCTCGAACTAAACTGAGTGATTTAGACTACGTACTCTCTAAATATGAACTCTAAATCGTTCTGTATTCCTTTCCTCAGAACTCTACCCTTTACCCCGCTTCCTACTCTGCCCTCTCTGAGGGAAAGTTGGAGCTTTGAAGACGGGCCCTAAGGAAGTCAGTGGGTGCCGAGACGAAGACAAGAGGGCACTAAGCCGGGTAAAGTAGCGGCCAGGCGGGGCTCTGTCCCTGGTGGCCAGATGTGCCCGGCCTCCTGCAGGCCTGGTGCGTCTCCCCGTCTCCAGTTTCTTTAAGATAAAAAAGTGAGACCTCTGGCCCTCAGCATTAGGGGAGACTTTCTGCATTCTCTCTGATGACACACATATTTATAGAAAATTTGTGCAATTTCTTCATCGTGTGATATATTTAAAGCTATGCCGCGATCAAGATACAATTCACCTGGTCAAGAATTGCCATATTTAATAACATGTGAACATATATGGCCCTCTATAGTGCTTACGGATTGGAATTCGCTCCAGTTTTGTAGACACTGGGTTAGAAATTTGGAAGCTGCTATTTGTTTAGCAGGTCTCCAAATGAAGTCCATCTTTAAGGGAAAAAAAAAAAAAGAAAAAAATCCTCTATTATAATTGAATTTTCTCTAAGGTTTTTAACCATCATTATGTGAGATTGAGGGCTATAAAAACTTCGAAATTTTAGATATGCTGCAGTTAAACCAATAGACTAAAACCTAGTTTGAATTATAGCTATGAAACTGCATTATTCTAGAAATAATTCCAGTACAAATGCCATGAAAATGATTTTTTTTTTTGATTTAGGCTTTTCCCCCATGTTTCCTCTCAGATGGTCTTATGGCGTCTTATGGCAGTTCAAAACACAATTACAACTGTTACATGCGTTAGTCAAACATTTATTCATATGCCCAAATCGGTATGGATTGAAAATGTTTGAAATTTCTTATCTCTTTTGTCAATAGTTTTAGGTTTCTTCTTGGCATGGGCTCCTCGCTTCATTCCTGTTTATCAGCCTAATTGATCAATCAAGTATTAGTTCCAGTTGATTGCCATTCATTAAGACTTCCTTTAAAATTTCTCAGAGAAAATGAACTCCTATCGGCTACGTATTTTAGATACTCAATAGGAATTCCATGAGGCCCAGAGAGGAAGCTTCATTAACTAAAGGAAGAAGACCAGGTCTTGGAACATGTGATCTGAAGGAACCCACGAAGAAAAGCCCACCTGCTAACTTGAAGAACGATCAGATGCGTCAGGTAAGTCACACATCAGGTTGTTTAATTACAGGCACACTGCACTCGTGATAGCATTTTATTAAATGTCATATGCAAATGCTGTCGCATGCCCCACAAAGCTGCGCGGAGACCCTGCCCGGTGGGCGCTGACAGTAAAACTCCAAAATCCATCTTCTTCATGCTGACTGTAGCTGAAAGTAAGCGCAGGCCCAGAGAAACATAATTCTTGAGAAGAAAAGCCCAGTCCATCCATCCAGAGGTCGCCAAATGAAGGACATAAAAAGGATCATCTCCTGATAATTAAGTAGAGCTACATCAAACGATGCCTCCTTGCAGCTCCCTCTCAGATCGGGGGTGGCCCAGGGAAGCAGACTGGAAGGGTTTGGGGGTGTATTTACAGTATCACACCACGAAGAGCAGGGCCTGCTGTTCTGCAAATCAGGATTAAGATGGAGCCTCAGCGGTGGAGCCTTCTCGCAGCCTTTGTTAATGGTGCTTTTTAATGTGGAGCTCTGCAGGGTACAGGCGACGTGTGCTTGTGCTGATGCTGTTTGTAAGGGGGAACTGTTTCCCTTGTTGGGTTTCTAGAGAGGCCTCTGTTCACAAAGGGTGGGCGTTTGAGAGGCTAACCTGGACTCTTTCTCCCTGCTGATGGGCTCCGGGCCGGGGAGGGCTGGATAGCCACTGTCCACGCCTGTGGGATTGGGTGGAGGTTCCAGGGCTCTGGAAAGTTCCCTGGCTCTGGTGCAGTGGCTGCTACCAGCTCTGCTTCTCATTTGCAGTCACTGAACCTGCTTCTCGGGACTCCCACGCCCCAGCCCGCTCCTGGGCAGGGATGGGGGTGGGGCAGGGCCCTCCTCGCGGATGCCCTCTGGGCGAGTCTCAAGGTCTCGAATGGAGCGGGAAGTGCTCCACTGTAGCCACAGCTCGTCCAGTGCCCTCGCATCCTGTTTTCTGGGGCAGCCCTGGCCCACGTGACGAGACGATGCCCTGATTCTCACGTTGGCCGCCAGCCCCTTTTGTCAACTTCCCACTCTTTTTACAATCTACAGGTGCGGAGGAGGGAGCCTTAGGACCCCCGCCTCGTCCCAGGCTCCAGAATATCGGTTTATTTGCTGGTGATCCCATGAGGACCAGCACCTGCTCTTGGCTATTCTGAGCGAGCCCAACTTCCAGGAAGGACACTGGGCAAGGAGTCTTTTTCAGATGGTGCTGCAGGGGCAGCTAAGTGAGGGTCGATACCAAGGGGGTTTTCAAACAGGGTCAGACCAAAGAGCCGCCGAGTCCACATTTGCTGAGTCGACACTTGATTCCTCTTAGTTTATTTTTTTGCTGCCCTGAAAAAAAAAAAAATCCTAAATCCCCTGCAGAACTAAATTTCTCAAAACAAAAAAGGAAAGGGTTGCTGTATTTTCTAATGAGATTTCATTTCTAATGAGAGTTGCCACAAATAAATGATTCATGCCAGAGGGGAAAACGTAGCAATTATCTTAGGAATCACAGGGTCATGAGAAATGGCCTCCAGGTGACCCATGGGCCCAGGTTCACCTGTCGGGAGCTGCTGTTCTTCTAGGGAGGCAGCTTCTCGCTCGGGGCGGGTCACGTTCTGATGACGAGCCAACACCTCGGAGGTTCTCGGTGGATTCAGGCTTTCGGGAGATAACGGCAGAGAAGGCCGTGGTGTGGCCAGAGACAGGTGTCCAGCCACGGAGCATGCCGTCCCGGACTCAGCGCCACCGCCGGGAACTCTGGCTTCCGTAACATCTGCTTGAAAAATGCCTCTAAGACGATTTATGTCTAGTCATCCCCTGTTCTAGTATAGCTCCGCAGTCCAGAACACCAATAAAACAAGGCAGAAACAACAGTAAAAACAAAAAAATGAAAAAAAAAATAAAATCTTTGTGTTACTTCGTGCATTAAAGTTTAGCTGACAACCTGAGCTTTACAAGGCATCATCTTTAAAAATAAAACGAGGTTAGCCTGGGTGGCGTTGTGGCATGATAAGAAATATATTATCGTTCCTGGCACAGAGCTTCTGAAAACGCTTGCAGTATCCCGAAGGGCTTTATTTCTAAGAAAGCCCGTTAACCCACGCCAGACTTTATGCTAATGAGGTGACCCTGGAGGGCGGGGCTGGTTGCCAGGGGAGCCAACCATGTGATTAGAGGCGCAGGATTTTCACCCACATTCCCCTGTCTCCAGGGAGTACAGAGGGGCTGAACGATGATCTAATTATCAGCGGTTACTGGCTTAATCGACTTTGCCCGTATAATTGAACTTCTGCAAAACCCCTAGACGGCGGGGACTGGAAGCTCCCGGGGGCGGGGCGGGGGGCGGCGAACACCCAGAGGTGCTGGCCGGGCGTCTGGGGAGGGCGAGACGTCTCCCTCCTGGCCTCCCTCTTACACCTGCCCCATGCGTCTCTGGCCTTTGGCTGTTCCTGATTCGTGTCCTGTATAATCAACCCAATAACAGTAAGCAACCAGCTCTCTACCAGGTCATGAAACCCGAGAAGGGGGTCATGGGCCCCCTTCCTTCCCAGTCAGAATGGCGGGAGTACCAGGAGCCCAGACCTGTGACTAGCCTCCGAAGTGGCGACGGTCTCATGGGACGGAGCCTTTCACCTGTGGGGCCTGTGCTGACTCCAGGTAGATAGTATAGGAATTGCTGGGTGTATAAAACCCACACATTTTGTGTCAGAGTGTTGTGAGTAGAAGAAACGAGAGGTTTCTTTTAGCCAAGGTACGGGTCATGCTTTTCGCCTGTATTAGGACATTTTTGTCTTCAAGTGACAGAAACGCAACTCACAATAATTGAACGTATGTTTCCCGTAGTGGGGCGATCCAGGGGTGCCTAGGTTCGAGGGGCACAGGCAGTGACGTCAGGATGCGGCCTCCCTACTGTTGGAATCTGCTCGCCCTTGAGCTGCATCCTTCCCAGACAGGTGCTCCACGTGGCGGCAGAGATGGACGCCATCTTCCTGGCGACGAAGCTAGCCGTCCACGGTACGTGCCCCTTTTTGGATGATTCTAGCAAAGTCCCTGTGGGGCAGGCAGGGTCTGCCTTCCCTGGCTCGGGTGGACGTCGGTCCCCCAAGTAATCACCGTGGCCCATGGCTTGTGTTTCTCAGATGAACAAAGCCCAGTCATGTTCACGCCCCAAGGGCAGGGAAAGAAGTCGGCCCCAAATCCGTCTACGGGAGAGAGTTCCCCATGAGGGGTTCTGTTACTGGAAGAAATGGGGAGGGAGGAAGGGAAACTGGGGGGATACAAACTATAATTACAACTGTCCACCTCCAGCCACCTTCCGGAGTGAAATGGGAGACGGCCTCAGGGAACCAGATCGTGGGCTCGCTTTACTTAAAGCCGCGAGGCTCCCTGGTTTCATGCCTCTCGGGGTTTTCTCTGATGAAAAATGTGGTCAAGAAGGTGCCCCTCATCAGCATCTGAGCGGCCCTTTCACACGTCTGTCCTCAGGAGGCGTTTTTTGTGATGTAGCGGATGCTCAGTATCTACCCTGCTCGTGCGTGCAGAGAGTCGACCCCACATGGAAATTTCAACGCGCTAGAACAGCGAGGCCTGGCTGGGGCCCAGGTCAGGGCTGTGGCTGATGTGCAGACGCGGCCCCCGCAGGAGAGGCCCCCGCAGGAGAGGGAGCATCGTGGGGTTCGTGGCGTCGCCGCACCTGGTAATGGAATGCTGTCTTATGTTCGAGCCGTGCCGTTAGGAAGAAACAGATACTCTTCAATCGAATTGCGAGGAGAAGAAAAAATTGATTGTCAACAAATTTGTGGCTTAGATATTCTTACTCAGAACAAATTGCAAGGGGAAAATGGCCCTTATGAGGGTGCTGATATATTCTTCATAGAAATTCTCCATCCCTGATAGAGTAGATTACAAACGTTTCCGAGGGAATGTGGTACGGGAGGTTTGTCATCTAAACGCCTTCTGCTGATTTTAGTAAATTGAGTTTCTTCAGCCAGGAAACTCTGATGGCGTTTACTAAGCAAGAGATACAAACACCCTCTCTATCACCGAGATTCTAGGCCATTTACATACTGCGCCATCATTTTTAATTACTCGGGAAAATTATGTGCAAGAAAAACAGCTATTAGAACTCAGTTGTAGAGATGGAGAGGCTCAAGCCATTCTCTCGAAATTTCTAAGTTTTTAACTCTTAGCGCGTCGACCTGGACAGGAAGTAGTCCGTATCAGTCAGCACAGTGGTCTGTGACCGCGTGTCCCCCCGTTCAGCAGAGCTCGGTTGAGACCCGCCGCGGAGCCGTGGGGGGCTTGCCGAGTCTGGCTCTGTGGACCGGAGCCCAGCGGGAGGGCAGTCAGATGGCCCCGGGCGAACGCAGGCGGCCGTCCGGTTGCTCCCATCGGCCCCGCGGCGGCCCCTGGTCATCCTGTGCATGTCATGCCGCCCGGCGGGAAGGGGCCGAGAAGAGAAGTCCTACCGGGGCAGTGAGGGGGCGTCGCCGTCTCATCACCCCCATGCCGGAGCGAGGTGGATGTGGACAGATGGGCACTGGCATGAATGTACAAATAATTTATGACATAGCATAATACGGCACGCACGACATGTTACTCCATGTGGAGTGCGTGCATATATGCGATATGTATTTCGGTATTACATCTATAATATAGCAATATGTTTCACATCACGTAATACACAGAATACATAATAACATGTAGCATCAATGACAGACCTCTGTCACCTATGCTATGTAACGTATGACACATTCGATCGCACGTGTGTTTATATTTTGAGACACACTAATGGCGCAGTGGTGTGTGTTGCACAGTTTTCCCTCCTAGGCAGTGAGCTCATGTCGCCTGCGGCTCGGGAGGACCTCCTCTTCCCGCCCAGTCTATACTGGGGCCTCCCCAAGCTCCTGCTGCCCCTCCCCTGTGTCCCGTGCCACCTGGACTGGAATTCAGCCCCTTTATTTTTAAGGCCCTGATGACTGACCGCAGAATATTACGGCCTCTGCTTAGGTGACTTGTCTCTAAGAATAGTCGTTAGTAACGGATTCTCCCAGAAACTCTGCTTCCCCTCCCTGTGTCTGCAAAGTGTCGAGAAGGGACGGTCCCCTTCTAGAGGGGACGCTAGACCCGCACTGGGAAATGCTGTTTCTTCCACTCGGTTGCTTGAACTCAGGTCCGCGTCATTTTTGTGTTGAATTCGGGGCCGTCCTTGACTCTCCCCTGGAGACAAGTTCGCTTTTCCAGACTCGCCCTGTGATTAACCCGGGACCTGCCCCGTCCCGCATGTCTGGTTCTCGGGTGGACGCTGGGATCCACGCAGCCTGACTGGTCAGCGTGGGACGTGCCGAAGGGCTCGGGCTGCCTCCCGGTGGGCGACATGGTGGCACATGGCTTCGGTGCAGGCAGAAGATTCAGCGCCTGCCCTCTGGCCTCTGGGCTCTTGCGGTCACCACCAAGAAGAGCGTGGGGGTGAGGACGCTCGGTGGTCACCTCTGAGGACTCCGAAGACCCCCGGACCCACCCCCCCGGTCACTGTGGCTGCTGCGCCCCTCCTCTGTTCAGTGCCTGGGCGGCTGGCACTCCCTGGAACTCCTGCTTTATGGGACCCCGCCTCACCCTCGGGGGCGGGCCATGTGCTTTGTGCTTCGGGGACGCCGGGGCCTGAGCGGTGAGTCAGCCAGTGGCAGCGTCCCCTGCCTCGTCCCTGTAACGCCGTGTCAATGTCTTGCCTGTATATCGAATGTTAAGGACGTAATTTATTTCATAAGCGAAACCACTCCGTGGAGCACCTTTTTATTAATTATTTAAAAAACGTTTTGCGCATCTTCTCCCTCGCGTACTATTATTTCATTTAAAGCACGTGGATTGCGGGGCGAGACAATGCGTAAGGATGGCTGCTGTTAATT
Organism: Rousettus aegyptiacus; assembly: GCF_014176215.1. Taxonomy (NCBI): domain Eukaryota; kingdom Metazoa; phylum Chordata; class Mammalia; order Chiroptera; family Pteropodidae; genus Rousettus; species Rousettus aegyptiacus. The sequence continues at coordinate 107,891,685 of NW_023416311.1, forward strand.
TGAGATGTATCCATCTCTGGGAAAAAAGAGGAGAACGGCCCTGGCTTTCGATTAAAGGAGGCTTCCGCGGTCTCTAGCCACACACTGTCCCTGCGCGAGCTTCCTCGGCCTGCCGCGGCGGGTGGCCACAAACGCGGACCCTTGAAGCAGAAGTTTACTGTCTCCCACGCAGTTGTGGCCAGAAGTCGGGAGTCTCGGCGGCGTCAGCAGGGTCATGCCCCGCCCAGAGGCTCCAGGCGGGGGGGGGCTTCCCCCTTCCCCGGCTCCCAGTGGCTCCTGGCCTGTGGCCGCCTCACTCCCAGCCTCCGCCTCACACGGCCTCCCCCCTGAGCCTGCGTCTCCTCCTCTCCGCCGTTTACGGGACACACGTGTCGTTGGATTTAAGGGCCCCCTGGCCGATCCAGGATGACCTCACTCAGACCCATTTCTGCAAAACTCCTTTTTTTCACGTAAGGTCGCAGCGCGGGTGCCGGTGGACTTGGCTTAGGGGGACCCCGCCACTCAACCCGCCACAGCCCCTCTCAGAGGCGTTCTCCAAGCAGATGAGCGTTTTCTCCTTTATACGTGTTATCCTTTACTCTGAAAAGCAGATCTTTCCGGCAACGCCTCCTCGGGGCGGCGCTTCTCAAAGTGTGGTCAGGCCCACAGCACTGGCCTCACCTGGGAGCTGGGTAGAGATGCAGTTTCCAGGTCCACGCCAGCCCCGCCGAACCGGAGCCTGGCCCCGGGGCCCAGCAGTCTGTGTTGGGGGACCCTGGTAAGCCCCAAGAGGAAAATCCTCTGCCGTCGGAGCCAGGTGCCTTCGGAGGGACCGCCACCCCTCAGCCCTGTGTCCCAGCACCTTGCCGTGCAGGCTTGGGGAGCTCACAGCTGGCCGGTGCCTGACGTCAGCCCTGCCCCACCCCCACACCAGGTGCGAAGGGCCTGTGGCCCAGAGCTGTGCCCACCCACACGGCTCCCCCAGGAGGCGGTGCTCCCGGCGGGGCTGCTCACCTGTGACCTTGGACTGGGGCCTGATTGGGAGGAAGGGTCATCGCAGATGCACTTAGTTGAGAGGAGGTCCCACTGGAGCAGGAGGGCCCCTCACCCAGCATGACCATCGTCCTATTAAAAGGGACATTTGGACACAGAGACAGACACACAGCAAGGCAAACCCCATGTGAAGATGAAGGCAGAGATCGAACACCAAAGATCGCCAGCAAATGGTCGGAAACTAGGAGGAAGCTTGGAGCAGGTAGGCACTGCCCCGGAGAACTTGGCAGAACGAGCCCCCAACACCTTGACCTTGGACTCCCCATCTCTGGAACTGGGAGACGATGAATTCCCCCGTTTAAGCCCCTCAGTTTGTGGGGCTCTGTATGGTAGCCAAGGGAACCAGAGAGAAGCATTTAGGGTTAATTTTCTTTTGTGAGCACGCCTGAGTTCCAAATAATTAACTTCAAAAGAACTTTTTGAGCACAACTCATTTGTCAGTTGGGAACTGCCTTACAGCAAAGCAGAAGCTCTGTGTCATGTTGACAATTACTTGGGACACACTGTTCTCGGTCCCCAAGAGTGTTCAAGATAATATTTTTAGTGAGTTTTAAGTGAGTAAAGCATCTTAAAACAGATTGTTGAAAGAATAATGTTTCAGACTTGACAGCACTTTTGACTTTCTCCTTTATTTTATTTTAGAATTGCCCTTTTTAAGTGCTTTTCCCTTATGATTTTTTTTTCATCTGTTCAGAACTACAAATACAATACAATTAGAAAAGCCTTAGCCAAAAATAAAAGCAAATTAATGTATATGTTGAAGGAACATTTTGTGCGATTTTTTCCTCTTCCAATTAACCCAATTAGTCAGTGACAGCTCGGGTTGGATTTCCAGAAATAACCGTGGCCGGAAGTCCAGCTCTCAACCTCGACGAGTCGTTCCGAGGGGGCCGGCCCCTGCACAGGCCGGGAAGGATGCGACGCCCTGGGGCGCAGCCCCCCAAGTGTTCACGCTGCTCCTCCCCACGTTCGTTTATGCTCGTCGACTGAATTTAAGGCTTTAAAGCGTTGAAAGAAGTAACTTTCCACAGCGCGCAGGAAACTGCCAGCAAAAGCGTACGGTTCTCAGACGAAGGACATTTTGCCCGGCCGCACCTTTCAATACAGGCGTCGAACACACACGGTTCTCGCTTTAAATGCGCGAATGGGCGGGCCGAGGGCCCGTCGGCAGGTTTACGGCCTCCACGGCTGGCACTGGTCGGGGAGGCGCCGCGCTCCCCGGACTCCTTCCGGGGCGAAGGGTACATTCCACCCCAGGAGAACCGGGGCGAGGACCGCGGGGCACGCCCTTCCACGCCCCGGTGCGTGGAGCCTGCCCCAGTGAGCAAACGGGCACCTGGGCGTCCAGTTCTTATCCGCTTGCTGGGGCATCGTTCACCAAGTGACATGACTTCACCCTCCCCCCTGCAGGCGCCTGCCCCCCTCAAATGGCGTTGGGACTTTGGGTGGATTTCTGTGGATTTGAATTCTGTGTGCTCAGCTCCCTCGTGACATTCATCTCTAGCCTCATCTTCTTGTCATTACCTCACGAGGAGTCACCGTCCACACCCATGTGAGCCCTACCGAAGTCCAAGCGCCGCAAGGTCCAAGAGACGACGGTTTCCGCTTCATAGCAGACGAAGGTCCACCTCCAAAGTCTGTGTTTCTTGTTCCCACGTCCGGCTCTTCGCAGTGGGATGGATTCTGGACGTAAGTACCCGTTCCGGGGGACGCTGCTCACCTCTCACTCCTGGGGCTCCCGGGGTGATCGCGTCAGGAGGGAGCAGTTCACCACCAGGGTGCCCTCCAAGGCCCAGGACCTGTCCGCGCAAACGGTGCTGGCCCGCGTGTCCACAGCCCAGGGCAGCTTGCATCTTGCCAGGCCGAGGCTCGTTCCCCTTGTAGCCCACGCGCCGGCAGCGGGGAGAAGAGACACGTCTTCATGACTCTCCTGAAGTTCCGCGTTTCCCGCTGGCGGATCCACTGAGTCACCGCGAGAGAGTGACACATATCCTCAGTAAGCAACAGCTTTTCCTGAAATCCAACCGAACCAAGAACCATTTCGTTCCCCTTCTCCCCCTCCTCCCCTTCCGACAGAAGGTCAACAAAGCGCAGTTCGAACTCCATCGTGTACAGCCTGGCTTTGTGTTAGGTCACCCCACAGGTTTCCTGGAGAACAGTGCGCAGGCTCCCATTTCCCCCAAGCGAAGGGACTGTGCCCCAGCCTCTGCCTCCTGAGACAGCTCTGCGGCTCCGGAAATCTTAGAGCCTCGTTTCAAACAGGGCACCTTCCTGTACGAACACAAAGTGCGGTGTGTTCACAGCGGTGTTGGCCCCAACGAAAATCTCGCCAGATAGGTAAAAGGTCAACAACGTCCACAGTCGCAAAGTTAAATTGAGGGAAAGGTCACCTGAAGTTGTAGTTGGCAGGGCTGCAGGTTGGGAGTGTCAGGTCGTGGGTCCCGACCTCGGACGGTGCCGTTCTCCCTGATACCTTCTGCACATTTCGATGCTTAAGGGTCCTCAGTCCTGGGATGGGCAAGTAGCGTGCTCAGTCTACGTGTGGATACTGATTATATGTGTGTGTCTATATTAACGAAGCCATGCATTTCTCCTAAGTATGGGTGGTACGTACTTCCTCCCCAGAGAGTTTGGCTCCCTTTACGAGCACTCAGGAGGCATCATCTTGGTGACGGAGGCAGACTCCGGAGAGGAGGGACCGCCATTCCTGCGAGGGCTCGCTGGATAATGGGGAAGGCGGGGTCTCAGACAGATGGCCCCGCCGCGGCATAAACACAGCAACAGAGGAGTCAACGACATACGAGGGGGTCACAGTGTAGGGTGGAGTTCTGCCGGGCGGAGGTTCACCGAAAACTAAGGGAAGAACTTTTCTTATTTTATTTTTTAAATATTAGGAAGATGAGTGGATCTTCCTAAGGCGGATGGGCAGAGAAAGCTTTTTCTGAACATGGATCGTATGCGCACAGGCCTGGAAATACCTGGGAAGGAACAGGTTGTCCCTCATGACTCGTTGGAAGGTAGAGAACAGAGTTGAGGCCGGAAGGAGGACCTAGGCTGAGTCTGAGAGGCGTCTCGCCCGCCGCGTTAGGGGGTTTGGGGCTTTTCCTATGGGCCGTGCCAGTTCTCAGGTACTTGTAAGCTGGTATGGCAGAGGGGGGACCGAACTAAGTGCTTCCTCTTCAAGGCGTGGAGGTCGTCAGCGTGGGGCCGGAGAGCGAGCGCTGGAGGTCAGGGCGGTGCTGGCGCGAGCCCGTCCCTGTGGCTGGACCGGGTGCCCTGAAGAGCGGGCGCGCGTGCTGGGCTCCACTAGACATCAGATGCTTCCGTGGTCATCACTGCAGGCGCGTCAAGCAGGTTTTTGTTTATAATTGTCCACGTTGAGATTTTCGAAGGGGAGAGAATGTGCTGACGAGGGAGAGGCAGGTGTCCAGGTGAGTGAAGAACTCTTTTGTCGTGAATTAACAGTCAGTCTCGTTTGTATCAGCCTCTGGAGGAGGGATGGAGCTGGTACAGCCGAGGACCAAGCGGCTTCCGCGGCCCTGCTCCCCTGGGAAGCCGGCTTCTCACCCGCCCTCTCTTCTCGGGCAGGTCCGCAGCTCTCTCCACCGCAGACGCGGCGCTTGTCCCTCTTCCTCGTCAAGGGTCCTGCAGGATGACTTCGAACCATTTGCTAAAATTAGATTTTTCGATTTACCATTGGCTTTTCATGACCCGCACTCGGTCCGCCTCCCGTGCCCCAAGCAATTGCAACGCGAAGACGGATCGCGGTGTTCCGCAGCACTAGCCACCGTCTGGATCTGTACGGTCTTTCGTGGTTTTGCTCCTTCACGGTGGCATCTCGCTTAAGAAATCACTCATCGTCAAAACAGCAGCAGCGGCAGCAGCAAGCTCACGTTAGAGCCATGGGCTGTGTGTGACGAGCGGCTGCCCCTGGGAGAGCCCGCACCCAGCCTCGTCGTGGTCATCCTCTCCCACAGGAGCCGAGCGCAGGATTCGCTCGCCCTGACCAAGTCCCGTTCCCGTCGTTCTCAGTCAAGCTTCCCGCCCCCTCGTGCCCTGATGTAATTGTTTCCTTCAATAAGCCTGACTCCTAAATCCACGAGGAGTTATTAGTATCCGGCGACTTCTGTCCCAGGGAGAGGCTGGCTGCGTGTTTGACCTATGATTCGAGTCGTACCTTCTGAAGAATGGAAGACTGGAATTGTGGAGGAGAGATATTTGTATACTTTCTGCCACCCAAGATTTCAAGGACAGGCAAATACATTCTGAAAGAGGGAACAGTGGACATGAGCCACTTAGAATAAAAAGGCAATTAGGATATCAGTAATGATTAACTTGAAAAAGTATGAGTATTAGTCTGTTTTTGTGCAATGTATTAGGAACATTTTGCCTGTTTTATATAAAAGTACTTTCTAATTGTATTAGTTAGCGTTCTCCAGGATGTGTGCCTGAGTGTGTATTGACAAGTGTCCAAAATCTGTAATTCAAGTCTGAAGGTCATGAGGCTCAGACCCAGGGAAGAGCTAGGGTTGTAGTTCAAGTCCAAAGGTATTCTACTGGCAGAATTCTCTCTTGTTCTGGAGTGGTCAGTTTTTGTTCCATTAAGGCCTTCGGCTGATTAGATGAGGCCCATCTACACCATAGAGGGCAATCTGCTTTATTCAGCGTCTACCAATTTAAACGTAAAATTTCATCGAAAAAACACCTCCACAGAAACATCCAGAATAGTGCTTAATCACATATCTGGGTACCACAGCCCAGCCAAGTTGGCATAAAATTAACCATTGCACCCATATTCTGTGAAAAAAAAAAGTGTGAAAGCGTTTCGATCGCAACTATGTCGCGAGTAGCTTTTTCACTTTGGAGAGGATGGTTGGCCTCTCTCGCATAAACGGCAGAGAGGAGGCCGTGGCGGGAGCCCCCGTTCAGGCGGGGTGGGACTGGAGGAGTCGCTTGTGCAGGATTTCGATTCCCACAGGCCGTGGGAGCCCGTGCGCCCAGGGCACGTTCGTGCGGCCTACACCGTGTGTGTGTGTGTGTGTTCCACTTCCGATTCGACTTTAGAAAACGTGGGGCCGGGTACGAGGGCGCCTCCTGGGAAGAATGACCAGTCGGGCGACGAGGCCGTCTCGGGTCCACGCGAACTCGAAAAAGGACGTTGGTCCAGAAACTGCAGTCTTCAGCATCTTCGTTAGTGCCTTCGAAACATGGAGGCCGTTCTTTGATCCTTTGAATCGGCACTGGAGAGTGGACAGTAAGGTCATAACCCAGGGCTCCAGGATGACGTGGAGAGACCGAAAGGACCGAGGGTACGAGGACACTTACAGGAGCGCCTTTGCGAGCCTGTTCCCGGCTCCTCAGGCACGTCCGCAGACCGCGGGAAGGTGGGGCTGGGGCTCGGTAACACGGTCTGTGTGCGGAGAGACTTGGGAGGCTTGAGGTGAGAGCGGGTTTGCCGGATTTGCCAGAGCACACCGCATGCATTAGAAAGCCTGAGCTGAGTTTGCTCTTGAAGACAGCGCTGCCTGCGGAGAGAGGGTCCTGCGCTCACCAGGAGGTCACAGACCAACCAGACACTCTGTTCCCTCATCCCATGCCTAAATAGCACTGCTAAAAGGGCTTCCATAGGAAACTGCCGGGAAGCGGGTACTTGGCAAGGTGTTTCCCTACGCCCTCTCTTTTTACCGTCATATTACTTAGAAAGTGAGAGCTCAGAATTTGTTTTCACAGGGGCTTTAGAGTACAAATCCACTCTTGTTGGCAACCGTGTCTCTATTAGGATGCTTTAGTTTAAATCAATTACATAAGCGCTTCGTAAGACATTTATTTTGCCCCATGTTTCATCGGCATCAAGGACTTTAGAAACTGTTTGATCTTTCCTTTTTCCGAAACTCCTTTCTAAGAGTGATGGGTTTACGAAACTTTACAGTGAAGCTAACCTGATTACTGTGAGCTATTTTTAAGAGGATTAGACTGTTTAAGGGAGGATGGATTCTAATCCCATGACTAATGTTTTTGGCCAATATAGTACAATGCTTTCCTGATTATGTAAATTGGTTAGTAACCGTTTCAGTATGCTCGATCCTTTTCTGGTCTTGACAAGCAGTGCTAAAATGTGTCTGTTGGAACTTGATTGTCGATTAGCTCCATATCCCTGAATTCATCGCTGGGTAGCAGGGCAGCCTGCCATGCTGCAGGACGGACCCAGGGGCGAAGTTCTTTGGCTGTCGACAGTTGTGGAGACTCATTATCTCCAAGTGTTTCTCATCATTTAATGGCGGTCGAATACAGAAAATGGAGCGAGGTCGGGGCGGTAATAATCATCTCTGGGGGATCAAGTCTTTGCCAACATAGAATTAAGTCTCCAGGTTGAGATTTCAATTTTTTTTTTTTTTTTTTTTGCCTAAAAGATAAGCGCTTACTTGTGTTTATTATGGTCATTGTGTTAAACTTTACAGTGTAAGCTTTAGGAAAGTGGTTTGTTATCATCACTTCTCACACGTAAGGGGAGACCCGGCAGGTTTGGTAATCAGATTTTTGGACTTGAAGGCTCTTCGTCTGATAAAAGGAAACTTGGGGATATTTTTGTACCAAAGGTAATATGGAAATGTGGTTTAGTTACCCAAAGAGCAGATTTTCTGGGAGATGTGGAGAGTTTATGAAGACAGGAAAACAGGACATTTGAAACCGGGATTGTGTTAGGGAAAGTAAACTCATAGTCTACCCTGATCTCTCCCCTGCCCCGGCCCCTAAATGGACCCTTCGCCATGGTTTACTGGTTCAAAGAACCACCAGGTAGCTCAGCCAGAAAAATGGGCATCATCCTCGACACCTTTCTCTTGCAGAATCCTTCTATCCTATTGATTACTAATCCTATTGATTATCGATTATGTTTCCTAATGGATATTCACTTCGCTCCACCTCCACACCATCATCTTGGGCGAAGCCACGATCCTATCTTACATGGACTCTAGAAACAGACATCAAAGTTGCCTCCCCCCAAATTCCTCTTCGTTCCATTCAACCCATTCTCAACATTGCAGTAGGGTTATGTTTTTAAAACATCAATTTCTAACTATGGGAGGTGAACACACAATGCAATATATACACTGTTAGATTGTATACCTGAAGCTTACTGGATTTCGTTAACCAATGTCGCCATAAAAAACGAACGACTGGAAACATGCATTTGGTCATGTCGTCCCCTGCATAAAGCCCTCAGTGGAACCCCCTTCCATCGTTCTTGAGGTAAAGTCCAAAATCCTGACCCACAGTGTGCACGTGGCGGCCACAGGTTGCTCTCGTAGCTCGTCCTGCCTCCTCTCTCTCTCTCTCTCTCTCTCTCTCTCTCTCTCTCTCTCTCTCTCTCTCTCTCTCTCTCTCTCTCTCTCAGAGGTGGAGCTGACCGGAGACTGAGAGAGAAGGCAGAAGGAGCTGCAAGGCTCCCCAGCCCGGGGCTTGCGAGCACCTTTCCTCCGCTCCCGTCATCCTTCTCCCGTTTCCAAGGCCCCGAGCTCTCACCTTGCTGACACCTGCTGATGCTTCAGCCCAGAGGGCGTCCGGAGGGGACAGGCTCAGCGCAGCTGCCGCCGGGTGGCGTTGCAAAGCCGCGGGTGGTTTGCAGTGACGGGCCCCTGCGACTCGGCTCACGGCTGTGAGGTGGGCCGGGCGGCGTGGGAGGCAGGCGGGAGGTGGCCGGAGCCGGGCGGGGCGGGTCTCCCCACCGTTCGCTCACGCAGCGCGCAGCGCCTGGGGCTTTGCTTTGGTGGCCCCGCCGTGACCACATAACCAGCTGTTCAGTTGTCTGGCGTTTCCCTCACCTGCTCAGCTGTCAGCTCCCCGGGCCCAGGCGCCGTGTGACACAGGGACGTCTGTGTCATTCCAACGCCATTCCCTAAGGAAATGTGCGCTGGGAGCAGAGGGCAGGGAAAAGCGCGTGCGTCTCTCCTGGATCGTGAGCCGCAAAAACTGCCCGGGGTGTGATGAGGAACATAGCGGGTCCACATCTCCAGTCCCCGGCACTGGCCTTCAGGACCCTGAGAGTTTCTTGGGGGCTCGTTGTGTGTTTCGTTTTTCGTGATGAGCCCTTTTCAGCCACACCTGCGTTTATGCTCGTGAGGCGACTGCGGCTGGGCCCTCAGATGTAAGAGAGGGGGCCCTGCCAGAGAGGCCGGGCGCCTGGCGGGGTAGAGGCGGGACGGAGCACATCCACGTGGCCAGCGAGGGAACGAGACCTCAGGAAGCTTCTGAGGACCAAAGCTGGATGAGCTTCTGGCTTGGAAGACCCGGGTGTGGCGTGCCCGAGGCCGCGCGGGGCGGGGTCGCGGGGCTTTCCGCCTGGGACCCTGGCGGGCTCTGCCCGTGCGACCCGACGTTCGGCTGTTGCCGGGTTATGTCTTGACAGTAAGACGGTGAGAGCAGGGTCCTCGGGGAGTTCCCTGACCTGCTCCGGCGTGTCGCCACGCCTGGGGGCGTCCTGGAAACCCCGTGTTTGTGGTCGGTCGGTCGGTCAGACGTGCGCGCGGCCCCCAGCTCCGCCGCTGGCATCTGGAGTGGGGTGGTCTTGCGGAGGACTTTGCCTTTGACCTGCGGGGTCCGCCCCGGCTCTGGGGAGTCGGTGTCAGAATTGAACCGGATCACAGGTCGCCCAGCTGGTGTCAGAGAATTGGTGTTGGGACCACGAGGGAGGAGGCACCAGCCAACCCCATGGGAGTCCCTGCCCTCTGGGACCAGCGTGGCCGCCCTGGGACGTGGCTGGGGGTGCAGTGTCCCTGGGCCACTGAGAAGGGAGGCCGGGGCTCCGCCTTCCTGAGGTGGCACCTGCGAGGTGGTTTCGTGGGGTCTGAGAGGTGAGCGGCCCGCGCCCCAGACCGCGAGGCCCTGAGAGGCCGGCTGTCCCCGGCCACCCGGATGGAATTCTTCAGGTTTCAGCGGTGCCAGTGGCAGCGGCAGGAGCTGGAGCGGCTGAAGGCGCACACAGGTGGAAGGAGCCGGCGTCCAGGGAGGTGGCAGGTGGGGTCCGAGGGGCCCCCAGGGCCCTGGGAGGGGTGAGTGGGCTCCGGAGAACACGCATCCTCATGACTAGGCACCGCGCTCATGTGTTGGTGTGTGCACATGCGTGTGCAGGTGTAAACCACAAATCTCTTGTCATTCTTTTGTTAAAAAGTTCACAGGCTAATATTTATATAATTTATTCAAAAAAAATTCCAGAGAAATGGCATCACACTTACCGGTGTGTGTTATTACTGTGCAACTTAGATCTTTTGTGGCGAGCAGAATAGTGGCTTTCCAAAGATGTCACGTCCTAATTCCTGGAACTTGGGACTACGTGACCCCGCGTGATGAAAGGAACTCAGAAGATGTGATTTCGTTAAGGCTCTTGGCATGGAGGCGAGCCCAGTGGAACCTCAAGGGTCCTTAAAAGAGAGAGGCAGGAGGGTCGGCCCCAGAGAAGGTGTGCGGCAGAAACGGCGGTCCAGTTCAGAGAGAGAGGATGCGACGCCCCTGGCTCTGGAGGCAGAGGAGGGAACCGTGAGCCTGGGAGTGCAGGTGGCCTCTGAGCTGGACCAGGCAAGGAGAAACAAACGAAGGAGCGGTTTCTACCCTTCCAGAAGGAACGCAGCCCTGCCGGCGTCTCGATTCGAGCCCAGGGAGGCCCGCTTTAGCTGTGAGCCCCACACCTGCGAGCTCATACATGCATGTTGCTTTAAGCCACTAAGTTTGCAGAAATTTGTCACGGCAGCAACAGGAAACTAAAACAAACTTTCTCTTAAAACATGTGACATTCTCCACGTCCTTGGATACATTTCGCGAGCCTCGTTTTCAATGACCCCGATGGTTTCCATTATAAAGCTATGTCATAATTTATTTACTGGCCTCCTTGAGCGGGGCATGTAAGTTGCTTTCAGACCTCTTTTTCCCTTTTTGCTCTCGTGAACGCCACCGCGATTAACGTCCTTGACATAGGTCCTTCCGCACTTCCGATGTTTCCTTAGGATCGATTTCTAGAAGTGCAGGCGTAAGGAACACACATTCTAAAGGTCTGTGACAGGCATCTGGCATTTGACTCTGAGATATGAGGACATCCCATGTGAACGTGTTGGTAACCAGGAGACTTCATTAGCCCTTGACTTTCGCTGATGAAACTAGGTCTGCTAAGAGAGCACATCCCTTCGCGCTGGGACCCAGCCCTTTCCGCTTCCTTCTGTTCTCTGTCTACGACAAGGAGAAACAGAAGATGCTAAAGTAAGACAGGGAGGGGGCCCTGATTGACTGACAGCCGGGGCAGGTTCTCGCGGGCAGGAGGCCGCCCAGCGGCAGGAGCCAGCGTCTTGCAACGAAGCCGGGCCAAAGAAGGTGAACCCAGGAGTCGCCTGCTCTTAAATATACCAGTTTCTTCTCCAAAACGCGTGTCTCTGCGTGGCCGTGAATTTGCCCACACGTGACTGGGGACACGGGTTGGGATGCTGCTCCATCCTCCGTGGGCACACGGTGGTGGGAGCTGGGGGCTCAGGCTGGGAAGACTCTGTGGGAATTCCCCAGGGCCTTCGCCATGCCAGACTTCCGAGAGTGAAGACGCTGCTCCCGTTAGCCGGGGACAAAGGACTGAGGTGCCGCGGAGGTCGCGTTGGGGAAAGCGGGGTGTCCATCCGGAATTCGAACAACTGGGGGCTTTGACTTAGCAAGAAATGCGGCACCGGTACCCCTTTCTCTGCTTCTAAAATATTCAGGTCGACTCCGAAGCGCGCGGAATGCCGGGCAAAAGCGGGGAAGAGGCGGAGACGAGAAGAGAGAGACCCCGGGGGGTGGGAGGGTGCGCGAAGACGGGCATTTGCCAAATCCCAAGTACGCCGGAGTCAGTTCCAGTTGCCCGGGCAACAGACCTGCGTGGCCCTATCATGCGCCCGATCCCGGTGGTTCTGCTACGTCTGTCACTCATCTGCGTACAAGCGAGACTAGCCGCATATTTAAGTAGATGGCCGTGGATACATCCTCGAGGTACTAGAGACCACACACCAGGAAAGCCGAGGTCTCCGAAAGGCCGAACATTTGGGAGGAAAGCAGACTAAATCTGGATATGTAGCTTCATGCTGTAAAATATAAAGTTGCTTCGGAATACCCAACTTTGGAAATTTTCAGTTTTTCTTCTGCTTATTTCGGTTATTCGAAGCAAGTATAGGAAGCCATCCTTCTCGCCTGTGTTTGTCCCCTGAGGCAGAGCAGGCCTGGAGGAAGCGGGTCGTCATGGCGATGCATCTGGGAACCCCGTTAGGGCTGCTGTAACACATCCCCCCTGACCCGGTAGCTTAAAGCAACATGGATTATTCTCTCGGAGTTCCAGAGGCCAGAGTCCCAACTCAAGGTGTCGAGGGCTGTGCCCTGCGAAGGCTCTGGGGAGGGTCCTTCCTGCCTCCGCCGGCTCCTGGTGGCTGCGCGCACCCCTCGGCTTGCGGCCGCACCGCTCCAATCCTTGTCTCCCTCTTCACGCGGCCTTTTCCTCCCCTCCTGGTCTTCCTCCCCTCTCTCCTTTAAAGATACTCCTGCTAAATTAAGAGCCCACCTGGGTGACCCAGGACGTTCTCATCTGCAGAGATGCTTTTTCCAGATGAGGTCACATCACAGGGCGAAGGCCTTGCTGCCGCACATTCTGAGTCAATAGCCTTTGTTTGCTCTTATGGGGCTGGTCTCCGCCTGTTCCGCATGCCTGTGCTCTTCTTCCAGCTGCTTCGGGCCGGCGTTTCCAGGTGGAGGCTGTTCTGCCCCCAGCATCCCTTTCCGCACATTTGTGCCTGTCTGTCGCCAAGGAGGAGACATGTCACGGTGGCAGAACATGGCGGCGGTGGAGGGCAGGACTTGAAGGCGGAATGAGCGAAGGGTCAGGTGGCACCAGGGATGCCCCGGCGTAGGAGCGGTGAGACCTGGGACGAGCTGTCAGCGCGCCCCGCAGAAGCCGTTCCGAACCCCGCTCTTAAGATCCGCACGGACTACATGACAAGGTGTGCGCAGGCTAGGCACTTTATAACTTGCCACAGTGCAGACTGGTTTTTCTCGTTCTCTGGCCTTGCCTTAGTTAGTAAGGGGGGGTGCATTTGGGGCACACCAGCAGGTATTGCCACTGCCCTGTAACTATGAACGGCTCACAGGAAGGTGCGTCTAGGAGTGAGCGATGTTTCCCGGCCTCCGTGCCTGTACGAAGCTCGTTGTGAAAGAGTAACAGGAGCGCCCGCAGGTGTTAACCCCTAGAGGGGCGCATCGGAGATGTGGGGAGAGGATGTGGCATGGTGTGAGGAGGTGTGAGGGGCCCCGCGGTTGCACGTGAACAGCACGGGGCCGGGAGTCAGGTGACGCCATGTGAAACGAGGGGCCGGTTTGCAGGGTCCTCGGAGTTCCCGTCTGCGCCGTGACTCACACCCCGGGGCGGCTCTGACGTTGGCCCAAAGCGACCGTGCTCAGCTTTCATGTAAAACATTTTAGCCCCGACGGGGCCACTGGCGCTCCCATTCCCGAGGACAGAGTGGAGCAGGCGTTTGGAACCGGGCCCCGTGAGCCATGTTTCTGCAGAACGTGGGGGCAGCGTTGGGGGACCTGCCTGGGCGTTGAGATCTGTTCCCCGGATGCACCCAAACAGTGCCACGTTGACCAGTTTCGCATGTTAGGTTTCTTCTGTACCCCGCTCTGAAGAAATGTTCTCTCAGCGAGACGTTTCAAACTCGCCGCAGCAGAGACCCCTACGAGGTCAGTCGATGGCCGGTGACCGTGGGGTCTCTCTCCCCCGGAGGAGTCTTGCTTTCCTGTCTTCCGACCCATTGCCCGGGTATGTGTCAAATCCTCTTGTTTCAGGTCCTATATAGCGAGGATGCTGCGCTCTCACGTGGCTCAACAGAGCTGGAAACCCTCATCTGTCAGGCGGTGCTGCAGTCCCTGGCTAATCGCGGTGTGAAAATTAGCACAGACTTAATTTAATAGGTTTTACAGCATCCCTGGAGAGAAGGCAGAATTAAGCCTGATCTTACAGATGAAAAGCTGGAAACGTGAAGTGAAAGGCATGCCGCGTGACGCCGGGCGGCCGTTGGGACAGCCAGGGCTGCCAAGCAGGGCCTGTGGCGTGCAAGCCCAGAGCCGCCAGGCTTCCAGGACGCCCTCTGAATTTCAGTCACTGCGTCCGATCGAGGAGACAGGAGCCAGGCATCGCGCATTCTTGTCACCAGCAGAACTTACACTCGACTTCTTTACAGCGATGATGGGGTCGCGGCATTGAAAGTCCTGCCCGGGGGCAAGTGGAACCAAAGGCAGCCAGGGTCCATGCTCCCTCCTCCCTGCGTCCTGTCCAGCTCGCGCGCATGCTGATGGGCGGGGGGGTAGGGGGGGAGCAGGCTCGGACGCCATGGCTATGAACCCTGGTGTCGTAACAGGCAGGAGCTCCTCGAAGACTCCAGTGATGCCATTAGGACAGGGGGGCATGGAAGGGAGGGGTCTCTCTCTCTCTCTCTCTCTCTCTCTCTCTCTCTCTCTCTCTCTCTCTCTCTCGCTTTCAACCAGGTGGATCCTCCCCTCCCCCACCCCTCACTCCTTTGGCTGCTGCAGCAGCGTGGTGGTTTAAAGCGACACACACCTTGATTCTGCTGCACTTCTGGGGGTTACAGAAATCGGAGCTGGGTCTCCTCAGGCTGGAACCGGGCTGGTCGTTCCTGGAGGCCCCGGCGGAGAATCTGTTCCTTAGCTCTTCCGGCTCCTGAGGCTGGGACCACCCCTTGGCTGCTTTAGTCTGATCTGTTTACACGCTTGGGCCCATCGGAATAATCCAGGATAATCTTCCCACCTCAAGATCCTTAATCAGGTTGAAGGTGATCTTGTGACATATGAGGCAATCTGTCCCCATGGTTTGACGACTGCTACATGGACCTCTTGGAGGCCACTACTCAGTTATCACAGCTGACAGCTCTCAGGCTGGGTGGGGCTCAGGGCGGACCCAGCCCTGAGCCGTGACCAAGGCTGGAAGCAGCCACGCCTCCTCTGGAGGGCGAGCGAGGCCAGCAGGCTTTCTGGAATCTTCTCTTCAGAGCAATGGATTCTCAGAGTGTCGGGATTCTGGAAACCTCCCGTCCTCCGGAACTGGCGTAGGGAGAAGGCGCAGAGACCTGGACCGGAGCGTGTCTGCAGGAATCAGCTCTGACTGGAAAGGTCTGAGCGATGGAGCAGCACTGGGTGCTCTCCGCCATGGGCCCTGACCTCTGGGTACCCCGGGACAAGAGGCGCGAAGACCCTGCTTGTCCCCGACCCTCTACCCCGGCACCCAAGTCCCTCAGCGTCAGTTTACTCGGCCGTGACCAGAGTGTAATTCAAAACCACCCAACCCACACAAAGGCTGTACTTTGATGATTTTATTTTAATATTATTGTTCCTTTTTTTTTTAAAAAAGTACATTTATTATTTATTTATAACAGTAATTACAGTACATGTTTGAGGCAGAACCACTGAATAATTCAGCAATGTGTACGTGAATCAGAGTCCTGTTGCCCAGTCACCTCCCATTCGAAGGCAGGGTCCCTGGTCCCCACGGGCACATGCGCACGTGACCGGTCATTCTGGGAGCGTGTAAGGTATTTTCGTTGTGCAGTAGTTATCCACCTGCTGTTGCGGTGGGGACCTGAAGCGCAGGTGGAGGGCGTGGTAGCCTGCAGGGCCCTCTGTGCCGGTCGCCCGGCTCCCCGGTGGCCCGCGGCTCACCCATCTCCACCTTCCACGCCCCTCAAGTCCACGAGGACCGGCCTCGCCCTCCTCCCGCTCTTCTGCCCACGATTGTGCTCAGCACCCTCAAGAATATTTCCTTTCCTCTCTGTCTTTCAATTCTCTTGGTGAGCCAAAGCAAAAACAAAACAAAGCAAAATAACAACAACAATAAAAAACAAACGAAACAAAACCAACCCAAACCAAAAATCAACAAGGACAAGACAAGCAAACCCACTGGAACCCTTTGCTGAGAAGAAGTGGAGAGCAGAGTCGGGGTGACCACAGCCTCTCCTGAGGTGAAACTGGGGATAAAATGAGCAGGCACGGCCTGCTGCCGGAGTCCTGGGGGTGCCGAGCACCCCCTGCAGCCCCTCCACGGACACCGGCCCCTGCCCCTCCTCCAGACAGTCCCGGGGACCCGGCAACACATCCCTCTCCTCTTTGCTGGGTTGATGTTTCAGTTTTAGGCCTAGAACCGCATTCTTTACTATTCGTTTTTTTCATCGCAAAGTTGCCATATCTCAAAACGTTTCTTGTTGGACCCTTGAACCCTGGCATTGAGGGCCGACCTAGGACCCAGCCCTGTTTGTGGTGGTGGTCTCTGGGCTAGTGCAGCCCAGTCCACAGAATCCGTTCCCAGTGGTGCTTTGGGGAAAGAATCTGAGTGAAAATTGGGTCGGTGGGTGGTAGGAGCTGATTGTAATTCCATGCTTTTAGAAGCAATAACCTTTTCGGGAGAATTTCCAAGAGAAAATGAACCCACCGTTTCATTGCGTTCAGGAAAATATACCTGGGCGTGCGGGCCCCAGGGTGGAAGTAGGTATCGACAGAGGGCTTGAAAGTATTGTGTCATTTCGCTGCACCGCGGGAGTCCATCCTGTGACAGTTCACGCACCGCATGGAGATCCCTTCCCTTGCTCCCCATGTCTCTGCCCTGCTGCACGCACATTGCTGGACACGTAATCACCCTCCACCCGGGGTGTGGTTGTCATTCGTTTATTTTCAGGACAATTAGGGTTAGTTAGCACGAGTCATTGAGAACCACACTCCAGGGTGAGTGTGGGGAGCTGATCCTAATTCTTGAGTATTAGCTCAGGACTGGACACCTCAGAGCCGCCTCTGTCCGCTCCCTACCGACTCCGTCCTGGTAACTAACGGGAACCAGCCTGGTCTGCGATCCCCCCATGCTGGGGGTCCCTCTCCTCATCTCTGCTCCGTGGAGGAGGCTGGAGAGACGTCCGTCCAGCTCTGCCCCCTCTCAGAGGAAGTGACCTGGGACCGTAGGGGTTGAATGGTGGCCTCCAAAGACTTATGTCCACGTCCTACTCCTTGGATTCTGGCAAAAGTGACCTTATTCGGAAACTAGGGTCTTCACAGATGAAGCTAAGTTAAGAATCTTGAAGTGATTTATCTGGGTACCTGGGTGGGTCCTACATCCAGTGACGATGTCCTTTTAAGAGGAGACAGTGACGTGAAGATTCAGGCAGAGATTGCTTCTATAAATCAGGGAATGTCAGCAGCCACTAGACACTTGAAGAAGAAATAGGTTCTTTCCCAAGGAGAATAGCCCTACCAATACCTTGACTTTGGACTTCTGGCCTCCAGGTCATAAAGGAATACACTTTTATTGTTTCGAGCCACCGAGTTTGTGGTAATTTATGGCAGCCTAGAAAATGAATGTAGTAACCCATTCGAAATGGTAACGTCATTGAGGATTGTTAGGGCATGAACTATTCCGTATGATATTTCAGTGGGGGGTACATGTCATTATATGATTGTCCACAACCATAGAATGAATGTGCACCACCCGGAGTGAGCCGTGGACTCTGGGCGATGACGACCTGTCGGCATAGGTTTATCGATGAGGACAAATGGACCACTCTGGCGGGCATGCTGATGAGGAGGGGGCGGTGTGTGGGGGGACGCAGGAAGTAAATGGGAAACCTCTGTATTTTCTGTTCAATTTTGTTGTCAGACTAAAACTGCTCTAAAGAACATAAACCCTGCTGGGAAAACGGCTGGCCTGCCCCGTTTCCCTTCTCCTCCGAGAACTGCGAGTCTCTGCGTGCTGATGGGTGCAGCATGCCCACCCCCCACGTGTCTCCTCGTGGAGGCGGGAAGGCCTTCGTCCCCTGCACTGACCACGGTGGCCATGAGTGCGGCAGCCCCCCTCAGTCACGGCAGGTACTGCAGGGGTTCTCAGCTGTGCGCTGTCAGTGCCGCCTCTGGCCAGCTGGGAGGGTGAGCGCCTGGTCCCGACAGGGGGCCCGGTGGCTTCATCAAGGTCTGCACCTGAGCTGCCAGGTGTTGCTGTAGACTGTCAGGCGTCTCGGCGGGCTCGGGTCACCGCACACTCACGGTTCGGAATTTATGGGACGCTCTCAGCACCGTGTGCCACGCCTGTTTTTTTCCCCGAGATGTTTGCTCTCCATTCTTTGGGAAAGCTAATCCGTGCCTCAGTATTTCTTTTTACGCCTCCAAGCCCCTCTCCCTCCTTTCCCTTCCTCCACCAGGTTGGCAGGTGGCTGTCGGGTAGCTGTGAAAACAGAAGGAGCTGGATGGAAACACCGTTGTTTCGCGCCTCGAATCCGGACACCGGCCCGCGCCGGGAGCGCTTCCCCCTTCCCCCCCCCCCCAACTCCTTCGGCGTGCTAGTCTGGGGGCTGCCACCCCGACGGCCTTCCCCGGCCCCGTCCCATCCCGGCACACGCACCGTGATCCTCTTCGGGCTCCTCGGCCCCGCCTGCTCCAGTTGGTCCCCATCGTCCCGCCCGTTTCGCGGCAGACATTCGCCGGTCTCGTCACGGTCGTCTGCGCACACTCTTTCCGTTGGTTCGGGTTCTCGGCCCGTCTAGCCTGGCTTTTACTCCCACCTTCGTTTCGAACTGCTCTCGTCGAGCTCGCCAGTGCCTCCCCATTCCACTGCCTTCAGCTCCTCGCGGTAACTGGGACAGACACGACTCCTCCTGGCAGGGAGTCTCTCTCCCAGAATGTCGCGACATAGGCTTTCTTCCGACCCAGCCTCCTCGTCCTCCTTTTTGCTGCTTGTTCCTCCGCCTCTCCCCAATGGCCGAGTATCTGAGGGCGCTAGGGCTCACGTTTGGTCCCCCTTCTCCCTCTGCCCCTGAGAGATCTGATTTGTTCTCACGACTTTCGCGTGTGAGTATTTTCTGTGATCCTAGGACTCCTTCGTCAGACCTTCTGCTTTACACATCGGGGTTGCTAATTCACGGGCATCTTGGAATTGCCATGTGCCCCTCTCTGTCCCCCCCCCCCCACTTTCCACAATTAGCAAATGGCACCCACGCCCAGCAAGCCACTCACTGAGGGCGGAGCCTTGAGCATCATTCTTGGCCCCTCCCACTTTCTCCCCTCCCACCCATCAGCAAACCCCGCCATTCCCAGCTCCGAGGCGTAGTTCTAAGCACCTGCTTTCCTCCGCTGCCCGGAGCTTGCTCCAGCCTCCCCGACATCCCAGCAGCTTCTTGACCCCTTTCCATTCTCTGTTCTATAGCAGTCATCTACGGCTCGTTTCACTCAAGTAAAGCCCCAGCCCTCCTGTTCCGTGTGAAGGTGCTCTCGAGCACCCTGCCTCCCATGCGAAGTCCTCTGTCCTGTCTGACCACGCTCAGCGCCAGCCACGCTGGGGTCTCTCTCGCCCTGGGGGCACTGCTCACACTCCTCGCTGTCCCCCAGGGCTTCTCAGCCTCAGCGCTGTTGACATTTGGGGCCAAATGATTATTTTTTAGGGAGGGGGGCTGTCGTATGTATTATGAAATGTGTGTCAGTGTTCCTGGCTTCTACCAAGAAATGCCAGTAGTAACCACCCACGCCAACTTGTGACAACTGAAAATGTCTCCGGACGTTATCGAAAGTCTCTCGAGTGGTAAAAGAGCCACCTGACTGAGAGCCACCACTCTACCTGAAATACTTCCCACCACTCATGCCCCAAACCCAGGGGCAACATGAAAAAGCCTTAACAACTGGTTGGGCACCCGGCTTCGACCAATCAGAGTACATGCTGGCTCCAAGCACCCTTATCTTCCCCTGTAACGTGACGATAAGACTAATCCCCAGCTCCTGGGGTCCTTGCGAGGGTTAATGAGTTTAGGTGTGTGAACCGCTTATCTCAGGGCTAGCAGCAGGAGGGATGGTCTATAAGCATTTGCTGTTCCCCTCAACATCCGTATGATAATGGGCTCATTATTAGCCAAGTCCAGACACATCGCGGCAGGCCGTCTATCTATTATTCTCAATCGTAGCATTCTGGTTGTTTCCGTATAACACTCGCAAGTCGTGATTAATTGGTGATCATAGCTCTCTTTGTTTATTGGCCCATGACCGGACTTCCCTTATAAATTCCGCGAAGGCTGCGTATCGGGGTGCTCCAACTGCTGTGACAAATAACTTCCACACCCGAGGGATTTCACACTGGAGAGGATCCCTTTCTTCCTGTGGCAGTTCCGTGTGACTGCTGAGCGCACACGCCTTTCAGGTCCCCATCCTGTGGCTCCATCTTCCTCTGCTGGACCCTCTGCCCCCAGCTGGCGGACGGTGGAGAAACGGAGACTTTCACAAGGGAGGTTCTCAGTGCACCTGGCCCCGGGAACACCCAGCATCACTGCTGCTTGCGGTCTGTTGGCTGGTGCTCAGTCACGTGGCCACGTGGCTGCAAGGCAGCCTGGGAAACTAGTCTGGTACCGCCCAGCAGAGGTGGGAAAGGGTGTGGTGAGCGTTTGGCCAGGCTCCTTGCAGGCAGGCGCTGTGTCTGTGGGTTCAGCATGGGCAACAGCGCTGAGCACAGGGTCGAGAATGAATACATATTGTTGAATGAGTGAGTGAATATGTTTTAATCTATCTAAATCTTTCCTGAGGATTCAAATTGGAAGAGATTCGCTTTTTTTCCTGAGCATCAGTAGCACTTACAAACTTCACTGCGTAAGGATGATTTATGATGGGAGAGCCCCCATCTTAGTTCGGCCAGAAGACCCCGCTAAACCCTGGGAAAGCCACGTCCCCCCTCAGAGCCTCAGTTCCGCCATGTGCCCAGGCGTCTCCTGGGGTACAGGGGTACGGGGGCACTTCCTTTCACACATGACCAACAGCACAGCTCTGTTTACAGACCAGACCTGAAATCAACGTTTCTAGGTTGATTTTCCGCCCGGCGTAGTTCCTTCCCTTTGACTGACACCCTCCCGCGGTTCTGGTCTGCTCCGAGGGGAACGCATTGGCAGGAAGGACCCCCAGCCGGCGGGCGGAAACGGCCCCGGTGTGAAAATGCAGGCCGTCTCTCCCCCGCGCTCCAGGGCTGGCGGCCGCAGCAGGATTCAGGTGTCGTGGTTACCGGTTCCGACTTTGTGGGTCCACGGTGACGATCGTCCCACGCGTATCGTGGTTTGTACTGGAATCACGGGATGATCCCTGACAAGCCTGAGACTGTTCACACAGAGGGCTGCCAAAGTTAGAAAAGAAACGCAGGGCGCGGAGTGCGCGGGAGGGTCCAGGTCACCGTGAGGCGTTGTTCCCTGTCCATCTGGAACTGTGGTTGCACTGGGCGCCCTGTGGTTTATGCCTTATCCGTGTGGCCCCGCCGTCCACGGGTCAGTCTGGCTGAGGTGGCTCTGTCCTCATGTATGATTAGTCCGGACAGCCACACCGATGGGGGCCTTCCGAAGTGCGTGAGCTGTCAGAGAAGGTGCCCCTCCTTCCTTCTCAAGTCCAAGTTTGTAACTCAGTGACCAATCAGAGTGTTTCTCCCTTAGCTCTCTGCTTCCACGTCAGGTGCTCACTGGGCCAGGTCACCCCACCTTTCTGTAGGTTCTGGCTCGTGGGTCATTTACTTCCCAGTCTTGAACGGAAGGGACTGTCTTGGCCTCCCATTCATCTTGCTTCTTCCTCCTACCCCCCGACTGAAATCACTCAGCCACGTCTCTAATGATTGTATTTCCTGTTCTTTTATTAAAATTAGGGTCGACCTTAACATCTGTGAACCATGTTCAGATTTAATTAAGATACACTTGGTTTAGTCCATAACCACTTATAAATTTTAATTAAACTGGATATATATTAAACTGAATTATTTTACAAGAACCAATGCATGTGATAAGAAATGTAATTATCTGTCTTTGAAATGCTGCAGTTTTACATTCTGAAGTCCTGATTTTAAAAAGGGGAAGTCGTTTTAGGTCAATGTCAGCCTTGAATAAGCATTGATGAATAAGGCTTTGATTTTAATTTATAGTAGTCTCCCTGCGTTATTGAAAACGTTCCTTCTTCCGACGCTGAGGGTCTGGCTGGCACCGGGAGCTACGCAGGAGCCGCGTTGGAAACATGCTTTTGTCTCCCTTCGAACTCGCCCTTCGTCTGCGCGGCCTTCAGGAGCCGAGGCGGTCCTGCACGTGGGGCGAGCAGGTCACCTTCTCGTCGCTCATCGACACGTTCAACTCCATTAGTGTGCAGAAAACTGTGTGGGCGAAGCACGCCTAAATTGTCTTTTTCTTTTCTTTTCTTTTCTTTTTTTTGAACGCTGTGTCCGTTTAGGAAGAAGGGAGGCTGGCTGTGTGAGGAAGGTCAGTGCTACGGACTGAACTGTGTTCCCTTCCCTAAGCCATGTGTGGAACCCCTAACTCCCAGGGCGACTGACTGTATTTGGAGCAAGGGCTTTTAGGAAGTGATTCAAGGTAAATGAGGTCAAAGGGTGGGGTCCTAATCTGATAGGATCGGCGGTGTTACGAGAAGAGAAAGAGACATCAGACATCTCTCTCTCTCTCTCTCTCTCTCTCTCTCTACATGCACCGAGGAAGGCCCAGGTGGACCTGCACTGAGAAGATGGCCATTTCCAAGCCACAATGAGAGCTGTCGGACCTGCATCCAACTGTGCTGGCACTGGGGTCCCTGACGTCCACTCCCCAGGACCGTGAGAAACACAAAGCTGATTCTTAAGACACTCAGTCTGTGGCATTTCACTACGGTGGCCCAGATGGACTGACACAGTGAGCCGGAGTCTAGCCTCTTGGGGCCATGCAGGATTTCCACGGGCAGCCGGTCTGGGAGGCGGGCAGCTCTGTCTCTAGAGCGGTCTTGCGCTTCGCTGTAATAGACCCCACGAAGCCAGCCACTCCTTGGTCCTGAGAACAGCGTGGATTCCGTCTTCGGGCCGATGGGATAGCTTTTCACGACGGAGTATAGCTAACTGGCCTTGTCCTTGGATTGACTCGTGACCTTGACCTATTAACATTGCATCCTGCCCGACTGAACTTCGAGGCTTAGGCCCTCGTCATTTGCAACCTGGAGTCCTCCGCGGAAAGATAAATGCGGAATTCGGGGTTTATCGGGGTTTACAGCTCGCTCCCATTCCTTTAGAAGAGGTAATAATCCTTTTCCTTTTTTGTGTCCTATTGAGTCTCGAATGCCAACAGATTTCAGAACATGAAAAAAAAATCTCAAGTTCAGTTTAATATTTGATGTGATTTTTACACTGCTGAGCCGTGTCCGGCCCTAAAAGCGTGGTTTCCATCCTTCCCCCCGAGTCTCAATTCTGTGCCTCTTTGATGCACTGAAAATGCTCTCTGTGGATCAATGAAGAATGCCAGCCCCCCAGACATAGGGCTGTGACAGAAAATCAATGTGCGGTGTGGACAGTGGAGGAGAACCTTAAATAACATCTTAAAAAAATCCGCATTGCTCAGCCCGCGGGCCCAGGGCCCGTGCACACGGGGAGGAGGGCCCACACCTGCCGACGTGCACATTCTTTTTCAGCATGTGCGAAACCAGCAGATGAAAAGTGCCATCGACATCGCAATTAGAAAGCATTTAGATTCGCAGACTATCCTGACCCTTTTCCCCTCCAGTCCCTACGGTGAGCACATTTAAAAAATACAGAACTTGGCACTTTGCTTGAGTCACGCTGAGACCTAACGTGCGCTTTTATTTTCTTTCTAAAAGCCACGCTTCACAACTTTTCCTTGCCGGCTTCGTCTGGTGCCAAGAACAGCGAGAAGATGCTCGGAGGCAGAACTTTCTTCTGGCGTCAGATGAGAAGGAGCGGGGTAGGCACCCCCATTCATTAGCTGCTTCTTACAGCATAAAGCGGTATCAGACTGTAACAGGATCTATGCAGGGGCTGCAAACCAAACACCTGCAATTCCCAAACTACTCCAAGGTACCTGCGACACCTGTGGCTGCTGATTTTTGCCAGACGCCACCGGCTTGGGGTTTTTCCTGGTGGGGCGCTCCTTGGGTACCACACTCAGAGGCTTTTTGGGAGCAACATTTATGCTGGGAAACTTTTTAGGCCCCTGGAAGTAAATCAAGATAGGCAGGTCTCGGGGTCATGCTCTTCCCAGTCGTCTGTGTAGCTTTGTTAAAAACAATGGCAGCCACAGCCACAAACGCGAGACGCCCGAGAAGCCCGGAGGGCACTCACGTCCCGCGGAGCGCTGTGACCGTAGGCGGGCTCAGCGGGGCCGTCGAGGGGTCGCCCTGACGCTGCCTGTGGTTGGCAGTGACGTGCCGCGGCGATGCCGTTCGTGGGGGTTCAGTCGTGAGACACACGTGTGGGATGCACCAGAGTGGGGCGCCCTTTCAGAGTGGGAGGGGGCCGGGGAAGGTGGCAGAGGAGGAGAGGCGGGCTGTTTGCCACAGGCGGGGAGGAAGGTGTGGCTCGCGACAGGGGGACAGGGACCAGCGTTAGTTGAAAAGAGATAAGAGCTGTGAAGAAATATTTTTCCTATTGACAAATTACCATCAGCAGGAAACACGGCGCTTCAGAGAAGGAAGGGCCTCAGGCCACACGGGACATTGAAGACAGACCCCCTGACATTGCTTCCCAGGACATCATGGGCCGATTTAGGTTCTAGAGCTGCTCTGGTTCGTAGGGCAGCCACCGGCCACACTTGCCAGCGAGCGCTTGAAATGTGGGTGGTGCGGATCGTGGTAAATACACGTCAGACTTCAAAGACTTACTAAGAAAAAGAAATTAAAGATGCCAATAATTTTTACACTATTAATTACATATTATGATAACATTTTGAATGTATCGGGTTAATAAAGTACATTATTAAAATCAATTTCACCAGTTTCACTAGTTTTTTTAAAATGCAGGTACTAAAAAACTTGAAGTTATATACACACGTCACATTATATTTCCGGACAGTGCTGCCCTGGAGTCTATCGCAGATTAAGTTGAATCTCTCTTAGGCGTGATCACACTTTAAGACATTTTAAGTTCCTCAGTTTTAAAAACAAATATCTCCAATTCCATGAATCACTCTTGAAAGGACCTGGCTTGAGAGGGCTCACCGAGCAGGTCACCCCACAGGTCACCCCACAGGTCAGCCCACTGGTCAAGTGTTCACTGGTCAATGTCTCCCTTGAAATACATCGGGCGCCTGGAGTCGAATGCTCCGGCGAGCGAAGGAAGTCGGGAAAGGACTTGGGGGAGCAGACAGGATGGGCTCTGGGTCTACGCGTCGCACGCTGAGATTGCTTTACACCAACGGCTCACGGTCGTTTCGGGTAGCCTCCCTGTGAGGTGGGCCGGAGTCTGACTCGGATCTGGCCCCGAGCCATAGGAAGTGCCAGGTAAATGACCAAGACTCTCCGTCCTCCAAGCCCTAGTACTTGCACCTTCCTCCGTGCACCTGGGCACCTGGGTCTTTCCTCATTCTATGGCATCTGACTTGTAGACTCAGCTGGATCCCCTCCCACTTCCTCCCCTTGAGAGAGATAATTAGTGTAAAAAGTTGCTCGGTTATATAAACAAGACACGCTGAATTTTTAACAGCTGAACTTTTGGAATTTGGAATTCAAACGCCTCCAGAGCCATGCAAGACAAGTTTCATCTTCTCCATTCTCTGGGCTTCTGATCACTCAGCCATCCCTGTAAGCATCCATCTGCTCCAGACTGACACTAAGCCATACTCGATCTGCATGTGACATCAGCATGTTCTAGAAGACCTGGAAACTCAAGCTCTCAAAATGTTCCAGAGGCTCAGGTTTGTTTCCTTGAGGTGGCTGGCTGGAGGGCCCATTCTTTGTTGAACTAAAAGTTTAACCAAGGCCCAGGGCAATTGCATCCAATACCTGCTGCTGGACTGGGAGCTGGTAGACGGGGGAGGGACGAGCAGAGGAGGGGGGATTCCTTTACCCGGAGGAAAATGAGTGTGAGCAGTTAGAGAACAAAGTTCTCTCCATCCTCCTGGGTTCACTGCTCACCCGATTGCCTGCGCAATCTTAGGAATTATTTACAAAACTTTGAATAGTTCCAGGAGAGCAGCTGAGAGGGTGCTTGCGCGTGTGTGTGCGCGCGCGTGTGTGTGTGTGTTTTCATCATTTTAAGAAGATAAAGCTAAACTTTTTAAAACTTTATTTTGAGAAAAAACTCAAAATCTGTCATATATATATTTATATTTCATCTTACCCTGAGGAAATAACACTCCAGCCCCTCTTGAATCGAGCAAACATTCTGCTGGCTTGGTCCTCTCGTGAGAGCGTCTAAAGATATTTCTATGTGGGGAATCCCCTGGGGTCTCCCCGCTTCTCACAGGAGAGCTGTGAGCCGGGCCTTCCTCTCTCTGGGCCCAGCCGAGCGGCTTGCACATCTCCCCCTGAGGGTGCGTCTTCTCTGCCGCTGACGCCTCAGCATGACCACGTGTGACCGTCTCAGAGGTGCTACGGGGACCTCTGGGGGGAGGTGCTGGGTAAACAATAATGGGACGTAAGCAGAGGACCATTATTTCCAGATTAGCATCTCTCTCTCAGACTAACCATTTCGCAGTCTTCCGGAAAGACACCGCATTTGCCATCTGCCGGCCCAATTACCCGCATGGTCCAAATCCTTTTAAACCCCTCGGTCGTCAGCTCCTCCTTCTCCCTCTCGACCCCCTGGCAGTGCTGGCGGCAGATTTCAGGGCGCCTGTGTTCAAAGCCTCGTCAGAGCCGCTCCGTGGAGCGTGGGGGCGTGCCTGGAGGAAGCGGGGCCTCTCCTCGCGGCCTCTGTGGGCTGGTTCACACGGCGGCCTCAGGCTTCAAGGGCAGCAGGAAGGCGTGCTCCAAGATGCAAACGCTTTCCAAGCTTTCGCTTGTATCACATTTGCTATTGCCTCACTGGTCAAAATCAAGTCAAATAGTTGCTAAGTCTAGAGTCGGTATGAAAGGCCCTATCCAAGGGCAGGGACACAGAGGGGCGTGAGCAAATGGGGCGCATACTGCAGTGAGGCCACCACGGCTAAATGCACATGGCTGTAGTATGTTAACAAAACAGGATCCTGCCGGGCATGCTGGGTTAGGCGCTCAGAGCAACGGAACCCATGGGATCATCTTTCTATATTCTATCTATCTATCTATCTATCTATCTATCTATCTATCTATCTATCATGTATCTATCTATCTATCTATCTATCTATCTCTATCATCTATCTATCTGTCATTTATCTATCTATCATATGTCTATCATTCTATCAATCATCTATTGATATAAGTTTATTTTAAGAAATTGGCTCATTCGATTAGGGAGTTTGTTAAGTCCTAAGATCTGCAGGGTGAGTTGTTTCTTTTGGTTTAAATATGTCATGAGCATTTTTTTGGTCAGTAAGTATAGACAAACATAATCATTTTGATGGCTGCATAGCATATTATTGTATGATACACATACTTTCCACTTCTTGACAAACACTTGAGTTATTTCTGATACGTCACTATTGTATTTGAGTGGTGAAGTTTGATTCATATTACTAAATTGTCTTCTAAATAATTGGTGCGAACTCACCAGCAAGTACAGAAGAGTCTAATATCTACATCAGCGCTGAACGAGTTCACTCATTCAGCAAATATTTATTCCGCATTTACTATGAACCAGATACTGTGCAAGGGGTTAGGTGTACAGTAGTGAGCAGAACAGGCAAGGTCCCTGTCCTTGGGAAGCAGGCATCCATTCTGTTGGGAGAGACACAAGTACACAGACAGACAGACAGACAGACACACACACACACACACACACACAGAGCTTGGTAGGGTAACCTCAGCTTGTGACAGGCGGGATGAAGGAAGTAAGTGGGGTAATATTACATAAGCATGAGGAGTGGAGGTGACTACTTACTGTAGGCAGGACTGTCTTTTTCATTTCTGCCAACCTAGTAGAAGGAGAAATCGCTTTAGTTTTTAGAGAGAAAGGAAGATACTATAGGATTTGAATTGGATCTTGAAGTGACCAGCATGGAGCTGGGTCAGACATTTGTCCTGGAACATTTTGGAGGTTTTGCAAGAGCAGAATCATCAGGATAGGGGAATCGAGGAGGGACTGGGGGAGGGGGAGCCCACCCGATTCCTTAAGCCAGTTTCAGAGAACTCAAGCTGGTGTGGTTTCCATCCACACCAGGTGCCAGGCTGTCTGAGGAATCCGTTACTGTCATTCTCGATAAAGGAAAAGCCACGTGTGTTGAGTTAACAGCGCCTGATTGTACCCCATACTTCTCAGTCCAGCAGCATTTAATAACTGGGTTCGGGTGGTCAGAGTTTTGTATTAATAAGGCCGAATTTCCTAGGTGGTAGCGTCATTACTGAGGTCAGCAGCAAGCTCACAGCAGACTCTTTCAGAGGGCGGTGACGGTGTATTTCAACGAAGCCGCAGGAAGAAAAAAAAAAAAGTGAGAGCAAAAGTGAAAAAAAAGGCAGCGACGAGTGTTTGTTACAGGTCTCAGACCATGGATGTCAGGTTCGTGTTGCCTAACGTCACGGTGTTTGTTACCGCCTCATGTTGCGTCATTCGAAGTATAATCATTTTCCACAAAACCGGTCCTGCAATTAAGGTACGTTACCACCAGGAGGCACCGCATTCATCCACTGATCCGCACGCCATACAAATCATCGTGTGGTGAGTAAGACAAGAGATCAGCAGGTCGTCGTACTATAAAAGCTTATGATCTTATTTTTTAAAATTGGGATTCAAAATAACTGGCATAATGTGTCATTGCTTTATAGCAGCTTCGTGAAATAAATAGAAGTCGAAGATGCAGTCTGATGCCTTTGTCCTTCCTACCGATGTGCTGGATAGAGGTTGTGGTTAAAGCAAAGTTTGGCTTTCACCATGCACTTCCTGCAGGCTGGTGGCAGCCCCGCGCCGCGGGCCGGCGACGGCCCCAGGCCGGGCGGGGCAGCTGTCTGAGTGGTTGCTCAGGGCGCACCTGCTCCTCCTCATCGACAGGTTTGGGTTTCCCAGGGAGTAAAACCCAGTCGAAAACAGAAATGTGCCGTGCGCTCGCCCTGTGCATCTGCGAGGTCCTTAGAGTTTCCTAATTACGAGTTTTCGGAGACGATCCCCTTTAGAAGCACTCGTGGCTCATTCCGGCTTCTAGTGTCCCCCGAGCTAGCTCTCGTCTTTAACTAGAATGAAGCATAACCTGATTTGCATCGGACGCGCGTTAACTGCTCTAACGAGCTGCAGCAGGAGCTCGGTACAGAGGCACTGGGTGGTCAGAGAGACGGCTTTTAAACACTGTGTTCTTCAAAGGTTATTATATTTCTTATATAGAGCGGATCATCTTGAACAAAATTTAAGTAGAGTTTCGGAAAAGAGGTTTAAACTAGCTTTTACTGCAATCATTAAAAAGAAGTCCACATCACCTACCGGCCTTCCCAAGCATCCTGCTCTGAGCCGATGGTTCCAGGAGCGTGCCCGCAGCAAGGAGGCGGTTTGTCAGGGCGATGGGAAGGACGAGGCTCCTCTGCCAGGGCCAGTGGGATCGCAGCAGGGGCTCTGGCGCAGAGGCCGAGGGAGCAGGCGGCTCTGGGGCTGTCTGGGTGTGAGCTGCTGTCTGACTCAGTTTCCCCCAGATAGAGAGCTCTCACCCGTATAGACACAGGTCCACTGGAACCTCTGTCTGGGCCACCTTGGTCTCAGGTGGGAAGCTCCGATCCAGGAAAAGCTCGTTTACAGAAACAAGCGCGTGGGCCAGTTTGCCAGCCCCTGGATAAAGCCCAGGCACGAGGCCGCCACGCAGGACCCCTCCTCATTCAGCCCCGCCCCGTTTCCTGCCCCGTGAGGCGCGCAGGGCGCACAGGGCATGCCCGCTCCTCGCGCCAGGTCCCGGTCCTTCTTGATCCCTTCGTTCACTTCTCTCTCTGCGCGTCCAAGCTGCACCCTTCTTCAGGACGGGCCACCCCAAACCTCTCTTCGCACAGCGGAGCACAACTAAAATTACACCATGCTGTTTCGAGGGCTCAGATGGGACAGAAAGTACCATCTTTTGTTCATTCTTTTAACTTCCAAAGTCCACGCTTTTTTTTTTTTTTCTTTCTGTGTCTTATCAAAAGAGCTAGGACCTGGTGATCTCGGGCAAGGGCAGCTGCCCAGCAGCGCTGATGGGCGAGCAGGACAGCCAGCATGGCGTACTGCCTGAGTTCCCACGGCTGAACCCCGTTTGCACTGCCGGCCTGGTTCAAAACAGCATTGCGAAGACACCATCCCACGGAAAGGAAAATCAATAAGCAATTTCTTTCCCCCATGTAGCTCCCTGGGTAACAAGGACAACACCCACCCGCCCACGACGGCGAGGCAGCGTGCCCGGAGTGAAGGCGCGACTCTAGACGAAGATAAAGACAAACGGGAAAGGCGAAGGGGGCGGCCGCAGACAGATGGGGATGCTCAGCGAGCTAGTTTTCATGGGCGTTTAATTTTAGTTCACCGGGGCACTTTTGCATCAGGGCTCGCTGTGGGCCGAGCTATCATTCTATTTACAGATTGACGACGTGGAATTCTTTTGAGGGTAAAGGGGGAGTCCTGAACCTCTCGAATCTGCATCTGGCCCGTGGTCTCCTCATCTTTCCCAGTTTGGAGAGAACTCCACGCAAATCGCGAGTGACCAAATGAGAGCGCTCGGGGCAGAGAATTCCTCCCGTGCTTTAAAGATGGGGCCGGCCACAGCGGTAATCGGTCTTCCCTGCCCTCCCACCTAGAGAATTGCCACCAAAACGGAGTCGATTCAGCGGAGTTTGAGGACGCAGTAGCAACGTCAAGTTGAAGGAGCTCAGTGGTTTTGTGGCCGATACATGCTTGCTTCTTTGCTGCTTTCCGAAATAAGTACTATAGACGAAGTTCCTCATTCTGCTCTTTCAGTATGTTGAAAAGTATTTAGTCCTCAAACATTTTTTATTATTTTCCCTAAGGGGTCAGTCCAAATAAATGAACCTAAGAGCCTCGAACATGTTGACACTTAGTAAGCATACTTTTTCGAGGCAAGCTAGCAAACTCATATATATATATATATATATATATATATATATATATATATATATATATATTTTCTGACTTGTCTTTCCCAGTGGGTGATGAAATGCAGATGTAACAATATTTCCAATTATATCAAGATGATGAAGCAACAGAAAAGTTTTAGAAGCAACCCTTGATCTGTTAATGGAATTAATGGTCCCATTATGTCATCTAGCAAGTTTTATTTTCCTCTGTGT
The DNA here is from genome assembly GCF_014176215.1 of Rousettus aegyptiacus. Taxonomy (NCBI): domain Eukaryota; kingdom Metazoa; phylum Chordata; class Mammalia; order Chiroptera; family Pteropodidae; genus Rousettus; species Rousettus aegyptiacus. Next base: position 107,922,909 of record NW_023416311.1, read on the forward strand.
TCTGAGAAGCATAAAATTATCGTGTAAATACTGTCACATCTGTGCAAACAATTTACAAGGTGCTCTGCGAATTCAGATTTAAGCTGTCATTTCTCTTAGTGTGTTAACTGTTGTCTTCCCTGAAGTTTTCTCCCGTCGCACGTGAGAATTGTATGTTGATTCTCCGTGGCCCCTCATCCCTTTGTGTCAGGAATCTGTGTGTTTTGAAGGGTTTGGAGACAATGTCCATCGACCGCATTTGGAATTAAGATTCCATGAGTAGCGACAGTCAGGGATAGGCTTGTCCGAATTTCCTAAGCATTCCTAGCCGGCTTCCTGACCCTTCTAAAGGTAATCAAATTTCTCTTTTTGTGTTTGCCGAGTTTGTTTTTTATGTCTTAATGCTTGTGTGCTGAAGGGCCCTGTGGCCTCTAGCTTCTGGATTATTCTCTGTGGACCCCCATTAGATAGCTCTGCAGGCAGGGGCTAGCAGAGGTGAGAAGGAAGGAATCATGACCATTCTGATCCCTACAGCAGCCCCCTAATTCAGGTGCTCACAACCAAATCCTGCAATGCCTGCCGCTAAAATTGAAAGGAATAAAATGCATTTTCTGGCATTTTTTTTTGTGTGTGTATAGACACTTGCTATTATTACACACACACACACACACACACACACACACACCACTGGAAACATGCATTAATTAGTGATGCGAAATCAAACTATTCCAAAGAGGGTGAGTTTGAACATTCCAAACCCTTTCGATGCGGGGAGCACAGGTTCCCCTCATTTCATTAAATCCAGGCCTAGGCTCCCAGGAACGCAGTCCGGCCAGCGGGCTGGCACCTTTTGTTCTGCATTCGAATCGTCTTAAATAAGTGTTAATGGTTTTGACAGTGGCCTCACTGGTCTTGCCATGATGCTGTTCCCTGGGCACCAAACGAATTGCAAATCAAGTTTTAGCATCTCGAGGAAGTGGGGGCTGGGAAATACTGTCTCCTGTCAAGTGGGTTTGGGCAGAAAAAACAAGATAATTTCTAGCCCTTGCCTCCACGCTGCATTATTAAAGAGGCTTTCGTTGGTAGAGGCTTTTTAGAGTATGGATGGTGTGTGTGCGTGCGTGTGTGTGTGTGTGTTTGTGTGTGTGTCTGGTGTGGGAGGAGGTGCAAAAAGACACAACAGGCTCAGAGACAAAGGCTGACCAGCTGACCACTGTAGGAAGTGACTCAGGGTTGGAACTGAGGTCTGATGAAGATATGATTTGGATTCCATTTTTATAAACGTTGGATGTTTGCTTATTATCCTTCAACATGCTTCAGAATTCATGGAAATGATCTTGTTGCTTGCCAGCTGTTCGAGGGTAGCAGTTTCCAGGTAGTCATGGTGATCGATTTGACAAAAATGACCTGTGTTAAGCATATTTTTTTACATTGTGGGTAATGAGACTTGTTAATAGAATTAACAGGAGAACAGCTTCATCCCTTCCGCTCAGGCCGACCTGCACAGAGCACTGGTCAGGGTGTCCCCTGAGGGTGTTCACCGCCCGCACGGGCCCTGCCGGAGGAACCCTCGTGCAGCCCAGGGGACTTTTACTGAGGACGCACTAGGGAAGGGGATTTTTACTGAGGACGCACTAGGGAACGGTACCGTAGCTTAAGATAAAAACAGGCCCCTCGGAGTCACCTACGTCACTGCTGGACCCCGATGGCTCAGGAGCTGACCCAGCCACCCACGCACCACGCAGGGAGCATCGCAAAGACCATCGTAGCGAGTGCGTGTGGTTTTGTGACAGGTGGTCAGGAAAAGGAAAAGCTACGCTGCAGTATCATTTCCCATCACCTCTGAGTGATTCACAAATACGCTCTAGGAAAGAGCCTTGGGAACCGTAGGGAACACTACAATTGCACACTTCCTCCACAGTCGGGGACGCGCCCGGTCCCCAAGGACTGGGCAGTGTGGCTCCCTGCCCTCAGGGAGTGTCCCCGCTTAAGCGCTCACTGCTCACTCACGACGATGCCAGCCCTGTCTCAGGAGTAGTCGTGAGGTATAGGGACATGAGGTCATTGTTTTCTGGGAACCCACCAGCGCACAGAAAAACAAAGTGACATCACAGACCCTTCAGTATAGCCTATTGGAAACAGAACAATATGTCCATTTAGATACAGTTTATCGTTGTTTTATCTTTGTGATGTCGATAGAATGTCTACTGCATACAAGACTCTGCCCCGGGCACTAAGGGCAGAGCTGCAAACTAACCGGAGGCAGGGGTTAGCCTCGCTGAGCTAGCATGCTGGACGGGAGAAACCGAACGTGAGTAACGGCCCTTAACAAAAGCACCGGGAAGGAAACCGCAGGGCTTAACAAAAGCACCGGGAAGGAAACCGCAGGGCGAACAGGGGCTGAGTGTGTGTGTGTTGGGGGGAGGGGTGGCTACCCTCCGGCGTGAGTGGGTGGGGCCGAGTCTGGGCTCCCTGGGAAGGCGCTGTGTGAGGGGGGAGCAGGACAGCCTTGGGGAGGGGGCCCAGGCCCTGAGGCGGGCGCAGGTGCGGCTCGTGAGCGAATGCTCCTTCTGGGGTCACCATCTGCGGAAAATGGGGCTGCCACTCCTCCCCCGCTCATAGGCTGCTTTGGAAAAATGCCCCCAAACCTCGAGAATTTGCCTTCGGTGCTCCTTGTGTTGTGGTGCGGTTACATTTGGGACCCACGGAGCCAATTGAGATTAATTATGAGCCTTTATTAGCCGGCCAGCGACTGACTCTCCACACAAGAGAATCAGCCCGGAGCCTCTAGAAGGAATAGCTTAAAAAGCCCCAAAACCCCCTCTAGCAAGCAAGCAGGTTTACAGAAGCAGAGGCTGGCCATTAACATATCTTAACACAGGATAAGGACACCCTTAACATTAGCATATCTTTGCACAGAATATCTCCCAGAACTACACCCCGTTAAAGGATGGAAGCAGAAGTTGGCCATTGCAAATTTTCCAGCCTTAACACTTGCTCTGCTCATACAGAGTTGGAAACATCTGGAGGGAAATTTTTTCTTGGTTTCTTTTAAAATTGAGGGCAAAAAAAAAAAAAAAAATCTGTCCCATGGATCCTGGTCTCCGGTCCCAGATGTGACCTGAACGGCAGGGTGGCCTGGGACAAGGCTGGCACCTGCCTGGGTCGTTCTTCTCTATAGATGGGGGAGTGGGGTGGCGGGGGCTAGGTTCCCAACAGCTGTGTGCATCGCGGCAGCTGGGTTCACGCGCCTCTGCTCACACGGGCACGTGTCTGCCCAGGTGGGCCTTGTGCGGCCCAGGTGAGCCTGCGTGCGTCTCCCCACGTGAGCACGAGTCTCCCACGTGAGCCTGCACGCCTCTCCCCACCTGGGCACGTGCGTCTCTCAGCGTAAAGCTCTGTGCGGCTCCCGAGTCTGTGTGCTCTCCTCGTGTGGCCCGGGTGCAGCGGTCCTTGGGAGGCGCGGTGGGCGCCCCTCGCACGCCAGCCAGGAGTCGGGCCCCGCCGAGCCTGCGTCTGCTCTCGTGCTGCCCGCCGGTGCGCTTCCTCCAGGTAGGCTTCCGCGTGTTCGCCGTTTTCAAGCTCGTGGGCTGTAAGCCGCTCTCTCCTCTCTCTGTACGAGCCCACGTGTGCCCTTGGGAGCCTGTGTGGCCTGACCTTGCAGACCTTGGAGGTCTGTAACCAGGACTGCTGGGGACCTAAGGCCTGCAGGGAGCCGGGGGTGTGCTGTACTTCTAACCACGGTCACCCCTGGGGGCTTTCACCCAGGTAGGAGGGCCCGGGGCCTGACGAGCGGCGTGCGCCTGTGAGCAGTGCAGTGCTGAGCCCCGTGGGGCCCCAGTCTGTGGCAGCCGGTATGATTTCCTGGCTCCTCTCGGAGGCGGTGATGTCTGGGCTTGTCCAGGTCCTGCCTGGCTCAGCGAGGTCACGTAACATCGAACTAGAGGGGAGGGCGCCCACGTCGAGAGGAAGGTCGGTCCTGCGATCTGTCTTGGCACCCCTGGCCCGCGGTGGCCACTCACCGAATCTCGCCGTTGAGAAGCACCCTGGGCTAGCTGCGTGAGCTCTGATCTCAGTTAGTGGTGTCTGGTCAATGGAGGAGGTCCGAGTTACGGCCCCTGACCGCTCTCCCCGGGCGTTCGTGGTGAGAACGAGTCTCAGACCGAGTCTGCCGCCCACAGAAACCAGCCAAGATCAGCGCACAGTGTAAGTGTGAGGGGGTCTCCGCTCTGTCCCTGTGGGCGATTCCTGTGCGCCTTGCGGGGAAGGCTCGGGGACACATGTGACAGTTTTCAGTGACCGCTCTGCCGTCCTGCCAGGCTTCGGGCACTCGGGATCCTCTGACTCAGCAGCTGCAAATAGGACCCTCTACGGTTAAGCCCGGGTGCTGCCCCAACAGGTGGGGCTTGGTTGGAGACCCTCTTTAAACCCCAAAGCATGTTACGGATGTCAGGGAAGCAAGATGAACCTGTCTCCTTTCACACAGGTGGAACTCTTAACACTTTAGCGGCTCAAAAGGAGTCCCATTTTCTCACAACATTTTCGAAGGTGAACTTCCCCCCACCCACATCCCTCCCCTGTGGGTTCTCTGAAATTGTTGTCCTTGCACTTGGACCGTGTTGTGACTGACGTTATTCATCATGAGCTGACCGGGTGGGGTGATCGTGGGCAGGAGGTTCGAGAAGAACGTTGAAGAGCAGAAACGGTCGTGGGGAGAGTGAGGGGTGCCGGGGCGCTGGTTAGCGCGCCCTGCGGTGTTGGAGGCACGGTCGGGCTGGTGGCCTTGACCTTGACGGTGACCTTGACGTCTCCATCTTTCTGAGCGGAGCTCACCTGTGAGAGACGGCGGGTGTGCGGAGCTGGGAGAGGGCTGCCCAGGTGCGGGTGGCGTAGGGGTCCGAGCATTCCTGGGAGAGCATGCCCGCCTCGCGGCCCCCACTGCTCACACGCCCGGTGGGCAGGCCAGGGAGGCCCCTGGCTGACCCTTCATGACTCATCCCCCAGAGATGGCTGCGTGCAGGGCCCTGGTGGGACCCCGGGGAGCACCGGCCGGGTGGCACTGGTCCTCACTGGGTGGAGCCAGCGCCCAGCGGGAACCCCGGCAGCCGCCGGCTCCCCGGGAAGGAGCGCAGCCCTGCTGCCCCCTGGATTTTAGCTTAGCGTGTGCATTTTGGACTTCAGACCTGCAGGACTACACAAAACACGACTGTGTTGTTGTGGGCCACTGTCCTAGCGGGGTTTATTACGGTGGCAGCAGGGAGGAGCACAGGCCCCGGGGAAGGAATTGAAGACTCGCAGGGGGGCTGGGGTGGGGGGCGCCCAGGCTCAGGGGAGGAGCAGGAGAGCAGAAGGAGGGCTGTGGGTCCTGGCAGCTGATTCCCGGCGGGGCCCTTGGAGGGGAGCGGCTGCAGGGTGGGGGTCTGAGCACTTGGGACCCTGGGCTCCCCTGGCTTACACGCCAGAGGCTGGAGGCTGGAAGGGGGTGTTGGGGCTCCTTGTACTTGGCAAGCCTTGCGCTGGGCCCCGGGCCACCTCTGCAGCGGCGTCTAGTGCCATGCAACGGAGACCCAGGGACGATTCTCCCTGCAGCCCCTCCCGACGGCCCGCACCTCATCCGCCCACATTGACTCATCTGTCCCTGACCACTCCATCTGATGTCACCTGCTATTGTCCTTCCGGACACGTCTGCTCATCACAAAGGGCCAAAATGATTTTCGCATCAAGGCCTTTGGCTTCCCTGTTGTGGGGGACTCTGCTCCTCACTCGCTCCAGTGCCCCCTGCAGGGGGCCCCTCCCTGACCCTGACCCATGCCCCCCCCCCACGTGCAAACCACCGGTCTCTATCACATCCTCCTGTTTTTATTCACATTTAAAAATTTTTTGAGGGTGACATTGGTTAATAAAACAATACAGGTTTCAAGCGCACAATTCAGCAATATCCCACCTGTATACTGCATTGTGTGTTCACCAGTTGTAGCCCGTCTTGAAATCATCTTGAGTTTTGTGTTTACCATCATTCTTGAGAGCAGAAGCGATCGTGACCGTTACTGTTCATCGTTGAGTCCTGTGTGTCTGGAGTGGCATCCAGGTGCGGTGGACGCTCTGTCGTCTGAGCGTCTCCAGAATCTCTGGGATGTTCCATCTCCAGCCCCGTGACCCTGTCTCTCGATTGGACTGACAGTGGGAGACACTTCAGGAAGAAATAGACTTTGCATGGTTTGGGCCTGGATCTGCCGGAGCAGCTATTTCCCAGCTGGCCTGTGAGGAGCAGGCCACGTCCTGGACAGGCTGGTGCTTCCCACAAGCCGGAGGGCCCCGTGTGACCTGGTGCGGGGCGGCGAATGCAGGGCAATGAGCTCCATGTCCTGTAATAAGCATACTCTATAGATTTAGTTAATGATGCGCCATTTTGCATGCTTTGAGCTCTTCATGCGCTTTCAAACCCAAGGTCGCATTCCTGGGAAGTTAAGAAATACGTAGTTCGGGACTGAATTATTTTGGGGAGCTTCTCTGTCGCAGATCTCATGTGATTCAAACTTAAGTATTTTCCCTCCGCCGTAACACGGTCCCTTCACTGCGCTCGGGTGGCGGCGGAATGCCAGTCCCCTGTCAGCTACTGCTTCCACCGTGATCACCGTTGCTTAATCACTACCGTAATTACTCCTATCTCAATTACTGTGACTGCTGCCACTCCCGCAATTCCTACCGCTGCTGCAATTACCGTCATTGGAATCCCTTTACAGTTACTACAGTGCCGACCGACCCTCCCCACAATTAGTACTGCGACAACTGTCACTACAGTTACTAACACTATTGTTACAACGTTACTACGGCTATTGCTGCTGCGGTTATTACTGCAATAGCTGCTACTACTATAATTGCTACTTTACTGCAATTGCTGTCATGGTGATAACTAGTTACTACTACTATTCCTGTATTTGCTATTCAAATAAGAGAGGCGTGTAGGGTATTGGTCATCAGATGCATGATTCTCTCAAAATTAACAACCTGTCGATAGGTAGCATCTCTGCGCCTTTGTTGCTTTATTCTCTCATCCCGTAAACTTTTGCTTGGAGGCGGATGCCGCTAGCGGAGCATGCAAGACCGATGTGGTAGAGGTCCGGAAGCTTCTTCCGTTGTTTCTGGGATATTGGCTCATGTCATTTTCTAACAAAGCCTTGAAACGCTGCCTTGTAGCGGGGTGCGCTTTAACGTGGCGATACCCCCAGGGTTGTGTCTAACGGAGGGTGTGCTGCTGCTTGCTGTGAAGTGACCAGACTCTGAGGTTTGCCTCTCTCAGGAGGGACTCCAGCGTAGGGACTCCAGATGGCAGCAGTGCTCCGGAGCCAGTTGCGTGGACTTCCTTGCGGAGCCAGCCTCTGCGAGTGGGCAGTTAGGCTTCTCTTCATCTTGTGTAGAACGGCCTCACCGGGCCCCTCACAAGCTTTGCGGATTTCTTCCTGCACTTCTGGCCTGAGGCGTGGCCTGAGCGGCCATCTGCTCGGACGTCAGTCTGGGGGTACTGTCATTCCTTCATTCTTTGTACTTTTCCCTCCCCATTTTGGGGAGCAGGTGTGGGGAACAGGCAAGACGCACCCTCGACACACACGCTCATCATTTGCGAGCAGGAGACCCAGTGGGCACAGGCCGGTGAGGCACCGGGAGGGGCCCCTCTAACAGACACATGCGGTGACCAGGGGCCGGAGCTGGACTCGTCAGGCGACTTTGTTCTTGCCCTTGGCTGCACTTCACGGCAGAAATGCCAGTGCCTGGGCCCCGCCAAGGTAAATTAGATCGTAATCTCCTGGAGGCGAGGCCTACGCATCAGCCTTGAACAGTTTCAGGTGTAGCGTCAGGGCCGGCGGCCACTAAGGTGCTGAAGACCACACATTCTTAAGGAAACTGTTTTGTTTGGATTCCTTTGTTAAAGCCCTGGGGTAAGCAGATTGCGTGATGTCCGGCGTGAAGGAGAGATCGGGAGTGGAGAAGGCACGTCTTTGTCATGGGGTGAGGGTCACGGGGCACAGTGCCGTGGGCGATGCCGTCAGGTTGGGCCCTCATTCCGGGCAGTCGGTGCCCCTAGTCGGCGGATGGAGCAGGGCTGTTCCCACCGGGAGGCGGGGCGTGGTCTCCGGATTGGCTGGGTTCAGGAAGGGGGCATCAGGGCAGGGGTGAGAGGCATGCCGGATGGGTGGCCTCCCACTTCCCGTGCAGAACGGTGAAGGAGGTAAGACCGGAATGAGACAAGTGAACCCTTACAGCTCGTGTCGCTGGAGAGGTGCCTAGTGCACGGCGGGCCTCGGATTCTAACTTTACACCCCCTCCCCCCGCCCTTACTCCACGAGAAGCGCTCACGCCGGCATCATTGGGACGTTGCGGAGTCGAGACCCAAACCGCCTGCCGCGCGGGACACCTTGCACGGGATGCGAGTCCTTTCTGGCCAGCGTGTGGAGAGGCCAGGGAAGTCGCGTCCACGGGCAGATCCCAGGCTTCCCTGGGGTCTGGGAAGCGGAGATGCAGCCTGGCTTGCTGGACAGGAGAGTGCTGGGATTCGTTTGTGTTACTGAGAGTCTCGGGGAAAATCTCATGAAACCCAGGAAGGAAATGCCCGGGGGGCTGGAGGCCGGTCCCCGCCCCACCGCTCAGTGCTGCACGTGGGGTGCTCGGGTCGTCCTGCGTGGCCACGTCCTTGAGGAACCCCGTCCCCCGAGCGGGGTAATAAACGAGGTTGTTCTAAGCCACTAAATGCGTGTGGTTTATTATGCTGCAATCTGTCTTCATTGCCTGTTAATGTTTTAACCTCGTACTTGGCTCTGTGCGGCTTAGCGCTTACGACTCTCGCCCATTCGCGCGGGCACCTGCTGCTGCCTCTACCTTCGCTCTGTCTCGGTCCCATGTTTAGAGCAGTTTTAGGTTCACAGCAAAGTTGAGCAGAAAGCAACGAGTTCCTGCGCGTGCCCCGCCTCCCTGAAGGCACGGCCCACTCTACCATCGACATCTCCCGCTGGCGATGCATTGATTAGGGCTGATAAGGCTACATGGACGCTCACCCGAAGTCCAGCGTTAACGCTGCGGTTCACGCTGGGTGTTGCGTACTCTGAGGGTCTCGGCAGATGCGCGATGATCTGTATTTACCCTCGTAACATACAGAGTGTTGTCACTGCCCTAACAATCCTCTGTGCCTCTCCTAGGCATTCTTCCCTTCCTCCCACAATCCCAGAAAACGTTGATCTTCCTGCTGTCCGCACGATTTTGCTTTTTCTAGGCTGTCCTAGGGGCGGAACCGCACAGCGTGTGGCCTTTTCAGATTGCCGCCTTCTACTCAGTAATGAGGATTTAAGTTTCCTCCGCGTCGTCTCATGGCTCGGCAGCTCGTGTCCTCGTGGCCAACTGTCCCATCTCGAGGCAGCGGCTCCTTTAGCAGTTCGCTTACCGAAGGCTTCCCCGTCGCCGTTGCTTCGAAGCCTTGGCAATTGGGAGTAGAGGTGGTGTAAACATCCGTGTGCACAGGCGTGTGGACGTAAGTTTTTTTTCTTTTTTAACTCATCTGGAGAGATACCAAGGTGTGCGAATGCTGGATGATGAGGTGGAAGGATGTTTCGTGCTGGAAGACGCGGCCGCGCTGTCTTCCAGAGGGGCCGCACCATCTCGCGTGGACGCCCGCGGGCCGCGCGCATCCCGTCCCTCGCCAGCGTCTGGTGGTGTCTGTGTCCTGGGATCTGGCCATTCCAAGCGGTGTGTGGCCATAGCGCATCGTCTTAACTTCTACTTCCTTGAAGACCTGTGATGCGGAGCCTCTTTTCATAGGCTTATTGGCCATCTATGTTTATTTGGTGAGGCGTCTAGGGTTTTTTTTTTTTTTTTTTTGCCCATTTTAAAATCCGGTGGTTCCTTTTCTTGTTGCTGGGTTTTGACTACTTTGCATGTTTTTCGTAAGTCATTGATCAGGCATGTCTTTTGCGAGTCTTTTCTCTCATCTGTGGCCTTTCATTCTCTTGGCTGTGGCTTTCGCAGAGCGAAGTTTTCAATTTTAATGAAGTCCAGCGTATCAATTCTTTCTTTCGTGGATTTTGCCTTTGGGATTGTATCTAAAAAGGTCATCTAAATTTTTGTCTTGTTATCCTCTGGGGTATTATAGCTTTGCATTTTACATGCAAATCTATGATCTATCCTGGGCTAATTTTTGTGAAGGGCGTAAGGTCTGTGTCTAGATCCAGTTTTTTGCATGTAGCTTCCGGCACTATTTGTTGAAAAAAACGGCCTCTTCTCCATTCTGTTACATGTGCCCTTTTGTCAAAGACCAATGGACTGCATGTCTGTGGGTCTAGTCCTGGTCCGCTCTTTTCCATTGCTCTCTCTCTCTTTTCCCCAGTACAACACTGTCTGGATTACCATAGCCTTATAAGTCTTGAGCCTTGGGTATAGTCCCTCCTCTGACCTTGTTCTGCCTCAATATTGTGTTGACTATTCTGGGTCTTCGGACGCTCCAGGAAACTTTAGTTTGTTGATGTCCATAAAATAAGTTGCTGGAATTCCTGGGGATTATGTCGAATCTATGGATCAAGTTGGGAAAAACTGGCATCTTGACAATATCGAGTCTTCTTATCCAGGAACGCGGGGCATTTTTGCATTTATTTAGTTTTCCTTTGATTTCCGTTATGAAAATTTTATAGTTTTCCGCATGTGGATCTTGTACACATTTTGTTAGATTTATATCTAAGTATTTTATTTTTTGGCAAGGTCCTAAGAAGTGTTTTTTTTTTTTTATTTTAAATTTCATTTGTTCATTGCTGGTACAGGGGAAAGTGATTTTTTAAAGTATCAATCTTGTATCCTACAGCCTCGCGATAAGTGGTTATTAATTCCAGGAGTTTTTTGTTGATTTTTTTTGGTTTTCTACATAGACAACTATGTCATCTGCAAGGACAGTTATATTTCTTCCTTTCCCAAGTGTGTACTTTTTATTTCCTTTTTTGTCTGTGTTAGCCAGGACGTGTAGGGTGATGTTTAAAAGGAGGGGTGAGAGGGGGCATTCTTGCTGTGTTCATGATCTTCGTGGGAAAGCTAGTGTCTCACAATCAAGTGTAATATTACATGTAGAGTTTTCTTTTTTTGTAGAGGTTTTTTAATCCATTTGGGGAATTTCCCCTCTATTTCTAGTTTTCTGAGTTTTTTTGTCACGAATGGGTGGTGGATTTTATTAAATGCTTTTTTTTTTTTTGCATGTATCGATAAAAGCACGTGATTTTTTTTTTTTGTTAGCCTGCTGATATGATTGTGTTATTGACATTCAAATGTTGAATTAGCCTTGTATACCTGCGAAAAATCGCACGTTATCATGGTGTATAATTCTTTTCATGCATTGTTGGGTTCGATGTGCTAACATTTTGTGGAGGAATTTTGCATCTATGTTCATGACAGATGTCGTCTTTCGTTTTCTTGTAATGTCTTTGGCGTCAGGGTGATGCCGGCCTCAGAACGAGTTAGGAAGTATTTCCTCTACTTCTGTCTTCTGAAGGAGTCAGTGGAGAATTGGAATAATTTCTTCCTCAAATGTTTGGTGATGGTCACTGGTGAACCCACCTGGGCCCGGTAATTTCTACTTGGAGGGTTAATTTCTGCTTTGATTTTTGTAATAGGTGTAGGCTCATTCAGATCATTTTACTTCTTGTATGAGTTTTGGCAGATCTTGCCTTTCAGGAAATTGGTCCATTTTCTGCAGGTTTTCAAATTCATGGGCATAAACATCACAGAATTCCTGTACCAGCCTTTCACGTCCATCTACGGTTGTGCCCTTGTTACATCTCGTTATTTCTTAGCCTGGCTAAAGGCCGATGGATTTTATAGACCTTTTCTAAGAGGTAGCTTTTGGTTTCGTTGATTTTTTATCTATTGATTTACTGTTGTTAATTTCATCGATACTTACTATAATTCTTATTTCTTTCGGTTATTTTGGATTTACCTTGCTCTTTTTCTGGTTTCCTGAAGTGAAAGCTTGAATTACTGACTTTCTCTCTTCTAACGTGCACTTTCGAAGCTACAAATTTTCCTCTAAGCTTTGCCTTCTCCGCCTCCCATGGACTTTGGTAAGTTGTGTGTTTATTTTCATGAAGTTCAACATACTTTAGAATTTCTCTTTTGAGACTTCCTCTTTCACCCGCTTGCTATTTAGAAGCATGGTGTTTAATCTCCAGGCATTTTGGGGTTTTTCGGTTTTTCAGCTTTTCACTGTTGTAAGAAGGGCAGAGTGGTAACTTCCGAGCTCACGTGCTTAGACCGGAAACCAGAAGTTGAAATTTTGTAAGAAAGAATGTCGCTGGTTGCCGGCCAGCCAGGTGGCAGCCGTAGCTGGAGTAACTTTGGGACTGTTACTTGGGGCTCCTGGTTCTAGGATCTGGGAGTGGGCATCTGTGCCTCTGGGTTTTTGAGAGAATCTAGAAGCACAGTGATCCGGCATGCAGCTCAGGACAGCAGTTGCTACTCTCAGTGCATCTATGTCTAGGTAGCATCCAGGTAAGTAATGAACTTATGAATTAGAAACTTGTAATAAAGATTTTACCGCCTTGCAGGTCCTCGGTAACGCTAAGTGGTAGAGCACGGTGTTCGGTGACGTGCCGGGTTCAGAGTTACCTGCGTAGCTCCACGGGGGGTGACACCTGGCTCCCCCCCACCCCTCCGGTGTCAGGTGAGGTGCCTCGGCTCGCACTGTTGGTGGTCCCTGGGGGTCGAACAGGCCGGAGACCGTTCAGGCCAGCGAGCCCGCCAGTTCTGAAATCCTTCCGTTCGGTTCAGGTCCGCCGGGCCAGCCTCGGGAGGATGGGGAATAAGCGGGCGCCGTGGCAATTACTCGGGGGTCAGGGAAGCAGAAGAAACAGGCGGAGCCGTGGGAGGAGGCGGCGGGGGGCGCTCCACCGCGTGGGACGCTCGCCTGGGCTGTTTTTCAAGAGCGGTTGTCCTTTGTTTCCTCTCTCTCTCTCCAGAAGATGGAACGACTGGGTTTCCGGCCTCGCCGCCCGGCTCTGGCGCAGGCCCGCATCGCTTCACGCGTAATCGAAATTGCCTTTCCGTAGGCCGCCCTGTGTCCTTTCTGTCCCAATTCATTCTTCCTGCAGGAAGGTCTGTTTCCTAAAACACCGCACGTATCAGGTGCGCTCCCTTTTAAAAACGCTTTCATCGGCCCCTATTACCTACACGACAAAGTGTAAACTTCACCCAACATTCCAGATCTTCTGTGTTCAGACTACAGCCTTGTCAATGATTTTTCCTCATTTCCTGGCACCTGCCTTCACTTCCGGCCACCTTGTTTTCCAGAAGAGCCGCTGCCTTTTTCTGTGAGCTCTTTGTGTCTTCTCATTCTTCGAGGTGATACTTTCCTCTCTGCCCAAACAGACCTGGTGCCAGCTTCAATCCCACCAGAACCACCTTCTCTGCGAAGCTCACTTTATTTTTTGATGACTTTAACCCTGTGTCTCCGTGAGAAATAGGCGATATGGCTATAAGTCTCTGCCCCTGATTCTTGGCCCAGAGCTCCTAAAACCTGTGTGAACAGAGGTGTAGGAGAATCTACCATTCTAATAGTCAGTCTTTGACCCGGGTTCCTGGCTCGGAGCTTTTAAGACCTTCGTAATTTCCTGAGTGATCAGAGCATCTGACGCTGAGCTTCTAAATGCCTTGGAATTTCCTGGGCGATGCAATGCCTCTGCTTCTCATGAGGTGACTCTTGGTGGGCTCCTGGTTGAGGGCCGGTCACCAGGAAGAGCCAGCCATGACTGGAAACTTGGCGCTTTCAGGCCTGTCCCCCATTCTTCTAGAGAGAGAGGGGCTAGAAACAGTTAACGATCAGTCAAGCTCGCGTGATGAACCTCCACAAATATCCCGACGATACAGGGTTCGGGGAGTTTCCGGGTGGGTGAACACACTGCAGACCGGGGGGGAGGGTGGCGCACCCCGTGCCCGTGGGACCAGATGCCCCTGCGCTCAGACCCTCTCGGACCTAAGTTCTCTCCCCGGCCGGCCGTCTGTCTCTATCATATCCTTAATTACATAACAAACTGGTAGCATACCGTTCCCCCGAGTTCCGTGAGCTGTTCTAGCCAACTGTCAACTCCAGGGAGAGGGTCGTGAGAACCTCCAGTTTCTAGCCCAGTCGAGCTGGAGTTGGGGGTCAGCTGGGGGCCCACTGCTTGCCTTTGGTGTCTGAGGGGGGGGCGGTCTTGTGGGACTGCGCCCGCGGCCGGTGGGGTCTGCGCTGACCCCGGTTAGTGTCTGAAGGGATTGGTGGGCCACACCCGCCTGGCGTCACAGAATCGCCCTGCGTGGGGACCCCGCGTGGCTGGCGTCAGGTGGAGCGGGGTCGGTGCGCGTGAAGGAGCACCCCGAGTGGCTGTCTTCGTCTCCCTCTCCAGCTCCGACGTCGTTTCTGGCCTGCGGCTTCCGTTCGCACTGAAGCATGCACTGCCTTTCGTAGCCACTTGTCCTGATTTTGGAATCGAGAATCGGAACTTCGAGAGCCCGAAGCAGGAGCTCCGGCTTGCAGTCTTCCCGGGGTGTGTGGGACGCGCTTGGAAAGTAGTCGAGTCAGGGGCATAAAGCAGGGGAGGGGTGAATGTGAGCCGAGGTTTCGTGCCCCGCAAGGGGCAAACAGCTTCCGGCGGAGACGCCCCCCCACCCCAGCAGGGTCTGTCCCCGATAAATAGTGGTGACGCCGAGCGCAGCCAGCCCCGTGCTTTCTGGCACGAGTCTAATCCCTGTGAGCAGGTGTGTCTTAAGGCTTAGAGGGGTAACGTGCAGACTGGGACATGCGCTTTCCTCTCGTGTAAATCCCCCGCGTGTTGCCTTGGGGGCATCCCCGAGCTCGGACGCGGTGTTGCGTTCGATGTTGAAACCGACCGAAAGCCACTGGCCTCTCTGGCCTCTGGGCTGGGGACCACTTTCCCACGGTGTCCCGATCGCCTGGGCAAGGACCACGTCTCGGCTTTGTGGCTCAGATAGAAGCCCTGTAAGATTGCAAGGCAATCGTTATTCTTTTCCAGAACATTTATCAGAAAAACAGTATATATGGTTTTCAGAACTACTTACTTAGACCCTAGTTTTCAGCTTTCGTGAATGGGGGGTTGCCACTCATTTAACACTCTCATCTCCAGCCATTCTGCTGTCTTATGTTCAGACCGGGGAGGGGAGAAGCCCCTCCTGGTGCGGTAGCTCAGAGAACTTGGGCCATTAAAAGGGGGGTGGACTAGGGAAGTCACGGGGCCGGTCACGCCTGTCCCTCTGAACCCCTGTGGGCCACACGCCCTGAAGGCCGTTGGTCATACACCCTGTGGTTCCCCTTTAGAATATTCTAGCACAGACTGTAACATATTGATGTGTGTGGGCTGCTTTTATTTTTGATCCTCGGAGTGGTGAGTTAGCGTTTAGTGCCATGAAGAGGTTGGATACTCCAGGGCCGGCACGGCTAACGCTGTAAAGATGCGAAGGGAGAGTTCGCAGCTCAGCATTCTCCATCCCAGACCCTCAGCCGCCTTCCTCTGTGAATGTCTGCTCCGGGGGTTCGTTGAGTGGCATGAGGGTTGCTGGAGATAACCCTTACTGAGGAATGCGTGGTGCTCACAGTTGGGATCAGGGTTGGTTAAAGCCTGCCCAGGCCTCTCTCCCTCCCGTGGACAGGGGTACAGGAATCAGGGGGCCAGCAGGCTGCGCGTGCTCCTTGGGGTCACACAGCGTCCTCGAGGAGGGCCCTAGTGGCCGAGAGCTGGGACCCCGCAGAGCTGCCGGGAACAGGCTGTCTCGTGGCTGCTGCCAAGAAACACGTGTGCGGCAGAACTGTGTCTGAATCCTTCCACGGTGACGTGCCGTCTGGCGGGGACAAGGCCATGGGGACAAGCCCTTTCACTCTGTCTCATCTCCAGGGGCCACCGCCATCTAAAGGCGAGAGCCAGCGTGGCTCAGGGCTGTCGGACCACACACACGCACACAGTTCCCACCTGACGACGTCCCTCGGACCCCAGAGCAGGAGCCGTGGACGAGGTCCGGTTATCATGCCACGAAGTGGGAGGTGCTTTGAAATCTAGGCCCCTCTGTGAGAACGTGAGCTTCTGAGTCATTCACGCTCACGGTTTGCCCCTTGGTGATAACGGGATGCTGCGATGGTTAATTTTCTGTGTCAACTTGACTGGGCTGAGGGAAGCCCAGAGAGCTGGTGGAACGTTTCTGGGTGTGTCTGAGGGGGGTTTTGGGGAGTGATTAGCATTCGAATCAGTAACCTGAGTAAAGAAGACCAAAGCCATTACAGCAAACAGAACCAAGAGGGGGAGGAGGGAGGGATTCTCTCTGCTCCTGAGCTGAGACGTCGCTCTGCTCCTGCCCTCTGGCCGCTGGGGTTCCCGATTCTCAGGCGTTCACACTCCAGGACTTACCAGTGGCCCCCAAGTTCTCAGGCCTTTGTTCTCGGGCTGAATGGTGCCCCCTGGCTTCTCTGACCCTCCCGTTTGCAGACAGCAGACGGTGGACCTGCTCGGCCCCCGTGACCACGGGAGCCGCACCTGCCGCAACTCTTCCATGTCTCGTGGGTGCTGTTTCTCTGGAGAACCCTAGTACAGACACTTAACTGGAGGATCCGTATCTTTTGTAGGTGATTATTTTGGAATTAAATCAGATTACTGGGGACAATTGTTAGGCCAGGCAAATTAGCTTCTTAATGAACCTAAGATGAGATATGTCTTAATCGTTTAAAACCTAGTCATTAGGAACACAGGGACAGCTTGCGGACGGTGAGCGGCCCTGCTCAGCATTCCGGAACAAGCTCCCGAGTAAGTAGAAATGCATCATGAAGTTCAGACGACTAATTGACGTTAAACCGGAGGGGCCGCGGTGCAGGTCCGTCCTCCACCTGTGTCCTTCTGCCTCTCAGTGCTGGGCTTGTAAATCTGAAACAGACAATGGCTTCTTGAATCTGCAGGCCCCCGGTGATTTTATCTTTCTTTCCCTTCGGATAAATTGGCTGCCTTCATCATCTTCCTGGCACGTTTCGAAGGGCTTAGTCTACTCACGTGGAAGAAATATGCTTAATAAAGCCAAGGGACCTCTTTCTCATTTTAATTCAGTAAAAAAAAAAAAATGAACCCTCCTAAGCGTGGGAAGTTGCGATCGCGTGACACTTGTCTTCAGGCAAAGGTGTAGCACGCGCCTGCCCTGTCATTCCCGGAAGGGCATCGTGGCCGGAAACGGCCAATGCCTCTCGGGGATCTGGGGACGGTCGCGCGGTCTGCATCCTAACGGGGGGGTCTCGTCGGTGGAGGGAGCTGAGGCTGGCGCGCCTGCCTGAGACCCTCGCGCCTCGCTCCCAGGAGGACCCAACGGAGGTGCCGCGTGGTCGCGCCCGCCTCGTTACCTCTGTCTGCACTTCGAATGGCAACGAAAAAGTCTCAGCTGGAAGGTCACCAAGGTCGTGAGAAATTCTGTTCTCACCGTCCACTCTAACGAACCGAACGAGTCGTTGCGGAATGTAGCATGTTTAACTCAAGAAGGAATTTTAAAAATGAAGTCATGATCTTTAAAGTTTCCCATAGGTTATTTGGGAAAGTCGAGTGGACTTTTCTGACTGAAACGAGTGTCTTCAAGATTATCTTGGTGTCGAAAGAAGTAAATGTTCGAAAATAACAAAGCGTTACACTTGCATGGTGTGTTAGAATATAGAGAGCACTTTACCGATTGGATAAACAGTGCTTCCATTTTCTGAGTGTCTGGAGGCGCAAAGAAATTAAATAATTCGCCTACAGTTGCATACACAGGGGTGGACTATCGGCTCGAATCCACCATCTGCAATTCCAGCTTTCTTTAGAAAGCACACAGTAGGCTCGGAAGCTATGGCTGCGCTTAGCAAGCTCTCCTGTGTTCACAGGATTGGGCTTGTTGCCCAGATAGATACGAAATAGTTAGCAAGTGTAGAAAGTGAGGTTCGTTGCTTGCAAAGCGCTTAGAATATTGGCTTGAAATACTTAGACCCAGAGAACACTTCCGGAAGGTCGCGGCAGAACGACAAGGGTCTAGCATGACTTCTTTGGTCCTTGTGGTCTGGCTGCAGAGTGCGACTTTGGGTGAGGAAGACTTTCTGTAGAGGGAGGGGACTGAGGGGAAGTCTGCGTTTGGATTGGTGATCAGGGTAGCGAGGACGTGGAAAAGTCCAGCCGGTTTGAAGAACAATGATGGATAAGCTTTGAAAACTGACCTAAGCCAATTAGGTTCATTTCGGTAAATAGTGGAGCCTTCAAATAGTTAAAGGCAGCTGAAGGTTAGCGATTCTCTCTCGTATAACCTGAACGTCAGCATCGAGTGAATGCCAGCCTCAGACCAGGCTCTCCGGTACCTTGTGTGGGTGTTTACTAGGCTTATGCTTATTAGCAAAAGACACTTGAGACCCAGCGTGTTCTGTAAGAGGGATGAAGCGCAGTTCTCTGTGCAGTAGCTGTTTTCATTGTAAGCAGATTAAGATGCAGTAAGCGTTCGGAGGCAGACTTCATCTTCCTAGTCTCCTCTGGCGACCGGAAACCCCCACCCTGGTGACTAGCCCCAGGATGCTGAGAGACCCAGCCCTCACCTGTCCTCAGCGAGTGACGATGGACCTCTCTGGGTTCGCATTCCTCGTACGAGAGGGGTCTCTGCGAAGTACTCTTGCCGGTACACATGTCTCGAAGCCCTTTAATTTAGCCAGAACCTATTTCTGACGTTCATCATGGACATTTTAGAAGCTACTGTTTTCACCACCAAAGGTCCATCCTTGAGTCCGAGTGTGTGGATGTGCACAGCAGAGATTGGAGGTTGAAATGCAGGCGACAGACAGACTCCAGCCGTCCTGCCGGAGTGCAGGCTTCCGGACTGGAACCGAACCACGCCACCGCTGGACTCCCCACTTTCCAATGGGGCAGCTGATGCCCCTAGAGTCGCCGCTTAAACAAACTGGCGCAAACCACAGCACCACACCGTCTCTGATGAAATGACCTGAGGAGCCTTCCGGACGGTGTCCTGAAAGGGCGGTGGCCCGGGCAGATGTGTGACAGTGCCCGGAAGGGCGGACCGCATCTATCGGATCTGCAAGAGAACAGGTCCGTTATCGTTCACCTCCAAAAGCTTCGGCAAGAGAACCTCGCCTTCTCTGCGGTCATCAGCGAGGCACGCTGCCCAGCCACCGGGCAGTGGCATACCTGGGCTGCAGCCTGTAGTCCCTGCAGGGGGCGTTGACTTTCAAAGGCTGTGGCGGGCCCTTCATCTGTGCCATTTCCTCGGGAATAGAAGTTATTTTCTCTCACGACTGTGCATCATACTTATAATAGCTTATTGATCAAAGCCAGGTCCTCCTCTCGGAGCTGGGAGGAACCACGGGCCACTTCCTGGGGAGCCAGTTCTCCACCAGAAGGCAGGCCCCCCTCCTCTGCACGCGCCCCCTCCTTTTCCCATGCAGGGGGTCATGCTTAGGCCGGAGGAAAACGGGGCTTCGGTCCGTCTGTGCGGAGCGAGCCGTGCCCCAGCCCCACCCCTCACCAAGAAAGGTCCCTGTCGTTATATGGTTTCCTCTGTTTATGTTAGCTCTTTGCGTGGACCACTCTCTGGCATTTGTGTTTCAAATTTCGGGAAAACGCTGAGCCTCGTGCCGCAAGCCTCTAAACCTCCTCATGTTTTCGGGTGGAAGTCCAGTGCGAGGCAACTTTCCTTTGCATCTTGGCCAGAAATTTGCTAAGTGAACCACACAAAGGAGCCTGCTGGGAACGGTTTCGTTTACGGGGCGGGGGGCCTCCCGGAGTGGAGGTGACGACATTGTTGTAGGAGTCTCCAGGGCCCAGTACTGTTTCCAGCCTGCCTTGACGCTCTCGGTGACCGGAGTAGAATCAGCTTCGTCCCTCTGCTAAAGCTGCCATCACGACTCTCACAAACGGGGTGGCTCACCCAACAGGAATTTGTTGTCTCTCGAGTTCGGAGGCTGGGAGGCCAAGGCTTGGTGTCTTCCCGGGCCTCTCTCCTTGGCTCGCCGCCGGCCGCCTCCCTCTGCCTTCCTTCCGCCTCAGCATGTCTTCTGGTGTCTCTGGGTTCATATTATATGGACACAGTCAGATTGTACTAAGGCCTTGGCTGAAGAGCTCATTTTAACTTAATCACCTTTAAAGACTCTCCGATAGAGTCGCACTCTGAGGTGCTGGGGGGTTGGGACTTCAGCACATGGATCTGGGGAAACACAGCACACATTTTGGTACAGATATTGGTGATAACCATCCCCTCTCCCTTCCGGCTGTTAGGAGTCACCCCATCCCTCTTTATTATACCTCAGAGTTCCCGAAGCGAGTAAGGACTGTGTTAGGTGCCATGTGTCAGGTGAGTTTCCAAACCCACCTGATCTTTGACCCCTGAGCAGCTTTTAAACGTGCAGGTGGGACCCTCCTTCTCCTCCCCCCCCCCCATCCCAGGTTCATATGCAGGAGACAGGATTTAGGAGTCTATTGGTTTTCCAAAATAGAAAAGCCCCTTGGGGGTAGATGCACAAATATGAATGTGCATTTTAAATAAGCCCTGCCCTCTGGGCATGGGGCTGAGGAGCTAGATCTTTGTTACATACTTTACTACTGTTGGGATTTCTTATGTATATATATATAACTTTTCAGTATAAAGTATTAATTTAAAAATAAAGACATTTCTTCAGGTGGATCTTTTGACTGATGCAGTTGGAAAACCACAGTTGAATGAGCCGTGGGCTTAAGAGCTTATAGTTTAAGACTAACACTCACCTGAGCTCAGGAGCTTAGAGATGCGGAATCTAATTAAGTCGCTGGCTGCCTCCACGTGTGTGGGGGGTTCCGCAAGGGCTAGGCAGGTTGGGCTTCGGGGTGAATTTGAGGGTGAAATCTTAGAAAAGGCACGGTCGAGGTTGGTGGTAAATACACCGATGAGACAGTCGAATTGGGGATTATGGTAAGTTAGGAGCTTTGTACCCTGAACCACTAGAAAGCTGCCTTTTGCGAAGGAACCTTCTGGTTGGTTTTCACCTTACCATCTCCGTTTCCCCAGCAGGCACGGCCAACTCAACTTGAGATTGTGGGGTTTCTGAAGGTTGAATCCCGGGTCCCTTTTTCTTTGCACCCTAAATTCCGTCCTTGGGGAAGCGCACCTGTGCCCACAGCTTCCTTCCTCTTACGCCCTGTGGTTTGAGCAGTCTTTGTCATTCGCCCTGAATTTTCTGATTCCTGCGTTAAATGGCCTCCCTGCCGTCTGCACTGGGATGCCTCGCATCCGCCTTACTGTCCACTCCCCGGAAAGCAGTCTCCTGTCCGTCCGCCACGCCTGGTCGTCTTCCTGTCCTGCGCATGGCTGCGAACATCACCACTGGCCGTTGAGGTTTCTAGTCGGGGGCCCTTGCAGGCCTTCTGGCCTTCTTGCTTCCTCAGCCCTGTTTACCCCCCTCCCAGGGTCTGATGACCCTACGCCCACTTCTCAGACCCCACACCTCCCCCAGGCCGACCCGGGGCGCCGCCATGTCTCACGGGACTCCGGCAGACCCCTCCTCACGCATCTTCACATCTGCTGTTGCCCAGACAACACTCTGCTCCCCACCAAGTCAGAACCACCGCTCCGAAGTGCAGAATCACCGGCCGGGTCAGGCAGGCTGACCGCCTGACAAAGGACAGCAGCCCAAGACGCCACCGTCATGATTCAGTGCAAGCTAAGCTCGGTGGCTTAGCGCAGGATGCAAACCCTGCGTTCCTGGTGGAATGCGGGGCTCAAGCCGTGGGCCGGGGGGTGAGGGGGTTCGCTGAGCCGCAGCTCGGCTGCTGGGCGTCTCCTGACGCACGTGGGTCCCTGGTCAGCCAGAGATGTGGGGTGAGTTCATGCCTCCTCCCTACCAGATATCACCTCCTCTGTTTTCTGGCTCCGGGAGCCGTCCATCCCTGTACCCCATCTCCATACTCCCAACACGGCTGCAGATTCTCATCTCCCGATGCTGCAGACCGCGGCCGGCCCTCGGCGTAACACGGAGACTCACCAGCTCCTTCCCCTCTTAAACCTATCAGCCCCCCCAGCCTGCTTCTGCCGCTCTCCGGCACCCCCGGGCGCTTCTCATCTGGGCCCGAGTTTGCAGACTCTTTTTTTTTTTTTTTTAGTTTAAGGGAATATTTTATAGGCTGAGGAAGGGCTGATCTTGTAGGAGCTACTGAGGCATCATCAGAAGCGCAAACTCGAATCCAAAGCTCTCCCCTGGGCCTTCAGGCTTCCGCCCGGCCTGTTCCGGGCGGCTCTACCCTCCTCCCAGGAGTGTGCCCTCGAGTGCTCTTTGTCTCGGCCACACTCGCCCATTTTCACATCCTCCAAACTGCCACGCTCCTTCCGCACTCACCTCCACGCTGTCGAAGGCGGGAGCTCGTCCATTAGGGGAGCCGGGCGCCGCGGCCTCAGACCGGGCTCCTGCCCGCCCCCCCCCCCCCCCGCCCCATCACAAGGCTGGGTGCTGTGGACTCTCCTTCGCAGTGCTCGTACTGGCTGTACGTGGTGGCCACTTCCTCAGTCAGACCGTAGGCCGATGAGATCTGGGACCGTTCTGGGGGGTCGAGGGTGTGCACACGACTCCGAGTCCACCCCACGAATGCCTCCCCAGCGACCTGCAGGCTTTGTGCGCAAGGCCGTCCATTACATGTGTTCTGGAGTGCTGAAGTTTTAGAAATCATGCAGGGCGTGGAAGGCTCAAGGGAGGAGAAGCCTTTTCCTATCAGAGGCTTTAGAGTTAAGAGCGCGCTTAGTCTTTGGAGCTTTGGGGAGGTGACTCAACAAAACGTGGCGAGGTTGAGTAAGTTCTGTGAAGATTCGCTCCGTGGGTCGTCAGCCGTTTGTCAGCGGGTTTAGAGCAAGAGGAGGGAAGGGAGCTGGCGAGGGTGTTTCGGAGTCGGGCTTGTCGCGGAGCCGCGGCCGGCCGGGAGGACGCTGCTGGCCAGCGCTGGGGGAGAGGGCGGGGGGCTGGGCGACTTCGGGTGTGGCCTGCGGTTCCCTCTGGGCCGTCCAGCTCTGGCCCGAGCCCGGGCGGTGCGCCGTGTCCGCCGGCCGCGCGGCCGCTCCCTGCCGGCGTCTCGGAAGTCGTCCTGCTCCGCTTTCAAGAGCCTGCTCGAGGCGCCGGCCACCGTCTTTCCGGAGAATCAGCCCGTTTTCTGTGCCGTGCGTTTTTCTGTTTTTCTAGCTACACTTGTTGCAACTCGCGGCACTGGTTTATTTACACACCGGTATTTCCCTGCTGGATGGGGAGCCCCTCTGGGACAGAGTCCTTGCCCCATTCGCCTTTTCTCCCTCGTGGTAGCTCAGTCACAAGCACATAGTAAACGCGTAAATAGCTGTGGTCGGAACAAACGAATGCAATGAGGGACAGGCGATCGCTGTGCCTCGGGGGGCCCGGGACACCACCTCTGACGTACAGGTGGTGGAGAAGCCTCAGGTGGGGAATGCCGGGGAAGGACAAAGGCATCATACAGGTAATCAAGGGATAGGCGGTGCATGCGGTAGGGGAAGTAGGGAAGGATTTGAAATTCTGAGACTGGCAGAAACATGGCGAAATTCTCTGAGAGTGAAAACAGGCGTATTTGAACATCATCTGGCAGCTCTGGCGGGAGGCGAGGCGACTCGGCATCAGTATGGCCGTGTAGGTTAGCACAGTGGGGACTAGTTCCATACCAGGTGGCTAATGGGTGCCATCAAAGAGTAAATGTAATTAATAACCGCCTTCGATCGTTAGGGCGTGGTAGTATTGAGTTACCTGACGTTGTTAAAATCAGAGAGGTTGGCTAGAAGCAATAGAGACTCTCGAATCCTGTGGACCGAGAGTAAATTGGTTCCGTTCCTTTGAAAAACAGTTGGCCAGCGGCCATTCAAGTGAACACACATGTATTTTTATGCCTCAGCAGTGTTAACCCTAAGAGTGGTGTGTGCGTGTGTGAACCAAAGGACACGTTTGAGAATGTTCCCAGTGGCGTTGGTCCCAATGGGTCTATACTGGAAGCAACCAAAATGTCTCTCAGTGGCAGAATGGGTGAATTTCAGTAAATTCATGCAATGAGCTTCCATGTAGCCATGAAAATTAGGGAGACACTGCAGCATGAAAGGACATGGAAGAATCTCACAAACGTAACGTCCAATGAGAGAAGCCAAGCAGCAAAGAATAGTGCACCATGAGAGTCGTCATTTCTACGAAGCTTAAAAACAAGGGGAGCTTTCGTGGCGGTAGAGGCCAGGAGATGGTTATCTTTGGGGGAAAAATAGGCTGGCCTTTGGGAGGGCACTTGAAAGGGCTTTTGGGAAGGGGAGGTTCTATTTCTTGATGTGGGGGATGAGGACGTGGATCTTTTACTTTTTGATAATTCATTGAAATGTGCACATAAGCCTTGTAACGTCTCTATATGTCAAACTGCAATAAAAGAGCTTACTTTAAAAATATAAATATTACGTATTTTAATAAGATGTGTGCCGTCAGTTTTCTTAATGTCATTTCTCTGTGAGAAACCAGTTCTTCGATGTCGTCAAAAGTTTTCTGATGTTTCTTTCCCCTCAAATAGTTTTCCTCGTGCATTTCCAAACGGGTTTTCAAACGATCGCTTTGCTATTTCTAACCTGTGTTTTACATTTGATATGCGTCTGTCACACCGATGTTTGCCTTTCAAAGGTTATTTCGTGGCAATGTTTTCCTGCCCCGACTTCCAGATTTTCTGACTCAAAGGGCACATGTTCGTCTCCCACGTTAATTTTCAATCGATCAACTCTTTTTTTTCCTCTTAAAGGATCGACGTGCATTTTAATCGGATGCCATTATAGATCTAGTGATGAAACGGTACCTTCTCATAGTTTAGCGTCTCTGTTTTCCGCCCAACTTATTTCTGGTTCTATTTCTTAGAACATCTGAACTTAATACCACGTAACCGAATATGTTTGATCGGAGTCAAGCAGAGCGGTGTCAAGGAACAAAGTTATGGTATGTTATAGCAAGAGATCAGATTCCATCACACTAAATAATCTGGGCTTCGTCTACAGTGACCTCTACAGAAAGCCGATGAAAGAGATTAATATTCTCGCTAGTCAGCAGTCTTTGGGTCTCAAAGTGATCGCATATCCTGTATTCTTACCAAATGTCTGCACTTACATTTGACTTTATTTTTTAAAAAATCATAACTTCATAATGATTGTCAAAAAATGAAAATTTCATTGACCGACTCGTTGAACATCAGCGGGGCGGTGGAGTGTGGGAATAGAAGAAGCGTGGGCTCGGGATCAGACTTCTGGGGTTCGAATCCGAGCCCCCGGAGCCACCGAGTGAACCCGAGTGGGTCATCTGTCCCTCTGGCACCTCGTTTCTTGGTAAAAATGGTCGCCGTGCAGAGGGAGAGTTATCCACGTACAGCACCCAGACGCCGCCCGGGGCACGGTGGGCACGCGCTCGGTGCCGGTGTTCTGCTGGCTTCGTTACCATAGTTCCACGGTGTTACAGCTGGCGAACTGTCCCTCAGGGCTGGGAGCGAAGGCCAGCGTGGAATGTAAATCCTCCGTGTGTGTGCGCGGCGCATGTGCATGTGTGTGTGTGTAGCAAGGTTCGTGTGACAACAAAAAGGACAATTTCAGTGATGGGGAGTGTGAAAAAGTGAATTTTTTGAACTTTAGCTACTTCCTAGAAAAGTCAATGTTACTTAAAGCTTTCTTTTTTATTTTCTTTTTTATTTTATTTTACTTCATTTTATTTATTATTTATTTTTCATGTTTTTATTTTTAGCTTTTCTTTTTATTTTATTATAGTGACATTGGTTAACAAAATCCAGTAAGTTTCAGACATACGATTTGACGCTGTACATTTCTCATGGTGTGTTCACTGCCCGCAGTTAGACTTCTCTCTGTCACCACATACTTGACCCCTTGTACCCCATCCTCCCTCCCCCTCCCCGCCCCCACCCTCGGGTAAGCACTAGCCCATTGTCCATGTCCATGAGTGTCTGCTTGTTTGTCCTGTTCGTTTGTTGCTTTTAGGTTTATATCCCACGTATAAGTGATATCACGTGGTTTTCAACTTTGTCTGTCTGGCTTATTTCGCTCAGCGTGATTATCTCGAGGCCCATCCATGTTGTCGCAAATGGCAGTATTTCATCTCTTCTTATGGCTGAGTGATATTCCATTGGGTATACGTACCACAGCTTCTTCATCCCATCTTCTATTGTAGGACACGTCGGTTGTTGAAGCTAGCATTTAAATAAGGGTTGTTGGCTGAAAGGCGTTACTCTTGGCAAGAGTGACTCCTGTTGATACAGTTCTTACGGTCATGTTTGGGGTAAAAGGACAGGCAGACTCTAATCATCATGAGTCCTGTGGAACGATTCCTTAATAATGGATCCTAGTAATTAATGTTTCATAATGTAACCAATAAAAACAAAAGGTGTCAAATCACATATTCCATTATGTTTACCCTAAACTCATGAGAAAGCGTGGCTAAGAGCCTCAGAGCTGGTTAACCCACCACTGAGCACAGATGCATGTGGGAGCCCAGCCAGGACCAGGAGAAATCCCAGCAGATCCATAGTCTCAGGGAAAATAAAATTTTTTATTGTTTAAGCCACTGAGTTTTTGGTGCAGCTTGTTACAAAGCAGGAGCTAGCTGATGCAATCAGTTCTACCTTTAAGGGCTAAGAGGCTTTGTCTTTTTAAAATCTTTTTAAAATACTGTTATTTTTTAAAGGATCAAGCGTATCAAAAATATGTGAATGACCATCACTCAGCTTTAATAAACCCCAATTTTCTCACATTTGATATTTTTTAAATGCAGTAACACATTGCAGATACAATTGACGTCTCCCTGGCGGATACCGCGATCCCATTTTCCTTCTCCTCCTCCTCCGGAGGTAAACAAGCCAGATTTTGGTATTTATCGTTCTCATACGTGCTTTTACAACTCTAGTGCACATCAGTCTTTATTTTGCATGTTCTAAAACTGCTAAGTCTTATCACATAGTACATAATAGTTGGCCATTTTACCTCATCATCGTTTTTGAGATGTAGTCAACACACATGCTTTGTAATCATTTTAACAGCCAAATACTACAAATATACCACAATTTATTTATCTATTTTTCTAGTAGACATTGGTTCTCAGTTTTTACAATTAAAAACGATACTGCAGGGAACCTGTGTACGTGTCTCCTTGAGCACACATACCAGGAATCCCTATAGAATTTAATGCCCAGAAACTGGGTTAGTGCATAACCATCTTCAAGTAAACGAGCTGTCTCCAGACCACTCTCCAAAGTATAACTTAAAGTTCACTGCCGCCAGCAAAGGTGAGCGCGCATGGCTCCAGACCCAGCAACGGGGAAGTGTCAGGTTTCCTCATTTCATTTGATATTTGCCCATTCGATGGCAGCGAAATGGTACCAGTGTTGTTTTAAGGTGTAACCCTTTGATTCCTGGTGAGATGAAGCATCTTCTCATGTGAATGGCTACTGGGGGTCTTCATCTGTGAATTGCCCATTCATATCCTTTCTTTGATCATTTCCTTGATTTATACGGAATCCTCTGCCAATTACCATGGCTTGGAAACATAAGTTTGAATTTTACTGCACACGAATGTATCAATCTTTCCTTTTTGTACTTATGTCGACTCCAGTGCCATATTCTTTGCTTTTCTAAAGGTTTCAGTTCTCCTTTTCAGTTATAGATCTTTAATCCATTCTTCCTAACTTAAGGGGTCTGCAGAAACCGGCAGTACAATTCGTGCTTACACCTCACTTATCTTTTGTGACAGGTTACTTTCGTCTTTCAAAAATGATACATATATATATTTTTTACCAGGAAGTTGATTTTGATCTTGTTGTAGATATTCTAAGTACCTATCAGCTATATTACAAGTATTTATGTACTGCATTTCTCTAAGAGTTTCAGAAATAGCAATTTCCCTTGCATTATCTTTGAATCTTAGACTGTTAACCTCATCTACTCTAAAATTAATTTGATATTTTAATAAGAACGTCTTAATCCTAAAGAATAGGTTTCATATTTTAACAAGTTATTATAGTTGCATACAATTCATGTGATTCCGATATAAGCATGAGCATTAAATCTCATTCCAAAACACAGTGAAGTATACCAGACTTCCAATATTTGAATGTGTATTTTATACCCTTTGCAGGTTAAATAAACCCTCATGGATGTAAGTATAGTATACATGGCAAAAGTTAGCCCAAACAACTGAGAATATTTCAACATTAAATATAAAGCAGAAATGACTTTTTAACCATACTCGAGTGGTATATGCAATTTAAATAAATGACAAATATCTGATATGGCTATAAAATGTTCATAATAAAAGATTTCCTATCAAATATCAGTAAGCTTTTATATATCTATTCCTCATACACATAGGTTGTTTTTACAGCCATTCTTTATTGCCTCTTAAAGGATCAAGCATCATAATCAGACATTAAGAGTTTTAAGTAGATTCACTGGTATCCAGATAGTTTAATGTACCTACATATCTTTCATATCAGAGCATTCCATGTAAACGTATGGCTGAACTCCCATTAAAATGGTTGCCACTTCCTAGGGACTTAAAATCAGTGGAGATTTCGATTCACTTTAAATATATTCTGAGTATGTATTCTGAGCTAGGCATTAAGGATAAGAAAGTTATGCTGCTTTCATGGAGTTTACCATCTAGCAAACAACATAAGAATAATGTATTTTACGCTCCCCTTTGCCGCGTTTTTTAACATTTTTGTAAGTTGATTTTATTAACCATTTCTGACGTGAAAAGTCAACTTCCATCTTTAATTTGAAGAATCATTGGCCTTCGTACACAAAAGCGAAGTTTCGCCATTTACTGTACATCCAGGACGGTACTGCACTCAGGCGTTCTAAGGCTGGGAAAGAAGTTTCTAGAAGGAAACTCGGATCTAGTTGCTTTTACTTCTCTGACACCAGATGAATCCAACTTCTAGCTGGGAAGTTGAGTGACAGAACCAGTGACACCCCTATGGCCCCCTCATCAGCTTTTACGCATTCCTACCGAGAACGTCCCCATCCGAGCCCACGCGACTCTTAGGGCGTCCGCAGCAGTTGTCACAGGGGCGCTCGCGGTGCCACTTCTGGGCTGGCACCCAGGGTGCCGAAGACCCAGCCCTGCCTGCCTGAGCAGATTCCCTCTCCCACCAGCCCGCCTCCAGCGGGAGAGAGCGAAGCTTTGTCTTTAAACATTAGCGACAAGTCCTCACGATGCTCGGACTCTGCAACCTCTAACCAGATACGTGCCATCTGGCGCCAAGTCTCTGTCCTGACTCTTGCCTGGCGTCTGGCGGTCGACTTGGCATCAGCTCTTTCTTGTCCATAGCTCTGCCTGGGTGTCGTATGATGGACATCATTCTTCCCTGCCTCTGAACTCCCAGCGTCCTGCCCGTGGGTGGCGCTGCTGGCTCTGCTCCCCCAGAATTGCTCCTGGGAGCTGGAAGGAGCCTGTGGTGGCGTCCACACCGGGGAGTCAGCAGTTCTCATTCAGGGACAGTTTTGCCACCAGGCCGACTTTGGCAGTGTCGGGAGACGTTCGTAGTTGTCACAGCTGGCGGAGGTGGCGCCATTGGCATTTCTTGGCGCGCGGCTCCAGGTGCTGCTCAGCATCCTACGGCGGCCAGAAAGCTCTCCTACCACAGAGCATCAACCCGCAAGATCATCGGGGCTGCTGGGACGGAGGAAGCCCAGTCTCGGTCTGTCATGAGGACGGTGTCCCCGACAGTGGCATGTCCTCTCCAACAGCTGTCCTCAAGTTGCCATGTCTCTGTGTCCCAGCTGTTCTTACAGGGAGTCTTGGGGGCAAAGGCTCCCTCTCTCCGATAAGCTGCAGTTCGTCCACCTGAGCCACAGATCCTCAAGAAGCAGGTGTCTTCCCCTGCTCTCGCGTGGGCTGGGAACCATTGGAGCTAACACTTACAGGTGTGCAGCGAGACGAAGGGGGTCGGGGCACGTGGCCCAAGTGAAGACGACCCCGGGCTGAAGACCACTGCCTTCAGAGGCTCGTGTGTCTGAGCCGTCAGACAGCCAGCTGCTGCCCGGGTGGCAGGTTCTCAGGTCACGTCCAGAGGCTGTCACATTCTGGCCGTCGGGTGCCCAGTTCTGCTGGGACGCTCATGCATGCGGGGTCCAGTGACATCGCTCAGGGCTCTGAAAGAGCAAACGCAGTCTGAGGATCACGATCTGTCCTTCCGGCCCGCCCTCCACGGCGCCACCTCCCCCCCCCCCGCCCCCCGCGGCGCTGCGGAGCGGGGGGAGGGGAGGATCTAAAGGGAAGCCTTCACCGAAGTGGAGAACATGGAGGGACTCTTGGCTCTTGGGGTTTCGGCGGCTGAGCGCCTGGATTAATTCCTGTCGCGGCGACTCCGCTTTCTGATCCATGAACTGACCGAACGCCCCAGATGAGTCGTGACAGTCGGAATGATTGGCATCCCTGGCTCTCGGCAGAGCCCTTTGGGGTGGGGTGTGCCTCATCCTGGTGGAGGGACGTTGCAGCCACAGCGGCAGCGAGTCCCTCTGCGCTCTCTTCCCCAGCGGGATTTGGGTCCATTCCTCCTCCAGGGGGTGGGCAGCAGCTGGCGTTAGGGCCCCTTTTCTCTAACCTATGAGAAGAACTTGAAGGACGTGAAATTCTGTTCCTGTTTTGTTGTGGGGCGGGGATGAGGGTGTCTTATAAAAAACAGAAAAAAGGAAGAAGCAAGAACGTTTGTATATTTCCGCGGGACATTCACATCGAGTTCTGATACATTAAGCAATTCCTAGACAGAAATTTGGAAATGCTTCCAGCTGTTTAATTTTGGCCGCTTCCGTGGAGAGAAGGGTGGCAGGAAGCAGGAGTGTGTCAGCCATCCGCCCGGGGGGTGGCGGTCACCTCTGTGACAAGGGCCAGCTCGCCCTGAGCAGCAGGCCGGGGCGCCGGACGTCGCGTCCTGGGTGCACTTCTAATGGATGCATCAGGAGATGGCACATGAGCGTTTCCATACCCGTGGTGGCCGGCTCTTCAAAAATTACCTGGAATCGAAACGGAGAGAGGCATGTTCTGCATCTATGTTGAGTTTTATTCACAAGGGCAATATTAAAATTTACCGATCGTTGGAAATATTTCCAAACTTCTGCAGAAAGATGGAAGGAGAGGGCTAATCAAGGGGGGGAAACACGGTTTGGGGGGAGAACCCAGCTACTTTCCGCAAAAGTGAGAACATGCTCAAGCGAGTAGTCCTCTCACAGTGCGACTGGCAACTAAATAAAAGCTCTGTGCCGCGTGCCCCCTGCGGGAGGAGTTCCCGTCTCAGTGATGAGGTCCGGGCCGGGAGGGATTGCGCCCTGGGCTCCCATTCCTGTCCGAGGAGTGCCGCAGACACGTGGAGGAAGGGCGCTGAGCGTGGATCTCTAGAACTCGCCTTCGCGTGCAGACACATGTGGGAACGATCTGTATCCTGGATGTTGGCGGCGCCTTTGTTCCTTTCGCTGCGTAAATGCTTCGGAGCCGAGCGCGTGTGGGGGGCTCGGCTCAGGGCGCCGCACCGAGAGACGAGAACGATCCCTCGTGTCCCCTGCAACTCCGGAAGCGTCTCCCCGTTTTTCAGCCCCTTCCCACTTGTGACGTTTCTTCTCTAGCTGTTGTCACTGTCTCTTTGAGTCCCTTCTGGAAAGTTGCACTCATAACTTTTAAAATTAAAAAGTCATCGTGACGTTATGACGTGCATTTTTAGGTTAGCTCTTAACATCTGTTTTCCATAAAAGACGCTTCTGCAAAGTAAATTTGGGAAGGTTTTATTTAATAATAATGTGTTTGAAAACCCACTGGCAAAGCCCATAGTCATTAAAAATGAATCGTAGGAAGACTGTGCCGCTGGGAAGTGACAGGTTCTGCCTTGGGACTAGATGGAAGGCCCCACGTGGCTTCAGGGAAGGACGGATTCCTAGCTAGATTTGTGGGGGAGCAACTTTGGGCTTCAGCAGTCATGACTTCGGGAGAAGGAGGCGGACCGGTCTGGAATTTCCATTTTCGGGATGACATAGTGGAGGGAATGCGGGAATAACCTCACCGCCGTCCGCCAAGCCACACCTCACCGTGGCGTCCATACGCGCGGTCCACTGGTTCACCCTCGGAACGTTTGCTGCGAATTCGAACTCCCCAAATATCTTTTGATTTGTCATCCCTGTACCGCGATGCTTCTCGGGGGTCAGCTTCCTCAAGCCCGCAGCTGGCTCCCGTGAGTGCCAGGTCCTTGTCCTTGCGGAGTTGTCTAGGCAGGAAGGGGTCCTTCCCCCCCGTGTCTGCTCCTCCCTGGATGCCGGGTTCCTGCTCAGGCTCCTGGTGCCTGGCGAGGATGCCGCGCTCTCTCTGGAGCTCAGCAGACAGCTGGGCGTGGGCCGCAGCCCCTTCCTCTCATCAGCCTGGCCTCTCAAGGCCCCTGGTCACCACCACACCTGGTTTTATACAGGTGTCTTCCCTGAAGAGCTGGAGTGAGTTAGGATGGGAATGCAGGAATGGAAAGGTTAAACCTCGATTCCAAGTAGGACAGTCACCAGAAGGTTATGGGAACATCTAAGGGGTTTGACCCTTTCTGAAGGGGTCCGCCATAAACCGTCCCCCACGGACTCCTCTGCGCCCCCGTCCAGTGTGTGCCGACCATAAAAACTTCTTTTACCACAAGGAGTTGCTGCTGGCTTTTGGGGAGCCCTCTCTGTCCCCATGCACCCTCCTCCCTGAGCAGTCCTCACAGCTGAGACGTCGCGTCGTGGCTGACATGGTGGAGCTTCGGCAGTGTGGTCAGTGCTGGCCAAACTGGCACAGAGTCCCCTTCTTCCTCACTGAGCCCAAAGCAGTTCTTGGGGGGCAGCGGGGGGATTTCACAACATGTGATGGGCCAGGAGGAGCACGGACCCTCCGTGGCCTCTCACCCCGTGAGTGCCTGCTTGCCGTTCCTTTTCTATCCTACGGGCTGGACCAAGCTCACAGGGGGTCTCCCAGGGGCCAACACTGTGGCTCAGGGACCAAACACCCGGGGTCTGAAGCTGGCGGCCTTGATCGGCTTGGCCAGCAGGGAGGCGTCAACATGTCTAGACGTGAATGCCTGTCCGTAGGAGGTCCCCTCCCCAGCTCACTGAAGTCCTCGCCACTCCCTGTCCACTTCCCTGCTGACTTTACCTTGTTTCCTAAAATCATTCGAGTCTGTGATCAGATGGAGGAGGGAAATGAGGCCTCGATGCCCCCTAATTTTCCACACACCTCCCCCCTCCACGACGTCTGGGAATGTGCTGTTATGCTCAGCAGGTCTGGATGTCTGTCAGGTTGTTGGGACGTCCCAGAATCGGTGTCCCCTTGGCACACACGGTGTTTCGGAAGGACTGTTACCGTGTGAACAACCCAGAAACCCACGTCCTGGGCATGAGGGGCTTCTGCCTGAAGATGACTGATTTGGCCTGAAGACCGGGCGTTGATGGAATCACATAAGAGGTAAGACCGATGTATGACCTTCAGAGATCTTCCACCTTGACTTAGAAATGGAAAACGAGCAGTCGAGGGAGACCGACCGGCGCCTCGGACAGAGTGGACCTGGCGTCTGTGCCGGATCCTCTGACCCCAGATCTGCGGCGGTCACCTCTGTACCCAGAAGACCTTCTAGCGTCGACTCAGACCCAACCCGAACCCAGCCGAACTCTGGGTCAGGAGTGAAAATAATTTTTAAAAAAGAAGAAAAGCAAAGCCCCAGGGCAGCGACATGCCCCGCAGCTTGGAGAGCAGCGGTGAGCTCCGAGTCAGACTTGGAGATTCCGCTCTGGCCCCCATGTGTGACCCAGAGCGGGAGATGGGACCCCACGGTGTCGGCTTGAGGGGCGGGTGCTGGGGAGTCAGAGACGAGAGGGCCAGCCGTTTCTGGACTTCTAGATTTCGGAAGTTTGTTTGAAGACAGCCACACGGTGGTTTTTCCTGACGAGTGTCATGTCGCTCACATCCCACTTTGCCAAGGGGGGTGTCGGAAACAAAGCAAGACTAGTACCGCCCTTGAGCGCTACGATTTCGTAATAGAAAGCACTTTTTAAAACTAAAGTGGATAGATGTAACAGCAAAGTGAGAACAGTTCCTCCAGAGGAGAAGAGCTGGCCCGTTTACATCAACAAGCTAAGAAACTAAAGGACATAGTTTAAAATATCAGATGCAGAGAAAACGCATTACACAATTTTGTGATATCTTTTGCTTTTACAATAGTTTTGTCAAATTGGGGGAATATGTATTTGACGCTGTACAGTTACCCACCTCATCTGCGTGGTACTTCGTACCACAGTCACTGTCGAGAATTGGGGTGGTGTGGCGTTCTGATAGTATTTTAACCATTTGGGATGTTCCCTGCAATCTGACAGGAGGCAAAAACCCAGCCCGTTTCCCGAGAGAGGGGCTTCTCCTGCTCTCCTCGTACGGGGCTGGGAGAAGCAGGCCAGGTGCTCAGGGGACGGGGGCCTGAAGGGGCGCTCTGTCTGGAGCCCCATGGAGGACGTGCCAGAGAGAGACGCGGGGGCCCAGGGAAGGGCTTGGGGGCAGCAGAGGCCTGGTGCAGTGGGCGAGGGCCTGGGGCTCGGAGGCGGGCGCCCAGGTTGCCTCCAGGATTTCCACGTGTTAGTTTCAAACTCAGGACAAGTTACTCTGCCACCTGATTCTTGTTTCTTCATACGTGAACTGAAATTGGAACAGTTCTACCTCCTTGGGTTGCAGTGAGGGTTACCTGGGCGGAAATGCCTCTGAAGTTTGGGACCGGTCTTGACGTGCCATAAACCCTCCAAAGATGGCTGCCGTCGTTATCAGGACAGAACGCTATCCGACAGATGGATGATTAATGGGATTAGTGGGTGACTTAATGAATGACGGGGCACCAGTGAGTCTTAGGATTAGCTGTGGTGTTTCCTCAAGTCAGTGTGGTTGTGCCTGACAGATAGTGTGACTTGTCATCTTTTGACTGTATTATTTCTTCCAAGTTAATTAACAATTTTTTCATGCGCTGGAATTAAACTAATCAATCAACCTGAATGGTCGTGGGTTTGCAGTCTGAAGGTGGGATAAATTTACAGGTGAAATTTAATTTCTGGACATATCTGTACTTATTTGCATTCGTGTATTTCAATTTTAGATAGAAAAATCCCAAAGTTGTTGTAAGGCCAGTGGAAAACAGAATGCGTGAGAGCCATTCAAAAATACCTCATTGAATATCCAAGTCCAGCCCACTCACTCCGCTGCTTAGAAGATGGGTAGAAAGAAGTTATAATA
Organism: Rousettus aegyptiacus; assembly: GCF_014176215.1. NCBI lineage: Eukaryota > Metazoa > Chordata > Mammalia > Chiroptera > Pteropodidae > Rousettus > Rousettus aegyptiacus. Next base: position 107,958,202 of record NW_023416311.1, read on the forward strand.
AGAGTTTTGATTTTCGAATTATTATTATTTTTGTTTTTATGCTGGCTTGAGCAATGGGCTTTTTCAAAAGGGAAAATGATTATGAAAACGACAGTCCGTGGCCATAGATGTGATTCTCTTTTCGTTGGTGTGAAATATTCTGGAGGATTCTTCCTCTGACCCAGCTAATGGTGACTGTCCAGAAAATAAAGCGTTAAACAGCTGGGTGTGAATTACGTTGCTGTGTCTGTGTGCCCATTGCTGTACCGTTGCTGAGCTCTGAATTACGTGGAACATTTTGGGAAAAATCGCAGGAAATATTTTCTTTTTTTTTTTTTTTAAGGCCACAGTACAATTAAAAGTATTTATAAGCCTGGGAACAAAAACGAGTATACATAGTTACTTTTATTGATCTAGAGAAAGACTAGGTAGTATATTAATATGTTTATATGCATATGTAGCTTTGTTATATGGTATAGTCTACACATTTGAAGTCAGCAGAGTCAAGGTTATTTGCAATCACTTTATTTCTGTTGGCTTTCCTTTTCTGCCCTGAGCATGTGTCCACACTGGACATTTAGTCTTTGGTCATTGGGTTTGTTAACAGTGGAGTAATCATGACACTTGGGTCGAGTCACTTTTTTCCCAGGACGTGTTCTGTTGTGGGCGGGGACCACGTCTTGAACATATTAAAATGCTCAGTGCGTTTCGGTGCAGCTACTTACCCACAGAAAACGCTTGACGGCTGTCGAACTGACCAACCACTATCAACTCTTCTCCTTTGGGCACCATTTTGGGCACAGGGAGAATTTCAGGTGGCACTTTTTCACACAAGAGAGGAAGGTCGTGGGGTCCACTTCCTCCCATGGCTCCTGTGTGTCTTGCTGGACACGCCCCGCCAGCCGAGTGCGAGCCGTGAGGGAGGACGTGGAGCGACTCTCTCGTTGCTTGAGCAGAGAGTGAGCCGGGGCTGGGGTCCTCACGTCTTGTCCAGCATGCGGTTAAGTCAGGCAGAGCGGGCGCTGTGGTGTGATTTAAGAGGTGCCAGGAAATTATTCTTTATTTAGATCTTCCTGTGAGGGGTGCCCGTGGCCCTGGCCGTAGGCAAACGGGATGCGGATGCAGATGCAGCCATCCTCTGAAGCTATGGCTGTCCTCTGTCCCACCTCGGAAGGGGCAGGGTCCAGCAGAGGCACACCCCAGGCCTCTCCAGGCTGAAATCATCTTGAGCTATCTGGGGAAGCCAAGCCTCCCGACGCACCCCCTCCCGCCCCAAGACGCCAGAGGGATAAGCAGGCTGTTGTAGACCGAGCCATAGGTCTCCCAGAAAGAGGGACCAGGCCAGAGTCGTCAATGTGCGTCCTCTGCCCGCAGCAGGCGTGGACGAGGGTGCCAGGCAGTGGGGAGAGGGTGAGCAAGGAGTGCCCGGGGTTCCGGAGCCGCCAGCCCGCAAGGCCGTCAGAGCGGTGAGCGCGGAGCCGGCGGCCGCCGTATAGCGGGGCGAAGGCGGCCGATTCCAGGAGGAGGGTGCGGGGCCGGCTGCGCTACTGCCGTGGAAAGAGCGTGTGGCAACCAAAGCAGTGTCTGGCGACGGAGCGACAGGTCAGGCGCCGTTATTTCCCCGCACAGCGGGGCCGTGTTGTGAGGTCCTTCAGCGTTTCACCTTGCTGGTCACAGCCACCCTGGCTCCGGGTCCCAGGCAGCTTGGCGCCCCTCTCTCCGTGTGTAGCACTGCCCCCTCCCCCCGCCTCCCCCCCATGGGGATCTTAGCTCAAAGTCTCCTGTCTGTGCCCAGTCTCTTCTGTCTTTCCGGAAGTCCTCGGTTTCTGGTTCATCAAGGGGAGGCCTTTGTAAAGATCGCGTTGATGGGTTTGGCTGGTTTAATATATAGAAACTGTACATCGAAACAATTTTGGAGAAACGATTTTCGGATACGTACTCCTCATCAGCTATGTGGTTTCCAGATGTTTTTTTCCCCCATTCACTAGGCTGTTTGAAACGCTGCTTTCACTCTTTCTGGGGGAAACGCCCAGCTGTGGGGTTGCTGGATCGCACGGTGGTTCTATTTTTAATGTCTTGAGGAAACTCCATGCTGTTTTCCATAACAGCCGTACCGTTTCGCATGCTAGCGGATTCTTAATACACCTCTTTATCCCTCGGAACAGGGAATTATACGACAAAAATATGCAAAATGCTCTGCAGCCTGACGCAGGACGGGGCCCCACAGGAGTCATTTCTTTTCCTCCTCAGCTGCTTCTCACAGGGGAAGTGACAGCCAGTCGCCCACAGATCGAGGGACCTAGCGCTCTGCCTTGGGTCAGGCCCAGACCCGACTTCGACACTTAATAGCAGCAAACTTTGGCCTCAAACCCATTGTTTATTCCTTTACCTAGACATAAGTGCAGCAAACAAATGACAGTGAAACATGAGGCGGGAAATTGACTTATCCTTTGAACCTAATGTTATTTGTCTTTAGCAAGTAAACGGACTTGGAGGAGGCCTGTTGGCTCCTGATGGAGGGGCCAGTCCCTCCTGGTGACCGGGCTGCACCTGGCGGCTCTCCTTTACCATCGGGTGGCCCTTTTTGGAGCCCAGGGGACCCCATGGGGGGCCCGCCTCCGGCAGGCGGTTCTCCTTGGATGTGGCATCGCTCGTCCACGCGCATTTCAACGCCAGGTCACCACATCTCACTGAGCTCTATTCTTTCCCCTGCGCCTACGTGTTTGCTAGATCTGGGCCAAGGACCCCCGAGGCCCGCTGCCCAGCGAGTACTGTGTGGTGATGCTTCGGGAGGAGCCGGGGGCCCGGGGAGGGGCCGCGGGAGGGGCTGAGGTGAGCACCTCCCCCCTGTGCAACCGGCTCCCTGCCTCGAGGTGTGGGAGGGACAGCGAACCCCGCCTGGCAGCGCAGGGCGAGGGCGCAGACGCCCCTCCCGCTCCGCGACTCGTGGGCCCCGCACATGCCTCGGACCACGTGCGCTCCGCGCCACGTCCGGGGTCCCGCGCTCCCTCACGGGCCGGCTTGGCTGCGTGTGGCTGGGACGAGGTTAGCTGCTGGCCGAACGTTGAATCAGGTTCCCTTTCCTCCCCGCCAAGCCGCGCAGTTCGCGCCAGCGCTCCGTGGTAGCACGGCCCCTTCCTGGGACACACGCTTGCTGAGCGGCCACGATGCGCCCGGCGCTGTTCCAGGCCTTTGATTGACAGCAGCGGTGGGAGCAGACGGCCTCGCCGCCCTCCGCTTGCACGAATACGGGCGAAGTCGGAAATGCCAGGGACTGGTGGGGACGTCAGTAAACAGTGAGCGGTGTCCGCTGGGGTAAGCGTCGAGGCGTGGTGGGGACAGTGGCCAGCTGGAGCGAGAAAGCACACCTAAGGGGGACACCGGCCTTCCGCGCGCCTGGGGGAGCGCTGGCCCTTTGCATTGCATTTCAGGAACAGTGGAAATCTGGGTTTTTAGCATGCACCGTCTCTTGTTTCTTAAATGTTTGGTGACTAGCTCAACACGTTTTGAAACAGTCTTCAGCCCCCAGATCCCCAAACAGAAAAACAGCCACAATTAAAAAAACTGTCTCTGCCGGATTGTGCCCCTGGCAGTCCGGCTGTGGCTTCTGGGCTCCGGGTTAAGCCACGGAAACGGGCTTTATGCCGTCAGGTGGCCAGCGGGTGAAGAACGTGGTCCTGAGAGGCAGCCGCGGAGCTCCGCCTCCCGCCGCCCAGGTGCCCAGCGGCCTCGGCCGCTGCCCCTCCTTCCCCGCCCCCACACGGGCGCCCAGGCCGCCGCCCCGGACGCGGCCAGGCGCGAAGCGTGACGCAGGGCTCTTCCCGTGGTGACTCGGGCTCGGGGGCCGGCGCGGCGGGACCGTCCTTCCTGCAGCCCGAGCTGCCCGCCCCTTCGTCCTGCCTCCTCCTCCCCGTCCTCCCACAGCCTGCGGCCCGAATGGCGGCCTGCGCCTCTCCCCGCCTCTTTCCCAGGGGGTCTCATCGAGCCCTGGGCGGCCTGGACGGACACGAGGCGCCAGGAGCGCCCATCGAAAGGGGGCCCCCTTCCTGGGCCTGGTGCCCTTGCTGCTTGTTTCCTATTGGCTTTTTTCTTTTTCTTTTTTTTTCCTGGCTTGTTACTTGACGCCTGAAGAGCTCCAGAGGCAGCCACCCTGGGGAGAGGAGCGGCGGGCAGGGGGGTCAGCCGGGGTGGGAGGGGGCGGCAGGCGAGTGGGGGCCGCCGACCCCAGGCCTCCGTGCTAGGGGCCGGCGCCAGGCTAAGGGGCGGAGGCGGTCTGGGCGGTGGGCTGCCACGGGCGGGCGCTGTGCCTCCCGGCAGAGGGCAGTGGAGGCCTCCGCCCCAGCAGCCGGCTTGGGCACCTGAGTGCTCGAAGGTTCGATCGAGTGTTCACTTTTTCCTTCAAAGGCAATTCCATCATGGTCTCTGTGCGTTTCTGTTTTGGATCCCCGACCTGCCTGGCTCGCTTCCTTCCTCCCCTGCTGCCAGCCCCTTCACTTAAACCTTAGGCAACACGCTCAGGCACACGCGTGCAAGCACGCGCACACCCTCACACGCACTCATGCCCTCACCCCCACACCCCCAAACCCCCACACCCTCACACCCCGACACCCCCCACACTCACACCCTCACACGCACTCATGCCCTCACTCTGACACCCCCACACCCCACCCCCCACCCCCCACCCCCCACATTCACACCCTCACTCGTCATACCCTCACCCCTCCTCACCTCTAGCCCCGCAACGCCCCACACCCCACCCCCCCCCCCCCCCACCCCCACACCCCCACACCCCCACACCCCCACCCCCCACACCCCCCCCCCCCCACACCCCCCCCCCACCCCCCCCCCACCCCCCCACACCCCACCCCCCCACCCCCACCCCCCCCCACACCCCCCACACCCCCCCACACCCACACCCCACACCCCACACACCCCCACCCACCACAACGCCCTACCCACCCCCATCCACACCCACCCACCCACATGCCACCATCACCCTCCCCACCACGCCACATACCCCCCATCACCCTCCACCTCATCCCCCTCACCCCCTCCCCCCTACACCCACATACTCCAACACTTCCACACCCCGCACCACCGCACCCCCCCCACCACCACACGGCCATCACACTCACTCAATACCCTCACACATTCTCGCCGCAACCAACCCTTACACCCACACCCCCACAACCCCAACCCCCCCCACCCCCTACACCCCGCCCACCTCCCCCCCCATTAAACCCTAAACACACCCGCAACCCCCTCACAACGCTCACTCATACCCCCCCCAGCCCTCCACACAACGACTACCCCCACACACCTCCCCCGCAACACCCCCACCCCCACCGACCTCCCCACATACACACACCACCACACCCCACAACCCCTCACACCCAAACCCCCCACCCCCCCAACCCCACAAAACCCCACCCCCCCCTCACCCCCTCACCCCCTCACTACTCTCCCCCCCACACCCCACCACCTCCCTACACCCCCACCCCCACACCCCCCACCTCACACCCCACATCACCACACCGCCCCACACCCCGCACCCCTCCCAACCCCCTCACACCCCCTCACCCCCTCAACCCCTACCACCCCCCCACCCCCACCCCCCGACACCCCCACACTCACAACCCCATACAGCACCCACCTCCCCACACTATCCCTCACTCACACCTCACTCCCCACACTACACCTCCACACCCACCAATACCCCATCAACCCGACCCACGCCCCTTCCCCACAACCCCCCACCACCCCAACCCCACACCACCAACACCCCCTCACGCCCCCCACTCCCACCCCCCAACCCCCCATACTCACACCCCCCCCACACTCACATCCCCACACCCCCCACCCTCACACGCACTCATATCCTCACCCCGACACCCCCACACTCCCACCCTCACACCTTCAAACATACCTCCACATACTCACACCTTCACACCCCCAACACTCACACCCCCACACCCCCCTCACAGCCCACACCCCCACACCCCACACCCCCACACCCCCCACACTCACACCCCCACACCCCTTCACTCACACCCTCAAACACTCACCCACACTCTCGCCCCCTCCCATACACACACACACACACACACACACACCCACCCCCCCAGCTCAGGTCCCCGGAAGTCCACGGCATGCTGGATCAGCGGTTGGACTTGGGGGCGATACGCAGTAGGATTGTCGATTTACTGTTTCACGACAGCGCACGGGCACTTTGGGTTCCTTTATGCCGATGTTTTTCAATGCATTTTTATTCAGTATTTCGCTGAATCCTGAGGGAGGCAGGAGTTACGACCCTTGCGGCGGTGGCCGTGACTCAGGCATCAGCCCTCGGGCGCCGGCACCCAGGGGCTGGCCTCCAGATGGCATGGTGGCTGATGGCAGCTGAAGCCCTGTATTCCGTTTTGTGGAAGAAGTAACTAGCAGCCGAGGTCTCTCACGGGCAGCTCTCATCCGGTCTCCGGGCATTGCTTTGCTGGCGCGTGTGCGACTCAGAACAGAATTGCTTTGAAACCAAAACGGCAGACACTCCCCAGTCAGATGGCGACAGATCTATGGCCCGCAGAGAGCAGCCTGCAGCAATCAATGGGGCAGAGTCGTCTGGGGCACTTACATCAACCTGAAAAAAAAAAAATTACCTTAGAAAGAATGCTGAGTTTTCAGTTCTTAAATGAAGATGAACCCACTCGATGAAAAAACAAAACGCGGTTTGCGAATGAGAGTCCGTCTGCTGGCTGGCAGAGAGTTCTCGTGTTTGCTTTTGTGTGAATTCTTCTGTGGCGTGCTTTCTCGCCTGCCTTGACCGTGTGGTGATTCCAGTTCAGGTGACATATGACCGAAGGTTTGTTTTGGGGGCCAATGGGAGTGGCTGACATGAGACCCGGCTGCTGGGAGGTGGCGGGTTAATTGTCCTTGATAGACAGAAAAAGGCCATTATCATGAACGGGTTCTTGGACTGGGAGGGAATTGGTAAAAAAAAAAAAAAAAATCGTTTAAGGAAAGACTATTATTGTTCACACACATGACACTTTAAACACAGCCGTTCAACCCACCTGCCTCTCAGTGACTGAGCCCCGAAAGCCAACAGCCGACCCCACTTCACACACCTGATTGTACAGGATGGATCTGCAGCTTACCTGCTGCCTGCCAATTCTTCTTTTCATTCTAGAAGTCCAAGACTTCCTAAGAGATATTCACTTTGGTAAACTAGTTTTTCTCGTTTTATTTTGAAGCGTAATGTAACACACAGAAAGCGCGTGTGCTCTGGATGAGCTGTTGTTGAACACGAGCCGAATTAACAGTTTAACGAGCCAAAGAGAGAGAGAGAGGCCTCCGAGGAAACCAGCCCCGTCAGAGCTTCGACGTCGGGCTCTAGAACTGTGAGGAAGTCATTTCTGCTGTTTGCGGCCCCCGGTCAGTGGTGTTTTGTGACAGCAGCCAGAGCAGACTACTGCGTCAAAGTTATTCTCATATGGTGTGATCTGAAATTTCCTCTTTTTCATTCTGGCGCTTAGCATTTAAAGTAAGCTGGAATTTGTTTCTGTTTGGGGCGTGAAGCCAGGGTTCGACGTCGTCTTTTCCCTGTGGAAGCCTAAGCATCTCGACGCGAGTTTTTGAGAAGTCCGAGTTCCCCCACTTCCTCGCGTCCACGTGGGCATGTGTGTGTGTGTTTTTAGGCCACACATTCTGTTCCACTCATCGCTTCGTGTGTATCTGCACCAAGGCCGATGTGTCTTCGTTACTTCGGGGTCGCCGTGAGTCTTGATACCCGGTCGAGCCAGCCTTGTACCTCATTCTTCTCCATTAGCGTCTCGGCTGCTCTTGGACCCGGCATTTCCATCTGTGTTTCGGAATCAACTTGTCAGTTTCTACTCACGTGCACAGCACGCGTGACTCGCTGGTATTGCGCCAGGGGTCGAATTCAGTCTAATTCATTTGAGGAATTGACATCTTTAAAATCTCGGCTATTTTATTCCGTGAACATGGTACAGTCACTTATTCAATTAAGTCTTTCGATAAAGTTTAACGATTTTCTTTGAAGAGGTCTAGTACACATATTTATTCCTAGCACTCTATATTTTTTATGTTATTGTCAATGGTATCAATGTTTAAAAAGTTTTTATTTATCGTAACGTTTATTTCCATACATATAAAACTGACATAGGTAAGATTGATATTTTATAACTTTATCGAGGTATAATTGACGCGTAGTATGCGGTATGTATTTAGAGTCCACAGCTTGATCAGTTTCACTGTATGTATGTAACCGTGAAACCATCTCCACAACTACCGCACACGATTCTGTCATGCCACTGTCTCCGGAGTCCCTCCTCTGTCCCTGTCCCCAGGCAATAGCTTACGAGTTTATTAGCTGTACATATTTCTTCTTTGGTAAAGTGTTCAAATCTTTTGTTCACTTAAATATTGAGTTCTTTGTCTTCTTAGCATTGATTTATGGCTCGGCTCTCTGGATTTCAACTTTCCTTAGGTTTTGTTTGGGATGGTATTATTATTATTATTATTTTTTTACCATCTTGTCAGCTTTTACATTCTTATCCAGAATTTTTAGTTGCTTTCACCGGGAGCTCTGGTTCTAATAAGCCATTACCGGGAATGGAAGTCATCGCCTTCTTTGTTAAAAATAAAATGTAAATCCAATAAAAACAAGCACACAGAAAACTAGAAAGTAATTATTTTTAGAAGAGGGAAAGTTGCTTTGCATCGACCAGAATGTGGGGCTATTACTATGTCCTCGTACCTTTTAACGAGGGTCCTGGGGGAGAGCGAGGTTCTCACATTCGAGGGCGTCCTTTGGATGGAGGACGTTGGCTCCTCTCCTGTGCACAGGGCACGTACAGACAGGCCCCGACCGAGCTCACGATGGACGGTCAGGCCCTGAGGATTTGGGCAGCAGCCACTGGCTCAGCTCCTTTTATGCAGAACTCTCGGCCCTGGGCGAGAGGGGCTGGGCAGGCTCCCACAAAAGCGTGAAAACCCTTTGGAGTGAGAAAATACTTACCAGGCTTTAGTTTTGTTTCATATACTTAGGCTGAATCCAGTTTTACAACTTCCTTTATTCTTCACTTTGATACTTCCTCCTGGTCCTGTTAGTTTGGAGGTCCATCAGGCTTGCAGCTAACTGGCTTCTGGTTTCCGTTCTGCTTCGGCAGTTTGAGCGCGTAGGGAATCTGTGCTCTTCCATTACCTCCAGCAGGCTCTGTCCCTTATTTTGACTCAGGTGAGGCCCTGCTCCCTCGGCCGTAGGAGGAGGGTACAAACTGTTATAGAGACATTGCACAGGGAGTGTTATGGGGGTGAATAACGTCCTCAAGTTCACGCGTTGAAGTCCTAGCCCCCAGCACCGCAGAACGTGACCTTGTTCGAAAACAGGCTGCTGCAGGTGTGATTAGTTAAGGTGAGCTCGTGGTACTAGAGCAGGTGGGCCACGGCACCAAGACGACCGGCGTCCTGAGTGAAAGGGGGAATTTACACCCAGACACACACAGGGAAGGTGACATTTGAACATGAAGACAGATCAGGGTGATGTGTCTTTGGCTAACGAACACCTAAGATCCCAGACATCAGACCTCCGGGAGCTAGGAGACAGGCTGAAACGGTCACCGTCACAGCCTCAGAAGGAATCAAGTCTACCGACACCTCGCTCTCCGACTTCCGGCCCCCAGAGCTGTTGGGACGATGCGTTTCTGTCGTTCGAGCCCCAGTCCGTGGTGCTTGGGTGCAGCAGCTCTAGCGAACAAGTGGAGATCGTGTGAGTTGGAGTGAAACGAAGGGCGATTAAAAACAGGGAGAACCCGTTCAGTGTGGAGCAGCGGACGTCACAGGGGGGTGGGTTTGGGGTTCAGCACTTGTCAGGAGCTTTGACCTTCTCATCACTCTCGAATGTGCGTTTTCTGATTGCGACCCTCATTCTTGGGCCACCGCGCCTCAATTCTTCTGCCTCGAACGCTTCTCCATGCCCATTTCCATACTCCTGGGAGCCACCGTTACCCCAACAAAGTCACACTGCTGCTGATGCACGCCTAGAGATCTCCAGTGGCTTCCTCTGTATCCAGGGACTAAACCCATTTTCCGTGCTGGAATATGAAAGACGATGTGGCCCTGGAGAGGCAAAGGCAGAACTACTTCGTCCCAAACGTCTCTCCTTCCCTCCGAAGCACAAAGTAGAATGATTTTTGTCATGTATTTTCTGGTGCCAAAATTTTTTGTGTACTAACTAGCTCAGCTAGAAAACGTCGAGGTGGTTATCTGGGAGAAGTGTCATCCTCACTTAGGGACTTGGAATGATGCCGAAAGGATACACGAGACATGTCTTCCCCGCCCCCCCACCCCCCAGCCCCTGCAAAGAGGAAGCCAGAGAGAGGAAACGCCAGTTCAAGTCAAGCCGAGGCTGAAAGTCAGTGTCATTTGTCACAGGCCGATGCTGAACAGGGGCGTCGGTACTGTGGATGAAACCTCTGGGCCTCGTGGGCTATTTCTTGGTTGTCTCCTTCTGGAGAGGATTTATATTTCAGGGTCTCGCTGTATATTATAACAGCAAGGTGCAAAGGAACCACTCTATAATGGTGTAACATGTGCGCACAGGCCCCCATACCCCACCTCCAGATTATCCGCTGTCGTAGGAATCGCCGTTCTCCTGAGATTTATAGAAGGCGCTGCGTTTCAATCACGGTGTAAGATTTAGTGACCTTCAAGGGAAACGAGAAGCAAATTACAGCATCCTCACCTTGTACATGCCAGGAGTCGGCCATTCATTCCGCGACCAGACAAACGGCCATCGAAGTGACTTCCTGCCGGAAAGAGGAGAGAATGATTAAAAAAAATCCTGGGTAGCGAAGGTGAGTCTGGACATGCCGTGATCATCCAAAGATGCTAAAGTTTTGGACTAATTTAAACCGAAAAACCAGTGAAGCTCTAGAAATGCGTGTCTGTCTGTAAATAAAATTAGACATTAATTTTTTCAAAATCCTTTCTGTGAAGCATCCCAGAGGTTAGGACTAGACTCATTATTAATAGTGTACCTTTCCCTCACAGAAAGATGTTGCGGGCGTAACTGTGATGCACTGTGAGCTATAATTTTGCCCTCCATTGTTTAGTAAACATTCCGAGCCGTCACAGCGAGCTACCCTTTCCACAGCTGACAAGTTAACGTCTCTCTCATTCTTTTTCAATGTCTTTGAGTCACATTCATGATGGATACATAATCCTCATTCAAGCCCTTGTCTGGGGCTGTCTGGAAACAAGCATTGACTTTTAACGGGCGGGCAGTAAACACACAGGATGGATTTTATCTACAGAGAAGCACCTGACACTCCTACCGTGGCTGGCAAAGCTCGAGGCCTTTAAACCTCTCAGCTTCCACACGCTACGGCCCCGAACGGACATTTATAACCCATTTCTGAGAAGGAGCACCTTCCAGTGCTGGGCGGCGTGTTGGCCCAGCCACCGGGTCACCTGCTCGCTGCTGGACAGTTGTTTTGCCAGGTTACCGGTCTTCCATTACGTGGCTTCCCCGTGGTCCTGTAGCTGTTTGGCACATTTGTAGCTGATCGACTGGGAAGTCCACGCTGTACTTCTGTTCCCGCGTGAGTCATGAGCGCATTAGAGCTGGGAAAGTAAAAGCAAACGCACGGACCCCAGAGGACGATAATTACTTGTGAGGTCTGCTGACCGCATAGATCATTGCAGCTCCTGTCGGTAGCGTCACAAAAGAAAGATGAGAATTAAAGTGGTTTAGAGTCGTAGGTGGTATTATTTCTTTATCAATGGCAGGCTTTAAAAACTGTAATGTCCGCCAAAGGCCACATTGTTGTCTAGCTGTCTGTGCTGTCTGGCTCTCTCGGGCCATCAGACAATTAAGATAAGCCTCGAGTCAATGGAGGTTTCAGTCTGGGCTCGGACGTTTTTGCAGCCAGGTTATCAATAAGGCTGGATGTTGAGTGCATTCTTCGCTCTGGACCTGTGCTGTTGGAACACGGCGAATCGATTTCGGCTCAGGTGGGAAGACTTAAACTTCTATTCACCCCGGAGTGTGGAGGTGGACAGGTTCCTGAGAGAACCGTCCGCCATCCCGCTGCCCCTCTGGTAGCCATACACGTCCGGTCACGGATTTCGCTGAAGACTTGCCTTACGTCCGAACTCTGCCCGGGAAGAGAGTGCCTCCCTCTGGTGCCCCGGGTGCCGCTAGCCACAGCTTTGAAAGGACACAGCGTTTCTTTCAGCTCGTGGAGGTGGCACGCGCCAGTTCCGAGAAGGCTCTTCTGCCAGCCCGCAGTGCGCCGTGTGTGCCCGGACGCTCCTGCCGAGAGGACCTGCTGTTTGGCGGGGGCGCTGACCCGGGCGGCAGCGGCCGACGCGCCCTCGGTGACAGACCCCGCTGCAGGCCACCACACAGCTCCCTCTAGAGCAGGCCGGCAGTGAACGCCGCGTGAGGACAAGCGGGTTTTCCTACCCCTTGTCCATCACGGAAACGCGTCGAATGCCCGCCGTTCGCACGTCGCCGTTCCGGGTGTTTGCAGGCGGCCCGGGGGACTCCGGCGTGGACGCCGGCTCCCGGAGGCTGCGAGCAGCAGGAGGAGCAGGCATGCGCGTCGAGGGCCGGTCGGCCGGAGAGGAGGGTCCTAGGCATCGGGCGCACACACCAAAGCCCCAGGGATGTGCGGCGGACGCCCAGAGGAGGGAGGAAGATGCTGAGCGAGCGGCTGGCTGGGCGGCGTGCGGGCCGTGCCCGAGGGTGGGGTGGGAAGGACCGCTCACAGCGGAGGGGGGGGGGCACCGCGTGCTCGGGAGGGAGACAGCGCCGTGCCTGAGGGGGATGGGATGAACCCAGGGAGATGTGAAAGGCGGTGGGAAGGTGTCCGAGGGCCGATCACGGGAGACCGACACCAGGTGAGGGTTTGGCCGTGGGGGGCTGGTCCAGGTGATGGGGGCGGAGCCGTGCCGCCTCTGGAGCATGGGGCCACAGCTGAGGGGCAGGGTGGGGGCCCGGTTAAGAGATCGCGGGGGCAGCGCCGGTCCTCGGCGCCCAGAGCCGAGTTAGGGTCTTCGAAATTTGTCACTTAACCAACACTTACTGAGCTCCCTGTCCCAGGCTCCTCATGAGGACCATGTACTCTCTGGCCCCTCTGCCCAGGTAGGGAGATACGTTAAGAGGCCTTCGCAACTCAGTACAGTGCGGTTAAGGACAAAGCTATTGGAATTCCTGTGGAAATCTGGGGAGCCTGAGAAAGGGGGGCAGAGCAGTAGCCCAGTGCTTGAAGCGCCAGCCCCAGAGCGGAGGACAGAGTGACCATCAGAGCTGGATGTCCTGGCGTGTCCCGGCGGCGTGGCTTCGGGCAGGGGCTGTCCCTTCCCTTGTCTCGCCTGCAGAAGGAGCCTAGCGAACCGTGCATAGAAACACGCTCGGCTTCCAGCGTCGGGTCAGAGCGCAAACTTTCGTCGCCGCGGTGAACACGCAGACGTGCGCTTCAGCGACTTTGTTTCTCTCTCACGGGTCTGGGGGCCAGGGCGGCTCTGCCGACTCTAGGCCGAGGGTCTGGCCTAAGTCTGATCCGTGTATCATCACGGTCCGGGCCCCGAGAGCACCTCCTGCATGAGACTCGTCGTCAGCAGCGAGCGGGGGGCCTGGGGGTCCCCACCAAGCCGTGCCCCCCAGCTCCGCGAGCATTGCGTCTCCTCACATCCCATGGCGAGGTCTGGCATCATTGGGGTGTGGAAACCTGTACTTCCCGTGAACGTGGGGAGAGGAGAGTGGATATTGGATAGATAACAACGAAATAGATCACGTCTGTCATGGGCGTTTTCCTGGAGGAGGTAATGAAACTAGATTGAAAACGAGTCGGGCCGACGAGCCGTAGGTTAAAACACAGACAGAAATACGAAGCGGTAAAACCGACCAGGCCGCGACCGAGCGTTGTGATGAATTTTCTTAATTGGGAGCAAACTTGGCATCGCCCGCAGCAGAAAGCACGCCGTGTCCCGTAGGGAGACCCCGGTTCCCATGGTGCGGCCCCGGTCACGGCGCCGTGTGGAGGCCCCTGTCGTTCCATCTCACAGAGGCGGGAGCAGGCTGCTCCGCGTCCACGCTTCCCCCCAGCTCTGCGAGGGCAGCCGCCGCAGGGGCAGAGCGGCTGCCCGGACGGGCCTCCAGGGCAGCAGGAGGTGTCCGCCGCCGCGGAGGTCCTGGGCCCGGTTTCGTTTTCGATTGCTCGGCTTCCACTGGCACGTGCTGAAGTATTGGTATCATGCATGCCTGAGCCCTCAAGAAATTTAGGCTCTGCAAGGTGTGTGTGTGGTGACTGGTTCAGACACAGCCAACATTTCCAGCTGAACGCAGTTTCTCGTACTGGTCGAGAAATATATTCGGTGGGTTGAGCGTTGAACGTTCTAAAGAGGAGACAGGCCGGAAGGAAGGATGTGGAAGGTTACATCAGTGGTCTTTGTTCCGTCCACGTTGCCTTCTTCCCGGAGAGGGGAGAGGCGCGTGCCAAGGCCAATCCCGAGAAACGGGGGGCCAGGGAGGCGGCCGCGGCGTGACGTGGGCTCAGGGGACACGTGTTGAGTGTAGGGCGCCGTCTCCGACCCTGAGCAGGAGCCGGGGCCGGGCGAGATGTGCTCGCCGTTCTCCGGGAGCCGTCTCTCGTCCCCGAGAGACAGGGGTCCGTGTCTGGAAACCGGCTCCGGGAACAGTCAGAGCTCAAGGTGAAGGACCTCGCGACCTTCCGCGAGCTCTTCATCTTCCCCCAGCCGCCCGCACCTTGGTGCTGTTCACACCTTTGCGCTCTGGCCTCCGCTGGGAGTCACCTTGCTGCGTGTCAATCTCATCTAATTATATTTATTTCTCCTCCCCTCATTTTGCTCTTTAAGAAACATTGTTCATTTCTTCCATTTTCTGGCTCGGTCCTTCTGATAATTGGTCCCAGAGTGAAACGTTATCCTCAAGCTCATGCTAACACATGAATCGTATGTTTTCGTTTCTTCTTTTGGATTTTATTTTGCATCTGTCACTGCCTCTCTTGTGTTCTGGTTTGGTTTTGTTTTTCTTCCTGTTTTGGATTGCTTCTCCAGAATGTGCCTCTTTGTTTCCCCCAGAGACTCTCGCCGACACGATCAATAATCATTAAGTCCATCGATAAGCCAGATTAAAAAGGATAACAGTAATAATCCGGTGCATCTGGAGGGCACGGCCAGGCTTTCCTCTTCCGCCCTCTTCCTTCGGGCCTTCATTGAGGCTGCGTTTGCAGAGAGGGCCACCTTACTTTGGCTTCCGCCTCTCTTCCTCCTCCTCCCTTCTTTTGCTCTCCTGATATGATGTCTGCCACATGTCTGATATATCCGAGGCCCAATTTCGTTCGAATTAGTACACCATACTTGGCGCCTTGCTCCTTTTTCAGACTTGACAGCTGAGACACATCGGATGACTGTCTTATCTCTGGAGAGCACTGGCGTTTCTTCTGCCTTCAACATGGAGCTTATCCAGAAACCGATTTCACCCGCGACTAATTTATTCAACAGACGTTGTTCAGCGGGCACCGTGTGAAAAACACAAGCCCAGGTTCTGCGGGGGAGATAAAGCCGAATGGACCGCGTTTCGATTTAATGACACGTATTAATCTGTCAGACGAACGGATGTGCCAGCCTTACCCACTCCGAGCGAACACGGGGTCAAGACTGTGAGGCGCAAACTCAAGGACCGTGGGGTGCCGAGGCAAAGCAAATGATGGGACTCGCCGCAGGTGAGTGTCCCTTAGCAAACGACAGAGGACTTCAGCTGGCACGTGTCTAACGCGGGCTCTCTGGGGCCGGGAGCTGGGGTCCTCATCGCGGCATTTGTCCATCCCCATGGCGTGGATGCTTCTGCTGTGGCTGAGCCCCTCCCGGCCGTCACCCTGACGTCACTGAAGGAGCAGTGAGGAAGATGGGCATGGAAGTGACCCTTCCTGAGCCGGCGCCCCTGGGGCGACCCCAGCACACCACGGAGCGGGAACCAGAAGCAGCCACTGGGAGACGACTTCGGATTTTCTCAAACCTTTCAAAAATTCACCGTTCGTTCCCTGTCTTCACCATTTGGACCAGTATATAAATGCCATTTAAAAAAAAGAAGAGGAACTCCTTGGCGTTTGTAGAGCCAGAGGCGTGGGGAGGGGCCACGCCTTTACCTCCTCGTAGGTACCCTGGGGAGTGGGCTGGGCGGGGGGACAGGGCCAGGAGTGAGGCCGGCGGGCCTGGTGCTGGGGCCGGTGGTTCCTCGGGAGTAAAAACCGACCGCAGCGCGTGACCACCGGGACCCGCGTGGGCTCTGGGCCAGCGGGCCTCGGGCGACGTTCGATGTCGGCCACTAACACGGGTAGGATTTGTTGTCGTTAATTCTAAACATTTTCGTTATGTGTTACCAGTGGGGAAAAAACGCAAGATTTCATGTAGGATGTGAAATCCCCACTCCGAATGCCTAACGACGGTCTATTTTTACCTTTGCGTCTGTACCGTACACTTCAGCGGAGCTGACGTTCGTGGGGAACGAGGTATTTATGGGCTCACATTGTTCTCCAGCTGCCGTTTCTTCACTCATGTGTTTCCAAACGGCCTCACGGTTTGCACACTTCAGCGTTTAGAGACCGGCGTAGGTCTGCGTGAGCTTAATACCGAGAACAATTCTTGAGACGTGGCCACGAGACGGTGGGGATGAGAATGCTTTTCTGGAAAAGCCCAGTTTGTGGGGAACAGTAGAGTCCCCGAGAGCCTGGCCTTGAGCAGGGCGTGTCGTGGCCAGCCGAGGCTGCTCTGACAGAGCACCGTCGTTGGGTAGTGTAAAAAGCAGGAACGCATTTCTCACAGTTCTGGAACCCGGGAAGGCCAAGGTCGAGGCGCCACAAGGTGCCGGCAGGGTCTGTTGCTGGCGAGCACCCTCTCCCGGCCCGCGGCCAGCCGCCTTCCTTCTGCGTGCTCATGTGGCCTTGCTCAGTGTGCTCTTGGGCAGAGAGCATGTTCCCCTTCCCGTAAAAGTGTTATAAAGGGTTAGTCTCAGCTTAGGGACTGCGACCCCATGACCTTGTCTAAATACAACCCCCTCCCAAAGTTCTCCCCTCCACGTGCCACCACGGTCAGGATTAAGGCTTCAACACGGGAATTCTGTGAGGACCCGGACATTTCAGCACATAGCAGAGTGTAACAGGAAATAAATTTGGAAAAGGCAGTTGGGCCCACAATACAGGAGACCTTCCAAGTCCAATAAGGATGTCGAAAAAATTCGAAGGTAACGAACACTGTGAAGGACACCGATCCCGAGAATCTGACCAGACCTCAGCTTCGGGAAGATACGCGAGATGTTTCCTTCCTGGCTTCTGTTTGATCCTGGCTCTGTCCCCAAGAACCAGCTGGCTCGGAAAGGACTTAGGCTAGATTATTCTTTGTAGAAAAGCATCTCCACTACAGGAGGCTTCAGGGACCTGCTGGAAGGTTCCAGGCGGAATGCAGAAGCTGTAGCCAATGAGGAAGTAGGCCACGGTGCCAGCCAGATCCATGCCGGCCTGTGAAAGATTTGCTGCTGGTCTCCGCTGAGGACACATAGAAGCCGAGAGTAGGCGTTTAGAAACGTATGTCGACAGGAATTCTGTGTTTGCTGAATCTAAAAGAGTTGGATCTGCGTTTTCTATTGTTTATTTTTAATAATTCGTTTTTATTGTACTTTACAAAGGCATTGGTCCATGGCTTCTTGGAACTTAAACATAATAAATTGGGCCTTTACTGTTGAGACTTGGAGAAGCGCAGACTGCAGAGCCGGTAAGAGCAGGCTCTGAGGTGGCCTGCCCGCATCCGAGTCCTCACACTGTCGCTTGCCATCTGCTTAACTTCTCCAATTCATGTTTCTTGGGATAATAGTACCCATCTCATAGGACAAGGTGAATGTCAGGGTACAGTAAGATTATCTGAAGTTGTCGGCCCAATGTCTAGTGTTCAGTCTGCCGTCCGTAGTAGGTCTTAGTGTCTCGGGTGTGCTTGTGGATAGTGAAAACAAATTTAGCAGAACCTCATAGATGCTCAGATTTTCCCCTGATGAGTCCTCCTTCCATTGGGGTCCTGTGGAAATGACCTATGGAACGATAGGAGTCAAACTAGCTCTCCATTCGTGGGCGCGTGTGTAACTAACGCGGAGACGTAAAAGCCCGCGTTCGTCTGGGACACAGTCATTCAGCAAAGGCAAATGTGGACGTGAACTGAGGGTCTCCTGTTCACCAGGCAGTGAGCCCGAGGATACGACAGAACCGAACCAGAGAGAGCCCTGAGCTTTCTGGAGCCAAGGCAGTGGAGGAGGCAGACTGAAATAGAAGCATCATGCGAGCAAGTGGAAGGTATATCTGAAGTTACAAAAGAGGTGTGTTTGGGGCCGGATGTGTAAGAAGGGATGTTTTCCCCCTGGCTAGGGATGTCAGGGAATTATGCTTACACTGAATTATGCTTCTGGAGGATATTGTGCTCAGAGCGAAGCTTTAAGAGTGGCTAGGCATTACCTAAATGCCAGTGAGTGTGGTGTAGGCGCTGCCTATGCGGAGCCCGTGAGAGGAGGAACAGGGCAAAGATAAGGAACTGAACCTGTGGCCGGAGTGTAGGGAATGAGGGTTGGCACGGCACGAGGCGGAGGGAAAGAGCTAGGGGTTAGATCACGTGGGGCTTCCTAAGTCGCTCCAAGGGACTTGTTTTCTTAACAGCGCTGGGAAGCCGTTGCAGGGTTCTGACTGGGGACAGGGGCCCGATGTGATAGGCGCACTTCTGAGACGCCCTCCGCGCCCCGTGTTACGCTCTGCGTAGTCCCCTCTCCCCGAGTGCGGGCAGGACCTGGGACTTGCTTCTGGCCAACAGACTGTGGCAAGGTGATGGGATGTCAATCCTGTGATAGGATTACGTCGCGTACAACTCCACCTTATCGACTAGAGTGAGAAGTTGTCCTTGCTGGCCTGACGAGGCGAGCAGGCATGCAGGTGGCGGCAAGGGACTGAGTGAGACCCCTCGGACCTGCGGGCAGCTTCCAGCGGACAGCCAGCGAAGAGCCCGGGGCCCTTACTCACGCAGCCGAGAGGACGGGAGTGAGCCGGGAAGGTGACCCTTCTTCAGTCAGCCTTCAGACGAAAATACAGCCCTGGTGACAGCTTTATTGCAGCCCGGCGAGACCCCGAGCAGAGGACATGACGAAGCTAAGTCTGGACTTCTGACCCATGGAAACCAAAGTGATAAATTATGTTTTAAGCCGCACAATTTGTGGCAATCCGTTATGCGGCTGTAGAGAACGTAGACTTGGTATGGTGATAACATCTCCGCGGTTGCTTTTAGGGGACACATTGGAAGAGAAGGACGTGGGTGAGGTTGTGTCGGCAGCATAGGTAAGGGACGAGGGGTGCAGGGGACAGAGGAAGCGGAGCGGTCAGAGGAACGCCGGGTCAAAGGGTAAAGGCGGAGGGCGTGTCAGGGGACATTCCTTATTTCTGGCATGGGGCAGAGTGATGACTTCCCTGAAAAACTGAGAAAAGGTGGATTAAATGTATTTTTTAAAAAAAAACTGACTAAAGACCCCAAAGAACTACTGGAGTGCCCAAGCCCCGGAGGGCACACAATGCAGAGGGCAGGGAGCCGCAGGGAGGTGAGCCGATGTTCTGTGAGCGACTTCGCGTTCGCAGTGGGCGGGGGTTTGAAAAGCGAGGAGGAGATCATTAGACGAGAGGCAGAGAAACCAGCCGAGGTTTTAGCGTGAGTGAGGTTGGAGAACAAAAAATTCGTAATTTGAAGCCGGTAAGCTAGGCAGAACAGGAGAAGCGTACCCTGGAAATGAGCGTGCTATAAAGAGGTCAGCCCAGGCTTCAGTGGCTTTCCCCAATTGTTAAGTTGCACTAGTTTCGCCGTTAAGGAGCTGAGTAGAAGCTATTAAAATCAGCGAAGGGGTTTGGCAGACTCAAGGTGCCCAGGAGATGGGAATCAGAGGTTGAGACCTACCAAGGAGGAGAGACCCCAGCAAACAGTAAATGTCCCTGGTTTGCATGTGGGACCCATGGAAAGCCACAGCCTAGGAGTAGAGAGAATGATTTAGGCAGAGACTTGCTAAACCATAGCCATGCCTCCGGTCAGCTCAGTATCTGCTTGGGTGACGGCGTCTGCTTCAACACAGACTGCCTTCCAGAATATAGGGCGAATCTTCCTTGGAGGGAGATACTATGCTCTAGCGTCTTTATTTTTAATAGATAATGCCTGACTTTCAGTAAAAAATTATCAGACCTACCAAGGAACATGACCTAGAAAAAAAGATAATGGAAGTAGACCCACAGATCGAGTTTTTATACACGCACAATAAAAAATTTGCTCCATTGTCTGGTCTAGAATTCGACTTTTCCTCACGAGACAATAACATTAATCTGTTGCTGTTCGCCGAATGCCAGCAGAAGACACGAGATTCCTGTTCAGAGGAAGGACTCCGTTGCTCTGGGCTCAGCAAGCCACGCGAGCACTAGCATCTTTGCTCAGTGCTCCACGGCTCAGATGATGCTACCCACACAGCGGTTCGCATCGCAGTGGAGGACCACTGACCGGGGGCTCTTCTGGTTTTATAGCAAGCTATAGGAAAGCATGCTCCTCGCCCCGGAGAGAGGCGTTATGGCATCCCATAGGACTGCTGGCTGAAAACCATCTTGAGAAATGGCCCCCAGAAAGGGTTCCCTGGTCTTTTCATTCTCGGCATCCCCAGCAAGACCTGCAGGTGATGCTCAGGGCCCAATGAGAGGATGCGTCTCCCGACGTGCTGTGTTCCAGGAAATAGATGAGAGAGGGCAGAATGTTATCAAAACCTGAAATCCATAAAATCGAATCAGGTGGAAACTCTAGAACGGGAATGTTCAGTAAAGTTATAAACTCATGAGATGAGCTTAATAGCAAAGTTGACCAATCAGAAGAATTAATAAACTAAAATTAAGAGTGGGCAATATCTTGGCTGAAGCATAGAAAGGCAAAAAGTAGAAAGTAATAAAGAAGAATGTATGAAACGCAGTGAAAAGCTCTAGTAAATATATAATTGTCCTAGAACAAGAGAGAGCGAAAGGGACACAAGCAATACTTCAAGAGAAAAATGACATTAAACACATTCAGCCCCACATTTAAGAAGTTCTGTGATTCTCAGTCTGAATAAATTCCAAGTGACGTTGCAAAAAAAAAAACAAATGACAGAGGACTCTTGAAAGCATCCAGAGGGGAAAATAAGACACTTCACTCTCAGGGGGCAGCAAAAGGAACACACCTGCGTTCTCGACAAACACAAGATTTAGAGGACGATGGAGTGGCGTCTCTACCGCGCTGAAAGAAAATAGAGACCAACTTAGATTTCTGGGTCTTGCGAAAACATCTTTCGAAAGTCCACGTGAAATAAAGACGTTTCTAGATAAAGAGAAACGAATGCTCTGTCGCCAGCAGACCTCGACTAAAGAAATGCAAGGCAAAGGACAGTCCCATTGGAATCCAACACACAGTAAGGCACGGGGAGGAACAGAAGCAGCAAGCGAGCGAGCGTCGCCTGACGAAATCGGCGATCGTTCGAAAGGCGCGCGGGGGAACGGCGTGAAGGCATCGTGCCCGCGTCGGGACGACGGCAGCCGTCCGAACTCGTGTCAGGCTTCGAGGTCCAGGGTGCGCGCTCTGACCTTTAGAGTCGCCGCGAAAAGATATTCAGAGAACGGGTGACAAAAACTAGAGAGGGAGAAGAGGAAACGTAAACACAGGGTGGGTGTCGGGGCACCCCCCCCCCAGACGGTGCCGTCCGGGAGTCCTCGAGGGGCTGCAGACTCGGCGGTTGGGCGGGCTAGAGTTGCAGGAGAGAGGTCTGACCGGGGTGTGTGGGGTGCAGGGGGTGGGGTCAGGGTGAGGGGGCAGGGGGGATTTTTTCTGAGGCGCCGCTTTCTGGGTGAAATCGAAGAGCGAAGAATGTTCCATCCGCGTAGGTCAGGCCCGCCCTTCTCTCGCCTCGCCTGCTCTCCGCGAAGTGATGACCGGCTAGGCGGAGACGGCCGGGAGGGCCCCCGCGCAGCCGAGGCGCAGGGGGCCGGGCTCCAGAGCTTTTCCTGCGCAGTCACGTCGCATGCCGGTCGTCGGGTCCCCCGCGTGGTCATAGCCCTCGTCGGCCGGGTTTGGAGGTCTTCCGGGGTGACCGAAATCTCACAGCGATGAGCAGAACTGCGTCCGGCGTGGTTAAGGGGGCGAACGTTTCTTTCCTGCTAGAAGGGCCGTGGCAAAATGACACATCGCATTCAACGCCTATAGTAAATGGCCAGGGTGTGAACACTTAATTGTTAAACACTGGGGAGCAAGAATGACTATGCTTTTAAATATTCGGTTACCCGCGGCAGAGTAGGTGCTTTCCCCGTGGGTGGGTTTGTCGTCGCGACGCCCGACGGCACCGTGTGCGGACACACATCCCTCAGCCGCTCAGCCTTGCGGGGCGCTCGCCGCCCTGGCGCTGGGCCCGTGGGGCGCCCGCCTGTTCCTCCTTTACTGACAGCCTTGGTTGAGCTCGCAGTTGTTTTGCACCCACGTTTCCATGTAGGAGGAGACTTTCCCCATTTCGAGATTATCAAGGGTGCTCCGCTGGTAAATTCCAGGAGTTTCATCACGTCGCTGAACGCTTCTCCTCCTGATTTTGTCTTAATGCAAAAAAAAAAAAAAAAAAAAAAGTAACAGTCCAGATTGTCATTCATTCATGAGATCTACCGCTCTTCGTGAGACTAAGGCTTGTCTTCGGTGGGTTGTTTCCTAAAACAGCACGTTAATTTTACTGTTCATATCATGGTCGAATTCTTAAACCTTTTCCTTTCTGAATAGCAACTCGAGCATCAGAAACCTGGGAGTTTAGCCCAGTTCACGAGTCTTTTTTGCGTGCGTGTAGGCACGGCCACCTCGACTGCCTCTGCTGCTGTAACAGGACCTGGCCGTGTGGCCGTCCGTCTCCTTGGACTCTCCCTGGTGGCTGCCCGGCTCGGCCTCCGGCACGGCAGTGATGCCAGATTCTCGTCTGACGCTGACTTCGTAATGGTCTCGAGTTAAGAATTTCCGCTTTAACCCAGCGTTTCTTTTCTTCTGTAATAAGCACCCCAGCCCGTGCTCTCATACCCCCTTAGTCCAGGTCTGAAACCTGAGCCTCTTCACCTCCGGCTCGCGTGGCATGTTGGGTCACTGGGTTAGCTCCTGATGGTTAAATACACAGCCGAGAAATGCAGAAGGCCATGGCTCTGGACGGGACTCATTTCCTGCTCTGAAGATGGCCTTAAGGGACTGGGCTTCTTTCACAATGAGATGGGCACACCTTACTTTCTTCCTAAAATATTCCTGTTGAGGACCCCTTTTCCTTGGCTTGCGATGACAGTGATGTGTCGCTGAGGAGAGCCCTGCTTCCAGAACCGAGTGTCCTTGGGCGTTGGATGCTCCCAGCTCCTCTGATGGGTAACATCTCAGGACCTGCGGCCATCAAAGCCAGAGGCGCATGTCCGCGGCAACCCCAAGGTGCTAAAGAACAGAAATCTCTCCATCTCGAGTGTCACTTGACATATGCATAACTGTCACCCCTGCAAGAGCTGTTTGCAGCTTTTTCTTTGCATACTTTGGGGCAAAAAAAAAAAATCTGTGGCTCAGGAGCCGTCTCAGCTGGCTTGACGGGCGGACCTCCCCTCGGGACGTGGAGGGTGGGCACGGGCATGTTCAGAGAGGGACTCTGCTCCCCTCTCCGGTCTCCTGTGCTCCCACGTGCTGTCGGTTCTTCTCCGACTCAGGTTCTGGGGAAGGATGGGAGCCCGCTGATGGTCTTGCAGGAGGAGGAGGATGGAGCAGGGAGGCAGGGCGAGCGTGGGGCAGAACAGGACACACACAGCTGCTGGGCCCTGTTCCAGAAGCCCGCCCCCGACCTGGAGAACCGGAATTTCAGGAGTCTGTGCCCAGGGATCGGTGCCCTTTCGGAGCTCCCCGGACCGATTGCGGTCATCGTCCTGGTTTGGACACTACTTTCCCGGGCCAGTTGCCCCTGCACGTCATCATGGACTTGACGCAGATGCTCCCTGTGGCCGAAGCTTGGTGTGTGGTGCAGTCAGACCACAGACGCAGGGCCGGCCCCCGAAGACGTTAAAGGGAGAGACCACGAGAGGGGAGCGGACTGTCTCACTGGCAGGTGGACTAGTCGTTCCTTCCATGCTTACTCATTGTCACCTGCTGTGTGCCAGCTGCTTTCCTGGACGCTGGGGGCACCTCGGCGAACAAGACAGACACAGTCCCCGCTCTTAAGGACGTTACGGTCAGCCAGCCGGCCAGCCAGGCAAACGGCTGGGGCCACTTCCGTCTGCAGTGAACGTCAGAGCCGGAGTCGCTCGTCGCGCACGCCGATACATGCTCTGGGATCAGCCCGGCGTGGCCGTCTGTGCTCTGGAGCTCGGCACCGTTAGAACCCGTTCTAACCCTCCCCAGGTTTCCATTCACGTCGACGCACAATGCCGTGCCATCCTTTTTGAGTGTTAAGTCGCTTCCTCCTTGCCAGGTTTTGTTTACACCTCTGGAGCATGCTGAGGTCTGACTCTGGTTATGGGTCCAAGGGTACGAGGTGGCTTGTCTGTCTATTTTGTGCGAAGGTCTTCATGAACTCTCGAGAACAGGCAGGGTCCTGATTCGGCGGCTCACCGCTCTCAGTGCGTTTCACGGGGAGCCGATAGGCAGCGAAGAATAGCTTTTGCAGCTAGAGCTCCCAGCCATTCACGGTCATATAAAGCGGTGGTTCTCAACTGGGAGCAGTTTTGCCCCCCAGGAAATGTATGGCAATGTCCGGAGGCATTTTTTGGTGGTTACACCTGAGGAAAGGGTGCTACTGGCATCTGGTGGGCGGAGGCCAGGGCGCTGCTCAGCACCCTACAGTGTGCGGGGCGCCCTGCACAGTACAGAATGTTTTGGCCTTAAGCACCAGTAGCTCCAGGCTGAGAACCCGGATGTTAAGGGGTTTATGATGATACAGCTCACTTAGCGTCGAAGTTCCCGAGAACACCCACAAATCTGATTTCCTCTGGGTTCCGATGAATTTAGCTTCATTCGCAGGTTCCTCCTGGGTGGCTCCCCCATGTCGTCACCTCGGGCGCCCTGGGGGCTAGGCATCGCAAACCCCTCCCTGTAACGAGGAGACTCAGTTGAGGGGGGTGCCCGCCAACGTCAGAGACTCGGCGCAGGGGTCTGAACTCGGGGTCTCTGCGCCCCAGACCCGGCTGGGCCGGGTCGGCTGTCACGGCGGCACCCAGGTCCTTGCTCGTTGCTCCCCTTCCGTGAGGCCCCCTCTCAGGATGCTCGAGGCCTGGCCGCGTGACGCCGTTCACGTCGTCAACACCCTGCTGGGATGTGGTGCGGAATTCTTCTTCTTTCAAAGTTGGCTCTCTTCCAGATCGAAAGCCATTATTCCTCCTCCTGCCTGTGTCCTCTGGTCTCATTTAGAGGCACAAAAGACACGTTTCTGTGGGCACAGCGCGGCCGGGCTCTGCCGTGAACGGGCCCAAGCCGCAGCACGCGGTCTTTTGGGGGTATTTCTCACGTGAGGCCATGTCTGCTTGTTTCGTGTCACAAGTGCGGTGACCGAGGGGCTCCTCCCGGCCACAGGGAAGGACACTTGGGGAGGCCACTGGCTCAGCCGGACTCTTGGTCTCGCGAGCAACACACATTCCTGCGTCCACGTCACCCCTTCGCCAGACCAAATGCC
Source organism: Rousettus aegyptiacus (assembly GCF_014176215.1). Classification (NCBI taxonomy): domain Eukaryota; kingdom Metazoa; phylum Chordata; class Mammalia; order Chiroptera; family Pteropodidae; genus Rousettus; species Rousettus aegyptiacus. The sequence continues at coordinate 107,983,955 of NW_023416311.1, forward strand.
GCCCGGTGCCGGCCCGTGCAGGCTCCAGGGACCGCACCTGCTTCGGACAAGGAGACTTTCCGTTCTCCTTGGCATTCATGGCCCTGGGGGGCCTGGGCGGACGTTTCTCCTGGTGGGCAGGGCCCAGCAGCTCAGGCGTATGAAAAAGACTTAATCTCCACCGATTAAACAGTAAGTGCGTGTGAGGTCGGGGAAACGGCAGTGGAGTGAGGGGAGCGGAGCTTCCTGCCTCTCTCCCTGTGCAGCAGATCGAATTTCCATCGACGAGGAGAAGTGCCTCTCCCCAGAAGATCCCCCCCGCCCCCCCAAGAGCCTGGATGGAGAAGATGAGCCCCGCTTTGCGGGTTTAAACACAAACACACACACACACGCAGTAATCACATTTACAGAGATGAAGCTGTCAACACCACCCCTATGCTGCAGATTAATTTTGACGGTCGCCTTTATAGTGCAGGGTGGAGAGTCACGCCAGTCCCTGGGGACTGTCTCGAGATGAAACGAGACGAATGCCCACATTCGCCGCGGTTGCTTCGCTGTATTTGATCTCTAAAGTTTTTTCTTACTCTACAAACTTTTACCCGAAGGTGTGAACGCATCGGTATAAATAACTGTACTCTGGGCATGTTTTTATATCTATTTTTATGTGCGCACAGCTTTTTATTTTTATTTTTTTTAAATGGGATTGCATATGTCCACACGGAAGATCGGCATCTCGATGACAGCTAGCGTTTACCGAGTGTCTTGACGTCTCAGGCCTGTTTGGCCTCAGGCACTTTGCTGACCCGATCAGGACCCACTTGCTTGCCCCTCCCAGGCAGGCGGGCATCTCTGTGGCTGTTCAGAGGAGGATGTGGACACCCCGGGAAGAAGCCCGGTCGGGGCTTAAACCCCCACAGTGTGGTGCCCGAGTTTGCGCTCTGAGCGCCCAAACCGGGCACGCTCAGCTTGCTTCCTTTTCTGCATGTGGAAGGACTTCGTGCTCTGGTGGGGTCTGTGGGTTCCAGGCCATTGGGTGTGGGGGAGATTGGGGGAGGGGGAAGGAGCCAGGTAACCTCCATAGTGAGCAGAGGAATCGCCAGCCAGTGGGCCACTCGGATAGGGGTCCCTCACTTGAGACGTCCTACTGTCCTGCCAGGCGAGCCAACACCGATGCCTATAGGTCGTCTTTAAACTGGGGACTTTAGGGCCGTAACAAAATGATCGGCTTGAAGGAACTCAGTTCCCGCTCTCAAAGGCGGTATATGCATCTTATATGTTAACCTACTTGGTCCACCATTTCAGATCACCAGTGTTAAGCTGTTCTCGACCTACCAAAACAGACAGCAGTTTCTTAAGACACAACTACATTTATGTTTATCTTAGATTTGTATTTATAGCTACAGGGGAAACAGCCCTTAATTAGATTTGGCAATTTGGTGGGATGATTTTTTCCTTCATGCCAACCCGACAGTTTCCTTTTTTCATAGATAATTTATTCTTAATCTTCTTCCTCTTGTTGGGATACCGTGATAGCTTTTCTGTTGTTGTTTTTTTTTTAACCTGCTATGTATAAATCGCCACTCGGCTGCCTTCCACTCTGCGTTTATGTATGAACCTTAGGCCCTCCTTTTATTTTAAGGCTTCTTTGTCATTCCTCTTGTTTGTTTTTTTTCACAGCTTCCAAAGACGAATCTTACGGAATAGAGGATGCTTTCAGCAGTAACGCTGAAAAAGTTACAGAAAGTTACAAAACAGGGATAAATACTTTTAAAGCCCTCCACTTCTGCTATCGATGGTTCGGCGCTCGCGCTCGCTCGCTCTCGCGCGCGCTCTCTCTCTCTCTCTCTCTCTCTCTCTCTCTCTCTCTCTCTCTCTCATTTCTTTCAGTGAAGCTTCTGGCGACGTCTGCCAGCTTCGCGGGGCCACTCGCCTCGGCGCCGGGCCGAACCCCTCATGCTCCCTGTGCCCCGTCCGCGTGTGGACAGTGTCTCCCAGAAGGAGGGCGCTTTGACTCTCGACGGTCAGCTTTCTCCCTCGCCTCGAGGAATGCTGTTTTCTCAAGAGTTTTGCCTTTTGCCTCAGTTTTGGGTCCTCTCTTTAGTAAAGTCTTCAAACATTAACACACATCTATTTTCAATCATAAGTCTAAGGTTATATGTCAGGACAAACACAGGTGTCTTTGAGGCGAGTCACCTCCTGGATTCTGCTAAACCTCATCTCTGCTCTTCTGGTGGGTGCATGAGGACGGCGTCCGTGCGTCTGGAAAAACAGGAAGGAAAATGTTTGTTTCATTAAGAACGGGTGAAATGCAGCTCTGTCGGTACGCATGTCTCCATTTATCCTACATTTAGGAACTAAGGGGACTGTGAGGGTAAGACCTAGAGCAGGTGCATGGGGAAGAGGATCAGAGCTCCAGCGGGAGGAGCTAGGCTCGCGGGCAGGCTCTGCCATGCTGGCCGGCGGGCTCTGCGAAGCTGCGAAGGGCACAATGTTTCTCCATCTTTATTTTTTTTTTCCATTAAAAGAGATCGAATGTAAACTAAAATGACTCTTAAGAATTTCCTAACAACTTTTCGTGATCCTGCGAGCTCTCTGGTGTCAGAATTTTTTTTTGGAAAGTTCTTAGAGAAGAACCTGGAGACCTTTTCCGAGAAGAGGAATAAGTACAATTACGGAGTTGGTAGGTAGGACCCGTGAAGAAAGGTTTAAAAGGCAAGAATCGTTTTGTCTTGGAAGCGAACACACAAGAGATTGATAAGAATTTTAAGACAGCACTGTAACCTAAAAAAAAAATGAATTTAGTTAGAAGTGTAGTTTTCCTTTAAAGCTATATGTTATGATTAAAAAAATGCAATGTGCTCATCAGAGACAACTATAAAATCACACAAAAGCAAAACATAATTATATCCCTAAAACGCACCTTTAATCTTTCATTAGATTTTCTTTTAGCATTTTCCTCTGAAGTCTAAATAATGTTTCACATTATACAATTCAGTATCTTACTTTGAATTTATATTAAAATGAGCATTTCTAAATGTTATCATTTTTGTAAACATTTTTATAGCTCCATTTTACTCTTTTGTGAGATTATACCATAGCTTCTGTAGCTCTATAATTTTTTGCTTCTAGTCATAACCCCGGAGAAAACATTTTGCACAGCACTTTGCTCTATATTTTTACTGTGTTACTGTAATAGAATGCCGCTCCTGAGCGTCCCGAATCAGTGGGAATGAACGTGCTTGATGAACGTGCTTGAGGTGGTTGATAATGTTGTTGAATTGCGCCTCAGAAGGGTTTTCTCAAGTTGCATTCCTGACTGTAACATGTTTCCTGTCTCACCAGTGAACTCTCCAGCAGTTATATAATTTTATGACACTTTTAATTATGTAATCATGTTATGATTAGAGGCAACTTTGAGAGAGAAAACTCTCTCTCTCTCTCTCTCTCTCTCTCACTCACACACACTCACACACACACACACATGAATACGTTTCCATATGCTTGTTAATAAGATTTGTTTCTTTTTTGAAAATGTCTCTTTATGACCTTTGTCCGTTGATTGATTAACGTCCTAGTGATTTTGACCAGCCACCAGGTTAACTTAGATTTTTCCAAAGACATGCAAGCATGAAGTTAATCACAAAAGATCTGCATGCGTAGGAAGCTGTTGAAGAGACTGAGACCACGGAATGAATGCGACCTCAAAAAAGGGGCCACGGCCTGAGAGCTTTACTTTGCTTCCCCAAGGCCACGTTCGACTCCGTTCAATAGATGCCAAACGAGGTCGAATTCATGACCAGGAAAATATGCTCTGGGAGAAGGGACCTCAGCATTAGTGCCATATGATCAGAGATACCGGAACAATGACCCTTACTTTGGTATCAGGCACCTGGAGATGCCTCCCGGTGAGATTCCAGCAAAAGAATTTCCCAAAGATTCGGTAGCGTGCTACCTGTCTGGTCTGTCGTCCACGCACCCAGCCATCTCTCTTCTGCCTTTACCCAGCAACCCTTGGAGCAGCCTGAGTGCTCTGACCGTGGTTCTTCCCACAGCCAAAGCCTTGGGTAGTCTGGACGACAGCCCCTGGGGCCTCGCACCTGTTGCTCAGGTAATCTCCCCTAGCTCTGCTTCCTTTTCTCCCCGAGCCTTTCGCCCTGGGGCTGCGTTGCCTCTGACTTTGACTTCTTCAGCTACACCTCTCTGTTCTGACCTCTGAGGGAACATCTTGTCTGGGTTAATTGGACCATTGCGGAGCTGAAAGGACAGTTTCTAGCTGCTCCTGGGCCCGCAGCTTGACCCCTCAGCTGCGGTTTAGCCGACCAGGTTTCTGCTTTCCCAGCAAGGAAGAAAGGAGTGGGGTCATTGTTATCCCTTGCACATGCAAACAGAAAAACATAAATATCCAGATTCTAATTTCAACAATCATAGTGAAATTAATTGGTCACCAAGAGGAGATTTTTATTTGGAACCACGTAGATTTTTGAGGGTGAGAACGTTCCTTGTCTACGATGGCAAGGAAGGGAGACAGTCTCGCTGTCCTGAGGTGTTGCCAGAGAAACAGCCAGGCGGTGTCCGGGTCCCTTGCCTGTTCCATGGCTCTTCTCTCTCTCGCCGCTTGCCATGGCATGGCGAAGGAAGGTTTGCTATTTTTTATTTTTAGTAAAAATTATTAGACCTATGAATTCATACAACAGCTAGCGAGGTTAAAATTTTAATGGCTTTGATTAGTCAATTTTTGTTTCAGAGATTTTGTAGAAGTTTTAGCCTCTGGCGAAGCAATCATTACTTTGCAGTTATTTTTTTCCCTAACAGCACATAGTCTTACGTGGGCTGGGTTCCTTTGCAAAATAAATCCATTTATTTCAAGTTCTCAGCACAGCTTTATCAATTGCTAATTATCCCTCACTCTGCAGAAGCCCATTTCCTCTGTATTCATGACATAGCTCTTCTGTAATCTTAGCCTCACAGAGAGCGTTCCTACAGAGAAGGGCCCGTATCTCGAGGAGATGTAATAAAATGATTCTCTACTACTAACTCGAAGTAAAATAAAGGGCTGTGCTTCCTTTTGGGGTCTTGTCATTGTGAAGAGTGATGTTTCAAGGTTGAGACGAAGCGTGATTTACAGCATTTAATTAAGAAGGGACCGTGTCTACAGTGGTTTGGAATCCAGCCGCATCATTCCGAATACGTTATCTCCCACTCACCTTTACATGACTCTGCGTGTTAGAAAGTCAGGTTTTCAGCCTCACCCACAGGAGAAGTAGGATATGAATCCAATCGAATGGAATTTGCATGAATTCCCTCAATAATATTCTTAGCTAATATTAACAGTCTACTTCACGCCAGTCCATATACTTGGTATGGAAGCATTTGATGTTACATTCACAATGTGTAACTCACAGGCTGTGGAATGAATATGAGCCAAAAACACTTGAAAGAGGAATAGAAAAGAAAAATTATATTCTAGCTAGAGGAAATGACAAAAATATAAAGGCACTAGAGAATATTTGGAATCCAGAAATGAAAAGAAAGTTTAGCAAAGCTGAAGTTAGTGGAGGGACCTGGTAAATGCACTCTAAGTTTTACAAGTAGGTAGATCAGTTTGAGTGTCAATAGGTAAATTTCAGACTTCATGTACGGATAAGAAGTTGTTCGGTTTTAATCAGAGAAACGTCGACATTTGATTTGTGTTTTGAAACGTTGGTTCTGAGTACAGCACGGAGAATGAGGAAGCGGGGAGTCCCGTGAGGAGGCGTTGGAGCGAAGACAGTCGTGTGACCCCGGAGAGGGGCCGGGTGGCCTGGAATGCCAGGTCGCAGGTAGCACTTCGAGCATCTGGGGCTGGTTAGCCCTGGAGATGGGTAAGAGAAGAGGCGATGGCAGAAGGGAAGCCAGGTGCCTGGGCGCTACGGTTGGCACCAGGAGACCGGAGGGCGGGGGTGGGGGAGGAGGAGAGAGAGTGAGCTCCGTCTGGAGAACGCTGGATGTTCAGCGCCTGTGGGCGTAAAGTGGAGACAGCCTATGAGCGGTGTGAGATGTGTGTCTGGGGTTCAGGAGTTAGGTCGTGGGTAAAGTTATAGAATTCAGATTTACTAACATATAGTTGGAGATTCAGACCAGGAGAATGAATTCCTTTGTCCGGCAAGTGGGCGTACAGATCCCAGAAACACAAATATTTAAGAGACGGTGAGCAGACAGGGGACTTCAAAGGCCCCTGGTAATTAGGGGGCACGGAAATCAAGAGGTGTTTTTCACGAAAGCGAAAAAAAGAGAATGTTTTCAAAAGTGAGGAAGACACCCAATACTGCCTAGAGGGTAAACAAAGTTAGGGTTAAAACATGCCTGTTAATTTAAATATATATTTTTAAGTATGTTTTAAGGTAAAAAGTACATGATCACTGAAAAAAACCTGGTATGTACCTCTAAGGAAGATATCTCATACAGGTTTTAAAAGATGCCAACTTATTTATAATATAAAATGGAAACTCTGCCAACTAGTAAAGTTAACTTTGCAAGAGGAAGATGTATTTCTTATGTACATATTTGTAAAATAAACAGTGGAGGAATAAACAAGAAACTGGCAAAATAGTTACCTATTGAGACATTTCAGTGTGTTCTTTTTACATTTTTTTAACTTTTGACTCAAGTATTTTGAAGCACATTGAAATGGATAAAATTGTATATCTGATTGGTAACATAAAAGAGGATTTATTTCAGGTGACTTTAATATAAAATATTGAATGTAAATCTTTAATGGTAAGAAGAACTAGAAAAATTTTAAACTTCAGTGGTTTTATTAGTAGTAACAATAATAGTATCACTTAAAATTTATTTTAAATATGTTGTAGCGTAAAGCTAAGAACACTATGGTAAAACTAAGTTGAAAATATCTTATATATGCATAATTTAAAAATTACGTTTTCTGTTTCTGACCACCGAAAGGGCCCAGCGGCAATGTCACCTCAGCTGTGACGAGCGCCCCTCACAGGCAGATCTTGGCTCTTAATACCATTCACCGCTGTGAAGAGACAGGGCTCCTTAGAGAAATGGCTTATTTCCGGCCAGGAAGGGTGCACATCAGGACTGAGCAGCTTGTGATGCCGGAGAACAAGGAAGGTTCCTCAGGTTAATGGACGAAAGGACAGAGGATTTAGCTAGAAAGTGCCCCCGTTGGCCAAAGTCATAACAGTTCGAGCATAAAACCTGTAGGATTCAAATTTCGTTGAGGAGGCGGTTAGGGAGAAAGTGTCCAAAACACCCAAAAAGGTTTCCTCAGAGGAAGATGATGAAAAAAGAGAAAAGTTGGGGAGCCACAGGCGATAGACTCCCCGCTGCCTCCGGAGAAACGTGACAGCGTTTCCCGTCCCTGCCAGCAGGGGGAGACGCGCCTCCTTTCTGTTACTGAGTCCTCCCATTCAGAAAAATGGAAAATCTGTTTTCGTTTAGGTCTTTTTTCTTTTCTCTGTGATGTTTTATGGTTATGCTGGGAAAACGTGAGTCCTGTACAGTTCTTGCTCTCTTCTCCAAGCTCGCAGTTTTGGGGGGCGGAGGGGGCGCCTTCCCCCTGGGAGACGGGTCCAGCGCTAGCCCGCTCGTCGCCGGGTCCGCAGGAAGGGCAGCGATGGCACCCCGTCGACCTCGCCGTGGCGTCCCGAATCTCTCTGCGGCCCTCCTCGGCCACCCCCATTTATCGTCACACCCTGGTTTTCTCATCTCGGCTCGTTTTCGCTTTATGGATATTCCGCAGGTGTTTCAAAATAGCCAGACCTTATTGCATTCCACCGAAGCTGCCAAATCATGACTGCGAGGTTCATCCAACTAATGCAGAAGACACATCCCGTGTCCCCTTTGTCAGCCTTTCTGGGTCCGAAGTCGTCTCCTCGATGCTCATCATCAAACGAGGAAGCGCTGTTCCGACACAGGGCTTGTGAAGAGAAGGCGGGGGCCGGGGGCTGGGGCCTGGGGGTGAGGCTCAAGTCTCCTCTCTGGTCACTGGTGAGATGTCTGGAATCCCCTTCGAATCTACACTTGGAAGGGGCTGCTGTTGACGTGCAGGGCTTCTGTCCGGGTCCTCGGTTTCTAAGTCTTTCACCTCCTGTGCCTCTGCCCTCCGGAGAGACACCTCCCTGCAGTATTTGATTTTTAGACCCGGCGAAGCACATGCACAGCCGCCGTTCCCGGCCTGTGCGGCTGGCAGGACTCTGTCCCTGTCTCCACGCGTAAAGCTCTACCTTCGTGACATCAACCAGGGAGCACCAAGATTCCGCTTGCGTCCCCCGCCCCTGCTTCCTGCCAAGGCGTTTCCTGGGATTCGAATCCGGTTCAGATAGAGGCTGACAACGACGAGAGAGCATAGGAACGTTGTTGGGTAGTAAAGCGCTCACCTCCCCAGGCTGCAAGGGCGGCCTGGGGTTAGGGGCTGGATGCTAGTTATAATTAGTTCAGTGTCTTCGGACAGATGTTCAGGGGATGAAAAATGTCTTCTTTTGCTTTTACTTTTTGGAGTAATTTGTTTCATGAAGTAGAGTTCAAGGTTGATTTGAACTGAAGCCAAGGTGGACTTATCCTAAACGCTTTTGCACCTTCTCGTTATTTCCTCTAAGACTGAGGAGTCTCAGTTTTAACTTTTAGTGCTATGCGTTTCTGTGCTTCGTGAGTATTTACGAGAGGACGTTGGAAGAAGCAAGACACAAATTCAAGCTGAAAACGATCATGTGGTCTTGCCAGCCAACCTAGCTGATGGTTCTATGTTACTTTATTAAATCGATGCACAGTAGTTGACTTAATGAGTTCTCATTGTTGGCTAACTAATATGTTTCTAAATAGTTACCATAATTACGAATAATTCCACAGTGACCACCTCGTGCATAAAACATTTCATAGGCTGTAAGCGTAGGTAGATGTTCTGACGTAGCCTGGTTGTGGCAGGGAGTTCTCCTTATCCTGCAATGTCTGTTTCGCCTTCTTCCATAGGAATTCAGCTCCCATCCCAGCCTAGAATACAGACTGTATCTCCCAGTCACCCCATTCAGTGACTTTTTTTCCATGCAACTAATTTCTGTCGGGTGGGATGTGATCGGAAGCGAAACGTTCAGACTCCAGGAAGTTTCTTCAGAGGGAGGAGCCGCCTACTTCCCCTTCCCGCCCTCCAGTCTTCCGTCTGGGATGCGATGGCTGGAGACCCGTCCTCTGCGCCATGAGCTTGAGCGATGGCTCAGTGGCGAGGCCGGAAAAGCAGGGCTGCTTACACGAGGACAAACACGTATGTATCGTACGGGTCTTTGTCACTTGCACCTGCGTGCAATCCTGCAGTTTACCCGGGGTCATGTGATGGTGCTCGATTTTAATGACTGATCAGTAGATGGCAAGAAAACACAGAGATCCTGGACAGTAAGGCAGGCATGCGCCGGTGCCCTCAGCCGTTTCCCCTGTGACAAGCATGGCTTACGGGATCCGCCTCAGTGTGCCTGGAGCCGACATGCCACGTCCATCCGTGCCTCTCGGTACGTCCCTGGAGGCCAGATGGAGCAGATACAGTTATCCCTACTTCTCACATAACAAAACCAAAGTTGCCCTCACCGGGACAGTTGCTAGAATGTCAGGTTTTCGTGCTAAAACCCTAAACTTACTGAATCATAATGTCTGGGAACGAAGCTGAAGAAGTAGTATTTTTAATACGTTTACGGACCGATTCCACTGTGCACTGCTGTTTGGGAACTTCTGGCCAATTCTTCTGTTTTGAGATTATTGCTTTGCTTTCCCAGCTACTCGGCCTCACCCTATAAAACGAAGCCACATGACATGGAGCTGGGGGAACATGTGAGTTGACATGTGGAGATGATCGTTTCTCCTTCGACGGGTGGGGGTGAACTCAAGCACATAAATAGCCCTGCATTTTAAGAACCCCAAACCCAGCACCGTCTCGTGACTCAGAATCGTCGAGACACCTGAGTGTCCGGTGACCATCCCTCGACCTCCCACAGAAACCCACATCCAAGGTCAGACAAGGGCCGCAGCCCCTCACCTGCTGAATCAAAGCCCCCTCTCCCTGCCTGAAATATAACCGGAGAGCCGTGTGGAGAAAGGGCGCAGTGCCGAGGGCTGCGGGTGCCTTCCACTCCCTCAGTGGCGGTTTCTCTGTGACTCCTCTTTATAATGCAGGCCTTGGAGGTCATGAAACCGTCGTGGACCTTTGGTCCCTCCGGGAAGATTAGCCTGTGAGGTGAAAGCCCTCACCTCTTTATTTCCTTGTGTTTACAGTTTTGGAGTCTTTGTCGCTAGGGCTGTGCGGTGGGTTATTTTCAGAGCGGCCACACTGATTTCCTTCCCTGTGTCCTCCATCTCTCGAGGCGACACCGCAGGTCCTGCCACTGAGAGGTGGAGTCTGTTCGCCCACTGCTGGGGTCCAGGCTGGGCTTGCGGCTCAGTCTGACCATGAGATGTAGATGAGCGGCCTGTGCTAATTCAGGGTCTTGTTCCAGAGGCCTTGCACCTTTGCTTTTGGAGGCTGTGTGAGTAAGCCTGGGCCAGCCTGCTGGGTGCAGAGGGGTATATGGCTTAGTCACCGATCACCCCAGCTTATAGGCGGCCAACCTGCTGACCTGCAGCTGGACATGGATGCTGGGTGTGGACACCGGATGAGCCCAGCTGCGTTTCAGCCCAAATGACTGACCTACAGAATCATGAGCTACATCAATGGTGGTGGTTTTAAGCCCCTGAATTTGGATTTGGGTAATCATTCAGCAAAAGCCAGCTGGTGACAGGCATCGACATGGCCACAGAGGCTTGGGGTGACCACGCCGAAGGCACCTACTCCGCAGGGCTCATGCATGGCACAAAAGTCTGCGACTGAGTGAGGGTGTTTCTTGTCCTGACGAGGTGAAGTGTCCTCAGCGAGAGTCCCCCCTGAGTACGGCCCCTGCGATCGCCTTGTACGACGAAGCGCGGTTTTGAACATGGGCGAGAGAGCCTGAGAGCACTGTGGCCTCTGCTCGTTGTCCCGAGCCTCCCGCGCCTCTTCCCCGTCTCCCACGCTTTGGCTGGGGAGAGACACCGCGATTACGGGAGAAGGTCCCTGGGGAACTCGGTCCTTCATCGTAATCCTTCCTCTGTGGCTTCCGTTTTTTTCTTTTGAGGTATAATTTACATATGATGAACTGGACCGTTTTAGACCGTACCGTCTGGTGGGTTTTAGTATATTCAGAAGGTGGTGCCGCCATCATCACCACGTTGTAATTTTAGAACGCTTTTGTCACCCTAAGAAGAGACCGTGTACTCGTGAGCTCAGCGGCTTCTTAATTTTTTTTTTCTCTTTGCAGTGTTTCAAAGATCAATTTTTTTCTACATCGATTCCTACTGTGCAATCAGAAAATGTGTATATTTATGAGTCATGTAGGATTTTTATTAAAAAAGTGAAACTTTTTTAAGGAAAACAAAGGTTTATTTTTTTCAATTAGAAAAAATACATAAATAAAAGCAATGAAGAAAAACTAAAAAACAAACCCAGATACGTGTAAAATGTAAAGTAAAATCTACTTTCCTTCCCATTTCTATGGAAACAGCTGCTGTTTTCAGTGTGGGGTATGGTTTTCTGGAAGAGGGTGTTTTTATAGCTGTTAAAGCTCATCCGCAGAGTTTTAATATGATGTATTCCTTTGGCTCATGACACAGGGACTTGAAAGTAATTTTTGTGATATCTGCTCACTTTCGTAGACCTCATCTTATCGAAGACTTTAACTCATAGCTCTAGTGCCATATTTAGGGAAACACTCTGTAGGTAGTGAGGATATTAGTAAGTTTGGAAAAATTAAATATGATATTAAATTTTTTATTATAAAATGTTAATGTATTGCAGAAAATTTGGAAGCTATAGAGAATAAAATAAAAGTTATCCTTAATCAGACCCCCTGTAAGTTAACCACTTTTATCATCTTGGTGTATTTCATTTAAACATTAATTTTTCACACTTTAATTGTAACTTCAACTTTGAGAATTGTGATGAGCTTGGCAGAAAGTTATATCTGAACTGTATAAGTTATCAGTTATGTTATTGTTAAAATCATGACCTGCTCCGATGTTTCATGTTTTGTGTGCACACTCATGGATACCATTTACTAAGAGCTTTCTAACAGCCCAAGAGAACTTGATTAGAATGCCTAGAATAAAACGGCTTTTCATCATGCCTAATAATGAAATGTTTCTGCCTGGGATGACTTATTTCCCACTATTTCTGATAAGTTTCTCTGATGAATAGTCGTCTGGCACTATGCTGAGAAACGTCTCCAGGAAAAAGCAATAGATTTTTCAGTTTATGCTCATCTGTGATTCAAAGGCTGTTTTTATTACAGGAATTTTATATTGTACTTTAATTCTGCTCTATTCCTAGGCATGATTTTATGTGTATTTCGGATTTTAAAACCTTATTTTCACAACGGAATGTTTCAGATCTTTGCTGTCTTTGTTTGAAAGACAATGAGCCAAAAAAAAAAAAAAAAAAAGAAATCAATGATTCTGCTCGGTGATATGTTATTTCATGGGCAGAATAAACTGTAAACTATCTTTTCAGAAAATAATGTGGTGGAGTAAGACTTAATAACATTTATAATTGATCATGTTGAAAAAAAAAGCAGATAATCGAAACAGAATCCAGGTGATAGTTGATCAACCATAAATCACAAAATACTGACTCTTTAAAGGAAATTTAGGATATATATATATATATTTTTTGGATAAAGACATCTAATCCTCGAGAGAGGAAACTTACATCTTGATAAATCTATCCCCGTTGACACATAAGAGTGAATCTCACTATCGATTCAAAGAGAACTGACTCCTCCTCTGTGTCCAGGCCGTTGATTATTGGAGCACACACACATGTTAGGAAGGATAAAAATGGCGGTTTTTATGATGGGTGCGTTCTGGGGACACCAGTGACCCTAACAGGGCAGCCACTTCCCGTATGGGCGATTTCAAAGGAAGTGGAATTTAACACGTAAGTATAGTTTTGCTTTAGCTTGACTTTCCTAAAAGATGAACCATTTTGGAACAAATACAAAGCACTTTTTTTTTTTTTTAGTTTACTAACTAGTTTGCAAACATAACCTGATAATAAAAATATATGAGATGTTGAACATTTTTGCTTATGTTGTCCTTGACCTACTAAGCTGTTCCCCTCTGTATTTGGCCAGGAACTGGAATTTAGTCAGCGAACAACACAGACTTCTCGGGTGGTCGTTATTCGCTGTGGGTTCACTGATAGTCTTGGTAGCTACATGTCTGTGTAGCAGAAGGAAACCTTTTCTAGGGGTCTGCAGATCTGTTTCTCTCTCCTTTTTGACATTGTGGCTCTTCGCTGTTAAAAACAGCCTGTAGGTATATTTAACTAGGCGGATGAGGGAGAGAATGAGCATGAGAGGTCACCTACCCCCGTTGTCCGTCCGGGCCCATGGCTTCAGGTGTGCAGTTCGTGCCTCGTTGCTGACGAGCATCTGAGTCATACGTCTGCCGCTTCCCCTCCCTCCATCCCGTAAAGTCTTTGGATCACACCGCCTTCGTCCTCTGGCACTCCAGTCTGCCCTTGTCTCCAGTGTTGAGGAGTCTGATGCACTGTTTTGATCAGTTACAACCTCCTTTTCTATTTCTTCTTTAAGGGAAGTCTATGCGGAAGGCTTTTGAGAAGCTTAATCACATTTCCATTTATACATTTGAAAATGAATTAAAAGGCATTTCATTTACATCGCCCATGTGTTCGCCATTCTACCTTGCCTCATCCGACATGCCACGCGAGAGGGAGGAGGAGAAAGATTGCATTAAGTTGTGTACTTCGTGCAGAAATTTCGAAATGTCCTGACAGATTGCAGAAATGAATGCTAAACGATAACAGTGTTTACACTCAGTAATGAGATAATTTATTAGTAAATTAGTGGGACATTGCTTTCTCTGTTTTGCAAATGAGGAAGCAAAGTCAGAAAAGGATTTTTTTTTTCTCAAGGTCGCACACTCTTTGTCTGACAGAGCCAGTGAAAGAAATACAATTTTCTCCGATTTTATCTTCTGCTTAGTCTATTGAGCCACTAAAATTTTGCAAGTACAAGTAGATCATAGAGAAGGTAAGTTATGTCATTGTCGAGTGATTCAAATGTATCCACGTCGCCCTTCATTCTAGAGTAGACAAGAATGTGAGACTGACCGATTCGTTCCCACTTGTATACAAATGCTTCAGCGGTTTTTACATTTTATCCGGAATGCAGAATGGATCCCCTGTTTGAACTTTTATAGATTATCTGCATGAGAAAAAGGCTCAGGGACAGTGGAATGGATCATAATGAAAACTCTGAAGCTACCTGTGTTTGATGTTCAAAATTTTCATGCAAGATATTCCAGCTTAGATAAAACTTTTGCCATGCAATTTTCTTGAAATAAGATAGAATTTTATATACATTTAATTAACATTATATGCATAGCCTTCATACATAAATATGTATAGCCTTTTATCAGACATATCGGTATCAATTAACAATGAATCTGCGTTTTAATGTTGACATTTAAAAAAGGGCCAAAATTGTCTCGCCAAATCTCATTGTCTGAGTTCTATCACAGGAAGAAGTCCCTTTCATTTCAACAGGGATTTTACTCTAGGACACAGGTTGGAAGAGCAGAGTGGACGAGGACTTGCGGAAAGTGCTTTGCCTGTGATGATGATGGCTGGTCCCCCCTGGTTGTTCTGGGTCGAAAAGAACAGTGTCGTGGCAGACTTGTGTTCCAGAAAGCATTTTGAACTTGCAAACCAGATGATGGTGTAAGAAAGGGGATATCGTGGTTGAGGAGATAAGGAGGAAACGTTTTGGAAGGGATGCTTCGAGTGGTCTGCAAATGGGAAGAGAAGGGAGGCTGCCCGTGAAAACCGGGTTGGAGTCGACGCGATCAACTACGTGGGAGGTTTGGGGGGCAGGGACGGATGACGGGCTGCGCCTTAAATTCTGTAGCTACGACGCTCAGTGACTGGTGAGAGGTCAAGTGCAGTTCATTCCCAAGCTCTTTTGGTAAGCCACTGGTGAGTCTGTCTACAGCTAGCCATGGCCTGTATGCACGATGCGTCAGTCAGGCTCTAGGTTAAGCTGCTGTAACGAGCAAACGCAACCCAATGGCTTCGAACAGATAGACTCCCTTCTGTGAAGTCCAGAGGGAGCAGCTAGTGTGCACTGTCAACAGTGGCGTGGCTCTGCCAGCTCGACGTGTGGCTTCTGCCTCTGGACCAAAGGTGGTTCTGGATCTAGTCATCCCCAGACCGGCAGGGAGGGAAATGGGCCAAGAAGTTCACCCGCGTTTCCCCCTAGGGCCGTGACCTGCAAGTCGTATCTGTATTAATTTGCCAGGGCTAACGGAGTGCCACACCAGGTGGCTAAAACAACAGAGGTCTGTCGTCTCGTGGTTCCGGAGCCAGACGTCCAAAATCGAGGCGCCGACAGGGTGGGCTCCTCCTCAGGGTTCTGAGGCAGATTCTGTTCCAGGGCGCTCCTCCTGGCCTCGGAACGGCCATCGGCTCCTGTGCCTCTCTCCACCTCATCTTCCCTCTGCACATCTCTCCGTGGCCAAGGTTCCTCTTCTCGCGGGACACCAGTCAGTTGTGTGGGATGATAAGGGCTCACGCTAACGATCTCCTTCGTAACCTCATCACCTCCATACAGATCCATCTCTGAGTAAGTGTGCTCTCGCCTTGTCCCCCGGATTAGAGCTTCCCCCCTTCCCAGCAGTTTCCCAGATACCGGCTCCGTCTTCCCAGGTTCCGCCTCTCGGCGGCTTCCGTACTCTTCTGCTGCTTGCGCTTCCTCATCCCGCACCTTCTTTATGCAGCCAGCACCCTAAGCCCTGCTTTCTTCTTCCTCTTCATGGCTCTTTAAACTCAAAAGCAGAGCAAGTGAAGGTATTACTTGCCTTTCCATGGAGGCCTTCCAACTCAGCCTTCCAGCTTCCCCAGGAAGTGAGGAGAAGCATTCACGTTTCTTCCTTCTAATGCAGCACGAAACAACCAGAAAAACGCCACAGTGGCTAAGCTTCCATATTTATATGCACCGAAACTTTCATATCCTGGCACAGAGGACTCACAGCGGCCAGGAGAGAAGAATTTTCAGAGAAGGGAATAACGTATCAGACGCTAGTGAGAGGTCAAGTAATATTCACTGCCTTTGGATTTGGCATATGACGACTTCAGTGACCTTGTTGAGAGGAGCATCTTTGGATGGTGGAAGCAGAAGACGGATCGGGATCCTTTGAGGACCGAGTAGGTTCTAGCTTCCTCCAGCACATATGCTGGGCTTGTCCTGTGCCAGAGACCAAGGCGAAGTCAGCCTGTAGTCTCCATGTGTGTCACACACATGCGAGTCAATGATAAAAATACACGCATGAGCAAAGGAAGGAGAACGGATGAATGAGGGAAGCTCCGTGTAAGGGTCGTGGTCAGGAATAAGCCTGATCGTGTGTCCAGTAACTTAAGCTGTTCAGTTGCAGGCACCCCAGACAGCTGGCGTCATCCAAGATTAAGGTCCGTTTTCTCAATTAAACCTTTAATTTTGAGACAGTCGTAGATTCACGTGCAACTGTAAGAAAGGACATGGAGATCCCGTGTGGGGATGAAGGTCTCGACAGGCATGGACAGCGAAGGAGAGGTGGGAAGGATGGAGCTTATGGTCAAGGGGGTGGTTTTCCTCAGTGGACCAAAGGTCCCAAGCTAGACCCGAGCAACGCGAAAGCGCAGAGATCTGGCAGTTGGTGAGGAGGGCCGGCTGTTTTGGTGCGTCAGAACAGGAGCAAATGTCCCGAAAGCAGCACAGGAGGACGTCGAAGGATAAACGATTGTAATCAAGAGTTCTGACCGAAATTTCTGGCCATGGCAAGGCACGACTGTTGTGTGGGTGGCCAAGATGGAAGGGAGAAAGGCCGTTGGCGATGAGGAGGTCAGGGGACGCACAGGCTAGGATGTTCGAGGGCTCCCCCAGAGGGAGCCCCAGCCGTCCGAGCTAGAACGGCGAAAGGCATTTTAGAACCTTCCTTTTCTCCACCCCCTACGTGAAAAGTCATCGGCATTTTACCTCCTCACTGTTTCTTGCTTGTGACCCAGTTTCTCCATACCCACCACCTGTGCCCACTTTCTCCCCGCGTAACCTCCGACCTGGCTTCCTTATAGTCAAGTTTCCTTCCTATATGCGTTATCCACCCAGGCACCAGAGTGATGACCCTTGTGGCCACGGCCCACCAGACAAAGCCCAAGCGTGGCGTCTGCCCGGGGTCCTGCAGGAGCCGGCCCTTCCTCCCCGGCTCTCCACCTGCGGACGCAGAGCCGCGTGGAGCCGCCCTTGCCTCTGCTGGCCCTCTCCTCTCTCCTTAGTCTGTCTCACTGTCCCTCACAGGCCTATATCCTCTCGGAAGCCCTTCCTCAGCCCTTGACTGTGTCAAGTTCATTCCCCTCTGTCCTTGCCAAGAGGGAGGACCCAGTGCGGCATTCCCATTGCTGAAGAGCGCGCATGCATCTCACATGGGAAATGGGAAAACACGTCTCATTTACAGGGGTCTCAACCCCAATAAGATGGTCTTCCGTCCAAACCAAAGTCTTTCCGCCTCGACACTGCGGACATTCGGGGCTGGATAATTCTGTCCTGTGCTTTGCAGGGTGTTGAGCAGCCGCCTTGGCCTCCTCCCTACATACCAGCAGCAACCCCAGTTGTGACGACCAAAAACGTCTTCCGACATTGCTAAATGTCCCTTTGGGGACAGCATGACGGCTGGTGTGGCATCTCTGGTCTGCGTTAGAAACACTCAGGAGGCCGCAAGGGCCCCGGCCAAGGTCGTGTGCGAACTCGCTCGGCTTTGGAGTCTCCGCCTTGTCCCCGTGTTGCTCAAACGCGTCTGTTGTTTCCTGAAGGCCAACGTTCATTCAGAAACGCTCGTTGGATTTTTTTTTTTTAATAGCAAAAATCATCTTTGAACCTGTTCTTACAGAAATACTGTGTCAGGAAGTTTATAATATCCTCAAAATACCGCCGAGAGGAAGAGCGCTCAGAACAAACATCTGTCGGCTCGCCAGAGGTGGCGACAGCCCTCGGGCTCGGCGCCCCCCCTTTGGCAAGCACAAGGCTTCAGTTGCGTCGGTGTTTAGGGGACGGCGCCCCGAGATGTTTCTCCTCCTTTTTTGACTTAGATGTTGAAGTGGGAGAATTATGCCCCCCGGTTCTGTGGCACAGCGACAGGGGTGCAAATCATTTCAGAGGATTCGTGAAGGGACGTGGTGTAAACAGACACGGCTGGATTGTTTCCGTAAAGGAAATAATTAGCTATTTCCGGGCCGCCGTGTGCCTCTTTTTTTTGTGTCGATTTGTGCCCACAGAAGCCGCACGCTCCGTGATCCACGTTGGCCACCAGCTAGCCTACAGGGCGGGCGCTCTTGGTGAGATGGCGTCCCCGGTCCTGGCTTTCTTGGGTCATGTTCTCGGTTCGAGACGGCCTGGCTAAGTCTTCTATACCTGCCAAGGGAGCTGTCTTGGGAAGATTATGATGTTGGATAAATGGGAGATGCGATTATCATTGGCATTTGGTTACAGAGTTTCCACTCTGTGTGCTGTTGGCGGGAATTCACGTACCGAAGTCGCTGTATTTTGGAGACTATTTCGAGTTCGTGTGGCCCCTTAGTTTTTGCTTTTAATGACCTAAAAGAGAAAGGAGGTAAGACCGATGTTTTCCTGCCGGAGCAGTGAGGAGGGATTTGTCTGTCTGAAAAAATCAGAAATATGGAACTTTCCAGGCTGGTCACGTGTAGGGACCTGGAAAATGAAATTGAGTTTCCCACGATGTCTCCTGAAAGGATTTTACGTTCGGCATCACTGAAACCATTTTACAGAGGCGTGCCCAAAAGCGAGCGGAGGACGGCCCCCGACGGGGACGCTCGCGAGCCGGAGCGCGGGCGGCTCGGCAGGCGGGGCCCCTTCCCCGAGGGTTTGCTGTCCAGGTCGTCGCGGGCAAGCACTGTCCGGGTTTCGATGATGAAGGGGAGACAAAGCGAGTTCTGCGGAGTGTGCGGGGGAGTCACGGAGAGCGGGGGAGTCGGACGGCCCTGGCTTCCGCGGCTTCGGGGACCTCGGTCTTCTCGCCCGTGAAGCAGAGAGGGTCAGCGCTGTCCTGTGAGACCCTCGTGCGGGTGACGTGGCCCGATGGAGTGACGGCCTGGCACAGCGCTTGCACCAGTGGGACGCGTCCTCGGGTCACCGGCGGGCCTCGTTCAGCGTCACCTCCGCGGCGTGAGGACTCCCGGCCGGACCGCAGAGGCGTTAGTTTGTTGGAAAACATTTACGTGAGGGTTTCGAACCTGACCCAGGGAGAAGGACCGTCAGGCGAGGCCGTTAGGGGTGGCGTGGGGGACGGAAGGAGGTCGAGGAGCTGCGCCCACCCTGCTCGGCCATCAGAAAAATGTCCTTCTGAGTCCAATAGATTTTTTGAGTTTTATTGAGGTGTAAGGCGCATGCCATAAAGTTCACCTGCTTTAAGTGTACAAACCAATGCTTTTCAGTAAATTCACCGACTTGGGCGATTATGACCACGATCGAATGTTAGAACACTTGTACCCCCAAAGGTCCCACTTCCCCATCTGCAGAGGCTCCATTTCTGCCCCCCCCCTGCCCCCCAGGCAACCACCAGTCTGCCATTTGCATAGACTTGCCCTGTTTTAAAAAGACGTTGCACGTTAATCGAATCGCGCCACAGGTGGCCTTTGCTCTCTGGCTCCGTTCACTCGGCGTCACGTTTCTGAGGTCCGTGTGGTGGCGTGTATCGGCACCGCATCCCTTTTCATTGCCAAACAGTGTTCCGTCGTGCGGATAAACCACCTTTGGTTCGTGCGTTCACCAGCCGACAGGCATGTGGATTGTTTCCGCTTTTGGCCCATCATTAATAATGCCGCTGTGAACGTTTGAGCGCAAGTCTTTGCGTGGCTGTATTAATACGTTCTTTTAAAGTGAATTTGCAAAGTGTCCCAAAGAGAGTCCCGTGTGATGCCAAAAACAGCACTCCACACGAAACGTCACTTTTAGTCACGGTCTGCCGCACAGTGACAGAGAGATGAGCTGCAAAACCATTAGTAACACCGTTACCGTCATGACCAACAGTCTTCCTATTACCTGGGCTGGGCAGGAGACATTTTTCTGTAGACTAGACTTTTTTGCTTGTTAATTCCTGCTCTATTCTCTCTCCCTCCGAAAGGAAGCTAAGCGTTCTCATTCTCAGACGCGGTGAGCGTCTTCGTCGGAGAAGGCGATGAGTGTGCGAGCTCCGGCGCGTTGCCTTCGAAGCCCCCCAGGTGCTGTCGGGCCTGCGTCTGGGGGCCCCCTCGTCCCTCTCTGCGCTGCCGACACTGGCTCCCTCATGGTGGGGAGGTCCTGTGCACTGCGGGGTGTGCCGGCAGCGTTCCAGCCCACTGCCCGCTGGGTGCCGGTGGTAACCCTCCCGGGCGAGACAGCAAGGTGTCCAGACATTGCCGGATGTCCCCGGGGAGGCGGCACCGTCGGCGCATGGAAGCAGAGGGTAGGGCCGGTGTGAATCCCCGTCCTGCGCTGCTGCGCTCCGTCTAGCCAGGCTGAGGACGGGTGGGCCAGCCAAGCCTCTCCCGGGCCCCAGGGGATGCCGAAGCCTCCGAGACACGGCGATCTATACATGGAGCCGTGTCACCCCGTGACAGTGGCAGCAGCCTCACCGAAAATGCAGTGTCTGCCAACTAGGAGAGGACGGTCTCGTGACACGGCGCGTGTTTAGGCTGGGAACAGGTGGTTATGGGAAGCGAGCAGAAGAAACACGTCAGCCTGAAGCGGGAACCGCGTCGTATTTAACTCTGACTTGAAGTCAAGCGCGGCTCAAGTCGGAAACGGCCACCCCGCAGGCGACCGAGTCCGCCGCCGAGCAAGGACCCGGGCGGCTGCCGCGTGTCTGGTGGAGGGACGCGTTGATCTTCTGCAGAAAAGAACAGTTTTCCACACATGAGGTTTTGTAATGTTTTCAAAGGACACGTTTGAAAAGACTGGGCCGCTTGCTCGTTTTGGCTTGGGAGGGAGATCTGAATAGCTCCATGGGAGAAGGAAATTCGGGGCGGCTCCTCCGCAGGGCAGACAACGACTCCAACTCTCAGGGACCAAGAGGTTTCCCAGGACACAGGACTTTCAGTGCGGAAAGCAGGACGGTCACTCACATGACTCAGAGGAGGCGTGAGGCTGCTTCCAGTCCTACCTGTGACCCTGGTTTGCACTATCACCTTGCAGAATCCCCTCCCTACCCCGACGCTACAGCTTCTCATGGGTGGTGGGTGTGGTGACACACCCCTGTGTCGCCGGGGGGCTGGCACCCTGGCAGGCAGCGGGGTGGGTGTGAGTGGTGAGTCACTGTGCAGGGTTTCGTCCATCCGGGGCCATGGGAGACAAGGCGTCACCCAGTGAGCACTCGGGTGCCCGCTGTGTGGTCTTGTCCAAGTTAAATCATCCCACCGTTCAAACCTTTAACCTGTAATCTTAAAGCACCTTTGATGTCTTCGCTGGCGCGCCCAGCATGCCCCATCGTTGACGTCTTCGCTGGGTAAGGGTGACGCTGGCTCGTGAAGCGTAATCCCGATGTCCCTGGCGGCCCCTGACATCTCTGTTGCAGTTTATTTAGCCACCTGCCTGCAGAGTCAGGTGGCAGGGGTGTCCGGTCAGGGCACGTGGACCGAGGGGCAGCTGGGAGGAATCTGGGGTGGCTGACCGTGACCTTTCTGAGGGTGGGAGCCTTCGAGAATGGAACGGCAGCTGTGGCCCCGTCCCCGTAAAATGTCAGTATTCACGTTTACCCCGACTCCGGCATGCGAGCGAGTGCAAGGGTTCCCCTGAAGCCCAGACGTGGCTCCTCGGTACAGGGGTCGAGATAAGGATCCTGACCCAGAGCTTGGGGGGCGGGGCTCTGCAGGCAGGACGGGGTTCCCAAATGAGGGGCTCCTGAGAGGATGGGGAAAGCCAGAGGGGGTGAGCTGCAGGGAGGGGGCTCACCCTCAGGGAAGCGTTTCTGGTCTGCCTGAGGAGGGTCCTCCAGGGGCCAAATGTGGCCAGGAAAGAGAGGTTACCCATGAACCCCTGGAGCAGCAGCACCTTCTGAGTCCTGGGTGCGCCGTCTGAAATCCTCCGAGGGCCTTGACGGCTCTTCTCTCTCGGAGACACGAGGTGACCAAGGCTCGACGCCGGGAGCTGAGGACGGGGAGCCGTGTGGGGTGAGCACCTGCTCTGAGCTGGACACGGTGCCAAGCCCTTCGCGTGGTAAGGAGCACATCGCTTTCGAAGCTGTTAATTTTCTCTCCAGCCCCGAGGCAGGGCAGGGGAGGGGGGGATCGCCTGTCTCCTATAAACGGAGTCGTCCTAGCTGTCCAGTTCAAGGACACTTGATAACGATGATGGTGAAGTGCACGTCCCTTCAGGTTTCAAGAGGACGTGAAGAAGAGCCAGATGATAAATTGCTTCTAGTTAATGAACATGCATAGAAAATAAAACCCAGAATGCTAACCGTAGCATTATTACATTGTTATAAAGTGTAAGTCGAATGATCGCAACCTAGATATCATAGTAAAAAAGATTGTCTTCGGCGCAGTTAGAGGTTTAGAATTAGCTACAATATTGGGATCATTCGTTCTCCCTTCAAATGGCTATTAATAAAAACAAAAAAATTCTACTTGTATTTCAGAGCATAAAGCAACACCGTTCTGAGTCTATGTGTGGTATCCAATCAATTAGATTAAAAAAACCCATTTTGATAAAGATTGTGTCTCAGAAAAGGTTACTTAGGAAAATTTTTGTTTGTATCAATCCCAGTTTCTAAAGTTGAAAATTAACTTCTTTTTTTTTTAAAGCCGTTTAAAGTAATACCTTTTGTTGTAACTGATTTAGTAATTTGGGTGTGTGAATATGAATGATAACTTCTGCTTGTTTATTCATACGTATTAGATTCACTCGTAAGTTAAGCAAGTGGGATTCACCTAAACGGCCACCGAACTTTAGAAACTTAAGTAAATTCCCTTAAACATTTTATAGCTCTGTTCTCAAAATTTAGTATATCTGAATACTTCACATCTCTGAGAGGACAGACTTAGAAAAAGCCAATAAGCGAATTCCTTCTGAACACTTCGGTCAGCTCTTAAACAGGTCAGTGACTTGTCATGACCAGCAGAACAAGTCAAGTTCTCTTAAACTATCGAACACAGATTCTCTTATTCCTGTCAAACTAAAACCACGAGACAGTCAACTAAAATTTTCTAATCAACCCCCAAGGCCGGCATGTCACATGCCCGAATGTGCTAAAAACCATAAATTTTCAAGTGATTTAAACGGCACAGATTTCTTTTCAATGGCGACGACACGGTTCGTACCTGAACCCAACACAGAGGGCCTTAATGTGGGTGAGACTGGCTTTGTTACCTCTGAACGTCGTCTTCACCGTCCTGATGACGAAGTTGCTTACCTGCAGCTACGGCTCGGTTCTGGGACGTGGTTTGAGGCCCGGGCTACGTTCTGAGTCTGGATCCAGACACAGGACCTGGGCGCCAGGTCCACAGGGCGTCGGGGTGTCTCCAGGCCTCACTTTTCTGGTCTCCCCATGTTTTACTCTGACCCCTCCCCAGTTTTAAAAATTAGCAACCCAGTAACCCACAGCTCGCAATTCCTTGGCTTAAACTGACAGGACCCTGCAGCCCTCAGCGCTGCGTCTGGTTCCCGCCTGGCCTCATCCCGCCTCCGAGGACGCGGGTCTCATCACCCCCAGACCGCGCGCTTGGTGATGTCCTTGACCGAGAACCTGGGCAGATCGCCTGCACCGCAGGAGCATGACGGGGTTCAGGAGTATTTTGTTGTGTCTTCCATGGGCTGCTTTATTATCACACCCTCCCCAGCTAACACTCTGCTCCCTCTGCCCATAAGACTTTCCCATTTGCAGTATTCGGTTTCCTTTGAAGTGATCAAAGCTTGGTTTTCCCTTTGTTACTTGAGTTGAAAGAACTAACTTTTTACTGATTATCCGTAACAACATAGTGGTAGTGAGTTGTTTTGAAAACAAAAATATCCTAATATGAGTGTGTGCTTCCCTTTTATCTTCACTTACCTAAATAACTCAATTTCTAGAGTATTCCTCAACATCTATCCCGTCTCCCTTTGTCCCCGGGTCACCCAAAAAACTCTACAAAGGAAGACGATCCCTCCGTTGTTCCGATTCGCCTTCCTCCGGGTCCAGTCTTTTCGGTTCGTAGTCCGCTGGGCGTGGTCCTTCCTCCGCGGAGTCGGGCGGCAGTCCTGCTCTGTCCGTGGGCGGCCCTGAGGACAGGCTCTGCGGGGCGCGTCCCTCATGCTCCGTGATCCCTGCAGGCAGAGCTGGGCCCCTTGCCTGTGATGGGGTCGTCTCCACTTCCCAGAGCGCGCGCTCGGGTTCAAGGTAGAATGAACATTTGGATCCGAGTGCCATCAGTTTAAAGATGAAACGAGCCCTGGGAGCAGGAAAAAGGCCGTGTTAGGGACCTTCATCTTCTTCCTTCCCAGCGAGTCCTGGTTTTTATCCCTCGAAGGAGAAGCGAAGATTCATGGGTAGAGCTTTTTCCAACACATGTGCCGCTTCCCCCGCGAGGCTGGTCGCTGCCCGTCCCCTGCCCGGGTGTCAGGCAGGAGTCCCTGAGCAGCCTCCCCGAGGCGCCGCGTTGACCCCTGGGCGAAGAGCTGTGGGCTCGCCAGCGTTCACACTCACTCTCGGCTTCGTTCCTCTTCGGGGAGCAAAGGCCTGGTATCAGCAAGCCCCGGCCCAAGTCGCGTTCCCACCTCAACGGTCTGGCTGGTCGTCGCCAGCATTTGTCGCCCATGCACACACGTCGCGTGCACGCGCACACACACACACACACACACACACACACAGGAAGCAAAGTGCTTGAACTATGCGTAAAAGCCAATATCAGTTATATATATATACACACACACATATACAGCAAAAACGCTTAGAGGAAATCAGAAATAATGAGAACAGCGCTGGAACAGTTTAATATTATTCCAAATATTTCGCCATTTGGCGGCAATATTTTTACTGCTTATTTCCCGATGTGATTTAAGGCTCCCCTCATGGGGAACCACATGATGTCACCATAAGTTGGAAACAGTTTGGAAGTAGAAGACAAATTAAATTCTGATAAAGTATCCTTTCATAAATTTAAAATGTGGAGGTAAAAATCACTAAAAAACAAAAACAAAAACAAAAAACTAGTGGAACCAAAATTCAGTAAACCTCAGTGCCTCAAAAGAAACCATTTGGAACTTTCGATTTGAGCGTATCTACCATGATTTAAGTGCTATAAGGTAGGAGGCAACCTCTTCTAACCATAAATAACCACTAACTCTCCAGGGAGAGAAAATGAGCCAAAACAATTGTAAAAATGTGTACAAAATTGACACACCTACCTGTCGAGCGCCTGAATCAGTGTCGTTCCACGTGGAGAGTCCCGGGGAGTGGAGGGAGGGCAGCGGGTGGCAGGTACTGTTGAGCCCATTTACCAGCAGAGCGCCGGGGCCCGGGGAGTTCGGGTGCTTATCCCGGCTTAAGGAAGAGACGAGCCAGGTCATCGGCCTTCGTGCGCGTGGTCTCCCCACGCCCTGGCCGCTGGCACGTGATTCGCCTCTAACTCCGTCCGACACGTTTTCTCTTCCCTGCCTCTGGCTCAGACCGTGTGCGTGCGTGTGCGTGTGTGCATGAGTGTGAGTGTTCTACCACACGCTCTTCACGGCTATGAGCCCCGTGTCATTTAGAACACTGCTTATCTCACGTCGGTGGGCATGGGCGTACCCGTGGGCCCTGTTGATGTTCTGAGTCCCTGGATCTTGGTTGAGGCCATTCTGCATTTTGCGTTTTAACCAGCCTGAGGGGACAGCTCTGAGCCATAGACCACCTTGTTCAGGGGACAAGGATGCAGAGCATTTAAGGACGAATTAACAATTCTCTCTATACAAATACTGCATTTCATTGCTTGTAATATGCTTTTTTTTTTTTTTTTTTTTTCCTTTCAACAAACGTGCAGTTGAAATGCACCTGCTCGGTGATGCCATCTCGTGCTTGCGGGTGGCCGGGAGACAGCGGGTGTGGTAGCCTTGCCTTTGGCAGGTAGGCCTGGTCCTGGCTGTCACACGGGTGGCGCTTTGATGGGTCCTGAGTGTGTTAGTGACTATGTGGTTGGATTCAACTGATATTTAGAATATCTCCAAAAGTTACAAAGGATTTGGCATTTAAAGGAAAATTAAATACACAAAAAAGTATAAAAATATAGCAGCAGCACATAAATGTGTCATCAGTAGAGCAATTATTCTTTTTGGTAGAATAAGCATATACTCATTTCTTGCAAAGTGCCACCAAAAGCTCAGTGACAGAGTGCAGGAGTTGTTCAAAGCATTCCCTGACCCCTCTACAGGGCCTCCTCTTTCTGCATCTTCCCGGAGGAGGGGCATATTCCATGCGCCATTCGTGACGGGGCTGACCACGTGACTCCTGGCGGCCGGTGGCGTGGGGACAGAGTGACGTATGTACCTCTGGGCCGAAGCCTCAGGAGCCACTGTACCCTTCCGCTGCTCCCCTTTCCCTCTGCCATGAGGACCGTATGCCTCTGACGGGCCTCCCGCCCCCGCCTGAACCCCAGGATGGGGCCTGAAAGCTGCATCGCACAAGCGATAATTAACCCTTGGTTGCCGTAAGGCCCCGAGGTTTTGAGGTGGTTGTTACTGCGGCATACCGTATCACAAGCTGACTAACGGAGGGGCCTAGGAAAAGCATTAGGTCAACGTGAATCACTAACTGAGATATATATATGCGGAACGATGGCCTGTTACGGGGCGAACAGTGCGACCAAAGGCAGGAGAAATCACCAGATCCCGGAGAACAGAACTAAGGTGTTCCGAGCGAGGAGACACGGGCCTGTGAATGCGGGCGTCTTGTGCATAGACGGTCACCGAGGGATCCTGCTAGAGTTTGATTTACAAATTCTTTTTCTTTGTCATTTGATAAAGAAAAGTGTGTCCGACAATCAGCGTTGTCTTGGAGCCCGTGAAACAGCCCCTGGTCCCGCTGCGAGGCCATGTTGTGTTTGGGGGTTCCCGTCCTTGTTCGCGGGCTGACTCACTCGCACCCGTTTCTCAAGCTTTTTTGATTTAAAAACCTGTCAGAGGATTTGCTCATTTCAACTGACGACGAAAAGGCCTGTGCCAACGTGTATCCTCCAAGTAAGGAATCAGCTGGGCCGTTTTCATCAGCTCTCTGGCCCCTGGGTGGAGGCCCCTTTTTCTTATTTTGATGGCAATTTTTCGAACCAATGGAAAAGTTATTTAGGGCGCGATGGGGGTGTAGGGCAAGGCAGTAGTGTCCGCCAGCTCATTTTTGCTTTTTGTGCTTTACAGCAGGAGGGGACGGGTGTTATCATGATGAAAACGGAGACTCGGCATGCGTACGTGCATGTGCAAATGCGTATGTGGTCCACGTGTGGCCTTTGTTTATGGGGCGGGAGGCGGCAATTAATTTGAAGCCATATACTTTCATTTTTTCTTGTTCTCTTAATTTTGTCCCTATATTATGAAAAAAAAAATTATGTAGAAAACGTACTCTAGTTTTAGAGCACAAAACATTTTTGTTTTTACTTATTCTGCATTGTTTTCTAAAATACCGTGTCTAATGATTTCTAATGGGTTGAATGTTGTACAGCTGAAATCAACCCACGTTCTGCACAAGACTCCACGTTTCTCTCTGAGATGAAAGGCAAGGCAAACAGAACTATAATTATATTCTGGCTTCCTATCGCCGCCTCATTCCTATTTTTCAAAAAAGAGACATAGATCTTAATAGAAGTGTTTCTCTCAATCGCCCATTGGAAACGCTTTAAATTCCAAGAACTAACTCTTGAAGATTTTCCGGTCAAAGATAAGGGTTAGCCAGACTTGGTGAGTGACAGTAAAAAAACTGGATGCCAGCAAGGACATTTGGTGGCTCCGAGCCGCGTCAGGGATGCAGAGCAGAAGCAATTGAATACAGACTATTCCTGTACCCCAAACTCGACTTGCCCAGGTTGGTGCACTCAGTCATCCCTACGCGGCCCAGAGGGTAAAGAGCCAGAGGAAGTTCAGAAAATCGGCTGGTGCATTTGGATGGTGCTGGTAGCCAGTTTAGGTCATGCAGGCAGAGAACTCCAGCTTGGGCCCCCAGATCTGGGGTGAACGTGCACAGAGCTATCGGGGCGAGTCTTGCACGGGAAGCCGTTGAGCGCTCTGGTCTGTCCTCATCCTCTGCAACGTGGGGGGCTGAGTGAGCTGGTCGCCCGGCTCCCTCTGGATGGTTCTGCTTCATCCTCACGCTGTGAGGCCGTCGACGGTCCCCACTCGGCAGGCTCGCCCCGTGCCCGGCACGGTGGAATTGCCCGGACTGTGCCACATTCTGCCCGACGGTGTACGTAAAACACGTGCCCCTGTCAAACTGCCGTTGTCCTGCGAAGTCTAACGCAGAGGGCCACCCGACTGCGAGAAAGCCCGGGCAGGAACTCCGCCCTTTGCAGCGAGTGTGCGGCACGTGGCAGGGGCGTTTTGCCCTTGCTTGGAACTGGCGCCCTTCGTTCGAGGGCAGACACTCTCGGGGGCCGCTCCTTCAGCCTGATGGGCCGTCAGGTGTGCTGACAGCCTCTCGTGCCAAGCTGCTGGAGAGGAGTCGCCCCAGGGCTGCTCAGCACGGGCGATGTCAGGTCCTTAATTGTCTGGGAAGACAGTCGAGGAATAAATTACCAGGTTTTGGATAGTCCCAAAGTGTCACTGCCATTTTGCTACTGTGCTTGCAGGGGGTGGTCAGCAAACATTTGCCGCCGTGTGGGACGGGGCTTCGCGGTCTCCCGAAGAAGAAGGATCTCTTCTGCAGAGCCACTTGTAGAAACCGAGCAGCTGGCATTTCCGTTAGGCCAGAAAAAAGGGCGTGGTTCCTAGGATGCTTGTACGTCACTCGGCTTTAACAGTAAGGACAAAGTGGGGAAATGGAGACAAACCTGCAAACACCATATAAAATGCGACCGAGTCCATATCGCCCTTCTTTTCCATAACATTCTCTTCTAAGCTTTTGGGTGCTAACATCTTACAATGCAATTTTTTTTTTCTTAAATGTGTACACCTGTCAAGGCTGTGCCTTTCTCAGGAGTGTCATTGGCGGGTGACTGGTCCACGCCTCCTGCTGCCGTCCTGCCTCCCGACGTCGTCTCACGGCCATTCCTGGCCCTGAGAGCAGGCCACTGGCCTCGGGGAATGGGACCCGACATGAATGGGCAGAGTCTCCGCTTTTACGGTGTTCACCAAGGCCGGGTGGACCAAACGGCACCGAAACAGCCCTTTACGTGCACTACAGTGCGTCCACGCCTTAGGGGATCGCGTGGAAGTCTCCCCGAGACGGGCCACTTAGGGAGAAGAAGACACAAAGAAATGGGAGAATTCCCCAAACGAGCAGGGTTATTTAGGGGAAATATTCCTGGAAGAGGGTGATCGTTAGCAAAGCAACAGGGGACAGAAATGGAGCGGTTTATGCGGAGAAAGTTCAGTTCAGCTGCAGCAAGAAAGTGCAGAGGAAGCTTAGAGGTAAGGCTGAATGAAGACCAAGGCTGGGACCAGATCATAGAAGGCTGTATTGCCATGCGAAGGAGGTTATTCATCATTCTTGACTCTAGCTTATTTCACAAACAGCCCTTCTAAATTTTAGCAATTGTAATTTTTTTCTGCTTGAAAGGATCTAGGGATGTGGTCTCAACCTCTGCTGCATGTCAGAGTCACGGGAAGAGCGTTAGAGAATGTCAATGCTCAGCTGGGTCCCGCATCCGGTACCAGTTAATCAAGATGCTTTTAAAGCTTCCCAGGTGGCCACAGCGTTCAGCCCAGGTTGAGAACCACATTACTGTCTATTTAAAGAAAGTAAGAAAGGTAAATTCTAGGCACCACTCACCTTTGAAATTCACATTCCTTATCGTGATGGTCCTTGGTCACTTGGTGTACCAAGGCAGCAGCATCTGTCAAAGTCACACATAAATGTAGAGGCCATTAAAAGAAAAATAGACCGCAATGCAACTTTCATTCGGGGTCTTTGTCAAAGGCTGTCATACACCTTTCTAGGAAACACACTCCTAGAAATGGCGTGTGTGCGTAGCAGCCCCCGTCCGGTCTGGTTTCATAGGTCACCGCTGTCCTCCGTCAGGTCGGTGCCTGGGACCCCAGGTTTCCCATCCCTCACCCCTTCCTAAGGACTCACCGCCCAGACGCGTGTGAGCTAGTGTTTCTAGTCAGCCCTTAGACACTAGACCATTACGTGTGTCAGACCATCTGACCCAAAGTCAAGTCACTGATTTTAAGCAAGCAAAGGAGAATTAGAACCGCTCCCGAAGAGTGGCTGGCATCGTGGCTTTGCTAAAACTTTAATTCCATTGCTTTGTGTGTGTTCAGTGTTCATGAAACTTCGGAGGGTGGGTGTGGGAGTAGCCAAGTCTGGACTTGCTAAGCCACGTCTAGCAAATGAGAGGATGTTTCTCTTAGCCCCAATGTGGGGGAGGGTGACGGTTTTGGAAGACCAGTAGATCAGGGTTGGAATTCTCAGTCTGACCACTGAGCTACCCGGCTGGGGCTCTCCCCGCAGAGCCACGTCCTTATCTGCACTGTCCTCTAAGCCCTTGGGCTGCTGGATGGCTGAAGGCGATGGTGTGTGTACAATGTTCAGTTTTGTTTGTTTATTTCTTTACATCCTAATCTCTTCACCTTTTTCACCCAGCCCCAACCCCCTCCCATCTGGCAACCATCAGCTTGTTCTCTGCATCTATGAGTCTGTTTCTGTTTTATTTTGTTCTTTAGATTCCACGTGTAAGTAAAATCCTATGGTATTTGTCTTTCTCTGACTTATTTCACTTTGCATAATACCCTCTAGGTCCATCCGTGTTGTTGCAAATGGTAAAATTATTTTTTTATAGCCAAGTAATATTCCATTGTATGTAAATACCACCTTTTCTTTGTCCGTCTTCTATTGGTGGGCACCTAGGTTACTTCTGTATCTTCGCTATCGTAAATCACACTTCTCTGAACGTAGGGGCACGTATATCTTTTTGAATTAGTGTTTCGGTTTTCTTCAGATAAATACCCAGAAGAATCGCAAGGTCATAAGGTAGTTCTATTTTTAATTTTTGAGGAGCTCCATACTGTTTTCCTTTGTGGCTGTACCAATTTGCAATCTCTCCAACAGTGCTCAAGGGCTCCCTTTTCTTCACATATTTGCCAACATATTTGCTTGTTTTTTGATTTAATGATAGCCATTCTGACAGGTGTGAGGCGATATCTCATTATGGTTTTAATTTGCATTTCTCTGATGATTAGTGTTGTCGATCATCTTGTCATATGGTCATCTCTATGTCCTCTTCGGAGAAATGTCTATTGAGGTTCTTCTGTCCATTTTTAAATTTGATTGTTGTGGGATTTTTTAATGGTTGTTGTTGAGTTTTATGAGTTCTTTACAAATTTTCGGTCATTAAACTCTTATTGGATGTTTCACTGGCAAATATTTTCTCCCGTTCGGTGGGTTGTCTTTTCATTTTGTTGATGGTTTCTTTGTACAAAAACATTTTCGTTTGATGTAGTCCAATTTATTTTTTCTTTTCCTTTTGTTTCTCTTGCCCAGGTTGATATATCAGAAATAATATTACTAAGAGCAGCGTCAGAGAGTTTATTGCCTATGTTCTCCTCCACGAGTTTTATGGTTCGAGGTCTTACATTTAAGTCTAATCCATTTTGAGTTATTCTCGTACATGGTATAAGAAGGTAGTCCACTTTCATTTTTTTTTTTTGCACCTATCTGTCTAGTTTTCCCTACACCATTTATTGAATAGGTTGTTTTTACCCCATTGTATGTTCTTTTATCCTTTTCGTAGATTAAATGACCACATAGGAGTGGCTTTATTTCTGGGCTCACTCTTCTGTTCCATTGATCACATGTTTGTTTTTATGCCAGTATCACGCTGTTTCGATTACTATAGCAATAGATTGATATTAGATAACATGATACCTCCAACTTCATTGTACTTTTTCAAAACTGCCGTGAGTATTCTGAGCCTTTTGTGGTTCCACGTAAATTTTAGGATTATTTGTTATAGTTCTGTGAAAAATGCCATTGGTATTTTGATAAGGATTTCATTGAATCTCTAGATTGCTTTGGATAGCATAGACATTTCAATGATGTTGATTCTTCCTACCTATGAGCGTGGTATATGCTTGTATTTATTTGTATCTTCTTCCATGTTTTATAATTTTCTGAGTTCAGGTCTTTTACTTCCTTGGTTAAATTTATTTCTAGGTAATTATTTTTTGATGCAATTATATATGGAATCATTTTCTTATAGTCTGATATTGGTGTATAAAAATGCAATCGATTTCTGAATATGAACTTTGCATCCTGCTTCTTTCCTGAATTTATCAGTTTTAATAGTTTTTTGCGGAAATCTTTAGGGTTCTCAACATTTGCAAATAATGACAGTTTTACTTCTTCCTTTTCAACTTGGATGTCTATTATTATTTTTTCCCTTGTCTAATTGCTGTGGTGAAAGTGAACATCCTTGTCTCGTTCCTCATCTTAAGGAAAATGCTTTTAGTTTTGCACCGTTGAGTACGATGCTAGCTGTAGGTTTTTCACATATGACCTTTTTTATGTCGAGGTATGTTCGCTCTGTTTCTGCTTTGCTGAGAGTTTTTATCATAAATGGATGCTGGATTTTGTCAAATGCCTTTTCTGCATCTTTGGGTATGATCATCTTTTTACCCTTCATTTTGTTTATGTGGCGTATCATCTTTTTTATGTATTGCTGAATTTGGTTTGCTAGTACTTTGTTGAGGATTTTCGCATCTATGTTCATTAGGAATATTGGCCTAAAATTTTCTTTCTTTTTTTTTTTGGTAATGCTTTTGGCATCAGGGTAATGGTGGCCTTATAAAAAGCGTTTGGGAGGCTTCCCTGCTCTTGAATTTTTGGGAACAGTTTGAGAAGGTCTGGTGTTATTTCTTTGAATGTTTGGCAAAACTTACCTGTGAAGCCTTGCAGTCCAGGACTTTGGTTTGTTGGTAGTTTTTTGATTACTGATTTGATTTCATTTGTAGTAATAGGTCTGTTCAGATTTTTCCATTTATTCTTGATTTAGCCTTGAAAGAGTGTATGTTTCTAGGAATTTATCCATTTCCTCCAGACTGTCCAATTGGTTAGCATATAATTATTTGTGGTATTTTCTTATAACCCTTTGTATTTCTGCGGTGTAGACTGTCGGACACTCATCCCTAGGACTATAAAAATGCCAGTGTCCTTCTCAAGCAGGGATAAGATTATGTAAAGGCCACCAATCCTCCTAGAGTTAGAATAGAGATTTCTGAAAAAGGCTTCATCTACAATTCAAAGACATGCACGTTTATTGAACAACTATTTTATCTTGGACTCTGTGGTATCCTCAGACAAAGATAACAGATGAAAGTCTCTGCGTCCACGCCGCAGAATATATTACCGTCATTAAAAATAATGAGTTAGAGCCTTGTCAGATCGCTCGGAGGGGCTTCTTCCAGATGTTATTGTGTGATAAACGCAAGATTCAGAAAAGCCACATCCAATGTTCAGTTTTTATAAAACGGTGACAAAAACCCTCTTCTAAAGCCGCACAGTTACATGAGGATTTGTCTCCAAGGATTTGTGCAGGAACGTGTGTGTCATTACAGGCATATGGAAGGCTGCTCACGTCAGGTGTCGAGAGAGCTCGCCCGGTGTGGGGAGAGGTGACCGGATCTGGAGGAGAGGTGGTAGCAGTGGTGAAAAGGGCATGTAGGGCCAGGTCGCATTCGGGTGACAATATATGTGTGTGTACGTTTTCATAAAGAGGCGCATTTATTTCTTAGTCGTTGAAAAAGGTGTCGGCTTTTTAACACGAGTGACTGTTATTGGTACATTGTGTAATCCCAAAAAGATGTGTCAGAGATATAACCCCCAAGACCCCGGATTGTGACCTTATTTGAAGACAGGGCCATTGCAGACGTGATTAAACTGCGAAGAGGTCATTCTTGAGTGGACGGGGCTCCTAATCCTTGATGACTGATTCCTCATATGGCCCCGTGAAGGCAGGGGCAATGGCCGGGTGGCGCTGGCCCAGCAGAGGGACGCCGAGCGTTGGTGGCCACCAGGAGCTGGAAGGGCAGAGGGAGGCTCCTCCCCTAGAGCCTGGGCGGGGGGAGACGTGGCCCTGCCCGCACCTCGGTCTTGGACTTTCGGCCTCCAGAACTGTGAGAGAATAAATTTCCCTCGTTTCGAGTCGTGAAGGTTGTGGTACTTAGTTCTGGCGGCCTGGGAAACTGGTAGAGACACAGTTCTTGGTTCTGTTTTGTAACCTGACTTTTCATCGAGCAAAACACTGAGAACATCTTTCCACGCCATTAAAGTTTCTGCTACAATATCTAAGGTTAAATTTTATCTCTACTCCGAAAGCGTGACTGCATTTTCTGTGGTGTAAATTGACCTCATCCAGTGCACTCTGGACGCTTCTGTCCTACTTAGCTTCTCAAGAGCAGGGTGGCGACTTGGGACGGGGCTGTCACAGACGCCGAAGTGGAAGGCGAGGACCTTACCCTGTCCCTACTGCCTGTCCGTCTGTCCGTTCTCGTTTCTCTGTTGCCTGTGCTGGGCGCCAGGCACACTGCGGACAGGCCTCCCGCCTCCAGCCTCCTGCCTCCTGCCTCCCGCCAGGTGCTGGGACTCCACACGTGCCCAGGTGCCCTGGCGTGTGGATTCCTGCGTCGCCCGTCCGGAGTGCTGAGGCCCAGGCCTGGCCCAGGCCCTGGACCTGCAGGAGACCGTGGGGCCTGGCAGCCGCTGTGGGGACAGAGCCGGGCCTGCTGACGGCCTGGCTTGGGGGTGCACATGGGCTCTCCCTTCCTAAAGGAACCCTGAAGACCAGAGGCAAGTGCCTTGCCAGCCTGGTTGGATAAATGTTCAGAATCTAGATTGTGTTTATTTATAGCAAATTAGGAGCTAATGTTTCTGGTAGACCCTCCTATGGCACAAAATGTTTAGTACCACACGCGTTCTTTAGGTTTATTAACTGCTTCAAACGTTACGACACCCTAATGCCCTAGGTGCTGTTTTCCTCCTCTTTTTACCGATGTAAAACTGAAGCACAGAGAGGTTAAGCGACTTGCCCGAGGTCACAGAGCTAGGAACAGATGGAGCCGGGATCTGAACGCAGATGGCATGGCTCAAAGGCTGGGTTCGTAACCACCAGAGGACACGTCCCCCAAGGCCTCCCGACGCTCGCGCGCTGGGCAGTCCCCACTGTGCACCCTTCACGCCCCGTAACTCATCAGCTACGCCCGATCTCGCCTAACGCACGAGGCTCTGAACTGAGACCCGTCTTGGCTACGAGTCGTTTCAACAACGTTCTGCCCTTTGTGAGGTGATGATGTACAGTGCTGATCCTCAGAGCACTTAGAAAGAGCCAAGAGAAAAAGAGAACAAGTGGAACCATCTTGTTCCATGCAAAAGGTATGAAACGTTTTTACTCCAGAAGGAATCAGCCCCCAAAACCCTGTTCACTCATTGAAAGACGAGACAGGCTTGAGGACTTCAGTCCGACATGAAGAGAGGTGTCCCCACGCGTCAGGTCTGAAGGTGATTAAGTAGAACTCGGGCCCCCACAGCCAAGTTCAGGCGGACACATGCTCGAGGCCATCTGGTTTTAGAGGGACAGCTGGCTGGGGTGTCCTCCGGGTATTAGCTAAATTGACCACATGATCTTCAGGAGTTGCTCCTGCGTCGAGGGCCAGTTTGGCCTGTCAATGTTACGGCCTCTCTTCACAGCTCAGGAGCTGAAGTCGAACCATCGAGATCATAGTGCCAGATGCGTCGGTGGGATGATTTATGTGCCTGAGCAGAGACGCCGGTTCGCAGTGGTTCTT
Organism: Rousettus aegyptiacus; assembly: GCF_014176215.1. Lineage (NCBI taxonomy): Eukaryota > Metazoa > Chordata > Mammalia > Chiroptera > Pteropodidae > Rousettus > Rousettus aegyptiacus. The sequence goes on from NW_023416311.1 coordinate 108,019,966, forward strand.
TAAGGTGCAGGGGAACTAGGCTAGGCAAGCGTGCAAGGGGCTGGCTTTAAAAGTTGAGGAAGGACCCAGAAGCCAGCAGAGAGAAACGCGGAGGGGCCACGGGGCCAGGTGATCTGAGGCGCACGAGAGGCCGGCCCGTCCGCGGCCGCCACGGGCAGAGAGGACAGTCGCCGCTCTCTGTGGACTCCACAGCGCCCACGGGACAGCCGGGACTTCGGCCTCCTCCTCGTTCAGGAGTCTCCGTCCTCCCCGGGTGTCCTCTTTCTGAGAGGTGGTCCTGATTTTGTTTTAATTGCAGCTTGTAAAATATTAGCCCTTCTGCCCCGCGAGCTTCCAGATAAGATTCACAATTTCTTTCCCCAAAGGATGTTTGGAGAGACAGGAAGCCGTGGCCTTGACTGTGCGACATTTAGTTCCAGCAGAAAGAAAAGGGCGAGCTCGCTGCCTTTGAAAGGGATCTTCAGTCACAGGTGAGGCAGGTGTGCATTCGAATGCGCATACCGGCGAGATGCTCATGATGATGGAGGCTGAGGTCCCTGGGGGCTGGAGATGGGGCCACAGATAGACCCAGAGTCCCAAGTAACTCTGGCCTCAGTTCACAGGGGGCCTCTCTTTTACTTGCTCTGGGGCCCAAATGTCAGGTCAGTGTTGGCAAGATCGGGACTTACTGTGTGTGGTCTCCCCACCCCCCGCCCCGCCCGCCGCCCCGGGCGCACACCCGGGAGAAGTCAGCCCAGTGTGGGCGTCGGCTTTGAAGCAGTCAGCTCAGAGTGGGAGCATCTGGAAACTGGATCTTGTGCTGTTAAAGACAGAGGGCCGTCTGGGTCCAGAGTCGAGGCTCGGCGTCACCTGGGAGGCCGCACTTCGCGGCAGGAGACCTGGGTGGCTTGGGCGAGGTGGGGAGGAGCGAGCAGGGTCGGACCGTGTGTCTGAGACGGACCCGGCAGGACACGGTGGCACGTGGACCGTGAGGCTGGACGAGGACAGCCGGGCCGGGCCGCTCCGGACTCGAGGCCCGGTGAGCGGTGGCGCCGCCGGCCGAGATGGGAAGGCGGAGGAAAGGAGGAGAAAACGATCAGCTTTGAACGTGAAAGGGGTGCCTTCTGGAAACTTCTGTGCGCCTGTGGGGCGGGCAGTTGGATGTTCCCACCGGAGCTGCAGACGGGCTGGGGGCGGATTTGGGCGTCACCTGCATGTAGATGGCGTTAGAGCCACAGAAAGGACGAGAAGGGAGGTGAGGGCCGAGCTCAGGGCACGGCGGCCTCAGTGTCACGGAGACGGAGGAAGGGAAGAACCCGAGAGGGCCCGCTCCGAGCTCGGGGCGGCGACCCGGCTCCGCGACCTCACCGTCCCCCTCCCCCCCCCCGTCACTTGCTGCCTCCCCCTCCGCGTGCTTTGACCTCTGCCAACGCGGGCTACGCTGTCAGCCCGGCTCGCGGGGGCTTCTCTGCCCGAATCAGGGAATGGGTGACGAGCGACCCTTGATCAGGTTCCCCTCCGGCGTTAGGGTCTGCGTTAGGGACGGAAGACAAACCCAGGCTCGGCCGATGAAGGCACGAACCACGGAGTGTGAGGTCTCGCCCGCCGTGGGGACACCACCCCGGTTTTGTCTGTGGCCCCCCGCTGTGTGATGGGGACGCCACAGGCTGGAGGAGGGATACAGACCCGTGACCATGGCCTCGCAAGGGGTTCTGGGACCATCCAACCCAGATGGCTGCTGGTGCCCTTTGGGGGACGGGCAAGTAGACCTGTGCCAGGCAGACCTGCCTGCGGGAAATCCTCCATCACCGGCGGCTCCGTTCATCCATCTGCTTCCACCCCGATCTCTGCGTCGTCCCCACTAAGGAATTTCCGACGAAGAGAGCCTGACGTCTGCCTTTGTCTTGAGCCTCAGCCAGCTCCAAATGTTAAAAAATATTCTGGACCACTTTTTCTGACATGCTTTGGCTTCATATAGAAACTTATTTCAAATCTCAAGTAAGCATTTGTATACATTTATTTAACATCTTTTTGCATTGAAAAAATTAAACACATATTCAGGGTTATCTTGTTTTGTCGAGGTTTTCACTGACAAAGTTTAAATATTGTTTCTTTTCTGGATGAATAATAATGATTTACTCTAAAAATTTGTTACAAGATCTTTGGCTTTCCTGCCGTTATCGTATCAAGCTTAAATACTTTATCAGGAGCCGGTGAAGCATAAATCTAAAGGACCAGGAAGCGCCGTGGTTAGAACCAACTCGGCCCTCTGCGATCACAGACCACCAGACGGCAGGAAATGTGATCCAAAGGAAACGTTAGTAGAGCGAAATGAGAACATACTTTTCATCGCCGTAGGCCACCTGTATGGGCATTTAACACGTTGACGCTTGTGTCTTCGGGTCACCTAGTCCGTGTCCTTGTGGGGTGTGCAAACACGGTTTTAATGCGATGCCCTAAAGTCATCCCAGGGGCACCGATGGATAACTGGGTGTAGAATCGGGTATTCATCGTCTTCCGTTAGCTTCGTCTCTGTACATCTCGCATCACGAGGGACCTCTCCAGTGCGTCCCACGCCCAGGGAGGGTTGTTTCCTGCGTTCGGAAGCAGCTTCCAGATGCTGGGGGCAGAGGGGGGGGGACACCAAGCATCAGCAGTGTGGGTGTGACGGCCCCACGCCCGCGCCGAAGCGGCAGTTGAAATTCTCATCTAGCATGGGCTGGGTTTTTTTTTTTTTTTTTTTTTGACACATCAGTGACTAATTCCATGTGTTCAGATTTGGCTGGCATTTTCTCATGCCTGCTTTGCATTAGAGGCTTGTTTGGCACTTAAAATACGTTATTTTAATAAAATGATTCCACTTAGATCCCTCTCAACCCAGGGGGCGTATATTATTATCTGGAATTCAGAAGAGAGCAATGGACTTGTCTCCGTTGATACAAGAATAAGCGATGGCCAAAGTTCAACGTTGTGCTAAGCCTCATGATGGATACTTCTTTAGTTATTTAAATAATTATATAGTATTTTAATTAAAAAGCCACACATACTGATTATAGAGAAATTATAATAGTATAAATAGTGAAATTAATATATTTCTGCTACTCAGAGACAGCCACTGTTAACTCATTTATGTGTGTGTGTGTGTGTTTACACACACACTTTGATTAACGTATTTAGATTCTTTCTATACATACATTTTATTTTCTGCTTTTAATTACTCGATATTATATTGCGAGTATACTCCCATGTTGTTAAATTTTCTCAAAGCCTAGTTTTTATAAGTAACCTTGTGGTTACGTCATGATTTATTTGACCTTTCTCTTCCTGTGGCTGGTCAGGTGGTTGAGAATTTCTCGATTTTTAAAAGGTGCTACAAATGACTGTATGCGTATGTTTCAGTCAAAAATCTCTGGCTCGCTCTTTAGGCCTGGCTTTTCACACCGAGGTTCCTGGCTGGGCCCTGATCTGTTTCTGTTTACCACATCTGGAAAAGGTGTTTTCCGTACTGGATGCTTCTCTGAGTTGAGACTGATGGTATGACTGACTTTCTTACCTTCTTTGGAGTTGACAGTGTTTGAATGCATATTTATACATGTAGAGGACATACGTGTTGGTGGATACTACATTCTAATTCTCCTCAGATTTGCCTTTTTTCTCAGCAGAAATTCTTCCTAGATCTAAAGCCGTAAGCCGGCCATGAGTCTTAGTTTTGTTGAAAGTACGAGTTTCATCTTTACAGCTGGTCTTTGCAGGTACTTTGATAAGATTTTGGGAGCAGAAATTATTTTAATCTTAAGAATTCCAATTCTACCAAGGCACTTTAAAGATACTTTTGAAGGATATCTTTGAAAGCTTGAATAAAACCAAGTGTTTTCCTAAAAAAGCATGACAAATTGAGAGGTCCGGGGACGGAAAGGTGATGGCCGTGTTGACACACTTTTGTGAAGATTTCAGATGCGTATGTGATTTGTAATCCTTCCCAGAATTCGGGAGAAATGATGATGAATTTTGCATTTAATTTTTCAAAACCTAATTCTGTCTCCCATATATCACTCCTCCGCTCCCGAGGGCCCCTTTTCTTCTCTCGCGGTTAAACGTGACCTTGTAAACTTATGCTTGAATAGCCTCCCTGTGGAAATCCAGGGACGATAAATGCCGGCAGGCCATCCTGATTTCCCCTTCAATCATTTGCGCCCCCCCTCTTATCCTCCCCAAACTGCGAAGTAATCAGACGCGTGCATTATGTCCCTTTTTGAACTCGTACAAACACTCACTTCGTTTTCCGTATCGCTTTGCTCGCCAAGCAGTGCTCCTCCAGGCTGGCTAGGAGCCCCACAGCAAATCATTGGAAAACGGTCGGTTTTGTGTCGAGTCCCTCCTTTGCCCCTGGCAGCGTCTAGTTCTCCACCACCGTGGTGGTTGGTCCTTGATGCTCGGCTGCACGCCGGGTCTCCGTGCTTTGCTCCTCCCTGCCTTCGTTCTTCTGACCCTCATTTGCTTTTCTTCCTGCCCGTGGATGTCCGTGCACATCTGGCCCGTGTGCAGACGATAGCCCGATGGCCCCCTTATCCAGGGCTGCATCGGGATCTGCGGAGTCAGAGGACGAATGTTGACATGGCTCTTTTCTCTCTCGCATAATATTTCTAACCCCCTTTTTTGGTGACTGCCTTCGTTCTACCTTTTCAGTTTAATTTCATAGCCTACAAAAGTAATTCTCCAAAGGTTATGCTCAAATGAGGTTTTGAAGTAGATATTATTTAGGAAGAGGAAAAGAATTTATACTTGAGCTTCAGCGGTCACACTCTGATTTTACAAATTCATAGATTTATTTTTTTCTCTCTCTGAATTGGCCATGAATAGAGAAGCTTCCTGGAATATTATCTCTTGTTATCTTGGTGTATGTTTGTAGAAGAGAATTCCATTGAGAAATGGCAATGGGACGTGTTTTTTTCTTTCTTTCTTTTTGATAGGAATTCCCCCAGAGAATTCTTTCCATTTCCAATTTAGGCAAAGCCTCTCACCCCGAAGAAATATTTCCTGCATAAGGTTAGAGACAGGGAGCTTTACAAATTGCAAATCATTCTCCCTTGCCGGAGGGTGTTTTCGAAACATATTCCCTCCCCAAGTGGTGTGAGGTTTGTCACTGTTCCTTTCTGAATTCTAGCAAGTAGGTGTCAAGCTTAGATTGGTTAGCAGCTTTTGTGCTTTTAAAAATGAGGAAGGAAAGGAAAAGATTCAGATCATGCAACATTTCAAACAGAAACCCCGTTTTGGAAAGTCACAGTTGTAGGACAGTTACCAGTTTAGCTATCTATATTGCTATGTCCTGGATGTACCTGGACACAGACCCACAGGTGAACACCAATGGCGTCTGTGTCGCGGTTGGGGCAAGGTGCGTTACTGGCTATAGTTCAGTGTGAAATGCTGCGAAACCTAATGTGTTTTCCCTTGCGAAGCTGCTGATATAAACCAGGTTTTAGTAATTTTAATAATCTAGGGTAGGGGTCCTTTGAGTCTCCTGAAAGATATAAGAGGTGCAATCTTTTGTTTGTTCCTTTGTGGGAAGAAGTCCCCTCGAAGAGGTATTTTGTTCCTGAGGGTTCTTTTATTTGGGGGGGCTGCGTAGGTGGGTGTGAAAACAGTGGAAAGGTGCGGGAAAGGCTAAGCACCCACCCCTGGCAGGTTTAGCCTGCTGGGTAAGGGTCACAGACAGGATATTCTTCTGTTGTTGCTGAAATACGTGGACCCGTATGAGCCAGTCTGAAGAAGGTGCCTTCTGGGCTCCCTCTGCTACATCTGTTCAGCGCACTAGCCCCAGAACTGGGGCATTATGCCAGATTTCAGGGTCCTGAAAAATCGTTCAGTGGGGCACCGCAAAATGCTGGATAAAGCGGGCTTCATGAGCGCAGCCTGCCTGGAGGCAGGCTACGATGTGGTCTGGACATCCATGCCCAGTTTTATTGCGGCGATTAGCACACTATTCAGTAACAGGGCAGTGATTACCACCGCCAGCCTTGTGTTCGAGGACGCGACACACACGTCGTTAGAGCAGGCACAGAGAACCACAGCCCACTGGGTAACTGAGCAAAGGCACTAAAAGTCTAGGTAAAAATATTTCCAGAGGCAGATGGAGCTTAGAGAAAATGGCAAAAAACTGTTCTTCGGAGTGAATGCATAAGAAAGAAAAAAATGATCAAAATTAGATTGCAGAGGCAAGAACACAGTTTCCTGTACCTTGAACTTCTGAAATTGCAGAGATTTAAGTCTTCCTAAACTTTTACCATTTGTATAAAGGAAGGTTAAATTCCTGTCTCCCTTCACCAAACTGCAAGGGTTTTTTGTTTTGTTTTGGTTTGGTTTGGTTTCTTTCTGATATTAAAATATAACCAACAAGACCAGCTCCTCTAGTTTGGACATTTTCCCTTTAGCATCTGACTCCTAGCCAACATCCTTCCTCTCATCTAGCTCCAAAGGAAATCTAAAATGAGCAGAAAGTAATCAGAAGAAAGAGCATATGTTGAACTTTTTTCGGGGGAAGGTTTATTTTCTCCTCAATTTGACTATGACCTTCTCAGAGTGGCAATACCCGTTTATTTGAATTATTATTATTTTTTTCACAATAAAAGAGAAACCATTTATAAAAAGCAAATGCCTTTGTGTATTAACCTTCTAGCCTGTGACCTTGCATAATCTCTTATTAGCTCCAGGAGGATTTTTTTAGATTCTTTGGAATTGTCTACATAAATAGCAATATTATCTTCCTTTTCTTGTCTTGTTGGGCTGGTTAGGTTTCCCAGTGTGGCGTTGAATAGGAATGGTGAGACAGGACACCTGACCTTTCCCCTGACCTTAAGGAGAGAGCATCCAGTCCCACACTAGGTATGATGTTAGCTATTGTTTTTGCTTTCAAAATGTTTCAAACTAAAGTTGAGGACATTCCTCTATCTGTGCCGTGTGCTGAGAGTTTGTATGTATGTATGTATGTATTTTATCGTGACTGGATGTTATATTTTATCTAGTGCTTTTTCTGTACCAATCAACTTGATTTTTTGTTCTTTGGCCTGCCGACATGGTGAATTACAGTGATGGACTATTGAGTGCCGGAACAGCCTTGCATATCTGAACTATTTCCCACTTGGTCGTAGTATAGAATACTCTGTACATTACTGTATTTGCTAATGTGTCGCTGAGGGTTTTAAGTCTGTGTTCATGATATTGGCAGGTAGCCTTCGTTCTGCTTTTGCCATGTCTCTGCCTGGCTTTGACATGGGGGCCATGCTGGCCCGATATCACGAGTGATGACATGTCCCTCCACCTCTGTCTTCTGAAAGAATTTGTAGAGAATTAGCATTATTATTATTATTTTTTTCCTAAGTGCTTATTATAATTCACAAGGGAACCTGTCTGGGTCTGGCGCTTTCTCTTTTGAAAGGTTATTAATTATTAATTTACTTTCTTGAATAATTATAAGCGTATTCGAACCACTCCCTGTATAAATTTCGGTAGTTCGTACCCACTTCATCCCTTTCAACTAAGTCACGACGCTTGGGGGCGTGGAGTCATTCGCCGCGCGCCCTCGCTGACCTGAGTGCCCGCGGGGTCAGTGTTAGCGGGCCCGCTCTCCTTTCTGAGGCTGGTCACTCGTGTCTTCTTCATTTCGTGCTGGGTAGTGTGATGAGAGGCGTACTGAGTGTATTGATCTTTTCAAAGAACCAGCTTTTGGTTTGATTCGTTTTCTCTGAACCATTTTTAAGGAAGAAGGAAGTGACAGGCAGTAGGAACGAGTAGAGGACCTGGCGAAGCCGAGCACATGCTCACCCCTGTGCCCGCGGCAGTGAGCCGTGTGCTGTAGTGAACTGCGGCTTTTAAAATACCGACGACCTGGTTTATTGTAAACATCACTGCAGACAAGTTTCAGTGCGGATGACCTTTGCTTTAAAGGCATTTAAGTATTGCATAATCTACCAGAAAATGCAATAACTACTTTTCGCTGTAACTTTTTCCCAGGAAAAAATTCGCACACCAATAATTTTTAAACTTCAATTTGTGTAAGAATAATGTGGAGATTATTTAAAATGAAAATTCCTGAATCCCACTCGAATTCTTCTTGGTGTTTCTGTAGAGGGGGCCAGAAATTTGTCAGATAAGCCCCGGAGGTGAGTACAGCACCGTGGCCTAATGACCCTTCAACAACAACGTTGCTGTTGACCTTGGAGCTGGAAAGGCACAGGACACATCCGTCTGAGCCCGACTTCTGTGAAGGAGATGCTGGGCCTCTCGGGTGGGCAGTGTGGAGTCGGTCAGTGTCAGTGCTGGAAACCGAGGCCACGATTTCAGCCTCTCGATACAGTGAAGTACAGCTACAGCGCACACAGGTGACAATTGTCTGGTTTGCTCATCCTACTCAGCCAGCCAACGAAACTTTGAATGTATTTCGATAATAATAAAGATCAAATTGTAAATAACGAGTGTTTATAATTACTTTAGAAATTACAAAGAGCTCGTGACAGATGTGACGTCTTGTCAGTAGGATTAGGGAATGGGGTCACCACCGTTTGCCTTGACATCTTCGGTCCCAGAAGCGACAACTGTAGAAAATTATGTAGTTCGCCAACCACCCGAACATTCTAGGCATAGGTGCTTGAATAGCTGAGGTCCCTCCCTACTTGAGGAAAACAAAGTCCGTCACGCTGTTTATATTCGTATGAGAGCCATAACTTTACCATTCGAAAATTATACTTTGCCAGTTCGGCGGTGCCACTGAGATATCGGGGTTTCCCTGACAAGCTGGGCGGATAGAGGAGTTCGCCTCAGGGGCCGCTCACGCCTGCGTGTGTTCTTACCAGAACCGCGACAGTGATGATGCTGGCTTTCGTCCTGTTCCTTTTTCCTGATTTCGTGTTTTGTTCTTGTTTCTGGTCCACACGGATGGTTCACAGGATGCTGATTTATTCTCCACTGGCGACAGCAGTGATTGGAAATTTAGTTCTATCCTCTATGGTTGGTCGATTTCGATAGAAGGAGGATATCGATCTAGTATGTTGGGTGACAGACAACAGAATTCATTTTTTTTTTTCGCCCTTTTCTCTTGTTTCTTTCTTTGTCTATTTTGAGCTCTAATTAATTAAGCATATTTGGGAAGGAGGACAGCTCTTCGAGGTCTGGCCACTGAGGGTTTTTTTTGTGTCTGTATTTCTTTAGACATGAGGCTGGCATTTTAGAACTGAAGCTGTGAGTTTCTGTGAGTCTTCATGTCTGTGTGTCTGTGTCTGTAATTGAGGAAGGCATTTTCCTCTCATTGTATTAGGATTTTTTTTTGCTATATCTGCAGGATATTAATAAGTTAATTTTTTATGGCTTTTAAAGGAGCTCTCTTCTGCTCATTTATAGAAATAAATATATAATTATGAAAAGCAAACATTTCTAAAGCTCTCCCCAAGAAATGAAATTGAATTTTTAGTAGTTTAAGAGAGTTACACTTATAATAATTATTCTACTAGCTCAGAAATATTTTAAGGATCCAAACTTACATAAGCTTTGGGAATTGGACTGGTTTAATCATTACGGTTTTTAAAATAAATCTGTCTTTTCTCTGATTTATCAGTATTAATCGTATATAAACATACATGTTATTTTACTCGGATGATTTTCTCATTCATGATGAGAATAGTGAGTCTGAACTTTGTAAAATTATACAGGTTTCAAGATCAAATAAGCTACTATTCCTACACAATGTTAAAGATCATGAAAAGTAATTTGTGTTCAACTAAATAATTTATCCTAACAAACTTTTTATATAAATAGTAATTATGTTTTGTAGTGTATCAGCTTAAACATAATTTTCAAGGTCTTTTGGTGATTTAAAACCTTAAACGAATATTAAATTGAGCTAATTAGGTATAATTCTGGCATACCTAGATATTTTCTAAGTCATGTGGAATACTGAAATATTGATGCCTAAGCATAATTTACGCTTCATATTTCTATATGCTATGCATCTGTTTCTTTGGGTCACGTTAATGAATGTGTTCATTTTTGCCACTTTAAGAGGGCGTAAAAGGGGCCACAGGCATGGCTGGAGAAAACTGTTGAATATATTAAAGTTGTGTCATTTTGCTAAGATGCTCAGAATGACAGACAGTTATCAGTGAGATACCCTCTAGTTTTTCCTCGGAATGGAAAAGTTTCCCCTTGATCAGAAGGAATAATTAACATACATGGTTGTGACTAGACTCCAAGCAAAAGTGACAGAGAAATGCGAGTGGACACATGCCTTTGTTTTGTAAAGAAAGAGAGTAGTTTGGGTCTAGCATAAAAATCAGTTTGTTTCAGAATACGAGGGAGCCTTCTAAAACATAAGACCGGGCAAATAAATTTTATTTGCTTTGGTTTCATTATACTGAATCTGAAAAGAAAGTATAAAATCAGTTAAAATTTTAGCTTAGGCTTCTCAGTTTTGATGGCCTTGTTTTGTTGGTTGACTGATTAATGCCATTGTTTACAAGATAAAAGATTATTCTCCTGTGAAATCTACATAGCCGAGAACCTATGCCAACCAGAACAGCATTCTGTGCTTTATGTTGACTTTATTATGTCCTTGATTGTTTTAAAAAAGACCAAAGAATAAAGTTTTCTCACGTGTGGAAGAGCTAAGGTTCTTTACAAGTGTATTATCTTTTATGTGTATTTCAAAACACTTTATTGTCACTTTAATTAAATTGCTCACCATGCAGTTGATTCTCAGGCACCTGTGAGCCAATCAGAATCAAGGGCCCCAATCTCCTCTGATGACTCCTTTGCCTTCCTGAGGTCCCATATTTAGGCAAAGTAAAAGAAAAATTTCAGGGTATCTTTTAAACCAAAATCTGTCTTTGAGATTTCCCAAAAGCGCCAGAGCAATCACAACGGTTTAGTTTTTTACCTTGTAAAAGATAAATGTCAGAAATGATTGTTTGTTCGATGAGCTACGTATCTCTTAAATTAGTTCAATGCTATACTGCAAGAGCTACAGGGGAAAAGCATCGGAGTAGAGACATTCAGCCTTCTCTTGAGTTTGTCGCGGTGCAACATTATGTAAATACTTCAGAAAGTCTGTGCCTTTTGAGAAGACTCAGGAGGTTCATCTTACTCTCAGGGGATGCATCAGTCCAACCCTTGTGAAATAATTACGTACTGCACTCCAGTAGGGGCTTACACCTCCCACATTCCGGCATTTTGAAAATAGTAATACATTAACCACAGTCATGTAGTCTTTGTCAACTACAGATCATTTTTATTTCAATCTGGTCCTTGCCCGAAGGCCCTACCGTAAGGTGCAGGCTGGAGTTTCACCTTGTCTTAGGTCCTCGTGGAAAAGACTAGAGTGGGTCCTCTGAGCGAGTGATGCTTCAAAGTATAGGCTCTTGGGTACAGGCTTCTGAGCTAGCATCGTGTAGCTGCTACCAAATTAACAAAGCAGGGACAAACTCATAGACACAGAGAACGAGTCGATGGTCACGGGGAGGAAAGAGGGGAAGGTATTAAGTAGTGCAAATTCCCAGTTACAGAAATAGTCACGGGGGTGTACAGTTCAGCGTGGGGAATGTGGTCGATGGTATTGCAGTAACTGGTGTCAGATGGGTGCTGTTCGTACCAGGAGCCTCACCCCATAAGGTACGTAAGTGTCTGATCGCTATGTTGTATGCCTGAAACTAATACAACATTGCATGTCAACTGCGATGGAAAAGAAAATTTTAAAAATTGCTGTCAAACGACACGGGGGACCGAGGCCGGGTCTCAGGAGGCCCCTTGGCCTGGAGTCTCGTCGCGTCAGGAAAGCAGACGGGGAGTTGCGATCCCACCAAACGAGAGAGAGACGAACCCGTGACGGGAATTGTGCCGTGATTAGCTGCTCGGAAGTTTGCCGATGTTTTGTAAATGCTCTATTTTTTTATGTATATGTTAGAACCCCCTTTCTCTTTATTTCTGAATCATCGCTAACAGTTAAGCAGAGCTGCTTTTGTAAAGGGAAATGAAACATTTAATGATGTTGGATTCTCGAGGATCCCCCAGAATTTACCAACTCTTACCGAGTCTCTTTATTTTTGGGGCATTATAGTTATTTGCATAGGCTTGGTATAAATCTATCCACCTTCTTTATCAACATGTAACTGAATTGTGAAACTAAAACCATTCATATTTCAAAAGGATTCTCATTTATTTAAGAATGACAAGCTATTTGAAAGAAAAAAGTTAATCTCTCAGGGTCAACCTGGTTTAGGGTCCTGGCCTCATAGATGATGAGAAAAGTCACTTTCTGTCAGGCCAAGACACCTAGCAAGTTTGGGGACCTTGAGAAGGCAGAAATTCACCCAAATCTCTTGGTACTGAAGTGAAATATGGCAGAGCGAGCTTCTTGGAATTGGTTTCCAAGCTTCTGGATAGCTATTGATAGAGCTTTGAAAAAATAAAATTCAATCTCTTTATGCAAACTTCCAGACAGAAGTTAGTTCTGTGGCCTTAACAGTAGCTCAGAATGGCACGGTTTTCAATTCATTAAGCAAATATGTGGTTAATTACCTCCCTCAGTCCCTGTGGGCGCAAGCCAGCCAAGCCCAACGAGACCAGGGCTTCCATGATTAAGTGTAATATACGCGATGTTGTTTGTGATCTCTAGCGCAAGCTCTTCGGAAAAGAGTTTGGAAGACTTAGAAATGGGCAAAAGGTTATGGGTTTTCTTTTTAAGAGAATGCCAGGGGTTGTCTAGCTCCTCCAGGGTTAGCTAATTCTGCAGGGGCCTCTGCCTTGGTCTCCGGCTGGGCTATAGTACAGCTCTGTAAATTGTAGAAAACCGGTAGAAATGCAAGTGTCTCCTGGCTATAGAAATGCAATGAGTTTCATCTGATAGAGAGACAGTTGGTTTCTACCCTGCAGAAAAGATGATGCAAATACCGTTACAAAGATCGTGTCATGGGCCTCGTTCCGCATCTGTCAGCAAGCTGACGTCAGCATATTCGGCGGTCGAGATGTGTCTGTTCTTCAGATTCTCCTCTGAACCAGTTACACACGCTCATTTCATGTCGGTACTCCGGTCCTGATTCTCTGAATTTGAAAATGATCTTGTTTTAAAAAATCGCCCTTTAACAGTTTATAAGTAGGACCCAGAGGTAAAGGGCTGTTTGTACAGGGAATCAAAGTCTTGGCTGGAAAACTCCAGGGTCCAAAATCAGAATCTGGTGACTCGGTCTGGCTCGTGCCGCTCCTCCAGCACCCAGCAGCCCACTGAGTTTGCCTGTTACCGAGTCCGCGCTTAGAGCCCCCTGCGCAAAATTCTGCTTTCGAGGTATGCAGCATTGGGGTAATGAGCCATACACTCTGGAATTAACCCACCTGACCAATCTTACTTCTCATCAAAAACATTTTAAAACCTAAAGTGGCAATTACAGGAAGACAAGACTGGACAAGATTTTACAGACGCTATCTTGGCTAAGAACCCCCAAGTGGGGGCTCTGTTTTCCAGCGCAACTACAGTGCGTGTTAAGTGAGAGGCCCGAGGCTGCTACACAGAACCAACATTCAGGTGCTGACTGCAGGAAGCGGGCAGGGGAAGACCAAGCCAGGGAGCGGAGGGGTGAAGGAAAGCGTGCAGAGCCGCATGCCTCCGGAGTGCAGAGTTCCCATACACTTATCCTCTGCCGCTGCTGAAAGCCGACCTTGGCCGACAGAACGGTAAATGCCAAGGACACAGGCTCACCTGTTCTTGCGAGAATGTGCCCACTCAGCGCGTCTCTCCAGACCGGAGAGGCAGCCGTCCTCACCCTAAGTACACTCCGAAACCTCAGAAATGGAAGGAGCGTCTCGCCTCACACGAAGCATCTTTCAAAAAAAAATTTTCCGATCTCCGATATAGGCCTGTGAGTATCGATCACACCTTTGAGTCATTTAAAATCTTTTTTTTTTCCCTTCGTTTCCACGGGAAACAACCAACCGTTATATCTTGACATCCTCAGCCTTCCCGGCTTCGTTTCTATGTGCAAATGGGAGTTGGGAGACACGGAGACTTTGTGAGATTACCTGCAGGGTCCTGCCATGCATTTAATGCACAGTTAGTCAAGGACCCAATTAGAAAGCAGGTAAAACTGAACCTGCAGTTAATTAAAGCTACTGGACAGCGATGCTGAGAACTGGCGGTTCAGGTGCCTGAAGAGAGATTCGCCTGAAGACTCGGTCCGCCGAGAGCAGCTCAGAACCGCTGTGAGGCCTGCCCTGTGCACAGGAGTGTGCGCCGGATGGACAGGCGGTTAGTGGTTATTTAAATAGGAGTTTTCGCACCTGGGCTCACAGGCGAGTAGTTTAACTAAAATGTGTCCTTTGCTTGAGGGAAATTGTCAGCCACCTGCTTTATAGAGTCACTAAGAGTAAATGGGAGATGTGAAGCAAGTGAGGGACTCATCATTGAGTAAAACGACGGAACAACGAACAAAAAAGGCCATTGATAAGATATTTCTTTGGCTTTCTAAAACAAAAAATTTAAAAATTAGGAAAAATGAGGTTCACATCTGCACACCTCCGTTGAGCAGACTTGGCAGGATGCTAAGTCTCCATACTAAGATGGTTTTGTTGTTTAATGAGAATATACGTTACGTTCTTCTCATCAGACCAGTGTATTGACCAGAAATGACCATAAAACCATTAAATGTTGGATCTGGAAGAATCACTGGACAACATCTAGCCTACTGGTTCTAACCTTTTTCTGGGCGAGAGAGGTAAAGGATGTCTTGGTGTCTTAGGAAAAAGCTAGGAATCCTCTCTCTCTATATAGATAGATATAGATATAGATTAGATATAGATATATAAATAAATCAATCAATCACACATGCAAATAAGAGTCCGAAATTTGTAGTCTTAGCGGATCTTATGAGGTGTATTCCTAAATCACAGGTGAGAAAGCCCTTGATCCAGTTGCCTCAGTTTATGCCTGAGAAACCGGACTGGAAGATGGGGCCGAGCGCGGCCAGCCCGTCCCCGGGGGAGCATGCACGGGTCCCCTGGCGCGGCGGCACCCTCCTCCTCCCGCCTCCGCCATTTCCGGACCGTTCAGGGCTGGGCCGTGCGCCGGCTGCCGTCTGGCTGTTTTAGTCAGTCGGCAAACGGGCACTTGAAAGACAGCGCTGCACTTCCGTCACAGCGGTATGACAGCTCTTCGAGAGCCGCTCCGCGTTTGGGGCCGCATCCGATCAATACTGCAGAAGGCCCGGGACTCGCCCGCTTGCTCTTCTGAAGGCCTAAGGGTTAATCTTCTCTAGCCTGAGAGGAAACAGTTATCCCAACCCGATGGCCAGTTTGGGGGTTAATTTGGTAATTTTGGATTTGATCGCTGCTTTTGGAAGTACTCCCACTGTCTGCAATCAAGCCAGAAAGGAAGCTCGATGAGTTATCCGCCGTTATAAATGATGAAAGTGGCGAAGTGACCATTTTCTCTGTAATTATCAGGGACCAGTCACGTTGCCTCTCTCACTGGACCTCTGTGATGGAGACTCCTGGCCTTCACCAATATCGCGTTCCCCTTTTTCTTGGGCGATTGAGAGGCTTAAACTTCCTGTCCTGTCCTAGTTAAGGGGGAGCATGTAGCTCATTTGGATCAGGTCAATGATTTTAAGTGGGAGTGACTTGGGTCACGTTAGACCAAAGTGTCTGAAACCTGAGTGATGGAGAAGAGTTTGTCTCTTACGGGGTGGGCTGTATCGTAAGTTTGCAAAGGTGTGGGCCGGGTTTTTAGGAAGCAGCTAGGGGATGGGGGGCAGAATGGGGAGGCATTACTGCACCTGGGCTTGAAAAGGCAGGAGAAGGGGGAGGTTCCCAGAATGCAGAGAGGAAGAGCAGCAGGATGCTCTGGGCCTCAGGAGAGCGATACGGCCAGACCTCCACGACCCCACCGGCAGTGGGCGGAGTGGTGACACCCTGAACTCCTCAGCTCCTGCCCTTAGATCTCCCACTGGTCACCCCAATGGTCAAACCAACGAGAAGCCGGAGGACAAGATCGCACAGGCCAGCCTCCTGCAGCCCAGAGCCAGCTAGAGAGTGCTGACGACGGCTCTGGACGAGCAGAGGGAGGCGTCCAGCCCGCACCCCTCCGCGCTCTCTCTCCCTGCAGGGGCTGGTGCGGAGGAAACACGGGTTCAGAGCAGCCCAGAGCGCTGGGCCTCTGCTTGGGGGTCACAGGTCCTGAAGTGTTTCTGGTCCACCGGTAACTTTGCATGAGCAAGAAATGACCTTGTGCTAAGCCACTGAGACTTTGTTTTTGTTCGTATGTGACCGATTGGACCACAGCTCCGAATGGGCACTTTGCAGTGGAGGAGTTTGGATGGTCCCCTAGTTGGTGTGTGAAGACGAGCTGTCAGCTGCCAGATGGGGGCACGAGGTGCGCCCCCTGTTTCTCTGTGGACTTAGGCAGCTTCGTTAGCCTGGGAGAGCATTGTCCCTGGTGCGCCCTGACCTCAGGTGTCCAGTGAGTCAAGTGGCCAACGTTCCTCTCCCTTTCGGAACCTTTCGTTACCTGGAGATTTCGTGCCAACAACATGCATACACTGTACATGATCAATAATTGAAATTTTCTTCATTGTCGGCCACAGCACTGTGGCATGGGCAGTTTCTCAGAACTGTTGATCACTCTCTTCTCCGCTTGACCCCTGTGCGACCCTCACCACCTGGTCTACGCTCCGGTGCCGGTGGCCACGCCGGGCCTTTCCCCAGCGTCGACATCACATTCTACAAAAGTAGCTCACGTCTTATTGATGAGCTGGCTGTGCCAAAACCGAAGGTGTGAGCTCTTTCTCCCTGTCCATTCTGGTTATATTCTTCCAATAAAATGTCTATATTTTCCTGGATCTTTCGTGATATGAACCTTCGAAACTAGAGAATGAATAGAAAAAAAAAAAAAAAGGCCTGAGAAGTAGGAGAAAAGAGAGAAGTATTTGAAGAGTTTCATTTTATAATGAAGTCTGAGAGCGGAGAACAGGGAGGGTGAGGGCGGCGGTCACAGGCCGGGTGTGGAGGGGCCTATGGTATGTGACATTCGAGAAGCCTGCAGATCCCGTGGGGGTAGCGAGAGACCTGTGGAGAAGGCGGAAGGCGTTCGAGAATGTTCCCCTCCACTACGCACGAGCTCCTTCATAACGCCGAGCATCAGATAAGCTTGTAACTCCTTTTTCTTTGTGATTGACATGCAACATCCTGTTAGTTTTAAACAATCCCTTTTTAAATTCCTTTAGACACTGGATTATGGTCTAAACCTAGGCTGAGATGGTACCACTTGAGGACCTTGGATATATTTGTACCAAAAATTTGGTTTCAATGCTAGACCGTTAACAGGACAAGTGGAGAGGATGCAGAGAAAAAGGAGCCCTCATACGCCGCTGGTGGGACTGTAAACTGGTACAGCCACTGTGGAAAACAGTATGGGGGTTCCTCAGAAAACTAAGAATTGATCCACCATGTGATCCAGCAATCCCTCTACTGGGTATTTACCCCAAAGGCTTGAAACCCCATATCCAAAAAGATATTTGCACATTAATGTTCATAGCAGCATTATTCACGGTGGCCGGGACATGGAAGCAACCGAAGTGTCCTACGATAGCTGACTGGCTAAAGAAGCTGTGGTGCATATATACAATGGAATATGACTCAGCCATAAGAGATGAAATACTGCCATTTGTGACAACGTGGATAGACCTTAAGATAATCATGCTAAGCAAAATGAGCCAGACAGAAAATGTTGAAAATCACGTGATATCACTTATATGTGGGATATAAACCTACGAGCAACAGATGAACAGGACAAACAAATAGAGGCTCATGGACATGGACTATAGACTAGCAGAGGGGGGCGGGGGAGAGAGTCGGGGTAAAGCGGGTCAAATATGTGGTGACAGAAAGAAATCTAACTATGGGAGGTGAACACACACTGTAAATATATATGCGCCTTACTGTTAAAGTGTACAGCTGAAACTTATTAGATTTTGTTAACC
The DNA here is from genome assembly GCF_014176215.1 of Rousettus aegyptiacus. Classification (NCBI taxonomy): domain Eukaryota; kingdom Metazoa; phylum Chordata; class Mammalia; order Chiroptera; family Pteropodidae; genus Rousettus; species Rousettus aegyptiacus. Next base: position 108,037,950 of record NW_023416311.1, read on the forward strand.
AATGTCCCCATAAAAAATAATTTAAAAAATATCTCAGAATAAAGAGCAGTCCTTCAAATTAAAACAACAACAGCAGCATTTTTTTTTTTTTCCTTGAAAGTTCCCACCGTTCTGTTTCCTCCTCTTCTGAGCCGGGCCTCCCTCCGAGAGGCGCGTCTGGCTCGGGCGCCCTGCGCCCCCCCCCCCCCCCACTTCGGGCTGCTGCTCTCCGGCTTGACCGTGCCCGCGGAAATGCTCTCACCCGGGCCCTGCCGCTATCCACGCCGCGAACCACGCCACGGCTCTCCCATCCGCGTCCCTCGGCATCGTTCGGTGCCTCGGCCGTCACGGCCAAGCGAAGTATTCCCTGGTTTGTCCTAGCACCGAATTCTCCTGGTTTCCCTTCCCCCTGACTGCGGAGATTCCCGCCCGCTAAAGACAGCGATCCTCACTCATCCTTTTCCCCTCGATTCTCGATACGTGCACTTATCAGTGGCCCCCATCTGCCCCCAGCTGCGTTCATGTATTGAAGATTCTCAAATCTACGTTTCTAACAAAATATCTCCCTGAAGCTGAAGCCCGATGCATCCGATTCCTTATTTTTATCTCCCATGATCATTCTCCTATTACAAAAACAGCATCAAAATTGGGGCTTAGCATATTATGCCCCATCGTAATAAATCTCTCACTCAACCGTAGTCTCTCATGCTCTGCACCGCACTGGACCGTTATCATCCTCAGTCTTGTTCAAACCTCGAATTTGTTATCTCCATTGATGTCTTCCTCTTCCCGCTTCAGTCGCCGAGTCCTGTTAATACTGCCGCCTAACCTTCCCTGCAATTCGTCCCCTTGTCTCCACGGCCACGGCCACTGTCCACAGCCCGGCCCCCACGCCTTGCCCTGGAGTGAACGCAGCTCTTTCCGCCTGGTCCGCCTTCGCCTCTTCCAGCCAACTTATTCTCCGGACTTGAGCGAGAGTAAGCTTCCACAAACGCCCGTGTCCCTTCAAACCTTGTGAGATAAAGTCCCTCCTGAATTGGAGTTTTAATCTTCTGTCACTCCAGCCTCATCTCTTGAACAGAAATCTATATTTTGAACAAGTGGATTCAACCTTCGTCCGGGGTAGATTTCAAAGGTTTTCTGAAATGTCACCGTGACTTTGTACAGATATACAAAAGGCATAATAAATGAGCCAAAATGGGGGAATTTAAACATGATCGGCAGTTTCCGAATCTTGAGATTGGGCGTAAAAATTGTGTGTTGTATTTTGGTTTTGCCGGGCACAGGCACAGGCTCCAGGGCCTCGGGTGTGGACATCTTCGGGGGCCGTTCTTCTGCCTGCCACACAGCTCTGCATGACCAGCCCAGAACACTTCCCTCGTGTAGCCAGTCATGCAACGATGCCATCTGAGACTCAGCGGCTCCTTAGTACACATCCAAGCTTGTGGTAAACAATCTCCTTGATTAAGAAGTTATTTCCCAGCTCCCACTGGCAAGTTTCAGTGAAAACCCTACTTTTTCTGTGTGTGTGAGTGTTTTTTGTTTTTAGGGTCGTGGTCTCATCCTGTTGAAACCCACACCTGGGCTTTTTAGCCCACCTTTTCCCATTCCCATCTTATTTTCTACAGAAACTAAAGAACATGGCATTTGGTTTAATAATTTCCCTTACATATTTAAGGAACGCCCAGTACTGGACACTGAGAAGGGAGGCGGGGGTATAGGAGTATGGAAATCCCAGAGGCATTATTAACACAAAAAGAAAGCATCTTGCAGTCATGTATGAGTATCTGAGAAGTATGGAAGCATGTGCTTTCCGGAAGCCAGGCTTGAGAAGGTCAAAGGAGGGGGAGGCAGGGAGCCTGGAGCTGGTCTGGGCAGAGGGGAGGGAGAGAGGAGGGTCATCCTCCTGCTGGAGGCGGCCTGGTGAGACCTTTTTTTTTTTTTTTTTTGCCAAATGCGAGTGATCCAGAAGAGGTGATAAAAAATTAGATGTGTTTGGCTTTCCATTCTATAATTTTAAAATATTTTTAAAAATAACATTCTGTTTAGGGAAATATAAAAATGAAATTGCATGTCCTAAACATAAAAATGTGCTAACGATTTTATGTATGTTAAAATCAGTTCCAAACGGAATATTTTCTCCTCCTCCCCTTGTCATTCGCCGCCAGTAACATCCATCCAGTAAAATCTTTCTAAAGCTAAACCAAGAGAGGGTTTTTCTTAGTCTGGGTGAGAGAGTTTCAGATACTCTGGAAGCAAGTGCCAACTGCATGTCATATACAATTTGTGACATTGCTTCGGTCCCATAAAATATTCATATTTGTGCAATTTCGCGTTGTATAATCCACATTCATTTATATTTCCATGACTTACTGGTAATGACACTAATTATGTAGTTGGCAGGGAGGCGTGAAGTGACAGCTACATGATTTTGTCAACATTGGGGTGTTTGATTGTAAACTGTTTCCATTAAGAAATCCTCCAAGTTAATTTATTTTTTCCTTGTTGGCAGTAGAAAAGAATAGTACTGCTCAGCTGAGACTGTGAGGCTTAGAAATCTCTCGACTTCGTTAGCATCCAGAAGCAGATGCTGGGAGAGGGAGTTGCCTCTGGCACTAATTAATGGTAAAGACAAACAACCCGCTTGGTAAAGTTAATCTGGAACTTTCTGCAAGCACAGACTTTTTTTTCTTTTTCTTTGTAGGTTGTTTGGTTGGAGAAAATGTAGAAGAACTGAGCTCAGGCGGCTTTCTTAATTACGTTTTGCTTTTCATGGGTAAGCAAATTCAAATTCACACCTCCGCTTGCTTTCCTGAAGGATCTCGTATTTGCGAATAATGAGGCGCGGTCAATCCCCACAATGGCCTCCCTGCTTGGCCCTCTGCCTCCTGGGTGTCCCCGCTTCAGGCCTAATCTAGACATGCATCTTCCATTTATCTTCCTGGAGTTCTCCCCGCCTGTCACTGCGGCTTCGGGCAGGTCACGATTGTCATCCTTTCCTGTGAGCGTCCCTGATGCTGACTGTGCTTCCGCCGAGCCTCACCAAACTGATGAGATTTCTCTTTTTAAGTCTTTGTGACACACGGAGTTATTAAAGTGGACAGGGTGACAGCAGGAATTTGAGTTAAAGTAGACTCCATTTATGGAGGAAAAAAAATACCCAAGTGTTTTTCTTTTTTAAGAAAATAAACATTAAGCATTGCCTTTCCCCACGCCACACACAGAGATCCTAGGTATCCAAGTGAGGAAAAACTGGGAAGTAGGGTTAAATTCAAAGATGTTTTGCCCTTCTGAAATATTTGCCCCTCCCCCAAGAAAAAATGAGTGCCTTTTCTTTATTTGCATATGTCCGGCAAAGCAGGTAAATGTTATGTTAGAGAGACTGAAATTAAGTGTACAGATATTTCAGGGGAGTATAATTGTTTTCTAAGTACTGACAGCGTGAGTTTTTTTTTTTTAATTTATTGAATCAAAATAACTTTTTAAAAAAATATTTTTCTTTTTCAATTATAGTCGACGTGCAATATTATATTAGTTTCAGGTGTATAACGTAGTGATTAGATAGTTGTGTAACTTACGAAGTGCTCTCCCCAATAAATCTAGTTCCCATCTGACACCGTACATAGTTATCACAATATGATTGACTACATTCCTCATGCTGCATTTTACGTCCCCATGACTATTTTATAACGACCAAGTTTTGTTTTTTAATCCTTTCCCCTTTTCACTCATTCCCCCAACCTCCCTTCCGCCTGGCGACCTTCAAATGTTCTCTGTATCTATGAGTTTGTTTCTGTTTTGTCTGTTCATTCGCTTTGGTTTTTAGATTCCACATATGAGTGAAATCATCTGATATTCGTCTTTCTCTGACTTATTTCGCTTAGCATGATAACATCTATGTTCATCCATGTCGTTGCAGATGCCAGGATTTCATTATTTTTTATGGGTAAGTAATATTCTGTTGTGTGTAGGTGGATCCCTTCCTCATCCGTTCATCTATTGATGGACAATTACGTTGCTTCCATATCATGGCTATTATAAATAATGCCGCAGTGAATATATGGACGCATGTGTCTTTTCGAATTAGTGTTTTGGGGTTTTTTTTTGGAAAAGTATGCAGAAGTGGAATTACTGGCTCCTTCTTTGTCTTTTGTTACAGCCTTTGTTTTAAAGTCTGTTTTACCCGGTGTAAGTATTTCTACCCCAGCTTTATTTTTCATTTCATTTTCATGAAATATCTTTCCATCTCTTTACTTTCAGTCCGTGTGTTTCTCTCTGAAGTGAGAATGTCGTCGGCAGCCTATGCAAGGGCCTTGTTTCCTTAGCCATTCAGTAACCTTATATCTCTTGACTAGACCATTTATCCATTTTACATTGAAAGTAATTGTTGGTAGATATGTAGTTATTGCCATTTTATTATTCATAGTTTTTAAAATCTTTTTTTCCTCCTTTTTAAAGAAGCCCCTTTAACGTTTCTTGTGATACTGGTTTGGTGGTGATGAACTCCCTCACCCTTTCTTTGTCTGAGAAGTTCTTTATCTGACCTTAGATTCCAAATGGTGGCTCTGCTGGGTGGAGTCATCTTGGTTGTGGGTCCTCGCTTTTCATCACTCCGACTGTTTCATGCCAGTCTCCTCCAGCCCGCAAAGTTTCTGTTGAGAAATCAGCTGACAGCCTTAGGGGAGCTCCCTTGTAGGAAACTGTTATTCTCTCACTGCTTTTAAGATTCTCTTTTCGTTTTTAACCTGTGGCATTTTAATTGTGACGTGCGTTGGTGCGGGCCTCTTTGGGTTCCTCTTGTTTGGGACTCTGTGAGCTTTCTGGGCATAAGTGTTTATTTCTGTCACCAGGTTAGGGAAGTTTTCCATCACCATTTCTTCTCTCTTCTCCTTCTGAAACCCCTATGATTCAAATGTCGATACACCTCATGTTGTCCCAGAGGCCTCTCAAACGATCTTCGTTTTTTTGGATTCCTGTTCCTTGTTGCTCTTCTGACTGGGTGTTCTTTGCTACCTCATCTTCCAAATCGCTGATTCAGTTCTCTGCTTCATCTAATCTTCAGTTGATTCCCTCTAATGTGTTATTCGTTTCAGTTAGTGTATTCTTCATTCCTGACAGGCTCTTTTTTATGGTTTCTGTTTCTTTCTGTATGTCTCACTGATTTTATTTATTTTCCCCTAAGTTTATTGAGCATCCTTAGAACTAGTATTTTGAACTCCACATCTCATAGATTGCTTGTCTCCGTTTTGTTTCGTTCTTTTTCTGGTGCTTTGTTCATTTCTTTCATTTGGGACGTATTTCTTTCTTCACGTTAGCTGCCTCCCTGTGTTTTCTTCCATGTGCCAGACAGAGCTGTTATGTCTCTCAGTCTTGGTAGAGTGGCCTTTCGCAATAGGTGTCCAGTAGGGCCTGGTGGTGCCGTGTCCCTGGTCATCTGGGTGCCCACAGAAGATGTGTCCCTTGTGTGGGTTGCGTGTGCCTTCCTTTGTAGTAGAGTCCTGGTTGCTGCTTACACGTCAATGGGAGAGAGTGGCCCTTAAGCTGATTGGTTGTGAGGACTGGCCATGACTATAGTTGAGGAGCTGTTGTTCAAGGGCTGACCCTACTGAACAGGATTCACTTTAGCGGGGCTCTGGTGCCTGCTGAGTTCGACCTTTGGGTGTGTTGTTTGGGCAGGTGGTTGTGTAGAACTGTGGTGTGGTCTGAAGCTGGCTGGTTGGTGTTGGTTCTGGGGCCCCGTGGGAGGGGCTCTGGTGCAGGTCAGCTGCTACATGCGCCCCGCTTGGGGCCACTCGGTATGAGCGACACGTGATGGCTGCCACTGGTGCTGGGTAGGAGATGCCTGAGAGAGAAGCTAAGCTGTGACCTGAGCCTGGCGGCTGCTTGTGTGGGGCTTGGGGCTGCTCAGCAAGAGGTTTGGGGCACACCAAGGGCTGATGTTTCTGGTTTATGTTTTGTGAACCTTCGAGTGATTTTAGGAAAGTCTACAGCATGAGCCAAGACAGGCAATTTGTGTGGAAAAGCCACTGGGAGCAGCTTGGGAGGGCCACAAGTTGGCTTGGGCAGGGCCTCAGGGAATCACCAGGGTAGGGTGACCAGAGTCAGCCAGAGTGATGGAGACTCAGATATGGCGGCTGCCTGGGTCTGCATGCACAGGCGTGCATGGATTCTACTAGCACTTCTGTCTAGGAGAAAGCCACCCCTCCAGCCCCTGCCCCAAAGCCAGACAATTCAGTCCTTCCCCCTATGTCCCTGGCACCTTTCAAGCTGCTGCTCCCATGGTAGCTCAGAGTGAGTGGGTCCATCAGCAAGTAAGTCAATGGATAGGCCGTTTAAGAGGAATGCCTGAGACTCTAGCTGCCTTTTGTCTCACTCAGCCATAATTCTGGTTTTTACACACAGAAGTTGTGGGGACTTGTCTCCTCAGCTAGAACCCTGGGCTGGGGAGCCTGGTGTGGGGCTGGGACCCTTTGCTCCTTGTGGGATGACCTCTACAGCTGAGATATCCATTCTTATTTTTAACCACCATATGTAGATGTGGGACCAGCCCATTCAGTCTCTGCCTCTCCTACCAGTCTCGAGGTGATTTCTTCCTTGGTTATAGGATTTCTGTTCACCTAAACTTCAGGCAGTTCTCAGTGATGGTTGTTTTGTAGTTTAGTTGTAATTTTGATGTGGTCATAGGAGGAGTCTCCAACAGCGTGAGCTTTGCATGCAGGTTGTGTTGTGGGCTGAACAATTAGCTGAAACAAGAGTTGGGAGACATGGGTGTCAATGACCAGCTGAAGACCTTGGGGAATCTCTTAACTTACTTGGATCTCCGTTTCTGATGAGTCAAACGAGAGGACTAAAGTAGCCGATTTGAGATTCTCTTCTGAGTTTAAAGTTCTGAGCGTCTGTGGATGCAGCAGTAGTGTGTGATTGTCTTGCCACCTCTGGGACTCCGCATTAGCAGTGATTTGTGGTGTTTTAGTGGAGGGAAAGGCATAATGACCCAACCCAAGTGGCAGAGGTGGTGATGAAGAATGGCATGGAAAGAGAGACATAGCTCATTCCTGTTCAGGATTTAATGAGAGGTTGCTTTGGGGCTGAGCTCTGTTTATACGAAGGCCCACCTGGGACTGATTGCATTGTTAATAAACATCTTTGAGTTCCTCTGCTGCTGGCAGGATGTATTAAAAGAACTAATTACTCAGATTTTTGTTTAATGATGCTTATCTGAATAACTTAGGAGCTTTTGAGTGAAAACAATAAAAATGCAAATGATTATGGTGCAGTACAGTGTACTGAGGATATTTTCATAACCAGAAGCGAAGGAGTCGTAAACCAGTAGCAACAGACCCGCTGTGGGTGTTACCTGCTCAGAGTTTGGTCAGATGCAAGGCACTGGGACCTGCACTAATAAGAGGTGTCTCCGGTCATCTCTTAGCTCCTGCCCCTCAGCCTCCACTTACACCGAGATGCATGTGTGCTCCAGCGGCTGCCCCTGGGTCTCAGAAGGCAGTAAGGTGAGAAATTTCAGTGGATATCACAATGCACTAAAAGGGGCTGTCGATCTGCAGTGTAATCGGTCTTTAACTGGGTTTCATTGACTTGTTAATTTTGAAGTTCTTAGGGCAGTGCATTAGGCAAGAGATAACTACGCCACAGTGCCTTACTAGCTCCATTGAAAAATGACGCATGCGGTACTTCTGTGTGGCAGAAGTGCTGGAACCAGAATCAGAAGACCCGGACCGGCGTCCCGGCTTTATTACTCATTATCTGGGTCTCTGGGGCAAATGGTGTAATCTCTCAGGGCCTCATTTTCTCAGCACTTTTGTTCACCTACAAATTAGTCCTAGGAAGAAGGTTTACTGGTCAGGTAAGTGAGGGAAATCCTGACAACTAGAACACCCTCTTGACAAAGCCATAAATATATTAGTGTATCAAAGTGTCTGAGAAAACTCTGGCACAGCATTTTCCAAACTTATTTAACAGTGGAATCTTTTTTGGTTAAATTCTATCACCAAGGAGCATCCCCGAAAATACAGGGCTACATGACCTCTGAAATCCCTCTCAACTCCATGAGTCAGTCCACAGGGAGCAATTCTGCAAATTTTGAGAAAAGCTACTAAGATATGCATTAAATCCAATAACAAAGTTAACCTGCTTTAAAAAAAAAAGACCTTGAATTCTAGAAGGATTCATTTAGTTGCCACACTTCATAGAATCTGAAATGCCACTGGTTATAAAATGCACCATTATTTTATGAATTTTAAGAAAAAAGTGCTTCTTGTTAAACTATGACATGGCTTTGGTTATAAGACCCATTCTTGTTTTAGCACTATCTTAAATTCTCTGAATTCAAATTGTGCTCATATATTCAGAGTTAGGAATGACTTTGCCATCAGCCCTTGAAAGATGAATGAGAAGGACATTAGAAGGAGATTTTAAGCATTAAAAGACCTTTGTTCTTGAATCTCTTAAGTATAATTTTTGTATGAATAACTTTAACCATAATTCTAAGGAATTGTTGGGCATCTTACTTGCCTTTTACAGATTAAGCAATGAAGATGTAACGAGATTGTTCATCATAAAAATTGACGGAGTAAATTCCAGTGTTTTTTTTCTGGATGCTAGTATGGGTTTATATGGCTCGTTATCATTGTAACTACTTTAAAAATATCATTTAGTAGCCCTTAGTTTCATTAGTTCCATTTTCAAGTGAGTAATCTGGATTGTAGCTTGGGTTTCCCATACCCAGTGAGCAGTTCCTCCTGTGGCAGACTCACTGACACTCTTCCTGGGCCCTGGAAACCAAGTCCCCAAGGGCCAACGGGGCCAGAGAAGGCCACTGGGCACGGATGAGCCAGAACGCCGTCCACTGTCACCCTGAGAGCAGCCACTTCAACAGAAGAAAAGCACCAAAGAGGAAAGACAACTACGTTCGCAGTCACAGGGACGAGGGGCACATGCTCTACGGCTAAGGGTCTATCGATGGGTCTCTTGGGAGAAGAAGAGCCTGGAAGCCAAGTGACCTGGTTCCATTACTGAAGAAGCAAAAGGCAGCCTTCTGAGTTTCCCTAATGTAGTTAGCTTTTCTTAGAAATGGGCAGGCACTGAAGAAAATATGTTTTTTCCTTTCCACTTTTTGTTTTTTCAAACTGAGTAAAAATAGTCAGAAAAATCTGATGATGTTTGATCGGCCTGTCCCAGCAGCTTGGCTTGGGAGTTACTGGCAGGACGTATCTCTATAGGGTGAGAAAGAAATGTGAACTCAAGCCTTGGAGTGCGTGCGCCGAGGGGGCGGAGTCCCTAGGGAAGATTCGCGGGTCGTCTACACACCCATCCGCACTACAACTGGCTCTTTGTGGGCCTCCTGCAGCTGACAGCTGGTTCGTTGGTCATCGCTTTGAGTCAGGACATTGAGCGTCAGATTTCAAGGCAGAGCTGGTGTCACGAAGGACGGCGTAGTCACTGTGCCTCCTCATCACTCCCTGGACAGGAACTGGTTCATCACCCAGCAGGTCGGTCAACCGTTAGCGCCCTGGAGAAATAGGAAGGGGTGGTACATTTAAATAATGTAATAGTTCATTGCTAGATCGGCTAGTGGCAGAATCCCTTCTCAGGTTAGGCCTAACCTATTATTAGAATAATAGTGGGTTACATTTTGGAACCCAAAGTAAGGAATGTGTTTTGTTGCTAAGAAAGTTTACAGCCAGGGACTTGAACCCTGGGGCATCCAACCAACTCTCTCCTGTCTGCTTCGCCCACTTCTGTGGGTCATTTGTCAGGAAACAAGGCAGCTACCAACGTCCACACTTCCCTGCCCCCAGCCCAGGGCACATGGGGACAGCCTCTCATTCTTAGCGGTACCTCCGGCCTGGCCCTGGTTGGGTCAGGTTCTCACCTTTGGACGTAGAAACTTGAGAATGGGATAGTAATAATTCCTGGAAAGTTGTAGTTTTGGGATCAGTTTAAAAAATGTACTACCTGGTCAGACTGAAGAGAAAAAAACCTAAAATTTTGCATGAGAGAGAGAGAGAAAGAGGAATGGAGAGAAAGAAGAGGAGGGGGAGAGGAGAGGGAGGAGGGAGAGGGAGAGGAAGAGAAGAAAAAAGGCAGAATTACAACGTGATTCATACTCTTTGAACCACAAGAATGGGGGTGGCGGAAGCAGTGCGAGTCCCCCGCCTGGTGGGAGATCCGGGGGAAGACTGTCCTGTGTCACCCTGGAAACACAGGAAATAGCATCACAACAGACAAAATGCGCCCGCGGAAGGAGTCCGAGATTAGAAGCAGCCCCACCCACGAGAGTCGGTTCTGACGGCCCCACAGGGAGGCCGATGGAGCCTCCGTCCCGTGGGACTTGGGGTGCTGCCGGCTTACTCTGTCACGTCCGTGGGGATGAGACATCATTCAGTGCGTGCCCACGGGGTCCTGCCCATCCGGTCTTTCCACACTGCCACCTGGAAGGGGCCCAGGAAGTGGAAGGGCGGTGCCTCTGCTCGCCCTCAGAATCCACAGGACAGTGGCGTCCCCCGCTCAACCATCCGCCGATCGATACGACCCCGATGAAGACTCCAGGACAGGGGAAGGAGGGAGGGAGAAATGAAGAATTGCTGCAGTCCATCAAGGTCTCAGATCACACGAATGCGAAGAGCGGAGTGAGGGGCCCCGCGGGGATGGAGCGTGGGGAACATTTTCGTGAGGGTGGGCGTGAGGCGGCCGGGCCGTTCCTGCCCTCCTCGCTCACAGTGGCCTTGCACGTGAGGTCGTCAGAGAGACTTCTGGCCAGAGTGACAAGGGCAGACCCTGCCAGGCCCTCCTGGTCATCCGCAGACTCAGCGGGGTGGAACTCAGGGCTGGAATAAGGGACTGTTCAGAAGATGCGCACACAGAGGGTGAGGGGCTGGGCTTCGTGATGGACGAGGCTGACTTGGTTTCCGCCCCCCGCCCCAGGAGATTCTGAGATAAGGGTTTAAACACACGCACTTTGTTGGCCGTCCTAAGAAACACCAGGTAGGAAGCAGGTTTTCTAGGAACCAAACAGGTAAAGGCTGCATTTCCAAGCGAGCCCCCCTGGGGAGGTGGGAGAGGGTGCCCACGGCGCACCTAGAACTTAGCCCGCAAGAGGTCGAGGTTGCTGAGGTGCTGGCCTGCCGACGCTCGCCTCAAGGGACATTCCATCCTGGACACTTCGATCTCCATTGCAGGAGAGCGGACGGGGCTTGAGGTCGGGCCAGTGCGAGGGGCTGGTGCGCGCGGCGGGCATGCGGTGGGTCATGACGCGTGTGCACTTGTGCGTTACACTTCCACCGCCGGAGACGCCGTAAGGCGCGTGTTTCCAGCAAGGTTGGCGGCTCTCAAGAGTCAATCCCGAGTTTGCCATGGTGACCGAGGAAGAAAAAGAGGGACTTTAGGTGGGAGTCCAGGTTTCAACGGCACCTGCATAAAACATTGGGAGGCGCAATGGGACACTCACCTGTGCTTTCATGTGAAACGGCGCGTTGAGCTAAATCCCGGAATAAGGTGAACGTAGTTAAAATACAAATGACACAGCAGGACGTACGAGGAAGTTTTGGTTAAGAGACAAGGAAACTGTGGGTCTGCACCCTGGGAAGTGGGAGCCTTGGTGGGAGGAGCAAAGCTGGGTGCGCAGGTCCTACGCGGCTTGTGTCTCCTCTGTCACCCATGGGAGAAAGTGGATGAGACCGGAGGGAAGATGCCTGTTTTGGGGCTCGCCACAGGGAGCTGAGCTTGTGCGGGGTGACTTGCGGGTTCTTCGGTGAAATCATGCATTTTTTAAAAAGTTGCATTCCTAAATAGAAATAAACACTACTCAGGTTGGGCAAGAGGATCATAATTACTTGATGATTCTGGGGAAATGATGTCTGTTACGTTACATTGGGGTTCGGGCTTCGCACGCTGGTTGGGCGTGGGCTGCGGAGTCGGGGGGCTAAACCCAAGATGAAAATGTGCTCACCTCCCAAGTGAATTCGGGGGTTCTGGGGGATTTTGTGGGATAAACACCTAGCATAGCACTTGGAAAATAGTGAGGGTATAATGCATGGTAGATAAATCATCAATTACTTTTATCTGATCAGGCCTTGTGAGATGTTTTTGTCTTTTGTAAACATTAATTTTAGTTTATAGTGTCTACGTTATTATGTATGTTCTCACGCCTTGGCAATAAGAAAAAATCTTATAAATTTTCCTTTCCATTGGCACTTAAAAGGAGGTTCTCACACAAACATCATTTTGGTTCAGATGCAGGCTAATGAATTGAGATGCAAGAGTCAGTTTCTTTGAGCAAAGTTTATTCCAAAATAAAAGAAAGTGGAGGGTCGGGGGAAGTTTCCACAGATAAGACAAAATAGCTAATCAAGCGGTAGACAAAACCTAGGGGTGATTATGTGGGAAAACTACTTCATTAAAGTTTGAAACTTCATAATAGGCTCATATCAGGAAAAAAAAAAAAAGCCATGCCTTTTTCAAAGGTCACTTCTCCCTCTTTTCTGAGGTGATGATAAGTTGTTTAAAAGTTATGTGAAAACCTGAGCCCAACTGCTACTTGCAAAACTGAGCGAGTTGGCTGTGTTTTGCGTTTCGGGCACTATTCGCTTGCACATTCACATCACTGCATCCTCTGTGCGAGATTTATCAGGGGGTCAGTGTTAGGCCCAGAGGCCCCAGGCTTTCATTTTTGAGCAGTGAGGTAATAGTTGCCCAACCAGAATGTAAGCTGCTTTGAAGCCAAATGCAAGCGTTTTGGATTTCTTCTCCCCAGTGTCCATTGGAATAATTCTTTTAAAATTTCCTCAGGTCCTCACTGGGTTCAGACTTGTTAACTATTTCGAATCCTGGATCTTTTCCCTTGAGCACCAGCAGCTCCCCAAACTTCTGTGAAGGGTCAGATAGTCCGTGTTTTATGCTTCGCGGGTTATTTGGTCTCCGTCGCGGTGACTCTGTAGTTGTCCCCAACCACGGACAGCGCCCAAGCGAGTGGGCGTGGCCGCGTGTCCCAGAAACCGTTATTAGCGACGGGCACCGGGTCGGGCCCACGAACTGCAGCGTGCCGGCTCCTGAGTTACACCGTCCGCGAGGCCGCCGGCTGCCATGGAATCGTTATTTGGACTTGCAGTGGTTATGTTAATGGGTCGACTTGCCAGGCTATGGAAGCCCGTCGTTTAATCAAACACGAATGTAGGTGTTGCTGTTAAGGGCAGTTTGCGTGTTCGATGTGCTTAACCTCTACAATCAGCTGACTGTTAAGAAGGTTGCTCTTGGTAACGTGGGTGGGCCTCATCTGATCAGGTGAAGGCTTTAAGGGGAATGGGGAGAAAAATCCTGAGGTTTTCCTAGGAAGAAGAAATTTTGCCCAAAGACTGCTATATCAACTTCTGCGTTTCTAGCCTACTCGTCTGCCCTGAAGATATCAAATTTGTCGGCGACCTGATTAATAGATAGCTAGCTAGCTATAGCTCCTATTGGTTCTGTTTCTTTGGGTAACTCTGACTCACAGAGGAGTAACGTGCCTAATGAGTTGTTTCTTACCAGAAAGAATTCCTCCTTTACCGCGTTATTATCTTTACATATTTGTTTCTCTATTCATCCCCCCGTTTATTCTTTCAACAATCTTTCCCATCTCAGTAAATGGTGCTACCCTCCACCCAGTCATTAAAGCCAGAGTCCTTGCGGGCACCCAACCTTTCGTCCTGGCCTCTGAGATGGGTCCCCTCCCCACTCCGCCCTCTCCTGAACCCCAACGCTGCAATGTTAGCCTTCTGCCCGCGTCCCCTCGACAGCTCCCATGTCACTCAGAATAACTCCCAGACTCTTCCTTCCCCGGCTGGTGTCTGGGATCGTTCTAACCGCATCACAGACGCCTGTTTCTGGCCTTCCAGATGCACCTGCAAAGGCCACCGTGTCCTCAGCCCGGGGTCTGGCTGTGACGCCTCCCCACATCTGGAGCGACCTCCTCGGTTCGTGGGGGTCCAGCCCTTTCTCATTCATCGGACCTCTGTTTTCACATCGCATTCTCTAGAGGTCTTTGCCAGCTCCATCCTTCCCTACTCGCCACCGACACCTTCCTCGTTCTTGAACCTCCTCGTCGCTAGTTACTGTGTTTCTTCGTGTACGGTGTCTCTTGCACGCCAACGCACACTCTGCGCAGGCAGGGCCTGGCCTGTCCGCCTCACTGTCGGACTCCAGAGCTTGGCGCCGTGTTTGTTAGCAGCCGGCCGAATGAATGAGAGATGCCGACGGAACGGCACCACGTCCAAGCACCAGGGTGACCGTGCTCTGCAGAGAGACGCGCGTGGTGTTAGTGCGTGTGTGAGCACGTCCTCGGCACCGTGACTTTGACCGGTTTCCCCGCGGAGGTCCAGTGCACCTGCCCGGTTTCGCTGCCTGGCGGCTGTGTGTAAAACGCATTCGCTGCCCAGTGTTGTACTTTAGAAGATCATCCTGTGAGAATGCGGCTTTCATTTCAATTTCCCTTCACTCAGAGCCAAACCGTAGGTGTCCTCTCGTGCCCGATTGCCAGCCTCGCCGTGAGGTTCACAGAGGCGGCAGTGGAGGAACCACATGTCGGGAGAAAAGCTCTGGTTCCGCCTGAGCCTCACAGTCATATCGCGGCGACGTTCGAATCCGTATGCCGTGGAATCGAAACTCTCGGTGTCTTTTGCCGGATATCTGAAGATACACACGGAAGAAGAGCCATCGTTACCGCTGTGCCGTGGCTTTATGTTGGTACGTTATGCCGTGTGCCTTTTAAACCAACTTAGGAACCGTTACTCATGCTTTCATAAACCCTAAGTTTCCTCGCCCACAATTTCCTCGTCTGAATTCCTGCCCCCTTCGCCGACGTGCCCGTCATTGTAGCGCGGGGCACAGTTTCGCTCCGCAAAGTCGTCGTGGGGATCGCCAGGACAAACGAAAACGGGGGGGAGGGGGAGGAGAAAGTCGACGCAGCACGGCAAACCACCTCGGAGCGCGGCGCGCTTTGCGCTTTGCTGCAGGAGGCCGCGGGGCCAGCCCACGCGCTGGCTGGTGGCCTTGTCCTTTCTGTTAACGTGAGTCTTCGAGGACGAAGGTTTCAGTCACAGACAAGTGATCATTAACCACCGACATCTTCAAGGAATCGCCGGCGAAGGCGGGCTTTGAAACGGCATCCGAGCGCGCGTGTGTGCCCGGTCGCTCTGACCTGTCTCTGGTCCCTTATGCTTACCCTCGCCCGGTCGTCCCCTTGCCCGGCCAGGCACGGCCTTTTGCCAGCCGTTGGTTTCCAGACGCTTCTTCACAACTTCCTGGACATTCCTGGCAGTGTGTCCAGGGGCCAAGTGGTGTCTGTCGCATGTGGTCAGAAGGACAGAGACTCAAATGCTGGCGAGCATCACTCTCGCCGGGCGGGTGCGTGGTCGGGGGGCAGAAGCCAGGCTGCTCTGCTTGCGAGCGTCTCCCCCGGGCCGGGCCCTCACTGCCGGTCACCGCCCTGGGTCAGAGAGCACGGTCCTCTCCCGAGAAAGGCGGCCGCGCGGGCAGGCGCGTGTGTTCCTCCCTTAGCAGAGCCCCCGTTTCGCCGTCCCCACGAGCCACGCCCTGCCAGCAACACGCACACATTCGTGGGGTGCCTGGCCCATGGCTTGGTCAGACCCGGGTCCATCCTGGCTCTACCTCAAAGTGTGAGTTTCCCTAGGATTCCAGGGCTACAGGCGAGGGCCCGCGGGTGTGAGCGGAGACGGGCCCGTGTGGCACGGGCGTTCTCCCTCTCTGAGCCGGAGGGGCCCGGCCCGGCTTGGTGACAGGACCCGCCTCCTGTCAGTGTTAGGGGAGCGGTCCTCAGCCCTCAGGGGGCAGGTTGCAACGCCCCTCTGGGCCTCAGTTTCCCCACAGGGGCTGCATCTGGCGTATTATCTGGGATCCAGGGAGCCCCTGGTTTCCTCCAAGAAGCGAGCGTGTTGAGTCGAACTCTGAGCTCCCAGGTACGACCATCGGGGCTGGGGAGAGGGAGGGGAGGAGGCAGGAGCTCGGCCTGCTTGGCCTGGCTCGCCGCGCAGTCGGTGGCTCTGTTCTTACTCCCCTGGGTCCCGGCAGCTCCCAGCGGCTCCCAGTGCGCATTTACCACTTACGTTCACACAGCTCGGGCCACGCCGCTAGGCAAGCTTCCGTGGACCTGAGTGTGCAAACCCGACTTCTACCACGCTCCTTAAAGAGCCCTGACCTTTTCTCCCCTTGAGTATTTAAAAACACCAGACACAATATCATTCTCTTGCATGGACGGTGTAGAGAAAGTTGGACTATTTTTCTGTGAATGCTTGGATGTTTGGCGGTGGAAATACTATGTAAATAATGCCGTATCGGAACTTTGTTTCTCCCCTTATTTTCTAAATGTCTCAGCTACGGTACCAACAGAAGCTGTCCTAGCACCCAATCTGACTCACCTTCATTAGTGTATTTCAGGCAACACAGTTGTTATTAGCATATGGGTCGATTTTAGTCTGCGCTGTCTTACTGTCTCGGTGTGCAAGAAATGATATTTATTTTCCCTCTAATATTTAAGTTTGTGACTCCCTTCCATCGGACGGTAGAAACATTTGCCTGCCCGGGGTCAGCCCGATACTCTGACTTCATCTGTCGCCTCTCCGTCACAAAAGGTAAGAATTTAAACTCAGGCCCCAGCCACCGCCCCTCCTTAGACCCTTCTGATCTAACCGTACTGCTCATTGCAGTGAACGTGCAGTTGCACGTGGTACCGCAGACGCAAGCCTGATGAAGACACGGCTTTCTCCTTCAGGAGGTTAGATCAGAGTCGGAAGAGACACCTGGAGAAACGAGCAACGTCCCGACAGCATGACCGCCTCCGCGAGAGAGCCGTTTACGGGGGGCAGGTAAGCGGCGCCCGATCCTCCCTGAAACGCCTACGTCGCGTCTTAAAGGATGAGTAGACTTTTCTGGAGGCAGAAGTGCTGCCATGGTTAGCGATACTGGATTTCAGCAGAGGCGAGAAATGCATAAAGGTTCGAAAGCTCGAGATGGAGTCAGCTCGTCAGAGGACCCCCGTAAGCGAGGACTCAGCACACGAATCCATGTCTAACACCTAGTATAGCACCTGCCGAGGCCCCCAATAAATGTGGGGTGGCGGTTTAGTGGTCAGCGGTGGTTTCGTTGGCCATAATGTTGTCGGTGGCGATCGTAGCGGTGCTGTTTGTGTCGTTGTGATTTTGTTGGCGGCGGTGGTTGTGTTCTGGTGCCTGATGGAGGCTGTGGTGGTGTTGTCGTTCCGGATGGAGATCGTGACGGTGGTTTGTTCTTGTCGGTGCTGATGGCTTTGTTGCTGGTTCGGTGGTAGTGGTGGCGGTCGGCGGTGGTGTTCTGGTCGTGGTGGCACCGCTGCTGGTCTTGCGTTATCGTTGTTGCTGTTGGTGGTGGTGGTGGTGACAGACCATGGGGAACAAGAGTGACAGGGGTTGGCTTCACGTCTATATTTCGATTGTCTTCTGTTCATAAAAATGGGCCACGGGGCCTCTGTGCCACGGTGTGAAGATGGGAAGTAAGATTTTGCTCCTCAAAGTACACAGTGACCGGTGCTCTGCCCCCCAGGAAAAGACTACAGGCCCACGGTAATTAGGTGGTGGAGTCTCGGGGCCTCGGAGCTATAGGCCTCAGCTTTCTCGTAACAGAGGATAGGCGCAGACTTCATGGCAACCACAGAGAACCGCTGAAACTCTTCCCAAGATTTAAGACATCCCAAAATGTCAGTCCATCTGTAAGCTGTGTTTGCAAGCTTGGAGGCCCGGCGCGGCAGATGGTGGCAAACTCCCAAATGCCAGTTTGACCTCAGACGGAAATATTTCTGCGCACACTGCTGATCTCCATCCTGTCTTCACGCGGGTCCATCTGCTCTGGAGGCAGGCTGCCCGTGTGAGAGCTGGGCGCGATCCGAGCCGCGCAGCCGAGGCGCGCAGCGGCAGGTGGCTCCGTAGGGCCATTGCTCAGCCTGAACGACCACCACGTCCGTGCGAGCCGCGGCGGCGGAGCAGAACTGATGGCAGCCGTCCGGGGCCTCATCCGGAGTGATGGTGCCGGGCACATTCCAAGCACCAATCTTCCAGCCTTAGCATCGCTCTGGGCTGTGAACATACTTGCTCAAGTGCTTTTGACAGTCTGAATACTAGGTGGTATTTTTCCTGCAGGAAGCTGCGATGGTTGTGTGCAGGATCAATAATGCAAAAGATAGCTCAGGCAATAGAAAGAGAGAAGACAGAACCACAGCTCCCGAATAAAATTAATAAGGGGATTTAAGCTTTCGCTTTGCCAATCGGAGGCCCAGCTGCATTGCTAAAGCTTAGCATTCATATTTTTCAAAAGAATGCTTCACTCATACCTGAGAGTACTTCACAACGGCCGCTGCTCCAGGGGGCACGTGGAGAGAGCACGTAGCGCACTGGCCGTGCAGGGGAGGAAGATGCCAGAACCTCCCCCTTAAAGGGCGTGCGGCTCCCTCTGCGCCTAATCCCGGAGAAGTCCTCTCCTTGGCTCGAGAGCGCGGCCAGGCAGCCTGCTTCTCTCCCCCGCGATGGAGCAGCATCTGCAGTGGGCTCCTTCCTGGTTGGCAAACCGCGTTCAGGCTCGTCCGTGCTATGAACTCATCTATCGATCGCACATGTGAATGTGTGTGGAGAGGTGCTAATCACGTAGCATGTGCACGAAGTATGTGTGCGGACAGCGCGGATGCCTCGGCCGCACACGGCGCGCAGATGGCGCGCGTCGTGCCAGACACGCGGCTTGGTTGCCACGTCGCCTCTTCAGAATCTAACGAGATCTGAAGGACTGTGTTTAGCACTTGACTTTGAAACGGGAGGGGCTTCTCCCCGGAGCGTTTGAAGTTGCAGCCAGAATGCCGGGCCGAGGGGCACGACGTAAACCGCATTCTGCTACAAACACTTTCTACCAGTTTTTGATCATCTCCTCTGTGCCCAGCTCCAGTCCAAGTGCTTGAACTAATTTTCATATTGTTCCCGTCAGGGGATTTTTATTTTCCTCCTTTTATGGAGGCGGGTGTTGAGGTGCAGAGAGGCGCACAGTCTTGCTCGGGTCACACATCCGGCGAGGCCGCACCTGAATGTGGCGGGCGCTCCGTCTGAGCGCAGAGCCCGCGGCCTGCGCCTCGTCCCGGCGTCGGATGGGGAGATAGCTCGGACGCACCTGCTAAGCCAGAGCAGACCCCGGTCCCCCGGACGTGCTGATTAAAACGTTCGCGTGGGACGTCGCGTTTGCTGGTGTGGACAACACTCTATTCCCCGGGGAAGCGCGGCGATGTTGGCTTCGTCCCACGTACAGACACGGTGCCGGGTAAAGCCCGCAAACCGCAGGCCCCGCAGGGAGGAAGGTCGGCCCGCCCGTCATCAGGGGCCTGTTCACGTTTCCGGCGCCTCGGCGCATGTCGATGTTTGACGGGAAGCCGTTTGTGCGCGCGAGGAAGGCACCGTCAGGGGCACTTGGCACGCGCTGCCCGCGAGGGCCCGTGCTGGGTGCGAGACAGCGTTCGAACAGGTGGCTCCGTCATTCGAAGAGCAGAACCAGTGTCGCCGTTGCCGTTACAGGTGGGCGTGAGCATGCTGCCCTATTGGCCTCGGGCGAAATAATTTTTAAACAAATAATTGCAGTCGCAGGGGAGGAACAAAAGGAAGTCTGACCCTGGATTCGTTCGTGGCCCTGCTTCTTCGTGGAAGCGACCTGGCGTCTGGCCCTCGCTGAGTCAGACGCGGAGCTGTAAGCCGTTGGCCAGAAGGCTCACAGCGAGCCGGTTCCCCCGTCGTATTAACTCCCCTTCGTCTCCTAACCGAGCCACGCACGCTCTTCCTCGCCGACCTTCCGACACGTTCCCGGCTCTCGTGGGCTTTGTCCTTCAGTTATTAAATCACAGAAGAAGCCGCACAAAAGGACTGAAATGCAGTCCTCAGAAACACAGCTGTGCGAGCGACGGGCGCCGCGTGTGAAGTGTGTCCCTTACCCGCTTCTCTGCATCACGTTTCAGCGAATAAATCCGGCTCTCGGCGGAACAATTTCGGTGTTAGCACAGAGTAATTCAAAACGGCGGGGGGTGGGAGGCGCATAATTATGGCCAGCCGAAGACGCGTTTGCAAAAGCTGTGCCTGAAATGATTTAGTTAGGAAAAAAAGCTTTGCCAGAATCCCAGAAAATTTTTCTTTCCCTCCCTAAATAACAAAGCACTTATTCTATTCTGTAGTGACTTAAATGATAATTTCATAAAACTCGTTATGTCTAAAATTGTTCTTTCTGTCTGTCTTCCTCAGTAATAATATGTCAGCATTCATTCATTTGTTGGACAGAATAAAAGACAGTTCTTGCTCTGGAGGCCCAGAGGGAGGCGGTCGTTAAATTCCAATTTGACACGCGGACGGAGCGGGGTGCTTCAAAACGAGCATTGTCAGCGAGGACCATGCGTCACAGTCTGCAGGGTCGTGAGACGCTTCCTGGACAAGGTGAGGGCTGGGCATTGCTGAGGGTGAGGTGGCCACACCGTCCTGGGTGGAAGAGAGTGGCGTGGCCGAGGACATGGAAGACAGAGACAGGAAGTGTAAGGTGTGGGAAGGCGGGTACCTTTGTCTGCTCGGCTGCCGTAACCAAATACCGTAGGGCGGGTGGTTCAAACAATGGACATTTGGTTTTTCGTAGTTCTGAAGACTGGCAGTGCAAGTTCAAGATGCCAGCAGGGCTGGCGTCTGGCGAGGGCTCTCTCCTTAACTTGCAGACAGCCACCCCCTCTCCAGGTCCTCACGTGGCCTTTCCTCTCTGTTCCTATTTGCTCTCTCTTCCTCTTATAAGGACACTAATCCCGCCATGAGGTCCCTGCCCTCATGACTTAATCTAATCCTAATTATATCAACAACGGCTTCAGTTCCAAATTCCATCATCCTGGGGGTTAGGCCTTCGACATAGGAATTTTGGGGACACAGTTCGATTACTAGTAGTGTATGTGGTGGTCATGTTTCTCCAGGAAAACAGAACCGAAACTCACTGGACAACCCGGCAGGCAGGAAATCGGATGAGGATCGAGGTCGCTGTCTTGAGTGTGCGTGCCGCAGGGCAGGCCAGGTGGGCTGGACACCGAGGCAGGGTTTGCAGGTCGCCGTCTCAAGGCCACATTCCTTCTTATTCGAAAGCCTCGATCTTTGCTCTTGAGGCCTTCAGCTGATGGAGGGCAATCTGCATAACTCAGAAGCCCCCAGTTTTAAATGTGAATGACATCTAAAGATACCTTCACAGCAACATCTAGGCTACTGCTTGACCAAACAACTGGGCACCAAAGCCAAGCCAAGCTGACACACGAAACCCTCGCCATGGGTGATAAGTCAAGGACTGGTCGACATGCTAAATCAGAGGTCAGGGCTGGATCCCAGAGAAGTTGGACACCATCATTTTGTAGATCTGAGGTCATCCACAGATGTCTAAAGGGACCAGGCAGGTAAGATAAATGAGTGAGCTGAGACCTGCTTATACTTTATACTTTCTTTACATATTAGGAACACGATAACTTTTTTTTTTTTTTTTTTTTTTATAAAGAACAGTGTTCTCTCAATTTCTTTTGGTCTCTGTTTTCCCATTTTTGAGAGGGACGTGGCTGCACAAGAACATATCTCTGTTATAACCACAATGTAATGGGACAAGCGGGGATCAAAAAGTGGCCCCCGCCACGTGTCTGGCCCCCCCCGAGGGAATGGCAGGGGAGCACTCATGGTGGACGGGGAGCCCGCCAGCCCGCCGGTCCGGTCGGTCGCGCTGTCTGTCCGCCACACGTGGAGCCAGGGCGGCCGGCTGTCCTGATGTGTATATGGCATCTCCCATTTTCGAAATGTCAGTTCAACATATTTAAAAAGAATCCGCAGGCGCAGGCTCACCTGCTGGTGATACCACCAGGTCCCCTGTTCTCTGTGGCGGGACCATTTGCAAGTCTGAAGCAGAACAGTTTTACGTGAAGTGCGTTCATCGTCTACTGCCGAGGAACCAGCGTTGAGTGCCAAGCCTTGACTCACAGCCTCTAGGAGTCAAGAATCGGGGAGCAGCGCGGGCAGGGGGTTCTGGGTTTCGGCTTCTCACGAGGTGTTAGTCAAGATGTCCCCCAGGGCCGGGGGTTCATTCCCGAGCTTACCCGCACCCCTCTTTGCAGGAGCCTTGTGTACGGCTGCTGAGCACCCTCGGGGCAAAGCAGCCGTCCTTCCTCAGAGTGCAGGATGCGAGAGACCCAGAGGAAGCCGCAGCGCCTGTCACAGTCGAGCCCCTAAGTGAGATCCCATCACCCCATCACTGCCGTCACCCTCTCTCGGCCGCGCAGGCCACCCTGGAGCCGTGTGGGAGGGACCGCGTGAGGGCGTGAGTATCAGGTGCGAGCATCTTTGTCGGCCATCTCTAAGTCCGGCCGCCACACTAAAGACTGGGCTAGCTCTGGCAGAGAGGGCACAGAGGTCGGGACCTTTTGGGAGGACGTTGGCTCGATAGAATGCTGGCGAGGGCTTTTGGCAATTAGAAAAAACGAGAAACCAAGTTGACAGATACTCTAGAAATTCATGGAAACGTTTGCGAACGAATCAATGACTCATTTCTAATCAATATGAAAGTCAGATGGAAGATTTCTGGAAGGGAATTTTAATCCTGATTTAAAAATTGCTGAAGCAGGAAGCACCCCTGGTCCCCTGGCTTCTCCCTGAAGTTTCCTGTGTTTGAATTTAACGGGGGGACATGACGCATGGAGCTATTGCAGCCGCTTTGTGACGATGTGGCGACACATCACTGGACAGCCTGGGCGTTAGGTAGCAGGGCCGAGTCACCCATCCATCCTAGAACATCCTGTTACATTAACGATAACCGTCTTAAGAATTTAAGCCTCTGTGAATTGGGCGTTCTGTTTCGTGCTGCCGAAAGCGTTCGTAACGTATAGGTTGGGAGAGAAAGGTGTAATCTCAAGCTCTAAGGTTGAAGGGGTCCATGCCAGATGAAATAAAAACCGCGTAGGGTTGTCGTGTTACTGACAATGGTAGTGATAGTAAAAACCACAGCAGGAAGAGCGGGCTCCGGCCCACGGGGGTCTGGTTGAAGTGGGCCGGCCTGCGGCCAGTTGAATCCAAGGAAACAAGACCCGCAGGTGACAGTTAGAGGAGAGGTCCAGGCTTAGCGGCCGGAGTCCTGGTGCCTGGCGCGGCGCCCTTCACGTGTGCCGAGGAAGACGCGTGATCGGAAGGGCGGGTCTAAGGGAAAGAGCCTCTCGTCTGTGTTTTGTGACCGAGCCTTGACGTAGATGGCGGGTGACAGATCCCGGCGAAGCTTTTAATCAGTGTACGTGCAGGAGACGTCGCTGTGTCTGAGAGTGCGTTGTCATTTGGGACGTTCCTCGTCTTTCCCCTGTCTGAACGTCCGTCTTTATATGGCGAGCGGCCTTAAGAAGATGGTGTCTCCGATTTCGGAGGAGAAAAGCGTACGAGATGAAAATTAAGTGAGCGAAACGGAATCCGCCGCGTGGCACAGCGTGTCCGGGATTCGTGTTTGAGAACCCGAAGGAAGTGACTCTCTGTAGCCGTGCACGTCACACGCTCACCTCGCTTCGGCTGAGCAGCCCGAAAGCCTCTAAGTGGACGTTGGTCGGGTCATTTCACTCACAGAATATTCTGCGGACTCTCCTTTTTTCCCCCTTGGGCTCGGAAGTTCCTTTGTGTTTCCTGCTCCGCCTTCGAATGACCACGGGCGGAGCAGGGGCCCGCGCCCTCAGGACACCCTTTATGGTCAGATCCTTTCTGTTCCCTCGCTCTTCAGCGGACTCCAGAGACAGAGCTGCAGCCGGAGCCCCACGAGGAGGGAGCGTGAGAAGCGGCCCGGGCGGGGCGCGTGGGCTCGCAGGGGGCAGCTCGGAGCAGGTGGGGGGCGTGGGACAAGCGGGCGCCACGGGGGTCTCCGCAGGGTCTCACAGCTGCTGGCGCAGCCGTTAATCTGCGTGATTTGCACCACTTCGCGCCACACGCGGGCCCCGGGCCCTGAGCGCGAGGTGGCATGAGGCTCGCGGAGGGCCGTGCGGCCCAGGCAGCACTTAGCGCTCTAAACGGCCCCTTCAGGCCGCAGGCAGTCTGCTCCCTGAGCCGGCTCGGGCTGCGGGGACACCCGTGAGAGTCCTGAACAGCGGGGACCAGGCGGGTCCCTCCACGGTGTCCTCTCGGGCCGGCAGCCCGACCTGGGAGGCGGCTCCGTTCCCCTCTCCCTCCCTCTGTGGCCAAAGGGAACCCTCCCTGCCCTGGAGGAAATCCTCCCGGAGGGTGTGGACATTCTGTCTGTCTCGAAGCCTCCCTGGGCTTTGGAGCCGCTGTTCTCGCTGTTAGGAGTGAGAACCCCACAGGTCTTCGTGCGACCTGTCCTTCACACGGTCACGCCGCACCCCTGGGGCCGCGAGAAGCCGGGCAACTCACGCACAGCTGCTTGTGTGGGAGCCTTTGGGAAAGAGGACAATTAAGGAAAGAAAAGAACTCACATGCAAGAAGAACAGCACTCCACGTCTGGAACGTTACCTGATGTCGGCAGCCCAGCGCGCCCAGCCTGCACGCCGCCCCCCGCCAGCACCCCAAGAGCGGGACAGCCTCAGTGCTCACAGCTGCATGGTGCGGAGTGCAGCTGAGCGACCAGCGACCGAATTCCCTCCGAGCTCAGTTTTCCCGCCTGCCCTCCCCTGCCCTTCCCCGCCCTCCCCTGACCACTTCTCAGCAATTCAGATACACCTGGGTCTGCAGGGCCGTACACCTCCGCTCTGCTCTGGCGTCTGATGGTGCCCCGCCTTGGCCAGAAGAGTGCTTCTCCCTACGCCCTTACCTAGTGCCCTTACCTAGTCGGGTGGAGCCTGGCTGTCCCATCTGACACCCACCGGCCTGGTCCCCGGCAGTGATCTGGGTTTTGCTCAGAACGCAACAGCAGCTGGACCCATGACACTCTGGCCTCGGTGACTCCGGGAGTTGCTTAGGTCTCCTGTCCCGGCTCTGGACAGTTTCTCCGGCACGCCTCGGCCCCGTGGAGCCTGGCCGGGGCGTGGGGCTGGGCTGCCAGCCTCGAAGGCCAAGCCGAGACCCTGGTCCTGAGCCGGGCACAGCTCAGCTTCCCGGGTCCCCACCGGCCCCCGGGAGCTTCAGCTGAAGGCCGAGGCCAGCACACTTGAATTGTCAACATGGAAAACAGCGCTAGTTTGTAGTAGCCCAGAATGACCAGTAGGAGGTTTGGGAAAGGCTTCAAAGCCAACGCCAGCTTCCAGGCCCGAGTGCTGACGGGGACCTCAACACCATGTGTGGCAGTGCCAGGCGGGTGCTAGAATATGGGGGGGTCACCTCACAAGTCATATCAACGTCTGACCATTGTACTGTGGACCTGAAACTAACATAAAGCAATAATAAAAGACATTTAAAACGCAAAGAAAAGTACATTATGTGTATTTCTAACAGCTGATTTTGGAGAACGTGACTTAGGTGTGAGGGCCAAAGGGACTTGCTACACCTTCCTTCAAAGTTGGACTGGACCTTAGAAAAGCCCACCCGAAGGAAACTTGGTCCCCGTAGAGGGAACTCGCTGACCCAGGTCCCTTCATCTCCAGGGTGACTCCAGCAGGGTGCCTGGTCCCAGACCTGTCCCGGTTTAGCATCGAAAACCCGTGATCCCATGAAACTGTCAGTCCTGTCGCCCTAGAAATCCCCACTGCTCTGGACTGGGTTGATCAAAGTGATCATTAGGATTCTGGGGTTTTTAAACCAGTAGTCCCCCACCTTTTTAGCATCAGAGCCCGGTGCCCCTATGAGAATCTAATGCCTAGTGATCTGCGGCGGAGCCGTGGCGGTGATGCTGGCGCTGGGGAGCGGCTGCAGACACAGGTGGAGCTTCGCTCACTGGCCCGCCGCTTACCCTCTGCTGTGCGGTCCAGTTCCTAGCAGGCTATGTCCCAGGGGTTGGGGACTTCTGTTTCAGACATCGTCAATCAGATCTGAATTTTATTGTTAGTTTATGTTTCTGGAGTAATATGACCTTTTTTCACTAGTTATTAGGAAAGCAATATATGCACGCTCGCAGAAGATAATTTAAACAGGGTGGACGAGCAGAGTGTAAGGTTGGAAGCCGGCCTCCTTCCCTGTCCCTCTATGCTCTGGGGCTTCCAGCTAGAAAAGCCCGACCTCGTTAGTTTCCCAGAGTTAGTGTATTAACATTCGGTGCATGTAGAAACCTCTGGTATGTATGTGCTACAAATAATTTTCCAAATTGTTTATTCGCAGTAACTTTATTTTGAAGTTCCACCCCTGGGCACACATAAAAATTTCTCCAAAGTTTGAAAGATGATGGCATAGTTTTTTTCCCATCAAAGAACGCCATCCAATCGGCCACTAGTGGATATTCCGTTTTCTGCTGTTACAAACGATCGGGAGTGAATGATCTCGTAAGCACATTCACGCATGCACACTGGTTGGGCAAATTGCGAGAAGCAGAAAGGTGGGGCCACGGGTCACCTCCGTTTCACACTCACTCTGACGGTTGAGAAGTGTGTGGCCATTTCCATGAGAGCGACGGTCTTCAGACTCTCATTGCCTCTGGTTGTTGTAAAACTTACTTCTTAACCGCTGGCAGATTGACAGTGAAAAATGAGAAGCTATAATTTGCATCATTTTAGTTATAAGTTAGGCTGGACCTCAGTTTTGTGTTAATTGGCCACGTGTCCAAATTTTTTTTGTGCGTGAGAACTTATTTTTCATATCCTCTGTGCGATTTTTCTTCTCTTTTTGAAATCTGCAAGTTTTTGATTCTTAAAAATAACATTTATAGTTAGCAGGTGATTTTATTCGAGCTGGCTTTTGTTGTTGTTTGAGGGTGTTGGCTACTTACACGTAAGTATTTAAATCTCATCGCTGCTGGTGAACAGCCAGTCCACAGCTCACGGGACCCGTTTCACATTGCTGAATTCGATTTGTGATATCTAAATTTTTGTCTCGGTGGAGCTTTTGCCGCAGGAAGTAGATAAAGAACATGGGTCAATAAAAAAAATGAAGACACTCTGGGGACAGGTAAGTTTTTAGGGACAAAATGGTAATATAAGAAATTGGGATGAGCATAGCATAAAAGCAAAATATAAGGCACTCAGGCTCATAGGGTTCAACAGTTACAATTTGAATTCAATTTTCAGCCTAGCTTTTTTAGTTACAGGGAAATTACTCCATTCATTTTTGTCCTTTAATTTCTTCACCTGTCCGCCAGAGTGTCCGTTAATATTTCCTATTTAGATAGAGCATAGGGCAGTCCAAAAACTCTGCACTTTCACTGCAAATTAGCTTTGTTACCTTTGGGCACCCCGGAATCAGTTTCCACGGCTGTAAAGTCGAATCTCTCAGCCCTACAATCGTGGTCTCCTGAGATATTAGTTGTTCCCAGAGCGTGGAATTCATCTAATGACTAAGATGCTTCACCTTTGAAGATTACGAACAGAATTTCCTTTCCAATGTCAGCCCGGCCCCTGCGTCTGCTCAAAGCTGACCTAGGGCGGGTGTGGGCACAGATGCACTGTCCACAAGGCTCCGAGTCCTCCCCTGGAGGGTGACAGAATGCCGAGTTCCCCCAAAGACCTGTTCTTTCGTGTTCTGAGGATGGTCACATGGTTTCTTGGAGGCAACTAAAGCTCGGCTCCACAGCTGGCCACACTAGCTTAGCAAGGGCTGGCCAACCCCACTCCTGTGGGGCGGGGTGTGGGGACCCCTTCTGCCTGGATGTTCCCTTCCTCTCTCCACGTGGCTCTCGGGGCTTCCCCCAAGGCGGGTGCTCTCATAGCTGCTTCGTGATGCGAGGCCCCCCAGAAGTGACTGTCGTATCATGCGGCCCGTCCGACCAGTCCGATGAGCTCCTTCCTAAAGCTCTCGTCACTGTCGTAGGCTCAGAGTCTCTGTCCCGACCTCACAGCAGTGCCTCTGCCGCAGACGAGCCGTGGCCCCCAGTGGAATCCTGGTGCCTCGCGGTCCCCCTGTGCTTGAAGCCTTCTCTCCCCAACAAGAACTGTCCTGTAGCTGCTGGAAGAGGCAGCGCCCTTACTTTTGATACTATGGGACGGACGAGGGTCCCACACCTCTGTTCACATCTCTCTCAGGAAGCCGGTCCAGTCATCGTTCTAACTGACAGGTGAGGCGCAGCTGGGTGAGTTTTTGTGCACCTACACTTTTCCACCAGTTTATGAGTTCCTTTTTAATAGAAAGGATGTACCACGCAGTTTTTTTACCCTCGACACTGTTGGCACGTGGGCCAGATGAGTCTGGGTAGGAGGCGCTGTCCTGTGCTTTGTGGGATGTTTAGCAGCATCTCTGGTCTCTCTACCTGTTAGACGCTAGTGGCAAACCCCCTCCTCAGCGTGACAACTGAGAAGGTCTCCAGACATTGCAAATGTCCCCTGGGGTGGGGCTTGGGGAATTGCCCTGGGTGAGAAACACCGATCTAGCACCGTCCCTGGAATAGTGAGAGAGAAATAAATGTGTATTTAATGAATGAATGCAGGTTGTACCGCCACAGGTATGAAAGTTTTAGAAGCATTTGACATGTATTAGACAGACTTTTGATAGGTTCTTACCAGGAAGAGTATTGCAAGGTTTAAAAGAAAGATGCCAGGAAATAGCCTTGCAGCTGGCCGACCTGGGGGAAATAAGAGACCCTAAAACATGCAGCTTCGACAGTAGATTCAGTGCTCAACTTCGCTTCTAAATTTGTCTTGAGAGGTGACGTCTAAATTTTATTCTGTTATCTACAGACGGTGACCCTTTGGCCAGTCCGGCAAACTCTGCAAGTCACATTCGTCTCACTCGAGCAGAAACTTTAATTATATTAAATTAAGAAATAGTCCTTTCTAAAAAGACTGTTTTTGAGAACTGCTTTATCGTGAATGGTAGCAATGCGATTGCAAGAAAGAAGAGGAAATGTAGCTTCGATGTATAAACTTGATTTGGGAAACGTTTACTCTTTCAAGACATAGGGAACGTGCGAAAATCTGTCGTAACAAGAATTAGAAAAAAATCCCAATATATGGAGAAACAATCTTACCAAAGTATTTGGAGTTAATGCCCAGATATATGCTTTTAAAATGAGTATTTATCGAATCATCATGAATTCTGATTTTTAGCATCCAGATTCCTTTCGGTTCGTGTCTGTCTGCTGATCATCGGTTTCTTCTCAGGGATGCAGGCATCTTTTTTACTTTGTCACTGTACCAGGTTATAATCGTATGCAGTATCAAGAAGATGTCGAGGGGGACTTTGAAACACCCAATGTCACCTTGTATACTTCATTTTTCTTGTCAAAAAAGTAGTTTTCCTCATGCAATAACTCAAAGGAACTCAACATAGCCCCGGAAAGGCTACAGTTCATCTTGTTGCCAGGCATGTGTGAAGAGAAGGAATTTCTGCGAAAGAAGGGTTTCGGGGGAGAAATAGATGACTATTGTTGCAAGGCTCCCTGTGTGGCCCCGTCCGCCATATTGCCGCTGAAGCGGTCGCCCCTTTCGCACGTGGGGAAATACACTTTGCGTTTCCCACTTCTGCTCTGGAGAGATTAATCGACCGGCGGTGTCACCTGCCTCAGCGGAGTCGAACAGCCCTGTCATTCTTGCTGTGAGGCTGACGCTTCCTCTCTGCCACGGATGGAGCAGCCCCCTCGTACAAAGTCACGTGTTGAGATCCTAACCTCGGTACCCCAGAATGTCATCGTGTTTGGACATAGCATCTTTAAAGAGATAATTAAGTTAAAATGAGCTTATTATGATGTGCCCTCTTCCAACATGACTGGCGTCCTTTTAAGAAGAAATTGGGTTAGCGACGTGTGTCGAGGGAAGACCCCGTGAAGACAAAGGGAATTGACACCTGCCTGCAAGACAAAGACGGAGACCTCAGAAGAAGCCAGCCCCGCCGACACCTGGATCTTGAACTTCTAGCCTCCAGAGCCGTGAGAATGTAAATTTCCGTTTTTGAAACCACCCAGCCTGTCACGGCGGCCTGGGCAAACTCACACATTGCATTCCGAGTCGCTAGTGCAATTGTAGGATACAGATTCGTGTCCATTAGAACGAACCTCCCGGGCTGCCTCTCTGCTCATGCCGGCCAAGCAGAAAAATTCACAGCGCGGGCGGTGATGGCGAAGGGCGTCTCCAGGAGGGCACACACATGTTTGTTCTCTTATCCCTCGAGGCCCGTCTAAGAGCGCAATTCCCATTGCTTGTTAAATTGGACCTGTATTGGGACCAGAGCAAACACAGTTTCTGATCTGGAAATTTCATTATTCCAGAACTGAGAACTCGAGTGATTCCATTGCGATGTTAGAAAACATGCATTGGATCCTGAAACGGCATAATTTTACAAACCAACTCGCTTAGAATCTTGATGAGAAGACAGCGATGAGAAAATTGAGAGGGAAAAAGCCTCACATGTCTGGAATCTTATGGGTTAGTTTTGTCTGTTTGAGGCAGAATGAAATCTTGATTTTTTCACACACTGGGGGTAGGTTAAACGCCAGAATTTCTTTGGGGCTTAAAAGACACCAGAATAGGTTATCAGAGAAACGGTGGGGCGTCTTTCTCTGAAGAACTCTGAACTAAGAGGCTCTGTTCTTTTCCATCGAGGACGCATAGTTGTGGTTCTCCTTTGGGTGATCGATGCCCCAAAGAGCCTGCTAGCTATATGTCGATATAAGAAATGAGTGAATGATTACTTTGAAGGTGCTACGGGCCTGTAGCTAATGATGTTTTTCTTTGTGGAGGGCAAAGTCGCCAAAAACAGAAACAGCGCATCGCCATGAAAGGATCGAGGCCGTAGAAGGAGGATGGGCAAGTGGCCGATGAGCCGTCGGCTTGCGACACACCAGGTTCCTGTCACAGCTGCCCACAGGCGCGGCCACACGGCAGAGCGCGTGGTTTTCCCGTGAATGGTTAAGGTCCACGGAAGTGTGTTTCGAGACAGCGGTTTAGAGGCCAGGAAAAGAAACCCCACAGAATCCCTGAAATCACGTGGATTTTGGTGATAGAATCTGACTTCGGCTTTTGACGTGGATCTCTGTTATTCGGTGGTGGCTCAAAGGTATTAGACACAAGCAATAAAATAGGATTGTATCACGTCGACTCTCACAGATCTACCCCAGAGGAAGAAGCATCCTTAGAAGTCAGAAAGCCGCCTCAGCTTTGTGCCAACGGCCCCTTCAGGGTTCTGAGGGCATCGGAGGGACCCGATGCAGCGCTCGGGGGCTCAGCAACGCTGCTTTGGTTTGGGGTGTAGAGGTCAGCTGCGCTTCTGATTGGACTGACGTGCGAGACCCTTTACTCTGTTTGCCCAACTAGATGCTTCTGATCACCGTGTTTATTCCGCAGTTCGCGGGAAGCTGCGTGACCGAATGTCCACGTTTCTTGGCCGGTTCTCTCTGGCTTCTCCGTGGACCTACGTTAGGATCTTTAAAACAGTTTCGTTGCGCTGCGATTGACATACAGAAAGCCGCGCTCCTTCAGTGTGCACCGCTCGATGAGTGTGGATGTGTGCCGCCCGGGACTCTGTCACCACCACCGAGGTGACAGGCGTAGCCGTCACCTCCTGGAGTTCCCTTTCCCTTTATTTTTATTTTTCACGGCACAAGCTCCATCTCCTTACGCTTTCTAGCGCGTGACGTGGCGCCCTTGACTCCAGGCGGGACGCCGCGCGCCAGACCCGCAGGCTCCCCACCCCGGCCACGGCCACGGCCACGGCCACGGCCACGGCCACCTCCGTTCTCCCGGCCGCTTCTGTGACCGCGCCCGTCGCAGACGCCTCGGGTGAGCGGACTCGCGCCGCGCTCGGCCCTCCGCGTCAGGCTCACCTCCCCGGGCGCGATGCAGATCCCTCCGGAGCCGCCGCCTTCTCGAATGCAGCCTCATGCTCCACTTCCTCTCTGATTTCCTTCTCCATCTCCGTTTATTCTGCGAAGGGCGTTTAGGTTGTTTCCACGGGGCGGCTGCCGTGAACCATGCCTGATCTCAGTTTATCCTTTTGTCTGCGACATCTCACATCCCTCCCGAAACATCCCCATCTGAGAGCCATGCGCACGGCGGTGAGCCAGGGCTTGTTTTCAGTTTAGTGCTTAAGTGGGCAAGTCTCTGTTATTGTACATCTCCTCTCTTGTCAAAACGCTATTAGGATGTCACTCTATATGACATCCTAATACTGAAATATGTGGAGCGGGGCAAACGAATTTGGAACACAGGTACCGAGAAACCATATACAAAGGCATTTTCTTTGAAAACTTTGAGTTATGTACTTTTTCATGATGTCCGTGGTGTCTGCAGGAAGTTTAGCTGCTGACCACCGTGTTCACGAGAATTTCACAAACTGCCGAAGATAGTGCGAGCAGGATATCTTCTGCCTCGTAGGGTGTAGCGACTAAGAATTTGTTGTTAAAAGAAAATTTGCTGAATTCTTAGCTGTGTTTCTATATCTTGAGGTTATCTGCCTCTTCCCTTTTATGTCTTCTTGTGGTGGCACAATTTTTAACTTTGAAAGTCAGTGAAAAAATTTGTCTCAACTTTATTAACAAAACGAACTACTACAACTTTACAGAGAGGTACTTTTTGTACAACTATTGAAAAAGGTTACGAGGAATTTTGGGATTCCAGTTTTGACATAGTGGTGTCAACCCTTGGAGATGGCATATATCTTACGACGTTGCTATAGCGATCAAATATAAATAATTCGCTTGAAAATGATTAACAGAATACCTAAGCTATTTATACCAGCTTATTTTTCCAGGAGGTTTTGAATCATGGTTTTCAAATCTGAAGAAAAAATTCTGTTGGGGTTTTCATTAGAATTTCATTACAACTATATAGTCACTGAGGAAATTGGACCTGTTAAAATATTTATCATGTTATCTGAGAACATAGCATGTTGCTCCTTTCATTTTAAAAAAATATTTTTTTATGATAAAATTTTATCTTCCTTAATGAAGTTATTCCTTGATGATTTATGTTATGAATGTGCTGAGAACATATTTAAACATATTTCTGGGGCATAGGCTATGATGAATTTTTGTCAGCTTCATTGAGTTTTCTTTCTAATTCTCAGAGATGTCTTTCATTGATTTTCTCGGACTTTTTAAATCTGTTTTCTGCAGTCGTTACTAACTTTTGCCTTATCCTTCTTAATAGTTATGTTTTTGTTTTTGTTCGCTATCTTATTGCATAAACCCAAACTTTCAGAATTATGTAAAATAACAATAGCGATGATTATCTTGTTCCTGATTTTAACCAAAATGTGTTTAGTATTTAATATTAAGTTTGATAGCTGTTGGTCGGAGACTTTTAAAGATCATATTAAGAAAGTACTATTTTTATTTGTAGTTTACTGCCTTTTTTAAAAAAGAAACTCATGTTAAAATTCAATGAACTTCTTTTGACAAATAGCAAAATTCTTAGTTTTTCAAGAACCGTTCTCTTAGGGTATAAAACTATGTTAATAGATTTTCTAATAATGAATCAGTTTTGCAGCAGTGGTATCAACCTTCATGAGGCGGGTCATTTCTTTCACGATAATCAAATTGTGTTTAACATTCATTTTTCCAAGTGAAATTGAACTTGGGCTTTCATTTATTTTGTTATATATGTTAAACATTGATCTGATGCTTTTGCGCTAGCTCGATGAAATGAACTGGATAGCTTTGTGTATTTTTCCATCTTCTGAATAATTTACATATTATACGGACTGCTTCTTTCTTTGAAGTTTTGAAGAACTATTCTGTAAGAGAGCCTGTGGTGTGTATGTTTTGGTAGTGTCTCATATACATACAGATACATACATACGTGCACACAATATTTGATATTTTTTCAGAAATAATTCATTTATTTACCAAGAAAAAAAAACCTGTTAAGGTCCATCGTAGGTGTCATATGCAGTATTTTGCCCGGCTTTATTGATTTGTAATTGACATAGAACCTTGTGTAAGTTTAAGGCACACAGCATGTCGATTTGGTACATGCACATAGCAATAAAGTTACTGCCATAGCGTTAGCTAATGTCTCGTAATTACTGTCATTTCACGTAATTATCCTTTTTTTTTTGTGGTGAGAACACTTAAGATCTACTTTCTTGGAAACCTTCACGTATATAATGCAGTATAATTAACAACAATCAATATGCTGTATGTTAGGTTCCCAGAACTTATTCATCTTTTCACCGGAAGTTTATACCCTTAAACAAAATCTCCCCGTTTCTGCTCTCCCACCCCAACATTCTACTCTCTGTTTCTATGAGTTCAGCTTTTATAGATTCCATATAAAAGTGAAATACAGTATTCGTCTTTCTCTGACTGATGTTACTTAGCTCAATGCCCTCGAGGTCCATCCCTGTCACAAATGGCAGATTTTCTTCTTTCTCTTGACCGAATAATATTTCAGAATATGCGTCACATCTGTATTATTCATTCGCCTGTTGACGGGCACTTAGGTTGTTTCTATATCTTGGTTAGTGGCTGCAATAAACATGGGGGTGCAGATATCTCTTTAAGATTCTGATTTCGTTTTCTTCGGATATATACCCAGAAGTGGGATCGCTGGATCATGTGGTAGTTCTAATTTTAATTTTTTGAGGAACTACCGTATTGTCTTCCACAGTAGCTGCATTAATTTACATTCTCACCAACAGTGAAAGGGTTCCCTTTCTCCTCACCAAAACTTACCTCCTGTCTTTTTGATAATAACCAGTCTAAATGGTGTGAGGCGATATCTCATTTTGCTGTTATTGATTTGCATTTCCGTGATAGTGACGTTGAGCATCTTTTCATGTACCTGTTGGTTTTCTTTGGAAAATGTCTGTTTGGATCTTCTGCCCATTTTCTTAATTTTTATTTTTTGTTTTGCTATTGAGTTATGTGAGTTCTTTATGTATCTTAGATGTTAACCCCTATGAGAAATATGATTTGCAAATATTTTATCGCATTTCATAGATTAGCTTTTCATTTCGTTGATTGTTTCTTTCATTGTGCAAAAGCTTTTTAGTTTGATATTGTCCCACTTGTTTATTTTTGTTTTTAGTGCTTAGGTTTTTAGTGTCATATCCAAAATATTTCCAAGATTAATGTCAAGAAGTTTTTTTCCTGTGTGCTTTGGAGTTCTGTGGTTTCAAATCTTATGTTTAAGTCTAAACATAAGTTAATTTTTGTGACATGGTGTAAGATAGACGTCCATTTTTATTCTTTTGCATAAGATTATCTAGTCTTTGCAACACCGTTTATTGAAGAGACTGTCTTTTTCCCATCGAGTATTCTTGGCTCCCTTGTCAAACATTGGTTGAATGTATACATGGCAGTTTATTTCTGGGCTCCTTATCGTGTGCCATGATTCTTTATGTTTATTTTTATGTCAATACTATGCTGTTTGGATTACCACAGCTTTGTAGTATAGTTTGAAATCAGAAGGTGTGATTGTTCTTCTATCTTAATTACTTTTAATATTTGGAGTCTTTTATGGTCCCATACACATTGTAGGATTATTTTATTTTCGTGAAAATGCCATAGGAATCTTGCTGGGGATTACATTGAATCTGTATATCACTTTAGGTAATGCGGACATTTTAACAGTATTAACTTACCAAAATATGACTACACATAGCCTTCCATTTCCTTGTCTGCAACTTCTTTCATCAAAGTCTAGTATTCTTTTAATTTGAACAAAATCTTCTGTATTTTGGGGGCCAATTTTCTCCTTTCATTTTCCTGATAGTATTTATTTATGTTTTATCTTTTTTTTCCCTTTGTTTCAAGAGTTTGTCTATTTTTTTTAAGGCAGCTTTTAGATTTAATTTGAATTCAGAGATTTCATTTCAGTTTTATTTTCCTCCTTTTTTATTTCCTTGTTTCTTCTTTTTCTTCTCCTTTTTCCTATTATTGTTCCTTTTTAACTTTTCTAGCTGATCGCTTAGCTCACTTATCTTTATTTCATGTCATTTGTACGGAAAGCATTTAAAGTTCTGAGTTTTTCTCTGTCGACATGCTTGTGTATGTGCTTTAATTTTTTTATATCTTGTTCTCATTTTTATTATATTTACAGCTTATGACTTTGATTTTATTTTAACCCGACAGTCATACAGAATGTTATAATTTTGACGTGTTTCCAAAATCTGTTCAACCTCTTATTTTGAAAGGTAATATACTAAAACCTCTCTCTCTTTTTTTAACCTCACTTCCATCCGGAAATAGGAAACATCGCGGAAGTTTTACTCTCTTTCCCTTGAGTGATATATCCTGAGACCTTAAAAACAACCCATTGTCACTAGCGCCAATTCGATCTTGAGTGTGTTTTCCTCTGCATCGCCAGAATTCCACTTACATTCGTCTGCCGGGCAGTTCCTCTCCACCCCGTTAACGCGGCTAAGTCGTTCCTCCAGCGTGTGTGCTAATGCAGCCGACTTGAGAAGTGCGCGTCGGCTCCATTCATTCCGCCGGCATGTCATTCCCTGCAGCCTTTCCCTCGCGCTTCCCCCCTGGCTCTTCCCTTGGGGCGCCGGCCTCCAGCTTGCCGCTTGTCCCCCCTCCCCTACGCTGCACCTGCTTCCTGAATCGAGCTTCCGTCGCTGCGGTAAACATGCGACTGGGGTAGGTCCCCTCGCTGTGCCTTCAAGCTGGTGGCCCCAGCTACCCGGAAGCGCTCTACAGAGCGGCGGGTCTTCCCTCCTGTGACCGGTGGCCATCCTCAGGCCTTTACACAGAGACCCGCCGTCCCGCTCAGGCCGAGCCTCTGGGCTCCACCTGGCCTTGTCGCTGGCGCAGTGAATGCACCCCCGCAGCTTCCGGGACACCTCGGGGGAGGCGCTGTCAACCTTCACACCGCCGGTGCCCAGCCTCCACGCCGACCTCGCCTCCACCCTCCTTCGCTCACTCTGGGGAGCATGAAAGGTCGTCCAGACTTTTCTTTGGCCTGCGTTGACCTCAGCCCCGCTCCGTCTGCCTCGGAGTCGGAACAAACTTCTTCCACATGCCATACATAGAAGTGTAACTATCAGACCTAGATCGAGGTGTTTTCATTTTATTTCATTTTATTTATTTTTTTCACTTGATCTTAGTCAAAAGGCCGAGAAGTGATATTTTATTTATTTTTATTAAGTTTATTGGGGTAACATTCATTAATACAATTATGTAATTTTCAGGCATACATTATAATTTGACATCTGTATATTCTATTGTGTAATTACCACCCAAAGTCCAGTTTCCTTCAGCTGCCATATATTTGATCCCCTTTACCCATTTCACCCTCCCCCTACCGCCCTGTGTTTGACCCTCTTTACCCCATCTACCTCCCCCTCCTCCCCCACCGCCTACCCTCTGGTAACCACTAGCCCATTGTCCATGTCCATGAGTCTCTGTTTGTTTGTCCTGTTCATTTGTTGCTTTTAGGTTTCTATCCCACATTAAATGATATGTGATTTTCAACTTGTTCTGTCTGGCTTACTTCACTTAGCATGAGTATCTTGAGGTCCATCCAGGTTGTCGCAAATGGCAGTATTTCATCTCTTCCTATGGCTGAGTCATATTCCATTGTATATATGCACCACAGCTTCTTTAGCCAATCAGCTATCGTAGGACACTTCGGTTGCTTCCATGTCCCGGCCACCGTGAATAATGCTGCTGTGAACATTGATGTGCAAATATCGTTTCGGATATGGGTTTTCAAGTCTTTGGGGTAAATACCCAGTAGAGGGACTGCTGGATCACATGGTAGATCAAGTCTTAGTTTTCTGAGGACCCTCCGCACTGTTTTCCACAGTGGCTGCACCAATCTGCAGTCCCACCAGCAGTGTATGGGGGTTCCTTTTTCTCAGCATCCTCTCCAACATTTATTATTACATGTCCTGTTGATTATAGCTATTCTAACTGGTGTGAGATGGTATCTCATTGTGGTTTTGATTTGCATTTCCCTAATAGCTAGTGATGTTGAGCATCTTTTCATATATTTGTTGGCCATTTGTATGTCATCGAGGGAGAGGTGTCTGTTCAGGTCCTCTGCCCAATTTTTGGTTGGATAGTTTTTTTGCTGTTATTGAGTCATATGAGTTCTTTGTATATTTTGGATATTATGCCCTTATCGGAGGTGTCGCTTGCAAATATATTTTCCCATTCGAATGGTTGTCTCTTTTATCTTGTTGACGGTTTCTTTTGCCAAGCAGAAGATTTTTAGTTTGATGTAGTCCCATTCATTTATTTTAGCTTTTACTTCCCTTACCTTTGAGGTCAAATTCATAAGATCCTCTTTAAGTCCAAGGTCTTCGAGTTTAGTTCCTATGTTTTCTTTTATGCATTTTATTGATTCCAGTCTTATATTCAGGTCCTTAATCCATTTTAAGTTAATAGGTGTTTTTTTTTTTTTTAAATGAATTTTCACATTCACCCTGTATCTTCAAACTTGCTTTATTGAGAAGGGAATTGAGTCTTCCTTAGTGCTATGCTGAGCCGACAGATGAAACAACAAAAACAATAATAACTTTACCACGAGTTACAGTAACGACAGCAGCAATTTTGTTAACAGCTTTCCCGACGCTGAGCGCTAAGCATGAATTACTGAACTGCTTTATATTTAATGCGCTCTGCGTGATAGGTAATATCGTTCCCTCCTAGTGGAGATGAGGCGAGGGCCACAGGCAGGCGACCTGCCCCTCTAAGTCACACAGCAGGTAAACGGCAGGTTGGGGTCTCACCCAGGCAGCGTAACTCTAGAATTAACGCTGATAACCAGGCCCTGGCACTAGAAAGGATTTTCCATATTGCCGAGTCTACTCCTTGAGCACAAGAATAAAACTCTGAAGAACAACATGAAATTGAGAAAAGTCCTTTAATGGTGAACTAGTGAAATAAAATGATGGAAAACTGAAAATTCAGCGACTTCTAGAGAAAGGTACTAAAAATGAGGCAACTATCTGGAATGACCTCCATGGCATATTCATGATTAAAATTAGCCTACCTAATCAATGTGTGAGGAGGTAAAGAATCATTGTTTTTGAAATAAATTTTCAAGTTAATTATCACATGTCATTCTCTTCAATGCTTTTGTTATAACTGACACAACTTTCTAGCAAAACATCATGACTCATAAAACTGGATTTAAAATGAGATAATAAAAAATATTTAAAATTAAGATCAAACAGTAGAAACTCATTAGAGAGAAGTTGGCCCTTTCACATTTTTCTTTCGCAAATTTATGGGCGATAAGGAAAGGTAATATACTTCAAACACAAA
Source organism: Rousettus aegyptiacus (assembly GCF_014176215.1). Taxonomy (NCBI): domain Eukaryota; kingdom Metazoa; phylum Chordata; class Mammalia; order Chiroptera; family Pteropodidae; genus Rousettus; species Rousettus aegyptiacus. Next base: position 108,077,202 of record NW_023416311.1, read on the forward strand.
ATAGCACCTACTAAAACGTTGGAAGCCAAAATTAAGAAAACCTTTGCTTTGTAAGTAGGGTAACACAACCCCATTTTCTTATCCTTTTACTGCTTTGTTTCAGAAGAAAATTATTTTTAAGACTGTAGTTTGGTGGCACTTAAGCTAAGGACAGGAGGTCACACTGGGTTCATCTCATTTGATTTGCAACTACTAAAATTTCCTTTGTTCTTGTCTTCATTTCTTCCATATTTTTTTGTGAATTAAAAACTTGTTTGATTTTATTCCAGTTGTTGCAATTTATCATCTGCTTCCCCCATTGTCAACAGCTGCAAACATCTTCCAGGCAACACTTAAAAGGGTCAATTTTGTGATTCATTCGTGTCTTAATTTTAGCAAAGGGGATCTAATTATCAATCTTTCCTCATGAATTCTAAGAAGCAGTTTCTCTTGTTCAGTAACCAGACGTGGAATAGCTTTGTTAAAACCGAGTATCTCTTGGGAAAAGAAAACAGCTATTAATATCTTTGAAGGCAGATTACAGTTGATTTTTGGAGGTGACAGTTGTGAGTTGTAATAGCCAGGTTGATTCCGTTGAAACATGATGTTCTAAATTGCTGTTGAGTGTGGTAACACTGGCTGTGTTATTTAAACTACTGCTGGACAGCCAACAGTTTACACGACCAACCTCCAAATGGACCCAAGCATTGGCTAACCGCTGGCCATGTGATAGGACGTTAAAAATAGGAAAAGCAAGGTAGTTGCAAACTCAGGTTGGGAACAGAAAGCAGCCGAACAGAGACCAGGCTGTAATTGGTCAAGGGAGACAGGTAGGAGGAACTTGGAGAAATTTGCCCCTTTATTATGCCTCTCCATTAAAACAGGATTTGAAGAAAGTTTGTAAAATGCCTACAAGACACTAGGTGTTTTAAATGGTCACTGCACAATCCGTCTGTATTTACATTTATATGTATTCAGTTCTCCATTGCCGAGCTGAGGCAGACAGCCATCTCTGCTTCACCGTCGGCTTCGCATGCTGCTCGCGCCCAGGGGCCCATCCGCTGGTGGGGAGCAGCCTCCAGACACTCTCCTCTCCTCGAGGAAGCTGTTTTGTGGGGAGCGGGTGAGGGGGGAGAGTCTGGGGAGGTGGGACAAGGAACGGCTTCTGAAAGAACAGGGGAGACAAACCCCCCTTTAACGTGGGGGTCTCACGTGTTCTCAGCGAACATCATCTTTCTTGGTAAACGCATTTTTAAAAAATAAGGGAGAAAATCAGAGTGAAGGAGAATGTGAGACAGGGCCCGGCGGAGGCTCTGCTGCATAAGAAGGGGCGGGCCGCCCCCCCAGCGCCGTGTCGTGCAGAGGAGAACACGCTCGGCCCGCGGTCCTTGGCGTGCGCCCCGCGGACACGCCGACTAGAGAGACGCGGCTTGTTTGGGCGAGGGCCCTGGGAGGAGGAGTCAGGGCTCCGTGAAGACGGGGCCTGCGATGCTGTGAGCACCTGCGATGCCGTGAGCGGCAGTATCCGTAAGGAAGTGCGGAAACACAGCACTTCTTGCTCAGCATTCCCGACTGGAAGCCGATGGCGTGAAACCAAAGCGCGGTTTGGTGCGAGCATCTTACCCGGGAAGCGCGCTCTGCGAGCAGGCTCTCGGGCGGGCTGGCAGAATTCAAGAGGAAAAGCTTTGGCCTTCCATGGAACGATCGGGGTTCGCGCATGGCGGAGTGGGTGTGAGAAGGGCTTTGATTGCTAGTGTGTGACCTCTCGTCCCTCCCTGATCACTTGCAGACGATGGCTTGCTCAGGAGACGGAGCCCCCGGGGGGCGGAGGCGGGCGCAGTTCGTTTCTCGCCGTGGGCAGCCTATGGCGGCCTCTCTGCCTTATTTATCTCTACTCTCCAACTTAGAATTCAGACGTGAGATGGTCGGTCAAGGGAGGCAGAGCAACACCCTCAGCTGAAAACGGAGTCAGACACTTTTTTCCCTGACGAAAATTAAGGCTGACTGGATTGGGTTGACGGTGACTCATTTGGCTAATTAGATAATATAAAGGCTATTTTCTACAAGCTAAGTCGTGTCTTCAATTTTGATGAGACTATATGAAAGGCACCCGATAAGACAGAAGCATTTCAGGGCCGCCACATTGTGCATATCCAGGAGCTGCCAGCCGTCTTTGAGTTCATGCAAACGTTACCCGCGTAAGTTACGGTCATAGTCACAGACCCAGACACTTTAGGTATAAATGGCTGTAGTTCACAAAATTTTATTTTCACAAATGTTTATCAATATATCAAAGTAAACAAGATGCTTTTTAGGGAAAGTTGCTTAACAAATCTTGGTAAACGTATATATATTTGAATATATATTCCAGAACTTACAAAAAAGCTTTTAATTAAAGGTAACAAATTATTTTAGCAGTTAGATGGATTCTATTTTTTTTTTTTTTGCTTTTAATAAAAATCGAAGAACGTCTCAATCATATTTTCAGGTTATTAAAATAATTTTTTTATCACCTATTACTACATGATTTTGATGATATAATTTAAGCAAATTTCAACGAACTGAATGAAAATGTTTTAACAAAACTCCTTTTATTCCCACCTACTTATTTATGAGAACGGTTTTCCAGCATTTAATATTCAGAGTAGAAGTGACATTCCTGCAGTCACAAGCAAGATGATTGTTTCATCAAAGGATGAATAAAAGGCCTTCACTCATTTCATTAAGAGATGAGTTTGTAATGATATTTCGTTTGTGTTGAGTAACATCAAAATTTATATTATGCGTTTATCAATTATTTATCATAGTGTGAGCTCGTAATAACTCACCTAGAATAAATGCGTAATATTTAGAACCTGTAGACAGAGGAAATTTTAAAATGATTATATATATATATATATTCGTTTCAGAGAAGTGTGTAGAGTAACAAAAGACTCTCAGGCCTTAAAATATACTATATTATGATAAAAATCTGTCGAAGAAGACCCCAAGCAGGAAAATGAATAAAATAAATTTTCAAAGTTAAAAAAGAACTGATTATATGTATATTTAAATATCATTTATATATATTTAAACGGATGATGGTAGGTGTGAACTTCCCATGGCAATAGTTTCCAGTCTTGAGAATGCGTGAGAATCAGCTGCACGACTATTAAACACTCCCAGAGTTTCGAATTCAGTAGGTCTAGGGTGGAACTTGCAAATGTGCATTTCTGTTATGTTCCTCATGCTGCGAGACACGCTTTAAAAAAGACCTCCCGTAGGGTTTGTCATCCATTGGATAACTTTATAACAGTGCTTAACTGGGTTCATGGGCAAAAATATTAGAGGTCGCAGGATGGAGGACAGGTAGATCGCTGACAGACAGACACATACATACGTATGTACGTAGGACCTGGCCAGAGGAGAGCCATAGTCAGCGAAAGTGAGTAAATGGACAGGGATCAGAGTTCTCCGTTCGTGGTGGCCCTGGTGTAGCTTTAGGGTCACCTTGTTAGCTCAGGCTTTTACATGCCCCCTCTGAGAGGGCTCAGGCAGTGCTGGGGTGTGGGAGGGCCATCTGTGCCAAGTGCTTGTCCCCAGTGCGTGGTTCTAAGCGACTGTGTCCAGGACCCAGGCCGCCAGTCCCCGAGCAGGAAGCAGCAAATGTGGGAGAGGCCCGGCTTCTCCCCTGCCGCCCTGGTTTGCCGTGGTTCTTACAGAGGTGGCTCTGGAACTGGGCTGGTGAATAACCCCCCAGAGCATCCACTGGGCAAGGATCTGCACATCCTCAGCCTCCCAGGGTGGGCGATATTCTCCCCGTCATCAAGATGTGGACACTGAGTCTTCCAGAACCCAGGGGACTCAACCCTGCTCCCAGGAGCGGGCAGCAGGCGGGTGGGTGCCTGCCTGACCCCGAAGTCTGCCTGTCCCTTTCCTCTGCCTTTCTCAGCGTACATCAGAAACACCCGTATCCAGCTCAGTCTGCGGTGCTTGTTGAAAGTGCAGGTCCCAGCCTTGTCCCACATCTGTCCAGTCGGAATCTGAGGATAGCTGGGAATCTCTGTTGTCTAACAAGCCAAACAGGTGATTCTTATATTCAGTAGATTTCAAGAATCCCTCTGTTTCTGGAAAAGCAAACAACAACAACAAAAAGACGCATCTTTGTATAACTATATAGGACTTCACTCAACCTGCACGAATGATAACGCTTTGTCCATGGCATGAATTTTGAAGCTTAATAAAGGTCGGTCACTCCGTTAATGGTTTAAAGGGTTCCCAGATGTCTATCGACAGAATGAAAAATCATGTCCTTTTTTTGAGGTTCCTGGTCCTCACATCTCCTAGGCTTGGGACAGAGCCTGATTTGCCATTTCCTAGTCTTTGCTTACTTTCCCTCTCTTTTCAAAAGTCCATTCTTCCAAGTCAGTGGCCCCAGGGATCTAACTGCAACGTCACTCCTCGGATCTGACGTTGGCTCGTGCAGTGCCCAGCCACCTACCCAAGAGGTTGCCCGTTGATCCCCATCACTAGAAGGAACTGTCACCTGCATTCATCAGGGCCCATTCAGTTAGAGTTAAACAGAGTAACACCAACGAGAGACGTCTTGCGGGCAGGACCTCTGCTGGCCTGCAGGGAGCCGGACGGGGCGATGAGGCCGCCTCTGCCTCCTCGAAGCTCTAGAGAGAGCACGCGGATGGAGCTGGCGACACCGGGAAATTGTCACCAAGCGTTTCTGCCCTACTCTGTGCACGAGCCTCGGAGATGCCTGGGGAACGAGCCGCAGGTGCCAACGACCCTTTGGTGACCAGGGGGAGTAAAGTGATAGAGAGTAGGAAGAGAGGGTCACGCTGGGGTTTTCACCTGGGCACACGGCGGGCTTTCCTGGCCCTTCTGCCCGCCCCCCCGGCCAGCCTCATCGGCCAGCTCTCGCGGGCTGGCCCCCTCGCAGGAAGATCATGACATAAAACCGCTCGTCGGCACCAGCATTGCCCAAAACTCAGCATCTCCCAGGTAGGGCGACAGCAGTCCCGTTTTCCCGATGCGCTTGCAGGTGGCTCTCGTCACGTCTGGCAATAGTTTGGTGTGAGTAACTAAACCATGGGTAGACTTTGGGGGCCTGTGGATAGTTATTCAAGGCTCCTTTTTTTCAGTGCTGTGCTGTTGTAACGTGCTAACTTCTGAGAGAGGCTGGACTCAATAGACAAACCTAATCAAGTGACATGTGTTCTCTGGTTGCTGTTTAAAATACTTCATATGTTAATGACCCCTAATTAGAATATATCTTATATTAGGACATATATTTGAATTATATATTAATAACTCGTCTTTCTGTTCTCTATCAAAGAAACATAGCAATTTTAAATTCCGGTTGAATATTTTATATGTGTTTAAGACACACGCAAAAGTAAGTAGACATTTTCAAAACATATCACATCATTTTACTTTTTAAAGTAATTCATGTTAATTTGGAGGGTAATACAGAATAGTAAATACAGAAAAACACATAGAAGGAAATAAAAATAATAAATACTGTTACCAGGATATAATTACTATTATTGTTTAGTTTCATTTTTTTATAGTAATAAATATTTTAAAACGAAATTGGAACTATTTGGCACATACTATTTTAAATTTTGTTCCTTAAAAGGTACCATTTTGTTAAGAGAGCCTCTCCATAACATTAAGTTGTTTTTTTTTTGAAAAGCAAATTTTAGCAGGCATGTGCTGTGTATTACACGGCTATAATCCGTTCGGCTATTTCCTCGTACGTTAGACCTTTAGATGATTTTCCCCCCTTATCTTTATTTCCTGTTATTTAACTTAATTTATTTTGTTTTTATTTCCTCCCTCCCTCGCTCCTGCCCCGTCTTGCTCCCCCCCTTCCACTCAGGACCTGGGAGGCCTCGCTTCCTGAACTGCAGGGAGGCGGCGTCTGCCGGACACCGGGCCCTGCCCTCCCCTCCCTCCGCCTGGGTCCTTCGGGGCCCTGCCTGCCTTTCTCTCTTCCTTCTCTTGTTCGTTCTTCTTCCTCTTGTAAATAAAGCTACACGGTACACCGCAGGCCTTGTGCGTGATTACCGACATGACAAAGCGAAGTCCTGAGGAATTCCTTGGGATGAGTGGTCCCCAGGAAAGGGTTCGCCATGGGCCAGATCTCCCGTCTGGGGGTCAGGTCCTGGGAAGAGCAGGGGGCGACATCTTCACTGCTGGGTCAGCATTTTTTCCTTCCTCCCTCAAGAATAATAATTAGTTTTTTTAACGTTGGATTTCCCCAGTGGCAACAGCTTCGTCTTGTTGATGACACTCTGGCATTCAGGACGGTTGTTTTCCCGGTGCTGATGAATAAATCTAGGGACTGACGATCTCGTGAAATAGATTCATTCAATTGCAGTTCAGAAGGTACAACCAAAACAGTGTTATCTGTCTAAAGACTTTGCCCACATTACTCAACAATATTTAATTTTGTATGTAATACAGTGTACTGAGCTTTTCTTTAAAATAAGGTCTAGAAATAATTAGGCTTCTTCCTTGGCACTGCGGAGTGTAAATTATGCTGGAATGTGTCCTTTGTCAACAGCCATCAAGTCCGGCCGGGCAGTCTGCACAGGCACTGTACACCCCGGGACGTCTGGTGTGAAAATCGCTAACCTGCCGATGACACACAGGACTAAGTGTGCAAATAACCACACTGGGTTTGCGGCTCCAGCGAACTCGATTTCCAAAGGGCATTTTGTCCGGTTTTATTTTTGTAAGTACATTAATGATATCATGCACTGTATTGTGATATTGTAATTAGCATTATAAATATATAACTATTATGAATAGTACACATATGCACATGTATACATGCTCACGAAAATTCGTATCTCCAAAAGTGTTTTTCCCTGAAACATTTTAGTCAAGATGGGTTTGTTTTTTTTTAAGTGTCTGTAAGGTCGTATTGTGTGGCCGATTAATCCATTTTAAAGAGCAAAAGTTTACTATTTTTCTAATATTCTCAACTTTGGTTGCTCAGAATGATAAAACTATTCTCCAGTGTTTTCCTCAGCAGGGAATATATACTAACCAGGTTACTTCACCCCTTTCCCATAGCTTCGTGACCTTCACCTTGACGCCTCTCACATCCCTGGTGCTGACCCAGACGTCCTTGGCTCTCCAGCCTCATTCAGTGGCCTTGTGGTCATCTCCGGTCAGTAAATACAGCCTGGGCAGGGACGCGCTGTGGTCTGTCCTGGACCACGCAGAGCCTCTCTCCTGCGGGTCTGGATTGCAGTGGAGGGATGTGGGGGGCGGGGGTGGGGGTCACGCCAATTCCTCGGGCTCACTCAGGCCGAACTCGGACTTATTACGGGCTCCGTCCAGACCCGGTCTTCTCTCCTGGTCCCCGTTTCGGTTTCTGGCCCCACCCTTCCCCTACACCAAAAAGGCGCCCCGCGCTTGGCTAGATGTTGGGACACGACGGCAAAGGACGCAGACCTCGCACGGACGTTCCGAAGAGATCACAGCGAAAGCGAAGGCTCCGTGCCTCGGGGCAGTGGAGACGGGGGACGAAGGTGCCAGTCCTAAGAGGTCACACCGTTTTCACTCCACGCACAAACTCCAGCCAACGAATCATGGCCGCCCCAGGCTCTGGGCTGAGACGGCTCATCTAGGGTCGAGTCAGAGACCGCTCTCATCAATTAGCGATGCCCGCCACGGGCAGTGGCTGGAGGCAGACGGTCACGCATGCTAAGCGTCGACACACTAACTATACGGCTAGTACGGGCTTCTTTCTAAGAGAACCGGGGGAGCCAGCCTTGGACGTTTGCCCGAGCATCGAGATGGCTTACTGGGCTCCTACATACAGCCGCCCGTGCCTCAGAAGGGCTCTGCTCCCCCTGGTGATTATATCAGCAATCAGACCTTCCAGAATTGTTGCCGTCAGTAAACTGTACCGTGTGTTTTTAATACATATGACTAGTGAGTATCATCTTGATTTCTTAGGATAACATACACATGGGTCTTAAATCATATGTGAAAATGACTTTCCAAAAAATCTTGGAGGCTTATGGAGTATGATTTTCTGCCTGATCGAGGACTGGAATAATATGGGATTACACCATATATGATACTACCTTCTTATAATACATACTATACTATAATGTATATTGCCCAAATATTTTAGAGAAAAACACAAATTGTGTGAGTTCAGGGATTCAGGAAAGGCAAAGAATATAAATAAGACTTTACACCATGTGGCTCTGAGCCCTCGGAGTGTCACACTAATGCGCTTTTCAAGGATTTTTCCAGGTCCCGATCGCCTCAAACCTCAGGCTGATACTGTTGGTTGGTTGGAGCCGATGTCCACCGCGTGGACTGAAGATGCCGTCGTCGTATTTCACGCGATGTCGTCGTCTGGCTTGGAGGAGGCGATGCCGGCAGAGGGGACGAGCGGCCACGGTTGCCGTCAGCGCGTGTGGCCTCGTCGGCACTGTGCGCCATGCTGGGCGTTGTGGGTCGCGCTCGGTCCCCCGGACGCCACAGCGGGACAGTTCAGAACCGGTCCAGTTCGCTCGCGGAGGCGCAGATCAGAGGGCCCCGTCCTGAGGGAGGCGGAATTCGGCCGAGTCGAGCGCCCCAGTTCTGTCTCTGTGTGGGTTGCCTCAGCTTCCCCCTGAGATTTTTAGTTCTTCAAGGTCGTAGCTGATTTATGTTTCTCTTTTCTCTCTTTTTCCTCCTCATTTCCCACTGTGGGTGGGGGTACCCGTCATTTATCGGGTAACCTACTATCTGTGGACCGCAGGGCTGACTGAGCAATTTGGGGGGACCCTGAGCAGGTAGACCAGGCACCTCTGCTTCCACTCTCTTTGCTTTCCGCCTGGAGAGACTGCGGTTCAGGTCTCTTCCTCCCTGCCTTAGATTTTACAAGAGCAGATCGCCACACCCCAGGGAGAAGCTGCCTGATTCTGGGCGAAGTTCAAGGAAGCTGCTTGGCTGTAAAGCAAAGCCATGCTGTCCCAAGTCATCTTTGTCAGCAACAATTGGATGTTTTGCTCATCATCTGCCTGACCTTTGCCTGTCTCTCAGTTATTCCTAAATTTTGGCAAAAAAAAAAATGGACTGAAGTAGTAGCCTATAAAACTCATATAAATGTTCCATACAGCCTCTCATTTAACGTGTCCTTGAGCCAGTCGTTAACTCAGTTCTGCTCCCATGAATGTCCTGGATAAAAGAAGAGAAAAGAAAAAACAAAACAAATGAAACATCACGTTTGTCCTTAATGAGTTCATCATAACTCGGTGAAAACACAAACAATTTAAAAAATCACGTGCTAAGGTCTTGGGGAAAACTAAATTCTGGATGCTCAAAGCCTTTCCAATTGTAATAAGTCTACTGGTCATCTGGAGAGCTTGTTAAGATGCAAATTCCGATTCTGTAGATTTGGGGTGCAGTGAGAGTCTGCATTTCTCCTGAGCACCCAGGGGGTGGCTGTGCTGTTGGTCCATAAACCACACCGAGAAGCAAGGCACCAGACCGAACCGCTCTCCCCAGGAGCCGAATGGCTCAGAGAAGGGGCAGCTGGTCCGTCCATTTGGGGAAGGTCAGAGAAGGCTTCTCTGAGGAGGGGACAGCTAGGTCGAATCTTCAAAGACGAGCCATTTGTCAGGGAAGATTGGGGTAATGGAATGTCCAAAGCGAGGGCTGGCGGCGGGCACGATGGTCGTGGTCGTGGTGGTGGTTTGCCCTGAGAAGCCCCCACGAGGGTGGGGTGCCAGTTGGACAAGGGAGAAACATGGGACGATGGTCACTGTAGTAGATGGAGTTTTGATTTTTTTTTTCCATCCAAGTAACTGGGAACATCAAAGAACATCAAGAGGATTTTTATGAACTCACTTAAATTTTTAATAGACTTTAGTTTTTTAGAACAGCTTTAGATTTACAGAAAAATTGAGAGATTACAGAGGATTTCCATATATCCTATTGTTTGAATCTTTCCCTATTATAAACATCTACCTTGTTAGTAGAGCAAATTTGTTACAATTGATGAACCAATATTAGTATATTGTTATTTATTTAAATCCATATTTTTTTCATGTATACCTAACGTGCTTTCTCTGTTCCAAGGTCTTATCCAGGACACCGCATGGAATTTAGTTGTCATGTCTTCTTAGATTCCTCTCGGCTCTGGCAGTTTCTGTGACTTTTCTCATTTTCTATGACCTTGACAGCTCAGGTGAGTTCTGGTCAGATATTTTGCCTCATGCCTCGTATTGGGATTTGTCTGATGCTTTTATCCTGTTACGACTGGGGATATGAGTTGTTGGGAGAAACACCAAGGAGGTAAAGTGCCGTTTTCATCGCATTGTGTTAAGGGTACATAACATCAACGTGGTCTCTGACTGTCGATGTTGACCTTGGTCGCCTGGCTTGGTCACTCTTCCTTCCTCTCTTCTCTGAACAGTACAGGAAGGCAGGCTGTGTGCACAACTCACACTTAAGGACTAGGAGACATGCCCTTCTCTTTGAGGACAGAGTATCTACGTAAGCTATTTGGAAATACTCCACCCGGGCAATTTGTCTCTCCTCCTCGTTTATAAATGCATTTACTTCATCTATGTCAGTATGGACTTATGAATATTTTATACTTTGGAATATAACCCAATACTACCTTATTTTGCTGTTCATATTTTGCAGCTTTGTTTACGGGGAATGGGGAACTGTTTCAGAGGGACCCGTGTCCCATCGACATACCCGTCACGTAGGGTTTTTTCCTATCGCTTTTTTATTATCTGGGACTACAAGTCGCTCCAGGCTTATCTTGTATTTTCCCTGCCTCAGCCCTAGAACCAGCCATTTCGCCAAGGAATCCTGATTCCTTTCATTGGAGAATGGTAGAAGACACCAAGATTTGGGGGCTAGGTGTGCTCATTGCTATTGAGGTGTTTCTTTTAGGCGCTCTCAGCTAATAGAACAAGGAAATATATGGGTATATACTAACCTTCATTTATACACGTATCTATAAATATTTCTATATGTAACAATTTGTGTCTATATCAGGCTAGAATTAATTCATACTGACATCTCCATCTCTAATCCAGTTGCCACAAGGATCGTTCTAGCCCAGCGGTCCCTAACATTTTTGGCACCAGGGACCGGTGCTCCTGTGAGAATCTAACGCCTGAGGATCTGAGGCGGAGCTGAGGCGGTGATGCTGGTGCTGGGGAGCGGCTGCAAATACAGATGATGCTTTGCTTACCAGCCTGCCGCTCACCTCCTGCTGTGTGGCTCGGTTCCTAACAGGCCACGGACTGGTACCGGTCCACTGCCCAGGGGCGGGGCCCCCTGTTCTAGCTTCCTTCCTTCCCCTTGATTATTTGTAAATTTTCGGTCCTGCAGTGAGAAACCTGCCTCTCACCGTTTGCCGCCTGCTTCCTCGTCCGTCCAGTCCCAGAGTGCGTGCACAGCAGCGTCAACGCTGTTACCCTGGCCCGTGGGGACAGCCCTCCCCGCTGGAGCATGGAGCCGTGGGTGCTTCCCACTGCCTCGCGGGCTCGGCTCATCTCCAGTTACTTAGGTCAGTGACGTTGTTTCATACATTCATAATATATTTAGAGTTTCTTGTCACATTACGCGTTTCTTATTGGGATACCTCAACCTTCCAAATGATTGTTTTAAAATCTACATATATTAAAGTTCACCTCTGTCCCGTGAAATTCTATGGATTTTGACAAATGGATAACGTCACATATCCACTATCACAGTATTGTACAAAGTAGTTTTCGTGTCTTGAAGAATCTCCCGTACTTCATCCATCTATTCTTCCCTTTCTCTTCCTGAGCTCCCGGAAACCACTGACCATTTCGTAGTCTTTGTAATTTTACATTTTCTGGAATGTCATGTGTTTGGAATCGCACCCATGTTGCCTTTCCAGCCCGGCTCCTTTCACAGAGCAATGCGCATTTAAAGTCACCGCTGGCCTGTTCGTAATTCCGCAGCTCATTTACTTTTATTGCCGAGTAATATCCTACTGCGGGGGGGGGGTACCAGTTCGTCCAGTCACCTCTTGAGGGGCGTCGTGGTGGCCTCCAGCTTTCGTCGACTATGAATAAAGCTGCTATACGTAGTCACATGTGAGTTTTCGTGCGGACCTGAGCTTTCAGGTCGGCCGAGTGAGTGTGCAGGAGCCCGGTCGCCGGGTCACACGGCGAGACCGTGTTTCTCTCCGCCAGGCGCCGCCCGGCCGCCCCCCGTGGCTGGACCTCCTCGCGTCTTCACCAGCTGCGCTGTGTTCTCGCCAGCGTTTGGTGCCGTGAGCTTTTGGATGCTCGATGTCACAGGAGGTGTGCAGTGATGTCGCTGTGTTTCAATGTCCACATCCCTGACGAGAAATGATGCCGAGCATCTCTGCATCTGCTTTTCGTGCTGTCGATATATCTTCTTTGGTTGAGCGTCCAGTCAGACCTCTGCCCATTTTTTAATTGGGTCGTTCCTTTTGTTATAGTCGCGTTTCAGAGTTCTCCTCATATTTCAAATGACAGTCCTTTTATCAGATATGTCGTTTGTAAATATTTCCTTCCAGTCCATGGCTTGTCTTTTGATTCTTCTAACTGTGTCTTTTATAAAGCCAAAGGTTTTAACTTTAATAGAGTAATTTGTTTTTTGGTCATGTGTTGTATCATTGATATTACATCTGAAAACTCTTTGCTAAACCCAAAGTCACATATTTTTTGCCTATGTTTTCTTCGAAAAGTTCTATAGCATTACATTGATATTTAGCTCTATGATTCGTGTGTGTTAATTTTTGTGAAAAACGTAAGTCCTCTGTCTGTAATTCATTTTTTCCGCATGTGGATGCCCAATTGTACCAGCATCATTTGTTGAAAATGCTCTCCTTCCTCCGTTAAATCATCTTCGCCCCTCGGTCCAGGACGCGTGGACGGCATCTGCGCGGGTCGGTTTCTGGGTTCTCTATGCCGTTCCGTTCACCGTGTGTCTGTTCCTTCACGGCCGTTTGGGTTGCTGCAGCTTCGTGCCGAGTCCTGACGTTGGGGAGCGTGGGTCCCCGGCTTTTCTTCCTCTTCAGTACCGGGCTGGCTGTTCTGGATCTTTAGGCTTTTCATACGAACTTTAGAATCCGTTTGTTCATAGCCACAAAATCACTTGCCGACATTTTGATATATCTATATATCAAGTTGAGAAGTACAGATATCCTGACAATATTAAGTTTTCTGATCTGTGAACATGAACTATCTCACCATTTGTTTGTAGATTCTTTGATTTCTCTCATCAGAGTTTTTTAGCATTCTATATATGAATCCTATACACATTTTGCTAGATTTATGCTTAAGTATTTCATTATTTTGGTGCTATTATAAATGGAAAATGAAAACTTTTAATTATTTATTGCTGGCTTGTAGGAGAGCAATTGACCTTTGAATATTAGCCCATGTCCTAAAACTTTGCTATAATCACTAATTAGTTTTGGGAATAATTTTGTTGATTTTTTTTTCTCTATAGACAACTATGTCATTCATGACTAAAGAAAGACAATTTTAATTCTTCCTTCGCAATCTGTATACCCCTTATTTCACTTTCATGTCTTATTGCCCTAGCCTGATTTTCCAGTATGATGTTGAGTAGGAGTCATTATTCCCATAGTTTAATTTTTGAATGATGAATTTTGGGCTATATGAGAAAAGTTGAGGATGGGGACAAGAGGCTATGTCGAAGCCGTCTGATTAAGGAATGGTTTTCAAAACTATGGAAGGAAAAATTTAAAGGAAAAGATAGATTCGAGAGAAATGACGACTCTGTAGAAGCCGGTGACCGTCAGGTACTGTGATGGCGAAAAGCATTAAAGTTGCAGATGGCCTCCACATCGCCGGCTTGGGCGGTGAGGCAGTGAGCTGGCACCATTCATTAAGACAGGACAATCTTAGAAATTTCCGAATTATTCTGAATGCATTTATGCATTTTAAACTCAACATTCGTGCATCTTCGTGAGGTAGATGCCATTTTTATTCTCAAATTATGAGACATGGAGAAGTTATGTAATTTATTTAAAGTTACCTAGGTGTATGGTAGAGACAAGATTTAAATCCAGGCGATCTGGCCCCAGGATCAAGGCTCCTACTCATATATAATTCTCATCTACAACACTGGGTGAATTTTCGGCCCATGGTGTTTGCTCTAGAAACATGCGGGTATTTTAAGTAAAAATGTACTTATTTGTTTCTTAAGCTGTATTGTTGGGACACTATAGATAATTATAATATTTTTTCATACCTTTTTGAATATCCGAAATGTTTTATAATAGAATATTCTATTCGAGATTCGATGGCACGAAAGCCTCGACTGACTCTCCAGCAGGGCCTGAAATAGCTGTGATGTAAAGTGCAGTTATTGGGACCGTTGCTCATTTTTGTTACTTAGATGTTTACTTTCAGTCTCAGATGGGCACTGAAGACTGGGGGAGGGAGGGAAGCCACCCAGGTGCCAGAAACTTGGAGAGAGGAGCTGGTGTTCCCTTCTGCGAGACGCCTCTTCTTGGAACTGTGCGGTCACACCCAGCAGGGCCCCGGGACGTCCCCTCCGCTGGGCAGACAGGTGGAGGCGAGAGCGGGTAGGAGCCGTGTGCGAGAGCGCACGCGTCGTGTGGTGATTTTAAAGCATTTAGTGGCACAGAAAGGTTATAAACTAGACAAGAATATAAACAAGCACATAAGTTAAAGTGACTATAATGCCTGTGCAGGTGAACATTGGTTAATCTCTTTTAGATCTCTTTCTCTGGCATGGATATATTTAAATTGTCAGCCTATTGATTTACTTTTTGATGACTAAAATTTAAAGCAGAGGTCATACTTATAACTGTTTAAAATGTATATTCCCAGTTTTTCACACAAGGGTAGGCACGTGGAGGATATGCATTTACTATTTTGTGGGGAAGAAAAAGGACTCTGGAAATCAGTATGAATATTTCATGTCTCATTGTATTTCTATTTTGAAACATATCTGTTCTAAAGGAAACATATTCACATATCCTATAATAATTCTTTTAAATCACTTTTTAAAATTTTTGACTCGAAATTTACTTTTTAATTAATATTGCCATCCTCAGGTTTCTGTGTTTAATATTACTTGCCTCATGTATTGCTCATCATTTTATTTCGAAACCATATTTTTAAGTGTGTCTCTCTCTAAATAGCATGTAGCAGGATTTGTTTTATGACTCCAAATCTGTCTTTGGTAATTGAGTTTAGCTCTCCTGTTCATTGTCGTAACTGATATCTTTGTTTTTGCTTTCTCTCGCTTTTTGGGGGGTTCCATATTATTTGCCGATCCAGATTTTGTTTGTCTTTTGCACCCTGCCATGATCTGAAGATGCACAGTCTATTTTTATTCTATTGTCACTTAGTGTTAAGCCTTTACCAGTATATTTATACTGTAAATATGCCAGTAGGCAATTATAAAGCATACTGTCACTGGCCCAGATCCGTTTTTCCTCAGCATCAGTGCCAAGAAAGGAATAGTTCTTCCTTCCCCCTGAGTCATCTGATAAGTCCGGGTGCTGTCTTATCGATGAGCCTCGTATCTCCCCCAGATGCCATGCACATCAGCAGAGGCGTTTTGTTAGACCGTGAGAGCGGTTCGGCAAGCCATGGTTGGCCCCAGGAGATTTAGGGCAGGCGTGCGCTTTGAAGGTACCTTCATGTTATACCTCAGAGTCAGCCCTAGACCCCACCTGTCTGTTGACATGTCCGTTTTAACACCTTGGTTATAGAAAGGGCCTGTCTATCACAGAGATTGTTTTTCCTGTTTCTTAATTACATCATAATTTTGCTTTTAGTCAGAGCAGGTACTTCAATAAGTAGAACTCTCTTCATCTCTCTTTAAAAAACAACAACAACAACAACAAGAAAACCTTTTCTATAAATAGAAAAACCTCTTATGATCATTTTCCTACCTAATAATCTTTTTGGAAATAGGTAGCATAAAAAGGAATTATGATTTCTCCTTTATATAATTTCTCTGCATTCAGTTCAACTCTGCCATTGATTGGTGAGCATCCGATACATATAAATCTTACTCCCTTCCACCAAAGCAGGTTGCAAATCGGCGAGGATACATCTTCCGCCGGGGACAGGTGTTGACATTCCGCCCATTCTGCAGACGGGTGGGCTGAGGTGTTACTCCGGGCAGCGATGCTCAGAGTCTGCGGTCCTGGACGTTACGCTCCGTCATCTCACGGGCTTCTCCCGGTAACACCATTTGTACCTGCACACCCTGGTTTCGGTTAAGGTGGGTCTTCGGGAGGACACAGCACATAGGTCAAAGACTGAAACAGATTTGCGTTTACAGCCCTGATCGGTCCCTTACTAATGGTGAAAACTGTGGGTAGGCAGAATTATGGCCCTGAGAAAATTCCACACCCGATTCCCCAGGACTGTGAAAATGAGGCGATACCACACCTGTGAATGTTACCCTTTGATGGCAAGGGACTTCGAAACGTGATTAGGATTTACTAATCAGTGGATAGTAAAATAGGGAGATGAGCCCGGGTTATCCAGAAGGGCCCAGCGAAAGCACAGGCCCTCTTAAAGGCAGACGTGGGAGAGGCAGTCAAGGCAATGGGGGCCTCAGCCCTGCAATTTCAAAGAACTGAATTCTGCCAACGGCAAAAGCGAGTGGAGGCAGATTCTCCCATGGAGCCTCTAGAAAGGAACACGCCCCGTCCGCACCTTGATTTTAACCTTGTAGGATCCTGAGCAGCGTAACCTGATACGCTGTGTTGGACTCTTCACCAGAGAGTGGGAGATGATGAACCGGTGTTCAGGCTGCCGAGTTTGTGGAACTTTGTTACACAGTGATAGCCTACTACGACAATGACCTCGGACGAGTCCTGAATTCTGTTGTTTGTTTCCTCATCTGTACAGAGGAGCTAACGATTGATATGGTCCCTGAAGATTAAATTCACACGGCAGCCTAGTATGGTACCCAGAACAGAGTAAAAGTTCAGTAACATGGTTCCGTTTGACAGGTATGACAAATTCATTGTATGACCGACTAGCAAAATAGAGAAGCTCTGACTAAGGGAAGTGGCGCTTTAGCTGAATAGGCTGAGTTTTGATAGACAATTTAGATTAAAATTAAACCAGCAAAGAATTGTGAGGAGAAAACGCCAGGGTTTACCCAAATCCATCGCGTAGTGCATGGAATAATGAATTTGCATTTTAATAGGCAGAAGAAAATGAACCGATCTCAGGCTGTGGCATCTTTCAGAGGCAGCTTGCAGTCCTAGAGAGTAAAATGGGGGGCGGGGGGGGGGGGAAAGGAAGTCGGCACAGAGCACATACAGGGGAGGCTCACAGCCCGCATGTTCACGTAGCTGGGGCAGGGCCCTCCCAGGGCCCGTTACTGTCGCCTCTGGACACACATGTTCTCTGTAGGTGCAGCCGAGGACGGAAATGTTTCTGCGTGAAGCACACGACTGCTCCTTAAGGCAAGCGCGCTCCACGCTCACCCTTGTGGTGGACGCCCAATGTAGGCGATATCATAACAGCTCTGGTCTTCTGCCGACCTCAAAGGAAGCCAGACCATGAAATGAAACCTCTGAGATTTTAAAGGGTCGATTCAGGAATTATGGTTCTGCTGGTTTGCTGGGAAATGTGAATGAAAAGAGGAAGGAGAGAAGGCAATCCTGAGTGATAAGGAGGGACTGTATTAGTGCCCTGGGGTTGCGAAGCACCTTATCCCGGATCGGGGGGCCTCAGACAGCGTACTCTCTCGCAGTTCTGGGCACGAGAAGCCTGAAACCGAGGTGGCGGCAGGGCTGGCTTTCTCTGGGGACTCTCACGGACGATCTGTTCCTTGCCTCTCCCCTGGCTCTGGTGGCTGCTGGCAATCCGTGGGGTTCCTTGGGTTGCAGGGGCACCACCCCAATCTCTGCCTCTGTGTCCACATGGCCTTCTCCTCTCTCTTACTGGGGCACTCGTTCTTGAATTTAGGGCCCAGCTGGGTAATCCAGGATGATTGCATCTCGAAATCCTTAATTATGTTTGCGAAGACTCTATCCAAATAACGTTGCGGTCACAGGTCCTCTGGGGGTCACTGTTCTGTGTATCGTGGGGACTATTACATAAAACCCTTGTAAATGTGGAATTGTAACAGAAAATAAGCAAGCCCAGTGGGGCTAATTTCTGTGGGTAACATTTCAAGTTTTAAAAAAATTCTCTAATTTGGATTGCAGGTAAATGTTAGTATAATACCCTATACGAACAAAAAACTCCTTCTTAGAAGGAAAAAAAGGTTGAATCTCCGAAAATAGTTGAGCCATTATAGGCAGTTGGAATTTATAAACCTTTCTTCCTTCTCCATAATATAGTTATAAAGATTGCAACATGAAAAATAAGAAAAGATTGAGAAAAATAGGACAATTTAAAAATATAAACTATTTTTCTAACTTCATTTCAATTTATTTTAAATATTGCCATTCATTGGTCCAAAATTTCCAATTTGTCATCCTGGTGATAGAGTATTGTCTCCCCCACCCTCGATTTTTTACCCTGTATGTTGTTTGTAGGATCATCTTTACTTAGCAGAGTTTGCATGAGAGTGAGCTAATTTCCAGTTGTCTTAATAGCTTTGTTGCGAGTTAATCTATATGTCATAGTGCTTTATAGTGTAGAGTACTGTGCACACATAAAGTGGAATTTCATTGGCCAAAGCAAGTCACATGACAACATTTCGTTTTAAGTAGGTGCACGGTGACCAGGCTCAGAAGGAGAAAGGGCCAGAGTGTTTGTGAACATCCCGGATGACCACAGCTTGGAGTCTCAAGCTCTGTGTCTAAAGAAATGCCGATGTCCTAACTACAAAATGAAAATAGATTTCTTGATTCAGGATCGGGATAAAATCCTTCCATGTCAGATCAAAGGTAATTGGGTATTGACAAGCCAATTCTGTTTACATAAGGACCTCTGGAACAAGTAAGAAAAAATTCCTCCTGTCAAAATTTCTCATGGAAATGACAAGAAACCCACCAATCGCGGTGTTCTTTCTTAACTGTCGAACTAATTGATCGATGGGCTGTGCGTGTGTGTATGCATATGCACGTGTACATGTTCGTGTATAAACGTTGTGCCATTAATTAGCAAATACGTTTGCTCGTGTTTGAGTTCCTTTCTTTCTGGGCACATGAAAAGGCTTCACCTCCCACTCTCTGAAGTCAAGTATGATCATCTGACTGACTTTGGACAGTGAACTGGTTGGGAGTGACGTGTGTCACTCTTGGGCAGAGTAGTTAATTGCCTGAGAGACGCTCCATTGATATCTTTCCCCCAGCTATAATAACCAACACAGCATGAAGAAATCCATCATCCCGCATTTCTGACTGAGGGTAATGTGGAGCGTGGCCCCGAGCAGACTGTGATGGACAAGCAGCATCAGTAAAAATAAACCTCCGAGATTCAGGGGTTGGGACAGATTATGAAACAGCCGTAAAATCCTCCATCACTCATGCAATGTGACTTGCTGCTCGTCTCCCCAAGGGGTAGATTTTCTCTCTCCACCCCTTGAAGCTGGGCTGACCTCGTGACTTGCTTAGATGAAGAGACTGAGAGAGCTGAGAAGTGGCCCTGGGGAAGTGCCCAGCAGAGGCCTCCAGAGGCCTCGCGACTTCTGCTCAACTATCTTGCAGCCTCGAGTCCTACCTTGTGGAGCCGGTGGCCGTGGGGAGAGACCGTGTGCAGCGAGAGACCTGGCTGACAGCCAGCATGCACCTGCAGGCAGGTGGGACCGCCCTGGACTATTCAGGGTAGGCTGGGCCACCATATGACTGTACTACCTGGGTGACCCGGGCCAAACTCACAGAAACGCCCGCTGAGCCCGGTTCCAAAGCTGCCGACCCACAGAACTGTGAGTGCATAAAGTTTTGTTATGTTGGCCTACTAAGTTTGCGTGGTTTGTAGGTGGCCATAGGTAACAGATGCAGCATAAACTTGCTTATCTTGATGAACACACATTATGTGTGTGCAGTCGTGCACATGTATTTAATAAAAATCTGTGTATATCTCACACACACACGCAGGTATCCACGTGTGCATGTATAGTTGTGCGTGTGTAATATAAATCTCTGTATATGTTTTATCTCTGCTTAACAACAGGGTCATGTTCTGAAAATTGCGTCGTTAGACAATTTCGTTGTTGTGCAAACACCCTGGAGTGCATTTACCCGAACCCGGCAGGGTAGCGTCCTACGCACCTGGGGCTCATGGTACACCACGTCATGTATGTGGCCTGTCACTGACCGAAATGTCGTGTGGCATGGGACTGTATGCATTCACATACGCACACTGCTCATATAGCAAATGAATTTCTAATCAGCAGACTGGGTCAAGAATGTGATCCAGTTTTTATTTTATAAACAAAGAAATTCAGATGTTCACCGAAACTTCCCTCATTTCTATCAAGATAATGTTGGCAGATGGCTAGATTAAAGCGGTCTTAAAAAAAATGGGCTTGAGGAAATCATTCTCTAATGGCTGATTCTTCTGTAGACAAATGATATTAAAACCAGATTGTGAGGTTAGAAGATCAGTATCTTTGTTCTCCCCTCTTCGTCCTGAGGCATTCCAGAACGTACTATGCAGTCACTGCCAGACGTGATTGAGACCACCTTCAGGTCAGAAAAGAAAGCATCCGCTCTTTTTTTTTTTTTTTTTTTTGAGTTTAGGATGACATCACTTCTGACACTGCTGCGATTAGTCAGATTGGAATCATTTGAGCTAAAATGCAGCCTGGAAATCCACCGAGGCTTCTAATGTAGAAAGTGCAGTGTAAAAAGTTATAGAGACCTTTCTAAATCATTTCCTCTGAAGCAGAGGGTTGCTTTGCAAGAAGGAACGGAGTTCAGGCTGATGAGAGTCCCTGCGAGGCAGAATTGGGTTGGTTAAAGTAGAAAGGTTTTAATTAAAAAGGAAAGGCGCGTGAAAACCGTGTATTAGCTTTCATGGCTGCCATAACCGACGGCCACAAACTAAATGGGTTAAAACCACATACGTTTATTACCTTCCCGTTCTGGGGGTCAGAAGTCCAGCATGGGCCTCACTGGGCTGCAGTCTGGTAGTCGGCAGGTTCTTTGCTGGAGGCCGTTGGGGAGAACTGTTCCTTTGCTCATTCGGGTGTCGGGCTAGGTCAGTCCCTAGGGGGTGTAGGGCTGAGGTCCCCACTCCTCGCTGGGAGGCACCCTTACCGTGTGAAAGCACTTCTCAGGGCCTTGCACGGTGTCCCCACCTCTCCACCCCTCTCTGGCTGCCATCTCCCCAATTCTCTCTCTGCCTTCCTCTTCCAAGTTTAAGAATTTATTAATCAGTTTGGGCCCGCTCAGATAATTTGAGTCGTTTCCCTATCTCGAGGTATATAAAGTCCCTTCATAGTCACATCTATAAAGTCCCTTTTGCCACGTAAGGTGACATTTTCACAGATTCCAGCGATCGGGATATGGGCATCTCGAGGAGCCATCGTCCTCAGCCCACAGGAGCCATGGGGTGATCAGAGGCGAGAGTTTGGGGGACCTTGTGACTGTTGGTTGGGTCACACTTCGCGGGTTGGGCAGCCTGGCCGTGGACCCAGGGAAGGAACGGTTCAGGAAATCTAGATACGTCGGTGACCGCTAGGGCACATTCCGTATAAGGAAGAACAAAGTTCACGTTAAGGCCTTAGTTTTTTGTCCTTTTGTTTAGAAACATTGTTGAGTGACGGTCTTTTCCATGTCACCTGTTATTTATTCTCGAAAAGCAATTTTAACAACCTCTTATTTTTGGAAGTCCTATGTGGAAGGATGCCCCATGCTGCCCCGGCCTGGACAGCCTCGCTGGTGGATTCGGGGCTCCGGGAGACTCTGAGTCTTGAGGTTTGAGTCTGTTCACTGCAGAGCGAGACTGCCTGGAGGACCCCCCACAGTCCCCTTTCCTGCCTCTCTGTGGGGACCGTCCTGACTCGGAGACGTTCTCTGCATTCGCAGTCCACGTGGGAGACCGGGGAGCGTACCGGCGAGGGAATTCGGCGGGGCTGTGGCGCGGGTCCCCTCCGAGGCAGGGGCATGTGGAGGGAAGCCTGGTAATCAACGGAAGATCTTCCGTTGGGCCTGACCCCTGCCGGCTTGACAAAAGGGCTCATGTCATGTGTGTCCCCTCAGCTGTGGGACCACCACTAGGTGTGACCCCACTCCCCGGTTGAGGAGCCACGTGATGTCATGTAAGTAGGCGCCCTGGCCACCAGCCTAGCAGCTCTGCGGTGTGCTCGTGCAGATGTGGACCTCAGGCCAAAACTGCTCCATGCCACTGTGCCGGGCCGCTTGTTCTACGTGGAGCGAGGTAAGCCCGAGACTATTAGATGTGGCACCGTTTTCCCCGGGGGGCTGCCGGTCTGGGTCTTGAGTGCAGGTCACAGTTACTTGGTGGACTCTCAGAAACCAGCCTCACTCACTGCAGCCCCAGCATCTTTAGCAGAAGGGGGGCAGGAGTTCAGGGGTCCCCGCGCTCCCCTGGAGTCAGCATGGGTCTGGATTTGATTGTCCACTTTGAGAGCCCAGGGACTGGTTTTATCATTTTTCACAGAGGTTATCAAAATCTGGAGCTTCGAGCCATGCAGGAAATTAATAACAGACAGATTTATTACATCGGAATGCCGATCTGCTAATTTGCCACAGGAGATGGGCTTTGTAGGCAGGAGGATACTTGTATCCAAGGCAACCTCTGTGGGAAAAGCAGAGATGTAGGCTGGTGAGCAAAGGGAAAGCGAGGCTTTCGTGGGGTGCTGTGTGCACAGTGTGTCTTCGTGACTTCTGGAAACGAGGCTCTAGTGATGAGAAGCCGTCTCTGCAGCCGGCGGAACCCCTCGGGGTTCCGTGGTCTGTCTGGACCCTCAGCAGTTTCGCCCTGAGGACGGACTGATACATGCTTGCTGCGAGACAGTTGAATAAGTAACAGTTTTTAAATTGGATTATCAGCCAGCTCTGCCACCAGTCCCTTCCATATCAATAGGAAGTCATTCGGGGTCAATTAATTTGATTCACAAGTAATGCATCCATGATTGATTGTTTACTAGATTTACTTCCAGAAAGTCACTGGTGCACTTATGTCAAGGCTTAGTGTCTGCAGTGTGACTCACCGGAGGGTCGGGGACCAGCAGGATTTGCCCACCTGTGAGCCGCTCAGCACCCCACAGCGGGGGTTCCCGACCCGAGCCGGGGGGCCTCAGAACCTGCCACAGACGCAGCGTGGGACTCGAGGTCTGAGAATCAGTAGGAGGCACCCCGGCATCGAGTTGGGGGACTCCCCAGTGGTCCTGGAGAAAGAATGGAAATCCCAGGGGCAGGAGGAAGCAGGACGAGGAGAGGATGAGGCATGCAGTTGTTTTATTTTGTATTTCCTTGATTTCTGGACAAGTCGAAAGTTTTAAATGCTTATTGGTCATTATATTTTTTCCCTTGTGAACTGTGTATTCTTATTTCTTGTGTGTCGATCTATCCAAGTTTCCAGTGTATTTTATTGTTTTTTATATCTAAAAAAAAGTTTGTTTCATCTTTAATTAATTTCTGTGTAAATTCCGAGACAATGGAAACCTAGCCTTATCTCTTCCTGTGGGGGTGAGGTTATCCACTTACCTTAACAGTATTCACCAAATCCTCCGTAATCTCTCCATTGCTTTAGATACCAAAATGATTTTATATACATTTTTCTTTTTCTGAACTATCCATTTATTCCCTTTTTTTTTTTTTTTCGAGGCCAGTATCACTCAGTTTTGGTCATCATTGCTTCATGATATATTTCAGTATCTGATAGCGAAAGTCATTCCTCTTTATTATTTCACAGGTTTTCTGGCTATTCTTGTGCTTTTAATCTTGCTCGTTGAGGAATATTTTCCTAAAAATTTGATTTTGGTAAATCAAAGAATAACAGAGAGATAGAGAATAAAACTGAGATTGTTTCAGCCTTTTTCTGTAAAATTTACCCAAGAGAATAACAGTTCAAAATCTTATTTAGTTTTTTTTTTTTTTTAAAAAAAAGCTCATTAGTTTTTTCTTACACAGCGAATGCAAGAAAGTTTTTTGTTTTGTTTTTAATTCTATACCAAGCTGAAGTTCAGGAGTTCTTTTAATTAAAGCTGGAGGCATCATGGAAATTCCTATGGAAAGCAATTTTAAAAGTTCTCACCTTCCCGGGATCTATTGTTTGGAGGAGAACTTACATTTCCTGTTAGTCTGCTTCAGATAGGGTCACAGTGCCCTCAAGGCCTGCC
This sequence comes from Rousettus aegyptiacus, assembly GCF_014176215.1. Taxonomy (NCBI): domain Eukaryota; kingdom Metazoa; phylum Chordata; class Mammalia; order Chiroptera; family Pteropodidae; genus Rousettus; species Rousettus aegyptiacus. The sequence goes on from NW_023416311.1 coordinate 108,101,442, forward strand.
CCCAACACCAACAGCCTAGCCAAGATGTCACACTCCGTCCTCTGCTCGCTGTCGGGAAAGCACCCACCAGTGGAGGGAGTCCGGTACAGACCGTTCGCTCACCGCAAAGCCGGCCGCAGCGGGGCCTCCAAACTCAGCCATCACCACGTGACCACAAAGGCTCCAAACTCAGCCATCACCACGTGACCACAAAGCCGGGCTGGAGGGGAGAGGCCGGTTGGGGCTGGCCGGCGTCAAGAACGAGAAGTGGACTCGAATCGTTTGGGAATCGTCCTTAGTTCGGACTGATTTTCAGAGCTGTCGTTTAGAATTTAAGGCAGTAATCGATGCGCTCGCCGTGCAGTGAGTTCCTGCCGTGTGCCGGAGGTTAAGATCCTAGGAAGTTCGAACAGAAAATGACAAGAGCCGGTCAGGCGGCGGGGAAGCGGGAAGCTTCGCGCCATGGTGCAGGGTGGGAAACGGGGCGACCGCTCCCCGCAAGGAGCAGCGTCGCCACGCGGCCCGTCGATTTCGCTCCTGGGTGTTTGCCCAGAAGCAGTGCGAGCGGGACAGGGACAGATATCTGCACGCCCGTGTGTACAGCAGCATTACTCACAAGAGCGAACACGGCGGAAGCAATCCAAGAGCCGCCGACGGGGGCGGGATGCACAGGATGTGGCCGGTGCGCACAGTGGGCTGTCACCGAGCCTCGGAAAGGCACAAAAGGCTGAGGAATGTGACGCGGGGCCCAGGGAGACGTTATGCCGAGTGAGATAAGTCAGTCACAAAAGGACAAGCACTGCGTGATTCCACTCACGCAGGGGACTTAGAGGAGTCACATCCACAGAGACAGGAAATAGAACGGCAGTGGCCAGAGGCTGGAGGAGGGGGCTGGGGGGCTGCTGTTTCATGAGGACAGAGTTTCAGTTTTGAAAGATGAAGAACGTTCTAGCTGTGGCTGGTGGTGATGGGTGCACAGCAATGCGAATATGCTCAATGCTTCTGAACTATACCTTACAAATGGTAAATACGACGACTTTTATGTTACATCTAGTTTAGCACAATTAAAATACACTTTCATGGTGACAGTGGTTAATGAAATCCAGTAAGTGTCAATTAAAAAATAAGGCGTGTAGATATTGCATTGCGCGTGCACCGCCCATAGTTAGATTCTTTTTGTCACCGCGTATTTGACCCCTTTATCCTGTCTGCCGCCCCCCTCCTTGCTCCCCCACACCCTCTGGTAACCAGTGGTCCATTGTCCATGTCCATGAGTCTCTGTTTGTTTGTCCTGTTTGTTTTTTTTTTTTTTTGCTTTTAGGTTTATATCCCACATATAAGTGATATCACGTGATTTTTAACATTTTCTGTCTGGTTCATTTTGCTTAGCATGATTATCTCGAGGTCCATCCAGTTGTCGCAAATGGCAGTATTTCATCTCTTCTTATGGCTGAGTCATATTCCATTGTATATATGTGCCACAGCTTCTTTAGCCAGTCATCTATCGTAGGACGCTTCGGTTGCTTCCATGTCCTGGCCACCATGAATAATGCTACTATGAACATTAATGTGCAAATATCGTTTCGGATATGGATTTTCAAGCCTTTGGGGTAAATACCCAGTAGAGGGATTGCTGGATCCTATGGTGGATCAATTCTTAGTTTTCTGAGGAACCTCCGCACTGTTTTCCACAGTGGCTGCACCAATCTGCAGTCCCACCAGCGGCGTATGAGGGCTCCTTTTTCTCTGCATCCTCTCCAACACTTGTATTTACTTGTCCTGTTGATAACAGCCATTCTAACAGGTGTGACACGGTATCTCATTATGGTTTTGCTTTGCATTTCCCTAATAGCTAGCAATGTTGAGCATCCTTTCATATGTTTCTTGGCCATATGTAAGTCTTCTTGGGAGAAACATCTGTTCAAGTCCTCTGCCCATTTTTTAATTGGATTATTTGTTTTTCTTATTGAGTTGTATGCGTTCTTTGTATAATGTATATTAGGCCCTTATCAGAGGCGTTGCTTGCAAATATGTTTTCTCATTCTGTTGGTTGACTCTTTACCTTGTTGACAGTTTCTTTTGCCAAGCAGAAGCTTTTTAGTTTGATGTAGTCCCATTCATTTAATTTTGCTTTTTCTCCTTTTGCCTTTGAGGTCAAATTCATGAAATCCTCTTTAAGTCCAAGGTCCTTGAGTTTAGTTCCTATGTTTTCTTCTATGCATTTTATTGTTTCAGATCTTGTATTCATGTCCTTAATCCATTTTGAGTTAATTTTGGTGTGTGGTGATAGACAACAGTCTAGTTTTATTCTTTTGAAGGTGGCTTTCCAGTTTTCTCAGCACCATTTATTGAAGAGATTTTCCTTACTCCACTGTAAGTTTTTGGCTCCTTTGTCAAAAATTATTTGCCCAGATAAATATGGGTTTACTTCTGGACTCTCGATTCTGTTTCACTGGTCCGAGTGTTTTTTTTTTTTTTCCCAATACCATGCCATTTTGATTATTGTCACTTTGTAGTATAATTCGAAGTTGGGCAGTGATGCCTCCAGCCTCATTCTGTTTTCTCAGGATGGCTTTGGCGATTCAGGGTCTTTTGTGCTTCCATACAAATCTGATAATTTTTTGTTCTATTTCTTTAAAAAATGCTGATGGGATTTTGATGGGGATTGCATTGAATCTCAATAATGCTTTAGTTAATAAGGTCATTTTAACTATGTTGATTCTTCCAATCCAAGAACACGGAATATCTTTCCATTTCTCTGTATCTTCTTTGATTTCTTTTAATAGGCTCTTATAGTTTTCATTATATAGGTCCTTCACAGGTTTCATTAGCTATATCTCTAGGTATTTTATTATTGTTATTACAATTGCAAAAGGAATTATTTTTTCCACTTCTTTTTCTGACACTTCATTATTAAAATATAGGAACACTATGGATTTTCGAACATTAATTTTGTATCCAGAAACTTTACCATATTTGTTTATTGTTTCTTAGTAGTGTTCTTGTGGAGCCTTTGGGTTTTCTATATAGAGAATCATGTTATCCACAAGCAGTGACAGTTTGGCTTTTTCATTTCCTATTTGGATGCCTTTTATATCTTTCTCTTGCCCGATTGCACTTGCTAGGACCTCCAATGTTATATTGAATAACAATGGCAATAATGGATAGGCTTGCCTTGTTCCTGATCTTAGTGTGAAGGTTTTTAGTTTTTCACCATTAAGTATAATGTTGGCTGAGGGTTTGTTGTATATGGCCTTTATTATGTTAAAATGTTTTCCTTCTGTACCAATTTTCTAAAGTGTTTCTATCATAAATGGATGCCGTATCTTGTCAGAGGCTTTTTCTGCATCTATTGATATGATCATATGATTATGATTTTTAAGTTTATCTGGTGTACCGCATTTATCGATTTGCATACGTCGAACCATCCCTGTGCCCCTTGGATGAAGCCCACTTGATCGTGGTGTATAATCTTTTTAATATGTTACTATATTTGGTTCGCTAGTATTTTATTTAGGATTTTTGCATCTGTGTTCACAAGAGATATTGATCTGTAGTGTGTGTGTGTGTGTGTGTGTGTGTGAGATCTTTACCAGGTTTTGGTATCAGGGTCATATTGGCCGCATAAAATAAGTTGAGAAGTATTGCCTCCTCTTCAATTTTTTGGAAGAGTTTGAGGAGAATAGGTATTAAATCTTTGAATGTTTGGTAGAATTCACTAGTGAAGCCATCTGGTCCTGGACTTTTACTTTTTGGTAGGTTTCGATAATCGTTTCAATTTCCACACTGCTGATTGGTCTATTTAGATTTTCCAGTTCTTTATTCAGTCTAGGAAGGTTGTATCTTTTTAAGTATTTGTCCATTTCTTCTCGGTTATGAAATTTGGTGGTATATACTTTTTCATGGTATTCTTATATGATGCTTTGTATTTCTGTGGTGTCTCTCGTAACTTCTCTTTCACCCCTGATTTTGTTTATTTGTTTCCTTTCCCTCATTTCTTTAATGAGTCTCATTTTTTAAAAAAGTAAATGAAACAAAAAAATTCCCAGAAATTCAGATTTTGAAAAACCATTATGTGTCATTCATTATATTAGTCAAGGCATGGTAACGGTGAAACAGACAATTCCAAATTCAGATGGCTCAATGCAACCAATGTTTATTTCTCACTCATATTTCAGTCCACTGTGGGTTTGGCGAGGGCAGGCAGGTGTGGGGCATGTGCTCAATACAATCACTCAGGGGACCGCGGCCTTCTACCTCGTGGCCCCACCCTCTTCTGCGTCCCTAGGGTGAGCTCTGTTCTTCCAGGAAAAGAGAAAGAGAGTGAAGATAGTGCTTGGGTATTTCTTATAGACCAGGCCTCAGAGCGGAGCCAGCACATCAGTCCTGGTCGTATTCCACTGGCCAGAACTCTGTCACTGGGACATACCTACTGTCCAACTACATATCCAGGCGGAAGTGGGGGCCTCTGCTGAGGCTGAGTCCCACTAGAAAGGTACATTCGGTGAAGGTCTTGCTGGGAATAAAATCAGCAGTATTCCTAGCAGTCAGAGCCCCACGAGAGAGAGATTTCTAATGGGGAGCAGAGAGATGTCTACCTCATGGGTGCTACCCCCTTAACATGATAGCATATAGTCATGTGAATATGCACATAGCCATTTCAGTTAATTCATATTTCGGTCTGAAGATAGATTGCTTCAGCAGGAGCCTTCTCAGCGTCCTCCTGACGTTCAGTGGGGGGGCGACTATTAGGGCGATAGTCATTACTAAGGTCCCATCGAGTGCACAGACGGGATAGTATAGAGAGGTGAGTAGCATCACTGTTCCGACGGGAACATGGGAGCCCAGCCGCTAGGAGCTCATTGCCACGTTCTCGACAGCTTCGCCTTGCTAGACGCTCTGGCGCAGTGTGCGTGGCCGGAGGGGCCTGGGGCGCTTCTGAGCCCCAATCCCAGCTTCAGTGAGTCACGAATTGACTTCCGGCCTCTGGGATATTCTTTATTCTCAAGCCCTCGCCAGAAAGACCCGTATCTACACAGAGCTGAGGCCGCACTCAGTCAAATGAATACACTGTACATTCACCTGTATTAATAGTATACAGGTATTCATAAAACTTTGGGTTTAGTTTACAATCTTTGAAAAGTGAAGCCTTTCGAATGTATTACAGATTTCTCTATTAAATGTGCCCGCATTAACATGAAAAATCTTCACGAATGTGAACCACTTACTAACAGTTTGTCTTGTTTGTCAGATCTGAATTTCTCATATTGGGTCATTTTAAGTAACACTCACGTTATTGAATTATTTCACATTTTTTCTGCTGGAAATGCTTTCATTTCTGCCTATTTCTAGTTTGGCTGTCCTTCTTCAACCCAAGTCCTCATCTTCCTCCGTACCAGCCCCTAGTCGAATACGTGCTGATCCCATTATTTAAAACAGAAGTCACTGTATAGGTTTGTGTTAATTAAATTCCACAGCTACACTGAAGATCAATTCGGTGATATGGATATGAAGCTAGTCACACTGTCCCTCCCTCAGACCATGAAGCCAATCTCGAGAGTGTCGGTCTGACAGGGTCTGATGATGAAGGATGCTCCATTTTTCCATTCGGGTTTCTCAGCAGCACAGCACACGGCCCCCGAAGCTGCTCATACTCTGTCAGGGGCACATAGAAATCTTGATATTTCTAACTGTTCCAAACAATAGCCATAATGGGAATTATTTCCCAGCCAGTCTGCACTTTCTAGTGGACCTTTCCCTATGTCATTGATGGAGAGATGAATTTTTATTTTAAACATTTAATTATGCATTTATTCAACAAAGATTTCCGAGTACCTGCCGTGTACAAAGAACCATCTAGATGCTGAAGATACAGCAACGAACAAAACCTGTCTTCATCGTGATGGAGTTTTAGGTTCTAGGAAGAGAAACAGATAATTAGAATCGGGATGCCTGCCTGGGATGAGCTGGCGAACGAGAGAGGAGGAGGAGCGGAGGCGGCAGGTGCGCGGCTGGATAAGGACAAGGCGACGTTCGATCCGAATTAGGAGCGGGCGTGAACCCCGGGGCCGTGGAAGGGCCTCCCACGCGCGAGGCCCCTCAGGCCTCGCAGTCGGCCACCCACGCACATCGCAGGGTCCTCCTGGCGTCCGGGGCACGGCCCCCGGCGAAACCCAGAGCAGAACCCTCGGCGTGGCGCTGGGTTATCGCCGGCGCCGCGGACCTGGAGCGAAGCGCGGGACCCAGGCGAAGCCGCGGAGGGGGCGCTGCGCCCGCCCCCGGTTTGCGGCCCGCGGTGCGGGAGAAGGCGTTGCCCACCTGTCCTCTCCAGCCTGCTTTTCCCTCCGCCGTTTCCTGCTCGGTGTTTTCAGGCGCAAACACAGATGCCGATGGAGTAGAAAATCCCGACTTGTTTTGATTTGGAGAAAAGTTTCCTTTCGTGAAGGCAACACGCATGTAAGGGTATAATTCTTAAGCTACGTTAGAGTGATTTTTTTCTATCATCTTATAAAACACAAATTTTCCTGCATCCGTACTCTTTATTTATTTGTATATCTCGAGGAAGAACCGACTATCTCTAAAACTCCTTCCTGGAAATCACTGTCTTTTATTCCTCTATTACTAATTTTATTTTTCATATACATATTTCCAGGACCTACTGCAGACGGTAGCAGTATCCCCATTTGGTCTGTAAACTGCTTATAATTAAGATTGCTTTTTTAATTTCATATTTGTGAGCAGGCCACGATGCCTGGTTTAAAGCGGCCACCTTTGTTAAGTCTTCTCCCGTGTAGATAAGAAATAAATGCCTATTATTTTAAAAATACAGACTTTCCCCCCAAAATGAGGAATATGAGCTGTGCTGTTGGTAATGCAATTTTCTTTTTCTTGAAGACATTGACGGGAGTGGGTGCAGTTTGCATGTTTCGACCTCTCAGATGACAAATGCAAAGCAAGTGTAAATGCGGCCTCGCTGCAGCACACCTTTGCATGGCGTGGGACGGCTTGCTGGAAAGTCCACGTGCATTCTTGTGTTTCATTAAAAAATCCACATTTGGGATAGAGGTTGCCCCAGGACACGTTACTGCTGACTTTTGATCGAATTACAGAAAACTGGGAAAATAGAAGCCAACAAAGTTACATTCAGGGCAGGCGACAGAGAAGCCACCACGCAGGAGTATTTTCGGAAAGGTGAGATGTAGCTACGGCCTCCGTGGAGACACCCCGCCGAGGCCGGCAAATCAGAGTGAGCACGCCTCTGCACAAGTGTTTCGCAAATACTTCCAACTCTTCCTTTTATACTTCTCTACGTAACATTATCTGCAAAATAATGTAGCGGCGGATAGCTTATTCCAAAGGCAGGTGTCAATAGTTCTTCGCGTAGATGTACGAGCTTCCTTAACTACTCCGCGGCTTCCGCCCACGGCGAGTGATGCACGGGCATGAGGGTGTGGCCTAGTGGTCGCCCAACAGACCTCTGTTCAATGCACGAATCAGCGCCAGAGCTCCCGGGGTGCCGAGCCGCGTGGCGCCTCTGCTCCACGAGGGAGCGCACCCGGAAGATCGCTTTTAACTGCGAAATGGCTTTTACAGGGCTTGGGTCAGGCCCATTTTGGATGTGAAGCAAATATTTCCTCGTCTCTTTCAGCCACACTGAACTCGCTATCGGAATCACAAGGTGAAGGAGTTTTCAATCAGAGTCAGGAGTGGGAGGGTGGAGAAGGGGCCCTCCAGTGAGAGGCCGGAGAAGAGCCGTGGAGGCCGGCTGGTGCCCATGCGGCTGCACGGGCGCGTGGCCTCGCTGCGGCTGAAGCCTGTGTGAGATCCAGACGTTTGCTGGACGTTGCTGGGCAGACACTGTTGGTGTAGATGCTTCCTCAGTGACGATGCAAGCCCCAGCGTAAACGGGCGGGGCCACCGCACCAAACCGAGGCTTGCGTTTTGGCAAGACCCCTGCCTCGCGAAGGGCGGGCCACGCCTCACTGCCGTGCCCGCAGGAGTAGCGAGCGTGGGGCTGACAAATCCAGCTGACCTAGGTGGCTTCTGCCTCTGCCGGGTGGCCGTCTCTCGTCCCCCAAGGCGCGGTGCACTGGGAACTTCACCTGCCCGCTCAGCGGGTGTGGGTATGGCCTCTTCCCGTCAAACTTCAGCCCACCCGAAATGACGCAGGAACAGTGCAGGTCAACTTTGTTGTAAGTCTGATAGATCATTTGGGGGGAAAAAGGCACCAAAATAGGTTTCATAAATCACTTTTAAAAGTGGCCGAAAGCTGAAACGAGGCCTAAATGTCTGCTCCTGGCATCCGGGTCGGCGTGGGAGAGCGGAGCCACGTTAACTGGGAGCCCGTGGCGAGACCACGTTTTCCTCAAGCACTGAGCTGGTCTCTCCCCGCCTGTGACCCCTGACCCGCCCCCCGCCACCCCCACACCGCTATGTTTCCATATCGACTTTCTCTGTTGGAGATAAAAGCATAATGCACTTTGAATGTATCTGACAACTGTTACTTTCGGAATACATTTGCTCTCATCCTGTTTTTATAGCCAGAATTACTCATTTCATGATCGTGTGAATTTTTAGGAGGAAGTAAGTTTTGTAAATCACTGTGTTAATCATAACGAGTAAGAAAAAGGGGGTCGACTAACCCCAGAAAAACCGTCTCCTGACTGCTCAATCATTAATGTTCTCCAACCCTTTTCTGTTACAATAGAATCTCCGATTTTTGAATTACATTTTGTGCCAGGCAGAAAGAATAGATTTTTTAAATTGATAGTATCTATTTAACCATAAAAAGACAACGTGATTGGTGGATAATCGAGGAAGGACAATATTTCGCAAAGTGAAGCTTCTGTGTTATCATGTAATATATATGTAGGGACCCTTTAGTGTACAATGATAATGGCTACAGAAAATTCCTATTCCAGGTTTCCTCGGGGTTTCCCTTTCTAACGTATTACTGTTGTAACTTAACATATGTTGGGCCAATTTCTTTCTACACGAGGGCCGGAGGGCCGGAGGTACCATTGCTGGCTGTTCTTTCCTATGCTGGAGGAAAAATTTTGAGAAAAGACTGCAGATTCCCATGTCTGCACTTCGCAGTGAGCAGTAGTGGAATGCAGGTGCGTGTGTGCGGGGTTTGCACAGCTCCCCCCACGGGCATGGCCAGTGTGCCCTCCATTGGCTGGCGGTATTCCTTCATGCTCCCGCGGAGGCTGCGCGAGGTGACAGAAATCCCCAGTCATCTCTCTTCTAGAAGGCACGACATCTGAAGATTCCTTGGAGCGAGGCACAGGGCAGGACGCGCCTTTTCTGAAATTCTGTTTTCCTCTTTCTTCAAACAATAAGGAGTTGGCACAAGCACCTGCTAATGCCCTTTGTAAACGTGATGTGATGCGGTTCTGGATTAAGTTCACTGTGTTAGATTTAAAGAGCCAAGTTCGTGTTTTTTTTTCACTCGCTCTGAATCAGTGGGAGTCACTTGGTTTTCTGGTCACAGGTCTTATCGTTCATCCCATTCGTTTGTCCCACAAATGTCCCTGGAAGGTGGATGCTAGACGGTGGCAGGGAGAGGGGACGATATTTTCTGCCGCAGGAAAAACGTTGCGAAGCTCGCGTGATACTGACGTTTGACTCGCGGCGTCTTCCTGACGGCGAGAAGCTCTATCCGTTCCGCTCATCGTTGCTCACTCAGCAGATGTGCGTAGAGCATCCTCTGGCACATCCACACGTAGGTTTCCGTTCCTGGGTGCAGAGAATGGGGCCGAGGGTCCCAAACCCCATGAAATGAGAGCCCTTGAAGCCTGGTCCCAGCTATGGGGGTAAAAGAGCAGGAAAAAAAATTTTCTAGGAGTTGACAAAATTAAGGATGGAGAAGGCGGTCTCGAGGGGGCGGAGGAGAAGCAAGGCGTGGGCAGGCTTTGTGCACGGCAATCGGGGATGCGCGACCCGAGTGTTTCGGTGTGATCGTGAGTAAAAATTCGACCTTCGAGGGGCAGACGGAAGAGGTTTGGCACTGAGGATACAAGGGAACCATTCGGGATCGGGGCAGCGCAGACGTGGCGCTGCGGGTTTCGGGATCCCGTGTTGCGGCCAACGAGTGTGCGGATGCGTCTTAAAATCTGCGTGTCCTCTGGACGAGGTCCAGCCGGTGGGAGCTCCGCGCCAGGGTGTGCCCTGCGGTTTGGAATGGGCGAGCCCCCCGATGCCCTTGTGGTGACCTTATGTCGTGGAAACCCTTCTAGCGGAATAACGGTTCGAGCTGTCAGAGTGAGAATGGGCTGGGAAGAGGATGATTCAGTGTATAAGGGAGACCCTGGAAGGTGAAAATTCTTTCTTTTTCTTTCTTTTTTTTTTTTATAAAAACTTCTACAAATATGAGTCGAGCGACTAGAGCGCTCTAATTACAGATCCCATGTTTCGGCCCAAGGTCTGTGGCTGACCGGCTGGCTCTGGGCGAATCGCTTCCCCGGGCACATGTGTGCAGCCCACAGCTGCTGTGCGGTACTGCCCCCAGCGTGACGGAAACCCGCCTCGAGCTCCCTTCGGCGAAAACCAGGAATGCGCGGGTTCATTTCAATGTCGAGGCCGCCAGTGAGGCCTGGCTCTGGGCCAGACGTGTTCCGAGCACTGGTGCCCTCCTTTCTGGGCACTGCTGTCCCCTGCATAGAATTCTTTCTTAGGCAGGTCCCTCCCGAGGGCAAGACGGCTGCCAGCCTCTTATCTTTGACAGAGAGAGGGGCATTTGGCCCATTCTGCTCAGGCAAAAGTTCTCAGGTTAGTTCTAACTTGACAAGTCTGGGCCTCACGCTCATCCCTAAACGAATCTCCTCTGGTCAGGTGAGTGGACAGTTCATTGTCACACCCGGGTCATGTGCCGACCCCTGGATTCGGAGACGAGGCCAGTCCCAGACAGGGCACACACACACAAGGGGGGGAGAGAGGGGAATCCTCCAGACCAAGTCGGGGTGCAGAGCGTGGAGGGCATGCCGGCCGGGCGGTACCGGCGGTTCCCCAGCTGGCACGCCACAGCTGCGGAGGAATCTCAGCTGTCGCCGTGAGTCTTAACACCGAGCGGGGAAGGTCGCAGATGGATTGAAAGGCGCACTGTGGTCCGCGTCTGGGAAACGCTACCTCATACCCGTGAGACGACTGAGGGCGGTTCCCAATCCTCTGTCCACCCCAACTTGACAGTCGCTACAATGGAGACAGTCACGATCCGCAGAGCTGTCAAGGGGGCAAATTGAGACCACGTCTGTCATTCGTACAGCGTTTTGAGCACTGAATAAGTGGCAAGTGTTCTGCCCCCTTCACACACGCCTCTGGCCTCAGATTCGCTCACTGTGAATTCTTCCCATTTTCCCAGGGAACAGTTAATTCCCATTCTATTTAAACTATTCTGGTGCATAGGAAATAAGAAAAGCTTACCGATTTTTTGATAAATCCAGCATAATAACATGGATAATCAAATTGATCAAATGTAGCACCAGAAACATATACAAACCGATCCGCCTTACGAAGAAAGGTGCGGAATTTCTAAATGGAGCCGCAAATGGAACTAGCCGTAGTAGAGAGATGAGGCTCCTGGGACGAGCAGGGTCGGCTTCAGGGATGCAGGCGTCAACCCACGTCCTCTGCTCTCACCAGGCCACCTTCCACAGAGAGGCGGCATCGGACGGACAGTCAGACACCGCGAATGCACAAAACACTCTGCCTCTTGTTTGTGGCGCTCGGACACTCCACTTGGCGATCTCTTTGCTACCCAGTCTCGTGGGTTTAAATACCATCTATGTGCAAGTGGGTTTCAAGTGCATATTTCCACGCCTTGTGGCTCCCCAAACTCCAGACTTATCACTCACCGCTTAACAGCATCCCCACGTGGAGCAGGCACCCCAGTCCAGCGTGTCCACAGCACGGCTCCGCACGTGAACCTTCCTCCAACCTCCCGCTCCTGAAAAATGGCCCCGTTACTCACATCGGGTCATGCTACTGGCACAAGGGTAATTCCTGCTTTCTCTTGCTCCCCGTCCCCCATCAAAGCCACCTACAATCCCTCTTGGTTCTACCTTCATAATATGTTCCAAACCCAAATACATGTCTCCACCCTCTAACAGCAATCTGAGGTGAGCCAGCGACATCTTCAGCAGCCTTCCAGGGGGTCTCCCTGCTTCCACTCTCGCCCCTTCCTGGTCCCCAAGTCTGCTCCCCAGAGCAAGCCCCCCGCCCCCTGGTCTGTCCACACCGCACCTGCCCGTCTGCTCGGCCCGGCTCTCCTCTCCTCCCGCACCTTGCTTGTGCCGCCCCGCCTCCTCGGCGTCCGCCCTCTGTTCTTCCGAAGTACTTCAAGCTTCATTCATTTATTTTTTGACTCAGGGGCCGTTGCTAACGTCTGCCCTCTCTGCTTGGGGTGTTCATCCCCTAGACCTCCAGAGACGATTCGTTTTCATCCGGTTCTCTCTCCAATCGTCACCTCCTCCCTCTCCGGGGAACGCTGCCTCCCCACACCACACTCTGTGAAATAGCGCCCGGCTGTGTGTTACCTGGAAGTATGCACTGCTCGTTTAATTCTCATCTTCCCCACTAACATGTAATTTCCAAGACGGTAGAGACGTTGTCGTGTTCATTACTGCGTGCTCCACGCTTAGAATAGTGCCTAGTCCGTAGTCCACACTATAAATATTGGTTGAAGTATGGAGGGCAGGAGGAAAAGGGATGGAGGGCAGGGAGGAGGGAAAAGAGATGGGAAGGAAGGAGGGAGGGAGGGAGGAATAAAGGTAGGGAGCAAAGGAAGAATCTGGGAAGGAGGGAGAAAGAATTTGAAATCCCATCAGGTTAGAGCTGAAGACAGACTCGTGGGAACTAAGGTTGCCCATGGGAGCCAGGGCCGCAGCTTTGGCCTTCCTTTCCTCACTGTAACTAGCGCAGGATTCTCGCTTGTCAAGCACTTGGAGTTCCTCACGTGTAAGACTTACACTCAGCAGATCGCATTGCTCCATTATTCTATTTGCTGCAATGCAAATACATTTCAGAATATTGAGAGGAATGAAGAAAAGCACAGAAATACGTTACCAAGACGTTAAAAAAAAAAAAAAACGAAGGAAGAGAATGGATAAATATGGGGGCGGGGGGGGGGTTTGACCTGAATATTAAAGACAAAAATTTCAGTTCAGAAGATCAACCGCATAGTCAACTGGAGAGCAGCAAATGAATGGATGTAAAAAGCAATCAGTCTGAAAGAGTCTGGAGCTTTTTAACCAAGACGCTGTGAATTTTCGATGGCCTGCATTCCACACAGCCTTTGGCGGGGGCTGGGCTACGCTACAGGGAAGATTCAGCAAGGGTGTCTGCGTCGGTTAGCTCGGGGTCTGTTTCTTTTCTTATTTGAACGATCTTATTACATATACAATAATGTTAATGCATGTGCATGCTCCGGAAAGCAGGAACTGTCCCTCTGATGATGAAGAGGGAAGACTCTCCGGGGAAAGGCAGTAAAACCCTCGCTCACTTTCACGATGACTCTCATCCCACGGTGAAAGTCCGCGAGCCGCGGGAAGGTGGGGAGATGGTCATCATCGCGTCCTACCTGGTGGAAAGCCTGCCAGCGGTCTAACCGCCCGTGAACACATCGCACTTTCTATCGAGAGGCGGAACGTTCTGGATACAAATGAGCAGCTCCTTCCGCCTGTCCGTCCCCTCGAGCGTATTTAGCGTTGTCTGCTTTAATGACCGTTCGCTAGCGGTGAGTGTGAGTGAGCAGATGTGATCGGGGTGATACGGGGTAATCGTCACGTGAATTTCTCTGCCCTGGGACTTGATCCATCTGTTCCAAGCCATTTGTCCATGTAAAAACTGTCACCGTTCCGAGCCGATGACTGGCAGGTGAGGCCGGGCATGTACGCTTGTCGTCTCAGAGCCAGAAATTCTCTGACGCGTCTTTCTCACTAAGTCCAGCTGCCGAAGGGACGGGAAGGGCCGCGCTTCTCCGGCGTGTGGCTTTGCTCACTGAAAGGTTTGGCTCGCTCGCTGAGCACAGCGCGGCCGATGGCCTCGGCTGCTTCGATCGATGTGGCGGCATGCGAGGAGGAAGCTGGACAACGCGACCCCAGAGGTCTTCACGTCAGCCCGAAGGGGACGTTAGTTGAGCGGCCACACGCCCGCCATGCTCCTGTGGACAGCCATCTCTTACCCCGCCATCCTTCGGTGTAAGAAAGACAAGCCTCGGGCGGGTTGGTTGGTGGCACTTGTCCAGGAACGGTGTGCCTCGAGCAGCCCTGGCGTTCAACCGAAGAGACTGGCGATGGAAATTATTTAATGAAAAAAAAAATGTAGCTTAAGCCTCATGAATTTTTATGTGTCACTCCGTGGGATTTCTGCATCCGAAGGACAGTTCTTCATAAAGTTCTCTGTGAAGAACCGCCTCTGCTCCCCGAGCTGGTTTGAACGAAAGTTAGAAAAGAATATTTGAGAACCAACTATTCCCTCAGGATGCTGGAATCTGAGAGACAAACAGCACGTTGATAAATAGACTTGGACACGGTTATTTCCTGTAAGGCTCCGTCTGTGCGTTATCTCCGTTCCTTCGCCGTCAGCTCCGACGTAGCTCTTCGTGACTCAGAATAGAATTCTTCCCCTCACTTTTCTACCTGAGCAGTACCATTATTTTTTTTTTCCAATATCGAAGTGCCCGGACCATGCTGCCAACGGGCTCCATAAATGTCATGGCAACACTGGATCAACAGGAGAGAGAGCCGGATGCTGGCCTGATGGCGCGACATCTCTGGGACGAGAGAGTTAGAGAGCAAAAGCCTTCTTTCACAGTGACTTTCTAATAGTCATTTCTCTCTTTCCTTTGTTGTGAAAACCCTCGTACAATCGAGTTCGGTTCTATTTAATAAATGCACCACGTGCCGAACACCAAAGCAACAAATGCGCTCTGGGGAGAGAAGAAAGCCGGGGTACGCCTGAGCGGAGCCGAGCCCCACGGGACGCGGGCCGGTAGCCAGCGTTTGCCGGCCGCGTGACAGGCCGAGCGACAGAGGCTGGCCCGAGACACCGAGGACGCGGCGGCTCCTGCTCCCGCGAGAGTCCTCGGATGCGTCATTTCGTGGGCGGACGCCCTTCTGTTCTTGCTCTTCCAGCTGCAGAAGGTAAAATTGAAGTGTTTTTAGAACCCGTTTTCCTTCCGCCGAGGTTTATCCTGCCGTCCCACTCGGCTCGGGGTCTGTTCTGATAGAATCCGCCCGCGAGCCCCTTCCCCCGCGGCCCCCTTGGAGATGGCTGTGTGCGTTCCCTTCTCACACAGAAGTGGCAGTTTCAAGGACAAAGGAGCCCTGCCTCGCTCGGACGTTACACGTTCCAAGAAGAGTGACAAAGTCACTTCCACTGACGTTTTCATACGATTTCCCTTCCAGGTTTCTGAAAGGAAGATTTGTCTTCGGTACCCTTCACGACACCTTTGGACAAAGCACCACGCATCCCTCAGGACGCAGGCCCCTTTCGGGGTCTTCTGTGGACATTGCGATCGAGTGCTTCGTGGGAAAAGCTTCGGCTCCCCGCACGTTCAGTAAGTTGCTCTCGTGGTTATCGGTTCCCGCACTTTGTGTTCTGGTGGTTATTGTCCAAATAACTAATTTAGTTTTAGGTCACACCGTGTACACGTGGCAGCTGGTTCCTATCCACCCCAGTCCCCCCGTGTGTGGGACAGCGGTACTCAGCCGGGGGTGATCTCGCCACTCAGGGACGTTGGGCAGTGTGCGGGAACCCGTTTGGGCGCCACACCTTGGGAGAAGAAGGGCGGACCAGGTGTGTAGACACCGGGCGTGCGCGTAGACATCCCGCGCTGCACGGGACGGTCCCCTTGCCACCCTTCGTGGCCAACAAAGGATCATCCAATCCCAAATGTCGGCAGCGTCGAGATCGAGGGACCCGGTGGAGCGTGTCGTGCCCGTCGGTGCCGACTTCAGCTTCCGCAGCCTGCGAGGCGGCGTGGCCGCACACCGCCTCCTGTGACCTCCGCTCGTCGCCTTCCCTAGAGCAGCAGGCCCGCGGCGGGAAGTCCCCGCCGTCCTGGAAGCACAGTCAGGGCGGGTTCGCGCCCCGCGCTCCCCTGCAGACAGCCGCCGGCGTGGCCGGTGCCGAGTGGGACTCTCGGCTGGGCGCGACCTTCCCCCTGCCCTGCGTGTGCACGCATTCGTGACGCTTTCCGTGTATCTGTCGCGTGTGTTTTATTGCGTGACCGTTCTGAATTCTGGGTGGCCCCGAATTGCTCACACGTGGCACATCGGAGAAGCTCTGCTCGTGGACCTGCCTGCCTTGCTGATTGTGCTACATCATGACAGCAGAGGTGACCAAAAGCTAAGTGGAGTCCCACCTAGGGGCACAATGAAAAATTCACAGCAGAGCTGAAGGATCAGGAGCTTCGGCGCCCGGGTCAGGAGGAGCCCTCCTCTCAGCCCCGAGGTGTCTCCTCTCCACCTGGAAAATGCAAACGCCGTCGCGAAGAAGCAAATCAGTGCTGGAGTATCCTCTTTCTCATTTGACTGCCCGGGCCCCGGGCTGAGGACCCAGTGATATAAACACGGGCGCACCGCCTTCTCGCGAAGGCAAAAAACGGACGACTCGAATCACCCAAACTCTCCCCACCTCTGAAATCTACAACAACCTCATTTTTAAAAGTAACTGACTTTTTTTTTTTTTTCCTCCCCTCAAAATGCTAGAGCCTCTCGTCATTATCCATCTTCTTTTGGTCATGACACAGCTTCTCTTGGGGGTCTTCGTGAACGGCGTGATCGTGGTCGGGACCGGCCTGCACCTGACCCAGTCCAGGAAGACGATGCCTCTGCAGCTCCTCGTCTGCTGCCTGGCTGTGTCCAGAATTTGTCTCCAGGTATTACTCTTCTACCTCAATCTGGTCATCCTCCCCCTCTTCGAATTCTCCTCGCCTGCCGCAACCTTCACGGCGTTCACGTACTTTAATGAACTGACGCTCTGGCTGGCCACGTGGCTGAGCGTGTTCTACTGTGCCAAAATCGCCACCTTCGCCCACCCTCTCTTCTCCTGGCTGAAGCTGAGGATCTCCAGGTTGGTGCCGCAGCTGATTGTCGGGTCCTTGCTCTACACATCTCTCACTTCTGTCTTCCACAGAAAATATTCGTGGATCCTTTCCCAAAAATTCTGGCTGAGCCTTTTCTCTCAGAACGCAACCACTCAAAGCGATGAAGTGTCCACATTCCACTTTACCATTATGGTCGTGGAGTTCTTGTTGCCGCTGTTTATCTTCCTGATTTCTGCTCTGCTCCTGATCTTCTCCCTGGGGAGACACACCCAGCAGATGATGAGCATGGCGGCGGGCGGCAGGCTCGCTGGCACGCGCGTCCACTTTGGCACGCTTCTGTACATCCTGTCCTTTCTGGTCCTCTACCTCTCTCAGTATGTGATGGGCGCGTTAATCTTTTCTCAGATTTTCAAGATCAGGAGCTTCCTCTTTCTGTTCTGCACCTGGGTGCTTGGTTCGTACACCTATGGGCACTCTATCGTCTTGATTTTTGCAAGTCCCAAACTGAAACAAAATGCAAAGAAGCTTTTCTTCCACAGCAAGTGCTGTCAGTGAGAGAGAACTTTGGCCCCTTCGGAGAACCGGCGGTTCGATGAGTCAGGGCCCGACAAGCACTTTGCCTCCCTCAGCCGGATGAACCCATCTGTTCATGACCACGCAAGACCCCACCGGGAGACTGTCGAACCTGAGGCATTTTCGTGGATTTGCTCCTTTTCCAAAGGGTTGAAACGATTTGCAGAGCATAACGCACGCCGGCGGATCGCATCGATGCCGGTATCGTCCTCGGGGTGCTATGCTGTAGTCTCGCAAGACGTTACCTAATGGGGAGCCACCGCGTAAGTGGCATGGCGATCTTTCTGTGTTGTTTCTAAGCGCTGCGTGCCCATCGACGCGCATCTCAAAACGAACACATTTAAAGGAGAGGAAAAGCACATTCGAACGTGTCGTGTCAGAAGAAGGCGCGAATACCGCGGGGTCCCCGCGCGACTGACGCCCGAGATGATTCACCCCGAGCGAGAGGGCTCGCGGCGCGTGTCCGGTTTTACCTGGATGTTATTTCTGTTCCGTTCGTTAGAGACAGTGGCACTGCTCTTGCCTGTGAGAGCAGAGAGGCGGCTGAGGCCAGGCTGGCCTTCTCTGCCATCGTGAGCGCACCTGCGCCAGGCTGTGGTGCTGTGGTGACCTGCCCTGCTGGCCGACTACAGGGCAGGTGGGTGAGGAGGGAGGCGCGTCCAGGGCTGAGCCCTCGTTTTCCGTTCCCCGCGACTGGGCACGGCGGACAGACGGCAGCTTGCAAAGACGCTCCGTTGTGCACCTCGTGCCGCCTCTGACACCCCTCCAGTCGAGGGGGGCAGTTTGGAGCCCCGGTCACGTGGCATGTCTTTAATGCAGCGACGTCCGTAGGGGGGTGGGCTGGGGGTGTCTCCATCTGCCGGCAGTCACAAGTGCATTTTCTATTTGATGATTTTGGATGCTAAGATTATATATATATATATATATATATATATATGTATGTATGTATGTATGTATGTATGTATGTATGTATGTATGTGTGTGTGTGTGTTTTGTTTTTTGTTTGTTTGTTTTTTATTTATTTCTAAAACAGCTTCAGGAACCCTTGGCTTCCAGTGAAGTAAAAGACTTTCTTCAGTTTGGATTTAGGTAGTGGTTCGTGTGTGATGATGGAAAGTGGGTGTGTTCAGGTTTGGGTTTGCCAGTCACCACTGATGTGAACTCCAATAGTGGTTTACTGGCCCAAGACGCGCAGGCCCGGTTGTCCTAGACTGACAGAGGCCTTTGCCGCCAAGACCCAGGGGAGCAGTTCCCCTCCTGGGTGTGGGCACTGAGCTCTGAGGCCAATCGTCCTGGTCCCGTGGGTCTCAGAGTTTGTTCCCTGAACAGCATGACAGCCCGTGACTGCCCGCCGTTCCATGTCCGACACGCCTCCAGGCGAGAAGGTTGACGGCACCCAGGCGGCCAGCTCCGGGAAGAGCGGCCGTGTCCCGGGAATGATTCTTGCCTCTGCTTCGAGAACGGACAGTGAGGAGTCACGTTTATTTTTGCTTATCTCACGTTCAGACGCCTGCTTCTTGATTCATGGGGCGTCCGTCTGCATGTGGATAGATAGAGGGGGAGTGGTTTCAAACATCCGGGAAGATAAGCATGCAACCCTTGCATGAGTTTTTTCTCAGATACCAGATTCGGTTTCCACTTCGTGCAAGTCCTGCTTTAATAACGCTAGTCAATGAAATAAATATTAAGGTATGGCCGTATGTACCCTTAAAAGTTACACAGAGTTATGAAAAAGAATGTATGCTAAAGCAAACTCTTCTAGAGATACTTTCACAGTCTACTTGCCTAGAAATATATTTCTTCCGGAAACGCCGCCTGGGTTTTGTGTTGACAGGTATCGCGAGGACAGTTGCTGTGAGGACAGGTATCACCCCGTTGAGAAGGCGAGCAGACTCAGCCCTCGGTCTCTCGGAGCTGCCCTTGTGCAGACTCCCCACCAGGACCGGGTGTTCTGGTCCAGCCCACCCAGCGTGGGGGTAGCCTCCTGCCTGGTGTGGTGTGTCCCCTGTCCCAGCCCTGCAGTCTGAGAGATGAGACTGGACACTGTGCCTGGAGGGTCTTGCCTGTGGGCTCAGGGGTCAGGCCAGGGGACTGCCTGTCCACTCTCCCTCCCTGGGTAGCACCGGCACCCCGCTCAGTCAGCGGCAAAGGGCCGGGTGGCAGGCTCTCACAGGGGAGGAAGCTGGCATGGCAGCCCCACCCCCTTCCACGAGCGGCCCCAGGCTAGACGGCGAGTGTTCTTGCCTTGTACTCTACTCCCCATTCCGACCCCTGCAGCGTCCAAAGTCCAGAGGTTCTCCATGATTTCCAGTGACCAAAAGTGGTGACTCCAACTGAGGAGGCTAATCTGTGTGCTCATAGAAGTAGACTTTTAAAACTATCAATGCTGCCACAATCCAAATAGTAAAAGCACACAACAGTTTTAAAAGTCTCGCGAATTACAGACGCCTTGAAATTCTAAGTCACTTATTCAAATCCAAGAACTTCTTGACGATAGAATAACTTGGACTCGAAAGCGCTGGGGAGTCAGTGTTAACGTCGGTCTGTCGTCCGCAGGCCGACGACCCATGGTGGACGCTCCGCACAGCTCACACGTGCCCGTGTGCGCCTGACCACGGCCGTACTTGTCGGGCTGCGGCTGTTTCCAGTTTGGGCTTGGGCAGTACGTTCCTGTGACCTCTGTCCACGTACACCTATGTCTCTTTGGGAGAGAAGAGGGACAGGTAGTCAGAAACATCCGAGAGCCAGAAACCAGGCAGATCACCCGAACGGCCTCTGGCGATCGCTGAGGGAGCAGAGGCTGTGGGCAGACGGCCCCGACCCCCGAGAAAACGCCCCGCGACGGGGGCACGAGGACCCCCGTGTTTAGGAGGGTCCGGCTGGGGAAAGAGTTTGGAATCAGGTTAGAGGCTGTGTTAACCCGAACTCAGTATCGACGGTATTGTCTTTCTTAAAAACTTATTCTTTTGCCACCTACCTAAGAATCGTAGACTATCATCTGAAAACTTTGTACCAGGAAAAGGGTGGATACTGAGACAATCTGCCTCGGTGAGCTGAAAACGTTTCGCTTTTGGGGAGAGTAACATCGAGTCAGCTCGCGGGCATCTGTTTGCCTTTCTGCGTAAAGCCAGCCTCTCTCTCTCTCCTTGGTACATCAAACTGTTGGATCTGTCACTCCAGACCTTCGCAGGATTGAATAACGATTGTTTTTAAGATGTGGTATAAACATTCGGCATCCTACCTATGACATCTGGATCTGCTTAATCTTTTTTTTTTTTTTTTTTTTTTTGCTGGGTGGGGGGAGGAGTTGGTGATTTTATCCTATAATTTAAACCATTCAAATCGATGAAGTGTGAGTTTCCTTTTTTCTTCTGGGTGTTTCGGGTGTTTGTTTGCATTTTAAATGTTTCTTCACGGGATCATTAATATAACTTAATATTAAAATATCCACTTAAATCTCTGGAAACATGTTCATAAAAATGACTGAGAACTCATTTGTTGAAACTTCAACATTCTTGAGAA
The DNA here is from genome assembly GCF_014176215.1 of Rousettus aegyptiacus. NCBI lineage: Eukaryota > Metazoa > Chordata > Mammalia > Chiroptera > Pteropodidae > Rousettus > Rousettus aegyptiacus. The sequence continues at coordinate 108,122,563 of NW_023416311.1, forward strand.
AAAGATACATTGTGACTTGTATTTTTGAGGTTGGAAAGAGTGTTCTCAAGTGAAATCTTTAGCGTCTATAAACTACACTCCCTTCTTACTATAGATTTGTACAACCAATTCGACATAACACACGCCGATGTGTAAGTGGGTAGAATTTGGGTTTGGCAGAGCTGGTTGGGCTCAGCGCTCGGTAAACACACTCTGAATGACCTACATTGCAAAAACCACTGGGGAAACTTCAAATTCTTCTGAGGTGAGGTGGCAAAGGATTTGGAGAATTAGCGGCTAACAATGGGATGGGGTGGGAGATTACTAAATATGTGGAATGCCTTCTGGCCATAAACCCACTCATTCGGACCGCCAATGCTGTATTTATAATGATAAATTAATAGGTTTTACTTCACTTGAAACACAGGCAGTAGCTGCCTTCCAGAAAACTCTGCCCAGATGTGGTCAGGAAGCTCAGCCCCACAGTGACCACGCCCCCGCGTTTACCACCGGGAGACTTGAAATTCTTGCACGAGGACTTGCAACTTTGACCGCGGAGGTGTGAAGTTCTTCACTGGCTGGAGATGGGTCTGAAGACAGGCTCTGTGGGAGGAGAGAGGAAACCTTGAGAATGAGATTTGACATTGAGAGGCTCAGTGGATTTGTATGATACCCTGTAAAGACAGGTCATTGGTCCAGGCATAAGCCAAACCAGTACTTCGGAGCCAGTAAGCTGGCCTCCTCGGTTCTCGCCAGCGTGTGCCTGCTTGTCGTGGTGTTTGAAGCACTTCCGAGCAGTGCAGTCCAGCACAGAGATGAGCTGGGCCTCTGGGCCTCGACTCGTGGAATGGGGGTCATCGTGGCGGAGGCCGCGGGCTCGGCAGAGTTCCAGGTGCGCGGTTCCTGGCACTAACGACTGTGACTCCCAGTGGTGGTGGCTGAAGCAGGTGTGTCCAGCCTCCCCAGCAGCTCCTGGCGCAGGTGGGCAGTGCGCTGGGGAGGGACGGGTCGAACGGTAGCGGGTCTGACCTAAAGCCTGGGTTAGAATCTAGACCCTCCGCTAATGACGGTGCCTGGCTGAACTTGAACCTCACATCTCCGTTTTTGAAATGAGGTACAGATAATTCCAAGGTTAATGAGGGGAGCCGACGAGCTACTGGAATTGACGCCTGACTGCTGTGAGCGGTGCCTCATGCTACAGAATTTCTGCTGGGGACGATTAAAAGCCCTAGGAATAGAGGTAATGGTCGCAGAACACCGTGACTGTGCCGAATCCCACTGAATTACACCAGAAATGGCGAAACCAGTAAACGTTATGCATACGTTACCACACACACAGGCGCGCACACACACACACACACACACCCTTCCACAGTCATAAAGTAAGAGAGGCAGGGGCTGGTCGTGGCACCATGATGTTCTTTCTGCTGCTTCCCGTGGGTAAACACAGGAGACGGTCTCCTTGTGAATTAAGTCACTGCGAAATCCAGGACCAGCTTCCCCCATTAGAACCAGCTTGTGTTCAAGGCAATAGGTAAATATTGTGAACCTCGATACTTTCAGAATCTAGATAGATCATTTCCATTCAAATGTGAGCTCCCTCTCCGTTCGAAGTACTCAAGGCGTTTTACAGGCCATCGAAGCCGAGAGTGTGCAGTGATGCTTTAAATAGAGCAAGGGAAATTCGAGTCCGCTGACGTCATCTTTAAAAAGAACTTGGTTTGAAATGCATAGCGAGGGTCAGTCCCAAATAAACCTAGAAGGCAGATTTCTCTCTTTCCTCTCTCTCTCTCTCTCTCTCTCTCTCATTCTCTCCCTTCCTCTCTTTTCTTTCTTTTCTTTTCTTTTTTTTTTTAAAGGAAGTGGGTGTTTAGAGCAAATTGCCAGGAATCAAAGTTCTAACCCCTCAGGGCATCAAAGTTTTGTTTGATTGCCTCGAGTAAAGAATCTTAAAGTCAGATTCAATCACAGCTAGGTAACTCAGAGCAAAAAAAAAACTGATTAGAAATGGCATGCTTTCAGAATGTTAAAATAAATACACGCGGCTCCCTGAGTGGGACCGGTTTCTGTCTACGTGATCACCCTAAGGGAGCAGGCTGGGGACGCATCTCCGGGGGTCCTCGCCCTTCCCAAACAGGAATGTGACGAGGGCCAGCTCGGCCAGCTCGGCGGGCCGGCCGCACGGGCTGGCAGGATTCCGGGTGAACTTGAACCTTCACATGCTTTCTGTTCGGTTACACTCCGTTTCTGTCCCTGGCGGTCACAGCTGCTTCGTCACCCTTAACACCCAGAGCTGCTGGAACGTCACAAGCTAAGTGCCACTCAGGCCCGCAGAATTCCCGGGGTGGGGTGCCACGTACGAAGAGCTCTCCGGCCCCCTGTTTTTGTAGAGAGAGAGTGAGGGGACCTTTTGCGAAGTACCTCGCTAAGGTGTCCTCTTTGGGGTCTCACTCGTATTTGAAAAAGCAAAAATAAAACACAGTAGACAATCTGTGAAAGGAGCCTCAGGCTTCTGGGGTTAAATCTTCCAATGCCAAGGCCAAGTTTCTGCCTCTCAAGTGCTGGGAACAAGACCGGATGTGTGAGCTCGGGGAATTCTCCCTGGGGAGCTCTCGCTGGCCTGTAAGAGTCGGGGGTTTTTACATCTTTAATTAGATTTTTATTTATCGCAAATAATAATGAATAACAAATAATGAAGAAGAAAACTGCCCAGAATCCACCATCCTATTAAATTAGCAATTTTGATTTGCCCGTGTTCCTATTCAAACACTGTGAATAAAATTATTTCATTCGTACATCATTATGAGCATGGCAAAGGTATATTTTTATAAATCTCATTTTTCTTACTGTGTCAAGGCATTTTCTCGCTGACCATTCTGATGACGATAGAACATTGAGCCGAGAGGGCACACTGCCCGGGGGCGGGGGGTGTCGCCCACCACGCCTCGGCTGTGAGGACCCGGGCTCGGGGGACCTGACACATACCATCAGCGCCCGCTCAGGGGGCCTCCTGCTGTGAGGGCACGGGGGACCCCGGGCTCCGGCGCGGGACCGTCGAGGCCTTAACTGGAAGGTTCACACAGAAAGAAGGTCCCAGGCGTGTGAGATGGTTATACCTGTCTTCATATTTGTTTTTGTTTTGTTTTTTTTTTAGAAATTAATATCGAACCAACAATCTGGTAAATTACCCATGATGAGGATGATGAGGACGATGATAATGTGCACTAATTGGCTTGATCCTAAAGTTTTACAGTACTGCAAAGTGCCTCACGGGCCTTCCTGGAGCAGGGGCAGGCAGGCTTGAGGGTCCAGGGCTGGCCGGCGTTGACCTCGACTGGGAGAAGGAGCCGAGATGGGAGGAGGGAGGAGCCCCCATCCCCCCCCCAGGCCTGCGTCGCTCTGTGAGGCAGGGAGCAGGAGATGGAGTGTGTGTGGGGGGGCCGGTCTCCGTGAAGGCCCGCGATACAGCGGTGCCCCGAACACAGGCCGGCTGGACGGTTCCGCGCGCCCCCCGCTGCTGGACGCTCTCGGGGTGGGGGGCACGTGAGTCCCACCGTGCCGCCCGGAGACCCGGGGCGAGGGGCCGGGCTGGCCGCCTCAGAGAGTTGCTGCGTCGGGACCCCCGCGCCAGCTTAGCGAGGGCCCCGCCGCCCCGGCCCCTGCTCCCCCTTCCTCGCTCCGGTGTGTTCCCAGGGAGGGGCCCGCATTTCCCTTTTTGGGTCGAAGCGGGAGAAAACTCAAAGGGGCACGTGGAGGGTTCTCAGCTTCAGCACTCGCCGCGCGGTGCTGAGTAACCCTTCGAGGCGACCGCGGCTGGCCGTCCTGGGCGTTGCAGGATGCGGAGCAGCGTCTCTGGCCTCCGCCCGTTAGAAGCCAGAGCACCTCCCCGCCCCCTCCGAGACAGCAAAACATGTCTCCCGCTGTCGCCAGATGTCCCTTGGGGGCAAACTCGCCCCTGGGTGAGCCCCCCTCTGCCAGAGGAGCCCGGTTATTCTACTCTGCACAGGAAAACGGACTAGTAAATACATACATCCACATGTTTATAATTTAAATTATAATTGCAATACCTGTGACCGTTGCATTACTTATACGGTTAAATAACAGAGCTTTGAGTTTCCGTGAATGTTACCCTCCAGCCAAAACTTGGGGCGGCGTCTTTGGAACCAGATTCCAACTCAGCCCCCCTTCGGTCTTCCTCTCAGAAAGCGTCCCCAGGACACGGCCGCTCTCGCTTCTTGTCCCAAGCCCCTGTTCGCTGCCTTAAGGGCACACGAGTCAGGGCTCACGGCGGCTCCAGGCACACGGCCATGCGCTGAGAGCGCCGCAGGGCCCACGAGTTTATGGTACAAAAATTAGCAGCCTCTTCCTTTCGTCTGCGCTTGTGCTGAAGACAAACACTGTCCCTGGAGCTCAGACAACACTGTCTACTGTCCGGTGCTCCGAGCGGCTCTGGGCGGGCGAGGTCCCCGTGGGGCCGCTGTGGAGGAGGAAGCTCAATCCAGAGGCTCCGGCCGGGCTGCGTCTGCGTTTGGGCTCGCTGGTGGGGGAGGGGCGGGCGATGGCCTGTCCACGGCGCCGTCAGGCACGTGGAGGGAGCGGTCAGGCCAGGCGGGCAGGCAGCCTGTGTCATCAGCAATGCCATTTTCCGTCCCCTCCCTCCTGAGAAGGCACATCCGGCAGCTCTCAAAGCCGGGGCCAGCCCGGCAACCCGAGGCTTAGGGACTGGTCCGTGGAGGCCTCCCCGCAGTCCGGGGACCCCTCGACCCAGCAAGGAGGATGCGTGTAAGGAGGGGCGTCAGCGTAACGAGGGTTGTCAGGGTAAGGAAGCGTGCGATGTAACAGCCCGACTTCGTTTTCACTTTTTTCCTCACCGGGATGCTGGCGAGACTAAGAGCCAAGCTGAGTTAAACTTAAGTCAAGTCTTTACGGCATGAAGGGGAACCGCGTATGGAATTGGGAACGTTTGGGCGGGAAGGTCTTTCTGAGCAGGACATTAAAGTCAAAAAATTCACAGATCCGATGATATAACAACTTAAAATGTCTCTACAGAAAAGAATCTCCATGGTAATCATCGGAGCTTTGGGAAACTACCCCAGCATGTATGACAGGGTTCATGTCAACACAGTGGGAATTCTCAAAAGCAACGAGGAAAAGACGAGCCTGGTCAACCGAGCAGGCGGAAGATGAGCAGGCGATTCCAAAAAGGCCGGAAAGTGCGTGAAAAATCCGTGAGCAGAGTGCGAACAGGAGCAACAGCTGGGCAGAGCCACAGTTTGGCTGGCGGAGAAACTAACCGGAGAAGCGCACGGTCCCCAGGGCGGGCGTCGGGGTCGGCTGCCGTCAGCGCAGCGTTTCGGGGAGCTGGCCGACACCCCCGGAGCTCCGAAAGCCTTCTGCCTGGCAATGCCACAGCCAAGTACTTAGCGTCAAGAAACAATTAGTGCCCCAGATGAAAATTGAGAAAGCTTTGTTGCACGGCGTTTTACGTACGAAGGCAAAAATGTGCAAAACCCTAAATGACCAGGAGAATGTTTAAATCCAAACCACACGTGGACTGTGCAATGCAATACTCCTGCATATGTCAAAAATATTTATGTCGAATCTACATCGATGGACACGAGGATGTTTATAAAACATTAAATGCAAAAAAAAAAAGATAAAGTAGTATATAGATGTTTATGTAAAAACATGAATGTGTACTTGCATATACTGATACATAAAGAAAAATTGGAATCATATATACCAAAATATTAACAGCCTCTCTAGATTTGCAAATCAGAATGATTTCATTTGTCTTTTTAAAAAATCAGTATTTTTACATTTTTTTTTATAAGCAGCATGCATTATTTGTGTAGCAAACGAATAATAAAAGCAAAAACAACACAGATAAAAAGAGACCCTCGGACCTTGACCAGCCTTGTGGCGACCGATCCTACTTCTTGGACCACGTCCCTGTGCGATGACCCCCCTCTGCCCTTCCCTTTCTTCCTTGCGTTCACAGCGGGGCCTGGGTCTGCTTCCTCCTGACTCCTGCCTCTCCCTTTCTCTCCCGCTTTTATCGGGGAGCCCCAGGGGAGCCAGCTGCTTCCAGCTTTTGGCACGGCCCTGGGAGAGAGCTCCCAGAAGCAGACTTGAAAGCGGGCGAGGCCTGTGGGGCATCAGAGATTCTTTTAAAGTGTGTCAACCCGCCTGAGCCCTTTCCTGCTCAAACCCCTCCCTATCTTGCTTGCTTATTCAGAATAAAAAGCGTACTCCTCCTACAGTTGATAAGAGACCCTGAAATATGAGCCCTCTCTGAATTCTCTTTCTTTTCCCTTCTTGGTCTGCATAGAGCACAAGGGCCTCCAGGCTGTTCCAAGTTCACGGTCCAGGCTCTCCTCCACCCCCGGGCCTTCGAGCTCCCCTTGAGAGTCCGACAGTCCCTTGCGATTCAGGTCTCTGCTCAAGTGTCACCTTTGTGAAGAAGTCTTTCCTGACCATCTAAAAGAGAACCTTCCCCATCCTTCCATATCCCCCAATTCGCCTTTAATTTTCCTCGGAGCACCTCAGTCCCCACTGTCAACAAAGCCTGCAGTCAGGGCCCATTTGTTTTTGACCTCTCCCCACCTGGGACAGAAGCTCCGTGTGGGGCAGACTTGGGCTTGTCCTTTGCTGTATCCACAGTCCCTAAAAGAATATCTGGTCCGTATTTACTGGGGGGGGGGGGGGAGGGGAAGAGGGAATAATAGTAGAAATTAATAAACTAGAAGACAAAGTCACCAAGACCAAATGCTGTTTTTTGTTTTTTGTTTTTTGAAAATATCCTAAAATAAACAAACTACTATCAAGGCTATTAAATCAAAAGAGAAGACAAATACATTATATCAGTGATGAAAAAAGAGGCCAAAATATTAACAGCATCTCTAGAGTTGTTTTTTTTTAAAAAAAAAAAAAAATTAAGAGATTGCCCTGACCAGCTTCGTAACAATACATTGGAAGATTCTGCCGTGCCCCGCCGATGGCCTCCGGAAGCAGTGTGGGCAGGCACGGCCCAGGCGTTGTGTGGTTTAAAGTTTGTACTGCACTAGATACTGACATGAGGGGAAAAAATCCCGCAAATTCTCATACTAAAAAGCTGACAAATATCACAAAGGTCGTAAAATCAAGAAAAACAGCAGGAAGTCGTTCTTCGGAGCCCCTGCGTTCCTCATTTTGCGGTTTTATTTCCCCTGCACACTCTTCGATTGCCTCCTCTTATGACAATAATTTCGTAATATCATTCTCTGTAGAGAGAATAGAAAGCTAATTTATATTTCCTGTCTCGAGGTTGACAGAGACTTTATTATTATTGTGATTGATGATTTAGAGAAGCTCCTTTCGGCCCCACCTCAGGTGACTGGTAATGCTGCAGTGGTGACTTTTGGTGGGGTTTCTGCTCAGCGGGGCCCCCCTAGATGAACCGGGGAGGGGCACAGAGTCAAGAGCTTGGGTCTTTCCTGGGGGCTTGGTTGTGGGGGCTGCCGGATCAGATTAGGGGCTCGCAAGCCTTCACCCCACGTGTCTGGATAGGGCCTCCCACGGCCACTGGCATTTAACTGTTTTCTCTATGTTTTCTGTCATTTTTGTTCCTCTGTTTCTCTACCACTTCCCTCTTTTATGTTAAATATATAAACTCTAGTATCTCATTATAATTCCCTTTTCATTTATTTTACTATATATTTTTGAGTCATAGTGGTTGGTCCGGGAATTATAATTTACACCTTCACTTACAACAATCTAGATCAGATTAATACCATTTTGATTTCGATAGTACACAAAGAGTTTGTTCTCATACGGCACGTTTTCCTCCCATTCCTTTGCGGTGTTATGGTCACAAATTATATCACATTGTCATATACTGTATGCCCATCAATGCAGATTTATAATTATCCCGTATGCTCTTATCTTTTAAGGGAACAGAAGTTGTAAACAAAACATATACCATTTTTTTTTTCTGTTTACCTGCGTTGTTCTCTTTATTTCTTTGTGTAAATTCAGGTTGCCGTTTGATGGCCCTTCATTTCAGCCTAAAGGACATCCTTAGTATTTCTTGTAGGGTAGTTCTGTAGGAGGCAAATTATCTCCATTTTTAAAATATGAGAATATCTTAATTTCTCTTTTTATTTTTGATGGGTAATTTTGCCACATATAGAATTCATGGTTGATAGTTTTTTTCTTTCGGTGCTTTATATACGTCATACCATTGACTTCTGGTCTCTATGGTTTCCGGTTGGAAATCATTCGGTCTAAATAAGGATCACTTGTACAAAATTGGCCACTTTCTTGCCACTTTAAAGACTCTTTTCTGGTTTTTGGCTTTCGACAGTTTGATGATGATTTATATGTGTGTATCTCTCGAGTTCATCCCTGGAATTAATTGAGCTACTTGGATAAGATTAATGTTTTTAATCAAATTTTCACCTGTTATTTTTTTTCAAATATTCATTCTGTCTCTTCCTTTCTCTCCACTCCTTCTGAGGTGCCCATTATCCATAAGTCTCTGAGGCTCCGTTCATTTTTCTTCATTTTTTTCTCTCTGTTTCTCAGATTAGACCCTCTCGACTGACTATTTTCATGTTTACTTTTTCTTTCTTCTGCTCTCTCAAATCGACTGTCGAGTCCTATAGTGAATTTTTCATATAGTTGTACTTTTTCACTACAGAATTTCTATCCAATTATTAAAAATTATTTCTATTTTTTTATCGACATTCTGTTTGGTGAGATTCACTTTCTTTTAGTTCTCGAGACATACCCTTCTTTAGCTTTTTGCACAGGTTTAAATAGCTTATTTAAAATCTTTGTCCAGTAAGTCCCATGTCAGGTCTTCCTCCGAGACGGTTTCTACTGTTGCTTCTCTACTCTACCCCCTCACCTCCCCCATTTTTATGGGCCATATTTTTTTTTTGTCTTTAGGTATGTCCCCTAATTTTTTTCTGTTGAGAATCAGACATTGAAAATAAGTAACGTGATAATTTCGAAAATCAGGTTTCCGTCTGACGCCCCCTTCCTTCCCAGTTTCTTTTCAGTGCTGCTGCTATTGGAGCTGCTGTTCGTTCGTTTTCTGACACTGCCTAACGATGGAAACACAGGCTTTCATTTCGTAAGGTTGTTGCACATCTGGAGAGCTGGGGATGGGAGAGCTGGGAATGAGAGCAGGGCAGCTTAAATGCCGCAGAGCTCACCAGTCTTACTGAGATCTAGCCAGTCACTCTCTAATAGATGCTCCTCAGATTACTTTATGCCTTTGGTTAATTTTCAGAGTCCTGAAGAAGTAACTTTTGCTCGTTCTCTCATTGCTTTCATGGAGAAGAGACTTCTATGCCTTTTTCATTAATGTGATTTAACTTTCTTTTAATACATGAAATATCTTAATTATGCCGCTTTTATGTAACCTCAGCCTGACCTAAGAGTTCTGTTTCTAAAGGAGTTTGACCCTGATTCTGGGTCCTTATTTACCCCTTGAAACTTATTTACCAGGGCTAATTTTTCACTGTCCAATAACATTGGTACACCTCCAAATTAAGTTGGAGTGAAATGTGTACTTATTGATGACACCTATGTATTAACCCCAGTTTTGTTTGTATGCAAAAGTTTTACAGTGAAAGGTTACTCCCAGTGAGGCTAAAACCAGCAGCATGAGTATAACCTAAACTTATTAGAAATGCAGAAACTCAGGCCCTAACATGATCTATTAAATCAGAAACTAGGGATGGGGTTCAGGTAACTGTTTTAACAAGAGCTTCAGATAACTTATGCTCATTAAAGTTTAAGAACCACTGTAAAAGAGGAAAGGGTATAATTTACCCCAGTTGACTATTCTAATCCACCTGGGTAGAACCTTCTTTTTTTCTCCACCAAGCTGAGTGGTCTTGGACGAGTTACTTATCTTCGCACGTGGGCTTTATATCAAACCTATAAAGTTATGGGGTTAATATGTAATCAAAGAAATGGGGGCGTTTTTCGTTTTTGTTTTTGTATACCAGTCTTGCTTGGACGTATCCTCTCTGCTCAATGGTTAAAAATCAAAAGCATGACTTTTATATCTCATGTCATTAAATAGATTTTATCTTTCATTTGGATCTTTAATCCATCCAGAAATCATTTTTAAATTTCGTATAAATGTATATATACATATTTCTCCTTAAATTGTTAGCTCCTTGCCCAAGTATCATTTATCATATACTAAGAGCTGAAGTATTTTTGGTTTGATTTCTAGATGCTGTGTTGTTTTGCTCATCAATATTTCTGTTCTGGTGCCAGTATTCCTGTGCCATATCGTTTGGATTAGAATAGTTTTTACAGACATTTAAGCATCTGAAAAGTAAGCCCATGTGATGGTCTTATCCAAAACATTCTCAGAAGTTATCAAATTTATCCTTCTATGTGAAACTTAAGCAATTTATCTAATTTCAAAAACAAGATCAGAATACATAAAACACCATTAAAATTCTGACTGGAGTTGCTTTAAATTTACGCTCTGATTTGAGAGGTGTTCATGATGTTCAGTCTTCCTGTTCAGGGTTATGACATGTCTTCATTTATTAAAGCCTTCTTTGATGTCTTCTGCAGAATGTTAATATCGAAGTATGTATTCTAGCCTTATGACTTCCTTGAAGAATTTGTTTTTAGTCATTTGCGGTTTCAGTAGTTGTCATGAATCGAATCTTTTACCATTTCACTTTCTAAATGGTTATTACTAGTATAAAGGAAGGCTGATAAGTTTCTGAAAGACGCACCTCACATAGTGACATATTTGTGTAGTTGTTTTTTAAAAAAATTAGTCTAAAGAGATTTTCTTTGAGTTAAGGCTTCTGAATTTTCCAGGTTTGAAATCCTATTATCTGCAAAAAGTGATATTGCTTTCGCCTCTCTTCCAGTATTTACACCATTCATTTGAATCTGTCTTACTGGATTAGCTAAAACTGCCAAAAAAAAAGATTGAATTTCAACGGGAGATAACCTGCATCCTGTGTCTAATTGTGGTGGACTGGATTTAGAATATGACAATTTAACGTTTTATAATGGTTTCTGGTATTATTTTTTAAAATCATTTTAGAAAATTTTAATTTTATCTGGTTTTTAATCAGAAATTTTATTTTAGTTAAAATCTTTTTAATCACATGATTTTCTTCTTGATTAGATCAAATTTTTTTCAGAATCTGATGATATGTTTATTCTTTACTCAAACTATTTATTAATATAATTAATTATGTTGTTAGATTCCCTAAAGTTGAATCATTCCAGCACGTGTAGAATAAAAGTTTTGTAGTGAGTATAGTAGGAGATATATTAAATAAAATTAAAACGTAAGTGAGGAGCTTAGGGAACGTATTTGCAATACAATACATACAAATTACATACTATATACTATATATATATTATGTATGTTATATATAATGTACAATATGTGATCTTTACGTACTAATAAAAGAATAGAAAATAGACAGACAAAGGATATGAGTAAGCAAAGTACAGATGAGAAATACTAATGATCAATAACTATGTAAAAATATACCCAATCTCACTAATAGTTTTAAAAGTATAAATTAAAATGAGACGTAGTTTTGCCTTTCAAAATGGCAATATCTAAAAAGGCTAATAACATCAAGTGTTACAGAGCATGTGAGAAAAAAATGGTGTTTCACACACCTGTAGTGGGATATGAATTAGTATGGCCTTTCAACACATAATTTCATATGTTAAAAATTTGAATACGTATTCATGATAATCCAGCAATCTTACTGCGAGAAATCTAAACAAAATCCACAGTGTGAATTTCTAGAGGTAAATATGTCAAGGTTTTTATTGCTGCATTGTGTGTAACAGTTAACGTAAGGCGATCTCTTAGGACATAGGGGCCAGTTCAGCAAGTGGTGGCGTAGGATGCAGTACCATGGGATGTGCAGAGTGGTTAACAGGAAATGGGGTAGCCCATTTCCTAGTGTGTACAGCAGAGTTCCCTTCTTAAATATAAATATAAATATGCACTGTTGCTTGTATGCATGTAGACTCTGAGGGCGTGTTTTAACACGCATGGGGCAGCCAGGATCAGACCAGGTTGTTACCTGCTCTAACAGGAGCTGGCCGTGGTGGATTCAGCAGAAGAGAAGAGACTGCAGAGCCCACGGGACCCTTGGGACAGCTGGAGAAATAAGCTCACTGCTTCCAGGAATTTTGCCCCGAACCATGTGCAAGAACTAGCCTGATGGCGACAGTGGGACCTTTGCTGCCACTCAGTCTTGGGATGCTGAAGTTTGCACGGCGACCAGGTTTGACCACAGTGCTGCTGCCCCGGGTCCCATGGCACTTTTGTTCCAGGGACCGGGCAGGCGAGCGCTGCTGCCCACAGGAGCCAGACGCCGCCACCAAAAGAGCATCTTCTTGGGTCCTCCTCGCTCAGGCTATGGGATCAGTTGGAGGAGCCAGGAAACATTTGGGACCCAGCTAACAGCCAGCTAACCCGAAGTCCTCTGGGTTCTGCCTGGGGCCATGGGGGGACCTCAAGGCTAGACATTCCCAGATGTACCAAAGGTGTTCAAAGGTGCTGAGAAGCCAGGATACAGGGCAGTGTTCAGCAGGGATGGCTTTCGCGCGAATTCAGACAGTGAGCATCCCCAGAGGGTAGAACACCGGCTGTTGTGGCTGGAATTTCGGGGTGGAATTCCAAGGAGTGTCAATCACCTGGGGGTGGAATTTACAACATGGAAGCATTTCTGGGTGGAGGAGGTGTGTGTGTGTGTGTGTGTATCGTATACGCATGTGTGTGAAACTTACACGTATATACACGTGGTATATGTGTATATGTGTGTGTCATGTATATGTTACTTACCTTATCTGTACTTTTCATTATTTTTCATATATGAATCTAGAAACAAACAAGAGGAGCTAATTGGGACCCTTTTAATTCTACAGTTTTTAAATTATGCTAGAATAAAAATTCATGAAATTATCACCCTAATATAATTTTTTTGATAATGCTAGATTTCATTTTTACACGATACAGTAACTTGGGGCCTTCGAGCCCACAACCTTGCATCTCAGCAGCAGGCCCCAGATGGATTTAAGTGGCTCTCCTCGGCCAGCGAGCTAACACGTGGCAGAGGAACCCCGTCCTGGGTCTCCAGGCACTCAACCTGGCTCTGGCATTCTGTGGTGATGGCAACTGAGACCAGCATTTGGACTTTGCCTCTTCAAGTTTTTCTAATCGCGAAAACCCCCAATGGCTTCTCATCACGCGAAGACAGAACCGTAGTTCCTCACGGGCCCCCCGTCCGGCCACCCTCTGACTTGGGTCGTGTACCGCATCGTCCCTGCCCCAGCCCCGCCGACCTTGTTCCTGGAGCTGCCAACCTCGTTGCCACCTGAGCATTTTGGCACTTTGTCCCTTCGCCTGGAACGCGCTCCCCTGCCCCCCAAGATCTCTGCATGATTCACTTCCTCGTTCCATTCCGCTTCATGCTTGGAAAAACCCACCTCCTTCCCTCCTTCTGCAGCCCCTCGTCTGCCTCATAGCAGGGGCACCTGCTGTCCCTCAGGATGCTAGTTCCATGAGGGAAGGGACCGCTGTGGTCTGACTACATGTGACCACCCAGAATTCAGATGTTGAAACCCCAGCGGCGATGGTGTTAGGAGGTGGGTTCTCTGGGAGGTGCTTAGGGTGAGTCCTCGTGCATGGGATCAGTGCTCTTAGGAAAGAGGCTGCAGAGGTCCCTGGACCTGTCCACTATGCAAGGACATGGTGAGGAGGTGCCTTCTATGAACAGCAAGTACTCGACCTTGTCGGCACCTCGGTCTTGGACTCCCAGCCTCCAGACTGTGAGAAATGCATTTCTGTCGTTTGTAAGACACACAGTCTGGCGTTTTGTTCCAGTGGCTGGCACGGACTAAGAGAGGGGCACTGCCCGAGTGACCACGTGCCGCGTACGCACCTTCTGTAAACAGGGGCTGAGGGGTAGATTCCGAGACCACCAGCTGGCTTGCAGTGTTGAATGCACCCCCTCCCTTGAGTTAACTTTGTGGCTGAATCCAACGTAATCACAACGTTGTAAGAGGGAGGTAGGAGGGTGGGAGCCAGAGAAGCTGTGACAATAGAAATGGACAAAAACTGGGTAAAGATGACGTGGAACATATATACAATGGAATATTATTGGGCCATAAAAAAGAACAAAATCTCACCATTTGCGACAACACGAGCGGATCTGGAGAATATCACGCTACATGAGATAAGTCAGACTGAGAAAGACAAATACTACATATGAGCTCACTTGTTCTACGTGGGATCTAATGAACAAAATAAATGCACAAAACAGAAACAGACTCATAGATCACAGAGAACGCACTGATGGTTGCCAGAGAAGAAGGCGGGGTGCGGGTTGGGGGTCCAGGTGGAAAAGGTGAAGGGATTAAGAAATACAAAGTGGTAATGCCAAAGTAATCATGGAGACTTGACGTCTACCTTAGAGAATGCAGTCAGTAACACTGTAACAACTATGCCTAGTGCCAGCCGGGTGCCAGATCATGGGGATTATTGCATACATTTTATAAATGTCTAACGACTATGTTGTACATCTATAACTAACATAAAACAACACCGAACGTCAACTGTCATGTTTAAAAATAATTAAATCGGGGAGGAAAAAGAAATACAGGGGATTATAATTCTTGGCCAAAGAAAACCAGACGCACTGCCTAGCGGAGGCTCGCGTCAGACTGAAGGACACACACGGACCGTGAGTCAAGGGACGGGAAAAGGTATTTCGTGAAAATGGAAACCGGACAGCAGGGGTGGCAATATTTACGTCAGACGAAACAGACATTGAAACGAAGGCGGCAAGAAACAAAACAAAACAAAACAAAAAGAGATTTCGTGACGACAAAGGGATCACTCCAAGAAGACAGAAAACCCTCGTTGACATGGATGCACCCAGCACAGGACGACCTAAACAAAGCCACAGTGACCGGCATACGGAAGAGAGTGACCATCGTGCGCTCGCAAGGCGAGACTTTACCGCTCCATTGCCATCAACGGACTGATCCTCCAGACAGAAAAGCAACTAGAAACACAGCAGTATTCAGTGACAAACAAGACCAGATAGACTTAATGGATATTCGTAGAGCATTCCACCCCAAGGCTGCAGAATATACAGTCTTATCAAACACACATGGAACATTTTCCAGAAAAGTCTAGGCGTTAGGCTGAAGACTGAAATCACATCAAGAGTCTTCTCCAATTACAACGGTATAACACTAGAAATCAATACAAGAAAAAGAAACAAACGCACACAAACAAATGGATGCTAGGAAGAAGCAGAGTCATGGAGGAGAGAAACTGTGACAGTAGAAGCAGCAGTCACAGGCGAGACGAGGCGGCCCTGCTGGCTTTGCGGACCGAGGAAGGGCCCAAAAGCCAAGCAATGCAGGTGGCTTCCCCAGGGACGCAGCCAACACCCTGATCTCAGTCCAGTGTGACTGACTGGTTTGCGGCTTCCGCCCTCCAAACCGAGATACTTTGTGTTGTTTTAAGTCACTGTTTGTGGTAATCTGTTAAGGCAGCAATGGGAAATTAGGGCAGTATGTACTAGGGATAAGTTCGCGTTACAGTGTTTTAGTCGAAGAAACATCATATTATTTAATTTCTAGTATGTACATCATCGGAAATATAAAATATCTCATGTTCGAGTCTAGAACTAAACTAGCAAGAATCGGGGCGATGGGGACATCTGTAGTATGAGTCATTCCTGGTCCTTTCCCTGTCGTGGCATTGCACAAGTATCCTTGAGGACCTAAGTGACTTAGAAATTTAACAGAAGGTCTCCTGACTGCGGTCTGTGATGAGAGCAGCTGACATGCCATCTAAACCCAAAGTCCAAGCTAACGCTTCCGGGTCTGGCGAATTTTTTCAGTGAAGAGCCTGATAGTAAACGTTCCAGACTTTGTGTTCTGTGTCCCCACTACGCTCAGCTCTTGCAGTATGACAGGTGCCACAGACAAAACGTAAACAAGTGGACGTGGCAACGTGCCAACAAAACTCCGTTCACAAAGGCAGGCTGCAGGCCGGACATAACCATTGGCCACAGTTTGCTGACTTTCCGTAGGCCACCCAAGGGTGGGCACACCCGCGGGTCACAGCCTCCATTCCTCTGTGACTAGCTGGGTGACTTGGATCTTTTATGCAGCCTCAAAAGTCACAGCTCTTAGGGGTAAGTCTTCAAGCCACCACAAGCCACCTTAATAGGTGACCACCAAATGGTATGTTACCTGGACTCCAGGTCTTCCCCGAGAATTCCCCGTCACCACCCAGCACCAGGGACCCCTGCGGTGTGTGGGTTGGTCCAGGGCCTGCTTCCTACCCCTTCCCGACACCTCTTCTGTAAGAATCCAGCTCTTTCCTCCAAGAGCCTCTTTTCCATTCGTAAGTGCAGGAAAATAACCTTCTCACTCAGCTTATCCTTCACTTCCGTATTATCTGCAGTCTGTGGGATCTGTGGTTAGACAAGTTTATTGCTCAGTAAACTGTAGGTGGTTTTCATCCTCTACGAATGCTCAAGTCCTTTTTGCTCAATTCTTTCGTTGCCTTAAAAAGGACCATGTTCAAGAACCTCGCAGATAGCACTGCAGTTGAACATCCACAGGGCGTGCCTGGTCATCGAAAACCGCAGTCCAGACTCTCAGGGCCAGAGCTGGGAGCCTGGGTGACCAGCATCCCCGGCATAACGGCCCATGAACGAGGTTTCCGCCTGTCTGCCCTTGACTCATGCTGCCGTTGACCTTTCCCTGGGCCTCTGCTCTCCTCTGCAGGTCGTCCGTCTGGCGTTAGGAGTCCCCGCAGTCACCGGTCCACACGATTGCGTTTGTAGATGTGAGCAAAGCTGAGCTGGGCAAGCTTATACCAAAAAAGCAAAGGGACTGTCCTGGTCCAAGCCACTCGCCTTTCCATGGCATCAGAACCAAACAAAGCAAGCTCTTGTAAATAGTAAATACACAGCTGTTCTTCGGCTCCCAGTTAACACTGAGCTGATAGGGAATCTCTAGCACTGGGACCAGTGTTTCCAATTGCTGTGTATTGGGCTTTAATTATAATAAAGTATTCAATGAATTTATCTTGCACAAAATGGTGCACTTAAATGACAATGTTAAGAATACTTTTATTCCACAAAGCTCATTATTTGAGAGAGATACATTTATGGCCTCAAAAGAAAAGTTTGAGTAAAGATTACGGAAATGGCAAAGTGTGCTATTTTCTTCCCTTTTTGTTCTCTAGCTATTCACCTGCCTCCCTCATCCGCCCACACTTACCGAAGAAGAGTCCCTGCCTGCTGACAGGCTAGCTCGGGGTTCAGGATCACCAGGAGGGAACGAAGGTATCTGGGAGTCACAGGTACACTTGTCATCAAAGTGTGTCTCTTGAACTCCCCGAGGGAGAATGCGCTGGGCCGAGGCCGGTATAAGCAGAGTGAATGGAAAAGCCACAGAGACTCGCGGTGGAGGAAAATTAATCTGCTGGCTGAGGAAACAAGCTCATAATTGCTTCTCCAAGTTTTCTACAATTTTTCAAAAAGAAGCAGTGCAAATATGTTAGCAGAAAAAGATTTTTCTCACATTATGTATGAGGCTCTGTTTCAGTTCATGTATCTGGAGAATTTGAGAACTCAGATGTTTGAAGGTAGGAATATAGACAAGCCAGTATTCTTATCCAGTCCTCCAGCACTAATTAAGTAGTTTTCCTCTGAAAGAATTAGAACAGTGTGAGAGTCATAATGACTGATTACGTTATGTCAGATAGGCCTTTAAATTAAGTAGAAAGATATTTGATGACAACAAATAAGCATTGATTGTCCTGTAAGAAACATCAGCAATAAGTCTCAAATTCATTTTTGTTAACTTAAGAAATCAATCATAGTTCCCTTCTTCCAGGAATCGAGAAACGTCCCTCTGCTGAATGAATTGCGCCGCCTGGTTTAATGCGTGTTGTACCAACAGGAACCGAGCAGAAAGCCGGAATTGGGAAAGTGGACTCTGGGTAAGAGTATTCGCTTCTCACAAAGCGCCTGCCTGGTCCCCAACTCAGGCGAGACACCACCCGAGGGATTGGACTAAAAGGCAAAATTATCCCTTGTCTCCAAGGGAATTCTTCTCCCTTTACACTTGCGTTCTATTTTCTTCGTGAAGCAGTTATGGGAAGCGAGGTAACCTTTTCCACCGTGTGTGAACGGCCCAGCTTCCTGAATGCTGCTGCTCAGGTGAGAGGCAGGGCCTGTGGGGTGGCGGGGTGTACGGAACAAGTGGGTCTCGGAGCGACCGGCTGCGCACGCACCTGTGCGAGAGGCCCTGGTCGCCCCAGCAGCGAAAGGGAGAAATAGTGGGTTCTTTGTTGCAGGGCCGGTACCTGTTGGATTTTAATGCTCCTTGAGAATAATAACTAAGGATGGGGAGGCTGATATTTAGTAATCAGAATCTCAATTTAAAACATAGCTCGGCTCTGTATATTTGCTAAGGGAGCATGTGGATGGGGAGAAGCAGCAACATGGAAAATGAGAGGAAGGAGGAAGAGAAAGCTTGAAGGCGAAGAATGGGAATTAAACATACAGGACGAGGAAAAGCCTGTCCCAGTGCGTCCAGACTGCCATGGCGTTTCTTCCTCACGGGCCTGGAGGCCGGAAGTGCTGGCACGTTTGGTGTCCTGTTCCGAGAGGGCTGACTTTTCCCTGTGCCCCCTGAGGACACGGCAGAAGGAGGGAGGAGCGGACGCTCTGGGGTGTCTTATTCAGGTCCCTCATCCCATTGGCGCGGGCACCGCCCCCACGTCCTCATGGCCTCCCAAGGGCCCTGCCTCCTGACAGCAGCATCCAGGGCTTGGGATTCAGGACATGCATTTTGGGGGGCACGTGCACTCAGTCTAGAGCAAGGCACAGAGGCGGTGGGGAGAAGGGGGAGGAAGGAAGCCACTAGGTGCGGACATGCCGGCGGCGGCAGCGGTGGGGAAGGGTCAGGAGACGGGGCTGTCGGCGGGGATTCCGCCGGCTCTGGCGTCCCCTGCGGCATGTTGACATCAACCGTGACTTCTGTGGGGAGCTGCCCCCCCCCCCCCCGGCGGCAAGGAGGTCCGGGCGCCCAGGTGGCGTTCTGGGTGCTGGGTGGCGGCGACCTCGGGGCTCACGTCCCCGGAGGCGAGAGACGAAGAACCAGGGGGACACGGTTTGTGTTCGTCATGAAATTCTGGAGTCTGTGTTTTACGTAAGGATTACTTTCCCGTCCTTGCACCCGCGGGCATGATCAAGGCTTTAAAGTTGTAGTTAGAAGTGTTAGAGAAGGTTAACTTTTTGGTAAAGATGAAAAGCCTTCTTTTATATGTGAAAGCAGCGGGAGGGTTTGCAGTTTGATAAGGGGTTTGCAGGGGTGGGTGGGGGGCGGGGTGGGGGGTGGATCAAATCCTTCGAGGACCCCAAGGGTCACATCTGGAAAGGCAGGCGTTTCATTGTCTTGGCCCCGTTTTTCTCTAAAATCAAACCCAGATGTCTTCTTCGTCCAGTTGAACCTCAGAAAGAATAGTTCTTGGTGCGACTTGGCAGGGAATTAAAAGCACCTTCAGGTCCCGACGTGAAGAGCGGGACTCGGTGCTTCCTTTCGGCACTGCTCTTATGGAAATGTCACGCTTCTCACCTTGCGAAGGGGCCACCCGCAGCACCGCCCCGCACTTGTGACGGAGGAGATGGCAGATGAGTTCAGCCAGATAAGGGGTTTCTTTCTCGGCTGTCAGCCAGGATCGTTTCTCTAGGTCGAATGTGCTTTGTGGTCGCGTGCTCTGGGTGTATCCCTCTGGGGCTGACTCGGACGGGGGTGACCGGTACCTCGGGGACCAGGATGGCCTCCCAGACCCAGCGTGGGGCCACCTACTGGCACCTCCAGGGGAAACGCCTGATGATTTCCTGTCCTGTAGAAATTCCTGCGATAAAAAAATACTGTTCGATAAAATCGTTTGGCGACAGATGTTCATCTTCCGTGAGAAGTGGGACTCCTTTGAACTATTAGGCATGTCCAATTTTCCCCAGTAAAATTCTGGAACTAGGCAGAGGTGATGACTGCTCGACATTGTGACTGTACTTAATGCCCCTGGATTGCATCGTTAAAATGGTCCGTTTTAGTCATCTGTATTTTACTGCAAAAAAGTTTTTAGTTGGTCGATTTTATTATGAAACAAGTTGCAGCAAAAATTAGGCATCGATGTAGTAATACCTTTGATTTTTAAATGCACGGAGGAATGACATGAAATTTTACCAGATTTGAAACAATTTGCTAGTAGGTTCATATTTTAGCGTGATTTGTTAATTTAAAAAAAAAAAATCATAGTGAAAACTAATTCCTAGCAGAACCGTAGCTTCTGAGCTCTTCTGACGCAAGAATGTGAAAGGTAGGAGGGAAAAAAAGGGACAAAAATTACCAAAAAAAAAAAAAAAAATCTAGAGGCGATCGTTATGCCAGGAACTAAAGTCGCTGGGCTCCTAGGAGAGAAATGGCACCGTTTGGCATCTAGTCACATTGTTTAGGAAGCTCTGCCTTCAGAGGGAACGCTACCTGGTGGGAAGAAACATCCTTCTAATCTCATCGGAGCCAGCTCCGCGCCTGGAGTTGGGAGCCAGCATCTCCTGCTTTCATGAGAGGCTCAGCTTCAAAGCCTGGAAGGTCTCGGAGAAGAAGCGAAGCCACTTACGATCATTTCTCTCCCTCTTCAAACTGAGCCGAGCGTGGAGACGCAGCTCTTCAGATCTCCAGACAAAACGAGGGCTTCTGGAAACCACAGGAGCTTACACGTGCGGCAAAATGATTCGCCTGATAGAATTAACAACTCATATTGATCCCCTACCATCCGAAGTATAAAATTCATTTTTATTTCGTTTTCTTTAAAACTTTGTAGAAGTGCCAAGACCATGCATGTGCTCAGTAGACTTCTCCTTTAAAGAAGGAGTTGACTTTATTACATAATAAGCAAAGCCTCGGTACACGCTCCCAAATTTGATTGATGGGCAGGCGATGAGGGAGGGAATCCTGAGATTAAGTCAATGATACTACATGTACCAGGATCTGAACACCCGACAAGCTCCTTAGACCAGAGGTCCCCAACCCCTGGGCCGTGGACAGGCGCTGGTCTGTGGCCTGTTAGGAACCGGGCTGCACAGCAGGAGGTGAGCAGGCGGCCAGGGAATGAAGCTCCATCTGTATGTGCAGCCGCTCCCCAGCACCAGCATCACCGCCTCAGCTCCGCCTCAGATCCTCAGGGATTAGATGCTCATAGGAGCAACAGTTCCTGGTGTCACAAAGGTAGGGGAGAGCTGCCTTAGACCAATAAGCACAAAGACAGCTCTTTCTAATGCTAAACCCAAGATGCTTCTGCTATTAAAGAATTGCTTCCTGTTTTCTGTCTAGAAAGACCACGGATAAAGCTATTCACATATTATCAGTTTATCTACTTAATGGCTGTTGACTATTCCCTGTTATCTTTAAGTTAATAACTACAAAAGCCCTCACATTTCCGTAAAGAGATCATTCCCAACATTTGGATCATGCTATAATCTTTTGTGAGGTGTTCTTGAAGGTACCCCATTACACAGGCAGAACAAAATGGAGCGAAGTTATTGCTGAGTCCCCAGGAGCCCTCTGAACTTGCAGAGTTAATTCGTACATCGAGGTCTGGATGGAATGTCATTTGGCGTGACTTGAGTCATCCACTGAGGACCCGGGTTGGTTCACTAACCCAGCCGACTGGCCCCGCGCCCCCCCCCCATTACCGACAGCACTCCTCTCTCACACCTCCACCTGGGGGGAAACGACGTGGTTATTGTCAGCGTCTTGTGTTTCCAGTCCCCTCTACCGTGCCCCGCTGAGGGACCGCGCCAGCGCCCACCCTATTTCAAGGCCCCTCCCTGTGGAGGACGGTCGTTCTTGAGGAGAACCGCACGACTCACCTTCGCCGGTAAAACTCACGTGTTCTGGACGAACACCTCGCAGCGAGCACCTGAGCCCCTCTTCCTAAGCCATGACGATGGAAGCAGAAGCCCTGGACGCCTCGGTCCTCGAGTCATTAGGACGGTCCGAGCCTACAGTGGACACTGTGAGCAAGAAATTAATGTCATCACTTAGCCACCGAGATTTTTTTTTAGGTTGTTCCTACTGCGTTTCCCAATCTACCCTGATATACTGATGACTTTGTCTCTTTGGATTCCGTGGGACAGTAATGACCATCAGTGACGTCCAAGTCCAGTCGGTATCGGTAACCATTCCTGACCTACTGATTCAGTTGAAGGAGGAGCTTGGGCTCAGGGATTCGCAGCTTAAGTTCAGACATGGAGATGGAGCAGGGAATCGTGAGGGAGACGGCAATGACGAGGCTTGGCAGGTATCTTCCTTGATGAGACAATACAGAAATTACAGACGTAGAATCGAGGGAGGCCCAGGGCATCCCAAGCGAAGTCTGATGTCGGGGAGCAGCTGGAAGGACTGAGATGTTTTAGGGCAGGAGCGCTCTTCTAGAACTCACGACAATTTAACGTAGGACCGAATTGCTTAGGGTCCTCCAGAGATACAGACTCTATAGGAAAGGCGCGTACACATGCATATGTTGATATTTCAGTATAATATTTGTTATGAGGAATGAGCTCACGTGCTGATGGAGGCCGGAAAGGTCCGTGATGTGCCGTACGCACACGGGGACTCACGGAGGCTGGTGGCACAGTTCCGGCCCAAGTCCGAAGGCCTGAGAACCGGGTGTGCTGCTGGTGTGTGGGCTTTCCAGCCTCAGGGCGGGAGACCCGTGTCTCATCTCAAACTACAGGGCAGAGGGGGGATAGAATTCTCTCTCCCTCCACCTTTTTGTCCTATTCAAGCCCTCGACTGATCGGGTGACGCCCACCCACCCTGCTTTACCCGGTCTGCCCATCGGGGCACTCGGCTTCTCCAGAAACACCCTCATGGACATGTTCAGAATAAGCACTAACTCACTAGCTGGGCTCCCCGCGACGGATCCAGGTGACATACGACATTAACCATGAGGACCATTTCTCCAGTCCACTCCCGAGGAGCTTGTGGGAGTGTGCGTTGTCATACACACTGCGACTCCTGAGAAGCCGCAGTGCACGCCCAGAGATGCCCACACATCACAGGGGTGCCGCTCAGCGAATCCCCACAACGCGCACACGCCACGTGAGCGGTACTCAGGAGAGACACGGTATCACCCGGATCTGGAAGGCCGTCTCGTGTGTCCTTCCTCCTACTCAAGGGGGATTATTGTCCTGACTTCTGAAACAGGGTACCTTCACCTGCTACGTCTGGCTCCTTTTGTTCAAGGCCGTGTTTGTGATATTCACCCACGTGTCCTGGTTCATTCATTATCATAGCTGCGGGGCCTTCTGTGTGTGGATGCATACTGTAATTTATTTCTCCACCCTACTGGGGATGGGCATCTGAGCAGTTTCCAATGTAGGGCTGTCTCAAATAGTGGTGCTATCAACATGTTGATACATGTCTTTTGAGGAACGTACATGTACAATCCTATTGGGTGCCTGTCTTGCTGTAGAATTGCTGGATCACGGAGTACATAGTATATTCAGTTTTAGCATTTTTCCCAAGACGTTTTCCAAATTCGATATCCTTCCGCCGGCAGTCTACCAAGGTCTCGCTCATCCCACACCCGTCCTGACCCTTGGTGGCTCTTGTCCTGCTCCCTTTGTCATTCTGGTAGCCGTGTGGCGATGGCTTATTATGGTTTGAGTTCTCATTTCCCTGTTGCCTCTCGGTCGTGTTTTCAGGGATTTATTTGCCCTGTGGCGTATCCTTTTTAGGTGCCTGCTCGAGTCTCTAGCTCCTTTGGCCATTGGGTCGTCCGTCTTTTGTCTTGTCGATTCGTAGATGTTCTTTATATATCTGCATACGAGTTCTTTTTCAGGTAGGCAGTTCGCAAACCTTACTCTCACTTCATGCATTCCCCTTTCGACATATGGATGGCGTCCTGATATACAAAGGATTTTAGTTTTAATGTGGTTCCAATTTATCATTTTGTTTTCTTGATGATTTGCATTTTATGGGGCCTGGTTAGAAATCTGCACCGACTTCATGGTCATGAATATGTTTTCCTCGATTTTCTTCTGAAAGATTTATTATTTCGCCATTTGCATTTAGATCCGCACTCCATCTGTAATTGATTTTTGTGTTTTGTGCGATGTAGGGCTCGAGAATCATTTTTTCCATATGGATATCCAGTTGGCCCAGCGAAATCAATCTAAAAGTTTTCTTTTTGTCCTGCCAAGCTGTGTCACTGTCGGTTACATATCAGGTGACTGCGTAAGTGTGGGACTGGAGTCCAGGCTTCCTATTCTAACGCATGGATCTATCCACCTAACTATGCACAGTATAACTGTCGTGGTTTTATAATGACACGCACTGCATTTAACACAATTCTTAACACAAATCCACAGGAAAAGCAGCGGTTCAAATGATACGGATCATATTTCGGAAGCTCTTAGCATATATGCTCAAACGCCCTCGAAAGATTACACATCTCCTTACAGTGTGCGTAATTATTATTTTACTTGTTTGCCCTCAGTTTTGACAGTTTTTTATTCCAGCATTTTAAAATTTTGCACCCAAGGCACCCATCGCCAGTGATGGTGACAACCGTCGTTTACTCCTTCAGACGCCAGGCCCTGTGTTAGCGATTCTCTCACCGGATCTGGGTTTTGTGTTGTGCCCTCCCCATGCCGGGATGCTGACCAGCCTCCGGATGGTCCCCAGGCTTGTTCAAAGCCACCGAGGCACCAAGTGTCAGGGACTCACTTCCAGGCTCTGTCTGCCCCTCCCAGCGCCTCTCTCCCCCACACTGCCCTGTTGTGTTCATTTGCAGTTACTTAATCATAAAGCAGGTGACACTCTTTCTCATCGTGGGCCGAGGTGTCCCAATTCCTCCTGTTGTTCTGCCTGATTCCTGTGCCCTGACAGGGGGCGTGACAGTTCACGAGGCCTCTTGCAGGCCGGAGCCCTGCATGTCTACCCTCCCACCCTCCCGCCGGGAAGACGACCAGGACGATGCCCTCTGCACCGGCACCCGTCCCCCAGGGGCCAGTGGTCTAGCGGTCCTGGGTAAGCACAGATTCAGAAAATTTGCTGGTGATTTAACTGCCGTTCCTTACGGGCAGGTGAAGAGAAAGTGTGGGTAGCCAGTTGGCAGGGGAAATTGGGAACATTCTAGAGGCAGCTGTCGGATGAGCATGGGGTTGCAAAGGTTTCTCGGAGGCGGGGCTTGAGGCCAGTGGCAGTTGACCCCGGTGGGAGTTGTCACGGACAGCATCCACGTGGGGAGGGCCACCAGACCCACCTTCAAGGATCTCCAGGTAACACACACGGGGCACTCACAAGGCTCTCCCTGTCACTCCCCTCCACGCTGACATTTGAGCTCTTTGCCAATGTTCTAAAAAGGATTTTGGCACAAGGAGGCCCCAGCTCCTTCCGCGGCCTCTGACATATGCGCCTCATTTTGAGCCGAGCGGGCGAGGGACGGGGAAGGCTGGCAGCAGGCAGACTGAGATCGGGGCGTTGTGCCCCGGTTCGCCAGCTGCTTTGTTATGTAATTATCATGTATTTTGTATATTTTCTTCAGCAAAACTAATGTCACTTGTAGCAGAGGAGTGTGATAAGTAGCTAAAAATACAGAAAGCATGGTGTCTAGCTCTGGGAAGAACAGTATTTGGAAGTAACCCCTGTTCCTGGAGTAGACTCTGAGGGCCGGTTACTTTATGTGAGCGGCGGAGGGTGGGCTGAGAATGCATTTGTCAACGCGTCAATCCGTCAATCCCTGAGCTCCTCCGGCCTGGGAGGCGCCGGTGGGGGTGGGGGACGGTCAAGGTGCCTGGGGCTCTTCTCGTCGTCGCCAGGGAAGCTTGGCCTCCACGCTCCGAACACCTTACGCGCGCTTCTGTGGACGAGCGGGACCGAAGCCGCAGACTGCCCGGAAGGCCTGGAGTCCCGCAGCCTCGTGTCCTGCGGGCGGTCCTCGGGCTCCAAGAGTCCTGCTGCGCCCTGCACTGTCACACCGCAGGGGCGGGCCCGGGCCCCGGCGCAGCTGGGCTCTCGCTCCCTGCCTTAGGGTCCCGTGTCCCCCACGATCAGATGGTCCTCCAGGCGAGCAGAAAGGGGAAAACGAAGCGTGAGACCAAATGGCTCATCCGGGCTTGACTGTCGGGGCGTAAAATCCTGCCGCCGGCCCAGGGTGTGGCCCCTGCTCCCCCGGACACAGCTTCCAACCCCAAAGGAAATGACACTCAAGCCCGGCTCCTTTCTGACCCTCGCACCCCGAGGAGGCCGGCGCTATTTCCATTTACAGATGTGGAAACTGAGGCTCAGCCAGGCGAGCCCTCTCCTGGGGATGGCCCGAACAGTAAACACTGAAGGTAAGGTTCACTCCAGGTCTGTTTTGCTCTAATATGAAGTCACGTTGGGTCTCAAATATCATACCCGTCCTTGGGACCAAGATTTTGATTCATCCCGTAGACACTCTGTGGCTTGCTCCTCCAGGGGCAGTAAGGTCCTGGGCCGGGCGCCCAGCACACTGGCCCTTCACATTTCCCCTTTTTAACAGACCTTTAAACCTATTTTAAAGGGTTGGTTTATCAACCATCAAATTTGGGCAGTCTCGAAGTTTCTAATCGCACCTAAACGTTTCTGGCAGACCGGGGAGTTCTGACGCGAGTCGTTTTATCCCCGAACTTTCTGGTCATAGAGCAATGGGCCGTCTGGCCTCATGCCGAGACGTGGCAGGGGATCCGTTCGGAACGAACGGGAAGAGCCCCTCCGCACATTCGCGTGGCAGATGCGAACGCCAGCTCGGGGCCAGCGATCGATAACCCCAGGCGCTTTCCGTTCGCAGCTCGGCCCAGATCTGAGACTCAGACTCACACCTGCCGGATCCATGGGCGAACGCTCCCGATGTTGTCCAAGTCCAGTGTCTGAGAAGGCTGCTTCCCCACAGCGTGGCTGCACATGGGTTATTGATGGGCTTCTTATCATTGAAGTGCATCCGAAGCCAAACACTTCCTTGGAATTTCGAGGCCAACAGGTCGGCACTCCCTCCAATATATGGAGAGAGGAAGGTACACCGAGAAAAGGGTGCTCTGTGTCCCAGTCACATGGACCGCCCTCGATCCAGGGTGGCAGGGACTCGCCTGCATGCGAAAATTAAGATGCGAAGCCCTCGAGGGTTTTTGTAGCAAACTTCCCAGTTAATGCCTCCCACCCACCAGGAGTACCATCAAACGGAAGTAGCTACGCTTTGTAGAAAGTAGATATGAAGCCAGAGATTCTAAGTTACTAGCCTGTGGCCACGCAGATCGATGCTAGAAGCCGAGAATAGAAACCAGTCTTCTGACCTCCAGCCTGAGACTATCCATCATCCCTGTCTCCCCGAGACTAAAATATACCCTTCTCTCTAAACACAAGTACAACCAGCAGACCCAATGAAACGGAGTGTCGTTATTGTGGTTGTCATAGCAACCTGATTTAGAATTCAAAGTATAAACTTTGATTTTGTGTGTTTGGGGAAGGTGAGGTACTGGGGGGATAGTGGTAACCACCCCGCTCCGAATAAATAAAGTTTAATGTTTCTATGACTCGAATCTGAATGCTAGTACAAGAAGTTGCAGTGACTCGAGTTTCGGAACTTCCAGAAGGGTAAAAAGAATCTCGTTTCACAGATTCTTTGCTGTTTTTCTTTTCTAACAAAATGAGAGCTCTATTTTAATTCTGTAGTTATCCTTACAGCATTTACGGTTCTTTAGAAACCTAATGATTTAATATGTAATTAGTATATTTTATAGGATTTCAAATAAATTATAGCCAGGATGTAATTCTATGTTATCATAATGCATAGGCGAATATTCTTTATTTTGTTTCCAGGGTTATGTGATATGATGACTTTGAAAAAGAAGGCTGTTCTCCAAAAGCAGTCCCTAATGAAAATGCTTTAACGGCGAGAGGCTGTAATCACACGCAGCAGGAACTCCAGTAATCGCTCGGTATCTACTTCCCTGCTCTCCTTCGTAATAAGAACCCCAGTTTCCCTAATCTCTTTGCCATCGAGCTGAAGGACCGCTCGCCCACGTCCATCAAAGCTAAATGTGGCCATGCATTCTGGCCAAGGAAGTAAAAGTTGGAGCGTTTTGTATACCTCCCAGGAAGGGCCTCTGAAAGGAGGAGGATCGCCTTCCTCCTCGGACCACGGCTGTGATGGCTGGAGCTCTGGCATTCACCTCGGACTCTGAGGTCGTGGGGCATGTGCTGGGGGTAGCAGAGATGTGGGCTGGACCAATGCAGGGGCCTGGGCCCATGTGCGCCCTCACCGCCTGCCTCTGCACGGCTCTTCACCTTCCTGTGATGCACTGCGGCTCTGGTGTTCAGCACGGCGTAGGGACCTGCTCCCAAGGGAGACAACACTGCATTATCATCACTGATCGGCTTGTTCTGCTAAAACCTGGTCTTTCGGAGCTGAGGGAGGAAAACAATCCATCTGGTCCTTTTCACGCCTTGCTCCTCCCCGTGCACATCCCAGACGGTCCCCTGCCTGCTGGGAGCCGACCTCGGCAAGCCGGCTCCTGGCGTGGCGAAGCAGAGTTTGCGCCGTCTCTGCGGAAAGCAGACAGCCTTGGATGGCGAAGGCACATTGCTCGTGAGCTGGCAGTCCACGAAGTGTGGGGACAGCCAGTTCCTTCCTGGGGGTGCCCCTGAGGGTGCCCCCTCCAGCCGGTGAAGCAAACTCATTTTTCCTCCCCAGCACCTCGAAACAATTAATCTGTGATCGTTACTGACCCGGCGTCTAGAACAGCCACAGACGGGTTGCTGAGTGCGCGTGGGCCACACGGGCCTGCCGCGCTTCTCGTCTGCTCGGCAGTCACACAGCACCCCCTGCACCCCGGAACAGGGCTCGCCGACCGTATGTTACCTGGTTGTGGCCCCTTGCCTTTAGGGGCTGACAGTTCTGGAAAAACACAGATGGTTACCTTTATTTATTAGATATAAGTTACAAAAAACCCTAAATTTCTTGAGTAGCGTTGCCAGGGAGACTGTCTTTCATCCCCTGGAGCAAGAGAGAGAAACTGAGGCCCCGGTTGTGACCTGACCTCGGGACGGCATGAAGCGTCTGCCCGGGAGTGGACAGTTATGATCGACCTCCCCAGACGCTCCTTGAGTCAAGACCTCGCAGGGCGGATTCGTGGCCGTGGTGCGGACGGACGCTCCACTGCCCGCCACGCCTGGATGTTCGGCTCCGGAGCAACTCACAGTGTGATTTTCACTCTCAACACAGTTTACCGTTAAAGGTGGGCGAGTAGCTCCCTAGTCGCTTTTTGGCACAAGCAAGCAGCACATAGGCAAATATTTGCATTTCTTTTGAAATTGAAAATTTTCTGTTATTTCAGGACAAAAAAAATATTTTATCAGTAATGCTACCTAAATATATGACCACTGCCTATTAAGGGTGGAAAATTTTCAAAGGGCCAACTTCTGCTTCCATTGTTTAATGTTAAACAGGGTGCAGTTCTAGGAGATATTCTGTGCAAAGATATGCTAATGTTAAGGGTGTAGTGATCCTGTGTAAAGATGCGCTAATGGCCAGGCTCTGCTTCTGTAAACCTGCTTGCTTGCTGGAGGGGGTTTTGGGGCTCTTTAAGCTATCCCTTCTGGAGGCTCGGGCTGATTCTCTGGTGGGGAGAGCCAGTTGCCGGAAGGCTAATAAAGGCTCATAACTCATCTCAATTGGCTCCGTGGGTCTTAAATTTGATCGCACCACAACATGCCCATATTTAAATATGCATTCATACGCAGTGCTCTAGATGTTGACATTTCAAATGGTAAAATGCGCATTTACGTATGAAGTTATGTTACAAATAAAAATACCGATCTTATTTGTTTATATTAATTTTATTGATACTAAACCATGAACTAAAAAGCTCAGCCTCTACCAATTTAAATAGCAAGGGGTCGTTCCAATTCGGCAGTCCTGCTGTATGATTTTTTAATCTGAGAGATTCTTTCTAATCTTTCAACTTTATCCCAATTGTGGTTTAAGGGTGTTATGGGGGGAGATTAATACCTCCCAGGAAAGATTTAATCGAACCTCTCCTCTCTTATGCGTTGTTTTTCACGACTTAGCAAGTGCGATGCAGGTCCCCTTCCGGAGCGTTTGCTCCTACAATGAGAAGGCCAGTTATTTGTTGCAGGTCCCGAATCCCCAGAAACGCTGCCCGACCGCACATTCTCCCTGCTCTCTGTGTCGTGATCCCAGTGCACAGAAGACCAGATGCGCCCTGGGGACCCCACTCGCACGTCACTCTGTATGTGTTTGGTTGTTTTTGCCGACTTACGACTGTTCAGAGGAAAAAGGGATCTGGCTTCTGTAGAAGGCGGGTTATAACGTGGGCAGCGTCCCACTGGGAGGGAGGCCTTCTGCATCAGTCTCGAAGACAAGGCCAAAGGCTCAGTGACCAGGCCAAGCTCACGAGGACAGCAGAAGGAACTAAGAGGGGCACAGAGGGAGCCTGAGAGTTGCGATGCACGCGGCACTGGAGGCAGCAGGACCCTCGAGAAGGTCTGTGGCGTCCCAGGAGGGAGGACAGAACAATATTAAAAAAAAAATGCTCTGGTCCAGCCTGTGCCCGATGAGCGTGCGTTGGGCACACTTCGATAGTCAGTGAAGCTTGTGTTGCTCCTACTTTGTGCTATCATTGGACTGGACTGCTTCTGATGAGCGCATCTGCTTTCATGAAAGTGTGCTTTATTTTCTTCATCCAGGGGATTGTGAGCTCCCTGACAGATGAGCAGGAGAAATCGAACTAGCAGTTTATTCGTTCAGAGATTCCGTGCAGTTTTATATCTGTGTATTTGACTTCTGAGTGATTTCCATGAATAGCCAATCATTTTGCATCACCTTGGGTAACTAATACAGTATTTTGATGCTTTATAAAGATTTGTGAAATGTATCAAATTTTGTATAGAAGAAAAGCGTCGGTTCGTATATAGCCTCCTCTCACTTGAGAAATGCCTTCTGTTGGCTTGGGCTGTTCAGGTGATGGTTATCCAAAATATAAAGCTGCATTTTTGAGCTCTGAGGCTCACCTGCCTGGGTTCCAATCCACACATTAGAATTCATTAGCCATGTGACTTTGGGAAGCTTACATACTCTCTCTGGGCTCTAATTTCTTCTTCTAAAAAAGGGAGATAATTATTGACGTATATCATACAGTAAAGATGAGGCATTGAACAGTTGCTAATGGCAATCTGCTACCTTGTAGATATGTTTGGGGGCAAAGCCCAACACTTGGGACTACAGGAAGGCTAGGGAAGAAGAAAAGGTCTTTGCCTTGGGGGAGCCGAAGACTTAGTGTGACAATAAGAAAAGATATTTGCAAACATCATGAGGAAAGATGCATCTGGGTATACAATGACGGCTATATGGCTGTACTAGGTATTATTAGTAATAGCTTTTGGAGAATAGACAATTTCAGATTTAAACTCTTAATGTGCGTTATACACACCCACAATATCCAAATTCAAAATGTTCCACAAACTGTTCTATTCATAACTCATGTAGCTGCAAAAATGACCTAACATCTTTTTTTTTTTTGGTGAAATCAACACGAACTGATATGAGACTATTCATCATCTTTATTATCCCATACCATGACTATTTCTAGATTTCTCTGCAGAAATATTAGCACATTTGGTTCTGGGCGCCGCCCTCCACTGGCGATGTGCATCAGTTATCTTATTGCTATGCGACGAGCATCCCCAAAACTTATGACTTAAAACAACAATCACCATCTATAGTCACTCGCGACTCTGAGTCGATGGGCTCCGCCGGGCGGTTCTTCTCCTCCACCTGGTGTCAGCTGTGGGCTGTCACTCTCCGGCGGCTCCCCTGGCCGGGGCCTTCCGACGTGGCTCACTCGCTCAGCCGGCGGCGGGGGCCGAGCTGGGCCTTCAGCTGAGCTCGCTCACGTCTCGTCCACAGCCTTTGCCATGCGACTCATCTGGGCTTCCTCAGCCATGGCGTTTGGATTCGGAAGGGGCAGACTCCAAGAAGAGCGGAGAGAAGCTGCAGGTTTCCTAAGGCACAGGCTCAAGGTTTACAGTGTCACTTACGCTTTTAGTGGCTAAAAAAAAGTCACATGCCAGCCCAGATTCAAGGGCAAGGGAAACCGGCTACCTCTCGGTGGGAGAAGGAGCAAGGAATTTGCGGCCCAGGACAGGCCGTTCCGTATCTATGGTGAAGGCCCACGTGGCCTTCGTAGAGCATAATGCGCCTCCAGCCCCAGGAGCTCCGGGTTAGGGGTGGTCACCCCACTGTGTGCTTTCAGTCCAGCCTGGTGGAGGCCGATGTGGACACACACCAGCAGCATGACCGACACCCTCCAATGTTCTTTCTAGAAGAATGTCATACACATGCTTCCTTTCACACACGTTTAGGTTAATATCCAAAAATGTCTTAGTATAAATTTAAATAATCGTAAGACTGTAATTTCAAAAGTCCTGTTAAATGTTGAAAATGTACAGTAAAGCCTTCATATTTTTTCTTTTAAATATATGTAATTAACCTAAATTCTAAGGTGGTTGGATATCCACCACTAACTATTTTTAAACTACAGTCTTCTCTTACAGAAGAGGTTTGATATCATTTTTTTGCTCATGAAATTTCCATTTCCATTATACTTTTCTACCATGTAAATATAGATATATATTTAAATTTGATTTTCTAAAATATCACATGATATCTTAAATACTCTGGTCTACATTTTGAATAATTATTCTGGATTTAGTTATCATTACAATAATTACTGTTGGATAATGGAACAAAAATGAAAATGTCTCACAAATTTTGAAAATTATAAGAAAGAACATAACACTTAATTGAAAAAAATGCATCTTAGTGAGATGGGTAATTTCTTTTTCCTTTCCTTCTTATTTTCTTTTAGTTATATGTTCTCTGCACGAATATTGCTTATCACTAAAATGAAAAGGGACTCAATATCAATTTCATTCCTATTTTTCAGTTTTTTAAGTCCAAGTGCTTTGAAAATTCATCTACATAAATAGGTGGCAATAGAAGAAAATTGTTGTAACTATGTCATTCAATTCTTTGAGCTCTTCTAAGCGACACTTCAGAAATCATACTATAATCTATCATTAAAAATTACTTTTAATGTTCTCTCAGATGCCACTGCAATTATTTGTCTTTTGATTTGGTTGAAAACAAATCAACAAAACTAGAAACTAATCTGACTTATTATAGAGTCATAGTGTGGACATCTCCCCCGACCCGTACCCATTTTTCCGTGTGCTTCTTGCGGACGGAAGCACGTGACTTCCACTCAGACCTCATGGAGACAGGCGGTTCACGGCCAGACCTGGCTATGAAGCTGAGCTGGAAAATACTGGCCTAAATTGGGCAAACACCTACCCAAAGCATCTCTATACCGTGGAAGAAAAAAGCACCATTTTGGATTCATGGCTAGCTTTCTCTGCCACAATCACCTTGTAGAGTTGTAAATTTTAAAAGTCATTTTCCATGTATTTAAAAATCCTGGACTTTATTTTATATTAATGTTGTGTTATTTCTATTCCAGAATTTAAGGGAAGACTAAGGAATGGTGACAGGTATGCTTTTGTTCAATAAAAGGCTTGTCCCCAAAGGGCTAAAGGAGTGATGGCTCCCCTGGGTGAGTGGAAGTTGCAAGAAGGAATTTCGGGGAGAGAGGTGAAGAGCGTGGCCCCTGAGTCCGTGAGTCGTCGCCCTACCCCAGGAAGACCAGCCCGGTTCTCACCGGATGCTCGGAGCCCCGCTGGGAGAAAGTCTCTCAGGAGGGAGGAGAACAGAATCAGTTAGGGCAACTTATTTCCTTTTGGAAAATCCTTAACAGACTTACATTTTAAAAATTATAGGTCATTAAATTAAATTTTTTATGCTGGTAGACATATAAAATGGGACTTCACGTCTGGCATCTAGTAGAAGAATAATGAATATTTCCAAATGAATGAATGAGATAATTGGAAATTATCTAGATTCTGTTCTGGGGACTAAGTTTACGAGGTCATCGGGTTTAATATTTTTATGGCGTCTGAGACAAGGAGTGTGCAACTTGTGTGATACTGCGCTTGTCCTCGACCCTGAACCACGAGTATAGACGGAGACTCTGCAAGTGGGTCCAGTAATTAGGTGGATTCTCATCTGCAGGTGTTATGTAACAATGCTTTGAGAACTAGCATACCAATTATTTGTATAGAAAGATGGAGTCAGACAGTTAATAATTCAATGCCGTATGTAGACATTACCCCTTGAATTCTGAAATAGAAATAGCACAACATCGCTATAAAAGAAAGACCAGTATTTTACATACATGGAAAATGACTTTTAAAACTTACTACTCCATAAGATGATTGTGGCAGAGAAAGCTAGCCACGAATCCAAAAGGGTGCTTTTTTCTTCCACGGTTTAGAGATGCTTTGGGTAGGTGGTTGTCCCATTTAGGGCAGTATTTTGCAGCTCAGCTTTAGAGCCAGGTCTGGCCGTGAACCAGGGGTCTCCAACGAGATAAGAGTGGAAGTGACCCACCTTGCTTCTTCATAGGGGATTTAAGAGGCAGATAAGCCTTCTCCGCTGTCCTTCCTGCTTTTTGGCTGATTAGAAACAATACTCTGAGGGGTCAATTAATGGTAACCCACGGTGGCGCCCCGCCACAGGACAGACGGTGTTAGGGTCTCGGAGTCACAGTGAGAGGAAAACAGCCTGCTGACTAGGAATTTCTCACTGGACGGCTGTGCGAACAAGAAAAACAATTTCATTATAATAAACAGCCAACACTGGATTTGTTTGTTAGAGCAGCTAGCGTTGTCTTAATAAAACAGAGCTACGGACTGAAAATATGCAGAGATCCAAAACCACTTAAATCAATGAATGCACGCTAGGTTCATATTTAAGGGAGTAAATATCGAGTGTTCCTATTTCAGGAAACCCGAGGATATTTGTGCCTCAGTTTCTCCTGCGGACTTCATGAGATTCGGACGTGCCTTTCGTGCCCCCGTGACCTCACTCACAGGTGCTGACTTCCCAGACACCCGCCATCGCAAACGCCCGCACCTGGCACGAGTAATCTATAGGTTTATATCGCACGACGAGTCGTTCTTTGGGAAAAGCCAGCACGCCGCCGTGCATCCAAAGGAGGAAAGAAGCCCAGTGAAGCGCGGCACGTCATATCATCTAAAAGACGGGGAGTGAGCAGCAGAGTCAGGCCGACGGCACCGACTGGGGGCACCACCCTGGCCGTGGCAGCCGTTCACCCCACGTGGGTCACGCCGCCCCGGGCACGTGCGTCCACGAGGCTGGAGCTCGCCGCCCACCCGTCTTCACTCGGCCTTTCTTCCCCAAGGCCAAGGTTGCTGATGCTCTTACAGGCACACTGACGGCCTTCGGGTCAGAGTCCGCTGCTCACGGCGGGGGGCGGGGGGCAACAGCTTCCCCCACAATTTATGCAGATGACTTCAAATATGTGCATTTTAATGCTGATTTTTTTTTTTTAAAAAAGAGGGACCTGTTGAAGTCTTCATATTTTTAATTGGGGTAAAAAAGAGTGGAGTAGAGCATAGAATAACAACGGTCTATCACATTCCCTCTAAAGCTTCCTTATGTAAAACAGGAGACAGGCCTCCTTAGAGAAGACATCCCACTCCAAACTTACAGATCTGCAGCTAGCCAGACGTAAGTTTTGCTTCGTCTCCGAGGAAGTCAGCTTCCCCACCACCTCCTGAGAGAACGCACACTGCCCATGTGACCGCTCTGGGGCGCCCCGGTCCTGCAGACTGGGATTCTCCCCAAGGCAAGAGCATTAAGAAGGGTCGTAAGGTGATGAGTACAGTCAAAGCCACAGAGCAGCGATGTCTTTGCGTCAGCCCGAACTTGTGTGCGATCCAGATGTTCTGCTTACGCACCGCCAGCCCTTCCTTCTCAGCTTCGCTAAACGTGAACTGGCAAAATCTCTCGTCCAGACCGACCCGCTGCTCCGGAGGCTCAACATCGTTTCACCCTCCTCACGTGAATGACCAGCTAAACAAAGTGTGACATAATCTCAGTTTTCACTACGTTTGGCTGCAGGAGCAACCCTAAAATCTCGGGTTTGTTTCTCACCCACATTGGATGTCGTCTGCGGGTCGGCTTCATGTATCTCCATTCGAGGACCAATGGGAGAGGAGCGGCCGCCGCCGGGGACATGCCCTGGGCACAGGACAAGAGAGATGCCCTCCTCCCCGAAGGAAGAGGGAGCTGCTCAGACCTAGCCTCCGGCCTGCAGTTTGCCTGTCAGCCAAACAAGTCCCAAGTGTGAGTGGGGGAGGGGGAAGAAATCCTCTCACCTAGGAAGGAGCCGGTAGTTGACAGTAATAACACAAGCCACCCCACCGTCCTCTCTCGGTCGCAAACACTCCCTTACCCCGCTCCGCAAGCAGCGCACGTCATCCTCTTGCGGACGACGATCTGCCCCACACCCCCTTCCACCCGAGTCCAGGATCCTTGGTCAGCATCTGTCCGTCGGGTCAGCACCTGAAACTCCTTGATCTGGTGTCCTCTGAACAACAACGACAAACCACGGAGAAGTTATCTTCGGAGGAAAATGGCACAATACGCGCTCCTGTATGTGAAGGTGGAGAGTGGGAGGTGAACCTGGCCCCGTGGGTCCCGCTAATGAACTTGCCACGTCTCCCCGCCCCGCCCCGTAGGGTGCTCTGTCCCTTTAATCCTTTACCAGACTCGCCGATGCGCTGCGTTGGGACGTCAATATGGCTCTTCTCGGTGCTGGTGAAATGCAGATGGCTTCTTCAGCAAGGGACCCCACTGCGTTTTAAAGCCCCTTAGTTTGACTTTGGGGTGTTTCTCCCGTTCCCGGGCTGGTACTGACATTTTCTTGCTAATGTTACGACTGACAGAGAAGCCCACACATGGGCATATGCTTGGCAGAGACACTGAATTATGTAACCTTAAACGTCCAAGGGGGAGAAGCTCGTGATCGTTTCCAGGCAGTGATTACGGCTTTTGCCTTTCGTTTTAATAAGTTTCAGCCTCAGAGGGAGAGCTGATAATGCCCCGGTGTGCCTCCCTTTCCCATTTTGTATAAAGATTGAGAAGCGGCCCTGTCCCTGATCCCCAGAGGAGGCTAGAAAACAGGGGGGCATGGAATCCAGTGCAGGGGATGGAAGACCGAAAGCTGTCCTCACAGCCCGGGCGGGTCCAGACCCCGATCAGGACCGGCAGAAAGGACGAGACTGGCGTTCACGCGCAGGGCCGGAAAGGGGTCAGACGCACTCACCCCCCCCCCCCTCCTCTCCCGTTCCTGACACCTCCTCGCTCTCTTTGCGTGCCCCCGGCAGGCGACCGTGAGAAGGCCCGTATGTCATTTCAGAACCCAAATAATAGGGAAAGCCCGGGCTCAGCTCCATGGGAGTGCACGTAGAACTTTACTCTGCCGCATCGAAAAGAGCGGAGAGCCCACAGAATGTGGGAGTCCAGAAGGAGCCCTTCGCTCGGCCTGCTCCCGGTGTCTGAAGCGTCATAAACCCGGACGCTAGCAGAAAGACGACTCGACACGAGACCGATTTCATCCGTAAACACGAAACGAGCTCTGAAGTCCGTGCTTCCTAATTCGACTCAGAGGACCCGGCCGGGGGGGGGGGGGGGTCGGGGCGCCTGGGGAATCGCTGGGATCTGCTTCCGCCGCGTCTCTCCTCCTTCCCGGACGCCTGGCCGTTTCTCCTGCGACGGCCGCTTCTGCCCCACCCCCACCCGTGCTGCCCTCATCATGCCGGAGGCGCCAGGTCCCTCCGGACAAGTGAGTCTCACATTCCCCAGAGGAGCGAATCCTCTCAGAGCCGATCACTGTCCCCTGCAGCAATCAGAGCGGGAGCGACGTGAGCGTCTCGAGTTAAGACGACTCGGTGGCGTCCGACGCCTGCCTCCGTGAAATCAGCTCTCGAGCATTGCCCATTCTTCTGCCCAGACACCCTCTAACTTGGGCTGCTTCCCGTCTTACACTTCGCAGGCCACGCTTCCGCCGCTCCTTGCTTTTTGTACGGTCTTTGTACAGCCCGTGAGGCCAGAAATAGTGACATGCTCGTGCAGCCTTCGTGTCAAATACCTTCCTGCCCTTGCAACGTTTGCATTTTAAAGAGGACCGCAGGAGGGCAAGGAGCGGGGTTCCACTGGTGGAGCCGGAGACTCGCACTCAAGAGGAGGCGGGAGCCTGAAGTCGGGGCCCTTCCCAGGGAGCCGTGACGTCAAGGCTGACTTCTTAGACTCTAGACAGCATGCATCCAGCCACTCAGGCATCGAGGAACAGGTATTATCTATCGCGTACGCAAGATGGCTTTGGCACTGTTTTTAGGACAAAATGGACGAAAAGCCCTGACTCGACAGAGCTCGCGTTTCAGAGACTATTATTTGAGTTGTAAGAGTGAAATGTATGGTTTGTTGTAAGGTGGTAGACGCTGGAGCTCAGCGAGGGGAACTAAGCGTCCGGGGAGAGGGGGCGAAGTTTTAAGCAAAGACGTCAGGTGGGCGTCAGGTGGGTGAAGACTTGAAGACGAGCCGATGTTCGCTGGTGGCTCTCGAGCGCCCCGCTCCCCATCTTTCCCCTCCTCTGTGCCACGTGTCGGGGAGGCGAAGGTGCCACAGGGAAGTGCGCCCCTTGGGCCTGGCCCGGGGCCGGAGTGGCCGTGCAGCCCGGGGGTCGCCCAGCGCCCTGAGCTCACGCGGCCTCCACACGCGATTCCACACGCGATTTCACACTCTGCTGGCAACATCTCGAAAGGCTTCGTCAGTCTTGAAAGGGGGGCCCCACGTTCTCATTTGCGCCCTTGAAGCATGGCGCCAAGATCCGAAGCGCAGCGCCCAGGAGTCCCGCCCCACTCAAAGCCGGCCTCCCGGGCCGCTGACAGAAGGCTCACCTCTTAACTTTTGGGGTAACTGTTGCGGCTTCTTTGGCCGTACACCGTGACACAATCGCAGGTTCATGAGCAGTCGTGGGTGAGGCTTCCGAGGGGCCCAGGTGTGCCCGACTTGGTTTCCTCTAAAGCCCATTCTTCATCGGACGTCTCTTTCTCTAAGACAGGAGGACAGAGCGTCTTTCCTGAGATGGCGTGTTAGCTGCAGTAAATATTTGGCTGAGCCTTCCTCTCTCACGGTTCTTTCTGTCTGTGGAGGTCAGGATTCCAGCTGTTCCTTTAGAAAATCGTCCACGCCCACTCCTCCACTTCTTCTCGGCCTTCTCACTCAGACTTTTGCCCCTCGGCCCCGGGGGCTGCTCTCGCCGGTTCTCGCGGGGGAATCCAGCGGACGACTGTGC
The DNA here is from genome assembly GCF_014176215.1 of Rousettus aegyptiacus. Lineage (NCBI taxonomy): Eukaryota > Metazoa > Chordata > Mammalia > Chiroptera > Pteropodidae > Rousettus > Rousettus aegyptiacus. The sequence goes on from NW_023416311.1 coordinate 108,161,973, forward strand.
ACCCAGCTGACCCCCACAGCGGGGGTGGAGCTGACGTCCACCTCTCCCCGCACCTGCTTCCCTTTCCTGGCGCCCGGGACACCGGGCACCGAGCTCGCCCCGTCCGCCTCCTGCCTCGCTGGGCGCTCCCGAATCTGTGGCTGGTGCCTCCCCTTCGGCCCCAACTCCGAGCCCCACGGCTCACTCTGCTCTTCCCCATGTCGCCTCTCGTCCCGTCTAATCCTCTCTGGACCGAAGACCCCCAAGCCCCTGTCTTGAATCTCAGATGTGCACATCCCAAGATGTACCCGAGAATACTTAGTCTCCTCAGTCGTATTCCAAGAGAATAGAATTTCTTACAGCAAGACTAAAAGCAGAGTAACATCATAAAGAGAATGAAGATCATGTTAAGTAGTGATTATCTGACCTGTTTCTTCTAGTCATTGCCCGACTGACAACAGCCGACATGTCTCTGCTTCTGCTTCCGGATCACCTTTGGTTTTGTTCTCCAACTTTGAGGACGCCAGGAGTAATTTGAGATTCACGGTTCTGCTACTCCAACATGAAGACGTATTTTTAAATTGGATTGTCTGTTTTTTTTTTTTTTACATTATTTCCAGTCATCCTGTAGGTTTTAACATTTTGAATGAAGATTTTTTTGAAATATTTTGCAAATCTGATCAATTTATAAAATGTCATGGAAGTTGTCTTTTTTTCTTTTCGGGCTTATTCTTCTCTTTGAATGCAGGAAAAAAAATATGTATAGTGACAAAGAGGGAAAGAGTGAGAGAGAGAGAGAGCGAGCGAGTACTTATTTCTGTTTCAATGTCCGTGCTCCAGCCTGACTCTAAATTGGCGATTTAGGTTAGCAGAAAAGCATTATTCTAGAAATGCCTAAGTAACAACCTACCGACCTGTGCTCACGCGGAACGGTTCTTGGAGCCGCGAAGCCCTGCCCGGCACCACCGTCTGGTGGGCAAACAGTTAACCAGAATTTCTAATCAGGAAAAGGGTTTTGCCACTGAAGGAGGACGAGCTTCGACTGCGGGAGGGCAGACCAGAGGAAGGGGCTTCTGCGCAAGCAAAAGACTGTTAAACATCGGCGCTTCCACCTGGGTCGGCCTGATACGGACGAGGAGCTCCACGTGCAGAGCGATGGAATCGCTCACTAGCAGATCGGCTCAGAAAGAGATGATTCAGAGCCAAAGGAAAACGAAACAGAACATAATGAGGCATTCAGTCGGGGAGCCACCGAGGGGCAGCAGGGCAGGCCGGAGGGCCCAGCGGGGTCCCGAGGGGTCCTCTCCTGGAGCTGCTCTCCAAACGGCGGGCTGGCGGGCGTCGGGGACAAGGGAGCGCAAGGTCCGGGGCCATGGAAGCGCGGCTGACCACGACGATGTACCCCTAACGACAGCCTTTGTCATCCTCTTCGCCGACCTGCAGGTAACCCAATGCAAACTCGGTCAAAATTTAGAAGAGAGAGACATTAATAACGGAGAGCACGAGGCTCACTCACCCGTGTACGCATTTCCTGTTGCTTTTTTTCCACTCATGCTTCCAGAAATTACAAAACGAGGATGAGACACGTGTTGTTTTACAACCTGCGTTTCCCGCCTGAGTCACGACGCAACCGCACTATGAACGATTTTCATGAGGACGCCACGAACAGTTTTCCATGTCTCGAAACGGGCTCTGAGCAGGCAGAGCCAGCAGTCCCATTATAGCTTTGTAATGGGTGGGATGACATTTGTTTGATTATTTTTCCGTTGTGAGATATTTATGCGGCTTCCCTTTTTATGAGTGCCCCGGTGACAATCTCTGTCTTCGACTTGCGTAAACCTCTCATTGTCCCTTTAAATTATTTTGGAGTAAAATGGTGTGTTCACTTTAAAAGCTCTTGCTAAGTAGTATTTATACAAATTTACATGCCCATCGGTCAGACAAATAAGAGGGCGAAGTACATATTTGATAATCTTTTTCAATTTGGTAGATGCAAATGATATCTCATTGTTATTTTAGTTTTTAATTTCCCGGCAAAAATTAACTTTTATGTGCGATCTCTATTTCATTGCTTCTTTTACAAATTACCCTTCATTCATCTTTTATGTGGGATTTTCCTTTTCTTCAGCACTCTAGATATTTGGTATCGCCCAGTGGTTCATGTCTTGGTAGTATAAAGTCACCTTAGCCTTAGGGACCCTATTAATTCTGGGAGCTCAATAGCCACCAGGCAGATTGCCAGGATCGGCTCACTCACTACGAAACACCTGCTCCCTGTGACCACCGAGAGACCCCGGAGGGCTCCCTCCCCACGCTGATAAGCCCAGCGAGGGAGCCGCCGCCCCTGCCTGCTCTCTAACTTCCTTGGTCCCTCTCGCTCTGGCCCCACCTGTGCATGTTTAGGACCCTGTGGAGGGAAGCCTCACAGTGTCCAGCAGGGGTCAGGAATGCTCTCAGCGATGAACAGAGCAACTGCCTTCTTCAGGGAGGGGAAGCAGTAGCACCGCCCTGCACACTCGATGGGTGCCCTGGCCTTCCGGTGCAAGAACTTGCCGGGCGTCGGAGATGGGGTGCCAGCGGGAGAAGGGGAGGTGAGCTGCTGTCTGCGCCTGCAACAGCCGTGCCCTGTCTGCAGGTGGTTCCGGGACCGTGGATCAGGCTGAGTTACGTAACGCAGTTCGCTTCTGCATGAGTGAAACAAGGGGCTGGCTTCTCCGTACGGAGACGCGGTGTCCTAAGTGTTCTGAGACTCCCCTCACCGCAGAGAACCTGGAAAGTCTGGATTAAAATCAACTAAATTTCTTTAAAACGCGTAGCTGAGCTCCCAAGAAAATAAGGAAACTCCCAAGGGCCAAACAGAAAGAGAGAATAGAAATTCACTTGGTCGCTTTGCCTGCGCCGGGGGCGAGGGTGAGTGCGGAGCACCCAAGTTGGTAACCGATAACCAAGGAACCTGGACGTCAGTGGTCACAGGAAATAAGGCCTCGGGACATGCAAGACGAGGGCGGGAAAGACTCCGCTGCCCTCCCCCGCGCAGAAAGCCAGCCCTGCCGATGGCTGTCTCCTCCGGGGAGCAGAACCTGAACCGCCACTAACTGGTAGAGATGGTAAAGCTGTCTGCCTCCGGCCCGGGGTGGGACAGATCGTCCCTTAAAAATGAGAAACATCCGATTTCTCCCCTGAAACTTTTGAGTCTGACATTACTATATTAGAGAGCTCCCAAGGAGGAAATCAACACCAACGAAAAGCAGCCACGGCCTGGCGTCACTCCTGCCCAAAACCTTCTCCAAGGGACACGTTTTAATCCAGGACACTTGGGATTTTCACATACGAAGCCCCACGGAGCACAAACTCACAGTCTTAACTCAAAAATCACAGAACAAACCATCTACCCAGCGCACAAGTCGGCGAAGACTGTGGATTGAGGTACTCAACGAATGGGAAGGTGACTGTAAAACTAGCGGACTGAGATGGATGACTGAGGCCACCAAAGACAACAGGAAATCCGTCCACTGTTTTCACAGAAGGACCGTGTCCCTTATACCAGGGAAAATGACGGGCGTGGACCACAGAAGCTTAGCGAGCGGGTTAGAATAAGGAGTTGAACCAGAGAGAGCCAAGGCGGGAACTTTGAGCTGTAGCCCAAGGAGATGCTCGCCAGACTTAATACCGTTTCTGATGAAAGGGGAGTGTGGGCTGACGTGATCGGGGTGGCCGCCTGTCGTCTGGGAAGCGGGAGAAGCTCAAAGGGCAGCACGGGGTCCGGTGGCTGGAAAGTTCTGGATGAGGAATCCCCAGGATTTCCTTGTTGGCAGTAGCGCCGATATTCTAGATAAGGCAGATTTAGAGGTACACAAAGGAGTCACACTGCAATTATACCTATAAACGAATTATAGGTTGTTTTCTGAATATTTTTGCGTAAGAATGAGAAGGTTCCAAAGTGTGATAGAGGCTGCTCGTGACTCGTGATCCATGATACAGCCCCCTCCCTCCCTCCCCCCAGCTCTGTAGTAACAGAAACCCCGAGTTTTGTCTGGGCACCGAGCCATGGTGAAAAACGAGTTTATTCTTGAGATTAGATTCTGAATAATGGGACGGAACAGAAATGATGTGTGAAATCTCCAAGCGGTGCCCTAACAGGCCAGGACATCCGATCCCTCTTCCGCCTCCTTCCTGGGGGCTGCGGTGGTAAGAAGTGTTGGGTTATGAAGGCAGGAAGTCACCGAGACAAGGCGAGGCCCCCGGGGCGGGGGCCCTGGGGGCTACAACCTCGTGGGGGCAGAGACCCGACTTCAGGGCTTATGTGAGAAAGAACTGAACTTCTTTTGTGCTTGAGCCACCATACATTTGAGTCGCTGTTGCACACACGTGAATCTATAACGCAGAGCTCGGTACCTGGACGAGCGTTGCTGCCTTTGTCGGAGCCCTAAAGCAATGTCGCTGGCGCAGAGGAAAACCTTTCCCCGGCGGGCGGCGAGGACCGGACCTCGACAGCCGCAGAGCCGGTGGTCCTCGACACGCGGCGACGACACCTTCCGGGACACGGCCAGCCACAGCACGTGCCGTCACCAACGCACGGGGAACGGGCCGGGAAGTTCGGAATGTCGCTGCGTTCTGGCTGCCGCTTCCCGCCGGAGAGAGGCCAGCCGGACGTCCGGCGAAGATGGGCTGCCCGCAGCCCCGCTGAGCTGGACTGTGGAGCTGCGGGGAGACGACACGGGTCCCCGAGGGGCTTCTGAAGAACAGGATCGTGGCAGCTCCGGCTTCTCCTTTCAGCTGAAAACCTGTTGTTTCAGGTCCCTGTCGTACGCAGCTTGACTGAGTCCTCGTTGCTTACTCCACGAAGTGAAGTCAAGTCATTCTCGATGAATTCTTTCACGGTCTTTGTACAATGTTTTGTTAACAAATCCAAGTAAATGACGAATTAGCCCTAACTGGTGGACTAAACTAAAATGTACGGCCCGAGGACTATTGTACAGGTGCAGAGCTGCCCGCTCACGCACGGTCTCTCTCCCCGCCTCTGCCCTCTGTCCCTCACGCTCCCACACTGGTGCTTTTGAAGGGGAAGCAGCGAAGGATAAATTAGGTCCCCTTTCCTGTAAGCAGTTAGTGGGGACGGTGGAGCATAGGAGTGGGGTACAATATAGTACAACGTGTGAGGAGACTGGGCATCAGCTGTAACTCCGTCCCCACCCGGCTCCGAGAGCCTGGGAAGGACACGGGATCACTCCAGCCTCGGAGTCTTCGTCTGTGTCGTGAGGTTGAAGATCAGTGATCGCGAAAATCCCTTCCGGCCATCAAAATCCTGTCTCGACGTTAGCAAAGTAATATTCATTTCGTAGTTCCTTCATCTGCGATTGTACATCCTCGCCTTCAGCTCCATCTGCTCGCCGACCTCGGGAACACGAGCTGTTAAACTTGGAATAAAAAAGCTTAGAAGTTCAGGGTGCCTTTTCGTTACGAAATAAAACGAAAGTGCCAGAGTGTTTTGTCAGATCCAATTACCATTTGGACGCGGAAAAGCCCGGAAGTGTGTGTGCCGAAGACGGCGCTGTGCCTTTTCGTTCTCCTGCTGAGTCTGGTTTTTCCCAGAATTGGGGGAGGGGAGAAAAGTCATGTTTTGAAACCAAAATGAAATTCTTTTTTTTAAAAAAAAAAAAATTCAAGTAGTTTGGGAACATTTTAATTTCCCACCCGGTTTTCTAAATCAGGGGACCCACGAGGCCCGGGAGCCTGGGTGGTCTGGCCAGACGCTGGGCTTGGTGAGAAGCACGCGCCTTGCCTCACATCTGCTTTTCACCCCGAGGGGGAAACGGGCCTGGGCAGGTGTCCCCCGCCTGAGTTATTTCTGGACATGCCCCGCCGGCCCGATCCAGCCTTCTAACTGTAAGGCGTGTTATTGCCTAGATGGCGGTCAATGCCTTTCGTGAAACTATAACCTGCCCCCCCTTTTGTCCCCAATCTCTAAGGAACAACCTCTTGACAGGCAAGGGCCTCTTTTTAAGGAGAATCAAACGCGGGGCGGGCTGCGTAGAATGTGACTTGGCCAAAACTCAGGACCGTCTTAAAACGTAGGTTTTCCCCTTAATGTGTCGGCTGGGGACAACGAGCTACTGTACAATACAAACGATGTCCCCACGCTAGGCGGTGTCGTTCTCTGAGTAATTTACCCAAATCCTTAGAATTTTGGTCACATTTAAAGATGGTTGGAAACGATCTAACAGAGCAGTACGGCCGTTTGCTTCGTTTCCGTTCTCCAGGCAAACATCTTCTAGCGCCTTGTGCCGGAAGCCGCTGTGCCAGGCGCTGTGCGCTCCGGGACGGGGAAGCCGGCCTCCCGTCTGAAGAGCTGACACTTCGGAAAGCGAAATGCCCGAGAATAAAGACCGCGAGGGAAGCACGCGGCAGGGACACCCCATCCTGGGGAAGGTGGGATTTCGTGTTCACACCCGATTTGCGTTTGGACGATGGCGTGTGGGCCGCGCTCGTTAACACCGATGAAGGTCTGGTCCCCAGCCCCGCAGCGTCCACGCCGCGCGGTGTGCGGCCTTGGGCCTCACCCGAGACCTGCGGAATCAGGCACTCGGGAGGCACGTTAGCACCACGAGCCCTCCCGATGACTCTGAGACGCACTCAGATAGGAGCACCACTGGCCCAGGGCAGGTACCGGCAGCCCGGGGCCACACGTGGCCCGCCCCCTGCTTTTGTACGTCGGGTGTTACTGGAACACGATCCGAGCTATTTGCTCGCCGTCTGGGCTCCGCAGGGAGATTCTGCCAGCCCCCGGCGGTGGTGAAGCCGGCCCCCGGGCCGGGCCGGCTGTGGCGCCCCCGAACCCCGTCCGCGCCTCCTGGTTGTTTCGTCATGGAGATGACGTCACCTTCTGTGCTCAGGGCTCTCCCCCATGAAGTGCTGGTGATGCCGTTCCCGGGGTTCGGAGGGGTCCGCAGAGCCTGGCGAGCAGGAAGCCCCCCACCGATGTCAGCAGTCGAAGATGACGTATCGAAGACACACCTCGAGACGCTCCGCCGAGGACTGCCCGGGCCTCTGATGTCTGTGACCTCACTGACACGGTCACCACGGATGGATGGCCCATGGGCCACGCACGGCACCAGGCTCTGGGGACAGGAACAGAGGCCAGCCCGGCCACTCGGAGCCCACGGCAGTGTTGATCTGGGGGCGGGGGACGTTTCTGGGAGCGAGGTACCTGCAGCCATTTCCTCTCACCCGCCGGAGGTCGTGACACGTTTCTGTGGGGGGAGTTGGGATGAGAACTCCTGAGGGTAGGGAGCTGAAAACTAAATTTTGTGGTCATATTGCAACAGGATTATATAATCATGTCTGTGCCCTCCAGGCGGGGAAGTTAGGGTCGAAGGAGAGTGACAGTGGCCAAAATGTCTGTGCTGCTCGGAACCCCCTCTCACCTCACGTCCCACGGAAGACCCCGCCTCTCACGCGCAAAGCTGCAAAATTTGATGCTAGCAGAAGAGAAGAAGCGTGGTGTGTGTGTGTGTGTAAGACAGAGAGAGAGTGACCCCCATAATACTGGCAGTCTCTAAATAAACTTGGCAACAAACTTTTTTTCCCCCCAGGGGATATCACAGATAAGAAAAACATTTCGTAGAATTCGATGGCTAAAACTTGACATTTTCGTGACTCTTGGAGCAAGATAAGCAAGTATTAAGAACCTTGTCTGATTACATAAGATTCTAAACAAGAAAACATGCCTCTCAGTAGAGTTCAGCGCGGAATGAGCTGCTGGGTAGGACACTCAGAGCCAAAACCTTAAAGACACGGGCAAAGACTCACAGGGGGCACCCGAGTGTTGATCTCGTGGGACTCTTATGTCTCAGGGCTCTCAGAAGCGTTCGTGCCGTGAAGACAGGTGAGGTTTGTGCTGACGTAACCTGAGGTCAGTGGTAGGTAATGAGACCGTGTATCGGACCCATCTGGGAACCTTTTACAAAACCACAGGTCTGGGCTCAGCCCCTAGAGCCTGATTCACTCGGCGTAGGGTCAGCCTGGGCTTGTTAATATTGACAAAACTCTCCGGCTAGTTCTGATTAGTCATGCTGGCTAAGGGTCATGGCGACCAGCTCCAACGAGAGGAGGTACTGGAGGTTAACGTCAAATGCCACAGTACAGTTACTCAAGTTTCCTGTGCTCAAACTTGTACACACACGACTGGTACCGGAGAGGGAGTAAGGAGTTTGGGGTCAAAGGATCCTGGGCTCGCCTGGTCGTTAGTTTTGCACGTTGCCTCATGGAGGTACGTTCTTTCCGAACCACGATTTCAAACTCCATAATGAGTAGAGCGGCACCTTTTGCTCTTGGCTGTTGTCTGCTGAACTTCCTGTCACACTGCCTCCTTTGCTGAAGATTCATCTTCAGCATCTGCGTGCCATACATGGAAGGTGCTGGCCTTCTGTTCTGGGACACGTCTGCCCTCCCTGCCTTCGGCAGCCGTTAACTTCCCCACCTCGGTCCCCACTGTCACCGACATGGCTTGGCAATGAGCCTCCTCTGCCTACCCTTTGCCCACAAAATGTCCTATAATTCACGACTTCGCCAGTTCACTTGTCCAGGTTCCCAGTGCAGTGATTCCCTGACCTCCTCTTGTCCTCCGGTCCACCAATGCCACCATCATTTTCACCCATGTGTCGTTTGAGTTAGTGCTACTGCATGGCCATCCCTACGTCGCTCTCCTGCAAACATGCCCGGCTTTGCTGCTTCTCCACCTTCCTGTTCCCTGGGGAGCCATCTCCTGGCTGGACCCGGTCCCTGGCCCGCTCCTCATCAGGGCCCGAGCTGCTACACGTTGCCGGAGAGAGCCCCACGGACACGCGAGGGCATTCGTCCCACGAGGAAGAGCACAGCGCTGGCCGGGCTCAGGGCAGCGCGGAGACAACCGTGAGTCTGTTGTCCTGATTTCCGGGACGTCGATTTCATAGCTCAGCCTCTCTCCCAAGGTTCATCATCGTTCCCTACGCCCTACCCAAACCTGACCTCACACGGTACGCCTTACGCGTCCATGGATTTGACCAACGGTGGGTGGGGAATGTGTGTTTTAAGTTACACTGCTGCTGACGTGTGCCGTGTGGTTCTACAATGGTTGTGTCTGTACTAAATGCATACAGACTTCATTTTCTTGTTGTTATTCCCTAAACAGTATAACAACTGTTTTCATAACATTTACATTGCATTAGGTATTATAAGTCATCTAGAGACGATTTAAAATACACAGGAGGAGGTACCTAGGTTATATGCCAACACCACACCATGTTATGTAAGGGACTTGAGCATCTGCAGATCTGGGTATTGGGGGCTGGTGGCGGACCAGTCACCTCAGATAGCAAGAGAAGACTGTACCTTAGGAGAGCAAGCAAGAGTCCTTCGAGCACCATGTGGGCATCTGCACCAACACAATTCCTGCCTGTGCCTGGTCTTCCTCGGTCCTCTGTCCATGACAAAGCTAAGACAACCCCCTCCTCTCTAAACACAAATTCTATTGCCTCTCATCTTTCCAAAGCTTTCGTTCCTGGGATCATCTCGTTTCTCTGCTACATAGTCATGAAGGTATTTCGATCAACGTCTAAACATTCTTCACATGACCCACTTTAAAAAAGAGCTCTCCGGGCTCATGTCCCTCAGGCTGCCAGCAGTCTCTCTGTCCCCTTCAGGACGAAACTGCTCTAATGAGCTTCCTCTGCCTACTGCCTGCACTTCCTTACTTCCCATGACCCTTCCTTATTGAATTATATGACATTTTGTGGGCATACAGAAACGGATAATTAATTGTTATCTAAAGAATAGTAAAATGCCCACCCACCAAACCAGCTCTATGCAGTCTTAACAATTTTCACTATTTGCTTCATATCTTATTTTAAAAAAAAAACAAACAAACAAAAAACAGAAAACACAATACCAAATAGTTTGTCTGTTCGCAATCTCTGCCCACCTCCCCCATCCCCCACCCCAGATAAATAACCTAAATTCAGTGTTTACCATTTCTGCGCTATTTCACTACTGTGTAACTACTGTGTTCATACATTATATAGTTTTGCTTTTTCGGTTTTAATGCTTTACGTAAACTGGCAGTATACGTGCATGTCCCCTGCAACTTTGCCAACTGGGCTGTATAGACAGTACATTTTCAACTTTTACAAGAGTGGCCAGACTGTCTTCCCAAGTGATCGTACCAATTTACACCTCTAAAGTTCCCCTTGCCAGCATCTGATAACATTTGGTATTGCCAGACTTTTTTTATTATTGCCAATTTGATTGGTATGACATGGCGCCATATTGTTTTAATTAAATTTCCCCGATCATTAGGGAGGCTGTATTCTCTTCTTATGTTTATCGGCCATCAAGCTTCCTGTTTCATTTGAACATTTTTCTATTGCTATCTCCTTCTCCGGCGGATTGGTAGGAGTTTGAAAATATATCTGCCTATCATCTTTTGTCAATTGTATGCACTGAAAATTCTCCCAGGCTATGGCTTGCTTTTAAATTGTATTTTGTCATAAGGAAGTTCTAATCTTTCCTGTTTGCTGTATTGATTTTTTTTTTTTTCTTTATGGCTGGTCTTTTATCTTATTTCGAGAACTCCTTCCCTACCCAGAGGTCATGGCGATAGCTTCTTATATGTTTTCCTTAACGTTTTAACGTTTTCTCACTTTAGCTTTAATCTACTTGGAACTCATTTTTATGAGTGGCTTGAGGGAGGGGTCCGATTCAATGTTTCTCCATCCAGGTCGTCAGTTGTCTGAGACCCCCTTACAGATTCCCGCCTCTCCCCAGTGAGTCCCTTTGTCACACGTTGAGAATGGCTTGCACGCGGGCGTGTTCGTGGGCCTCTGCCGTGTCGTTCTCTTAGCCAGTCCTGTGCCCGTCTCTCCATGTCTTCGTTTCTTTAGCTTCATGAACAATAGCGATACCTCGCGATGCTCGCCTACCCTCTTCACTGTCTCCAGAAATTTCTTAACCAGTCTCAGACCCGTGATCCTGCCTTGCTTATAAATTGAACGATCTACTTAAGCACCCTACAGCTAGTTGAGATTTTGATTGCACCTGCATTGTATTTAAGGATGAATTTGGGGAGCACAGGTTTTCTGAATGGATATTTCATATTCAAGGTATTATGTACTGAATCATTCCATATATAGATGTAGGCTAGCATCGATCCATTTAGGTCTTCTTTAGGATCTTTAAATTTAGTTTTATAAGTTTTTCACAAAGGTCCAAAGTGTCTTTGACAAAATTATTCTTAGGTAACATATCGATTTTTTTTTTGTTAATGTTATCTTTTCTAAATTTTATTTTCTCATATTTGCTGCTGGTTTATGGGAATGCGATTGATTTGTGTATTGCCATTCTGTCTAGCAGACTTGCAGAACTTTCTCTTTATTCTAATTATCTGTAGATGCTCTTAAGTGGTTTTACTGGAGATGATTATATTGTCTGCAATTAAAAATTTGTTTGTGTCTTTAGTGGGGTCAGGAGTGAATCTCCCCAGAATGTGATCCCTGGTATGTAGATTATTTCAAGAAGAAAACGGTTAAAGCCCAGCAAACTCAGGGAGGTTTTTTTTTGTTTGTTTGTTTGTTTGTTTGTTTGTTTTAAAACCTCCCCCTTACCTGCCTAAAGAAATTTATATAGACAAATCTGCTTCAGGAAGGAAATCTGAGCATTATCATTTTAGCATATACGAATTCATTGCTGCATACAGGGAAGATCCAAACAAAAATCTTTAAAGCTAGGTTTCGCTCTGTCCCATTGATTCTGGGTGACCCTGCATGAATTTGCTTACCAAAAAAAAAAAAGTTTGCTTTCTCATCTACCTGCCAATTGCTCGCCTCCCTCTCCTTAGTCTGAAATGACATATTTACCTCATTTTGCCTCGCTGTCTTTGGAATTGAATTCCCCTGTGTGCATATATTAAAATTTGATTTTCTCCTACTAATTTACTGTCTGTCATTTTAATTATTCAACCAGCCAGAAAGAAGTAAAGGCGTCAGGGGAAAGGTCTCTGGGCCTGACACTTTTCAACCAATGATTTCAGTGTTGGATCTGTATTGCTATGTGCCTGTTTGCCTGGATCTTCTCTTTCAAGTGAATATGTCCAATTTTTCATAATTAAATGGAAAGTTGCTTGTTGATTTTTTTCTGTAGCTAGTTTATCAGATTAGGTAAATTCTCTTCTATTGCTAGTCTAATAGCTAAGAGAGTTTTTTAAAAAATGATAAATACGTGTTATTTTTTTTTTCCAAAGCATATTACCTAGCTGTTGAAAGGATTATATGGTTTTCTTTATTCTGTTGATGAGGTGATTTATATTAGTATGTTTTCTTGAGATAAAACATCCTTGACTTTGGGGAATTTGGCTTATGACTTTTCTACTCGCTAGAGTAACTTTCATAAAATAGGGATTGATTGTGCCTTGAGTGTTTGGTAGACTCTTCCTTGAAAACCTTCCATATTTTACTTGTTAAGTATTGATTCAGTTTCTTCGATGAACGTAAGTGTATTTGAATTCTAATTTCCTCTTTAGTTAGTTTTCTAAAGCTAAAGTTTTCTGGCGCGTTACGTACCTTTTTAGAGGCTGGTCTGTTTTATTGAGCTTATACATCTTCTTCTTTCTTTTTTTTAATTAATTAATTAATTGATGGTGACATTGGTTAACAAGATCCAGTAAGTTTCAGCTGTACACAGTGATGCACGTATGTGTTTACACTGTGTGTTCACCTCCCCTAGTTAGATTTCTTTCTGTCACCGCATATTTGACCCTTTACCCCATCTGCCTTCCGCCTCCCCTCTGGGAACCACTGGTCTATTGTCCATGACCATGAGTCTCTGTTAAACTTATACATTTCTTTAAACAGCTGTTGATTCTTGCCGTTGATTCTTTCTAACCTTTCATTAGTATGTGATGTGAACAACTCGATTTTCCTTTGTTCTTTTTCTGAGTTGGACTTTTAGTGTGTCCATTTCAGTTCTCACCTAATATAAGTATCCATTCAAGGTGCTCTCTGTAACAACTGCTTTAGCTACTTAGATTTTTTTTTTAATGCTGTATTTCCATAGAAAAATATGAGTTTTTCTGATTTCCATTGTCTTCTGTGTCCTATGTGTTATTAGAAATGTGGCTTACAATGGACAATATGAATTATTTAAAATGTTTTATTTGTGATGATTCACTTATAACCTACGTGCATGGTACTGATTATTCGGAATTCATGGAGGCTGGCTTGTGGCTGCTGATTTTTTGTAAATCCTGTAGGAACATTTGATAAGTCCATCCAAGTGACCTTGCTAATTGTTTTTTTCAGGACATCTAAATTCATACTATTTTTCTTCCTGTGGAATCAATTAGTGAGGGAAATGTGCTCCCTCAGTGATTGTGGAGTCAATTTTCCTTATAATTTTATAGATTTTTTACTTTTTATATTTTAAAACCATTTTGTTACTTGCAGGCACATTTATATTTCCTAATGAACTGAATCTTTTTTAGATAGTGAATATTTTTACTGAAAAAGATTTTAGCTTCAAAAAAATCTCTATTTCCGATATGCATATTTGTAAACTATCTTTATTCTGGCTGATATTTGCCTGGTATATGTTTTCCCATTCTGTTCTTGTGCTTTGGGATATAACTGGATTTTATACGTTTACTGAAATTCTACTACTTCTCTTTCTACAATTTTTTTTTCTTTCCATTTGTCTTCTTTTCCTTTCCAGGCTTCTACTGGATTCGTTTAATCTTTTTCCCTCTCTACTGCTTTAGAAGACTGTATCTATTGCCCTCTCTCTATACACACAGACACAGACACAGACACACGCACACGCACACACACTCGATTTACACTTACATTACCATCTTTGGTATCTTAACAAGTGTGAGTTAATTTCTAAAGTTTGTATTTCCGTTCCTCCCTGGAATCTCCCTCCCTTCCCTTGCTCCCTTGTTTGTTAGTCACCACTTAATCTCTCAAATGTCAGCTCAAACGCCACCTTTCACGATGCCTGTCCTGACTTCCCAGACTGAAACAGAGACCCTAAACTCGTCTTTCATAGCACTTATTAGGGCTCATGATCACATACTGTGGGATCAATCCTTGGTACCTACCTTCCCCAAGAGACTGCAGTTCCCAAAAGGGCAGGTGGGCTCTGCGTTGCTCTCGTTCAAGGCCTAACGCACAGCAGCAAACTTGGTTGAAGGCGGGAAATCAGAGCAGGAGGGAGGGAGGGCGGGCGGCTCGAGCGGTAATGTGGAGAGATGAGGACGCAGGCATGCGAGGCCTGGAAGAGCCTTATACCTTCTGTCACTTAGGAGTCACGGTCTTCTGCCAAACCCAGAACAGAAGCTTAGGAGTCACGGTCTTCTGCCAAACCCAGAACAGAAGCAGTGCTGGACAAAGCCAAAGGGAAAGTTATTTCTTTCTCCCGTTACGAAGTCTGGGGGTGGCAGTCCATGGACGGGGCCTCCATAGAGTCCCCAGGGTTGTTTTTCTAGGTCTCCTGTCCTTGGCTTAGGGCTTATATCCTCAAGGTTACCTTATACTCTGGGAATTTCAACTATCATGGTCAAGTTCCAGGTGGGGATCCGGAAGGGGGAGGGAAGGGCAGGAGAGGTCATGCCCGGTTAGTTGTCACCTCCTTTTATGAAATCTTTCTTGATACCCAGCAACGTATGTCGTATTGGTCACAGCTAAGTTCCATGGTCGCACCTAGCTGCAAGAAAGTTGCTTTTTTTTTTTTTTTTTTTTTTTTTTTTTTTTAAGCGAGGCAGATTGCAATTCAAATAAAATCACATCTGTGTTATTAAGGATGACGGGGGAGATGGTGTTTGGGGGATGATCACTGTGGCAGAGTGCTGTAGACTGGAGTCGCAGGGAGACTGGTAGACCAGTAAGAGGCAGTGGTGTTTTGGGTGAGAAGTTGACATTCCGAGTTAAGGCGACAGCAATAGGAATAGAAAGGAGGGTCTGAAATGAGAGTTGACAGAAGGGTGACAGAATCCTTGACAGCTCATTGTCCCATTTATTTGCTTCAGGAGACACTTCGCAAGTTCACTTAGCAGATAATCTTTCCATTGAACTCAAAGTCATTTTGAGTTAATCTCCCTGGCGAATGATGGGACAAACTAAGGCAGAGTAACTTGTATTTCTAATTGCATGTAGGATGGACATTAGTTTTTGCAAACTTATTTCCAAACGTACCTATTTCCCCCCAAATCTTTATTTCCAAAGACAGGGGAATAAAGAGGATGTTGATTAATGAGCATCAAACATATCTTATTCTAAAAGTACAGCCATCCATGGTTAATAGACTCTCACAATACAGGCAAAGCTCCAGATCAGAAAATAAGTCTGGAAACGACGCTGATGCTCCGTCTCCGCACAACCCGTCCGCATCTTCTTCAGGTGTTCCAAACGTCTTTTAAACCTAGCATTTTCCCCTCTCCCTGTCCCATATGCATAAAAAGGCAACTTGAGATGTTCTGAGCACAACAATTTTAATTTCAGGAAACTGGGCTGCTAGAAAAAATATATCTAGAAATTTAACCATAAACACAGGGCAAAAGGCTCCCAGATTTCTAGACTACTTTGGTCTTCTGGATATATAGCTGAAGTAAACTACAATGTCTTTTATGAATAGGCCCTTCCTGAAAGTGAGACAAATTACTAAACTTTTCTAAGTAAAAAATAAATGACACTTGTGGAATGTATGCTGTGGCTGCTGTGTCCTTGAGTTCTCACCGTGGCTCCTAGTGGTGACACTTTAAACAGGTGGCTCCCTCGAACGTGGCCCTGAGGTGGGTTTCTACCTGTGGAGCGAGTTCGAGAGAGCTCAGAGGTGAGCAAAGCCCCCCTGGGTTTGGTGCGGGCCAGGTGGCTCTGTGTGTACCTTCATGGAACAACCGGCTGCACTTTTAGCAAGAGATATGTTTGATGCTCATTTATCAATGTCCTCTCTATTCCTGACGGACATGGTAGGCTCAATGCAGGCCCCGGATGGGCGTGGGTGGAGCTCTGTCTTCGGAGAAGGGGCGTGATGGAGGGCCCAGGGCACGGACTGGCAGAGGGCTGGCGGGCAGGTGCCCTTGTGGTTGACCTGGTCCCTCCTTTTTTAAGGACCCTACACTTCATCCCATGCCTATTTATGCTCATTCTCAGATGTGTTGTAACTCTTTTCTTTCTATTCTTAGTTTCTAGGTGGTTCTTCTTGAATAAAACTGGTCTGCTTACTTGCCACGGCAGTGGGCATTTCGAAGGGTCGAAGAAACTTATAGTTTCTGAGAAGTTCAAGACTCAAGTGGGGGCTGATGGCTCCCTGAACTCTTCCCACTGGATTCTTCTTCTGCCAAAACTTTGGGGAGCTTCGCAGCATTATCTGTAGCCTTATCATGGCTCTCTCAAATACTTATGTGAACGAAAAAACAGCACTAGGCAGTCTTAGTGAGGCATAAAACTGCATATAGTTTTACTAATATTTGGCCATTTTAAGAAAAAAACTAATGGGGCTGATCAGAGGATCTAGCAGTTTCTTTAGTTCTTAAATGCCACGATCTAAAAAAAGAACAACGAGTAAAAAGGGAACACTTGTGGATGAGATTGTAATGTGTCCCCTGGCTCATTTTTAGGACAGCCCAGTTAAAATGTGAACGTTCCGAGGCCACGATTTCTGGACTGAGGTTTTTCATGATGCTGATACGGTCTCATGCAACGTAAAGATTGCACCTAGGAAACTCCTTGTAAGATCCATCCTGATCGCAGCAGCTTCTTCATCTCCTCCAGGGGGCGCTCTCTGCAGCCCCCAGCCCCACTTCTCCCCTCTGAGGTGACAGGTTAGCCACGTGGCTGAAATTCAAGCACAAGGGAGGGAAATAAAGACAAGACAACCCCGGTTAATTATTTCCGAGCGAGACACAAGGGATCTTTCATGCCGCCACACAGAAATCGAGGTGAATCAGGAAATGGATGGCACTTTTCAAGTCACATGAATCAGCACCCCAGAATTCATCATTTTCACCAAGTGTTTGCTGGTTTTCTCATTCTTGTACAAAATGCGCGTAGCGAACCTAAGATAGTTTGGGGAGAGCCACAGTTTTTAAAAGAAATGAACTAAACGATTTCGTTTCGAAATGATCACTACAAGGGGACGAGAAGCAGCTTACTGTAGGAAGGTCTTTGGTGAGGAAAAAACTTAAAAAAAAAAAACCTGAGAAATTTCATTTGGAAAATGGAAACCCCTGTGGATCCTTGAATTTATCGTAGAGAGCCTCCTTCTGGGCTGGGCCCTGGGTGAGTACTTGCTTCCATCACCTCCTTTCTCGTTAGAGGCTTAGAAAGGGCACACCTGCTGGGCAGGTTTGTTTATGCTCCAGATGGAGAGACTGACGTTCAGAAACGTTAAGGAGCTTTTCCCAGGTCACAAGGGAGATCACTGTTAGGGTGTGCTCTAAGTGGTTATTTGGTTTCTCCTCCTTCCTCATGATTAATGTGTAATTCATTATCGCTAAGTATACAGTTTAACAATGCGTGGGGGTAGCCGCAAGCTGCCTGTGAAATCGCCCTCCCTCTCCCACATCCACGTAGAGTTACGTAATTCACCCAGTGAACCGTTATCTTATCAGCCCTCCTGGACTGCAGTGTAGAAAAAGCTATTTTCTTCCCAGTGCTTAGCTCTCTACATGCCAAGATTTTTCCAGTTTTATTTTAGTGTACGTGCCTACAACTGCAATGTCGAGGGGCAAGGACAAGGATTAAGTACACACATCTGGATCTTAATTTCTGTTTCTGCCCTGGCAGCTCGAGGCGCCAAAGTTTCACGCACCCAAGGGCTGCAAGGTCAAGTGTAAGGTAGTGTCCTCCCTCCCCTCCCCCACCCAGCAGGGACAGAGCAGCCCTGCTAGACCTTGGCCCGCCTCCTCCTCCTCCCAGGCTGCTCCAAGGCCTTTGTGCCACGTCGGCAAGAGGATCAGAATGTCAGGAATGGAGCTAGTGCCCCTCGGGCCAAGCGACGGAGAAGAGCTAAGTGGTTGGGTGAGGTCTCCCGGGCAGCTGCAGGGTGGGCACCAGGGCAGAACCCCCACCACAGTAACGGGAAGAAAGGTGCCAGCTACTGGCCTTTTCCTCCCCGAGGTGTTAGAGGCCATCGCAGCGAGGCCTTGCTGACCCAAGCAAGTGTGAGAGACACTGGAGATCTGGGGCTGGGCTTGGCGTCCGTGGAAACCTTCGGCATGGCTTTCATTTAATTCTTTAATTAAAAAAATATTACTACAATTCGATGCCAGTGTGTATTTCTACTGCCATTCTCTTGAATCTGCGGGGCTACGACACCGGCCAGCTGGTGATGGGCTCTGTTTCACCCGCAAGCTCAACGGCACAGTTATGGGCACACTGGGTCATTTCCGGTGTGGGCCGCCCCAACAAGCCGACACTGGCTTTGGAGTGATGTGTGAATGCGGGCCACAAGGGCGTCCACATCACTAGCTAAGAGAGGGCAGTGGCGGGGCGCTTGGGCGTTTCCTTATGCACCCGGAACTTTAAAGCCATCCTCTGAAGCCAAGATGGAGAAAAAAGGGCCAGGAGAGACCGTCCCCACCCTCATCCAGAGGGAAAGGGTCACCCGCCACCTTTTGGAGTTTGAACCGACGTTCTGCCACAAAGTAACATATTCCAGGTGCCCTAAAAAGTACTTTGCTTTCCAGTAATGAATCTTGTCGTCTGAGTACTCGCTCAATAAAGCCGAAAGATCCTGCAAAAGTGCAACAAGTAACATCTGGCCCAGAGCTGGACAAGTTGACACTGGCCACCCAGGAGCTCCTCTCTTAACGCTCGGGGTGGCTACTTGGGGACCGCCTGACCTGCCTTCCTGCTTCGATTGATTTGTTAATTCTCGCAGAAATCGACCTGAACTAGGCGGGAGGCTCACCCCCAAACCGATGCTCCAGAAAACCACAGCAGCTCTCTCGGTCTTTAAGGAGTTAGCAGCTCAGAGCCCGCAAGAGGATGTCACACAAAAAGAAAAGAAATCGCACACTCGGGAGTCCGGGAGGACTCGGTGACCGCTGCCCGCCCCCACCCCCACCCCCACTTCACGGACCCCGCTGAGGGACGCGCACGTACCTGGAGCGGAGGCCGGCAGAGTGGACATGCCACGTCTAGGTCCCGGGCCGCGCCGCCTCCGGCTCTTTATACCGCGTCCCCTGCCGCCACCCCCCCCCCCCAGCCCTCCCAAAGTAGCCACGTCTGAGCGGCGGGACAGGGGCGGGGAGCCGCCGAAGGTCTGTCAGAGGGGTGGTGGCGGGGAAGGGAGCCTCCGAAAGTCCAGGGCTGGGTGCGCTCGCACCAGGGAGGCCAGTGTGGGGCTCGCAGGGTGCAGGGGGTGCCCGGGGCGCAGAGGGGGCGGTGTCGGGGGAGGGGCTCCGGGAGGTCAGCGCTGGGTGGCGCGCTCGGGTTTCACCCGGACTAGGGGGGGCAGGAGGAGGCGCGGCGGGGGCGGGGAGGGGGCGGGGCGAGGGCGGGGCGGGCGCGGCGGGGCGGGGCCGGGGCGGGGCGAGGCGGCCCGCGCTCCCCGCTCGCTCGCCCGGCGCGGCTCTACTCGCGGGGAAGGAGGCGCCGGCGGCGGCTGCTCTCGCTGCACCCGCTCCCGCGCGCTGCCCTTCCGCCGCGGGCGGGCTCCCAGCCCCCGGCCGGCCGCGGCCCCTGCCCGGCGACGGCCCCCAGCTTCGACCTTCCCTCCGCGGGGGCATCCCGGTTTGCGCGGCCCATCCGGGGGCTCCCCTGCAGAGCTGGCTCCGGCACCCAACTTTGCCTCCGCGCCAGTCGCCCCAGCTGGGAGCGAACCTCTTCATCCCCGGCCCAGCCCGGCCGCGCGCGCGCGGGGACGGTGCGCCTGGCGCGCAAGCCCGCGCCCCCAAGCCGGAGCGCAGCAAGTGGGGGGCGGCTGAGCGGCAGGGGTCTGTGGCGGCTGCTGCCTCGACTTCCCTCGCGGGCGCTGAAGGGAACCCTCAGACCGCTCCCGGGCCGCAGGCGCTGGATGACTGGCGCGAGGAGAGCGCATCGCACCTGGTGAGCGACCCCAGCGCCCCGTCCCTGCGTGGCCGGGGCCGCAGCCCGCACGGGGCCGCGCTGCTGGCGGGGACTGGGGTGTGTGTGTGGGGGGGGGGAGCGGGGGCGGCAGTGGTCGGCTGGTGGTCCTGTCGATGTCGGGCAGGGTCGATTTGCAGGCCCGGGCGGGGGACAGCGGGTGGTGGCGTGTACCAGGTGCGGGGGCTCCCACAGTCGAGCTAGGGTACGGGCTGGAAGTTTGTGTCGCTGCCTTTGCCGAGGTCTTGGCGTGCAGAGGTAAGGAGCGGAAGCGACCCGAGGAGCAACCGGGGGCGGGCGGGACGGGACCCCTGCCCGACACGGCGGGAAGGTGCGCAGTGGAGGTCGGTGCCTGCTCGGGGCGAGCGTGCAGGCTCGCGCGGTCGCAGCGAAGGGCAGGGGTCCGGGTGGCCGCAGCTCCGCGGGCCCATGGCCGCCGCCTCGCAGCCCCTCGGCCGGGGCGGGTTTCCTGTTCGAGTTACAAGGCTTTTGTGGCGCGCGCGAGAAACCGGGAGGTGGTGGGACTTGGGCTCAACTCCGCCAAGCGCTTCGGTTAATGAGGGAGACTGAGGCTGAGGGCCGCCCCGAACGCCGCTGCGGGGGATGCAGAGGCCCGGGGACCCGCCTGCCCGGCGAGCTGCAGGCTGGCTCGTCCCTTTCCGCGGGCATCTCTCCATCGCTCCACGGATTTCGCATCGCCTGGCTCAGGGCTTCGGGGCCGGAGGCAGATCTGGGCCCCGGAGGGAACTGTGCACCGAGGATGTGCGGGCGAACCGGCGCGGGGGAGCGACGCGTGGCGCGGGGCCTAGCGCAGTGAGAGGCGGGTTCCCGCGGCTTTGGCGGGAAGCGCATTCACCTCCTCGCCCTCTGCTCGCTGGGTACCTGGATGCGGCTGCTCAGAGTTGGGATTTAACTTTCCTGCGCCTGCGGCGTCCCAGGGATGCCCGGCAGGGGGCGCTGCGAGCGAGCGCTGGACGAGGAAGAGAGGATGCTAAGGGCTGCGACTGTCCCGGGTGAGTGGGTGATGGTCCCCGTCCGCACGCGGCAGGACCAGACAGAGCTTGCAACAGTTTCATAGGCGTGGGGGATGGGGGCAGCCGATCTGTTGGCCAGAGGGAGCTGGCAGCATCGCTAGAAGGAGGGACAGGAAAGGTGGTTGCCAAACACAAGTTCTCGAAATAGAAAGGTTCCTTTGCAGAGACAGACATATCCCTGCAAAAACCCTTCCTGTCTGCGTCTGTCTTCCTCCCTGTGACGATCGCCTCTGTTCAGAAAGAACTAGAAATTGAGCGACGGTCGTGCGAATTATGTTTAATAGTGACATTATAGTCCCGCTTCTCAGGAGCACGTCAGTTAAAAACGCCAGGAGTCACAAATGATCGTTGCAGCTTGTTTTTAAGAAAAACAATCACATGTCACCGTTAGCTTCTGCAGAACAGCTCCATCATCATGACCAAGTTTGGGAACAGCAGATATGTTATTAATGATAGTTAGACTTTCCTAAGGAGACACAGCAAGACAAAACCAGACTTTACCACAGAAGATTTTTAACACCTAATTGGGAGTGCGAAATTAATTACTAATTAACGCCGGTATCATTACTGAAGATAGAGTGAAGTTTATCATTCACCATTTTGAGCGACCACTTCACAATTCAGGCAGTTCAAGCAGCTAATACCTTAAATCGGGTCTCACTTATATAACTTTTCTTGTTTATTCCTGTTTAGCCCAAAGGAAACATGGATTTTTTTTTTCTTACCCCCAAAGATTTTTATCCATGTTTGTTTCAAATGAAAAAAATTCCAAAATGTAACTGGGGCCACTGGAAATGCAGATTTCTTTTTCCTTGAGTTCCTTTCTTGCAAAAACTTTACCAGGAAATGGCAGCTCCTCCTGGGCTTTGCTCGGGTCACACCGATGTGACAGATCCGTGGATCGTACCCGCTCTCACACGCTGTTAGCCTGTACACACTTTTCTTAACAGGGAGAAGATGAATGACACTAATCATTTTATGCCTTTTACGAATTGCACTAACTTATTTGATGGTTTTAATGGCAAACAGCTGCGAGATCCTGCCGAGAGCAAAGACTTTGGTCTCCTGGGTGGTAAACCTTGTCTCTTTACAAAAGAAGTTTTTGAGATGTTCAGAATTTGGTACTAATAAGCCTGTATGCTTCACTGCCGTTTCCTTTTAAGTTTTTTTTCTTCACCATGTCTGGATAAATGGCACATAGAGACCGACAGTGCCATGGCTCTGGGACCCTAATGAATATATGCACATTTATGTAAACTTTTAGCTTAAGTCGTAGAGGGTCCATGCCTTCTGAAGCCCACCCATGGCTTTACAGTGAGAAATCTTCAGAGTCACTTTAGACTCTTGATGAGGGACAAATGTTCAAACCAACCAACTTTTCTCTGCGCTGCATGTCCGCAACTTGAGACTATTTCAGATGCTTCCGATGTTAGAAACAGCTGCTTAACTGAACACTCATGGTTTTTATTAACTTGGTGATTATTTTTAATGATCCAAATATCTTTTTTTTTTTTTTTTGGTTATAAAGTCATTGAAATTGAAGATTTGATTCTTATTACATAAATGTCCAGCCAAAGGTGTATAGGCATTCTGTCACATGAACAGGTAAACATGAACTCTAGACTTAACTAAGATTAGAAACCACTTCCTAAGGAGAGGCTGAGGTTACAGATCATACAGTTTGCAGGATAGAACGAATCAATTCGTTAGTAATGTGTCCCAGTCAAGGAATTCATTTTTGTCATAGTTTGTATACAGAGTTTGAGAAAAGTTGTCCCACATTCTGTAGTAACTCCTTCATAATTCTTAATTCTAAAATTATACCAAATTTGTATTTAAACACCCTTCTGAGATTGTTGCTATAGTTACTTAAAGTGCTTAGGGTATAATTATAACACTGAGGTGACAAATTTTTAGTGTTAAATAACTTTTAAATGTAAGTATGGTGTCTAACAAGTGGAGCTGCACCGGAGTGCGGAGTCTGTGATGTGAGACCTTGGCCATTTCTGCCCGATGTATTTGCAAATTCGGACAGAGAAAGTGAACCATTTTCTTGAGTCCTAAGACGAGGATACATAAGTGCTTTAGGGTATTCAGACTATTTCTATGTTCTGTTGTTGACAACACATGTTCATGTCTGTTCCCAGCAAACTTTCAAAACTGAGATGCAGAAGTTTTGTTGAAAATTACTGGTTTTTATCACTCTGCCTGCTGCCTTGTGGAAACGGTCTGCCATAGATAGGGGGCAATCTGCTGTCTCTAATTCCTGCACAAACTGGTAGCATTATAAAGATAAATTTGGCAGGTGAGGAGCAGCTCTCTGGGAAGCAGTTTGAAGAAGCAGCTTTCGATATGCTTGATAAATATATCACTTATTTCTCTGGTGTATTTGTTAGGTCCTGGTTGTCTGAAATATAAAAAACAATTTCTAACAGCAAGAGAGGTAGAAAAAAAATTAAAGAAGCTATAATATACATAGATAAACATTTCACTTTTAACATACCCACCCAAAACTTGTTTTGATTCAGCATTTAAGCCAAACAGAACAAAGCAAATGAAAACTTGATCCCAGAGAAGATAGTGTATAAAAAGTGATTTACTATAATGTCCTGGTGTTGACATAGTACTCTTCACCATATAAAGGTTTGAGAGCTAAGGAAACCTGGCTCTGAATTTCACTGAGTGTTTTGAAGATAGGCAACTTCGAAGACAAGTTATAGTTCTCCCAGGGCATGACATTTAAAATAGGATTAACCCAACAGTGGGTTTAAGAAAACAGGACATTGTCTCCAAAGAATTGCTGTTGTCTTTTAAATAAATTCTTTCTATTTTTTTTTTTTTTTTTGGTTGAAGATTGATGGTGGTTTAACAAGAGGAAAGGCGAACACATTTATTTTCCTTTACTAAGTTTTAAAATATATTGGCATGGTCCTGTCGCATTTGAAAAAAAATAATAAAATCATTCTATTCTTTATTCTCTTTTCCCATGCATACTAGAATGGGCTTCTGGATTAACACTGAAAAACGTTAAATTTTAAAAGAGAATAAATTTATAGGGGGCGAATTCCTTTTATGACCAGAAGGCCACGAGCACACTCATCTTTTATCTCCCCATCTTTCATTCATTGTCACCGTGTCTCTGTGGAATTGGCTAACTAGAGTTCATGTAGAATGACGAGGGCGTGTACGCTGGAACAATTTTATTTTAGGCTGCATCTTTGTGTACATTTGAGAGTAAATCACATTACCGCAATAGGTAATTCAATTACAGGTATGTATGATAAGTGACCAGGAGAGCGATGCTATCAGAAACCAACTCTGCTGGAGAAATAATACTGTATTTGCTGAGATGTGAAATTAAATAAGTTCTAGGCAAGTGACAATCGGGACTGAGCAAGGACAAGTTGTTCACAGGAAATAGACCCTCTTTTCAATCAGTTCAAATGCACCCGACATTTGGCTATGATATACTACATGACATGCCTATGCAAGAGAAGCAGAGCCAAAAAAAGGTCATCAGAAAAATTCTGCTGACCTGTTTCCTGCGAGTTTTCTCTAAAATCATAAAAGGGCTAGTGCTTGGCTAAAACTTCCCAGAAGAGATACGTTCCTCACTGCCAGGTACATTTCCACACGGAAGAACTGCCCTTTCTGGAAGAAAGCTGGAGGTGCGACGCACCTCGGGGGGGCGGGGGGTCGGGGGGGCCTCTCCAGCTGTTCTCCGCCAGCCACCAAGCGTGGAGAGTGCCCGCTGCCGAGCCACGCCGTGGAGAGAGAACGCATTGCAGGCCAGCGACTTTTGTGTGGCTGGACACCCTGCGGCCAAACGGAGAGTCACACCTGGGTTCTGTGGTTACTTTTACAGGACCGAGATTTAGATCTGCCGTAGGGCTTTCCCGATTGTACCGCTTGGAGACATCGCTGGTGGCTGGTGACATGAAGCGAAAAGCGTTGCCCTGGGTGTTGACTCCTTTGTCCAGCAGACATTGGGATTAAGCCGTTGTTCATGTCGGTCGACATACGAGAGTGACACGTAGGGTTTCTTCTAAGACATCTGTCATGTAAATTTCCGTGTATTCTCGCTGTCGACCTGACTTTAAGCGAGTTCTAGCAAGCCGAGCATGCATGATAAATGCCCGAAGCCCACGGTTTAGCTGAGCCGCTTGCCTCGTTGGGCAGGGAGTCTGGAGAGGCCTCCACCTTGAATGAAGCACTTGCCGGCCACAGAGCGGTCCCCAGGGGACCGGCCCGCCCCCGGTGCTGGAAGGATGTCAGCAGCGGCCGCCGGATTCCCGGCCGCAGCCGGGCAGCTGGAGCGGGGTGGTATGGGCAGCGGCAGTTGACCGAGGCGTATCCGTCCCGGTGTGACTCATGGGTGTCAGACAGAGGTCCTGTGAGGGCCCTTCCCAGAGTGTGTGGGTAGAGTCCGTGGGTGGACTCGGAGATGGCCACGCGTCAGTGGAGAGTCAGAGTCCACATCCGCACGGGGCCCGCGGGTCCTCGCGGACGCGGGTCCTGGGGAAGACGACGCGGGCTGGTGGGGACAGACAGGGGGCGTGGCAGGACTTCTCTGCAGGAGCGGTCGGGACGTCTGGTGACCGAGGTAGGGCCTTGGGAACGATGACACAGAACACATTAGGAGGACTAAGTTGCGATGTGGCGAACAGGCTGAGGGACAAGGACGGCGGTCCCTGAATTTGGACGCAGCGATAGAGCCGAGAGAGCCGGACCAGCTGCCGTGAGCGCAGGAGCGAAGCGGACGCGGAGGCCGGTCCTTGAGCCCGGGACCTGCCGTGCCGACTGACTCGGCTCAGCCCCGGGGACTGCGCTCCCGAGGCCGGGGCGGGAGACCGTCGCGTGGACTGGCGGCTCCCTGGCCTGGCCTGGCTCTGCTGCCCTCTCTCCTGACTCGGGCTCTCCCGGCCTCCTTCCCGGCCTCCTCCCTGGCCTCCTCCTGGAATCTTCTCCTCCCGCTCCTCTTGCCACTCACCGCTTCCAGGTCTCGCTGCCCCGAGGGCTTCAGCTCAAGCGTCCCCCTTTCGGCGGGGACAAACCGCGCTGGGGGACACAGCTCTCCCTCCCCTTTTCCTCTCTTCCTTCAGCCGCCTCTTTGTCTCTTCGTAGCATTTTATACGCTGCTTGTTTCTTAACGTCTTTCTCCAGTAGAGACAAACAACACTGTCTCTGTGTCCCTCGCGCCTCGTGGTGCCTGGCACACATGCCGCCCTGGGCCACACGTGACGAGTGACGGCCGAGCGGGCAGCAAGTGCCTTTGTATGGCACGCTAATCGGACAGCCTGCGGTCCAGCGTCCTAGGCGAAGGACTGTGGCTTAACGAGACATTTGGCGGCTAACGTGGAAGCTAAACACTCTGAAGAAAAATATTTCAGACGCCCCAAACCGGTCTCGAAATACAAATGTCTTTTGTAAGCCGAGGACTGGGTGCTCCCCCTGCCCCAACCCCGGCCTCTTTGCACAGTAAGTAAATGCTTGTTGAGTGAATTGATGACCTCACTTGACTTATATAGTAGCTTAAAACACTTAATGTATATTACAACATTTTATCCATATAAAAACATAAAAGAATTGAAACTCAGGCGTATTGTTTACTTCTTTAACATAGCACTCCTCTGCTCCCCTGCACCTTCTCCCCCCCCCCCAAATTATATTCTTGTTTTTACAGTACAGAGATTTAAAAAATTCTAGAGGAAATATGGCAGGCTTTCTTATTTTATTTCTCGGATTAGGCCAATAAGTCTGTCACTTAGCTGGATTTATAGATTTAATAAGCTGAAACAGATGAGTGGATAAACAAAATGTGGTCTAGCCATACAGTGGACTACTATCCAGCAATAAAATGAGCCTCGATGTACGCTGCAGTACGTCTGAGCTTCAGAACATCATGCTTCGTGAAAGAAGCCAGTCACGGGAGGCCACGTATCCTGAGACTCCATTTATGTGAACCGTCTAGGAAAAGTAAACCCGTAGAGACAAAAAGCAGAGTGTGCTCGCCTGACTGAGCTGGGCTGGGGCTGGGGGGTGCGGATGGGCAGGCGGCTGGGGTGGGGGAGCCTGCCAACACCGGAGTGTGGAGGCGCTCGCCCGACTCTGCCTTTCCAAAAAGCCGTGGAATTGGGCCCTTACACTTAGTACATTTTATGGGCTGTAACTTATTCCTCAATAAGCCATTAAAAAAAAAAAATTGATCCGGGCCATAAGCTCTCAAGCGAGAGCACGTTAAATCGCCAACGTCCTAAACAAAGCCTGTCACCCTTACGGGGCACCGTGGTCTGCGTTCCCATGACCTCAGTGACAAAGGCCGGCGCTTAGGCCACCGAATGCTGGGACGGGCAGCGTTTCCCTGACGCTGAGGCGTTTCCTGCGAGGTGCGGCAGGGCTGGGTCGCCGCCGGACGGCGACCGAGCGAACCCGGGTCGCTTGCAGACGAGCCCACGCGGCCGCGTTTAACCAACCCTTTAAACCCGTCCCCAGCCCAGCCGCTCAGAATCGGGTCCGGCCCGATTCCCGGTCATTTCTTCCAGCGTACTTCCCTTCCGCCACTGTCACTGTCCAGAGGCGGAGCTCTTCGAAAACGCTGCATCTCTGGGTCTCGTAGCTCTGCAGGGTCTGGAAGCCCCAGGGTCCCTCTGTGCTGACAGGCGATGCCACTGTCCCATGACGGGGATTTCACGACGCCCGTGCCTGGGTCCCCGTCCACTGTCTCAGCAGGGCACTCGTTGGCCTCGGCAGGCGAGGCGGGTGGCTTCTCACAGGCAGACCCAGTGGCACAGTGCAAAGGTCCAGAGGCCGGAGCCCGAGCACTTACGGGCGCGCGTGCTCTCTTCTCTGCCCTAGACTCGCTTCTCGCTCTGTCTGCTCTGCGCCGGCATGTTTCGCAGTTAAAGCACCAGCTGAAACTGGGTGGTGGGTAGAGAAACACACCAACCGCTTGTAACTAACCGCCTTGCTGGGGCGGGGGCGAGTGCCGTTGGTCCTCCCCTGGCGCTGATTGGGACGTCCATCTGTTCAGTGTGGCAGGCTCTCCTCTGCCTCCCGCCTCCCTCGGCTCTCCGTCTCGGGCACCGAGCTGTCCCCACACCAGTTGGTTTCCACATGGTGACTCTGCCCGGGAGTGTTGTGTGTAGTGTGGGCAGCGTGAGCCGCAGAGACCCTGGCGCAGGTCGGGACCCCGCGCCCCTCGCAGCTCCGCTGTGTCTCTCCGTTCGCCGTGAGGCGTCTGACCCCTCCCTGGGATGTGGCAGGAAGCACTGTCGATGACCAATTTCTTCGGCCCCTGTAGTTCTGCGTGCCAAACGATTGAGACTGACAGAGCTTTAAATTCTAGTGCGACGGTTTTATCAACCTCTTAGCGGCGTAATTTCAGACGCGCTTGTTCTGAATTTGCCTCTTCTCGAACTTTCGGTCTGACATAGGCACAGACTCAGAGTGAAATGTACAAAAATGGCCACGTTTTTCTCTTGCCAGTCCAGAATTATGACTCGCCCTTGGCGAGCGGTCAGGAGATATTTGTGCGATTGCATTACTATGTCCTTCTGTGTCATTAGATGGGCAAAGAGCGGGTGACATTTTTATTTTTGATGTCACTTTTGATGGTTTTAATTGGTCAGTAAATACTGTTTAGGTTGGTATATTTTCCATGTATGTGTAGTTTCATTTTGTTTTGCTTTTCATTTTCAATGAGTTAATTTTTTCCAGATTTCAGGGAGAACTATTAGGCATTCTATTAAACAGATTGACAGGTTACATGATTAGAGGAATTTCTCTGTTGCCAGAACATATTTTTAGTTTCGAAACACAAGGAATAAGAAAATGATGCAATTTTCTCTCGTTTTAAGACGTCCTTCAGAATAATTTTTGGTTTGCAGTGCATCCGATAGTGGGAGTTGATCATAATTAAAGTAACACGTACAGTATACAGAATTATTGAAGACACCGTCCTAGGTTGGGAAGATGTATTAGACCATAACTTATGATGATTTTTACTTTTAAAAAAGAATTTCCTTTTCTGGAAAGCATCCAAACATTAACATCCAATTCTGATTTTGGACACTTTAAAGTATATAGGATCCTAACTTCCTTCTGGAACACCGGGGAGAGCCCGGGATGTTGACTTCGCAGCCCGCGGGGTGGGGGATGGCAGGGGGCGTGACATGCAGCCCCTTCTTATCTGCTGGCACCCCCTTACCTCTTCTCAGTGCTCCGAAATTAAAAATCGGAGGCTCTTTGGCTACGTGTCAGCGAAAGCAAACTCCTTTAAAGTTTGAGCTAGGAGTTAAAGGTGGGCCTTTTATTCATTGAAGTTTAATATTTCTGGACTGTAAATATAGCAGAACGCTCGTGCTGTAGAAAGCGGAGGTCCAGCGCCCAGATGTTGAGCCTTTGCCCAGGGAAAGGGGACCAGATGTCCAATGTGGAAAGATTTCCTGGGTTGTGATTTCCTGTCCTTTCTAATAAGGCTGCTCCTCAAATATCCTATTTCTCCCTCCTTATCATTATCCTTTTCTGGTCAATTTCTCTGCTCATCCAGCTCTCTTTTAATTATTATGTGCCTCTGTCGCCAGGAAGTTTTGAGTTAAGCAGAGGTCAAAACGTCCTCTAATCGACCCTTTGTTTCTAGTAAGACCTGGCTCGGTCCCTTTTCCTGTGCCTCCCCCTCTCTGTTTCAGTGACCTCCCCAGGTCAGGGGGGCTTTGCATCTGTGTCCGACACCGTCTGGCGTCTCCAGTCCCTGGCTCAGTGCTGTGCGGCTTCAGGGCCCATAGACACGGCCTTCAGCCCAGAGCCTCGGTCCTGAGCTGCTCCGTGTTGACTCCTGTGGACCAGACCTCGTCCAGGTCAGTTATGAGTGTGACGGGGACGTGACGGCTGTTTAGTTAGGTCCCAGCACTCGCTGTGACGGTGCTCGGGGAGGAGCTCGCATCCACTTCCCAAGTGGCCGTGAGCAGAGGGCCACCTGAGGCAGTACGTTTCTGCCCCCTTTATTTCCGTCTTGCCTCGTGATGGGAAAGATCTCAAGCCTTGGGGCTGTGCCCGCCGGGGCTCTCTGTCCTCTCTACCTCACCACCTGTGACTTGCTCTCACTTCCTTGGACCCTGGGGACCCACAAAGGTGGTGCTGGGCGGGTGGGACACCTGAGCCAGGTGCCCGTGTTGGAAGTGTTTCCCATTCTGTTATCCACGCCTGTTGTTGCTGTTCTTGTGCGGCGGTCGGGGGCGAAGGCTGGGGTGCGGTACTGCACGTCCACGGATCACGGCTCTCCAAGCAGACTCCAAAATCACGTCTGGGGCCAAATTGACTCTGCGCCAGCAGTGATGGAATTCCTTGGTTCCATCACCAGCTCGTGGAGAAAAGAGTCATTGGGGAAACGGCAAGCTGGCAAGCCAGAGTCGCGAAGAGCCATTCACTTAAAAGCTCACGCCTGCAAATATCGGTTCCCTCTGAGCATGTCCTCCAGGCCCCGCCGCTGGGTGCCCAGTGCATGGAGCCTTGTCTTGGTGCAGAGGAAAGCCCTTCCAGGCTCCCCGTGGGGATCTTAGGGGACATGCCCCACAGACAATACCAGAAGGGCCGTCTCGGCGTCCCGCGCCTCACTCATCCCTGACCCAAGAGTCCGTGTCATAAGGTTGACACTGCAGTCAGGGCGGCGGTGGGGACAGTCAGGCTCCACAGCGGTCAGGCACCTGCAACTACAATGCTTAGAAGGCATGTGAACAAGGCGTCTGTCGATGAACTAAGCGTTTACCGACGCAGGCTCATGGAGAGCGACGCTTCGGAGCTGGACCACGGCTGCGGCTGCAGGGGAGACGGCCGGGCCGGCGTGGGGAGGAGAGCACGGAGGGCAGGCGCCCGCGGCGTTTTGGGCTGGAAGAAGGGCGCCTCCCGTGTGTACGCGGGACTCAGAAGGGGCTCTTTTTCTCACGTAACGCGGATTATAACATCCACGATTTAGAAGTGAGCGTGATTTCTTCGTTTTGGTTGGCGGAGGGGAGTTGGACGGGTTCTGGAGTGAGTTGCGAATTCTGATCCACAGTCGGCATTCGATCTTCGTGGCCTCGAATTCCTTCACAATCTTTCAGAGTAGCTCAGTGTTTCTTCCAGTGGGCACGATTGCCTTGTCCTTTTCTCTCAGGGCGGAAGAAGAGTCGTCGCGACCTGTCAGCCCGTGAGAACAGGTGGCGGGAGGGACTCTGCAGGTGCGGCTCTTGTTTCCTGATCCCCCAGAGGGTCACCCACATGCCACCCAGGTCCTTTTGCTCATCCAGAGCTCCCAGCCTTATTGGTGGGTCGCTTTGGAGTCAACGTGAAGGAGGGGGGTGCAGAAAGGAAAGGATCCCCCTGAACAGTGGGGACCCCGCCGAGCCCCCAAGAATGCTGGTTCCGTTGAGCCTTCATTCCCCCTGTGACGAGGTCCTCTCCGGGCTTTCTGTCCTCCTCCGGCGTCTGAGACGGCATTCATTATTTGCAAAAGCAGTCGCAGTTCTGACGCTTCCCACGAGAGAGCTCGTGACCTGCAGAGGATCGTCATCGCGAAGCACCATGACACACTTCGGCGTGAGGACACCGCCCTGGTGGACTGGCGCCCCGGCCGCCCTGCCCCGCGGAGTGGACGCCACTACGGCCTGTCGTATGCAGCTACGAGTTCGCCCCCCGACGACCCGCCATCGAGGGCCTCTGTCATTCGTGGTGGCGGCGCGTGACCTTTAACGCAGGTTTAGATTTGCCACTCGGTGCCCTTAGACGGGCTTCTAATGTTTCGTTTTTAAATTAAAAGTTACGTTCCCCGGAGAACTGGCCGTGGGGCCCAGATTTCTCGCCTTGAGTTTGTTGGAGACGGCGCTGAGACGGGAGAATAAGGGTTGTGATCAGAAGCTTGGCAAAATCACCCTTCGAGGCCGGGATCAAGGGCACAATTAGCGAGCGAATGGCTCAGGCTGGGGACTGACACGAGCTTGTGTGGGTTCGTCTTTAATCGCACTCTTGAGTGAGCCCAGGGCTGGCAGCCAGGCTTACTGAAGCCTGCAGGGGTAACCTCATGAAAATAAATCAAACGCACGTTGGAGAAGGCCGCTCGCTTGAAAATATATGGGGTCGCTCGTGTCGGTCATTGTTCCTCTCCAGGAAAAGGCTCCCACGTGTTTTAAACCTGGCTGTCGGGGTAAGTTCTGCCAGTTCGCCATTTTGCCTGATAACGGCAGTGTGACCCAGACGTGTCGCGGTTTATGCCAGATATTTAAAAGGCCCTGCGACGGGCGTCGTCAATGCCGGCCAGGTCCATCTCGGCTTCTTTCCTATCTGTGGGAAGAAAAAGATTTTGTAGATGTGTGTCTCTAGGAGAGTTTCGCATGACACTTCTAAGAATTGGTAGAAAGCTAAAGGAATTAAGATGAAGACATAATTGGAGGTACGTGTGAAACTCGTAAAATATACAGGTCGGGAATGTTTGTTTGCTCGGCTTTTCTGAGCAATTGGGGTTGTCAGCTGTTTTCCCATATTAGCTTCCGGATAATTAATTGGATTAATTTAATTAAACACTTTGCATTTAAGCGGAGTGGAGACCCAGGCAGTCTCCTGCAATAATATTAATTGTTTTGTATTGATCTGCAATACACCACGTGACTTGTTTATACTTAGAGAAAAGACATTCGATTCTAAATTAGCATCCTTTTGAAAAATTATTTACTGTTAGTTCTAAAGTGAAAAGTCTATTTTTTAAAAAAACCTTAGGGACAATCTCAAAAATCTCAGGTCGTGAAATTCTCTTCCCTTATTGCATTCCGTCGGAGCAAGCTGGTTTTGCAACCAGAAGCCCGTTTCTGTCGCTGCCACACTAAGCCGAAATGTTCGGAGGGGTCGCTGGGCTATTTTTAACGCGTTCAAATGTATCCCGTGGTGGCCGACTTCCAGTGATCCAAAATTAGTCCTGGGATCTTGGACAGCAAGCTCACTGTCAGGGCCCAGATAATCGGCAGGCTCGACATCTTTGAATTGTCACCCTAAATCTACCACCAGGATTAATGGCTTTGGCCAAACGATCCATCATTCTTTGGAGAAAACAGAAAGATAAGCTCTCGTCGTGAATAAAGAGGTCAGAAGCTGCGGAATTAGGTGCTTGATGAAGTGGGTGCTGAAAATAATTGGGGGGCTGTTCCAGGCAGCTGGAGGGTGACGGTCTCTTGGCGAGGCGAAGATTCTTCCCGCCTTCTGTTCTGTCTCCATGAAAAGGCGGCCAAAGGGAAGGCTTGGTCACCACGGCAGCCTTGTGTCTCACGAGGAGAGACGCACGGAGGAGGGAGACGCAGTCACTGCCCCGGAAAGGCCTCTTCTTACCTGTCCCTCGTCACCCCAGAGACAAATGGCCAACTCGCTTCGAAAGCACTGCACTTACACCGCCCCATGTCTCGAGAGGCACCTCGTTTTTAAGTACGTGCACGGCATGCGCCCGTCCTTCCCGGGGCTCATCGATCGCCGGTTTCCCCCGAGGTTCTTCGTTTGCTCGTGAAGGAATCCGTAGTTTACAAGAGGACGGGCTCATTTTTAATAGCTTCATCCCGACGAATCCTGTCTCCTGCCTTAATTCGATGGACCTGGCAGATGACGGGAAATGATTCGAAGGAAGGGGGGCGCACGTGGGTGAGTTAATGTCTTATTGGCTGTACGCCGACCGCCTTCTAACTGACATAGTCATTCCCCAGAAGTCCAGACTTTGGAGGATGCTGAGGCTGAGCAATGCGTTGTCTCCAGGCAAAGCCTTTTCTAGACCCTCACGGAGAGATGCCGACCTCACGTGGGGGCTCCCTTATGATGAGGGCCATTTGTTTTTGCCATAGTCCAGGTCCAGGGGAGCCCTGGGGTGGAGAGTAGCATTCAGCCAACCAAGACGTCTTTACCAGAAGGTTCCCCTGCCAGACCCCAGGCCCTGCACCGGGAATACGGTGTGTGGAGGAGAGAAATGGCTTCCACTCTCTTGCTGCCTGTTGCCCAGCCGGGCGTCCCGTGTCCTACGTGGAAGCCATTTTTTCTCCAGCGTTTCTCTAGCGTTCCTCCCATCTGAACCGATGCGTTGGGTGCAGCCAAACACCGAGGGTTCCTGGGAACGTGGAGGCGGGATGCCATGGCAGCGGGTGGGAGGAAGAGTGAGTATGGGAGAAACTGGAGTGTTCTGGAGTTTCCAGGCCCTGGCAGAGCTGCCTCGCCTGCCTGGAAGGTTCGTGCCCCACTGGCACGGCCCAGGGCTCTGGGGACCCTCCGCTCACCAGGCACAGCGACGCCGGGCATAGCCAGGATGTGGAGTCTTCGCAGGTGGTTGTCCACAAGCAGGTGGGGCCTGAGAACCGGAAATGGCTTCAAGATTACGAAGGAAAAGAGAACTGTTCGAGGCTCTTTTCAGGGTCTTGGAGAGGTCTGCAGTCCCTCGTCTGCCCGTGGGGTGGCTCAGAGCCCTCCCCCATCAGGGAGCTGGAAGCCGGGACCTCTGCGCGACGTGCTCTCCGACTTGTCCGGCCCCACGTGTGTTTCTAGGCACGAAAATCGCATCGCTCACCTTTGCGGCGGGCCGGTCTGCCTTTCCGGGGTGTCCAGTGCGCTGCGCGGTCAGGATGACGGGGATCCGCCCGTTCCCGATGCTGACGGTCTGAGGATGTGGAAGAGTCGGCTCGCCAAGCCCTCCGGCTCCTCGCCCGTCTCCCAGCACGGAGTCTGGCTTCTTGTGGACGCTCATTTTTACAGTGATTCCAGCGTTTGGCCAGGATTCCCAGGTGGAGTGCGTGCTTCTGTGGAACGAACGGTTTTTCTCCTTTATAAGCTCCGCGTGTTTCCTAAATGCTGCGCTATTGAGTCACGTGATCGCCGTGGGGTGCCGGAATGCCGAAGACGGTTTAGATGTCTCGTGTCGTCCACAAGTGCAGTCGACTTGTCATTTCTCATTATGTCGTTGGTTTTTCAAAGATTCAATTTATTGGGGTGACATTGGTTAACAAGATTATATAGGTTTCAAGTGTGCGATTCTGTAACGCATCACCCGAACATGGCATTGTGTGGCCACACCCGAAGTCGAGTCTCCTCTGTCACCGGGTATTTGTCCCCTTCACCCTCTTCATTCCCGACCCCCCCCAACGGCCATACTGTTGTCTACGGAACACGAGTTTGTCTCGTTTGGTCATTGGTTGCTGTCTGTTTTTTGAGTGGAATCGCACAGTTCTTGTCCCTGTCCGTCTGACTTCTTCCGCTTAGTGTGAGACTCTCGAGGTCTCCCCATTGCGTCTCTCGTCACACAGCTGTTTGTGAACCAGAAGAACTAACGACTTCCACCCTCTTTCTTCCTTTTGTCCTTTCATGGGAACCTGCAAGGGAAGCCCCTTGTTTGGGGGAAAGATTTCGAGAAGTATTTTTGAAAGAAGAGAATATGATAAGGAAGGTTGGCTGGTTGGTTATTTATTTGTTATTTATTTATTTGCCAGGGTGTCGTTTAAGACTCAAGGAGTTTATAAATCACGTGTGCTGTTTCCTTCTGGATACCCAGTTTGGTGACTGTGGTCAGGTTATAATTCCCTGTCACATAAGGAGCATGGCTGTCAGTCTAACAGTGATCGAAACTGCCCTGTTATCACCTGCAGGCAGCCGTGAGAACACACTTTTTTTTTTTTTTTTTTAACACAGGGTCTGTCTCTTCATGGCGTAACCCCACCTAGCACAGAGCTGCTGACTTTGCTAGTGATACATATCTCCGAGACGGTCCCTTCTAAGAAAGCGCGAGAAGACGGAGGTCAGGACCGGCCAGGGTGGGGGTGTGGAGTGGGGGGTACGGGGAAGCGCTCTGTGCTAACAGGTGCCTGTGAGCTCCTCTTCCCAGCATCTCAGCTACCCCCTTGACTTCGCCTCTCCTTCAGAGCTCTCGCTGGCCACTGAGCCTTTCGGATACTATTTCGAGTCTGTTTGAACATGACACCTTTAGGGTTTCATGGTGTTTAAGTTAACTGTTCCAAAGGCTCCAGGTTTAGCGACCGGAGGAGCGTCTCAGCAGTGAGAACCTGCGTATTGAAGCGACAGGAAGAGAACTTAGCAAATCTATCAGCTCGCTGAGAGGAACTTGGGCTTCACAAATTTCCCCCTTTAAACAGAGCGAATGAATAAGGGAACGCTAACTTCGTAGTCACTTTCAGAGACACCCATGGAATTTTATAAGGATTGAAACAGCAAGAGGCGGCCGGTCTTTGAAAGCCGGTTACTAGTTTGTAATGTGGAAAAAATATATATAGTTCTGGCTTCCGTTCAGTGGATGTCTTAATTACATCGGCAGAGGCCTTTAGGTCAATGTCTGAAATATTCCTGGCATAAAGAGCTTACGTGTTTTATTTTGTTTTAATTGAAGTTTATTAGTAGTCATTTTGGTTTAGTAGCTTAACACGAAATAAAGCCCACAGTCCTATATCCCGAAGCTATGGGGCGGAGCCGTGCAGCTGGTGACAGGCGAGCTCTCAGATGCCCGGGCAGAGGCAGACAGCCCCCTGGGGCCGGCCAAGTGGCATCCGGGCCTCTTGGAGAGGTGCCAGCGAGCCTGGCAGCTGGAGAGAAGGCCACGAGGACTTCTGCTTCAGGAACGCGGGGTGGAAATGAATGGCATGGTGGGAAGCTGGCACAGAGGTCAGCAGCTCTTCCCGCCAGGGCCTCCGAGGGCTGCTCAGCCTGCGATGTAGCCAACAGCTGGCCGCACTTTCAAAACGGGAAGGAGGACTTGTGGCGACCAGAACCGTGTGGACACGGGGCCACGACAGGCTCGAAACTCAGAAAAGCCGGCCCTTCCGCCTGTCCCTGTGGATTTTCTGGCAGTGCCAAGACCTGCACATATAAGCGCCATATCTTGCAAAGTATCTCATGGCAACAAAAGCAAAAATAAACAAGTGCGACTACATCGAACTGAAGAGCTGCTTCTGCACAACAAAGGACGCCGTCAACAAAACGAAAAGGCAGCATGTAGAATGGGAGAAATATATTTGCAAGTTATGTATATATCTCATAAGAGGGTTACCATCCAAAACATATAAGGAACTTGAACAACTCAATAGCAAAAAAAAAAAAAAGCAACCTACCCCCATCATTAATAATCCAATTAAAAATGTGCAAAGGACCCGAATAAACACTTTTCTAAAGAAGACACACAGATGGCCAACAGGTGCATGAAAAGGTGCTGGACGCACTAATCATCAGGGAAATGCAAATCAAAACCGTAGTGAGAGGTCGCTTCACACCTGTTGCAATGACTACCATCAAAAGGACAAGAAGTAACACTTGTTGGTGTGGAGGTGGAGTAAAGGGACCCTGCCTCGTGTCCATCCATGGATGACCGGACAAAGAAGTTGTGTACACACACACACACAATGGAGTATTTTTCAGGAATAAAGAAGGAAATCCTGCCATTTGTGACAGCAGATGGACTTTGAGGGCATTATGCTAAGCAAAATAAGTCGGACAGAGAGAAAGGCAAATGATCTCAATTATACGTGGATTTAAAAAAAAACAAACCAGGAAAACAACTCATAGATGTAGAGAACAGATTGGCGGTTGCCGGAGGTGGAGAAGGCGGGTGGGCAAAGCGGGTGAAGGTGTGCGAAGGGTACAAACTTCTGATGTAAAAATAAAAGGGCGACTAAGTAACTCACCCTAAAGGCTTGCGGGGACTTCCGCCTCTGGGCCCTCCTGGCTCCCAGGCTCAGCGTTTTTCTGTCTGGGAACATAGGCAAACAATGTCCTTTTATTTTCAGCCCAGGGCCCTCTCTTATCCTTTCACTGTTCTCAGAAGAAAATACATTAAATCGATACATTCATTTCTTGATTTATTACAACGTAGCACACGATCCCATAACTTAGTGGCGGATGATAATACTTTGTCGTTCTCTCCCACCTTCTGGGGGCCGAGCTCGGCTGGGTGGCTCTCCCTGGGTTCTCAGGCGTGGCTGTCACATGGCAGCAAGCACCAGTTTCCCGGCCGTTTGAAGCCAGTTTCCAGAACTGGCACAGTGTGCCTTCTTCAGTCAAGGCAGTTCTAGGGCGCGCCCCGGTCCACCGGGTCGCAGTAATACCGCGCTTGCTGCTGGGCGAGTGCCCAGGCGCGTGGCAGAGGGGCACGGGGTGGGGGGGGCCGTCCAGGCCATCTGTGGACAAATGCCATCTGCCACACCATTCCTCCTGTTCAGTGTCTAGGAACCGGCAAAATGAACGTGCAGTCACTTGCTTCAGACCCTCATCCTCGGCTTCGTTTCCATGAGGGCAGGTGTCGGAAGCTGACGCATGCGCACTCGGCAAACGCAGCAGGCAAGCGCCGAACTTACACGCTCCGGAACGGGCGATCCTCGTCGCTCGGGCCGATTTCCCCACGAGGCAGGCTGGCCGCAGGGTTTCCTTAAATGTCGAGCTCTGCTCGGCCTTCGCGACCCATCAGGAGGCAGCGTCGATGGGGCGGTTATGGGGG
This sequence comes from Rousettus aegyptiacus, assembly GCF_014176215.1. NCBI lineage: Eukaryota > Metazoa > Chordata > Mammalia > Chiroptera > Pteropodidae > Rousettus > Rousettus aegyptiacus. The sequence continues at coordinate 108,200,564 of NW_023416311.1, forward strand.
TGGGCGTCGGGGCGCGGTGGTGGCCGGCTCGTGGCTCAGTCACCAGTGCGCGGAGTCCAGGACTGTCCTCGAGCCTCGTGCCTCACGCTCCATGGCACCACTGCGGTCGCAGGCGTCGGGAGCCCTGGCGACAGCGCGACAGTGCGCGTACGTGGCCGGCCCCGCGGGGAGCGCCCCGGGCGCGCGCGCGTGCGCCAGGCTCGCTGAGTTGAAATCCTGTTGCCCGGCGGGGTGGGCTGCAGAGCGCCCCGTCTGATGCGCTGTCGCTTGCACAGGGGGGCCCGCCCAGAGCCCTGGAAGGGGGGTGCGAGGGAAAGGCGGGGTTTTATAGAGAGAAAAACAGGGCTGAGCCCCGCGGCTCCTCGCTGCACAAGGGCAAACATCTCTTGCCATTAGGGAAAGGTAACGAGGAGCGCGGCGATTCCGATGTCTGTGCCGGGCGTGTTGCGCCTGCCCTGGCATGCAGTCCTCAGTGCCGCCTCCGGGCGCGGGGAGGCTCAGTCACGGACCGCATCAAAGCCTCGCTGGGCCCCTGCCTCTGGCCGCTTCCTCCTATCGGAGCCCCGCAGACGAGGGGGGGAGGAGGGGTGTGCGCCCAGGGGTCTCCCAGGGCTGGCTGCATTCTCCCCGCCAGGCCTCAGCACCCATCAGCGGCCCCCACGCAGCGCCCTCGCGGGCCCTCTGCCTGGACGTCGCTCCCTCTTCCCAGCCCAGCAGGCCCTAAGGTGGGGCCTGAGCCACCAGCCCTGGCCGGCTCCTGTGTTTCCTGCCCTTTGTCAACACTCCCCGTGCCACGCTCTCCTCCAGGCACCCACCGTACCTGGTGGGTGTGGCCTCCGTGTCTGCTGGCCCCGGGTACCCCACTCCCAGTGGTTAGGGCTCACGCCCCTTGTCAGTGGGTGCTGTGACAGCTGCTTCTGCCACGAAAGCGGGCGAGAACTTAAACGCCGCGGCGTCTTTACTGGCACCAGGGAAGAGCTTCCTGGGGACAGGCGTTCACTGGGGGGAGCCACTGACCACCCCGGGGCAGCCGTCCCATTATTTGAGTTGTCACCTAAAGCTCAGTGAGGATGAAGCAGATCATGTGGCCAGAATATGATGATCATGTGCTGAAACCAACCAAGACCGGAATCCTCGCTCTCTGCCTGCTCACACCTCACCAGCCACCAGGGAAGGTGGGACCAGGGAAGGAAACTTGGAGCTGGAAGCAGAGCGACCCCAGAGCTTTTGGGCCCCTCAGCTGATGATGGAGCCCTGGGAAGAAATCACCTCTGGAACCTTACCGGGCTTGACAGCAATTCCGTTAGAAAAGCAGGAGCAACCGTGTCCGAGGCCAGTCTCCCTAAGCTGTGCAATTCCCGTTCCGCAAGCTGACATCTTCACTGGGCAGCGGACGGCTGGTTTATGTAATTAACGGCGCCGGAATATACTATGAGTTAGTTGTGATAAAAGTCACGAAACCGTATTACCCTGGGACAGCCCTCGCAATGTGCTCTCAGAGGCCTTTCATTTTGGACGTAGAAGCATGCAGATTTCTGTTTACCTGCCGCCTTGTACACGTACCGCCCACTTGGCTTTCCAGCCCAACCGTAGACTTGCGTGTTTGTGGTCCCCAGTTTTCGGTGTGCTTTTGGGTCATGGTCGTGATGGAAAAGCAGAGGTCCTTCTGCCTCGGGTCTACCGCCCTCTGCCTTTCAGTATTTCCACATCCTGGGGAAGGTGGTCAGCTGCAGGAACTTCACAGCTCAACGTACTCTGCAAGCCTTGTAGCAGGTCATGTTTGGGTTGAAGTGTGTGGCTTATTAATGAGAAGGAAATTGCTCGTGTTCATACTTTTCTACGTGATAATAACCCTAGATGGGTTTTCAATGGTCCGAAACGTCCCCTAATTCTTTAAAATATAATTACTACGACCATTGCAGTAATCATTTTTCAGGATATGGCCCTACGAAGGGCTACATAGATATTCCAAATCATATAATTTTTGCTGTGGATTCCATTATTTCACATCTATTGGATTCCATCTTCCTAATAAAACACTCCTGTTATATACGGCTGTCCTGGCCCGCTCTTGATTCGCACTTAAACGAAAAAGACCGGAAGGATTGATGTCCAAGGGATCGTGACCTCTCTGGAAACCGAACCGGCCTTTTCCCATTCTGGTTCCACTTCCCCCGGGGACCGCAGCAGGGACAGTGCCCAGAAGCAAGCGCGGGGCATTTTTGGATGTTCCAGTGATCGATGTGCTCCTGGCATTTGGGGACCAAGGGTCGGCACAGCCATTGCCATCTGTTGCCCCCTCTTGAGGCGTCCTTGTCCCTTCCGGCTCAGAATCTAGCTCTTTCTCAAGTCCCGGCTGAAATCTGGGTTGTCAGGGAACATATTGCACTAATCTCGCCTGCTCTTGAAATTCTGTCGCTTTGGCTGTCGCTGCCAATCATTTGATGTAAATGTTAAGTTAAACCGAGGATTAATAAAGTTTTCCTGTGAAGAGCCAAACAGTCGCTTTTTAGGCTTTGATGGACACATGGTCTCGGCCATGACTACTCGATAATACTGTTATTAAAATAGCCATTGGCAGTATGCAAAGGAGTGGGCGTAGCTGTATTTCAATAAACCTTTATTTTCACAAGCAAGCAGAGGGCAAGATTTGGCCCACAGGCAGTGGTTTTGGACCTCTGGCTTAAATCATATGAAATAAGCTATTGTTGTGGTTCAAAAGTGATCAACTATTGGCAATTTTATATGATTTAAGCTAATATATTGTATACTTTATTGCAAATCTTATTATCATTTGGATGTGTCTCATTTCTATCTCAAAAGCATCTGAATCTTGAATCTTTCTCATTCTTCCTATCGTCCTTTTTTTTTTTTTTTTGGCTTGGTTTCAGCTTCCCTTGATGTGTCAGTCAAAGCCTTGAATATTTTGGGCATCCAATAAATATATGTTCCGTATATGACCGACGTGCAGAGCTTTAAACTCAAAATCTCTTTACTAGAAGAAAACTTATAATTTATCAAATATTCTCTCTGTTTTCCTAAAAGGTATGTGTGTACATACGCAGGGCGCCGGAGAGCCTGCCTCGTTCACTGCATGCTCAGCCCCTGAACAGCACCTGGCACATGATGGGTGCTCAAGAAATGTTGCAGGAACAAGTGAATGAATGAATGAATGATTTGCGGGGGAAAGGTCGCAGCATTCAGACTATAGTTCTCTACCGTGGAGGTTATGGTTTGGGGGTGGATAAGGCCCGATGCTAGGCCACGCCGATGGGCCTTCCTCAGCTTCCATTCGTGGGGACCCATACTGCTTGGCCTTTTTCCGCCATCTTGCCTCACAGTCTTATATCCTGAGAATCGTGGGGTTCGGCGGCACTTCTTTTCTCTCCAGGACTTTTCTTCTCACAGGTCTGAACTTTCGCTTACTGTATGTGTTGTGCCAGTATTTTCAGAAGCGCATTGTCTAGGATAGGCGTCCCTAAACCCCAGGTCCATGGCCTGTTAGGAACCGGGCCGCACATCAGGAGGTGAGCCGCGGGCGAGCCAAGCTCCGTCTGTATCTGCAGCCCCTCCCCCCCCCCCCAGCACCAGCACCAGCACCAGCACCACCGCCTCAGCTCCGCCTCAGAGCCTCAGGCGTTAGATTCTCATAGAAACACCGTCTCGGTACCAAAAAGGTTGGGGACCACTGGGAGGATTAACATGGGTTTCAATCAGGGAAGTGCATCCACATCGACTGGAGACACACTGCTCTAGCAGAAGGAGGGAGGAAGGCCGTAGAGGACACATCAGTCTGCACGATGAGTCAGAACGCACCGAAACGCAGTCAGATTTACAGGCCCGAAAACCGGCCGGCGCTGGCCCCGGCGTGGTCTCCGCTGCCTGAAACCTCCTGCTGGTCTCGGCCCCTAATCGTTTGGATTTTATGGTGGTTTGTGGTTCTGGTTTGCTAGTTCTTGGCTTCAGCACATACGTGGTGATTGGAAACATATCTAAGGAATTTTTCCTTCCGCTAAGACAGAGTGCTCAGCGGCAAATCCCTAAAAGGCTTCTTTCAGCATTAATTACGTGGTTAGAGAAGAATAAATGAGCAAATTAGAGCATTAGCACCACATTGAAACGACATTGGAAGGGTGACAGCAGCTAGTTCAGGTTGTTTTTGCATTTTGGTGATGAAAAAGCGTTTTCTCACTTTGGAAACCCAGAGGTGAACATCGGAAGCTTCAGCCTTGTCCTCTTTTAATTTCACATGAAAAACAGTGTTTAGCGTAAAAGTTTTTTTTTTTTTTTTTTTGGTCAATCTGTCAACAATGTGCTATGCACAAAATAGAATGCAAACATTTAATTTTGAAAATGTTTTAGAATTCTTTTCGGATTTCAGTTGAAAGTGGGACACTCATTTTAAAAAAGTCACCAGGGGGGCAGGGTGCCGGGGGGTGGGGTGCGGTGGGAGCTCCCCCAACAGTGCCGGCGTTATTCGCACGCTCTGTTAGCGCGTCATACTCCGGCGATGATCAGCAGCGGCACCTTTTACAGAGAAGAAAGGAAAACCAAGCGCAAACACACAACATGAGACAAAAACTGACAATACGCTCTGAGGAAGGGAGCTCAGAACTGTATTTATGGCTTTAGACTACGCCGGAGTTATTAACTCAATGCCAAGAGTGTTCATTCGAGGAGCAGGTGCTCCCAACAAGCCTTCATTTACCGAGCTCAGAAAATATGTTTTTTTGTTCTGGCGTGCAATAATAAAAAAAAAAAATAGGTGAAAGATAAACATGTTATCCTAGTATAAAAGTATCATTGAGACTCATATGTGAAATGTTTTTTCACTTTCTTGCGCTGCGATTCAGTATCTTCTCTCTTTTTCGGGTCGAGTGGCCATTTTCTCCTGTGCGTATTCATTCAGCGCCAGGCAGCGTGCAAGCTGACCTGATCGGGGAGTCAGGAACAGCTGCCCTGAATCGGGGAAGAGCATCGGACTCATGAACAGAGTCTACAGACGGTGGGGGCGTTGCCTGTCCCTGTGGGGCCGGACGGGCATCTCTGCGCAGAGGGTAGGCTGGCAGTTATAAAGTTTTCCTCCTTTATTTTCTTTCTGTAAATAATCTCCGTTTAGATGGATCCTCGCCTCGGAAATCTGTTGAGGGAACGTGTCATAGGCAGCGTCCTTGAGATCGTTCCTCTTTCTTAAGTGAAAATGAGATATTTCCAAAGTTACGTGAATTTCTTAAGTCTTGAAAACTGGCGAGTTGTCACTCTAGTGGTCTTCAAGAGTTAATGCGCGTGCAGAAAAATCTGCCTTTCACCTAAGGAGTTAGCAGATTCAGTAAAGGCCCCGTTTTATCTTCAAGAGGCGTGATAATCTAGATTTAAATGGTGTCACACCTAACTGACCCAATCATGTGAACATATAATTTAACAATTCCACAGCAAAATCGGACAATCTCTGCTGGAGCCTGAGTCAAACGTGTGTGTTACTGTCTTCTGCAAATCCGGGTGGCTTTGCCTATAATTATTAGTTTTTTTTGTGTGTGAGTGAAACAGAGTTGCTCTGCCCTTTGCCAATTTTTGAAGTTTTTATCTGGTCTCCATAGTTACTGCTTGTGTTTCTTTTTTCATGTGACGATGCGAATCATGGCTGCTTTTGACCTCTGTCACTTGTTGCTACTATAGCCCTGACCAGACGGAGAAAACTTCTTTGCGTTAGTTTGCTTATTTTTGTGTTCTAAGGATGCAAATTTGAGTTGCTGTGGTTACAGGAAACCAGATGGGAGGGAGTCAGCTCCTTGGCCAGGTGCAGCCCCTAGATTCTTTCATGACATTTTCTTCATAACGAGCTGGGAAAATAATCTCCGTAAACTTTAATGGTGCACAAAAACTGACCATTTCACACACACAAAAATTACATTAAAATTCTATAAGCCACGTGATTCCAAGTCATGACTAGCTTCATTAATTATAGAAATTAATTAATGATCAACAGTTCGAACAAGTCAACTACAAGAAGCGACTGTTTTGTCCTGAGGGTACTCGGGTATTTATGTCACTGCTTTGCATGCCCAAAGATCCCTACGGAGCACCTGGGGATTCTGTAAAAATGCAGACCCCCAGCCAGCGGTTCCAGGGCAGGGCGAGGGATCCTGCACTTCCGGCATGCCCCCCAGTGACGCTGATGCCGCTGGGCTTGGGCCCCCTCTTTGAGTGGTCAGGATTATGCTACACAAAGCTTTGCCTTCTGCACGGTCATGTAGGGCACAGGCTCAGCAAAATTTAAACGGAATCTCACTGTTTTGTACTTCAAAAAAAATAAAAGTGATTACCTCAGACATCACAGAAGCTGCTTTCCATCAGCGTTTGATTATTCGAGAGGCGGCAATAATGATGGGCTCCTGCTCACCTGCCACCCATCCACCTAGAGTCAGGATTCTTTTTTTTTTTTTTTTTTTTGAAAAGAGCGCATCGTAGCTTTTCTTGACCAAAAGTCACGCATGTTCCTGTGTTAACGTGGCTGGGAAGAAGGTAATAATCAGGAACCAATGTGATGGGAAGGCAGTGAGTTCTGTGTCCACATTGACATTTCCCTCTACGTCTTCCAAAGAAGCTGCCGTGAGAATACCAGAATTCTTCGGTAGAACTGAGAGATTCTTTACAGCTTCGTGGTACTTACTTGGCTCCCATTGGAATATGGTGCAAATTCAGAGTCGGTCAGGCATGTCCTTTAAGGAAAGGTGTCAGTACATCCATGGTCGACCTTTGCCTCCAGGAGGGCGGAACGTACCTGTCCTTTCCTTAGAGCCGAAAGCGCCTCTGTTTGTGTGGTTCTCAGACGATCCAGGGTTAGCGGACGACATTGCCCATTCACCCAGGTTTCCTGCTCAGCCCTCTGTTGCCATAACGGGATCCAGCATGCATTTTTCACGCTAATCGCAAGGATCTCAGTGACAGTTTCTACATACTCTCACTGTCACACAAGCTGCCCTATGTCAGCTTGTAAAGAAGCTTCTGTCCAATTTTCTTTCGCATCATGAACTAACAGGTTTTGAAAATTATATCCTGGCACGTGTGATGCGTTCTGCACGTCTTAACATGTCATGCGATCATGCTGAGTTGTAGGTGTCTATCCTTTGGAAGTTGGGGACAGGGAGGAAAGACTCTGTTTTGTGGGGCGTGTGGGAGGGCAGAGAGGCATCCTGAAGCCTTGTGGCTGTCCTCCGCCTGGCTAGGGCTCCAAGTGTAGGGCCATCCGGGGACCTTTGTAGGGACTGGCCTGGCAGGGGGAGAAGTTGGTGTCACCCTTGAAATCTGTAGGCGCCATGCTTCCGTGTTGGGGGGGTCTTGGGTTTTAGGGGAGCCCTCCTCAGCCTTGAACTGGAAAAGGCTGCTTTAAGAGAGAAATTAAGTAGGAAATAGTAAGGAACGGTTGGTTTTTTTCTTCTGTGATCCATGAAGAGTTGTCAGCAGAGGCTCTGAAACCCCACAGGGTGAATTGCACCCTCATCCTGTTAGCTGTTTATGTCCATTGTGTTGCCCTTTAGAGATGAAAATCTCGCATTGTTATGCCTATTTAGAGATGCAAATCTCATTTTGCCAAGGCTAGAGTTGCCTAAATCAACTGGGCTAGGAATCGGTAGTCGCACCTGAAATTGTAAAGAATGTGTTTTCCCCGAAGAGTGTTTAAACCACATTTTAAAAATTGAATAAGGTTTTAAATGTTTTCATGATATTTCACATTTTTTAAAAGAACCCTGATGTAAATATATGTGTGTAGGTCAATGTAATTCAAAATATGATTTTCAAAAAACATTGTGATTTTTTTTTTCTATTTTTAAAGATAAAATTTTGTATTGAGGCATTTATAGTTTTGTATTTGAATCTTGTGTAATGAGGGGGAATATAAAAATAAATACCTGTCCGTAATTTTCTTTACAAATGAATCTGTTACTTTTTCTGTTCTTTCAGGTCTTTCTCTACCTACGGCTTACATTTTTATCCCATTACTTGGACTTCTAGAATTTTCTATGTGCCAATGCTGCGTGTGCTGAGTAGAGGAGCGTTTAGGGTCGTGGTTGAAAGCGAGGGTTCTGGGTACCAGTTGTCTGGACCTGGCTCTGCCACTGTATTAGCTGTGACGCTGGCAACTTAGTTAACATCTTCATGTTCAATTTCTTTACTGGTGACATGCGCGTGACAGCGTTTATAGTTTAGGGATTTTTACAAAGGATTCAGTGAATTAGGACATGAGTTAATGTGAAAGCGCATAGAACTGTGCCTGGTGCACGTCGTATGTGTATTCTTCTTCTCACCAACATTATTCATCTTATTAAATATTAGAGACGATGCTGTTACATGAAACGTTTGGGACGAGGGGGACTAACTTTTTTTTTTGAGCAGCAGTTACATCCTAATCAGAGCAATGTGTACTTATTCCTGAGTAGTTGTCCCCTAACCTGATGGCAATCATTTCCTGACTTCGCATCCACATCAGAGCCGGGTTCTGGGACCTGCCGGGTGGGATGGGCCCTCTGAGCAGAACGCACGTCCTCCGCTCTCCGGAGCTGCCCACGAGCGACACTGAAGGGGATGGAGGGCTCGTTCCAGAAACGACCGAGGCTACGGGGCGAACGTGGCCCCCAAAACAAGCTGAGCGGCCTGCGGGGCCAGGGTGCTGTCGGTCACAGAGTGAACGCGGCCGGAGAGCGTGTCCCGGAGGGGACGGAGGGCGGGGAGGGAGTTTGCACCGGCAGAGGCACACAGGCGGCGGTCGCCGTAGGCCACAGGGGCACCCGGCTGCCCCCCCTCCCCTCCCCTCCTCTCCCCTCCCCTGTGCCCTCCGGGCTGTGACCTCCCAGGAGAAATGAGCTGGGGCCGCGCAGTGGGGCTCGCGGGCCCGTGACACATGCCTGAGGGGTCGCTTCATCTGACCTTTGCCGAGATCATTTAAAATTGGAAGCAGAAAACTTTATTTCTGCTGACCTATTCATTAAAAATATAATATTAATCAGCTCAGCAATACCTTGAAATTAGCCAAGGGTCTGAGTTCAGATATCCACACACTTGGTTTTAACCAAGAGGCTGAGAAGCATGGAGTTCAAATATGTCACTCCTTACTTCGTACCCCAAATATCCATGGTCCCTGCCGGACGATTATGTTTTACATCCCATGACTGTTATGTCTTTGGCCAATTACTCGACAGCACAGGCGGATTGTCAATTAGTTAACTTTGAATTTTTCTAGATATGAAATATAAAAATTACTTAATAGGACCAAAATCTATTTGGCTTTTGGCTGCTTTTCTAGAAACACGATTTGAGTGTGGCAGGAAACATTTTGAGGAATCCGACTTTAAAGTTCCAAATATCTCCATTGGAAGAATGAAAGGATCACAGGGTCCCGTCCCGTAACTTTCTGCGAGGGTTTCGTAACGCACGAGGTTACGGCTTAAGTTTGAGTAGGATGTAAGCTCAGCAGACGTTTCCCAAAGCTGATCGCCATGCAGGCATCTGAGAAAGCATCCGGGCCTTTGTGAAGCTGGTTAGGAAACCGTTTGGCGTGACTGGCGTTGAGAGAGGCAGGTAAGATACCCTGCTGTCATCCCTGCTTCCCGTGCGTTACCCGATGTGGCAAAAGGGACTCGGCAGACGTGAGAGAGAGGAGAAGGGGACGTGCCAATGGGGTGGAGGGCTCTGAAGATGCCGAGCTGAGGGTGGAAGGCCTCACACACGCCGAGATGGGCGAGAATGCGCCTCCAGAGGCTGGAGAAGCCGAGGAAACGGATTGTCTTCCGGAGCCTTCCCGGGGGCACAGCCCTGCCGAGGTCTTCCTTTCAGATTGCCGACCTGCAGGTACGCAAGGAGTGCGTGTGAGTTGTTTTTAAGCCACCAGATTTACAGTGATCCGCGACAGCAGTAATTTGGTCCACAGGAAACTAATCTGCCACTCAGCTGTCTGACTACTAAGCTTTTGGCTTAAGAGCACCGAGTTTTTAAAAAAGTTAGTATTCGAACCTACGATGAGCATGTGTGGGACTGTCATAGCTAGAGCGATTCAAATCGAGAGAATTCCAATGCGAGAATTCAGAAGTTGACTCTGGGGTATTGATTGGAAACTCTGCGGAAGTCGATGGAATCAGTGGCTCTTTCGTTTCGTGGCATTTCCTGGCCCGGATCTGTGCCGTGCCATCTGTTTTGTGTGAGGAGCTGCCACCTCCACGACCTAGTACAAAGATGGTACGTTCTGCTGGGGACACGACTCCGTCCCAGCCTCCCCCCTCACCGCCCCGCCCCCAAACCGGCGCAAACGTGTTCCCAGTGGCTGAGGGTTTCTGGAAGGCCACTCCATAGGCTGCGCGTAATTTAGATTGGATTTAATTGACACAGTCTAGGGAGGAAGAAGACACGTTTTTGTCTTTGAAGGAATCTGACGGACTCTCGAGGACGGCTCACCGTAGATGAAATGCAGTGGTAGAATTTTCTCTGGATGATTATTATTATTATTTTCTCCTCTCTAAGGATAGCAAAGTTCTCCAGTTTAATGTTGTAGGAGTGAATCATTAAAGTTCTTAAATTCACTAAAATTTACTTCACTGCATGTAACTGTTTTTTTTTTTAAAGTTCTTGAGATTTATTTTCCTAGAATATTTCTGTGGGAGGGTTCACACTGACAACATCGAATTTACTTTAATCCTCTCTTCGCATATTTTTCTTTTGCTTCTCATTTTGGTGAAATAAGACAGAAAGAACATTTTTACTGCTTGAACTTGGCTTCATTTTCTTCTTTGTTTTCATTAATGCTTTTCTTGCTTTGGCACAAGACACTATTTGGTTTACAACACTCTAGGAAAGATGCCTAATTACTGAAAAACTTCGACAAATCCAGGAAGAACATGCAGGAGAACATATTTGTTCAGGTTAAGTTTATGTGACATTCAAAAATAGATTGAAATGATCTGTAACTAAACTAAATCGGTGTTTTCATTGAAAGGACTGAGTTGTGAGTAGAACAGAAAGAGATGGTGTCTAAGGCGTCCTTAAAATGCCTTAAAAGGAGAAACAGAATGCATCGTGGTGCCCTGGCTGGCACAAGACCAGGCTCTTCTTGAAGTCTTTCCAGAATACGGCACCGTGCAACAGAATCAAACATGAACGCTGGCTTTTAAATCCACTCCGTGTGCCCTAAGATCGCTCCATTTCTATGAGCATCTAATTTAAAAACAAGCAAAAAAACAAAAACAAAAACAAAAAAAAAAGGAAAAAAAAAAAAAGAAAAGAAAAGAAAAAAGGAAGGAAAAAACCCCACCGGATTTTGAATCAGAAGATCAAGATTGATTTCTACTTTTGAATTGATCACTTCCTCCCCATGTCACTCTAGACAAGTCCCTTCGGTGCACCGAGCCTCCCTTTCTTCACTTGCTAGATAGCCATGTCTGCTTTGCTGCACACTCAGGAACGTCTGGAGAGTCCATCTAAAGATGAGGGTTGTGGAAACACTTCGTAAGGTAGAAGTTCATAGAAAGAGAAACGCTTAAGTACGAAGGTGTTTTGATCATCGTCAAAGTCAGAGGAAAACAGACCTTTGCACACGTGTTCGTATTTGTGCTGAGCAGCGCTGAGAGGAATCGGTTCTGCTCCCAAGCCGGGGGGATCTGGGGCGATTGCAGCTTCTCTTCTAGGAACCATAGCTGCGACTTCGCTAACTTTTCATGCCCGGAACCTAGGACTAATGAGTGCCCCTTTGCCTTCATTCTTCCCCAGACTATAAATTTAGGATGTTTCCAGACTCTTGTTCTTTTCACGGAACAAGATATCCGTGAAAAGAAGAATGAATGGGAAGAGAAATCGCATTTTGTCTGAGGACGGTATTGTTTGCATTTTGGTTGCATGTTATTGCTATCAATTTCCCCTCGAATCGTTTGATTCCTCATTATTAACAGGGTACTTTAGCTTCGTTTTCAGATGACACCTGGGAACCAGGTACCGAGCAGATCAGACTGGAGTATTTCCAGGCCCGATGGGGCCTTCTGAGAGAGCTAGGTGTTCTCGGGTCCTTTCATGGAAGCTTGCAGCTCCAGGGCATCAGAGAAACTTTCTTGGATTCCGAGTAGCATGAATGATGTTGCACAAGTTGTCACAGCATCTCATAATTTTCGCCTTTGAGATTGCCTCCTGAATTGGCCGGATGAAAGAGTTAGACTCTGGTGGAGAAGGACTGCATCTCCCTGACTTAGTGTGAACTGAGAACAGGATATGTTCTAACTCTACGTCACGAGGGATGACGGAGATGAGAGGAACCTTCTCATGTTACCACGGCGGGGACTCTGCTGAATGTGGTACACCTGTGGCTGGCCGTGGAAGGCGCGTGTTGCACAATGGGGGCTGCGCCCGTCAGAGTCGTCACGTCGAGAGATAAGGAATCTGTTACAATTATTCACTGTGCGTGAATTCCGTACGGTTTGGATGACCTCACGAATTCAAGAGCCAGCAATGGCTCCTGAGAGCATTCACGATATCTCTGACTCTCCAGATCGATACCAGGAAAGACGGTGTTTGACACTCGTGCCCACAGAATGTGGACGTGGGTTGACGTTTGAATGACTTAAGAAAACAGCAACTTCTACTTACGAGTCTATTGGAATTGGTAGGCTATGCTTCATTTTAGTATGTAAATTGTGTGTGTGTGTGTGTGTGTGTGTGTGTAATGATGGTCACAAAAAATATGTTCCAAACTTGTTTAACTCAGTTCCTTGAATTGATATATGAAATTATATTTTACAGCATTGTCTTCTGAGGGGTTGGGAACATCAGCTTAGAGCGAAATCTTATTTGGAAGGTAATGGAAGCAATTTGAATATATATTAATACATGCATAATATTATAAACTTTGCATTAACTTCGGAGAAGAGTCTGAAGTATACCTTTTTTAAAGTAACATGCAATTTTATTTATTTCAGTCATTTGATTTAAATGGAACAAGGCTAACAAAGAATTCTTAAAAAATTATTTCATAACCAGAGATGAGACTCTTTTGCAGCTAAAATTACTAATATCTTGTAATGATGTGTAAATGGGCACTTACAAAAGGACTTGAAAAATCAAGTTTCTAAAACATGTTATTTACCTTCTATAGTCTGTGCTTACCCATCCAGAAATTAAATATCATCTGCGAATCATGCGAAGATGCCATTTTGTAGGACAAAAACTGCCAAATATTAGAGAATTTATATGCTCAAATTCACATGAATTCTTCCAATCGAGCAGCAACCATTATTCTGTATTACTGTCTGCCACAGTCTCCGGCATTCTGCAAATCCTCAGTGCACTTCTGTTGAAGGGATAAATGAAATAGTAAATGAATGGACGATCGAACGAAGGTTGGTTTTGGACTTGGCATTGTGCCTGAGACCTGGGGGCTAACATGGTGTGACTTCTGATCCTAAGGCTTCTTTTTAAAAAGTTCTTTCCAGGTTCCACGGAATTAATTTTTTCCTGTTGTCCTGGCCCTCAGGTATTACCCCTCCACGAGTCCTTCCTTGGGTTCCCTATCTGAAATGACCCATCTCTGTCCCCAGGAGGAAACTACCATGCTCCCTCGGCTTTATCTCCTTCCTCCCTCTCATCCTATTTGAAGTAACACGCTCTCTAGTTCGTGTATTGTTCGTTTTCTGTCTTCTTCACTAAAGGTCCATGATTGGCGGCATCTCGTCTTGTCAAATAACGTATCTCCAGTTCCTAGCAGGGTGAGTGGCATGTGGCAGTTCTCAGTAAATACTTCTCGAATGAATCATTTGAAAAGAAACCACCTAGTGGGCTCTGCTGATCTGCCCATCGTCTCACCCAGAAACTAAGCTTCGAGGTGAAATTCTGAGACTTCCTACAGAATCTAGAGTATTAGAATGATAAAACCTTGGGGCCCTGTGGATGGGCTGATACCACAGCACTGCCGGGCCCCTGGGCTGTGGAACGAATATTCACTCTGTAGTCACTTCCGTTGAATATCTGCTAAGTGCTGGGCAGAGCACACTCAGTGGGCGTCCTGCATCCTGTCCTGACGCCCTGTTTCTCAGGTCCCTGTGGCCACCCGCCTTCCCCTGTCAGCGAAGCAGCTCTGCAGAGGGCAGCGGGCTTCTCCTGCACCCACGGATGCCCTCTGCGTGGCCAGGCTCCATAGTCGACGATTACTTGGTCTCTGATTTCTTTTTGAGGCCTCGATTTCATTGCCGAACACTCTTCTTCACTGTTGGACCCACAAGGGTTCTGATGAGCATCCTCTCAGGTTTCCGGTGAGACTCCGTCTTGAACCTTCGTTGTAATTCACTTTTCATTCGTCGTCTGTCTTTAAGCTCTTACCTTGTGGTAGGTACCAAGAACACGGTGATGGACAAGACAGACGAGGCTGTTGAATGTCATGGAACTTCCTTTGAGCCAAAGAAAATGGGAAACCTTAAAAGTAACTACAGTAAAGTGGGAGGAGGGTTCATGAGGGGGAAGTAGAGAAGGTTCCAGAGTATATGGCCAGGGGGAGCTGGCAGTCGTGGGGGGAGGTTCAGGAAAGGACTTACAAAGGAGGGCCACGACGTGGACACCGTGGAGGGAGAGGGCCCAGGTGGGTGGTGGGGAGGGTGCCAGGCAGCAGGAGCTGTGTGGCGGAAGGCCCGAGCACGTGAGAAGCTCACTTCCGGAGATCTGGAAATCTGAGGGACAGATCGTCGAGCCAGGATCCGTGCCACAGTAAGCGGCGTGCATCCATGGGAGTTTTACGAACCACCCTGTCTGCAGCGTGGAGAATGGGTTGGAGGAAGGCAAGACTCGATGCCGGGAGACCGGCGTAGAAGCCACTTTGATAGCCCAAGGCTGACATGACGGTGGCTTTTATTAGAGAAATGGTAGTGGAGTGAGAGGGAAGTAGGGGCATTTGCCAGCAGTGCGGGAGGCTCAGTGCGTGGGACTTGGTGACAGCTGGATGTGGTCAGGGGAGGGGCTTCATGATGGGCGGGGGGTGACACTCACTGGTTTCTCGCTTGATCTTTAGCAGGAAGGTCCTCCACTCCCAGGCGAGACACTGGAGGAGATGGCTTAGTCGTTGCTATTGGCGGAATGATGGGAGAGAGCGAATTCGCACCTTTGGGTCTTAAGCCCTGACTCGCTCACAGTGACTGTCTCTCTCCAGTTGCTGCCACAGCCTTATAATCACGTTCCAGAACGCCTTCCCCACACTGGCTTTCTCTAGCTTCCCCTTGGGCTGGAAGAATGGCCGTCCATGGTGTAACCGGAGTCCTACAGGGCCCGCCATAGGACACTTATAGGAATCTACTTCTCTCCTGGGCCGACTGAGAATCAAAGTCGTAGGCTTTGTAGGTGTCGTATCAGATTCACAAAAGCCAAGACGTAGAGACCTCAGGAGTGTGTCCTGAAGGAAGCAAAAACGTCTGTAACTGTGTTGTGTAAAAGAAACGGGAAAGCGAGTTTGACGAGAGAGCCGATTTCTTCCTGAAGAAGGTGGTTAAGGCCTGAATGGGCAGCGCAGATGACGACATTCAGATAATGTGTTCATGAGAAGTCCGACCGGGCCAGACGGCATTCCCCGACTCCGAGGGGGACCCACTTAGCACGTAAATCTGCACCAAATATTCCAGGGCGCTTTAACCTGAGAGTGACTTGACTTGAAGATACTGGAGAGAGAGACCCGACCCACGGACCGTGGTCAGAGCTCACGGCTCCCCAACGAAAGCGGGTGCTCCTTTGTGACAGCCACGCACAGAGTCGGGTCTCATTGTGCTGGGACAGCCCCGTGTGATTTAGTAGAATTTCATTTCCAGTAAAATAACACTCCCGCTAATGCACTAATTTCATCCTATTTCTCAGAACGATCAGACGTTATTCTACAGGAAACTGACGCCCATTTCATGACTGGTCGTCACAAACTTACAAGACGGCCATGGCAGCACCCTTACAATCGGCTTTTAACGAAGAGTTGTGATCATTGAATTTTAAGGTTACCTGGGCTCAGGCTCGTGCTTCAGGGGGTCACAGGGGAGGGCTTCCCGCGGGCGGTGTGGCGTGTGGAGTGACGGCTTCGGCGTGGCCGTGCTCTCAGCAGGTGAGGCCCATTGCGTCCTGGGGCCTCGTCTCCGGGACCTGCTGTTTCAGAAGCTCCCCGTAGGCCATGAGTCACAAAGACGTCACCCTCTCGACGCATCTACTTGCCATTTTTGCCCACGCTAGTGAGGGCACGATGAAGCCACACGGCGCCCCCGCCCGTCAGCCTCTTCTCCTGTGTTTCGATGCTGCGGAGATCATCCCTGCCCCGCAGGGGCGCCCTTCGCTGTAATTAAATATGGCCTCTTCCTTCAATGGGATTCTTGGCAGCCGTCTCTTCAAAAACCAGACCATGTAAGATTGCCTGATGATAGGTATTTGCAGCCCAAACCAAAGGTTTTCCAAAAGAGAGCCTTTCTATTAATGTTGTGTTTAAAATAATAATTTGTGAGTTGAGCATCAGAGCTGTTTAACAGCTTGCTGGAACCTTAATTATGTTTCATATATTTTATTGCAATGAAATGTGGTATGAGCGAACTAAGAAGTGAGGTAATTCTAGCAACTTCTGGCCGGTGCTTTGAAGTGAAAATAGTATGCGTAGCCTGCTCAAACAGTGTCCCCGTTACAGCTGATACAAAATTAAACTTTTACAACTAGATTGGACCTTGTCTAATGATAAATCAATCTTTAAGTGATTATAAAAGGAAGCCTGACTCATCTGGTCTCTTCTGGTCTTTCATCTGTCTTCGGCCATCGTGTAAATTATTCTGGCTGGACGTGTTAATTTGATGATACCTGGAATTTTGCGTGAGGTTGAGAGAGCCCCCTTTTTTCTTGATCACGCGGGGTGCCATTTCTCTTGATAGCTACTCACTCTTTCCGGTTTTATTTTTGGCATCTTTCTTCTGGCTCTCTTCTTGGTGAATGTAGAGAGTAGCTGCTTGGGTGACAGTTAATCTACCAGGACAAATTCCTGATTGCTCACTTGGAGGCTGTTCTTATCATTGATCACTGAAGTTATAAACTTGGAAGTGGAAGACAATGAAGAAAAATTACGCCTCCATCCGTGCGCCTGCAGCATATTTCCTTGAGCAGTTAGAAAATAAATCACTGTCTTAGCTTTAGGACTCTGGTGGTTCTCTCGGGAGAAGCTGCCGGCAGAGGTGTTTGGGGGCCATGGTGCTAAGACTCTTTCTCTTGGGGTGCTCAGGCCTCAAGGACTGGGGTCATTTGTGTGGACATCAGCTCTCTGACTGCTCTGGCTTTCTGGAAGACGGCGATTAAGTCATTCTCCTCCCAGGGTCTCAGAAAAGTCAGATGGGCTAGAGGAGGTTTAGCATGCTTCGTTGTGTGATCAAAAAGAATTCGGACAGTCCGTGGACCAACCCCCAAGGTGGGGTACGGGGCTGCGATCCATCCAGCAGGCTATTTCCTGTTCCCCCAAACAGTGAGGCTATACCTGACATCTTCCACTGAGAGAGAAAATGACTCATGAAGTGAGGTCATGATATGAAAGTTCAAGCCATGGACATGTGAAGTATAATTTAAAGAAATTTTACTGAACCAGTTTCTTCACGGGAGAAACCAAGCCTAGTGAGCTCTCTGTTGAAAGCTAGGTGCTTTTGTCTTTTGTGAACTAATAAGTGAGTGACAGACCCCAGATAGAAGGACGAAACTGGGTGTCCATTGCTTAATCATTATTACAGTAATACTAGATGTTTCTAGAATACTTCCCCCCTCCCCGACGAGTTGTTATATATATATTTTTCTGCACAAGTAGATTAACAGGGAGACTGAATTAGACTTTCAATTCTTTAGCATTCTGATCTTTGTTGCAATTTTGGGTTGGGAGAAATTCCTAGAGGATGCATTTCGAGTCCCGTCAAGAATGTCGCGGTAGGGATGTTGAAGGACGCTGGGCTGCCGCAGCCGGCGTGGGGATCGCGGAAGCCGGATGCTGTCATTGTTCCGGCACGTGCCATATGCAAAGCCCAGTGCACAAGGATCAAGAAAATGTCCTCCCTACAGGCAAACTTCGTAACCCTGGTTGAGTAGGATTTTAGTGTCCAGCGTCCCTTTGAAAAAATATGCAGGAGATCGAAGAATGGGGCAAAGTCTGCGGGTCTCCGACACCCCCCTTCCCACCTTTGCCTCTCCTCCCTTCTGTCTGCTGCCAGTGATTACCATTTGGGAAGAGTATTTAATGATTAAGTGGCCTCTGCTTTCTGAGGCAGCTTGGCTCTGATGGGTTTCTAAGACTCAACTTGTTCCTGTCCTTCAAGCCGAGGATGGCAGTGCCTGCCCGGGGCCTCCCGCCAGCACCCAGCTCTCTGGTTTCACTGGGAGCGTGCCAGGTGACCGGCTCAGCACACGTTTCCCTGTGCGGCAGCAGGCTGAGGGACCCTTGAGGAATCCCGCGGACGCTCGGTAAGCCCGCGATGCGGGCTGTTCGGAGACAGAGGCGGGGCTGGAAGGGCGCGAGGCCAGCTCGCCGTGATCGCTGGCCTGAGGTCGTGCTGGGAGACTGTCAACCTTGTCAGGCTCGCCACGGCGTGGATGTCTCACTTACCGCAAATCACACGTGCTCAGGCGCGCGGCCGCACAGCCCGGCCTGCTTGCCTTGGGCCAGGTGGGGCCCCTGATAGGCACCTGTGTCAGTGGGAACGAGTCCTCGGGGTGAGGACAGCTCGGTCCATGTCGCAGACAGGGGCTGTTTCTGCTTCTATTTAAATGCCAACTATGCACAGAAATGGGTCCTGTCCTCCACCTTAACTGCCACGGAGCAGTAAATGCTCCTCTCCGGGAGGAGGCATCCACGTCGAATACAGGGGCGCGTCACTGTCCCCCAGTTCTTACCTCAGACCTTCCAGGTGCTCCCACAATATTGTCGTTTTTACTTAAGAAACAGTATTTAGGGGCAGAAGCGAGAGTTAACACAGTGTTCATGATTAGTTACTTGTCTGTTTGGGTTTCTGTTTAGCTTTCATCATTTTAAATATTGTCCCTATGAAAAAATGGAGACAACTTGAATTCCATCATGTGTTTAGTAATTACAATGGAGCAGGCTAGAAATTGAACACGTTACATTTTCTATAGGTAGATTAACAGAAAGTCTGATGTTTCCCATTTGGCTACAGTCTGGACAATATTTAGCTGCATGTGCCTGAAAACTCGAGTTACGGCACATTTGCCAGCTAAGACTCGCGTTTTTGTCATAAGAAGCTGTATGTCCAGAGCTGGTCGGGTGCAGTCGGGGCGACCTTTGGGACCCAGACTCCTTCCCTCTGTCCCTCAGCCGCCCCGGGTGTGTGGCTTTTGTCTTCATGCCCCTTGCGGGGCACGAGAAGGCCGTTCCGCCTCGAGCCGGGGGCCCGTTCTCCAGCAGCGAGCGGGGGGTCGGTGGGGGACGGCGGGTGGAGGGCCATGCCAGCCAGTTCTCCCTCCCCGACGACCTTCCCTAAGGCCCCCCGAGCACCTGCAGCTATGTCCCCCGAAGCTGCCGAGGGAGGGGAGGCGGACGCGGCGAGGGCCAGGGGGGCACGTGGCCACCCCGAGGAGGTGCAGTGGGGGCGATGACTGCCTGGGGACGAAGGAGAGAGGGGTGTGGAGAGGGCTCGTGAGCGCCCGCTCCACGTTGCTGGAATTTTCCCGAGTTCGCTTTCGGGTGCTTTCCTTTGCCTTCCTTTTTCGCTCTGTGCGTGGGCGAACGCCTGGAAGAGTGTGTGCCCGTGTTAGGTGCATCACTGATAGGGCGTTTTACACAGACGCACACAGGCACACACGCCCGTGCACACGCGTGTGTAGTCGCAACGGTGTTTCGGTCAACGGGCTGCGCGTGCGGCGGTGGCTCCCTAGGGTGACGACGGGGCTGACAAGTCCGCCGCCTAGTCGCGCCGTCGCCGTGGTCCCGCCCGTCACCGCCCAGCACGTCACTCACGTGCCCCCGGCGGTGCCGGCGCGAGCGCACCCGGCGCGCACGGCCCCGCGTAGAGCGCCAGGCCCCGCGCCGCTGGCCGCCACCTCGGGGCGCAGCACCCCCAGCCGTCGGGGCCCCCGGCAGCCGCCGCCCGCCTCTCGGTCGCCTCGTGTTCCCCTGATCTCGACGTCACCCCGCGGCGTGTTGGGCCGGCACGCGCTGTGCAGGCTGGAGCAGGCCACACCCCGCAGCCCAGGTGTGGGGCGGGCCAGACCCGCCGGGGTCCAGGGCACTCGCGCTGGCCGCGCGGCGACGAAATCCCCTGACAGCCCGTTTCTCAGCGCGTCCCCGTCAGTAAGCCGTATGTGGCTGTATTCTGACATTTGTCTTTAAAGTACAAGACAGTTTATTACTGGCAATTCAGGTTATCTTCTCTTATCTGAGCCTCTTACATCTTAAAATGTAAATATACATGGGTTTCTTTTTTATGTTATATTGAAGTTCTAATAACAGGTTAGAGGTTAAGTGGTATTAGCGGCCCTTAAAACAGTGACATGAAACTGCTAACATATTTTGTGAATTAAGTGTATTCTAATTGAAGAGAGACTTTCTTAGTTAGAACGCTGCTAATTAATTTTTTCCCATGGTCTTTGTATTAAATCATTAAGATTTTAAGAAAACCAGTGTAAGAAAGTCTAGCCTCACACAGTGGCCATTAAATCAGTGTTAGGTTTTTTTTTCCTAAAGGCTCGTTAATACCTTCGCTAGGGGATTAATTTAGTTTGATCTTTAACAGTTCCGCTTCTGAAGCTATTGATTAAAGATTCTTGTGGCGTAAAGGCCCAGCTTAGGAGGGACGTTTGGCAAGCACCAGAAAGGCGAGCAAAGCCCAGGAGGGGGCAAGTGAGCCTGGATCGCCATCAAAACCATTTTCGTCTTTTGAAACACACAGCGTGGCTGGAGCCAGGAACGGACCGCAACCCAATGCTCTGTGCGTAAGGGTGCGAGCCGACAGATATCTCAGCACGAGTACCCCCTAAACGTGCTCGGGCTCTGGTCATACGAAGGAGATATTCCTCGTTACCGGAAACGCAGACTTAACGGGGCATCTGGCTCTCCTCTGGCGTCTTACCCTCAGGGCTTCTCTTTGTGGACCACTGTGCTCCCTTGGCCTGGACCAGCCCCGCGCAGTCCCAGTGCTGGTGGTGGTGTGTGTGCGCGTGCGTGCGTGTGTGTGTGCGTGTGTGTGTGTCGGGGGTGATGTCTGGATCGGTCGGGAGAAGATGAGTCTTCTCGTTCGTGTGGCGAGGCACCCTTCGATGAAAAATGCACACGTCAAGACCTGGCATGATTAAAACCTTCGGGAGCCTGGGGTTTCGCCAGACGGTGCTTTGCACATGTCTCACGAGCAGAAGTTTTCCTGTCATTCGTGAAGAACATTACTTCTCGAGGCCCCATGGGGAAGATATCCGTCCCATCGTCACCATCGATATGTGGCGAGTTTACAAATAATCGCGTCTGGGCCATGTGTTGTATTTAATAATGCATTATAATAACACAAAACAAGTTGAGGATTAATCAAAACTTTATAAACTGGTGCTAAATTGACTTAGCGATTTGCATCTGGCTCTGTGTGGTCGGCTTGTTGACAATAACTTATTAAAAAAAATTGCCTCGCAATTTTTTCTTAATTGCATATGTCGTGCTGTAGGGTGATGCAGAAGATATTAAAATATGAGTAACAGACGGGAGCTGGCTAATGGAGCTTCGCAACCCATAAATTTTCTCATTATTGGTTTCTATTTATTTATGTACCTAATTCTGTAAAATAAAAATTTTCCGGGAGAGCACTGGCTTCAGCCTTTTTTTCCCTCACTTTTCCTACACTTCTTTATCTCTCTTTCTTTGCTCAGGAATCCACTCGGGGTTTGGCTTTTATTAGTGAATGGATATTGCCGACACCTAACCCGGTAACGGCGGTGGCATTCGCGTCTGGCGATGGTGGTTTTGTGATGTGTCTGCTCAGCCATAGTTCCCTTATTCTTAGTTAAGATGACAGAAAAACGAAATGCTGAAGAGTCAAAGTGCCCGTTTCTGGACCATGAGAAAAGATGTCAATCGTGAAACTTGAGGCCCATACGTTAGCTTACTTATAGAGCCTACTGTGTGCAGGGCGCTGGCTGATATTTAGGGGTAAGGGAGGCGTTGGCTGGGTTTCAGACAGCTAGCGGTTTAATGGGCGGGGGGAGACCATATATCCCAGTAATCAGGCTAACGAGGCGTCTGCATGCCCCACAGGACGCCAGGCCACATCGCGCCGTTGCCGACAGTGCGATTCTTGCGACCTTGTCGTGTATTCATGGCCAGAGGCGCTCATCGTTCTCAATCCATTCCTTGTTTTTCCTTTTCTCCGGTTTGCCTTCGATGACTTTTCAATGTGGGAAAGTTGACTCCAGTGGGAATAGAAAGAGAAGAAAGAAACGACACTAAGCTATTTGACGTTTTCCCTTAAAATGTATACTTTGTTTTTCAATCACCCCATAAAGGTTTGTGACGTTTTAAGAGTAGAGTATTGAGGTTGATTTTTGTGAAAAGCTCCTGGGGTGGGAGCGGGGGCATCATCCATTTTTATGACCGGCCGCTCCACCAGGTGGCTCCGCAGAGGCGGGGGCATCCTCATGGTTGGGGCGGGGACCCTCCTCACTGGTATTCACACCCCCGAGTGTGTGCACGCATTTGCTTGTGACATTATCATAACTGTGGCGTGCATAGATAGATGTTCACGACGTTCCTTGCAGCGCGCGGTAACTAATGTGTCTGTCCGATGGCATACATTCTGTACTCGTTCATTACGTACCCCAAACAACTCCACGAAGTAGATGCAGAAGGAAAACTGCGCGCGAACCCTGCCGAACCCTGATTCTGGGTGTGATTTATCACCTAGTGGAAACCCCAGTGTGCTCAGGTCTAACCAAAGGTATGGCAGCCCCACGGCTTAGAAGGAACAGATTTTTGTTTTACTTAAAATAATGGCATCCTCAAAGGGAATAAAAAAAGAATTTAAGCACTTTGAAATATCCTACAGCGACTTTGGTTTTGAAGTAGGTTCATGCGCATATGAACAAATGTTCTTTGCTGAAATTCCTTGTTTTAATTTCAGAATGAATATTTTAATATATACACTCAGTTCACAAGAATTTTTAAAGTAAAAAGTGCCAAAGGGTGTGTTTATTATTTCTTAAATAGAAACTTTAACATTTTAACCAGATGCTTTAGATATCATAACTTTCTGTATGTGGATTGATGTCACCAATAAATGCTGGTCTATAGGACAAAGTACTTGTTTCAGAAATACATCTTGCATAATGTCTAAACTTAACCTGGGGCATGTATATTAATCACGGTCTAGAAACAGGACCATGTCATATAACCTGTGTCTTCTCATCTAAAAAGAGGGCAATAGTGACCTCACTCAAGGTTAAAAGTTAGGAAGATCAAGGAAATTTTGCAAACACTAAAGTGCTATACAAATATTAGTTTGGTGGGGCCACGGGAAAAGGGGAATTGTCAGAAGCTGACTCATCATAGACCCAGGAGTGGAAAGTCAGGTGCTGGGAGCAGCGTGGATTGCAAAGCTTCCCAGGTGAGTCTGGGAAGACTCAGAGCAGCAGGTTGGAGAGTGACTGGCCAGGCAGATCCATGTGTGTCCTGCACAGATTCTGTTCTGATCGAGTGTCGAATCTTTGGAAACTCACTTGGAAAGCAGAAAGATGATATTTAAAGATGGAGGCTGACTTCTTTTGTTATAGACCTAGTCGATTTTAGATTGAACGTATTACCTTCAAGTTCTATTTCTATGGATGTCTTGAGTTGGAAAGTTAAAAGATTAACTTTGTTGCATCTTCTTTGTCTCTCTCTTTGAGGTCAGGGTCAATGTCTTTTTTTTTTTTTCAAATTTTTTAAATTATGAAATTAAAAAAAAATTTATCATTATTCCTATAGCACCTGGCTAATTATGCCCAAGGAAAGAGCTCTGTGGATAGTTGCTGATTTAATTTGGTTTTATTAAAAGGGGATCATTAAGCTCAGTCTTTATGGAGAACATTTGGAAAGACGGATTCAGATAAGAACATGGCCCACTCTTATCTAAAAGTTCTATTTTTTTTTTTTATTTAATTAAAAACAGACACGATTTTGCACATGCTAGAAATAAATGCTACTTGTTAGGGGTGTGGTAACCGTACCTCTGTTGCGTTGAACCTAGGCAACTTGAGAGATAAAACAGATGATTTGTTTGGTTCACTGCTAGAAAACATTTTTTTTTTAAGTTTTTTTTTTTTTTTTTTTCTAGAAAGGTCAGTTCTGAGTTGCTGCTAGTGCGTGTGTCCCTTCATTGGGTGCTGGCACCTTACTGACTTTGCATCAAAACCGTCACCTAGTCAGCATTCTTCACATCCGTTTCCCAGGCGTGACAGGCAGTAAGTAGAGCATGACTTAAGTTCCTTGCAAGGACATAGCACACATTTCTAAGAAGGAAAAACGCAACAGCATCGACTTAGCTTTGCACATTTATAGTTGGGAGGAAACTAACTTTCATCTCATTATTAAGGGCTGTCAGGCCCTAATTAAAATTTTCTCTTCTGCTTCCCCGGCCCCAGCGTTTGCAGTTAGCTCTGCTTTATTAATGGGGACTATACTGACATCATCCCCATCGGAAAGAATAAGTTGATAATTAATTCTTAATGTTACTAGAGCATCATTCTTGAAGAGTCTTGCAGTAATCAAACTAGGCGAGTGTGGGTAACATAGGAGGAAGCTATTTTGAAAGAAGTAGGGTCTACGGCCATGCCACCGTGAATAAGCCTGATCCCGTCTGATCTCGGAAGCTAAGCAGGGTCGGGCCTGGTTAGTACTTGGATGGGAGGCCACCCAGGAAGACCAGGTGTTGTAGGTATTAAAAAATATATATATTAAGGGATTGCAAACTGGCAAAGTCCTTGCAGTCTGTGAGGTCAACCAAGGGTTGCCTCGTCTGAAAGAAAAAGAAGAAAAAGTATGAATTTAGGATTTTTTAACTTTTCGAATAAATATTACTATGTGGTGAAGATAGAATGCTTTTATATAAAATATTTTAAATGTATTAATTTATAATTATATGTTATATATTAAATATATTATGCATATAAATCAGTAGGGTTTTTTTAGAGCAGTTTTAGGTTCACAGAAAAATTGTGTAGGAAGTGCAGAGATTTTTCACGTGGCCCCCGGCCCCCCTGCACCCCCGCAGCTCCCCTGCTATCCGCTTCCCCCGCCAGAGGGACCCGGCGTTCTCACCCACAGTGGTTTAATCAGGGCTCACTCTCCGTGCGGGGCGTTCTCTGGGACTTGACGAACGGGCAGTGATGTGACTCCCTCGCTATATGTCGTGCAGAGTCGTTTCACCGCCCTGAAGCCTTGTGCTCCACCCGTTCATCCTTCCCTAAGCCCTGGTGGCCACCGATCTTTGTGCGGTCTGCACAGTCTGCCCTTTCCAGAATGTCACAGAGCCGGAATCGTACAGAACACAGCCTCTTCAGATCACCCTCTTTCGTTTAGGATCGTGCATTTAACGTTCCTCTGGGTCTTTTCAGCTTGATAACTCATGTCTTTTTAACACCGAATGCTATTTCGTCGTCTGGGTGTACCACTCACCTACTGAAACGCATCTTGGTGCCTTCCATGTTTTGGCCATTATGAATAAGACGATATGCCTTTAAAGAAAATCTCTTTCATGCAATTTTCTTACAGATAAAGATTTCTGTAAAAATAAAAAGCAAACGGAATTAAGGTGTTGCAGACACTCAGGAGATGGCGAGGAGCCGGGCGTCGGGGTTCCGCGAGGCTTGGGTCCTCTGGCGTCCAGTCCCCGTGTGTTAGCTTCTTACCCAGGTCGTAGCATGTGGAATGTGTGGTTTCCCCATTCAGGTAGTTAGTGACGTCTCTCTCAGGGTTGCCCAGGAGTCCAGTCAGTGCAGTGATTATGCAAATGGTCTCTGATGTTATGCAGATGTGCCTCTAAGTCCCCATCAGAACTTCCCATTCCTATGAATTTAAGCAAGTTTCCTAATCCTCCTGAACCTCAAATTGCTCTTCTAGAAAACCCGTCGACAATGCCTTCTGGTGACGTGTGCACGGAGCCTGGCACAGGGAACGTGGTCACTAGGTGGCTGTTGGTCTTGTTCTCATCCCTGCCACTGAACTTACCACTTTCCAACTTACAACCGTTGCTTATTGTGCAGTTTAGTCTTTTTTCCCTGTAAAAATAGGAGCTCTGTGAGAGCAGATGTGTTTATCTGACCTGTTACTGGTGAGTCCTCGGTGCCTACGTGAGTATCCGATGCACTTTATAAAAAGCCGTGGAGTGAACGAACTTCGAATTGAATCCATGGACTTTGTAGGAGCTGCCACGTGCCTTTTGTCTGTACTGCAGGAAGAATGATCGCAGACCTGCCAAGGAAAGAGTGTGAGTAGTAGAAGTAGCGTTCGTCCAGAAATCGAGGACCACTACTGGCAAATCGATTAATTTTATCTGTGAATAAGGCTCTCTACTCATCACTGTAGAACTACCCAATTTATCTGTAAGAAAGGAGAGCGCCAGGTCCCTTTATGGCAGATCAAATGGAAAAGGCGAAAAAGTTTTTCTTCTTTTACTATTTTCGTATTTGTTTTTATTTTTCCATTTTAACACTTTCACAGTGGCAACTTAAAGGTGGCCTGATGAAAATAAAACTTTAAAGTTGACGATAGAAATCTGAACCTGTCTTTAATCAGAGAATTGGACAATGCTTATCGCTTTAGATATTTTGCCTGCATTTCCACCTCTTTGCGTTTTTGAATTGGATGTACAATCTAGGCATATGCATAGAAAAGAATTTCAAAGGCCCTGGTGTACTTACTATAGGTCGAGTGGCTGCTATGGGCAGAGGGTATGATGGCTGGACAGGTCCCAGCTCTCAGGTGGGGAAACTGAGGCAAGGGGGTGTGTGATACTAATACAGCTCCTCTTGCCCAGCGTTGAGCTGTGGGGCGTGATAAGCCAGGCGCTGGCCACACTCGGTGGAGCGCCGAGGAGGAGAGCCTGTCACAGTCTGGGGACGGGAGACTTCATTTCTTCCCTTCGAATGTGCCATGTGGTTCTGACAAGTCTGGCTTTCGAGCCGCTGCGCGAAGCTGAACGAGAACAGGTGGGAGTTCGTTTGCTCTCACCTCTTCATCTAGAAGAGGGCGCAGAGGGTCAGCAGGTGACGCGCCGCCGTGGGAACGGCGTAAGCTTGGGAGTTAGACCAGCTTCCACGCGTGGTTCTGAGAGACGAGTCGGAAAAAGAAGGAGGTTTAAGGCGTGGGTGAAATGGGAGGCATTATCAAGGATACTGCCCCCTTGGGTGGCATGGCGGCCACAGGCCCCCTCTGAGACGTCTCTGAGTAGGTGTGCCCCAAGGAGCTGCAGGAGCGGGGGGCGCGTCTTCTGGCGAGGTGTAGTTAGGCGTCGGCGCAGAGCTGCGCGTGCCGGTTATTTGAAGAGCTGCACTTCGCCCTCCCGTGTGATTACCGGGACGGGCTGCCGCCTGGAGGAGGAGTGCGTGTATTTATTACATGTCCACTGGAACGAATGCTTTTGAAATAAAACACTGATGACCAAGGCGTAATTTTACTGTAACATTATTTTAACAGGTTTTTTTTTTCTTTTTTGGATACAGAAAAATTAATGATGCATCATATGAAACAAAAAATGATCTTCTCTTCTCTTCTCTCATTCCTTCTTAAAAATCCGTCTTATGGTCTCCGAAAGCGGCAACGTAAGGACAGCGTTCTGCCAGCCAGATCTTGCGTTAGTTTAAGTCAGATGTGTTATGCGTGCTTTCGAGTCTCTCTTCTGCCGCGTGAAGCCATCAGTCAGTGCAGGGTGGGCTTTGTCATGTTCTCAAGTTGCGAACTTTGCTCTTTTTTGAGTAAGCGAGCAGAAGAAAGTTGACAGTTCTACTTGCTAAGTGCATTTATTTTGAAGACATTTTCTCCGACGTCTTACATATGTTTGATCATTTTACCTATCCATTCTCACTAAGGAATTCGGTTTTGTTTTTTTTTTGGGGGGGGGGGAGGGAACAGATAAGAATCATTTCTTGACCTGGTCCCTTCTGTATTTACAAAATTCTTTCTGTTTACTTCACATAGTCCGCGCCGACAGGCTCACTCACGCGTCTTCTCCACGACCGCCTAGCCAGGAGAGTAAAAACGCCGTCTGTCTGTTCGTGAGGGCGAGGCGGCGCCGATCAAAACTCAGCATCGCACAGCTATAACCTGGCCGTCTTGAGCAGTGCTCGACGGCAGTGTGTTCAGAATGAAGACTCGCTCGAGTGACCTATTAGACAGCAATTTGCACTTGGACTCGGCATGGATGAGAATGTTAGAGACCACGCCCATCAGCAGAGCTATAGTCGTTCCCCTGGGGACTGCGCCCCTCCTCCCCGGGTCTGCTTCAAGGGCACTCCTGCGTCTCCAGTGTTAAATGCCCACTCCACGTTTTAATTCTGTTTGAGTTATTTCAGCTATGCTACTTGAAGAGGGCTTTTTCTCCACATTTCTGATACTCAGAACGAACATTATGGACTAGACATATTTGCATTGTAATCCACAGGATCTAGCACATTCCATGTAGTTGTGGCCAAAAAACCCACTTAGGACCGCGTCCTCTGGTCCCCCCCGGGCCCCTTCCCAGAGGCCACTTCTCCATGACCTACACGTCTTCCCTGACAGAGGCTTGTGTCGTAAGAGGGACTACGAAGGTATGTTTATGGAAAGTCTGATGTTTTCACTTCTGCGCATTTTTAATTGCAATTAAAGAAACTCTGTGTGCTGGGCCAAGCACAGCATTTACTAAGCATCTATAAACACATTTTACGAAAAAGCCTACATTTTGTGTGTTTTTTTTTCTCGAACAATTTTCATTCTAATCAAAAGAACTCACTGTTGTTAGTTTAATTCTCCCTTTGTCCCTAGGTTTTTTCTAATTGGGCCAAAGCTATTGAACGAG
This sequence comes from Rousettus aegyptiacus, assembly GCF_014176215.1. Lineage (NCBI taxonomy): Eukaryota > Metazoa > Chordata > Mammalia > Chiroptera > Pteropodidae > Rousettus > Rousettus aegyptiacus. Next base: position 108,229,585 of record NW_023416311.1, read on the forward strand.
GCTTTTCACATGTCATTGTAAATGTCACCTGACGATTTGGACCTCAGGAAAGCCGGGGAGAGGTGGTGTGTGAGTCTCACTCGAAGTTTTCAGTTGTTCAGAGAGAGGCAGTGGTCATGGAAATGGGAAGCGGTTTCTCTCTGGAGCTAAATGCGAAATAAATAACAACCAGAAACCGTACCGGCTGAACAAACTGACTAAAGAACATTTCAAAAGATGCTTTGCGGACAAGGGCGTGTTGACTTAAAATGCAAAAAAACGAAACAAAACAAAACACAGAAGCGTAGTTCATATTGACATTTACTCAGTTCGGAAGGAGCTTCATAGACTTCTAACATTCTCTTTTCCATCATTTTTTTTTTTAATTCAATGGTGGATTTCAAATAAACCTCAACATTTCTATGTTTCTAGAAAAGACCCCAGTTGGGGAAATTTTATTCTAGAATGCAAGCCATTGCAAGTAAACACTTGTAATCTAGGGGGCAGATAAGCAATGGAAGGCGTAGACCCCTTCGACTGAGGCTCAGTTAACCTGAGGACAGCGTCTCATGCAGGCGTGGGGCAGGCATACATCGGTCATGAATTTTTCCGACCTGAGGGAAGTAGTGAATAGCGGACTATAGTGACATTAAAATACGACAGCCCACAGCGGTCTTCCCCAACAAGCTTACCCGGGGCAGGCAGCGTGCGTCGTGTCTGGAGTTACGTGATAAGTGCCACTTACACATCGTGCAAGCTGCCGACTGCCCGCCCACCAGTGCGATCCAGGAGTGTGGTTGGTCCAACCTCAGCTTACGCCCGCAGGTGCCCGTCTCGCCAGATTTTGCCTGTCTAAGACGAGGGTGGAGGAATCGCACAGGTGAGCATCTGCAGCACCGAGGCAGGACGCAGACTGTCGCCAGCTCTGAGGGAAATACGGGGAGTAACTAACTGGCTTCTTCCCGTGAAGAGTGGGGAACGGCTGGAGAGGCTTGGGTGCCCAGTGTGACTTCGTGCTGTACTGGAAGTTTTTGGCTGCCCCCTCCCCAAAACACAAGGTTATCAATGATCAGCATAGAAGAAATAAGAATTTAGTTGGGTTTCAAGTTCCAAAATAAATATGCAAAAGCCGATAATCGTCTATTTATCAGCCACACTTGGGTAATACATAATAAGATAATGTGATCCCATTCGTGATGGCAGCAAAAATGCAACATATTTAAGAATTAGCTTAAAAGAACGGGTACAGCCCGCGTCGGTCTTTGGAGCCTCTTCCTCTCACGTTGGTTTTCCCGAGGTTCTTGGCCGTTTGGTCATCGTGAGAGTTCGTAGTCTCCCGCCCGTGGCCGGGATTTCGCTCTCGTCACCCAGAGCTGACCGAGGCTGATGGGGCTGTGGATGCAGCAGGTTTTCTGGTGCCTCCGGTGCTGCCGTCATTCCGGGCCACCCCCTTGCCTCACTGGCCCAAGTACTCACACTGGTACCCATCCTAAAGAAGACGCTCCTACTGCTCGAGCCGGGGTGGGGGTGGCAGGCAGCGCCGTTTCCTGCTTCCGAATGGGCTTCCCCGGGGAGCCCCATGGTACCCCTCTCTTTCTCTTGCTGGCTGTGTCTGTAGGTTCTGCGCTTGGAGGAGTCCTAGGGCACCGCTGCATTTCCTAGGGACCTTTCTCATCCGTATTCGAGGCCATGACTTCTTTTCTCTAGGTGAGCTGATGTCCTTTCTGTCTTCTGGAGATTCTTGCCCAGATGGCCCTTCTCCTTGTCTTCTAGTATCTTCACGAAAATTTTCTTTTAAATGCACAAAGCCTCTTTGCCATTTCCAGGATCTATGGATGAGAAAAGGAGGCAGGTACATGTGCTCGGATGGCTAGCTTGGTCCTACCCGGGGACAGGACTTTGAGCGACACAAGGGTTCACACGGGACCCCCAGGTAGGGCTGCCAGATAAGGTATTGGATGCCCATTTCAATCCGAGCTTTAGGTGAACAATGCAAAGTTGTGTGAGCATAAATCTGTCCTGTACGCACTCTAAAAAAAAAAAAGTATCCACTGCCGATGTGACATTTACGTTTGACCTGGAAAACTATGTCATTCGTCTGCAATTCAGATTCCACTGCACGTGCTGTGTTTTTGTTTGCTGGGTCTGGCCATCCTCCCCACGGGCGTCTGGTGAGCAGAAGCCACACCACTCTCCAGGTGCTCGTGTTATGGAGGGCGGGGGTGGAGGAGAGAACGGCCCGCACTTTAGGGAGCTGAGCACGGGTCTTCCTGGAGCCCCAGCACTGCCGGTGCATCAGACAGTATCCACCCCGGGAAACAGATCAGGTGCGAAGCCAGGGGAACGAGACTGACCTACTTCGAATTGCTCAGGTGCCTTCTCAGTGCCAGCTTCATGATCATCTCAGTCTCCGAGGGCCGCTGTACTAAAGTAACATGCACCGCGTGGCTCCTGAACAACACGAGTTTGTTTCTCACAGTACTAGAGGCGAGAAAGTCCAAGATCACGGCGATGGCAGGTCCAGTGTCTGCTAAGGGCCCGAGTTCCGGTTCATAGCCAGTGTCTACTCACTGCTTCTCACATGGTGGTGGGGTCAGGGGAGCCTTCTTGGGCCCTTTTTATAAGGGCACTGATCTCATTCCTGAGGACTCCACCCATATGACCTAATCACCCTCCCAAGGTTCCCACCTCCTAACACCATCGACCTATGAACAGGGGCCGGGTCGGGGGAGGGAGGGGAAAGTGGACAAATATTTAGATCGTAGCAAAAATTAAGTATATGATGATCTAAAAAATAGTTAACTGTGAATAAATGAATTTCTAACAGTAAATTCATATTAATGATGAATAACACTTCAAATGTGATACCATAGTCACTGAATTATTTCTAGTATTTTGCTTGAAATGTAAAACAGCTCTTCAGAAGTATTATCGAAACACGCTTTTTAATTACAGTTCCAGCATTCCTATTTAGTACTGTTAACTCCAAAGACGTCGCATGCTGACTGTGACAGCTAGCTAAATGGCCGTTTGTGCACAGCCTCCCGATGGCATGCTAGATACAAAGCAGCGTGTTAAAACGTTAAAACGCCGAGATCGCTGAGGAGCTTTTTATATTTCCCTGACCGTGGGAGGTCAATGAAATAATGCCAGCAGCTAATTATTGTTGACATATTAGTGAAATGATTGGAAGAACTATAAACATCACTTCCATTTTGATGTAATGGGATCAAGCTTTGCCTTAACCTTTGGAAGGAAATTCTTTATAAATTTCCTTCATTTTAATGGTATCAAGTTGGAAACCTGTTTCTTTTTTTAACTGAAGAAAATCCGTGGATAGCAATAATTTTATTTCTCGTTTCATCGTTGTTCTCGGGTGACAGGATTTTGGTTTTGTGCTTCCCGAGACCCCCGCATGACAGGACATGCGTCTGTGAATAAAGGATTAGCTGCCAGGAATCGCCGCGTTTGGGGGTCACATTACTTCCCGTTGTGGACATGTTGGCCAAACTGAGTCAGGCAGAAGGAAGTAACCGACCTCGACGTTGTCTGCGTCTTTAATAGGTTTTTTATTCTTTGTCTAATCCCTCACGGCTGCTTTTTTCCTCCCCTTTAAGTCTCAGAGTGTTTGTTTTTTTAAAGTGCACTCATTCTGTAACTTTAGCGTTTCGGTCTTCGGATTGGATTTACGTTTCTTCTTCTGAACGTTTTGATGCATAAGGATGCAATTTGAAGGCTCGGCGAGTACATACCCGGGCTCGGGGAGACCCGAAAATAAAGGAGGAAGAGCGCTCCATCCTCCTTAGGGCGTTTCCGGCGACCTTCATCCGCGTGGCCAGTCCTTCACTCGCCCGTGGCTGTCCCTTCTTCTGGCCACGCTGGACTTGCTGTTGGCCGTGACGTGAGGTCCGTGAGGGCGGTCGGCACGCGCGTGTGCCCTCGGCGCCGCGTCCAGGCTTCTGTCCTGGGCGGGGTTTCGCGTCCATCCATTTCCCCGCCGCCGTTAGCTCTGTCACCCTTTTAAACGCGGTCGGGTGCCGGCACCTGGGCTGCCAGGTGTTTCCTGAGGATAGCGGCAGAACCGATGGTGTGCCGAGAAGCTCAGAGAAGAGGAGGCGAGAGGTGGGGGTGGGAGGGGGAGGGGACAGGGACGGAGGAGAGGGACAGACCGGGAGCCGACGACGCAGAGCGGGACGAGGAGAGGGAGGAGGAGCGGAGCCGGCGCGAGGCCAGAGGGAACCGATCACAGTGGGGAGGTCGGCGGCGGGCGGGGGCGGCGGGGAGAGGAGGAGAGGCCGGAGGTCGGCGGCGGGCAGGGGCGGCGGGGAGAGGAGGAGAGGCCGAGAGGGCTCAGCACCAGCCGGCGGGAGCCCCGCCCGCCAAATGTCGCCGATGCGAGGTCTCTCCGTAACGGAGGCGCTTCCGAATCCGGGTTCGTGCCGCGATCATGTCACGCCACGCTTAACACAGTAGGGCAACAACAGAAGGGAAACGAGCGGTCCTTCGAGGTTTGGATCAAAGTCGGTATGTGCTTAAATTCCTAGGGCTTTTACAAAGGCAAATGCAGAGAGATAAAGGGGAGAGGCTCCCTTTAATGGTCTAGAATCGATGCTCGATAAAGCCCAGATGTGCCAGGAGCCCGTGCCCCAACATCCTCCGTTGAGATGTCTGTGCCCGAGTCCCGGTCCTCTGAGCTGCCCCTCTGCCTCGGAGGACCTCCGGTCCCCAGGGAAGGCCCCCGCGCTGGTGCTAAGGCGGGGGGACACTTTCCCTCGGTGTCACGCATGAAGGCGTGGCGGAGATCTTCGGGGTTTCCGGGGGCCGTGCCCTAAGTGGCAGGATGTCGGGCCCTGGTCAGCCCGCAGGTCCCCGCGGCGTCCTCGGCTCCCCTGCGTCTACCGCTGGCCTCGGCGCATATGACTGAAGGCGCGTTCAATGGCCGAGGAAAAGCGCCAGGGTTGGCGAAGATCGTTTCCGGGGTCAGTGAAGCTTCACGGGCAGCAGACGCTCTCGACGTTTCGTATACTGGACCATCTGTTCAATTTCAGTGAAACAAAGATAGTTAGAGATGTGATTTCCATTTTGCGCCTCTACCAGGGGCGTTGGCTGGCCCCGAGTCTCAACACAACAAGAGATGCGTTGCCGCATTAGAAATCTTTTTGGGGGTGGGGGTGGGCTGTGCCCTGTGTTCAGATAGGAGGACTGGTCAATGGTAAGGCCACCTTCTTACCGGCACCTCCTTGCCAGCGGCCTCTCGTGGGGCCTGGTCTCTAAGAGTCTGGCCTCCGTGGCGTCTCCGAGCGTGTGGGCGTCTCTGTTACTGCCTCTGCCTTCCAAACCCACGAGCGTGATCAAGAAACGGAAAAGGGGAGAAAGGGAAGCGGAAGTGAACGCGGACCGGAAACGGAAGAGCTAAGGTTGTAAGAGACTGCAGAAAAGGCAAAGGAAACCTGTAAGTCTGTGGCGTCAAAGTCTCCAGGACTTTGGTGGTCCGTCCCAGTGGGCAGGGCTGTGGGTTTGGATCGTCTTTTCGACGGCGATCATTCTTTCTCCCAGTCTGGCCGTCATAGTCCGTAGATGACTCAGAGGTGACTCTGGACTGACAACCAGAGGGTGACAGAGACGCGTTCCACACCGTCGCCAGGACAACAATAACCGGAAAAAGGTCCCCGTCAGAGGCCCACAGCTGCGATACCCGCAGTCGCGAGCAAAGCGAGACGGGGTCGGTGCCGCAGTCGTGACTCCAGACGCACGTTTGCCGCCGGTTTCCTGTCTCTTCCTGGTTAATTCGGGATCGTTCGGCACTCAAGGCCTCAACGGCTGCCCGCGTGTCCGCGGACCTTCACTCTACCTGGTGTGATCTGCCTGGGGCGACTCCTCCCCGCCGTGCACCGGGTCGAGCGTAGAAAGTCGGCCAGGTGCGGGGCTGCACACGCGGCGGCCGGCACGTCTCGTTTACACACCGAGCACACGACTCCCTGTTCCACGCGAGGCGGCCGGGCCACGAGGCTGCCGCTCTCAGGGGCTGGGCCGGCTCGTGCTGCGTGGTCCCCGCTCCTGATCTGCGGTGAGCGGGTTCCCTAATTGATCAAAGGATATGCATGGCTTATTCGTAGTCACAACAGCGGGGGTGCCACCAAAACCGACTCTAATTGGCTGAAAAAATGACCCTAAGATTTTATTGTCTGGAACCTTTCCTTTATGGAATTATTAGTGCTGTGTCCCCATCTCGATCAGCAGCAGCTAATGACTGATTTGCCTCGGGCGGTGAATATTCTCCGATCTGTTGTTAATCGCCCGGATGACTTATTTTGCTAACTTACAGCTTATGTTATTAGCTCACCTTTCAAAACAGGTTTGGATTTAGGAACAGAGTAAAAATTAAGCAATTTCAGCATGGTATTTTTTTTAATAAACCAAAACGTATTTGGTTGTTTTCCGATAGGCTAAACCAGGGGTTCATAACCAGGGGCGATTTTGTCCCCCAAGGGGCATTTGGCAATGTCTGGAGCCAGCTGCAGTCGTCACACCTTGGGGGGCGTGTGCAGGTGCTGTCTGGAGTGTGGAGGCCAGGGACACAGTGCACAGGATGTCCCCACAGTGACCGGCCACGGTGTCAGTAGTGCAGCCACTGGAAAACTTTGGTCTAACTAGATTCCAAAGGAGGGAAAAAAAGAGCGTTTACCAGAGTCCCCGGGGTGGGCATTGCGTTCATTCTCTCCCGTAAGGGGTGTTGTGTGAGCGCCGGCTAGGTGCCGTGCTGCCAGTGGGCAATGACGTGCGTGCCCGCGAAGGTCATCACCCAGCAACCTCCTGCGATGGTGGCTCTGTGGGGGACCAGCCATCGCCAGGACGACTCGCAGCCTGAGATGCCCCTCGAGACGAGTCGATCGCGCTCACGATTCGCGGTGCGGACGGGGAGCAGAGGCGCTTCTGTGACCTGAGAAGCGATCCTGGGAGAGGGTCCGTGCCCCGGAGAGCACGGCCTCGTGTCGCCGATAGTGACCACGTCTGCGTTTGCACTTGGTTCACGTCCCGGCGAGGTCCGTGTTGCTGCGGGTGAGCAAACCGAGACTCGGCGACAAGCTACAGGGCCCACGCCTGTCCGTCCCCCCGCTCAGTGCGTCCCTCAGGGTGCACCCTCGTGGGGAGAAGCAGCCGGTCTGACACCTTCCAGTGACGACAGGTGTTTTTACTCCTAAAAGTTGCGCTACGGTATCCGATTGAAGTTATGGTAAAGAACAATGGAGGATTAGAACAGCCGAAATGACAGACGCGCATGTAAAAGTCACAGGCTTATTGTCCTTGTCCCGAAGCTTGGGAGGGGTCAGGGACGGGGTCATGCTGATCCAGCGCGGGCAGAGCGTGGACGGGTGACCTGACCCCGTGCGGCCCGCTGCCCAGAGGGCGGTTGCTCTTCTAACGTCCCTCTCAAGGGCTCAGCGTGAGGCTCGGCGTGGAGGCATCAGACTTTTCAGGAGTTAGAGGAGAAACACGGAAAGCAGCTCCTGGGATGGACAGCCCCTCGGCCTCACTCACAATTAAGGAAATTTAAACTAGCAACTGCTTTTCACCTATCAGATGGGCGAAGATTAAAACAAATAAAAAAAGGGGAAATCTCCAGTGCCCGCAGGGGTCGATATGACTTAAGGGCCCGGCGGTGGTTTGGGAAGTAGCCCTCACGTGACTCAGCCTGGCGACTCCACATCTATGAGTTTATCCCGAATTCATTCCCCTCCACTTGTGCGGTGGTACAAAAGTGTTCATTGCCTTCTTATTTTTGATAGTGGACACACTCTAAATGTCCGCAAGAAGGGACCTGGTTAAGGAAAATAAGGAGTCATGCCTGGTCCTTGAGAAGAATGCGGCGCACCTAGTTTCGCGGTCGCAGAGACGTGTCTGCGCCATCATGAGCGGAGCCGACGGCCAACGGCACGTGCCGACCTTTGCATGCACGGCCGGTCGCGAGCAACGGAAAACTCCGAACGGAGCGGTACATCGGCCCGTGCCCGTCGGCTGCCTCGAGAACGTGGGCTAGGCGAAGGGAAGGCGGCCTTCGTTTGCGTGATGCCATGCTTTCAGTGATAACCACCGTATGTTAGTTTGCGATGGAAAACCTTTTCATTGGAAGTACGTTGCCCGAGCTCCTGTGAGTGGCCGGCTGCCGGGCCGGGCGCCCCTGACAAATACGAACGGGACGTTTCTCCTGCTACAGTGTAGCTTCCGGTCTAACTTAAGAAAAATACCTATTGGATAAAGTCACCCCATATTCTATTTTCGGGTCCTTAGTTTGTCAATCCGGAGAATTAGGTTAAAATAGAAATACAGTCATTTGGTACTGTGCTGGCGAATTATTATTTTTCACACATTTCTGACATAATTTTTTTAAAATATCATGAAGTAGAAATGTTATTTTAAAAGCTGCATTTTTTCATCAAAACTTATTGTGCCGCAGTCTGCGAGGTGCTCGCAGAGAGCCTACTACGCGACAGGCACTGGCGGTCCGTGGATGAGGGCGAGGTACGTGCCTCTTTCTTCTTAAAGTACAGGCGAGGGAACAAGACAAACAAGGAGCGGAGACTCGGATACGTCCTTACAATTGAGACGACGGGTATGGCGGAGCGACGGTTTGACAGGGCTGCCCACAAGAGACGGCACCGGCGAGGAGATGTGAGGACGAGGGGACCAGCTTGCGGGGTGGGGACGGCGTCCCAGTACGCGAGGCTCCTGCGACGGGCCAGGGCCGGCTGCAGGGCTCAGACTCTCAGGGCTCCCGAGAGCTGGCCACGGTGGCCGGGGGTGGCCGGAGCGCAGACAGGACAGGAAGCGGGGTCCAGCCGGCGGGACGCGGGGGGCCCCGCGTCGTGCGGCTTCCGCACTGCGCACGGCGGAGCGGCCGTTTCTGCTGTGAGGACGGAACCGGTTCCGAGATGTCAGGCGGACCCAGTTCTCCGAGAGGGAGCGGAGGGTGAAGTCCACACCGCAGGGCGTCCCTCTCCTGAGGACTTCGTAAATGGGCGGACCTTTAAACACGTGTAGCCTCATTCCGATGAAGTGCCAGACGTCAAAAAAGAAAAAGAAAGAAAGAAAGAAAAAGATAAGGCACGGACAGGCCGGTCCCTCCTTGGCCTTTTTCACGCAGACTCCTGTTTCCCGGTGCGAAGGTCTGTCCTCGCCTCCGATTCCTGTCTGTCACGGCTGTCATCCCTGCGTGTCTGGCTGCTGTCTGCGAATCCCTTTAACCTGTGGACGTTGCGGCTTGAACTTGCCTCGCGGCCCGGCCGAACCCTGCGTGCCCTGTTCAGACGTGGCCTTTGCCAGGTGCGCAGGGAGGGCCTGACTCAGTGGGGAGTCACTCCTGCCCTGGAGGAAGCCACTCCCCGGGCCTGAACTCTTCACCCCGGGACGGCTGTCTCCTCTCACCGTCTCGGGACACGCTCCGCCGGGCCCCTCATTGTTTAAACGTTTGTGTCGTGTGCTCTGAAACTGCTACTTGCGAGTAGATTTTTAAAGGTTTTTTTTACTGGTATCTTAAATCCTTCACATGGCTGGGGGACCTGGAAGTTCTTTCCTTACTGGCTTGCGTCACTCGTGTTAATTATGGGAAGAGACGAAACCCAACCAAACCAAATGAGCAACTTAAAACGTGGAGCCCAGAAATGGCCCGTAGTAAGGAAACAGCTTAATAAATAATGCTGTATAAATAACGTGATTATCCGGCAGTCGTTAAAAATCATGCTTTTAAAGGATTTCACTTTATATGCTTGGAAATGTATCTGATACATGTCTTATTCAATAAACATCAATTCTGTATAAATTTATTTATGTATACACACATATATACACACACACACACAGACTAATTCTGTAAAAATAATTATGAATAGATAAAAGACCGGAACGAAATGCATCAAAACGGTAATGGCTGTCATCTCTGGGTGGTCCATTTGCGCATGGCTCTTTTCTTTATTATTTCGTATTTTTATAAATTTTCTGCAACGGGTAAATGCAGATCGCACAACGAAGAAAGAAAGACTCGTGAGCACGTTAAGGACGTGTCCGGGAGCGATGGGCTCTGGGGCGCATCTGGCGGCGATGGCGAGGCTCCTTCCCGCGCCCCTCCTGCCTCTCCCGTCCCTCAGGGTGCGCCGCTCTGGACGATCCCTCGGGCGGGCGCTCCAGACTCAGCTCGGGGCGATTCCTGCGCCTGCGGAACAAACGTGCCGCACACGGGACAGCGCCGCGCAGCGTCCTCAGGACCAGCTCTGCTCTTCCGGCCCGGGGCGGGGCCTGCTCGCTGGGCGCCTTGTCCTCACGGCACGGAACCGATTTCCTGAGTCACGCAGCGTTATCGGGGTGCCAGACAATAACAAAAACCCAGACCGAAAACCTCCACTAGAGCGGGGCATGATGCCGTTTGTATGCTCGGACGTGTCAAGAGGCAGATAGAAGAGAAAACACAAGAGCACACGAAGCCGAGCACCGCCGAGCTGCTCGAGGAGCACTGGGGGGAACAGTTCCTGAAGGGAAGAAGCCTTTAGGAGACGTGCGCCTGGCCGTCTGCATTTGGAGACACAAGCGGCCAGCCAGCAGCTTTTTGCTATAAGTTAAGAAAACGCGGCGTTCCGTCGTCGGTCACGGGCATAGGTCCCTCAGTGTAAAGAGCGTGCCGCCCCTGTACGAAGAGTAGCAGGTTGTCACTCTCCTGCTTTCTCGAATTCTTTCCAGTGAAATCGGAAATACGGATGTTACGCCGAGCACTTAATTTTGAGTAAATGTGTCTGCTTGTGACTGCGTTGTTCGGCTCGGTATTTAATGAATCTGGTTAAAGGGAATGCGTCCAGACTTACTGGTGGAGAAAACTTCATTCGACACAATGCACAGGACTTACGACACTTCGCTGTGCTGTGTGTTTTGGGTATTTAAGAAATATGTGTCTCTTGCTTATTCTCATCCAACCCCAAACCGGTTGCTTTGGCAACAGCCTTTCTGAATTTCCAGAAGTCACGGCTAGTTCTAAATCTGGCACTGAAGCATTTCCTGTCTCTGGTGGTTATGGGCTGGCGGGAAGAGGCCACACCGTTCTGTCCCTGCCTGACTCAGTCAGTGACCCAGAAACCCCGGGGAGCGGAGCTGCGCGGCGGGCGGAACCGGCTCGGTCCAGCTTCCCGTGATGAGGTTCGTCTCAGCTGCCCCGCCGGGCAGGGCCGCGGGACCGCCGTGGGCGGCGTCCTGCGGGAACTGAGAAAGCAGCCTCGTTCATCCCCCGGGCGCCCACGTCCCGCCTCGTGTAGACGTAGGGCGTGGACTCTGGGAGTCGGGGAATCGCGTTCTCCTGGCTCCTCAGTTAAACTCAGCCTCACCAAGGGCCGGATCTTCTCCCGGGGGCGAGGCGGAGTCTGTTCCTGTGGGATCCTGGATGAGGTTCACGCCTCCAGCTTCCCAGGACTCTGGAAAAGCCTCTGCCCTCAGCCACGTCCTCTAACTGAGAAAGCCGTCCTCGTCATAATTATCGTTAATGATCTGGTCAAAAGCTGCGCTCTGTCTTGCAGCTCTCCTGAACAGGATGACAGGAGGTAGCAGTGTCGGCATCGGTCGGCGGGCCGGGCTGCGTAACAAAAAGCCCCAGCTCCTTTACTCCAGACAGCAAGTGTCTGCTCCCCGTTCGTGCCCCCCGTGCGTCCGGGGTCGGTGGAGGCTCTGCTCTGCGTGATGCTGTTTCCGGCGCGCAGGCTGACTTCCGAGGCCCCTGTCACCTGCAGCGTCGCCGGCCGTCGTGATGGGAAGGAAGAGGACACGGTAATGTTGAGCCCTGACTTGTTCTAAAGGCTTCAGAGGGACACGGTCCCTTCCGCTTAGGCCTCATTGGCCGGAGAAACCGCGTGGCCCTTGGCAGTTTCGGTGGGGAGCGGGGATTCTGCCAGGAAGACAGGGCCACCGCACTCGACACCCCGAATTCGTTTCCTTGTTTCTTTCGTGCCAGGCCTTGTCACCCCGACCTTTGCTCACGTAGTGTCACGTGCTTCACTGCTCACAGCGGGGGTTCCGTCGTGACCCCCCCGCCCCACGGCCAGCCCCACGGAGGGTGAGCACGTGCCCGGGGCGCCCGGCGAGTGGGGCAGGGTTGGCCGTGGATCCTGGCCACGTCCGCATCCCCAGGGCCCGAGATCACGGCAGAATCATCTCAGGCACACAACGCGTGGGCAAGCAGCTCGCTGCCGGGAGTCTTCCGACTGCGCCTGCCGGAGAAATGAAGGCCGGGGACGTCCCAGACGTCACGCGGGGTGCCTTTACCGGGGGTGCGGGCCGGAGTTTGCCTCGTCTCCCTCCAAGGCCGACGCCTGTGCTCCGCCCTCACGGCCCCCTTCCCGGCCGTCGTCCCTGGGGGACGGGCCGGGCCCTCTGCGTGTGCTCGTGACTGTGTCCTTCAGCTCGGTGTCTCCTCTAGCACACGCGCTCTCATTTCACGAATGAGTTGTGGGTGGCATGCCCAAAGTCACACGCACGCCGCAAGTCACAGGGTCGGGACTAAAAGCCACGGTTGTCCGACTCAGAGCTTGTCCTCTAACCCATTTGCAGCGTACGGTTTCAGTAACAACACTGCAAACCCCTGAGGGTCTGCAGAGGCTGCTTTGGTTTTACGCCTGCCATGGGATCCGGGGTTGAAAACTCTCCTGCCATTGGCGGCTTGGAAGACAAGCAGCGACAGTTGCCGTGAACCCCAAGGGCCTCTCGCTCACCCTCGTAGGGTCCCCCTCACTTGTAGGATTGCCATTTACATCTCAGTGGGATGGAGCAGACAAGTGGAGGGCTGGCCCCCCGGCTTCCTCGCTTACAAGCAAGGTCGCGAATCTCTTGGAGCCTCATTTTTCTCACATGAAGAATGCGACAGGTTTCAGGCTAAGACCCCCCCCCCCCGCCCCCCGATTCATGAGGTGTTTTCTGCAGTTGTTTATTGAATGGTGGTGGTTTTGGGGGGATGGAGAACAGTTAGCTTTCTCTCTTCTCCAGCAGCTCCCCCCTCGCCGTTCCCGCTAAGCGCTCCGTCTAACTACAATCTGCGCTTTCTGTAAACATGGCTTCGTGCCAAAGGCTCTAGCCTTGCTTTGCAACCCAATGCCGCTCTCAAGCCCCGGCAGGAGAGAAAATTTAGAAGGGTCAGAAAAATTAGCCTAGTAAAGCAGGTGAAAGTGGAGGTTGATCTAACATGCTGGAGAACAATGTGGTATGTATGAAAAGCTTTAAACAGGTATAAATCCGTGATTTATCTTCCACAAGTCTGTCCTGAGGAAATGATCAGAAGGATTTCTGTTCATGTGGCCTCACGATGGCAGCAATGGGAGACCACCAAAACATCCAGCAGTTGGGGATTGGCCAAGTAAATGGATGCTACTACCGTTTGAGGGATCGCTTTGTGGCCATTTAAAGCACATTTTTGAACCGTCAAGGATTTGGGTAAAAATAGGTAGCGTAACCCCAATTTTACGTAATAGAAATGAATTCACATGCACAGAAATTTGTAGGCAGGCCACACCCCTAGCCGTGGCCAGAAATCGTAACCCACCACCCAGACATTGCTCACCACTGTTACGTCCTTTTTTCTTTTTTTGTGTGTTTTCCAAAATTTATTACGATAACGATATAGTCCGAAAAAATGTTATAATTTATTGAAGGGAAGCTGAAGAAGACACGGAGGAAAGTCGGAACTCGTGGGTGAACGTTTCAGGTCGCCATGGGAAACAGCAGGACACAGAGGCCGCCGTCGGGGGGCGAGGCCCGGGCGAGCTTTGTTGAGGTCGTAGGGTCTACATTTCAGTAACGGGGGCGTCCGCCAGCATCTCACGTCAGACAGCTCTAATTTGGCAGAATTACTGTCATCGACTGTTATTAGAGCTGCACCAGAAAACCGTGTCTACTCCCTTTATTTTAAATGAAATCTAATCACAAGTTTCCCGCTGAGTAATGACAGCCTCCGAGCGGCCGCTCCTGCGTTTTGGGCGGCAGCCTGAGTCAGCGGGGCAAGGGGCGGCCCGCGGTCCTGGGTCCGGCCTCGGTTACCCAGATGTGACTAACGCCGATCTTTCTACGGCCCCGGGCACGGCTTCTTACCTCTCTCTGTGCCCCATAAATGGCGGTAACCATACTCGTTTGCTTTCCCGGCTCCCTAGGGTGTTGTAAGGATTAGGTGGACTTTGTTAGCAAAAGGACTTTGAAGTTTTAGGGCCCTGGATGGTGTTACTTAAAAAAAACCTGTAAAACTTTCAAGGGCAGCAGTTCCCTTATTTGTGGCATTGAGGAATTCCGCAGAAGGAACCAGCCTCCCACAGGCTCGACGCCAGGCCCACGCTGGGCCCGGGCGGGCTCAGGCCTGCCAGACCCCCGCCCGCCCTGGCTCCCACCTCTGGGCGTGAAGCTGTGCTGCCTGCCTTGGCTTGACTCTGGCTCCGCGGCTCCTTGGGGCTTTACTTACCAAATTCTGTCAAGGTAGAAAGCCACCCATGCTTCTAGCCTTCTAATTTGTGCCAGGAAACAAAGGAACTTTTTTCCACGCGGGTGCCCACTTGGCTCGCTGGGGAGTTCTGCGACGCAGCAAGGCCAAGCTCAGCCCGGAGTCCTCCAGCCAGTGCCCTAGACTGGCAGCCGTGGACCTGGGGGCGCCAGGCGTCACCCTCTGGGGATTAGCAGACGCTCCTTCGGTCTCGGGACCATTCACACAGCTCGTGCCCCGGCTCCTGCATCCGGGTCCTTTAGTTTATGTGGCTCATGCGATGCCAAAGGGCTGACACTTTGTGTCCGGGGAAGAGGCTCGGTGTGGGGGGACAGCCATGCTGAGGACACCCTTGCCCGTGGTCGTGCGGGGCTTGTTCAGAATAATGAAGTGCATCCCCGCCTTGCGGTCGCCAAGCCTCGTTCTCTCCTTCCCTCACATCTGCCGGCTCCTGCGATGAATCCGAGCCCCCCTCAACCTGAGAACACAGTCTCCCCCTTGGCAGCGACTTTGAATAGTATTTTAGAAATGCTTGCTGGGAGTGGATGCCAGTTATTTAATGCCGAGTGGGAAGAGGAAGAATGAGTAAAATCAGCCAACTACCCGGGCGAAACCAATCCCAGATCATTAACTCTGAAATATTTATGATAAACGTGGAAAATAATGACTTTATAGTAACATAAGAGCAGATTGTATTCATTTAATGACTCTTTGGTGATTGGGTTTCCTTTTCTTTGTCTATAAATACATTTATCTAGTTCTCTAAGCTAGAAGCCTCGGAATGTTCTAAATGCTACCCTTTCTTTCACACCCCGTCTCTGATCGCGAGCCACCAAGTGCTATGTCACAAATACCACTGGCCCTTCCTCTCCATTCTCCTCCACCACAGCGATAGACCGAGGCGTGATTCATTCACCGGGACGCCTCTTTCAGTGCTCTTACTCCTTCTATTGAATCCCGTTTCCGAATGCTCACACTGGCCACCAGATCAGCCCTCAGACAGCCACCCAGATCCGTGCGCCCCCAGCTCTCACTGGTGTCCCGTGGCCCCTGAGACGAAAGTAAGAAACAGGCTTTCCTTACAGCACGTCACTTGAGTGACGCGGAAGATCGCACGGGAGGAGGTCAACAGGTAAAGAGGACTGTGCTGAAGACTGTTGTGAAGGGCAGAGAGCGATGGAACTCCATTCCGCTGAAGCCAGCTAGAAGCTGCAGAGTTTTACGCACTGTGGCGAGCGAATGGAAAAACCCCGGAGGGTTTTCGGGGGGCCTGTGGCTACTGTGGCTGGGCCACCTGTGTTTGCTAATTGGCGCTGACTCTACTCAGGCTCCCTCCCTCCCACAGAGACCGGGAGATAGAGGCTCCCTCTTCCCTGATGATTCCCTTTCAAAAGGATGACTCCCAGGTCCCCGAGAAAAACAGCCCCGAGAGGCCGGGTGAACCAGGGGGCAGAGGAAGGATTTAAAATGATGTTTTCTAAAGGAAACACTCCAAGAAAAGGGTCGGGGGCCGAGAGTGAGGAGGAAGCAGGCCTGGACGCTCGGGCTGAGGGGTGGGTCAGGCCTTCCGGTCGGCAGCCTGGGGTCCTTTAAGTTGGGGGGCTGCTCGCCCCTTCATTCACTCTGAACTTCCCACCGCAGCTGTCTGTTCTCACTGTGTCCTGTGTGATTTTCCCGCTTCGAGCCCTTGTTCAGCTGTCACCTTGTCACTCCAGGCAGTGCCTGGTTCTTTTGCCCAAGGACCTGAGGCGGTTTAATTAAATGTCTTACATGGCACTCGGCCCAATGATATTGACCGTGATTGAGTAGATTAAGCGTACCCTGGCACCTTGCGGGGGATTGAAACGCGTCTTTATTGGTGAATGAAGTCCTCCCCCCCCCCCCCCGTTTCCAGATTGTTCCGTGGAATGCCCTCGGATTTTCAGCCCTTGGGAAAGTCTCTGTGTTTTACATAAGACTCTGATTTTAACCTGACAGTGAGGGAAACACAGTGAGCAGGACATGTCATAGGAGTCCCCCAGTAGCTTGGTAAGACTGAGACTCTGAGGCCCCGTACCTCAGCAAGCCTGGAGCGGGCCTGAGACCCTGCATTTTGACGCTTCCTCAGTGATTCTGATGGGGACTCAGAATTCGGAACTAAATAGGTGGCCTCGTGTCACACCGCCTTAGAGCAACTTCTGGGTGACGGAACGGGGTCTCCTGAAACCAATGAGGCCACGAAAGGTTTTTGGGGGACAAGGGAATGCATGCGACACCTCCCCTCTCCCCGTCACTCACACGCACACACACACACGCACACACACGCTCACGCACGCGCACACTCACACACGCTCACGCGCACACACATGCACACACACACATGCACACACGCATGCACACGCATACACACACACTCACACACACGCACACACACGCTCACGCACGCGCACACTCACACACGCTCACGCACATGCACACACACTCACACGCACACGCACATGCACACACACTCACACACACTCACACACGCTCACACGCACACGCACATGCACACACACACATGCACACACGCATGCACACGCATACACACACACTCACACACACGCACACACACGCGCGGGCGGCGGCGGCAAGCCCCTGGTCACAGACGGCTGCAGACGACTGGCCGCCAGCGTTTGTCCTACACGAGGCCTGGGCTAGGCCCCCCACACAGCAAGCGCTCGCTTGTGGGCGCCGTCACGGCCCCCCATCTTGTCTCCTGATTTCCACCCGACACGGGTGGTGATGGTTAACAGGCCCCAAGGCCAGGGCTGACTGAGGCTTGCCTCCGTGGTGACATCGAGCCCTTGGGCATGTCTCCCCCGTTTGAGGTTTTCGAGGTCAAATGGATTGGAGAACCCCATTTCGACTCCACTTTCAGTAAAAAAAGAAGAGCACCCTAGGTTTTTCTTTTTCTTGAAAAAATATAGTGACTATTAGGCCTTTTAAAAATATGAAGTTATTAACAATTTTTTTAAATGATTGATAAGGAAGACATTAGTATCGCAAACAGTTCAAAGGGCAGAAGAGCGTAAACGAGAACCTCCCCCGCCCCGAGGCAAGCATGGTTTAACTGTGTCTTATGCTTCTTTCCAGGGATTTTCTAAGGAGAAGGAAACATCCATATATATGCGTACCCTGTATAAGAGACGGGGGGCTTAGGTGTTATTCTGGCCCTAGCTTCCTCTGCTCCCCCCCCACCCCCCCGTAACTCTTTACTGAAAAGATAGTTTGGGGACAGCAAACAGATTTACCATAAACTTTTCAATGCCCGCATTTTGCAAGTTAATACCATTATTTGGATCTAACACAGTAATTCAACACAGGCCAGTTTTGCTCCCTGGGGGGCTCTTGGCAATGTCTAAAGAACTTTTTTGTTTTCACAAATAGGGCAGCAGTGCTGGGTGCTGCTGGCATCCAGAGCTTGGGGGACAGGGACGCTGCTCATCCAGCGTATGGGGCCCGGGGCGGACCCCACAGCAGAGAAGTGGCCCCAAGCGTCAGTACCGCTGACTGCCGACGCTGAGAAAACCTAATATAGCATCTCTGATTTTGAAAGACTTGGATGGGTCTCGCCTTCGGAGCGTAGCTCGTCAACGGCAGCAGCAACACAAACAGAGTCATAAAGCATACACAGGGAAAGTACCGACTTTTCAAAGACGTGTTACGTCTTTGGTCTGGAACAGCTTCGGTGGCCTCAGTATCTACGACCTAAACATTAAATGCACTTGGTCACTTCCTGTCACGTAGCTGCTTTGGAGGACAGCAAGCTGCTCGGGGACACTGGCACCAGAGGCCTTGGCCGCCCGGAGCACCTGCCAAGCCTATAATTTTGCAGGCAAAATGAGAATGTCCATTTTTAGCCCCAGAGTTTTTTAAAGAAGTTTATTTATTTATTTTTTTATGGTCTAGATCCTGGCTGGTTTATTTTTGTAGCTGTGCCACTATTTACTTCAATCCTTTCTTTATAGAATGATTGCAGCTAAATTTAGAAGAAAAAAAAAAACAAAATCAACTTGCTAGGAAAATCATGCTTAATTATCAGTCCACTATCCTGACCTCCTGTCCTTTCCCCAAGAGATGACGATGACCTTTGCTATTTAGACGGGACCAGAAGCTCATGTGCGGTTTTGTTTCCTTCTGGATCTAAAGCAGCTCTTTCGAAGGCAGCTAGTCATCAAACCGCAGTCTCTTCCTTCAGGGGTTTCAATGAACTTTTATTTTTTCAGGAGCCTTGCTTCACCCTCGGGTTCCTCACTCTGAGTTTTTTACAGGTGTTGTCTTTCGCAAATAAGATTTTCTTATTTAAAACAAGAGAGTTCCCCGCCACGTGAGTGTTCGTGAGAGCTCGGGTATCAGGTGTATCCTCGTTTCTGGAAGACTTCCATCTGGGTCGGGCTTGGGGCTCAGACGCTGCTCGTGGCAGCGAGAGGGGAAGTCTCATGGCCGAAGGTGGTCACGGCAGCCCGCACTCCTTAAGCCAAGGCTGGCTGGAGCCACATGACCATCGTAGTGATGGAAATGCACAGAGGATGATAAGGCCCTTGGTTAATGCCATTGCTTTGGCCTCAGTGATAAGCTTTGGTTCTCCCACGCCTCTAGAACATTCTGGCACACTCAGTGGGCTTTCTTATTCTCTTTGTGAACCTCGAGGAGAATGAAACTAAGTCTGAAGTAATATCTGGGATTCAGCCTTTCCATCATCCGTGGAGTTCTTCTTGCTTTACCCAAAGAGTTCCCTACTGCATGGTTCTCACAAAAGAGCTTTTAGACACCATTTAAGTGCTAAGAGATCTCCACACTAAATGCATGACTGAAAATGAGAGAAGCCCGTGACCGAGGAAATAAGCATTTTCACGAGTGACGTAAATATAGCGAGACCGTGTTCAGTTTTCTTAGCCATCTTTGGTGCTGTCCTACGAGAAGCCATATGCTACTTGTTCAGCAAGGTTTCGAGAGATCTCAGGCAGCAAACAGAATGACTAATCGTCAGTTTACTCTTTGTAAGAACAGCAAAGTAAATAATAGGTTGACCAACCAAATTTAAGTCTTAAAGCAACAAATAAGCTAACGCTTTTCAAAAAAAGACGAAAGCGTATCAGTTTCTTATCAAGAGAGGAATACGTGGCTTTAATGTAGTATTTATTTTCTTCTGATTGTATTGTATACTTTTAGTGACAAAAGAATAATGAATTTTATGAAATAAGGCATTCCATGATTTCTAGGAGCTATAAAACATAAACTGGGAACATTTGGGTTCTGTTTCAAATTGATAAACATGTCGAGATGAGGAAAACGTCTCCCCCCATCTCCCTCCCATAACGAGGACGTGATGGAACACATTCGCTTTGAGTAAGCAGCAAGATTTCCCTACTTGGATGTCTAGTACCGTATATTTTATTACATGACTATTTTAGGATCTTTGACGGAAGACAGATTGAAATCACGTGTTTAAAGATACCAGTCACATTTCGCATGCTCATGCTTTTGGAAAATACTTTAGTCCTCATTGCTGTGGACTGCATCGTGTCTCCTCTGACGTTCGAATGTCGAAGCCCTGACTCCTAACGCGGAGTGTCTGGAGACGGGGCTCTTTGGGAGGTGGCTAGACTTAGCCGGGGTCGTGGGGTGGGGGGCCCTGTGAGGGAGACACCGGAGGGCTTGCTGCTTCTCCTCCGCCGTGCGAAGGCACAGCAAGCAGGTGGCCGTCTGCGAGTGGGAAGAGAAAACGCCCGGGGTCGGGGTCGGCTGGCGCTTTGGTCTCGGCATCCGAGCCTCCGCAGCTGTGAGAAAGCGTGGTCCTACTGGGTACGCCCCCCGATCCGCGGCTGTTTGGTATGCCATGACCAGCGGACTGATCGTACTTCTGCGGACTGTTTCGTGTTTGGGGGTGCGGTTAGCCTCTAGGCTGTGTTGACGCAGTGAGATAGCTGCTTCGGTAGGAACCGCTTTGTTTGGGGGAAGAGGTAAAGGTGGACGTGCGTGGTTTCATTAACACGTCCGCCTGTGACTTCGCTGACCACCGTTCTGACTCGTGAGCTGCTGACATCACGCGATTTAGCGACAGCTTGCTTGCGCCTGTTCAAACAGCCAGATCCTTCATTTGTACTACGGCTAACTTCGAAATCCAAATCTGCTCGTGCGTGCGCTTGGGTGTTTTACAGGGCCTGTTGGGATTTTGAAAATAAACCGTGACGGTATTTGGTACGGTGCTTTATACTTGAACTAGCTGTGGTTAGCAATGATCAAATACTGATGTTCTCATCGTATGCAACTTTATTTCTCTTATATGGTCAAGGCCTTACTACCTTTAGAATTACTATAGAGTGGTGAATGGAACTGAGGATGAGCTCTCCACAGTGCTTGATTTTGTGCTGTAGTTAAAAATAATCATTAAAATCGGGCATAAAATATATATATATTTATAATTGATAATGGACCAGTTGCGTTGAGTAAACGATGATATAAACTTACTTTAAATGGAACAACTCGTGTCGCTCTGTGTTGAACAGCTTGAGCTGTGACGGCCCGCGTCAGCTCCCTGTCAGTGTATAAAAACATTGCAGCCCACTGAGTGGCGTAAAGAACTTGTGCTCGTGACCTCGCTGCCTCTGTGGGTTGGAAGTCTGGAGACGGCTGAGCTCGGTTCTCTGCACTGCTGCAATGGAGGGCAGTTGCTGGGGTTACGGTCTCAGCTGAAGGCTTGACTGGGGAACAACCTGCTTCTAAGATCACTGGGGTTGTTGGCAGAATGCATTTCCTTGTGCGTGCACGCCCGAGGGCTGCATTTTCTTGCCAGACACTTCTACCTGCTCCTAGGGGCTGCCCGTAGCTTCTTGTCATGTGGACTTCTCCAGTATTATATATTAGTTATTAACCTTATGCACTACATCTAACACATCATCGCAATTTATCTATCTATCTATCTATCTATCTATCTATTTATTTATTTATCATCTCTGGCATTGATGAAAGTCTTCCTGGTCCATATTTTATCTTGTGAAAATAGATCGGATTGAGGGCTGAGTCTTCTGAGATGATGGGAATCACTTGCCATCCAACGTAGCTTTCCTTCTCCTGACTGAAGGTGAGCATATCCTGTGAGGCCTCGAAGGATGTCACTGGTGATGCGGATCTGACGGTAGAATGTGATCGTCTCTGGGTCTCCCTGCGCGAGCGTCTCAGCTTCTTAGAGCTGCCCATTAGCTGTCACGGGGTTGCTCGAATGCTGAGTCTGCAGTTGACACCGCCACCCACGGCCGTTCAGGGCTTTCTGCGATATGCTTCTCAGCAAACATTTTAAGGATGGAGACGCAGCCCTCGGCCTCCCCGCTGTCAATGCCAAGGTTCGGCTTGCAGACGCGTCACGCAGCGTCAGAGCAGACGGTGGCCGCGTCTGTGTTCTGGTGGGCGACTCGGCGCACGCTGCCTGCGTTTACACACTGGACCGCGCGCGGGCCAGGCCATCGGGCTCTCGCGAACGCGGTTGTAATTGACGTGCTCACACGGCGGAGCCGCTCAGAATTCGAGGGAAGCGCCTCGTTGGCGAACGCTCATCCGTGTCAGGCCGTTACTTCACGTGTAGACGTCCTACGTTACCCTGAGACGTTGAGAGAGATTGCAAGACTGGTCAGATCGGTGTTTTAGACGGTGGCAGCTTTGAAGATTTAGAACAAAACCGCTGTCACTGGGGAAAAAATGGGACCCATCCGTCATCAGCCCTTTGGACCTTTACGCCTCGTAACACGTTACTGCTCTTCCCCGTTATCGGATAGAAGCAGAAATGCTGATTATTAGAAAGTACGCTTCCCTTGCCTTTCGTATGTCAACAACTTTCCCTGTGACCCTTTTAAATCGTGTGGCCCTGCGTGCTACTGAGGGCGTCAAAGTGGCATCAGAAGGAAGTTTTTCAGTTTTTTTTTTCCTGGAGGAATTGCCAGGAGGGGAAACATGTCGTGATAGGTACGGCGTGAGTCCTTGCAGCTGCAGAGCGCAGGGGGAGAAACCGAATTCCCGGACGGCTAGGTGTCTCCAGACCTGAAACAGGCATTACAGAAAATCGTCTAACACACTGACTGCGTTCCGTAGACGAAGCGACCGGGAGCAGAGGGCTGAGCTTACGGGCTCAGGCTCATAGGATGACACCGTTGTCGTAATGACCGTCTTCGGCACCGACTTTGAGCCGGAATGTGGCTTCGTAGTTCCGAGAGCTCATCGCGTGCCCGCAGTCGGGCCGCTGAGAGGATCCTGCTTTCGGAGCAGAGGAAACCCGGGGAAGTTAGGAACGACGCCGGACGCGTCCGCGCGGCGCGGGCGGAAAGAAGCCGTGGAGCCGCCGCCGCTCCGAGGAGCCGCCGCAGACGTCGCCCTGGGGAAGGCGGGGCGCGGGGCGGGTTTGCCCGCGTGGCGCCGTCACGGGTGGGCGACACGTCCTCCTGTCCCTTTTCAGCAACTCGGCAGGTCGGGGGCCACGATTCGGACTCCCAGGAAGCGGCTTGGAAGCAGCAGGCTTTTTTTTTTCTTTTTTTTTTTTCCGCACCAACACAGAGACCGACTATTTCACCAAAGTTCTGAATTAGGTTTGGAGCTGGGCTAGTCTGCTAGGATCAATTTGGAGAATTTAGGAGGTGACGGTGTTAAGACTCTGGAAATTTCCAGTGTCTGGGGGGCGCTGAGCCTTACGGGGGACCACGGAGGCTTTCGCGGGGAGATGAAAGGCCAGTTTAGTCCTTTCATAGAAGCCCTGAGTGGGGACATCTGAGGAGTTCTCCGTTTGATCCTTTCCTCTTTCGGCGGGCCGGCCGCTGTTGTCATTTAAACACCTCAGTGAAAGGCAGGTTCCAAATGGTCTTAAAATGATGTCTGGCGAGGTCCGTGCTTCTCGAAGTTCCCCCGCGCTCGCCTTCCCCTTGCTTTGAATCATCGTGTTTATTTTTAAAGTTTTCCTGGTTCGGCCCTTGAGGCCTTGTTACTGCAGCTGGGCCGACGTGAGATCTCCCTTCTCCCCTCCAGCCCTTCTGTGGTTTGGGGGCACGGCTCTGCCTCCTCGGGCCTGGGCCGGAGGGGCAGAAGGCCAGTCCCATGGGCACGTCTGCTTTCCGTCAGCCCCCACACTCACAGGCGTCCCTAACCGTGCGCCGCCTGCTCCAGAATCTTCCCCTTCTTTCCCTGTCCTCTCTCCTCTCTGGGGTCTTGAACTCCCCTGGGAGTTCAGGCTTTGCATTTTTCTCATTTCGTTCTGCTTTCTTTTCTGCCTCCCATCACCCCTGCCTCTTCCTCACCCCAATCCTGATTCTCACCTGCACCCGGAGACTGACACCTGTCTTTACAGGAGCAACTACTTGCCACCTGTTGCAGAGGGGAGGTTAAATGTCCCCGCGAGCCAACGGGGTGCCTGCGACAAGTGTTTCTCCCTCTGGCTGGGTAGTTCTTTGTCAAGCTGGGTGGCAAGAAACTCCAGCGGGCTGAAGGATGAAGCCGGTGCCTGGGAAGTCTACAGGGAACTCAGGAAGATTTGCTTTCATTAGAATTTATGCCGCGGTCGAGGTCCGGGAGCTGCGGGCTCCTCGGATGCCAGGAGCCGCTCCCGCCGTACCTGGCGGACAGGGCCTGATGCTGCGGACGCGCCTTCTCCGCCGTCCGCCAGCTCCTGCGGTCTCCCCTCGAGCCGCGTGCGTCGCGGGCTGCCCCGACGGTGCCCCCTGCCGGCCCACTCTCTCTTCCCTGGGGCATCAGACACCAGCCATTTCCCTGTGTTTCGGTCCAGAATTTTAGCAGTGCTTCGGCCTCTTCCTCTCGCGCGCCCACCGGAGCTCGTGGGAGCCCTCGGTTACCTTACACACATGTGCCCTTCGCTCGACATCTAGTATTCCCAGAGGTCGAGGGCTTTTTAGAGCCAGGCTTGGCTGAAAAGCCAGAGGGAGTCGTCGCCTTTTTTTCTTTTTTTCTGTTTAATTCGCATGATTTCTCATTACCGGATCGCTTGATTCCAGTTTGAGAACTTTGTCCTGTCCTGGCCCGTTCGTGTTGGCAGGCTGCCCCCCACCCCCACCCCCACCCCGGTCTCGGTGCTTTTTCTAGAAATAACTGACTGTACACTAACCAACCAGGAAACTCCGGGAGATGTGTGGTTACTTTGCAGTAATTGTAGCCTCGGGGGTTGGAGGCGAGAGAAAGCCCCGTCCAGTGCTGGGAAATACAAATTCTGGTGCCTGACTCACGTCTGTGACTCGGGAGCGGGATTTATCGCGCTGACAGAGTACTCTGGCCTTCGGTACGAATACATTCGTGGAGGCTACCAACTGATCTTGCGCTGATCATGGTAGAAACTACTCTTCTTGAACTCAAGAAATGGTATGTAAACATTGCTTTATCGGTATTTTTTGTTACTCTTACTCTAAGGACATGTGAACTATTTCTACGATTTCTGCTCACTTTCTGTGGACCACTCAGAAGGAGGTGGAGGGGGAGGAAGAGGCTCAATATATTTTTTTTTCTATCATGAAAGAAGGAAAGTAGCTTAAAAGGAAGCTGATTCCATTCTAAAAGTAGTAGCTTCAGTTCTTTGGATGATGAAAGGGGAGAAGGAGCTGGAGAAGAGCTTTGGGCCATCTAGAAGCAGAAGTAAGGGCTTTGGACCTTTTTGTTCTTTGGCATTTGTGGATTGTGTTGTTTTTCAACGTTAAAGACCTCCATGTACTAAACGTGACTTAGTGAAATTAAGATAAGACTTTCCCGTTCTGTGCTGGTTGAACTTTGCCTCTTTCATCTGCTCTGTAGTGAGAAAACTCTTTCCTATTTAACACATGCCGGAGGGGAAGACGTCACAAGGTCCACGTGTGACAGGCATTGGTATTTGGAGGTTCAAGTTAATAGCCTGGGTTGTCAGGGATATACGATCTCACGTATAATGAGACGCAATCAGCTCTCTGGACTGCAATCATCCCTGAAATGAAGGGAGCGAGAATCATTAGCAGATGCAGAAGCCGGGGGTCTGGTTCCCATTTCGTAACGAGAGCTCGACAGAGTTTAAGCAGCCAAGGCACAGCTCGCACTCAGCTAGTGACCCCACCTCCGGCCTGTGGCCCCCGATGCCCGGCGATTGTTCAGATTTCTGTTTCTGAGGGGCCTCATTTTCGCTCTAAGACGACTTCGGAAAGGTTTCTGCCGATGGCGGTGGGCGCCAGACAGCCAGGCACCGCGGCCCCCACCGCTAGCAGCTCACACGATGAGTGACGTGCAGCTCCCAAGGCAGATGGCCGCTGCTTTGCGCTCCGGGGACCATCAGGTCGCTTGTGTCTTTGAGTTTCGATCGCTTGGCTTCCAGTCCGCCCGACCCCGCAGCTCACCTTCCCGTCAGCTTCTGACGTCACCGTGCCGAGCTGGGGACTCCGTCACGGTCTTCCTCTGTCTCTATTCCTGTCCTGCGGTGTTTACAGCCGGCCTCATGTCAGCGTGAACACCGAATTAGCTGCCACCGAGCCATTGCTCCCAGGGGACCCAGAGGGTTACAGCCCCCGTGAGCCTCTGCTCGGCATCGTCACCCACTCGTCAATGAAGAACCTCGTTCTATGCGTGTTTCTGTTTAAAGACGCCAAGTGGATGCAGAGTTGATTCGTTAGCTTTGAGCTCACAGCCAACAGCACATTCGGGGGTTCCAAAAGAATTTTAGCGAATAGGCGAGTTCGCAAATATGGAATCTGTGGATAATGAGGATCAGCTGCATTTTCTTTTTCTTTCATGGATATCGGGCGCCACATTTAAGAGTAGTGTCTGCCGGAGTTGTTGGCCCCCGTTTGTACTCTGCACCCCGTAGGTGCAAAGCAGAGGTTTCGGCTTGTCCTCGGGGCGTGCGGCGTCGTGGGAGGAAGCCTTCGTCGGCCTGGAGTGGCTCTCAGGACAGGCTGACCTCCCGGGTGGCGAGCCAGGGCCCGCGGGAGCTCTCCTGCGCATCCTGACACGCGCCGCGCCCGGACTTCTACGCTCCTGCGTTGACCGGGACCCTGACTAACGGGCGGGCCAGGCAACGAGGCCCGTGTATGGAGCAAGACGCGAATGGCGAGTGCCGATGGCGGTCACCTGACGGTTTCACACGGCGCCCCCAGTCTTGTCACACGGCGCCCCCAGTCTTCCCTCTAAAGTTTCACTTAGGGAGAGTGTGGCCGGAAGCTGAAAGACAGTTTTGTTGGGTTTGGGTTAGAGCGTGTGGCCTTGTTCGTGGAGGCCTGCCGTGACTTGCTTTAGCATGACCGTGAACTTCCTTCTGAAACGGTGCCAGCCTCCGGGCCCTGGTGGGAGCCGTCAGGGGTGGCATCGGAATAGCCTGGGTGGAATGCGACAGATTGCTCCCTGAGACCCGCGCCGGGGTCCACCCACGTGGCTGCCCTCGGTGGACAAGCGAGGATGGCTTCGGGATTCCTGCGCCTTGTTGCTCTGGGAGCCGTGTGGCCAGGTCCTTGACAGGACAGCCATGCGTCTGTCAAAGCAGGTAGGGACTGCAGAGCGGGAGGGGGGGGGGGTGGCCCTCTGGTGACGTCAGGTTGACAGACAGGAGGGGCAGCTCCCAGCGCGTGGGCCCAGGGGAGTCTGCGCAAGTTTGGATTTCACAGGAGTGTGAAGAGGAGGTAAAAAAGGGGGCCCAGACCTGTCTGAGTAGCATCAGCAAGCCTCTTCTGAGACCTGGAAACCATCTAAAGAGATGTGGAAAGAGAACTTCATTTCGAGCAGAGATGGGGTCAAGGCGGGCATGGGCCTCTGGCCGGGAAGATGAGATTTTTCTCTCTCCAGGACTGTCTGTGCCGCGCGGCACAGCCGCCACCCGCCAGCTCCCGCCCGGGCCCCTGCCGAGGACTGGGCGGCCTCTAGTTCCGCCGGTGTATCTAGCTGGGTGATTTAGGCTGATGTCGCCCAGATGACGTGATTCACATTGGAAGAGCATCTCTAGAAGCTGACTTTAGGGTCGTACCCTCCGTGTGTGAACATTCGCACAGAGGCCGAATCAGGCGGAGGACCCCCCCGCCACCATCCTCAGCCCGGCCTCGGGGACTCAGAGTCGAACGGGACATGGTGACGGCTCTTGACACGGGAAGGCCGGCCAGCGAAGCACAGCATCCAGAGGCGGCGTCCCGGTCACCGAGGAGAGGTGACTACGCCGCAGGGGGACACCGAGGGCGCCTGAGGACTTCGTAATGCGGGACGAGCCCCAGGACGAATGGCTTGAGTGATGAGCTCGAGCCAGTAAAACAATGCAAAGGGCAAGAAGCGCAGCGCTCTGGATTGAGAATCATAAAAAAAAGACACTTCCCATGAACCACAAGGAGGGCATCGCTGTCTCGGCAGCTCATACGAGTCGAAGGGGAAAATCAAGCCCGCACCAGCGGTCAGTTTAATCCTGTCCGTCCAGTGAGAGGGCGTTTGTCTTCCTGACGGTTTGTGAAAAGGAAAGACGAACCCAGCCCTGCTGCCGGGGGCGGGGAGAAGGGGCGGGGTGGGCGCAGGGGCGCACCGCACGCCGGGCACCGTCCTGCATGCTTGCCCTGCATTTTCGCGTTTGCTGGCAGAGCTTGTCGGGGAAAACGGTGAGACACCATTTTGTCAACAGCGAAGCATTTCCGACAGGCCTTGTTTTCTTTCCGGTCGGTCCCACAAAGGGGCTTTTATCGAATGCAGGGGTGAGCGATGAGCTCTGGCTCCTTTCATCATCGGCGAGCTCAGAAATTTCCTTGGGTTGTCCAACGCTCCTCTCCAGGTGCGGCCTTTCCAGGCCCAGGGGCTCGCTCGTTGAGGATAGAGAGAGGGGTGCAGGTGGAGTCAGGTTCCTGGGCTGGAATTTTGAAGGGCGTGTGTTGCAAAGAAAGCGAAGGAAGGATCTTGGGCTCGTACGAAGGAGAGTCTGCCTCCTCGGCGGGTGCGCGTCAGGCATGCTCGGCCTTCTGGTCCTGCTTAGCGAGTCCCGTTCGATCAGCTCTCTCCCTGACGGAGGCTGCGGGGCGGGCGGGCTGGCGTCATGACTAGCTCCAGGCGGCCGCCAGGGTGGTTCGCAAACATTAGTGAACCTGCGCTAGCTCCTCACGGGAGGAAGTTGCAGGACAGTTCGTGCAGAAATAGATGACGTGACCTCTTTGCCCAATAGATAAAAAAAAATTTTTTTATTCCTCCACACGTGTAAACATTCTAAACACAGCAGTGTTTCCAGGAAGGTAGACACCACCTGGTTCAACGCGAAGTAGCCTATCGCTTGTTTGGATCACTGATTTATATTAAGAGGACGACGCTAGAACAGTCTTTGACTCGTGGTTACGCAACACGGTGGGCGATTTGTATCTTGCTAAGGCTGCTGTGGTCTCAGCAGCCCAGATCCAGCGCTCAGCGCGAATGCCTCCCTCGCCCACACGCTGTGACACACAAGGGAGCGTTTCTTCTGCAGCCCTTGGCGACCGCCTTCGACAACGGAGGACCCAGCGGGTCACCGGGACTGGTTTCAGCAGCACTGAGCAGTCTTTTATTCTTCATATCGTCAGGGAGACACATATCCCGAAATGACTTCAGAGTGTTTGTGGGGTTCACGCCAATAAACGACACCGTCCTTCGACGCCTTGGTCAAACACGACTCGCTCGGCGCAGATCGCCGGAGACCACGGCGGCGGTGCTGGTAAAGCCCGGACACAAACACGAGGCGCGGTCGCGGACCACCCAGAACGGACAGAGCCCCTTGCGCGCCCCGGGTCGGCTCGCGCGTCCGTGCTGGGCTGACTCCCCTGCCGCGCGTCGGAGGAGGATCCCGTTTTCATTCCTCTTACCGAGCCGGGGAGGGGGCGTCCTTCCTGGTGGCGACGTCCGAAATGCTGCCCGTTCTTGATTAAGGAAAAGAATCTAACCCAGCGCACGTCACTAGCAATCCACCGAGGATTTCGCAGTCGGCCGTCTTTCCGGGGGCGGGCCAGTCCCTGTCCTCCTTCACGACCTGGCCGCCGACCGTCGTCTGCCTTCGTTCGGCTTCGTGCTGGGGAGGCTTCGGGGCCAGAGTCGCGTCCAGTCCATGGCAGGTGTCTCCCTCCTCCTGTGTGACGACCAGGATGCACGAACCCAGCCCTGCCCGTGTGTGCTCCACGCAAGTTCAGTATCGTTGGTTAAATAATGTTGTTAGAGTTAAACCTTGATCTTAGGGTCTTGAATTTAGATCTAGGCTTAAACCTGGACTCCCTTCTGCATGGGCAAACTACTGCTTACAGGGTAAATCTTGTCCTGAATAAGTAGGAACGGAGAGGCTGTATTTTTCCAAACGCCTCTTTTTCTGGGTACTGAGAATGTCATCTGCAAAGGATGCATCAATTTAGCTGTCAGCATGGAAGCCGAGGGGCCCATTGCCCATGCAAATTGACCACTTGTGCAAGCGCTTCGAAACCGCCCACATGAAAAGCGAGGCTGCCCTTTGGAAATTTGGCACTTGGTGGTAGAAATAAAAAAGGAGTCACTCTCTGGAGACCTCGTGTCCTTAGAAAGCCGATTTTAGCAATTGCTCGTTCCGAGCACTTGCTTGGTTTTTGGCATCTGGTTCGCTTTCGTAAAGAAGACATTTTTGCCTCGTTCTTTCTTTCCCTCTGTTTCGTGCCTTTTAGCCGCTCCGAACACATCTCATTGTCTGACATGGGAGCAAAGCAAGTGTTTTCCTCCAACTTTATTCCGGTTGCTGAGGCATTACGTGGGCTCCAGGGTCTGCGGTCCGGCCGGACTTATGCACTCGACGAAGGGCGATCTGCAGGAACACCGAATGGAAAACGATTGGGTTTCTTTCTTCTGAAATGTGTTTGGGATTAGTCAGCACTTAGAGGAATAGAATCTCCAGCTTCCGCCTTCCTTTGTAAAGGTCTCAGCTGTGTTTAATATTTCTGAGGCATCACATTTGACAGCGACAGCTAACTGATGAAGAGAGGGGCCCGGGTGGATGTGGGTGTGGAGGCTCCAAGGAGGAGGCGTGTTTCCCTTCCTGGTGCGTCTTTCTCTCCGGGTACAAGCTTCAGAAGTGCCTGCTCTGGTTTCGGGAGGTAGGATTTACCTCTGCCTGCTCTCCGAGCCTGATGATTGCATCATTAAATTACCCAAATGTGAAGTCTTATGTCCCCATGGGAGGACACACTGTCCCCGAGGCCTCGCCCATCATTGGGGCTGATCTCCAGATGTTACTACTTTGTCCCTAAGATAGCCAGAGTTTTAAAGAAGGAAAACCGTGACATCTGACGCTTATTATTTTTAAGTGCACACAAGATAGTTATCAAAGAGATTCTGTATTAAATTGTCTGGACCAGTATGTGGCATTCTGTCTGTAGAAACTAATCAGCTGGTTATAAATGAGGTTGTTTTCGATTTGGGAGAAAGCTTTTCTAAACGGCGACTTCCTTGAAGACAGAGCCCTTCCTAGTGACTGTGGCATTACACAGGTCATTCTGCCACACATCCTGTACTCGACTGTGACCAGAAGAAAGGTTCTCATTGGCCATATAAAACCGATAGGGAAAGTAAGGCAAAACATGGGTTTACTTTTTGGAGTACAAAATTATTATATAGTTACGACTCTCAAGAACCGATTTTAGATGTTTTCCCCCCATATGTTTACTCTATCGCACACTTCTTGTGTAAGATCTTTAACTGTCTGAAGCCGCAGCTCTTTGCACTGATGTTTTTCTGTGGAAACACTGCTCGATTCAGACGCTGTTTGCAAACGTGGAGTCTGGCTGGAGTACAGCATGGAATCCACTCGCTGGCCATTGCGGGGGACCCGAGGGGCGAGGGGATGCTTTCTAGGACAGAAAGCATCCTAAGGCTGGGGGCCACGGCATCATGTCCCTTTCCGGCCTCACTCTCAGCACCAAGGCATCGTAACGTCAGCTAATGTGCAGAGGTTAGATGGAGATACTGAGCAAATCCACACAAAACGACGCGCTAAGCTTTGCGTTTGAATCCTGACCTGTCTTGAACAGAAGGCGGTCGGCAAGCTGGTGTTTGGAGGGAACCGACTCCGTGGGTCAGCCTCTGACCCCCGAGGCATCGGCCGCAGGGCAGGGGCGAGCGGCAGCTGGAACGGCACTCACCGCGGTAAACTGAGGCCTTCGCCTGTACCGTACGCATCCTTCATCACCTTAGGCTTGGCGCGGTTTGCTTTTCCTCGGCGCGTTGTTTTCT
The DNA here is from genome assembly GCF_014176215.1 of Rousettus aegyptiacus. Lineage (NCBI taxonomy): Eukaryota > Metazoa > Chordata > Mammalia > Chiroptera > Pteropodidae > Rousettus > Rousettus aegyptiacus. The sequence continues at coordinate 108,261,248 of NW_023416311.1, forward strand.
CGAAGGCTGGGACTTTCGCTCAGGAGTGTGGGGGCAGCTAGGAGCAGAGGACCCTGTGGTTATGTCCTTACAAGTCTGCACCTTTCCAGAACACCTGACTGTCTCTGCAGGCGGCTGCTCGCGCATGTCTCCGGCCCCTCCCTCCTTTCTCAAGTGCCCTTCCTTCCGTCCCCGTTGTCCCCTCTCCACTGGACCATTTTTACCCTGATGCCTCTTTCTCTGTTCCTTTTGCCAGCGCTCGCTTTTCTTTTCTTGAGTGGCTGGGGGTTTCTGTTGACACTCCTGCCCCATGCCCACAGAAGTCTGCCTGTATTTTAGGCAGCATCTTTCTGTACCCTGAATGTCCACTGGGATGTCTCCGAGGACCGTACAGAGCAATGCAGACCGTCCGTCAGGGGTGACCTCGGGCAGGAAGGGCAAAGTGAGCGGCAGCATCAGAAAAGGGGTCACTGCACAGGGGGCGAACGGGCGGCCTTCGCCCCCATCCGCCGCCGAGTGGTGGAGTCTCCAGACGGGACTTCTCCACCGAACCAGTGGCAACAAAAAAAACCCTGTACTTAACTTTGCATTTTAACTCCTCGCGAGCAACTTCCGATTCTCATCATTTACAGTATTGCTTTAAATTTAAAGATATTCATTCATTCTTCATGTAGCACACGCTCAGTTTCTAGACTGTTTCTATACAACTAATGTTTTGCGAAAATGAGCAATGACTTATAGTCTTTTAAAAAACAAATTTTGAACTCTGAAGTCCTCCTGTGGCGGCTCCTTGCCCCTGGTTTGTGCCCTCCTCGTCCGTCCCCCACAGAGCGGCCATCCTCTCTCATCCCGGCCTTCCACTGGGCCTGCGGTGTGATGACTCGCTCTTCCCGTGGGTGATCGTTGTCTGTCTGTCTGTCTTTCTCCGGAGCAGCTCCTCTGAGTCCTCCTCCCATTCGGCCCTGCTGGGCAGTGCATGCCAGGCCGCCTCGCCGGTACCGTAGCCTCTGAGGCCGCCCCTGCCCGCCCCTCGGCCTCCTACCTGGGACGCGGTCTCCCGCTCACGTCCAGCTTCTCCTCCACAAGCAGAAGCGCGCGGCCGGCTCTCCACGTGCGTCCTCGCTGCCCCCGGGCCTGGCCCTCCCCCGCGGCACAGCCGCTGCCCCTGCCCCCTTTCAGTCTGCGGCCCTGCAGCTGGCCCCAAGGTCGGGGTTCCCTCCGTTCACCCGCCCCGAGGGCGGGACCCGACACTCCCGCTCGGCGCGGCACTAGCCCAGATGGCTCTCTTTTCCGTCCTCGGGTTTTGAGGGCTTCCCGCCCGCTCTGCCGTATGCGGTCACGCACCCACTCCATCCACTCCGTTAACAGCCCCCCCACCCCCCAAAGCCCAGATCACGTCTCCCTTCTTCCCGGAGGCCGTCCCTGACTCTTCCGCCTGGAAGTGGCCTCTCCCTTTCGTCCGATTTCTTATGGTTTCACTGGATTGCGTAGCGCAGATCACACAGTGGCCGGTATGAGCTGCCGAGAGCATAATCGGTTCTTGCTTTGTCTTCTTCTGCCCGCCCACTGTACGTGGCCATGCGGGGGGGAGAGTGACCGCTCGGCTGGTGACGAGATGGCCCTCGAGCTCCCGGTACTGGCGAAGTGTCGGGAGGTGGGAAGCCCTAGGCTAACGGCTCGTCGGCTTCCTGCGACCTGCGGGCTTCCACTCTCCACCGAACGTCTCTACGATGCCGGGCGGTCTTGCCCACTTTCACTGTATTTCTTGTGATTTTATCGTGGTATGGTTTCTAAACTGAGCTCTGCAGACTGGCCTGAAATTTAATTTCTCTCACGCATCTTCAGGATAATGGCCGCCATTCTGCTGCCCTTCGATCTCCAGGAGAGTGTTTCAATCCAAATTTTTTTTTTCTCATTCCGAGTAGAATGGGCTGGGGGAAGAAGGTTGCATATTTTAGAAGAAAACCATGTGTTCTATTTAGCTAAGTTATAATTGATGTTTTAGTTTTATTTATGCATTTCAGTTTAGAGATTTTAAGAGGTGACTATAGGGTACAACTTCCGGGAAAGATTTATTGTTTATAAATCTCAATGCCTCGCAGGGCTAGTTCTGCACAGGGGTGCCAGGCATGGTTTTGGGGGGCACAGCTCTAACTGAGACTCTTGATGTAGAAGAGGATTCTAGGATGCTTCAACTACAGTTGACACTCAGCTAAAGGAAAAAAGAATGAGAATAACATAGAAGTGACTCCATGAGGACTTCTGTATGTTAATAAAACGTAAAGAGTTTCTCATTCATGAGTAAATTAATATCCATCTCCAAATATGCCACTCTCCAGCTTGAGGCAAGCCTCTGGGGCTTTGTCCTTTCTCTACCTACTCAGTTTTCTAGAGAATAGTCAGTGATTTGTGGCATATACGTCAGTTAACGTATGACCTCACCGGGGAGTGGGTGAGCTCAGCCTCCCAACCTGAAGGGAACGTTGTCCGTGACTTTAGCCGAGCTCCTCTTCAAGGTCACTGCTTTGTCGCTGTAGTTTCGCTCGGGGGCGTCGTGTGGAGTGACCCGTGTGCCTCTAGTGGGTGGAGCTCGTACCCAGGCAAGGGTCGATCTTGCGGAGCAGAAGGTCCTGCTGCCGTCCACTGGCCCTCAGGCCCCAGGGCGGTGAACCGTCTCGTTAACAGTTGATGTAAACAGAGGCGTAGTTAAGCCTTTTTGGGGTGTGCGTGCCCGGATCCTCTGGCTGGAACTGGTTTCCGGTTTAGACCGCGGATTCTAGGGGAAGCTGCGCTGGCCCCTGAGCCATGGCAACCCGTGTGCTGGGCGTTCTGGTGCCCGAGGGTGCCTCTTCGCAGGAGGGGCCGGGGTCCGGCAGGGGTGCTCTCCTGCGGTATTTGTTGCCTGGCTGCATCTGTGGTTCTGAATTCTTACGCCTCCTTGTTGGCCTCTATCTCCTTTGCCGTTGAAGAAGATGGACATTTTCTGCAGGCCTGACTCTTGGCTGTCCTAGCTGAGGGGCCGCGTCAGCTAATTTACGACCTCGCTGGGGGAGCTCAGCCACCAGACCTTAATTATCAGCCCTGTTTTTGATTCAGCTCCGACGCGTGGGAGCTGATGGAAATCATCAGGTGTTCACAGCAGCAAGCAGTGGGTCTGTCCGACTTTATTACTTACACTTTGATTAAGGTATAAACAAATACAAGGACATTTTAGCACTAATTGTAAAACAGATTTTTAGGGCTCTGGAGAGAAACTCGGTGTAGTCAAACATGCTGTTTAACAAAGAAGTCCCAACCAACTCATTGTGGCCGCACCCGAAGGAGAGACCACGGTGCCGCGAGGGGAGAACTAGCCGCCCCTAGGACGTCTTCCTGGGCCGAGCGTGTCTCCTGGCCTTGGGGACAGCTCCCTTACTCCTCTTTTGGCCTCGAGGACTTGCGTCTGCACCTCCTCCTTTCCAGAGAATGATGTCACGAGCTTTTGAAGGCTCCGCTGGGACCAGTCGGAATCCTGGACGCTCCAGTGTGTCAGCGTGCCTGGGCTGCGGGCGCCTTCCTGGGCAATTCAGGTCACCCCTGCCCTTCCCGGGAACCAATCCAAGGCGCCTCCTGGGGGCGGAAGCCTCTCAGAGAGACGGTGTCACTTGGCCGGGGTCCTCTGGCCTCTGAACCTCAGGACTTCCAAATTGCATTTGAGGAGATATAAAATTTTACAAATTTCCAGATGCTGTAATTCAGTATATTTTCTGCAGGCAGATGGCGTTTAGATAGTATACTGAAGGAGGTGGTGTGGGAATCGTTGAATAGAGGACTAGCCAGGATGTTCCGGGATGTTCCAGGATGTTCCAGGAGTTCTTCTCTCCCTTTCTTGTCATCATTCTGCCCAAATGTGCGTGCCGGGTGGGACAGGAGACATCAGTGTGTTCTGGGTTCACGGCAGCTGGAAGCTCCCATGTAGAGAGTAAAAAGGAAATCTGTGAACTAAGACAACGGGAAGAGCATGAGCCGTCAAGCGAGGTATTCGAGATAACAGGCGTACTTCAGGACTAATGGACACATTTCCTTTGCAAACGAGAAATGGGAAGTAGCCCATTCCTTCGCCTGCTGGCATCCGGGGTTCGAGGCAGGCTGGTGTTTTGCGGTCGCCTTTCCATCATGTCATAAGATCAAGTTTTCAGGCTTTTTATATGTTAAATCTGATGGGGGAGGTCATATGGTTTTACTTGGTTTTAGGAAAGTGAATCATTCTTATGGTTTATAATTCTTTTTCCCATCAAAGCTCATATTGTTCACCAAATAAATTAATACACTGTGGTGCAGTGTATTCTGTAGCTTTCTGCCTTTATCTCTTATTTTTAAAACGCATTACTTAAGGGACCGTGCTCCCCAAAACAGTATGAAAGAGCCGTCAAAAAATGGGTAAATTCACACAGCCAGTCTGGCTTCGAGGTAATTCGAGTGGGTTTGAAATGCTAGTTCTTTCCGTTATTTCCTGAGATTTGTTTCATGCGTTTAAGACATTTGAGTTTTCATTCCTCCTTTTCTAAGGAGTGAAATCCTTCAGCGCCTGTGATATCAAGCCGGGACGAGCCTGGCGAGGTTTCCAAGCCGTCCGGTATCACACTGTTTGATGTCTTACGTCGCTAGAGCAGCTCACTCTGAGCGTGCAGGGCCCTCATGGAACATTCTAGAATCGAGGAGCAAAGACCACAGCATCTTTTAAATGAGGCTAATAGGATCTTTTTTTCTTTTTTTCTTTTTTTTTTTTTTCTGCAGCGCTGGTGTGTGAGCGTCGCGCGTGAGGGTGCAGATGGCGCTGGGTCCTTAGTGCGGTACAGGAGCGAAGAAGACACTCGTCACTCTCCCCTCCTCGGTAAGCCAGCCGTCTGCGTGGGAAGTGACGAAACCAACGCTTTTGTAGGTTCAGACACCGTGACAGCTCAGAGCGTCGCCGATCCCGGCGGTTAAAAACGGCCGTGCACGGGCAAGCTCTCGGAAAGACACACGCTTGTGGCAGAGCTCCCTGGGGCCGCGTCCCCGGCGAGGCCGCTCGGGAGGCCCCGTAAGGGCGCCCTGGGCACAGCTGCCCCCGCCCACCTGCGGCCGGCCCCCCGTTTCAGTTTCACTTGCACCTCACGCCTCCTGCTGCTTACGCGTATCGGGCAAACGTGCAATGGCTTTGGGGTCTCTGATGATTACGCTGCACGAAAGTATTCTGGTGTCAAATCTCTCTCTTTTGTTACAAGCAAAAGCAGACGTTTACAAGAACTAGAGCCAAGTCCGAACGAGACTGACATACATAAATCGTGGGATAACACGGGACACCCTTTGCCACATACCTCAAATGAGGTGTTGTTTTTTTTTTTTTTAATTTAACTTTTTCTTATAAAAGACCCTTTCCTGGTTATGTAAAAAGAAGGACAAGGAGAACCGATTCATTTGTGTTTCTTTAGGGAGCTTCTGCAGGGAACGACTTTCTTTTTTTGTTCATTTGTACATCGATTCATTCAGTCATTGGCGGGAATCATTAACGGTAGCCAACCCGCGAACCTGATGCAGCAGACTGTTCGGAGGTGGCCTTTTCCAAGAGCCACTGGTTCCTGAGTACATGCTGCATAAACAGTAAATGTGTTCTTCATTTTCATTGCTATGGTTTAAATAAATAATGATTATAAAAGTAATGAAAAGCCATGCATGACACTTTATTAACCAGAAAAAAAGACGTTTCAGAATAACATAGTTAATATAATCCATTCATCTTAACTTATTAAACACAAGCAAACATATAATCTCTACACACAAGTCACGTGTGGTAGAAAGTCTGTCTGACCAGTACATATGTATATATCAATATGTACCAAATTGCGAAGAGCTTCTCTCTGCCGTTGAGGACGTTGGTACCTCACAAGCCAAATATTCACTGTCTAAGATTTTGAAAGTTAAAATTTGCAATTTGAAAGAACGAAGGAAAAAGGAGTAGAATAGTGACTAGTGAATGCTCGTTATGGAAGCCGCGGACGGGAAAGGCTCGCCCGCGACGCCTCCGCCGACGGAAACCGCCGCCCACGTCGGGCGGGGCGCGTTGCCGCCCGCGCTGCCAGTGTCTGTGGCCGACGCGAGCCGCGATTTGTGGTTATTTGCGGTGCGTTTCCACGTGTGTGATCGACGCAGTACATCGCTTGCTCCGACATGCTGAGTGGTTGTGTCTGGGGATAAAGATTTAGCCCATCGTCCTTGGTAACGCCAGCAGCGTGAGGTCCGTGGACGCTGCCCGTGCACCCCAGGCTGCCGTCTCGTCGGCCTGCTGGACGGCCTGGAAAGGCCCGGGGACAGCCGACCTGCGTGTCACACTCTGCGTTCCGCTCTGCGTTCGCAGAGGTCACTCGCCGTGGAGCCGTCTGCTCCCATCGCCCACGCTGGGCTGCGTCCCGTTATAAAACTGCGGGACACCCGCTCCTCTCCTCCTGTTCCTTCCGTGTGGGACTTGCCCGCATTGTCCCGTTCGTTTAGGTGAGCGTCTGCCGTGTATGCTATCGGACTGGACGGAGGTTGCTGGCCTTGTAGCTGCTGTAAATATTTGTGAATCGCAGATGTGTGGGGAAGGTCGGAGTTGTTTTTTTTCCTTTGTTTCGTGTTTAAATCGGGCTGGGAACATGTGCCATTCATTCCTGGTCGCCCGTTAGGGGGGCATCTGTATTGGGGGTTCACTGCTTGGGTTTGAAGCTTTCCACGTGCATGGAAGGAAATTGCCATTTTGACTAAATCACGTAGAAGATCTCTTTTGGGAGAACGTCCACAAGGGCATAAAAATGACCCCACAGTTGGAGTTCGGGGTGCCACGAGGCTCGAGGTTCTCCTATAGCATCGTCTCCAGATCAGAAGGGTGGAGAGCCTTCTCCGGCTTCAGGGCTGCCGACCGAATCGGTCCATGTTTTCTCTCCTGGAGCTTTTCATGTGGCTTCCGTGTGCGTTTGTGTCTCTTTCAGCCTCCCAGGCCACAAAGGGATCGGAGTGTTTTTGTCTCATTCGCTTTTGCTTAAAGCTTGGGCAGTAACCACTATTGGTTAAACCAAAGCATGGAACGCGAAGGTTGGGAAGATGGTCAGGAGATTCTGGGAAGTAAGCGCCACCACAGTTTCATATAACCATATCTAAGCATGACGAGGAAATCCTGCATTCCCCGTGTGGAGGAATCAGGTGGGGGCGTCTAAGTTATTCACCACGGTGCAGGTTTTTTTGAGTGGGGTGGTGGTGACCGCCCTGCGTATAGCCAAGAGGCCACAGACCTTTCGAGAACTCTTTCTCCCCCTTCCACAGCGAGCCGCATCCTTGCAACGACGATGGCTTGAGACGAGGCACCTGCCAAAGCCGGCCGGTCCCGTGTCCCATCTGGTGGTCACTCTGACTTGTTCTAGCCGAGGCCGTGACTTCGGCTCAGGTGCGGACATTCCGTTTCTCTCTCCTCCTCAAAGAGCTCGTTTAAGGAATCCTCCCCTTCCCCCTGCGCCATCGGGTTTTATTTCCTCTCTCCCCTGGGTCTTTCCAACAGGGATGCACGAATTTCCATCTTAAAAAAAGAAACGGCCTGTCGACTCTCATTCCCCCTCCGGCCATGACGCAGTTCTCTCCCCTTTGCAGAGGAGCCCCTTAAAGTCTCTCGCTTGCGTTCGTTACCCTCAACTCCCGAGTTTCCATTTCCTCTTACGCCCGCTCCGACCCCTCAGTCGTCCACATCAAGGTCGCCTGTCCCGGCCACGTTGCTGAATCCAGCCCTTGCGGCTCCGTCCGCTTTGCACTTGACGGTCAGAGTCAGAGGCGCTCCTGCCGCTCATGCCTCCTTGAGGCACTTTCACCGTCTGGTTTTAGGACACCACGTTTCCCTGGCCGGACCTGCCTACGTCTCTGGTCCTGCCGTCTTGCCGTCTTGCCATAGCTGCCTGTCTCCCTGCCCTCCAACCCCCGGAGGCCAGTGTGGTCCAGGGACGCGACCCCACTCCTTCCCCAGCGCTCCGTGTAATTCCTGCTCCCCGCAGGGCGGTCTCCACGCGGGCGGGGACTCCTGCCTGTGTGGCTCACACTGCACCACCTCCGGGCGCAGAGAAGCAGCCAAGGCAGAAAAAGCCGTCAGTGATTGTTTGTTTCAGGATGGATGGATGGAGGGAGGGAGGGAGGGAGGGAGGGAGGGAGGGAGGGAGGAAGGGTCTTTTGGGATTTTTCAAACCCAGTGAGAAGAACTTTCCTTCTGATTTGGACACGGAGCTGGGCGTCCGTGAGGCTGTCCGCTAGAGGAGGGAGCGGGGATATCCCACGTCTACCCGCAGCCGGTGCTCGGCGCGTGTGGTCTGACCCGCCCCGTGCCGCTCGGTGGGCGGTGGGCGGAGAGCGGCTCCTTCCCCAGGTCCCGGCTCGCGCGCCGCCCCCTCTGCGCTCCGCGCGCCCGTTGGACCGAGGCGCGCCTCCGGGGCGTCTCCCCATTCCCACGTGTGTCGCCTCAGTGGCCACCGAGACTCGGGTTCCGCGTAGCCTTCCTCGTGTTCGCGTCGTCTTCCTCTTCGGACCGCGAGGCCCCCGACGCGATCGCGTCCATCTCCCCCGTACACACCTCCCCGGCACACGGCGAGTCTGTCGCCAGACGACGTGATTCCGACTGAAATTTTCCGAAACTCGACTTGTCTAGTGGCCTTTCACAGGGTGATGGAAACACTCTCCACCTGCCTTACGATCGCGCTTCATTCGATTCAAGATATTTATTTCATGATTTTTTTTTCCAATAATTACAGAATTAGATATGCTGTATTCATTACAAACCGACCCCATATTGTCCGGCTGAGGCCACCCACTCTACTGCTTTCCATGCAAGTTAACACCATTCCTAGTGTGTCAGAGATGAGAGAGGGCGCGCGATCCTTCCGGGGTCTCTATACCGCAGACGCCGGCTGTCTATACCATACGGTGTGAAGAAAATTGCAAAGGAGGCAAGAAGGCTCGAGTGGCACGTGGGCCAAGGCCCTCCCCTCCACTGCGGGGTCAGATGTCAGTCCTTCCTGGCATTTAACGTTTCTTAAATTGAGCGTTTGGACCTCCGGTCATGTCACAGCAGAATTTCATCGGCGTCTTCTTCAAGAAGTACGTATTATTAAATGTAAACATAGACAGCATGATCGGCAGGTCACGGCACTGACCAAGCTCAGAACCCCGTGGTCGTCGTCCCGGGAGGCTGTTACTTGCGTGTACATATATGTTCCATCTTTAAGGAGTCTCTGCTGTGCTGGGTGCACAATTAGGGGTCAACTGAGTATGTAGAGACAGATAGATAGAAGATAAAAGGTAGAAGATAGATAGATAGATAGATAGATAGATAGATGATAGATAAGTAGATAGGTATCTAAGATAGATCAGATAAATAGATAAGATAGAGACATAGGTAGGAGTAAAGATATAGATCGCAGACAGATGTAGATATAGACACTGGTGTGGATGTACAGATGTAGTCATCTGGACATGTATATGGTTAGAGGATACAGAGGTAAATGGCAGTATTACCGGGACTTGTGAAGGTCTGTCGGGCGGGCTTATACTCAATGAAAAAACGTCTGAAACAGTGTACCAAAGCCCAGCTCTGTGGCCTAATGATGAACTTCTGGTAAATTATTTGACAGCTACGGAGGACCCACCTGATAGAGGATGATCTCAGTGCTGCAGCACCTTAAACTAAAAGGACTTTCACAACCGTGGCGCTGTGAGCATACGTGAGCTTGCACGTGGGCGTATGTGTATGCACACGCGTGCGCACGCACACACACACATGCACACACACACACACGCACGTTTTGTATCGTGCCGTGTGGACAGTTGCCCACCTTTCTCGCCAGCCATCCCCGGACACACCTGTGTCGTGCTGACACCTGTGTGTTCACGGCCGGAGGCAGCAGGTGGGAGGCTGGGCACTTGGTAGGCGCCACACGAGCAGGAGCAGCCTCCGCGACGCGTGCACACGTCGTGCTTAGTGCCGGCTCCAAACTTCATCACGGAACCACAGCGCTGCCGTTCACGTCGTCACGGTGCCTGCTTGGTCGGCGGGTCTAGTTCTTCCCTTCTAAGCAACTCTGACTTTTCTCTATTTTCCTGGAATTTCTTCCTTCTTAACTCAGTTGGACGCATAGTTATATGCTAACATTATCTATCATTCCACTGCCCTATTTTCTATGGAGCCAATTACATTTCTTTTCATAATTTTCTATTTCATGCTCTGTGTTGTGGTCTTCTAAGATTATTTCATAATCCAGGTGTGTGTAAAGTTCTTAGCAGTTTCTTCTGGGATATCATAATAATAGCAATAATAAAAAAGTGAATTTTAATGGTCTAACTTTGTTCTGTGATTATAATATTAAGTGTCATATATATTTTAACTTTGACTCTTATTTTCTTGTTCATATCCTGTCTTTATGGCAGAGTGTTTACAAAGCAACTTTTGTTTTCTTAAGCAAATCCTAAATGGTCAGATAACTCTACAACTTACCTTTCTAACCACAGGTGCATGGTTGTGAAGACTATAGATTTAGAGTAGCTTCTTCTTATTCCTCTGATTTCAGGCCAGTTTCTAAGTGTAGATAGTGTAGAGGGTATATCTTCCTGGGTCACCTCCACCTGCCTGCACTTGTCACCCTTATTTGACCAAGGTCACTCAGAAGTCACCTGGATGGCCAAGCCCAGTGGATGACTCATAACTTCTTAATCCAATGTACGTTTACGCCCTTTTTTTGCTAAAGGTCACCAAGGGAGCTCCATTGCAGAAAATTATTATTGAAAGAATTATGAAGCAATAGATCCTCCCTACTTTGAATGTCATTGCAAAATAAAGCAGCTATAGGTTTCTGCAAATAGAGTCTTGGTTTTATTTCACTGAGCTCGCAAATATTTTGAGGGTTGGAACCCACTCACACTGTGTAATTTCTTTGCCGAAAACACATGATTGGTGGTTCATGTGAAAGAAAATTCCGGATGGACAAACATCTGTATAAACAAATGTGCCTCTGAAGCATCTCTTCCTGTCTGTGGAGATCATCGCAGACTCGCGGGATGTCTGGTTGGAAACCGTGTTTCTATTCCTGACGAAGCACACTAACCACTTTTTTTTGAAATTGGTAAGGACGGTCACAAGGAGAGAGAACCTGTATCCGCTACCGCATAAATATTACTGAGGTTGCTTTCGTAATTGGGCATGTACTGACAAATAAGACAAGCTTCCAGTTCTCGTGGAGCACACATTTTAGGTTAGAGAGTTAGACCATGAACAATAATCACATCCTAATAAATAAGAAAAAGCGTCCCGTCGCGGTAAGTGCTCCGAGGAGAGGCGGTGTGATGGAGAGTGGGCGTGGCGGGGAAGGGGCGTGGCAGGGAAGGGGGCGTGGCAGGGAAGGGGGCGTGGCAGGGAAGGGGGCGTGGCACGAGTGGAGGCCACAGTGGCGGGCGGGCAAGAGTTGGCGTGTGCGGGGCTTTTTGCAAGGCAGGACGTGAAACCAGATGTTCGTTAGGGGTGTTGGGGAGCCTTGGGAGAAGCAGCGGTGAGACAGGACGTGTTCGCATTTTTAAATTGTCGTTCAGGTTGTCATGGTGACTGGTGGGGAAGTGGATTGTAGGGTAGCAAGATGGGAAGCAAGGAGACCAGTTAGGAATTCGTCACACGTGACTGACCAAGGCGTGCACGATGCTGGCACAGACCAGGTGTCCTCTGCGGAGGTGGAGAAACCTGGACGTAGTTGGCACGCTCTTAGAAGCAGAGTCATTGGCACTCTGATGGCTGGGGCACGGGGCGAGAGGCGAAGGGAATTTAAGAAGGAATTGTAAGTGTTGGAGTTGAGAAAGTTGCTGGAGGGCGGGCCTTTCCTGAGACAGAAGTCTTGGGGAGATGCAAGTTTTGGAGACAAAAACGAGAATTCTCCTAGAGTCGCGTCCCCTTCGAGCCGGCCGCTCTCATCTCTCATCCGGTTGGAGAGGGCAGTCAGCTACATGGGTGAGCCGGGACCCTGTGGAGACGCTTGGAAGAGGACACGGATGTTTGAGGGTCGTCGCCGTATTGACAGGAGATAAGCCAGGGCCTCGTACCGAGGGTTTGCCTTAGGGAGGAAAAGCATATCTCAGACAGAACCTTGGCCCTGGAATGTTCGAGAAGGATGGTAGGAGAGCCCTGCATAATATTTCACTTACTATAGTAGTGTTTTGATGCTTCGGAAGTGATCCTAAAAGTGACGGAAGTCCCAAAGGTAATTCTGCTCTTGGGAGATTTTGTTCAGCGTCTTAGCAGCAGAATTCCTCACTGTCACAACATAAAATGCCATTCTGGTTAGAAGGCGTACGGTTAGATTCTTACAGTGACGTATGTGATGGGATTTCTTTTCAGCCTTTATATTGCTTTTCCCCCCTTCCTATCAGCAGTTCTGGTTCTCAAAAGCCCTCCCTTCCCAGTTGAGTCTCAGAAGGCGTCAGGCAAAGCAAGACATGAGTTTGCAAGATCTACCCAGTGTTCCTTGTGACCACGATGCTACTTTCTTACATAAAAACTTGCCCTTCTGTCTTCTCGTCCCACTCTGTGTTCTTTTAATTATTACAATTGTATTTTTTTTCCCCCAGAGACCTTGGGCTAGTGAAAGTTCGGTATTTGAGGGGCCAGCCAAATAATTTTGCCAGTGCGTTTCATGTTCTCAGTGTTGGTTCTGGCCGGAGTGCTTGTTGACTAAATGAATCTCTGTGAACATTTGCAATGTGCTGGGTAAGAGACTCCATGACACACTGTTAATAATAATACGGCAGATAGTGGCGTAGCCAGACAGCCGCGCAGCGTTTGATTTCCTGCAAGGATTTTAGTTAATGCCACTTGCATCGTTAACACCTTTTGTAGGAAGATCAAAGCTGCGGAGCTCAGGATGTCACCGGAGTTTTATCAGTGGCTTAGAACTTTGATTTTCTATCAAAGAGAAATGCATCTGGCTTATGAACGAACGTAAACTTGAAGGCTTACATTTCTCATAGTTAAAATAAGATTTTGCTCTGGCCATTAAGATTTCCCGAGACTGATGTATTCTGTTGTAAGCCAGGGTATAGGGCTGTACGTTGAGAAGTAATGGGTTTGAGTATCCAGAATCCACACAGAGACCCCTGTGAAAGGGATGTGCACCATTTGGAAGGCACAGTGATCAAGCACTTGTTAACAGAGATGAACTAAAGAAAAAATTATTTTTCCAGTGGATCCTTTCATTGGTAAAATGCCCATATAGAATCTAGTTTATAAATAATCTAAAAGATCTTATTAAAAACCTCTTTATTGAGGTGTGATTGACATACAAAAAGCTATGCATATTTGATGTATAGATCTCGATGAGTTTGGGGATAAGAATGTACCTATGAAACCCCAACAGTACCGTCAAGGCTGTAAAGGTATCTGAAGTTTCCTCTCGCCTCCATCACTATTGCTGTTATTATTATCGTAAGCATGGTTAATCTAAGGTCTGCCCTCTTAGCAAACTTAAGTATTCGATAGGGGATTGTTATTAGCTATAGATACTATGGTATATAGTAGATCCCGTTTTTAAAATTCGTGTTATTTTTTAGAGCTTGACAATTGCTTCTCAAGAATGCCAATTTGAGTGTCAGCTGGGGTCAGAAATCAAGCCGCAGCAACCCAACTTGCCATCAGCCTGAATCGCAATGTTTTGTGGTCTCTCTCTTCTCTGCTGCAGGGTCTTGTGCGGTGTTCAGATCTCAGGTAATACGTGTAGTGCGGGTCTCTCTTCTCAAATGAATAATGTACAGCTCACTGAGGGCAGTAAAGTATAACGGTGGGATTTTCCTCAACTGATCAGGGCTTTGAACAATTACACACAAGTCGCCCCTGAGACTCGGAGGACATATCACCTGTGATTATGATATGATTTGACAGTGGTCCTAGGCTTTCCGATAGAGTCAGTGAGTTCAAAGGCGATTCCATCACCCTTTTGAAAGGCCAGTGTTCTTCCACTGTTTGCAGGGGTGGGGCGGGTCGAAGCACCATAAAACATCTTCTTTATTTTCAATACCAATTATCGTCTGATACAGTTCAACAAGGTAGAAAAGCCAACAATGCTGGAAGATCTTGGGAGGATCAGGTAAAGTGATAAATGTCTTTCTCTCCCTCTTTACCACCTAACGAAAAGGGCTGTGATTTTATTACTTGCAAGATTCTGGGAGATGACAGAACTGGGTAACAGAAACTCTCGATGAGAATATACTGTTTTAAAGAAGCGGAGAGTCGGGTCTTCCTCCAAATTCAGCCCATTTTGTACATCTCCACCACCCTCCTTTCGGGATTCCCGGTTCTCTCGATGATGGAGACCATTTCTGAGCTAAGCACGTCACACAGGGTCTCTGCGTGTGTTCTGCTCGTAGAATTCATCCTAGAGAGAGCACAGAGTAGCATGGGGGCTGAAAACCCCTCAAATAAATGCTTTGCCCAGATTTGAGAATTACGGAGAGCAACGGGTTAGTTATATCCAGCTCGTAGGCTAGGACCCGTCACGGTACTGACTTCACGTGTGACCACGGTCTTCTCAGCCAGGGAGGGGAAAGAGGCCGTTTGTGTCGATGGCGAAGAATGCATTTTTGGAAATGTAGCTTTATTATACTGGATTCTTTCCAAGTTTATATTTCAGTGGATGTTTTGGTCTTAATTTTAGCAGTTGCAGAACATGGATTTTCTGCTGATCCTTCTTTTTTTGGGAACATAAGGGCTGGAATATAATTTGGTTGTTAAAAAAAAAACCTCTATGGTTATGCTAAATGATGACATAAATAATCACCACAAATTAAATATTAGATAGAGACGAGATTTGCAATGTATGTGGTAGATATAAGGTTACCATCTCCAATTTATAGTTATAAATATTGATAAAAAGTTCAGTCTATAAGGAAATGGGTAAAGATATAAATAGGCAATTCATATAATAATAAACGCAGGTCTCTAGCAAGATGAAATGACGTTCCATCCTCTACTGTTAGGATAATACAAATGAAATCTTCTGACTGACAAAAACAAAGCAAAACAAACAAACAAACAAGAAACAAAAATAAAAAAATGACAACAAAAGATTAAAAAAGAAAACACTGCTGGTAAAGATGCTGATAAAAAGGGACTCTGATGGATATGACAGTGGTTTACATTTTGGGGAGAGCAGTCTGACAACCCCTATTAAAAACATGCAAACTCTTTGACTCCACCGTACTATTTCTGGGAATATAGATTATAAGACTAAAAACACCAACTTACATATATACGGTATGTAAACTGGGTTTTATGGGAGCATTATTTTCATTGCCCCCTCCCCCAAATAATCCTCAAAAAACTACATCGCATATTGGGTATGTATCGACAGATCACAGATTATATATCAGTTAAAGTATAAGAATGCCTTGGAAGTGATTCAGCTATGTAAAGATTAATTTGGCTACCATGGAGAGATTTTCATACCATTCAGTGAGAAAAGTAGGCTCTGTTTATAAAGCAGGAAAACCCTCGCCTCTCTAGTCAGTATACACATGTTTGTATGTGATTCCATAAACATGGAGAAAGATCTAGAAGGCCACCCACAAGAATGCCAACGATATAGACAGGGAGAGAAGCAACTTCTAAGAAACGGCCCTGCCATAGGCATTGAGCTTGACAAAGTGTGATGATTGGGGCGTCTGGGAGCCATGGACTCTCCCCGCATGGTTCTGGACGTAGCAGAGTTCTGGACTCGTAAAATCATATTGTCAGAGCCTCTGCATTCCTTACAGGGCTTCTCATGGCTCCTACAAGGAATACGGGCTCTTGCCCAGCCCCCACCCTCATGTTAGCGGTCCTTGAGTGTCTTCTGATAATATTTATTCTCCTTTCAAATGTTTTCTTTTGAGAACATAAACATTCACCAGCAGTGGATTAGAAGCCCTAAGTCTGCCCCTCGGGACTTGGTGCGGGATATTAAACATTTCCCCTTCTCCCTCCCAGCACCTGAGTAACCCCGCGCCCATCAAAAATGCTTCCCACGTCTCATTTTCCTCTTCCATGCATGCAAATACCATTATCCTCTTGTTTATTATGAGTAGCGACAAACACTGTAATTAAGGTAAATTATAACGGTGAGTGCCTAACTTTTTATTCCAGAAGTGTCGTATAAACAGAAAGATTGGATATGATACAGCCCCTCATCACGACTCCATTAGCCAGTCCTGCTGCTGTTACTGGAAAGGCAGAAAGCTGGCTGGGGCCGGGGGCGGGGGAAGAAACGCTAATCACTTGCGTGGGGTCGGACGCGTAGGTCCGCGACAGGCGGGGGGGCTCCGTGAGCGTGGGCACACTGCCTGGCCCGCTGTTTGAAGAGCCCCGGCACGTCGAGATGGAGAGCCGTGCGCGCCTGTGCCCCGGCGAGTGGCACACGGGCGAGGGGGGCCGCCACGCGCATCCCGGAGCCGGCGGTTCGGCCGCAGGTGTCTGACCCTGCCACAGCTTTCCCTCTGCGACACCGCAGACAAGCGGAGGCCGTTCTTCATTTGCCGTTCTGAAAACTAGGTTCGTTTTCGCTGGTCAGCTATTGATGTAGTGGAGTTTTCCCCATGTCTCGTCTGGTTCTGGGGGAAAATGAAATGCTCCCTAGATCCATAAACAGAAGGCATCTGCGTGTCATTTATAAACATTTACGTGTACCGTGTACTGGTGTATGCATGCAGACCCCAGGAAAAAGAAAAAGCCTCCCATTTTACCTCTGCTGTCCGGACACTGGCCGTCCCATCCCTGGGCTTCGTAGGAGACAGGGCGGCTCGTTGGTCAGCATCCGGGGTCCGTCGTTGCCTTGGCCCCTGACCGTCAGCTCAGAGATGCGGTTTAGCTTCACCGAGCGTGACCGCGAACGGGACTTTGTGCCGCCATGCCCTGCCTCTGCTCGTCCTTCCTGAGTGAGGCACACGGTCTGGCCAAGGCACATTCGGCATGTCCTTTACCTCATCCCAAGTGGCTCAGGTACTTGTCACCTGCCTGAGCCTCTCTTCGCACCAATACGTGTCTGGGCACTTTCTACCGCATTACTTGTCCTCACTGACATCAGGAGCACATGTAGGACACGGTTTTTGCTCTTTGGTTTACAAAGACCTAGAGGTCAGAGTTACCGTTTTTAAGGACCTCAGGTTTTAGTGAGCCCTCAGTATTTGTGACCTATGGAAGGCACTTGTCCCCTGCCAAGGATAAGAACACTCCTGTTGGGTGGCAGGACTCGTGAGCAGGTGGCAAGCAAATCGACTGCAGCCATGGGAAGGGGTCTGATGATTATTACATGTTGAAACCAAACGCTGCTACTAATGAGTCAAAGAACGCGGAAAATGGAGTGTGTGCCCTGGCTTTGCTCCCTTTGGCCTGTAGGAGGCGCTACGGACCGAGACACCTGAAGTTCACTTGCTGACTTTCTCACCTCCGATGTGATGGTGTTAGGAGGCGGAGCTTTAAGGGGGTGATTGTGTCCCTGTGCTTCTACCCCCCCCACCCCATTCCCCCCCACCCCGTCCCTTCCCTTCCCTTCCCTTCTCTCAGCTTTGTGAAGACACCCTGAGAAAACAACATTCTGTAAACCAAGAGACAGGCTCCCCCGCCAGACACCAGACCTGCCAGCGCCTTGGTCTTAGAGTCCCAGCCTACAGAACTGTGAAGCTAAATGTTTTTTGTTGTTGTTGTTGTCGTCAAAGTCACCCAATCTATGGTAATTTGTTACAGCAGCCCAAGCTGACGCACGAGGGATTGAGTAAATGTTCGCATGAAGTTATCAATCGAAATGGCTGATAGGCCAGGGCCGTGCAGACCCCAGGATCCGTGGTGATCAAGATAACGGTAGAGAAGTGGGGGTGGGGGGCGTCTCGAGAGAGAAGATCGGCTTCGTTCCCCTTCACTTTAAATACCGAAAGCGACGAGTTGGTCCCTGCTTTGCAAAGTATAGGCAGCGCCGAGAAATCACTGGCGTCAAGTGAAGTGAGAAGCTGGGGGAACAAGTACGTACACTAGGATTCCATTTCCGGCCAAAATAAATGTAGATTCATGGGAGAAATTTAGGAGAATGTTTTAGCAAAGCCGACGATGTGCATAAGTAGGAATGGTAACTATATTCTGCATGGATAATCCAATAGGATAGCAATATTTAATTAGTAGTTGCAGCTTATAGTGTTAAGAAAAAAAAAGACTCTTTGAAAACCCGTAGTCTGTGAATTGTGCCTGTCTGGTTTTATTTATTTATTTTAGCGAAACTTCTAATGGTTAAAATGTAAGACCAACGGCATCTTAAAATAATACAGCAGAGTTGAAATCCTCGCTGTGCATTGCCTCTCTGGTTTTTTTTTTTTTTTTTTTTTTTTTTTTTTTTTTTTACGTGGTGGAATAAAGAGGGATTCTGTAAGGGATGTAAGATAAGTAGGAAGTTGTCCAATGGTTGTTCCAGGGTTCTTGTTTTAGAGGCTGAGAAAAGTTTCAGGGCTAGGGAGCTTACGGCTTGGTGTCCCCTCAAAATTCGTGAGCTGTGGATGACAGTTGTGCCAGGCAGATGATAACGAACATGGACCTATCGGGTGGCAGGAACTGAGAGCAAGTGGCCAGGCTGAGACCGGAATCATGGCAGCAGGTCTGATCATTACGTCCGGTAATCAGTCTTGCCAATTTCTTTCCTCCCGATAGGGCATAATGCTATCGAAATTGCAACTTTTTTTTTTTTTTCCCCACCCCCAGTCTAAATCAGAGTTTCTCAACCTCGGCACTGCTGACATTTGGGGTTGGATAATTTCTTCTTGTGGGGTCTTTCACGATCATTTTAAGTATTTGTCGGCATCCCCAGCCTTTTGTCACTGGATGCCAGTAGCATCCTCCGGCTGTGACAGCCAAAATTGTCTACAGATCTGGCCAAACATTCCCAGGCAGAGGGATTCTGGTTTCCCTTGCTTTGGAGCTATTGATCTAAACACGCTCTGTTAAGTTAAAAGCAGGACAAATAGGAGTCTGGGCGACGTCACGTGGCTCGTGTAGCCACACGGCTGTGACGGCGAGGCCTTGGCCATGGTGCGTGTGGCTGTCACGCTGCCTGTGCTTGATCTTAGGCCGACACTTCCGTCCCACACACGGAGGAGAGAGCCCTGCAGGCGAGGCGGGCAGGACCCGGAGGCCCCAGGAGGCCCACCTCCACCTGGACCTAGCTGCTGGAAAGTGTGGGGCCCGCCTTTTGGGGTTGATGCTCCAGTGAGGTCAGAGCTCGGAAGTGGGTAGAGCGGACACACACTGCCCACCGGTTAACCTCCGTCTTCCTTGACCTCTCGCGCATCAAATTCCCAGCCCGTTTTCTTCCCATTTATTGTGCTCATGGATTTTAGATGGAAAGAGTGGAAGAAATGCAGTCCCCAGCCGAAGGCTGAAGGAATTCAGAGTAAGTTTTCCTGAGAGCGTCGAGAGTTAATTTATGATCCGATGACCGATTTACTTCCCTCATTTTTACCGACAACTGTCCAGAGTAACACAGGGAGTCAAGTAAACACTTGAAACGACAATGTGGAAACATTTTCTTGTTATTCCCCCAACCCACGGAGTTTACTGAGCTGAGTGGGCAGGAGCAGGTTAAAGCTGCCTTTGAAAACCACAATTTAAAAAATATTATCACTAATATTTTGCCGCCCAACTTCCTCAACTGCATCTCAAAGAAGTTTGTAGCGATTGAAGATTTCACAGTCTGTATCTGTGAGCCAAGTCAGAGATATGATGGCGACTCCGGCACTGCAGAGCATTATGCGAATTCGGGAAAGTCTTTGAAACAGAGCGAGGCCGTAAACCAGCGAGGGGACCGTAACGATGCAGACAGTAGTCGTTTTGATTTGATAGGTGTTCGGCGGGGCTTTTATTACATATATTTTCCATTTTATTTAAAGGAAAATTCCACCCAATTTGCTTAGACCAACCATCTGGAAGTACTTTCCCTCTTTATTACCCTTTGACACCTTGCCAACTGCAAGAAAAAAGATAGAGGATGAAAAAATATTACAAAAATACTGTTTCTAATGCAATTTAATGTTAAAGAAAATGCTAATTTTTCATCTTTCAACATGCCTATTAAGTTAAATCAAGTTCCTGTAAGTGTTCTTCGGTAATTACTTGTCCCCTGGTATGTGTGACAAAGTGTTTACATTCCTGGCCTTGCTTTTGCTATAGTGTCACATCTCCAAGGCCCAACACGATTTACAAACGTCTGTGTTCAACAGTCATCATCAGGTAGAACTCGGTCTTACGAGTGAGGAACCCGGGTGTGAAGCGCTCACCATCCCAAGCCCCGTGCAGCTTCTTCTAGCTTCTTCTACAATGGGCAAAGCCTTTTCTTTTCTTTTTTCTTTTTTTCGTTCTGTAATGAAATTTTGCTTAAAGAAAGTAGTTTTCTGAAAGTTGCTTCTTAAAAGTCACCACTCATTGAAAGCATGCGCCGCATCAATCCAGCAGTGGTTGGTTTATCGTTTGGAAAATGCAAATCCGATTCATTTGGGTCAAATGTCTGTTTGTGTAAAGAACCGTGCTGTGTCCTGGTGACCGGATCTTCGCCTGTCTTTGCATCAAGGGGACTGAGCTTTGGGTGAGACACGAAAATCGAGTCCCAAATATGAAACGGTGTAAGTTTATCAAACCGCCATCTGGGAAATGGTGTAACATTCACTCCCAGCTTGCTATGTGTCAGGCGCTGTCCTAGGTGTTTTTTGAGTGTTGCGTCAGTCACGACAGAAACCCTGCAGAGCGAGAGGTTTTTCTCCCATTAAATCGACGGAACCGAGACACAGATGTTTCGTAACTTTCCCAAGGCGGAATCATGAAGTCGGAGTTCATTCTGGGGTTTCACAAGCCCATGCCCTGATTCTAAGGAAGAGTTTTCTCTTGCTTGTGAATGACACCTCTGTTTGACATTTTCTTCTGACAAGTAAATCAGGTAGGTTTTGCCAAGGTGTTTGGATGAGTTTGTTGTTACCTTCATGTGAAGATTTCTAGTAAAGAACGTTATCAATGTTTTCATCTTATGATTGTTAGGGGAAAAAAAAATCAAGCCGATGACTTACAAACATTTGAAGAAAGACATATTTCCATCTTAATATTTATTCGGGATCCATGATCTTTAGAGGACTCAATGTAGATCTATGTTATAATATCTAATCAAATGGGCAGTTTTAAAATGTTATGCTTATTTAGAAAAATTATATTGGATAGGCATCGGCAAAAAGAGCTAGAGAGAAACTATCATCTTAGATGAAAGTAATTTTTTCTGAATAATAGCGAATCGCCGGGTTTGAACACAGCTGAATCATGTTTTCCGTATCTCATGCTTCATTTATTACAAATGAAATTAATTTTGTTGGATGGTATCTTTTAAAGTCTTCAAATGTTATTTCAGTGAAATATGATCATTATAATGTCTATTTATGCATGTAATATGTGTTTTCCTAAAATAATTACATAATACATTTTCATTTCATAGTGACAAAAGAGTTGGGTATCCTTTTAGCTCTCATCCAGTTAAACAAGAAAGACAGTAGGTGATAATTTTGAATCAGGTCCAACTAGACAGAAAAAAATGTTAGGAAATTTTCTCCTGATTTCTTTAGATGAGTTTTACTGACTTTATAGAGATCTTACATACCTATTTTGGTATATACCTTGCTTGTGTTCAGTGAAAGTCATTTAAAGAAGTAATAAACTTTGTAAATGCTAGGCAGTTAGGGAAACTCAGAGCACAGGAATGCTTCAGAAAGGTATAAATTATAGCACTGTAACTTGACTTTTATTAAGCATATGGAGCTTTTGTTGTCCATATATAGCAAAAACACTGTGAAATAATACCTGCTATCATTTGCCTTCCCTATTCTGGAATTTCGTATAAGGACGATTTCAAGCATTCACTCTTGCCTTTTTCTCTAACCTCCCCTCTCGTACGCCCCTTCAGCCGCACACTCCGGCACGCCTTATCACTCTTTACAGTTCATACTGTTTTGAAGGCTCACGTGTCTTCCTTTATGAAGCTCCACTGAATCTACCAGAAGGGTATTGTCCCAGTGTATCGACTTATACCAGCGTATCGATGTGAGTTCCCGCCTAGCCTGCCCAATACCATGGGCGTGCTACTTAAGCCTCAGATACTCTTTGCCTAAACTTCCTAAATCTTGTCTGAGGCATCAGAAGAAGCCAGTTGTGTTCCTTCTTATTCTTCTCAGCCCAACGTTCTTATTTCTAGTTATTTCCATGTATATTACATTTGCTGTCTTTGTGGGACGTGTTTAAGAAATGCCCCTTCTCCTCCTATGGAGTACTACCCTGATGATTTGGGAAAAGTTTTTGCCTTCTGCTTCCGCATCGAATAATTTTACTTCCCAATTTCCTGGGAGTGTGCCTTTCATCCCTAAAGTTACCTTCACTCTGACTCCTAGAAGCCCAACACCTGGCCACCTGACCTTGTAGCCTCCTACCCGGGAACAAAGATTCCATTTACCTCCTGCCAACAATCATGCCACATACATTTCATGTGGTGGGTTCTATGGAATGGTAGACGTTGGTAGACGAATGCTGTGTTTTGGTCATGAAGTCTCTTCATACAAGAGAGTAACAATGGGGACTGTTCAGTGCCGGGAGAAAATGTGATACGGGGACCACAGTAAAAGCAGCTCAGAGTTCCTTGTTTTATATGACACTCTTGAACTGAAAGCCTGAAGAATATTATTCGTTGATTACGATAGCCATTCCAAAGATAAGTCATTCAGGTGTGGGATAGTCCAGAAAGTGGTAGGTTGTATTTTGTCTTCATAGAAATAATTCTATGTGGCTTAATTAGAATGAGAATCAGAAGGGAGGGGTAAGGGAAGGGGCACCTGGAATTCACGAGGAGATGGATTTTCTGCCCGTAATTTCCTGGAACAGGACATGGGCTGTGGGAGGGGACAGTCTTTCACTCCGAGGAACGCTTCGCGCGGGTTTAGTTCAGACCCTCTGTCTCGCTCTATGAGAAAGCCCTGTGACTGACGGTCATAATATTACTTAGCCTCAGTTAGCTCTAGCTTGTCATCTCATAAGTTGTAACTTGTGGTATTTTCTAATCGCGATCGCGTATCGAGTGTAAGTTCTTCCACTTGCTGGGCACAAGGCTAACACCATTTCTTCCCTCATCTACCCCTGCCTTGCAGGTAAGTCACCCACACAGTTGAATTCTTTGGTCTGGGGACGAGCTCTGCTTCCGGCCGCGGGGAGACGTGGTAACGATGGGACTTGACCTTCCCTCTGCCTGTGGGGCACTGAGGAGAAGTGCCCGGCCTGCTCTCGTTGGAGACGGGGTGTTTGTGAGACTCAGCTGTGCCCGTGTCAACGTGCCTCTGGGGACACGCCACTGCTTCTAGCTGATGGTGCTCACATCTGGGCTGGTGACGCACGGCCCCTGAAGTGGCTGAATTCGGAGGCCACTCGCGGTGTAGCTAAGGCACAGAGTACGCACGCACAGCAAAAGACACGGCTCTTATCTGTCTGCTTTAGCCCAGTGGCTGAGCTAAGTGTCTAATTAAGAAGATTTATTAAAGTCCGGAGTCCCACAGGATAATGAGCAGCCTCGCTGAGAACATGCTGGAGACATGCCATTTTATTTCTTTTGCACTGTGCAGGCATCCGACCCCATTTTTTTTTTTGCCCGGGCTGGAATGACGGGCAGCGCGTGCACAGAGGTTGAGGATAATTTTTGGAGCGGTGCTGTCAGCTATTTTATTTATGGTTACGCAGCGCACATAGTTTTTCACATTATCGCAGGATGAAATGAGTAATGCCTTTGTGGGGGGAAAAAAAAAAGTCCAGATGGAAATTGTCATTTGCTGTAACTCAAGGATAAATATAGTGAGTAGGTGCCGAATGCTCTGTTGTGGGAACGCAGGCAGCTCGTATGCCTTTTCGTCTTGACTTGCAGACTGTTTTATTTACTTGTTTATAATATGTGAAAAGAATAGGCTGGATGCTTTGCAGGATTAGAGGCCAGTGAAATGGGAGTCGCAATCCTGGGGAAACCGGCTGCTGACTACTAGGGAAACCAGACTTTAAACCTGCCCCGGAAAATGGGACAAAGTGCACGGAAAAGGTGAACAAAGAACGGCCCTCCTTCTCTGGAGCCCACGTAATAGCAAAGACAATTTATTAGTTACATGTAAAATATTTTAAATAAGATCTGAGGCTTTCTCTGGAGGAGCGGCTCCTCCTCCTCCTCCTCCTCCTCCTCCTCCTCCTCCTCCTCCACCATTTTTTACTTTCTTAATAGCAATCATATCATGATTTTTTTTTGGTCCTGTTACGCACTTTCTTTTATTTCATAAAAATGATGAAAGATACTGGAAAATAAAACATTAACTCTTCATTGACAGTTTCTAAAAAAGAAAAATTCTCATGACAAAACAAAACCTAAAAGAGTTTTTTCCTACCCAGTTATTATCTTTAAAGGAAGATACATGACAGGTTTTATTAAGATAAACAATACCTGGATATAGAGCGGGGGAAAACCTAAGTAAAGGCTACAGGACTATACGTTGTCTCAATATGAAACCAGAGAGCGGAAGGGGGTCTTACTCGTTAAAACCTGCAGTTTTTCCGGAAGTGTTTTTCTCTACCTGGAGACTTTGGTTTGAGTCGCTGCCTGAATGATCAACAGGAACCAACTGGTAATGACAAAGTTGCCCCAGCTCACGCCTCTGTCTCGGGCACTTTCGCCAGGAGGCCAGGTGCATTTAATCGTTTCTCAACATCTCCTTGGGGAGGGAAGTGTACTTTTCCACAGGGAGAAACTTAGTCATGGAAAGGTTTAAAATGAGCAGATCTGTGGGTCAACCCCTCAATCAGCTACAGAGCTGCCACCGGGGAGCCACTGTGTCTCCTCCACACACAGGTAAAGGCCCTTTTCCAGGCGCGGCCGGGAGGGAGAACCCAGGGCTGGGGATATGAACTGGACACAGATGGACAGACAGACAGACAGACAGAGGGGTGCAGGGTTTTAGCTCTTGCTCAGCCATAAACCAAGATCTCTAAGGCGTTTATTCGATAGTTTCTTCCTGGTCAGCCGGGCCAGTGGCTTGGCTGCTCAGGACGCTGGGCAGCTCGAATCCCCAGTTTCACACTAGGACATTTGACCCTGAGGTTTAGAGAGAGAGGGAGGGAGGGAGGCAGGGAAGGAGAGAGAGAGAGAGACAAAGACATGTTCGGGTGAATGGTTATCTTCCGGCTTTCCCGGTGAATTATTTTCATGTGTTTGCAGCCGTGTTTCTATGTTGATGGATATTAAACTGTATTTAACAGAGAATCCTTATTTGATGATGAGCCAAGTTGTCCAGGGTCATCTGAAAGTGACTGACCAACCTCGGGGCTCCCGAGTTCCAGTTTTAGCTCTGCTGTCAACAGTGGTTCTTGGGCAAATAACTTCTCCTCTTGGGGGACGCAGTTCTCGTGTCTGTGAAAAGAGAAGGTTGAAGTAAAGTCAGTGGTTTTTAAACTGTGTTTAAAGTGGCCCAGGTTTTCCCCGAAGTGCTCTTGGAACAGGTCATGGCTTTTGAGAAGAGTGGTCTGTTAGAAAAAAGGTTGAAAAGACCAAGCGTCCCTGGAACTCTGTATGACTCTATGACATTTACTTAAAAATAAAAGTTAAACGTAAAACTTGCCTTGAGTATTTTGAGTTCCGAGTAGCTGCAGAGCGGAGTCGTTCAGAGACCCCTGGGAGACGGCCGCCTGGGTTCAAGTCTTAGCTCTGTCATTTGCTATGACCTTGGGCACATTTTATGAACATCCCAGTGCCTCAGTTTCTTCATCTGTAAAAAGAAGATGATAACTTTGGGCGATAATGATGTGTCAGTGTAGGTTCATCACTGTGACAAATGTACCTCTCTGGTGGCGGATGTTGATAATGGCGATGAGGGCAGAGGGTGTGTGGGGATCTCTATCTTTCTCTCAATATTGCTGCGAACCTAACGCTACTTTAAAAAAATAGAATCTATTAATTAAAAAAGAGGATAATAATAATGGTAACTGTCTCATTGAGTTATTATACTGGCAATATAGTTAATGATTGTAAGATATTTTAAACAGCACATAACATATTAAGTACTATAAAAGAGTTAAATAAATGTATGATATCCCATTGCTTTGTAACATGGAGAGAATTTCTGCAGTTTATGAGCATTTTCTGCATGTTTAATGAGTTTCCAGCTTGACTTAGTAAGTTGGTAAGCTAAGCATCGTGTAGAGTGGGCATCTCAGCCTAAGAAAACAACATAAACAAGTTATGGAAATGTAGAGGTTCCCAAAGCAGAAAAGTCTAGTGTAGGTAAGAAGCGTGTGCTGGGTAAGTTTGGTGGGCTTTTATGTCCAAGGCAGAGTCGGACTATGGTGGACCCCAGTGCAGAGTTATGCGATCCATTGCTGTAGAGGTGAGGCTTTCAGATGTGATGGTGATGGTGGTGGTGGTGATGACGGTGGTGGTGCAGGTGGTGGGGGTGTCGATGGTGGAGGTGATGGTGGTGGTGGTGCAGGTGGTGGTGATGATGCCAGTGCTGATAGTGGTAGTGATGGTTAAGGAAAAACAAGAGTCTCTCTTCTTTACCCCAAAGAACAATCGTGCTACCCCCAACCAGAACTTAAAGGCATGTGGCAGACCGTTGTGGCATTTGATAATTAGCAGCTCAGTTAACTTTCAGAAATGAAGGGAAGGAAGCCACTGAGCAGCAAGTGGAGAAGGAAGTGGGCATAGGTGGGGACCGAGGGAGCTCTCCCTCCTTCTGTTCTCACGATCAGCCCTGCGAGGTCATAGAGCCTGCCCTACGGGTGCACGCTTGGCTTGTAATTCCATTACCATCTGCAAAGCAGCCAGATAGCTGAGGGGTCAGAGGACACTTGCCCAGGACGTTCAGCCTTCCTGTTCAGGTTTTTGAAATGCATCAGGTAAAGGCTTTGCTTACAGATTTTGACAGCGTTCATTTAGTTTACCAAACTCGGCTGTCCTTCTTTCTGTGGCAACCGAAGCACATTTATCTGGTTTCCACTACGTAGCTGATCTGTGAGCCCCGCGTTTCTGTGTGGTGAAACTGAGCATCGCAGCGATTCAGGATGCAGCTTTGATTAATACGTACATCACTTCTGGCTCCAGCATCACTTCGGCATTGTAAACAGACAAGAAAATTGAGGCCTGGAAAAGGAAATCGGAGTATTCCCTTTTCATATGCTGTTTGTCTGTTATGTCGTAACTCAACAATTTCTTTGAGGTTTTCACTTTGTGTATAGCAGAAATTCTCAACCAGAGGAAGGGTGATTTACCCACTCCTTCTCCTGCCCCAGGACATTTGTCAATATCCAGAGACGTTTTGATCATCTAGGCTGTTGTCTTGTGCTGCTGAGATCTCGTAGGTAGAGGGATGTGATGTTTCTCACCACCACCCAGTGCTCACACAGACCCCACGACAAAGACTCGTCCCATCTACAATGCCAGTAATGCTGAGGTTAAGAAACTCTGGTATATAATGTTTATTCTCTGAGAAATCTGAGAGAATATATTCATCCTTCTAAAAATCTCTTCCTTTCCATCTTCCAAATTTCATGGTGATAATCATCTAAATTTTTATCTAAAGACCTGTTTGAAATCTGTGTACTACAAGAAACTAATTTGCATTAGGCTAATTTTATATCTCTCCTGTACGTTCTCTTGACATAAACATTTCTAATCGAAGTAGATCTTCTGCTTTATTCTACATGGTATTTTTTGTCAGTTTTTATAAGTCAACTTTATGTATGTGTTTATTCTCCCTAAATTTAGTTTTAAGCAACTTAATATTGTGTAAAATTTCTTAGAATTCTTTTGAAAATGTAGGTTAGTGCTATACCTGCTTTACAAATCCAATAAATATTTAATGTTAAAATTCGATACTTGATTCATTTGTATAATTCAAAATATTATTTTCTTAAATCCACAATTTTTTCATTGAAGAGAAGTAGTGTTTTTCCTTTTTTCTTTTCCTGAAGCAGAAATTATTGAAATCTCACTTGGTTTGAATACTGACCTGAGAGCAGTTTGTTTCATGTTTGAAAATATTTCTAGTTTTCTACTTTTCTAGGCTTTAATTATTATTTATTTTTTAGTAAATCTAAAGTACAGTCCTTACGAAACTGTTCCAACTGGCCAACCTTTTGGAAGCCTGTGTCATGTTCTCTCTTTTATGACATTATAAATAGATATTCCCGATTTTGCTAAATGTAACTGTGAATAAGCAATTATCACTAGGAAAATATTTCTATTTAGACAAATTCTGCTGCTGGGCATGTGTAGGACCCGTTGAGATAAAGCTAATTTTTTGGTGACATTTTAACCGTGTTCTGTTTATTTGATTTCTAAGCACTTCTTTCTTCCATATTCATTTTTATTTTTATTTTTTTTGAGAAGGTAAGAAACACATATTAGCATCATCACAGGGAACTAGAAACCTAAAGTCCTTTTCTTCTTGGGAGATAAAGAGAGATCCCTGAGATTCATCATTGTTGGCCATTTCTGTTGGCCTATGGGTTACTTTCTCTGTCTCACCTCTCATGGGAGTGTGTAGGGTGCAGACCCTGCCTGCTTGGAGCAGCTGAGTGAGTTCCCTCTCTTACAGATACTGCCACAAACACATCTTCCACACGGTCTGTTCAAAGACAAAGAGTACTAAATGACATGGAAGAGAATCTAGCATGTCTGAAGTCCCGCTTTTAAAAGGTCATGCTGACTAATTCATGATTACTGACCATTAACGGGGCACCAGGCACCTTGGTGACCTTTTGCAGGTATTAGCTCATTCCCTCCTTGCAATCACCCACCCAGCGAGCCACATGTGAATTATCCTTGTTTTACCTATGGAGAAATAGCACCTCACAGAACCAAAGTAGCTCAGCAAGGACTCAGGTCTGCCCAGCTCCGAATGTGGTATTCTTTTCACTCTGTGTGTTCGCAAGATCTCATTATGTGGCTTTTATTAGAAATTATTCCGTTCACCGAGGCTGAAGGGAAGTGACCCGGCCGTGGAAGGAACACCGTCCCGGGACTTCAGAAACGTGACTTTAAATACTGCTCAAAATTAGGAAGGTGCTGCTGTAGAGATAGGAAAGTTTGATGAGCCCCGAGTTAGAGAGAATTAAGGGCGACTGGGCGGTAGGGAAGGTTTTAGGGACAGCATGGGGGTTGTCCCCATCGTGGGCTCCCGTGGAATTTTGGAACTCCGTCTGGGGAGTCTGTTTTCTTTTGTGTGTGTGTGAAGCCATTTCTGAGTGTTACTCTGCGTCTCAGAAGGAACAGAAGTGCCTCGACCAGCAGGCGTTCGGAACGCCACGGCCCGTTTCCGGACGTGTACGGGCACAGCCTCCGAGGGCGATCCTGCAATCGGCTGCTCGGGCCTGTTGTTTCTTGGGTGGGATAAAATGATGAGTACGTTGCTTCACATTCTGTAACTCTAGAAGTTGCTTCCAAACCACACGGCTCCTCGTTAAACCAGGCGAGAGAACAGGGCTCACGGACGGACGGAGCTGGTTACTACCCTCCACCTGCGTTCGGGTGGCCGGGTCGCCCACTCCGGAACCTGGTACCTGTTCTGAAGGAAGGGAGAACAGACCGGCTCATCGCGCGCTGGCCGACGGTCGTGATGCCAGGATCCTCCTCCCGTGAGTTGACCGTTGGCGGTCACGCGAGACGGTGCGTCTGGAGGGTTCAGTGTTTCCTCCCTCCTCTGGCCGTTTTCTTCCTGCGAGCCCAAGGACTCGGTCAGAGGTTCACGGTTTCTGCCCCCCACAGGGGGATCACGCGCCGATGGGACCCTCGTCGTTGCAAATGTGCGTTTCAAAATAATTTGATTAAATAAGGAAGTTAGTGACATAGCGTTAGGGACTTTGAACTATAACCAAATCTTATGAATAGTTGAGCCTTGGCTTAAAGATTTATTACTGGTATTAGAAAGTTATGGGCACCCAAGCTGCACTTTGAGTCCTGTTTTTCTCTTACACAATCACACACACACACACACACACACAGAGTTGAAACCACTTGACATTATGACTTTGATTAGGAAACAACTCATTGACATAGCTTGCTTAGTGTAACCTCATGGCAGGCAGCTAATGGAAGCATGTCTCACCATGATTCGGGGAAATGTGACAGCCCTGGATCTTACGGATGGGAAAATTAACACGGGGATCCTACGTATGTTGTCTAAAGGTGATTCATGGGAGCATGCTCAGCCTCACTTTGGACTTGGCTGTAAACACCAAGTAGTCTTAGAACCGTACGTACCTCCACTGCGTTTCTGACCAGCTCCGGCGACAGAGGAGGAGGGCCGTGGGTCCGGTTTCTCTTTCTCTTCTCTCTCGTTCTCTTCTTCCATTTTATTAAGTTGTTTTTTTTTTTTTTTCCTAATGCTTCAGCCTCTGAGCACTGACAGGGAATACTCGGCACAGAGGACCGGCCCATTTTTTACAGAGTACAGGATGGCTTCAAATTAGGGGTTGCAATTTTCATTACGGAGTGACGGCAGGAATGTGTCAGTCACTGCAGGCTAGTCGGTGTGAGATCACACATGCAAAGAGCTTAATAGTATGATATTCACTGATGTTCACGGGGAGAGTACCATTAATAGCCTCATTTCATGACGAGGTAGTTGCATGTTAGACAGGTTAACTGACTTCCCCGAAGGCACTCAGCCGACAGGCCCGGCAGCTCAGCAGAGGGGCCGGGCTTCTCAGCCACTCCTGCCCTGGCTCATTTGCCTCACAAACTGCTGTGTCTCCATAACGTTTAAGGCCTAAGCTCTCTGTTGTGATAAAAAGGTATACTAACCAGTAAGAGGGTCCCCGTCTGTGGGCTTGTGTTGGGGGAATTAAGTCGATTAGTAATGATATCACTTTGTAAGCGGGATGATAAAGCCTGTATGCAATGGGTTTTGTGTGCAAGGTTAAGGAAGAAGAACTAATTCTCATGGGGAACAGGAGTTGGTAAATAATAAAGCTTTTGTAGATGTGTGAGAGGCGGGCCTCCGGAGGAGAGAAGGCGTGGAAAATTCTACTTTGGAGAAGGTATCCAGAAAATAAAGAGCAAAAGGCTGTGCAGGCTGGAGTGTGCTGGCGTCTCGAGGACGCCGAGTCACGCGTGGTCCCTGCCGAGTCGTGCGGGGTCCCTGCCGAGTCACGCGTGGTCCCTGCCGAGTCGTGCGGGGTCCCTGCCGAGTCACACTGAGGCAGGGGTCTGGAGCGAGACGTGCCACGCCTGGCTGGCCGCGCTCATGGGCTGTCCCCAGGATCAAGTGCGGAGAATCAGGACAGAGGCGTCCAAGCCATGTTGAGGACGGTTGGAATCAACAGGGAACAGGGTGAGGGATGATTTAACTAGGACGCCGGTCGGGGCAGGGAGGGCAGGGCATTCAACAAGTGCCACTTAGTGACCGTTTAATACACGCCTAGTGATACACTGGAAGCATTTACGGCATGAACATCCATGGGCCTCATGAAAACCTTGACAGGTGGGTGGTTTAGATGAGGAAAGAAGGTCGCCGAGGTTAGCAAACTCTTCCAACGTCACCGCGCTGGAAGGCAGCAAAACATACATTGAAATCCAGAAATCGCTGGAAAGACCTGAATGTTTACAATGGGTTTATCAGGTACAGTCCTCGGCCGTGAGCGACATCGTCTAATTTATTAATCGTAAGAATATGTGGGTGTGTTGTGGATCCTCCTTTATGAAGAGAGCGGGCCAACAGAATAGGGTTCAGACACCTGAGCCCAGCGTGTGTGTTTGTGTGCGGAGTTCATCATTTCAAGCACAAGGACACAGCGTATCAGGACGCGCCTCTTTGTGCCGCACACAAATACAGACAGCTGTGTCGCGGTTCACACGTGGGATCTGCTCGGACTGGGCCCGGCTCGCGTTTGATTCATCGGGGCGTGCTGGAGACAGCGCGCTGGCCTGCTCGGAGACGTGAGTACGGAGGGAATGGTGACAGTCGGAAGAGAGGAGGCGGCTGTTTGCCATGACGGCGCTGTGCTTAGCTGGTGACGCTGGGCCAGTTCCCATCCCTGACGTTCCTTAGGAAACCCCCATGGGATGAGGAGCTTGCCCAGTGGTTAAGGAATTGATTTACCAAGATGCGCTTGCTAAAGATTTATAGGGTTGCGATTCGGGGAAAACAGAACCGTTTTGTGATCTGAAATGCTCATTCGGCAGTTCACAGCACACTGTGACCTCACGTCGTGGGAACGGTGACACCGATATTTAAGACACGAACCCTGAGGGGCCACCGATTCCAAGCCGATGACACAAGCGTTGCGTGAGGGAGGCTTCGCATTAGGAGGTGGACCCTGGGGTCCCCGGGCTGGTTCTGAGGTTCCAGGAACATTTTCTCGGGCTGACACACGGCACTAGAGCCTTAGCCTTGTAAGAGCTCGGCGCCCTGAGCAGTACGACAGCAGAGCATTTGTCATTTACACACGGCCGAAGCAGTGTGTCCGAGCGCGCGGACGGACGCCTCTGTCGCAGGCGCTGCCCAGCGGCCGCCGCGGCCCTGGGCCCTGCCGTCTGCTCTCCCCCTGGGGAGTGAGGACGCCGGAAACCCTTTCC
This sequence comes from Rousettus aegyptiacus, assembly GCF_014176215.1. NCBI lineage: Eukaryota > Metazoa > Chordata > Mammalia > Chiroptera > Pteropodidae > Rousettus > Rousettus aegyptiacus. The sequence goes on from NW_023416311.1 coordinate 108,293,914, forward strand.
TGTAGCTGTCTGCCTTAACTGCTTGAATACTGGAAAAAAAGCACAAGGAAAAGAAAGGAAATTTCCATTCAGGGTGTTCAGGCGAAGAAGTAGGAGCGTAGTATCCAGCGACTGGCAACGTGGCCTGCGTGCCAGAGGCGACGGTCACCTCCTGGGCTTGGGGCCAGATCGCCGCCAACGCAGCTCTGAAGTAAGTAATGGAACATAAACGATGTAGACTCTGAGGTGCTTGGCAGGGATAGATAATACCAATTACCAAGTAATTCATAATCATTAATAGGAGAAGGCGTTTAAAATCATCGTTGAGTCCATTGCTTCCCGAATACATATGTGCCAACCAGTTACCTGGGTAATTAGTGCGTCTCAACCTAAACCTGTGCATTGGGCTTAAAAGCATCGCATAAGAACGTTGGCTCCACATCGGTTTTTGCACGGCTTTTCTACTTTTCGTATCCGCCGGGAGCTCACCTGCCCCCGTCCGCCATTTGCGTCAGGCTAATGAGAACCTGGCCTGTGCAAAGCTCAGCATGTGAAGAACGCCCTGCTTTCTTACGGGCTCCCCACGGTCACCGCTACCCCCAAACAAACTGCCGAGGCCCTCAAACTGAAAAGGTCCCCCACTGTCCTTCCTGGGGGCCAGCCACACCCCCGCGGTTCTTCACAGCTTCTCTCCGGTCGCCGGAACTGTCATCACAAGAACCTAGTAGCCTGAGCTGGAGTTCCGATGTTTTGTTTTTTATAACGCCTTTCCTTGATATATAGTTCGCATACGATAAAATTCTCTTTATTCTTCACTCTCTTTAAGTTTACAGACTTTTCATGTAGTCACACAATTGTGCAGCCACCACCATCTTATTTCAGAATATTTGTATTACCCCCAAAAGAAAACCTGTACCCAGAACTCCCCATCTCCTGCTGCCCGACAACCACCAATCCAGATGCTGTCTCAATGCATTTGTCTGTTCTAGGCATTTTACGTGAATGCCATTATATAAAGTGGCCTTTTGTTTGTGGTTTCTTGCGCTAATGTAATGTTTTCAAGTCCATCCATTTCGTTATGTTCATCCACTTTGGAGCACTTTATTCTTTTCTTAGCTAAATAATATTTCATGATAGAATATGCCACATTTTTTTATTCATTCACTATTCATTAGTTGATGGACATTTGGATTATTTCCACTTTTTTTGACTATTCCAAACAGGGCCACTGTCACCATTCATGTACAAGTTTTTGTGTGGACGTATTTTTTTATTCGTTTAGGTATATATCTAGGAGTGGATTTGCTAGATGGTTGGAATTAATTTTTTTCAGAGAGACAAATATTTTAGTACCATGTTACAGTCAAAATGTAACTTTGCGTATACCTTACAACATGCATACACTTCACAAAGTTTAAAGAGTTGGCGTCTTCTCTCGTGATATTGGCACGATACGGTCATAAAGCTGCCCCCGTAAAGCAATCAATCTTTACACCACCGGGGACACAGGGATGCACAGCGATTTTTGAGTCAAGACATGTGAATTCAAGTCCTGACTCTGCTACTCTGTAGACTGACGCTAACCCGGGGCGGGAAGGTCGACTTTACTGAATCGTCATCTCTGGCCCGGATTAAAATCAGGTCTGTTATTCTCAAGCTCTTGTATTTTTCCCCCCAAAGTTTTGCATGTTATTGAACACAGAAGACGGTGAGATCTGCCTGGGTAAATAAGGTAAATGGAGGCGACTTCCCACCTGGAGGCCGAAGGGGTCGGTCCCTGGGGCCCTCAACTGCGATTCTTCAGCATCCTGGGCCGTCCAATGCTTCTGTCCCTGTGGTGACTGTCCCCCGTCGGGGAACTTTTCTCAGTGTGCCTGCTCCTTCCTGCAGCCTCTCTCGGTCTAATCCAACCACTAGAGAAAAACACTGGACAGTAAACTCTGGACAGTAAAAGCTTTCGAAGGGCTCTGATCTCATTTCGCCTTCGGGATGGGGTCCGGAGGAAACTTGCAAGCCAGATGCAGGGTCCGGCGATGGTGCTTTCAGTCACTCCAGCGGACTTCCACTTAGGGAGTCGGGGACGGCCGGCGCCCTTCCTCGGAGCTGGTGCCCGAGGCCACGCCACTGTCACGTTTATTTCCAGGCTACGGAACATCGAGTAGCTTTTCTCGATTTGTTTTTCCCTGTGCTTGCTTCGGTCAGCAGGTCTTTGGCCAATGTGTGGCTTGGGTAAAACAAAAAAAAAGAAATCTAGTTTAAATTTTGGTTTCCTACTGTGAATAAAATCTTTGGCCACGTGGAACTTCCTCTAGAGAAGTTGGGATATCATCTAAAGTATCATCTAGTTCTATTTTATTTTTCTCTGTAAATTAATTATAGCACCGAGCAGCAACTCTGGAGGGAGGGGGCCTCTCAGATGCTCTTGAGTTAGGGAGGCGCCTTTAGATGGTGAGCCAGCCCCAATGGGATCTAAGAATTCAGGCTCCCAGGTGTCTTCGACACCATCTCCCCTGATCCTGCCGGCATTTTCATGCACACGAGCCCACGTTAGTGAGTGTGTGTCTGTGTGTGTGTGTGCATTTGTTTGTAGGCCAGGCACAGAGTTTAATTTTCTTCCAATACGCTTGGTAGTATACCTTGAGTAGGTCTCATGTTCTTAAAATTTCTCTTAAAAATAGTATCCTGTCTTCCTGATGTACTTACTGTGTATAGAATTGTTTCCATCCCCTTAAATAGAAGCTTCCAGATCCTGGTTCGTAACACGTGATAATCAGATGAGGAGGGGTATACTCGAGCGTGAGTTTTTGTTGACGTGACCAAGGGATGAAACTATAAGGCAACGTGCGTGAATACTTTTAAACCCCTTAAAACTGTGTGTGTGTGTGTGTGTGTGAATGAACCAAAGCAGAAAAGTGTGTTTCATTAAGCGGCCATAGCCACCAGCTGCCTCACGTTTGCATTTTAAAAACGGCAATCATTAAAGCAATATTGAATTCTACAAGGTGAAGACAAATTTCTTTTGGACTTCTCAGGTAGGTAGCTTTCTCCCGCAACCTGCCAATGTAGGTGATGCTGGTGATTGGTTACTGAACTCAGTAGACCGGCCCGTGGTCCACGACAAGGAGGTGGCTTCCGGCGTGAGCGTTGTACCCCAGACACCCCGGACTTACCGGAACAACGCGTTCATGCGTTACAGCGCGTGCCGTCACCGCCGGCCTCACCTCCGCGGCCGAGGAGCTGCTGCTTGCGCTACTGTGGCTGTAACCAGAGAGAACTGCGGGAACTTTCCAGAACAGCGAGATTAGGCATATGATATCAGAGAAGGTGCATCGCTGTCATCTGTGCACACTCGACCAGAAACACAATCTATTGCTTAGCAACAAAACACACAGGTGTGCTAACTTTCCTACAATAATTTCGCAGGCGTGTGCTGTTTACCAAGCTACAGTGGCATCTCGGAGGACGAAAATGCAGTGTGGCCGTGCCGGGGTGGAAAGCGTGTGTCCATGCCTGTGTGCCCGAGCCTCTCCTCTCGGTATAAGCTGAGAGCTTTGCATAATGCAGGTTATCCGTCAAGGCTGATAAAACCAATTTTATTTCCTTAGGCAAGAGTGAAGATATTCCCCCCCACTCCCGGGAAAATGAATTTAGTTAAGTCAAGGAGTCGGAGGTTCCAGTTTTGGAACTGTCCATCCCGGAGTCAGCTGACACCTATATGTCTTAACTATTTGTTACCCCACTTTAAATGACAATACGAGGAACCCCCGTGTTCTGGTTGGACAATACTTATGAGAAGTCGGCCTCCGCCTGATCCTGGACTGTCCCTCCGAACCATGGCTCTTTAAACCTGCCCTGCTTCCTGGTCGGCTCTGTAGCAACCGTTTCTCCATAATATCTCTGACTCCCTTATACCCGGTAAGTCCAACCTGAACCGAATCTAAATATAGACCTCAGGGCTGCAGTCTCATTTGCTAACGCATTAAACCAAGCCCCACGCCTCTCATTTATTTTAAGCATCAATATTTTTACTCACTTTAAATCAAAAGGTAAATAAATGCCTGTTGAAAATTTACAACGTAGAGGAATATAAGGTCCCCCCACTTCCAGGTGTTAACCAATTTTCTTTCAGCTACAAACACATAAACATGGAACTCATTTGGTTTATTTAGTCAAAAATGTGACCTTTTTCCTTCTCTCTTCTTTATCTCTCTATAGATACTGTCCACACTTTATTTATTTATTTTGCATTCAACACCATTATTGGACATTTATATCAGCGTGTAGAATTTTACTTAAACTAGTTTGGTTTTACGAGCTACACAATGTTTACTAGCACAGATGTGCCATACTTTATTTGATCTTATTACTTCTCACTTTGGTCCTTCGATTTGGAACAGGCAACTGTGTTTGTTATCCTCACCCTCGGTAAATTCCATCCGAAGACTTTATTCCGTTTCTCTGCCGAAAGTGTGATCTTTCAATTTCCCGTTCATGCACGTGACTCCCACACTTCCAAAACTCACCTTCTGCAGCCTCCTCCTATATTAGCCTGATGCTGCTTTGCACGATTTGTTAGTGGGTGGTTGATCCATTCATTCCACAAATATGAGGTGCTTCTGATATGTAAGAAACCGTGGTGGGCCACGAGGGGCCCCAGGGACGAGTGGGGCTCAGCTCCTCCCATGTGGCCCTGTAAGGGCACCAGGTCACAAGGCAAAACAAGCCAGACTCTATGGCGGACTGAGCTGAGGGCCACAGGGACAAACTGCCTCCGAAGGAGGCTCGGCCGAGGGTCCTTGCTTCTTCTCACTTAGGGGTTTTCACGTGAACGGAGGAGCTGGGCTTTGACCTGGACCTCAGAACGGGGTGGGTTCTAACGCAGATGCCACAGGCGGGGGTAATGGCCTCCGGGCAGAAGGGCGACCTGGGGAAGCAGGGCCAGGGAGGGCGAGGGCGGGGTCTCTTCCACGCGGCAGGGGAGGGGGGTGATCGTGGGAAGTCCTTGGCGTGGGGCGCCGCCTCTGTCATTCACCAAGCATTCGTGCGTTTTCACGTTAGCGCCGCGGCGACGTTTTGCTCATTTCTTTGCTTTTTTCCCCCCTTTTCACATAGTTTTAACAAATTCAAAATGGTGTTCAGTTGTGCTTGTTTTTTATTTTCGGTGAATACAGACCTACTATATTTTATATTATTTTTGACTTTTTCTTTCAATATTATGTTTCGAATGTTCACGTTGTATGTTTTTAATATTTAACATTTGCTTATGTAGCTGGACTCCATTCACATTCGCTGTGATATGTCATGAGAATTTCCATTCCCTCGGCGGACACCCGTGTTATTTCTTGTCCCCCCCGCCCCTGCGCCATTGTGAACGAGGCTGCGGTAAACCTTCCTTTACACGGGTCCCACTCGGGCAGGCGTGGAATTCCCCTGAGGCCGCGGCAGCCCCCCACCCCCCCCCCCCCCGCCCCCGGTCACAGCTGCTTTTGTCATCTCCTCGGATGGAGACACTAATTTGGTTGCTACAAAACCTTTTTTTTTCCCAACACGATTTAAAAAACATTTGAAAAATAGTCCCTACTTGTCTATATTTATCGAAACTTGCTAGGGAGTCCTCTGCAGCCTTTCACGGGCGCTCGCGCGCGTGAAGCCACGGCCTTTACCTGCAGTTACAGCCGAAGGAAGCCGAGGCGTCAGGTCGGCGGCGTGGGCGCCAACGAACACCAGGACCCGGACAGGTGGGGTCTGGGGCCCGCGTTGCTGTCGGCTCTGCGCTGCCGCCCCTTTGAAGCCGGCGCTGGGAGGACCGCCGGGATGGACACCGTTGGTGGCTCTTACCCTTTCCGCGGCACGGATGGGCCGGCGACGCCCTGCGCTGTGTTTAACCCCCTCGCTGCTGGGGGCACTGGCCACGCCGACGCGGTCCGAGCGTCCCTTTCTCTGGGCTCGTGTTCGGGAGTCGTTCCTGCTGCGCTATGATGATCATGTCCACCGTGGCAGAGCTTTCGCTATTTTGAAATCTAGAAATAAAACCCCTGGGGATTCCCTTCCAGCCGCGGAGACCTCCGTGGTACCCGGAATGACCTTTCCACGTTTCTGGCTGATGAACCGAAGAACAAAACACCGCAGGCTCGCAGCACACCTGCGTTTCTCAGGCTCGCGTTACGCGCTGAGCACCCGATGCTTCTGTGGCAGCTGATTCCAGTCTTTATCGACTTGTTCTTCTGAAATCTCGCCTAACTGACTGGTCCCTTGTGAGCACGCTCGTGGTTCTCCATAGAAACACTCGTAAAACTTGCCGTAATCACCAGTCTGTGGCTCTGGCAGGAAGTGTCTGCGTCTCCGCGCGATTTTTCCATCCCTTGGACAAACACTCTCTTAGTCTCTGTCCCCTCTGGGACCTAGTCAGTCTGTCGATAATATTTACACGTGCGATGCTCCCTTCTAGGCCCTGGGGCTGTCGGGTGAACAAAACCAAGGCTCTGCCCTCCGGTCGCTTACGTCCTAGTGGGCTAAACAGGCCGTAAACAAATCTATTGACTGAGCAATTTCGAGCCATATGAAGAAGAGAAGGATCACAGAATCAGGGAGCAGGAGACAGGTGCTTTAGCAGGTCTTGCTGGGGGAGCCTTTCTGAGGAGGTGACATCTGAGGGAAACTCCAGCGATGGGAAGGAGGCGTCTCGGGAAGATCGAGAGAAAGGACCTCGGGACCTATTGGCCAGCAAGCGCTGTCTGATGGGTGCTGGGCTCTGTGAGTGAAGAACCAGAGAGCAGGCCCTTGTGCATGCGCGTGCATGCGTGCACACACTCGTGGGGCCTGAGCATGATGCGTGGGGGGCTGGGGGAGGTGCAGAAGTGGGCGGGGCCCCACACAAGGCGTTCTCATTGGTTGGGGCCAAGAGTTTGTGTTTTGGGAAGTTGCAAAGGGGAGTCGGTCCAGACTTTTAAAGGGGGAAAAGTACCTAATCTGATTAGTTCTTTTTTCCTTTTTGTATAGTTTTATTGCAGCAACATACATTTCTTTAAACATATACAAATATTATACGTGTTTCTTTTTTCCATCTTTATTGAGGTATTATCGACAGATAAAAATTGCATATATTTACCATGTACACTGTGACATTTTGTTACATGTGTATGTGAAATGCTCACCACAGGCTGGCTAATTAACACGTCTATCACTTCCCGTTGTCACCTTTTTGCGTGTATGGCGGGAACACCTAAGGTCTACTGTCTTAGCAGATCTTAAGCATACAATACTTACTCGTCCTGCGTAACTGAAACATTGTACTGCTCCACCCACATCTCCGCAGCCCCCGGCTCCAGCCCCTGGCGACCGCCATTCTGCTCTCTGCCTCTATGAGTTCGACTTTGTTAGACTCTTTACAGAGGCTGCTCTGGTTGCAATGTACAGAACGGACGTCTGGGGGGAGTGGCGGGCAAGAGTGAAAAGCCCCAAGACCAAACTAGAGAGGCTTCTGCAGAGGCCAAGGGGGGAGATGGAGCAGCTTCAGCTGACATGGCAGCAGTGAAGGCGTGGGGAGGGGACAGGTGTGTGGCCCATAGACAGGGTTTACTGACAGTTTAGCGTCCCCCTGTGGGGACATTAGAGAAATCAAAGCAACCCAAGCTGTATTAGGGAGGATTCAGACAGGAAGAAGATTTGAGGAAGGGGCTAATCAGTGGTTTGGTAGGTTTTGAAGGTAATTTTTGTCACTCAAGTAGAAATGGGAAAAAAAAGTGATAGAAGGTACAGTTTTGGGCACAGATTGGGGCCGAGGTATACATTTATATTCACCAGCTGACAGCTGCCATTCAACATCACGGGCTGCCAGGAAGAGTGTGTGGACGGCGGGCAGAGGATGACACAGGTATGGAGGCCACGGCACAGGTGTGCAGAGGCCGGCCCGCTTTCATCGTTGGCTGGATTGAATCTTGCTCCATGAGGCCTCTGGCCCCAGGATGGGTGAATGATGCTGCAGCTGGTTATTACCGAAATTTCTATCCCCAAGGAAGCATGTTCAGCCCCAACACGATGTCGGTGGTAGAAACAGAGCATCTGCTTGTTTCTCCAGCCAGGTGATCCTCGCGTCCAGCAGGGCTGCCCATCCCTGGTCAGCAGATGATTGCTGCAGTAATGAAGTGTAAAGTGGGGCAGCATCCTCGGTCCAGCAACACGGCCCCTGGGCCGGGGGCCAGAGCTTACCTGTTACAACGGTCAGTTCTTCCCTTTATCTGTGGGACCGCCTTGCATCTTGCCTCCATATCTATAAAACAGGAAGGAATGGAAATACTTACTTTACATGTTTATTTCAGGAAAATAGGAGAGGTATTAATACTGTACCTAATCGCGTAATCTTCTTTGCAGTTTCTTATCTTTTACTATTTTCTGATAAGTAGAATCTTTTATTTTGATATGATCTGTCTCAGTATTTTTTTCTTGTGATGAGAACTTTTATGATTCAATCTCTTAGCAACTTTCGAATAAGCAAAATAGTATTACTAGCTAGAGTTAATTTTTGTTTTAGCGAGGATTTCTCATTCTTGTTTTTAATCAACTGACCTAAAATAGTAATTAGTGCTCTTGAGACCAACTTTTCTTTTCCCCTAGACCAAAGGTTGCGACAGATTTAGATGAACTCAAATATATCAACTGTGCCATTCTGTTCCATTGGGCCTAGTAGATATCATCAGCTCTCATACACAAGGGTGATTCCCAACAAAAAATCTGAAAACACTAAATCAGGGGTCTTTTCATTAAACAGTCTGCTTTTTCCCCATGTATTAGGAATCTATTACCTGTAAATTTACCTGATGATATTTCAAGGCATTTGCATTTTCATCTTAGAATAATGTATTTGATGAATGTCTTTCTGCTATGAATTATAACAGCCTCCTTGTTTAGTCCTTTGACTTTCTAAGTGGTTCTGGTGAATCACTGTGTGCCAGGTACTTTATCCGAACCCCTCAGGGTTAACAAACTAGCGATGGCTTCTGTGCTTTTATGTTTCCAGGCCCAGGAGACTTCCTCCTTTTGCCTGATCACCCCTTTGACCATTAATTGAAAGATTATGACATTTAGAAAGGACATTTCTCAAAACCATGGGAATCCTTGCATTTGGACCAGATGTTAAGAGAATTTTAGTAGCGGCATAGAACATCTGTTACGATGCATAACGGAGTCATAGAAGAAAAGGGAACAGAAATAGCATTTTAATGGAAGCGTAAATATTGTTGAGAAGGTAGAGTGGTGTGTGCGCACTTGCAGTATTTTTCCGCATTATCTCATTTCTCAGGTGGTGATTGTTTGTCTGCACTATGCCTTGTATTGTCTGGTGGCTGAGTTCTTCACAGGCTTGCTTGAGAGTTGGGTAGACACTCAGGTAGTTGTAGCCAGGGTGATACAGCTAGAGTAGAAATGAACATGAGTTACAAGGTCGGGGGTCCAGGTATAGATAGGGGGAAAATGGGAAAAAATCAGAGAGGGCTAGTCAGAGATGAAGCCTAAGGGTTTGGAGTGGAGCCTGGGAAGCCTGTGTTAGCTACGAAAATGGCTGACGTTGCAGAGGTGAGAAACAGAGGAGCTTGGTCGGGGTAGGGAGGGCGGCTCGCTTCTAGATATCGGTGAAGGAAGGGTTGTCAGAATATTGTGACGAAGCGGCGGACAAGCTTTGGGAAGATGCAGGAAGCTAAAATGGTGGGTGAGTCCTCAGATTATGAGTTGGGCGTCTGAGTAAGTGGTGTGGCTACCCGTGAGAACAAGTTGGTAAAAGGAGACGGTCTGCAAAGGCAGATATTGAGGTCACCTTCACGTGAGGCACCTCTGGCTTGTTCATGTGAAGATGTCTCTTTTGGTTTATGGGTCTGGATTATATACATAGGTCTTGAAGAGAATTGCAGATTTGGACACCACCAGTGTTTGGAAACTACATAATGTCACATGCGTTTGAAGAGGCGGGTCATTGAGAGTGTGTAGATTGAGGAGTAACGAACCTTCAGGAGAGATGGGGGTACACCTTCACGGAAGGGTTCTGGGTACAGCAGGAACACGGAGATTCAGATGTTAAGGAAACCAGGGAAGAGAGGGTTTCTGGAGCCCTTCGAGAGCGAAGGTCGGTGGTCAGAAAATGCCATGGTGTCCAGGTGCGTAAGCTCCCGGTTGGACAATCAGGAGGTGACCGGCGATGTTGACCAGAATAGTGCCAACAGAAGGATGTGTCTTCTTCTGGGTACGATTGTGTGCGTCTTCTGTTTCACGGGAAAGCGCACTCCCTAAGACACATGGGCACTATGAATAATAATTTTTACACCCTGAGGGTCATTTATAACTTTGTTATCTTTTGTGTTCATTTGAGTTTCCTGCCTTGAGGAAATGTCTCCGAATAAATCCTTTAGAAATTCTCCACTGCCGCCTTGAATGGCCCGTTATTTAAGTTGTCTTTCTTTCTTGGAATGGACTCTTGTTGGTTTAGTTAACGCAGAAGTAGATTGAATAAATTTTCACTTGGTTTTAAAACCTGCTGACAAATAAAATTGATACTGCTTTCGTGTAAATAATAATTTTATCTAATGGACTTCATTTATTTTTACGGTGCCTCCAGGCGATCTGGAGCTAAACAAGGGGAAAAAGGCAAAAGTGTAACAACAATTCCCTTTGAGGAGAGACGCAAAATAAGGCCACTGGAGCCGAACCATTATCGAAATATATAAAACAGCTTAATGTTTGCTTTTCCCCATTTTATACCGTGAGGTCATTTTATAGAGCCATAAAGTTCCATCTCATCCCTTTCGGATAGGATGAAACTCTGTGAGTGACAAAGCCGGCTTCTTATCCAGTCACCTGGAGGTGGCAGCCCACGGCATGTCAGTGGTTAAGGGTGGTCAGTCTTCTCACTGGCATTTTCCAAAACATGTTTCACTTGTTCGTTGATGTTAAACCTCTTTGGCCTGAAACTTGGCAGTCAAGGCACATGGGTTAAACGAATGTAAAAAGAATCCAATTTTTATGACCAAAAAAAAAAAAAAGTATGGAAAACCAAAGATGCATTGTATCTGGAGAATGCCCTGGTTTCTGTTATAGACCCAACACCATAACGAGAAAACTTCAATTTCGCTTGATTTCCCAAAGAATCAGAGTTTCAGTTATCGTTTTTGAAAAAGGTTAGAAGAATCTATTCTTCGAATGCCGTGCATTAGGCTCAGTTTATTGTTTTATCGATTCTTCATTTAATCTCATTTCCTGCTTGGTACCTGAAATATCTGATACCACGGCAAGGAAGGAACGTGACTTCGTTTAGCACCTCGGTTCTAGCCCTGAACAGATCCCAGGCTTCGACGGTCCTGGACTGTTTCTTCCTGTTTCCCTGAGCACTCTTTGCTTGAACCCTGTCATAAGCCACGGCTTCTGTCCTCTTCCTCCATTCAGAGAGAGTTTCTCCTTCCCCCGAGGTTCCTGAGACTTTGCCCCTGCTGCTGTCTGATATTTATCAAAGATAGATTTTTACTTCCTTGACTACTTTTAACTGCGACCTTGAAGTGCCCGCACTGTATCCTCTTTACCCCGCCGTGTTGGAGCGCTGCCCCTGGCCCACAGGTGACATCCTTCAGTGCGGCTCGTCGGTTAATGCCGCCCCCTAAGGCACCGCGCGATTCGGTGCCAAGGGCTCATCCCTTATGACTCAGTCCGGAGACAAAGCCGCTCTCGTGGCCGTCGGTGTGTCGACTCGCCAGAGCGAGAGAGGGGACCGAGGGAGCCCGGAGCCGGCGGGGGAGGGGGCCTCATCCGATCGGCGTGGTGGCCTTTGCACACCCGATCTTACAGCGACTTGTGAGATGCCTTTAACCTCAACCTTCTTATCTCAGCTACGAAGGGAAGAGAGGGACGAGATGCGGGCCTCCCCTCTCGCCTTACACGTTCAGCGAGTCGTCGACACTTCCTGTCTCATTTTTGCCAAGGGAATGAGTAAACCCCCCGCAACGGCGCGCTTGCTCAGTGCAAGGGAAGGGTGAATTCCAAGTGCTCCACAGACCACTGGCTCTGTGACTGCTGATTCATTCGGATGGCCCCTTCGGCCTTTTGGGACACACAAGCTCGGGCCTGTGATGAGGTGTTCGGCCCACACACCATTCTATCGAAAAGGAGGACACGGAACGCAGGAACGCGGAAGGTCGCGTGTCGATGTGCGCGACCTCTGACGGGGGCGCGGACACTGGCTGGTACGTCGGGGCTGTTGCAGGGGCGTCCCCGTGAGTGCAGAAGGAGGAGGCCAGCTCCGTGGGAAGACGCGGGCAGGTGGGGGCCCGCGGCAGCAGCAACGTGCGCCTGAGTGCGCGAGGCTTACCTCGAGGGTCCTGGCCGGGCCGGCGGGGAGGGGCTGGGGGACACCTTTGCAGTAGGGGTGGTTGGTGGAGGCGGGATTGGGAGGCTCCGAGCTTGTTGGTGAAAGGGCGCGGTGGAGTTTTTGGAGCGCAGCGGCGGATCCTGGGAGTTTTGAGTCAGGCCGGGCTGTCTCCCTGGTAGCGGCCGACGATCGTGCAGCCGACGCTGTGCCTGGCCGTGCTGGGCGTGCAGGGATGTGCGCGGGTGGTATGCTCGGAGCCGGGGTGAGTCTTCAGTGGTTCGCTGCTTTCACTTTGGCGTGGGGCTTAAGCCCGGGTGACCAGTTCGTCGGACCCCATGGGTTAGGGCCAAGACACGGGAAGAGCGACGGCAGATGCCAGCGTCTCAGAAGTGCCATGCACCCCCTTCTGTACGTCCTGGCCGTTGGCACAGCAGGCTGCAACTTCGCGTGACTGGAGGGCACGTGTGTGGTACTCGCCCCCTTTGGGCTTCACCCCTTTGATACTAAAAACGCTGCTGCCCGCGGGTGTGGGCCATGGCTTCCTGAGTCCTCTCCGACTCCTTTGTCCTGCCCCCAGAGGAAGTCCTTTTTTATGGCCTCTTTGAAATGTGCCAATGCATCTGACCGTTTCCACGTTCATGGTTAAGTCTAAGGCTCAGTAGAAACCCAGAGGCTTCCTCTGGAAAGACATCCGTTAAGCTTATTTTGGACTAGTTTTATTAATAACTAGTTAGACTTTGTTCCCTAAGCAAAACTTTTTGTGTAAGTGTTCATTGTTTTGATTTCTTTTTTTATCTGACAGCATTTTTTTAAACCAAGAGGAACAGTTATTTTCTGTTCCCTAAAGCCTATTCATTTGTGGTGTGGGCGTGAATGGGAAATGTTATTTATTGCACACACACTTATATACAGAGTTTTGCTTATTTAGATCGAGCTTATACAGAGATCCTCCCACATCAGGAAAATGAAAGGAAGTCTTCAGGGGTTTTGAAGTAGATACAACAAAAAGGCTTCTGTTTTGCAACCCAAATTGGTCTGCTGTAATAAATCTTCCTATTGGTAAAATCGTTTATTTAGTATTCACTCGCCTAATACATTTTTAATTTACCAGAGGTGGTAGGATGAAATTAGAACAACTTTCACTGAAATTGATCCTTTGAAATTTTTTTCATAATGTTTTTCCCAATGTAGCAAATTGTTATGATCAACATGACTTTCATCTTTATTGAAATTTTGCTGACAATGACTCAATACAAATTCAGTTGGGTGACTTATGTAAGTGCATTTTAAAATCATCTTTCAAGTGATGATTTCTTACCCAACTTCTAGAGAGGGAGAGGTATTTTAACACACAGAACCTGGAGGTTCTCCACCAGGGGTGACCGGCTGTGTCTGGGGACAATTTTGTTTGTCGCGATGAGGAGCGGAGGCTGCTGGCATCCGGTGGGCAGAGGCCAGAACAAAGAATGATCTGGCTCTAAATGTCGAAAGTGCTGAGACTGAGCACTGAAAACTGATAAAAATATGACACCCTTCTCCCCCATCACTAAGAGGCCAGAGCTTCACGGCCCGATGGGAGAGGGAATTACAGAGTCCGGGACGGAGGGACCTGCTATTTAGAGCAAAGCCGATTTAGAGTAAAGAGCGTTACGGGAGTCGGCATGGCAGGACATTCCCGAAAGCCCGCGTCTAAACGAAGGCTGGGAGAACCCTTCCCTGGCACCTGGCCACGAGGACTATTTGTAGGACCTTTATTTTAGGAAAAAAGGTATACCATGTTATAATCCGAAAATTACAAACTTCTAAAAAAATCACCTGTTCTCATGAAACGCGCTTCCCTTCGTCTTCCGTGGCAAACGTGCGATTTCGTCTCGTCGCCGCTGGGGACCGTGTCCCGTTTCAGCTGCCCCAACACGTGACACGGCCTCTCCTCCTCCTCCTCTCGTCGGCGTTTCCCAAATCCCGGGGAAGGAACGTTCCGGGCACCTGTGTAACTCTTCCCTACCTTTCTTGCTGGAGGCAGAGGTGCTAGACCCGAGGGGAGCGTTCACGCCTTTGCACCTTCGGCCGGTTCCGGCCACAGCTGGCCTGTGACAGTGACCCGTTTCTTCGGCGGCAGAAGGGGAGCCGGTGTTGGTGGGGGCCCGACACGTTGTGAACTGCGTGAGAAGAATTCGCTCTTACACGGTCGTTGACGTGAGCTCCGTCGTGGAGGTCAGGACGGGGCGGCGCCTCCGTCCACCTCCTGATGGAACGAACGCTGCTCGGTCGGCGACGGTGTGTCAGAGACACAGCTCTGGGTGCCCGTCGGGTGCCAGGCATGGGTGTAAGTGGGTGGCCTCGTGCCTGCCACGGAGCTAGCCCTTTCTGAGGGTTTACTGGTGCTTTCGTTATCCTTCCCATATTATGTTTATCATCGCCGATTTGTTTTGATGTGGGGCAGTGAAATCTACCTGCCGCCCTCTGTGCTTGCCTGGAGACTGGAGCATCCCACGGTTTTGCAGACTGCGATGCCTTTGAGGCCAAGGTCTCCTTCCTTTCTTTTGCACATGGTTTCTTTACTTGGACCCTAATAACTTCCCACCGCCACTTTGTCCTGGATCTCCTTCTACCTCACACCTCCTCTCCGGCTTAAGTCGACGACCTCTTCTTCACTCGCCACTTCCCAGAAGAGAAGCCGCGTTTAATAAACTTTCCCACACCCTGGACTTTTCCTGACTTGGATCTGTCCGTGCCTCTCCGTTTCCCCGACTTCCAGGAGCCACCCGCGTTCTGTCGCCCCCTTGCTCCGCCCGTTCCCCCCTGGGTGCCCCGCTGCTGCCGGGATTCTGCCTCTCGTTCTGCTGAACTAACTGTCTGTCGCCCCGGGTTCATCACTGGCCTCCTGCCGACAGAAGCCGTCGACCTCCCCGCTGCCGCGCTGGGCTGCACTTGGCCAGGCCTCTTTTTAAAATGTGGCTTTATATTTCAGCCTGACTTGATCTCCATTTCTCCTTGATGCTTTATCTCTGTTTTCTTTCTCTTATCTTTGCATGCTGACTTTTTAAGTTACGACTTCTAGACAAACAACGAACCTCCTCTTTAACATCCCCCCTTTTTTTCCTTTTTCCCTTGTCCGGCTGAATATTTATCATACCCGTGATCTTAACCCTTCCGAACACTATCTGCAGTCTCTGATTTTGTTTTTTTCCTGAGCACCCGGCCCGGATTTTTCAATAGTCTGCTGCATTTCCTTAAACATTCTCTCGACATCTCAGACACAACATGCACGAAACGAAATAACCCTATTCTCCTCTAAACAAAATCCTTCTGTTGATTTTCATACTGAAACGAACGGCGTTATCGTCCTCGCGGTGGCTTTTGTTCGCTCTCTTGGGTCCACCCATATCTCTCTGCTTGCTGGTCCCCCAAATTTTGCATATTAGAACAACACTCACTTCATTACATTTCCCACTTTGGGGGCTGTGAATTGGGGCGGGGCTCCGCTGGGCGATTCCTTTGCTCTTCGGACCCGAAGGCACTCCGTGGCTTTCAGCTTTACTCACGTGGCAGGTGCCTTGCTGGGCGGCAGGGAAGCTGGGCTCAGAGGGGAGTGTTGCCAGGAGCTCCGCTACGCGGCCTCCCACCTGGAGGCCTCCCCTGGCATCTCGGCGCCCAGAGGACACGTTATGAGATGAGAAGCGGAACCTGGCTGTCTCCCAGGGTGCGGCCTGGAGGCCAGCATACCACCACCTCCGGTCGTATTTGATCGAGCCACACAGTCACAGAGCCGGCGCGGGTTCAAGAGAGGGGTCGTGGGCCCCCCTTTCCAAGGCAGGAAGTTCGGAGAATCTGTGGCCTTAGTTAATTTGCCGTGCTTCCCGTAACCCACCCCGCGGAGGGCTTGCTGCGTTTGCCCGCAGTTTTATTCACGCTGAGACGACTCAGAGTCACAGCTTTACTGACTCCTCTTCTGGACAGGTGCGCTGGCCCCGGCTTTACCGACTCCTCTTCTGGACAGGTGCGCTGGCCCCGGGCTAGCTTCCCCCCATGCTCTTCTCTACCTGGCTTCCTAGGCGCACGGTTGTGAGAATGGCTTGGTTACTATTTCTTCTGATGTACTATTAACACAGCGCGGTAGCTTGTCGCCTAAGAATGGAGACCTTGGGCCTGAGTCTAGTCTTCTGGCTGACCCCCTGAGCTGCTTCCCACTCGCCTGGACGTCTCCCCGTGTCCGGGCCGGGAGCAGTGAGCCCCAAACGCGTGGCCTGCGCCTCCTCTCGCCTCGCCAGGGCATCTTCTCATCCTCTTCCCTCGGCACGCAGGGTCCTCCCGGAGGCCCCCAGCGTCGAAATCCTCCTTGTCCTCCGGTATCAAACCCAGACGTCCGCCCTCGGTCCCTCTGCACGGCGGCAGTGCCGTCTCGGCTCCCACGGCCGCTGCTTCCCCCGACGGCTTCCTGACGGCTTGGATGAGCGTGAGGGCTGCAGGTCTGTCTTGTTTTAAAGCGCCGTAACGTTTTAAATCGTTCTTCATCTACCCAGTCCCACAGCCCCCGGCCCGTCATCCCATTCACACCGTCGGTGCTCGATATCGATTTTTCCTGATTCGCATCTGATTTCCAGCCAGGGACGTTGCAGGCAGGTCGTCTGTAAGCTTCCTAGGATAGATTCGCCCGACGCGGGCCATTTTTAAGGGTCGGGTAGCACGCCGCTCATCAGCTAATCGGCGAAAGGCAGTGGCCGTTGCCTCGTTTATTATTAAGAGGAAGGGCGGCTTCGGGTCACCACACGCAGGTCTGTGTTTGCCCGAGGGAACGAAGAGGACGTTCCACGGGGAAACCGGTCACAGCTCTCAGCCTGCGTGCAGAGGGACCGTGACGTCTGGCCAGAGCTTACCCGTGAACATGTCTCCCTTCACGATAGGCGTGTTATCTCCTAAAATTATCGAGAGGAAAAGGGGTCCTTATTGAGACCCACGTATATCCACACATATCTGACATGTCGCCTAGAAAAAGGTCTGCTGAGTCCTCTAAGCCTGTTTTATTTTGTCTTTTTTCAAGGCAGCGCTGGGGTTTCCCCTAACGGCCACCGCCGGAAAACCCGAACTCGGGGTCGCTCAGTCGTTCTCCTGTGTGTGTGTTCTAGGCGCTTTCTCCACATGACGGGAAGACGAGCTTCCGCTTAGCAGACGCGCGCCCGGCGTCGGAGGCCTCCTGCCCACCATGAAGGGGACCTGTGTCATCGCCTGGCTCTTCTCAAGCCTGGGGTGCTGGGGGCTCGCCCAGCCGGACGCGGACGCAGTGCAGTGCCAGCGAGCAGAGCACCCGGTCGTTTCCTATAAAGGTGAGGGATGCGCGTGCTCCGATGGCCGAGGCACCGCCTTCCACACTCGGCGACAGTCCTAAGCGCGGAGGGCCACGCTCGTGACTCTATGATTCTGTGGCTCTTGCTTTAGACGTTGTTTAAACCAGGAGCGAAAATACAAAATCCTCCATTGCGAGAATTTTGTTTCTAGAAATTTGGTCACTGTCTCAGGCAGAATCCAAAACGGGAGTTATCGTGGGTAGGAACGTCCCGCCACTGAGACTCAGGTGCCGCACACCTCCTAGGTGTTTGACCCAGGGGATAAACGTGGGCATAAAAACGCGCCCCAGAGAGATAACACCCAAATCAAGGAAAACAAAAAGTTCTCCGCTTCAGCATCTCCCGACGAAGCCTTAGTCTTGCCCTTAAACGCCGGCTTTGTCTCGGTATCTCTGTGGATCTGCGGCACTGATTAAGAAGTATGTGTATCCACTCGTTTGTTCTTTCATTCATCAAAATTTATTTAGGGTTCTTTTCACTCTGGGCACTCAGCATTCACGATGAAAAATAACTTCGTCTTTGTCTCTGTCCTCGAGGAAGTCGCAGTGATATTGTCAAGCGAAATATAATTGACCATACATTGTTTTTTCATAATATATTTAATAATAGTTTTATGTTTTGCTATTTTTTTTTAAACTTCATATCGGGAAAAGTTTCTAATATATATAGAAATAGAAAGACTAGTCTAAGGCAGTGGTCCCCAACCTTTGTGGCACCAGGGACTGGTGCTCCTATGAGAACCTAAGGCCTGATCTGAGGCGGAGCTGAGGCGGTGATGCTGGTGCTGGGGGCGGCTGCAGATACAGATGGAGCTTCGCTCGCTGGCCCACCGCTCACCTCCCGCTGTGCGGCCCAGCTTCTAACAGGCCACGGACCAGTACTGGTCTATAGCCCCGGGGGTTGGGGACCCCTTTTCTAAGGAATACCCAGCCCTTACTTTCATTAATGTATGACACCATTTTTATTTTCTATTTCCACCCATGCTCTACACCACACCCACCGAATTATTTTGAAGCCAATTCAGGGAATCATGAGATTTTTTCTGAAATATTTCGATTCACAACTATAAGAGAAAGGGAATTCACAATACCACGATCACAACAAACAGACGAAAATCTCCCCCCAAAATAATTCCATAAAATCATCGGACACCCATGCCCCAACTCATGAATGTTGATGCATTTTCTAACAGATCGAATCAAGACCTAGATAGAGTTCATGCATTGCAATCGGTCGATACATCTTTTGAGTGGCTTTGAATCTTTTATTTATTTTTGTGGTTGTCGTGGCTCCCCCTTGTAAATTAATTATTTGGAAACAAAACAAAACGAAACCAAATCCGGAGCCCTTTCTGCTGTCGAATCCCCCACACTCTGGCTCTGGCCGGCGATCCCGTCGGGGTCATCCACATGCTCCCTGGTCTCAGACATTTCCGTGACGTCGTGGCAACAGCAAGAGGCTTCTCAGATTCAAGTTCAGACCTTTTTGTCTCTACCGCTTCCTTCATGGTGCCGAGTACTTCCGATAGAGGCGGATAATAGCCAGGTGTAAAATTAGCGATGGTCGACGATCGCTCCCTAAATTTACTGAATCATTTATGGGTGCGAAACTGGATTTCCTCATTTTATGATTCTTTCCTCGTTTAATGGCAAGAATACTTGTATATAAAGTAACATTCCCTCATCATTTATTTGAATTTTCTAAGGGTACAGCTCATGTAAGTATGGCAAAATAATGTAGTTTTTTCCTTTCCCTTTATCCTTTTTTTTTTTTTTTTTAAAAGAGACTAGTTAGTTCGTTCTCTAACATTATCCAAAGGGGATAAATAAGATGTTACATTTGCTCTTTGTTTTTGTATTATCTTGATTATTAAAATCATTAATACATAGATTTCGATTTTTGATATATGTCAAGCGATTACAACTTTTATTCTTAGAGATGGTAAAACTGTCACGTTTTAAGCCCACGGCAGCCTCTTGAGGTCGGCTCCCGAGTTCTTGCGAGACGACCCACATTAGCTCACTTTCTCCCCGGGACAGCGAGATGTTCCTGCCTTCCCTTGTCCGTTTCCTTCCGTAGACCTGAGAGGCGGCCGTTTGTGCTGATTCGAGCGTGCAGGTGCTCAGTTGGTTGTTTTCGGTGTGCAGAGCCGAGGAGAACATTTTTTTAAGATGCACCGCGAGTTCCTCGGGGGACTTGCATCTCATCTCCAGGCCTCCCCAGTTTTCTGAACCTCTTCCATCTCTCACCTGCGTCTTTCTCTCCTGCGCACAGAGTCCCAGGTCTCTGCAGGCCCGCATGACTACTCTTTGCCTCTTCCTGAAATGAACAGTTGATTGTTTCAGAACAGCAGCGCCAGGCAACTCTAGTCGTTTTCAACTGCCGAAAACCCGTAAGAGGATTCTATTTTCTTTCAGTCATTGGGGTCTAAGTTTTGAGGGGACATCAAAGCCATCTTCTTGCCTCAAAATCACTTGAAATAATTTCCCCTTGTATGGTTATGGCAACTGAAAGCCCAGTTGGTTTTATTTGTCTAATTTTGCTTGTAATTTTTAGAGATTTAAAAAATTTACATTACACTATTATGTAGAGTTCAAGGTCAAACGAATGAAACAAGGGTGTCGGAGAAACTTAGGTTTGCTCCCTCTTTTCTGTACCCCGTCTATCTCTCTGCATTTAGCTAACCTTTTACTTATAGTTTATGGCTTATGCTTCTTTTTTAATATGAAAATATCCCTCCCCCCCCCACAGTCTTATCTTTCTTTCTTAGATAAAGAGTCGCATGTGTACAAACTTTTCTCTGTAGCATTTTTCGACGTAACCGTGTACCCTGGAGGCCAGACCCCAGCGGCACCCCTTTTCAGAGCCACGTAGCTATCCACTATGTAATGGCCACAATCTACTCAACATCCCCTACTGAGAGGTAGTTAGGTTATTTTCTGTCGTTTGCGATCATGGACGGTGTTACAATGAGTAGCACCTCGTGCAAATATCTTTTAATCTTTTTGCAAGGGCGCCATTGGGAGAGATTCCTCAAAGTGGGATTGCTAAGTCCAAATATACATCCACCCGTGATTTTGCTGGATGTTGACCAATTTCCATGCATGAAGATTTCTCCATTTTGCATCCTCGTCACCCTGTGTATTAGTATCTGTTTCCCATCAGCCTTTCTTGCAGAGTATACCGTCAGCCTTTGGGATTCGGGCTGACCTCATAGTTTATAGATGGCATCTCAGCTTATTTTTAATTTACATGTTTTTAATTTGGAGTGAATGTACAACAAACATTTAATAGGTGCCTGTTATGTACCATGATCTGTGCTAAATATTGGGGTGACAGAGGCAAAAAACGCAGTCTCTGTTAAGAGTTTAGAATGTCTTTAGGAATATAAAGCAGCAAGACCACCACGTTACCTTCCACTGGTGTCGTTGCTGGGTGCTGTGGGGCCCCGGGAGAGAGCAGGCGAACCAGACAGCCCAGGCTGTGGGAATGTGGTTAGGGAAGCCTTCTAGGATAAGGCAATGCCAGATCCCAGTCCCCGGTGGTTGTTAGCAGGTGCTTACGAATCTCGTGAAGAAGAGGCATTCCCAGGAGAGAAGAGGAAGAAGCGCCTGAGCCCTGAGGTGAGGCGGGTGGAGCAGAGCCACCCTGGCAACGGCTGCGTATGGCGAGTCATGCGGTCCTAGCTTCAGTTTCGGAGAGCAGGTGCAGGGGCGACCGGGGATTCGTGGTGCGTGCTATCAGAAGGCATCTTCAGAAGTCCTTGTCTGTCTGGCCCGGCTCAGCGTGGAGGACGGCAGAACGGTGGCAGGCACAGCCCGTTCTGAGGCTGCTGCTGTGCTCAAAGGGAGCAGGAACTGAGCGGAGGGAGCGGCGGCAGAGATGTAAAGAATCGGGTGGATTCTAGAGATCCAGAGGGGGTGTCGCTGATGATTTAATGGATGTAAGACAGGAAGGAGGAAGAGGCACTGAATCTGACCCCCGAGTTCCTGGCCGTTTATTCCATATGGAAGGAAGAAGGGGAAGCAGCTGCGAGGCGCGTGGTGCATTTAGATGGAGAAAACTGAGCCCCCCCCCCCCGCCCCCCTTCCCCGCATCAGATGGAATTATCTGGCTGAGAGCAAGGCATCATGGGACTCTTTGAGAGAGGTCGCCATCAGAGTACTCAGCGATGTGGAGTTCAAGGCAGGTGTGGGCCAGAAGGCGGAGCGGTAGACTCATCTCGGTTTGCCGGGGACGTTCCTGGGTTTAGCACTGAAAGTCCTATGACGCGGTCGCCTCCGAAAATCCTCGCGCAGCGGCGTATTTGTCTCCTAGCGCTGCCGTCCCGAAATGCCGGAGACTGGGGGGCTTAAGCCAGCGGAGGTATCTTCTTGTACAGTTCTGCAGGCCGGAGCTCCAGAATCGAGGTACCGGCAGGGCCCCACTGTCCCCAGAGACTCCAGGGAGGAATCCCTCTTTGCCTCTTCTTAGCGTCCGGTGGTCGTTAGCAGTCGTTGGTGTTCCTTGATGTGCAGACACATCACTCCAGTCTCTGAGTCTGTAGTCACCTGGTCTTCTCTGGGTGCCTCTGTCTTTTTGGCTTCTCTTCTTGTCAGGACACCAGTCCTACTGCATTTAGGGCCCATCCTAACCGGGATGACCTCATCTTAACTAATTACGTATGCAAAGATCTATTTCTAAATAAGACACATTCGCAGATCTAAGGTTCGGTTTCAAGGTAACTCTGGTGGGGACACGATTCAACCCGTAACAAATGGCATTTATAAGAGGCGATTTCGGGCAGTGCGAGAGGAGGAATGTAGGTGGTGATGAGCAGAGGCATAAACGCGGGACGGAGGAACATGTATAGAAGGAGAGCATTATTGTCTCGGCCAGAAGGGGCGTGAGGAAAGGCGCTTTTAAGAGATCATTACTTAATCATCCTTAAATGGCGATGGGAAGAAGCCAGGTGAAGGAAGAGGCTAAAGAGAGAGGTTGGGGGCGATCGATTGATTAGGCGGAGTCCCTGGGCTGCAGGAGGGGTCGGATACCGGGCTCGGGCGGGGGATTAGTTTATAGGAAGCCGACTCCAGCTCCAGTGAGCCTGGAGGGAGGGCGGCCAGGGCACCCAGGATGCAGGAAAGGTAGTGGGTGTGATGGCCGGGAGGGTTTCCATCTCAGCCGAGAAGGGGCAGCCAGGCCGAGCGCCAAGAGTGTGGGTGCTTAGGGAAGGAAGTGCTTCTCTGTAGACAGGGTAAGACTGGTGACCAAAAGCGCACACCAAAGATTCCCTGCGGGTGCCGGCAGCCAAGTCCGCCCTTCAAATGGCTCGGGTTTCAGCTGAGCAGGTGGCCGCCGTTACGCTCTCTGGCCCATCTGTGTAACGCACGATGAACCTCCGACGAGGGAGAAATGTCGGAAGGACTGGGGAGTCGCGGCGTTTCCAGTCTTGGTTTCCACCTGCGTTTCTCATGGCTCGGCTCAGCGTGCCACGGCTGGCGGTCACTCCGCTCGGGAGGCTGTTAACGAACGGCCCAGGTGCCGCAGCGAGGTCTTCGCGCAACGAAGCACATTTTACCAAAGTCTTTTTTCCAATGTTGTATTTCTTTTTAAATCACTTTTTAAAAAAATTTTATTACATGTGGGGGCAGGTAACCGGTTAATAACATGTAAGTTTCAGGTGTCTGTAACACATCTGCGTATTTCGTCGCAGGCTCGCGGCCTGGTCTAGCCTCCTTCTGTCGCTGTATAGTTGACCCCCTTTACCCCCTCCCCAGCCTTATTGATTTGATTTACCTGGCCAGGCAGAAGGTGCTGGCAGCCCCGTTTCTCCCAGCCTCAGCAGAACATCTCGCCCCCGGGGGCTCCTCTAGTCCAGCGGAGTTCATTGTCCGACACGCTCCAACGGCTGGCTGTGTTCGCAAGGTCGCTCCCCCGACTGCACGTTCTGGAATATTTCTCTGTGATTGCGCAGGGGCTATAAACACCCCGGCCCATTACGGACACACCGGTCACACTCTGGCCTCGTCGTCTGCGTAAAGGTCTGTTCCGATAAAGAGGGCGACCCTTCAAGACAGCGCGACTCTCTGCGTGCTTACGGAGTCTCATGACCATCTCCGACATGACTGTTAAATGTTTCACGTCCTCCTCGGGGTAGTGCCACGCTCTGCCTCTGTTCGTTTGTTGGTTAAGTTTCCCCGGCTATTTAGAGAGCGTGCTCCGGTTACGGGGCTTGGCTTACCGGGAGCGGCCGCACACCGCGCGGGGGCAGACCGCTGCTGGGGAGAGCCATGCCGCACTCACGTCTTCTCTGCCTCAAAGCCTTCTTGTCGTGAGTGACGAGGAGGCTTCCGGCGGTGTCCCAGCTGGTGGCACTTTGCGTGAATGCCGACATCAGTGTCGCCTGCGGGATCGGGCAGTGCGCTGCGAACTCTGCTCTCGGGGCCCTCAGATTCTCCTCCCTGACCCCTGGGTGTTCCTGTCGAGCATCTTCCCACTATGGATTCATTGACCGTCCTGAGAGTTGTTTTGGAACTTAGGGGAGAGCTGTAGGGACGCTTGAGAGAGCGGAGCCACATTTGGCCCCGGATCTGGGAAGGGCATCTGAAGGAAGCGAAATGGCCACTCCAGCTCAAGCCATCACGGGACTGGGGAACGGCGCTTGCCACTTGAATTTAAACAGCTGCCTTTGTCCCTCCGTGGAGCCTTAGGCAACTGAAAGACCGTGACCGGAAGGGTCCGACGTAGGACTTGAAACTCGGGTCCTGGCCCCGTAGCACAGTGTGAACGAGTAGTTTTCATGGGTCCCGTATTTTTTCTTTTGACTCATGTGATTGTGGTTCATTGTAGTCACGTCTGCAGGAAAGGTATTCATTTATTCGATGTTGACAATAAAAGGATACGACACGCTTTGCAACTCTCCGTTGGCTCTTCTTCGCGCCGACGCCCCAGAAGCCCCGGCCTCCCTCCGCCCCGAGGGGCCGTCTCTCTGCCGGTCTGTAAGGTGGCCGCGTACGCGTTTCCCGTTGCCCTGTCGGCTGCCAAGCCGCCCATCGTCCTCCCTCTCACCGCTCTTCCCGCGACGTCCTTACTGTCCCCGGGCGCTTCGGCAGGGCTTGGCCTGCCACTCGCTCCCCTCGGGGCTGGAAAGGCGTAACTTGGGCAGCCTCCGTTACCCTTGCAGACACCGTGAGCTATAGCCTTTTAGAAAACAAGGATGGGGACACCAGAAGGGGGCCCCAAGGGGTTATTTTAGTGCCATTGGTCCGTATATGTCCCGTGGTCCATGCGAATCCTGTGGCCCCATGGGATGCCCCATGGCCCCATGCATGTCCCACGGTGCTACCTTTTCTCTCCGGGTTTTGACTGTCTGGTGTCATGGCCCTAGCTCGATTTCTCCTTTTCTCTAGGATCTGGAGATTTCTCCTTGTCACTACTGGAGGGCCTACAATAGATGATTTCTTGAGTCCCTGTAAGGTTCCGGTCTTTGAGTACGTGAACCTTGAGCAAAATTGTTTGTAGAACTTCTCCCTGTTCATCTAGTCTCAGATCCTCTGTCCTTTATGTCACACATGTGTGTGGCTACATGACACTGGCCTACTTTCTCTAAGGAAGAATCACCAATTTTCATTAAAAATAGAGTGCATGAAATTTATTTTAACACTTAATTTTAATATTTTCATATGTACCTGATGTAAGTATAGCAAGACATACCAATTGTTGAAAACTGCCTTGAACCTAATGCTTTTCTCTGCAAAAACTAAAATTTTTGTAAACCAAGTGTGAATCTCTTTGATTTTATAACAGAATATGAGTTATTATCCTGTGAGTTTCCTTTGGGAGAGAAAGTGTTGTTTGGATCCTTAAAAAGTCCACTGTCCCATAAATAATTTAACTTTTGTTATACATATGACAACGTTTCATATACTGTAATGTCAAAATCACATGGGCATAATGTTTAAAACCTACTTGCAAATGAAGCAATACTGCTTGTTTTTTACATTAAAAACTACATTTGGGAATACATTTTTGATTTGAAAGTCTGTTGCTAGTTTGCTCTCTGAAAAAAATGGGATATTAAAAAAACATCACTTTTCAACTCAGCGATGCAGTTATGTAACGGTTATTCATGAGTGCATGGAGGTGTGAGAAGGAAACGCCATATAAAATCTAAAACTACTGTGCGTTAATTATTGGAACGGGTTCCGACGCCTGCGTTGCCCTCTTGTCTTTGTGGATCTTTGATTGATGAGAGCCGAGTCGATCCTTGTTGCATGTTTTTTTTTTTTTTATATAAACAATGGCTAGGTTCTGAAAGTGGTTTATTGAGTTTTGAGAATTAACAGTAACTTTTGTATTACTTTTGTGTTCTAGGGCCACTAATGAAATAATTTGTAAGAGTAAACATCTATATTTTATCTTCAGATAAATTTTCCAACTTTAGATTGATTGATTTGTCTCGGTGGGGAAATAGTTTTCATTCTTTTAAGACTGCAAAGGGAATACTTCCTAAGCGAAGCAGTTCAATGAGATTGCCATAAAATTCGTACTATGATTTTGTAACGTTATTGTCAGGATTCCGATTTCAAACACTCATTTCATTTGGCCTTGAATGGCATGTAATTGTGTTTTATTTATCTCGAAGCATACTATAGTCTTTCTAAGCATTAAATGGACAATTCGTCCGTTTCTCACATTGAAGGTAGATAGAAATCTTGCCCTCGTTTTATGTATGGGGTAGAGTAGGAGATTAAATGTAGGGGGGATAAAGTTTTAATTAGGCAGTATTTTTCTTGGATTTGTGACCTCTTGCTGTCTTTTAATATCGAGGCAAGGTGAACAACCGCGGCTACATCTGAGAGACAAAGCAGTAAGGCAACCCCAACGGAGAGCAGTGCTGAGATTTTTCCGTAACTAATGCGACAAAAATACCAGTGAAGTTCCTAAACCTCATTTAGTTTGTCTACTAATTTAACCACCACCTTAACTTTTCGATCTTCCAGAAGTTTTTTTAGTATCACGTGGAAAGGGGGCAGAGGTCGACTGTGGCTTTCGGAAGAGCCACGTTTAATTTCACGTTTGCTTTCCCATTTCCCTCACGTCACCCGAGGGTGGGCCGCCGAGAGCCCAGTCACGTGTGTCGCCTAGGGCGGGAAGGATTTCCATTCATAATCCAGCTCTTGATTATGAAAGATCCTCGTTTGTGTGTGCCAGTGTGCCAGAATGAATGGATTCCTTCCATCGGCAGCATGACAGATTGTGGCGAAACAAATGTGACCATCCCCACCTGGAGAGCACTTCTGAGCACCTGTGAGCTGGACTCCACACCCCATTAACCCAAATCGGCGAGGCCAGACCCTGACGCCAGGAATGGCTGACGGAGCGCCCCCGGGAGCTCTCAGCGGGTAGCTAAAACTTGTCATTCTCATGTGTGTTTCTTGTGCCACTGTAGCCCCTGGCTTCAGCGCACGAAGTGTTATAGCTTCTGCTCATTTGAATACAAAAGCAGAGGTCCAGTTCATTAATAATTCAACCAGTATTTCCTGGGTGCACATCACGTACCAGAAGTGGTTTCAATCGCCGGGGTCGCCCCGATAAGCAAAACAGGTAGAAATCTCGGCTGGCGCTGAGGTCACATTCCGTAAGGGAGACAGACAGACGGCGACCAGGTGATGTGTTAGGGTGGGGGTCGCATGGTGACAAGGGCTGGGGAAAACTATAAAACGGGTGAGCAACGGGTTCGGTGGGAAGGGGTCTTGCCATTTTCGTCAAGGTAACCAGGTGTGCCGGACACCTACCTGTTGTCTCTCGGCCCCACGTTTGCCCCTTTTCCTTCTCTGTGCAACAGTTAGGGAGTCAGGACCAGCCGGACCCTGGACCGCCGGGCTCCTGTCGGGGTGTGTGGCTGGGCGCCCAGCAGGTGCTGAGGAGGCTGCAGGAAGGGAGCAGGCCGCGTTCGCGCCTCCGGCAGCGGGCTGGGGAGGGCGGCGGCTCTCGGTCCCCGCGGGCAGCAGGCGTCGCTCTCGGGCGATTGTCGCGTGAGGCACGGCCGGTGGCGGACGGGTCGCGGCTCCAGCCCACGCCTTAGCTCCGCTCGTGCCCGCGCACCCCGCGCCCTTCCTTCTGGCTCCGCCGGACCCCATCCTTTACTCTATCACTTCGTCAGCTCCCGTGGGGCCTGCACCGCCAATTCCCTGTGTTCAGCGTTCTCCAGTTGGGCTGCCTAAGATGGTTTTTGTGCGCGCGCGCGCACAAACACACACACGGCCCCACTGAGTGGAGACTTGCAGGAGGCCAGGGGGCGGGCCGTGCGGGTGACCAGGGAAAGGGTGTTCCAGGCAGAGGGAAGAGGAAGTGCGAAGGACGCTGGGCAGGTTTGAGCGAGGGCGCGGGGCCGGCATGACCCGCTGGAGTGGACCTCGGGAGAGAGCCGTGGAGGCGAGGTCAGGAAAGGCGACAGGGGCCGGTCCTTCAGGGCCTTTGAGAAGGCCGACTTCTATCTCGAATGAGGTGAGAAGCCGCTGGAAGATTCCGAGTAGAGGAGCAATGCGACCTGACGTGACTCAGCAGGGTCACCCTGGCTGCCGAGCTCAGGACTGCCCGGGCAGCGGCGGGTGGGATGCGGGGCGGGGAGACCACTTGGGGGGCTGGTGAGAGCGCTAGACTGGGGGTGGTAGTGGCTCGGATGAGGATGTTCACAGCGCACACAGGAAGCGGTGGCTGTATTCTGCATATAGCTTATTTTGGAGGCCAAGTCTGAAGTATTTCGTTTTGGATTGTGTGCGCGCTGTGGGAGAAAGAGAAAGGCGATCGTCAGACTTGAGCACCTGGAAGGGGCAGGTGCCACTTTCACAGATAAAGAAGCTGAAGAACCAGCTTTTGGGGTCACCAGGAGCTCCGTTTGGGACGTGTTAAGTGTGAAACGTTTCTTTGGCATCCGAGCGGAAATGTCGAGTAGTCAGTTGCATACACAAGTCAGACTTCTGAGGTGCAGCCTCGGCTGGAGGTAGCATCTGGGAGTTGTTAGTGGAGAGATGACATTTAAAGCCACGGAGTGGTAAAGTTTCTCGGGGGAAGAGCAGGTGGAGAAGAGACGTGGTCCGCTGTGTGAGCCATTCGGGACTTCGGGTTTGGAGAGATGAGACGGCACATAAGATGGACAAGGGGCCGTCGGGGAGATCCTGGAAGCCAAGCGAAGAACGTGCTCCTTTCACAGCGGCCCCGCGGGCTGAAATCTGGAGACGTGGCTCTGAACGCCTGGAAGCAGAAGGCTGATAAGAAATCACTAGCAGGAGAGGAACGCTAGGGCGCGGCAGGACCCGGAGTCTCTAAGGCTAGACCAGGGTCCACGTTAGCAGCGGAACGGTTTGGAAGATGAGAATCTGTCGGGTACTTCAGCTTATTGCGACACATTCTGTGCATGTGAATGTGAACATCCCTCAAGTGGTGGCCAAAGGGAGCATTGCCCGAGCGACCGCTAAGAAACAGCAGTGCATGAGGTTACTGTGTAGAAAAGGAGAAATCTCAGAAGTTGGTCTGATGCCCTCCACTGAGGTCATCGTTAGCCAGCCGTTGAGGAGGAGGAAGCGATGTGGTCAGGAAACGAGGGTTTGTGTCCTGGGACTTAGGAATTGGGTGAACCTGGGCAAGTTGCTCGATAATTCTTTGCTTCTATTAACACTTAAAAAACGAGAATGATAACACCATCTTTGTAGGATTACTGAGTTAGAGAAATGTGAATTTGTGTGTTTGTGCGTATGTGAAAGTACAAAGAACTACAATGCCAGATGTCATTATATCAACCTTAAAAAAGCCAACTTTGAGCTTAAATGTAGTCGTATAACACTAATAACTTTCACCAATTTTCGAATGCTCTATGAGAGACAGTAATTTGAGGAACTAATAGTGATGAAGTGAACAAGACATGTATTGGGTCTTTACGATTTTTGTCTGAGTTTTAATGTCAGTCACTGTTTAATGCAAAGATATGTTGAGAACTTCTCATTTAGGGATTAAAGGGAAAATCTCAAAACATTGCATGGATGGCTCAAGCCAGATTTAAACATTTTATGCATTTTAGAAAATGGACTAGAATAAATTAAAACACGATTCATTCAAATTTAGAACTCATTCAAATCCTTTTATTTCTTAATTCCAAAGGATCCGCCTCACTAAAACAATCATATCTACAAAAATAAAGCTCCAGCATACAAATCACAAATCCTCCATTTCATACTAGGGACACAGAATCTTAGATGATACGTCCATGGATCAAGGTATAAATTTGAAACTCAAATCAATTACTTTTGGGACTATAAATGAAACTTAGAGCAGGATATAAGAATGTGTGAATTCTTCTTTCATCTTAGAGTTTTTAACCATAACATCTACTACAGAGTTTGGAAGTTGTGTACAGATTATCTGAAAGCTTCTATCATGTATGTCCCTGTTTGTCTCTTGTTGAACACGATTTGGTAAACAGGCGATTTTTTTTTTTTTATTTCAAGTTGAAAAATGATATAGAGGAGTTTACTACTAGTCATGATAGAAACAAGAAACTTGATTTCCCCTCTTGCTTTAAACAGGAAAACCAGACAAAATATTAGAAACTGCAGTTTTCAGACACTGGACAACAGGCAAAGGGCAGGGCAGGATTGTAATTATTTAGAGAAAGGAAATAAATGAGTCTTTTGACTCAGCTCACTGGAAGTAGTTTCCAAGATGGATAGAACACAGTGATATGGAATCCAAACACAAACCAGCATAAATCAAGTCTCAGTACATTCGAAAGTATTGAATTCATTCCTGGATGATCTGTGAACACATCAGAATCAAACTGAAAATCAGTAGTAGAATGATATGTGGAAAATTATGTTGAACTTTAAACGGTATAATTCTAAATGACTCACAGGTCAAAGAAGAAATTAAAAGGGAAATTCTAAAATATTTCCATTTGAATGACAATAAAAGTACAACTTAATCCTGATTTGTAGTATGTACCAAAGCAGAGTTTAAAGGGAAGAGTACAGCATTTTTTGCTTATATTAGAGATGGAGGAAGATCTGTTACCAATGACTTTCCATATTCCTTAGGGAAGTTGGGGGAAAAAAGCAAATTAGATCTATGGTAAACAGAATGAAAAAAAGTGCAGATAAGAGGATAAATCAGTTAAATGGGGAAAAAACTGTAATGAAGATTGAGGAAACTGAAACTTAGTTCTTTAACAAAGGCAATGAAATCAATAAACTTCTAACCACATTGATTGGGAACAAGAGAGTACATTTATCAATATTAGGACTGAATGGGAGACATCACTAATAGCACCTACAGAAGTAAAAACATAGTAATAGAAAACAATAAACAACTTTATGCCAAAAAATTTGACCACTTAGGTGAAATAGACAAAATCTTTGAAGATACGATCTATCCAAATTCTCTTAAGAAAAGCCAGATTACCTGACTAATCCAATATCGACTAAAGGACTTAAATTTGTAGTCTAAAATCTTTCAACAAAAAAAACTTCATATTCAGAGTTTTTCAATAGTAAATTTTAACAAATATTTAAGGGGAAAAAATACTAATTCTACCCTGCCAGTTTAGAAGAGGATGGAACACCTCTCAGCTTGTTTAAGAAATCGTAATTGTTCTTTTACCGAAGCCAGACATGACATTTTAAAACATAAAGCTACAGACCGGTAACTCTCACGAATGTAAACACAAAAGTTCTTAATAAAACTTTAGCAGTCGAATCTAGCAGTTGATAAAAAAGATAATACATTGTGTCCAATTGGTTTTTATCCCTCAAATGCAATATTGCATAGGATTTCAAAGGTTTGGCATCTGAAAATCAATCAGTGTAAATCAAAGTATTAATGAAAACTTAAAAAAATATATATTTATCTCAATACATGAACAAAAGTGATTCGATAAAATTCAACACACGTTCATGATAAAAACTAGTAGTAAAACATATTGCCACAACATGACAAAATGCACCTTAAAAAATCTTAATCTAACAAGATACTTAATGGTTAAAGGCTGAATGCTTTTCACACAAGGATATTTACTCTTATCGCTTTTAGTGCTTTTAGTTATCAATGTATTAGCCACTATGAAAGGTAATAACAAAAAATAAATAATATAATAAAAGCGATGTAATAAACAAATAGGTGCTATACAGATTGGAAGGCAAGAATTAAAGCTATCTTCTTTGCAAGCGAGATGATCTATGTGGAACATCCTAATTAAATTTTTAAAAGGAACTATTAGAACAAACAAGTGAACTTCTCATTATTTCAAGATATATGGTGAATATAAAAAATTCAATTGCATTGCCATATACTACCAACTAATAGAAATTAAAATTAAATTATATAATTTATGGTAGCATTATAAATATGAAATCGAGATATATTTATTAAAATGTGTGGGAGCTGAACACTGAAAACTATGAAACATTACTGAGAAAATTAGAAAGACCTAAACTAATGGAGATAAATATTCATAAATCAGATGATTCCATATTGATATCAATCCATACTTATGTATTGCAGCTATACCATATACATTTGATCTATAGATTCATGCAAATCCAATCAAAACCTTACTGTACTTTTATTATATAAATTGAAGAATAGTTTTTAAAACTTATATGGAAATTGAAGTATTTAGAAAAGATGAAGATATTTTAAGAAAGAAGAGCAATCTTGGAATATTTATAGTACCTGAATTAAAGAAAATGTGGTGTTTTCCACAAGAGTAAATGCAAAACTGGACATGCACATATATTTTTAGTTTAGTTTAAACAAAGTGGTCATGATTCTTCAATGAGGAGATGATAATCCTTTCAACAAATGGTACTAGAAAAATCAGACATTTCTATGTAAAAATTAACTGAAATGGATCATAGACCTAAAGCTATGAGCCAAAATTATAAAACTTATAGAAGAAAATCTGTGGAAAAAAATTCTGAGGCCTTGGATTAGGCAAACATTTTTTAGGATACCAAAAATCACATAGAAGAAAATTCGATAAATTAGACCACATCAGAATTAAAAACATTCGCTCTTCAAAGACACCGCTGAATAAATGAAAATGCAAGCCGCATGCTATGTGTAAATATCTACAAAACATATGTCTGCTAAAGGGCTTATTTCAGCATATATAAATAAATGTTTCATCTTGATAAGAAAATGAATAATCCAAATTTAAAAAAATAGACTAGAGATTTAGACATTTTGTAACGTGCTAATGACAACCATGGTAAGGTACTCCTACACATCCAGCAGAGTGACTAAAAAGAAACAAACAAAAAACTGCTAATACTAAGCATTTACAAGGATGTGGAGGAACTGGACCTCTTATGCTTTGCCATTGATAATTCGAGATGCTGTAGCCTCTTTGGAAAACATAGTTTCTTCAAAAGTTAAACATATACTTACCCTAAATCCCAGAAAACCTGCTTACAGGAGTTTGCCCAAGGGTAATGAAATGTCAAATAATGCCTACTGAAAGATTTGCACCCAAAGGTTCACAGAAATTTCACTCTTTTTAACCCAAAATGAGAAACACAGAAGTCCATCAGTAGGAGTGAACATATTAATTATGTAAAATAGAATACAACGAACAATAAAAGGAAACAATCTACTTATTATACAGGGTAAAATAAAAAATGGACGAATCTCCAAAATATTATGCTAGGTGAAACATTCCAGATGCAGAAGACTACAGAAACTGTACTATTCCATTCTTTGAAACTATAGAAGACGAAGCTAACGCGACAGGATACCCATCAGTGGCTGCCTGAGTACAGGCAAGAGAAAGAATTCACTGCAGAGGTTTGTGAGAAAACATGTATTGGGTCTGTGGCCATGCCACCCTGAACGAGCCCGATCCCGTCTGATCTCAGAAGCTAAGCAGGGTCGGGCCTGGTTAGTACTTGGATGGGAGACTACCTAAGAAAACCAGAAAGAATAAAAAATAAAGGGTTGTAAGCTGACAAGGTCCTTGCAATCTGTGAGGTCAACCAAGAGTTGCCTCCCCTTAAAAAAATAAAATAAAAATGATTAGTCGACACCGGTATTTTATACCATGATTGAGATGATGATGACGAGGTTTATACATTTTTTGAAAGTCATTGAATTTAAGTTGGTAAATGTTATTGTGTCTAAAATGCACCTCAGTGAAGCCAGTTTTGAAAATTATATCGGTTCCAACTCTAACAGAGAAGCGTGGACTTGTCAAGAACATAGGATCCAGGAATCAACTTGCTTTAACAAGTAGTCTGAGTTGTCAAAACACAATGCCACAGTCTTATAAGGAGGGTTTTACCACAGTGATGAGCCTATTCTCTTTAAAATAGGATAATAATGTAGCTCAAGGGACATTAGGGACATTATCTCTTCGAGAAAACTTTCTTCTCTCTTATGCCTCAAACAATAGCACAATGCAATTCTTGTTATTAGAAATCGAGATTCTGTTGACATTGTTGACATCGGCAACATTTTTGTCACAAATGTTTATGGAGTAGGAAAAATTAGTATAGTTTCTGTGAAGACTGGTCTGACCTTTCATTTTCATACATTTCTGCAGTTAACATATAAAGAGTTTAGAATCATATTCCACTTTAGAATGTTCACTCTTTCTTGCTACCCAGAAGGAAACAATTCAGAGATGAAATATTAATATATATTTTAAGTCATCAGTGCAGCGAAGTCTAGAAACTCTTACTCTGAAAGCTCACTGGCTAATAAACTTACAAAATCAATGGAAAAATATCTCGACTACAAGTAACAGATAACTGACCTAATAGTGGTTTAAATCATGTGGATATTTATTGTTCCCTAATGAGAAATAGTCTCTCCAGGGTTGGTTCAGAAGTGCCGGCAGGACCCAGCCCTCCTCAGGGAATTGGCTTTTGCTTTGTGTTTTTATTACACGTTTGGATGGCTGCTGGCAGCATTCCAAGACAGGCGGTGGTGGGCGGATGGAGGGTAATCAACTTCTTTACTCATCT
This sequence comes from Rousettus aegyptiacus, assembly GCF_014176215.1. Lineage (NCBI taxonomy): Eukaryota > Metazoa > Chordata > Mammalia > Chiroptera > Pteropodidae > Rousettus > Rousettus aegyptiacus. Next base: position 108,328,578 of record NW_023416311.1, read on the forward strand.
GTTTCATATCAGAAGTCAGCGACAAAGGCAAAATCTTTCATGTGCAGAATTGTTTACATGCAAGTGGCTTGAGCTATGTCACGTGACTGCCCCTAGGTAGATAGAGGAGGAAAGGAAGTGTCTGGCAGACGAGAATGAGAAAGTCATCATTGAACCCCTGAGTCCTGTAGGCCAGGGAACAGAGCGAGGTGAGGAGCTCCAGAAATTTAGCGATCAAGATAAATAATATATTAATGCAATATTTAAAAAGAATCAATATTGATTGAAAAAAAAAAGATTCATAATGAACAGACTGCCTGGATTTTAAATAAAGGCTGGATCAGTACGATCTCCTGCCAACCCCCGTTGGAGTTCTAATGTCTTTATTAAAATGTGGCTAGTTCGTTCAGCATGGTTTTTTGTTTTTGCTTTTGTTTTTTTTTTTTTATTAACTTAGAACTTTAAAGATATTGCACTATAGTATCATTTTGATGTGTGAGTTTTTTGGTACCTTCTTAAATTTGGCACTACAGGTGAGGACCTCACTGGCCTCACTCTTGTCCCAGTCCTATTGTTTAGCTAAATGAGTTCTATTAGCAAGGAAGGACGGGCAGCCAACCTTGTCTCCACAGCTGTGTAATTGGTTCTGGTGTACCTGCCCCATGAATATTCATGAGTGTGTGTCCTTATATTTGCTCTCTGGAATATGTCTGTCTCTCAGTTTTCTAAAACTCCGGTTGATAAACAGTGCCTACCTTGTGTTTCTTTCTGAGCAGCAAATATTCAAAATACTCTCTTTGATGGAAAAACTGACTAGACACTCTCTTGACAAGAAATAGAAAACTTACCCCAGCAAGTTGTACCCAAACAAATCTGAGATACCGTGAAGAACAGCAAGAATTTCCCATTTTCATATTTTTTATTTTAAAAGAAACATTCTTGAAGGATTTTAAAGTTAAAACATGACTCCTGAAATGATCGAGAAAACATAATGATCTGTTGGCGCCTTTCGTGTCTCTTGAAATGGACAGTGAGATCTGCAGTCTTTGAGAAAGACTCTTAAAGAACTGATAACCGTGCCCTATGAAGCTGGCACGAAAGAATTCGCCCTTCCCACCATTTTAATCTCATTCTATTTGGTCCGATTAACTACCAGTTAATGTTGATAAGCTGTTTATTTGAAACCTCTTAAGCTCCCCCCTGCCCTCTCAAGGGGCATGATAAAAGCAAGCCATCTCTCCATGGGAAAGCTTTCAAATTCTATCAGGATGGTTTTTTGTTTGTTTGTTTTGGTTTTGTTGTTGTTGTTGTTGTTTTGAGTATAAGTAACTCCCCTCTGGTGAAAATTTCATATGAAAAAATTTTGTCTGGACCTGTGAAGCTTGACTAATAAAAATGTGTAGTAGGAATTTCAAACAAGGCTGTAAAATAAGTTTGTGTGAAGGGCCGAATGTATTATTCACACCGTTTATAAGATATAAATTCTTCCGTCGCAAAGATGTCTGCGCAAAATCGTTCAGTGTCTTCTCTGATTTAATTCAGCTTTTGAAAGCTCTTGAGGGCAATGTTTGAAATTTAGGGGAAAAAAGGGAAGGACATATGGAAATAATAAATTCTCATCGTTGGTTGTTAAAGATGCCTGCTAGGAGGAGAGTTAACGTACGCAGCAGTGGAAGTAAAATCGGGAAGGCTGCAGTGAACCTTCAATGTGTTTGTCATTACCGCTCTCAGCTAAGCCTCCCCTTCCTCCTGAGCCGAATCTGAACATCCAGCTTTTGTTTTTCTTTTCGGCAACTTTTTTCTTGAAGCAGCCAATGAAATACTGTTTCTCTCAGCTACATCCAGCCTAACCCCCTCCTTGCCCCCGTAAACCCCATTTTTCCTGGCTACTTGAGATGCCCTTTTAATATATTTTATTTTTTAGTTCGGTCATCTCACCGCATTAATTAAAAACAGTCTTCGCTGCAGCTGAGCAGCTGACCCTGTGCAGGTCTGTGTCTCCCGGCCAGAACCATTAAGTGTCGCTGGGAGGTGGGGGTTGGGGGCGGGAGCAGCATAGTTGGTTACTATTCCGTCTGCGGTTCATTTTGTAACTCCCAAACGCTCTGGGATTCCTCGGCCTCCATACCTATCTGAAGCTTCAGTCGATATTGCCAAGAATTTCACACTCCGAGTGAGAGAGAGAGACCTTCCGAAGGATGTGTAATTCTATTAGGCACCAACAACGCTTCCTGTGACTTCGGGCCAAGCGAATGCATCCGCCGGTGCTGGAGCTCCGTTGCAGCCAGGCCACCCACGTGACCTTCTAGAACGGCTCTCATTCCAGCAGTTTGCTTTCTGACCTGCTCCCGCCCTCCCGCGTTCATTGTGACCTCTCTCTTCTGCTGCAGTCAGTGGGGGAGCAGCCGTCACGGTTTTTCAGGGCGAATCCAGCCCACGACCGTATCTACCTCGCTGCTCTGTGTTCATCATCTGTGGGGCCTGAACGGACCGGGGGGCCTGGGTGAGACCCCAGTCGTCTTCACACAATGCGAAACAGAAAAGGTTAGATCGGCGCTTTGCCGCGATTTCCCGTGTGCTGTATTTGTTCGCTGTCGATTAGAGGGACTCGTGCCTTTTAGGGTCTGTGACCAAACTCCCTCTTCTGCACAACCACACCAAGTACGAGCCAAAGAACCGAGCGCGATTTTGAGCTCTTGTGAACGATTCTGCTGGAACGAAATGGACGGCAGAGTCCTGCGGTCTTTAGCTGGTGGATTTTTTTTCATGTTACAAGAAGTAAAAACAAACAAAAAAATGAGACACGGTTTCTAACATCATGCCCAGACGACCAGGCAGGCACTGAGAAATCCTGCTGAGGACTCCTTGGGGGCCAGGTGAGGTGTCCAGTGGTTTCTGGGCCAGTCGGCTTTTCTTCTCTAAGCATTTTCAGATGGCTTTGCACATAAAAATTAAGACTTGAGTCGGAGACTAAAGCATTCCTGCCTTAACCTCAGTAACTCACCACCGAAATCGGCTCCCATGTGGCATTTATCTGGCAGAGGGGCCTAGGAAAGACATTACGATGTGTGTGGCTGGGTCCCAGAGCCCGGGGGCGAGTGGATTAACTTCGTGTTCGCTTGGGTTTTTATGTTCTCTTTTTTGGGAGGATATAATTAGCAGTTAAATGAGATTTACTTTAGTAGGTTAAATTCTATTTTGAAAAGGCAGATGTAGAAAGTAGGGGTTTCAAATTATATGCCTTTTCCCTGAAGATTTAAAGCGTGAGTATTTATCAGCATGAAAACGGAGGGAGAGCACTCGACGAGTTCTCTTTGTTTATCTGAGGTAGTAGCCCCAGTTACGAGGGGGCCGATGTGAGAACATGAGTAGTTTTTGTAAAAGATTTTCAGCAAAACAGCAGACTGAGCTCATGGGGAAACCCCTTACCCTTAAAAAGTACAGAGCTGTCCCAAAAGCAGGAAAGAGAAAGCCCCAGGGGATAGACATTAAAAGGAGTTCAATCGGAATCCTCAGTAGGAATCCAAGCAGAAAAGCCTTAGGGTCTGGGCTTTAAAACAGGCTTAGAGAGGGGAAAATGTGTGTGTGTGTGGGAGGGGGGGGTTGTTGCTGATGGGCAGGGGGAGCAGAGACTCAACTTCCCGTTTCAAACTACGAGGCACAATGAGCTGTCCTGCCTGAGAAGCGGAAGTCCGGAAGAACCACGTGGCACCCCCATAGGTAGAGGGAGGGAAGCCGGCGGTGGGTGGAAACCCACTCATGAAGGAGAAATTGGAATACCAAACCTGCTCGGTGGGCTCCCCTGGGAGACCCGGACATGTCGCGTCCTGGCGAGGGCGGAGCCCCAAGCCAAGGAGTTGGCGATCGACGCGTGACTCTGGGGGCCCCTAGCCTTCCTCTCCCTGGCGTTGCCCCCGCGGTTCCTGGACTGCGGCCCTTGCGGAGACCACTCTTGCCAGAGATGAGCTCAGCGTTCAGGCGGACGCCGAGGAGACAAGGGGTGGCTCTCAGCACGTCCACAGACGCTGTCGCTGTGGGGCTCGTACCCCCAGCTCATGTAGCAGACCGACTCCCAGAAGATTTTAAAGTGTGCAAGAGGTGCACAGGTAGACGCAGGGTGGCCAGCCCAGGAGGCCACAGCATAGATGTGACTGAAAGCAGATGTCGCAAGGAAGATTAGCATGACTGGGAAAAAAAATCTGAGGAAAGCTGTGGGAATATAGTACTTAGGAATAGAGTGATCCATATTTGAATTCGGACTAAGAAATTCATTTAAATATTTAGCTTGAACTCATAACATGTAAGGTATATGTGACCTAGTCTTATATCACAGAAAAATAGAGATACAATGGTCTAATTTTGATCACTTTTCTGCCTTTATCTCTAAAAAGAGCCATACATTCTATTTTCAATGAAGAAAGCACATGACTCTGCATAGATTTGGGTTTTCAGAGGGTGAGATTTCTGTTTTATTTATTGTTGTACCCCAAGCAAAGACTTCATGGATATTGATGGAGAGAATGATTTCATAGTTAATTCTCTGCTTTCCAAGAGCTTTCTCTCCAGTAAGATGAAGAAAATATAAAATTAGGCATTAAAAAGATAAATCAGAAACTGATAGAGAAAAATAATAAAATAAAAATTATTCATCATTCATGATTCTTATTCTTCTTTGCCCTTTCGCTCTTAGAGAATTCTAGTTTTCTTACATGAATAATCTGAATAATAATATCTGCCTTCAAGGCTTTTTCAAAGATTCAGGAACGTGTATAAAAAATAACCTTATTGCTTGGCGTCGTTCTTAGACTATGGGATGAAATCAATACATACCAATACTGGTGTTACTGTCTTCATTGCAGTTTTATTATTTTCGCCATCAACTGAAATAAAACTCTTCGAAAACGTATACTAAAGCTTCATTGCTTTTGGTAGCTATTGTCTTGTTATAAAAAGAAAGGTATGAGGTATAATAAAAAAATTTATTTGTTTTGGAGAATATTATCGAGATGGTTTTTCTTTCCTGGGTCTCTATCTCTGAATCTCACCTCTCTTTACAGTTGCCTTTATATTCTTAATATATGTATTTTGATCTTTGGACTATTAAAATGTTCTGTCTTTTGGAATATATTCAATCAGTCAAATCTCTTAAGGTCTTACTTGCTGTACTCTATCAGGTTGCTCTCTACGCATCATCTCTAAGTGCATGTGCCTGTGCTGGATGCTAACGGTGGATAATGTCTAAACAGAGCAGGGGAGCGATGGTGGCCATTACAGGGACAAATGGTGGTTCATATGATGCAAAGTTCATTGAACTGACCAAAGGGCCCAAAGGCCATTGCTGACAGATGATGTCTCGGTTGTTTATCTTGAATTTAAAAACTAAACAAAAACAATCTCTCATTAACTTTCTCCAAAATGAAGATCACAATCCTCAAATCTGTTATGTTGACCTTCGGAGAATCAACGATGAAGTGTTGTCTGAGGAGTAATTTTCAGATCGTTGCGGTCTTGGATTCTCGGTGGTTCCCACCTCCTCCGCCCTTTTGGTCCTGACATAACTCGGGGGACTTTTTGCCCTCAGAGGGTGACTTTTTCTATGTTTTTTGTGTACGTTTCCCTCATTTTCAAGGAAATGGCTATGCCAACGCAGATACTTCACTGCCGAGCAAACCGACGTGATATGGTGCCAGCCATAAAGGCAGAACATGTTGGATTGATGAACATTTGAATTTTTTAAAGAAGGGGGCAGGAGTGAGGGTAGTTGAATAATTATTGTAGGTATAAAAGTTGTGTCGTGCATTCCATTTGGGAAAGGACGCACGTTACATTCCGTGGATGTCAAACTTGCCACCAATTTGATGTCCATCGAGCACGCTGGCGAGCACTTCTCTGGCCTGTGTGTCGCGGAGTGAGTCTGCTGGGAAAAAACAGTGCTGCTCACTGCGACGGGTTACGGACGAAGCGGACTGTGGCCGTCCCGAACCCCAGCCGTGCCCCGCAGGCAAACCCACAACTCGACACCGGATATTGGCTGAGTCCCTTACGGTCATCATGTCTTTTAGTTTTTATACAAGTCTCCGAAGTGGCTGTGTCTCGAGCTTTTTATGTAGCCCAGGAAACAGGCTAAAGAGGTCGAGTAACTGGCCCGCAAGGCCTGGCGCACTTGGAGCAGAGCAGAGACTAGAATCCTGGCCTGGTGGGCGGCCGGGCGCTCAAATTCTCCAGCCCTTGGCAGCGGTGCGAGGAGCCCGTTGTGAGTTCTTTCTGCCTTTTGTGCATGTCCTGATCTGTGTGTGTGTGTGTGTGTGTGTGTACGTGCACACTCACGCGTGCGTTGGTTGCTGTGCCAACAAGAAGCCAGGGGCCCGGTTGCGAGGGGATGCCCTCGCCCCCCGGTCCACAGATCTGTGTCCCTGTCATGAGAGTAACATGACAAGCTTCCCTAAGCCCCGCTGGCTGCCATAGTCACAAGAAGCTCTGAGCCAATGTTTTGCTCCTTGAATCAAAACGTTTTTAGGTAAAAACAGCTCGTCGTATACCTCAGTACCCCAGAGCAGAGACTTCTCTTCTAGCTCCCAGGTGTATTTACGACACTGCAGAGTAGCAGAGCGCCCCGAGCCTGGGCCAGGGCGCTCTAGTCGAGCAGCCACGGCTCGGTCTCGTGTTCATCTCGTTGCTTTCACCAGAGCGGGCCGGCCCTTCGGCAGTCTGCTCGTTCGCCTTTGCGTTCGACGTGTCTTCGTTCGGCGATGCAGCGAACCAGCGTCCACTCCCTCCCGAAAGATCTTTTTCCGACCGCGTGAGCGAGCGCGTCCTCTGCGCCAGCCTTTGCGTCAGGCCCTGGGAGGCTAAAACGTGCGAAGACAAGCGTGTGAACAGGCGGGTCGAACGATGGCTCACGGGGCCTGACCCAGCAAAGCGCGTGTGATGCGTGCGCGTGGGCAGGGCCCTCCGTCCTGTCTAAGGAGCCGTCGGCACAGCTGGCAGCCGAAGGACAGGTGACAGGCATCAGGCAAGGAAAGGGAGGCGAGGGGCGCTCTGGATGGTCCCAGGACCAAAAGTCCTCGGTATAGTTGAAGCCCAAAGTGCGCGCTGGACGCAGACGGAGAGGGGTCAGGGTGGGAAGGACCCCGTTCTCTGCACTTTTGCTTAAGTTTCGTCTAAGGAAGCTGGTACGGAGTCGCAGGCAGGGGCCACTGCAAGGCTAAGGCACCAAGGGAGAGACCATCGGCGCAGCCAGGTGACCAGCCGTGCAGATGGCAGACGGTGGTGGCCCAAACCGAGGTCACAGCCCTGGGGACAGAGGGAGGCAGGTTGAAGGAGAGGAAGCGACGGGGTTCCATGCGCGGGTGCAGGCGGGTGTCACCGCAGTGGTGCAAAGACGATCTGCCGCCTTCGGCCCGATGAACCGAAACACGGCGCTTCCTTCCGTTTTAGCTGAATTTCAGCACCGGATACGGCACCCTCGTGATTCCTGCCCAATAATGCTGAACAGTTTACAAAGCGAGATCAGAAATTAATCCGTAAGTATTCATCAACATTATACTACACGGTGTGGCGATAAGTAACTGCCTTTTATATTTTAAGACACGAAAGACCCCCTGGGGCCTCCCCTTCGCCCCGGGCGTGGGGTGGGCCCTCTGCGTGAGTGCCTCACCTCGACGTCACCAGCCCAAGGGCTGCTTCAGGGGTAACAATTCCCCCTCCCCACTCGGTCACCCGAATCCTTCCAACGAACTCAGCATTTGAAAAGAAGCTTCTATTTCTCCTCAGAGTTTAGAAAGATATTGTCGGGCTCTCCTGTGCCTGGGCATCTGTAGTGCAGACGTGTTTACGTTTGGGGAAGAGCAGAAATAGAAATGTTTATAACTGGTGGGGCAAAACGGAGCTAGTGCGAGCTGGCGTCATCGGCTCGGCAGGTCCTGTTTGTGCAAACAGTCCTTGCTAATCATAGGCCTTCCAGAAGGGCAGCGTTATTATCCTGGCCATGTGTAATTAACTTGACTTTTCTATCTCTGCTTATGGAAATAGAACGCACCGCAGTTCGCCCGCTGTGTGTCCCTGAGCGGGGACCACACAGCCCGGAGTGGACACAGCCCGGTGTCCGTCTTTTCATGCCGAGTGCTAACATCTCTCTATGGCATTAAGTTGAACAGGTTGAATATGTCAAAAATAGAATTAGAATTATGAAAAGTTAGTTAAATGGAGAGTGAATGCTAGAACGAAATGAGATTTTGGATGGCTCCTGCCTCCCCCTCGTCCTGGGCTTTTTCTTGTTGGGTACGTTGGCAACACCCGGAGGACGCTGGGTGGTCACGTCATAGGGTGCACGGGAGCCTCCATGGAGGGCACGAAGCAAGCCCACCCCAGAGGGCCCTGCAGGAAGGCAGTTCTGTAGCTACCCAGGGACTTGCCATCCTGCTCGTAATAGGAAGTGTCTTTTCGGGACAGTGTTAATTCGCAGTTCTGGTCCACTTCAGGATCTGTGTCACTCGGTGAATTTTTTTTAAACACTTGTCACACACACAGAGAATGATGCAAAGGCATGACATGCTCGATGCCGTCCACCCGCAGGGCCTGCTCACGCCCCAAGTGGGTTCCTGAGGCCGTCACACTGGTTTCTGTCCCTTTGAACTCTGCGGAGGCTCTTTTCTGCTTACACTTTCTTATAACTGTGTGCAAAGTCTTTTTTTGTCTTTCTTTGTCTGATTTTGGAATCCAAAGAGTCTAAACGTCGCCCCACCCTGCCTCCTTCATTGTGGTTAATGCATTAAAAAACAAAAAACAAAAAAAACCCTAGAGTTACGGGAACATCTGTTCCATTCTGTACCCCGAGGCAGGACGAGCAGAGCTAGACTTTCCTCGACACGTGCGGCGCGGACGCCGGCCCCTTCGCCCGCGCGTGGGCGGAAGGCGAGTTGCCGGGAAGGCAGAAGCGAATCAGAGCCGACACCTCGTACCTGGCTCGCGGAGCACGTCGGCTACCCATCTAATTCCCGCCCACGGAGCCTCTGTCCTTGAAGGGACCCCACGGAGAGGAAATGCAGGGACTTAACTGGGACTCTGCGCTGTCATTTCCAGGGGTAGAATCGGGGCGAAGGTAGAGCTTCGAGTTTATATTTGTGGCACTAGAAACAGTATCCCGTCGGGGGCCGCGTAAAAAACAGAATGCAGACGAACGGCTCAGGATGGGGGTTAAATAGTCAAATGTATTCTAAGACCAGCGCCGCCATGGCTCTTAGCTCTGGGATTCTGCACTGCGCTCTGCGAGTGGTAGACGACCGAAGAGGAATGACGTGGCCCCGCTCAGAGAGGAGGCGGTCGGGCCCTTCCTTTTTGCACGCATGTTGCTTTTGTGCCTTTGCTCAACATTCCACAAGTCCTCGTCCTGACTTCCGGCGTGGGGACCCGTTTTCTTCCCGTTCTGACCCGCTTCCTAGAACAGCCCTACGAGAACTGCGCTCAACAGCGTCAGTGCGTTGATGATGGCAATCACGTTTCCCCCTCCAGAGCTGCCCCCTGCACCAGCCCGGCGCCCCACTGGGGTTCCCTGAGGGGGTCTTCGCTTAGGTGCCCACGAAAGATCTGTTGGCTTGTTCTTCAACCTCCCGCGCCCATTTCTCCTTCCATCTCTCCCGTCTCAGAAACGGATGGCCTCGGAGAGCGAGTGGCTCCGGTGGAGAACGCTGGTATCCACCTCCATTCACGTCCTTATTTCTCCAGTTGGGTCAAAACACTTCCCAAGTCTGCCCCTGCCCCCTGCTCGCCGGACTGCTGAGTACGTCCCACGGCCTGCGTTCCATGTCGCCTGTGGTCCATTCTGCACACGGCGACCACCAAGACTTTTAAAAAGGCAAAGGAGCTCATGCTCCCCCTTACCCTGGCAAGGAGTTGTGCCATGGGACAGGGGTTGGCAAAGACTCCAGCCCGCAGCCAAATGGGGCCCATGCCCAGTGACCGTGAGGTCCTCTTACCGGAACGCAGCACACCCACTGCTCTACGTTTGTCTGTGGTGACAACGGCAGAGTGGCCGTGACAGAGACCATATGGCCTGCAAAGCCTAAAATACTATCTGGTCCTTTACAGCACGGGTTTTCCAATTGCTGCCTAAGCGTGGACTCAAAGCGTTTCACCTTGACCGGCGAGGCTTCCCGTGTCCTGGCCCCGCCTCCCTCCCAGCTCACCTGGCCTCGTCTCTCACACGCCTGCCCTGTTTCTGTTGCTCCGTTACCCCTAGTTCATCCTCACTCAGGGGCTCTCCCCAGACAGCTGCCCCTCCCGGAATGCCCTCTCCCCGTGTGGCTTCTGCTCATCACTCAGGTCGCAGCTTAACGGCACCTCGGCGGAGTGATCATCCCTGGAAACTCTGTATCAAGCCGCTCCATGCCACACTCGAGAAAGCCGTCCTATTTCGTTTACAGCATGGCCCTTATCGCTTATTCTACTTATTCTGTCCTCACTAGAACATGCACCTAATGAGATCCTTGTCTGTTTATTTTCCTGCGGTAGCTCCGGTTCCAAGAAGCGGCCAGGCCCAGAGTTGATAGGTGTGTTCTCTGAACAAAGGCCTGGTGGTGGGTGGTCCAGTGAGAAAACGTCCCTGGCATCGAGCAAGTGATTAGACTTGACCATGATGAATGCCGTGAAAATTGGGCACAGAGCGGGAAGGGCCTCCGAGGTTGTTTGGGCTACGTCAGGAAATGTGGGTATGAACTTGTTAAGAAAAATTGCAAACAAGATTAGAAATGAGACCGTGACACGGAATTCACAGTTCTCTGCAAGGGATTCGTAACAGCAGCTCCCGGTTTGTCCACTCTGTGCTGGGAGCCTAGAGGACAGCGGTGAGGTCACCAGGTCGTGGTCCAGGCCAGCTCGGTCCCCGGAAACAAAAACAAAAACGACCACAAAACTTCACCGCAATAAACCAAACCGGGCAAAACGGAAAGAAAGACAGCATTTATTTTCCGTATCTCCTGTGACCGACCGCACCCCATCGCGAGCCTGTCTTTGTCGGGGTCGCTGATTTGAAAGTGTGGGGTGCCAGGCGAAGGCAGAAATCCACCCCTGCCGAAAAGCCGGACCCTCGAGCCGCAAATGTCAGCTTCGATTTGCACTTAGGCATACGCTTTTATTTTTTAGTCTAACATCTTGAGTGTTTGACTCGAGGCCACTGGTCCCTAAGTAAGCCTGCGAGAGAGAGAGACGCGTCCATTTCATGAGACGGTAGATAACATCGGCTAATAGGCCGTGCTAGAAATTCCAGAAGGTTTGCTTTTTCTCTCGGAGGAAACGGAAGTATAGTAATTAGCTGGGGTTTCAAGATGATTTTGTGTGACCGAGCACAGAACACTCGACTTTTGTCCGTGAGTTGGGCAATGGTTTTCCTGTATGCCTTTTCCGTTTTAGTTGAAAGACACTTGGCCATATAAACCTAATGGAGTAAAATATTCTGGAAATGCTATTACTTCCTGATGCCATGTGACATATAGTGAATCAGGTATGGTAAGGGAGCAGGGGCTCTGTCTAGACTAGACCGTGCCCGTGTCTGGCTGGGTGACTCTAAGTCCCTTTGCTCTTCTGGACTCCAGAATTCTCCTTGATAAACTGAGGCATCTCCGTGGACACATCCAGAGGCTCTTCCCTACTTAAAGGTTGTGTGTTACTTTATGTCTCGGTTACGAAAGGATTATACTCAGTAGGTTTAACGATCTGTAATACATATTTACATATGTATTACCTATGATATGTCTTATCCTATGATATTCTAGAGTAGAGATTGGCACGCTTTTTCTTTTTTCTGTAAATGGCCAGATAATAAATATTTTAGGCCTTGGAAGTCAGATAGTCTATATTCGACTATGCCAACATAGCATTAATGCAGCCACAGAATATATGTAAACAAATGGGTAATGAATTTATTTACAAAAAAAAACAAGTGATGAGCTGGATTCGGCCTGTGGATCATGATTTGTTGCTGATTTTTGTTCTAGAACCTAGACACTTAAAATTGCACCCTATAAATATTAAAGATAGCTTCTTTTAATAAATTCACAATGTTATTTGTATATAAATTTGTTCATATGTAAAACACTTGGAAGAATGGTAGAATGTAATTAATAAGTGCTACTTAAACATAATCCCCAATCAAGATATATTCTGCCGGCAGCGTCTCTAGTAGACCAGACACATAGAGAATGGCAAGTGATGGCCATTAAGGAAGGTTACAGATAGATTCTGGGACTGCCTTGTGCCTTGTAGCTTTCAATATTATATTCATCACGCATTTACTCGAGGCCTGTCACACTATATATTTGAAAGCAGATTTTAACAATTGTGCACGCAGAGGGAAGCTGGAGTGATCACTCAGGAAGTATGGAACCGTGTTAGCAGTGACGGGGGTGAGGAGCTGGGTGTGGCGTGACTGAGGCGTCTGCTGGGGGAAAGCAGAAGAGAAGTGGGGAGCGGTTGAGACCGAGAGGGGCCGGCAGCCAGGCCTGTGTGCCACGGCGTGGGCTGACGTGCAGGCAGACGAAGCCAGGGCAAGCAGAGCGCGGTTTGCCACCTGAGATGAGATCGCCTTCCAAAGGCGTTCGGTGACTCCGTGTGTCTGGGAGTTCACAGGAACGTGCTTTTTCCTGTGCGTGCGAATTTCACGAGAGAACTGGGGGCCTGGTGACTCTCCTTCTTTCCAGCCCCGCTAAAAGATTTATCCAAGGCAGACTGCGCTTTGCCTCTCTTCTTTGAATGTCAGTGTTAATTATTCAGTAGAACGATGGGTAACGGAATAGAATGGCCGCTCGCTTCTGTTAATGTTGGCATCTTGTTGGTTTCCGTGGACGACGACAAGGTCAAAATTCTGAAGCAGAGAAACTTCTTTGGCTGATTTGGAAAAAAGAAAAACAGGGTGGCTGGAGGCTGTACAGTATGTGAAGAAAGATCGCAAAGAAATGTACTCTTTGTATTACGAATGACATGTACCTGTTTTCTAGCCATATGCCTGTTACGACATGTATGAAGAATTTGGTGAGCTTGATCCTAGGAAAGCATTGCCCTTGGGATTAGTTGAAGGTTGGCCACCCAGGAGGTTCCAATGCTCTTCAAGGGAACGGGAATTCTTCTCAGATCCAAAGGTTAAATAATCCCCTGATAAAATGAGAATGATTTCTTTGTATTTCTGACTCATCCAGACTAACATGTCTGTATTCGAATGGCTTCCAGGAATATTTATACAGGTTTTATTATTTCATTTACTGAGGATCATCACAAGGGCAATAACCTGTGACTCAGGGGTTCCACTAAACCACCCTCAGGTTCAATGATTTCACTAGAAAGACTCGCATAACTCGAGAAGTTTTTCTACCCATAGGTATGTTTTCTTACAGAAAAAGGGTACAAATTGAAATTACCAAAGGTGCAGGGCACGGAGGCCGAGAAGACCAGGCGGGAGCTTCTGCGCGTTCGCTCCCAGTGGGCCCATCGGCACAGCACTCGGTGCTCTTCACAACGATGCGTGGCAAAATGTGTGGAATGTTGCCAGCCGGAGGCTCCCACGTGAGCCTCAGTGTCCAGAGGGTTTATTTGGTTTCTTTGGTCAGTCAATAAGCACGGGACGCCCATGCGGCCGACCTTCGTTACTCAGTCTCTGGCCCTTATGGAGGTCAAGCTGGTACTCATGGGCAAAGGACCCCACCATCGATCACATGGCAGCAGAGAGGATCTGGCCTGAATCAAGGCCCCAAGGTATACACAGATAGCCCTCTCAGGCAGGGCACCCCACGGTCTTAGAGATGACCTAAGGAGGCTGTCCCAGGATGCTGTCAGGGACCAAGCTCTTCTTTGGAATTCGCAGGATTTGAACACCCCACACCTGTTGAGTGAAGTGGTCACTGAACAATCTCTCGCTCGATTAATAGAGTTCTGACAACAAATGTTACCTTTTCAGTTAGTTCTGAATGGTTGTCCTTGGCATTCCTGAATTTGGCAAGGCTTCCACTCCCTTGGCAGACAGGCTGTGATTACATGAAATTGGAGGTAGATCTACGAAGAGGCCAAGGTTGGTGATGGATGTTCTGCTGGGTGCTCAGGGCATTGTCAAAAGATAGAGTAGGGCTATCCTCGTGGCCAAATTGCGAGGCAGGTGGAAACCACCCTTCCTGCCTGGAGTGGAGTGGGCAGGAGCCGGGATTTTCTGAGACCATCTTGTGCTTTAGCTACTCTGCCTAGGGCTTCGCGGAAGTTAATTTACACAGTCTTCTCCACACGAGCTATCGTTTCCTTATTTTCCCTCTGTTTTATAGTTTTTTAAAAAATGAGGCAGCTGGTAGTGGTTTCGCAGTCCCACAGATCAAAGCTCTGGATCTGCGATTCAAACCCGAGTCAGCTGAACTCCGAGGACCTTGTCGCTTTCATCAACGACGGGGTGGCTGAGGATGGTTGTGCTGGAATCTGTCTCTGGTTCATTTGCAGTGTTTAAGCAGTTGGTTCTGGGAAGATCCAGAATTAATTTGCTTTTTAATAATGGACTCGATAGAATATCACCTCCATATTACCAAGGAAGTCCTAGTAATGCTTTTTATATGCGCTGTCCGCTAGAGCAGCCACTAGCTGTGGTTTGCTATCGAGCGCTTGGAACGTGGCTCATCCCACTTGGCATGCGCAGTCATGTAAAATGCACCCTGGATTTCAAGGGCTTAGAACATACACACGAAATGAAGATGTCTCAGTAATCTTTATTCTGGTAGCTTGTTAAACGATATCCTGGACATATTGTGTTAAATCAACTCTGCTGTTGAAAATTAATTCTATCTGCTTCTTAACATTTTTTAAAATGTAGCTACTGGAAAATTCAACATTACACGTGTAGGTCCCATTAGGTTTTTATTGGACAGCATTATTGATCATCGCTCTTTCCTTGGGACCAGCTAGCATTTCTCTTCATCAGGTTAGCTCTTTTCGGTGTATACCTTACCTCTTTAGGTAAATTATAAATGTCTTGAAGGCAGAGCTCGGTCTTGTATAACTTTACATCCTAGCTAGTATCTACAGTAGGTTCTTCCATGTAGCAGGTACTCCAAAAACATTAGTTGACTACCCAAATGAGTAATTGCACTGCCCCAATATTCTTCATACACATCACCCTAACGCTAAACCCAAAGTTTCTGGAAAAATTTGAGTCCATCTTGGAAAACATTCTGTTTCTGATGCATAGACAGAATCAGTGTTTTTGCAAAAAGACCACCTTGGGACTTCATAGAATGCCTTTAAGCACAGAGACTTCCTTGCAGCCCCCGGCTCGTTGCTTGAGTTCTTGTGGCTTTCCCCCACCCCCAACCCCACCCCCAAATCCTGAGGTGTGTGGCAGTCATGGCTTAGATGAGCACGTCCGATTTTCCACTAGCAAGGAGACATAGAAGAAACTGAGCGTAAATTGTGAAAAAGAGGTATTAGCTTCAGGAAATGATTTATTTTCTTAAAGCTGAGGTCTGGCAATTCCTGAATATGTGGCAGAATTAAGAGTCAGAACACGTTAAAACCAAACGCCCTATGGTTCTAAGAAATTCCTGAAACTACCTCGTGCAGTCCCTGTAGCTTTACCCGGGGTCAAATAGTTTTATTTGTGCCTGTCATACTTCTGATCATCACTGCTTACACAGCAAGCACGTGGCTACGCCTGGAAAAATCTAAGTGCCTGTTGAATAGAAACTGCTCATTTTTATATTTTCAGTCATATTAACATCATTCGTAATTCTCAAGTTATAAATCTAAAGGAAATTACTTTTTAATGTCCTCTGGCACGACATTAAAATTTCGCAATTAGATTTTATAGCCTACAGTCATATGCTGCAGGTCACAAGGCAAAATTAAGAGCCTTCCGCACGAGGAGAGTTTCCTGTAGGTGAGGCAGGGTACTTGCAAGCCACGCGGAGCTTAAGGCAGAGCGACCCTACCACCAGCTTCATAGACTGGAGGACAAAGCTGGCCACAGTCTCACCTAGTTTACACGCGAATTTGCATAAATTTTTAAATTAAAAAAAAAAAAAGAGTCTGACTTGATGGATGGATGAGTAGAAATTGCTTCTCGTGTGAATTATCCAGCAATAAAAAAGCCCACCACTGATTAGCTTGGTTCCTGTCCCGCAGTCACAAGGAATAATTGCTCCTGGTCTAATGAAATGGGAGGTTGCCATGCTCTTAAAGGTTATCGACAAAAGGGAAGGCAATGCCAGCCTGCTGGGCAGGTTTCGAACCCCGCTTTCTGTAAGACGACTATCCAGAAGCTTCTTTTATACCTCTCCACGTGTGTCTCAGGTAACCCCTTGGACGACTCGGAGTTTCTGGGGCAGAGTAGCCTGGACCTCACCTAAGACTCATTTAGATTCTGAGATTAAACCAGCATCTGCGGGATGGCCCGAAAATCACGCAAGCAAATAAAAACTTGGGGAAACAGTGGAAATCACGAATCGTACCCCCGATCCTGATTGCAGCGGAACATTTCAATTGGTTGTGAGAGGGTTGGTTCCAGCCAAATTTTGTGTCCTTGGATTTCTCTTAAAATGACAAAAGATGTCACAACACATTTACTTAGTCCTGTAGTAGCCTGAAGTGATCTAGCTTTGGGAAAGGGTGTGTCCAGAAGTCCTGGGAGAAGCCTGTCCAGGAGCAAGGCTTGCCCGGGCCCTGAGCCGCCGGGGGCCAGACTTTACCCGGCAGTAACCTTGCCATGCAGGCTTACTGCTCCTGCCTTCCTTAGGATAGCGAATGCATTCTTTCCTATAATTTAACCGATTTGGGGCTATTATTTAATGTTTATTTACATTGCGAATATACACTATACCATGCATTCCAGGCTGTACAACAGCTTAAAACGAGACTTGTGGCTTTCAGATCGTGTTTGAGTTAAGCAGACTTAAAATCAGGGACGCTTCGAGCAACGCGAACCATCACGGCTTTGGGGATTTTTGGACATCCAGGAGGCGGGCTGTCCCAGGCGAAGTGGTGACCTTCCGAAGAACCCGGGTCCCGAGCACGGATATTTTGCAAAGCTTGCGGTTGGCGGGGTTTTCCGGCAGTGAGCGCGTGAAGAATGGATGACGCGTGCTGTGTGGCCTTGTGGCAAAAACACGGGGGACGCGCCAGGACAGCTGCCTCCCGCGGCCCGGGACGGAAAGGGCGCGGGAGGCGCCGGGAGCGCGCGGGAGGCGCCGGGAGCGCGGGCGCGCCGCTTCCGGTGCCGCGTTTACAGGTGAAGCCGGAAACGGAAGACGCTTCGTGCTTTTTCCATACATTGGTTCCCTTTTGCTTTTACTGGAATAAAAACGTTTTAATTTCTCTGCTAGGTTATTGTGGAAGAGTTTTGTTTTATTTTAGAGAAAAAAAAACACATCGATGGAACGTTTTGATGGCGGGATTATGAGATCATTTTTCTCCTCTCGACTATAATTTTTGGTGTGTATTTTATATAAATATATATTTATATATGTACATATATTTGTATACATGTGTATTTGCATAAGTGTATATGAAGATATAGAATATATGTAAAAAAGATGTATAATGTATAATATAATGTATAATGTATAATATATTGTATAACATATAATATAATATAATGTATAATATATAATATAATGTATAATATACTTATATTTTATAATGTATGATATAATGTATAATATACTTATATATTTTATATTTAATATCTCACATACATTTATGCAAACACACATGTACACAAACACATGTCTTTATATGAATGAATGCATGAATGCCTACATTTAGACATAATTATGTATAATTATATATACACACACATATATCTGTATCTAGATATAAAGATGTGTAGATGTATACTTAAACATACCTATTTACATATCTGCGTGCATATATGTGTGAATTAGCAGGTATATACACATACAAAAGTATATGACTATATTACACCTAAATCCCTTAAAACACTACTGTTTAGACAGTCGTGTGCCCAGGTACGTCGGCAGAGACCATGTTGTGATGGGGAAGAAAACAGATTGTTCGAGAAGTTGTGGGATGTAACCAGGGCCCATCTTGGAAAAAAATGATGGAGATAAATGTTTCACTGCTGTGGTCACCTTCCTCTGGACACCCCGTTTCCTGCCATGGCCTCTGGTTTCTTGCTGCTTTTCAATGGGACCTTCCTTTTTTTGGTTGTGGCCTGCCCCATGGGCAAACTGGGCTGACCATCCATGTCCCCCATCTGAAAATTACCACCCACCCCTTTCTTGCCGGTTTTTGGTGAGTGTGAACTACTGTTTTTGATCAATTAATCCATGCTGATATATTACTAGGTGCTAAGGATTAATGTATTTTATACATTCCTTGGGAACTTGATTTTAAATTTGGACCTTACTGGAATATTTCCTTCATCCTATCCTGGGTTTAAATTCCAACTTATCCGTTGACCACTTATGTTGCGTTTGGCAAGATGTTTAACTTGTCAAAATCTCAGGGTGTTTAACTTTTATATTTTATTTCTACAACAAAAATTATAGACCTAGCTTCACAGGATTATGAACGTTAAATGAAATAAATTGTTAACATGTAAAAATATCTAAATCGTTAACGTGTAAAAATATCTAAAACTACGTAAACACTGAAAACGTAGACAGCAGTAAACAGAAAGCGTAACTAAGAGACCGGTTATTCCGATATGTCTATTTTTTCAGAAGCAGAAATGTTTGCGAATTTGCGTATTTCCTTTCTGATGACATGTTTTGCACTGGTCTGCCGCTCCACAAATGCGTGAGGCTTTGGGCCGGGTGACGTAAGGAACATCCACACCTGTAGAAAACCTTTATAAGATTTTATTTGAGCCAAGCAGACGACAATTGCCCAAAAGTAAGATCTCAGATGCTCCGGAAATGACAGTTTGCGGTTTCTCTGATGCATTTGACGTAAGGAGGAAACGTAAGGGAGATGGCATGGAGGTGGGAGAGAGCAAGGCAGGGGTTCGATTCCGGGATGGCTAGCAGGGTCCTGTGCTCACTCGAGGGTGGCCGTGCGTATTTCAAAGGTGCATTAACCTAGATGCACACAAACAGTGGGCAGGGAGGGCTTGCTTAAGGCGAAGAGAAACCTCTCACTAAAGAAGTCGGGTGCCACCACTCACACCACCGCCCAGGTAGGGGTTACGATCCATTCCCCTGCCAGGTTACTTTCCACAGAACGCTTTTCTGGTCCACAGGACGGGAATCTATTATCACAGACTTTCAGACAGGACCCAGGGAGCTGAAACCTGATCTATCATCTCATTGGCGGGGGTGAAACACGAATTGGGGGTGCTGTCCACCTACTGTGTGACGTGCGCCTGACGTGTTCCGAGTGACGGTTGGAGAAGCAGCTGCGGAAGGAAAAGGAAGGAATGCGGTAGCCTGGAGAGACAGGGCGAGCAGCGGCAGCGGCCAGCTGTGCCGGCCTCCTCGCGGCTTTGAAAAATCCCAGCCCTCTGTTCCCCAGTTGCGGTTTTAGCTTAGGGAACATTGGTCGCATGGTTTGTGTAACGCGCTGAACCCAAAATGAAGTCCGTAGAAGGGAGATGTGTGCAAACTTTAAAGAGCAGTGGGTATCTGAGGTAGGATGGTTCCTAAGTGCGGGCAGGGAAGTTTCCAGAACACCCAGGCAGGTGCACATCCCGCACTCCTCCTGCTGCGGGCCCGGCCAGCACCGCCCTCCTGAGAACCAGCTCCCCCATCTTCAGAAAAGTGTCTCCCCAATACCGCATCCCAGCCGCATGGTTTAGACTGCTTAGAAATCCGCCCCTTGTACTCTGCATCACCCCCACTTCTCATTCCAGAATATTCTTCACTCCAGTAAAGCAGATCAGTGATGGGCGTCGACCTTTCCTTCCTCACATGAAGACCCTTGGATCATACCATCTAACTAGTGAAATGGCGAGCGCTTTTTCCTGTTGATCTTAATTGACTTGTAGATCATCATTATTAACAACAACGACAACAGTAAAAACGACGGATGTGGTATTTCCAGGTTGACATAGCAACGGGCTTTAGGAGCTCCAGCCTCGTCCTGCCGTGTTTTACTTTTCTCTAGCCCGTACTTCAAACCAGAGTGGGTGTCAGTTTTTTATTTAACAGTATATATGGGTGAGGATAAACTCACTTTCCAAGTGAAGAGGTCGTAGATTTTCCTTTCTTCCTGTTCCTTTCAGAATGTGTTGCGCAGGAAAGCACGCTTTTGTTTTACTGCGGTTTAACCCGTTTCCCGTTCGCTGCAGGAAAACTCACCGCAGGTCACAGTCCTAACCTCGCCCCCAAAGCGTGCCGTGAAATCTCTCGCTTTTATCATTATTTTTGCATCACTCTGGTGTATCCATAGTCTTTGGAAACAAATGACGTCATTCTATTTATAGCATTCTGTTTTTAGTAGTGCTATTTCCATTGACAAAATATAGTAACTCTCGGTCGCCGAAAATGTCAAATCCTAGAAAACGTAGCGTTCTTCTGCATAATGTTAGTTTAGCATCGTTCTCAAACAGTCGTCAGCTGACGATTCATCTGACGGATCCAATTGACGTATACATTTCTGTTACATTACGGTTAGAGATGAGGTCTGTTTAGAAATAACTCCAAGAACAGCTTTTATATTTTATTTTCGCATTGAAAACCAGTCCGAGTTGCTTCAGCCTCAAACAGCATGTTTATGGAAAATTAAAGCTGGCAGTGAGCTGCAGTTTTTTTTTTCCTAAATGGGAAATGGGTTAAAAGTAGAGCGCAGTGGTTAAAAACACCAACTCCAGACTTAGGAGCTGAATCTCACTGGCCTTTGACCTTGGCAAGACTTATCAGAGGACCGGTGTGAGAAACGCAGGACCTGACGTGTGTGAATAGCACCTAGCAGGTGGCCTGTGTTCTTTGAGCGTTAGCTATTTTTGTTAGCGGCTTTACCAATAAGCGTGTTATCATGTCCATGTGCAGCATTAGATGCAGATAAAACCGAAATACACTTTCCTGGCGTTTGGGAAGACTAAGCCTCGATTCGCGCGTAGGTTTCCGCATGTTCCTGTTGCTACCCGTGCTCCAGTGCCTGTCCTTGGTCCTTCACCCACTGCCCCTGGCCCTCCCCGCTTCACCTGTTGCCCAGTTTACGGCATGAGTTTCCGGTTCCCCCAAGGAGTGTCGCCGCCCCAACTTCTCGGTCCCTCAGTCGACTGTGGTTTGAAGGAGTAAAGAATGAACTCGGGCTGCTCAAGGCCACCTGTATTCTGCCTGGGAGGTTTCACGGCTCAGCGTTTGCCCAGATGTCAGCTTGGTCTTGACGCTCTAACCCTGGGTTTTATAAAAAAAAAATTAAATCAGTACACCTTTGATAGACTATTTACAAAACGCTCATGCGGGGGCTTATATAGTAATAGGAGAAGGCAAATACGAATCACGGCAGCAAATTTTGCAATAGAAAGTCATTGCTGGAGGCCATATTTCAACAATCAGGTTTGTGCAATGAATGGATTAGCTAGGATGATTAATATCGAATATTAAAAAAATTATCTACAAAGTATTCCACTCAAATGTACAGGCCTTATGTTACTGGTTAACTTTCAAACAGCGGTCAGTCACATTGGCTGCCATATTTAAGTCCCATTTCATCATAGGGTTCTTTCCGAGAGAGTAGAAGAAGGGGTAGGAGGAAGAGATGTGCCCATGATTTGGGGGAAATTAGCATGTACTAAAAGTCATTGTTCTTGAACGTGGCATCTCTGGATCTCACCGTGTTCTCTGTGGCCACCCCAGTCGCCTTATTCTCCCTGATCTTTCTTTGGCCTCCGGTGAGCTGGGTCACCGCCGCCTGCCCTGGTCCTCTCCCCTCCCCATAACTCTGTGCTCTCCCAGCTCTTATGCATCTGTAGCTGTTCATGTTCTGATACCTTAGAAAGCAGCATCGATGAATTCTCCACGCCACTATTGAGCTCTGTTATTGTGGTGGCAAATTCCACCCACAGATTTTCTGATGTTGAGTTTGTTGAACTATTCTTATGTTTCGGGATTAAACCTATCCCATATAAAAGAGAGAGAGAGAGAGAGAGAGGGATATGCGAATACAGGTATTTCCTTAGGAATATTTTCAGCCATGTTTGTAAATGAGGTGGCCTGTGGGTTTTTAAAATCTCATACTGTCCTTCTCTAGCCTTCGTATTAAGATGATCAAGATCATAATAAAACTGAAGAGACAAAAGAAGCTTTACTTCTTGGTCTAATCTCTGAAATAATTTGTAAATTTTACCTGTAAAATTTACATGTAAAACTGGACCTGCAGCCCTTTTTGGCATACTGTGCTTCTTGGGAGTTTACTGTGTATTTTGTTTGAGTGTTTGAAACTGTTGTAACAAAAGAGTATAATGGGACTGTGTTTGTAAAGGCTTTTTATTTTTTTAATGAAGGGAGTATGCATATTTTTATAGGCAGAAGGGAAGGGACTTTATAACATTGAGGACATTAGAGGAAAAGAGGAGGTAATTTAGGGAAGGGATTAAAGATGAGGGAAAGGATGGATTGAAGCCAAGTTGAGGGACTGGTCTCAGAAAAGAGGGTGGGGCACCATGATTCTGATTTTATAGGAGAAGTTGAAAGGCTAGGTATCGATGCAGGCATATTTTCAGAGACATTGGTTGGTGCAGGAATTTTCTACCAAGGTCTTCTGGATGCCCAGTAAGATAGAAGGCCATGTGATACACGAAGTTGAGATACGCCAGCCTTTTGGATGAAAACACAGCAAAATCAAAATAGAAGAAAATACGCAGATTATCCAGCTTTGATTTATTGTTCACCATAGAAATATACAGTTTAAATGGGGAAGCTCATTAGACATTAAATAAAGGAAATCGCGCAAACTTGACGAACTCGTACCGTTGATTCGTTTTCCCCCTCTACGTGGCTCCTTTTATTACCTGAGGGTGTTTCAGGAAGTAGCGTAACCACTTTCTCATTGCTGGGTATGGGATCCAAACCCTAAAATACGTCTCTTCATTCTGGTTTCTGTTAGTCATTCTTTTAATTCTTCTAAATGCAAAGAAAGACAAATGCATGGGAAACAAGTTAACACAGATATTTTCTTTCATCTTATCTAAGCCTCCAGTCACCTCTCCTTTCTGTGAATGAATGCTTCTTTTAACTCTACACACACCTGTAAACATGTTTAAAGAAGAGATATTAGCGCTAGTTCCCTAACTAAATTATAAACTCCGGGAAGGACCATTTATTAATAACCTTTTTATAGCCCCAGTGCCTTGTACATACTTTGCCATGAATAAGTATTTTGTGTCAATCGCCTTGCCTAAGAAATGAAGAAATTCATATAAAATGCTGAAAAGACTCACGATACCGTACACATTAAGACTTGAAAAAACCAAATACTGGTTTCTGACTAATTCAGTTCTGTTTCCCTCTAAGCAGATTAGAACTTTCAGTACGTATGTCACTTTTCCCCCAATAATTGAAAGTAGAGACATGCCGCATGTATTATGCAAAGCTATTGTTTGAAAATAATCCCTCTCTTTCACATCACGAAGGCGTTTCTGAAGGCGGTTCTGTGGGACGGGTATGAGACCGGGTGTGTTTCCACATTAGATCTTTTTTGGCGTCTGCTTTTGTTGAAAGAGATTAGTCCTGGGCTACAGATATTTTCCTCAAACCAATAACTTTGTTGATTTGACAGTTGTTACAGGCCTGTGTAGTCACCTCGTTATTGCTCCAAATGTTAAAAAAAAAAAAAGACAATCAGATAACAAGGTTAATTATCAGGGATAATGATAACGTGGGTCACAATGGCAGGCGACTCGCTGAATGTTTTTTTCGCTGTTAGAAGAGCTAATTAAAGTTGCAAAATGACACATGAATCCTCACGCTGGGCTGGAGGCCATTTGCTAGGATTTAATAGTGCTTGTAAAAAACTTGTCTCTAAAGAGTGGCTGTTTTTTGATCTCCCTTAGAAAAAAAAAATGCAAATGAAGCCTAGAAGTAGCTGTGGATTTCTCAGCTGGAAAGGACTGGGTGTGTTTAACAAGTCTAATCAAGGGGTCAAAATAGAAACCCAGCTCTTCCCAGTCAGCTCACACAGGAGATGGTCCCTTCCGCATTTGGAGGTCTTTGTGATGAATCCTGTGAATCCCGTGCTGTTTTCTGAGCAACCCAGAGCCGAAAGGAAAACGCACATCTGGCTCGCGCATCACCACCCAGCGTCCATGCCCTGCTCCCTCTTTATTGGGTGGCTGAGCTCTGCGCCCTACACATTCTCAGTGTGGATTATGCGACATCCTGGTGGAAACTCCCAGCGGCCCCTCCACCGTCACATCGGGGGACCTTCAAATCCTGTCTGAAATGTAATGTTTGCACTTGCTATGCTCCCCGGAGGAAACACATTCATTTCTATCTTCTTATTTATTTGTTTTTCCTGTTTAGAAATTGGCCCCTGGTTGCGGGAGTTCCGAGCGAAGGATGCTGTGGATTTCTCGCAGTTAACATTTGACCCGGGACAGAAAGAACTTGTTGTGGGAGCAAGGTGAGAGAACTTACGTTTTGCCACTGTGGATATTTTCGGGCTTCCCCTGACATCCGGGTGGTCACGCGCGGGCCGCTCTGCCAGAGGGGACCAATGCTACGTGATATTTCTTCTAAGGATGAAATGCAGTATGAGTGTCATAAAGTATGCCGCCAATAACGGGATGACTACTGCTTTTTCCAGTGAGCATTTATGGGTCCCTCCCCATGCGCCAGAAACTGTTCTGATGTGAATTCATTCACTTTTTCCTCCCATGACCTGAGAGGTAGGTATCTTCAACCTCCCTATTTCGGAGAGAAGGAAATTGAGGCAGGAAGTGGATAAATACACTGCCCAGGACATAGCTGTGATGTCCAATGAAAGGTGGACCCAGGTTTCACACCCAGGCCGTTTGCAGAAACCATATTCTAAACTTCTCACTAGACTCTTCCACACAATTTTAGAGATCAAGGGACCATAGTGTCCATTCCGGCCTATGTTACCTTTCTCTGTGACCCTCGGTAGGCCATTTACCAGTCAATGGAGAGTTCGAGGAAGTTGTTATCATTTACACCTCTTAAGATGCACACGCCTCTGCATCCGGGTCACCCACCGTTTGACATCCCGGCTTGACAAGGAGGCCGCTGGAGCACGGCCAGCACAGATCTTGAGTTGTCCTTCCCATGACTGCCTTAGAAAACATGCCCGGGCCCTGCAGGCAAAGCGCCCATCCTGCCAGTGCGTTTTGAGAATGATGTATAAAAAACACTTTCTCTTCATCTCCTGGGAAAAAAATGACATTAAACTTGAAGAAAGTGTCCATTTGTAGATTTGGACTCTTCTGACATCCAAGGAAAGAGCTTTGAGCAGTGGAATGCTCATGCCTTTTTTGCCCAAACTTACTAGATGATAAAATATACCTTTCCTAGCAGGAGAGGTCGTGCAGTTCGCACATAGCCCTGAGTGCAGCTGAGTCTGGCTTCAGTTCTGAGCACCCTAGACAAACCTCGAGTACTTTCTAGAATCATGGCTTTTGCCCTCTGCTCTTACAGATGCCCAGTGCGTCCACCCATCACTCGAAGACGTTAAGTTGTGTGGTCGTAATTTTAAATGAGTAGAAGCGGGTTTAGTTCCTGGCCCTGAGCATGTCGCCTGCCTCTCTTTCAATGTTTGTGCCCAGGCGGTGAGTGTGCACTCTATGGGCTCACTTGGTGTGTTTTGGGACTACTCGGGGGGTTTCCGATGCTGACTTTCGTCGGCTGTCACCCCCGGGAGCTTGGCTGTGTGTCGCAGGGAGTTTTAACTGGTCTGATATTGACAAGGGAACAAGCCCCGAAGCCAACCCTTAGGGAGGAGAACAAGGCCTTTCCCTTAGCCGGCAGGGAACTGTGGCCCCCCAACTCATGTAGCTGTGTCTAGCATCCCTCATTCAGCTCTTTGGAAAAGATTTTCTCATGAGTTTGACCCAAAAGACTCTCCTTCGTTCCTGAAGGTTGGGCAGGTCGCCCAGGTGTACACACTCCGCCAGTGGTTGGTGTTTGGTCAATGACACTTTCTCCTAATGGATGTGAGAAGCCACTGAGCAAAATGGGACTTAGAAGAGACGCGTCATGGTGCTGTCCTGGCTGGAGACAGCACGTGGGGAGTGTCCCCATGGGATACCCATCCCTGGTGGCCCTGGAGGTCTCCATCTGTGCTCCTGAAAGTCTCAGTCCACCTGATCTCATACAGCCACAGCCTAGCCACGCCCGGGCGAACGGACTAGGCGCGGAGTCAGCCCACATGTGGTATGGCGTGGCAACCTGGAGAGAGGAGCTCCAGGTTTAGCGCAGAAAAGGCCAGGACATGCAGTTACATTGGGTTTGGTAAGCGCCCCGAGGAGCATGGGCTGAATTTTCTGTACTGGGACAGTGCTGCACATCGTAGCTGTTTGATAAACTACGGAAAAGAGGAAAGTGGACTTGCTCAGCTGCGTGACCTTGAGCCCTTTTCGGAGTCTAATTTTCTTATCTTTAAAGTTGGTATAATTATTTCCAGTCCTTTCAGCTGTTGGGAGGATTAATGAAATAATCCATGAAAAGCGATTGTCACAGTGGCAGGCAGCCGGTAGGCACGCCGCGGGAGGAAGCTTTGCGGATGTCTGTGGGTTTGGCCTACGTGAGCATGTATATTTCTGGCAGATGCCGCTGAGAGAGAATTGCCGTTTTACTTGGGAAACTTGGTGGGATTAAGCTCGGAACGTTTGAGAGGGAGTGCGGGCGAGCCAGTTACAAAGCTTCAAAAATAACCCAGCCCCCTGAGTCCTGTTTGGGAGGGCTTGACCTCGCAAAAGAAGTTTGGATAGTAGGTGTGTATTTCAGAAATCCGTAATGGTTTAAATATATGAGTGGTGGAAAAATACAGTGAGAGTCATTTTTTTTTCTTCGTGATAGCACTAGGCATTCGAAAGCCATATATTGGATGGTTTTACTTTATACCAGCGATACTTTATGTTCCTGAAATTCAATTCAGTTAAAGGTTCTTTGTGTGTGTGTGTATTTTTTGTTTGTCTGTTTGTTTGTTTGTTTGTTTGTTTGTTTTTCGGGTTGTTTTTTTTTTTTTTTTTTTTTTTTTTTGCAAAAAAATTCGTTGTGCTACAAAAGCAAAACCCATCTTCAGGCGATTTGGGTTATGTAGTTCCAGAAGGTCCTTGTGTCTAAATTTAGATAATTTCTGAAAGGATCCTAAACTTATCACTTCCAAAGATCACATTGTTTTCCATAATATTTTAAAAGCATTGACATTCACATCCTGTTTTACCAAAATGTAATAATGTTGCTGTTTCCAGTAATGAGACCCAGGCTTTTTTTTTTTATTTTTTTATTTTTTTTAGAAAATGAGGAAAATATAGGGAAGCATAAAGGGAAAAAAAACCCCACAATTTAAAAAATAATCACAGTTAACCTTTCCAGTTATTTCCCTGAGTTATTTGAATTTTGTTGGTTTATACTATTGGGATACTATTTTATGAATGACTTTTATAATTCTTTGTCAAAAAAAAATGCCTACTAAATGCAGTTCTCATGATATGAGGGGAAAAAAAAGAAATGCCAGAATGAAAGACTATGTCGTGGTTAGAGGTTTTTGTGTACATAATTATGAAAGTAATGATAGTCATAGCAGACCGCAGAGTCGACTGAGTGTACGTTTCGTGTAACGACTTACGCAAGAAAGGGTGATTACGTTTTGATTCTGCAAATGAATCTGTTGATATTAGTGTTTCAGGTTCATCGTAAGAATGACGAGTGATTCTGTGCTGCATTTAAATGTTATTCCAAGTGGCAACTAACTTGGTCCTCATACAACGCAGTATTCAACAATAATCACAGCATTTATAAACTAGCCGTATCTTTACCAAGCATAGAGCCACACAGCAGTAAGGAAAAAGAATTTTTTTATTGAGGAGGATGAGAGTTTATCTCAGTTTTTTTTTTCTTGTTTCTTGATCTTTCTGTTATTTTCGTTGTATGATTTGTTATCTGATTGTCTTACTCTTCTTCAACATGAGTCAGCATCATATAAATATATAAATCGAAGGGCATAGTCTTGCAACCTATGATATTTTTAGTAAGAACACTCACCTGTAAGCTCTCGCACGAGCACCTGTGAGTCTGGGAGGCTCAATCACCTCTTGATGAGTAAGTCTGTGGAACTGAAGCCTGTAGACCTCATACTTAGGTCAGGTGACTGTCTGAATTGATGACAGATATAATGATTGATGTCCTTGGAAATTTTTAATTTTAATTCTATTAAAATTGTATCACAAAATGGGGACATTATAAAGAGAGTAAGATAAGAGGTAATGGGGACCCTGAGTCTCCCCTCACACCTGACGTGACATGAGTCCCTCCCTCTGAGCCCCTGGCGTGGAACTTGCCATTTTAGTCAATGGACTGTTTCCATGTATTGGAAGATATTTCTGCTTATATGTCTGGGCAACAAATAGTACAGACTTATAATCAGCATGTGCATTACCAAAAACTAAAACTAAAACCCACGTACTTCCAATGCAAAACAAACCAGTCTTAGAAATTTTTAGTGTATTATTTTGAACCGTTTGTTTTGCTTGTGGTTTGAATTTACACAACTCAAGATAAAAAGGAAAGATAAATTACTTCTGTTGTGCTGGGGCTGAATTTGCTTTGAGCATTCGAAGTGCGTATTCCCCTGAGAGCACAGTGAGTGAATGGGCAGGCTTCTGTTTAATTGGAATGACTTACCTTTTTCAAAACGATTTTGCCACTGGTTCTAAACAAAGGGAGATAAATTTTAGATTCGCATGATAGACATGTATAAAAATTGGCTAATGTCATTCTCTCTTTTTTGTAGTTATAATTCCTATTTTTGTTTTTAAGTTTTACCTTGGAATTAATCCATTGGAAGCAGCATATAATTAGAAGAAAACTGGAGATTTTATGAGATTTCTGTTTCTAGTATCCACAACCTCTATTTTCCAAAAGCTATATTTTAGTCAAGTGTGTACATTAAAGGTAACTCCTGCTGAGTTGAACGAAATCAGCAATTAGGACTGAATCTGAATGGCAGTAGGTCTCCATCCTGCGAAGAAACTCCAGGTGATGTGATGTTTATATTGTATTTACATTAATTACAACTCAGGATAAGCAGCTGGTAATGAAGAGCGATATTTTCCTTGCGTTCTCTTCATTCTTACCCCTCCCGGCCTGGAATTTTTTTAAACCTATACTTTATGGTTTAAATATTTTTTTCTATCCTTTCCTTCTGCATACAGGCGCGTTTTTTTTTTCCTCTTGAGCGTCTCTGTGCTCATCTATCACTTCCTTCCACCGTTTCTCCCCTTTCTTGCAAACAGGCCTATTTGATTAGTTAACGAAATCTGTGTTAAAAAGTTCGCTCTTTGGCTGCTGGCTTTGTTACATTTTGTCCGTCATTTACCAAACATTAGTTCATTCGAATTCGTCTTCTTCTGCCTCCTGCTCCCAGCCCAGATGACTCAGTGGGCCGTGAGGTGGTCCTGGAGTGTGGGCTTGTAACAAACGGGTGGTCCACAGACACCCTTCCGGGGAGCACTTGGAACCAGTGTTTCCTTTTGCTGTTGTAAAAAACAAAATAATCTCTGCACTTTCTTCCCTGCTGAAGAGCAGATGAGCTTAGCAGCATAATTATTTATTTCGTTTTATATATATATAGATGATGTAGATATAGATATTGATATATAGTCTTCCCTTTTCCCAGTTTCCTTGAATGAGCCAGCAAACGAGTTAGATCAAAATGAATCCACCTCTTTTCTTTGAGTGTGTGTGGGCGTGTGTGTGCGATACAATATTTGACTTTTGAGAGCTTTCGTCCATGTCGGTCCCACATCCGGTTTGTCAGAGTTTATTGGCTGATTTTTCACAACTCTTCCTTCATCATTTATATCACTTATGTCAGGAAGTATCTTAGGTATTGGGGAAACAAAGATGAATACTTTAGTGCAAAGTTGGCAAGCTAAGGCCAGAGTTGGCCTCCTGTTTTTGTGAATAAAGTTTTATTGGGACACGGCCACACCCATTAGTTTACATATTACCCAGGGCTGCTTTAAGAAGCTTACATACAGAGATGGGTACTCGCAACTGAGAGAACAAAGGTCAAGCTTTTGCTATTTGGCCATTAAAGAAAACTTTTGCTGTCTCCTGGCCTGGTGGCTGTGGGGGTACACGAGAAATTTAGTTTTCCCAGGTGGACCTAAGTAAAAGGCCTTGGAAGCCCAAGAGTAAAGGAGCATGGAAGGGCCTTGGGGGTAAGAAGAGTAACCGAGAAAGTGATCCTAACTCGCCGGAGAGGAGTCTGGCAGGCGGGACAAAAGGGCCACACCACAGGGTAAGTCCGAGATCCTGACGAGGCTGGACTGAACCTGGTGGCGGCTGAGGGGGAAGTTATTGTAGGTGAGGTCTGAGCTTTAGGTGGAGGCAGTCAGATTATGGAGCAATTTGGACTTAATCCTCTAGACTCCTGATTCCAGTTCAGGGGGTCATGGGAGTCACCTGAGAGGCCTTCCAAGAAAGCAGAGGCTCAGACCGCTCGCCAGATCATCTGAATTAGAATTCCTGGAAGGAATTCCGGAATGTTTGGTTTAATCAAGCTCCCGATGATTTGCCTGCCTGGCAAATGTGAGAACCTCTTCCGGAGTCATTAGTTGCTCAGGAGATGTTTAAAGCTACCTGTTTACATGCTCAGATTCGCAGTCGGAAGATACTTTCACTATCTTGTATGCAGAATGTTCTAGGGTTTGGAGAATCTGGAAACAGAAACAGCGGTCGGGGGCCGTGGATCGAGTGACAGCAGAGAGAACTTGAACTTAGTCAATGAGAGTGGAAATGGAGAGAAGTTATATTTGAGACCTATTTCAGGGCTGGGTTTGACAATGATTGATGCTGAATGGAATTGGGTGGTCGAGGGCAAGGGCCAAGTGTGAGATTTTGGGAGCCAGATTTGAGAACGCGGCTTGCTGTGTTTGCGTTAGTTGGGGCTGAGCATATGGGGATTGAGCTTTGATTCTTGGTAATTTGAAGACACATCAAAAATTCTCAGAGTTTGCTCATTCTCAAGATAACCCAGAAAATAATTGTATATGGAGATAATTTGAACAATGAATATTCCTAGGGAAACACAGGTTAAAAGAATCATAGAATAATTCAGTTGGTGTTTTTCAAGTGAAAAATGATCTCTATTAACTGAAAAAATGGAAAGGAACAAGTCAAATACCCAAGGGACCCACAAAGGCAAAAGTCATGAGTTCAATTTAGAGCAATAAGTCATCAGCTGTGATCCTCAAGGCACTTAGAGATTTGTGAGACACGTTTAAAGCGCAGTAAAATTTTAAATTATCAGTGTAATTAACAACATTGGTTAACAACTGTGCTCCCGAATATGCAATGGGAAAAGGCTTTTCTGATTTTATATCTCTTAAATTTGCTAACGACATTGGTCTTAATGGTAGTATGCCGCTAAAAATCAGTCTTTGTTGTTTCATTCCATTTGCCAAATACCAAGAGGCTGTCCATCTACTTCTGTGACTTTTAATCTTGGTGTTTAAATAATATAGTGCTGTTAAAACTGATGTTGGTTTTGATGTGTTTTTTGAAACCTATTTCTAATACCCAGGACTTACAAGAGATTTGAAATAGGCTTTTTGGAAATGAAATAAAAAAGGAAAGAAGCCAATGCAATTCTGGGAGAGCGGGTACTGAACACGTGTGCTAACAACAACAGTAATGAAATCGAAAGTATAAAAATCTTTGATGGCCCAAAGTACATATATTTATATAGTTTTAGAGGAGGGCAGGAACCATTCTGAATGAGGCGGAAGCTCATAAAATGACCAAATTGTACATTCGTTACAGCATTTAAAAATATACTAGCACAGGAAAAAAATTCGGCCTTCGGAAGCTGTGATCTAAATGTGGTCCAACTATTTAAATATAGTGCTCTATATTTGGAATCGTTCCATAATTTTAAAATATAATTAAACTCCCTCAAACTTGTGGAAAAAGTAGGTGAAAGAGCTATTTTCGGAATGGCAGTCACCACAGGAAAAAACAAAGCTTTCTAGACTAGTTTCAGTCCACCAGAGTAGCAAGGGTCTTACGAAGAGCACTTATAAATAACTTGGCAAACTGCGTAAGTTAGTTGTTCGATGAAATTAAATCTTCACGTTCTTTAAAGCTGTCGCTATGCTACCTATTTACTGTCAAACAATTCATTTTTATAAAAACGCTTTACGCTTTAAAGAATAGAGTTCCTACTTTTCTTCAGCTGCGAAGGCACGGGCTTACATTTCGGTCTTCAAATCTATCAGTGCCATTGAAAAGGGTGTCACACGGGATGTCACTATGTCATGCTCGGTGCCGGTCGGGTATTGACAGCAGAATGGGATCTGGCACTAGAGAGAATTCGTGGAGAGGATGGACCGGGCATGGGGCAGGTGAGGTGAGCTTTCCGGTGGATGGCGGCTCTCAGCTTTGCCCACATGGGGACAGTTTCTATGCAATGTGTAAAGTTTTGTCTTCAGATCGTTTCATGATCAACCACAGTCTGAACTTCAACGTAAGGCTTTGTCACCGTTGTTTAAAACATTTTTTAAAAATAGATTTATCTGCCTTTCTGTCTCCTTTTTCTCTTTGTTCAAAATGCATGTCTGTCTGTGCCAATTTTTTAGTCTTCTGTTCCTCAGTTCTAAGAAAGCCTCTAACCTGCCTGCTCGGTAAGAACTGGGAATTTTTTCTTTGATTTTATAGCGATATTCATCAGAGACCAATTGAGATATTCTAAGAGAA
The DNA here is from genome assembly GCF_014176215.1 of Rousettus aegyptiacus. Classification (NCBI taxonomy): domain Eukaryota; kingdom Metazoa; phylum Chordata; class Mammalia; order Chiroptera; family Pteropodidae; genus Rousettus; species Rousettus aegyptiacus. The sequence goes on from NW_023416311.1 coordinate 108,361,412, forward strand.
TGTCATTTTAAAGCACCTGTGTCTTTCATAATTAATGGAGGTCAGAGTTAAGTTTTATAGTGTCTCTAGATAAAATGAGTCATTTAGTTAAGATGCTCGTGATGGTTCAACCGTTTCTTTAACGCCAGCTGAATTTTATTACTTTGCATGAAGACGCAAACGAACTTTGTCTATCAAGGCCCACACTGTTCCCTCAGAGAATATATTGTTGTGCTTAGTGATTTGTTGATAATAGGCCACTGAAGGCTGTGACGGGACATGGGAATGAGTTATTCAGTCCTACAGTCAATAAGAAATAAACTCCGGCGAAGAGGGAAAAAATGCGTGGAAATGTCTGGTGGGAAAAGGTCGGATGGTCTTCAGAACCGTCAGTTTATGGCTGCCAAATCGAATGGCTTTGGGATTTGAATTATTCAGTCTATTGGATCCGTATATTACTTGTGTATTAGCATTCCTAAAAGGAATACGGTTATTACATTTGATTGTGCAATGTCAAATTTTATTCCAAGACTTTGAAAAAAAAAAAAAAGTGGGTCCATACCAAGAGAAAACAGCTTATGCTTCTGTTTACGATGGCCATTAACGTGAACTTGTCCGGCCTGGGAAACTCTCTCTGGACCCCTATAACGGGAGGGGGAGGGGCATGGGACTCGGGAGCCGCTCCCCGAAGCCGTACGGCCAATCCGCGCCGAGAATCTAACCCCTTAGGCTCGCGCAGTGTTGCCTCTACTACTGTTTACGTCTGGGGTGTTATGAAGATTAATGAGGCTGCTTGAATGCGTTGGGCTGCTCGCAGCATTCCCCTGCTAGAGGAACCGGCCCCGTATGAAACATTTGGTGAGCATTCCCCGTTGGCCGGGAGCCAGGAGCGTCAGTGACTCCTTCGTGCTGGAAACGTTGGCAGCCTTGCTCGCGAACCTTGCCCGTGCTGTGTTTTCTCTTCCACTGCGCTCACAATCGCAAGATAAAGAGGCTGCCCCTTCTGTAATGCCCTAGAGGACAGCCACTTGCGGGGGACCATAGATCTTACTTTACCGTGTGCGTGGCCCACCCTCTGGGAAGATCAATTTTTTATTCCCTTCAGAAGATTTTCTTTCTTTTTGTAACCTTTAACTTCGTAGGTCATTGGCCTGAGCTGTAATGCATCAAGCTGTCTGGGGCCATTGCAGGCCCTTCATCTTGCTGGCTGGATTGGAATTTTTCCAAAAGCAAGAATGCACTGGGAGTGATCTCTGGCGCCAAACAGTTTGAGGAAAGAGACCTGAGAATAGTGGAACTCACGCCGTGTCTTGTCAGATTCTAAGGGTCTGGGGAGGGAGGAAGATTAGGGGATTCCACAAATGCTTCATTTATATTTCATCTTTTAAAATATTTTTTAAATCATTGAAAATCAAGATAGATTAAGTGAATACTGAAATGTATAATGTTACGTGTTTCTAATATGGAAAGGTCCACCAAGGCACTAAATTGTCTCCTTGGGGTTTTCATGGACCACAGTCACGTATTAAACAAATATTTGAAAGCATCTACTGACTCCTTGTCTCCAAAATCAAACAAATTAAAAAAAATGTAATTAATCAACTGACATAAAAATCGACCTTATCTAGATGTTAAGGCTATGCAGGCTTATAGATCTGATCATTCCAATTTCAAAAAGTTTAAATTAGCATAATCAACTGACTTTATGATTGACAAGTATTAAATGTGAGTACTTATCAAATCCATTTTTCCTAATAAAGAATTATCTTATATGCTGAATTTTCATTAGTTTATTTTGAAATATGGTACTGATTTACAAAAAATAAAAACACTTGAAAAGTATTTTTCAGGCATTTATTGAAATATGTCATGATGACAAGTCTTTCATCAGGTAGCCCTATGTTCATTTGCCTCTGTTGGTCATTTCGTATGTCTTCTAGAATTTGTGTTATTTAAACATATTAACAGATCGTATCGTTTAGCTCTCTAGTTTCATAAAGGAATGTGGGCACTTAAAATAAGTATGGGAAGGCAGTTTCAGAAAGAATTTACGAGAAACAAGGAGAGAGAAAGGAGGTACCACTTCATCAGTCAGACTGGTGGAATTAACACGTTCTCTTAACGGGGAGACGTATGTCACAGTCAGCTCACAGTACCAGCGATGAGAATCATTTACCTAGAAACGAAAGCGTGTCATTACCCATGCCGACTTGAATCGTCTCAAAATAATTTGTAAACGTACCTATGGCTGGACAATGAAGACATGAAATAATTATTGTGTGTGTGTGTGTGCATGCACACGCGTGCACACACATGTGTGTGTTTGGTGCCAGGGAAATTAGGCAGGGGACATTGGATGACTGATTGGTGAGGCCATGTGGCGAATGGGATAGGGTGGGGGATCTTAATCCGACACCTTTCTCTGAATCCTAATGGTCTGGGATTCACCACACCGCACCTCCTGATTAGCAGCAGTCTCCTCCTCTACACACGGAAGGGTATGTACCCTCTCATGACAATCAAGCTCTGGAATTCTTGAATTCTATGAAATTTTTTAGTTCAAAACATTGAAGATGAGTTAAAAAAAAAAAATCGCCCACGTGCATCTTATAACCCAGAAAATACCGAAGGAAAAGTCCAGCTCTTGGGTGCGTTTCTTCGCTAGGCCGCCGGTGGTGGTGGTATCTCATGCTTACTGACCGAGGTTTCCTGGCAAGCATCCTCCTCCCTGCCCTTTCCATTCTCCTATCCACTGCCAATGAGGTGGATTTTAGGGCACCATAGTTGTCAGGTGTGTGAAGAAGGAGGGGAGATGGCTAAAATCCCCTGGTAATGGCTGGGGTGAAGAGCGGTACCTTTACAGATCGTTGGGACCTAAGAGGCAGAAAAAGAATGGCCAGCAGAGTTAGACGTGCTCGGGAGATGTAGACTGAGATGTGGCACGTTTGTCGTTATAATCGGTGTCTTCCTGTCTTAGGCGATTCAGGCTGCTCTAACAAAATACCGAAGACCGTGTAGCTTATAAATCACAGAAGTTTATTTCTGATAGTTCCAGAGGCTGGAAGTCCAAGATCAAGGTGGCTGTGTGACTGGTTTCTGGCTTGCAGATGGCCAGCTTCTAGCTTTGTGTCCTCACGTGGTAGAAGGGGCCAGGGATCTCTGTGGAGTGTCTTTTATAAGGGTGACATTCTCATGCATGAGGGCACCGCCGTCACAGCCCGCACACATTCCAAAGCCCCAACCTCCTAACACCATCGCCTTTGGGGGTTAGAATTTTAACATGAATTCTGGAAAGACATGAACATTCAGACTGTAGCGCTTCTCCTGTGGGACACACCTGAAAACTGGACCCGGGGGTTTCAGTGAAGGACCGCCAAGCCTTCTCCAAGCCTCTCCCCAAGGAGAGCCAGGATTTGGAACTTCTTTTTCCGGTTGTCCTTCTGGAGCTCTACGGGACCTCGGGGACACTACCATTTTCTGTCCTCAGTGACATGAGGGCATTTCCAGCTCTTCCTTTGTGTATGTGAGCTGCCTTTCTAGAAGGTCCCCAAACTGCAGTGTGGGCATGCACGTGCGTATGTGCGTGTGTTTGAGGAGCGGGAGGTGGTCTTGCAATATCTCCAAAGCCCTTAGGTAATTCACTGATTAAAAATGCAAATAGTTTCTTTAACTGGGAATATTTACAGAAAAAAAAAAAAAGTATTTCTTAAGAGCCAGTGAGCGGGAACGCATGTGCAGACCGGCTCCCAGAACCAAGACAGGATAGACTATGTTTTCTTCTTTTCTAAAAATCCGGTAACAGAGAACATGCTGAGAAATATCAAATTTTGACATTTCTCATAAACTGTCAGTCAGTAGCTGCCATTAATTGAGTCTTTACAATGGGTCAGACCCCATTCTAAGTGTTTTTCTGGATTTAAAGCTCACAGCAAGCCCAAGGGCCAGATGTGGCTGTTAGCGCCATTGCACAGATGTGGAGAGTGGCCTGCGCTGTGCTGAATGGGGCTTCCTCCCCGAGGCCGCATGGTGGCCGAGCTCCGGTGTTCCCACAAACATCCTGAGCCACGAGGCAACACTGGCTCTCACAGTCGAGGGGCAGCGACCGCTGGCAGCTTTTTCAGCCGGGAAGCCACTTAGGAAACCAGCCCGCGGGGCAAGGTCGAAGCCGTGCCGGTCATAGAGATGGGGCGGCCTCGTGGCCAGGAATTGCCCCCGGTGCCACACGTATAGATTTCTGATGTCTGTCGGGGGCCTGCTGGCCTCGATGTCACACCAGGCGAGAGCGTGGCAGCGCCTCGCACGCAGGCTGGCCTCCGGGTGCTCACCTGGGCGGCGGGACGCGCTCCGCAGGCGGGCACGGAGGCCGCATCTCCTCCCCTGCAGGAAGGTCTCTCCGTGGGGACACTGGCCTCTGCATGGCACCGACTGAAGGAAAACAGACTCCGTCGCCATATTCCGTCCTCGAAGACGTCCCGAGTCCGGTCCTCCCTGGAGGGCTGAGCCTCCGCCGTAGTGACGCGAGGCACACTTTCCCCCGACGGCCTCGTGGTGGAGGCGGCAGGTGCCGCCAGTGCGTCTGGGAGAGCCGGGGTGGGGCAGAGGTTAAACTGGGGGGGCAGAAAGAGGGGCGGCAGGACCACGGCGGTGCCCCCGTGGCGGCGGACAAATCGTGAAGCACCCGGGACCCCTGAGCCCGCTCCGACGGGGACCTTGGCCCCTTCTCGTCCCCGGCCGCGCATGCGCACGCGCTGTGGGGCGCCAGCGCCCCGACGGCTTTGCTCCCCGCATCTTCGTCCGCTCCACCGCACACCTTGTGGTCCTCGCGAGGCTGTGCCCTTGGCCTGACGTGGCTGTCACTTGTCGCTTCTACTGGACAGTGTGTCTACTTCTGACATCTCCCCAGACAGTGAAAGTAATCTACTTTTGTTTCTTACTGGAGCTGGGAAAAGTCTGTTTCTCTTTTAGCGCATAGATACAACCTCGGACTGAGGTCCGCGGCGACCCCTGCCCACCGTCCTGCATGGCCGCGCTCTGTTAGCATACGCCAATTGCTCCGGCCTTTGCTGCCCGCACCTGGGCCGATTTTGTCGCCCAGTCACCCCTAGGGAGCGGCTCCTGCACCGGCTTGTCCTCTGCAGGAAGCTAAGGAGGGGTTTGTTCATGATTTAAGTTAGAGGCCAACGTGACTCACACAAGGGAGGCCAATTTTGGGCCACGGCATGCGGCCCAAAGCCTAATGTGACTTAAGCTGTTGTTCCCCCAGGGCCTGCTGCTCTTGGTTGCATATTTCACTGTTCTTCTCCTTCATTGCTGAAAGCTGATGGTTTCCTTCATCCCGATGTCCTGTTTCCCACTCGAGCAGCCAGAGCTGGCTCTTTCTAACCCTGCGAGGCAGACCCGCGAGTGCCTGCTTGGAAACTTACTTCACACCGAATCCGTCAAACAAGATAGAGTTCTATAACCCCGAGACCACTGCTGAATTCCAAACCCGGCATGTTTGAACTATTATCACAGTGAATGCAGGCGATCTGTGAGAATGAAGACCTGTGAAGAATGGTTTTATATCATCTTACTTAAATTTAGTTCCAGAATCAAATGCCCATGTCCATTTCACAGAGATCAAGAGAATCAATTAATAGTGTAGATTTACCTGAGTCATGCACGTGCGCGTGCACACACACACACACTTTGTTCCTTAACTTTCCCACCAATCTCCAATGTGTGTCTGTTTCCATATTGAATGACCCTTTGACCTCTGAGGTTCAAGGAAAGCTGTGTTATACACGTTTTTAGCAGGAAGATTCTTTGGAAACCAAAAATCATTAAGTTTTTTTTTCCCCCTTTTTTCTCATGATTTTTATGCACACTGATCTTTTGCATCTATTAAAAATAAAATCGCTCTCTTTTTTTGTGTTTTGTAGAAACTACCTCTTCAGGTTACAGCTTGAGGATTTGTCTCTGATCCAGGTAGGTGCGATTTATTTTTCTCAAGCTTTCATTTCCCATCCCAATTAGCTCGCCGTTTGAGGGGATGAAGACAGAAGCCGGTAAAGGTTTTGATCATGGCCAGTCAGGGATTCGCTTCCTCGGGGGTCGCGCCGCAGGACTCCCGGCTGCCCTATTTGATGTGAGTCATCACCTGCTTTAAGTCGCAGTTGGCCCTTAACTCCCACTGTGAAGCCCCAGCTCCTTGCATGGGCATCATCTGATTTTTCTCTTCTTCAAATGATAGATAATTCAAAGGACATTTCCTCAGTGTCTGGGAGCATACTTTTCTGCCCCAGTTAGAATAATCATCGATGGTTTAATTTGATGCATTTGGCCATCATATTCTTATAAAAATCAACCCCCTTAGGAAAATATCCTGTTTCCTCTTTATCATTTATAATTCAATAAATATGAATATATGTTAGAAGCACATAGAGCAAAGAATAAATAATGATACATAAAAATGCAATTTACCTATGCCTGTGTTTGTCCTTTGGAGCAGGAGCCTGAGATCCTTATGTCCGAATGGAGTATTTATTTTAGTGGCAGTTTCGAACCACAAAGACTCATCTTCCCCTCCATTCTTTAGAAGGGTCTCCTTGGAGAAGGAGAGGCTGATGGCACAAATGCCTCCATCACCGAGGTTCTAGAACATTCCGTGGAGCAAGCCAGAATCCTGGGGCTGTGTGCGGTTTTCAAAAAGTTCTTGAACCAGTTTTAATGTCACCCTCTTAGAACTAGAGTTCTAAGAAGCGATTGAAGAGACGTTTATATTATTTCCTTTTCTTTGTGATGCTGGTTTTCCTGAATGTTCGGGCAACATTAGAGCTAGGGCTTAATATTAGATCTGTCTTTTATTCATCAGGGTCTTGAAATAAGCCAATTCCACAAGCAAAGCTAATATTGTTAAAATGCGAGGGATTTGTAGACAGTGGACCTGGTGGCCTAGGTCCGTGAGTCTCATTTCACTCTTCTCTGTGAAATGCCACAAAACACTACCTCCCCTGTCCTGTCATTGCTGGAATTAAATGACATAAGGCATGCACAAGAGGTAAGGAAGGCGTCGTGCTTCTCAACAAAGGTTTGCCTGTGTTTTACAAGTGATGACAATAAATAAGTTATCGTCCTAATCATTGCATCATACTGGGCAATGAATTGTTTTTCCACTGCAGTTTAGTTTGTGCCTGATGTCTTCAAATGAGGTGATTGGTTGGTAAATTATAATGTATCAATAAGAAATCAGAACGATCGGCTGTTGAACCGAAATACTATTTTAAAACTCTAGATTTTAATCATCTTTTATAAGAAAAATACAGACCTTTCCATAGATTAAAGCTGTGTGGTGCACTCATTTTCACCCTCGTGGTTTTCCATATTCTCTGGCATATCGTGTGTGTTAAAAACTAGGTTGTGGAGATGTGTGTGTGTGTCTGCAAACGTATTCATTGATTTTTTTTTAGTTTTCTGGCTTGCTTTGGTTTAGAGGGTCTAGAAGATTGCAGTGGGTATACATAATGCACTGTACTTGGTTTTTAAATTCAGTTCTCCACTGAAGGAACCAAGTTTCCCTGGAGAAGTAGCTGATCCCAGGGCCTGGGGAGCAAAAGTCGTGATAGTCTTGGAAGACTTCGTGGTTTCAGAAATTAAGGAAGTAGTCAAAGAATGATGAGGGCCTGTCAGAAAGACCTCAGAGCCAGCCTGAAGTGAGCTTCCTGAAGAAACCTGGGGTAATTCGATTATCAAAATAAATGCTGATAATATCAGATTGTAACACATTGAAGCACCTGAATCCATGAATACATACTAACGTAAAAATAAATAAATGATGTGGTACATATATACAATGGAATATTACTCAGCCACAGGAAGAGATGAAATACTACCATTTGCGACAACTTTGAGGGATCTTGAGATGCTAAGTGACCTAAGTCAGATGTAAAGGGTGGAGAAGCCATACGATTTCACCCATATGTGGGATATGAAACCGAGAGCAACAGATGAACAAGACAAACAAACAGAAAGTTGTAGACACAGACCACAGTATAGTGGTGACCAGAAGGAAAGGGACAGGGGGAGGTAGCAAAGGGTCAGGGGTCAGATACATGGTGACGGAAGGAGATTTGACTTTGGGTGGTGAACACACAGTACGATATACAGATAACATGTAACAGAATTGTACACTTGAAACCTATATAATTTTATTAACCAATGTCACCCCAATAAATTTAATTTTAAAAAATGGATGAATAAAAATATGAGGCAGAAGGGACTGCTCTTCACTATAAAATCCTGATGAAGTAATGATTTAACTAGAAAACTATCGTTTGGCAACCCTCACACTAAGAATTTATTAGGGCAAAAATAATCAATGAATGCTAATATTTATGGGTAGGAGTTTAATGATGACCAAGATATTTACATAGTCTCAAAGTGTTCGCCTCTAAAATACTTATTAATTATAACAGGAAAACTTGCGATTTGATAGTGAAGAAACCTGGCTGGTCCTCTGGAAGCCAACCAGTCAAAGGCGACTTCAGCAGTGATGAGACACAGTTAGTATAAGTAGGCATCCTGAGTTCATGCACTGGGAACACGGCAAAATTTCTGTGATATTCTAGCCAAACATTGTAACCAATTTTATCATGAGGAACCCTCACACAAAATAAAACTGAGAGCCATTCTACAAGAAACTTGCCTCTACTTTTCAAAAATCACCAAGTCACGGAATGCATAAAAAGAATGAAAATTTATCCCATTATAAAGAAGAAAAAATAGGCCTGCCAATCAAATGAAAAACTAGATCGGAGTGCAGGTGAAGGGTTTTTTTTTTACAGTCCATTGAATTAATCTTCCAACTTTTCTCAATGTTATTCCAAAATAAATAGATGCAAAAAATCCGGGAGGCGCCTTTGCCATCGGCGCGTGGGCCGCGTCGCCGTGCGGGAGGGGAAACGTGCGTCTCGGGTCGTTGTCGTTTCCCGTTGTCATGACTGCCTGCAGCGCCATCCGGGTTAGGTGACCGATGCAGTGGAACCGTAGTCGGAGTGTGGCACCCCCTCGGCATCACCGCCGGGCGGAGTATCGTCTGTGACAGAGGGCCAGGCGGGGAGACAGGCCCTTTCTGCACGGCGGCCCCTGACCACAGGGCCCGGATCAGGGGCGTCCGCGCGGCCCTGAGCGGGTCGTCACCGCAGTGCGATGCGCGCCCAGGGCGGGGGCCGCGTGTCCTGCTCGGAGCCGGCTCTTACCCGTGGGGCGGTGGGGGGGTGGGGTGGGGCGGGGAGGTGGGGTGCGGTGGGGTGGAGGAGGGGGTGCGGTGGGGTGGGGTGGGGTGCGGTGTGGGGGGACAGAGAGGGCGCAGAGCCGGCAGTGGCTCCCCACTTAGGGTTCCTTTCCCCGCCTCCTGTCAGCAGCTGTCATGTTGATTTACGTGACCCTTTCAGTTTCATTTTAATTTAAATGACTGTTTCCCAGGGCGGCGACAAGAATAGACACTCAGATAAGGAGAGGGGCACGCCTAAGAGGCCCCTCCCGCGCAGACGGAACTGCCGCCGCCTCGCAGGTCATTTAAGATCACCTGGCGGTGGTCACATTGAAAGGGGCGAACGTATTTTTAATAATAGAGTTTACTTAACTCCTAAGAGCTGTCATTTTAGCATGTACTTATTATGCTGGAAGAGGTGGAGATGTTGCATCCTGTTTTTTTAAATGGTGGGTCTTTGAACCCGGGGTGGGGGGGGGGTTCTGTTCTCCCAGCACGTTCTTGTCACAGGAGCCAGCGCTGGGAAGCTCAGGGTGGCCCAGGGTGGCCCAGGGTGGCCCAGGGTGGCCCAGGCCGCCCCGCAGGGCGGCGAGTCTACCTAGGTCAGGGGCGACAGACCTTCAGTCATGTTGTAAAAATGCTGTTGTTGTTGTTGTTGTTTAATTTTTTAAATTATTATTATTTTTTTTTCTATCATGGAGCGTCTGCATTTGATTTGGACATCTCAGGCTGCTCATTTTCTCCTCCTCCCTCACTCCAAAGAAAGGAGATTGTTGGCACGTGGGGAGATGAGGGAGCTGAGGAGACCAGGGAGGACGAGCGACCCTCCGCCCGGGCCTGCAGGCTTCGCTCCCGCGGCAGCTCTCATGGTCCGTCCACCCCCCACCCCCCTCACTCCCGGGGTCACCCGCATCCGCCTGGACGCCTCCACTCTGTCCGTAACATCGGGCCGCTCTTTGAGCGTCGGCACTCGCTTTCCTCTCTCTCGGAAACACCTCTACCCTTTCCCCTTCTCAGTCTAGGAAAAGATTTCCGCCCCTGCGCCCCCCTTTAGCACCCCAGGCTGCGTCTGTCTGGGCCGACGGCCCTGTGACGCTGGGAGGTGATGCGGACCTGCTGCCTCCCGGTGCCATTCGCCGCATGAGCTGCGAGGAGCATTTAGTTTCTCTTCGTCTCCTCGGGATCAGGTGGAACAGGTCATTAGATTAGGCTACCTGTCAGGTGGTAGACTCAAAATAAATTTCTGGAAGTTTTCATCCCATGATATTTATTATCATGCTCACTCTTTATCTTTTTTAACTTGCTTTTTAGCGGAGTATGGGTAAACGTCATATTTTTGTCCCTAAATTCAAGAGAGAGTAACACAACCCAGAGGCTAGTGCCATGAGAACGGCTTGCTGAAAGAGGTCTCCCGAAACACAGGCGAAGGATGATTCTAGAACAATACAGGAGAGTCCTGACGGATCCCCGTCCCATTCACCTGTCTGCTCAGTACTGCTCTACACTTTCCCTGTCCCCCAACATCCTTTCCTGCCTGATACTGTTTTAAAATCAGTAATGAGAAAGGAGATGTTAAATGATGTTTTTTTTTTTTTTAATCTAGTTAGTGATTTTCACAGAATTCTAGAGACGCCCCCGCCCTATCAGTGACCCCCAGAGTCTGCATGCTGCATCTCGTAGAGCAGCCAGCAGAGTTCCCGGCCTCAGCGGGAGCCGTGCACGCCCCTCCCTCCCCCGTCTCCTTCCCCAGGTCCAGGTGGTCCCCGATGTGGCTTGGTCATCCCAGAGAGCAGAAGACGGGGTTCCAGCTCTCGTTCTTGCCACAGGGGTGAGGGGAGGATGGGCGAGGAGCTGCTGGCAAGGGCGCCTGGGAGTCAGAGTATGGCGTCCCTCCAGAGGTGACCAAATCTCGCGGCTCAGGATGTGCAGCCCTGCCGGCTGAAATCCCCCGATGAGAAAAACGAGCTTTTGTGGGGTGGCTCCGGCATGCGACAGCTCAGCTCGCTGCCAGCCCGCTGCTGAGGGCAGTCTGGAGCCGAGTCAGCAGGACCCACGTCAGACATCTGCTCCTTCTCCTCCCGTGGGAAGTCGGGACATCACCCGTGGTGTGTCTGAAGCGGTGACGATCTGAGCAAGGGTTGGATTGGGACACAATCTGCTCCCCCGACTGAATGGTATCCATTTGGGGTACCTCTCGGGTTCGCCACAAAAACATCCGCGTAGCAATATCTCATGAGGTAAAATAGCTGTGTTTGGAATACGTGTTATGTTTTTCGAATAGACATACTTTAACCTATCAAAGTGAAAGACCAAGGGTTGCTATTAATTTAAAGAAATAGAATCTGGTTTTCATCAGTGGCTAGAAAATCAAATATTAATGCGATATCTATATTTATGAGACACCTTTCCATTCAGAGGCTGTGACAAATTTCCTCGCAGCTCCCCACGTGCTAAAATCGAGCCGTCTCGCGCCTGGAAAACCGGTCATTTTCTGCCATTGTGATGGCAGGCGTGACAGTTTACCATTATGCATCTCTCCCACTTCCCGTCATAATAACAGATTCAGCCCTTCAAGCATCACTTTTTCCTCTTGCCTCGATCACAGTGATTATTTTGCAAGAACAAAGCTTTCTGGAAAAAAAACAAACAAACATGAAAATGTGGCTGCCTCCAGACTAACTCACGTCTGCTCGCCTGGGATCGCGCTCGGGGTGGCCCTGGGTCGACGCCGCTAAGCACACGAAGGGACCGCGGCTCGTTTAACCGCGCCGTCTTTCTAACGGTCTTCTGGGACCTAGCTCAAAAATCCATTTTTATATCGTTTCACTACTGAGGGAGAGAAATTCACAGCCCGTTTCTCACATACAACCGCCGGAGTCAGCAGGAAAATCGAGATCCGCGTTCCCCTTTGCCACCTGCCCTCTGTTTTCTAAGCTGTCACAGCTCTATCTGGCTGGTATCAACAGAGAATCCTCTGGAAAGTTAGGAGAGACGCTAACTTTGCTTCCTTCGTATTTGAGTCTGGGGAATTGAGTTTCAATTTCCAAGCCGGTGTTTCTCGACCGGGGTCTCTTTCACCACCTGGGAACATCTGGTTGTCACGTGGGAGGGGAAGCCGGCTGCTGGCATCTGGGCGGGGGTGGAGGCCACCAAGGACGCTGCTGGGCTGAGGGTGGCCCCTCCACGCCCAGCGGAGAACTCCCTGGCTCTGCGCGGGCTCGGTGCCAGGGTTCAGGGGCCTCAGGACGGCCACCCCAGCTTCCTCGTACCTTGCAGAAGCCACTTTTCTAGTCGGTGAGGTTGGCGTTGCTTGATTAAACCTGTGAGACTGAAGGGAAGCTGTCCCCTTAGATTTCCTCATAGATTTCACCAGGCACGTGTCCAAATCCTTAGTGGCCATTTCTAAAGAAGCTGCTGGGATTCTCGAGTTTAAATTGCTTCCTTTTATTAATACGAAATTAAATGTAAAATAAATTGAATCAATTCATAATACTGATACTCTCTTTAATGGGTCATAACAATATGATATAACTACCCACTGTTGGAATTCTTCTGTATAATTTAAAAAATAATGCGTTAATTAATAATTTAGAATAACTATTTAAATGAGATATTGACATTAATTCATTTTTTAAAATCAAGTTTTATATTTATATTGAACAATGAGAGACTGGTCTCCCCTGCAGCCCTCGAAAATCATGATTCTAAATTTTGTCTTCTGCCTTTTTCTGTCAGATGTAGTTTTTAAATCATTGTATTGCAGAAGTGGAAAGGACGATAATCTTTATTAAACTCTGTCAGGGGTCTGCAAAGTAAGGCGTGCGGATGACAGTTCAAGTGTCGCTGAAGCGGTCCACACTCCATTTACACGCTTGCCACCGGCGATCGTAGTTACTGAAGTCTGGGAACAAGGACACGTCCATTCCTTTACGTATCGCCCACGGCCACTGCGTCAGCAGGGCTCACCAGCCGTGACAGAGGCTGTCTGACCCACGAAGCCCAAAACGTTTCCTTTCTGACCCTTGAAGGAGAAGTTTGTCACCCGTTACAGAATGTTGTACATAGTGAGTTCGCGACAAGTGTTTCTGGAATGAGCGAGAGGACAGAACACAACGCGGAGGAATTCTTTGTTTTCGTTTTGGCTTTGTTTTCTCATGATGTTGGGTTGATGGTGTATTTTGACTCCCCGTGCTCCGTTCCATGGTCTCTGGCAGAGGTGGCCCGTAGCCCGGGGGCCTGACATAGTGTAGCTATCCGTCCCCACACTGTCATCTTTTATGGCCGCCCCCTTGGCGAAAATTCCCTGTCGAGAGCTGTTACAGTCACACATTTATCCAAACACTACTTTGCTTTCCTCATAGGTTTCTGGAGGATTTCTAATTACTTACATATATTTTATATAGACAAAGACTGAGGCCTTGCCAGGCTCCGAGAGCATGCGTCAGGTCGGTCAGCTGCTGCGAACACACGGTCTTCGGCGCTCGGTGGCTAAGCACACAGGCGGAGCCTTATTCCTCACTCGGTGACAGTCTGGCGTGGAGGCTCTGGGACAGGGTCCTTCGCTGCCACCCAGGAGCCCAGGACTTTCCGCTCTATGGGTGCTCCGTTTTCAGACCACACGCACATCCAGTGGCACGGAAGGCAGAGCGGAGGACCACACAGAGGAGACGGACGTGGGCCGGGCCGGGACGTGGCACGCCTCCCTTCTGCCCAAACCCCCGTGGCCACAGCTTAGTCACACGGCCTCAGCCAAGTGCAAGGAAACGAGGAAGGCTGGTTTGTGTACCCAGGAGGAGGCAGAGCGCGTGGGCATTTAGATACTGGCAGGCATGAGTATTTTCTCCCTGACCGTGCCAGGAAAACAAGCCTTGCCCCTCGGGACGCACTTAACCGTTCCCCGTTCTCACCCCTCCATTCTGGCCAATCATATTTTCTACTGCACACAAACAGATTTATTCAGGCTTCTGACATTTCTGTAAATAACAAAGCAGGGATCCTCTGAACAAACCACTTAACCTCTTTCGACCTCAATTTCCTCTGCCGCGCCTTGTGGCGAGGACAGGCAGGAATCAGCCCTACGGTCGCCTTCAGCCTCGAAGTCGTAACACAGTCCACCCTTCGGCTGGCTCCTTCTCCTGTCACGGCTTGAACGGCCCCTGGATTCCGCCTCCTCGAAGGAAAACGTTCCCTATAATTGGAAAGGTGGCATCACGTTCACTTGCGGTAACTTTAATGACCCGATCTGTCATAAAATGGTGATGGCGTCAGCGACAATAGCGGCGGACAGCATCTGCCGAGCCCTCGCTCTGTGCTCAGCTCCTCGCACGCATCGCCTCGTTCTCGCGTCCTCGGCAGCCCCGGGCAGGAGGTGTTATCGGTATTCCACAGAGGAGGAGGAGGAGGAGCACGGAGCGTTTGCGTGACATACCCAAGGTCACCCAGCTGGCACGTGGTGGAGCACGGCTTTGCACCTGGGCACATCGGGCTCCCAGGAAGAGCCCGCTGCACACACCCTAATGTGCTCCTTTATTGTCCTCGGTGGTACCGACTGCCACGCCACCTACGGCTCATGACTGGCTTACCGCGAAGGTAATTTATAATGGCATTTACATCTGGGTTTAGGTCAGGTTTCCTGTGAGTCTGAGACAGGGATTCGTGTCCTTGTGCTTTATTCAGGACATATTCTCAGCAACTGAGGAGTGAAGGAGGAAGGAACCAGGCAAGGGTTTACCAAGAATTGGCGTCTGTCATCAGCCTGACCCCAAGGACTCTCTAGAAAATGGAGAGAATCTCAGTTGATCCCCTTTAAGGCAAGGGAGATGATTTATACCCAGCTCCCCTGTTATCCTCCAGTCATTAGCTAAAGATTTTCAACTTTGGTGGGGTGCGTGGTGATGTAACTTCCTGACAAAGTAGCTCTCATCAGCCAGCGGCAATTCTCCAGAGAGGGGGGCAGCCTTGAGCGGGCATCGACCTACACTGACTCAGCCGGAGGAAGGCGTGCCGTTCCCTAAGGGGACCGGCCAGGGAGCCGGAGCACCCGCCGCGGTGTGCGGTGCTCGTACTTTAGGGCTTTATCTCAGGCTTGTCCCGATGGTCTGGACCCAGACCACGCCCACGCTGGTCTCCACTCCTGAAGAAGTGAAGTGTTTTTATGTCTTTGGAAAAAATGTAACACATACCTGATTATCGAGTGCATTCTGCTGCATTGTTCATGCCTCAGTTTTTAATAATTCTCCCGATCCATTTCTGAATTTATGCTTCACTCGCTGTCTCAAAGACTAAATTGAAGAGGCATGATTGTTTTCCCTAGTCATGCGTATCATTTGGTTTCGCGAAACGAGGTTGGGAAATTTCTGTAAGACAGCAGCAGACGTTGTCTGACAATCTCAGGCTGCTAGATAAGTGGAGGGGTCCGTTACATTGATCTAAAACGCGCTCCTGCCTCTGTTTCGGAAGCGGCCCGAGATCCCGACATCCCCGTCGAATGATGGGCACGCGTAGGATTCTCTCCTTGCTTTCATTTTCCTTATTTGCGCGACTCTTCCGAAATGCTGACACGGATAGATAAGCCAATGTACCAGGAAAATCCTCTGTTTCAGAATAAGTAATGGATTTCTTGGTTGGGTGAGAGATTATGTTTACTGGAAGCCGACGTCTCCCAACCAAGTAGGCGCCGAGAGACGACGATGGCAAAAGAGAGAGAGGAATGAAAACATTCGAGTCGCGTTGGCCCGCCGCCTTCTGCAGGGTGTGGTCTGAAGCTCTGTGATTCGTTCACATCTGAGCCATTGGCTATCCCGAGTTTATTCAGTGACCGTGATCGGGTTGGAAAGAGTGACTGCGGTTACAGCTGCGATGGGCACACCGTGTTCGTCCGTCGGACTCGCCTTCCATCATTCTCTTTTAGCTAGCTTTAGAGTTCGTGTGTTACCTCTTCATTAGGTCATAGTGTTTAATCTGTTCGCGTCCCTTCTTACTGGCCTGGGGGCGGCCTCCTTCGAATACTAGGATGTGATCTGTGCTATCATGTCACATGGGTTGATGGAACAGTTTAGTTCTTGAAGTTTAACCTCATTTTCCAGTTCCGGGGATACTCAATTATCGGTTACGCCTTCTCTAGAAGATACAGAGGCACGTTGCCCACTCGGACATCCACCATTAGAAGGAGTCGATTTAATAAGGAAATAGAGACAACCAGGTAGGAAACCGAGTTAATATTTACAGTCTAAAGACTTCTCAGTGTTTTTTGCCATAAAATTTTTAATCATTTGAATAAAGAAGCACCGAAATTTAAGTAGTCTTTAATTAAAGCTATCAGTTTCTGGTTCAAGAGGATGGAGACACCCCCCCCCCCCCATACTAACCTTTCATCTATCAAACGCATAGCATTTAAATGACAATAATGACCATAACGACTGAATTACTTTAGTTGAAACAGTAATAGTCTTAAGACTATGACATGAAAGGAATCCCGAGTAGTCTATTTAATGATATTCAAGAAAATGTGGTAGGTTTTTTAGTAAAAAAATGGAAGATTGAACACTTGGGATTACCTCAGCTTTTTTCCTGACACAGGAAATACAGGAGGCCACTTTTTAAGTGTCAAAAACCTGCAAGAACAGGGAAGGTGGGAGAGAAGGTAGAACCGCGTCGGGTTGAGCGAGAGGCTGCTGCCGTAGTCCGTTGCTGCGGCTCAGAGGGCGTGAGACAAGCAGAGGTTTTGGCAGTCACGGAGGCGTCCTCACAAATGAAAGACTTAATGGGCCTCGAACACGTGGCCTGTCTGCCCCCCGAAGGCGTTGGGCACAGACTCACAGTGTGTGCATCACGCAGCTGTAGATCTAAGCCGGACGAGGAGGCACGGCTCCCCACCATCTCAGAGGACCGAGGGGCTGAGCGCCCAGCAGAATCCCGATTGCAAACCCCAGAAGCCGTGCCCAAGAAACAAGGGTGACTCCGAAGTGTGTTGAATCTCTCCAGTCTGCACCCCAGCCCTGACTCCGCTCACTCCCTCCCTTCACCCCTCCTGGACACCCCCAGATTTGCTCCGCTGAGGGACAAAGCAACTCTCTCTGAAGGAAGATTTTTTTGTTTTGGCAGACATCGCATAATTTGTTGTCTCTGTCATTCTTTTATCCACAGTTGTCAGCATGCTGTGACGTATTCTAGACATATGAAAAGGCAAGACATTGTGACGGATACATCAGATAAAAACAAGCAATAGAATTAACCCCACAGATGATCCAGTTAGCATAGTAAACTGGAAGGCAGCCCAGTGGGGCTGAGGGGGACTCTATTTTACATATATAATTTGAGTCTCAATAGGAAAAGAAGGAGAACAAAGTGGTAGCTATAGTTAAAGTAATTATCGTTCAGACCTTTCAAAAATGATCAAAGACATCAGTCATCAGATTAAGACGACCAAACCCCCAAAACGATAAACAATATAAAACCACATCCACACATATTACAGCCAAACTGCCGACAACCAGCGACAAAGAGAAGCGTCTTGAAACATAAACCGGAGTGGGGAATAAAAGACGCAGAACCTTCGGCGGGGTAAACACACAATGCACGGCGGACTTTCCAGCGGCCGCGCGGACCGGTGCCCGCGGAGGGAGCGGTCAGAGGCCGCTTCGTCCTGCGGCGTGCCCGCTGCCTATTCTGAGCGGAGATGGAGGTTCAGTTTTGGAAGGTGGAAGCTTCCGGGTCCATTGGACTGGGATACCCAGAAAGAGCTCGGAACTCTCGCTTTTAAAAGCAAGGGCGTGAGGCATAAGTCTACGTAGTAAGAGCCCAGCTCCGCTCGCCCAGGGTGTAGTGTTCAAGCGCACATATATTTTATACGGATTTTCCGAATACATTTCTGTTTTTACGTAACCAGCCTATGTCTAGAATCTCGGGGATATTGACATTGGTAGTCACTCTACTACTACACATGACATTGATGACTACTGGTCACCATTCTCATTATGAAAAGCAGTGAGGCAAATTGAATGAGAACCTTGAGGGAAATAGAGATAAGACATCATCAGTAAGATTTTCTGAAACAAGAGAAAATAATATATCCATGAAACAAGGAAAAATAAATGTTCAGTTTGTAAAAAAAAAAAAAAAAAAAAGGCCTTCATAGATTATTTTTTAAAACCCGTGGTTGTAAAAATGACAATGTCAGTGGAAAACTAGAAAATAAATCTGAGTTTCCTAGAAAGTTAAAGATCAAGAAATGGAAACTGAAGGAATACATGTGACATTATGTGATTAATTCAGCGGGCTCGAAATAGAGGCTCTCACCCGCGAGGGAGGAAAATGAGCCCAGGAGGAGAAAGACAGGAGGGAATTGTGGAGTAGCTGCTGTGAGACTCAGAAGCAGGTTGGAATAAACGAAACAAGTTCTGAAGGTTTCTTTCCAAAAAGACAAATGCAGACTTAACAGTTGGGCATCGGAGAACAATGAACAATAAGTACATAGGAAGAGAAATGGGAGCCCTGCTATGGACCGAATGTTCGTACCCCCTGAAATTTGTAAATTAGAACTTAATCCCCAATCAGATGGTGTTTAGAGGTGAGGTGTTTTGGAGGTGAACAGGTCATGAGAGCTTCACCGAATGAACAGGATTAGTGCCCTTATAAAAGAGACCCCGGAGAGATCTCCCTTACGCCTGCCACCCTGTGAGGTTGCGATGAAAAGCCCAAGGCCTGTGAACCTGGAAGCGGACCCCCACTGGCCACCGAATCTGCACCTTGACCGTAGACTCCCAGCCTCCGCGACTGTGAGGATTAAAGGTCTGTTCTTCATAAGCCAGCCGGTTCCCGGTATTTTCTTATGAACAGTTTGAACAGACCAAGACAAGACTATTATGAACTCCAAGATAAAGAAATTGTTTTGAGAAACATATCTTACTTCATGGAGCATCTGTGAATAGCATTGACGTAGCCATAAACATGTAAACAGAATACCCGAGCGGAATTGCGATGAGTCAGTGTGGAGAAGGTGGGGATGGGAAAACACCATGTGTTAACCGGGGAGATGGGCGGCTCGGAACAGGAGCCCGTAAATGGAAAATATCAGCAAACGCCAGTCAAACCGCATTACTTCGAGATTTGGAGGTAAATGCCAGAATCGGCCAGTCAAAAAGTTGAAAATTCTTACTTTGAACAAACAGGGTAAGGGTCGCAACATGGAGGGTTTACTTAATGTTTTGTGTTAAGTCCTGTAGGTTTCTTCATAAATTAAGTACGTGTTGGACTTAAAAAGAATGATAGAAAGATGATGATGTAAACATAAAGCATGGGAAGGCCGCCGTGGGAAAGAAAAAGCAGAGGTCAAGGAAGAACTCATAGGAATAAAAGTATGATGTCTTTATATATATAACTCACCAAAGATTACGCCAAAGGAATTGAGAAGTGTCCATGAACACGCCTTTAAGAAGAAAGTAAATATTCTTATTCAGCTCACAAGGCCAACAACTGAAAAGTGGTTCATTATGTCAAGATTATTTTTGTTAAAAGGAGACATAAAAATGCAATTAGAAATTCTAGGGGAAAGCAAAGATAAATAATGAGTACTTAAGAAAATGGTGCTCCGAACATGAAACAAACGGGGTGATTTCGTAAGAAAGGGAAAGCAACAGGTTTGGGGGGAACGTGAAGCCCGCGGTCTTCGCGTGTAATTTCTTAGGATTTATTATAGTTCGCGATGTAATCCATTTCAGTGATGTTTATTTTATTTTCCCGCAAGCAATTTGTCTCTTATAAGTAGGATCTTTTGCTGGATAAAATGCTCATCTTCTCCCTTCTGTATTTCCAAGAATTGTGCTTAAACAAGCTTAGATTTCGAAATTTGTCCCTTTTCAAAATATTTTGTAAAAGATTTATTAAACTTTATAATTGCCAAGGAGTGTTTTTTATTATTTCCTCTTACTCTTCTTACTAGCTGTTCTAAGTTTTACCAGCTAGAAATATAAAGAAACACATGGTTTTTAAAAAATCAACATTAATAACCTCATCTTCTACATTTAAAACTTTTTTTTTGTTCTGTAAATGATTCAAGTACAGCTAATGAGCAGCCTTCAGGACTTTGAAATGTGCACTGAGCGAAACAAGGCTAATCTCCTCTTGTCTTTGCAATCACGAACTTGAAGGATGACATCAACTGTAGGCAACGTGCAGCCGTCTTGTCACCATGCGGCATCGGCCCAACAATAAGGCCCAACGGAGGCCATTGTAACTAGGACATGGCACTGCTGAATTTTTATATCATGCTTCAAGTCTCCAGATTAGTCTGTGCTTTTATCTGGTTTTCTCATCATGCATTTTTCCAGTAACAAAATATGTTCTAACTTTTTTGAGGGGCTTAAACTAGTTGGCGATGAGTTTTTACCACTTGGCACAAAGGGCTTGGTTAAAATGATTGTACTTCTGTCTGCCGCTCTGTGCAGAGCGTCTCAAAACACGCGTGAATGGCAGTGTACTCTCATGCGGAGACGCCAGATACTCGTGAATTTACTGTCTTCAGAGTGTCAGGTCTGATGCTTGTACTGAGTCGGATGCTTTATCAAGTGTGGTCGTCTTCTGCTTAAGATAAGCGTTTTCATTGCCTGAGAACATCACTTAGGTCATCAGAAACACCCTTGGCTTGTCAATGCACGGCTCAAAAATTTCATTTGGAAGTCGCCTTTAAACCAGGAGCTCCGTCCGTCAGGAAGAATACGTGTTGAGTCCGAGCGTATCATCCTGTGGGCCGCGTCTCGTTCCCGGGAGCTGCTGTGATACACGTCCGCACTGCGCATGGCCAACACAGCAGACATTCGCCCTCGCAGGTCCGGAGCCCCAGCCTCCTGCGGCCTCCTGCGGCCTCCTCTGGCCTCCGGCGGCTCCTGGCGTCCCTTCTCCTGTCAGTGCTTAACTGCCATCTCTACCTCCGTCCCCACGCGGTCTCCCTGGGTGCCCATGCCTCACTCCTCCTTCACCTTTTCCTTCTAAAGACACTTGTCACTGGATTCAGGGCCCATTCGATGACGTAGGGTGCTCTCCTCGTGAGACCCTTAACTTAATTAGATTTGCAAAGATCTTTTCTCCCCATAAAATCATCTTCACAGATTCTGGGGGGCCACCATCCATCCCAGTGTGGGTCGTCTTCGGGAGTCTTTAGCAGAAAACCTTTCTGAGCTAATGCATCTTCGTTGTGCGTAGATCCTGTCTTTATGCGGTGCCATGGGACTCCTCGTGTTATGGCTGCACGATTTTTTAATGACTGTTCCTCTTTTTCCACCATCTCAGAGTTTCTTAACCTCAGCACTAGAGGCAGCAAGGGCAGGTAATTCTTTGCTCCGTGGGGGGGGGGGGGTGTCCTGTGCATCGTAGGATATAAACACGGCAGCAGCTCTGACTTCTGTTCACTAGATGCCAATAGCACCTCGCTCCCCAGTTGTGACATGAAAAACATCTCACGACGTTGCCAGATGTCCTCTGGGGAACAAAACTGCCTTCAGCTGAGAGGCATTACTCTGTCCCCACCTCCCACAATGACAGTGACAGATATTCTCTGACAGAAAGGCCAGGAGATAAGAGAAGAGGGAACCGAGGAGCCCAGAGACGGATGTGCATCCGCCTCTCCCGAGGGTGCTGTGGAAGGAACGGAATTTCTCGGGCGGAGCAGCGGGGCTGTGGCTCCCGGAGGGTGCTGTCCTCAGCCCGTGCGCCCCTGTCTGGAGCGCCCATGCCCTAGATGTACGAGGAGGCTGACCATGTGAGACCTCACTTTTCCTAACGCTCCTCTCAGTCATATCCTGGAGCGCAGCTCCCGAGGGACCCTGGCGGTGACCCTGGCTGGGCGGGCCGGCCCCACCAGCCGGGGAGTCACAGGCGCCCAGGCCCCCAGCACGGGGCCCCGTCAGTGCCTTTGGAAGTTGGGGGTGGGGGCAGTGAGAGAGCAGGATGGCAGTTGCTTTCCCTTCACGTTCGGGTGTCATTTCATACGGCAGGAGTCTCGAGGCGACAGTATCGGGAGCCGCCAGCTCCCCTTTGAGCTGGGCCCCTGAGGTTTCTGCACGGGGACATCCACGGTCCGCCCCGCAGGGGAAGAAGGAAGTGGGGAGCGTGGCTCTCGCCCGTGCAGTTCATGTCATTTGCCACGTTCTTCTTGTCAACGGTCTTTGGCTGCCTGTGGTTTCCTCTAGGAGGGCCGGGGAAGGCGCTTCGCGTCTCTGGCCACCCTCCCAAACCTGTTCCAAGGACAGCTCTCTCCAAATGACGAAGCCCTGCCTTAGGCAGCGCCCGAAGGGACGCTTAGGGTTGGCACCAGAGCCCCACCCTGCCAGGTCGACCTCGGTCACTGGCGGGGCTCCTTTGCCCAGCCTCCCCCCGCCCCCTCACCCCCACTCCACCAGTCGGTGCCCAGCCCATGCGGGGGAGCTGATGAAAATACCAGCCCGGCTCCGAGAACGTCCCCAGGACAAGGTGGCACTGTTCAGTCGTTGCCAACCTCCCTGCCTCCCGAGCATCTGTCTGGTCTCCAGCCGGACTGAGCCCTCCCACCTGTGTCTCCGCCTGCTGTGTCTCCGCCTGCTGCTGCTCCTGCTCAGACCCGCCTTCCATCCTTGCTCCCCACAGGTCAGCTTCTGGCCGGGGTTATTTCAGTCGTCGTCCTCCGTGGCGGGCTGTCTCTTCATCAGCAATCCTGCTCCGTGTGTGTGTGTGTGTGTGTGTGTGTGTGTGTGTGTGTGTTAAGTACCAAAAAAAGGTTGATTAGAAAAGGGGTGACCCTCCACAGACAGAGTGTGGTCTCCTCTCAGAGGCAGAGAGTGAGCGGGACAGTGAGAGGGACCGCGACTGTTTGGGGATCCTGCTCCTGTTCTAATCAGCTTCCCTCCATCCCAACAGGATTTGACCGGATGGGCAGGTGACCTCCCGGAGCCCTTCAGCTCTGAGAGTCTGAGATTCGCATGTCCGATTATCCACTTCTGAACAGCTAAACTCGCCACGAGTGTTTAATTAATACTGAGGGCGCAGCAAATCCAGCTCACTCTGTGCCGTTAGTGGCCTGTTGACTGTGGGCTTGCTTTATCAAGCTTGTCCAAATGGCTAATCAAAGTGATTCCACACCCTCCTGGCTCTATAAGGGAAGCATTTACTTAGGCTAATGGCCTCCATTCAACAGCGGACTGAGCTAAAGACTGTGAGTTCATTACTAAAACATTATGATAATGATTGGGAGAGCTCATACAACAATAGGGACCATTTAAAATGCTCGAATATCATCATCCTTCTTTTTTAAAGATGTCATCCTGGGTATTTAAAGCTGCTAAAATGTCAACTACTGTCAGTCGCGAAAAAAGAACCTTCATCACCGATATTTTCTTTTAAACCCCTTTTCGAAAATTCTATGCCAAACAGATCTCATATTTAATATTCTTAGATAAACAGAATCAGTACAACACTAGAAAATTAAACTATGTAAATATTTTTATCGCTTACACGTTTTTATTTATTAAAGAAAGAATCGAAAACTTTAAAAAAGAGGTTCAGTTGTGATGCCTTTGTTCGGAGCATCTGCACTAGCGTCTAGGGCTGCTGTGACGGAAATGATTGTCTCCTGGGTGTAGAGGCCATACATCTGAAATCGGGGTGTGGGCAGGGCTGGCTCGTAGACTGTCACCCCAGCCACGGGGCCTTCTTTTCCGGTGTGTCTTCATGTCGGCTTTCCTTGGTGCTTATCCGTCTCGTTCTTCAAAGTTCCCCGTTGTAGGAGGACACCAGTCTTATTGGATTAGGGCCACCCTAAGGTCCTCGTTTTAACTTGATTATCTCTCAAGGTCTTATTTCCAAATAAGATCCTATTTTGAGAGCCTGAGAGTTAGGACTTAAATCTATCTTATTTTGAGGGACACGATTCAGCCCGTAGCATCGTCGATGTAATTGGCAGCGAGCAGAGGACATTTCAGTCATCCGAGTTCGAAGCTACCTGTCGTTCAGTTCTCTCGTGCGTGTGCGTACCATTGAAGCGCATTCTCCCTTTTTCGTGGAACATTTTAGCCGACGGTATGGAATTTAGAAGAAAAGTCTGTCTTTCTTAAAGAAGTCGAATTTGTAACTTTTCGAAGCCGAGCCGTCATGCGACCTTCCCGGGTAGCGCTGCGCGCCTTGTTCTGCATCCTTTTCCCCGAGCCCTTCGCGTCCTGGTCGCGGAGCGACGGCGATGCCGGCCGTCTCCTCGGGACCCTAGCCGTGCCCCTGGGACCCCAGCCACGCCTCTGCTCTACCCCCGGCGTGTGTCGCTGCCGCCCTGTCTCCCACAGGGAGACCCTGAAGCTCCTGCCGCACCTGGCCTCGGGCTCTCCGAGGAGAGGACAGCGCATCCCCCCTGTGTTTTGAGCCCACGCAGTTTAGAACATGACACCTTACCACGCAGAAGATACTCTGTCTTACCTTTTTCCTCGCCGCGTATTGTAACTGCCCATACTTACCCTGACATTTAAAACTAGAAAGTATTACCGAGGAGTCATTTCCTAAGGTCATCCTGAAATTTAAAAATCGTGACATATCATATCTGGATCAGATTATTTCCTGCATGATGTTTTATATTGGGTCCCAGTCTTTCCAAAATGTAGAGTTCTTTTTGTAACTATAGAAACACAAGCAGCTAACTGAACTATGAGCATGAAACTTATCAAATGTAGAATTAAGAAAAACTTTAGACATTATAAGATCTGACCGAGCACAGAGTAATATGATGCCTTTTGGCAACTGAGTACAAAATGGAAACACATAAAACTGTAAATGTAAATGTGTTCCCCAAGTCAAAAAAGAATTTGTGATTTATTTTCATTGGTAAATAGAGATTTTACATTGATGGGTTTTTTTTTTCTTAGCCTTATATGTGTGAGTAACAGTATAATTCTTATAATATGATTTTTTTCCCCAAGGAAATCATAATGAAAATGACCCTTATCGTGTTGAAGCATATTGAA
Source organism: Rousettus aegyptiacus (assembly GCF_014176215.1). NCBI lineage: Eukaryota > Metazoa > Chordata > Mammalia > Chiroptera > Pteropodidae > Rousettus > Rousettus aegyptiacus. Next base: position 108,386,615 of record NW_023416311.1, read on the forward strand.
GTAAATATTTATAACCTTACTCATTGCTCATGGTCAAGGACACAGGAAGGGTTTCTACAAGAAAGAAGATGCATGAACCAGGAGCAATAAGCTTGAGAAGATAATATCCGTTTGAAGTAAATTGGAAAGGAAGGGTGAAAGGTGACTCGATTTGAACAAAACCCTTTACTGACCGTGGCGTATGTACCATAAGTAAGTTGTTGGTGAAATTATTTAATGTCTTACTCTAGTAGAATCATTATCTTCCTATAAGTTTCATTTATTGTTTTACCTTTTTATTAGGTCATAAGTCAAATTTCATGCCCCTAAGTATTAGGTTTGGTTTTTTTCCTCCCCCATAGCTTTCAAAGTGGGAGTGGATTCTGCCAGAAAAGGCACATTAATAATTAAGACATACGTTTGAGGAAAGAGCAATTCTTTTTCAAAAGAACGCAGAGACTTTTCTATTTTCATGGAAAATGTGTATTTCATAGTTACAGAGTATCTCACATATACATGCAGCCCGATGCCGGGAAGGCTCTAGAAATATATCATATATAGCTGGTTTAAAAGCAAAATCGTTTTACCAGTTTTTGACAAATTTCAGTTTGTCAGAGCTGTTTAAATATAGCCCATATATTTAAAGGTTCATAGGTCCACCTCTAAGACATAATAAGCTTATAAATGAGTGTATGGGTGGTTTATTAATTATTCACTTTACACACTAACAGCCTTTTTTCTGACCTTTAAAGTAACGGATGTTTTTGAAGTCTCTTCTTTTCCTCGTGTGAGATGAGTCTCCGTTCCCTTGCTGTGCTCACATACCCTTTTCAAATTAACAGGGTAGCATTTGAGGTTTTAAGTCCTTAATTACCACTCATCACATTAAAATACCCTCTAGATGATACGTGCTCATCTGTTCCCTTCCCTGGTGGATCGGAGTTGTTATTTCGCAAATGGAAACCGTGTCTTCTGCTCATTCTGCCTAGAATCGAAGGGAGCTTTGAATGACATTCGAATGAATACGGTGATTTTCAGCCTCTTTCAGACACGCGCAATGTCATTTTTTGGTGTTTAACAATATACAGGAGATACCGTTTCCCGAACCTAACCGCTGTGATGGTGACTGTAGCAGGTCTTGGGACGTTGTCATGTGTCCACCTGTCTGCTCAGGGCTCGGCAGGCACTGTCTCTGATCAGGGCTCCTGCTCCGTAGGCACCATTGCTATCCTGACGTTGCGTCTGAGGAGAACTTGGTGTCACACGCTTTGGTGGGCTCCAGGTTAGATCGCAGGCCTCCAGGCGGCAACTCACATGCTCTCAAGCTTCTACCATAGATATGGAAGGGCAGGACAGTGGGGGACAGCCACTCCTCTCTGCCCCCCACCCTGCGCCCCATTGCCCGCTCCCCGCTTGTCCCCAAACACCACCCAGGTCTTCACACAGCACAGACCCACCACACCGAAGATCCCTCTAAATCATTTGGCCTCTCATCTCTCTCTTTGTTCACTTAATTCTGAAAAATAGATGGAGTTCACAGACCAGAAATCCCCAGCGCACAGAGGGAAGTTATTTCTATGCACGAGATTCCCGGTAGAATGGCTGCTACAGACGGTACTTAGATTAAGAGGCTTACTGATTCTTTAACAGAGCCATTCTAGAATCTGTTAGGTCATCAGATCCACTTGAATAGCCTTTTAAAAATGGAAATCCCCAAATCCTTTCCATGCCCACTGAACGAGGAGTTGGGGTCATGGAGGTCCCAGCTTTGAGCCCGAACCCTGGGGCACTAAACAGCTGGTGTGAGTCACCCTGGGAGGGAATGGGGTCACGCATGGGCTGTGAGGGTGGCGCCTTGGGTCCCTGAGGTGCTGGCGTGAGCAGGGAGGTCGGAGCTCTGAGGAGCTGGATATTCGGGTACGTAGAGAGGGTAGAAGGTGGGTGGTTCTGCTTTGACCCTAGTGACCTTGAGTGACAGTGAGGCATCCCTCGGGCTGCTCAGTGGGTGTTTCAAAAAGTGAGTTTAACTATCTCGTCGGGGAAGAGAAAGAGGAGAGAGGAGGAGGAGGAACACAGAGCGAGCAAAAGAGCGGGAGAGAAAACGAATGAATGCGTGAGCAAGTGAACGAATGATTGAATTGTGGGACGAGGTGCGTCTGGGAATGGCACTAATTCGCTGGCTCAGTAGGAAGCCACCTCCGTACTCCCAGTGGAAAAGAAGAGTGAGTCGCCTGATTTGTGGGTGATGTGTTGGGGTCCAGGGTCCCTGGACGACGCAGAGGACGGGTGGGGGTTGGAGTTCTGAGAGGCCGAGCGGGGCGGCTGGTCACTGGATGCGCGAAGAGCCCCTTGCCCAGGTATCTGGACAGCACCGGGTATTCGGACGGTCCGAGCAGGAAGCTTGGCACAGATCGGTGTTGATACGAAGGGGACGTAATGTTGGTCCTTCAGTGGGGGACAGCCGGCGAAGTCAGGAAGGCCCTGGGTGGGACCGAGTCTCAGTGCCCATCTCATTGTATCCGATGCAACCACGGCTTCTGAGCCCTGGGCAAGGGCCCGCTGCCCCAGGGGACCTGAGCGCGCCTTTGCTGCTGCCCTTGGAGAAGAGCTCGTGGGTGTGCACCTGTCCAGAGAGGTGCAGGTTACGCGTGCCGAGGGCATCCTCCACACCGGGGGTTCCCAGCCTCGGCGCTGTCGGTACTTTGGACCGGATAATTCTTTGTCGTGGGGGTGCTGTCCGTGTGCTGGAAGGTTTTTAGCAGTACCCTTGACTTCTTCCTACTAGACAACAGTGGTCCCTCCCCTTGTCCCCAGTTATGACAACCAAAGATGTCCCTGGACATGTGCATACGTCCCTGGGGAGCAACATAGCCCCCGGTGAGAGCCGCTGGTCTACACCGCCAGCCCTGGCTTTGCCTTTGGCATTACTCATATGATGCAGCCGATTCCATTTTGTGTTTCTCAAGAATTTCAAGCAAATATGATTTTTCACATTAGTATCAGTTTAATAAAACACTATGAAAATTGCTTGTTTAAACTTATAAGGAATTCTAGAGTATTCTGGAGTATTCTAGTTAATTGTCTATAAATTCGGTGGCGTTTAGTCATCGGGCCTTCTGTCTGCAACTTCTGTATTCAGAACTAGGCAGTGAAGAAGAGCTGAAAATACTTCCTAGGGGTCCCCCACCTCTGCTTCCTGTGTGTGTGTGGTCTTGGGCAAGTTACTCAAACGCACTGTGCCTCAGTTTCCTCCCCAGGATAATCGTAATGCCTCCCTTCACGTTTTTACGAGTAAATGATTTAATGCAGGTCACACTGTGAATGCGGCCTGGCGTGCCATACCCTACAAATGAACGTTACTATTACTTTATTGTTGCAATCGTCAACTTAACGCATTGAGTATATGTTGGTAACTGCTGTCATTGAAGATCAGGAAGGTAAACAGGCCGGGGGACTCAGAGAACTCATTTGTAAATGGGGTACAGTAGACGTTTGCTAAGGGAAAAGGGGGCTTAAACATTTGCATGCATTAAAAAAAAACAAAACACTATTGTAATGTTTGGCATCTTCCAAATGCCACTGTCCTTCCTGCTCCAGTAATGGTTCTGTCCATCTGGGCAGAGGGGGCTGGGCGGGCTGGTGGGTCAGGGCATGAAAGGCAGCCGGGTTCTAGTGCCCCAGCCTGAGCCCCCGACGCTGAAGGGAGAGTCGAGAAAGCGCCCCTCCTGGGCGTCTAGACCTGCGACAAAGTTATGCCTAACAAACTATCACAAAACAACTGGGTTTTTTTTGTGCGTGATTTTGAGGATCGGGAAGGAATTCCACAAAACCCGTGGCTGAGGACTTCAGTTCAGATCATTGTGGCATCAGATGAGAAGCTGGGACTGCGAGTTCCTCATTCACACTGCTTTAGCAGCTCCTGCGTCTACACACCATTGCTCCTTGGGAGATCTATCTGTCCATCTATCTATTTCTTTCTTTCTTTCTTTCTTTCTTTCTTTCTTTCTTTCTTTCTTTCTTTCTTTCTTTCTTTCTTTCTTTCTTTCATCATCTATCATCTATCTATCATCTATCTATCTATCTATCTCTATCTATCTATCTATCCATCTATCTATCATCTATCATCTATCTATCTATCTATCCATCCATCCATCCATCTATCCATCCATCCATCCATCGATCTATTTCTTTCTTCCTTGCTATCTATCTAATCATCTATCTATCATCCATCTATCATCTATCTATCTATCTATCTATCTATCTATCTATCTATCATGTATAGCTATATCTATCATCTATCTGTGTCTCTCTATCTCGATGTTGAAGTCTATCTCAAGTGATCCAGATTTGCTGAAATTTCCGTGATTTTTAATGATGTGATAAATAGTAGCTACTTTCAGGAAAAAAATAATCTTTGTATTTTAAGAATGAATAAGACAGAATCTACTTTTCAAAAAAATTTCATGCCATGGAAAAATAATTTTTAACCAGATACTTGAAAATGTTTGTAAATTTGTTGTTGAAATTGACATATAAGTGTCACTATAATGATCATATCTATACTTTAGATTTGAAAACTTAGAAGATTCTTTTAAAATGAATTTTACCTTTGCTTTTCATCTGGTTATACAATTTTCAACTGGAAGGAATTTGTTTTCTGCTCATTTTAAACCTTTTTTATAGTTTAAAACACCTTCTTAAAGTTTTTGAGCACAAGATTTTGACATCAGTGAGGATAGAAATGTAGTAGGCAAATTTCAACCAAACTATCATCTATCTAATCGTAAGATAGATTTGAAAAAAAAAATAGCATACCAAAATTTAATCAGGACAGGCAACCATGCAATTGGGTTTACCTATTTGAAATGTTTACTTTAGTTGTAACAGTTTTAAACTAAAAAATAAAAATAGAAATCGATTTTCTAAACGGTTTTAAATCGCCATATCACAATGCCATAGATCATTTTAAAAACCGTTTTCAATGAGGATATAAAGTACCATTCAGTTTAAAACATCGTTTTATGCCCTCCTTTTAAAAGATGTGCTTCGTGGTTAACATACACGCATACACGCACAGGTGCATTTGTCTATGGCATATAAATGAGCAAAGAGGCGCTGATAGGGAGTAAATGACGGCCGTCTTACGGGCACGGGGGCATCAGCAGAGCGTTTGGGGGCATGCCGGCATAGCCTCGTGGGGGTTCTCTTGTGACCAACGCGACCCTCGTCATAGTGAGCTCAGAGCCGTTTAATTTACAATTACTTTTTAGGGAAGAAGGTCTTCATTTGGAGAGCGTGATGAAAGGTTTTACTGCTTTCCATTCGTTTTGTCCATCATTTCTGCGTTTTTCGACTGTCACGTGATATCAATTAGATCCGGGTGGTGACTTGTGTGTTGGCCACTGCCGGGTTGATTGAGATCTCATCCAAACTGCCTTTTGGTTCCAGCCACCTCAGCATCATGACCAGTTTTGGGCGAATTTGTTTTTAGTTTAATGTTGGAAAAAGGAGTCACCCTTAGCCTTGCACTGATTTTTGAAGATGAATTTCATTCGTGAGATTGCACCGCTAGAAATAGAAACCCCGTGGAAAGTAGTACCATGTTTATTTCCTCCTGTCCCATGAGCCTTGAAAGCGCACGCACTGAGCTGGGCCCCGGCTCCTGGCCGGGTCCACACACTGGCCTCGCCTCCGCCGGCTTCATCATGCGCCCCAACCTTCCAGCGTTCAGTTGGGCGGGGCCAGTGGGGAGGGAAGGGAGGGAGGTCAGGGTTATGATTCCCTTCACTTGCCCCTGTTAGGTCACCTTGAACTGACTGTGACCCTTGACCAAAGGTCACCTCCACGCGAGGGCTCAGGTCACAGGGGTGTGTACTGCCTGGCTCTCTGTGTGGGCCCAGCCTTCTCCTACTCTCCACCCCACCTTCTGGGGGCCTCTGGGGACTCCCGTGCCCCCCTCCACCCGCCCACATCTTGGATTACAGGTCTCCTCTTAGGTCCTCCTCAGATCATCCCATGAGATGGTAGCGCATATGTCCCGTAGGACCCTCGATTGGTGAAGCATCCCGTAAGCATATTTGATGATTTCACCAGGTTTTGGAAGTATTTTTAATTCTATTTTAGAACAGTGCCTGTGGCATCTGTTTCTTTTAAATTGTCAGTGGTTTTGAAGAGAGACAGATTTTTAAGAATCTACGTTTTTTATTGAGTTTGGTTGAATACGATACCATTTTATTGTTTTAAATTAAGGTGAGGAAAAAGGATTATGAAAGGGCTTTGCTGTGTTTGACTAGAGCAAGGGTTGGCGAATTTTTTCTGTAAAGGACCAGATGGTAAATTTTGAAGTCTTGCAGACACGTCATCTCTAGTGCAGCTAACCAACTGCCACCCTGGTGCCAAACCAGCCACGGATAATAGGTACATGAACGGAGACGGCTGTATTAAAGGTTTATAAATTATAACTCCTTACAATGGAGGAAATTATAAAATTTCTGACATTTAATTATTATTTAAATTCTACTTAGAGACTACTCTTAGTTATATTTATCTAAAAATAGTTGTAGTGACAAGAGATACTTGGCTGTAAGAATTACAGATGTGTGAAAAACTTGAGTGTCTAGTCTGTTCGAATTGAATAATATTTGGTGTGTTGCATGAGGCCTAAAAACAGCATTCGATCCTTTTGCTGGTTCCAAAACCACTGAACAGATATTGAATTAACCTTAGCAAGTGTTGATGCAGATGCTGTTTTTCAGGTCATACTGCTAAGTTAATACGAAAAGGAACGTCTTTGCTCGTTTTGCACGCGCGCGTCCTGGTGCGTTTGTGCACACGTGCACAGTCGCCCGTCTCTTGGTCCGAGGGCGGGCGGCCGAGGGGACCGGAAGGGCCGGCTGCCCCGTTAGTCCCTGGTCTGTCTTCCGCATCGCTGGCCACTCCGAGTGTGTGCTGACCCCTTCCTTGCACAGGGCGCGTGTAGAGCGAGACGGTTATTTGCGACGGTCGTGACTGCAGCTAACGGCGGGGGTGTATTCAGAGAGCGAAGGGCCCTCGCCAGCGGGTGTGCCAGGCTGCGGGACGGTCTCATGGTCTCATCTCGGGTCGTTTTTTTTCAGTGTGTGTGTGTGTGTGTGTGTGTGTGTGTGTGTGTGTAAGAGAGAGGAGGAGATTGAATGTGAACTTATGAATAACTGAGTGAAAACAAATGACCACGGAATATCTAATTCAGTCCGTGGTGGGTTAACTGTCCATCTGTGGTCCAGTCGGCTGTGACCGGGGGCAGATGGCAGTAAGACCATGTCTTTGGCTCGCCACCCCTGCCCCCCTTGAAGGGAGCCGAAGCGAGGACCACAGATGTCCACTCTGTTGCCCAAAGCAGTACCTGAGAATCCAAAATCAGACAGCGAAGCCCGTTATGTCGTAATAATACATCGAACTGGGAGCTGGAAGTTTGCGTGTGGGCGGCCGATTCTACAGTAAGTTGGAGAGGAGAACCAGGCCCGGCTGGTCTTCAGACTCACGACGCAGGCTTCAGCGAGGCGACCGGTGGGAGTTAAAAGGTGAGTTTAATCTGCACGTTCACGCGTCGAGAGACCAAAGAGCCCCCTCTCAAGCCAGGGCTTCCCGGGGGAGCTAGGCGCGGGGGGATTTTCGGCCTTCCGGCTGGCTCACGGAGGCCGCTGTCTTGGCTCAGTGACGGATGCAGGATCCAACGCCCCGCCGTGGGGTCTGGCCAGTTGCATCGTGAGCTGCGAGCCTGCTGCGGGCAGGAGCGTTTTCTAACAGGAAGCGTCGGCGATCCCGACGGGAGCGGAAGGCACCCTGGCGCGTGGCTGCGAGGAGGAAGGGGCCGCGCGGCGACGCGGGTGACGCGGGTGACGTGGACGTGCTTCTAGCTAAGGGGGGGAGGGGCACGAGGAAGTCTGCACACCGCGCGGACGCTCCTGCCTCCCCCGCTCCACTTCGGTGTCCGTATTCGAAACGGAAGCGTTTGCGAGCCGTCTCGCCGGGCCCGCCGCCCCGGACGGGCAGAGTTTACGTGCCTGGTGGGGGGACTGGAGGGGGGGCCATCTTCTTCCTGTGCTGTCATCTCATTTCCTGTCCTGGGGCCCTGCGCTGAGGACTGACCCTTCCCTGTGCCCATGCTGGAGGAGAGCTTTAACAGAAGCAGCGTGTGCCGCCTCGGCACAGTAAAAGCAGTTTATTCACACGGCTCCGTTTGGGCCCAGCAGGCAGGCTGCTTCTGGCTGAGACCGGCAGGAGCAAATGAGAAAGGCGGCCCTCGTTCTGCATCAAAGCACCCCAGGTCCATCCCAGCCCACGGGATGGGACGGAGACTGCTCCATTTGCAATTTCTTAAAAACGTTCCCCTAAGGAGGAGTTCTGGAGTTACAAAGTAAAGGGAAAATAATTCCATCACTGGTGATGGTTGAAAGGAATTGATAAACAGTGTTGAATTTGAATTGGCCCAATCCGTCCTGAAAAAAATGGAAGTAATTCCAGCCTCCTCCTCCTCCCTTATTCGCTGGCTCCTCGTGATGCCCGCGTGGCCGCTTTCGCCACACGATTCCTTCAGGATGTGTCTACAGTGCAGGTGAATCCAAGTTTGAGTTCGCATTACGAAAATTTTGCTTTCGCCTGGTCACTGATATTCCCTTTGGAATTCTACATTTGCTACTGCCTTATCGTCCACCGAAAATCACTGCGTTGCTAGATATTCATCACGACGAGCTTTCATTCAGAATCGGACTGTCCAGGCAGAGAAGCATGCTCAGACAAAATCAATATGTGCATGTTCTTAGGAACGCCGCGGATCGTGTGCACTGAGGTGCACAGGGAACCATTCCGTGCGCCCCACGTTCCGTGTTAGGTTCCGTGACCATGAAAATGCGGCGAAGTCTGAACGCTCTTTGATACAGGGAAGGGGCAGCTGGGGACACAGCTTGGGGGCGGTCACTGGAGAAAGGGGCATGCCCGAGGTGACATGCATTCTGTGTGACAGGGAGCGAACGTGTTCAGGGCTGTGCATACAGTTCCCCATCTTGCCTCAGTTGGGGGATTTGTGAAAGATGAGGTGCTCTGGAGCAAGCTGGCAATGCACCTAGTTTTCCCAGCCAAGGAGTTCGGTAGACAGAATTCAGCCGTGGTCCTCAGGATTCTGCCCCCTGGTGGACGTGCCCTGTGTGGTCACCTCTCCTTGAGTGGGGGCAGCTCTGGGAATGTGACGGGGTTCACGTCCGCCGTGAGGTTACCTTACATGGTAAAGGGATTTCACAGACATAACTTAGGATGCTGATCAGTGGAGTAGAAGTAAATCAAAAAGAATATCTTAGGCGGACTTGACCTAACTCTGTGAGCCCCTAAGAAGGACTCTGAGCGCACCAGAAGCTCTGCTGTTGACCTTGAAGCTGTTGACCTTGGACAGGCAAACTTCCAAGTTGTGGAGAGGGCCACATGGCAGGGCTTGACGGACAGCCCTGGGGACAGAGGGCCTCGGTCCTAAAACCACAAGGAACTGAACTTCACCTCAACAAGTGAGTCTGGAATTGGAGCCTGGGATCCTGAGCATCGAATAGATTTCAGCCGCAATGGACACCTTGATTCAGGCTGGTGGGGCCCTAAGCAGAGGCCACAGCTGAACTGGGACCCACCAGGACTTAGAGGGTATCGCTTTAAGCCTCTGTGGTCATGGCGACTTGTTAGAAAGCAACAGAAGACTAAAACAAAGAGGGCATTCGATTCCTGTTGCTGCCGTAACAAATCACCGTACTTCATGGTTTAAAACAGTGTAAATTCGTTATTTTCCTGTACGGGATGTCAGAAGTTCAAACCGGCCCCTCTGGGCGCTAACCGGGGTGTTGGCAGGGTCGCGTTCTTTCTGCAGCCGCTAGGGGGCGATCTGCCCCCTGCGGTTTCCAGCTCCTGGAGGCCACCTGGAGGCCACCTGGAGGCCACCTGCCCGCCGCGCTCAGGGCTGACTTCCCTCTCCCAAGATCACCAACAGCTCATCTCTCAGACCTCCGCTTTCTCCGCCACAGCTCCCTTCCCGCCTCCGACAGCCCGCCTCCCCCATCCACTCACGAGGACCCTGGATCACATCGGACCCGCCGGACACTCCGGGGCGGCCTCCCATCTCGAGGCCGGCTGGTGAGCGGCCTCAGCTCGCCCTGCGCCCCGAGTTGCCCGCTCGCGCTGCAACGGCGCACGCGCAGGTGCAGGGCTCAGGGCGCGGGCGCCTTTGTTCTGGCCACCGCTGTGCGTTCAGGTTTAGTGCGGGGCGGGGAGGCGCGCGCGGGGCGGACGGAAAGCGGGTTCTGGGAGGAGCGCCCTGACGGCGAGGCGGGGGGCTCCCCGGGGAGCTGTCCCTCCGCCCGGTCAGACGTGACCCCCGCAGAGCCGGGACCGCCCCCGCGCCCAGGCACCGTTCCTTTCTTGCAGCCTGCAAACGGAGTTAAGCGGAGTTGGCTGTCAACAAATGGTGCGCACCGTCGATTTCCCTGAATTCCCATTTCACAAGCAGAGGGCGGCGTGTCGTTTCGTGTATGTGTGTTACGCGGTTTGAAATGTGCGGGAACGGTGCGGTTCCTGCGTTTCCAGATACTGCCTTTAGAAGGTTCTGGGTCCTCTTCACTCACGTGATCCAAAACCCCAGGGACAAGTACGTGGCGCTCAGCGAGCACGCGCCCAGGCCTCACTGCTCACTGCCTTCTTGTCTTTCCAACTTAAACATCCTCTTTTCTTTATTTTTCTGACCCACTTTTATTTATTTACTTATTTACTTATTTATTTGATTGATTGATTGATTTTTACCTTCCTCTACAGTCATGCATCTTTTAGCAGCGGGGAAATGTTCTAGGGAACACATCGTAGGTGATTTCATGGTGCAAACGCGCCGGGTTGACTTACACCGCCCCAGGTGGGCCAGCCTGCCGCACCCCCGGGCTGTGCCCCGCGGCCTCGTGGTCCTGGGCTGCGCGCGCACAGCGTGCTGCTGCGCTGACTGCTGCACGCGGCTGTAACACCGTGGTATTCGTTCGTGGGTCTAAACGTATCTAAACATAGAAAAGGTAGAGTGAAAATACGGTGTAGGCGGTAAGAAGCGGCGCACCTGTAGATGGCGCTCACCGCGAACGGAGCTGGCCGGACCACGGGTTCTCCGGGTGAGTGGGGGGGCAGTGTCCCGGGCCGCGAGTGCCCACACTTAGACGTGGTAATCCCTGTGTGCCTAGGCTATGCTCAATTTATAAAAAGTATTTTTCCCTTCAATAATAAATTAATCTTAGTTTGTTTTATTCTAACATTTTTACTTGATGAGCTTTAACTTTTTGGCTCTTTCGTAGGAACACTCAGCTTAAAACACAAACACATTGTACAGAAACATTTTCTAAGACTCAAGTACCCACATGAGCCTAGGCCCGCACGGGGTCAGCAGCTTCAGGACCCCTGCCTGGCACTCCACGTCTCGTCCCTCTGGACGGTCTTCAGGGGGAACAGCTCACGGGGAGCCGTCACCTCCTGTGACAGCAGCGCCTTCTGGGACACCTGCCTGAGGCTCTTCTTGAGGAAGCGTCGCTCTTTTCAGAAATAGGTCCATGGTGGTTTACTTGGCTCGCTTCTTTTTTATATTATAGATTTGCTTTTAAGCAGATAGTGAACATGTCTATTAGTGATGGACATCACTAGGCAACAGAGACTTTCGAGCTCCCTCCTCCTAATCTTAAGGGACCACCATCGTGCACGCGGTCCGTCGTCGACCGAAAGTCGTCATGCAGCATGCGACTGTATTTGTTGGTTTTTGTAATTTTATTGTATTTATTATTTTCAAAAGGTGTTTGGGGATTAATCAGTTTGCTCCGGAATGAACTATGCTCGATCTGAGTGTGATGATGCTCTCGAGTTGAATGGGAAGGAAAGGAGGCATGAGCCAGCAATCCACCACTTTACTTCCGAGGACCCCGTGTTCCTGAGCGGTGAAGGGACCTGACAAACGCCAGACGGACGGCTGTCCTCTCCCCCGTCGGAGACGGCGGTGTGTCTTGGTCCTGTTCGATTGGGTTTCGTGGCTGTTTTCGCCTTACCCTGTTTAGCGATCTGGAAGTCCGTGAGAATCCGGATATTTTTCAGTATCACGCCTTACTCTGTCCATCAGTAGAAAATCGATAAAATAATGAGGATATGGGTTTTACTTTCCACATACACCAGGGTGTCTCAGCCTTGGCACGGTTGACATGCGGGGCTGGACAATTCCTCATGGCGGGACCACCCAACACATGTGTTCCAGGATACTCAGCGGCATCCCTGGCCTCCGCCCACCAGATGCCAGCCGCATTCCCCCCGCCCCAGGCTCTGACAACCCAAAATGTCTGCAGGCATTGCCGTGTCCTTGGCATGTCCTTGGGGGTGGGGGATCATTTCCAGTTTGACCGCTGGCGTAAACATATCTGAGGAATGTTTGAATGGGAGCTCTTGGCTGCCCTGAATTAGATCTTTGAATGAGACGAAGAATATTCTAATTCCAGGAAAGTTCTGCACTAGAGGGAAAATGGAAATCCTATCGTTATAGAGGTAAATATGCCATTTTCAAAATATAACAAAGATCTGTTGCTTTTGTATTTTTTTTTTAATCTTACGTGGTCTACCAAGATCATTAAATATTAGAAATTAAATTCTGATAGCCCACCTTCATTCACAATATTAATCTATTTTATTTTCTCATCTGTATGGTACCTATCTCGGGGTTACTGTGAGGGCTACTTGAGACTTATCAAGTGGCTTTGATTGGACCCAGAAGGTCTACATTCACGTTAACTGATATTATCAGCAAAGAATCTGGTCAGGTTGATGAAGGAATTATTTAAATTATATAGACACACAAACACATACAAAATTAATTTTTTGAAAAAACTGCACATTTCTTAGTACTTCTTATTGACCAGAAGTTCCAGATAAAACAAAGTTTCTGGACTTAGTTCCCTGGCGGGGAGAAGTCAACTCTGTGTCCACCTGGGCTGGGTCCAGGGCGATTTCCTCCCATTGTTTATGAAGAGTCACACCGGGCTGCTCTCAGGCTGGCCAGATGAGGTGTCCCTCAAGGGACCGCTGTGTCTGTAACGCCTGTCACGCTTTCTGCAGTGGCCCGCCAAGACCACCCCAGAGCTCACAGTCCTGGACCCGTTCATGGGACGCCACGTCCGGTCGTGCTCATGGCTGAGCCTTCGTGCAGCGGAGGGTGCAGAGCCAGGTCCGCAGAGGGCAGAGGTGCAGGAGGGAGGTTCGGGGAAGCCAGATGCACACGTGAGGAGTCCTCTCCCAGTGCAGTCACACGGGATGGGTGCGATTTCCCCAGCAGCAAGCTGTGGCATGTGTGGGACGTGCTTGTACCGGGCTGGACTTGGCGGCCCAGAGGGCCGGTCGCTCGGCCACCCTCTGCCCGGAATGTGCTGAAGTTCCAGACGTGGTGGGGGGGAGCAGGTTTCGGCACAGACCGCGTCATCATGTGCACGGTGTGGGCGCGGCAAGCCGTTCGGGTGGACAGTGTCGCACACCCGCCCGAAAGCCACAATTCCGGAAGTTGGCTGGTGGCCACCTTCGCAAGCAGGCCCCTTTTATAAAAATTACGGTTGACAGTCAATGTTATAGGAGTCTCAGGTGTACGGCACAGTAGTTCGATAGTCACGTAACTAACGAAATGATCCCCCGACAAATTTGATGCCCAGCTGCACCGCACGTAGTCATTATACTATTTGTGACTATATTCCCTATGCCATGCTCTATATTCCCGTGACTATTTGATATTACCCAATTTGTACTTCTTCCTCTTTTCGTCTTTTTCATCCATCCCTCAAAGCCCTTTCCCGTCTGGCAGCCATCAAAATGGTCTCTGTGTCCGTGAGTCTGGTTCCGTTTTGTTTGTTCATTAATTTCGCTCTTTAGGGTCCACGTATACGTGAAATCATGTGGCATTTGTCTTTTTCTGTCTGACTCACTCCGGTCAGCTTCAAACCCTCCGGGTCCATTCGTGTCGCTGCAGATGTTAAGGGTTCGTTCTTTTTCATGGCCAAGTAATATTCCACCGTGTCCATGCGCCACTGCTGCTTTGTCCAATGCCAGGGGGCCCTTCTAAGGACCACAGTCTCAGGCCTGCTATGCTGGCTCTGTTCTGTGCTCACTAAAAGGGGCCTGGGGTTCAGCGTCGCATGGAATTGCCTGAGTCAGGAAAGACTCTCAGAATTAACTCCGATTTTTTTGCCCATCTAGATTTACTTCATTTTAATACAGTATACATAGAAATAGAGAGTGTAAGTTGAGAAATCTTATATAATTTTATAGAAACCTTGAGATCATCCTTCATCATACAAAATCTTATGTTTTATGCCTTTTTTTGTGCTATTGTTACAAGAATTATAATTAAGATTTTTTTTTTATTCCGTTTTAGTGGTAACAGAGTGTTTTCATGCACATTGTCTCCTTTGAACTCTATATGACCACTTTTTGATTGTGAGAAAATTATTTTTTTCTCATGTTTCCAGATGAACAAACTAACTCAGACAGGTGAGGCAGTTTGCTCCAGGTTGCATAGCTAATAAAAGCAAAGCCGGGACACAGAGACAGTCCTTGTGTTCCTTTACGAATCCCACAGCCATCTCTAATGTCTTGTTCGTGAATCAGAAGAGAGTCACACCTTCAACGCATTAGGCGTTTGTTATCATCAATATCCATTTTTATTGCGTCTACGCCTACAGGAGGTCGCATTAAACTCTCCCTCACCTGTTATCTACCTGGCTACCTTCTCTCCTCCATCTGCCACTAAGGCGTCTCTGATTGTGGCTGGGGATTCTATTCCAGGTAATTTGTTGCAGGTGAGGACTCGGGACGTGTCAGCGTGATGACAAATGAGAGGCACGAGGCGTTCAGATCTCCATCCAATGGTCCCCTAAGCTCACGCCTCTCACATATGTCCGTCTGTCGTGTTCCCCAGGGATGCGTGGATGGTACTTGCTTTCGTCTAAAGATCTGATCTTACAACGTGGAGGAAACAGAAAAATATGTGCTTTTGCTTAGCATCCCAGGAGATAATTGTATGATGCAAATGTCGTACGCCTTACTTGCTTATTAATCATGGAAGTGTCATCATTTCTAAAATGAATCGAAATGTACCTACTTCAAAAATAAATTAGTATGTTTAAAACAGAGATTAATATAATTTATCCCCTAATTATTAAGCAATTACAAATCAAACGGTTGGTGCTGATTATCCATACACAAGGTAGCGTTTTAAAAATTCATTATAAATTACAGCAATCTGTTGAAGTGTTGAAGGTGATTATTTATAAGTGTGATCTAAATGAAATTTGCCACAGTGGAATGAAAGTAAATTCTTTATTAACATCCAATTATCTTTCTCTCACTTCTCGATTCCGTGTCTTACCTCTACATCGGCTCTTACTGCTTGGGGACAAAAATATTTATTAAGGTGGCACTTTCAGTTTCATCATCATTAAGAGTTTTTTTAAATCTGAGAACAGTGTTATCACATTACCATTGACCAACAAATTCTAAACTTTATTGCAAAAAACCCTAAAAAATGATCTTTGCATTTCCTTCCCTGAGGGTTTCATGACCTCATAGTCTGTGTTTTTTCCTTATCTCTGCTTGTTCAATCATCTTGCAGACTGAATTGCTAACTGCATACACTCTGCATGCACAGAAGAGGTTCTGTAAGTTGATTCTCTGGGCTTCTAACTCTAGACCGTCTCAATGTTTTTGTTTGTTTGGTTGGTTTATTTTGTTTTGTTTTGTTTTCCCCAAAGAGGTAGATTAAGATTTAAAAGATGTGCTGAAATAGTTATTGATAGTCCCAAGTGAATAAGTCGATTGATGGTTTTAGGTCCATCGGCCATTAACAGGTGAAATCTACCAATATAGTATTCTCAAAGGCAAATAATAAGCTCTGCAATGGGAGCTAAATGCACCAGCAATAAAAACCAGCCAGAGTCATCTATGTTGACCAAGCATAGGAAATAGAATAGGTGTTTCAGAAACATAAATCAGCAGATTTAGGTGGCTCTAAAAAAGGTAATCGTATTTTTCATGACTCAATACACAATATTCTGATGCAGAATGCAATGCCCTAGCTTTTTCTAACTAACCCTATTATGTCTGAATTATTATACATGTTTTTGGATGCCACACTTTTAAAATAACTTTTTATTACAGAAAATTTTAAACACAGACAAAGGTAAAAAGAAGGGTATTATCAAACAGCATGTAACTCAGCAGTCAGATGAAAATTTATCAATATTTTTGTAAATCTTGTTTTATCTATTCCCTTACCTACTTCCCCCACGTACATACCCATACCAGATCATCTTCGAGGGGGCCTCAGACACCATAGCATATCATCTTTCAACATTTTAGTCGAATGCTATACTTTTGAGTTACAGCCAATCAGAAAGCAGACAGAGGGATGCGGCCGGAAGAGTTGGAGGAAACCGATATCACATTACTTGAAAAACAAGAAAAGGAACTTGGCTACACTGGCCTAGAGAGGAGAAGATCTAGGAGGACAATTTAAGGGTTCATAAACAAAAGGAGCCGGAATGTGGAAGAAGGTTACGGATTCATCTTCTTGTCTCCGGGGCATAGGAGCAGAACTAATGGGTAAAAGCTATGAGGTGATAGATGTCAGCTCGGTTTAAATAAAAACTTCCTAAAGTCAAGCAGGCCAAAGATCGAATAAACCGTCACAAGAAATTGATGTTTCCAGCCAACTGGGTTTATCAGGCAGACCGCGCAACAGCTTTGGCAGCGTGATATAGAGGGCCAGGTAGAAGGGGTTTAGGTCACATTTAATGTCACATGGCTCTCTTGAAATCCAAGACTCTGTGAAGAATGCTTGGATTTTTAGCTCAACCTCTTCTCACGGTGAAATGAGAATATAATTTTTTTTTTTCTCAGTGTGACAGCCAGGGAAGGGCGTCATCGCACTGTGTGCAGTGTGGACACAGAGGGCCGTGGGCAACCCTGGCATCCTGAGCTAGTACCCTAGCGACCCACCTTGATGCCGCCACCTCCGCACTGGGTAGCGCTCAGTGATGTGTCCGCCCTCGGCTCAAACCCCGGGCTCCTAGTCTGTAAGACAGGACTTTGAGGGACGTTTCTGAGAATCAAATAAGGCGTCATAACTACAGCTTTTCTCTTTCATTCCTTGCTGACTAGGTGCTTGGTATTAGGTTTTGAACTCGTTCGCACGTCCGGGCTCTGCAAACCGTGCACGTTAAAATGCTTCGATGTCGCTGAAGTGGTATTAGTTCGTCGAGGGCTCTGAACTGGGGCCACCATGACAGACACCCATGGCCTCTCCGGGAGGAGGCTGGAGGTTGGCGGGCGTTGGGCTGGATCCAATGCTCCTCGTCACTCTGGGGGGAATAAGGAGATTCTCCTTTGTTTCCTCCCATCGAAGGAGAATCATTGCGATCACTTCGTTGCGGTCGTCTTTCTATCTGCTTTCTCATATGGGTGGGAAGAAGTCGTTTTAAAGACAAAATATTGTTTCCGGTCCTGTTTTAAGGACCCGATAAAGCGTCCAGTGCAGCCTAAAAATTACACTAAACATAACGGCTTCTTGAGCCAAGAGTGACATCATTCCACCGGTAGACAGCTTCGTAAATGTGTGTGATCATCATCTAGGGAACCGTAGACCACTAGAAATTGTCACCGATGACGGGATACCCCTCCCCGAGCACATGCTCCCTTCTCCTTTGACACACGCCCTTCTCTGGCTGTCTGCAGCATCAACACGACACCCAGAGGCTGTTCTCTCCCTGGGAACCTCAGCTGTGGTCAGAGACTGGAACCCCCCGCGGTATCCCCAGGTGCCCCCCAGGCCCACGCAGAGCCAGCAGCACTCGGGGACACACAGTGCAGCGCGGAGCACGGCCACCCTTCCTTCACAGGCAGGCCGAGCAATGGGAGATAAAGGGATCTTTCTGTGGGCCGGCGGGAGGGGACAGGGGAGCAGGGGAGCGTCCGAGCGGGAGGGCGTGCGTGGGCCGGGGAATGTTAGGACTGCGGCCATGCCCCTTCGGTCTGCCTCCGCAGAACGCCGCCCTGCTCGGCCCGGCATTTTCCAGATGCCAGACCCTTGTCACGGCGTGTCGCCCGGTGGCTCCCATTCCCTCGGGGCGTGTGTGGGGGGTGCTGGCTCGTGCTTGCTGCGGCCGTGTCTGGGCCGTGTCTGGAACCCAGACGTTCAGTGCAGTGTGGGTGGAAACCAGCCTCAGCTGAAAGGGCGGCTCCCTCGAACGGGGTTGGGCATGGCCCAGGAGGGGGGTGCCTGTGCGGACTGCCGTCTGCTAACCCAGGGTGAGGGAAGGGTCCTCTGCCCTCGGGTTACGGGGACAGCTGGACACAGGACCTCAGATGGACAGACGAGACAATTTATTAGTCACATGTACTCACCACACACTATAGTACACAGGGACACACGGGGACAGGGCAAACAGGTCGGGCTGTGGGAGGCAGGCTGGGTGCTATCCAGAGGGTGGGGTACCCCTTAGTGGGGTGCCCCTGATGGTCTCGTTTGAATAATCACACGGGTTGGCAGAGAACTGAAGCCGATACTCAGTGATGGGCTGGAGCAGTACCTGGTCCTGTGACAAGCAGGGTCGTTTGGCCCAGGGACCCGATTCGTGGGAATAGAGCAGGGAGGAGGGTGTGTAGTTAGGCCACCTGAGACCCCCCCCCCCGCCCCCGGTTTCCCCCTGACATCGAGACAGCACGTCATAGTGGGCCTTGAGCGCTGGCCGTACACCGTCGCGTCGGAAAAAGAAAGCAAAGATGAGCTCGTGTGAAGGCACTTGGCTCACGTATCAATACTTTCCACTGACATCCGATCCTAAATGTTAAAGTGCCTGTACGTTATAGCAAAGAATCCCCGAAGTAAGATTAGAAGGAATTTCAAGTCAAAGATAACCCTTATCCACCGTTTTGGAACTCGGAATTGGGGAGAGAAAACTGCTAAGGGGATCAGAGATTCTTGGCCACACATCACCCTCCCTTACTGCGCCCCCCGAACCTCGAGACGGCAAGTGAATGAGACGGTGACACACGTCCTTTGTTATGCCTCTTATCGAAGAGCTGTCGTCACTGTGGAGAGAAAGATCGCTTTCCTGGTCCTCAAATGCGGTGTACAACATGGTCAGGCTGGAGCTGGGCTTCTCGTTTTGTGTTTCTTTCCCGGTTTTCAGAGGAAATCCTGCATGTTCACCCACATTTACGGGGAGGGCGGGAACCCGAGGCTGGTGTCTGCCCACCAGCCTGGACTCTCAAAGCTGAGAACCGTAGGGTATTTTTTTTTTTTTTAACTCAAGTGATTCATTTGACATCAATTTCAACGTCATTTCCTTATAAAATGGTTCCTTGCATGTAGGGCCATATTTGGACCTTAAGTACTTAGCAGATCATCCTGGGCTTTGCTCTGACCTTTATTGACAGGAAATGTGTCCTGTGCCTGAGGGCCAGGCGCTGCTATGCTGCTTCCCTCTAGATCATTCCACCCTCCTCCTCCCCCCTCTCCCTTCCCTCCTTCCCTGCCCTGTGTCTTTCCCTTGTCTTTATTCCCACTGCCCAGGTCCTGTGCCTTTCGGCTTATGGAAATGTTGGGAAGATGTCGAAGGTTCTTAAATAGGAAATAAGAGAACTAAATTAAAGCCGAAGCGATCTGTTTTCATGGTATGTTTTGTTCTCTTCCGGTCTTACAGCAGACTTTCCCCAAAATAGACGCGAATTTCAGTTTGTTTACCTCTTTCATTACGGGCGCATATTTCTTGAAAAGAAACTAGGCACAGAGCCACCATGCGAGAGTTTCCAATCCTAAAATTAGTTTGAGGACAACGACAAAAATAGATTTGCAAGCGAGCTAAATTCGCTTCTTATCAATCCGTGCAGGGGAAGTAGGGAGAGATGCAGGGAGCGTGTGTCTGGGGAGAGAGAACCCCGCAGAGCATCAGAGGTTGGTGTCCACGAGGAGGGCACAGCGGGGACATGCCGGTGTAAGGGGGAGCGCCGGGCCAGGGAGGCACCTCTCGGAGCCGTTCGTGTGGTGGAAGTCAGCGGGAGCACCGTGCTTTTCCCGAGTAACCTCGCGAGGAGGAGCAGCCCAGGCCACGGGCATCAATCGATCGTTGTCATCATCCAGTTTATTTCTACCCACGAGATTTCCGACGTCGGCTGTGGGTGTTTGTCCCACGCCAACCAGTTCTCCGACTCTCTGGACGCCCACCAGGTGGGTTCTGACGCTGACTTTCCGGAGTTCCTCGCAACCCCCAGGCGAAGGGCTCAGTCCCGCTTTAGACACCAGTCACGAGCCCAGATTGTCGCCCGTATTTCTGGCCATCGGGCCTTCCAACCACCGCCTCCTCCGGTCCACAAAACTCAAAGAAACACTTTACTTATGTTTACCAGTTTGTGCTAAAGGGTGCAACCCAGGGACCCCCAGGTGGAAGAGGTGCGTCGGACAGGTAACAGGGAAGGCAGCGCCTGGCTCGGCGTCCACGCTCCCTCCAGGTGCACCAGCCCTGTCGCCGAGGTATTTTTATGAGGGTCGATTAAACCACTGGCCCTTGATGGTGGAACTCAACCTCAGCGCCCCTTTTAGGAGGCCCTGGGGAGGTAAGTGCTAACTCTACTCACCTGGCCACCCGCTCTGGCGGCCGGTCAGTCTCCACCCTGCCTTGGGGCCCAGGGAGAGAGTCACCTCATCAGCATGAACTCCATGCTGCTGAAGGGAGCATGTTATGAATACCAAAAAGGAATTTCGAGGGCTTTAGATTTTAGAGCTCTAGGTCGGGACCTGCAGGTGGGGGAGGGGACGGGAGACCAAGTGTTTATTTCCCATTGTGTCACACAGTGATCTCGCCTTTTCCATGATTGCTGAATGCACAGTACTGTGTTCCTGCTTTTCCAAATATTGCAATAAGCAACTCGATATTCTGAGCAGGTTTTTTGTTGGCAGACATCTGTATCTCTCTCTCTCTCTCTCTTTTTTTTCTTTTCTTACTGACTGAATTGAATTAGCTTTTCAAATCATTTGGAATCCCTCAGGAATTTACTTGAATTTTATTTTTAAATCTCCCTCAGAGCAAAAAAAAAAAAAAAAATAGTTCTCGTCCACACACGTGGGAATATTTGGCACCGTGAACCCTTTAAGAACATTAGAAGCAAAGTTTCGCCAGGAGCCGTTTTCATGTCTTCCCTCCACCGTAGCCGTATAGGGGTCCCCTTTACCTGCAGTTTCACCATCCACGGTTTGCTACCTGTGGCGAACCAACATGTGGAAATGTTAAATGGAATATTCCAGAAGTAACAGTTCATTAGCTGTAAGTTGCATGCCGTCCTGAGCAGTGCGATGAAGTCCCTCGCCGTCCCCCTGCATCCTGCCCGGGACACGAATCGTTCCTTCGTCCGCGCTGCACACGCTGCCTGCCCGGTGGTCACTAAGGTGCCACGCCGCGTTCCAGACGGACCATCGCAGCCTAGCAGCGCGAGTGCCCAGGCAACCCTCATATTAGCCTAACGCTACGTCATCACCTCGCCTCACCTCGTCACGTAGGCCTGGTATCATCTCAGGTCATCGCAGGAAGGGCGAGTACAGGACAAAAAGAGATGTTGAGAGAGAGAGAGAGAGAGACAGAGACAGAGAGAGAGAGAGAGAGACCACACTCACACGCTTTTATCACAATGTGTTTTTATAATTGTTCTATTTATTGTTAATCTCTAACTTATAAATTAAACTTTGTCGCAGGTATGTATAGCTAAGAAAAGCGGAGTAGATCTAAGGTTCAGTATGTCCATGGTTTCGAGCGTGCATTCGGGGTCCTTAGAGTGTGTCCCCCAGGGATGGGGGGAGGCGGCGGGTAGCTACTCTTTTTTTTTTTTTTCAACTTAAAAACAGATACCTGAAGGGTTAGAATGGGATTAAAAAGGATTTTTCTTTAAATAATTAAAATCGTTCAATAACAGCTTTGCAGGCCTACTACATGCAGGCTCTGTATTAAATTCATTTATAAATTATTTTTAGTACTCACCAAGACCCTTTGAGGTTGTCATGGTTTATTATGTCCATTAACCAGCCAGGAATAACGAGGGAGAGAGAAATGAAAAGATTCCACTAAATTCCATAGATGGAGTTCAGCCCAGCCCCCCATACCCTCAGGTAGACCCAAGGGTGCTTGAAACAGGGCCTTCGTGGTCTTTTACAAGTGAGGGGAGACGGACCCCTTGATGTTAATGACTTGGCCTTCGAGCCTGCAAGTGGAGAAGACAGACAGACAGACAGACCTGCTGTCTCTGCCTTCCTCCTTGATCGGCCTCCTCGGCTACAAATCCTCATCAGGTACCATAACGCCATCCCCAAGACGAATAAGTTTGATCAATACATTTTTGATCCAATAGTCAGGATTTTTATTGGGTTGTAAAATTTTGGTTCACTGAGCCTCCTAATTTAAGGACCGAAATGAATACATAGAGTTAAATCTCAAACTAGCATTTTGAGAGCTTATTTGAAGGGAAGAGAGTAAGGCTTGTAGCTTCTTTAGAGAGTCTTTCCAAATCATCACGAGTATTTCTGTTTTATTTTAGCGACATGGCATTTGACAGCTCTCTCCCCAGAGCTCCTTTCTCAGCTAGTTTTCAGCATTCAGTCGAAACGAGTCTTCAGCAGGTGCAGACCTATGAGTTTTTGCTCTCTGCGTGGGGAGCTGGTCTGGGGTTACAGTGATATCACCCTGACCTACCCTGATGTTTTGGGTGGTTTCTCTTCTGTTGCCGGGTGCAGGGCTGTCTAGGGGATGTCTCACTCTGCCCCTTCCTGTACAACCTATTCCTGAACCTTCCAGAAACATCCACTGATGCCTGTTAATGCAGCCATTCATTATAAGACACTTGAAAGTCATGCCCAACACCGGGGTGTATGCCCGATGGTCCCAGTGACTAGGTTATCAGTCACTAGTGATACTTTATGACTACAATGGGGGTAGAAGGTGGCTAGGGCATTTGTTCGTTCTAAATGTTATCCAGTGACTGCATCTGTTGCAAGGTGAAATTATAATCAATTTTTTAAAGTCATCCTAGAGTCCCAGTCCCTAATATAAACCACACATATTGTGTTGGAGCTGACTGTTGTGATGGACATTTTCAGATGTTATACAGAGGCTTTTATTTCATTTGATTTACTTTCAGTGAAATTTAATTTGATATAAAAATATTTTATTATATGAAATTTTATATATGTATAGTTCGCTGGCCAAATGTGCTGACGTTTCCTTTTTCCCCTTGGAATAGTTTTGTGGCCTTTTCTCCAATGGAATAATAGCAGGTGTGCCACGCACCCTATGGAAAGCAAAAAGTGAATGGACTTCCATCCGAACGTCTTCAAGGGAGGCTGCTGTCAGGAGGTGATGCGTGATAACTACAGAATTTTCTCTCTGTTTAGTACCTTGCAAAGGAGTCATCCTCCGGATCGTTGCCAGATATGAACTGATTCAGCTCCCCGCACGCTGGTTCTGCTGCACCCCTGGGTGGGCCAGCAGACCCGGCCATGAGCAGGAGTTGTTTTCAGTGCCTGACGCGGGCGGTGGGGTCCCGGCCACCTACTCCTGCCGACTGACTGTGCCCCGGAGTTTATAGACACAGGCATCCCTTTGCGTCTTCCAGCGACCTTGTGGAGCAAGCACAGGGGTCATTGTTCCCATCGTGTGGAGGGGCAGCTCGAGTTTCAGAAATGCGAAACGATTTTCCCAGACTTCACTCTCACCTCAGACCGATGATCTTAACACCGGATTCACCTTGTAACAAATGTGAGGAGGTTCTCAGCTTGAAACGGCTCCCTTCTGTTCAGGAAGCGTCTGAAGGCAAAATCATTGAACTACATTCATTCCTTCTGTCAGCACAGTTAATTAGGATGTTTTGTGTGGCAGTGAGATGTCTAAGGGCAGGGAGAGGAGTGGCGAACCAAAGAAAATGACTTTCCCTTCTTAGGAGTTTGATTGTAGATGGCGACAAGCATTTAAATCAAGGAATGGTGAAGGGAAGTATTAGAAAGTGTTAAGCACGCTGCCAAGGATTCACATTCCGTGACACAGTACCCAGTGTCCGTGGGGTCCGGAAAGTCCCACACTCAGTGATGTTCAAGCTAATGTCAGAATGATGAGGAGTCGGGCAGAGGTTTCTCCCCTCCCCGTGGAGCAGAGACTTCTGGGCAGGGCAGCCAGCTGATCTAAAGGTCCAGAAGAGGGAATGACCTTGGTGAGCTAAGGGAAGGTAAGGACATTTAGAATTTAAGGGCAGAGGAATGGACGTGGTCAGAGAAATGGAGGCAAAGTCTCGTGAGGTTTTGTGAACAAGGCTGAGGACTCCAGATTTTATTATAAGTACAACAACAAGGTATGTGGGGGGCATTAAACACGATCTAATTTTTATATTAAAAAGTTACTTTGGGTTGAGGTGTAAAGAAAGGGTTATATGGGGCAAGATTAAGTAAGGAATACCAATTAGGAAACTGCTACCACGGGTTAGGCAAGAGATACTTGCGGAGAAGTGGGTGGATTTGGGATATTTTTGGTTCCTTATAGCCGACAGGCTTTGCCGGTGGATTGGACCAGGTGACGCTGGGAGGAATCACAGATGGCTCGTGTGTTTCTTCCGTGAGCTGCTGGGAGGGTGGCGGGATGCACACGGTCGTGGCGAAGGAACCCGGGAAGCGCTAAGGGGAAATCTCACGCGGCGATTCGGACACCTTAAGTTTCGAGACGCCTTTTGGGTGTCCCAGGAGATGCATGCAGGAGAGAGAACGAAGAGTCGATGAACTCGCACGGAGGTACAGCGTAATGATGGTGGTACCATCGCGGGGCCAGGCGATACTCCCCAAGGCGGGAGAGCGGAGAAGAAAGGGGGGGTCCCCAGGAGGCTGCGGGGGGGCATGTCGCTGGGAGGAAACACAACAGAGGAGTCACTGGTCAAGGAGACAAGAAGGAGCAGCTAGTGGGCGAGGAAGGAAGCCGAGGCGGTGTGGGCGGCAGAGCTTGGGGCTAAAGCGTTCCAGGAGGGAGGAGCGGTGTCTCTAAGGCTCTCTAGGAGTCAGTGATGAAAGGCTGAGACGGTCAAACGCTATGATGGGCATTTGCTCCGTCCCCTGGGAGAACCGACTGTTCGGGGTTACGGTGCTCACGCCAGGTGTCTTTGAGTTCAGAGTCACCTCTCACTCTGAGCAAAGGCATTTTGAATAAGGCGCTTGGGTTATTCTCACGCCGCCTGGGCGGGGACTCTGCCTGTGACACAGCCTCAGGGGATACACGTTCATGACTATGTGGCTTCTTGTTCCGTTCCCCTCCCTAAAAAGAACAAAAGGAAAAAGCCGAAACAAAACATCGAGTCACCCTTTGTTCCCAAGCAGAAACTAAGGATCAAGATAAACAATGCTTTGCCTTTATCCTCAGTCTAGCCTGTTCCCTAAATAATAGGGAACAGACTGACCTCGGAGAACAGACCCGGGACTCCCTTCCGGAGCTCTGTCCCCAGACCTGTCCATTCCAACCGATTCCGCCCTGTGCAGGCTTCTTGGATTTCACTTCTCTGCTTTATCCTCAATGGGCTTAAATTATGGAACGTTCTTCTTTCATGAATTGTTTTCTGTTCTCGCATTTATTCGATCCTTTTTCCTCAGTCATCTTTCCGAACTGCAGATCTGATCTTAGACCCTTCACTTGCTTTCCGACCTTGGGTCCTTGTTCGCAACGCTCTGTGCCTCAGTGCCCCTGCCTCAAGCTATATCACTTGACTACGCAGGTCACTTAAATGTAAACATTCCTGATTTCTGACCGCAGACATGTAAGAGGCTTCATGGTCTCGCCTTTTGTCCCTTTCCAGTTTCAAAGCCTGAATCCCCGCTTTTCCTTGTGGCTTCGGAATATAAATTTCCTGCCATTCCCTGAACGTGAGATGCTGCCACATTTTTGTCACATAACAGGTGCTCAGTAAATATTAATTGAGTAAGTTTACAAGTGAAACTGGGTTTCCTAGAAATAGGACTGGATAGTTAAAATTGTCTGTTTCGGAGGTGTTTCCTTGGCACAGAGCCAATTAAAATTATTCTAGAGTGGTAACGGAGGGGTTCTATCCATATCCTGTGGGTCATGAGTCTGCTAACGTCAAACACAAACGTGCCTCAATGACTGTCCTTAGTGGCATTAGGCAGTGCAGAGAAACTGTCATCTAAGACTGTTATGCAATGACAATTTAATCACTGATATGGTGGTAATATAGAAGCTATTTCCTACTGCTAAGAGTTTCTTTCTTCTGAGAATCGTTAGCTAAAGGAAAAGCAAAAATTGGCAGAGATGTTCTTGTGATGAAGTCTGTGGAAAGATCCAGGCTCGGATGCCTAGAAAAGGTGAGACTTTGGAGATTTTTGTAGACCGCATCTGGACTCGCCACATCCATTTGTAAAATAGAGTCAGTTAAAAGTTGTGTAATTAAGATGATGATGTGTCGATCTCACCACTTGAATTGTATATTAGTACGAACGCGAATTTAACCCATTATGAACGACATGCGTCAAAACACCAGAGAAGGTAAACTGACCAAAATGGTTGTGAATAGACTGATGAAGTCTTTGAATGTGCAAAGAAAAATGGTGATCACACCAGGGCAGAGATGGTTCTTATAACCAGAAACCACTTCTGAATTAAAAAGCAATTACGCATTTTATAACTGCCCTTTGAATGCATGCGTATTTGCAGGGCAGCAATAGTCCTAAGAAAATAATTAAGAGACCTAATTATCCGTCATCCTAATCTGGTAGATCAGTTGGCCGAGAGAGAGAGAGAGAGAGAGAGAGAGAGAGAGAGAGAGAGAGAGAGAGAGAGAGAGAGCGAGCATGAGAGAGAGCAAGCGCACCCAGGAGCGGGGCTTGTATGGGAAAAGGCTTTACCGGATGGAAAAACCAAGAAAAAGCAGCTTCTCTTAGTTACCCCGCCTCCTCAGACCTGTGGCCCCCAGGGAACGAGGAAGGTGACTCCGTTGGGGTCACTCGTCTCAGGGATGTTAGAACTCTTATACGGTTTGACTGTCCTAGAAAATACTGAATTCAGAGCACGGCGCTTTTCCGCGGCCTGTCGAATGGCTTCGGGAGAAGCGTTTGGCTTCTGCCTTTAACGGGGATGTTACTGTCAGTCTTGGGACCATTTAGGAAGGCTCTCAAGGGCTGACTCCTCCAGGAAGGGGGCAGCAGGGGGACTCTGGGACCATGTGGGGACGAGGAAGAGCCATGTTGTGGGAGAAGCACGTGGGCTGGTTCCTGGCTCTGCAGGAACCCAGAGCGCCTGGTCTCTGCCTGCCCCAGTGTGTCACCTCTCGGTGGCCGCTCTCACCTTCTCAGGGTTCCCAGCGCTGTGCCGAGGGAGAATGAGGTTGGCAGGGGCTGACCTCTGTGTCCCCGGGACGAGTGGGGACTGCGTTTCACTGCGGCAGGAAAGGCACAGAATCTCAGAACCTCAGGCCGGAACGGCATGTCTGCTTTCTTGGCTGCACCTGCACAAAATGGGCGGGTCTGTCATGCCCAAGACACGGGGGCCTTGCTGATCCAGGGGCTGATCAGCTCGTACGGTATCTCTTTGGAACAGTTTGTTCTTTATTCCAGCAAATCCAACATACAAACTCACCATGGAAATATAACCCAGTTCGAATGACCTGTCTGTGGTTTAATCATCTCACCCAAATATAATGAGTGAGAACTGGGATTATATACATGCTTACCCACACACACTTGCTCGAGTGGATTTGGATAATTCTACGGAATTACAGAGTGATAGGCTATTCTCGGTTACATTTATTTTTGTGTTTTCCATGAACTTTCAGGCCTCAGTCAGGGGGTGGGGGGCACGGGTTCTAGCCAGCACTCTCTGGTGAATGAAAATATGTGTGGAATCAACATCGAAACCTTAACAGTTTTGTCAAAATCTCGGTAGTGATGAAGAGAAGAGGCATCTCGCCAACCAAAGCATTTTATTTCCCACGTCCGCACCCAACGGTCTTTTCCCCGTTTACACATTTCATTTCCTTAGACAAGTTCAAAGCAAGCCAACTCGGTCTTGCTTAGGACTCAGCGGAGGCAGGAAGGAATTAGGAGTCTGGGAGGTCCTGGGCCCCACTCGCCGGTGGAAGGGGTCATAGACCATGAGCAAAGATCACGGACGCCGGACCCAGATGGCCTCGGTTCAAATCCCGAGTCATCCTGTTAATAGCGTGGTGACCTACTTGTACAATGATATTTCTACTAGTGCTTGATTCACAGGGTTACTGTGATGGGCAGCGCACCGGACATTATCCCCACCGGGAATTCTGGAATATTCCTCCAGCTGTTTCTTCCTGGAAGCTCTTTTAGGGTGCGTTACCGTCGCACATTGTCTGATTTCTCGTTCCCGCTGTCACATTGCTCCCGTAGGTACCAGTCACGCGTGGAGCGTTGTGTGAGCGTGAGCGTGAGCCTGACTGTGTGCCGTCTGCCGTACGCTTACCTGTGGGTCTCGTGGAACCGCGTGTGCTGGGCAAAAAGGTGGCCAGTGGCGATTACATTCAAAGTTAAAACGGGAAAAATCAGCGGCAGACCCACAGCGTTCCCTAAAAACAGCATTACATTTCCTCTGTTGATATTGTGAAAATATCATTGAGATCCACGTATACCTGAAACTCTAGTACGAATTCTGAATTTGGCTGGTGTGGAGGCAGAATAAATGTTAGCTTCTTAATAGCATGTTTCTTTTCATACTTTTCCACAGATTCGACCAGCTAAGAGAAATGTAAACCTACCACATATGAAAAATTTACTTTTCCTATACTATTTTTCTTATTTTTTTTCACGTGTAAATTTCAACTTTTTTAGCTTTGCTAAATGTCCTATAAGTCAAGGGTTATAAGTTTTCCATCATTTTTATTTCTGTTGATGTCATATTTCTTTATATCATCTCATTTGCTTGAGTCAGGGCACAGAATTCCAAGCAAATAAATTATTATCATATGACTTTGAAAAATAAGTGTTCCTGTACTGAATATTGTGAATTCTTATAATGTTGGCACAACGTTTCCTGTGATTAATACGATTTGTTGTTTTTATCAGTTGTTTTTGGAAAAAAAAAACAACAGAATTTATTACCAATGACCTGAAGTATGTTTGATTTAAAAACATGATGATAGAAATCCTGTGAATTTGTTTTGTTTTGTTTTGTTTTTGGTCGACTATTTGCCCCTTTTGTGGGAGTAAGTTAATTGTCGTTATGTTTTTCAGCAAACCTTATTATTATAAAGGGAGCTTTGTTTTTCTGAGACTGGAGTTTTTTATGGGGGCGGGAAGAAGGCCGACCAGAGCCAGTGGCACGCGGTCCAAACCCAGGCAAAGGGGCGGGCGGGAGTTAGTGTCACATCATGGCTTAGACAGACTCCAGCTGCTGGTGTCTGCCCAAGGTCCAGGGGGCGGGTGGGCGCCTCCTCCCACTGCTCAGCGGGCGGCGCTCGCCCCCATCCTGTCCTCCCACTGGGCTTGCTTCAGGCTCTCGGTGCGTGACCGCGGGTGCCTGCAGGAGCCTCCACCCCGCTCTCCCAGTCGCCGGCCGCCCTCACGCCTCCTCGCACCCCGGAGAGACCTTTCTCAGCTCCCAGTCTCGCCGTGCCAACATCTCATCCCGGGCTATCCCTTGGGTCATGAGCAAAGTCGGAACTCTTCGGCGTGATCTGTGAGGCTGGCCTGGAGCTCCATGCCCGCTGTCAAGCCACGCCGCTCTCCCTGCCCGACCCCTGTGACCGTCAGCTCCTCACACGGGTCCCCTTTCCTCCCACCCCAGGCCTTGGCACCAGCTTTTCCTTCACGCTTCCTGAACTCCCCTCCCTCACTCACTGCTCTCACGGGCCAGCGCCAGCCTCGCTGCTCTGGGGACCTTCTGTTGATGCAGTGCCAGGCGCACCTGGGCCACACTTAGGCCACACCTGAGCCACACCTGGGCCAGGCCGTCTTCCTCCTTACTCCTCAAGCCTCTCAGGGCGCTTTGCTATCAGGGACTGCGTCTTTTATATTTACAGGGACCAACTCACATGCCTGGCAGAAAGTGGAGGGGAAGGTACCCACCCGATGCCATCAAAATCATTCGTGTGTGTGCACAGTCATGTGTATAGAATCCCATGCTCATTTTCTGTGGCTGCCGTAACAAATGACCGCAAGCTCGGGGACTGGAAGCAAACGGAAAACTATTCTCTCACAGTTCCAGGAGCCAGGAGTCCAAACTGATTCTGCCGGAGCTAAAATCGAGGTGTCTGTTCCCCCTTCTAGGGGAAAACCCATTCTTCGTCTTTTCTAGAAGCTGGTCGTTGAGCTCCTCCTCGACCTGTGGCTGCGCCACTCCGCCCTGCCCACACGGTCACGTTCCCCTACCTCCACCTGCCTCCCTTCATAAGGACGCATTCGATTCCATTTAGGGCCCACCTGTATAATCCGGGCTAATTTCCCCATCTCAAGACCCTTAATTTAATGGAATCTGCGAAGTGGTTCTGTTTGTTTCTGTTTGTTTGATTGTTCTGCTGTACAGGTAACATTCACAGGTGCCCGGGAATAGGATGCGAATACCTGTTTGCGGGGCCATTATTCAACCTGCCACACTGTCCCACCCCCAGACGTACATAAATTTATGCTTCTAGAGTCTCCTCAGAGCCATAGAGACAAATTAATTCATTCAAAATCCAATTCCTTCCCAAGAACTTGAGTAAAGCTGCAAGGTTCGGCACCTGATTGCGCGCTCTGGCTAATCACGTGTCGGAAGAGCTGCTGAGGATGGAAGGAAGGGGGCGGCAGAAACTGAGAGATTTTCTCCACCATGTGTTGTAAAATATAACGGAACATATTCATTGTCAATCAAAATGTTTTGGACATTATATACATCAAAAACTCGCCAGCTCTTATGTCATACTTGAAACACTTACGGACTTGTTTAGATAGAGCTCTTTTTCATTAAAGAGTTTGGTAATGATAATATTTTAGGACTTACCTCCTGGCATGTAAATAAACTGATTATACGATAAAAGAGACATAAACGTTTGAAGAAATAAATGAGGAAATCACAAATTGCTATTTAATATTAAATTATGTATTTACTTTAATGAATTCAACCAGATCATCCTCAGATAATGAGAATGTTAAATATTAGCCGAGAAATGAATATTTCGATAACATTTATTAAATCCTCATTTAACATTTGGATACTATAAATAATGCTGCTGGAACAGGAGAATATCATCCTGTCACACATTTTATATTAAATAAGAGAAAAATGTAACTGCCCAAATGTACCCCAGAAAACAAATTTTAATGTTCATTTCTCTCAGCTGCAAGTAAAAATTTATGGAAATAATGCCGATCGGGCCCATAAAAAGGGTTTTCAATATATCTTGCGATCTGGCAAATGGCTCAGTAAGCTGTGATCTGGACGTAAAGTCAGTCTTTGTAGTGGTAAGAAGCGTCTCAGGAAGCAAGTGTTCATACCACAAATAATAAATAAGTTCTGAGTAGTACAGTGAGTATAAAACAATTCCTCGATTAGCATCCATAATCCGGGCTTTATAGTGCACGTCCTAACTCAAAGCTGCCGAGAAAAGTAATCAGGTATGAAGTGTCGTTTGTTTTCATGAAGCTAGTTTCAGGAAAGTAGAAACCGTTGATGAAAAAACGAGAAACGAACAACCATACGTTTACATCTCTATTGGCTATTAAGCTGAAAGTTCGTATATAACTTCATTAAGATTTAGCCCAAATACGCAATATAAGGACGGAGATTGATCGCCACCGTATGGGCAACCCTAAACCTCAAGGAAGAGAAATCTAACACGTGAACCACAAATGGCATAATGCTCTTGAAAACTTATTTCATTATTTAAACATATGTATTGAAATATTTTATTAACATTAAGGAAATGAAATTCTAAGCCAGACAAAGAATCACAGGGTTTCCGCCTCTTCATCCGCATCCGCGTAGCATTGGCCAGAGTCCCTGTATATGTTTGTCTCACGTTGCCTCGAAATAAAAACCTCGGTCCTTTATGAGACTCGTAAGAATCCTTTGACTATAGTCTCGCACTGGAAACGCTTTCGGACTCATTTGCTAGATGGAGCTGAATGGCATCTCGCCGTGCGGCTGGGAAGCTCGTCCCTGTTTTCGGGCCAGACTTCTTTCCCTTCGTTTCCCGGCACTTCCGGAATGGGGTCGCCAGTAGGCGTGTGCTCCGTGCAAGAACGCATTGGTCACATCCATGCCGCAAATGTCGCCTGGCGAAGACGTTTCCAAGAAAAACGTGATCATACCAAGTCGTTCACCCGTAGGGTTTGTCGAGGTTCTCCGAAGCATCCCGATGTGCTTCTCCTTCTAGTCCTCCTTCCGTTCAGTTGCTCACATCTGCAAGACCTAACGTCATCATCTCATAAGATCTTCAAATGGTCAGAGCAAGTTTGGTTCAGTCCGATGTGTTTCATGATCGTCTATAATCAACTTATTCCTTTCAGTCCGATGTGTTTCATGATTGTCTATAACCAACTTATTCCTTTTAGGGTATCTCTTTGCATGTGCAGAAGAAATGTTACATCAATTAAAATGTCTAATTTTCATTTGACCGAGATGTGTCAGTTGAGCTTCTAGCAAACGTCACGATTTCTGTTGAATGTTACAGGTACCGTGATGTTTGAACGGCATCATCCATGTGATTGCATGTTTTAGCGAAGAGCAAGCATGGCATCAGAAGCAGTCGTTTTCCCATAAAACACATTTGGGAAATATTAAATTAGGCAAATCCTTGAGAAGTCAGTCCACTGGGATGTCACCACTTTTTCCCATGCTTGATTAACTTTGATTTGAGTGTCGTAAATACTAATACTTTAAGAAACGTATGTTAAAAATAGTCATTCCTGAGGTTGGACAGTTGGTTTTGCAAACCAGTCCCCTTGGCGATTTCATGAAAGTGAGCCCCCCGAATCCAAGGGCAGCGGTGCTCGCCAGCCTTAACTTCCATTAGTGGCAATGGCTGTGAGGTGTGACAGTTGTTTGCTACCCGAGTGTCTGAAATTATCATGTGAGATTTTATACCAGGCATGACAATGTCCTTTAATATCGGGCTTCTTTCCAATGCACTTATTTTCCATGAAATCATCTCCCCCAGGGGCACGTCCGTGTCAGGAGTAGGGTATTAGAACCCATTCCCCATTACTTTGTTTCTCTCCAAACTTAGGTCCATTCCAGGCACTTTAAGTTTCTTATCAGAGGCACTGACTGAGTCCCTTGCAACAGTGACTTGTTAAATATGTTCCCTGGAACCTCAGGATTCTAAGGTGCTCAGGGATTTTGTGTATTATATATGTTTTCATTCTATTATTTAAAAGCAATTTGCACCAATATAGACCATATTCAAAATTATGAAGGATTGCAAACCCTCAGTGCATTAACTATTATTATAATATTATTTGGATTACTTGGTTTATTGTAGAGAATGGAACAAAGTGTCTGCTGTCATTTCAGGTTATACTTCAAATTAAGTGAGATTCAAAGGTGGCCTTATTTACTACGACTTAATTTGTATAAATCAGTATTATTTCAGAAGTAGGAAAGCAAAATAAAATACAGAAATAATTGGATACTGAGAGCACTGTGACTCAGCAGTCACTTAGCCTCACGTTTGTCTAATGATTTAATGCTGTCATCTAACACTTACAACAAAGATACAGTACATGCCACTTTTACCTTTTTTAATGTGCGATCACACCTAAGCATGTAAAGAAATGAGTCTTC
The DNA here is from genome assembly GCF_014176215.1 of Rousettus aegyptiacus. Lineage (NCBI taxonomy): Eukaryota > Metazoa > Chordata > Mammalia > Chiroptera > Pteropodidae > Rousettus > Rousettus aegyptiacus. Next base: position 108,420,463 of record NW_023416311.1, read on the forward strand.
TCTGAAAACGTGTGGAATCCCCTCTGGCCCTGCCTGGCCTTGTTTACGGAACGTCTGCCTTTCTTCTCCTCTTGTCACTGTTAGGAAAGACTGTACTGTTTGGCGAGGAACCCTGAGGGGTGTTGGCCACAGCCCCTAAGTGTCCGAAGACTCACATGCCAATGCCACAGGGGCGGGTTCTCTAGGGGCACCCTGAAGCCACTCCCAAGGCTGTGGGTGTCGAGCATTCTGTATTCATTCAGTCATTCAACAGTCTATTGAGTTCTTGTTGTATGTGAGGAATAAGTAAACCCAGAGGTCAAGATGCTGCCCAAATGTTCCTTGCCTCCTTGTGGGGATCGAGGAGGCAGAGGTGGCTTTATACTCAGTTCTGTGGGCCCCGATGCAGAGATAACACGTGAGCGAGGACGTGCCGGATGCACAGGTGTTAGCCAGGTGGGTCTCGGGAGAAGAGTGTCCCAGGAAGCGGGACTGACTGGCGCACAGGCCACACGGGGCAGGTCTGCATGGTCCGGGGGCCGCACCGCGGAATCCGCGTCTCCCAGAACCGAGTGCGTGTGCAGGATCGCTAGGACATGAGACAGAGAGGAAATAAGGGGCCGGATACGGCAGAACATTCCAGATGGCTTGGACGGTACGCCAGGTGAATGAGGGGACCTTGGAGGGACATAGCAGAGAAGGGGTGGCACCTCAGCATTCATTTCGAGAGCACAACGCCGTTGCTCTATCAAAACAGAGTGTCTTCTCGTAGTCAAGAGGTTAATTTCACAAAACCAGCCCACGGTTCTGCCATACCTTGGCCACAGAGCAGTCGACTCTGTAGTTTCATTAGATGAATCATATCCCCGTTAAAAATCAATGAAAGGACCATGAGTGGGTCCAGAGGCTCTAAAAATGCATATACTCTGTGACGGGAGAGTCAATGCTTTTTCTGATTAATTAATATTTTACCGAACGCCAACAGCTCTGAGCTTAGATGCACACATTTTCTGTGATTTAGGTATATGTTTTACTAAATTATCGGGGGTGTTGGGGGCGGGGGGACACAAATCAGTAAGGAAGGACTCTGATTTTCATGGAGTCCGTGATTGGAGAGTGGTCAGAGCACAGGCTTTGAGTCCAAGTTATGAAGTTCAAATCCCGGCGCCCCTGTTCACTGTTTTTGTGGCTTTTGGTAATGTTTTTTAAGCCAGTATTGTCACCCAAAGTATTACGGCGTGGTATCTCCCACATGTTATAGAGACTGAAATGGGATAAATGTATGGATAGCACAGAGCCGTAAATGCAAGTGTGTGGCAAATTAATATGAAAAATGAACACACACACTTAATGTTCACTAAGGAGTACAGGCCGAGAGGAGTGTCGGACACGTCCCCCCAAAGTGACTACACTGGTTTCCGATTGGTGCCCTTCCCTGCACGGCGTTCTACCTTAAGTGCCGCTTGTTTCGAACCTGTCACAGGTGGCCGCTAAAGGGAATTAACGATGATGTCCATGCTCAAGGATAATTCGACTGGCGCTTTATTCAAGTCACATAAAAATCACGGTTATTTCGGGTTCCAACTCGTTCGCGCTTTGCTTCCATTTTGAACGAAGCTACGGCCTCGCCTTCCCTGGCAATTCGTTTGTAATTGCCATGACACCTTACCGTTCTCCAGCGTTTCCCAGAAATACATGACGTAAGAATGTGGGCGCAGACATAGATAAGAGGAAGCCCTCAGGTGGGTGTTAATTGTTGGCACCATGTAATTAAACTACTTCTTTTTTTTAATGTTATCTTTTGCCAGTATCTAATTAGCAAAGCCATCTGCTGAAGGAGCATCTGCCTGAGAATGTTGCTCTCTTTATTTTTATGAAAAGTATCCGCCTTTGCTGGTCCCTGTCTAATTCTCTTGCCTCAGAATGTGATAATGCACAGCTCCGTTGACATCCTTCTGAGAACTTCGGGTTTATACGTACGTAACATGCGCAGAAAAAGAGCCAATCATTGTTCTTTTCTACATCCAATTTCCTCCTGAGATCTTCACTCAGTTGTTCACACCCTGAGCACCTGTGTGTGCATGACAGTGAGGCGTGGACTGTATCATAAGGTGCTTCCTGACAGTCCCAGGGTTTCCAGCAGATGTAAACTGACTTCGCTACAAACTTACTCTGTTTCCTTTTAGGTTGGTCTGTAACACTGTCAGTTCCTGAAAGTCGATGATGTCGTAAGTTCCAGTCGATCACTGGATCTGACCTGAACATGGCCATTGTAGCGATAAAAATGACGACTTTTGCATTCTCAGATTCAACAGGTCTAGGTTGATGGAAGGCACGTATATCATAAACTCATATCCGATGTGCGAATATTGTCTATACAGTTGATTTTTCTCCCTTCGATCATTATCTAGCACAGTGTCTCGTACTTGGCAGGTATTTACTGAATATTTATTGCATGAGAGAATGAATGCGTATGTATAAAGCAAAATCTTTGTTAAGCAGTTTAAGAACACAGGTGTCATTCACACGTAGTTAGAGACAAAAGAAAAATTGTATCACAGTCAGGAATCTTCATGTCTTTTAAAATGTGGGTATTTCAAACTCGCTGCTTACTGTGTATAGCCTTTGGATAGCGAAGGAATGACAATGTCACTGCTACATGTCTGCTGCTGAAAATACAGCAAAGACTAAATGTGTGGTAGAATAGAGAATTAAGATTCCTTTTCTCTCTATTGGGCTATCGTGCAATGAAAAAAAGATAAGAGTTGACAAAAATTAAAGGTTAGAAAACCCAGAGACTCGGGAAGCTAGATCACGAATGTTGTTTTGAGATCTGAAATGTGGAATCCCTTTGCACTTGTTTTGACTCTCATCAAGATAGATCTGGGCAGGTAGAGAGGTCAACGAGAAAGATGGCTCCACAGATCAGTGGTGTGGTTTGTTCCAAAATATGATACACGGAAGAATAACGAAGAATCTCCATTGAGAATAGAGCGGGAAGGCTTGATTAAAAGTGTAATTGATTAGAACAAATCTTGCGCAATGAAGAACATTATGATCAGGTTAAAACATAGTCTAATTTTATACAGAGTAATGAGTAACAGAAATAAGATCTGGTACAGGAGAGTCCCGTTGATATTCACGTATTTGTATTTCTCTCCAATGAGGGCTTCCCCCTCTCCTCCTCATTTTCCATAGTGGCCAAATGGGTAAAGTCTAGCGCACTGAAGGAATAGAAAGATACGATAGGCTTAATATGGAACAGCCAATTTTGGGCCAATCTGGAAAACACATTTTCCTACTCCATTTTTTTTCCCCAAGTTCTGTGATATCCAATAATATGTGTTCAGTTTTACAATAGGTTGTTTGGTTCTACTGTTAATATAATTTTCCTTTATCCTGTTCCTTTATTGACGTAGAAAGTGAATCAACAGAAAAGCTATTCAACCACGGTCTGTAATTAATTCTGGATTTGGATATTGTTGGATACTGGTGATAAGGTAATAAAAATGCCTCAGGAAAGTGAATTTTACTACTTTTAGAAATTGTCTTCAGAAAAGTCTGTAAGATTTGTCCTATTTTCTATTGGTCTGATAAACTTATATGAGGAATTGCTCTTTCTTGGTATACCGGATAAAGTAATGAAATATTTTTGAAAACGCTCACATTCTTTTTTCTATTACTTTCCCCTTCCAATTCCTGGCCAATATTTATCTTGAAAATGCAAAGGCTATGCGGGTATTAGGTAGACCTAGGAAGCTGTTTGTTTGCTGTTTCGGCAGAAGGATCTGAACAATTTTGATGGCATTTGGTATATATTCTTTTCATAACCCTGGTACCAACCCTGCTCCTCAGAGCTCTTATGTTGACTGAAGAGAGTGTCGCTATTTAAATTTCAACAAAATAGCTAGACCGATGAAAGTCACCATCGGCCCCTCTTTATCTTAAATCGTTCTCCTGTCTAGTTTTCCTGGTGATTATATAACATTAATTTATCTGTGATATAAAACACTACACCCTCTCCTACTACCAATGACTAAACGAATATATCTATTCATTCTGTTTAGAGTTTAATTAAGGGCGAAGGCAGGGGTGTCTTTATTTGAGTGAAAACAACAGAGTGAGCTTTTCTGGAGAGATGCGAGAAGGTAGAGTTCCTCTCAGATCCGCACGGTGCATTTGTGTGAGCTTCATGGAGATAGATGGTTATGCCACCACGCGGGACACTGTTCTCTCTCCTCTGGAAGCGCCATCACTTTTTATGAAAGTATTTGTCATCGTGCATGGAATTCAAGTCATTTGCATGAGATGCCAATGAACTGTGACTTTATTGTTACCATTAAACATTAGCAACAGGAAAACATCACAGGAACAATTAACAAATTCTCTTATCAGATGTCAACACTGACAAAAACCTCTAAGTCTGCACGAGGGAAAACAGTCATAGTATTGTTTGTGTTTGAAACGCTGAAGTGCTCTCTCCAGATACTTTTCTTATGGACTCATATTTGTCAAGTAAGATAAGTTATACAAGATGCAGTGTTTTATGTTTTAATCTCTGTTATGTAACATTCCTTGGAGGAGAGTAGATATTAGATAATAGTGTTAACATGACTCTGTTATTCTCCTAAGTTTAGGAGAATAAGAAAAAAATTCTTTCTAGAAGTAAGAGCAAAATCATTATTCTCCTTCATAATATTTGGCATTAGTTTCGCTCAGTTTAGATTATGATTTAACATTAGCCTAAATTAACAAAAAATTGCTCCTTGCTTACATTTTTTTTTCCTGATAATGACTTAACCAGGTCTTCAGAAATCATTACCTCTTCAGAAATCCAACTCTAATATTAAGATAGAACATAATTGTAATAACAGGTGTTCGGAATGGAGAAAACATTTTTACGCCATAAAAGTCCACATTCTCTGCAGTGATAGAAAAGATGAACAACTCAGATGTTTAAATTTGTTCAAAAACTGATTCACAGTGTCAGCATAAAGATCATTAATGTTTGCAAGCATCGTTTATTTCTATGAAGTAAGTGCTGTATGTTATTCTAACTAACCACAGGCTCCATTTGGGAGTTAGCATCAGATATAAGAGTACGCGTATCAAATTGATCAGCATGAATTAGATCTGGAAAGTCTGAGAAAAGAATATTTAAAAGTTGAGGCTCTAAAATTTAGTCAGAGCTAATAACAGTATGAAAATTACTGGTACTGGGGGGGACTGTAGATGTGTTTTTTTGCATGAGCTCTTTATTTTATCGATGATTCATCATTTATACATGTATCTTGGGAGTAATGATATGCAAAATCATTCTTGCTTCATTATCTGTAAATATTGATAGATGACATACTATTAAACTAAACTATAAATGCCTAAATGAATATTTAGATCATTTTGTTCCAAGGCTTCTCTTAGAAGTATACCGTGTGTCTAGTCTGTGATGTCACAAATGCCATCATTTCTGTAAGCAACGTGCTAGTCACCAGCTCACGCAGGTGCCTCTTACGGTGACTGTCCAAATGTCACATGATTACTGCTTAAACATGACACTTGGGAGAGGCGTGAGTTCTTTAAAATGCGTCCATTTTAAAGCTAACGATAAGCTCTCATGACTGAATTTCACGCATTTAGAGTAAACTCAATATCAGTTTGAAACGCTGGTGTCAGGGCGCGCCCACATTTCCTCATCTGGTTCCTGGCATCTCGTTGATTTCTCCCTTTTATTCGGTCAAAGCCATAATAGTTGCTCCGATTTTGGTGTTTCCTACAGGCTGTGGAGTGGCATTGTGACGAGGTGACCAAGAAGGCCTGCTACAGTAAGGGCAAATCAGAGGTAAGGGGGCGTGTCCCGGGAAGGAGGCGTGTCTGGGAGGGGCGTGTCCTGGAGAGGGGGCGTGTCCCGGGCGGCCATCGCTGCTGTTAAGGACTGCACGTAAAGAGTTTTAATGTAAGGCTCTTCTGGATGGTGATGCCCTGTACAAGACGGCAAGATTCAAAATACAGGTGCGGCGAATTCTCAGGGTTTCAACATTAAATTAAGATTGGCGACAATCAAGTTTCCAAAAAAGGTTCAGAACGTTAAGATGAGACCTCGCTGCACTCTCAATCATTGGACTAAGCTACAAAATGCATGGGTTATGATATTGCTTAGAAAAACATGGGCTTGAATTTTTAAAATGATATTTTTATTTCCCCCAATCATGCCTTACAGCTAACTCCAGGAAGTAACTATATGATATATAAGATCACTACATCAAAAATAATTTGAGATTTCTTTATAATTTCACTTAACATAGCTTTCTCTCTTCATGAGAAAATCTACACCCCCAACTTCCTAAGGAAAGGGCAGATTATAGCTAAGCCTGGAAATACATCTCTGGAGCAGCTGTGCGCTTCGCAAGTGCTTCCCCACCATTGGCTTGGTCAGTAGGCGGGGCTCATGATGGTTCCTTCTTATGCATCTGAGAAAATGGTGCTGGGTGCTTGAGGAAATTCTCAGGCTCATTGTCTCAACCTGTTCGTGATTATCTTACTCGATTGGAGCACGGGCTTGCCAACGGGAATCACACTTGGGGTACAGAAGAAGGCAGATCCACAAAGGGTAGCCAGGGGGGGCTCACTGGACCAAGTGTGGTCCCAGCACCAAGGGCCGGGGGAGAAATGCAGCAAATGGGAGACGTCACTGGCAAAAGGTCCTCACACCGTTCATATTTGTAAGAGACTGGCATGCGCTTCGTTTTACCCAGGTGCATTGTCTCTGTCTTTTAACTAAACAGTTTTGAGGGTCAGACATGGAAGTACGTCTCAGCAAAGTTGGTCATTGGTTTCCCCAACCTGAAAAAGAACTAGAAAGAAGGAAGAGAAGGAAGAAAATGAAGTCCTAGCCAGGGAAATGCTTGGAGACAGACAAACAAAAAAAGGCAGAAATCGATGAAGGCTATTTACTGAAAGATCTCGAACCTCAGAAAATGCCTCTGATATAAATCATCAGAGACAGAAGAAGATTTAAAGGCAACACCAGGTTACAGAGAATCAGAATACTGTCTCTTAAAATCCCCCTCCCCCAAATAAATAAATCAGCACATGGTAAATTTAGGCACCACCGTAGCCTTGCTGAGTTTATATAGATCACACACGAAACTTCTGAAAAGGCGCTGCCTGGCGGCGTTCTTTCTCCTCTCCATGACGTTCACACGTCCCGATGTGACACGTGTGCTGCTGTGCCTTTGCCCTCGGTCCCCGAGCACAGGTGTTCCTCCAGGTAAGACCAGGCCGCTGAGGAGTGCAGTGGGGAGTCAGATGTGCCTGGGGCTGCGGCGGACAGACCCGGCTTCCTTCCCTCCGGCTAGCACGATTCACTGATGGAAAGCTTTCCTCGGCCTTTCCTTCCAGGCTTCTAACGCCAACGCCGTCCCCTTTGCTGGCGACGCCGGTGCCTGCCAGGGGCCCCGGGCGCTGTCTGATGTCCTTTTTCTCCTCACCCCTTTTTCTCCCTTTTGCTTTCCTCTCCTTTTTCTTCTTGTCTTCATCCTCTTCTTGGTCCCTCGGCTCTGCGTTCTCCTCTTCCTTCCTTCCTTCCTTCGGGGTCTGTGGGTGACCCAGTAAGCACTCATTCCGTTTCGGGAAACTCAGCAACAGACTTCGCTGACACCTGCTGTCCCTGAGCGTGCGTGGTTGACCGTCCCAGACCTGCGAGGGGGCCGCGCCCTCCTTCCCTTTCCTGGCATCCCATCTTCACCTCCCCTCGGCCTGCACCCTGTCCTCCCTCACCCGTCTCTCAGGACATGCGTCCCCTCTCCTCAGGGGTTCCTGCCTGAGCCTGTCCCAACCCCACTGCCTCAGTTACCAGTCGCCATTTGTACTTTCCCAGTCGTGACGCATTTCAAGTTACCCGGCCCACTCCCCCCGACGAGGAGCTGGGCGCGATGGTTTCCGGGGGGCGTAGGACACAGTCCGTGCTGGGCGTCTGAGGAGCGAGTGAGCAGGCCTGGGTGGCGAGCTGCAGTCCAGGGTTTCTCGCCTTCATGACCGCCGATGCTGGGGGCCCATCGCTGTGGGATTGGTCCTGTTCATCTTCATACGCTTAGCAGCCTTCCTGCCCACTACTCGCTACATGCGGTGATTCCTCCCACCCCGCCATGACGACCGGAAATAACCATGACATCGCCAGACACCGCCGGACAGACGTTTACCTGGTCGAGGATCCGGCTTTAATTCCCTGAATGGCAGATGTGTTGGCAACTTTTACGTTGTCCATTTTGGATTTTGTTTCCCATAAGGGTGCTCTCCTCTCGTTTAGTCTAGATCGCACTTGTTTATTTCACAGACGTCTGAAAAGTTGATGATGAAAGCCCTTTTCCTCAGTCCCCTTCCTTATGCAGTAAGGAAATCACTCGATCGCTCAGTCTAGCCAGGGTTTCTCCTACGAATATCTCGGTCACTAACTTTAAAAGCATCGGCATAGATTATTGGGGTGAAATATTGCTTCTTGTATTCAGAAGTGAACCCCGTTTTGCCTTAAGCTGTGACCACAGGTTAGAAATTCATCAAATAAAAATGAGAACACACGTAGTCAGGGTCGTCTTCATGCCCGTTGAGAAACATGCCCTTGATCCACAGAGGGGGCCAATCGAGACCACACTTAATTGTGCTCAGAGAGAAAACGAGGAACGCAAACATTGTCACATAAAATCTCGCCTTTGGGTCCCTCACGTTTCCGGTCTTGATGCGTGAGGAACAATGGCAAATATTCGTAATTATAAATTGATTCAAACCGCATTTGCGAGTGGGAGAGTTTTAAGACGAATGCGTTCAGCCGGGTGCCAGGGCCCTGAGAAGGAGCGCACCCACGTCCTCCGAGGCTGGTGGGGTGCACTGATGCCCTCACGGGCAGCCCCGGGCAACCTGTGCTCGGTCGACGGAGCGTCTCGTCCGGCAGCAGAGCCACGTGCTGAGGAAGTCCACGTGCGTGAGCGGGTGCACGTGGGCTGCGGAGGCGTCAGCCTGGGCAGCACCCGGGGCTGGTCCCGGGGCCGCGGGCCGTGAGCAGAGGGGCGTCCAGGGCTCATCACGCTGACACGGGACCCTTCAGACGCAGGACACAGCAAGACAGGAAGCAGCCTGACCAAGCACTGCTGTCCAAGGCCCGGACCCCAAGTTCGGAATTCAGACCCCCCAACCTCCCGACACTACCCTGGCGCGATGGTTCCGGGGCTGAATCAGAAACCGTTACTCGCAGACTCGGTTTGACTAACATGTCCCGTTTATTCCCGGGTGTGGGAATCAGACTTTTCTTCGCAGCCATGAGTTTAGAAACGAGAATTCAGATTCGCGTTTGTGTGGTAGTATTGTGAAAATCGACATAGGATTACAAAGTGTCCCTTCTTCCCGAAACTAAAGGAATAATGCAAAGTGGGACATCTCAAAAATGAGAAAAATGCCAGCCATTTTGCAGGAATTTCGTTCCTACGCTAAGAAAAGTTGATCTGGTGTCCTCCACATAATACATTTGACCGCCCAGCCGGGAATGTGACGGGGGGGGGGGGGTGGGCGGGGGACAGGGCCCGCGGGGGCGGCGCAGCCTGTGCCCACCGCTTCCCTGATGAGAATCTTCTCAGCTGGCCGCAGAGGACACATCACCTGCTAGTCCTTTGTTATCACTGGGACCGACACAGACATCATTTGCTGTGTAAAGATGACAGTTTAGGGACACGGGGTGAGGACAATGCAGCCAGTTCTTTGATTTGGGCCCGTTTAGAAGAGAAGGAAGCGTGGAGACCGCTCGTTCTTCATGAAGGTTGCGTTCCATTTTGTTTCCAAACGTTTCGGCTCACTCTAAGGGGGCGGCTTTGCCCTCCGTGGCTTAGACTAATTCTGTGTATTAAAGGGGGAAAAATCTGTTTTTGTGAATTCCAAAACTTTTTGTAATAAAGCCTGTCGTATTTAGTTCTCTTTGAAATACCATCATAGACATCTGCTTTGAGCAACCATTTAAATGTCTTTTACACAAACATTATTTTAAACATACACAGTCAGTTCTCTGGCGATCTAACAAGAGCCCCTTGTCTGTTTGGGGTCACGATGTCCCAGCCAAAGCCCTTCCCCCGTGACCTTTAGGAACTCACAAAGGAAACACAGCCGATTAGAGGGGAAGAAAGGGCCGCTTTGTGTGCACAGCGCCCTGCATCATCTCCAAACGTTTCTCGTTTGTGACCTCCCTTCAGCACTTTTAACACCACGTTCCTAGAATGATTTTGCTAGTTGGTGGGAGAGTTTTGATTAGCATCCAGGGCTCTGTGCATTGTGCCTCCTGCCGTCTCCTGCTCCCAAGTCGTCGGCTGGTGCAGCTGAGGCAGCCGAGGAGGTCAACTCCAGGTGGGAGAAGAAAGACGTGGCCCCGTCCCAGCGGGGAGCCAGGCGGCACAGGGGCGACACGGGACATTTTCGCCGGAAGCGGCAGTGTTCGGAGAGCTGCGCGTTAACCGATCGATGCCTGCGGCAAACTACGGACCTGCCTTTACCTTGTGTAACTGCTTCAAAAATGGAGGGTTCTTTAGCTCCTAACGGACCGCCGATCACAGACAGCAGATTTTGCTTTGTAAATGGAGTTTCCCAAACAAGTTTCCCGTGGAGTCAGCTCATTTGAAAATACTCACGTTACGTAAATATAAAATATTACTTACATTTTAATTTATTAGCATACTATGTATAATATAACAATATAATTTTAATATATATTCATATACATGTGGGCGTGTTCCCATCTAAATATTTATAGACATGCATCTATATCTCTGTACTTCTGTGTATAAATATAGATGTAATAGCATGTCTATATATTTATATACACACTTCTGCAATATGTATGCATATATGTGTATGGAATACATACCTACATACACACACACACACACACACACACACACACACACACACATTTACATCTGGTTGGATCATACGGTTTTTCAAGAGCCCCCGGCAATCGTGGCTTTGGCGTCCGATCCAGCAGCCACGTGCAGTTACTCCAGGTTGCTCCCGGGTGCTCACGTTGGGTGCTCACGAGCATGAGACCGTCACATCGCTTCCAGTGAGACCGCCGTGATGAACCTAAAGGCTGCCGGGCCCAGCCTCCCTCCCTCGTCCCCTGGGCCGCTGGGTCTGGCGAGGGACTGGGTGCTGCTGGGGCGCCCGCCCCATTTCTCGTTGATCTTTCTACCCTGTTAGAGTCTTTCTTCAAGCAGAACGCAGCTGTTTGAAAAGAAAATGATGAAATGGCATAAGGAGAAATCAGTTAACTCTCTAAGAAAATGGTCCCAAAATGTGAGTTTTCCCTTCCGGGGCCGGGCCTTATGGCCCTGAGACCCGCTGAGCAGTGGCTGGTCTCATTTAAAAGCTCTTTCGGACTCGGCACCTCTGAACCTCGGCTGTCAGTTCAAACCAGAATTGCCGAGGAGTCGAGGGCAAGTGGACCCGCCGGCAGGAGCTCAGGCACGCACGGACCATTTTAATGTCCGAGTGGAATTGTCGCAGTGTAGATAGATGCCCAGAAGCCACGTGGGGGCAGGCCGCTAGTGGTCTTGGAAATGAGCGCTGGATACCAGCATTCATTGAATCCCCTGGAACCATTTTCCAAGTGCAGAAATGGGAGGAAAGCGGGAAAATCCTCGGAAGAGAAAAAGAAACTCAAAGACACTCAGATAAGCTGATTTCAGGAGACACCTAAGACAGACTCTCCTAAAGGGACGTCTGCATCGTCCCTGTGCTTGAAAACACGCGACTCCAAGCAGCCATCCTAGCAGGCTGAGCTAACGCGCGGAAGGCCGCACCTGCAGCGTAGACCTGCGAAGCGGTTCACCAGGACGTTTTCTGTGCGTGGATCTGGCCGTTAGCGTCACCACCGGGAGGGGACCGATTACCACCAAGCCTGGCTCTCGGCTCGCTTTTTTTTTCATTCTTAATTTTACATTTTTCATTCCTAAATTTATCTTCTGCCCCAAAGCTAAGTACCTCCCTTTCCTTTCCTTTCTATGTATTTACACTCTTTTTGTTTGACCTTCCCCCGATCTCTCTTCAAAAAACAAAAACAAAAACCTAAGAAGTTATTACTTTCAATGCATTTCTTTGTTCAGGATTTCCATGCGGTCTTCTAGAATCAGTTTGTAAATTAAACCTTAGAGGACTTGGGAGAGGGACCGGTCTCAGATGCGCTGAGCCAGACTGTTGGCCAAACAGGTTCAACTCATGACAGTTAAGGAACAAAACGCCACCTGCCTCCGAAGCTTTCTGTCGTAGGGCCCCGTGGATGCTCACACCGTGACCTGCCTCGTTGCCTGCACCCCGACCTCCCCCTCCCCCACCCCGTTCCATCTGACCTTGCGCACTGGACTCATCTAGCACTTGACCTTCCCTAGGTCCCGGAGGGCTGGGTCCTCCTCCGTCCTTTTAGAGGAGGACCACGCAGGCCTCTGTGTCCGACTGTCCTGGTTCCTGATGTTTATCCCTTTCCTTCCTACACACTCGCTGAGCTAGGGAAGCCCACCGGTGACACAGGTCACGTGACCCTTCTCAGATAGCAGAGCCACTCTGGGCATCATTCCCACATGGTCCCGATGACCAACATGCTTTTTGAAACCCTCCGTGCTAATTGAAATAATAGTGTCCTTTTACTTGCTTTTTTCCAAGATTTTTAAGAATTTGCCATGCCTCCAACACCTCCGCATCCTCGTTATCACACGCCCGGCTTAGAGTCTTGTTTTCCCTTTGTCTTTCTCTTGGGAGATGAAGATGAATGTCGCCCTCCTTACTGGGCCGCTTCCCTCCCCGTAATTGATTAGAGGCGCTCGCTTCCTCGGGCTTGCCATCACGTGGGTTTGGTCGGAATGCCTCTCCTGGAACGGTTTACCCTTGCCGGAGTTCACACTGAATGGGGGCTGCTTCTAGCACATCGCCGTCTTGTGTCAATTTCTTGCTTCAAAAAAAAAAAAAAAAGCAAAAAGTTCTTTACGTCTCGACTCTCGACTCGTTCTTGAAGGACGAGCAGCAGAAAGCAAGCCGAGGCCCCGCCTCTCCCCGTGGCGTGTGATTTCCCATCTCACTCTTTGTCATAGTGACATTTTCGTGTCCGATTGAGCTGCTAAGGCATCGAGCCCTCTCGGCTCTGCGTTCTGCAAGGCGCATCTTGGGAGTCGCCCTCAGACTTGCTCAGGCTTTGCGTTTTTGCCCTCACCTTGACCCTGCCTTCGCGACTCTGTGCCCCTCTGCTCCCCGAGGCGGTGGCTCCACTGTGTCCCTCCCGTGTGGCCAGCACCCGGAAAGGGGTGACGATGTGGTCTCCTGAAGTCTTGTTTTATTCTTTCTCTCCAGAACTCTCCTGCCCTCTCCCCGGTTATAAAAACAACACAACACACCAAAACAGCGCCCCGTGGGTGTGCCTTGCTCCCCCGATTGGCTGTCTACTGTTTGCACTCACTTCTTACTCCTCCTCATAGATAACTTGGATCTTTCGCTCTGTGCCCTCCCCCCATCCCGGAGTTGGTAATGTGCCGTTCCTCTGTGGACAACTGCAAAGCAGTCGCGACCGCCCTGTGTTTTAAGTGTCCTGTTGTCCTCGATGCCCGGCACAGTGCGCACCTAAGAGCATGTCACCTGCAAATGCTCTCTCAGAGTCCTCCCGCTACTGCGGCCCGGCCCGGGATTTCCATGATGCTTTGCAGCTGCAAATAATCAGCTCCGGGCCGTCCCTCAGCTCCTGCCTTCCTCCCCCACGTTTCAGGCACCCTTTTTTTGTTAGCCGTGTTTTTACCTGCCCATCAAAGAATGGAAAGTGTTAATAGAGTCTTGCAAGGCAGGTAACAGAGTTTCAGAATATTGCTGTAAAACTTCTTCCAATTTGTATGCAAAGCTTCACGTGACCTTTGCTTTGCATTTGGAGAACCATTCGCAACATTTTTTTTCCCCCCAGAATCCTGGGAAGTTTTCTCAAACACTGCTTCATAAGCGCAGTTTGCTTTTATTTGTTTTCCCAGTGCATCTCAAATATAATTTAGGGTTTGCACTAGTATCGGACACAATTCAAAATGAAATCACTTTCATTGAAAGAACACAAGTGCTTCAAGATTTTAATTGGACACATGTTGATCTTCATAAATATCCTCTTAAACAAGAAGTCAGACTGTTTAGCGCGTTGACTGTTTTGGGGAGGAAATCAGTATCAAAGAGTTATTTCGTTATTGTCGTTTTATACTGATGGGTTAAATTTAACTTAGTAGCCAAATAAAACGTGTTATTCAGATTCACGGTTCTCCTCGTGCTCGGCCTCGTCAAGTGTTTCCCGTGATTTTTATTTTTTTATTTTTTTTCAGGAGGAATGCCAGAACTACATCCGGGTGCTTCTGGTGGGCGGTGACCGGCTGTTTACCTGTGGGACCAACGCTTTCACGCCTGTCTGCACCAATCGCACGGTATGGCTTCACGTCCAGTCTTGACGATGTTTAACACTGAGAAACTCCAAACATTCCATTAGAACCCTAGGGTTAAATGTATTCCTATTCTCCAGGAGTTGCTTTTTAATTCAAAAAGAAACCTCTTTTGTCAAACTGAAAAAAATAGTTGATGTATTGATTTTTTTTTTCTAATCACAATTCTCAATTATATAAAGAACTGGAAATAACCATAGCTCATATAATTAAACTTGAATCGGTTTCTAAACTATTTCTACTAGCTTTTTCCCCACCAGTGACCCTGAGCATTAATCCCGAATGCATTTTATTTTTCTTATTCTGCTTTACTGGAGAGATACCATTAAGTATTAAAGTGGCCTAAAACCACAATACAAATGAACAAATATATTACAAATTGATAAGAAGCATGTCAAAAATAATAATAATTAAAGCCAACGAACCAGCACCTGGAACTCGGGGCAAAGTAAAGCTATAACCGCTGACTCTTCCCTGGAAGCTGCTGCTGTTGCAGGGGCTTTTTAGCATCTCACACCTGCAGAGCTTCAGGGCTGTCTCAAGGCAGGTGTCGCCTTCCGACCTCAGGACTAACATTGGCTCTTCCTCTGAAGGAATGCCCTTCCGTTAACGCCCTGGTCGCACAACTACCCCCTCCCGACCACAAACCTGGATTTTCTTATCTGCATTCAACGCTCATTGTCCTCAAATGAACATTCCGCTGCTGAATGACCGTGATGAGAACTGGTGCTCGCGGAGAGCTCCGCCTTGACCCAGCCCCATAACCCTCACATCCGCCCCGTGCAGCTGTCTGTCACTCAGTTGTCACCCTTCGGTCCCCGTTTTACAAGAGCCCGAGGCATAAAGAGCTTGAGTAACTTCCCCAGGGCCCAGGCCCTCTGGGGAAGCAGGCAGTGGGCCTGAGACCCCCGCCTGGCCCCTCTGCCCTGCTGGCTCTCGGGGCCGAGTGAAGAAACGAGTGGAACGGAGACTCCCCCCACCCCCCGCCCAGAGACCTCTCTCTTCTCATTCAGCGACTGGTCGGGGGTCCAGCCTTCGAGAGGCTGGATCCTGCCAGGTGACGGCAAGACGTGCAGTTGTCACTCTAAAAACTGAAAAATAGAGTTTTGGAAATTTTGACTCTGGTGGCATGAATACCCACACATCCTTACCTGCAGACACAGGTTTGGGCTATTGGTAACAGGCCGATTCACTTATATTGATGAAATTGTACATAATTCTTATGTTGTGTCTTCTATTTCTATAAATGTTGAGTTTGGTTTCTTTACTAAAGTGGAAAGATCAGCTGTGCCCCATGCATCATACATAGAAGCCAGGGACAGCCGTCCTTCGTGTTTTGTGGGGATTCGCTAGCATGGGATTCGGTCCCTCTAAAGGGGCGATCAGACAGAGGGGCGTCCTCGGTCACCGCCACCAGCGCCTTGCCGGGGGTGACCGGTTTCTCTGTCCTGCCCTTGCCCACAGCTGAGCAACCTGACCGAGGTCCACGATCAGATCAGCGGCATGGCCCGCTGCCCCTACAGCCCCCAGCACAACTCCACGGCGCTGCTCACGGCCGGCGGGGAGCTGTACGCCGCCACGGCCATGGACTTCCCGGGCCGCGACCCGGCCATCTACCGGAGCCTGGGCGTCCTGCCTCCGCTGCGCACCGCCCAGTACAACTCCAAGTGGCTCAACGGTAAGCCCCGCGTGTCCGCGCCGCTCGAACGCAAGCTGTGCCCACTTCCCAAGGAAAACGCAGCCTTCGTGTTCTGAGGAGTTCCAAACGCGCCGTTTCGGGTACTTCCGGGCATCACGTGGCTCCCAGGTAAGAGAGATGAGCATCCCCAAGGACCGGGCTACGGCGAGGAGGCGGATGTTGACGCTGATCACCCGCAGGCTGGTTTTTAATGTCTGAGGTTCAGAAAATCAGGTCGTGTCAAAGATACCCATCGACGCAGGGCATTTTCTCTTCACGTTGTTAGAGATTTGCAAGGGGAAAGTACCCACATGTCACGAAGCTTTTAGGTACTGTGTAAAGGGAAGGCTGTGGCTATGAGTAGCCCCGAATAACTTGATCAGTTAAAAAGAAAAGGTATCGAGTCATGTAGCTACGAGGTGGGGGCGGGTGTCTGCAGAGTTGCTAACTCGGTGGCTCGAGTTAACAGGGACGCGAGTCCGGCTCTCTCTGCCACCTGCTGTCTGTCCTGTCGGGCTGGGCCCCGGGTGGCGTGGCTCCCGGACGCGGGTTCACCTCTGCGGTTTCAGGTCCCGCATCCAGATGTGCCAAGATGAGATGGGAGAAGAGGCACGTTTCTTGTGTGCGTGGTTTTTTAAGAAATCAGATACCCCAGACGACCTCCCCTTAGTCTAGAGCTAGAATGCGGTCACCTGCTCACTGAGCAATTAGGAGGCGGTCTGAACACCTGAACCGAGGTTGGCCAGGTACCATGTCCTGAGACGTGACAGCTGAAATCCAGCCCCCTGCAGGTGTGTGTGTCCACGCGTGGATGTGGCCACACACACACACACACGCGCGCGCGCACTCACAAACACGGCGTCTTGGACAGATATATGTACTCTATGAATTCCCTCTTGCATTTATTTGAGAGTTTTTGTACGAAGATGAATCCTCGCGTTGCCATTATATTATTTACTATTTTGAGCTTTCCAGTTCTGCAGAGATTCACTGGCCTTTTGCCAAGTACAAGCTAATTACATAGGGCAGAGCTTCTCAGTCTCAGCGCTGTGGACAGTTGGGGCCAGATAATCGTTTTGGGTGGTGAGGGGCGGCGGGGTCCTGGGTGTCGCAGGATGGTCAGCGAGGTCCCTGTCCTGCACCCCCTGGATGCGGGACCACGCCCTCCCCCAGCTGTGACGGCAAAACATTCTGCCGTCAGTTGCCTCTGGCCGAGAACCACCGGTGTGGACTCGTTGCGTGTGTGTATTTGTGTGCGTCACAGACGCACCAACGAGGGTTTCCTCGAATAAAGCAGTCGCGTCCGCCATCGCAGTTTGCCTTTGAAAGACTCCCTGGTACGGAGGAGACATCTCACTCACGCTTCTCCAGCCAGCGGAACCGCTCCGTCTGCTCCCGAGGGGCAGCGTGCGGGATTTTTCCGCACCGAAGCCTCGACTGGGTTCTCTCTGTTAACATTCTCTCCGTCGAACCCATCAGCTCTCCGTGGAGGTCTCTTTCCATCCTCGAAGCTTTCATCCGTGTAGCTCAAAGTTCTTCCTCCTATTTGTTTGTTGATTTTTACTAGCCAAGCAAAGTATCCAGTTAAGTATCAACACCACCCCCCTCCCGACCGCCAGCCCCAAGGCATGGCAATTAGAGTTTGCCAAAAGCAAAGTAAAAAGTAATTAGGAGCACAGTCTCTCTTTTTTTTTTCCCAAAAGTGATATCCTTAAAAATATCTTGGAAAAATAATTCAGGTCAGAGCCTGAGTTATGAACACTGGCTGTTTATTTTACACGTGACTCCTGTACCCACGGACCGATCGGCTGCCAGATTCTGCTCACCCTCCTGGGGGCGGGGGGTGGGGAGGTGGGGCGTCCTTTCCATTTGAGAGTCAGAGGACATCATGAGGACCGCGGAAGCGCCTGCCCAGTGCCGACCCCGGTCACGGCAGCCATGCCCTCACTCCTCGTTGAACACAGAAGAGTTTTAGATTTCTAAAGCGCACTGCCGTGCGTAGAAGCCCTCACCCAGAAACGGCGGAAGTGGGGAACGGTTTTCAGGTAAAGGTGCTGGAGCCGCCACGCAGCTCAGTGCCATCCGGACCCCTGTGACGGAATGACCTGCTTTTCTCCGAGAGCAGCGCTCCCCGCCCCCTCCCTGGCCACCCCAGGGCGTCCGCAGTCTTGGGGCCGAGGGCAGAGAGCCCGGCCGAGGGCTCCCAGTTCCTACCGCTCACCCTTTATTCCTGCTCCTGGCTTCGTGGGGGCGCTCGCTTCGGCTGACCCGCGAGACAGCGTTTCTGCTGCTGCTTGGCCCTGGTTTCCTGCCCTGGCCGATCCCTCCTCCAGGACAGATCCCGGCCTCTGACCCCTCTGAGCTCTGTTCTGTCTGCAGCTGAGGCCGTGCGCGGGGACAGCCTTCTCGCCGACCCGATCGCGGTGCACGTCACCCCCCGTGTGCTCCTCCGCCAGACGCCGTCTCGGTTCTTCCCGCTGTGTGTCGGCGCGATGTTTCCTGCCAGTAGGTCGTCAGCATATCCGTTAACCCTCCTTCTATGACATAGCCTTACGTTTTTCCCTCTCTAATGGTGATGGCGCCCTTTCAATAAAAACGCTCAGATTTGTTCTTTCTTAAACGAGACAAGAATAAAGAAACCCAAACGAGCTAAAAGCACACCCCCTTGGCCCTGCAGAGTCCAGCAGGCTCCTGTTTCCCACTATGATCTTAGAGGCTCGGTAAAGGATGGCGCCGTATTCTTCTCCTGAGCTTTCCGCCGAGGGAGAAGCAAGGCACAGGAGCCTTGGCGACCGGAGGGCTGGACTCCTGCTGCGCGGAGCGTGGCGGGGAACGGGAAGGGGGCTCATGCGGCGGGGGGCGGAGGGTCCCTCTTCTCCCCTCTGCGTCTTTCCGTGTTTAAAGACTCCTCAGGCTTTGAATGCCGCTTCAGTCCCCAGCCCGCCCGTTGTCCACGGGCGAGCCAGGGGGACCCTTCACGCGGACCGTGCCGGTCCTGGGCTGACACGGCTTTGATGCCGTCTCTCTTCTGCCTGCTTGCTCCCGTGGCCCGTGTGCGTGCCCGGGGGCCTCGGGGACCTCGCCCCCTCCGCTCCCCGCCCCCACTCCTCCCTCAGCCGAGCTGCCCTCCGCCCCGTGACCCACACGCCCTCCTGCTTGGTTTAAGGTTGGTTAGTAGCTTATCGAGAGCCTCCCCACGCACCTCGCTCCAATCCCCAGGGCACCTCTTCCCCAGGAGGGTGGCCGCGGGCAGGGGTGGAGCTCGATGAGGCCGCTAAGGTGACTGCGATGCCCTCCCGATGCCTCCTGGGTATGCTGGCCAGTGCTCGACTATGTTTGATAAGTGACCATGCACAAACGAACACGTCGGAAGGACGGAACGGGTGGTCTCTCCGGCCACCCGCGGCCGCGTCCTCGTCTGAGAGCAGGTTGATCTTTCCACGATCCCGATCGGATCACATTCTCCCACTTCACGTCTTTAAAAAGCCCCCGAGTGAGGGCGAAGGGGCGCGAGCCACGGACGTCCGTGGTTGGTAAACGGGAATGAGAGGGAGGCCGTGGACGCGTGGGCGGGGCCGTCGCTCCGCGAGCAGCCGCCGGCTGCGGTGGCCGGTGGAACCCGCGTCTCTGTCCGGGGCGCTTGCCAGCCCCCACCCCCCCGACGCTTCTGCGCCCGGGAAAGAGCGTCGGCCCCGCGGGGGCGGTCTGGAGGACAGCGCCGCCCGCCCGGCCAGCAGACCTCCCGCGTTGCGATCGAACCGCCTGCAGGACAGCTCGCTCACCCAGAGACGCGGCTTCTTTCCACGACCCTGTCGCCTCCCAGGCACGTTGGGCAAGCTCACGAAGTGACCGGGACCTCAGTCGCTGACATCTCCCGCTGCTGGACCCGGCACCGGGCCGGGCAGGCAGCAGCCTGCCCCCAGCAGCCCCTCGACCAAGCCACAGCCCCCGTGGCGTTTGGGACAGTGCCTGCGTTTGTTCCTTAGAGCTGCCAGAGCAAAGTACCGCAAACTGGGTGACTTAAAACACCACGAAGCCATCGTCTCCGAGTTCCGGAAGCCGGAGGTCCGCAATCCGGGTGTCGGCACTGGGAGGGTGGGGGGGGGACCCTTCCTGGTCTCCCCCTGCTTGGTCGCCCCGCGGATTCCTTGGCTTGTGGCAACGTCACCCCCTCTCTGCCTCGGTCTGCACGTGGCCCTCTCCCCTGCGTGCGTCTCTGTCCTCATGCGGCCGTCCTCACGTAAGGACGCCGGTCGCGTTAGGTCAGGGCCTCCCTTACCCCAGGGTGACCTCGCATTAACGCGTTATGTCTGCAGAGACCCCCGTCTCCACACGTGACAGTTCTGAGGGTTTGGCCTTCAACCTGCGTTTTGGGTGGACAGGATTCAACCCGTAAGGACAGCGCCCTGATCGAGAAACGCTCCGGCACTGAGACTTGAGCCGCAGCAGCCTATTTTCCGATGACGAGCTGAAGCCTCCGCCGGTGCCGCTGGCCGGCCCTCTGCCTGCCCGGGCCTCCCCGTCAGCCGGGCCATGCTCTCTCCTAGCGCACGGTGCTGGCTTCCTGTTCCCAGCGAGGTCAGGGCCGCCCGGCTGTGTGTCTTCTGTGCCCACGACAGGCCCAGCCGGCGCCTTTCTCCCCCGGGCTCGCCAGAGCGCTGGGCGGACGGCACGTTCACTTAAAGCTCTGCCCTCTGCCCAGCGCGCATCCCCACTGCCCTTGGCCTCCGGGGAAGGGGAGCCTCTCTCCTCATCGGGGTGCCGGGGCACATGGCCTCTGTCTGAACCGCCCTCTGGCTGAATCGCTCCCTCCAAGCCTGCAGCAAAGGCTTCACAGAAACACGCAGTGAGGCTCAGAGGAGCGCCGGGCCCAGGGAACGCCCCTCCGGGACTGAGGATGTGTATGCAAAGCTCGCCAGGGGCTGTCGGCAACTCCAGACCCCCGGCACGTCAGGGCTCGTCTCCAGGCGAATGGTGGCCTTGGCCTTGCCAGGATGCAGGGCGCCCCGAGGGAGGACCTGCCGAGCCTCTCTCTTCCCACCACCCCTGCCGGAGACCAGCGTAGATCCCTGATACAGTCCCGCAGTCCGCCTTGCTCACGATCCAAGCTAAGTCCTTCGGGTCCAGGACCGGGTACGATTCGTCATCACGTCACCAGCACTGCGGCCGTGAGCACCGGCACCGCGGCGCCTGGGCCACGTGAGCCGGGGGGCGGGCCGCACCGCCAGTCGGCGGTGAGGGCCGAGCGGGGAGAGTAAGCGGGGTGGGCTCCGGCCGGCTCCCTCGGGTTGAGCCGCTTCTCTTTCGTGGCCTGCGTGGTGAGCTCCGCCCGCTCGTCCAGCCCCGAATCCTGCTACCTTCCCCAGGTGCGCCCTCGACGCTCTCGCGGGGGAACCGTGCCGTTTCTGGGCGTGTCCTGCCTTGCTCGCCGTGTTCCCATGCATACCGGCTCTTCTTCACGCCAGCCGAAGCTCGAGTTTCCCCCAGACTCATTTGGGTCTCGGCCTCATGCGTGGCTGTGCTTACTCTAGGACGCTAGAGCTCCTGGTCCTCCTCCCTCTCTGAAACCACCAGAGTCCCCATGTCCCCTGCAGAGAAAACCAAAGCCCCCCCACCCCCGACCCCCCTGCCACCCCCTCCGTCCTCACTCAGCAGCCTCCTTGATCCGCCCGCGTCAGCCTTAAATGCCGCCCGCGCCACGGCCCTGCCCCCTCTCCCAGGGACCAGCGGACTCTCAATGTAGCGGGCCAGGCAGTGCACGTTTGAGGATTTGCAGCCCACGTGGTCTCCGCGGAAGCCTTTCGGTCCTGTCATCACAGCGAGGAAGCAGCCATCGCGCACGCGCCCGCCTGGCTGCATGCTCATAAAACTTTATTTACAGCCAGCTACAGGTGGGATTTGGCCCACGGACGGAGGTTGGTCATCTGGTGTTCTATGCGCAAAGCCCTTTCCCCAGAGAGTGTACCTGGCGAGCAGCTTGAGCTCCTTCCAGCCTTTGTCAAATGCCATTTCGCCGCAGGGCCTCGCCTGAGACCTCGTTTGAAATCCCAGCCTGTCCCGCCCAGCTCTCCCGGTCCCCCTCATCGCGTTCAAGTTCGATCCTTTGCCGCTATGTTCTTCAGCATCATCTCTTCCCGTCCGCTCGAGCGGGCGGCTGGGCTTCTGGGTTTTGTCCACCCGATACATATTTTTTGAATAAACGAGCGAGCAGATGAGTAGTGACTTCCTTGTTTCCCCCCACGAGCTCACGAATCCCTTGCAGGCAGGGATTACGCGCCCGGCATCTTTGCTCAGCATCTGACCTAGTGCTTGAAACGCAGTGGAGGCTCCAGCAACATTCGTGGAGTGCTTAGGAGCAGAACAGACTTCACAAGCGGCAGAGATGCGAGCGGCGGTGAGCGAAGGGAGGCTGCTCTGGTAGCTGCAACCCGGAATTAAAAAAAAAAAAAATAGATTCGTGTCTTTGAAGCTGATTCAGGTCCAGACATTTAAAAACCTTCCTTTCGCCGTCTCAGTCGGACTCCAGTCTTTGGCCATTATCTGTCCGGTCGGTGATAAAAGGCGATGCGATCGATTGCATAATGATCTGCAGGAATGTGAAACGTTGAGTTTTGTGTTTGGTAATGAATATCAGTTTTAAAATTGGATTTTCCCCCTGTGCCAAAATGACTCTTAAAACAAATTTATATGTTTAAAGAAATACCTTAACAGCTTTAATGCATTAAAATACCAACTGTTAATAACCCTTATTAAATGATTACTGTAAGACAGGGTAATAAATGCTTAATGGCCAATGCTTAAAATAGAGAAGCTATAGAACTTGCCTGCAAGAAATTGGCCATCAAATTGGAGAAACAATAAACCCATGAAAAAGGGGGGGGGGAGGGCATTTCCAAATTAATAGTGTGCACACCGAGTTTGCGGGTTCTGCAGGAACCTACATGGGTGTCACCCCATTAACCCTCGGTGACCTGCGTGTTTCCTTCTCTAGAGGAGAGGGTTGCTTATCTGCTGGGCTGTCCTGATGACCTCCGTCCTTCCAGACTCTAGCCATGACCGCGTGGGGAGGCAAGGTCCCTCGAAATCCACAAGCGTTCTCATTTTTAATAGTATCAGTTCTTATGAGCTACTATGTTTGTCATTAAGAAAACTCTGTGTCTAGCAATCTCAAACTCTCTTGGTTTGAAATACTTTAACAATGTTACCCACACATTAAATGGACTCTCCGAGGTCTTTAAAATACAATGATTAAGCTACTAATGATTAAAGAGAATGTGCTTGGAGGGAGAAAATTTCCTCCATGCTTACCTCCAGGAGAAACTGGTTCTGCTAATCGTGAGGACGGGCTTGTGGCGCTCCATGCTTCTCCCTGGGAGCAGGTCTCACCCCTCGGGGGTCCAGGCACAGCCAGGCTGGGGGACACTGCTGGGCTCCGTCCTGGGGGTGCTGACTGGCAGAGTCTACACGGCGCTGTCCCTGGAGCCATGGGTCATCTGTGCTAGCGCTGCCTGGACAGATGACATTCGTTAAGGCAGGAGAGTCATAAATGAGAGCCGAGTTCACAGAACAAGCAAAATAAAGACCAGTGCGGCCTGGGAACTCGCTATGTTTGTGTAGGAAAACTAAAGTCTTTATCAAGTAAAAGAAGCCCGGTAAAAAAAAAAAAAAAAAAAAAAAAGCAGAAATCAAGACTGCTTAGTCAATGGTCTAGTTTGGCATTTTACCAAACGAGCACCTGGGGAGATGCTTAGAACGCGGTGCCATTGTGAACAGGTGGGCTGACACCTGACTCATGGAGGTTAAACCAGCTCGATGATGAGAGCTGGCCTTACAGCATGCCGAGCGAATCCTGTAACATGTGCCCCGGCGCGGGGAGCCATCCTGCCCTAACTCCAAGACTTCACCCAGCCTCTGAGGGCACTGGGCAGGTTGTCCATCCTGTGGGGGGGCGGATGCGTTTTGGAAATTGTGTTCTAAGCCAAACCTGATTTTCTTCATAGGGTCAGAAAAGATTTTTAATAAATAGCCTCCCTGCATGACATCCGCCTGTCCGTGCACCTGCAGGGAACTGTGTTACCTCTGGTTACTACTCCGGGTACAAGGGAGAGTCGCATGGCTGTTTAAAACTTACCAGGTGGATGGGAGACGCTGCACGCATGTCATCTGTGATCCACACAACCTTCCAAGGCAGACGGCATGGTCCTGTTTCACAGGTGGGCAATGTGAAGTCAGAAGGATCAGCCGCCTGGACCAGGGCCGCCCGGCTGCTGCACAGCTGAGCTGGGATTTGAAAGTAGATCCCAGCCCAGAGCTTGCATGCTCCCACCACCCCGTCCCCCGCTAAGTGTCCCTGGCACTTCGTTGTTGAGTCGACGTCCTAGGGAGCACTGAGATCCCCACCTGCCTCCATCTTTTCTCCGGCATCTGCATGGTTATGCCCAAGCCGACGGGAAGACGGATGAGGGGACTTTGGGAATGGTCGAGAGTGTTGTCGTCTAAAAAGCTTGCAAGAAGAGATGGAACGAATTAAGATTATTAAGCCCAACACAGAAGAGACTTTGGAGGTAATTTAATTCAACCCTGTATGGGCACAAAAGTGTGGCATGACACAAAGAAGCCAATTTTGGGGGGTGCTCTTCAAAAACAGGGTCGTGCTCTGACTTGCTCACAGAAACCCGAGTGCCTGAAAGTCGGGGAGCCTCGGCATCACCTCAGTCTTGTGACTAAGGCTCCAGACTTGCACTGAGTCATTTGGACTTCTGGTTTGCATATTTCAAAACAACAGATGAATGAGCCCTTCCATCCTTCACCAAAATATCATGAGGCCAAAGGCACCAACTGTATACACTAGATCCTATGGAGACCAAAGGCACCAGCTGTAGGCACTAAATCCTATGGAGACCTGCATCCAAAAAAATAAATTCACGCAAAGAAGACATGCATCATTATAAAGAGTACAATACGTTGGGTGGAAATTGACTAACATTTATAGAGTAACCACTCAAGAAGATGGTTCAGTGTTCATTGCATAGAGATCAGAAGCAGCTTCCTGGGACAACGCTGTGGGCCACTCCTGGCATCCTGGCGTGAATGTTAACATTGCTCACTTTCTCTCCCCAAAATGCTCCAGTTTGAGCCATAAATGCTACTGTCATATGTTTATAAGATATCCAGTTCTATGTGTTTTGGTCAATTGGTCTCCAGATTATTCTATTACACTTTTCTGTTTTTCTTCGGTCAATGAACTCACAATTTTCCATTCACTGCTACACACGGGACAGTTCTCTCTCTGTTTTGAGTTTCTGCCTTTGTCCAGATCATCTCAGTGTGGACCAAGCCAGCACACACGCTTCCTTATCCTAACTTCAGGACACCAAGCCCAGTATTGTCTTTCAATTAAATCTTACATGTTTTCCTCTTGATCTTTAAAAATACTTTATAGGCATGAAGATAGTTCTAAGATCTGTGAATTCAAGTTAATAGTCTAATTAAAATCTCAGTTTTGATTTACACTTCTGCAGGTTAAATTATTAAAATTTCTTAGATGATATAAACCTATACGTTTAAAATATAATCGGGAAAAAAAAATGAACATAGTAAACAAAACCTTCCTGTTTTGAAAATGTTTAGAAACACATAGTCACGCAATCGCTTACAACTGATTGAGCCAAGGAAGGTGTGATTTGGCAGAAGAGGCTTTGTGCTTGGACCGGAGTGAGAGTGTGGACTGGACAGGGACAGCTTTGTCACTGCGAGCTGGGACGTTTAGACAAATAGCCAATTAACGAGGCTCCTGTGTGCGTGGTGCGGGAGAATTCCAGGTGGGTGTGGCGGGCCAGCACAGAGGCGGAGGTCCCTGATCAGGAAGAGGCAGCTCGAGTCCCTGTGCCACAGGTCGTGGCTTCTTGAATCCGCGAAGCCGCGTCAGTGACGCATTGCCGTGGGTGGCTGGCCTGGCCTTGTACCTCCTGCCCCGCGGACCCATTCCCAGACACCCTAGCGTCTCCTCTCAGGCTGCCCTCACCCCCTCTGGGCCCGGCGGCCCATCCCCAGACACGCACCCGCCCTTGCCTCTCCCCTGCTTTCTGAGTCGCGAGGTCACCTGGCGGCCGTTGGCCCTCACCGTCCTCACTATCATTGTGATTCCTTAGTTTGTCTCCTCACACTGACCCTGAGGGCCTGGGCTGTGTCTGTCTTTTACCAGGAATACCAGTGCCCAGTAAGCGGCCAGCCCGTTCCTGGCGATGGAGGGGCCCCCCGGCTGGCACTGAAGGCTCCCTCTGTCACACGGCTCCTCCACCCTGTCTGGTCCCAGATCTGCTGGGAAAAAAAAACACAGACCCCAATTCAGTATCCAGAATGCAAAGCTAACGAGTTAGCTTGTTAAGTAAATACCGATGAAATGTTCACCAATGTGTGTGTGTTTATTAGTTTATATATTTACATATATGTTTAGTATTAATTTAAGCATTTATTTTTTACGTGTATAATTCTGAATATTTAGATAAATAGGGATCTAAACTTTGAGGAATAGCAGTCGAGTGCCTGGTGCCCGGCGTGCGGTGCCTTTGACTCTCACAGCGATACTGCGCATCGGGTGTTATTACTGCCACCCTGAAAACGGGAAACTGAGAATCTGCGCTGTTCCTAGCCCGACCAAGTTCACACAGCCAGCAGGTGGAAGTATCGAGCCATGTATACATACACCTCGATGCTCTACGTATGTATGGGACACACACGTGCCCATCACCTGTCTGTCTGTCTGTCTGTCTGTCTATCTATCATCTATCTATCTATTTTTTACTGGAAGTCTTAGGGAAAGAACTTTAGTACATCAGTGGCTTTTAAACCACGCTGCACCTTTACTTTTAGTTAAATTTTCCCCTCGCAGTGCATACCTAGATGAATGAGGC
This sequence comes from Rousettus aegyptiacus, assembly GCF_014176215.1. NCBI lineage: Eukaryota > Metazoa > Chordata > Mammalia > Chiroptera > Pteropodidae > Rousettus > Rousettus aegyptiacus. The sequence continues at coordinate 108,447,513 of NW_023416311.1, forward strand.
TCATTCTGGAAGCCTCTGCAGCACGTTTTCAGGTAGTCATGACAAGGAAAATAATGCACAAGAAGAGAGGGTCTGAAACCTGGGAATAAATGTGGGAATGGCTTTCACAGTGACTGACTCTAACAAACTAGGGGGCAGAAGGTCTCTGGGTTGCGGTGTGTCATGTCCCAGGATAGTTTCCATAACTCTCTTTCCTTTTGTGGAATAGCTTGCTGTTTTAAAAACTCAGCGTGGCTGTATTTTTGTCCCTCAAATCCTGATCACCCTTAAGCTTGATATCTGCATGTTTAGTCTTTCATAATCATCATGTGAAGTTCTACTAGATATAAATTATCAGAAGGGAAATCAAGGGTAAATAATGAAATAATAATGAGAGCCGCCGTTCATTAGGAGTTTTACTCTGTTCTCATCTCTTTAATCCTTACAACAAAGTAGGTGTTTCGTGCCCTGAATCATCATAAGGGTGAAGGAGCATTCTAGAAGTCGGTGGTCCAGCCCAGGGCTTCAGGCTGAGGTAGCCAGAGCCACGGCCCGTACAGGCTCCACGCCTTTGGAAAGCATATTACAAGATGGCCTTTGTTCGCAAAAGAATTAACGATGCGTTTCGAGTCCAGGGAGATTTACGTACAGTAGGAACGTCGGAATTCCCTTTTGTCTTCAGTATCCGTTCCCATCAGTGTCGACAAACATGTCCGTGTCGAGAGCCCGTCAGCCGCCTGGCCCGCCGTGCGCTCGGTCCTGGCGCACCCCCGGCTGACGCTCAGGCACTGGCGGGGGAAGAATATGGAACGGGGGGATGCGCCTGGACGTCCACCCTCGGGCTTTGCACGGCCGGAGTCTTCTCGAAAGCGCCGACGCCTGCATTCGTCTCCCGAGTCACGTTCACTCATGCCGTGAGTCTGTGCTCAGTCCTCCCGCCTGCTCGGCCACGGCTGTGTCAGCAAAGGTGCGAAATCGGAGTTCTCGAATCACGAAACGTGAGTCTCCCCGAAGGGCGCCGGGTTCTGCGGAACCCCGCGCCCCGCACCCCGGCGAGGAAGGCAGCGTCTTCACGCACGTGTTCACGACGCGCGGGCGTGCAGCCGCGGCCCCTTTTGTTTTGAATCAGCAGCATGCTTCCCATTCCTTCCCTTCCTTCCATCCTTTCGTTGCGGCTCCAACAATGACGACGACTACAGGACCCCGCACGTCTCTCTCTCTCTCACATGTTCGCGTTCACTGTGGACCGGGCGGCGATGCCCGATGGGCGCCTCGTTCGGTTCGCTCTGGAGTGGCAGATGCTCCTTTGCGGTGAATTTCATCTTAACTGGAAACAGAACTTGAATAATAAAAGGGAAACAATATGCGTCTTATTATCCCGCCTGGTAAGAGTGAAACACGCCCTCCCTCCAGATTTATGGCTATAAATGCAAGAGATATTTGGCTGTCTGTTCAACAATTATTGCTGCTGTTTTTTTTTTTTTTTTGTCTGTCTGTGGAAAAGGAACAGGATGCTGGCTGAGTTTCAAGAGGCTCAGCTTTCCAAGAAATGGAGCTTCCCGACTACGCCTCAGGTCTCGCGATCAGGGACCCGTCCGCGTCCCGAGGGACCACTGCAGGGTGGCGGGGTGTGCTTCCAATGTGGCTCAGCTCCCTGACGGAATGCCCTGCAAAGTGCGGGGAACGAGAGGGAAGCGGGCGCCACCCAGGACCCTCACGCTCTTGACCCTTGTTTTCTGAGCAGGACACTGTATCTGAGCAGTTTTGTGTGAAAGCCCTTGGCCACTCTATCATAAGGCTGTTTCGGAGTGGCTCTCTGCCCAGGGGGAGCTGTGGGCCAACCTCCCTGACGTTATCGGGTAACCCCTTTGTGTGAGACACCCGTGCGAAGCGGTTCAGTGGCGTAGACGGGGGGCATGGGACGGGCGCCCTAACAGTCAGGTGCAGGCCCTCAGGCTGCGGTGGGCACCCCCCAAAACACCGCATCTGGGGGCGGGGCCGTCGCTTCGCTGCCGTGTGCGGGTTTTAGAAGCTTTGGGGTTGTGCGCCCCTTCCTCCTGCTTGTCCTTCTTTCTGGGTCCCTCCTGACGTCCCCAGGTTTCATCTGGGCATTTGTCTTCCCTTCCAGTGGCTTCTGAAATCTTGCTTATCTTGAGCCTTTGCTTTCTAAAGCAGTGTCCGGAATTCCGAATTCCTTCCTTGCCCCCCGCTCCCGTGCGGCCCGTTAACATTTCCCGGCGTGGCGCGATGTTGCATGTGCGGGGTCGAAGGGCGGAGCGTCTGGATTCGGGGCAGAAACCTCCCCTCCATTCCTGCTTCTCGTCGTGTGAACTTGGGCAGACCGTTAAACCTCGAGGCTTCGGCGTCTTCATCTGTGGAACGGGAAGAATGCCAGCACCTGCCTCTGTGATTCTTGTGTGTAACGAGCATGTGGACGTGAGGCGCGGGGCCGGGCACAGAGCCAGGCGTGGTGGCGTCAGCACTCTGCAGGTGTTTTTAAATGATGGACCCACCTCGAACTGGAAGAAACCCCGGCAGAGCTTTTTACCTTCGTAGCTTCTCGTTTTCCTGCTCGAGATTTCCTGCATACCAGAGGTGTTTGCTGTGTGGCTTTCGTGCCGTTTGTCCCCAAGTAGAAGCAGAAGTAGGTGTTCGCGAGGGTGTTTGGTAAATCCCACGGACTGTGCCTCACACCTCGTCCACGTGTGCTGGCGACCCTAGACCCCCGCACCTCCCTTCCTAGCTTTCTCCATTCAAGGCGAGGTATTTTCCTGTTCTTTTTGCTGTGATCGCTGCTGCTGGTGGTTTTTCTTTGCTTTCAGCACAGTGACCAGACCGTAGCCTGGTTGTATGAGTTTGGTGCAGGGCCTGTTCTGAAATGATTGAGCCTTCTCTTTAGAAATGGAGAATGCAGGTGAATATTTTCTTCAGAACGCAAATGCGGTTTTGTAGTTGTTCCATATCTTGGCTTTGGGGCGTGCTGCGGCAAATGAGTCTTCTCTTTTGGAGACTCGCAGTGAACCCAGATTCCCAGACCCGTCCCCCCTCCCCACCCCCAGTTTGCTTTGCGTTCCAAAACACAGAAGTCAGAGGTACGTGGCCTCCTGTTTCCTGGGCCTCTCTCCAGGATATCAAAGCGTACTGTATTCATAAATGTATCTACCTCCCATCTCGCCTATTTTAACACAATCCGGGGGTTGGCGTTGTTAAGTACCCATTTTAAGTCAAAGTCACAGTGATCTAATAGCATGTTTGGCAGTTTATAAATTAAAATCATTCCTTAGCGAATTCTCATTGTATTCTTTGAGGTTATTAAAATGACTTAAGACCAATATAATGGACAGAAAAGAGAAGCGCCTTACGTGTACAATTTAGGATATTTGTTATAATTTTAGAATGTAATGCAGAATTAAATTGAGATATTTTGTGACACCATTGACTCTACGTGTCGGTTAAAAGCCAGTACCAGTCTTTCTGGACAGAATAGCAGAGTGTTCACCATCCCCCTCATGGGAGCCTCCGACTCAGTGTCTACGTTTTAGATCTTAGGTCAGCCTGCTGTGTGTCTCCCTCTTACCGTGAAAGGGTCATCTCGTGGCCAAACGGATTTTCAGTTGTCCCGCCAATAACATGTCTATTGGTGCAATCTGACAGGATCTGGCAAAGTACAAGGCCAATCGAATGGCCCCCCAAAACTAACTGTTCCCGAAATGTGTTCTCGTGGCTATAATTGTGCGTCTTTCATTAATTTCGAGCACCACAGGTTATTGCTGCATTATCCTTCTTGCACCGTACAATTCAGGCACTTGCTGATTGAATGGAAAACCCTTAGCGATAGAGAAAATAGTAAGAATCAAAGCCGGTTATAGAGTTTTTAGAAGGAAACATCAGGGCGTGTCTGTGTCTGAAAGGGCATGACTTCTATTACCGACGACTCAGACGGCAGGTTGTAAAGGTAACGCTTTCAAGGCTGGACACGACATTCTGTTCACAATCTGCATAATTCCTAATTTCTCATGAGCTTGGTGATTAACGGTTTTATCATACTTTTGTCGTTTCTCAATCCCTATTTTTTAGCTAATTATGAGACCCAAGATGTGTGGGCCAATGACTCCATCTCAGGACATTACCTTTCTCTAAGCGGATTCCCCAACAACCCTGAAAAAAAAAAAAATAAGGGTTTATCCTCAGTTATATGGTCACCATAGCAACAAGGGTTGCTAAAGCTAATTTAGGACACTAACCTCACAGTTTCAATCTGTTCTCAGTGTTCACAAATGAAAACATTGTAAAGTCCTTAATGAAAGCACATGTCATATGTCATACGTATGTATGTAAATAAAATGAAAGATTTTTGTTGTTTTGTACATAAACGATATGGTACGAGACTCCTGTATTCTTATATTCTGAATCACATTGCATCCTTTTAACCTTATTTTCTCTCTCTCTCTCTCTCTCTCTCTCTCTCTCTCTCTCTCTCTTCCTCTCGCTCTGTCTCTCTCTCTCTCTCTCTCTCTGAAAGGTACGTAGCAGTGTACAGGTAAAGTGCTGGGTATGGCCCTAAGTGTCTTGCGAGTCTTCGCTGCCCTTTTCTGATGGTGACCATGTCATGTTAACCTGACGTTTCGATGCAGGAGGCTCCCCTGTGAGAGCGTGCCAGCGGCTTCCTGTCACTCGGGACTTGTGTACCGAGTCGCCCCCAGCAGCACGGACCGTGACGTGCTCAGAGGGCCCCCATCCCCCGCGAGATGTCAGCACCACACTGAGCCTCCCCGGCAGGGGTGCTGCGCAGGCAGGGCGTAAAGTAGCGTCTCGCGGGTGCTGAGACTTGCCTTCCTTCCCGTTGTCTCCAGAACCCAACTTCGTGTCCTCCTACGACATCGGCCACTTCACCTACTTCTTCTTCCGCGAGAACGCCGCGGAGCACGACTGCGGGAAGACCGTCTTCTCCAGGGCCGCCCGGGTCTGCAAGAACGACGTCGGGGGCCGCTTCCTGCTGGAGGACACCTGGACCACCTTCATGAAGGCGCGGCTGAACTGCTCCCGGCCGGGCGAGGTGCCCTTCTCCTACAACGAGCTGCAGAGCACGTTCTTCCTGCCCGAGCTGGACCTGATCTACGGCGTCTTCACCACCAACGTGTAGGTAGCCGCCCCTGCCCTCCCGCTCATGCTGAACGAGCCCGCCGTCGTCCGGCCTTCGCGATTCCCAAGCTGCTTTAAAAGAAATCTTTCTTATTTAACCGGGCGAGCAGCCAGAAAAAAATCGTGTTAGGGTATGAATTAAATGGTATGCGAAGATCTGTGATCTCTGAGACCGGCCTCGGGAACGTAAAGCAAATCGAAAGATTTCAGTCGTCAAACGATCCTGCTGCGAGCGTTTCCTTTCTCGTTTGCCGGTGTGTTCTAGGCACTTTCCAGGATCCTGGGACGCATTAGACGTGGTTTTCTTCTCTATGCAGGTTACACGTTTGGGCATAACGAAAGCAGTGCCGTCTGGGAGGTCCGACCTGCGAGAGGATGTCGCTCGTGCCCGAGCCCCTGCTCATGAGCGAAATGCACGTTTGCACTTTCCCATAGTTGCGTTTCCAGCCATCGTTCTAGAAAATGTCTAACCTACGCAGGTGGTTCTAAAATGATGGCTACGCTTTTAAATTTAAAAAATAATAATAATAGCATTTTTTTTTTCTCATATTGGGAGGTAATTCTAGCTTCAGAACTGACACAGTTCGGACTAGGTAAAGCGTATGAAGTTTTCTGGTCTTTCATTCACTCTCACCTGGTGGAGTGTCTCACGACCTTTCCCTTCTTACCCGCTCTGCTGTGATAAGACTCAGCAAGATCATGCCCGGCCCCAGGAACCGCAGATCGCATTGACCCTGAAGTCGATGATTCTGCAGGGTGGATTCCCATTGGATCACCTTTGAAACCTCTAATCTGGTGACCTAAGAGAGTAGACAAAAGCCAAATAGTTGTACCCCAGATAGAGAGTCCGAATCAGGATGGGCCGAAGGTGCCCATTAATGAAGTGGGAAGACCAGCCATCCAAGTCCGTCCGGGATTGTCCAGTTTTAGAGTTGGCGACAGCCCTGCGTCCTAGGAACCTCCAGGCCCTGGGTGGACTGAGAGCCGCTCGCCCTAAGGTGCCTGCCCCGCTTCTAAGGGCCTTTGGCTTTCTCGTCCCTCCCCCCTCAGAAGCCGGCCCGTGAACTGCATTTCTAAAGAGCTACTTCATCTGCATCTCGCTTCCCCGCCGGTCTTTCCTTTCTAGTCTTTACGCTGCTGAGTCTGAGTGTTAACATGTGCTTGATAATGACGTTCACTCCGTGGAGAGTCTTCTTTCTGGCATGAAGTTAGAAAAATAAGATGAACATGGATGGCTCCCCACCCCCCCACCCCGCCACATGACCGTGTTTACCGTGAATCGGGTTTGCAACTCCAGAAGTTATTTTCCTTCCTTGATAAGTTTCTTTTTTTAAAAAAAAAAAAAATCAATTTATAGTTTCTGAAGTTGATTTGCTTTCCAAAACCTTGTTTAAGAAATAGTGTAGGCTGCACAAGATAAATGTTCCTGTTGCTCAATTGACATCAATTTTACACACAATGGGAGCTTGGCTTACTTAGCCGTTCATTCCCCTGGCTCTGGGCAAAAATGAACAATTTAAAAAGTTAGATAAGTACTGTTTCTGGGCCATTCCAAGATGGTGAATGGTCAATTTAGATGCTCGCAAAAATCAGTTTCAGGCTATCGCAGAATACTTGTTTTGTGTTGTAAACACTCATCACGTCAGAAATCACCCGACATGCAGCATCGCCCTGCAGAGACGACGAGCCTTCCCTTTCTCTCCAGACGATTCCCTCTCACCGGGTCTTGGGAAAAACTCTCCGGTATATCCCTCGCTCACCCCGCAGTCTGTCCTACCTCGTCTCCCGCTCATCTCGGCCTCGACCTCACCTTCTCTCGAAAGGTGACGATATCCTTGACAAGACTCATTCCAAACGGAGAGGAAACGACGGCCCAGGCAGCCGGCTACTTCCTGGCTCTGAATTCGGTGCTTTTGCTCACGGCTTTGGTTTGCCTCTGTGTGCGTTTCACGGCCTCTTAGCGCTGGGGACCGGGGATCGAGATGACTCTTCTCGCTCCTCCTGTCCCCGGGGCCGTGCGGTTTGCTCGGCCCGCGGACGGCAGGACGTGCCGTGTGACTGCAGCAGACTTCGGAGGTTTCGCTTTCGCTTTCGTTGGGTGGAGGGAGAACGTTCTGATTTCTCTTCTCTCCTTGGGAGAGTGTGTCTGCTTTTCCCCCAGTAGTTGCGGCAGATTAAGGGCTCACTGAGGGGGGCCTACCGCTTACCTGCCTGGGCTCCGAACGAGTTAAGAAATAAAGTGAGACGTTAAAAAAAAGGCCACGTTTTGACCGTGGTTGCTGGAAGAGACCTGGTCGCAGCCCATGGTGGAAGGACTGGCCACCAGATGGGCTTAGGGTACTAGACCTGGGCAGGACCCACCTGCCTGTGGGGCCGGGGAGGGGAGGGAGGGCGGGGCCAGCCTGGAAAGGTGGGGGGCATGGTGGGGGGGGCTCCATGGTCCCCGTGCCCTTGCTCTCCAAGCCTCTGAGATCACGAGTGAAACGGCAGAGGAAGCGCAGGGGTGTGTGTGTGCGTGTGTGTGTGCACGTGTGTACATGTATGTGTGTGCATGTGTGTGCGTGCACATGTGTGCAGGTGCGTGAGCAAACATGTGTGTGCATGTGTGTGCATGTTCATGTGTGTTCATGTGTGTGCATGTGTGTGCTCGTGTGTGCATATGTGCCTGTGTGTATGTGTGTGTGTGCGTGTGTGCGTGTGTGTGCGCTCACATGTGTGCGTGCAAATGTGCCTGTGTGTATGTGTGTGTGCGCGTGTGTGCGTGCATGTGCGCGTGTGCACGTGTGCGCGTGTGCATGCATGTGTGCTCGCATGTGTGTGCAAATGTGCCTGTGTGTGCATGTGTGTGTGCTCATATGTGTGTGTGCACGTGTGTGCATGTGTGTGCACACACATGTGTGTTTGCATGTGTGTGCATATGTGCCTGTGTGTATGTGTGCGTGTGCCTGTGTGTGCATGTGTACGTGTGTTCATATGTGTGTGTGCACATGTGTGCGTGTGTGTGTCGCGCCAGTGGTGCTCTGCTCACCAGAAGTTGGGAAGAAGTGTCCCCACCACCCGTCAGGGATGCTCAGACTGGCTCCCTCTGGGGCACCCAGGGGTGCTCCCGGCCGACCTCAGACACCCAGACCACCCTGCTTCCGGGCGAGTGAGCCCAGTGAACTGAGAAGTGGGGTGCAGCGGGAGGCGGAGGGGCACGGCAATGGGGTCACGCGCGTGAACTCTAGTGCCCCATGCAAAGCAGGCTCAGCTCCTGCTTTACCGTCCCTCTGCCTGCGACTTGGGTTAAGTGAACTCCATGTGACTCTGTCTGTCCGTCTGTCTGTAAACTCAGGCAGTCTCAGAGTCCAAAGGTTCCCTGTGAGAAACAAGAGAAGCCCTGTCAGGGCTTAGCTCAGGGGCCGGGCTGTTCTTATGCTTATTAGCACCCTCAAGGTCGCCGCCAAGCCCGAGGCGGCCTCGCCGGGTCCCTCGGGGGATCCCGCCTGTGTGTCTGGCCTTTTTACTCTCACGTAGTTTTCTTCTTCCTCGTCCTCAAGTCCAGCCACGTGTGCGGAGGCTGATGCTTCCGCGCACCTTCTGACTTCTCACGTCCTCTTTTCCGAGGCAAGGTGAGAAAGAGGAAAGGCAGCCCTACGCGGGGGTCCACGCTTAGCGTCTCTGCCCGTCACTGTGTTGGCCAGCAGTGGGGGTGGGCGTGCTTCCCGCCACTCCCCTGCTGGCACTTCTAGGGGAACCTGCGACCCTGCCCTCAGGGCGCCCCGCTTCCCGAGGGGGTGGTTGGAACGCTGTTCACGCAGAGCTCTAGCAAAGAGTTCCAAGCCCCGGTCTCCGGAGCCGCACCTCCCGGCATTCAAGGTCAGGTCCCCCGTTTAGTAGCTGCGTGGCTTTGGGCAGGTGCCTTGGCCTCTCTGGGGCCCAGTGTCCTTATCAGTGACTGTCCCTCACCTCAGGAAGATTATGTGAATTGGAATCTGTAAAGCCTCTAGGATGGCACACAGCACCTGGTCCGTGTTTGGCAAATAAACCAAGCGTAAGGCAAGTTATCAACTTTGAGTCCAAAAAAGCAATTGACGAATGGACGCACATTGGCTGAGAGCAGTAACGTGGAAACTTAAAACCAAAGCTGAGCGCAAAACACGGATTTGTTTTATGTATATTTTTTTGTTTGTTTGTTTCCACACTTAGCAAACGGGCACTTGGACGGTCTCTGCAGAGCGTGGACTCTAGACGTGTCAGGATTCCCATGCCAATGCCATCTCAAATTTCCCTGTCACCATTTTTAAACTCATATGCCAGCATGTGAAGGGTCTCTGCCAGGCGCTTTTTGCAAAATGCATTTACTCGATTCCTTTTGAAAGGGTTACAGATGAGCCCGTGAATCTGGGGGTGCAAAAAGGAGCGGCGGCCTGTGCCACTGTCCCCCACGGGAGCCGGGGCAGCGCGGGGAGGTGGGGGAGCCCCGCGGGGGGTGGGGGAGAGCCAGCTCGGCAGCGAGCGCCCCAGAAGACTTTTCCCCTCCAGAATTTAAGAGGCGTAACAGACAACTGTCCCAAGCCCTTCGTCGCCCGGCCGTGGCTGAGCACATCGGTCCCATGCTGGAGGGTGACAAGCGCCGTGGCCGCTAACCGCCCCGTGTCTGAGCTGAAGGGCTCGTGCCCCCCAGAGCAGCCACGGGGCGCACCGTCCGCTGCCCGCGTCAGCCCCGGAGGCCCCGATCCCAAGGCTGCCCAGGTGGCCGGGCTGTGAGCGGGCGGACGGCGGTCGCCGCGGGCTCTGACCCCCCTTCTTTCTCCCCCGGCCCCCCAGGAACAGCATCGCCGCCTCCGCCGTGTGTGTCTTCAACCTGAGTGCCATCTCGCAGGCCTTCAACGGGCCCTTCAAGTACCAGGAGAACTCGCGCTCCGCCTGGCTGCCGTACCCCAACCCCAACCCCAACTTCCAGGTAATCCCGGGGGGCAGAGGGGCGCTCCGTCATCATCCCTTCCCCCCCCCCGCCCCCCGCCCCCAAAGATGCAGGCAGCTCGTGGAGTCGGGCTGGGGCCGTTTCAGCCCCGGCGCCTGCCCGGGCAGCCTTGGCCCCCTGGGACCCCGGTGGACGGTCCCACACTCGGCTGGGCACATGTGAATAGACACAGGCCTTTTGTGATCTGAGGGGCCCAGACCACAAAGCACCTTTTGTCAGCTGCGACGCCAAAGGCCGGACTGGAAAAGGCGAGCACAATGCAGCAGGTCGGGCATCCGGGCTTCAATTAGTGCTAATGACGGCGGAGCCCGCGTCCCCAGAAACGCTGGTCCCTAATGAACGACGCCGGGATGAATGGGTCCGGGGCACAGAGCAGCGGAGACACACAAACAGAATTAGGGCTCTAATTGGCGAATGTGGCGAGATTTCCTCTCGGGGTAAACAGGCCGCGCCGGGCAGCTGGGAGGGAAGGGGACCAGATGGAGGCCATTCGTCCGTAAATCGCAAAAGCACAGGGCACGCGAGCCACGACGGGCCCTGCCCGTCATTCACTCCCATCTCCCAGCGCGCAGAGGAAGCCGGGTGACAAAGAGGTGAGCGATCCGCTCGTGGCTGGTGGGTCAGCAGGTGTGCGAGTCCGCTTGGCTGCCACCACAAAGTACCACAGGCCACATGGCTTGAACGAAAGACGTGTATTTCCTCACAGTGCTGGAGGCTAGACGTCCAGGATTCCGGTTCTGGCCGATTCTGTGTCCGCTGAGAGCTCTCGCCCTCGCGGGCAGACGGCTGCCTTCCCTCTGCGTCTTCACGCAGCCTTTCCTCGGGGCACTGGGAGACACACTGCGCCTACGGGACCAGGGTCCCCCTCGCTTATGGCCTCAGTCACCCTCAGTCACGTCCTTAGGGCCCCCTCTCCACATACAGCCACACTGAGGCTTAGGGCTTCCACAGAAGAATTTGGGGGAGATGCAGACATTGGGGCCGTGCCAGCAGGCTTACCTGGAGGGCCTCTCTTCTCACAAGATCGTCACCGTCCTCGTGGGCATCGTGTTTAGGGCTGCCAGCTCCGGACCCGGTGCTCGGCGCTTCCCGTGGGTCATGTCACATGCAGTGGCGGGGCTGAGGTCTGGAACGGCTTCCCCCACAGACAGAGAAGGGCGCTGGGCCTCAGCGCAGGCAATCCGGCCAAGGACATAGGGGATTAATGCCTGAGCTGGTCCCCGGATGCAAAGCCCAACCTCTTCGGAGTAAAGGGCCATTAGTGACCCTAACAGACCCAGGCCTGTGTCTAGGCCCCCAGATTCTGGTTGGTATATCATCCAACATGTAAAACCTCTGGCTTTTGAGAAAACTGGGGGTATGGAGAAATTCTGTTATTCTGCACTTGAACTTCAGAGAGAGCATTCAATTCTAATTGTTTTAAAAGAGTTTTTTTTTTTTTTAATTTTTTAAAGAGCATAGGATTGGGACTAAGATGGGTGGTTTGCACATCTTCTCTTGCCATTTACTGCTTTATAGGGAAAATTACTTACCATATTCCATCTCGTATTTCCATCCATAAAGTGGGGAGGGAGAGATACCAATGCAGAGGAAACTTTAGGAATAAATTTTGGTAGCACAGCAGTTAACACGCATTGTTTACTATGTAACGCACATGATGAAGATGACTCGGGACCATTCATCGCGTGTCAGGTGAGCTGACAGTTTAGCGGGGGCCGAACATGCCGTGGTCGCTCTTCCCAATGACATACGTGCTTTCTTGTTTGTGTAATCATTAACCGAACATTGACTCTTGGCCCCTTTGTTGAGTCTCTGCATCTGAACCCCGCCTGTTCCCAGATGTTCCCGAAGGTTGAAAAAAATTAACAGCGACGCTCGCTGTGTTTATAGGGCTCCTCTATCGTCTCAATGCTACCAAGCCTTCAGCGCGAAAGGCTGCACGATGAACAGCGTCTCAGCGAACCCGGGACGCTTTACCGCCTCCAGGCCGCGAGGAACATTCCGCGCCTTGGTTTGGATCCGTAGCACACAGCGAATCCCCTCATTTCCACAGGCATCTGGGTTTATAACGCCAGTGTCACACGGAAGGGCTCACTCACTTTTCTGAGATGGGACCAGGTCCGTGCAGAATAATAAATGAAGCCTGCAGCTATGGGCTTTCGCTCCGCTGAGCTCGTCTTTTTTGGGTAGAGCTTAAAATTTGTAGGGACCAAGGTTATAGATTATGGTGATTCTTTGTGTAATGCCTAGTACGCATGCGTACCAAGGGTTCTCTTTTGGTTTACTGTGTCGGATAAACACACTAGCACAGGCGTCCTTACTGAATTCATCTGTGGGACCATCTAGGCTGGCATGCAGTGGGGTACGTTGTGACTAAGGATCCATCCACGAGTCATGTATAAGGGGCCTGCGTTTGCAATAACCAGGAGTGAGAAGTGATTTGATTATCATTATTATTATTATTATTATTATTATTATTTTTTGCCTACAAGAATAACATTTTGGAACATTTGACGTTTGGAATTTTATGCAGCACTTATCCGTTAGAAGTAGGTAATTCATGAGAGGAGCAGAAACATGATTCAGGTTCAGGAAGAAGAATGGGTTAGGAGAACAGCACATAATCTTGAAGATTTAACACGGACATCCGGGTTGAAAACAAGAACAAAACGACAAAAACTATGTATCAGTCGCCATCCGGAAACCACTGCGGGTTTGGCTATAGAATTCCGCCCTGTCAGAGGCTGCAGTCCCCCCAAGAAAAACGCCGTCCCGACCCAGGAGCACAGCTGGGGTGGGTGGGACACACTCTGGGATCGTCTGCGTGGACCCGCCCGTCAGAAACGATGGAGCCTCAATGGGCTTCGGACCCTCGACAGCGGTCCGGCAGGTGAGGAGGCCTTCGCCGGAGGACCACATGTAGGGACGTGGCCGTGTCCTCGGGATCCTTCGATACAGATGCATGTTTGCAGCAAGACAGGAGAAGGGAGCGCCGTGGAAACCCGCATCCCCGGCCGGAGGCTGGGTGATTGCGGACTTGCCCGCCAAGTGCCCGCGAGCTGGGATGGGCACGGATCTGTGGTCCTTGAAACAAATAACGAAAAATGCTAGTATCATGGCATTGAAAAATTAGCGTTATCAACCTTATTACGTTCAGAGGCGTTAATAGGACCAGCGGTGTAGGTTGCCAGCCGCGTGAGGACAGTCACTCTGTGCTTACCGTTTTTATTGGTTTCCTCTTGCACTGAGTCCCCGGGGCGTCACAGAGACGCCGGAGAAGCCCAATCTACAAGGCACGACTAGAGAACGTGCAGCTTACTAGAGAGCTAAGCGGGTTACGGATGATCCAATAAATATGTGCCGTACGTTTAAACAGCTTTCAAAATATTCGAAAAAGAATCCTCGAGTGACGGTCATTACCGGCCGGAGAAGGAAACCAACATGCTGTATGTAGAGTGTGGCTCGAAAGCAGTGTTTGGCTCATGACTTGGTCCCCAGTTCCAGTGTGTGGGCACCCCCGCCCCCCCCCAACCTCCCAGTGATCCTCCCACGCCATCTGGGAGGATGCACCCCATTCTGATCAGACCCCACGGGTGACAGCCTCACCCCAACCCCCTTCTTCAGATGACGGTCTCAGGGCGTCGACCTTGCTCCGACCAGTTGGAACACAAAGAAACGTTTCACTGGCTAGATTCCCGGTTTCTTATAAAAGGACGGGACTCAGGGCAGCCAGGTGAAGCGGACGCACGGGGACAGGGCGAGGAGCGTCCACGACCTCACCGAGCACGTCACTCTCCGGCACCTCCACATGTCCGCCAACCAGGAAGTCCCCGAAAGTCATCACATGGGATTTTTATGAAGGTTTTATTACAAGGGTTGGGTGGATTAAATCATCGGCCATTGGCGATTGGAACCAAGCTCCAGCCCCTCTCTCCTCCTCGAGGGTGGTGGGACCGGAAGTTCCGACCCTCTAGTCACCTGATCGGTGCCTCTGGCAACCAGCCCCGGGACTTAAGTGCTTTCACACTATTATCTCTGTCATCCTTGAGGAAATCCCAAGGGTTTTAGGATTTCTGTGTCGGAAACAAAAAGACCAAGGTTAATTTTCTTATGATAAATCACGAGGTCACAAGTGGATGACTTAATAAGACTCGAGGTCCAGGGGGAAAAACACGGGGTGCTCGGTGGTCCTACTCCGCAGCTGCAGCCCCCTGCAGGCTCCTGGGCTCCCAGATGCCCCAAGCGAGGCGAGGGGTCCTCAAGTCTAGGTCTCTAGATTTCTATGATGCCATTTTTTTTTTAAGAAAGCACTGCGTAAACAAAACAAAACCCATGTGCCAAACGCCACCCAGCAGGCCGATAGCTGATGGCCACCCACGCTGAAGGACTCCACTGATTCCAGGCAGAGTAAACGGCTGGGTGCAAAGCCACGCTCAGAACCGGAACGCACCTGTGCAGACGGCGGGCCAAGTCGGGCAGCGCTGCCGTCCGTCTCGGAGCTGGCTGGTTAACAGCCAGCGTTCCGAGCTCCAGGATCACTGTTAAATATGGTAATTAGGTAAAATCTCCGGGCACAGCCCCCCACCCCGCCCCCGCGCTAACTGCTAGCGCATGCGCCATTGATTTCCCTCGTCCCTCATTCATTCATTCATTTTCCTCTGAGCGCTGCTGCTCGGTGGACCGCAGACCTGCTGTCCTGCGACAAGGCAAAGGCATTGGCCATTTATCATCCGCCGAATGGCTCTCCTGTGCCAGGCACACTGTCTCCTGCCTTGGCATTTACAGACACTTGCGATTAATTTACAAACGCTCTCCACTGTTATCTTGGCTGGCTCACGCAGCCCTGTGAAGTGAGCAGAGTGAGTGCTTTTTTTCTAACCATTTTGTAGGCAGAGATGTTATCGGTCCAGAAATTCGTGTGCCTGAGGCTGCAAAAGGCCAGTATTCAAATGTCAGAGTTTGGAGAAAGGAAAGGTTCATCGATCAAGAAGGGACCCAATCATGGAGATGGGGGCCTTAGAGGTTCCTCAAATCTACCTTAAGAGAGCCCAGAATCCAGGCTTCTTTCATGGCAAGGGAAGAGGAAATGGGAGGGGCAAGAGATGATTGACAGCCACATACATCCGGGCACCAACAGGACCCAAGGGAGAGTGTGAAATCTCTAACTCTCTTTGTTCCCAGCCTTTGACCCCTGACCCTGCTGATCTGAGTCAGGTCCTGAGGCTCCTGCAGATCTCGCTAATCGGTCACTATTTTGTACGTATGTCCCCATCTCTTCATGAGTGGCACCTTCCTGCTGGGAGCTGTTTCTCCAAAACCTCACTCCTCAAGCAGAATGTCCCTCTGATCATTAGCAGGTGTACAGCAGGAACTATTAGGCCGAAGGCCATGGGGGAAAAAATGCAGGCTACAATTAAGATCGAGTCAGGGAGAGTAAGAGCTTCGCTCCGCTGCAGAGTCAGACCCTGAGAGGCAGTGCCTCGCCTGACCGAATGTGGTCCCATCACCGGGCGGGCACAAGGGGCGGTCCCTGCAAGGATATGGCATCAAACCGAGCATCGGACCCGACTCGAAATCCATTTCCCTCCACGATTCTCTAATTCTACAATCGGCCTGTCATTTTTATGGCATGTAGGGTATTTTATCAAGGGCTACAAAAATACCATCTGTTTTTTAAAAAAGCAATTTCTGTCTTATGCTTGGCACCGCTAACCTGGTATAAAACCAAGCATTAGAAATGACATGTTATAACAGCACTTTCGGATGGTACGGACAGCGAAACCAAGTCCCATCGAACGCACTTGTGTGAAGTCGTGCTACGGCTCAGCCCTTATTGGTATCAGGACGAGAAGTTTATGAAAAAAATGAAGACGGTTGGTGGCGATTTTCCGATTCTGTGCTCTGTCCCAGGAAAGCTTTGCTTTCTTTCTCACCCCTTTTTTTTTTTTTTTTTATCTCATCCTTGCCCAAAACCATCCTACATAACACCTCCCAGCTCCTTCGCGACATGGCTCTGGATTTAACTTTCAGCAATTTCCAGGTTGGTCCCCCCCCCCCCCGCCCCGAATACCTCAGATTCATCTTTATATATTTCCTCGGTCTGAAAATCTCTCGCTTTCCTTCCTTCCACTTCCTTCCTCTGCAATGTTCTCTCCCTTCCTCTCCCCACCCCCGCTTCCTTTATCTCCCCATCCCCTCTCGTTTTTCAGATTCACCATGGTATTGCTCTTTCTAGGTTCTAAACATTTTTGTTTGTTTGTTTCTTTGAGCTTGGAACGTGAGCACAAATCAATAAGCCAGCATATTGTTTTTGTAGCCCATGAGAACAATTTTAGAATGATATTACATAATTTGCAGATTAAAATGGCCTAATGCTATCTCCGTGGACTCCATGTCTTGCTTATGGACTACTGCTTCGACAAAAAAATCTATAAGTCTGTACGATGTATTCGATTGCTGCATTTTCAATTTGCCTGATTTATCAAACAGATATGACAGTATGCATTTAGCCAAACCGTTCCCGGGTGATTCAACAGGTGATGAGGAGGTTTTGTGCATATGCTGTTCAAATTAAAGTCAGCAATGATTTCTACTTTATTTATTCTTTTTAATTTCTGATCATCCATTTATGATGGACTTGAGAGACTCCCCAAATACCGTGAGTCTAAATCTAAAATGGAAAGGCCACCAAGGACAGGGACTCGGGGGGAAGGAGAAGCCGGCAGGTTGCCCGCTTCAGCGGTCCGGTTTCCCAGTCGGCCCCCGGCTGGGTGACCAGGGGCCGGTTCCAGTAACGGCCTGTTCTCCCCCGCAGTGCGGCACCGTGGACCAGGGCCTGTACGTGAACCTGACGGAGAGAAACCTGCAGGACGCTCAGAAGTTCATTCTGATGCACGAGGTGGTGCAGCCGGTGAGCGCGGTGCCCGCCTTCATGGAGGACGACAGCCGCTTTTCCCACGTGGCCGTCGACGTGGTGCAGGGCAGGGACGCGCTCGTCCACACCATCTACCTGGCCACAGGTAGGGGCCCCCCGCTCTCCCGAGGGCTCTGCTACCAGCTCCTGAGCTCATGTTTTAAATTCTAAGCGTGCGATTTCCAGGTCAAGTTTGGGTCTGTCTTCCTCACGAGCAGCAGAACACACGATGCTCCCTCGTCCTTCCTCGCCCTCTGTGCCTCTCGTGGGAAGTTGGAATGTCACTCCCCTTTTTCACTACGTTAGTCATCATTTTCAAACAATGTCTTGTTTTCTTAACTATCCTTCCTTATCTTAACTTCTCGTAAAAGAAGGCTTTTCTTGGCGAGTTTAATTTGGATGCTTTAAGACAACAGAATTTGTCTGCGGACATTGCTGGGTGAAATATCATCCTAACGGGCCAGCAGATAATAAGCCAGCACCTACGGAGACGTGGCGAGGTGTTGACAAGCTCATACAGTGGGGGTGAATCGGGCGATGTGGTCACGGGAGCCAGGGAAGCTCCTGTACTTGGCCGGTGACACTTGGCTTCTCCCAGGAGGTGACAGTTTTAAGCTGAGAGCTGGCTGGGAAGTTGAGAGCTGGCCTGGCGTGAGGAGGGGACGCAGAAGGAGCCAGGTGCGGGAGCGGTGAGCTGCGGATGGCGCCCCCGTGTGGTCAGGCGAGGTCAGGACAGGCTGACCTTCAGAGTTTCGATGCAGGCCACTGAGGATCAGTCCCCAGGAGGACCGGGAGGGACAGGGGGGAAGCGTGGAGGAGGTCAGCGCGAACACTGCTGCGAGCGAGGCTTCCAGAAGCTGCCGGCGGGGGCTGGGAGAGGTCCGCGCGGGCGCCCGGCGGGGCGGGGCGGCCCGAGAGTTAGTCCTTTGTTCGCGTCAGGAGCGGACACAGAACTGCCATCCCGTGGCAGGGTCTGCCTTGCTCACCGGCCCGGAGGAAGGACCACATCTCTCTTCCTGCCGTTGTTATCCTTCATGCCCTCGCAGGGTGCCTGGCGCCTGTTAGGTTGGATGAACTGGGCTTTTCCAAAAGTGTTTTCTCCGTGAATGCCCTGGTCGCTGCCGCGGATAATAGAGTGCGGGTTCCGGGAAGCTGTCAGGAAGTGGGATGGGGGGTGGGGTGGGGGGCGCGGGGGGCGGGGGGGGGCGGGGGGCGCGGTGGGGGGGGAGGATGGGGAGGATGGGGCTGGGCCCTTGCAGGCCTGGGGGGTCCGTGCAGAGCAACCCGAGGCCTCCGCCCGGGGATGCTGACCCGCTCCACGCCCATGCGAAGGTGATGCTCGCGTCCCCCGCGAGCATCTGATACTGTCCGATGTCAGCCTCAGTTCAGCCGCGCGGCAAAACGCCAGAGTCGGGGCGGCGGACCCGGCAGGAATCTGTTGCTCCGGGCCGAAGGCCGGAAGCCCAAGGTCGGGGTGCTGGCCGGTGTGTCTCCGGCGAGACCCCCCCCCCCCTGGCTGCGAGACCCCCGCCTTCGCACTGCGTCCCGCACGTGGTGGAGACAGAGGCCACTCCGTGGGGTCCCCTCTTCCAAGGGCGCTCATCCCGTTCGTGAGGGCCCCACCCCCGTGACCCGATGACCTTGCAAAGGCTCCGCCTCCAGATGCCCTAGCTGAGGCCTCAGCGAGCATCGTGGGCGGGCGGGCGATCAGTCCCCAGCAGCGAGCAGCTTGTTCAACCGCAGTTTAAAACGTGCCCGGAGGATGAGACACCTGAGAATTTTTATCGCAAATGGTAGGTTTGAACAGAACTGACATCAAATCAAAATTTAGACCAACTTAGATAAATCGTAGCTATGAAATGAAATCACAGTCAACATCCACAGCTGTTTAAACAGCGCGGTTTTCAAGAACCTTGCTCGCCCCGGTCTGTTTTGAATGCTCCGCCCCCCGCCCCGGCCTGGCCCCTTCCCCGGTGTCCCGAGGCTGTTGCTCAGGCCGCCTGGTCCTGTCCCCTGCACACGTCACATGCCACTCAGCACACGCGTCTTACAGAGACTCACCTCTTTTGTTCCACACGCCTGATTGCTTGGTTTAGTTTTATTCTACAGCCTGTTTCCATGTTGAATCACGACGTGCACGAAGCTGTCGCTAACCCGAGACACAGGTCGGGAAGTGGGCAGAGGGGGACTCTTCCGCAGCTTCCATGTCTGGCTGGTGGGGGTGTCGGTTAAAGCCAAGGGGAGGAGGAGTTCGCAGTGGGTGGAGGTCCCTTCCAGCAGAGGAACGGCCGTGGACGCGTGGCCCCCGAACCCCATTCGGGGACTCGGCAGACACGCAGAGTTCTACGGGAGGCCGGGTCCGCAGACGGTGTTTAAGTTCGTTTCTTCCAGCGTGATAATGCTGACTACAGAACCTGTGCCGGCTGCGGGTCCCATGCCTCGCCCAAGCGCGGGCTTTCCCCTGATGCCACCGGTCCATAGGTCTGGAAGGGGACCTCTTCCCTGGCGAGGTTTCATCTCAGGGGGTCTACTGCATGACTCCAATGCTCCCCCCTTATTCTGTCCCACCCTTATTCAGACACCATGTCCTGAAGATTGGAACCCCGTTCTGCCTCTGCTAATCCTTTGTTTTATTTTACCACAAGTTTTATTCCCTTGATTCGAACCCTTATTTCCAGAGTACTATTTTGGACCAGTGTTTGTTCAAATTGAGTGTAGACAGGACTCACATGGAGGACCCATGGAAATGCAGGTTCCAGAGTGAACCCCGTGGGGTTCCGAGTCAGTACAGGGAATCTGTAATTTTAAGGCTCCCAAGAGAATATGACGCTGTGGGTCTCTGGACCATAGTCAAGTGACGCTGTTCCAGGTGAAATAATGCTGTTCTTGACCCAGAATCTCTCTCTGAGGGTGCATCTTGCATTCTCTGAATCAGGCACCGACGTTACTGGGATTGGCTCCTGACTGTTTGTGAGGCAGATGTGAAGTCTGCTGCCTGGTGAGTCTGTCAGACATGTTTACTCCTCACGTCAATAGTTGCCGGTATGAGTTTCTAACTCGTTGGCAAAACAGCTTTAACATGGTTTGAAAGAAAAAATGCTTTAAGATGCAGCAAGTTAATACAGAATGATTAAAATAGATGAGGATTAGAAAAACGGGGTCACAGATGTTCTCCCACAGAGTGCGGTGATCCGGACACAGACAGGCAGAGGCACAAGGAGTGAGTTCCCTGAGGTAAAAGAAGAAATGAGTCTGCAAAACTCGAAGTGTTTGAACAATGTCGGTTCAGAGTAAATGAGGACTAGATGTAGCCAGGCTAAACTTTAAAATTCCAAGGATAAAGAAAGAATTATTTAGGCATTCAGGAGAAAAAAAATTCTACAAATAAAAAAAAAAAAAGGAAGGTAGGTGGTCCCAGAACCCTTTGTAGCTGCGCAAATCTGTGAAACATGGTTTAACATACTCTGAGAAAAAGAAAAATTTGAATCAAGGATGTTAAACTCAACCAGGGATAAAGAGAACGGGTAGATAGCGCCCAAAATGAAAATCTCAAGCAACAAAACTCCATGCTGCCTCTGCCAGTCATTCATTTTATTTTTCCATAGCTTTTAGTCCTTTAATTTAAACCCTTATTTAGAGCAAGAAAGAATATGGGAGAACAGATTTATATATATACATATATATGAACGAATTGGAGAAAAATTAAGTGTGACTCAAGAGTTTTAATCTAGACCCATCTTTCCTTCAAAAATAGAGGCATATGGAAAATTTAGGGTTCGAGCATCTGTGACTCCTCCTTTAAAAACACAAAACCTTGGTTTCTAGCCAAAGAAGAAAATCAGAACAAGATCCTCAGGAAAGAAGTGGCGGAACAGGGGCTGGGAGATGCAGAGGGGTTCCCAGTGAGAGGCAGGGTATAGGACGGTACCCACTAATAAATTTCCTTTCTCTTCTCTCCTCCAATAAGCTGTGACAGGAAAGTGTGTCCAAGTAGCCTAGCACGTGTCCTTTTGTGGCTCAACATAAAGGAAAGCCCTCCCCTCCCCCCGACCCCCTACTGCTCCACCCCCGGTGACACCTGATGGCATCACTCCCCGTCCTTCCTGCTCCCTCCCTTCCTCGCTCTGTCAGCCCTGGGACGCACCGCCAGGAACGCGTTCGCTCGTGATCCTTGTCTCACGCTCTGCCTCCTCGGCTGTCACAGCCCCGGAAAGTCGCATGGCTGCACGCCGAGGCGGGCGCCGATGATGTGCGCGCAGCAAACCATATTCAGAAGCTCAGATTTTAATCCAAGTTTGTTAACAACGACAACGACAATCATAATAGCAAAATGGAAAATTTGGTAAAGAAAGGGAATGACATGAATGGATAAATGTTTTTCAAGGTTACTGTCCTAATTATTCCTACAGAATGAATTGAAGGGCAGCACCGAGGGTAGAAATAGGATAAAAATCAGGGTAAAATTCCTTTCTACAACATCAGTGTGATTTTGCTTCAAGATCTGCCAATTCTACAAGAATAAATAGGCATCGTGATGACATGTCATTGCATTGCAATTGTGCGGTGAAGACCAGTCTGTGATGAAGGCCGTCTCTGTCACAAAGGAGGTCCAGGAGGAGATGCGTGTGGCGGGCCTGGCGAGCAGACAGGTGGCAGTGTGGACTAAGGCACGCATGTTGGCAAAAATAGATTCTCGAGGGACAAAAGAAATGTTATTTTTTTGTGTGCGTACAAAATATAGACATACAGGCATCACATTAACAGATAATACAAACTTTAGTCTTAAAATTTCATAAGTGGTTGCACAAATTGCAGGAAAAAATGTGAAAATCTCGTTGCTATGGCCTTAATGAAAAAAGTTGAGAATCGTGGCTTTTGGGCACAGGTTCAGCCTGCGTCCTGGACGTTTGCAGGCTGAGGGAGCAGGTCCCGTTGAGAATGGCTCGGGACGCGGCGTGGTTTGGGCTGATGAGTGATTCCCGACAGCTCCTCAGATGGAAAGAGCTCAGATTCTCCTGAGGTGACTCAGCAGCGGGCACAGCAGACAGATGCCCTGCCCTCAGGAAGCTTCTGCCAGAGAGAGAGAGAGAGAGAGAGAGAGGAAGTTACATGAAGTGTTAGGTGGGAAAACCACAAATCGGGAAGAAGGAGCAGAGGGCGTCTGTGTTCAGAAGTCTTTTCTAAGGGCGACGATGATTTTCGAGGTACTAGGTAAAGACTACAATTCACTCCCAAGGCCTTCAGCTTTGTGGGAGGTCCCACCTTGACCATTTTCAGCGGAGAGTAGACCCCATGGACCCGGCCTTTATAAAGTTTGCAGCTGCTGATGGGAGTCTCACGGAGATAGAAGCCTGATGGAGCGAGAGAAGGGGTCACCAGATGGGTGATGTCCTGGGGGTCCCCAGGCATCGGGGTTAGGAGAGCCTGTGGGAGAAGGAAGGAGGTACCTCCTGGGAGGCCTGGGCCCCCGAACCGTGCTCCTGTTGTCTTCCGCTTGGCTTTGCCGGGAGCAT
The DNA here is from genome assembly GCF_014176215.1 of Rousettus aegyptiacus. Classification (NCBI taxonomy): domain Eukaryota; kingdom Metazoa; phylum Chordata; class Mammalia; order Chiroptera; family Pteropodidae; genus Rousettus; species Rousettus aegyptiacus. The sequence goes on from NW_023416311.1 coordinate 108,470,026, forward strand.
CACAGAAAAATATCACCACCGACGACTCCGCCCTCTCCTTTCTTCCAAAGAGAGCCCACCATTCTCACTGTTACTCGCCACCGAGCATTGCTAAAATCCAGACATCGGTTATGCTTTCGAAACGAACTTGTAGAAAAAGCAAATTAATCACCACCTGTCTAGAAATTTCTTCTGCGAGAGTAGCAATTGGCAACCAGCTCAACCAAAGCTGAATCCCGTTCCTGACTTTCTTACCTCCCTGTGCGCAGTCTCTTCCAGCACCTAATTCTGAAGGCTTTTAGCTCCCTTTCTAGAGAGAGGAAGAAGAGACAGCCGAGTGAGGGTCCGGCCTCAGCGTTGCCATGGACGAAGGACGTAGGACTTGAGAAGCCCTCAGGAGACCCTTTAGGTTCCCCAAATGAAGTGATACATTTACTATTGCCATCGCTAACGACTATCTCCCTCGGTATTTATAATCAACTTGCAATTATCTAAAGTGTCGCAAGCCAGCATTAAATTGCGAAAATGCTATACCGGAAAGACTGTTTACAACCGCTCCAAATTCTGTCCTTCCCGCTGGAAACTGGGAATCCGAACCTAACTTGGATGGGCTCATTCCGCATGTGCCCATTTGTGTAAGAGGTTCCCATAGGCTGAAACGGAAAGTTACGTAGTTTAAATGCTGATTAGGTAAAATTTAATAAGTTTTGAGTTTAATGGTAGAATAACTACTATGAATATTAGCAATGAAGGAAAATCCCAGTTATGTGGTATTATGGATTAAATTGTCTCCCCCCAGAAGATATGTTGAAGCCCTGGCTTGCCAAAATCTGAGAATGCGACCTTATTTGAAACAGGGTTTCTGCAGGTGTAATTAGTTACATCGTACTGGAGCAGGGTAGACTCTTAGTCTGCTAAGACTGGTGTCCTCAAAAGAGAAGAGAGGCACATACAGAATGAATGACATGTGACAGCAAGCAGACCCTGGAGGCCACTGCCAGCAGCTGGAAGGGACAAGGAAGGGTCCCGCCCAGCGTCTCGAAGGGAGTGCGGCTCCGCCACCGTGACTTCAGGCTTCCGGCCTCCAGAACCGTGAGGTAATACATTTCTGCTGCTCTAAGCCGTCCAGAACGTAGCGTTCGACTGCTGCAGCCCGAGGCCACGAATTCCGCTGGGGTCCGCTTTTCCACTTTGCATCTGGTCTTCCAGCCAAATTTAAAGTGTAGTCCGGCCTGCTACTGCCCCCCTGACATTTCACAGTGTCCTGAGCTCACTGAGCAACGTTAGTTCTATAGGATTACTTCACGCCGGGCCCAATTAAAATGAAAAGTCTACTGTTGAAAACAGTTTAATATATGCCAAACCACTTGAAACGGTCGGAACACAGCTAATTGTTTTGTCTTACTAAATATAGGCACAGAAGTTCTTATATTTTAATGTGTTTTGTTTTGAAACATGTTTTCTGAATAATCTTAGTAGCTTATGCCTAGTTCCCCAACCACAAAGTAATATGAAATTATGTGCTGTGAATGAGGAAATATCCCAATTTGCTCTAAATGGGAGGCAATTTCCTTCGTTTTATGGAATAGCTGATGTCGCCGCTCTCCTCTCGGTCTGCGTTCTCTCTCCCTGTTTTCCTCCGTGTAAATCTTCCTGCCTTCCTCTTTCGTGTTTTGCGTGAAAGTTGCCCCAGGTCGTAAATCAGTGTGGTCCATGGATAAAAGAAACGAAAACTGTCTCTTCATCATCTTTCCACGGAAATTCTATCTAGTGCACATTTTTTGATACAGCTCCTTTAAATTTCATGACAGTTCCTGGAATTACAGCACGGTCGTCTCCAGTTCCCAAACCGGCTGTCCTCCTGTTGAGTATATCACTGTTGCTGTGTGAAGTGTGGCGTCGTAACTCCAGAGGGCTTTCAGCAACGTCCACCCAGCGCCCCAGGTTTTCTTGTTCGGTGACGTCTGCGTCACCACTCCTGAGGGGAAACATTCAAGCCACTTTCCACTTTCTATACGAGAATTTCGTAGGACGAGTCTAATGGACACCATCAGTTATTGGAGTATGTGATTAAGGGATGTGCTTAAGAAGTTTTCACAGATATTTTTGTCCTGGATAAGTCAGTTAGGAGAAGACCCACTTGTCTAATAATTTGATGACGAATCTTCAAGTGTTACTATAAAAAGATTTTTCTTATTGACTTTAAGAACATAGGTCTTTGTAGGTGATAAAGCTCCCAGTTAAATGGCTTCTCCATTCTCATTCATTTCTTTTATTGTTGCAAATACATTAAATACATTTTACAATTATTACTAACACTTGCTAACCACTTCTCTTCATACAAAATGCTTGTATTAAGAGATTTTATCCATCTATCTGCCCGTCTACCTATGGAATACAGAGAGACAGAGAGAAAGAGAGAGCGTGCGCTTCCTGTGTTCAATACAGAGTCTGATGATTTATTTTTTTGTGAAAAAAATTCTAGAGTGGAGATGCTACCAGTGTTTGAACTTAGATAGTCAAGTTCTGTCTGTTTTTTTCCTACTTTCTCCATGATGAGTGTGTAATCAACTAAGTAGTAAAAGGAAATTACTTTTAAAGGAAGAAATCTAAGTTCTACCACAGTAAGTCCATCCATTTTATCAGGACTGAACATGGCAGCCTGCAAGTTTTCAACTTACCTGATTCGCCCTCATGTTAATGCAAATTTGATGTCAGGTCTCCCGGGGTATTTATAGGTACCAGAGCTAGAACTCAAATTATACTCAGAAACCTCATAAAGCCCGAATGCTGATGATCAGGTGGGACTTACAGCCCCATGTGGTCTCTTCCTTTGTCCCATGTTTAGCTGTAAAGTTCAATTAAGATACCTGGGCTGGGTATTAAAACGAATTCCACACGATCCTTAGTAACGTGTGAGACAGAGGCCGTTTAAGGTCGTCTAGCAGAAGGCTCGGGTCTGCTTCTCTTAGAGGCATCTATTGACCACGGAGGGGGCACACAGGGCCAGGAAGAATGCAAACAAGCTTCAGGGGCATCTCACGATCCAGCTTCACATGGAATGTTGTCGGTACTCCCTGTAGTTATGAATACAGACGAAAAGCTTAGTCATCAGTGACAGTAAAGTCAAGGGGCCAGTTTCAGGAAATGGTTCATGAGAGAACTACGAGTACCCTTCCTCCAGAGTTAAGCCCTCCAAATACTTAGGTGAGGGATGGCAGGAATAGCCCCACCCCCCGTGAGAACCCCAGGCAAGCTCAGCTGGGGTTGGCTGTCACTGTTTCCCACGATTTCATCTGACGATCACAATTTAGAAGAGCATCTTCAGAGCCTTAGGTGAGTCTTGCTGTTCTTGTTCCCCGCCTTCACCTCCTGGCACCGGCACCCTGAACACAGATCCCCGGGGTGACCAGACAGACAGCCGCGGCCTGGAGCGGCCCAGGTCTTCTCGTTTCCAGAAAGCCGTGTATGTGATCAAACAGGGTTTGCCCGCGGCAGCTCTCAGGACTCCAGCCGCCGCCGCGGCTGCTCCCTGGCCCGCCGCACGAGTCTCTGAGCCGCGCGAGTCTCTGAGTGGCGCTGTCTGAGCGGTGCGGACGTGCCCGCGGATCTGACCTTGCCGCAGCCCTCACCTGGTCGTGGCGCTCAACCCGAACCAAGCTGCTCCTCTCGGTGGCGAGGAAGACGTGCACCGGTCACTTCGGGTGTCGGTTGTGCGGTACGGGCACCCGTTTCTGCTGCCCCGCCCCCACCCCCGCCAGCCTCGTTGCTGCGTTTCTTGATTCACGTTCCTGTCCCCCTAATCACTGTGATTCCGGCTGTGCAGAGGGCTCCCCGCCAGATCGCCTCGAAGGCTACCGGTCAGCTCGCACGGTAGCCACGCTCAGGCCGGGGGCCCACTGACGTCAACTGTGGGTGGGCCAGGGTCACGTGTGCTACAAGAAGGGGCCTGTTTCTTCAGAAGGAGCAGGGCGGCTGAGCTCAGAAGGAGACACCAAGCTTCGCAAACACTTCCACAAGGTGTCTGTAGGATGTTCAGAGACTTGTAAGTTTCGCATTGCTATGAAACATAGTAGCATGATGTCAGCTTCCAGGAGTGAGGAGCCTGGGCACTGCCTGGCTGCGCCGCCTGCCCAGGGGCTCACCGGGCTGCAGTTGAGACCTTAGGTGGGACCGCGGTGTCATCCGAAGGCCTGACAGGTGAAGAACCCGCTCCAAGCTCAGTCCGGCTGCTGGCAGAGGCTAGCCGAGGCCGCCTGCGGTCCCCTCCCGCATCGCCTTCTCCACGTGAGCTCTCACCCCACCCGGCCTGCAGAGAGCACCTTCGTCCACAGGGCGGGCCCCGACCCTCTCCTAAGCGCTTCACCTGATTAAGCCAGGCCCACAAAAGAGAATCCCACTTGGACGAATTCAAAATCAGCTTATTTTGGATCTTAATGACATCTGCGGAATCCCTTCACTGTTGCCATATAATGTCACCCAATCGCAGGAGTGACATGCTGTCATCGTATTCGGGTCTGGCCGCTCAAGGGGAGGGGTCTACATTATTGTGGAGCCCATGTCAGAAATCTGCCGCCCGTTCGAGGCCTCTTAGATGTCCCCCACCCCACAGGTGCTCTGTGCCCCCACCAAAAACAAAACAGAAACAGAAGCAAATAAACCTCTAAATGTAAGTCTTGAAAGTTTAAAACTAAATGCAAAGTGTTTCTCCGCGGGGCACACAGCCGCTCCTGCAATCGTTAGTTCTGTTCACATTTACAGGGCAAAGCAGATCCTCCTCGGGTTCGCGCTGCTGGGTCGCATCGAGTATTCGCTCTGTACCTGGTTCTCTAGACCGGACCGAGTGAGCTCGTTCCCCGCTGGCGCCGGTGCCGCGTGAGCAAATGTGCGCAGTGGAAACAAAAGTCTGCGGCGCGGCAGAGGAGGGCGAGGGGAGGAGCCGCGTGTCTTACGGCGTTGAGCAGCTCGGTCCCCGCGCATCAAAAACGAAGGAGCAACCAAAAACCCCTGACGACGTTAAAAACGTCAGGGCCGTCGCGTCTCCGCCGCGCCCCTCCGGGCACGTCTGCTCTGCTGCGGCCGGTGCGGGTTCCTTTCCTGACCGCAGGGATGAACGCCGTCAGGGCATCGTCCTGCCGTCACCCACACACGGGGAGGTGGCTGCATCTCTCCCCCAGGGGGCGCTGCCGCTCTGGCACCCAGTGTTTCCAGGCCCCGCCCTGGGAATAGTCAGGGTTCCCACAGGAAGAGGCTGTCCTCCGCCCGGGGTCGCCGGGACCTCTCGGGGAAGTTTCATGATCCCTTTGGGGATGCAGGGAGCAAAACTGGAGAACTCCGCCCCAGCGCCACACCCCCGACGCGCGCGAGAGTAGTATGTGAAACTGCTGTCACCTGGGCCACCACGGTCGCCCTCCGGACTGTGAAATTAGAAAGCAGAATTCTTCCCGGCGCCACAAAATCTGGAATAATTCGATTCTGTTACGACGTGGCAACACATTGAATCTTCGCACTAGGAAAACTCAGTTGACTGGGTGAGTCTCGGCGGGGACATGGTCGAGGGAGCTTTGCGAAGGTGCCGGGCCGCCCGGGCCAGCGTGGAGCTTCGTCCGATTACAGCAGACAGATCACTCGTAGGGTTGTGTATGCCTCAGTTGCTAACATCTGCCTTTCTCATGCTCCGTCTTAACACATTCTGCTGTCCTTGCTAACTTGCGTATCCGACCCTTGCCTGGCAATAATGACCCACCCGTGCTAAGCAGACTTCGGCCTTGGCCTCTAGGTAATTAAATTCTAAAGCGGACCACAGTGCATTCACAAGGAGTAGGAAGGAGTAGCTGCAGTCAGTCTCCACGGCAGGATGAAGTATCGTTAACGACGACATTATATATATGGGCTTTTCTTCCTGAATTTGTTACACCCCGGGGTGACTGGAAGAAAAAACGCCCATCATTCCTTGCAAAACGAGCCTTTGCAGAGGAGGTGTGGGTAGAGATATCCCGTAGTGTCAAAGGAAGGGCTTTGAGAGACCCGTAGGAATGCTAAGGTGTGGGTGGTGAGGTGTGCCTAGTAATATTGTGGTTCCCACCTGGAACCCATTAGAAGCAGTGGCTTCTCCCCAGAGCAGTTTGGTGAATTAACACAACCCGCTCCCTTCCACCAGGAGGCCTGCAGCCAACTGTGGTCCGGGCAAACAACTTGATGGAGATGCAGTTACTGACAGTGCTCGTGTGTACAGACAAAGCCCTATGTGCCAGCAAGTGCTTGTCATTTACGGAGATGCCAGCATCAGAATGTCTTTTAATTTGGTTTTATCAAAAAGGGTAGCATAGTCCCACAAAGAGGTTAAAAAGGCGTCCAGTTACTTTTGGGTTCGAAATGCTTTCATCCCCCTTTCCTTTCTGAAACATAGAGATGGCCAAGTCATTGTTCGTTAAGTGGGCATTTTATGGTCTTCAGAGAAAATCGTCTTTACAAAAAGTTGCTGCAGGGATTCTATTCAGAGAACCACAGAATTCTAACAGTGTCAAGAATGGATGATGTGTCCAGCTAAGGCCCTCAGGGGCAAATGCTGCTGCTGTTACCTGACCCAGCTGACTTACCTGTTGGATAAGTTAAGCTTTTCTTAAGAGAAGATGAGGACAGTGACTTTTGATAATGAGCTCTTGTCTGAAGAATCAAGGCAGCCTGAACTCCACCAACCCCTGAAGTCAGGAATACCTGAAACTGTAATTATGTCCCAGTTGCTCTTACAGACCAAAGAAAAATCAGTGTGCAGAAGAAAGTCACCCCGACTGCTTTGCATCTGCTGACCTTGGTGAACGCGAAATGAGTGCGGACAGCCAGCGAGATCGGAGGCAGGAGGCAGCTGTCCACTCAGCCATCCTTCCCATCGTCCGGCCCCATTTTCATTATTTTAACCAACCCAGATATAAGTTTAAATAACCCCAAACAAAAAAAAAAAGAGAGAGAGAGAGAAACTCTGAGCCAGGTAAGAGCATTCAATGCAAATCAATTAACTTTCTGACCAAGTGATTGATTATCATCACTTTGTAGATGTCTGAAGCCTACAAAAGCTAAACTCTGTTTGAAATTAAAGCGTTTTAAGATGGAAAGGATGTTCAGAAGGACAGTGCTTGTTGTCTATTTTTAGTCTAGCTCTTGAACTCCAGCTGAGTATAATGAAACTGATTAAATATCTAACTCTTTTGTACTTGAGGAATTAAACGAATCGAGAGAAAGGGAAAAAATTCGCTCAAGAAAGATTTCTTTCTTGAACTAGAAATATGTGTGAAGCATTGTGACATGAGGCTAAAATGATGAGACTTTTCTTCAGTTGCTAAATGGTGGTCCTAAGACCTGGAGAAGTCGTTTTTCGCACCCCAGACCAGATACGACGTATTAGAGGCCTTAATTTTTATGTATTTGTGCCAGCGATAAAAACTTCAGTAATTAATTGTTCAGATACTCAAAGACATTTATGAAGTTTTGAAATAATAAAAACAAATTCTTACTTTAAGTATTGAAAATGATCTCCAAGATTAATTATTGGGGTGGGGGCTTCATTTAGGTCTTCACTGATATGATCACTTAATTTCTGAACTCTGACCTTGACCATAGCAAAAGGACACTGGCTCCAAGTGGAAAACAGCCCCAACCACAAAAGCCTGGCCTTGACCTTGGTTAATCGGGTCTTTAAAGGCAGTCTCCACAATGAGCTGATGCTCTTTGAGTTAAAGTATCATTTTTATTTTTTTTTTCAATTTGAAATTGTATTGGTTACTCAATGTCGGCATTTAAAAAAAAATATTTTCGTGGGCAGCATTCATCTGACTCTGCGTGGATTGGATGCAACGGCTGTCTTGGCCTTTGTCGAATCGCTTACCTGTGAGGAGTCACCTCACAGCTTGTCTTCAGGAGTCTCTAACTTTCAAAGATGGGTCTTTAACCTGCACCCCTGGGTCCTCAGACTCTGAGGTCTTCCTGGCTTGAGCGCAGAGAAGGCCAGGACCCCAAGGGCTCAGGCTGAGTGCCAGTTCCCCGTGCCCTAGCTGGGCTCTGACTTCCCCGCAGTTTCAGTGACAAAGCCTTTGACCTTCTTGCTCATGCGCTGTGGTCCAGCGCTCTCCAGTGTCTGAGTTCTGTCCCACATCCTCTGACATGTCCATCCCAGGAATCAGAGGACCGTCCGTGTGCCCTGTGCTTGGTCCTGCCCGGTCGCCTTCCCCGGTCCTCTGTCTCCTGCCGCCTGACTGGGACCCTCACTACGGCCTCCGTGGGGAGGGGATGTATCTCTGGTGTTGGAGCCAGGCTGCCCCTCAGCCACTTGAATCCTAGTTAGGGAAAAATGGCGACTTTTGTCAAGACTCGTTTGCCTTCCATGTAAATAAGAAGTGAGCTGGGATGCCACGTGGATCAGAAACAAATGTGCACCCAGAAAAGATTCGGGGAGCCACACGGGGAAGTCAGCGCCGAAGCCAGCGTGCCCAGGGGCCTGGAGCTGCGTCGTTAGCGTGGGGCGTGTTCAGTGGCCGGGTGTTCAGCAAGTCCTCTCAGTCACGGGTCACAGTGTAAGCCCATCCCCCTGCCCAGGGACGTGTCGGAATTAGTGCGGCTCCTGCTCCTTGGAGGCCGGCAGGGGCACTTCTGGCCCTTAGATGTTTGTCCCTTATTTCAGACTCCCGTTTTCATGCTTTGGGAAGTCTGCCGCTCGCCCTTCTGTTAATTAACCTCTGGGCTTATGCGCACGACTTCCTGTCCATGCCCAGGGGGAGCGTGAGTCTCAGACTGTCAGATATAAACTCAGCGCCTTTACCAGACCGTGTTTCGCAAAAATAAGACGCAGCAATCAGAAGACATCGTGGAAAGTCCGATGGTCACCAGGAAGGTTTGCCGAGGAACGAGCGGCGTTCTGCCACCCGGCTGGCTTCTCCCTCCCACACCTTCATCCTTCATTCTCTCTTAGTCAGACACCAACGGAATGTCCACCCTTACCTCCCGTGGAGCCCTTCCTCCTTGACGGTCCCTCCTCCCACATCCGAGGCATTATGTGGGTAACGGGGAAGCGTGTCGGCTCACACCCCAGACATCCTCCGGAGGATAACTGTCACAGCCCCGAAACACACAGCTAGGGAACAGAAACGTGTATATCTTATTATATACTTATGCCCCTTTTATTTGTCATACTTATTCCTACTTTAACATATTTGCATCTAAAATTAGCTTTCCATCGAGTGCAGGTATATATGTAGGGAGGCAGCATGTGGTGTGGGGCGGGTTTGCACACCCAAACCTAAAAGGGTCAAGAGCTGCATTCCATAGCGTAGTTTTCCATTTTAACAAGGCTTTTTGGGGGGCACAGCCTACCAACATGGTACCGCTTTTGGTGTGTGTGTTCAATATGCGTGTTGGGTAGAGGAAGTACATAACGGGCCCACCAGTCAACCCAGCAGCCGGGCCAAACGGCAGAAGAGCTCAGGAGCTGCGAGGCGCCGTGCGCCCCACGCGGAGCCCACGCTCTCTCCCCGAAAGTACCGCTAGCTGGAGTTCGTTTTCATTGCTTCCTTGCTTGCTTTAACAATTTCACCGCATTTTCTACCCTAAATGGCATGGCTTAGTTTTACGTGATTAGGTTTATTAGATAGAAGTACGTTATCCTGAGAGCTGCTTTTCAAAGTTGCGTTCATCTTTTCTTTTTTATCAGCGATTCATCCATCTTTACGCAGGCAACTCAAGCTCCGTCATCGTCGCTGCCTCGTACTTTCCCTTTGTGTGCCCGAGTTTAAGATAACCTTGTCGGTTGGCGTTTGGGTGGATCGCAGGATTTTGCCGTCCTCAGTGATGCTGCCAGAAGCATCCTCGTCACGTCTCCCGGAACTCGTGTGGGACTCTGTCCGGGGCAGGGCTTCCCGATCGTGGCAACCATACACAGTGACATTCTGCGTGGCACACTGGAGAAATCAAGTCGCCTGCCGCCACGGGCGACCGACCCAGCAGGGTGCCGCTGCCCGCTCCGCCTGCGAGTGGGGATCTGTGTCACTGTGTGTTTGCGGTCCGTGTGCGGTCCACGGTTTGGGCTGCTGAAGTTGCTGACTCACAGGTCCTAGGATCTTCAGCCGCGCTACGTTCCGAATTGCTGACTGATGTGGTTTGCAGAGCTCAGCACTATCTCGAGCCAGTGTGGGGCCCTGAGCAAGCGCCCTCACACCGGACTGTTTCCCAAGACCGTTTTCTGGCTCCAACCCAGTGTTCTACCCTCCCTAGGGACACTTAACCCCGCGTGTCCAGGAGGCACAGTCCCTAACATTCCCTGCTCTGGTCAGGTCAGCCTCTCCCTCGTATGCCCTCGTTTGCTTTTGTGCTGGCAAATGCCTTCTCATCCTTCAAGGTCCAGCTGAAAAGTGTAGCCTTAGCCTTCTCCATCCTTTCTGCAAAGACTGGCTATCCATTTCTGCCTCTGTTTCCCAGAGACACAGGGGTCTGGGAACACTCACACCCCCACCCCGGAAGAGAGTGAGGGAGCTGCTTCGGGGGAGCAGGGAGGTGGCTGCCGGGCGGAGAAGGTACTGAGGTGTCCTCCTGGGAGGAGCCACAACCGTGCAAAGCCGGCAGCTGTCGAAAGGCGTGGGGCGTTCTAGAAAGACCGAGGCATTGACGGTAGCGGGAGCTGGGCGTGGAGAGACAGGAGGTGAAGCCAGCAGGCAGGGCGGGCCGGACCGACGTTTTTATCCTCACACATGAGTTCAGGATTTCTGCGGCATGGACAGATCTGGGCCAAAGGGGAGACACAGCTCAGCTCTGGACGCGCTGAGTTCCACGCACATGCGTGGGTCTGAGAGTCGATTGGAAATCCTTCTGTGAAGCTAGAGAGAGAGGACTGGGTCAGTATTAGAGACCTCGGATCAGTCTGCAGCCCTAGGTATGAGTAAGATCATGCCCGAGGGAAGCACACGAAAGCACCAGCTACCAAATATCTGGGCGCCTCAGCCGCTGGTCTCTAATTAGTATCATGTAGCAATTCTGAAAAATGGCACAATAATTTTCTTATTCCACTGAGTAAGAAGCTCTCTTTTTTCTTTGAAATTAATGTTGTACATGTACAAAAGTGCTTAGCGTAGGTTTTTCTCAAGCATCTCAACCCACACCTAATGGAATCAGAAGCAGTATAAATTTTACCACTGGGGGCGAGGGGGTAATTTAGACTCTGTATTCCTGCCTACTGACAATCAGAGCAGAGCTGCCAAGTTCGCCAACTAAGGGGTTGTTTTGCAATTTAGGTTCAATAAATCTCAGGCAAGTAATTTCCTTCTGGAAACTTTAATTGCCTCCTTAGCAGACGATGAGAGTTAGATTTAAGCTGTGGGGTTAGATGAGAGCTTTAGAAAAGACGCCCAGAGGACTCTATTAATTGTGCTCTCATTTTAAATGTAATATGGTTTTTATTCACAGGAAACTTCAGTAGTAAATTTCCTGTAAGCACCAGCTTATGATTTAGAGGGCTGAAAGGTGCTCCTGAGGTTTCGTTCAGTAGGGCTGATAGTCTATAAGCTGAGAGGAGCAAGAAAGTCAGAATAGCAAACTCTTGCATAACACACGCTGTGCACCAGGCGCCGTCTGCACGAATTCGCTCCCTGCGTGGCCCTGGACCCGTGAGCCGGGCCCCAGGGTAGAGGAGGCAGAGAGACATGGGAGTCACCTGGAACCCGGAGTCTCAGGGTCCACACGCCGAGCCATGTGCTCTGCTTGAGCACCTACTGTGTGCCGGACACTCTCCTAGACTCCAGAGAGTCCATGGTGAGCACCACACGCTGTATCCCCAGTGCCTGGCTCCCTGGAGCTTACAAGCAAGGGTGAGGATACAAGAATGTGAGTTAAATTCATACTCTGAGATAAAAGAATGTTGGATATAATTTATGACTAGGATGTTTAAACTGGCTAACATATTCTTTTAGGGGGGAAATATAAGCCATTAGTTGAAGCTAATAAAACCGAGTTAATTAAAATCTCTTTTTTCAGGTACCCGCTAGCCAAGAAGACCTATTTTCCTCTTTTAATTCCCTTTTACCAGAGAACTGGAGCATTGAGCTCCCGGTGCCAGGACCCATTTAATTCATTTGCTCAATTATAAGTTAAAAGAAAGGACTTTCGTAACATATTAGTTGTCTGCTACTTTGGGGTAAGGACCGGCTGAATTGATGAACTTTGTATAATGATCTGTTGCTATGGCAACCTGCTGCCCAGCGAGTGGAAGAGGGCATTTCATCATTACCTCATGGATAATGGTTGGGAAAGCAAGGGATGCGAATTCAAAAGGTTTCCTTTCACACAGCTGTAATTCTGTGTCAATGAGACAAGCCCTGAACATGGCTCTTGGATACAGTGTTGGGGAATCAGAGTCAAAGGCACCGTTTAGCTTGCCAGGTTACAACCTTACTGTCCACAGCAGCTCTCCAGGGCTGTCACCGGTCACCCTTGTCAGAATTGCCACTTGTCCCTTTTGAAGTTTTAATTTCTGTACGAGGTTCAGCACAGGGAGAGCTGAGTAATAAAGCTTCCTTTAAAACATAACAAATCGTAGAGACTCAAAAGAGAAAAATAGAATATAAGTAACAGATTTAACTGTCCTGTGCTTTGCAATAACCCCTGCGTCTTTGTATCGCGTTTTCTTCTAGCCCTCTGTTTACTTCTTGATAAGATTTTTTTTTTTTTCTTACAAATCGAATGAAAAAATGTTACCACTCTACCCTCTGTTTTTTTTGTTGTTGCACCTTAGAGGAAGTACATTTATTATGTGTTTAGGAAGTGCTTCCGGCAGCTCCGTTAGTGACTGTGTCTTTTTTTCTCTGCCCAAGGATCTCAAGGTCATCAGAATGGCAATCATTATACACATGGGGGCAACGACTTTCAGTTATTGCTCGTTTCATTGTTCAAGCTTTAGTGAGCTGCAGAAGGCTCTCAGGGCAGATGCAAGTATGAAAACTCAAGTACTATTGTTTTGTTCACAGCAGTAGTGAATGTTTTATCGAGGTGACCACATTTCTTTTTCCCCCTTTCCATTCTTTCTTCCTGCCTTCTTTCCTCTCCACAAACTCTTGAATTTTGGTGAGACTGAAATTCTACAAATCTAAAAAGAAATTCATTACACCAGTGACCTTTGCCTCAGATGCTTGAAAGTTCATTCCTGAGCAAGTCATTAGTTCTTTCTAATTTCCCTCCAAAGGTCACCAGAGTCACCAGAGTCATTAGCCTAACGGTAGTGATCAATGGCATCAGCTATGTGAATTATTGTATAATGTTTATCAAAATGCAGCAACTTTTCACAGTTAGGATCCTCTGTCATCTCCTGCTTCTTTTCTAACCCACGACAATATGTATAGGGCATACAGGAGGCAAATGCCAATATGTGAAAATATTGGCTTGTTAATAATATGAATCTTACAAGGTAAAAGAAGAATGGAGTCTAACATATAAGTTATAATGCCTTTGCGTCAGAATTTGAGTCATAATATCTTAGGGAAAATAATTTACGGTCTAGTCTTGAAATTACTTGGAGCAAATTATCCAGATTACGAAATCCATTTTTATATTTCCTACGTTCGCGCTGGAGTCCTAAGCTAGTTTGCTAGTCCTGTCTTAACGAAGGTAACGAAGCGCTGCAGATAGGGTGGATTAAACAGCAGAAGTTTGTTTCTTACAGTCCTGGAGGCCGGAAGTCCAAGGTCAAGTCGTCGGCAAGTTTGATTTCTTCTGTGGCCTCTCTCCTTGACTCGCAGACGCCTGCCTTCTCAGTGTGTCTTCTCATTTGCATACGCATTTCTGTATCCTAATTTCCTCTTTCTATAAGGACACTGGTCATATTAGATTTGGGACCACTTTTTGCTTTAAGGACCACTTTAAGGGCCCTATAGCTAAATAGAGTCACATTCTGAGGTACTGGGAATTAGGTCTTCGACATGAATTTTGAGAGGACGCAGTTCAGCTCGTAACAGTCCCTGTCGTATTATAAGGCATATTTCTATAGCGATGAGACAATGTTGTACTTGACCATTTTATCAAGATGCAAAATAATCTTGTTAAAACTACTAACAAATCCATGTCTGTTAGCAATATGAGCATTGAAAATTAGAAAAATATCAGCTTTTTCTCCCCAAAGTCAAACATGATTAATTTTCAACCACTAATAACTGAATTATGTACATTATATTATACAGAGTTTATATTGCATATGACCATTAATGGTTTAAGGGTTCTTATTTTAATTGTAAACTTTTTAATTTAAACAAATCTTTTGTCACCTTAAATCTTCTTTTTCAAAATAGAACTGACATAGAAGTATTTTTCATCAGATTATTCTCTCATTCGCTTCCTGAGCTTATGGAATGAGAGCCCCAGGACTGATAGAAAAGTCAGATCTCTCCTGGGGTTGGCCCCACTTATACATTAATTATCTGTGCTCTGAATTCTTTAAGATAAACACATGTTTACAAATCATGGCCTAAGCATTGCCTTGAATAACAACTACCTTTAAATACCCTGTTTTATTGGTCCCCCTGGCCTTTGGGGAAATCATCAGCCATACAATCACTGTTGCCCGTTATAGGGATTGTGTACTATCCTTTTCTTATTTCCAAAACAAAAATACCTCTGAAGGTTTAGAAACCAGCACATGATGGATTTGAAGAGGACCTAAATTCTGGGCCGATACCCTGATCTTTGTAACTCAACCTTTCTGGGCTTTGCTTTCCTCTCCTGCAAAATTCAAAATATCGTTGTAAGTTCTTTCCAACTCTAATATCTTGTGACTGTTTGAAATTGCAGTTTAGGAAACAAAAGGATCTTCAGCGATTTGCATGTCGAGGTGGCCATATCAATGCGGTCACTCGTTGTTACCAAGAACTTGTCTTGTTGGATTCAGTAAATTGACCGAATTAGAAAGATGGAGGTGTTCTGGATTTTTATTTGTGTCCGTCAAGCTATCCGCTTGTGCTTTATTTTCACGTTAGCTTCATTGGGGATAACTATATTGGTCTTTATTCTTGTTTGCATGGGCGATAACACGTTGATTATTCAGGCTGTGGGTGAAAGGCGCATCACCCATACCTTCCCGTTCGGGGAAGTCAGCCAGGGTCGTTCATTCATTTTCTCGGAAAAGTGCTACAGAAGCTGCGGTCCACGCGCAGGGGGCGGGGTCTGTGATGTGCGTGCCGTCGACGCGCAGGGGGCGGGGTCTGTGCTGTGCATGTTGTCGACGCGCAGGGGGCGGGGTCTGTGCTGCACGTGTCGTCCACGCTCAGGGGGCGGGGTCTGTGATGCACGTGTCGTGGACGCGCAGGGGGCGGGGTCTGTGCTGCGCGTGTCGTGGACGCGCAGGGGGCGGAGTCTGTGATGCGCGTGCCGTCGACGCGCAGGGGGCGGGGTCTGTGCTGCGCGTGCCGTCGACGCGGCTGCGACTCCCGGCGAGCCCAGGAATGCGTGACGTGCACAGAGTCCTGGCCCCACCAGCCCCGCTCAGCTCCTGCAGAATCACACACGCGGCTTCCCTCACGGAGTCGATCCGCCTCACATCTGGTCCTCCTCTCCTGCTCTCTCGTTTTCCCCACATTCTTGTCCTTTCCAAAGACCCTGCCCTCTCGCGATGAGCCGGAAGCAGGACAACTGCCGTTTGGTCGTTTTCCCCTCCGGCGATGCCGCAGGCTTAATTTGCTCGAGGGCCGACCTGTTCTCTTTTTCCCCTGGTGGTCCAGGGTATTTGTACAGCTCTCTTCCAACTCCATTTCAGATGAACCATTTTTTTTCTTTCTTTTCCTATCAGCCTCCTTCACTGTCAGGACAGAATCTGGAGGGACGGGAGGGTTTCCTGTGGGCAGAGGAGTCGGAGAGGAGTGCGTTTTGTCTCCCAGTGCGTTTACTCTGTACGCAGAGCATATCACACAAGACACGGGGCTAGACTCGGAGTGGAAGGAGATCAGCAACTTGGGGACGTGGGTGGCCCACGGCAGCAAGGATCTGAAACACTTCTGATGGAAGCGAAAGGAGGACGTGGCAAAGCAGGACGGCACGTGACATCCAGACAAAATCATGGCTGGAGAAGAAACACACGGCTTTACTACCGACAAGGAAGGCACGGAAATGGTCGAAGGTCTGACCTACCTTGGTTCAGCCATCAATTCGGATGGAGGCCGCAGCCAAGGAATCAAGAGAGGGCTGAGCCTCGGAGGGGCATGATGCAAGATTAGGAAAGATCAAGAGCAAAGACGTGTCACGAGAGCCCGAGGCCGAGATCACCCACACCCTCGGGTCCCCAGTTACCGTGGACAGATGCGGAAGCCGGGCAGGGAACAGGGCTGACAGCGCTCGCGTGACCTCTGGATGGAGGGAAAACGCTATGGGGCCAGCAAGCGGAAACAAGGAGAGCCTTCCGTGGCGGCTGAGGTGGTGGTGTGGCGACCCTCGCCTTCCAACGTGGCCCGGCAGGGACCGTGTCGCCCGCACGGGACACCTGTCACGGCCCGGGGGCGGGCAAGGAGCTGGGGTCTCGGCTGCGGTCCCGGGGCTGTCCTTGCCACTGGGTCGTCACGAACCCTCCCTTCACGTTCGAGGACCCGTGTCCTCTTAGCTGCTGGGACAGCCAGAGCAGGGACCGTCCACGTGTGTGGCGGGGGAACCCGCTCCTCAAAGGAACCCGGGCGGGGAGACGCCGTGTGAGACCCAGGGGGACAGGAACGTGTCGCATCGTGGGTTCCTCGGCGCTGCCCGGCGTGGGGGGGCGGCGGCACCTGGCCCTCCAGGGCAGCCCCGAAACACCCCTGTCTGTCTCCGAGCTGCCTGAGGCCATGGCCACAGCTTCAGTGGCTCCTGGCCACTGAAACGTGGCTCATCCGACTTAAACCCAGATTTCAAAGGCCTGACATAGAAAAGAATGCCGAATAGCTCCATAATTTGACCCCGAGTACATAGTGAAATATTAGATATGATAATAGATGGAATCTATGGGGTTAAATAAAAATAATAAAGTTAATTCTGCCCCGTACTTTTTACACCCTCTTTAAGTGTGGCTGCTAGAAGCATTTTAGGTGACGCTTGTGGGTTGGGATCCGTTTCCGTCAGATGGCGCTGGTCTTGGTAAACGGGCTCCCCCGTCGGCGCTCGAAGGGTCGTGCGCGTCTGAATCCGCGTTGCTGCGTCCCCAGGCCCCACGTGCAAGGCCCCCTGTTCCCACGGAGCGCGGGGGGGCTCTGGCTCTGTCCCGGCGGCTTCTCCGCCGCCGCTCCTGCTCTCACAACGTCTCTGCCTTTCAACCCGAACGCGTCTCTGTTTCCTGCTGGTAAACGTGAAGGTTGCGGCTCGTTTCACGTTCTCGGTTCACTCGCCCGCCCCACCCTGGGCTTGGTCACCCCTGGCCCGAGCCGCGCGCATCCTGTCGGCGAAGGACGGGGAGGGACTGACTATTCATTCGTGTCGCGGGCGCCGCTGCTTGTGGCTGGAGTTCTTTGGGGAAACTCTGTCCTGTTCGAGGTGCGCTCCGGTCGCCGGGTAAGGATCGCGTCAATATCTCTTCCTTCCCCGGCAACCGCTTTAGGAATTAAATTTGTTACTCCTCCGTGTGACGGTGTTCCGACGCTCCCCGGGCGAGCCGCTTTATTGTCCGCCGTTGCTGGTTCCTCCGGCCATCTTCCTGGCGGCTCAGGACGCCGAGGAGGGACCCAGCGCCTCCGCCGGCCAGCGATCCGCTCGCCCCCGCGTCCCCTGTCTGCCAGCGGCGTGGCTGCCGGTCTTCCCCGGCTTCCTCAGTCACCGTCAAGAGTCAGTCGGTGTTGGGAATTGCTCGGATGATCTGTGCCCGGGAAGGCGCTCGGGCCACCGACGCGGACGTCGCTGAAGCCCTTCGCTTGTGGCAGGTCCGGTCTGGTGACGGCGCCGTGCACGGTGCTTGTGTCTCGGGGTAGTCGTCCCTTTACTCTCATTCCCAGACGTGCCACCTCGTAAGTGCACGTCCATGTCCTGCTCATGCAGAGTCGTGTCTACGCGCCTCGCCCTGTACGCGGACAGCGTGGGGGGGCGGGGTGTCGGTCACTGTGCCTGTCTGAGTGGTTGTCACACGTGGAGAGGAAACGTGGTTCTGGCCACCAGGGGAACCCGTCGCTCTGAAGCAGATGCCACCTGCGTCCGCCAGGTGGGCAGCAGGGGGCAGCTCCCATGGACCAGAGCGTGGACTTCTTTCCAGCTGCCGCCCGATGGATCGAGCTTTATGACTCCTAGAAGAGTTCATGGACAAAAAAGAGAATGCAAGTAATCTTAGGTCAGCCTACCTCTCCTAGGCGTCACGGAGCTTCCTTAACAGTAACTTTTAAGTTAATGTTTGCTTTGAGGTTCATCTTGCAATCTTTCATCTTGTGTGTTAGCACCGAAGTGAAAACTTATTTCATGACCGACTCCCTGACAGGAGGTTGAAAGCACAGCTTATAGGAAATATTTATCAGCTCTTCTGCTCTCCGAAACGCAGCTTTCTCATCTATAAAGTGGGGATCCTCGTGCCCACCTTAGTTGCATCTTCACTAGCTGGCTGAGATGATCAGATGAAATGTGGATATAATACGGTTGCAAGATTTTAGCAAATAAAAATACAGACGGCCACTTAAGTTTCAATTTTAGATAAACCCTGAATACTATGGACTAGGACATACTAGCACTTAAAACTTATTCACGGTTTAGCCTAAAATGCAAATTTAAGTGGGCAGCTTTTATTCAACGTGGCAGCCCCTTAGGATATAAACGTGCTTCCCGTTCTGCTGAAATGAGGTGGATATATGTTATTCAGTCCATTATTTAATGATGTTTTCATGCAATAACACCTATCCTTGTCTTTCAAATAAAAACCAGGCTGTTAGCGTTGATCGACCTTAAAAATCTCGCAGTAGCTCCATGTCTCTCACACTATCTACAGTGTTTATTTTGAGAGATAAACTACAAAGACGTGATTCTCGGATTTGTGTGCATAACATTTCTAGGAGTTGACATTTTCGCTCAAAGGCAGATAGCGTGAGTTTGTTCCGAAGCCGTCAGTCCCCGGCCCCATGCTGTGGCCAAGGTGCTACCCGCTCCGATCCTGACCGCCCCCCATCACCCTCTCCGCCTCCCTCCTCGGGGAGGCGAGCCGTGGTTGACAGGAAGTGCCAAATTTTTTTTTTTTTAATTTCTGACCTCAGAATTTTAAAGACTGAATGAAAAGGTTTTTCATATTCTAGCATCTATTAAATTTTTTCTGTAACTTCTTTTGATTATGGAACATCAGGTGCGTGAAAGGTGTACGCGGTTTTATTTTTCGACAGCAGATTTTCAGAGTCGTAGGAGCGAGGCAGGCGTTGGCTCCCGGGTCTCTTTTATGATCTGAGCCCAGCTTTTCTGGGAGGAACAGATGACTTCGCCACATCCTTGTTCCGTGGCAAAGGCGCTCCAACCTCACGTTGAGGAGCTAGGGGAGGACGTCGGACCGCAGCGCCATGGTCTGGGTCACCACCCAGCTGTCATGGTGCTGGCCGGTGGGGATTCCGAGCGTCCTCGCCAGAGAGTTCTGATTAAGTCTCAGCTCTAACAGAGTGACATCATGTTGTGTGATTCAGAAACGTCACCCCTTCGACCCACCCCTTCTCGGAAAAGCAGGGTTACTCAGGCTTCCTTCGTGCTGTTGTTTAATTTAGTCCAAGGAGAGTTATATTCCTTGGGATTCCTTGGTTATTTTGCATTTCAAAAGGTACCTGTTTGCTGTGAAATTATGTGACACGAGCAGTAGTAACTAATGCGATGATGGTAATCGTATCGCAACATATAAATGTATCAAATTAACACATCGGACACCTCGGACTCACACGGAATCACACGATGTCACGTCAATTATAACTCGGTTTTAAAAATTTGCTATATAATCATGCTACTTTGTCATTCATAAAATAATCAAGCACCTACTATGTGCGGGTACCCAGGCCAGGCCCCTGAGATGGAAAACAACAAAATCCCACCCCTGCCCGCGGGAGACCTACCCTGGACAAGCCGAATGGATGAAAGAGCGCCCCGCCCCGGGCGATCGGACGCTGTAGGAGGGCGCGGCTGCCCAGGAGTGTGCGGAGGGCACAGAGAAGCCTGCCCGAACGAGGACGGCAGGAGTCAGGGGAAGGTGGCCGGGCCGCCCCTTCAGGCAGAGGACCCGCCCGTGTAGGGACCAGGGTCATCTCGGGAGCACAGAGAGGTGGCAGTGGGGGGAGCGGAGGTTAAGGGGTCCCAGGCCAAGCCCAGCCCACAGACGACGTGGTACCAGCTGGGAGAGTAGAGCGAGTGTTCCGGAGACGTCCAGGTGAGAAAGGTGTGCTGCCCTAGGTAGCAGTACGTGGGCACGGAGCCAGAGCGAGGCCCAGGCTGAGGGAGGAGAGGCTCCAAGGAGGCAGAAGGAGGTCCCTATAAAGCTGTTGGCCGGGTGCCAAGGGGGCAGGAGCTTCGGGAGGTGGCGCCGGTGGGCAGAGGCTTCTGAGGGCGAAGGCGAGCCCGCCCAGGCGCAGTGGTGGCCAGTGCTCTGCGAGGCTGAGCCCTGCAGCCTTGTTGGACCCCAGGCAGCCGGAGGATCGGGGCGCCGGGGTGCAGAACGCGGCTGGCCGAGGAGGCCTGGGGCCGGGCCCGGGCGTCAGCATTTTTCAGAGCTCCCCAGATGACTGTCTCTGCCGCCAGGCGGGAGAGCCGTGGCCGCTCGCCCGGCCAGGGACCGTGACGCCCGCCGGCCTCATTTCTGTCCCCTTGCCTTCGCAGATTACGGCACCATTAAGAAAGTGCGGGCGCCCCTGACGGAGACCTCAGGCAGCTGCCTGCTGGAAGAGATCGAGCTGCTGCCCCGGCGGCAGCGGGAGCCCATCCGGAGCCTGCTCATCCTGCACAGCCAGAGCGCCCTGTTCGTGGGCCTGCGGGAGCACGTGGCCAAGGTCCCGCTGAGGAGGTGCCAGTTCCACAGCACACGCAGGTAGGGCCGCCCGCGGGCCGTCCTGCGCGCCGGGGCCCCTGACAGGTGCGCCGCCGGCAGGGCCCAGGAGCTGGGGGTCATTCAGTGCCGCGTGGCTGCACAGCGGCCGGCCTCCGCATCCTGTCCTTGCGAACCCGCATCCCGGAGGCCGGGGTCTGATGCAGACCGGTGTGGTGTGGTGAGAACGGCCCGCCGGTGCCCGGAGCGGAGGGCCACGTCGGAACACCCGCAGGCGGCCGTGGGCCACCGTGAACTCGCCGGTGCGTCGTAGCACCCAGGAGCGGCACCCGTAGTTGGTTCCTGCACTAACCTGGTGAAATGTCTTTATTCGTTAGTGCGATGGGTGTGTGTGTGTGTGTGTGTGTGTGTGTGTGTGTGTGTGTGTGTTTCACATATTGTCTGTCTGTCTGTCTGTCTGTCTGTCTCTCTCTCTCTCTCTCATATATATATATATGAGGTGTGAAGTGTGAGTCCTCTCGGCCCAGAGCTAATCCCCCCAGAAGGAGCCAGGGGGCACCCCCGTTCTAGGCCAGGCCTCGCAGTGCTGTCCGGGGTCACACTGACCGTCTGGGGGGAGGGACAGGCAAGGAAAGGCCTGCGGGCACAGGGGACCCAAGCGCCACCCACGCCCCTTACCACCTCGCCGCGAGGTGTCCAGCTGTTGACCACGCACTCGGCCGCCACTTGGAGCTGGGGTGTTGCATACATGCCCCCCGGGAGGTCACGGTCTCGAACGTTTTTAGGGGTCGGTGCTGTCGTCAATCCCGCTCCCCAAAGCAGCACGTGCCAGCGGGTTCGGTGTCAAAATGGGCGTTTGGCCACATCGGTCCCGAGCACCGTACACAGACAGGTCGCCCTTTCTCAGGCGAGGCGCCCGAGGGCCCCAGCGCTGGGCTCGGGCTGGGGGTCGCCTTGCAGACCTGCTTGTGCGGTTTCTTAACCCGGAAACCAAAGTGGTTTAACCCTCGCTCTCTCATCCAACACATGCGAATCGCCGTAGGATCGGACGGGATAACGTGTACATTGTAAAACTTAGAGAAC
This sequence comes from Rousettus aegyptiacus, assembly GCF_014176215.1. Taxonomy (NCBI): domain Eukaryota; kingdom Metazoa; phylum Chordata; class Mammalia; order Chiroptera; family Pteropodidae; genus Rousettus; species Rousettus aegyptiacus. The sequence goes on from NW_023416311.1 coordinate 108,492,044, forward strand.
TTTGTAAAGCAGGTGTTCTTGTGTAGAAGGAAGGTTTTGTGGATGGTGAAAATCATTACAGTATCGCCTTCTGGGCGATTCTAGAACATGATGCCTCCTTCAGTACCAGAGTGCTGAGAAATAGCATCAGGGACCTACCAGCCAATGAAATGCTTTGTGTATATTAATGTCGAATAGTGCTATTTATTAACAGCCGTCTTTCATACAGCACCTTTTCCCTAACTTTAACCAATGGCTGCGTAGAATTTGTTTGGATTCGTGTCCTATGCAGGACTGACTTACCTTAGGGCAGGAATTAACCTGCCCCGTTGCTGATGGCCCAGTGAGTGACGGGGACGCTTGGGGTCTTGCCATCAGGCACAGGCACATGTCACAGTCGGAATACAGTTAGAAGAGCCCCGGCTTCCGTCTCCATCCCGGTGCGCTCCGAGTTCGGTGACTTCTCTGGGGGCGTGACGCAGGCTGACATGCAGGAGGACACGGCTCTGCGCTCTGTGTCGGGGGATCTGGAGCCGAAATGGGAGTGCGTGGGTTGCAAAGCATGGGGCCTTCTGTCACTGAACCTGGTGACCGCTCAGCTCCCTGGAGGCTTGGAAGCTACGTTCTGCCTGCGACCGGGAAGCCGGGAGGCATGGTGCCCCCTCTGCAGCTGTGCGTCACGCCCAGACGTGAACCCCCAGGAGCCAGCTGCCACCAGGCACGGGGCCACGGAGGAGCCCACAGTCCCCTTTCTGTCAAGGAGAAGAAGGCCACTTGTCTGCCCTCACCCGGCCCCGAGGGGAGGAGGTTTTGTGGTGACGTCCAGAGCTGCATCTCTCTGCTGTTTACTTGTCCCCGCGCTCAGGGGAAACCAGGGAGAGATTGTAACTTCACTGTAGGCGGATAGGCGGTGGCCCCCGTGCGCCTGCGCTCGGCGGGCAGGCGGTGGGTGGCCCCTGTGCACCCGCGCTCGGCGGGCAGGCGGTGGTTGGCCCCTGTGCACCTGCGCTCAGTGCAGACGAGTTACTGGTTGACCCTTAAATATTCCAGTTGAGAAAAGAAATTCTAAAGATTTTACCTTAAGAGTTTCCCTGGGTTATTTCTGTTTCTCTGCCATCTTCCTCCTCTAGAGAGACAGGAAACCTCCCTAGCTTAAATTAACTAGAGAAAATCCATTTTAGGAACCTAGTATCTATAGACCAAATTTTGTGTTTTTATGAATTCTGGGGGAAATATAGTGTTTTCCTTTTTTCTTTGATAAAAACAATTTTAATTTTTTAAAAAATTTGCCTGAAGAAGGACATTAAATAGGAACAGGATAACAACTGAGTAACAAGTAGATGCTACTTTCTTCGTATTTGTTACCAGTAAATCAATTTTAGAAATAACTTTTTAAATACATTTATTTGTTTATTTTAATTAGTTTTGAAGTGCTCAAGAGGAGAAACTGAGATTAGAACTAAGCTATCTGTCTCCTTCCAAATAATATTTACATTTTTTTATTTTTCGGAGTATCTGCTTTTCAAAGGCGACGCGCAGTTTGATATCTGTTAAAATGTTTGTAAATGTTAGTTTCTAGGATTCCATAGCTTTCCTTCTAGATGTTATCACCACTTCATCATTTAATCACCTTAACCATACACATACCATGAGAGTAAAGTTGCATGTCACCTCCATTTTTCAAATGAGGAAACAGCCTAGATTTTCGATGTTCTGACCAAGGTCACAGTCACATAGCGTGAGTGACATGGCCCCCGGTTCAGAGCTGGGACATGCTGCCCCCAAGGCCCGGGCTTTATCTGTGTTCCTCTGGGCTGCCCTGGTACGCGAGGACAGCGCATTCACGGTACGATGGGGATGTCACTGGGTGCTGAGATTCCAGCAGGGACGAGCGAGCTGCTGGGCGGCACTTTGCGTGTTGCGACCGACTGAGAACCTGAGCTCGTTCGTACCGGGACAGGCAAACTCGGGGCTCCTGACGGCCAGTCGAGGCTTCTTCCCATTAGCTTTGTCTTTCCTGTGCATCCGGCAGACCCTGGTGGAGAGTGGTCCCCCCCCGGATGTTCTCAGACGCGTCTCCTCCCTTCTCCGGTGGCTCCAGAGGGGACCCTGGAGCGTCAGGGGGGCGGGAAGCCCACACGTCCGCCCCGGCCGTGGTGTGCCCGCTCGTCACTGTGTACACAAAGTTTACACCTTCGCACAGCTGTTTCCCCAGAAAGTTATTTTGAGAAAACGACTTTTATTAGAAAATATATTTGAGTCAAGTTTGACCTCAAAAGATAAGTAAAAATAATGTTTTAATTTTAGCATTTTTTTGCAAAAGCGTTTAATAAATAGCCTGAGGAATTACGTAAATAATACTGCTCATGGGGGTGAGGGTGGTGGTTACCCCTGGGGCTGGAGTGCGAGAGGGACTTCCCCTTCTCCCCCGCGCTGCTGTGTCCCTCTGGACTCTCCCCAGCCTTTCTGGCCCCGGAGGCCTGGGCTCCTACCAGCATCTAACGCCTAGTGATCTGCGGCGGAGCCGAGGCGGTGATGCTGGTGCTGGGGAGCGGCTGCAGACACAGGTGGAGCCGCTCGCCTCCTGCTGTGCAGCCCGGTGCCCAACAAGCCTCTGTCCGCGGCCCAGGGTTTGGGGACTCCTGCTCTAGGACGTTTTGACGCATAAAGTGAATGGACATTTACTGAATTTCGAGGACATCGGGGATCAGGCCTGGATAGGGGTGCAGCATGTGACAGTAGACGGGGGGTGAGCTGCAGGCCCCCTGTGGGCCGCTCAGAGACACCTGGGGCACTGTCGGGCTCCCCATAGCAGTGCGGGGTCTTAGCAGTGGGAAGAGACTTCGCAGAGATGTACAGGGTGGAGCAGCCAGGGGCAGCCACTGCCGCCTTCCGGCTGGTGCAGACACCATGTAAACTCACACCCTCATTCTGACAGGAAAACGGACCTGGCAGAGAGCCGACCACGCCCGCTGGCACAGCTCCGGGGAGGAGGGCGCGGCCGCAGGGCCCGGGCTGTCACAGTCGTGTCTGAGAGCCAGGCCGGGACTCCGGCCCCTCTCCGCCAGGGGGCTGCTCTAGCCCTCCACCCGGCCTGGCGGCCGCGGCTCCTGGAACCCAAGAAATGGGAAGCTTGCGGGGTGACGGTGGGGTTCTTCTGATGCACGGTGCTCGTCGTTTTAAGGCTTGGGCATTAACTAGCTCAGTGGGTCGGCAAACTTCCTCCTAAAAAGCCAGACAGAAAATATGAGGGCTTCCCGGGCTGTGTGGCTTCTGTGTGTGACTGCACGGCTCTGTCCTCGTACCCTGGAAGCAGCCACAGGCACGGCGCTCGGGCAGGGCCGTGTGTCCCTACGGCCGAGGGATCCTCAGGCCAAGGAGTGCAGTCCACGTTTACGTCAGTTTATTCCTTCCGAGGACAAAAAAGCAGGAGCAGAGAAGGTGTCGGCTGCTCCTGTCCTGGGCCCCTTTTCCCACAGAATGACATCACACCTAGACAAGAGGGGCCAGATGATGAAGTAACCGCGTAAGGACCAGGGCGCCGCGTTGCCGCGGAGCCGCTCGGCCTGCCGCTGTCCCCCGTGGGGTGGGGCGGGCCGCGAGCCTCATTCTGGAGGGCCACGGGGCCTTCCGCCAAGCTTAGGTCGGCCGCGGCTGAGCCTTGCCGTGTGCGGGGACGCGAGAGTCACCAGGGTGCCCGGGCAGAGCGTCGCCCCGTGCTGTGTTTCGGCTGAACCCCGGGCGGCGGGGCCGTCGCTCGCCGCCACCACACATGCCCTGCGAAGGAGCGTGTGCCTTCCGCCGTCATAGGTCCTGAGTCACACAGTCAGGCGCGCGATTGCAGGCATTATTCTGAAATGACCCACATCAACCCTGCGCCCTGATATTTTCTGAATGACGTGGTGTTTTCTACTCTACAGATACTTAACTCGCACACTCTGTTTTTTTTTTTACTCGACACCCCCCACAGTTATGAGATAAGTAAACCTATCAGGCCGTAGAGTGAACTCTTTATAGGTGACGGGTGGATCTGAGTCAGAGAGTCTCCGAAGATCATCAGCCACAGAGGAGAAAAGAGAATTCCGAGGGCCGCGTACTCACGGGCCCCACTCGGCCCCCAGGCACCCCGCTCCCAGGGCCTCCGCAGCCTCGGGCGTGGGGCCCGGCCCTGACCAGCTCAGTAAACATTTCTGAATTAATAAACAGACACCCTGCCTCTTCCTGCTCTGCTATTTTACTTTATAACCTAAAACAGAACAAAACAAAGAAACACCTCAGTTCTTGCGATACAGTGAAATTCCCCGTACAAAAAAGTGCGGCGAGATAAAACATGAGCCGAAGGAGCGAAAACTTTGGGCCCTATGTGTTCGCTCTGTTCCGTTTTCGCTTCCTTATACAAACGAGTCGGGTGGGGAACTGGAAGAATCCTGAGACGAGCCTTTTAAATTTTGCTTTACAAAAATGGAGGGAAAAACAAATCCATTAGGGAAAAGACGAAGGCTGTGTTTGTGAACGGGCTCTAGTCAGCCTCCCTGTCATTAGCCCGGACTAGCGTCATTCAGCTAAAGATATCAACACCCCGTTAAGAAAATCGGTGTGGAAATTAGGACATTTCTTGCTTGAGAGGGCGAAGTTTTAAAAGGTGGAGTTAATTGGCTGGCACTTTCGTTAATTAACTGTCCTCTAAGGACAGCCTCTGACTGACGGGAGAAACACACGACTTCTAGAGAGAGATTGCTGGATCCCCCCGATGCCCATTCTGCGATGAATCACATCACAGTCGGAAAGACATTTTGACAGGTACCCAGTTTGCCAGCTAACTAGTCTCCCTTCGAAATGAATTTAATATTTTCCAAATCTCGGTGTCCTGGGCTTTTGTTTGCATTGGCTTTGCAAGAGCCTCTAAAGACTGGGTTTGATTCATTCTCAATATATTTATTGAACTTAATACGTGCCAAGCGCCAGGCCAGGCCAGGCCCCGAGAGGGAGATGGCGGATGAGGCAGCCCTGACCCCGTCGTCATGGGGCTCAGACTCTAATGAGAAATTCCGGCATAAATAAGATACCCCGAATATCGGTAGTGGACTCGCGCCAAAGGGCCTGGGAGTTGCCTGAGACTTTATCCCCACAATCGATTTATCATTACAGTCTGATCCCAAACTCCGGTAGGACCTAATTTCTGAGCCTGACATCCAATTACCTTCTAAGTTATATCTGAATCACAAGCAGTGCCCCAGCCTTAAATTTCCGACAGTAAGGGACTTAATCACCAAGGGATGACATACTTATTCGAGGGACGATTCCCCCAGCCGGTTACTCCGAAGCCATCGAATGACGACTATGAAGACATCTGTGTGACATGGTAGAAACTGAACAAAGGAAGACGTGTGTGTCCTCATTACAACTGTTGGGAAAAAAATAGTAGAGGCAAAAGGCAAAGCTGTTTCACCAACATGCTAATCATGGCTTTGAAGAGCACATTGGAAGAGGAGGCTCGGCGGGCTCGGGCTGGAGCACGGGGTTTTCCGGCAAAGTCACAGGTCGGCAACCCCGGGTCCTGGCCAGAGTGGAAAAGGCCCAGGCAGACCGTGTAGACGTTAGAACATGAACATGCATGAACCTGACTAGTAAATTAAGAAGCATAAGTCACGTAACAGTAATAATCAGGGTAAAATTTAGGTGTCGTGGGGCCTGAAGCTTACGCCGCGTGGGAGGGTCTCACTAGGGAAGAGAATGCCAGGTTATAAATACGAAACAACGTGGGCCAATCACAGGGCCTTCCAGGGCCTCGTGAGGTAAAGACGTAAAAACTCAGGAAGCAAAGCTTCCTCAGCGTCACGGTAAATGCACCTTTGGTGGTGCTGTAAACATGTGTTTGATTTGAGTAGACAGTAAAAGCATCTTATAGGATGAGGCCTAAGGCTGCCCTGCAATGCCCACTCCCGCCCCCTGCAGGCAAGGTTTGAGTCCATTTTTTTTCTTTTCTTTCTTCGGTGAAATACTTTGACATAATTATATTACTGTTACGATGTGGAGAATTTTTTTTTTCTAAGGACAAGCAGTTGAACTAAAAATAGTCCCTAGGGGAATGTTCATCACTCAGTCCCTGATCACTGCGTGGACCACACGACTTCGAATTTTTCCTGTTCCACGTGGAAGTCAAAACCGAACACGACACACACGAACGAAGAGATTGAAAGGTGAGCGGCTCTCCTACACGCGCTGCCTTCTCTGCCCGGACGCGCTTCGCCTTGCCTCTGGACCCCCCCGGATGCGGACAGGCCTGTCGAGAACCTGCTTTTCTGCCTTTGAGCAGCTCCACGTCCTCTGCGAGGCACAGAGCCCATGGCCATCGGGCCAGTTTCTGCTCTGCATTTAATCGTTTAATTGGCTCTGGTCTGTCTGGGCAAGCGAATGTCCTGGCAGTTTGTGAGATTCTATCACGACCGCATTCCGTGTGTGTAGCTGAGAGATGTCAGATGCCCCGTCCGACTGGCGGGAGAATCTGTCAGTGGACGTTCAGCATCCCCTGTGTCTGGTGAGCAGGTGTCACTCTACCCGTGCAAGAGGGGCTGAGATCAGGTGCTGATGGAGGCTGGGCAGGGCCAGGCGTGAGATGCAAGGGCTCACCTTTGCTGCCACCGCCAGGTCGGGGAGGGCACCAGCAAATCCACACTCAAGGCCGACGCCACACTTGCCCGAAGGGTTCTGCTCAGGTGGGCAAGTGCTCTTTGCCCGTGATGAGCATCTCTTGGCCTCAGCCTTATCTACTCAGTCTCGGGCAAACTGTCATGCTGTGTGAATTATAAGGAGTCAGAATAATATACTCTTTTTCTCTGGACTTATTGTCCTCTTAGGTTGTATATAAAAACTAAGACATATTTCTTGAGAAGTTGTGCCTTGCTCGGATGTAACCGTCGACCCTTCAGACTCTCCTGTGACTTCTGAGTCTGCCCATTAAACCCCCTTTCATGGAAGAGCTTTCTTTCCTCGAAGAAGCACGAGACGGACAAAGGAGTGGTCGCATCTTCATTTCTGTTCTTGATTGGCCAGGGAGGAGAGGCGACTGGGAGAGTGGGATGTGGAGGTGCCTCTACTTACCTCTGTTTCACACACAGACAACGTAGATACCAAAAGAGCGAGCTTTTCTCCGAGTGAGGTGACGAGTGATTCCTTTCTTTCCCTCTTGCCACCGATGCTCCCTGTGCCCCTTGGTCCTGGTTTTGGTCCCTGAGTACAGCCCTGGCCACAGCGGAGGCTGCCTTCCTTGGAGAGCTTCATCCTGGGGGCAGACTTGATCTTTCCAGGAGGATTTTGTGTTTTTCTAGAGAAAAGTTCAGGAGAACTGAGGCCCATGGGAAGGCCAAGATGAACAGTTCCAGATTCTGTGCGTGATGAGCGGGTGAAACGGGACTGTCTGTATCATGTCAGAAACAATAAATTGCTTATTGCAGTTAGCAGATTCCAGAAACACTTCTGTTTTGCTTATTTCAAATGCCCTCTACCCTTTTCGCTATTTGTTTTTACTATTCATTTTTCTGAAATTCTTCACTTGTAAAATTTATATGTTTGTTTGTTTGTTTATATTACATTGGTTAATAAAATTATATAGGTTTCAAGTGTATAATTCAATAATACGTCATATGTATATTGCATTGTTTGTTCACCACCCAAAGTCACATCTCTTTCTGTCACCATATTATTTTGTCCCCTTTACCCTTTATCTATCCCCTTCCCCCCTTCCCTCTGGTAGCCAGTAAACTGTTCTCTGTGTCTATGAGTTTTTGTTTGTCTTGTTCATTCTTTGCTTTCAGTTTTATATCCCACATATGAGTGAAATCGTATGGTTCTCGGCTTTTTCTCTGACTGATTTCACTCAGCACGATAATCTCAAGATCTATCCATGTTGTCACAAGCAGCATTATTTTATCTCTTCTTATGGCTGAACGATATGCTATTGGATATACGTACACATCTTCTTTGTCCAGCCATCTATCAAAGGGCACTTCAGTTGGTTCCATGTCTTGGACACTGTGACTAATGCTGCCATGAACACAGAGGTGCATATATCTTTACAGATCAATGTTTTCAAATTTGGGGGGTAGATACCCAGGAGAGGGATCGCTGGGTCGTACGGTAATTCTATTTTTAATCTTCTGAGGAATGTACATACCATTTCCCATGGTGGCCGTACCAACTCACATTCCCACCGGCAGCGTACGAGGGTCCCTTTTTCCCACTTACTACGTGTCCCGTTGATGACAGCCTTTCTAACAGGTGTGAGGTGGTCTCTCATCGTGGTTTTGTTTTGCACTTCCTTAACAGTTAACGAAATTGAGCATCTTTTTCCTATGTCTGTTGACCATTTGTGTGTCTTCTTGGGAGAAGTGTCTGTTCAGGTCCTCCGCCCATTTCTTAATTGGATTATTTGCATTTTCGTTGTTGAGCTGCATGAGTTATTTATATATTTTGGATGTTAGCCCATTATCGGAGGTCGTGTTTGCAAATATCTTCTCCCATTTGGTTGGCTGCCTCTTTGTTTTGTCGATGATTTCTCTTGCTGTGCAGAAGCTTTTAAGTTTGGTATCACCTGTTCGTTTATTTTTGCTTTTACCCCCCTTGCCTTTGAGCTCAAATTCATAAAATTCTCTCTAAAACCAAGGTCCGTGAGTTTAGTACCTATGTTTTCTTACATGCGATTTATTGTTTTAGAGCTTCTGTTTTGATCTGTGATCTATTTTGAGAGAATTTTGGTGTGCAGTGGCAGATAGCAGTCTAGTTTCATTCTTTCGCAGGTGGCTTTCCAATTTCCCCAGCACCACTTATTGAAGAGGCTCTCTCTTCTCCATTGTGTTTTTGACTCCTTTGTCGAAAATTATTTGCCCGTATATATGCGGGTTTCTTTCTGGGCTCTCAATTCGGTCTCATTGGTCTTCGTGTCTGTTTTTCCGCTCGTACAGGGCTGTTTTGATTATTGTCACTTTGTAGTATAATTTGAAGTCGGGCAGCGTGATACCTCCAGTTTGGTTCCTTTTTCTCCGGATTGCTTTGGCTTTTCGGGGTCTTTTGTGATTCCATACAAATCTCATGATTTTTTGTTTCATTTCTTTAAAAAATGCTGTTGGTGTTTTGATGGGGATTGCATTGAATCTACATATTGCTTAGGGGAATGTGGTCATTTTGACCATATTGATTCTTCCAATCTATGAACATAAAATATCTTTCCATTTCTTTGTGTCTTCTTCAATGTCTTTTACTAATATCTTATAGTTTTCAGTGTCTATGACCATATCTTTTGTTAAGTTTACTGCAAGGTATTTTATTCCCTTTGTTGCAATCGCAAAAGGCATTTTTTTCTTTGTTTCTTTTTCTGATATTTTATAGTTAATAGATAAGAATAGAATAGATTTTTTATGCGTTGATTTTGTATCCTGCAACTTTACTATATTCGTTCATTGTTTCTAATAGTTTTTGGTGGAGTCCTTAGAGTTTTCTATATAAAGAATCGTGTTATCTGCAAAAAGTGACAATTCGACTTCTTCATTCCCCATCCAGACGCCTTTTATTTCTTTCCCGTGCCTGATAGCTCCGGCTAGGACTTGTAATACCATATTGAATATGAGTGGCGAGATGTGCCTCCTCGTCCTGTGATGTAAAATTTCTATCAATTTTGTTCAGTGTTAAAACAGATTTTTCAGGAAAACTTAAAACTCATTATCCACCTAATAAGATTTTTAACTAAAACCCATTCGCTTGGTGTTACTGGCAGTACAGGTCAATCATTTAATTTAATATTAAAAGAAAACTGAAATATGAAAAATCCTCATCATATTTAATTGATGTCCTTAATGATAAGCCAATAGTGAATAGTTTTTAATAAGTTAAAAGTTAGTGTCTGATCGAAATACCAGTTCATTAATTTCATCTACAAATCATAATATAGAGCATGAATTATTATTAAATTCCTTTAGCAAGTTATATATAATTAGTATAAACATGTAGTCTTATTAGTAATTATATCTTTGTTAACTTGGCATATGTCCTAACTTTAAAAAAATCCTATTATAATTGTGTTGCGTTTTAGTTTTTCTTAATCTTTGCTAGTAGATTTTGCTATCCGACACATCCTATACACCACAGCCAAATTTCCCTCTCTTTAGCAAAACCCCAACTTTTTTTCCCATCGATTAACTTCTCTGCAGCATGAAAGAAGCCTCGGTCCAGCCAAGCTGCTCTGCTCGGACCATCCTGTGTGGACACAACGCCAGGACATCCTTCCTGGGGCCATCTTGACTAGGGATGTGCAACTTCTCATTCAGCTAAACCTCAGCTTCCTTCAAAGGCCAACCTAAATGTGCCTCTTCCTGGAACTCTCCTGGCCCACCGCTCTCTGCTCCGGGTCCTGTAGCACCAATCACCTGAACTTGACACTTGCTAGTTATTGTTGTCAGGCACTAGGCATGAGTGTGTTCTTCCTCCCGAACCGGACTGCAAGTCCATTCCTGGCCTCCGTGTCTTCATCGCAGGGCAGTGTGCCGTGCACACGCGGTACTCAAAGTCGTTGTGGCTTCCTCTAAACGCGTCGTTGAAATACTTCGCACCACTTAATGGTGTCCCACATCACCCATGGCACTCACAGATTTAGTATTTTTGGTATGGAATGTTTTCATGCATCCTAGAAATTGATAACATAATTTGTGGTGTTTAGAGGTTAATTAGAATAACTATATGCACATAAACCTTTTCATATTTACTACATAATATAATTAAATTTTTTAAATTTTATTAGTTTCAAGTATACAGTTAGACATTTATGTAGTTTATAAAATGATCGCCCTAATTGCTCTCTCTCCGCTGACTCTTCTAGCCAATGCATTCCCTGCGCCATGCTCCCCATCCCCGTGACCATCTATCAACTACTAATCTGTTCTTCTTACCCCTTTACCCCATTCTCCCAGACCCCCAACTCCCCTCCCCTCTGTCCTTCACCAGATTGTCCTCTGAATTGGTGAGTCTGTTTTTGATTAGTTTGTTCTTTTGGTTCCTTAGATTCCACAAGTAAGTGAAATCACATGGTATGTATCTTTCTCTGTCTGACTTATTTCACTCAGCATAATTACCTCTAGGTCCATCCTACATAACATAATTTAATCCTCCAAACAGTCCTTTGAGGCAAGCGTTAGCATCCCAGTTTTCCGTGCGGAGGGAGCTGAAGCAAATACGTATTTCAGTTGGATTTACCAATTGAAGGATTGGTGGATGTCTTAGCATATATTCCTCAGGAAGGTCTCATTACTTTTCCACCTTATTTCTAGTAAGATAATGTTTTTAATGCAGTTCTTAAAAGCAGATTCTGAGTACATGCTAACATCGCGGGTAGGTATATGACACCTCGGATTGTCAGGAATTCAGGCAAGGTTCATTTGTGAAAGAGAAATCGATCTATCCCACTACCATTATAATGATAGTAGAAATAAACACTGATATGTGCTATGTGCTTTGGACAGTATCTGGAAAGCACTTTGAAGTTTGCCACACTTACAAGGAAACCACAAGTCTGAGCGCTCCAGGCTCCGAGGTTCTTCTCAAGCTTCTCCCAAAGCCTCCATTCGTTCGTTTCTTCCCACTGAGTCCCCTTCCGCCCGAGCAGGTTCCCCGTGCTGATGGGGCCGCCGGCCTGTCCCGGGTCTGTGAGACGCCGCCGCCAGTGGATGGATGGCTTCTCTCATCTCCCTGGTCCCAGTTTCAATGCCAGGCCCAGGTGCTCCGTGACCCTTTACCCGTCCATCGGAATGGGGTTCCCCCGTCTGGCTTTTCCTTTGCAACTGGTCATCGATATTTATCGGTGTAACTGTTTGATGTTTCTTTCCTTTTCTAAAAAGTGAGTTCTTTGGATACAGTGACTGTTCGGTTTGCCACAGTACATCCAACACCTTCCAAGTCTAGTTCATTTATGGCAAATGATTGAACGCTTTTAACAGCCCGTGTTTAATGAATTCACGTTTTTTATGTGGCAAAAATTCCTAATATCAAAAGTAAACGGATATAATGACAATTAGTATGACAGTAACAAGCCAGATACCATTATTCTCACTTAGACACTCTAACGTGCAAAGGGATCATATTCAGTAATTAGCTTTGATTTTCCAGAAATGGAATAAAAAGATTTTAATAATATACCTATTTTTCCTATTACTTAAATTAGAAAAACATAACCACCAATTTCTAATGTAAAGGAAGAGTTTCGATTGATAGTAATGTAGCCTTGTAAAAAGGGAAATAGTTTATCCTTCTTTTAGAAGTAAGGCTTCTCTCTAACTGTGCATCTAGCTTTATGATGTACTTTGATAAATGAGTGTTTAAATTATATCTTCGGGTTTTGACCAAAATGCTTTCTGTCTTTTGTTTTTTTCTTTAATTTATTTATTTTAATTAGTTCGAGTATACAGTATGTTGGTTAGACATCTATATAGTTCATAAAATGATCCCCTCCCCAAATGTTCTCAGAATTCACAAACTCTCAAGTACCAGGGCAATACATCACATGAGAATAACGTAAGGTTGTTAACTGAATCAAGAAAAAAATATTTAAAAGTTTCATCGTACAAAGAAAAATATTTCCAAAGTGGAATAAAGAAAACCCACTTTCACAATGCCTTCACTAACAGGAGTGCGTGATTTTCCTTATGGGCTCTTTCAAAGACTCACCTTCCAAAAATAATAAGTTTTTCTTAAAGTATAATTTAGAAAAAAGGTAAAGCTCATCAGAATTTTGCCCATGTTTTGAAATGTTTTGAGTGAGGAAAACATATTTATATAAAATTGGTGTTTTTAATGAATAGACATGTTAGTAGAGAAGTTTTAATATTTTAAGGGATAAGTTAAGAATATGCAAAACCGTCAGCGTAGTCAGAGGAAGAGGTGTTTTGACAGCAGTTTTTCATCTAAAACAGCGTAAAATGTTCCGTGTAACCAGTGACATTGTTTCGGTTCTCTGCACAACTTTGCCAGGGGCGGTCCAGGGCGGAGTTAGGGAGTTGGAGGAATTTTCCCCTTTTTGTGATTTTACTTTATAAATATGGGAAGTGTGAACAGTCCCTACTTCTGGAGAAGGAAGGCTTTTACTTTATTTACTCTTTATAACCGTTTTCTTTGTTCGTCTGTCTGTTTTGCATGAAAGCGTATGTGTCATTGAACGGAGGCCGTGTGACTGAGGTGGCTGCAATGCCTGTGTAAGCCAAAGTCAGTGCATCGGAGCCCGAGAAAATGACACGACCCTGTCACACACGGCCCACTAACCACTGTCCCAAACGAGGCCGAGGCCGAGCGCATCAGCCCCTGTCAACCACACCACCTCTGCACCGCCCTTCCAGGCTCCCGTGACACCCGCCCCCACTCCTGTGGGTGGAGCCTCGTGACCTCTTTGGACTTGGCGCTGCCCTGTCGAATCGGCTGAGCAAAATAGACCCTCGGGAACTTGATCGTGCCTCTGTTTACCTTTTAACGTGTGCGTGGTCGCTTGTCAAAAAGTTATAATGAGGTGGCGGTGATAGGTAATCGTTTTACTCCCCTTCCTCCTTTGGCCCAATTCTGCCGAGAGAAGCGCCAATTTTAACCACTTGTATTTGAACTTTTGGGGTGGTTAATAAGTCATAACTGCATAGTAACTTAATAATTTTTTACCTCTCTCGCTTGATTTATTGTCTTTAGACATGTCTTCTGCAGCTGCGGGGCTTCTTTCTCTGCTTCAGTTTCTTCATTTCTAAGTGAGAATAAATGTAGTAGCTATTTGAGGTGCTATATGTACGGTTCTAAGAGGTTTCAAGGCGCGAAGAGAGGTCAAGGTCTTAGAGCAATGCTTTACACGCGGTTAACGTATTCGATGTGTTCATTAGCATTATTTCACATTATTAACATTAACAGCATTATCGTTCATACCACCTTGCTGGCCCCGTGCTGGATTATTTGGTAACATAACTTACTCTCCCTCCCAACCCTGGGGAGCCACGAAGACTTGGGGCTGCCCTCACCTGCCTTCCCTCACCTCCACTTCCTGCTTCCCTGCCTCCTCCCCAGGGCCCCTCCCGGGAGAGAATTCCCAGGATTCCCAGGGGTTCAACGCCCTGCTCGCCGGTGGGGTGACCTGCATCATTTTGGCTCATCACTGCGATCTCTGTCTGCTTCTCCACCCACCCACCCCCCACATCTGCCTTCGGCTGCACTTGTAACATCTAGTAACGCCCATCGCGTACAAACCCCTTCACTGAGACAAAGCTGAAACGAAATTCCCACCTGCTGCAGTACTTCTGATAGTCCACGTTGGAGGCTATAGACAGAGCTAGATGAAGCTACTATTAAATTGAAATTTTTAATGCATTTTTAAGCCATGATACTCAAAAAGAAGACTTCCTTAATTTTTTTTTAAATTTGAACTAACTACGTTCAAATTTTAACTACGTTTTGGGCGTATTTGCTTGCACTTGAGCCAATTTCATACATGTTATTTCTTTGTGATTTCATCAATAAAATAAAAATAATACCTCCCTCATCAGAGCTTTTTAGGTGTCTAAGTGATAGAGTAATTTGATATACTGCAGTAGGTGTTCAACAGGTAATATCTATTATTAAGGTGTCGATAGCAACGACAATATGATTATGATGATGATGAAGCGCTAATAACAATAATAATGCCTCCCTGTAAACGTTGTTTTCGCCTCAATGATATAATCTAGTATATCACAATAGGCGTTTGACAATAATGCCTGTGTTTAAGGGGCGACAGCGATGATGGTGGCGGTGGTGGCGACCACCAGTATTGTAGAGTATCGCAAAATGCTGACCTTCGCTGTACCGTGACACCAGGCAGCCATGTAGTCACCTGCCCTCTACCTTAGAAAAAAAAAATGTAGCTATTTCAGTGACAGTTATTTCATTTTAATCGGGTCCTTGCTGGTGTGTGCAAAGAGCCGTGCTCTCCCGCGCGCAGGCCGAGATGTCGTGTCCGCGGCTGGTTCCCACGCCGGCTCGCGGGGGCGGGGCTCGCCTCGGCGTGCGCCCGCCTGGCGCGCACCTGGCAGGGCCCGCCGCCTCTCTGCTGACCCTCCGGTGCTTCTTTCCAGCGCCTGCATCGGGGCCCAGGACCCGTACTGCGGCTGGGACGTGGCGATGAAGAAGTGCACGAGCCTGGAGGAGAGCCTGAGCATGACCCAGTGGGAGCAGACCATCTCCGCCTGCCCGGTAAGTGGCCGCGTCCTGGGGCCGCAGAGCGCGCCGTCCCGGGAACCCCGCTGCCCGGCGGTCACGCCCCGCGTGGGAACGGCGTCCACGCGTGGTCACGGTCCACCCTCCCCTGCTCACCCGGTCTGTGCGCACTCAGCGCAGGCAGCTCTTAGCTTGGAGAAGAGTCACCTGGACGCAGGCATGAGCTCTGGGTCTGTTTAGCAGAGAAAACGGAGTGTAATATCTCTATTTTGCTCTTGAATTTTTTTCTCCGGAGTTTGATGTGGACTCTTTTACCATTCCTAGCAAGGATAAAATAGGAACATCCACACCCATCCATCTCCCCAGAGAACTATAATTCCAGAAGCTGAGATAAGCAGAGCTTTTAAAAAGGCAAATAGGCGTTACCCTTGAACTCCACGTGGTACAGTCTTGTGGATCCTGCTCAGGGTCATTGCAAGGTCGGGGAGGGAGGAAGGCCTAATGCACCCTCCCGCGGCGACTTCTGCAGAATGAGGAGAAACTCGCTTGCATTTAGAGTCAGACTCCCTGATCCAAGACGACAGATAGGCCCCTCATTTCTCTCTGCCCGTTTCTCCGTTCGGGTGCTCCCCTGCGGGAGCCGGCTTGTCGTTCTTCCCTTTGTCTTCAGCACCCTCCTCGACCACTCTCACATTCTCTTTTCCGTCCCAGAGAATGTGGGCGGCAGCTCTCAGCTCCCGCAAGTTCGTAAGTTTGTTAAGTCACCTCGCGGCGGCATAACCGTGAGTCTGGTCGCGAATGTTTCTGCAAGACAGGGGTTGAGAGGGGACGTGACACAGCCCGAGATCTGAAATCCACGCTGTGTCTTCGATGCCGAAATGCTCGAGGCGTGGGAACCGTCAGTCTGCTTCCTGCCGAGGCGCCTGCTGCTCCCAGTATCGAAACCCCGAGTTCACACAGCTCGCCCTTCCGTTTGTAAGCGGGGAAGCCAGGCCTCGTGACATTAGGAGGGCCCGGGCTGTTGAAACCAGGGTCTTTCCCCAGATGTCGGCACATGATCAAGGCCTTTCACAGCAAAGGTGTGCATATAACCTCAGCAGACTCTGAGCGAAGCTTTGCAAGGGGGTTCGCGGCTACAACTCGGGGTTATTTAGCTTCAGCTCTCTCGTTTGGGGAGCAAACCTTTCTGCAGTGTCTCTTGAAGTCGATTCTAAAAATGCCAGTGTTTTTCTTCCGAGGCCCGTCCCATGTCTCTGCGACACTCTGAAAGCACAAAGGTGCTCACCTTAAATTCTCTGCGGCTGGAGAAAGCCACATGCTACCTCTGCGGTGCAGTTCTTGTGGACAGACACCTGCTTTAGAAGACTCGGCACATCTTGTAGGTGTCCGACTTTGACTTTTTAGTGATCCGAAGGGCAGAAGAACACAATAGCAGTTCTTCTTACGTGAGGAGCCACTGGTCTAGGACCCATGGTGGTTTTAGTGTGGCGGTCCCCAACCCTTTTGGCACCAGGGACCGGTGCTCCTATGAGAATCGAACACCTGAGGGTCTGAGGCGGAGCTGAGGCGGTGATGCTGGCGCTGGGGAGCGGCTGCAAATGCAGATGGAGCTTTGCTCGCTGGCCCGCTGCTCGCCTCCTGCTGTGCGGCCCCAGGTTCCTAACAGGCCACCTACCGGGACCGGTCTGCAGCCCAGGGGTTGGGGACCCCTGTTTCAGTGGATGTCTGAGACATGCTTAATTGAATCATGGGAAAGATGCACTCGCCTGCTAGGTTTGTAACAGATATGTATCTAGTGCATTTCTACAGTCAAAAAACAGAGAGGAGCTAGTATGTAAGAAGTGATCAGAGGGTCGTCGCTGACATTGTCACTGCTTCCGGGAGGACAGTTACAGTTACAACCCACGAAGGTCCGAGGGTGGTGTCGACCTGCCCTGGTGTTGGAACTGTCCCTCACTGTCCCTCCACAGACTCCGCTTTAAACATATAGCGAGACGTGGTCTCCGACTCACTGTCTGTGAAATACACGTGACAAGGGTTTTTTTGCTTTTCTGGTGCAAGGCGATTTCATTATATAAAACCACCCCTGCGCTCTCACTTATATATCATGTCATATGTCAAGATGCACTTTTAATAAGTTACCAATATGGAAAGCACCCAACAACAGAGAATCAATTATGCCACTTAGCGCAAAGCACAGGAAATAAAACCTACACTTCTATGATATAGGCAGGCTACCATGTGGAAAACGGAAAAGCCCCTATTACCCAACTACTATGTTAATTATACATCCTTTTCTACAAAAATCTTAGAAATAAATGAACTAGATGAAAATTATTAGCATTTATATAGAGCAGTCTTGAGAGAGATATTTTTAAAGGCTATTAAAAAATGTAATTTACTTTATATCCTTTTTTTTTGGACTGAAATGGAGAAAAGCTTAATTTTGTTGGCCAAATCTACCATATTTCATCATATCTGATATGTCATGAAGTATACTTGAGTTTTATAAGAAACAATGTTGCCATGGATTGCAAGATGCCAATGGATTTCGGAGACGTCAAATATATACATATGTGTACACATACACATATGTATACACATATGTATGTATATATGTATATATAATGCATATTATACATAAATACCTTGTAATCAGCTGAATGCTTTTCTTTCTTTACCTACATATCTTCATCCAAAGGAAGTTAAGCTGTATAAGGGGAGGGATTTTTGAAGGAGACAGAGGCGCCCTGCATCCCAGTAGGAGAGTGAGCAGAGTCCCGTTACGTGCTGCTCAGCCGGGTGTGAGGGATGCCGAGTGTGCCCAGGCGGCGTCAGACTCTCCTGTGGGGCTCTACCCCGTAAAGCTTCACACACCTGGGACGAACGGTGTAGCACGGCTGAGTTCCCCGAAGTCGGTCGCCCCCCGTGCAGAGGCTGCCATCTGCGGCTTAGATCCTTAGCCCTCCGGGGAGTTCAGACAGGTGATGGGACCCCCAGAAGCTTCCTGGACACTCGGCAGCTCGAGACCTATTTCCCGCCGAAAGGTGCCTGTTTAAGATGCTCATGGATTTCTGGGTGCAGGAGACAGGGCGGTAGTAGACTGACACATTGATTAATGTCCTGTTTGTTTCTCTGTATGTAACTGCAAACATTGTTCTCAGTTTCAGAGATCTGAGGTGCTGAGCAAGATCTAGATCGACATATCCAGAGCAGTTCCAATAATAAGCGTGTCCTACGTGACTTGTCACGTTGCTTAAGAAGGACAGTATAATCCCGAACCTACCTGGGCCTTATGTATGCACGAATGCTGTCCCCATCCTTTGTGGGCACACGATTCCCAGCTTATCACGTCATACGCTGAGTCCCTGTTTCCAAAATATACCTTTTAATAACTAGCAATCTGCATACACCAAATAAGCACCTATGAGTCTATAAATTTTGTAATGTAATCTACTATAGATATTTTTGGCAAATCAAGCACAATTATTGGCCCTACATTGTTTCCTGTTGCTTTGCACGGGGCTTTAAAAATGGGGATGAGATTCTGGGATAATCATGGCATTCACTGAGCATTTACTATGTATCAGTTCTCAGACTAAATATTTTTATGTACATTATCTTACATAACAAGCGTTACATAGAGTCGATTTTAAAAAAGAAGTCTACTGTAAAATAAGGAAAAGGAAATTAAGGTTAATTGTGTGTCTAGACCGTACGCTCAGTGCCATGTCAGGCAATTTTCAAAGGATTGTCTCATTTAAGGTTTTTGATGGCCCTCAAATGTCGTTGCTTTCATCTTATAGATTAAAGGACTAGGACTCAGGGCCAATACATGAAGATTGCTTCTATTCACCTGTCCTACCAGAGGCCACACAGCACTCCAGCTTAGTTTTCTTCAAAGGCGTTGTGTTTCCTTTGTGTAACTCATCTATCGAGATAGACTTCGGGATGATAGCGAGTTGACGTTATAACACGAGACAAGCCTTTCCAAGGAGCACATCCAATATCCTGTTTTCTTACAACCTCTGACCAAAGGCACATGAAACTTTGAAAATAAAGGTCTTTTAACTTCTGAAAAAAAGATCCTAATAGAAAATATAAGACTTCAATATAGTCATTAGAGTATGATGCCTGGAGGATGTTGATGCCTAAAGTTATGCTCCAGGGACCGCTGTAGTCATCAAATGCCTCCACATCCTTGGTTAGTTGGGAATTAATGAATTGAACGCGAATGAATCGAAACAGCATTATGGGTTACACTCGCTAACAAAAACGGCATCTTCCTTGGCTAGCTCTTAGAAACTCATTATTTCCTAGGTGAGGGGAACTTTGCTATTACAGAATTGGGGGTGAAAGTGTATGAAGCCGAATTCTATGAGACTCCCACTAAGGAAGGATCTAAGAATTTCATTGCAGGAAAAAAGTGGCTGAGATCATAGGCTCTGGACTCAGCTTGTTTATAGAGTGATCGTGGGTCTTTTGCAACCAGTGTAACTATGAGCAAACTGGGCCGCATCCTGTGACATGGAATGGAGAGAGTAGGGATGTTGGGGAGATTCCAGGAGTTAAGAGGCGCACGTCGCTCAGCTCAGTGGCCACATGCTCTAAACTAGGTGCGGGTCGCTCTGGTCCTTAATGTTGAATAATACCACGCGCATGCCCCAAGTAGAAAGTTGCCTGGCAGAAACCCGGAAGATAGCGCAACTATAGACAATTTAGTCTCGATGGCTTTATTTCTGTTCAAGGAAAGCTAAGAAAATTTAAAAATACTTACTCATATGGAAACATGGAGCGGCAGAACCTACCCCATTATTCATGGATCTGTTTCTGAGGCAGATTGGCAAACGAATACCCTCGGGGTGGAAACGAGCCTGGGGTTCAAGGCAGTGCGGACAGCCCTCCCCCACTGCCTCCGCGGCTCCCACAGAATCGTGTGAATGTGGTTCGTTCTCCTTGCTCTGGCATTTAATGGAACCAGCAGCGATGTCCCTGAATTGACGGCCCTCAAAGTCTGCAGCTACCCCTCGTGGCTGGAAAACGCAGCCCCTCTTCTGCGGCTGCGGAACCCCACCCGCAGGCTCCCAGTAACGATTTGCCTGGAGCACTTCCCTTCCTGTCCAGGGTTTCTGTTGCTCTAACGGCTCTGTCTTTCTGCCTCATTCCTCTCCATTCTTTCACAAATCACCACTTCAAATTCTTCTTCTCTTGCCCTCTGTCGCCCTTTTCAGCTTCTGTTCTGCTGGTCCATATATCCAGCAAGGGAACATTTGGAGCATCTCTTTGCCCGAGGCCCCGTTATCTTAAGCCAGTGCTCTACATGGGGGAGGGAGGGGGGTGAGTGTCTAGTGACCTGGGTCTTTGCTGGAGGTGTCCCCAGGGACATTTAGCAGTGTCTGGAGAAATCCCGGTTGTCACATCCTGAGGCCGTGGGGGTGGTGGGGATACTGGCATCTAGACCGTGGAGGCCTGGGGTGTCAGTAAACACCCTACGATGCCCAGGGCGGTCCCCACAACAGAGAAACATCGGGCCCAGATGTCAGCAGTGCCGAGGCTGAGGAACCCTGGTCCCCTGACCAGGAAAAGACAAACCAGCCAGCATTTCCGATCACGCCTTCCAAATTGCTAGCTGTGCAGTCTCCGGCGATTTTCTAAAAATCTCCTTAAATTATAGTTTACTTTTTCTCTAAAAGTAGTATATAGAGGTTTCGTCCAATGGGACTGCATGTACCTAACAGAAACTGAATTTCCCATGAATAGAGCCTTAAAAATGACTGTGTTCCTCCTTCGATGACGGGGAAGCAGCAGTTTCGGGGCTCCTTCTGCCCGGTCCGGGGAGGCGCTGGGGAGCAGCTCTCTCATTCCGAGCCTTCTCTTGCTCCTAGGGACACCAGGCATCCCTCACAGCCTCCCACCACAGAGCCCCAAGCAGGGAGGATGAGAAAGAGCAGAGCATATTTCTCTTATCTGGAAGAAAATGATTTGTGGAAGCCTCCGGCAGTGTCTTCTCAGTGTCACTGGCCGGAAGCGGGTCACGTGACCGTTCTTAGACCCGGCGCTGGCCGGGTGGATGGGGATGGAGCAGCCCGGATCTGGCCCCTGGCCGGGCCGCTCAAGGTCATGGACACTCCCCTGCGTGGAGTGCTGAGGGGTCATTCCCGTGACAAAGCCGGAGCTCGTGGTTGAGTGTTTCTTTCATGAGGCTCTGACCCTGGGCTCCGTTGGCTGAGAAATGAGGTCCGCAGTTTCCCTGCGGGACAGTTGAATTGTAAGGGAGCACGTGCATTAAAACGGGAACCTCGAAGCCGTCAGGAACTGGGCAGCCGCCGGGCTCCTCCTCTCCACGTCTGTCTGTCGTCTGTCTGTCTGCCTCGTTCTCCCCTGGCTCGCGGTGTCCCTGCTTGTACCTTCCCTACATTCATTTCTTTCCGCTCATCCTGCCGATAAGCCCAGCTGCCCCGGCCGAGCGTTTGACTCGTGACCCGCAGTTGCCTTTCCGCAAGGCTTATTTTGTCAGTTTGCCAGCGTCTATATTTCCTTCACAAAATGTCCTTTCCGGACATTCTGAATGATTTCCGTTTCTGCCTTCATTCACTCGTCACCATCATTTTGTATTTCCTCCTGGCCCCGCAAATCCTCATTGTCCTATTCTCAGATTTTTTCATGATTTCTTACAGCAAAAAGGTCCAGTCGGCCCCCTCCTGCATTTCCTTTGTGTTCAGACAAGGAAACCGGGGCCGAGGGGACTTTCAGAGAATCTTCTTCGAGTCCCGTCTGTCTCCGAATAACTTGCCCTTTCAAAAGCCCCAGTCAGCATCGGGGGAATTCCTGAGCCTTCCGAATTCACAGCAGCAGCCTTCACCCGTGCTGCCCTTGGGGCCTCGCAGAGGAGGCGAGCGGAAGGGGCAGCGCGCTGGTCTGGCCGGCCAGAGCCCCCTCCCCACCCACCGTGCTCCGAGGGCCTGACTCCCCACTTCCAGACTGTTCTCTCCACTCCCAGGCTTTCTTGCTGTCCTGTTGTCTTGGGGTCAGTCAACTCGAGGCATGGACAGGAGGAGGGAGACTGGTCTACGGCCATGCCACCCTGAACGAGTCTGATTCCATCTGATCTCTGTCGCTAAGCAGGGTCCAGCCTGGTTAGTACTTGGATGGGAGACCACCCAGGAAGACCAGGTGCTGTAGGCGTAGCCCCTGCAGGCCCCCCTCCCCCTGGCCCCGCCCCTCACTCAGCACCACCCCCGCCGCAGCCCCGCCCCCCTTCCGGACAGGCACAGCATAGTCACAGCTCCCCGTATTATCCTTCGTGGTGGCTTCAGCGTCTCTGGAGGGTTCCCTCGACCCAGCCCACAAAGCCCACGCTTCTCCCGAGAGGGCCTGCACCCAGGGTCCGCCAGGCGCCATTGCCTAAGGCCCGGATCTTCGTGTGCGGACTCCACCTCTGTCATGACGCCGTATTACTTTACGTTCCTAACTCACGAGGCTCCCTTTTCCTGACACTCCAGTAATATTCGAGAGCCTTCCGGCTCCTTCTGAGCTAGGCTGGAATCTAGTCTACAGAACAGCTGGCCCATAGAGGAGGATGAAGATTTACACGTAAAATTTTAGGGTAAACATAATGTGTTAAACTACATAGATGTTAATATTTTGAGTAAATGTACAATTTAGATCTTTTTCTTATTTTGCTTAAAAATTTACTTTTAAGTTCTTTAGGTTTTCGCACTATTTTTCCTGAGCTGTGATGTGTGTGTGCACATGTGAGTGTGTGTGAGTGTATTGTGTGTATGCACACATGTGCGTGAATGTATTGTGTGTACACATGTGTGAGTATACTGTGTACGTGCACACATGTATGCACGTGTATGCATGCACATGTGTGCGTTGTGTGTGTGCGCACATGTGAGTATGTGAGTGTATTGTGTGTGCACACATGTGCATGCTCATGTGTGTGAATGTATTGTGTGTGCACACATGTGTGAGTATACTGTGTACGTGCACACATGTGTGCACGTGTATGTATGCACGTGTGTGTGTTGTGTGTGTGCATGCTCATGTGTGTGACTGCATGTGTGTATTGTGAGTACGTGTGTGAGTGTGGGTGATCGCATGTGCATGTTAGTGTATGCGTGCGTGTGTGAGTGTGTGCACGTGTGTGTGTGAGCACGTGCGCCTGCCTGTGTTTGGGGGTGTTCACGGGCACAACCGCTGCCCCTACGTCATACACAGAGCAGCCTGGTACCAGGCGCACAGCCAAGCTGCCACATGACACGATCCAGCCCCGCGCTCTGACCGCCCTCCCACAGTTGGCCTGCTCACCGGCGACCAGCTCAGTAGGGAAACCTGTTTTGTACAAGTCCAGTCAATAAGCCAAACCTGTCAGTACTCTGAATAAGAGTCGTGAAATGTTTTCAGTGAAAACGCCCCAAACAGTAGAAGCTTCTCTTCTTCTTACGCCTCCGTGAGAACTTCTGCCCTGTTCCCAACCCCGCCCTGCCAGACAGCGACCTCCGGCCGGGGGCAGGCGCGGGGGCCGCGCACCTGCGGGCAGTGGAGGACCGAGGTCCTTGTCGTCCAGACCAGGTCTCGTGTGAGGAAGCACCCGGTGCGGACGCCGTGGGGGAAGCCATGAGACCGCATTTGGGTTTGGGAAGCCAGGATGGGACTCGGCATCATTACCGCACGATCCGTGCTGCATTTTCACTGCTAACGGGCCTTGGACGAGGCCGAAGCCACCGTGCCGGCCCCTTGACAAGTACATTAAATGTTGTCCGTCTGAGATGACATTCGAGGCAGGCCAGGTCTTAAATGACACCTGGTCGCCCGATCCTTCGTTGTCTGACGGCACCTAAAACCGCGGCAGGGTTTTACGCCTGCGGGCTTTCCCTCCAGCTCTGGCTCCTCAGGGTTCTCACGGTAGCGGCCACTGCGGCCCCGCCTGCCGGTCAGCTGCTGGCTCCCTTTGCCTTCCCTCCTCCTCTCCTCCTCCTTTGTCCTCCTCCTCTTCCGACTCCTCCTCTCCCCCACCCCCCACTCCTCCATCATTTGTCTCCAGCAGGGCCCTCGGCTGCTTTGCTTGGGAACACGCCCCCGTCCGCCCCTTTCGTTGTGACATAAACTCTGCTGAGCGGGTTCTGTCGTGGTCTTGCGTGAGGCGAGACCATGCATTCCCCACCATTCCCGACACCCCCCCCCCCCGCGGCCTTGGCGGCCGTACCCCTGTCTGACACCCTCCCCCATGTCTGCCTCCTAGACGAGGAATCTCACCGTGGACGGCCGCTTCGGCGCCTGGTCCCCGTGGGCGCCCTGCACGCACGCGGACGGCAGCGCCGTGGGAACCTGCCTCTGCCGCTCGCGCTCCTGCGACAGCCCGGCCCCGCGCTGTGGCGGCTGGCAGTGCGAGGGCCCCCGCATGGAGATCGCCAACTGCTCCAGGTGCGTGGCTCCAGCGCGAGCGGTCCGGGCGTTGCATGGGGTGGGGGGCACTCACCGGATCCCAGACCGCAGAGGAGTCCGGGGAACCACATCTCACACAGCTCTCCCCGTTCGAGAAAAAGACGGGGACCCTCGGCACGTCCAGCTGCGTCATCTATGGAAGGAGACTTTAAGCTCTAGATTTATAAACCTTAACTTCTGGGGTCGTAACCAAAGCTCACGTGCCCACGCATGTCCACAGCTCTCAATGGCAATGTTTGTCCTTCAATGCTGGGCCTCCTGGAGCCGTGGTGGTCCTCAGCTCACCAGCCCCCTAAAGGAATGTCGATACATTCACTAGACGCCTCCTCAAAGACCTGTAGATTGGCATCCATTTTTGTTTAATCAAAAATTTTAATATTTTCAGAGACATAAATTCTATTACATCACTAAGTGTGTAAATGGAATCCAAATTCCATAGTGATTTGATAGCTACCTTCCCATTTTAACAGATTGATGAGCAGACTCTAATAATCAGAAATCTTCTGTTTTCCCTTCTCCTGATTTCCTTGTATTTTATTCTTTTCTAATCCCTTTTCTAATCTTATCCTAATACAGTATGTTTTTATGTATGAAAGTCTTATATTGGTCACTCTATCATACTTTATATGTAACTATCACAAAACAGATTATGTAAATGGATTAAAAAAACTTTTATTTCTGATAATCATTAAGCTTTATATCTTAAATATGTATTCCAAAAATTAGCACATAACCTAAATAGCATTAACATTACACATTTTTGACAAATAACAATTTAACATAAAAAACAAGAACCTATTGGAAATTCATTCCTTAATGAAATTGTTTTTAATTCCCAATTACTATTCTTATCTGGACAGAAATGGAACTTCTCACCTGAATTGGGCAGGGCTTAGCATCAATTCCATTCTTATCTTTTGCGTTCCTAGTTCTAAGTGCTCACAGATGTCATTTACGTAAGTAGATGGAATTGTAAGGTCGTAACATTATCAGTCACTGCTCTGAATTCTTTCCAAGTTATCATCTGCCAAAAGTATGGTAATCTAACATCAAAGACTCCTTTTAATGCCTTGTGTCAGCTGATGAACTGTTTATGTTGGCCTTCAATTTTGTTGGAAGCAAAACACTGGAAAGTACCTAATCCGAAGACGGAATTTTTCGCTCAGTCAGTACTAGCCAGTACTTCCTCAATTTGTACAGAAATACAAATAAGTCCAGATAGACATAATTTACACTCCTTATTTATACTCTGTATCTTTGTCAAATTGCAAGAAAATAGCCAAGAAGCTGAATTTAAAATATCCTTTCTTCATTTTTAATAAAATCTTAAAACTTTGGACATTATAATGTTCTTTAGCATTATTTAGCAATATCAGTGCTATCAAGGGAATTACTGATTTTCATTAATATTAACAGATTTTAAAAGTAAGTGTTACGTGTAGCTGCGGAGGATTATTCTTGTTCAAATGTGGACAAAAGATTGTAAAAGCATAAACTAGAGGTTCAGAGATTCATCTCTAATTACTTTTCAATAAGCTAACATTTTTTTCCAGATTTACACTTACACGGCTAAAGTTTCTTCCCAGTTTCTCATGCAGCCCATTTTGAATTATTGACAGAGAGAGCGCTTACCACTTGACTCTCACATTTCCTACTTTGACTCTAAAATCAGATGCCTGAGAGAAAAACCTGGCAAGAGTCAAGATTCCCCAGCCAGAGCGCATTCAGTCCCGCGGCCCCCAGGCAGGGGGCCCACGTGGGCGGGGGGCGCTTGGAGGCGCAGGTGGGTGCCCACAGGGGACAGTCTCTTCGCCCTGGGACTCAGCGCCCCCGCTGCTTTGTCTCCGCAGGAACGGTGGCTGGACGCCCTGGACCACCTGGTCGCCCTGCAGCACCACCTGCGGCATCGGCTTCCAGGTGCGGCAGCGCGCCTGCAGCAACCCCACGCCGCGCCACGGGGGCCGCGTGTGCGTGGGGCAGAACCGCGAGGAGAGGTGGGTGCCGCCCCGCCCCGCACGTCCGCGCCCGCGCTTTCCCGCACGCCCGCTCCGCGTCCCCTTCTGTCCAGCCGACTGGCCCTCGCCCTTCCCTACCGTCCTCGTCCTCTCCGTTCGGCCGGAGCCTCGGGTGGACAGCGCCTCGCGGGGCGCGCGCGTGGGCGCAGTTTCCGAGGGCGCCGGGCGTCCGTGCACCGGGGGCACCGCAGTGCTCGGTTCCCCGGGCACCCCGACTCCGCTGTTGTAAGTCTGTTGGAGAAAGACCGTTCTTGTTGAATTCAACCAGATCAGCCTCGAAACCCACAGTTCTCTGCAGAACGTAAGGCCAGTCGGGGTCCAGGCGGGAGCTGCCCGATGGAGTCGCTTTCCCCCGCCATAAGCGTCAGGAGCGCAGGCGAGAGCGCGTTGGAGGCCTGGGCGACACCTTTGACCAGCACACACTCGGCCAGGGACTCACGCTCGGGAAGGCGCCTCGCACCAGAGCAGGGCACTCTCTCCCGTGCGTGTTTTTAGCTTTCAGCACGTCGTGGGGACATTTTCGTTCAGTCTTACGTTCAATTTATTGCTTTTCATAGATGTTTGATTTCGGCTTCGTTAAAATCTGCAGTTGGGGTGGACGACTTTCTCGCATATTTACTTACGGTATAGTCAGTCCCCTGTTTGGTCATCGGGAAGATATCCAAGGAGGTGAATTTCATTCACATTACTTTCAGGATTCCTATTCTACCAAATTCACGTGAACTTATTGTATTGGTTCATATGAAGCGAAATGGTTTTCAATATCTTTACAATAAAATGCAGGAAGGCTTGTATCTGATGCCATAGAGTCACTGGGAGCCTCACAAAAACACCAGGTGCGGTTATTTCCTGTAATTAATATTTAAATAGACAAAATCAACCACAGACAGGCTTACTTGATAGACAGTTCTCTGCTAGTTATTTAAAACACAACAATCGAGAAAAGCGTTCTTTTCTTTCTTTATTGCGTTCCTGAATCACCAATTAGGATTTCATTTCTTTTGACTCAGAGGAAAATGAAAGATGATTTTTCCAAAGCAGGGTAAGTCATTTTTGAAGTAGTACCCCTGAAATATTTTTGCATGAGTCTGGAATTTCTGATCCAACACCAGTTGATAAGTCGGAAAGCTGATTATGGGAGAATGGTCTCCCAGCTATTTCTAAGCCTTGTAAGATTTAAAATTGGTTGGACTTTTTAAAATGCTACATGACATCACATAATCCAGCCCATTCAGGCAAAGCCACCTTCATCTGTGAGAAGCCATCCCTCGAATCACGGCATCTCCACAAACTTAATACCTGCTGTCACCTTTCCAAGGCTGAGTAAGAGGAAGGAAGAGTCTGATTAACTCTGTGGTTCTCGTATAGGTATGTTCAGTATCCAATTCTGATTGTTCTTGAAGCTTCGTGTTCAGGAGCAGCTCAGGATGGCTCGTGTGTTTGGAGGACGTGCATCTAAAACCTTCATTTTTACGGAAGAATCCCTGATGTGGGCTAGATGAATATTTGGTCGATGAAGGAAATTTGGATTTAAGTCATGAAAGCATGGGTGGTAAGAACAGGGCCTAAGTACGATTTTTAGAAAATTGAAGCCTCCTGATTGAACAGCCTTTCTAAGGCGTTATCAAGAGGTCAATGATAACTAGAAACAAGTATGTAGTATCTCTTTCTCGGTCTTCACGAGCAAACATTTCTTAGATTTCTTTGCCATGTTCTATGGGAGTCACTCTACCTAAGTAATATAGAGGAATAATGTCCTTTATAAATATTTGAGAACTAAACTCAAGATGAGAAGAAACCTGGTCTCCACGGAACAGTACAAAAGATAGAGGACTAAGCATTCACAGGCTTTGCCACTGTCATATTGGGCTTATTTAAACACCATCGACGCTAAATAAGTCCTGAGTGACCACAAGTGAGTAAATCGATTCTCTCAAAAATTGTCCTGAAGTTAATGCCAGGATTATAGTTAGTGACTTTTCCTTTGAGAGAAAATCTCCAATATGTGGAATAATTCAGTGGGAACTTTATTGTAAGAAAAATCTCAGAAATACTAATATCACTTTTTCTGAAGCAATAAAGAAAACTAGAAAAGGTGTGGCCACTTTGTTTTTCTATTCTAAAATCTGGAAAATGATATTCTCAGTGAGTCCCAAAGAGGCCACCAGCAAGGATGAGGCCATGGACCTTCATGTGAATATTCTCAAAATATGAACATCATTACCTGTATTAGTTTTCTCCTGCTGTATGACAAATGGCTCCACAAACGTAGTGGTTTAAAGCGCACACATCTAGCATCTCAGTCTCAGTGGCTAAGGAGCCCCCACGTGACTTACCGGGTTCTCCGCTCAGCCAGAGCTGCGGTCTCATCACGGGCTCGCCTGGGGAAGGGTTGACTTCCAAGACCACGTGGTTGTGGTCACTCGGCTCCTTCCGGGCTGTCGAACTGAGGCTTTCAGTTTCTCACTAGGTAGCCAGAGATCTCCTTGTTTCTTGCCAAGTGAACCTTTCCGTCATGGTCACTTGCTTCCTTAAATCTTGCAGAGAAGAGTGTCCCCTTGCAAGATGCACGTTACATTCTTAAATGATGTCATCGTGAAGTGACATGCCATCACCTTGGATATTCTGTTGGAAGCCACAGGCCCTGTCTACGCTCCAGGGGGTGGCATTACAACAGGGTATGGGGAGACTAGGAGGCCGGGGTCCTTGGGGTCACCAGGGCCACCGTAGAGCATCTGCTGTAGTCGGACTGTTATCTGTCCTTCAGTCCACACGCAAAATGCATTTACCCCGCTCCCAAAGTCCTCACAGGTTTTATGCCATTAAACTGTCTCCCCGGATTCCTGAACCTCATGGGAACCAATCCCAAATGTGAGCGAGGCCCTCCTGATGCGGCTTCTCTCAGTCTGTCGACTTCTAAAACGAGACAAATCATATGCCTCCGACACTCCCGACGTGCAGTGGCGGGACAGGCGGAGGGTACCAGCCACGGACATTTCAGTCGAGAAAGGATAAAACGGAGAGTACGGAGGAACCGGCGCTCCACAGAAACCCTGACGTCCAGCCAGCCAGGCGCCAGGGCTGGATTCCGTTTCGAGGCCCGAGCACGACACTCCGCGGCGCTTCGCTCTGCCTTCCTGGCTCTCGGCTCCGCTTCCTGACTCTTCCTTCCTTTTCCTTGAAAGGCGGCGCGTGCCGGCTGCCGGGGGCCTTCGTCTGCCCGCTTCCTGCCGGCAGCAGGTGGCTTCCCAACAGCCGCACTGCAGTTGTCCGAGCTGGTATTTTTTGCTGAAATAAACGCTGCGGGTCTTCTATGTATTTCCTTTGTTTACTTCACTAAACAAACCGGCGCCCACGAATCAGTTTGAGATAGCCCTTCTCTACCTGGGGGTCCTGCTCAGATGGCTGGCTGCGTCTTGCTTGTGATCGAGAGGATCTGTAAGGCACGCCCTGCTCTGGACCTCATCAAGGGACCCTTCGTGCGACTGAATGCTACTCTGATCCTTTGATCCCTCTGAAATTTTAACAGAAGGTGGTGCAATCACGTCTTCAGCTTTTCTCTCTCTGTCAACCATTCTTGACCGTGCTCAGGAACCAGTTCTTAATTTCAGCATCTTTTGCCAGCAGGAGAGGCTCAGAATGTCTAAAGCTATTCGGTCTTGGTTCCTCGTGTTTAATATTTCTTTCCTCGATTTGTCTTTTTCTGCCTACATAACGGTAAGCAGCAAGAAGCAGGCAGGCAGCGCCTCCTACACGCCGCCCGTCAATTTCCTGAGCTATAGCGTGCTTCGCGCTGGCACGATCCACGTCCGTGAATCACCGGCAACAGTTTGGGCAGCTTCCCGCCCTGCGTAACAAGGCTCGCTCTCCTTCCAGCTTCCAATAATACGCTCTTATTTCCTTTCTTAGTTTTTTTCTTTGTTTCCTATTGAGATAAAATACGTTTAACATAAAATTCGCCATTTCGCCATTTTAGGCGTGCGGCTCAGGGGCATCGATGGCGTTCCCAGTACTGTGCGCCCAGAGCCGCTGTGTCCCCAAATGTTTTCATCACCCCCAAACAGAAATCCTGTAACCGCAGAGCAGTGACTGCTCATTTCGCCTCCCTTCCAGCCCCTGGTAACCTCTATCCTATGTTCTGGCGCTACGAATTTGCCTGTTCGAGATTTTTAATATAAGCAGAATCACGCAACATTCGCCCTCGTGTCTGGCTTCTTTCACTTAGCAAGGTTCGCCCCTGTTGCAGCACATGCTGGAACTTCATGCTTTGTTTTAAAGCCAGATAACATTTGACTGCGGCCACGCCATCCTGTGTTTATCCATTTACCCATCAACTGGTGTTGGAGTTGTTTCCGCCTTGTGCCGATTGCGAATGATGCTGCAGTGGGCACTGGCGTGTGAGTCTCTGTCGAAGTCCCTGTTTCATACCTAGGAGTAGGGCTGCTGGGCCATCTGCTAGCTCCATGCTGAGAGTTCTGAGGAACTGCCGAAGTTTTTGTCCTCAGTGGCTGTCTCATTTTACGTGCACACCAGCAAAACACAAGGATTGTAATTTCTCCTCATCCTCACCAACGATACTTATTAATTTATTTTTTTATAGCCTTCCTAGTAGGCGTACGGTGGACTTCATCGTGGTTTTAACTTGCAGTGATGTTGAGCATCTTCTCAGTGCTTTCTGGTCATCCGTGTATCCTTCTTTGGAAACATCTATTCGAGCTCTTTGTCCATTTTCCAATCGGATTGGTTTTATTGCTGTTGAATTTTAGTTCTTTATCCTATTTCCTTCTAAACCCTCATTGGTAGCATCCTCAAAATCTAGATGTAGACTAACAGTCTGTTCAAGGTGAATAGGTTTTTCTACCATGCTCCTCAAAATTCTACTTGCTTCTACCCATTTTCTGGTCCCGAAGCCACTTTCACGTTTTAAGGTATTTCTTACAGCGGTACCACACGTGGAGGTACCGAAATCTGTCCCACGGGCTATCACATAATCATGTGACCACAGACACAGCCGCCTAAGCCCCCACATGGCCGTTGGCTCACAGTTCCTGTGGGCTCATGGCCTGGACACAGTGTACCTGGGTCCTTTGCTTCAGGATCTCACGAGGCGGCAGCCAAGCTGCGGGTCACGGCCATGGTCCCACCTGAAGCCGGACTGGAGAAGGGTCTGCTTCCCAGATCCCGTGGTTGTCAGCAGCTTTCTGTTCCTCGTGCGCCGGCGGACCGAGGCGGTCAGCCAGGAGCTGCCCTCCGCGCCCCACCGCCTGGGCCGTTCAGCCTCGTTGCCTGCTCCCCGAAAGCCAGCAAAGGAGAGTTTTCTTGAAATTAGGTCATGGCGATCTTACGTAACATAATCATGGAAGTGATATCTTGTCATCTTCACTGTGCTCTGTTAAGAGCAACTCACAGATCCCCCAACCCTGAATGGGAAGGCATTACACAGGGTGAATTTCAGGAGGTGGAGGTCATGGGGACCACATTAGAGTTAAGGGTCAAAGGAATGAGCGTGTGGGAGGGGCACGTTCACTTAGATCTGTAGTGAGTCAAAGCTGTGCTTTTTTGCACATCGTTGCGCTCCCAATGGGCTCTCTTAGCTTCCTCTTGGGGTAAAAAAATAACATTATGGTGGACTCAGTGTATGTACGGTTTCTCTGGCGCCACAAGAGATTCCATTATTTTGGTATGGCCCAGCAAAGGGACAATGACTTAGAACCAAGGAGAAGATAGTCCTGACAGAGCTCCGGCTGGATTCGGCTAACAGAGGCTGCGGTGAGCAGCTCTCGTGGATCTAACCAGAACAGGACACAATTTAGACCGTAAAGGAATACGAAAAGAGACATGATACAGTGTTGAGAACCTAGTCTATACGGGTTCTGAAAGGCCGGCCTTTTCACGGAGCCTAGGTTTGTGGAAAAGTAAATAATTATGGAGAAATATCGCTGGGTTATTAATTAACTTTTAAATGGAAAACGAGAATGAGCAGTCATGGGCAAAATTAAAGTCTTAATTTTTAATGCATCACGAAACCCATCTGTGACTTTCTGTGCTTTAAGATATGAGAGATCCAAGGGAGCCCATGAAATTTCAAAAATGTTTAGCTTGTTATTTGGTAAAAAAAAAAAGAAAAAAAAAAAACCCAGCTGCAGGTAGAGGACGAGAGCAGTGAGGGTTCAACAGCCGGCCCACTGTGCAGGTATCTTATCTGAAAATTAATGTAAAAACCCTCGAACGAGCAGAGTTGCCAAGGTAACTAACCGACTTCCCATTTCCACTTGTGTGTGTCAAGCAGTTTCAGAGGAGGTGCTTCTCTTAGGGCCCTGTGTTAGTTGGGGTGCGAGAGGAAGGGGGGGCCAGGGGGACATTACTTCCTTGAACTTGCGGAGAATCAGAGCGAGGGGCTTGCAAGGGCTCGGCCTCTGAGCCGGGTCTTGGAGTGAAAGCTCAGACGTAGAGGGACAGAGCCAGCCTCGCGACCTCTGCTTCCCTTCTGGCCTCTCTTGCAGGGGGTGACGTGCACGTATCCTGGTGTGGCTTTTTTCCCCCCCAGGACTACGGTAGAGAGAGAAAGAGCATGAAAGGGGAGGCAGGTTGTGGACAAGCTTACACACAGCCAAACAGGAAGCCTGCGAGACGGGTTGGAAGTTCTGTGCTCCGCGCAGCCTTCGGGTTCTCCGGAAGTCGGCTTTTCCCTGTAGTAACACGGGGAGCATTTTCAGAGCTGGCCTGCTGCGGACGAACGTGGGGACATGTCCATGCACCATGATTTATTCCGCTGTGGGGACACGGCAGCTCAGTCACTGTGCTTCTTACGAAAAGTCAAGGGTCTTCTATTTCCTTCAGTCTTTCTACCCTTTTATTGTTTGTTTGTTTGTTTGTTTGTCTGTGGTTTTGGAAGCTGGAATCAGAGCCAGGGCTTCCGGGACGTCCACGCCTTTGCAGCGTCGGCGATGGGCTCTTCCTCAGGAAGTCGTTTCCTGCTCTCTCGCCATCCACAGGGAGAGAGGCTGCATGGGGAGACTTTGAATTAACGGCTGGCGGTTCTGATGTTCTGAGCTTCCTGCTTCCAGGCGTGTTCTCAAAACAAGTGCCGGTCCCCCTCGGAGCGGCCCAGGCACCAGCACGTCTCTGCAGCCACCGAGCCATCAGGGTTTGCACTTACCGCAACGCTACACGTTCGCACGGCTCCTCCTCACGGTCCTTTAACCCGTCTCACGGCTCCTGCATCTAGAGGCCACACCGTCTTCATTCGGAGGCCCTTCCCTTCCCTCCTGGCCAGAACGGCCACGGCCCTGACCTGCCTGCAACCTGGGCCCTGTGAGACCGTCCGCGACTTCTTCGGGAAACCGAATGCGTCTTTTTTGTCTCAAAAAGGGAAACAACGAAGAAAAGTGATGACTATTCACTAGCTGCTCTGCTATGTGAAAGTTTAGAGAATCAAAACCATCTGCCTCCCTGGTCCTTGGCTTCCTTCCGCCAGGGCGTGTTGACTCTCCCGCGTGTGGGTTCCTCTACACAGTCAGTCACATGGCTGCCGTACCTTATTCCCACCGTGCCACACCCCCCGGGCATCTCTTCCTTCTCTCTCCCGTCCGCCACCGTCTTGCTCGTCTAGCTTAGAATATCAGAGACCCCGGGCTGGTGTCTGCTCCATCGGCTCTTCCTGCCGGTGGCCCCACCTGGCTCTGGAGACCCCATGGCTCAAGCACAGAGCGGTCCTCGAATCTCAGGGACGTCGGTCCTCCGCTGGGCTGAGCCACCACCTCCCAGAGACCAGGGTCCACTGTCTGACTCAGACGGCGCTGTCTCGTCTCTGAAGCTCTGTGGGATTTCCTCGATTCCTTGCAAAGAAAATTCAAGTTCTTCCGCCCTGTTCCTAAAGACAAACCGCTTCACTTCCTGTCGCCTTCTTTCTGTTCGCTTTCCCTCGGTCCCCCGTCTCACGTTGCTCTTCCCGTTTCCACCTCCCAGTCTTTTCCAGAATGTCAGCCAAACCTCCACATGCCTCACTCTGTGGCCTCCCTTCAGCCCGGCCTGGCTTTTCACTTTTCTTCGCTGAGCCTGTTCCGGAAGCCTTCACGCTTTCCAGGGGTGTTCCCTGGTCTGACGGAAACCCCACTGAATGGGACGAGCATTGGCCGTCAGGAACCCGTGCTCCCCAAATTGCTCTCCCCGGTTTCTGGAAACCGGCTCCCGCGTGCATCACTTGTCTGCCTGCGAGGTGGTGCTTTCTGTCCTGCGTGTCCCGGGCGTGAGTCCCTCTCCCGACATTCATCCGGGCGTGTAAACATCTGTCACTCTTCACCACGCCCTTTGCATGGAGCGCTGCAGGATGGTCGTTCAGGGCGATGGCATTTAAAGGTGGCCGCCTTAGCCTCGCCGATAGGATCCTCTGCCTCCCGCTTCTGAGGGCGGACAGCTGGGGACGTACAAACCCTGTATTCCAGGGTCCCCTTAGCGGAAAGACCGTTTCGTTTCAGCGGTCCTTTAAGTCGTCACGCGTGTGTCACTAAATTTGGTCACATCCAGAGCAGCGTCTCCCCCCCAGGAGCTGTAGCCGTAGCCTGACAGGCTATTTCTTGTTTTTGTTTGTTTTTCTCGCTTCCCTGCATTCCGCTCGCAGAATTAAAGACTGAGGAGAAGTGTGACTCACCTCCGGCTAAAGAAGGCCTCGTGTAGTCGGCTAAAAATTGGCAATGCGAATGTTTGTGCAGAAGGATAGAAGTCTATTCAGTCACTGAAAATAAGACTAGTCGTTGCAGATAGTAATTCAACTCTTTCTAGATAAGGGGTGGTCTCTTAACGTGGGTGGGCGTCATTCTGGTAGTCCGTGAATAAATTTAAAAAATGCAATAACCTAAGCAGGGTATTGCATGAAGCTTTATTTTAAGATCAGACTTTAACTTTTCTTTGACTTGTTATATTAATAGGATTATGGGCCTTATTTGATTCACAGATAAGAAATGAAATCCAAATACTTTTCCTGCTGTCGTATTCCTCTGCCTTCCACAGTTCATGTTCAGAAGGTGCATGTTCCATGTGGATGTTTTTCTATCTGCTCCCCGGTTTGCATCTCTATTAAAAAGGGTTTTGTTTTGTTTGTTTCCCCTTTGATTGGCTGCGCAGGAAGATCCATCCCGCATTGTGAGTTTAGCGTTTCCCTCCCTGCGTCCCGCGCATCTCATCGTCTGTGCACACGCAGCATGGCCAGCGCCGCGTCCGCCTCCTTCCCCGCGCAACCGCGTGCAGCACACAGAGCCCGTCCCGCGAGCATGCCCATGTGCTCAGCATCCGGCGCGGGCCGCCGCAGCGTGGAGGGGCCGTGGCCTCACGCCGCGCTCACCGGCTTCCTTTCCTCTCGCCTCCCCCCGTACAGATACTGCAACGAGCATCTGCTGTGCCCCCCGCACGTGTTCTGGATGGGCTGGGGCCCCTGGGAGCGGTGCACGGCCCAGTGCGGGGGCGGCATCCAAGCGCGCCGCAGGACCTGCGAGAACGGGCCGGACTGCGTGGGCTGCAACGTGGTGAGTCGCGGCCCCCTCGCGCCTGGAGCGGGGAGGGCGGGGTCCGCGCGCTACGGATGTTTTCACACCCGGAGGCCCGGGGCGCGCGAGATGCGAGATGCGCTGCAAACGGTCACTGCGCACACCAGATGCTCTGCGCACACCGGGGTCTCTGTGCACACGATATGTGTAAACATGAAGTGCTCTGCGCACACTAGACGGTCTACACCCGGTTCATGCTCTACGGGTAACGAGCGCTCTGTAAACACGGCCTGACCTGGCAGTGGATGCTCTGTGCATAGTGGACGCTCTGCCACCGTGAGATGCTCGGTGGACTCCAGGCGCTTTGCAAACACTGAACGCTCCGGGAACACGGCGTGTCTAGGCACTGGCTCCTCTGTGCGCACTGGATGCTGTGAGACACGTTCGTTTTTCTGGTTGAGAACGATGTTTGAAGGAAATATTGGAAATTCGGGGTATCCTGGAAGCTTCTGGAATTAAATTATGGTATAAGCTACCCCAGGAGCTTTTCAGTTCCGATTTCTGAGCTATGACGAAAACTTCAGCCGGCTTAACTCCAGTTACTGAATTTGGTTTGGGGACATGGGACGAGGTCCCCATACGCAGCCCACACAGAGGCACAGAACACAGGAGCAGAGACACTGAGGGGTGAGAAGGTTTCCGGGGCCGTTGTGGGAGCACACGGTGCAACTCAGAGGGAGTGAGAGAACGCCTGGTTTCGTCTGTCTTCAGCCTCAGCAGGTCATCTTTTCTCTAACCCTTTAAACCCTCGCTGAAAATTCCCGTTGTTCAAGCACCTTCCCAGGCGCCGATGGCTGCTCCTCCTGCAGCATCCGTCAGGATGACTGAGCCCCGAAGGCCGCTGGGCTCGCACCTCGTTCGCAGCCCCCTGGTGCTGGCACCGCAGAGGAGATGCAGACACGGGGTGCGGAGACAGGGTGCAGAGACGGGGGGTGTTTGGGGAGAAGCTCGCGAGCGAACCCCTGGCTTGGCCTCCTTCCTCGCTGATCTTTCCTCTTGGTCTTTGCAGCATTTTGGTCCCTTGGTTGCTGAGGCTGAGTGATGTTTTCGTGCTGCTGCAAAGCTTGTTTTTGTGTGAGATGCAAAATCCACATGCCCCAGACAGCCTGGGGGAATTCAGGGAGAGGAAGAGGATTGCGAGATGCTTTGTCAGAATTTGCTCTGACCGAAGGAGACCTCTGATATTGGGATCTGCAATTAGATTTCTTCCCGCTTTGTGCTGGGAGATATTGCAGTCATTTTAACAGAAGCCGTTACTGATTACAGAGACTCTCCTTTCCAGGTCAGCCTGAACTAAATTTCAACCCCGAAAAATATGTCTCCGATTTGTGATAGTGTATGTATTGATGTTTCAGGAGCTGAAATTTAGAATTATTTATTAAAATGCAATGGGTAGATCTGTGAACATTCACTTGTTCCAGGAAAAAATTTCAAATGTGGTAGCTTTCTTTATTCTTTGCTGAATATCTGATTTCCTATTTCTGAGGGGTAGGCGTGGGAGCCTGGGGTCTCCATGCCCGTTCAGGGCTTGTCTGGTCTGCTGGGAACCACAAGGGTGGATGGATGAGTTGACCTTACGCTTTAGTTTCTAAAACTTTGCAATGCAAAAACTCAGAACACATTTCAAGTCATTCATTTTCTTATTACAAATGGACTTTAAGAATTACATTTTAAAACAGGTTTAATGAAAGAAGAACTATATTAAGGGAAAGCGTAGCATATCTCCAGGGTGATGTGTGTGCATGTGTGTGTGTGTGTGTGTGTGTGTGTGTGTGTGTGTTTAAGAGAGAGAGACACCTGGTTATAAATGCAAAAGTCGAATGCCTTCCCAGAATGTCAATGTATGTGTTGTTTTATTTATGTCCAACTTTATAGAATGATGGTTTGCGAAACAAATAGAACATCCGTTTTCAAATCCAGAAAGATGTCCCGCAAGTCTCCAGTGAGCCTAATGTCGGTTCTCCGGTATTTTAGTTGTTTCGTTTGTTTTTGTTTTTCCCACTGAAGTCAACCTGCTGGCCGTGCGCCTCCAGGAGGGAGTTGTGGCGGCAGAAGGGAGCAGTCTAACCCTTTGATGTTAGAAGCACAACCTTCTTTTTTCTTCTTGCGGCTTTTCCTACTTATTCCAATGTCTGTCTTTCCTAAGACAAGAATGCCAGCCCATGCCCACTGGGGAATGTAAGCAGGGTGGAGGAGGAGCTTGGTTTCTCTGGATTGCTTAGGAAACGTATCCTATCGATTAAATTCCTAAGAAGTTCACTTAAAAATAATTGCCGTTTAAAGAAATATGTTGATTTTCATATTCCAGCTGCAGTTTATAAATCTTTGGCCACAAAGTATGTTTATTTTGGATGGAGGTTGTTTGTTTGGTTTTTTTAATCAAGATAGTAGCTGTGAGTGTAGATAATTTATTGGTTTTGGGGTCACAAAGTTGATTATCTGCTTGCCAATATCTGGCTAGAGGACGAGCCAGTGGCTATTTCTGAATCTCCTCCTCTAAGAAAGGGTGACGTCTCTTCCTCCCTCCCATAACTGTGTTAAGTGTCAGATTTGGTGATGCTCGTGAAATTCCGGCAGAAGGTCTCACCTTACAGCCCTTCGCTATGAGTCC
This sequence comes from Rousettus aegyptiacus, assembly GCF_014176215.1. Classification (NCBI taxonomy): domain Eukaryota; kingdom Metazoa; phylum Chordata; class Mammalia; order Chiroptera; family Pteropodidae; genus Rousettus; species Rousettus aegyptiacus. Next base: position 108,530,842 of record NW_023416311.1, read on the forward strand.
GCCCTCGCTCTCCTTGTTTCTTTAATTGTTTTTTTCTGGGCTTCAGCAGTTTCTCTGAATTTGAGCTTATTAAAAAATGACAGGATGCTAATGAAATGTTATTTACACAGTAAAGGACGTGTTTGTGGAACATATAAGATCTTGAATTTCCCAAGAACTACATAGCTTAGCAAGAAAGACTATTGATTTCAAGTTCAGGTGTGAACGGTGGATAAAAGACTTGAGAATCTTTTCTTGCTTAGCCATTTTAAAATGGAAGTTTCATAGAAAGATGCTCAAGTTTCACCTCTGAAATTCACATACCCTGCGCTTGAGTGAATCCCCAAGCCTCCATGTAAATTTCAGCCAGAGAGTTTCAGTTCAGACATTAAGGATCTTCACTGAGAGCCATTAGTTTTTTCTGGAACACCCTGCTCTTGAAGTTCCAAATGTTGCTATCTCTTCAAGATCCCGATTTCTGTCCTTTTGGGTACGTACGCAGACATGAGCTCGCTGGATCATATGGGAGTTCCATTTTTAACTATTTGAAGAACCTCCATGCCGTTTTCCATAGCAGCTGCACCATTTTGCGTTCCCATCCACACCCTGCACAAGATCCAGTTTCTCTGCATCTGGGGGAATCGAACTCGGGACCTTGAAAGGCTGTCTGCGCTCATGTTCACTGCAGCACTATTCGCTGTAGCCAAGAGGCGGGAACCACGTAATGACCATCAACAGGTGAATGGACAGAGAAAATGTGGTATGGGCATACAACGGAATACTACTCAGCCTTTGAAAAGAAGAAAATTCTGTACTATGTGACAGCATGGGTTAACCTCGAAGACGTTATTCTAAGTGAAATTAGCCAGTCACAGAAAAAGGCACATACTGCATGATTACACTTACAGGAGGCATCTAAAATAGATCCGTAAAATCAAAGAGTGGAATGGTGCTTGCCAGGGGCTAGGCGGGGAGGGAAATAGGGAATAAAATTTTGGATAGGCAAGACGAACAAGCTCTAGACTTAGAAATTTAAGCGCGTAGATCTCATGTGAAATATTCTTAGTACAAAAACAATGAAGAAAGAAAGACAGAAAACTGGTAGTTCCGGACGCTGAAGGCTTGGAGGCCGTGGAGCCCTGGGTTGTACGGGGAGCCGACTGACAAACAGCGAGGGAGGATGCGGATCGCCGCGTGAACCTGAGGCCACCCGCTGTCCCCTGTCCCCTGTCCCCCCATGAAGGGTGGGGTGAAGCCCGCTGGTGCCCTGGCGTCGCCGAGTCTGTGATCCATTGTCCCTTCTCTGGACCTTGGTGGCACGTGTGTCCGGCTGACTGGGGGACCACTACCAGAAAACACACATTTTTATTCAGTTTTGGCTGAAAATTACGACACGTGAAAGGAGGAAAGGTATAAAACGTTATGCCGCGTAAATAGAATTGCTTCCCGGATTAGCGCAACTCGAGATTTCCTCAAGAGCTTAGCCGACGTGTGGAAGGCGAGTCGAAGGTGGCGGCAGGTACGGCCAAGACGGTTCGAAAGCAGAAACCGACGTCGTATGGGCAGCACCGCGTTTATCTCTGACATATCGGACGTGACGTGAGACAGTTAGGCGACCGGAGCTGTGAGTCACGACATCGGGAAGGAGCGTGGGAGAGAGCTCTGCGTCCCAGGCACAGAAGAACCTGATCGCATCAGGCCCCGGGAGGTCAAGAGGCATTGACGTCAACACGTGTTGTCAAGGGGATGCTGCGAAGGTTGATTAGAGGTCACATAACACACTGAAATTTGTTTGCGTCACGTAATGGCGCTGTAAATAAATCAAGGAGCAAGCGAAGCCTGGCAGTTGGCCGCTTCAACAGACCGTAACGTGTGAAAATAGAGACGGTGTTGGGACATACCTCATGTTTGTGTAGCGCCTCGGAGTTTGCAGAGGGGCCCGGAAACGTCAGCCCATGCATTCCCGCTGTTCTCCTCACCTGCAGGTCCTACAAGGTCCAGGGTGCTGTGGCTTTCTCAGAAAATCACCTGGCGAGAGCCGTGAGACTAACCCACAGGGGCTAGACAGAGCTAGACGGAGTCAAAGGATCGTTATTAGAAAGACTCAACGCCCTTCCCTCCTAAACTGATGCAGTTATCTCTGGTGCCCCCTTTATTTATTTTATTAGTACTAAGTATCTTCAAGAGAGTCACAGCCTCCTCGCAGTGACACTACGACTATTCAGTGGGACATCAGGCGCCTCCTTTCTGCGCAAAATATAGAGGGAATGCGAACTGGGAATAACTCAACTTTTTAAACCTGAGACGGAGCTTTGGAGTTGGCCGCTCGCTGGATCCCTCTGAGCTCGCATTCAGTATTCTCTCATTTCTGAACTGCAGTTTCTGAAGATGCACAGTCCTTCACAGTCCTGGACGGCTCTGGGAGCGAGCAGATAGGAAGTTTCCTCCTCGTTCGGTTACTTTCGTTCCCTTCTGCTCGGTTTGTGCCGTTTGACCCAGCGTAACCTGACCTGCAAGTGCTGGTCCATTGCCAGTTTGCACTAAATTGCGTGTGTTAGTTAAACTGTTGTCATTTCACTTTGGGACATGACCGAGGAAGCTGTCCACGGACGCCCGCCTCTTGCTCGGGCTCCTTGCAAGGGCTGATTCTCGAGGTTTATACATTCTCCCTCTCTTCACATCTGTGGAAGCTGCCTCTCAAATGCCCCTTCGCAACTGGTATGCCAAGGCATGCTCTCGCTTAATTGCTGCATCCGTTGATCATCGAACATGTTCCATTACCACTAAAGCTCCACAAACGACCTTGACCTTCCTTCATGAAGAAGCCCACAGGGTGAAGTCTTCCACTACATGTGCGATGTAAAATACTTTCACTTATATTTCCAAATATTAACTTGTACTTCCAAATATTCTTTTGCAAGGGAAATGATCGATCTCTCTAGCCAGAACTCGATATTACACCTCCGTAAGTATGAGAATGCAACATTTGCAATCTTTTGTTATGAAATATCTCAAGGACGAGCTCGCAGCTATGAAAGATGGTCAGAGTAAAAATGCCACCTTTTGTCAGAAGAGGCTCGAGTATTTTGAGGAAGTTAATATCAGTAGACAAAACCGAGTGGCACAGCAAGTGACCCCAAAAGTATAAGATTTCTGAAATTTAGTGCTGGAAGTTGGGCAATCGTGTTTAAAAGAATGATGTGTGAGGCAGGGAGAGAGAAAAAAAAATGTGGTGGATAAGAGGAATTAATCCTTCAAAAGTCTGCCTCTAGAACATGTAAGTTATCATCTGCAGTCTCTGGAAATGGCAGTTGGTATAGAGATCTGGAGTATTTCACCAAAAAAAAAAAAAGTTCTATTTATAATGTTGGAAGAGTCTGTTGCACAGACGTCTTTGGCTTTACAAAACTTCAGGCTTGTCTCCGCCTGTAATAATTCAAACACGGTGATTGGGAAGTTAATGGAAAGGCAAGGCTTTTAGGAATGGAGTTTTTCTGCTGCAAAAGTGACTTGAGACACACAAGAGGTTTTTCCTTTGCAGTTGACCAATAAATTCCATGATGAAGATTTTCCTATGCCTGACCCCGAAATACCTAAAATGTGCTAATGGAAACACAATCACAGCATTCTCAGCCATAACAATTTCCACCAAATGGCCATGAGTCTAAAAACCTTTTGTAAAGCCTGCATGAACACGCAGTACCCACAGAACAAACTGATCTTTTTCAAGGCATAAAAATACTCAGACGTAGGAAGCCCAGGTCTGTTTTAAACGATGCCACATTTTCATCCGCTACGAAATCAGTAATTAAATATGGCTTTCTAAATTTAAAACCTTAGTAGATGTCGCTGTAAACACAATCAGGGAATATTCTTTTCCAAATGCGTCTTCCATCTTCGATCGTGGTCCTGCTGGCACTTCTGGGCTAATCACGGGTTATCCTATCCATCCATAGAGAACACCTTGGGTCGTCGAGTCGATTGAATGGCCTCGCCTAATTGGGCACTTAGGTTGGTCAATTTCTGTAGCTCGCTACGTCTGCTTGTAGTTGCACTGGGCATTTGACGCTGCGGTTCAAGAGAACACGCTCTTCGTTTTTAAAAAGCGCTCCGGTTATCCAGCCATACTGGCTCTTAAATGGCGTGCTAAAATGCTGTCTCTCTCACTGTCCCAGTGAGCAGTGTGCGGCGTCAAGATTGGCCTCTGGCCTTGATGAGCATCTTTGGGTACTTCTGATTCCCCTCCACCGCCCATCACCACAGAGGCCAGGGCTGTGGTCCAGAAGGCGTCTTCACGGCGTCTAGCAGCTTGGGCCATGGCTGCGTGAGAAGAACGTTCTGCCCGCCCGGCCAGGCTGGGACCTGTGTCTCTCTGCACTGACGCTAACGCCACTCACCCAGCTCACGAGAAAGGCGGAGGGAAGCAGGGATCTGGTGCACTGTGGGTTCCCCGTTAGGGAAGTCAGCGTATTGCCTCGGCCCACTCATTTCTAAAACCTTCTCGAAAATCGAGACAAGCAAGCGAAAAGAAGCGAGCCCGGGGAGACCTCGCTCTGAGCAGGGCTTCGTCCTCTCCTGAACCGACCGCGCCTCTCTGGGGTCGTCTGCCTTTGGTTCCGTCTGGTGTGCAAGGTCACCACGCATCACAGCCTTCGAGATACCTGCCTGAACTCGCGCTGACGTACCTTGGGTCTGAGCACCTCGATTTTTCGCCCATGTCCTTCCGTCGTCGTTCGGTGAGTCCTAGGCGCCCAGCCGCTGGTGGGTTCTGGGGCAGCATGGTGAGCAAGGGAGCCGTGGTCTGTGTTCCTGTTTGTTCACTACCTGATTTTTATTTGTGGGTGGTGTTGCTCACAAATTACTTTAATTCCAGTTTCCACCCAGCAGGGACGGGGCGTGTTTTAGAACGAGCTCACACTTGTAGAAGTGCAGCTAGAGGGTGTTCAGATGAGTTCTGATCGCATTATACTTGTCATTTGTTTTGGCTGATGGCAGAGTTCTTTCTTTCAGAGAAGTAATATAAGTGTTTAATTATATCAATGACGTGTTTTAATTGGTGTTTTGCTTAAGATTTGTATTTCACGTTTTATCATTTCGTCTGAGTGTCTCCAATGGAACCAATTGAACATGTATAATTTCAGTCGTTAAAACAATTCACATACATAATAATTTTCAGAGCGACTTGCAATTAAGTAAAGAAGGAAGCAACAGATGTTGGAGCATGAAAAAATGGTTTTACAACAGTGAATATTTTTCGCAGATGACATAGTTCCTTTCTTCAAGAAATTATCGCTTTAGTAATCCTAGAATTTTCTAAGGACTAGAGCCGAGCTCAAACCTCTTCCATGTGATTGCAAGAAAAAAGTGTAAGAAGCCGCTGCTACATTTCGATATTCTAATATTTCTAAATAGAAATACAAGGTTACATGTAGAAGCCGTCAACATTTGTCGGAAGAAACAAAGGCTTGAGTACTTTGCTCTGCGGTCTGACAATGCGCTGCTACCAAGAATAACTTAGAACAGTTGTCTCCTCTCTTCACTCTGCGGCGTGTTTTTCCAAAATCTGTTAGACTTGCAGAATCTCAGGAGGTTCTGGTTTGAAAGAAATTGTTGCGAGAAAGACACTTAAAGATAGAATTGGCCCATACCATGTCACATTCCTGCGTTATCTTATAAGCCACGCTGCGTGAGAAAGTGGCGTCCTACACACCCGTCTTTGGCGTCCTGCTCCTGTCGTGACGTGACGCGGTATCCACATCTGTTCCCGTCTGTCTTCGTGCCATGAAATGGCCCAGTCCGCGGCCACGAGAGAGCAGCCTTCCGAGGAACGCCCGTGTCATCGCGTGGGAGAGAGAGACGGCGACAAAAGAGGGAGGCTGTGGCATCTGCCTTATAAAGGGGTGCAGACCCCGGCTCCGAAGCCAGACACGCATGAGACTTGGGCGAGAGAGAGAGAGAGAGAGATGGAGGGACAGAGAGAGACGGAGACAGAGAGAGACAGAGAGAGAGAGAGAGAGAGGGAGAGAGAGAGACGGAGAGACAGAGAGACAGAGAGAGACAGAGATGGAGACAGACAGAGACAGAGACAGAGAGACAGAGACAGAGAGACAGAGACAGAGACAGAGACGAAATAGAGGGGCGGACAGCCGGAACCCGGACCTCCGGTGGGGGGGGGCATGGTGGTTCCCCAGGCGGGTTCCATTATGATGCTTGTGAAATTGCTTGCTTTCCTTTACCCTCTGTTGCTAATAGCTGTCAGCAAGGAGCCTGGCCTCGGGAGTGACAGGGAGGAGACGAGCAGCGTCTGTTTCGCGGGGCTTCTTTGAGGATCCGTTTCTCTAAGGCCGTTCGTGTCGACGTAGTTTGGCATGGGGAGGGCGGACCATTCTCAGTGACTTCAGTCACGGATTCACGCCTGCTGCCCTCGTCTTTGTAGACTCTTCCGGCCTCTCCAGCTGCGTCTCTAGTCAGCGGGAAGTGTCGTCCTCCCGCTGCGGGTTCACAGCTGCGCCAGGCACCGCGGACGGTGGGCAGATGCGCGCGGGGACACCCCGACCCGCGGGCGCTGGCGGACTGCCTGGCGTCGGGAAAAATACATAAGCCAGACGTCCGGACTATAAGGAAGAGGATTAGAATGCCGGTGGCGCGACCACGAGAAGGCGGCGTGTCCGCGGGAGGGAGAGGTCATCTCCGGCTGGGTGGGTCGGGGGCCCGCAAGGTGCGGCCGAGACACGGCCGAGTCCAGGTGGGGGTGGCGCCTTCTCTGTGAAAGGAACGTGAGTGCAGGGTGTGGCTCGCAGGACGTGGGGTGTACTCGGGACAGTCCCCGAGTGTGACTGGAGACTGCGTTAACGAAATGTGACAAGGCACGGATTTGGGAAGTCACGTCGCTTCTGAAAGGTCTTAAGCTCCAGGCTGCGGGGCTCACAGGCGTCCAGCTCTCGTTAACTTGCTGTTGTAATTACACAATCGGAGACACACGAATTTTCTTGGGTTAACGTTTCCACGGTGCAAGTCCATCCATGATTTCAGACGTGCAAGCCGCATCGTCTTTTCAATTATTTTTCCCTTTCAGTGAAAAAAAGTTAGGTTTTTAGTGTCTAACAGAAGGTGTCAAATTGGAAATATGCCCATGATGCTATGCCTGCGAAGCTGTGTGGGTGTGAGTGTGGGGGGGGAGGTATGAGTGTGTGTGAGAGTGTGTGTGAGTGTGAGTGTGTTTAAAAAGGAATCTAAATTAACTCCTGGCACAAGTACTCAAGCGAAAAAACGTAAGCGTTCCACGTACATATTTACAGCAGGACCCGGATTACGAGAGGAAGTTTCCCAGGCCTGGCACTTTGTGGACGTTTTGCTCATGGAGGGCAGGTCATTGTTCGGAGCGCCTTTAAGTCGGACAGCGTGTCCTCTTGACTGTCAGGGTGAACTCACCAGTGAGCCTGGAGTTAGAGAAAGCTGCGGGATGCTTTTCCCCTCGGGAGGGGAGGCGCCCCGGCGACGTGAGGGCGCTTTGCCGAGAGCGTCCTGGGAGTCCAGGGTCCCGTCCGCACGGCTCACCACTGCATCCTCGGCACCTTCCCAGTGCCTGGCACAGAGCAGCCGGCGTGTTTTTATGCGCAGAATGGTGCCCCTGCCTCTAGGAACGGGCAGCCCCGTGCCGAGGCTCCGGGTTTAAGAGAAGATGCAGGGCGCACTGCAGCCTCTCACGCGCCTGCTGCCGGGGTCTTTGGTGCGCCTCGTGCGGCGTTAATTGATCAGGCTTTAAACACGAACATAAATCATATGCGACTGTTTACATTTCACTTATGCTCGTGGGTTCCTATTCACACGACATTGATGACGATCAAGTGGAGAACCATGTAAACAATACACTTTATACTAATAAGCGTAAGAGAAAGAATGTTACAGTCCTTCCAACAGATACAGATGAAGGGTTTGATAAAAACTCAGCACTCGTTCATAACGGTGTTTGAAACGTCGGTGGCGTGGACGGGAGCATCTTTAACCTTGTGTGTGTTGGGGGGGCACCTGTTAAAGCCTCGTGGCACCCGTTTCGTACTGAGCGGTGAGGGGTTGGCAGCTTTTCGTGAAAGTCAAGGAAAAGCCACGGATTTCCCCAGCACCACCGATGGTCCGTGCCGTGCCCGAGATCACCGCCGATTCAACGCGGCAAGGGCAGGAAATGAGCTGGGAGGTCGAGGCCGGGAGTGACTTATCCCGAGGACTCCCCCCCAGCTCGCCTGGGTCTCGGAGGTCGGAGACTACGCATTGACAACTGGTCATTAGACATAGAGTGACATTCGCTTACCGCCGTGTTGGTGAACGGCGCCTTGCCAAGCCCCTGCCGGGGGCACTGTGGGGGGCAGATTCAACTGGTCGAGACCGCACCCCACTTGGGCCATAGTCCCCTCATCTTTATCTGTTTGTTTAACATTTATTGATTGAATAATTATTTAGTATCTATAAAGATTTTGAACACCATCGAGGAAAAGTTATCAAACGCCACTCAAGAGACAGCGGCTTGTTTTCCGACGCGGGCACCCCAGGAGCTCCGCGTGTGAGGGGGTGCCGGGGCGTCTCATGCTGCCTCGGCGCCTGCCGTGTGGCAACTAGCAAGCGTCCGGTGCCCGCCGGAAGGAGAAAAACGAGAAGGAGCAGCCGCTGCCTTCGCAGATCCCCGGGGCCATCAGGGAGGCCCCTGTGCAGACAGGTCACCGGGGCGCGGCACCCTTGGTGTGTCACTTTTCAGGGTGCAGGGGTAGCATGAAGGACAGAGGAGGATTTCCAGGTAGATGTAGGAGTGTAGCATAGCACAGGAAAGGCCGCAGCAGCAAAGGCGTAGAGGCCTAAAGCCACGGCATGTGCTCGTGGGTCTTCAAGACAGTGCCGGGGTCCCAGGTGCAGGCCACGGGGTGGGCGGGGTCCGGCCACGGGGTGGGCGGGGTCTGGCCATGGGGTGGCAGGGTCTAGCTGCGATGAGAGGGACTGAGACAAAGGCGTTGATCTGATTTTCTGAGTATCTGCAAAGCCGAGTACTTTCAGTTTACTCTGCGGGTAACACCAGCCACGGAAATGCACTTAGAAACACTAACTTGCCCAGTGTTTTTCTGAACGGGCGCCGCGACCCGCGATTCAAAATCTCTTACAGTGCCGCCTCCTCGAGTACTATTTTGATTGCAATTTAGTGGAATTAAATGTATATTATGTAATTATGGATCATATATGATGAGTATGTATTTAGGCTTCTAGCTGCCATTGTCGCTCCTGTCTGCCCATTTCACACCCTGTTTGAACAAACCCAGCGTCTCGCTCGCCCGACCTGGCTGATGCTCGGTGTGAATGCGCATCAGAACATTCTACGGCGTAATGAGACCGGAAAAGCTCGTAATACCGAGGAACGGTCTCAAAGAAGAAAACTACACTTTTTTCCTGTTACACTATAAGAGAAACTTAGATGTCAACAGTCACCCTAACATATCACTTATCGTTTAATTTTATATACTAATATTTGTAGGAAAATAAAGCAATTTAGAGATACTTTAGTCATATTTTAAAAGGTCAGGCATTTTTATTCAGCCACCTTATGAGATTTTTTTTTTTTACTAAATGAATAGAAATTCAAGCAGAAAGCAGTCCATACTTTTACATAAATCTTGCAATGTTTCCTAGAAGAGAAAAATGAATTTTAAAGTCACATAGTACAGATTTCTAGATATTTCAACTAGAGCATTTTTTATAGGCCCGAAAGGTGGCTGTGAATAAGAAACACCCTACCTTATTTAAGAAGAAACCGTCTAGAACAAGAGATTTGTAGCTGCATTTGTTGATTTACATAATCTTAATGTGTGAATTTCTAAATAAGAGACCTCCATCATGTTTTTATATTTTCATATATAAAAGTACATTTATATGGTGATGATAAAGGGGAAAGAAAATTCGTACAGCTAAAAACTACACCCAACACCCATCAGGATAATATCACGTACCTGTGACTAAAAATATGGATTTGGATGAAGTTTACCCACTTCGTTATTTAATCACCATTTTTTTTTATTCTAGGAATTCATAGCAGACTGATTTTCTAACTGTATCAAAGGAGATAAAAATTTGTGATGTATGTAGATCAGTCTTTGAACATTGGTTTACTCGGTTTCTTATAGGAAACTTCTAGATAAATAAACTTATTGCTATATGTTAAGTATATTAAAGTCTAGAAATGCCTAAGCTTAACTCGTAAGTTCGACTTCGACATCGTGAATATTTTGATGACACCGTAGACCTTATTTGTGGGAGAGCAGCCACCTTAATGCTGGCAGACAGGGTCAGGAAGCAGGCGAGGGACGGGGGTTTCGCTGTCCCCCCGCGATGGATTTATGACGTCTGACTGTGCTCTTTGATGCTCGCTCTCCTAAGCTTCATCATCAATGTTCCAGAGCCTCCATGGATGGAAGTGGAGAAAGGCCATGAGAAGTGGGGGCACAGAAAGTACCGGAGTTCTGGTCTGCACCTTAGGTCGACAAAAAACCCACGCAGATGGAGGAAATGCTTTTAGACTGTGGAGAAAGAAAAATTCTGATGTGTCAGTGGTATTTTCAGTAATAAGTGAATTTAATTTTAGCATCGAGACAGTTATAAGCCCTAAAATTAAGTTCCAAGGGAGATGTTTGTAAATCTTAGAAATAAACCCATCAATAGTGGTTCATAGGCAAATGACTGTGTTATGATGTTTTCACTTCATTTAGACGGAGTGTTCACTTTCGTGGTAGTTTATTCAGGAAGATTCAAAGGAAAGCTATTGTGTCTTTCTATTAACTGCATTGAGATGGAGGGTCTACCAGGAAAGGACGAAGCCTTCGTTCTCAGGGTGGGAAGGGATCGCTTCTGTTGGGAGGTTGGGGGGCTTCTGGTTAATGTCTCTCCCAGCTTTGGGGGACGAGCCAGTAGAATGGTGATGGCAGTCAGGGAGCCCCAGTTAGACTTGGGCCGTGAAACTAACCTTGGCCGTCATCGTAACAACATGTCCCCGGCAGGTCGCCCTCACGCTTTGCTCCTTTCCTTAGGATTATGGCAAGGACCCTGTGCAAGCGTTCCGAACATTGGTAAAACTGGGGCACAAACGCTTTCGATTTTATGGAGGAAAAGAATAAGGATAAATACTCAACTTTTTGACAACTTATATTTTAACCAGTGCGTCTTTTATTTTCTGTAATCGAGGCTTTAAGCTTTTCTCATGGTGCCTAAGGCGCGGGCTTAGGTTTTTGTTTTGTTTTCTGTTAGCAATCCCATTCTACTATTAGCGCATGAGTAAATTGTTCAGAATTGGTTGCTCAGGCAACGAGACTGCTGAGTGTGTCGCAACTCTAGTGCCGTGATGGAGGAGGACAGTGTACCTTGGTGTGAAACTAGTCAGTCAGGCACAGAATTGCAGGCTGGCTGGTTCACGGGATCGACGGTGTTGATTACTAAGGGCCCTGTTATTTAATATCAAGTGCTTCCTTAAAACATATCCCCCCATAAAACATATTCCCCCTTATCCCTTCATGGGTTTATTTTCATCATTGATAGCCCTTGAAGATGTGACTTAGTATCTTGCACTTGTTACAGATGCTCCAACAGTGAATATTGAAAGATAAATGGATAAGTGGTGGGTGGATGGATGGATGGATAGATGAATGGGTGGATGGATGGATAACACGATACCTCTGTTTTCATGACTGTTGTTAATTGAAAACACCATTTAAGTAATATTACTTTGACTTTAATTTCAAAAATATAAATGTTTAAATTAAGATATTTAGATCATTGCCCAGAAGTTCTGGCAGGAAACATTCATGAGATGATAAGAATCTAATTAAACAATCCAAATTGTAAAAATAAAGTTGTTTAAAGATCGTTTATTAAGAGGAACATAATTTCCCACAGTAATTTTGCCAAAAGAAGAAGAAGGAAAAAAAGCAATTCCTCGTGATTTAAATTACAGGGAAAGACGTTGATAAAATATACGTGTTTTCATTTCCCAAGTCCATTAAATGATGGGATCCCAGCTTAGCCAAAAAAATCACCCAAGAGTTCTAAATATTTTCCTGCTGGTGAAATTAAATGACAGGAGGACTTTGACCTTGGATGTTTCAAAAACATCATTCATAATGTAGGGATTTTAGAGTAAATAAATGTTCTTTCACTATCTCTTAGGGCATGGAATCTTAACTAATTATTTAAGGACTATGAACTGATAAAATGTTAGCTTCACGTAAACTCAGATAAGAACAAATTGAGATGATAACTTTCCATTGGATGATCACATTACAGGGAGTAAAATGATATACTTGGAAACTTGGATGCAAGTTAAATCTAAACGTTTTTTTTTTAACTGCTTAGATAAATCCAGTCCCCTGTGTGTAACCCTGCTAGGATAATTATGGGTTATTATGGCCATCTGGATTTTTTGGGAGAGAGAATTCTTAAGATCGCTCACTTGGGATCAGTTTGGGGCAACGCCTGACATTGTCATGGTCTGTACCCCGCCTTTGTTCCCGGGCCTCTGTGCAGACTAACAGTGCCCCGTGTACCAAGCGATCTGCTGGGCGCTATGCAGGCATGATCTGCCTTAACACTCCAGAGCCATCACGATGTGTTTCTTTACGTGCCCGTTTGACGGATGGGAACGCTGAGGCACTAGGTTAAGGAAACGAAGGGAGTAGACCCCCCGGGCAGACCTGGAGGGCTCTCCTGGCTCTCACACAGGGTCACGAGCTTGACCGTAAGCAGAAAGTTTCACAGCAGGAACCGACTGGCTCACCCACGAATGAGCCCACAGGAGAAGTTGCTTGAAGAAGCGCCAGCCTCCTGCGCATCATCCGCTCACCGAGAAGCCACCCAGCCACAGCCGTGAAGGACGGGGTGTTTCAGGTGGCTCCCCATTAGGACACAGAGCCCACGGGGCTAAGGATTTCACGAACATAAGATTCCATCCTCCATCGTTCAAGTCCTTGTTACATTTGCCAGAAGCGGGGATCTTTCATGCAACCTCGAAACTGCGGGCACCTACCCTCGTCATTAGTTCTGAATCGGCGAGGGCCGTTGTAGACTCAGTCCTACAGCAGCAAAATGGCTCTCGCCCTTTGGGAACGTGTTCGACTCCAGGCACCATCCTTCCAACAGTGTGTCCGAGGGTGCGATCCGCTCAGTTGCTCAGTCCTGGTCCCACGAGGGGCTCTGAACCCAGTCGGCATCACTCATGGTTTGAAGAAGCTCGTTCAGCTTTGTTGAGCCCAGGGCCCCCCAGTCTTTCCTGACAGCAGCTGCTTTTCTCTGTGGCACCCCGGCTCTTCCCGCAGAAGCACGTGCAGAAAAGGCTCTTTTATGGAACGAATAGAGCATCATTTAAACTCTGTCTGTGCCTTGAGGGCGAAAGACGTTTACCCAACATACGTGACCTAAACGTAGTGGACTAAAATCTACAGCTTTCATGGAATTGGTGAAGGGGAAATTCAAATTAACGGCCAGCACATGTGTACGTCGTCACTATCCTGTAAAGCTGAATTCAAAAAATATGATAATAATTCTGCATGATACCAGGCGCCTTGAATAAAACGTGAATCGTAACCACCAACCTCGACTTCGTAGGGAACCTGCGGACTCTCGTCAACACCTTGAAAATTCTGTGTTATTAATAGCAAGTAATGGTCATTTAAAAAAAAAAAAAATTAACCAAAAGGTTCTCCTAAGAAAGAACTGGAGAACTGTCATAGCAGGAAGATAATTAGTTTCCTGTGGAAAAAAAATTCCCTGCCACTGGGAGACCAGATCAAAAGGCAAAGGAGGCAAGAAAAAAGAAAATTCGACTTTATTTGAATCATCTATTAAAATGAGTCCTTGGATTGTTGGAGAAAGGCAGGGTCACAGAATAGATTCCTTTTCACATGTGCAGACAAATAAATACATATTTACATAGGTATGTATTAATAGTCTAGTGCTGTGTGACTATTTAGCATAAATTTAGTGGCTTGAAACAGCACTTCTAGATTATGATCTCACGGTTCCATGGGTCAGCAGGCCAGGCCCAGCGTGACGAGCTGTCCTGCTCAGTATCTCATAGGTTGAAATCCAGGTGTTGTCCAGAGCTGCAAACGTTCGTGGAGCTTGGGGTCCTCTTTCAAATTCTCTGATTCTCTGCGGTTCAAGGACTGAGGTCTCTGTTTTCTTGCTGGCTTTTGGCCGGAGGACATCGTGAGCCTCCAGAGGTGCCCCTCCGGTCCTACCCATGTGGCCCCCTCACCAGATGGAAGCTAACTTCTTCAAAGCCAGCCGGAGAATCTCTAGTCCACTACTCGGAAGTCTGAGATTACAGAACCTAATCAAGAGAACCGCTGTCCATCATGTCCCCAGGACCCACACACACCCCCGGGGAGCAGATCACACAGGCTCTGTGAATCTCGGGGGCATCTCAGAACTCTGCCCACCACAGTCTGTGTGTGGGTGCAGGCTGTCACCACGCCCTTCAAATCACAGCTGTGCCATTATCCAGGAGTTAGGCTGAGGTTAATGGGTGGAAAATAGACCAGCCGCTCCCAAGACTCAGAGAAAGACTAGTAACCCATGGGACCCAGAGATGGCCGGCCCCGCACGCCTGATGAAACGCAGAAGACAGCATCTTCGTACGATGTCTTCAGAAATTTTACCGAGTAGCAAATAGAAGACGTGTTCTGCTCTAAGCTGAATGCCTGTGTGCTTCTGAAGTTCACATGTTGAAAACCTAATCTCCAAGGCGATGGCTTCAGGTGGACCATTGAGAAGTGATTGGGACATGAGGGTGCAGCCCTCGGGGGTGGGATTCGTGCCCTTACAGAGGGGACACCTCAGAGCTCCCTTGCTCCCTCTGCCACCTGAGGACACAGGGAGAGGTCCGCAGCTTGGAAAAAGACCCTCTCTTCACCCTCTCTGGCACCGTGACCTTGGACTTTCAGCCTCCAGCACTGTGAGAAGTAAGTTTCTGTTGTTTGTATGCCATCCGGTCTGTGGAATTTTGTTACAGCAGCCCGAAGGGATTGAGACGTGTTCCAAGTGTGTCAAGATTTGCAGAGGGTTGGACAGCAAGTGAGTAAGACGCAGCCCTTGGGGCCGAGTTTTCCCACCAAGCCATCCTGTGACTCACGACCTTCTCTGAGCCCCATGGAAGCGGCTTGTGACACCTTCGTGTTCAAAGACCTGTACCAGCGCGGACGTGTACTGCAGCTAAAGAGACTGACTAGAGAGACGTAAGATTCTAAAGGAAGGCGGCTGATGCACGTGCATACATGCTACAGCGTGTAGTTCCTACGCTGGCTGACCGCGTGCTAGGAAGCGGCATTTTTCAGGCGTATGCGATGACAGGTAAAACTGGACTTGATGCACATTTCATGTTTAAGAAGCATTTATCCACAAATGATTAGCTATACTCAGTCCCAAATATTCGAACGTGAATGCCGTGAAAACAAAACTTTAATTTCAATGTGTGCAGGTATGTGTAAATACAGCTGTTCTAAACATCATTTCTAAATCAGCAAAGCAGCCACCGTTTACTCGAAAAAGACTTGTTTTTCTGTGTCCGTGCAATTTTTAATAGCTTTATAGAGGCATGATTGCCATCTAATAAACTACGCGTTTAAGTATAAAATAGGATAAATTTTGACCAGCGCGTACGTTCACGAACCCATCAGCACAATCAGGAGAAAGAACATGATCGACCCAAGAATTTCCTTGTTCCTTCTTGCAGGTCCTTCCCCACACACCCATGTCCTCCCCATCCCAAGGAGCCATTGACCTGCTTGCTGACCCTAATTTGGTTTTGGTTTCGTTTTCTATGATTTTATGTGAATGGAGTCATCCAGTGTCACCCCTGGCTTCTTCCACTAAGCATAATTATTTTCAGAGTCTTCTATGTTGTACATATCAACAGTTTATTGCTTTCATTGCTGAGTGGAATTCCGTGATTGGAATACAAGATGCTTTGTTTTGATATTCATCGGCTGGTGGACGTGTGGCTTGTTCCCAGGTTTTGGCCATTATGATAAAGCTGTCAGGTGCGTTCACGTGCAAGTAAGTGTTTGTGTGGGCACATCCTTTCTTTTCTCTTGGATAAATGTATAGGAGGGAAGTGGCTGTCATGTGATAAGTGTGTGTGTTTAGGAAAATGTCAGAAAGTTTTCGAAGGGCACGTGCCACTCGGCGTTTCCGCCAGCGGGGTCTGAGGGAGAAAGCTCACCGGTGCTGTCGCTGTCAGACTGTGGGCATCCCCTGTTTTGTTTAATTTTAGCCATTCTGATATCTACTAGGTGTGTGCCGATTTACCTGTGGTTTCAATTTACTTTTTTTCCTAAAAACTCATGTTGAGCATTAACGTTACATATATTTGTTTGCCATCTCTATGTATAACCACTTGGTCATTTTTATATTAAGTTTTTTTAATTATCCAATTTTAATTTTTAAATCCATAATGGATATGACTCTTTGATCAGATATCTGATTGGCAAATCTTCCCTCCCAGTGCGTGGCTTGTCTTTCCTTCTTTTAACAATATCTCACAAACAGCAGAAGTTCCTGATTTTGATTAATTCGGCTTATTTTCTTTCTTTTATGAGCGATGCTCTTGGCACTGTGTCTAGAAAATTTCTGCTTCCCCTCAAGGCATAGAGATGTCCTCCTGTGTTCTTCTACAAGGCCTGTGGTATTAGATATTGGTCTGTGATCCATCTGAGTTTATTATCTTTGAGGAAGCAAGTTACTGATCAAAGTTATTGATCAAAGTCTTTGCATATGGCTATCCAATTATGACAGCACCATTTGCTGAAAGACTGCTTTCTTCACGATAGTGGCTTTGAACTTTTATCAAAAACGAATAAGCCATATACATGCGGATCTATTTCTGAGCTACTTACTTCATTCCTTTGCTTCCTTTTTCTGTCTTGATGTTAACACCAGTGTCTTGATTTCGTGGTTTCGAAGGAAATATAATCAGCGAAACAGGGGGCCCCATTTCTTTCATGTGGAGGGGACATTTAAGATCTACTCTCTTGGCAACATTTAAGTATATGACACAGTGCTATTAGCTGTAATCACCATGCTGTACGTTTGATCCCAGACTCGTTCGTCTTACGGCTGGAAGTTCATACCTGCCACCCTACTTTCTGTTTTTTAGAATTTGACTTTAAAAAAAAAAATAAACAAACTATGATTGGCATGCAATATTATATTTGTTTTGGGCCTCTTTTAGATTCTAGTTTTAAGTGATGTCATACAGAATTTGCCTTTCTCTCTCTGACTTATTTCACTTAGCAGAATGCCCTCGCAGTCCACCCAAGTTGTCCCAAATGGCGAGACTTCCTTCTTTCTCATGGCCAAATTTCATATCGTATGCATGTGTATATTCCTCGTCTTCTTTATCTGTTCACCTGCTCATAGATGGTTAGCTTGTTTTCAGATCTTATCCACATGATTAACGCTGCCATGAATATTTGGGTTCGTATCTCGATGAGATCCTGATTTCAGTTCCTTTGGAAATGTACCCCGAAGTGGGATTGATTTCAGTAAGCATTCTTGCTTCATATTTCCCACTAGAATATAAAGAATCCTATGTGGCAATTAGCTCCCTGAAATTGCTTTTAAAATAATTTCTTTCTTTAGCATTAAACATAATGCCGTTGAAGGTCCATTCAAGTTTAAGTACTTATGGCAACAGTTCATCCGTAAATCGTAACGTATGAGATTCAGTTGAGTCCTATAATTACTCACTATTGACTTGAACCGCTTCATAATTTTGGTCATTAATAGAGAACAGATTGGTTATATCATTTTTCAGCAGTTGAAAGGAGAAGGCCCTGAGTCCCATGTTAAAGTTGGTGCCATGAGGAGATAATGAACAAAAGAACAGACTTCGTTATCACAGGCTTAGATCTAATGAGCCTGGATTGATCTTCTTTATCCTTGACCCGCGCTGACCTCTGGGACGTGTGAGCCCCTGCCCTGCTGGGCATGTCACCAGCACACAGCGGCCAACTTGGGCGCTTGAGCCAGCTTGAAAATCGATGTGTGACTCACATATATTTCAAAAACAGAACCTCGTCTCCATAGAAAAGATGAGATTTCTGTTGTGAGAAGGCAAAAATTGTCAGGATGCTCCTCTATATTTGTGATTGAGATGTGGGATCATAGAGCTTAGGAGTGACGTTGGACTTATTAATACATAAAGACCTGCACTCGTAAAGCAGGAGCCCATACACCGCGCATCCTGTAAGTCCATTCGGGCGAGGAGCCCCCGGACTCTTGCCCAGCTAGGCTGGCACGGGCTGGTGAAGGGCGGACGGCGGCACATGGCACTTCAATCAGGGGACGCCGGAGCTGCCACCCCGGAGGCCCAGAGGGCCCAGGCAAGGCCGGTGGCACTGCCGTCAGGTGGCTTCCCTTTCGAGCGCAGTTTGTCACACGACCGGGCGTACGGCACCGTGCGGCCCGGAACACGAGCGATGGTGCCATCGTTTTCCTGTAGTCTTTCAGGGAAGACAGCTACGTTTACCGTCATTAGTGGGTTGCTTACTAGGTAAACAGAGATGATTCGTATGGGCTCACGCTTCTCATGCACACACGATTACGTGTATTGTCTCGTTTTCACCGTTGCCTCGGGAGAACTGACGCAGACTCCTTTAGCATCTGGCTCGAACGTGGCGCGTTCTCTCAAACGCCTCACGGAACAAGAATGTGGTGTAAGCCCTGCGGGGTAGCCGGCGGGCGTGTTGGGCCGCGAGGCGTCGCGGAGGCCTGACCGTCCCTGCAGGCAGGCGACCCCGCCGCGAGCACACGCCGCCCCTTGCTCTTGCAGGAGTACCAGCCCTGCAACACCACGCCATGCCCCGAGCTGAAGAAGACCACGCCCTGGACGCCCTGGACGCCCGTCAACATCTCCGACAACGGCGGCCACTACGAGCAGCGGTTCCGGTACACGTGCAAAGCCCGCCTGCCGGACCCGAACCTGCTGGAAGTGGGGAGGCAGAGGATCGAGATGCGGTACTGCTCCAGCGACGGGACCAGCGGCTGCTCCACCGACGGTGAGTGACCCCGCGGGGACCCGCCCGCCTCCGCGGCCGGGCGCAGGGCCGCATCTCTGAGCACCTGGAAGAGCCAGGGGGGTTTTCCTTCCGATAACTTACAGTTTAGCGATCTTTATCGTAACAGTCCCTCTGGAGAAGAACTGGCTTCACAGCCAATTGATGGGAAAGAGCTTCCTGTAAAAAGCCAGTTAGGTGCTGAGGTGGTCTTGTGACGTCAGCCCTCGAAGGAACGCTGGCGGTAAGGGGTCCGCAGCGGTTTGCGGGAGATCGAGTTAGTGTCAGAGGGCGTCTTGCAGAGGGGCGACCTTCCGCTGTCCTTCTGGCACAAAGCACACACTGCAGTGAGCTTTTACTTTATCTCAAACCGGACAAAGACAGCGAAAGTACAGCTCTGTGTTTTTATTCATGGAGGGATTTTTATGTTAGGAAGAAAAGTGCGAGAGACTCCTTAACAGGCGTAGTAATTGCCTAAATCCCCTCAAGGCCATCTTCCGTGCGGAGCGAGCAAAGGCCAGGGAAGCGGCTTAGATCCGTCTGGATCAGCTTCCGTTTCCCACACCGTGTCCTGAACGGCAAGCACCACCTGCCTCCGGGTGTCCAGGGGCAGTTAGTTTAGAATTCCCGAGGGGAGAAGGTGTTTTCTTCGCAAACTTTTCTTGTTAAAACTGATGGACTGCAAACAGAAGACCTATAACCTGTGCGAAGCCTCCTCCGCCACAGTCTCAAGTTGAGCTCTTACCTGCATCCTTATCTAATAATATCTACTGCAGAGAAAGAAGCTTGAGTTAAGGGAGGTTATCACACAACCGCTTTTTATGTGTTTGTTTGTTTGTTTCTTTGTTTTTACTTTTGAAGTGTAAACACAAGTAAAGCAGGGGAACGAAAGTTAGTCTGGGCCCTCGTCACGCAGAACGCACAGAATCACATTTTCTCCTTTCCCCGGGCAGGCCTGTCCGGCGACTTCCTGCGTGCTGGCCGATACTCGGCCCACACGGTCAACGGGGCTTGGTCGGCCTGGACGCCGTGGTCACAGTGCAGCCGCGACTGTAGCCGGGGCGTGCGGAACCGGAAGCGGGCTTGCAACAACCCCGAGCCCAAGCACGGCGGCGCGCCCTGCCTCGGCCCGGCCCTGGAGTACCAGGAGTGCAACATCCTGCCCTGCCCAGGTGAGCCGACTGCGGAATCTAGACGAAAAGCCTGACAAGTCGAGGGCCGTGGAGGACTTCCTGAGCGAGGGGGGGCTCGGCCAGCTTCCCTGGCTTCAGGTGTGCTGGGCACGTGGGCGTACCGGCGGAGTACTGAGGATTCGGTTCCAGACCACCGCAGTGAAGCAGATAAAGCAATAAATTAGGTCACATGCCCCTTTTGGTTTCCCAGTGCATGTAAAGGTATGTTTCCATTATACTGTAGCCTATTAAGTGAGCCATAATAGCATCATATCTAAAAAACGATGCACATGCCTTAATTAAAAAGTACCGCATTTCTAAAATACACTAATATCATCTGAGCCTTCAGCGAGTTGTACTGGTCTTGCTGTTGGAAGGTCTTGCCTTCAGTTGTAAAAAAAAAAAAAAAACATTATCTGCCAAGCCCAATAAAGCGAAGCACGATAAAACCAGGTATGCCTGTGTACACACACGCCCGCACGCGGATGTGTGCATCCCAGATTGTGCATTCTAACCACAGTGGTAGAAAAACACAAGCAACCAAGGCTGGGTCGTGTTCATTTATTTCTTGCAATTGAAAGGAAACTGAATCTTTCTTGTGAGCCCCGTGAGGGTCGTGGGGCCTGGGCACTGTGCCTAACGGGGAAGCTAGTCCTGTGCTTTCCTTGGGCGTGGAGGCTGGCCCCCTTCCAGGCTCCGGTGGGCCCGGCCCTGCAGGAACTGGTCTTTAGTCGCCAGGTTACTCCCCCAGCGTGACAGGTATCCCGGGTGACCCTCCGAGGGGCCCGCAGTCAGCAGGGGTCCACGCCCTCTTGGGTTCGGTCCTCCAAGCACACGCCCTTCTCCCCCAGAGGCCACAGGAGCTGCGCTGTCCGAGCCTTCCTCCTGAGGCCTCGCTCGTCACACTGCAGAGCTCCCAGCAGGTGCAAGGTTCACGAAACGAGCTAAAAGAGCCCCCGTCTGCGCGGCCTGTCTGCCGACACAGCCCCGAGGCCCCTCCGTCCTCTCTGCTCTCCTCCTGCCCAGCCCTGGGTGTGGCCGTCACCGTTCTCTCCTCCACCGGAGCTGCCCATGGTCGGAGGACCTTCAACCCGATGCCTCCGGCCATCCCGAGCGCCGGTCTACAGCTGTGTGCGCTGCCTTTGCCTCGGCTCAGTCCGAGCGGAAGGTGCAGAGGGCCGGGAGGGCGGCGGCGGTCTCACTCACTCACCGCGGGGCCCTCGGCCCCCAGCGCGGGCCTGGCACCCGCCGGGAGCGCCGACCAGCGACTGCTGAATGACGGCGGAACCAGCAGTTGGTTGGTCAGCGCCCTCCACTCGGTCATCAGCAAACAGCTCTGGGTGGTCCACCGTGCGCGGTCCACGGGGTCAAGAAGGGTGCGGTGGTGTGGTCCAGGGGAGGCGCCCAGAGGTCCGGGAGGAGGCAGCCTGGGGATGATGCCGCCCAGCGTGGCCGCCGGCCACTGGGCTGGTGACCAGATGCAGTGGTTACATCGGCCAAGACTCATGAAATCCTCTTAAAGTCCAAGGTCCCTCAGTTTAGTTCCTACGTTTTCTTCTCTGCATTTTATTGTTTCAGGTCTTATATTCAGGTCCTTAATCCATTTTGAGTTAATTTTGGTGTGTGGTGATAGACAACAGTCTAGTTTCATTTTTTTGCAGGTGGATTTTTAGTTTTCCCAGCACCATTTATGGGAGAGGCTTTCCTTTCTCCACTGTATGTTTTTGGCTTCTTTGTTGAAAATTATTTGCCCATATAAATATGGGTTTACTTCTGGATTCCACTGGTCCCTGTGTCTGCTTTGCTGCCAATACCATGCCATTTTGACTACTGTTGCTTTGTAGTATAATTTGAAGTCGAGCGGCATGATGCCTCCAGCCTCGTTCCTTTTTCTCAGGATGGCTTTGGCAATTCAGGGTCTTTTGTGCTTCCATGCAAATCCGATGATTTTTTTGTTCTATTTTTTTAAAAAATGACAATGAGATTTTAATGGGGATTGTGTTAAATCTGCATAATGCTTTGGGTAATATGGTCATTTTAATTATATTGATTCGTCCAATCCAAGAACACCAATATCTTTCCATTTCTTTGTATCTTCTTCGATTTCTTTTAATAGGGTCTTATAATTTTTATTATATAGGTCCTTCACTTGTTTCATTAAATTTATCCCTAGGTATTTTATTCTTTTTGTTGCAATTGCAAAAGGAATTATTTTTTCCACTTCTTTTTCTGACACTTCATTGTTAGAGTATAGGAAAGCTATGGATTTTTGAACGTTGACTTTTTTATCCCGAGACTTCACTGTATTTACTTATTGTTGCTAGTAGTGTTCTTGTGGAGTCTTTAGGGTTTTCTATAGAGAGAATCATGTCATCCACAAATAGTAACAGTCTGACTTTTTCGTTTCCTATTTGGATGCCTTTTATATCTTTCTCTTATCTGCTTGCACTCGCTAAGACTTCCAATGAGTTCTTTGAACAAGGAATTGGCTTCTAGCAGTGCTCAGTGAATATTTGTTGGATAGGCGGATGGATGGTTGATGGAAAAAGGATGGATGGGTGGATGGGTGGATGACGATGGATGATGGCTGATCGAGGATGTTGGATGATGGATGAAGGATGAATGGGCGATGAACGCGTGGGTGAGGGATGGATGGTCGGGGGAACGCGTGGATGTGTGAGTGGTAGATGGGTGAGTGGATGGATCGACAAATATTTACATTAAACTGAAAACACAGAATTCCCGGCTTTCTAGCTGAGGATCCCGGTAACGCCCCCACTTCGGCAGCTGCTGGCTTCTCCTGGGCCGTCTCCGCCTGAATTTCTCCGGCCCCAGGAGACTCTTCCCCCCGATCCCCCGCTTTCCCAGCCGAGTGTGGTGTGGCCGAGGGCTGGGAAAGGTCACCGAGCCGGTTCTTTCCCACAGCCCCGGCACTGAGAGTGGACGCTTCCTCCCTCGGGGGGCTGGGAGGGGGCCCGCGGGGCGACACCCTCGAGGCCCTGGCTGTAACCTGAGCAGGGAGGGCGACGTGGGAATGTCAGGACCCGTCCGTGGAGCCCTGGCTCCAGGCTGCGGGCACGGGTCTGCATCGCCGTCTATACACCGCGCAGGCCCCGGCAGATGCCGGGGCGCGGTCCTGCAGGCTCAGCGCCGTCTCAGGCCCCCCCCCCCACCCCATTAACATGTCTGGTGGCTGGTTTCATTTTAGCAGATTTGATGATCAAGCCAGGATTACGTGTCTATAACCTTAATGTCTTAAAAATAGCTCTGTCTTTGTTTTCCTTCTGAAAGCCAAGATTCCACAGAGGGTTGTGGAAAGATTCGGAGTGGCCCTGTCACATTCCACTTGGGAGTAGGTGGCTTTGACGGGCTGAGTTGGGCACGTGTCAGTCCCCTCTCCCATCTCCTGGAAAATTCCTGAACACGTGACAGCATGCACCTCAGCAGGGAGGCGTTAGACACTCCTGAGCCCTGGACTGAGTCCTGTGCGTTCCGAAAGCCCGGCTGTGTGACGCCGGCTCTTCTGAGGGGCTGTGACTTACCTGTGCCTTGTCGTGGGCTGTGCAAGCATGCGCTCTCAGATCAAGCTGCAGCTCAGGTGACAGACAGAGAAAAACCTCTGGCGAGAGTTCCCCCCGGTGAGAATAGGTACGAGAGAGGGTTTTTGAAAATTTTAACCTTCTAGGCAGACCTTTGTCTGCTTTTTCCGCTGATACCAGTGTCAGATAACTGGTCCCTTCCATCCTGCTTCCTGATATTGTGTACTGGGGGAAATGTTGAAATCTGTAAGTCTGGATGAACTGCTGAATCATCAAATTCCCAGTCACATTAAAAAAAAATCATTTTAAAACATAGCTTTGTTTTTTACTTTTTGCAAATTAAAGTATCATCATGGGCATGCCGTTTCTGCTCATGTTTCTTAAAAACACTTTCTTTATACCTACGCTTCGAAAGAAAACCATTACCCCATAAAGATGTATCAAATCACGGTGGGCGTATTCAAGCCCAAACTGGGTCATTCTAGCCCAAACGGCCTGTGCCTTTAACGATTTTGGCATTCCCTGTCCTGGTGGCCTCCGTCTGATTTCATGCAGGGCACAGAGAACGTAAGACACGATGCTATCTCCATATAGTGTCCGTGAGTCTCTCTTAGCTCTTTATTTAGTTAGCCGTGGTTATGATGGCTTTTTGCTCATGAATTAGAGCCGAATGCCATCTTGACAGAAGTCTCGCAACTTCGCTCTGGGACTCGGCAAAACGACAGGGCAGGCTGGCGAGTGAAGGGTCAGCGAGGGGTTAGACAGAGGACCACGCAGGCCAATCCCAGAGCGAAGCAGGCGAGAGGGCTCAGCCCCAGCCGTGTCAGCTGATCAGGAGGCAGCACGAGGTTCAGGGGGGTCCCCTGACTCCAGCGTTCAGGAGGCCGGCGCACAGGTACCCGGAGCCCAGCCTGGAGGAAACAGGACGAGGGCGCCGGGTTAGGAGCGGGCAGGGCCACGGCGAGTCGGGGCGCCAGTTCTGCCTGGTGTTGGAGTTACAGACGTCGCCCGCGCGTCCAGCCCGAGTCTGGGGGCAGGTAGCGCGCCCTGGGTTCCGCGCATCGCACAGACACGCAGTCGAGTCTGCGAGCGGGGCGCAGCTTGGTCGCTCACTGCGCCTGCTCCCTGGGCTCCACCCCGCGGTCCTGCCGCACGCCGTGGTCCAGGTAGTTAGGAAGGCTGCGGCCGGGCCACCTGCCCCGGGCCGGGCGGGCGACACAGTAATCACGCAGGACGAGGTTCACGGTCGTCCCTGGGGACTCCGTGACACCCACGTTGCCCTCCCCTGTCATGCTCATGCTCACGCGTTCTGTTTAGCGGCGAGGCATTTCCCCGGGGAGCAAACGGGAGGCACCGAGCACGCAGAGCGGGCTCCCTCGCCACCAGGAGGACCCCGGGTGCCCGGCCGCGGTGGGTGCCCGCCTCGCGGGGTGCCTGCCGCGCACGCGCCCCCTGCCGCCTCGCGGGACGCGCCACGCCTGGGGTTCAGAATCAGGGTGACTTTGTGTCTCTTCGCAGTGGATGGCATGTGGTCCTGCTGGTCCCCCTGGTCCAAGTGCTCAGCGACGTGCGGCAGCGGACACTACATGAGGACGCGCTCGTGCACGAACCCGGCCCCCGCCTACGGCGGCGACATCTGCCTGGGGCTGCACACGGAGGAGGCGCTGTGCAACACGCAGCCGTGCCCGGGTAAGCGGCGCCCCGGTAAACGACACCCGGTAAATGACGCCCCGTAAGCGACGCCCCGGTAAATGACGCCCCGTAAGCGGCGCCCCGGTGAACGGCACCCGGGAAAAGACGCCCTGTACGCGGCGCCCCGGTAAATGACGCCCCATAAGCGACGCCCCGTAAGCGACGCCCCGTACCCGGTGCCCCGTAAGCGACGCCCCGGCGAGGCCTGCGCACGGCTGTGGCCAGGACTCGCCCCGTTCCTCGGTGTAGACGTAGCGAGGGTGGCGACGCCGTGACGCCACGAGTACCGAACGGGGGGCCCCATCAACCCCACGCCGGCCCCCTCGACGCGACTTCTTAACACGTCGTCCTGCCACGAAATGGTCCCCGCCGTGCCACGGGTTCAGAACTAGCGGCAGAAACTCGGGGCGGGGGCGGGGGCGGGGGCGGGGGCAGCCCCGGCGAAGCCGCTTCACGGGAGCGGGCCTGGGGGCCTGGGGTCCGAGCCGGGGCTGACAGGGGCCGGCGCCCCGGGTGAGGGGGGGGTCGCTGCGGCAGCCTCCCCGGCCGGAGTGAGCACCCTTGTCTCCCGAGTGGGGACCACCCAGCGTGGGAATGAGACGCTCTCGTCTGAGTCTAACTTTGACATTGAAACATCCATGTTTTCCTTTTTCATTCGCCTCCCACAGATCTTTCTAGAAAGTTCTATGTCTATTAAAAAGTGCCTAGAAACCAGATTCTCACAGCCATTCCAAAAAACAGGCAATTTTCACATTTCTAAAAGAAAATCGTACTCTTTGCATGGATCAAGGCACAAGTTTGATTTCCAAATTTTCCCTAAACAGCAAAGGTGATGTTTACATTTAAAAAGAGATCGAAAGCAAACTACACAGAAAAACATATCTTTTTTTGTTGAGTGATAGTTCATAAATAATATTAAGAGTTGAGTTTTTAAAAACTCCTTACTGTCTACCGCCAAGCCACCCTGAACAAGCCCGATCCCTCTGATCTCCGAAGCTAAGCAGGGTCGGGCCTGGTTAGTGCTTGGATGGGAGACCACCTAGGAAGATCAGGTGCTACAGGCGTAAAAAATAAAAAAATAAGGGGTTGTCAGCTGACAAGGTCCTTGCAATCCGCGAGGTCAACCAAGGGTTGCCTCGCCTTAAAAAAAACAAAATCTCCTTACTTAAAACACGAGCATTATTCTTCTCTCTTCAACACACCCGCGAGCCCAAGTGAACTTAACAAATCCTAGCGAATTTTCCACGTGGGGTGAAGCGGCCGCCTCTTGCTCATCCTCTGGCCTCAACCCAAGACTTGGGCATCGACCTTACCGCGCTTCCATGACAGCAGACACGGGTTTGGGGTGGATCCTCCCTCGAGTGCAGCTTGACTTCCGTACGTTGACTCCACAACGTAGTTTCTTTAACGGAAGAGAAAGCGCGGGCCGCCGCACGCGCCCCGCGGGGCTTCGGCCCCTGGGGTTCTCGTGTCTACAGGACGATTCCTGTCCCCCCCCCCACCCCCACCTGTCTGCACAGCTGACCCTCACTGACGAGCTTATCTTATCGAGAGTCTGACTCAGTTACTATAAAGCACCAAAATCATGTCGGTTTTAGCAAACGTATTTTAAGCATTATTTATGATCAAAGATACACGAGTTCTTTCATTCATGCTCACGCATATTTTATTTATTGGGCTGGTCAGAAGACACGAGTACGTCTTATTTATATACAGCCTCGTCAAACCCAATATGAAAACTTAAAGTAACACATGGAACACGACAGCGCTTCTAGCTTGAGTGATTTTGGGGGTGTGTCGCTGTGTCTCCTCCCTTCTGGGCCCTGCAGAGAGCTGGTCGGAGTGGTCACACTGGACCGAGTGTGACATGTCAGGGGTCCAGGTCCGCGCCCGCCAGTGCACCCTCCTCTTCCCCGTGGGCAGCCAGTGTTCCGGAAACACCACCGAGAGCCGGCCTTGCGTTTTTGATTCCAATCTCATCCCAGGTAAGGGCGGAGGTGCGGATCAGTGTGGTCAAAAGCGCTTCCCACCTTCAAAGAGGGGAAGAGTCCTAGCAGAGTTTTAGCTGTTCTTCGTGGTCCCATTTGCTGAGACAGAGATGCTTCTGTCCACTCTCATGGTTAACATATAGATTCATAGATGGCGGTGGGTTGAGACGTGAGTTTTAAATTCTGCTTAAGCACAATGTCTTGTGTAATTTATCGACTATAACACTTGTATGATCATTAGATGTTTTGTAAATGAGTCGTTAACATCATCTTTCTTCCCAACACCCTGTGTGCGTTGCGATCACTTTTTCCAGAAGTGTCTGTGGCAAGGTCCAGCAGCGTAGACGAGAAAAGGTGCGGAGGTAAGTCCTTCCTTTAACTACTCTCTAATTGGATTTCTGATATTTTCCGATCATTTCTCTTCGCATGGTTCCTATGACGTTTATGCTGTTGGCCAAGAAAAACAGACTGGGGGAACTCCTGGACCCCAAACACCATACACTTTGGTAGCATAAATTTTTAGAGTCAGTGGTTGACATCTGGATCAGTGGTTCTCGAGTGGGGGCCCTAGATCAGCATCATCAGCGTTGCCTGAGATTGGACAGAAATGCAGATTCTCAGGCCCCATCTGCAGAACCAGAACCTCTTTGAGGGGGGCCTGACAGCCTGTGGTTTAACTAGCCCTTGAGGTGATTTCAGTGAATGCTAAGCTTTATGAACCAGAGATTTTGATATCTCAATATTATATAGATACTAAACGTGCAGTTAGAATTCCCATGAGTAAAACAGTATTCAATAATTTTGTTTATGTTTATAATACAAATTCATGGCAGCCAGCCTCAAATCCTCAGAGTGCTAGAATGACAAAATTATAAGGGGGATTAGGGTGATACTGATATCTCTAGGGGAATTTTGCCAACTCTCCAAAAATCAACATTATCTGGCTCAAATCTGTGAAAAATTTGGACTTTGCTGTCTGTGTCTGTGCCGTCTGGACGGGAGGGTGGGGCTGACCGTCCGTGGACCCCAGTGCAGCCTCTGTCACCTTTGTCAGTCGGTGCCACAGTCCACGCAAAGGCCGTCGTCACCGTGCAGGTCTTCGTAGTCTTTGTTAGACAGGGAAAAAACAAGGCGTCGGCCTCTGCTTATGTCCAGATGCAGTCTGGAGCTCACAGGCCCGTTTTGTGAATGTGGCCACATCATTAGTTACACTGAGTACGTGTTCACTCTCTGTTACATTCTTCCTGTTTAATTGGCCGCCTGATAACCCATCCATTCAGTGATCTGCGCCAGTTCTGTGAGGGGCATGGAGCTTACTGTGGGGGTCTCAAACAGCCCCGCCCCCTCTGGAACCAACAGTCATCCCCCGAGAGGGGCGACCGTGTCTGCCGCCTGACCCGGTCAGCTCGGCGGGCTCACACACTGCCATTCTCTTACTTGGGATCCAGCTGCAAGATGAATATGTACCACGTCCCAAAAAAATGATCGAAGCCACAAGAATCCCTCGGTATTTTTAGATCAGTCGCTGTGCACCAGACACGGTCTTAAATGACCAGAAGGATCCTAGTTGGCCCTCAGAAAGCGTTCACATAGGTGCTGAAGCCCACGGTTCATGCAGCGCCCTTGGAGACAGGGCAGGGTCCTGGAGTTCAGCGGTTTCCAGTTCTTGACGGGGCGTGTGCTGTGTAGTACTTAACTCCGCTGCAGAGTCAGGGGGCCACGCTCTGTCCTCAGTCTCTTTAACAATGTGGCCATAAAGTATGGATAGAGTAATGAAAAATCCATTGTCAGAGATTGTGTTTTGGGGAATTACAGAAGAGGGATCTTAGCCATGGATTTTTACCTGCGGTATGTAAATAGGAGTTTCGAGGGTCGGAGAGGCGAGGTCCCTGGCTGAAGTTCGTGCAGGCAGCCAGCAGTGAGACCAGGTTGCATCCAGGCCGTGGGATCCCCGTGTGAGTCTTAAGCCCAGAGCACCATGGCAAACGGGGCGGGAGGCTGTGTCCGGGGGCTGGACCCACAGCAGCCCTGGTCAGATGGCACTCGTGGACAATACCCGGGGCCTAGGGACATCTGCCCTCAGAGCATTGTAAGGGTGACCCTGTCCTGGGTGGGGCCACCAGCGGACGTCTCTGCAGAGCTGACAGGCCCCCCCATGCCCACCACAAGTTTGAAAACCACTCTCCTCGGCCGGCCCTCTCCGCGTGGGCCGATGGGTCCTCCAAAGGCTTCGAGCACCGGGGAGGACGCGGGGCGAAGCCCACTCCCATCCTGCTTCTGTGAGTCTGAGCCCGCAGCGCCAAACGACCGCATGTGGTCGAGCCTTGGGGTGCTGTCGATTAAATCACAGAAGTGTCAATGTCTCTGTAACGTTCAAAACGGATTTTTTAGGCCTTCAGGCTGCTGACATTGACACCCCAGGCGAGCTGGGTAACGAGAGGTCAAATGGGTCGGACTGTAGGCTGATGGATAAAAACAATGACCTAACAAGGATGCAGGGAGGCAAAGTCTGTCGAAAAAATCGAACAAATCCTGCATAGAAAATCAGCCCATTGAACCAACTATTCTGGTTCTACTGACCAAGATCGCAGCAGAAAAAGCACACTCAAAGCCCAGAGCTACAGTAAGCAAATTCCGAAGTGATTTAATAGGCCCTGTTTTTTCCCTGTGCAGAGAAACGTGAGTCCGTTGAACTCTTTCAGCTCGGGGAGCTATATTTAGCTGCGTGAGACGCGCGCTCTAAGGCTGTGTCATCGTCGGTGGCCCTGGCCGTCCCCGGGCACCTGCGGGAATGACTCGTGGGACCGATGACAGACTCGCGCCGTGTGGAGAGCGTCACACGCCTTCCACGTGTGATGACAAGAGGCGTCACCGGTGCAGCAGAAAGGGCTGTATCCCTACCCGGCCCCGACCCCAGGGAGTCCGAACCCTAAACCCTCAGGAGGGGGCACGGGCGAAGCCCCCCGTGGCCAGCCCCACGCAGAGCTGCAGCATCTCGCAGGTCTGCAGTGGTCACTGGTGGGTCGCCCCGGGCCTCGCCCAGCCCGGCTGGGAGCTGTCCAGCCCTGGAGGCCGCAGGCAAAATCAGGAAGAGCCCGAGGTTTATGACGTCGTTTCACTTTGTTAAACTGTTGACCAAATAATCAGGAAGTGAGAAACCGAGGCGGGTGTCAGGGGCGGTGATAACTGCAGAATGTTCTAGCGATGGGCGCCTGCGCTGGGGATCCATGTCCGTCTGCAGGCTCCGTGCGGGTGGGAGCCCACTGGCCATGCTCATGAGAGCCTAGAAGGAGGCGGCCTCTGTGGGGCGTCCGTCCGCACCCCCACCCCGAGGGGCGAGGACGTGCCCCTCAGGGCCCGGGTCCCCGGAACGCGGTGGCCGGGAGCAGCACAGGGACGCGGCACGGAGGGGGAGGTCAGGGTTCGGGGGCAGATGAGGGGCGCCCAGCCTCAGCCTTGACCCCAGGTGAGGCGAAGGCAGCTCCCCCGGGGAGGAGCCCGGGTGGGTAAGGTGCAGACGCCCCAGGACCCGGGTGCAGGGGGCGGACCTGCAGGGCTCTCTCCCGAGGGCCCGGGGGGCTTTGCCCCGCAGTTCTGCAGACTCGGTGCCCGGCAGGCAGGCGTCTCCCGTAGCTCCGTTCGGGGCAGTGCGGGCAGACCGGGGTGGAGGGTAGAGCGTAGTGACTCAGCACCCCGTGGTGGCCAACGCAGGGGACACCCTGGGGGAGAGCCAGGTCCTCAGGACGCATTCCGCGCAGGGGGGACGCGTCGGGTCCGAAATCCACCGGCAGCTGGTCAGCCGCATGGGCAGCTGAAGCGAGGTCATGTTCTGCCTCGTCCGACTTCCTCTCGGCCCCGCGTCCTCGGCGCCGCCCGAGGGTCGTCGTCACCCCGAAGCGCCGGAGACTTTCATCACGAAAGGCTTTACCAGCGCGACACACCATGAATTTTTTTTTTTTTTTTTTTTTTTGCTGTTCTTTCTCAGACATTATGCAGATCTTGCTTGTGTTACCTTGATGTCACTCAAGCCAGTCCTCCCTGAGACACACAAATCCATGTCTGCTCATTTTTTCAATGTTTTATATTCATGTCTCGAGGAAAATAATTCAAAGATGCTATCATGCAGAAAAATATGAAACAGAGGGTCATTTATGACTGTTAAAAGGTCATATTTTATTCCTTTGACACAAATTCTTTCTTGGGAGGGAACCGCTTTCTTTATAGACTCTCCAAAATACAGAGTAAGTGCAAACAGTGTTACCCAGGGTAATGTTTACACACACGCACGCACACACACGCACACACACAACCACGGAAACGCACACCAGAAACTGGTCCAGGAGTTCCCTCTAGGAGAGAAAAGAGACTTCCATTCTTAAACGTCCTTTTGTACTTTCTTATGTTATACAATGTGTACATATTTGTATTCAAAAAATATAACGTAAAAGACGTAAGAACTGGGCGAACGGGGCCCGTTTCTAAGCAGGATGAAGCAGAGGCCGCGCGGGCGGCAGGGCGTGGGGGGCAGTGGCCGCGCCGCCCACAGGGCACAGAGCAGGCCGCCCTCGAAACGGAGGCGCACCCTTGTAGAAGCCTTTAAATTAAAAACAAACAAACCAACGCTTCTGCTAGCGTATCGAGGTGACTTCCAAAGGACTGACTGTAACGCATGGACGGTGACGTAAAGCCCGCCGTGCCCGCCGGGGAGAAGCCTCTCGGTGGCCGTGCCGTGCCGGGGGCAGGTGCCGAGACGCGTGATGTCGGCCGGGCCCGGGCCTCCGGGGGGCGGGCGCCCCGGCTGCAGCGCCCTGCGATGCTCTCTCCCCAGAGTTCAACATGTTCCACATGGTGGCCGTGGGGCTGAGCAGCTCCATCCTGGGCTGCCTGCTCACGCTCCTCGTCTACACATACTGCCAGCGGTACCAGCAGCAGGCCCACGACGCCACCGTCATCCACCCCGTCGCCCCCGCCCCGCTCAACACCAGCATCACCAACCACATCAACAAGCTGGACAAGTACGACTCGGTGGAGGCCATCAAGGTGAGGCACGCGCAGCGACCGCCGCAGCCGGCGCGTGAGGAAGGCGGGTGGCCCCGGGAGCGACCGGCAAAGCGGGGCGCGGGGCGGGGCGCGGGCGGCGGGGTGGGGACAAGGTAACGGGCCCCCCCCCCCCCGTCATGGCATCTCAGAGAGGGAATGTAGATTAAACATGGGACGTGGAAATGACAGCAAATAAAATGCTCAAAAACGTCAGGTTACTGGCCAGTGTCCCGCTCCGCCTCCTCGGTGCCGTCGGCCTCCAGGGGGAGGTCACGTCCAAGAGGAGAGGTCCGGGCCGGGGACCGGTACACACCGGGCAGTGGCAGTGAGGACCAGGGTTGGGCAGTCAGATATACAGGTCTATTTCAGAATCGCCGGGATGGCATCTTGAGAAAAACCGCGGCCTTATTACAAAGATTCCGTTCGAATAATTTTTAAGCACGAATAAGCACAGCGAAAGTTCCTTACCTTCGGGTGCCCGGCGTGTTCTGTTAAATCTTCCTCACGGGTGATTAATCCACTGTTTGATCCAGAAATCAGAGCGAATGGCCAGTGTCTTCACCCTTGGGAAGGAGGGGCGGCGGGCGTCAGCGCCTGCCAGACCGGGGGTCGCCAGTCATGTGCCAGCCGGGCAAGCTCACTCGTTATTCCCACTCACTGAGCCTCCATTGAAAATAATGAAAGTCAACTGAGGCAGTTTATATAAAACGCCTTGAACAATGCCTGGCCAAAAAAAAAAAAAAAAATGCAGTTTTAATTTGAGGCATTTGCCCCGGGGGTCAGAGTACAGATCGTCAGCTGGTCTTCTGTTCGCACTTACGATCCAGTAGCCACTTCAGGCGTCAGGCATCTCGCTGCTGTGAGGGCAAAGGACCCGGGGAAACCGACTACTGCCTGGCGGCTGGCTAGTCAGTCCTTCGGGAACTTCCTTCTCATACCTCGCCCAGACTAGTCCCGGGCACGCGGCCTCCGCCTGCCATCCTTCATCTTTACTTGGGTCCAGTAATTGCCCTCCACCTGGGCTAGTGCGGCTCCTTGAAAGCACGGTTGGCTTCGATGGCTATCCACGAGGAAGGACACCTGTGTCAGAAGAGCCCATCGCTGTCACTTTCCGACGAGCGCAGAAAAGGAACAGAAACGAGGTCATTTGAAACCCCACGTGTTTACTTAAGTTCCATCGAGACATCGCATGGATGACTCTATCCGTGGTAATCACGAAGCCGCTAAATATCTGCTCAGATGCAATAACATTCGAAATGTTCGTTCATTAGAAATCACCAGAGTCTTAGGATTCCTTGAGGTTTAGGTTCAAATTTCCCAACTCTTAAAGTTTCCTGTCTAAAATTCAAAGATAGACCGAAAGGTCCCCCAAAACTGCCAACCTCATTCTTGGTGGGAGTCCACGACTTCAAGACATTGTTTAAGGTGAGGAGGCAGGTGAGGGAGGAAGCTCATCGTCCAACCCCAGAGCCTTGAGATGGAGCTCGGACACAACATGGTCTCCTCCTCAGTCTGCTCTCTCTGAAACCCCACTTACAGAGTATTTGCAAATCTCTGACTTTGTCTTTATTTTTTTACAGGCATTTAACAAAAACAACTTGATCCTAGAGGAAAGAAACAAATACTTCAACCCGCATCTTACCGGGAAGACTTATTCTAACGCCTACTTTACAGATCTCAATAATTATGATGAGTACTAATAGCCCTTATATTTTTAGCTTCTTGTAAGTCCCCAGTTCCTCGAGGCCTGTGCTACGTGACTGCCCATGTTTCCGAGACTTCAGAGATGAAGTTTGGATAATTTCAAGTGCATTTCAAGCCACGAGTGTCCCATTGCTGCCAAAAATAGCTGTCCTTAAAAGCAACACAGATCTAATGATGACATTGTGAAAACCGGGTCTGCAGTACTTGATCATTGTCAAATGAGCCATGGCGTGGAGTGTGTGTGTGTGTGTGTGTGTCTGTCTGTTCAGTCCATTTTTCTAACAAGTCAGTTCTTTTCTTGAGCTCTTTAATAAATGTCCCACCTGCATTGGAACGGGTCTTCAGGAACAGGAACCTCCTCCTGCTCTTGAGCATAGATCTTCACGGTGTTTTAATTCAAGAAAGTCGTCACCTTATATGAGAGCCCCCCCCACACACGCGCACACACACACACACATACACACACGCACACATGCACGAGTGCTTAAGCCCATAGTATTGATAAAACAAAGACTAGGAATGTGGCCATACAATGGTTTATCATGGGTCTCCTACCTGCCCAGTCCGGATGATCCTGTGGAATTCCTGGGGGCAGCTCGTGTGCTTGGCAACGTGGAGTGAGTCTTGCCTGAGGAAGCCCAGGGTCCCACCCGATCTGCATCCGCAGAGGCGATGGCCCGGGGTGTGAGGCGCTCCCGCCTCGGTCTCGATGCTCTTCCTGGGTCTCCACGGGGAGGCGCGGGGCGGGAAGAGCAGAGGCCCAGGCATGCCGAAGGGTAGCGCGGGTCTGCAGGCTGCTGCGGAACTAGCCTTATTCAGACTTCGGAATCGCATGGTGTTCCGGGGAGCCCCTGGCCACGGGGTTGGCCCGGAAGCCCACCTGCCCAGTCCGTAGCAACATCCTGAAGAGCCAGCCTGCAAAATAACCACCTGTTCAGCTTTTGGATAAACTCCACACCTCTCTCCCTGCAAAGAAAAACCTTGAACATTCACGATGCCAGTGAAGAAAGTATTAAAAGTACTGAACTATAATTGGAAACAACTTTTATAAGTATTTTCCATGTATTATGGAAAGTGTTGGGAGAACTGACATTTAATGAAAGTCGACTTTTCTTTGCCATCTCCCTCCCTGACTGAACTAATGCGTGGCGGTCAGCCCCTCCCAAGGGCAGCGACGATGTGCAAGGCTCGCTCTCTGCTGCCCGTCACTGGACATGGTCATCCGCTCCCCAAGTACCAAGCTGCCTCCGGGCCAGCTGAGGACGAGAGGTTTCGCTCTGGTGCCTTTTGGTCTGGATCTCAGCATTGCCTTCCCATAAGCTCACTCCCTTCTCCCTGCGTGGAGGTGCTGGGCTTTGCATTACAAGGTGGACTTTGCATCGCCCTGAGAAGTCAGGGTATCTGCAAGTAAGGTTTTTAATGATCCTGCGTTTCTGAGTGTTGCTCATTGATAAGCATTTTGGAGTGTTAAAGTACTATTCATAGTAGTCCCCAGAAAGAAAAAAAAAAAAAAAAGGATGAATGACTCTCCAACCACCAATACGTAACTATGGTAGCTGGTTGAATAATTATTGAAAGTAGGAAGAAGTTTGAAAGATTCCATCTAACGCCTCTGGGCGCTGTGACAAAGGTCTGGGTGGACATTAAAACATGTTCTTATGGGTCCAGAACCTTCAGATCTGTGAAAATGTGTAGTACGGGCAACGAGGCGCCCAGACTTATTAGCATATGTGTGTTTTTACCCTCTCCAATTTAAAGAAACAGTTTTATAAAGCGTTGGGGAAATACTATGTTTAATACTAAGGGTGAGTTCAAAATATCCTCGTACCCCTAAATTTGCAGAAGTGGCTCTATTACCATGAAAGTGGTGGTGGCGGGTGGACTCTGGGAGGCTGACAGATCGCAGATGAGCGATGCTCTGGGACCTCGCCGTGGGGAGGGGCGGCCGCCTCGCTTCGCGCCCCGCGGGCTCTGTGAGATTCTCCGTCTCCGCAAAGTCCACAGGCGGGAGGTGCGGGGGCGCCCGACGGTCGCTTGAGCCTTCCTGGGTTGGATTTTCCCTGGATGCTTCTCATCGGTTTTCCGTAAGAAAAATGTCCTTCCTGTGTGGCACATTTTAGCTGTTTTTTTTTTTTTTTTAATCCCTCCCCCCCAGTGTTTTCTAAGCCTAAAAGGTCTTTCTAGTTCCTCTAGGGAAGAGGGTACTAATACTTCAAAGAAGCATCACTGGACTTAATGGGAAATGCTTTCTAAATGACATCGAAGCTGGACTTTCATCAGTGTCACGCAGTGACTGGGGACAGTCCCTGGTCCCACACCAGGTTTTCAGGTCGATGATTACATACATCTTTGCGATTATCGCTGCAAAGACGGCCCCTCATTTTTGTTACCCGATGTTCTATTCAGAGGAAAATCAGTCTGGCTCCTCTCTCTCTCTCTCTCTCTCTCTCCCTCTCTCTCTCTCTCTCTCTCTCTCCTCTCTCTCTCTCTCTCTCTCTCCCCCCCTCCTTCTCTCTCCCTCCCTCTCTCCCTCTCTTTCTCTCTCGCTCTCGCTCTCTCTCTCTCTCTCTGTCTCTCTCACACATTCTCTTACTTAACAAGTTTCCATTGGTTTACCATAACTTCAGCTACGATCTAAGTAGTTTACGCAGCTGTGGACAGACTTTGGTTTTCCACCACTGTGCCGCTGCCCACGCGTCCACGCCGCACCCCACGCCCCCAGTGGTGGCACAAGCCCCCCGACCACTGCACGGGGACCTCCTTCACATGGCCACTCTCCTCCAGGCAGGATGCTTGGGATTCCTGCTAGAACCTTCCGGGACACTTGTCACATTTTTCATTTCTGTGTGACTCCTTCATTCTCTCTTTCCTTTCCTTTTTTTTCTCTTACTACAAGAAGCACAATTAGAAATTAATACTTTTAAGCTGCACCAAGCCATTTAATCCCACTAAAGGAACCTGTGTCAAGTGACGTTAATCACGGGTTGATTTTTAGGGTTGTTTCTGGATGCAGTTGCGGCTTGGCTGGCTTTCATGAGGAACTGGCTTTAGTCTCACATTTAAATTTTGTAGGACTGGTTCCCAGTGTTGTTGAGTGTCCTTTCTCCAGGTGAGATGAGCCAACAGCTAGCTATCTGCTCTGCAGGGCACCCACATTTTACAGGAAGAAGAACACAGAATTTCTAAGGACTTGTGTTAAAGATGGGTCATACATTTTTTTTTCTTTTTTTAGCAGATGAATCAGTGTTTTTGAATGGTCACATGTTGCATTGTCAAAAATGTGGTACATACTCCAGACACATCAGCAGCGGAGACCTGTTCTCTTTTGCAAACATAGTCCACTCTGCAAAGGGACTCAGAGCATCATCAAGACCAAATTCAGAACTGCACACAAAATGTACCCTTCCTAGTGAAAACTGTCTCACATAGTATTTTCGCAAGATCACGTTAGTTCCGCCACAGAAAGCAATCAAACTAACTTTGCCCGTGACCAGGGTCAGAAGCAATCCTCATTCCACAGACATGTGATACTTTGTTTGCACAATGACAGTATCTAATCAAGGACACTGTAAGACCTGCGAGGAGAAACGTAGAGAGAGAAAAACGCTCTATGTCATTTCCTAAACGAACAATTTTATTTGGCATAGGAAAAAATTCATTCCACCATATTAAGAAAGATGAGGCCAGTTTTTCAGACATGCTCCTGTTTTTTCTCGGCTTCCTGGCCGTGTAATGCCAAGGGTCCAGATAGCAGATGAAGGGTAGTTAAAATGGTTCCCACGTTAGGTAAATCCGGGTTCTGGAAAAGTCCAAACTGTCCTGTCACGTTGCTGAGGGGTGCGCATTCTTGGCCCGCCCTCTGTACCTTCGCATCGTCTAATTTCCTATTAAAAGTCGCCAGTGCCTTTTTAAGATGTCGATTTCGCGTTCCATTTGGAGAGTATTGGTTCCAATTCAAAGCAGAGGATTGATTGGCTATTCTCTGAAGAAAATCCTCCTTTTATGCCTCTTTGAACTCAGGACTAGACAATGACTAAGAAGCACGTCATCTTCAGATGCGATTTTCATCCCCACTGAGGGTGCGACATGGAGCGGGTACAACGGTGTGTTCGGAATTTGGGTGGGCTCAGCCTCCGCCTCCCAGAGGCTGGCATCACTTTAACCTTACATCCTCCCAAACACATCTTGGCATTTGCTCTGTGTGGGAAGATCGGTGCGATGCCTGTGGGAGTCACAGGTTTTTGTTACGCTCCCTCTCCAGGCAGCCTGCAGAGACAGGAACATAGACACAGGCTGGTGGTGACAGCTGCCACAGATGAGGTGAGGGGAAGAGAACCATCTAGAATAGTCCCCACTGGTGGTTTCTTTAAGTCAGTGTGAAAACTGCTTCACAAGTTCACAAAGTTGTCACTCTTGATTTAGGTTAAGAAAGTTAATTTTTCTCTGCTGAAGTTGCTTGTTTTCCCCTGTACCATGACTGTTGGCCAAAATCAAACTTGAACTTGTGCCCTTCGAAACAAAGCACAGTATGAACCTCTAACCCAAGCACATGCATTCACCACCGAAAGTAATACATCATCCGTAAGGAAACACGCCAACTTGGTCCAATGTAGGATTATTCAAAAGTGTGTAACAAAACGTGTGTGTTATGCCACTTGACGTGACTTTTGAAAATGTTATGAAATGTTAAATGCCTCATTCTGTGTTAATTTGCTGTTGCTGTTTTGTGATACAAAATAAACTTACCTGGGATTGTTTCATTTTTCTCCTTGAACCTTCTCTGAATCCCACTTCGGCCCTTGGTAAACTTGCAGAAAGGTACTGACCTTAAGTTAATTTTTTAAAGGCCATATGTATTAATCATACTGGAGTTTTTCTGGAATGAGACAGCAACGCCTTCCGCTTCAGCTGAGTGAGAAAACGCAGCTTCGTTTGGCCTCCTGGAATACTCGTGGATAGCCGAGTACTTTCTGATTGGGCCGTTGGGTGCACCCCACGTATTTTGAGTCCTGTCATTCAATTTTCAGGGTTTCACTTGAAATGTCAGAATGTGAAATACAAATTTCCAGGGGTCTTCGCTTTTATCTTTTTCGTCCATCAATTCACTGGTGTTAAGTGCTTCCTCGGGAGGTGTCCGGGTCTATGTCTAAAAAAGTGGTTTGATGACACTTGACAGATACGTTGTTTTCAAAAGCGAGTTACAGACACCAGGGTGGCAGCGGCGGCCGGGAGCCCGTTGACGGTGACATTGGGGCCATCGCGGAAATTCAGAGAAGGCGGGGGGCAGGGCGTGACCCGAGCAGTCGGCAGACGCTGACTGGCACCTGCTCCCAGCCTCAACCCTGAAGAGAACAAACGTATTCATGAGATGAAACGAGCTGCTATTGTAGACGTGAAGATACCATGCTCATTCACTGCTCTGGGTGCGCTGCCGGCTTCCGTATCCTGAACCGAGTCATCTTTTTAAAATAAATAAATACATAGAGCCATGAGGAATGATTTTAAGTACTGCTACTGGTGCAGCAAACTTCCTTTCAGAGGGACCCCCTCCTCACCTCTGCGTGGGACAAAATGAGAGAATCCTGATTCTGTACAGTATAAATTGTATTATATTTTTTGTACTTATGTTTTCTGTAAATAGTTTGTCTCATGTAGTTGTATGTGAGCATTGAAATAAATCCTACCGTTTAGGACACCATTGAGTGGCCTTTTTTTTTTTTTTTGGATGACCTCAAAGTCCCCTGTGACCCCGGGTGCACTAAGGCACAGTCACTCCCCGAAGGACAGCGTTCCAGCAAAGTGAGGTGGATGACCTCCTCCCGCGTAAAACCCGCGACACCTTTCTGGTCAGGTCCCAAAGCCTCTTGAGTGGCAGGGAAGGCAGGGCCAGCCAGCTTCATGACTCTGTGAAGCAGGAAGGAACTTTCAGAAATTTCTACGGACAATAGGAAGCGTGTGACAAGGAAGGCCCATCAGGATTTTAACTTACAAGGAGTCGGTATCAGGGACTGTTGATGGGTCCGTTAAGCTACAGGATGCTCATCCTCTCTCGGGCACGCTAGATTCCATTCTTCTCTGCATGAAGCAAGTTTTCTCCAGCATGGACCCCTGACTGCCTGGCCCAGAAAAACTCCTCTCGAGCAGGCCGACAATCCAGGAGGTTATTAGCTCTGGCTGCACATTCGTATTTTCTGGGGAGTTTTTTAAAAATAACATCACCCAAAACCCGTCCCAGACCAAGCCAATTGGGATTCTGAGTATCTGTATTCCTGAAATATTAAAATTTTAAAGCATTCCACGAAGAACTTACATTTGGCTGGTAATTTAGAAAGTGAGTGGAATTAATAACTGTTGGGCCACAATTTCCTTTCTTGGAATTTTTTTCCTTCGGATTCTCTGTATTTATAATGATATATTTTAATATTTATACATTCTCACACATTGCTCATGTGTCCAACTCCTTTTTATAATCTCCATATGTTCTTAAAATTAAATTGAAATATGATTTAAAATATCCTTCTGGACCTATTTGAAATATATACTATAAATCTCCATTTAAAGTGTCTCTTTGAGCCCGGCTCGTGAAGAATAGCGGAAATGATTGAGTGTAGTGATTGCACACTGTGGATATTTAATGTAAGAAGGACTCACCCTTAAAATAATATCCAAAATTACATTTAATAGCCAGTATTATTTTTCTGGACTTCGACTTGGTTTATACTTGCTTTATTTTGTTAAAGTGGTTTGCTTATAAAAATCAAACGAAAAAAAACGATGTCCGAAACGGCTTTTCTCATCAATCACCTTGCCGTGTGTTTTCCTTGGAAGTATTTGAAGCTCTCACACCTGCAGTCACAGCCAGGGTCATAACCGCAAGGAGTAAGATCACGTCGGATAAACCGTTGAGAGTTCTGGGTGGCGCAGAGCGCTTAAAGCTAGCTACTAAAAGCGTAAGACAGGGAACGAAGCAGCCCTTGGTAAAATGATTTCTCATACGATCGGCAGGCACTGGGAGAGTTCATCCCTAGTTTGGAAGTGAGTCTCCCTGTAGAGCGCAAGCAAAAACGTGGCCGCGTTACGGTGTTTCAGACTTGATGACGGCCTTTGCCGAGGGCCAGTCGTCCATCACCGTGGCGGTATCATGGGCCGTCGCGACACTCCGGCGCTGTGCCGATCAATGCCTGTCCACAGGCCTCTCACTCTTCGATTCCCTCCCTCTCGTCCCCCTCCGAATTGCTGCGCCACTTCCTGTTACCTGCTAATAGGTGCAGTCGCGGCACCTCTTTGTGCCCACTTCTGAGGCTGGAGGTCCCCTGGAGGCCAGGGCTGGCTGGCTCGCCCGTCCTTGAGAGACGAATTTAGTGCAGGCGGCAGCACGGTGCCGGGAAAATCCCCTCCAGGAAGATAAATGGCAGCCGTGACCAAGCATTCAGAGAGTGGATGCACGTGCGCACGACTGCGAACTTCAGATTCAGAAATCTGATAGAAACTGCATATCTAATCTAATACATTCAAGAAAATAACAGAACGCTTATGTTAATTAACCACCAGATACGTGTCTATAATTCCTCCCCCAGACTTCTTGCTTGCATACACTTTGACTCATTATATGGTAACATTTTTACAATATATTTTTCTATCGTAAGAAGAGAAAATAATTGTTATTCAAGACGGATGTATCTTTATCAATAACACCTTGT
The DNA here is from genome assembly GCF_014176215.1 of Rousettus aegyptiacus. Classification (NCBI taxonomy): domain Eukaryota; kingdom Metazoa; phylum Chordata; class Mammalia; order Chiroptera; family Pteropodidae; genus Rousettus; species Rousettus aegyptiacus. The sequence goes on from NW_023416311.1 coordinate 108,572,732, forward strand.
TATATGTAGTCACGTGTAACATTTTAGCATCCTTGGAATACTTCTATCGACTTCCGATTATGCGTAAGCTGAGAAATTAGGATAATCACCTGCATAGACCAGCTTGTGGCTCTGTGTTTCCAAACTTCTCTACCACTCCCCGAATGTAGGGGCCGTGCTCTGCAGCCACCCCCCCCCCCAATACCACAGCTTCATGTCACCACATGGGCGACGTGACATACTCCCATACCCACCATAAGATGCCTACAATAACATCACTAGACACGGACCTGATGCAAGTCACACACGCGCGTTTCTCTGAGCCCAAACTAAATGTACTCCCTGTTCACCTTCCCCACCGAACTTTCCAGAATGCCTGCAGCCACTCCAACAGCACCTCGCAGGAGGGGAAATGTGATGGGGAGAGAGGGAAACGGAGTGAGAGAGAAAAGAGTGTTCACCGCACTCACATTATTGACCGCATGTTAGAAAACTACGTGACTGTATGCAAGTGAGCGCCCTTGAAGGACACGCTCCATCAGCTCTGTGACATGCCACCTCTGGACAGCTGGGCCTGCGGTTTGGGCCGGGTAAGGGGAGGACAGAGTTGGCTAAGACGGCTGCGCATTGGTGTCCTTCCAAGGACCTGGAAACGCTGATGGTGGAAGGCGGTACTGGGCTGGGTGACCTCGGGCTGGTGACCTTGGGGCTGTTCACTCCTCTGGGCCTCGCTCTCTCATCTGTAAATGCACCTATATAGTAAGAGTATGTTCACGATTGATCGTGTTAGTGCAAACCAAGCACATAACAAAAGGCCTGGCCACACACCGAGTGTCAACAAAACTGTCGTGGCTATTATTGCCGAAGGACCTGCTCGAACATGTCCTAGTCTTACAGCTCTTAGGAATAAAGGCCTCTGTACATCTAAGTTAAAGTTCTCACTGTTGTTGTGTATTATTAAACAAAGCCTGGGTACTTAAATTTGTTCAAGAATTGTGGAAAAAGTAGACTTTTTGTGGTCGGTAGTCAAGGATGTTAATTAACTTGGGCTCTCTGATGTCGAGATCATCAGAAAAAGAAGGGTATTTGAAGAACAAATTATTTTGAGGATTTCGATTGTTGCTAATCTATTTTTCTTTTGTCAAAAGAGATGATGATGGAATCCATAAAGGGTCAAAACAACTACAATCCTACCTCTGAACTTCCCTCCGGAGAATGGAGGCCAAGACTGTCATGTGCCCACATGGGAGCTCAGTAATGTGAGAGGAAACATTGCTAGTGAAACGTGGGTTATGACCAGGGTGCACGTTTCGTCATCTGAGATTTTGGTTTGATTTTTCACTGCTTCAAATTTTTTAAAGTTTTATAGAAATTGGGATTGGGGAAAGTTGTAACATACACAGACATTCAGGCAGTGTGGGGGTCCGGGAGCATCCCAGAGTGTTTCACTGTGTGGGGAGCAGCAGGTAAGAGGTGGCGTGTGACAGAGTAAAGCCAGCTGCGACCGCAACGTAGGATTTCACGCGCCCACGCTCCCGTAACTCCACAGCAGCCTCTGCCAAATTCTGGCGCTTGACAGCAGTGCGAAAAGAACATTTCTTAGGAAACGAAAATAAACGTAAACGTGTATGTTTAGCTCTTGTGATTCAGTCCAAAGGAGAGCCGCTGACAAAAGAACAGGACTCTAGAAATGGCGAGTGGCAAGGTCAGACGGCGGCTCCCTGCCCTGAGGCCTGCCCAGCACCCGCCCAGCGAGAGCACCTGCCGCCGGGGGTCAGCTCTCGGGACGTGGGAAGTAGTGGAGGCCGCAGTGTTCTGGGCCAGGCCTGCCGCGGTGAGAAACGAGGGGACCCCCGAGCCACCACGGAGACTCTGGGGGGCCCTGCGGTCAGGAGGGCTACGGTGGCCGCGTGGGCAGGTGGGGTGGCCCGGGGAGAGGGAGCGGGGAGCCTTAGCCTGGCAGCTCGTCTCGGGTTCACCACCCAGGTTAACCAACGACCCTGTGCGTAACTGTCCGTGCATGTGTTTATCCACTTTGAAGGCGTTCGGAGAAGTCAGGTATGTTGAGGAGGAGGCAGGGCGGACGGGGTGTCAGCAGGCGAGGGCGGGAACGAGGACCGTGGACACGGGGGCCTCTGGGCGCCCCACCCCTAGTCCGAGGACTGAGAGCCGCGAGGGCGAGGCCAAGCCCCGCTCCCCAAAGAGCTCTTATCTGTGAGAAATCTGTGGGTCCTGGGCGAAGTTAGACGCCATTTGCTGCTGTGGTGAGGAGCGACACTAGCCGGGGAGCATGTCGTCCCCGCTTCTGCGTGGGGCCCTCGGCTCCCTGCCCCTGGCCCGGGGGTCTTGGGGACGGGGACACGCCCTCGGCCGGAGCACCGCGTTCCCGCGGGGGTGCGTGGGGCGAGCGGCTCCGAGCCCACGCGCGGGCAGAGACGCTGAGCTGAGGGGGGCAGCGGACCAGGGGAGGAGGACAGGGCCCGCCCTGTGGGGTGGCTGTGAGTCAGGCCCCCACCCATGGACACGGCTGGGGACCCCGACGTCCTGGGCAGCGCCTGGCCGCAGGACCGGAGCACCTGGGGGCAGGTGGGCGTGGGGCGGTGAGCCCGCGGTGTCCCTCCGCACGTCCGCCCACCCCGGCACTGCCCCGCCGCTCTCAGGGGACAGCCAGGCCACAGAACGTCGCCGCGGCCACCAGACGCGAGGGTAAACGGGCCTGATCGGGCTCCGGGCTCAGGGCGGGCGCGCCACTGTGTCTGCGGGGTGAGCCCGGGTGGCTTGTCCTGGGCCGACGACTCGTCACTGCACGTGCGGGGAGGGTCCTGAGCCCCGTGCAAAGCCAGCGCCCCGTGGGGAGTGACCCGGCTGGTGAGGGCGGGGACCACGCCCATTCGGAGGCGTTTAAGGGCCTTTGACAGTCGCCCACGCCAAGAAGTGACCGTCGCTCACTGAGGAACGCCCCAGCCCAGTGCTCCGTCCTCGTCTTCTCCCTCCTCCCGGCGCCGCGAAGCTGCTGTGGGGATGGGAGAGGGGGTCACTGGGGCGTGGGGACGCGTGGCCGTCCCTGGGAACGGCAGGCCGGGCAGGGGGTGCGCGGGGCTGGAGGGCGGGCGCCCGTGGGGCCACGCGGAGCCTCCTGATGGCCGGTGGCCTGGCGCAGCGGGGCGGGGGGAGGGGTGGGGGGTGGGCGGAGACTGTGACACAGAGTGGCGTCTCCCTGGGGAGAGGCGACAGGGCCGAGAGAAGCTGGAAGGATCGGGGCGAGCCCCCCGTGGAGGATTTGGGGTACCTTCGTCAGAAAAACAAAACAGCTCTTCCTGCTCCGCGAAGTCGTGGCTTTTATTTCTTTCCGTCGCGAGCTCCTTTCGTTGGGGAAAACAGCGGAGCGAAACCCGGGCGCGTGGGCGCGCGGAAGGCGAAGGGCGCGGGGTCCCTCGCCCTGTGCGCTGGCCCGGGGCGGGGCTGCGGGCGCCAGGCTGGACCCCGGACCACACTGCCGCTGGGGAGAAGCCGCCGGGGACTCCCTGGGAAGCCTGTCCTTTCAGGGACCGGAGGGGATGAACGCCCCCAACGGGCCAGCCAGCCGGGCTCAGCGATGACGGGAGGAAGGACGGAGGCGCCGGTCAGTTGACAGACTGAATGCCCGGGGAGCAGGGCCTGGAGCTTTTGTAAACTCTGAGTCCTCTGTGGCCGGTGGCAGCGAATGCCAACTCGCTAGCCCTGGAGGTTGGGGGTGGGGTGACCCCTCTGTGCTTAGAGAAGAGCCCATTGTCCCGTTTACCTTAAAACCCATCCCTGCTGACTCTACAGTGTCGTCAGGTTATTTTCTGGAAGCTTTTCAGAAAACACATTTTGCCAGTGAAATGAAATCAAAATGGGACCTGGGTGACAACGAACTGTCTTGTTGAACCGTCTAAGAAGTTTCCGGGCTGAAGGACTTCCACTGCGAAACCATGGTGTGTTACCTGCGCCAGGTGGACGTGCCTTGGCATCTGTCGCCCTGCAGGGGTGACAGCTCGCCCACCTGGCCAGGTTTAACGCGGCCAACGGAGCGACACAGCGTTGCTGGTTACGGAGTTTCAACCGCCTGAAGGAAAAAGCAGGTTAACACATGCAACTCTCAAATGGATTCATTAGAGAGAGAATATTGCCAAGTTTTGTCTTGTTGCCAAAGACAGTTGTATTTTCTACATCTCATTGGCGTCTCCATTTAATGATTAGATATCTTTTGAAGAGCAAAAGTATTTTCCCCGGCGAAGCTGGCCTGCATGGCTCTTCCGTTACTTACAAAGTGCTGTGACTAGTACACACCAAGTCCTCTGTTTCTATGCTGCCCACCCTGCAAGTACTCAGATTGTCTCTAAGGATAAGAAATACGTTTACAGAAAAAGTTGCAATACCTAAGGCTTTACCATCCAGAAGGTTCTACCATAAATGCCAAACATCCCTTGAACTAAATATTTTGTTAAAACAGAAGGTTGTAAAAACTTGAACTAAGCTGGCAGGCATCCTTGTGGAGAGGCGGGGGGGGGGGGGTACAAAGAACCAGGTAACGCCTGTCAAGGAGGCGCTGCTGCTGGAGGGACCTGGAGTTGACCTTCCTGTGTAGACTCAGGAACGTGGCCGTTAGTCCCAGCCGTGACTAAGGGTGAACAGCCTGCGGCCCCTTCTTAGGGATGCCTTGCTTATGTGGGAACCAGTTCTGAGCTGTGGTTGGAACAGGGCAGCCTGCGGGAAGAGGAACCCACAGCCTGCGGAACGTGCAAACGTCTCATGTAGAAATGAACGGTGAAAGGCAGCCGACCTACAACCCGCTAGTGCCTGCCCTGACGAATTGAAAAGCAAATCTCGAAATGGTCAAGGTAATCTCAGTAACATAATTGATCACCAGAACAAATCCCAACCCTCAGTGCAGCAGTAAAATAAAATTCAATATTAAACGACACATTTTTTCAATTTTCAGCATGCCTTAAAATACCAAGCAAGAAAACGTGATGCAAATATTCATATGCAAAATTCATAGCATCTTTGTGCACAGCACCAGAACAGCAAAAACAGCCCAACCATCCAGCAAATAGTGAAAAACAGTGCTGTACCCAGAAAGTGGAAGATGACTCGGTAATGAAAAGAAACGAAGTACCAATCCACACAACATAAACGATCCCCAAGACCCTTACACTAAGTAAAACAAGGCAGACAGACAGATACACACACACACACACACACACACACACACACACACACACACGACATCACATGATTCTGATTCCGTTGCTACAAAATTCTCGAAAAGGCAAAATCATCGTGACAGAAAATAGACTTGGGGTTGCCTGGGGCTGGGGGTCAGGGGGAAGCATATTTGCTACAAGGGAGGGAAATTTTAGGGGTGATCGAAATGATATTATGGTTACATAACTATACATATTTATCAAAAGTAATCAAGTTTACCCTTAAATTTTACTTTGTGTTATTTATATATTTTAGTAATGCTGATGCAAAAAAAAAAAAAAAGTCTAAAATTGATAAAATATTGTGAACCAGGCAGAGACAAATGTAAAACGTTCTCACTATAAGGTCCCCACAACTAGGGTCAAAGTCTGTCTCCCCGAAACAGCTCCCACGTCAGGGAAGGGAAGAACGTAAGCGGATGAGGGGTACCCCTCCGCGAGTGAGATTTAGAAACTGCCAACGGTCGATGAACATTTGGGGTATCTGTAGTTTGGGGCTATGAGAAAACCCATCGAAATCGAAAAGAGATCTCGGAAGAAGGATAAATCGTGACTCAGATATTACCGATGGGAAGGTAGTAATTAGAAGGTAGACCTGAAGAAATAAAGCAAAAAGAACTGTCGGTATGAAATCTAAAACAGAAAGTTCGGAGTCATGAGGAAAAGGATGAGAAGATTTAATATACAGCTAAGGCTGAAAGCGAGACTGGCCTATTTTTAAAGAGAGTCGCCTTTATTTTGACTCATCTTTATTTTGCTTATAATTTTGTGTCTTTACTCGATCTGAACTTAAGGGAAAGACTTCAGAAATGGCCTTAGATAATACGTTCCTTTTTCAATGCCTCTTAAAGACATTTTCTGATTATGCACAGCTAGATTATTTAAATCCGCCCAAGGCATTTCCCACTGTGTTGCTTTTAACTGCTTTTCCTCTCTAAGGGCGTAGGAATGAAAGGGACTGGTTGGTACAGAAATGGCGCCCCAGGACAATAATTATCTAACAAAACCCTGGCTCCCCTCACTGATTTCTGTCTGTCTTCATGAAACAGGCAGAAACACTTTTAAAAGTTAAAAAATACTTTCAAAGCCCTCAACTTGACGCTAGGCCAGGGTTTAAACTCTTCTATAAATCTAGAAATTATAAGAGGAAATTATTCAGCGTGGCTTCTTTTCCTGTTTGAAGTTAAAAACACCTGCAGAATGCTGGGGGACGCGTCGCGCATTAAGGTCAGGAGAGGGGCAGGAGGAATGAAAGCGGTGGGAGTGGATGGTAAAGACTGGGCAGGACAGAGGGGAACGAGGAGCGTGGGTTTCAGAAGCCGGAGCAGCGGCGAGCTGCTTTCCTCGGGGTTCCTGCAGAATCTTTGAGGGAGGCTCTCTTGGAGTCTTCGTCTTGCTTGAGGCTTTAGCGTCTAGTCAGCAAAGGCTGAGCATACTGTGTTTCCCATGTTATCTCTAGAAGTCCGCTTAAATGTCTCTTTTGTGTATGAAAATATTGCCATAATAGCTATTTGCCATTCCATGCCTTCCTTAATGAACTCTTGCCAGTTATTAGGGTGGTCGCGAGGATTGTCTTGAGAGGACGTGTAGGACGCAGGCGTTCTGTTGGCAGAGGTGGTGGCTTTGGTGCAGACAAGTTTGCAAATGAGTCTGTACCCCGTCGAAAGTCTCAGCTAATGGATGCCCTCTTGGGACCTTGAGGGACACAGGCTAGAAAGAAGCCATGTGACGCACAACCTGGCCAACTGGCTTCGGAATATGTGGTTTGCAAAGGGATCTTCCGTCATGGTTGGGTGAGACCAGGAATGTCGTCACGTAGACCTGGTTGGTGGCGGGGGGTGGGGGGGGAGACCCCGGCGTTACTGACCTGTCACCCTCACACAAACTGGGTGTCATTCTTGGGGCCGTCCCAGCGTCAGCCCGTGAGATTCATGTTGGGGGCTTAGAGCGTCTACCTCCCCGATGGAACCATCCCTATGCACTCATTAGACACCATACGGAACAAAATGGAAGCATGAGGCGAGACTCGGTGCGAACGAAGGAACAGAAAGTGAAAGTGAACAAATATCACAAGGACTAGAAGATTGACTGTGACAATATTTACCAAATGTCACACGCGCTCCCCACAGAAAGCGTCAAATTCCTTTATTCAGAGACCCATGTTTTTAACAAATAATAGAATAACAAAGTTAATTCAACAATGCGAGCTCGTTGGAACCATCCAGGCCTGCGACCTCTGCGTAAAGACTCGCGAGCAGCAGTTGACCCGGCCTGTTTGAGCGTATGGGTCGAGGAGTCCTCCTGGTTTTCCTGTTCTTTCTGGTTTCTTAGAATGACACCAAGAATGGCATTCTTTGAAGGAACCTGGTAGAACCTCTGCGTGTCAAAGGAAGAGGCTGCCATGCAATATGTAAAAAAAAAAAAATGTATAAAAACCGAGTTTCTTATTGTTTTAAGCAAGAAAGATAAACGTTTGTTAAACCCAGTCTCTCTGAACGGGGCTGGCAGATCTTGAAGCTGGGGAGGTTGGGAACTGGCAGCCCTCTCGACGTAAAGCCGGTTATTGTTGAGTCGCTCTTTAATCTCAGTCGAGTTTCTTACCCTCCACCCTCATTCATTCCCAATTCACCCCAGCCCCCCACACTGACTCGATTCTCGCAGGGTAAGCTGACCAGAGGCTTCAGAGTCACTCTCTTCGAATCACCTCTTAGACCCACCACCGTTGGGCCGAAGTGCTCCCAGCGAGTCTCAGTTTGCACGGACTAAATCTTTCTGTTGAAGCGCATGGCTCTCCCGCTCTGGCGCATGCGGGCTCCCTCCCGCGCCCTCGGCCGCTGCTGCTCCGCAGGTGCCCCGCACGCTGGTCTGCCTGTCGTCGATGGGTGACAGGGCATCCCTCGCCCGTCATCGCCGGGGCCCCTTGACTCACGCTCTTCCTTCCGTCTGGAATGTTCGGCACCCTCCCCTCCGTTTAGATGGCTCACACCCGTTCCTTCCCACTCACGTCGGAAGTTTTCTTGGGTTACTGATCTTGACAGAAACGCACAATAACCACGCTCGCTCCTGAGTCTGTAGATACAGCCCCGTGTACTCAGAGGAAGCACAACCCTGCAGTTCTCAATTGCTGACTTTGCCCTCGGGTAACGTGAGTTTGCATCTTCACTGATGAACTTGGAGTAGGATCATCTACCCGTCTCTCCTCCACAGATTTAAGCCACGTAGAGCAGGAAGCTCCGTGACACGTATACGTGTCTCACTGCGCAGTTTTGTGGTACTTGTGTGGGCATCATTACTCCCAGGTTGTCACTCTTTAGAAGAAAGACCAAAGTAGCGCGCCTTCTTAAATCGCCTCGAAGAGAGCGTCTCCTTGGGCGTCAAAGTGCCTTGTAAAAATCACCGCATCCGCGATCTCACCACAGATGAATATCACCCAAAATAGCTATATCCTATATCCTAATAGCACTCCTGTTTTACACGTGGTAGGTTTTAGGGATGTATCTTTCAAGAAAACAATTTCAAATTACGGGCTACAAAATTTTTAGAATCATTAGGAAGAACAGAGTGACGTCCGTAGCAAAATCAATGTAAATTGTTTCTATGCTTTAAAATGATCAAGCATATAATTAACATATTTGGATAATGCTTCTCTGATTTCGATCACCTCACGATTTGTCTCCTGGATTTCGATATGAGTCAACATAAGTGAATTTAAAACTTTTCTTCTTTTAAAATTAAAAAAAAATACTGAAAATTTGCTTTTACGACTCTATTCCAATAATTACTTGGTATCTTTGATCGCGCTGTTTCAGGGCACACCCCTCTCTTTTGTCTAATTTAAGAATAAAATCTCTGGGCCTCGGCTTCTTGAAACTCTTTGGGAGGAAAACAGAAATCCCGTGACTCTGAACGCCTTTCTCTTTCTTCTTCCCAGTCATAGGGTCGTCTCTGATCGTCTCCACGTTTCTCAGGGCCAGGGACCTGCCCACGTCTCATTCTGTCCTCCTGGGCAGAGGTCACTGGACTCTGGGACATTGGGCAGGACTCACGATGACTCGTGTTTGTCCTCACTGTTCCGAATGGACAAGGCGCCACCGCTCGCTTTGCCATTGCAGCTGGCCTGGTGACAGCCCTCCCGTTCTACCCTTTAGGAAACTGAGGCAGGAGTGGCTGAGTGGCGTTTAGGTCGCGGAGCTGCCCCGGGGGGAGGCCGAGCTGGGCCGCGCGTCTTCTCTCCGGTGTCCTGGCCCGGGGTCCTCTGAGCGCCTCTGCCCTGGCGCAGCCTGCGCGCGAGGGTCTGCGGGAGGGGTCTCCCTCCTGCGAGGGGCGCTCAGGCCCCGAGATGCCCCCTCTGGGTTCAGCCAGGCGGACCACGTGAAGTGCCCGGCGCTGCCGGAGAGGCTGTCGCCCACCCGCCACGACCCTGCGGGCGCTGCCGTTCTTGTCGCCCCGGCCACCTGCGGACCAGACCGCGCCCCGGGCCGGGCCCCGCGGGGCTCCGCCGCGCGCAACACGGGTCCGGGCGGCCCGAGCCGGGAGAGCCCGGTGAGGACACGCCGTCCGGCCGGGGAGTGGGGGTGGGGGGGGGCAGGCCGGCCGCGCCTCTGCCGCCCACGCGCATTCGGCGCGCGAAAGCACCAGCTCTGGCTTCACGTTCCAGAAAATGTCATCTCTCAGAGACAAGGGACATGTGCGCAGTGCCCCCACCGCCCTTGGGGGCGGGGCGGGGCGGGGCCACAGAGCGTCCCTGAGGGTCTGGGCACTGACCCCTTCGCAGCCGAGACGCCACTGTGCTAGGGTCTTCGCCTCTCCGTTTTTCCATCTAACAAATGAGGATAATAATGTCACCCGCCTTCAAGAGACGGTGTGAAAATGAATAACATGTAAGCCCTAGAGCTAGGATCTGGCCATCGTAAGGACCCGACGAATGTGAGCTTTTCATCATTATCCTCATGGGCACCATCGTTGTCATCATGGGCATATTTTAACCTATGAGCCACGGTTCCCAAAGAGGAGAAGCAGCAGAAGCCAACCGAGGGGCCAGAGCGCCCTGCCCCCAAAGCGCTGGACTGTCCTGCTTGGCGTGCCCAGGCGCTGTGACCCCTGGGGACTGGGCTATCTGTCCCCGAATCTCAGGGCCCTTCCAAAGCCACCGCAAGGAGAACACCGTCTCCTCTCAGGTCCCAGAATTCGTGACTCGGCAGGAAGCTGAGCATGTACGGGCACCTCCACGGGGTCCCCTTGGTGTACTAAAGAGGATTCCTTCTAGTCCGACACTCTCGTTACTAAGCTTCGCTACGGGCAAAAAGTCGTGCAGTGCTCTCCAAGGGCACGAAGGAGCTCAGACTCTTTATCCTCAAAGAAGTCTCATCCTCTTATGAGTTACAATATGTATCCAGATCATTAGAATATAAAAATATGCACGTATAGACCCCTGACACTTTGTGCTTAATGCTTAATTTGAGTCTAAATTTATTTGTTTATAGAGAATGATTTTTATCTATTCTCTCCTATGGATTCTTAGATCTTTAAAAGAAGGGGCCATGTCTATATACAAATTGCCCATAACAATGAATGCTTGATAAGGAATGAATGAATAAACAAATGACTCCTGTGGTCTGAAAAGTCCCTAACGGAACACGGGTAATTTCTACCTCACAGAAGTCGCCCCTGATCCATGGTAGACACTTTCCAAGACCCCAAATGATGTCTGAAACCAAATATAATACCCAAGTCTACAAATGCTGTTTTTAAACCAATACATACATGCCTATGCTGAAGTTTAATTTATAAGTTAGGCCTATGAAGAGATTAACAGCAATAGCTAATAATGAAATAGAACAATTGTAATAATATATTGTAATAAAAGTTGTGTAAATGTGGTCTCTCCCTCTCTCAAAGTGTCTTATTGTGCTGTGTCCACCTTTTCACCGAAACGAAGCGCTGCCCAGCTTCTCTGCGGTGTACCTTCTGCAAGAAGTCACGGGGCAGAGCCTCGTCGAGGGGGCTGCTTGGGACTCGGGGTGAGCACAGACTGTGCCCTTCAGAGGCTCATAATCCATTACATGTTTACTGTGAGAACGGAGAGGGTGAAAAGTGAGGGCTTAATGTGGGCTGAATTCGAGGTGGGGGCAGCCAGCTCCCCGCTGGCCATGTGCAGGTGGGCGGGGAGGGGGGGGAGGAAAACCATTGCTTCGAGTCTTTTGGTCTCAGCACAGTGGTGCGAGTAGCTATGAGAAGATGCTGATGCCACCGTGTGATTTCCTGTGACTCAAGTTGGGAAGAAAGCGTCTCCTGTGCGTTTCCGTTTCAAACACAGATGCTCATCACAGTTCTTGGAAGTCACTACTTCCCTTAAAGGCAACTGGTTCTCAGACAGAAACGATCCTCTCATCGAAGTCTTGCACGAGGCCGTGAATTAAAATGCTTTGAGGGAAGTAAACATTTGATTCTTAAAACGTAGTGAGTATGTTCAACAGGTTTGAGATTTTTAAATTTTAAGAATTTAAATTTCAAGCCGGATTTTAAAACGATGTCCTCAAATTAGCTTCTCGCATCTTCTACCGTGAACAGTCATTTCCCCAAGTTTCTTTGATGATCTCTAACCATCTCCATCATAGATGCCATCGTGTTAGGCGCATCTATGCTACAGAATTTAGAGACGCGAAGGAGCTGGCTGGAGAAGGGAGAGGACACAGGCAGCTGTGGCCTGTAGATTACTTTCTCCCTAGTTAGGATCTACATTTTTTTTTTGAGTCTGTTTTTTATGAACGGAAGAATTTTATCTTTTTTTTTAGATCCTTCCCATCTAATGTGTCTAATATAAGACACAGCAGGTCCTTCACGAAAGCTAGATTGAGAATTAAAAAAATAAATAAGTGAATAAAAAATTAGTAGAAAGATATTTGTCTTTTCTAGTTTTGATAAAGGACCGTTCAGGGCTTTGGAATCACATAAAATTCCTAACCCCACCTAATTTGAACTGTACACAACATGTAGGTCAATGGTTGGTTGCCATTGTTCTAACTCAGCATGTCACAAACACAGGGGACTAAATTGACAGTGATATATTTCATAGTGGGCAGCATCCTGCTCTTTTTGTAAATAAGTAGTCCTAATCTTCCAAGTTTCCAGATTTTGGCTCAGTTAAAGAGAAAGAAAAATGAGAGCAAAAACAGAAAATTATAAAAGGTCAGAGAAAAGTTAGGCTCATGTGTCAAGAGACTGGAACAGAGAAGCAGGTAACATGGGATAAGATCGCATGCTTCTATCCGCAGGGAAGATTACAACGTAATTAGTCACTAAAGGAAAGACACTCTTAGGCAGGCATTCGAGAGAAAAATTCATCACACAAATTGGAGAATTAAATGTCCAGCCTTCGTCAATGCCAAGGGCATCTTGACTCTCACTCCATTTTCGTCGACCTGATTAGACACCCCAGGTGTTCAATCAGATCTTATCTGATGTCACAGTGTCTGGTAAATTGTGATACAGTGAAATTAAATGGCCTCGCAGAACGCATAATTCCAGCACAGCACTAAAACGGACCCCCTGAAGTCTGTTCTGAAGGAGTCTTCACGTCACCGTCTCTGAAGTGCATACTTGACGGCTCAAGTGGAGACATCAAATCGACATGTGTGTGAGGTCAGTGGACTAGGGAGAAATCTGAGCTGAGAGAAAATGCTAAAACGATACAGCCATGAGCAGCAGTGAACAAGTAACCACGGTAACCACAGTATCCACAGTGCGTATTGCCATTTTGATGACTGCACAGGTAATATCGGCTCCAGGGAAAAGGGCACTGTGATAAAAACGCTAAATGACCTTCAAACTATTAATTTATTCATAGAAATAAGGCCGGACAAAGAATAGCCTACGATATATGTCTTTGCATGACTGTAGAATTTACATGAAAGCCTATTTTTAAATAAGTGAAAAAGATAATCCATTCAGACTTGAATTCGCTTTCCACACACCTTCCAATTTCTTGAAATTACTTTACTTGATCTTAGAACTTTACTTATTATGCAGGCAAAACTTGCACGTTTCCATGCAAGTGGAAACCTGGTGTGGTGTGGGCACACTGTTGAGTCCCAGCGCAGAAAGTGGAGATGAATTAAACCTTGGACTTGGGGAGAATATGGGAACAGGTGTGAGAAAAACACTCCCCCTACTTCAGCTGTACCTAATCGATATAACAAATCTTAATGAAATATATCCTGAGAAAGTCTGGAGATGGAAAATGCACATAATTTATTTACCTCACATTAAATAGCAAATGCGTATTGACAAAAGACACCAAAGAAAAAAGTCACTAGAGCAGGGGTGGCGTGTGTCTGACTGCAGTATTTCCTGATTGGCGGGGGGGACATTAAAGGAAAAATAGTAAGTCCTATTCTTTTTCTGAGCTCTGGAGGCCAAAATAATAACATTAGGCAAACTATAAAGAGAGAAGCTGTGAATGGTTATGAAAGCTCTGTAACAAAGGCCCCAAAACTCAGCAGTGGAGAGAAAACATGTATTATAGAGTCTGTGGGTGCAAAATTCAAGTGGGAACAGCGGAGACAGTTGACCTCTGCTCCACAGTATCCGGTCCCCAGATGGACGACCCGAAGCCTAGGGTCATGGAGGATGGATTCACTCGTGTCTCGGCTGGTGGATGCACTGGCCATGGGGGCCTGGGACTCACGGCAGGTGAGCCTGTCCCACACCTCCCTGTGTGGCTCACCTGGGCTTCCTTGCTACATGGCAGTTGGGTTCCAAGAGCATCTTCAGCCTCTACTCAAGAAAATAAGTTAGATTTAGGCGTCATGAAGGGACTCCATTTATGGTTCCTTGCAAACGATGAGCTGTGCTCAGTTGCTGTTTCCATGAGGCAAATCAAATTTGAGCCTCTGCTGCTTCTAATTCTAGTGTTCCCTGGGCCTAGATACTTCCTCTGCTCTGTAGATACAGCCACATATGTTTTACCTTATTTTTGAGTGTATGTGCACGTGTGTTTGTGTGTATTTCTATACTGTTGAGTGAAGGGTAGCGTTCTTTGGCCATATTCTGTTCTTTTGATGAGAAGTCTAATCTTATTTAAAATGACAATTCACTTTTGGAATGTTGGGGCAGGGGGAAGAATGGCTTTTGAAGGGAACCTAAAACATAGCCTCATCTATGGCCACGCCACCCTAAACAACCCCCATCCCATCTGATCTTGGAAGCTAAGCAGGGTCGGGCTTGGTTATTACTTAGATGGGAGACCACTTAGGAAGACCAGGTGCTGTAGGCTTAAAATAAATAAATAAATAAATAAATAGATAAAAGGATTGTAAACTGACAAGGTCCTTGCAATCTGTGAGGTCAACCAAGGGTTGCCTAGCCTAAATAAATAAATAAATAAATAAATAAATAAATAAAAAACAAACAAACAAACTGAAAACTAAAAACAAAACACAGCCTCAAGCATTGACTTAATCTTTAAGGAAGTTTGCCCTCCTTTTGTTGTATAAACACATGCACAGATTTAAAAAGTAGAAGATTCAGTATTATTAGTAAAACTATTTTGTTAAATAAATTGGAGCGCAGTATAATTAATGCCTTCAAGTACTGGCCTGAGCATTTTTAGGTTTTGAATGTTGGATGTTGAATATTCAATAGCACGACAGTGCAAGTTTAGGTATGAGCTTCTCTGCAGCATACCAATGAGAAGTAATCGTAGCCTAGAAAATCATAAATGGTAACCCGTACTCATTAGAAATTGTTATTTTTTATCTTTTTATAACATAGATATAATAAAATCCCCAAACCCAGACACACACATAAACGCAACACTTGTACTCACAAATTCACTCACTTTGGAACAAATAGAATACCACAAGATTCTAGCGTCTGCATCATATTTGCAATTTGGTTGAATTTGATTCAATAGTTATAGCAGAATTAGCGAAGGCCAAATGTCATGATTCGAGTTTCAACAAAGGGAAGACAAACAATTATGAAAAGCAACAGGAATCTCACATTATGATCAATATTTAAAATGCTCAGTTTTTAAGTTTTGGAAAATGGGTTCCAACTAGATCATAATGAATTTTACCCAAAGAAATAAGTCGAACGTAATAATCCGTTCTGTTCAATTGTTTTCCTTGTTCTCGGCAGTGAACAAAACGGGAGGACGGCAAATAAAAGATGTTTGAATGACTCGAACAGAGACTATTCCATGGAATGCAAGGTATCGTTTCGAACTTCCTCCGATGGGTCAGTTGTCGCGTGAACGGATGATTGATACACAGGGCATAAATGAAGGGAGTCATCTCTAGAAGCAGGCCTACCTACAGCAGAGGGTAAATAGGTACCATTTTGTTTTCTTCAAAGTCCAGGTTTGTTTCACTTCTTCAAGATGAGAACAGGCAGAGGTAGCTGAAAGGAGACACAGGTCGCCGAAGGTTCCATGTCACGCAGTGGGTGAGGCGAGCCCTCCGGCTCCCCAGTAAAGAGTCTTCTGTCCTAATTTAGCAATTGGTTCAGAAGAGGCGAATAAAACAGAGGGGCGTCGTTCCCACGGCCTGCGATGCTACCGGGGCAGCGATAGAAGGGTCATCGTAAAAGAGACAAAGGACGATCAGAGTCATGGAGGTCCTGACAGCAGCGACAGGGACAGGCAATGCCGCTGGAAGCCGGGGACGTGCGTCTGCAGACTTCCGCGGCGGCCGGGAAGAGGGGGAATCAATCTTTTCTGAATACCAGGAGGTCAGGAAACCTTCTCGGAGGTGTGTTCCCTCATCTGAGTTAGTAACCCGATCACACTCAGCCATCGGAGTCACACTCCGCTCGGGGACATGGCCCACTGACTTCTCCCCTCCCTCTTTCTACCCCGGGATGCTGCCAGGTCCTCTCCGTTCCTTCCCCTGACCTTTCAGGCTGCTCCCCGTGGGCCGGAGCACATTGGTTCGGGCCTCTTAAATAAATTCCTCACAAGCTCTATGAATTTCTGGGCCAACTCCCTTATGACCGTGCCAATTCATTCCAGTATTTTTGTGTTGAATTTGATTCTCTATGCCTAGAATTTTTTTAAAGTTTTTCTCTTAGCCCTTTTTTCCTTTCGTGAAAAAAAAAAGTGTATTTTTCTATGCTTTAGCAATCTCATGGGTCCTCTACACTTTTCTAAAGATAATTGCTGGGGACCCCACAAATGTGCTATTATAGCCACAGTTGTTGCCAGACTCTCCGCGCTTCCTCGAGTGTCGTATGCAAGTGAAACCCCTACACACACATTCCAGATGATGTCCCCAAAGTGTGACACTTTCCACCCTGAACATGGTGGTCTTCACCTTTATCTAAGTGAGCTCTCAACTCGAAACACATCTGTATGACCGGACCTCTGACCCCTGACTAGTCATACGCCCCACCCCCACCATGGGATAGAAGATCAAAGAACAAATTGGTTACCATTTAATCTAACACACAAACCTAGAAAACACCTCCAAAAGCCCAAAGGAAACAAAAGGAAACAACAAATCACCAAATGTGATTTTAATGATCAGTTCAAATAGTGTCTACTTATATCAGTGATTTGCAACAGTACTTTAGTTAAATTATTCTTTACAGTCTGACTCAGAACCGGGTAGAAGTGGAGACAATGTGGCCTGTAAACTGCTGTTACTCTTGATTTGAGAGATGCTAAGTGACAACAGAGAGAGGCCTGTCCAGGGACAATGTCCTGGCCCGAAAGAGAAGCTTCGGGACCTGGCGATGCATGTGAGATGGTTAGAAGGGACGTGAGCTTTCCGTATAAACACAGGTGTGGGAAGGAATCTGATTTCATTCATCAGCTTCAAAGTTCTGGGGCACGAGGCAAATGACTTTGGGAGATTAGTCAAGGAATAAAAGAACTTGACATCTGTCTCTAGATGTGTGAATTTCTCTTGTCCTCAAGTTATGCGCCTAAATTACTTTCTGAAGAATAAGACCGTTTGTGTTTAGGATACAGACTACATAGATCACATAATCAGGTGATTCCCTTTTCATCAGGAAATGTGGCCAATGAGTTCCAGAAATTATAAAGGTTTAAAAATGGAGATTTTAAGAGAGAACAAAGTGGTCATATTTTGAAGTGACCGAGTGGAAGGACATAGAGAGAAAGCTGCGTTTGTTCTCACAGCAGGACGGAAGAGGAGAGGGCTTCGCCGTGAGCCGAACGGGAGATGTCATCTCCGTAGTACTGGGGGACAGACTGTAGATGTCACCTGACCCCATCGGTCCGGCACTGCCATATGAAGGAGATGTTCCGCGCCTCCCCACTGATGGAAACTCGGTCTATTTCCCTGAGGCAAAACTATTTAACATGATCCTTTCTTCTAAGAATTAGAATTTGTCTTACCTTGATTCAAAGCAAAACAAAAAACAAAACAAACAAAAAACCCACCAAAATGACAAGCTACAATGAAGAGAAAGTGAGCAGATTTATTTTCAATCCAAAAACCATGCAAATCCATTTTTCTAAACCGTGACTTCAAAACTAGCCCGGCAGACCCCTGCGAGAACAGCTCCCTGAGGCCTGCGGGCCGCGCGTGTTGATGAACTTGAGTATGTTTTATTGTTTGTTGGTGGCTGCGCTTGCCCTGTTCTTTGTCCCCCCACCGCTGGGGGGGGGGGGGGGCGGGGCGCTGCTGGCATGTACCAGGTACACTGAAAGCAGGAACCCTCAGAGGGGGACGTGCCCGGCTGCTGGCCCCTCTGGCAGCTGGGGACGGAGAGATGCTCGTCTAACGTCGTTGAAAAGATGCTTCCGCTCACGGAGCCCAGCTCGAACTGGCTTAATGTAAACGAGAATTCGGCGGCTCCCTGAGCAGAAACCAGCGACCCGCGCGGCGGGATGGAGCGGTCCTCACGCCGGCAGCGGGTACTCCGCCTCCTCGTCCCTTCATCTCTCCCATCCCCTGCTTTCTTAGTGGGCGTACACACAAGTGCACGCGTGCGCACACACACGCGCGCACACACACACACACGCGCGCACGCACACACACATTTATACATCCTATTGATGCTGTTTCTCAAAGAACCCTGATTCTTACATGCTGTAGACAAGTGGCCCCAGGTCGGCTGCAAACTGCCTGGTCCACGGTACACTTGTGCAAAATGGGTCAACAATAGTCCCCGCCTCGCAGGCTTTTCACAAGGGTTAAGTGAGACGCTGCAGATAAAGAACCCAACGCAGCACCTGCCGCAGGACCAATAATGAGTCCACCTTGCGACCCGGCGCATGGTGGGGCATCTTTGTGTTTGCGGTGGCCTGGCCTCCCCAGGGCGCCAGTGCCCTGCGAGACACTAGACACCGTTCTGCCCGCAGGGCGTCAGGAAAGCGAACCTTCTGCGACGAGCCCAGCGTCGGGGGCCCCGGGACAGGGGCGAGCCGCCACCCGTTCCTTCCCTCGCGGCCGCTCCCCGCCCCCCGCCCCGTCTGGCACCACGACACCCAGGGACCACAGCGCTGGCAGCGGAGGGCGGACGGAGGCCTTCCCCCAGGGAGGCCCTGACGGCCCGCGAGCGCGTCCCCTGGGGTTCCGGGGGTCCCCAGCACCGCAGCTCCCTTGTCCTGGCACCGCGAATACTATGAACCTTGCATATATTTAAGTCACGTGCAGCGTTGATTATCGCGTCAGAAACGGCTACGTCACTACGTCCTAACCACACAGGGAACCGCAGAAGACGCTGTGATTAGTCCACCCCTCCTCCATTTCCCAGGAAACCCCTATGTTGTTTGGGCAACTAAAAATCTCACCTCATTGTCTAAGCTTTTTTTCTTTTTTTTAGCCAGTAATGACCACGTAACATAGTTAAAATTGGATAAGTAATTAGAATTTGGGGGTGGGGCTTCTGAGAAAGCCACTATTTTCTCTGATAAAAAGGGTCAGGCTCATCTGACACGCTTTTTTAGTCCTTCCTCCTTTTCTTTTGAGACCCGGAATACAGATGTGATGCTTAGAGCCACAGCAGCAGCTCTGTGATCATGAGGATAAAAGGCATCCACTTAGGATCACAGAACAGGAAGGCTGGAGGATCCCAGTTCCCGTGTTCCGTTGGGAGGTGCCCTCCGCAACCCACATGCACCCCCCTCCCTTTCTGTTTCCCCTAGAGAAAACATACTTGGTTAAGTCACGTCATTCAATTTTATATCACTCTCAGCTAAAGGCAACGCCATAAAATGTACAAAATAATCTGAGGGAAAGTGGAATTCTAGACACCTTAATAATCATCCCGAAAGGCGGCGACCATGTGTGACCACGCATGCTTCTTAGAAGATAAAGCAGGAGAGAAACAGACCCAGACAGATATAAGGCAGTCCCTGTCTGCCGGTCTTTCCTTTGCACTCGCCCTGATGGCGTTTAACACACACACACACACACATGCATGAACACACACACACACATGCATGAACACACACACACACACACACATCCAGACATTTGTCTTATTTTCTCTTGAGACAATAGTTTTAACATGCTTCCTTGGCGATTATCAAGGTTGGTAAAAAGGAAAGAGACGTTATAAGAAAATAACGTCTTAAAAGTTTACTTATAAGACGTTATAAGTAAACTTTTCTTTCCTCTCCTTCTAGGAAAGTCAAAGAAGAAATGACGCGCCCGAATTAGAAAGAACCGGCATGGCTATCGTTACTGTCAGGCGGCGAGACCGAATGATTTTCTGTTTCGTCCTATTAAAGGAAAGTTGTCAGGATCAGTGAACATTGACAATCGAGGCATGAGACAGAGGCCATTTTTCCATGTATTATCCATTTGAGCAATTACGTGTTTGACAGTAACTGCATAATGACAAAATTTCTCCCTCAGTGTCATCTGGATAATCGGACTTCATGGGAAGTCAATACGAATTGATCTGCATGAATATAAACTGTTATAAATGATTAATATCTTGACTTGTCGACCAAATATTTTGTCAGCGTTCTTTGTGCTACAGTCGCATAGGAACTAAGCAGAGCAGCTTCCCTATTGGAACACATTCAGCGATTCTCGGCCATTCTGAAGACATCTGAATCAGGCGTGAGCATCTTCTGCCATCGGCCTTTCCTTTGGAGGAGCAGGTTCCTCTTCTCACCTGAGAAGCATGGTGAGAGCTGAGCAGGCAGAATGCAGGACCGTGGAGCGGGGTGTTTCGGGTGCCTCCTTCATCCTTGGAATCATAAACCCAAACCAGCGTTGGGAGGATTTGGGACAAATAATGACAGCTCGCTTTATTCACCGCAGGCCAGGAACTGCAGGTGGCATTCGCCTCACTAACACAAGCCTTCGTGGGCAGATCACAATGCCCAGTATAAGCTTAGGTTTCCCAGTGGCGCGTGCTGTCAGGGAGCAGGTCCTCCTCTCATTTCTGCTTCTCCAGGATGCTGTCTTCCTCTTCATGGGGGCAGCGCCCAGTGAGGCAGGTGGGCCCGGAAACCCCTTCCTCTCCAGGAGTCTCAGAAACCCCATGCGTGAGGCCTTTGCCTCAGGAGAGACCCAGGTGAAGTCTGCATTTACATCTCACCTGGAGATAGGGGAGCCTGAGGTCCCATTCAGGCCAAGGTCATGGCTACTTGTGGCTGAGCAGGGACTCAGCCACAGACTCCGTGGGTAGGTGAAGCCTCAAGTGGGACCTGAGGGGATCCAGGTACCTGGTGACAGGTCCAGCCTTGCATTAGCTGGAGCTCCAGGTAAGACAGAGAGGGAGCCTGAGATCCATCAGCCAGGAGGCCAGAGGACTGGGTGGGGCCCAGTTGGGATCTCTGATCACTGCCAATGCCTGGAGGGCCCAGGGATGAATTAGTAAAACACACAGAGAACCTTGTGTGTAGTCACCTGAGGAGAGGTAGCCCCTCTCCCAGACTTTAAGGAGCAGTGACTGGGCCGTGGGACGCTGTCAAACTTCTATTTCAGGGGTCGGGTGGGCCCAGGTGTGGTGTATCCTGCAGGACTGGGGCCTGTGCCACCGGTCACACACGTACGGGGCGTGCCAGGCCCTCAGCGACTTTTGGGCTGGAGAAGAAACAGTGTCCGGGACACGGGAGAAAGGAGAGACGGGGTTTCCCAGCCCAAGTCGAGAGGGGGACCCCAGTGAGGAGCCGGGACACCGCGGGAACGAAGGAGACCGCGCAGAGCGCCCGGTGTCTGCAGGCTCCCTAGGGGAGGACAAGGACGGGCGGAGGGCCGGGTCTGCAGGAGGGAGGGACTCGCCCATCCGGGGCTGGGAGGCTCCCCACGGGCGCTGAGCCGCTCACACCCCGCTGTCAGGACGGGGCTCGCGGAGCTGTTCTCTCCAACGGTCTGGGGAAGGAACGAATACCTCCAGGGCGCCACTGCCAGGCACTGAGGGAGGTGCCTGGATCTGCCGTCTCGTTCTTCAGGGCGTGTAGACAGTGATAGCGCCAAGGTCAGGGTCGAGGAAGCCTTGACATCAGGTGACTGCGCACCTTGGCCGGGAAGGGGCGCTGGCAGCGGGAGGCCGAGAGGGTCGGCGCCACCGTCCGAGTGAGGGGTGCGGAGAGCTGGGGAGGCCCCCCGGGCGCCACCGAGTCCGCCCGGCGCGCGTGGGCACAACCTCGCCTCTAGTCCAGACCTGTGCGCATCGCTGTCCAGACCTGTGCGCATCGCTGTGATCTTAGCACTCGGACGACAGATGTCGTTGTAGAGAAAGACGTTTGATGCGCGCGCACGTCGGGGTCGAGACAGCTGTGCGGCTCGTTTCTGCTCCCGCCACCCGCCTCTGTCCCCACCGAGCCCAAGAGGGGAGCGGAGGGGCACTCATCCAAGTGACCCAAGCTGTACATTGGCAGACGCCCCTTGCGGTTTCCCGGAAAGGCCACAATCTTGCCTTGGAGATCGCCTGGAACCAGTGACTGAGCTTCACCGGGAAGCCACGTGCTGTCTGTCCTGGAATGAACCACTCAGCGTTTCCCAGCCTGAGTAAGACCGTAGTTCACCGGCCCCCCTACCTTCTACCCAGCGCAAGGGCTGGGTCTGCGATGATGCTGACCTTTTATTAATGACAATGTTGTGATTTTCTACCCCACCCCGAGCTGATTTTATTCGGTTACGTTCTGTATATATATGTCTGCGGGCTTCAACTAATGCATACTTTGGGTATATTTCATTGGCAATCAAAACTTATTCAAAACTTATTCCTATCAGTTTTGCAGTGCTCACAAACCAACAAGACACCGACATGATAATAAGGAAATGCGCAAGAATAAAAATGCGAACCGCCAAATACGCAAACGGTAATGGCTATTCCGGAAAAGATTCAAGTCTTACTGGGATTCGAAAATGGAAAATATCATTTCTTGCTCACCAAGTTGGCCAAGACAAAGGAGAATGAAAACATTGCAGTGTTGTCAGAACGAGCCCTTTTGAACACTTCTGGTGGAATTATAAACCGACACAACATTTTCAGCGATAACTGGCATATTTTTCAGGGATAACTGGCATATTTTTAAAGCCTCCAACTGTTCGTGGTATTTCCCCCATCTCTGAGACAGCGAGATTCCACGAGGAGTCGGCGTTGAAACAGAAAGAGGATGTTTCCACCCGTTTCCACGGCACTGCTTGCTCGATGTGTTGGGTCCCACAGCTGGGTGGGCCGGGGTGCCGCTGGGGCCGAAGGGTCAAGTTTGGGTGGGAGGATCGAGTTTCCATGAGACAGAAATGGGCACAGAGACAGGGCGTGCCCAGGGCCTCACACGCTGTAGTTTGAACTGGGTGCCCGGGGAAATGGGAGGTCTGAGTGAGTTGGGGAGCAGAGGCGAATTTAGAGGGAGAGGAAAGGCAAGTGGGTAGCTGGAGAAGTACATAGGGCCAAAGACGTTTTTGTTAAGAAATTCTTGAGCATTTTAAAATGCTGATGAGGAGACAAAAAAGTGAGGTTGAGTATCGAGAGGAAAGTAGATATTTGCTAGATTAGGACTGCTGAGAGCTGAGGCGGT
This sequence comes from Rousettus aegyptiacus, assembly GCF_014176215.1. Lineage (NCBI taxonomy): Eukaryota > Metazoa > Chordata > Mammalia > Chiroptera > Pteropodidae > Rousettus > Rousettus aegyptiacus. Next base: position 108,595,895 of record NW_023416311.1, read on the forward strand.
GGCATGGGCGAGTCTACAGGGGACCTGGGGAGGAGCTGGGCTTCGGCCAAAAACAAACAAACAAACAAACAAAAATGAAAACAAATGAACAAACTAAAACTTCTCCCAAATGACAAGAGGGAAGAAAGAAATGATGAATACAAACGAAAGCGATTTTGTGTCAAATTGGGGATAAAAATCTGACATTGATCCAGTAACAGTTAAATTCTCAGAAGTGGGAGGAAGAAGCTTCTCTAGAAATGGGGGGTGGAGTTTTATGACAAGGAAAAATACTCGCAATCATCCACAGAGAATGGAAAAGTGAATTGGTGATAGTTTAGAGACGCAAATAGATGGGAAGGGAACGAATCCTCATTCCATTACAGAGTGTTTATTGTAAAGCCATCTTCTACATATTTGCTGTCTTTACTGTAAAATAAACCATTTATTTAGTTCGTGGAGTTGTACTAATGACAGAAACTCCCCTCAGAGTGTGATGTGGCTTTTGCGTCTGCTGGTTATACCTTCTCCCATTTACTGTTTCTGTAAGGAGCTGGCTTTAGGACCCTAATTCCTGAAGCCCTGTGTATCATAAGACAAATAGATAAGAGACCACGCGCGCGCGCGCGCACACACACACGCACACGCAAAGGAACAAAAGAACAAACACAGAATAGTATAGTTTAACCCTAACTTCTGATTTGAAGGAAAAGCTTTTTGGTCATTTTCAGCGCACTTTATTCCATATTAAAAAATGGCAGAGAGAGGGATGTTTAAAAGCGTAAGAAAAAGCTAACTCTATAAAAGTATTACTGGTAATGAGCTAGTGAGAACTACTAGAACTTGTACATTCTCTCTGTTTTATATTTTACTAGAGATAATCCCAGTGGATGACATCTGATCTTTTAATACCTTTGCTAATGATTCGTAAATTAATTTCAACCAAGTCTTACACTTTGAATAATGTTTCCAGGGGAAGTAAGCTTATAAGTGGACGCTGATATTGTTATAAATGTGAGTACTGCTGTGGTGGTTTAGAAAATGAATTTCGAGACGTTTTGCTTCGCATACACCAAGCGTATTCTAACGCGACGACCCGACACACACAGCTCTCGGCCGTCACGCGGGAGGCTCCGTCTCGACCGCTGACGCTCATGCAAACCCACACAGGTCTCGCGCGCCCTGCTCAGCCTCCTCCCTCTTCCCTCCAGCACCACGGTTCAACGAAAACTACCAGCACTGGAGAAACATACACAGGTTGCGGGAGGAGTTTAGCAAAGGCGGATGCTTCGGCTGAGCAGCATCTCCAGCTTGGCACAGATACCGGTGCCTTTCCAAAAGTCGCACCAGGTAAAACCCCGGGGTCACCGAATCTCACTATATTCTAGGTTAAAGCCATCTTTTCTTTCTTTCTTACGGGAGTAGAGCACGTGTCCGAAAAGTGCAGAAACCACAGGCGTTCCATGGCAGGAACCGTCACAAAGTGAGCACAGCGTGTAAACATCCCCCCCGCCGGGGAACGGAGCCTGGCCAGCGTGCCGGAGCCCCCTCCCCCGCCGCGTTCCTCCTCTCGCCCGAGTGGGGGGGGACGCTGCCTTCACTCCACATGTCACAGCGAAGCTTGGAGCATGTTTGGAAAAGTCTGTAAGAGAATCAGGGCGTGCGCATTCTGCTGCCCTTCGCTTCCCGTGGGGTCATGAGATGCATCCATGCCGTGCGTCCGGGTCGCCGCGGGCTTTTCCACTACATAAAGGGGTAAACCGTGCTTCCTTTAGACATCCGACTGTTGGCACCATTTGGGTTGTCCCCAGGACTTTCCATTTTTTTTTTATTATAAATGATGCTTCTGTAGCATCTTTAGATAGGTTTCTTGGTGCACCTATGTACACGTTTCTGTTGGGCATATATACATCTGGGTGTAAACTTGTCGAGTACATGACTATCATAAAGTCCCCCCCCCCCAATCAATCTGTAGTGGATACTATAGAGCAGGGGGGCTGTTTGCAATGTAGAATAATCACCAGCATCCCCGGCCTCTACCCAACAGCAAGTAGTAGCAAACCCTCGCCCCCAATTCTGACGACCGCAGATGTCTACAGAAATTTACGCCTCTGGATGCAAAAAGTCTCAGTCCTAGTTGGAAATCATAGCTCAAGGGTTTGCAACCCAAACCTGTGGTTTCCACATTTACAGCTTCAAGGCATTCACAACACTTTATCTCCATTTCCTTTTCTTCCATATTTTGTGCTATTATTGCCATATATTTTAATACTACAGATATTTGAAACTCAATAAAACATCGCAAGTGTTTTAGAAAATCAATATTCACTTAGATTTCTCCCATATATTTGCTATTTCACTTCCTTTTTATCCTACAATATTAATATCTGGATTTCTCATAGATGTCTTTTTTTTTTCCTCTTTATTTTTTATCATTTGGTCTTGTCTCCTGGTGTGTTAAGTAATTTTTGATTTAATGCCACACATATTTTTTAAAAGTTGTAAAGCCGATTTGTTATCCTTATAACAGATCTATTTTTACTTCTGATAAGTTAATAACTCATCTTTAAGCACTATTTCCCCTTAAATATTTGTGAATTAAAAATTTAGAGCCCAGCAGCTCAGAAGCTTTGAATTTGATTATGGATTGATCGATGAGACTATTTCCGTTTGTCATCACTCAGAGGATAGAGCTCTTCAGGGTTTCCGCCGAAGGCCCGCATTGATTGCTTTTCTGGGATCTGAACTTCATTTTTGGCCTCTTGACCTCAATGAGACTTCTGGACGCTCCACTCAGCTTCTCCGCCTCTCGGCATTATCCACATGATCAGCTTGAGCCAGCGGGAACCAGCCTTTTAATTCACAAATGGCTCGAGGGGAAAATGGTGCTCCTGGGCGAGTTTGCATCGGCACACTTCCTTTATTTCTGGTATCCTGGGCTCTACTGTCTTGGTCGTTCTGCAAAGACAGAGGTTTCCTTTTACTTTCTCAGTGTTTCTAGTTGTTCCTGGTGGGAGGGTTAGAAAGCAACGAGCTAATCTAAAATACCCGAAGAGTGAAAATCCACTGTTGACTTGTTAGAAACCTAGCCAAGTCGACACATAGTAATATAATCAAAGTAGGCATCGATATCATTTGAGTAAATTTGGGATTGTCATGTACCTTTATCCCTTAATCCAGTAGAAGTTACATGAGTCCCCGTCCCCGGAGGCACTCTGGGCCAGTGGGTCGTGAGAGCCGGTAAGGAGGCTGATTTTTCTGTGGGAGAAGAAGGACCGGAGCCAGACATCGTGGCTTAAAGCTGACTCCGTCACTTCTGGACTTCGAACCCTTTAGAAAACCACACGACTGTCCTGCCTGATCTTTCTCATCTGTGAAATACAGCCCATAATTATTTTACCGTCCTCACAGCACAGCTGCGTGGATAAAATAAAAATGAGGGACTGGCATGAGGTCTGTGTCAGCTTTCTACAGTATGCAAGGGGCATTGATAACTTTGATTTGTGCCCTCGGTAGCTTTGTGTCTTTAGCAGAAGACAAACTGCCCGCAGTCTCACTCGGCAATCGTGTTGTTTAGCAGAGAGGACCAGACTACGAAAGGAAACAAAATCGGATTTATTTCCTGGGTAAATTTATATCGTCTGTGGAACCAAGGCCACTTAGCACGCCCTGATAAACGCATCTGACATCACCGTGCCTAAGCAAAGTGCCTCAGGCTCAGGTGGCCCCACCCGTCAGGAAATATCTAAGAGAAGCCACAGTAATTCACCCTCCGGTGCTCTCTTCCCTGGGAGTGCCCCGCAGGGAAGGCCGAGTGTCCCTGCAGAGTCACAGGCTGAAGCTCTTGGCCATTTGGGAGCATCTTCCCTGCACCTTAGCGGACTTCGTGAGCTTCCTGGTAAGCAGAAAATCACTCATCTTCAAAGCGCTGATTGATTCTTCGTTATTTACTGCTTTGGCCACAATTCAAGATCTTAAGACGCGTGAAGCCAACGTAAACCTTTGTTAGCGTCGCCACTGCTACCAAGGCATTTCACGTGACCTGGTGACCGCGGCGTCTTCCGCGGAGCGAGAAGCAGTAGCCGCCACCGACGTCGTGAATGAACCGTGCACCATCCTCATGTGTGTCCGGGTGAATGGAAGGCATGGCGCCGAAAGAATCAGGCACCGGACACATCGAAAGGAAGGCATATATGGAAACCGCTGGGAGGAAGTCATGGAGAGGAGGATGGATTCCAGAAGACATGAGCAGACACACATCCTCCCCGCACCTAACCGCCCAACGGATGTAAGTACCAAGGGAGCGGATGCGGCTGGTTCTTGTCAGTGATGGAGAGGAGACAGCGAGCTTAATGGTGGGCATGACTCAGACCTAAAGACCTTACTCTCAGATGCTGCTAGCTGCCCGGCTTCTTGCAAAATTCTGTAGGATTTATGTATATGAATTATGCGCAATTTCTTCACTCCCTTCCTTGGTAAGCTAGCCATTAATGCTATTGTTACTTTATCAAAGTTACATAGAAATATCCTTTATACACCTGCTTTTAAAATGGCTACGAAAACCTGCCATTTCTTACAGCGCCCTTCCCATAAAAACAAATGATGAAAAAGAAAATAGGATGAAAATGCAAGTAGAACTGTGGGTAATAAAATGGGACACTTATTATAGTAAAAGAACTGACATATAAATATCTCTCTAAAAATGTGTAGGGAAACTTCAGAAAAGGAGAGATGCAAATAAAAATGTATAATATTCCTGTTAAAGTAAAAATCACAAAACCTCATAATGATAAAAATGATTATGACAAAATTACAATAATAGAAACTCAATGTTCAAATAAGTAAAACAATAATATTGAGTAAGATAGTTGCTAATGGTCTCTCTTAGCATTACCCAATACTCTGCTTTTATTCGTCTTTGAGAAATAGCTGGACTTTTGTTAATTTTTTTCTGAGGAAAATACAGAGATATCCAAACCTTTCAAATCATATTTGTAAATAATTTTCAACAGCCATTGGTCTAGCGAAAATTTCTTTTTAGCATAATGTACAGCATGGTGACTACAGTTAAACACTCTTGTGTATTCAAAACTTTCTGGGAGAGCAGATTTGAAAAGTTCTCATCATAGGAAAAATAACTTGTACCATCGTGTGATGATGGATATTAACTAAAATTATTGTGGTAGTAGCCATTTTGCAATATATACACATCAAATCATTGTTTTGTACACCTGAAACTAATACCATGTTATATGTAAATTTTAGCTCAATAAAAAGCAAAGATTCGGGTTATTTCCGCCTGCTTATTCCATCACCTTCCTCACATAGAAGGATGAAGATGCTGACCTGCTGTTAGCATCTGGCAAACCCACCTGGCCATTCTACCTGCAAAATATATCCTGACTCTGCTGCCTCCTGCCCTCCCTGTGGGTCCAGTCTTCCCTCCTCACAGCCCGATGCCCGATGCTGTCCTCTCCCTGTCCCTCCCAGAACTGAGATACCGGCCTTCCTCCCTCGTACCTGGTGGCCAGATGCCATCGTCGCTGAGAAAAACCACAAGGTTAAAAAAGTCATTCAATACTTTGAATGTTTTAGTACTACTTAAGTTTTGTCTTAAGTAGAATATTTACATACTAGGAAATATTTTTTGATAACTATTTAGCATTCACATTTAACAAATGTAAGCAAAAGAGCGAGTCTTGTCACATCCATCGAGTCAGCCATTTGTAAGGCAAAGTACAGTTCCGTCTGCGAGATGGTAACTCGGCCTTTGTGTTGGTAGCAAAACTTTGAAGTCGACCAGTTGCTGCTTTATGGGAACGTGATGCCTCTCCTTCGTTGTGTCTTGGTCCAGCAGGCGTGTGTGGCAGAGTGTCTTCACTGTCGTCCGTGGTCCTCCGGCCAGCAAATGCCAGGACTCGCCTGGTCAGACGCGTCCCGGGCTCCTCACGGGTGGGTGGATGTCCACAGCGAGCCGTGCCTCATGAAGAGCGCATCGCGTCCGTGTTTAATATTCCGCTGCTTTTTCCTTACGCTTTGAATGATTGGTCTCGAAATGATGCTGCAACGTACCTCGCGCCATAGTATTATTCAAAACGTTCTATCACGTAAGATTCTACAGAGTGAATTATTAACTTCTCTGAAGCCAGAGGAAAAAGTGTTTTCATCGCATTTTAATTTCTTATATATATTTCACCTAGTTTCTTTAGAGTACATGCTTTTCTTTCACGAGTGAGAGGATTCTCTGATAGTTCCTTTCCATCTTTCTGATCATCTTTACGTGTAGACTGTGCTGCTTTGCCTTGAGAAAGTGCATCTTATAATCCCTTCTTAAGCCTGTGATCAATCCTCAAATACAAGGACAAGGTAATATAAATGAATTATCTTTCGTTTTAGAATAGTACATTACCAAGTTCTAAAATAAATGAGTATAATAAAATCGAAAACTTTAGAAGTGTTTTCCATAAACTATGTAAAAATGTGTTGCAAAACAAGACAACATATTATACTTGCTTCTTGTCGCCTTTCTGCATATGACTAAGGAATATTCCCAGATGTTAAAATAATTACTTTTTGAACAATACTGAAGTTAAAGAAAATTCAGCCAGTACGGATGAAGGTAGTCAGTATTAGATAGTAGGAGTACTGAGAAAAAACAGTTAATCTCCAAAAATGCACATATTTATATTCGTATACTTAATACACTAGGTGAGGAAACTCTAGAAAATGTATGACTACACAAGCAAACCTTCTGTTAGTTATCAGAGCGATGATGACGCCATGCCACATGGCTTCTAGAAAAGTCAGCTCTACGCGAACAGAGGGATGAGAGTGAGAATGGCGAGTGCTGTCTTAGGGTTGTCGTGGAGATGGTCCTGACCTTGCAAACTGCCTGGAGGGGATGCGGGTGCTCCTTAGGACTCCGAGCCCATGTTGGGAACCTGTCACATACTACTAGTCCTGGCTACCTCTTCTTGGGGGTCCGGGTATCCACCTCCTTTCGTGGAAATGATGGGGTGCAGGTGAAGACAGACCTCACCTGTTAAGCAGGAGATGGATGTGGCAACATGTTCTGTGCTTCACTCTAATAAAACTCCCTGGCAAGGAATACAGACTTCAGACCCATAGGATCCTCTTCTTTAAAGGGAGAAGTGAGCCCACCTGCTCAGATGTTACAGATAAGGAAAATGAGAGCCCCCCCCAGACTGAGTGTCCCAACATCACAGCTGGACGGGTCAGGAGGTGCAATGATGACCCGGTTTTATTTTTTGTCCAGTTTGTATTATTTATAGTATTAAAATACTTGAGAATACACTCAGAATTTTACTTAAAGGATAGAGTTCCTTTGAGCGCATATACGAAGAACTGCAGGCAATTTAATTATCTCCCCAAACCACCTCCATCTGCCATGCACAGGGAAGTCATGTGACCTACACGCTAAAAAAAAAAAAAAAAAAAATTCCTCGGCTTCTGTTTTAATTAAACACGGATTCAGTCAAGCATACGAGGGGATAAGAACAAGGTAGAACTTCATGTGTTTGGTCTAACTTTTGGGATTTGGTGGCGTGCAGCCCAGGAAATCCTCAACTTAAATATTAAGACCTTTTTTTTTTTAAAGTCCTCTCCTCCAGAATACATTTTCTCTGCTTACTCATTATTCCCAGGCCACACCGGTTTCCAGGTTGCTCAGAATAACTGAAACTCTTTGACATGCATATCCTTTCCCACAAGAAACTCTCCCTGTGCAGAAAACATACATGTCACATTCCGGGAGCGGCAGGGACTGCCTCGCCAATGGTACCACGGTACTTTTGGGGTGCCACCTCATTAAGCCAAGTCTCAAGTTCCCTGCTTCTCCTTGTTCCCGAGACCTGACTTTCTTCCACTGAGAAGTCCTGAGGACTAAACGAGACCGTCACGTAAAACTCCCCGCGCCATGCCTGCCACACGCCAAGCGCGCCCTTTCTACGCGCCATGGTTGCCTCGTTTCCATGGCGACGCAAAGATCGCTGCTCTCATCTCTGCGGGCAGCACGATTTCCTCACGGCTTCTACAGAAGCGTTCCACGTTTTGTGTGCTTTAGCTTTGCCAGCCCCGACATACCTTTATCCGCTCTTTCTTTGACCTGATTTCTTACACTTTAGGTTAATATTGAAGTACATAAACCCCAATGTCACAATCTCAATCTATTGTATTCAGAATTTGTGTTAAATTCTAAACTCGGTGAAATCACAGTATACCAAACGTTTATTAAAACATTCATGCCATAGTATCCAAATTCTCTATTGTTTATTTTTCTCCATTTACGAGAGATGTCCCTCAGCGCATGCAACTGAAATGCATTGAAATCAAGAATTCAATGATAAACGTTCAATAATAATAGTAATATATGGATGAGACAATTGCTTATCGACTTTGATTTGTAAACCAGCCTGAGGCACAGCGTCTAACCACAACCCAGACTTCGGTTGCATCTTCCTAAACCGGGACTTCGGAATTTGGCTAAGTTGCAAATCATTAAACTCTTGATTCGAAAGACTTTCATTGCTGCCAACAGATGCTTGCTATATAGAAGATAATTTCAACCAGGAAATAAATTTTCCCATAATTGTATCCTCTCGCAACGTCCAGAATAGATTTAGTTGTTCTATGATACATGTTGAAATGAATATTATAAATTGGCCAATTTTCTGTCCTGTTTTCCATCGTTTCAAATTCACTCAATTTTCTGTCGTTCCTTTTCAACAACAAAAAAGAATCAGCGCAGCAAAGACACGCACATGTGCTCGCCAAGAAACGTTTAGGCAAAGCCTAAGGTGTGACATATGGAGGCGGGGGCGGCATTTTACCAGGTGAATGGCCGGGCGGAGACACATTTCATCGCAGCCTTCCCCCCAGCGGGCCACCTGTCAATTAATCCTGAGCTAGAGGAGCTGGGCATCCAAGTTCAAGAAGAGAAGAATGATAAAGACCTTGACGGGAAGAAAGGAGGACCTCCTTTGCCTGTCCCGGCAAAAGAGACTCTCCCCTAGCACAGCTGTGCGGCTTCATACCCTGTCTCTCCCCAGGCCCTGTTTCATCTCACGCCCACGTGACTGGTCCCCTCCCCTGCCAGGGAGACGCAGGGTCATCAATGAGACCTAGCCGGAACCCAGCCAGCCACGACTAGTGCGCCCTCTCCATGGGGCTCCAGAAAGCCTCTTATCTCCTCACATTCCTTCTTTCCAGGGGGCGCGGTAACCCCACTCAGAGTGCTGTTGGAGGGGTGTGACCCATTTTGCGTTTGGGGAAAGAAAGGGCAACTTGCCGCCAGCGTTAATTTCACAGAAACACGGTTTTGAGGCTGAAGCAAATCTGACCGGTTTTCCTAATGTAACAGAAATGCACGCATAAATTGGATCCATCAGACGATTCGTCGGCTGACAACTGAGAAGGATGCTAACTAACATCACCAGCAGGAATGCCATGAATTCCAGGATTTGACCTTTTTGGTGATCGAGAATGACTATATTTTGTCAATGGAAATAGCACTACTAAAACCAGAATGCCATAAATAGAATGACGTCATCTGTTTTCAAAGACTATCAATATACTAGAGCGATGCGAAAATACTAATAAAAGCGAGATATTTTGTGGCAAACTTTAGGGGTCCGGTTAGGACTGTAACTCACGAGCTGTCTCCGGGTAAACGCTGCAGCCGCACGGCCCGTGGCGAGTATTCTCGCGGCAAAGGGTAAGTGGGCTGATGGGCCCAAGGAAGCGCCTGGTGATTCCAGGTGTTCCCGTTTCCTTCCTCCATCCTGTCCCCGCTCTCTACTGCCTCTGGTGGGCAAGGGCTGAACTGCTCCCCCATCTGCGCCCCGGCAAACCCAGGGAGGCACTTCCGCGGGGCGCTCTCCGCGCTTCGCACGCTTAGCAGAAGAAAGTCCTTATGGCGAACACGCGACCAGCAAGCGCTTTCACATGCCCTTGGATTCCTTCTCTCCCGCCCGGGACATTCCGTGCGGTCCAGGTGCCTGCCGCCCTGGAGTGTGTGTGCGTCCAGGGAGATGGGGAGGGAACAGCAGCCAGACGCGTCCAGGGAGATGCGGAGGGAACAGCATCCAGACGCGTACTCCCTGGGCGCCGTTGGGGATCTCACTTACTCTGCGCCCCTGGGCTGTGCCGGACGGCGCCATCGTCCTGCCGCGCACGAGGTCTGCAGAGCGACTCGGCTCTGCGCCTGCACAGGGACTCGGCACTGCCTCTGCGGACGGGCAGCACGTGAGCGGGAGAAAGATGCAAACGCACAGCTGTGCTTCTTCGCGTTCTTGCCATCTCCCGCCTCACGGCCCCCGGTCACAGCAGGGAAACAGGACAGGACCCCACAACTGCGACACTCCTGTTACAGTGGAGCATTTTCAAGGGAAATCCTGCTGGCCACAGGGAGCTGGAAACAGCAAGGAGCGAGAGCGATCCGGACCCACGTGCGACAATGTAGACAATTGTCGCGGTGCCGTTTTCTAGTGGCGCGAGAGGTCTCGTCTCTGTGGTTTTCCGGAGAACCCCGACGTTGGCACGTCCGGCTGTGTTTGTTCCCACACACAAACACACACTTCGACACGGATTCGTGGACAGTTCATTGAAGGAGCTTTGAAAGGAAAAAGATACATTTCATCGTGTTACCTAGTCTGACTTAGATGTAAATTTCGAAAAGCTGGCACTGTGATTGGACTAAAGTAACACCAACCACCTCACCCCGTGCAAGCTCTGAGCAGTTGACACGTTGATGATCTGTCATCGGGAAAATTTTAATTTAAACACATTGTTGTATATTCCGCTTTCTGATAGACTTTTGGAGTTCTGTAGTAGTTCAACGCTGTCACGTATCTGTCACGTAAATAGTTCAATCTGAACTCTCGACAAGGATACTAGGCAGTGAAGGCAGCTGTTTTATTTGTGTTGTATTAAATAAAGACAACGGCGTTCTTGAAGAAATGACTCATTCAGAGGTCAGGTGGCCAGTAGTGTTTGAAGCTAAATTCAGAGTCCAGGTCAATATATTTTTTTTCTATTAAAGCGTGATGTAATGTAATTAGAGGCTAGGTGATGTAATTAAAATACTCTGCAGTTTACCTTTTAATTCATTGTGAGCTTCTCAATGTACGGGCGGCATCACGTCGCTAATGAAAATGTGAACTGAAAGAAATCAAGTCATAGCACAGGAAATACGCTATAGCGATACTGTATTGTTTTCAGCCTCTTGCTTTGAAAACCGATTTGCTGTCAGTGGCGGACAGCTGTGGGATTCGCTGACTACAGGAGGTGCCATTTCCAGATCTTTCCATCCCGATGGCCTATTTGAGAGCATCGGGGTAAATAATCAATTGCTTCGCCCCCTAGTGGAGGACTCTTGTCATTGCACAATGCACGGCTTTGCCATTAATGAGCCCGTGCCACCTGTAGGGCTCCGTTCTAAGCATTTCAGGTGTGTTCACTCCTTGGATTCTCATCCACAACAAACCTAGGAGGGAGACACATCATCACATTTTAGAGATAGGGGCATGAGCCTCATCAGGATAATTAAGACATGTGCCCTAGTCCCACGATTAGTGAGAGAGAGCTTAGTTTTAAACCAGGTGTTCCAGACCCCACCACGGCGAGGCGCTCCGGAGGCAGACCCAGTGGTCGGCTGCGGCTGGCGGGAGAGGTGACCGGAAGGAGCCGGCCGCAAACCGCGTCACCGAGGTCTGAGGTCTGAGGTCCGGTAAGGCCGGAGAGGGGAGAGGTCAGAGGGGGAGGGGGCAGGGGGAGGACAGAAGCCTGAATGAGAGACGCTGCGAGAGCGTCTGGAGACGTCTCCGGAGAGAGTGCAGGACTTGTTCGGAGACAAGTTCAAGGCGAGGTTGAAAGTAAAACTGAAGCCACTTGAGGGTAAACGGCCAGGTGGATGTTAGTTTTTAAAGTCCATGAGTAGACGAGCAAGCAAGGCAAGCAGTAATCACGTGCCCGCTAGGAGGCGGGCATTTACCAGGGACCCGCCCTCTGAGCTCACTGAACTCCATAAATCTTGAAATTGATAGGTCGAGCCCCACTTTTCAGAAGAGGAGACTGAGGCTTAAAACTGGTCACTAGCTCTTCCCGATTCGTGAGAGCCATGCATCAGGAGCCGTACTGTCGCTTGATGTGGCTCACTGCTGGAAGGTCATCTGTGACTTTGGGAAGTTGTGTGTTAGCTCAAAAAGTAAATTAGAAACGCAACCGAACGAGGATCGGCAGATTGGAAAGCTGAATTTAAGCTCGTTTTGCAAGGAATTTTGCTGTCGTACAGTTTGAAAGAGGCCTGTGAGAATGTGGAGTTATTTCATTTTCTCTTCCTGCTGTGGGGAAGTTCCTCTGGCTGACTTCCAAAGGAAACGTGTCTCAAATCACAGCCGCTGGCCGCCTGGTGACAGCGTTTCGAAGGAAAGAACTGGCGACCAGAATTCTATTCTGGAATTAATTCGAAGTTGTCTGAAAACTTACTTTTCCATCATGAATCAGACCAAGCTAGAAGCATGATAAATTTAATTAGAATTGACTTTGCGCGGGTATTGCCATTCATTTGCATATTCAGCGAGTCCCGTGGAATAATTTCTCTTTCTACCGTTGCTGTTAAGACTGAGGAAGGGCCAAAGCATCCATAGGGGAAATCACGAATGTGCCTATAATTAAAAACATGCCCCCTCTGGGGCCAGGTCTCTTATTTGGAGCCAACTTCCTGAACTTAGTCCCCTGGGCCCTCCTCTTTATCACTGTGCGTTGTCTACTTAATTAGAAACGCTCCGATTCTCTAGCTTGGAGGGCCTGTGAACATGGGGTGGAAGGAGAAACTACCCCCGCCTGCTCAGGCGGGAAATAGGGAGCCCCAGACTCACTCCCTGGAGGGCCGAGGTGCGCTGGCCTGGGTGCTGACGGCCGCTCTGGCTCGGTGGAGTTCCTGGGGACTCCGGCTTTCTGTCTCTCCAGCCCTTGGTCCACTGTCCAGCTCCTGCCAGTTGTGGTTTCCCGGATGGGGACTTTCTAGGATCTGAGACTCCTGGGCTCCTCATTCACAGATATGGAGATGGGTGGTTGCCGGAGGCGGGGGCAGGAGGCGGGAGAAGTGGGTGAAAGAGGTCAAATGGCCAAAACAAACAAACAACATCAACAGCAACAACAAAACAGGAAAGCTCAGTGTCTCTGGAACAGAAAGCAGAGCTCTCTGAGTTGTCTGTTTGGGATGACATCGAGAAGAGACGCCCCTCCTCCCCAGACTCAGGTATTCTGGCCATGGGGTGGTGGGGGAAGCTCCACACTGTGGTCTCTGATTCAAAAAATATACTGCGGCCCGTCAGACAGAAAAGCTCATTCTCTGCAGGATACTGTGTTCGAACTGGTGCCATAATGGAGCCCCCAGGAAGCCATGCCGCCATTTAATCAGGGCGTCTGCTTCCAGGTGACAGAAGTTCATGTCACAGACAAAAGCCCATCACTCTACTTACCGCCGTGAAGCAAGCTCCTGATCAGAAGCATTTGGTGTGCAGAACTCCATGATGATAGCAAAGGACTATGCGAGTCCATGGTTGGTGGTGCTGGCCAGGCAAATCCGTTAACTACAATGCGTCCATTCTAGTGAGGATGCTTGCATTCTTAGGCATTTATATGTCTTTTTATAAAAATGGGGTTCAATACTCTGTTTTTCCTCTCTTCGCGGTGTGCATGAAGATGCAGCATCAACACTTAGATTTGCTTCTCCATCTTAAGTGGCCCCAGAGTTTCCATGACAGGAATGAAAAATCCCTGTTTGTGGAGAGTGAGGGGGTTTCCAAGGGTCCTTATCACAAACAGGGCTGAGGTGACTAGCCTCGTCCGTCTAGACTCATTTTCTGTAAACGGACTTCCAGGGTCAAAGTTAGGCACCTTCTGGAGGCTTTTAATCGGATCGATAAATTGCTCTACGGCAAGGTTATCCCAATATACAATTCTGCCCTATTTCCTAATACATTCATTACAACTAGAAGGGTCATTATTTTTCGTTTTCTTTTCTTTCTTTCTTTCTTTTTTTTTTTTTTTTTTTTAACATTTGCAGTTTTAGAAGTGGGACCCTTCTGGCATTGTGAGAGAGGCTAAGAACACACATGTATTTAACTAGGAGAAAGTGAAGCCCATCTGTATGAACCATCTCAACCGAGAGATCAAGGGACCTGCTTGTGGGTAGTGACATGGCCATGTGACACAATGACCTCAGTTTCCCAGTGTTGGAGATGGAGGTACTTCCTTCTCCACCAAGACGTCTCGAGTTGCTGATGAATTCTCGGAGGGTGTCCTGTGTGTCCCCATGAACACACAACCTTTCTCTTTTGTCCTTTGTTCTGAATAACTTCTGACTAATGGGTTTTGCCTGCAGGCTGAGTGGAGGCGGGCAGGCCTCCTGCACTCCCCTGAGGGCTTGAACGGAACAAAAAGGGGGAGGAACAGCGAATTCTCCTTCTTCTTGGGCTGGGACATCTGCCTCCCCCTGCTTGGAATCGGAGCTCCTGGTTCTCAGGCCTTCAGACTCTCGGACACGCCCTACTGCCATGACCCCCGGCTTCTTAGGCCTTCGCCCTTGGGTCCTGGGACTGATTTATACGCCTGGCTTTTCCGCTACTACTCCAGCTCATAGTTGCCCTATTTTGGCATATCTGAGCCTCCGTAACCACATGAGCCAATTATAATAATAAATCTCGTACAGATCTAGATATCCTGTTGGTCGTCTCTCTGGAGAATGCCGACTAATAGTGCACGGAGCGATCCGAAAGCGGAAGTGCCAAGCAGGCTCAGGTGGTAGGTAATAAAGCCTCCAGCTTGGCGATGACGCTGGGGAATGAGAGACGGGACAGGGATTAGAGACACTTGGGAGGAGGACTCCGTAGAAGAGGTGGGTAGACGACTCTGACTCCAGGCCGACTTCCAGGCGTGTGGGCGGCTGGAGACCAGGTGAGGGAGGAAGGGAGAAAGGGTGGTGAGGGCAAAGGGGACACAGGGTCCCTTCTGGACCTGCCAAGCTTGAGGAGGCTGTGGGACCTGCGGGAGAGATGCCGATGGGGACGTGTTACGGTGACGCCGGAGGCTGCAGCAAACGAAGACACACGGACATCATGACCCGAGCATGACCCGAAGGCCGTTTCTCTCTCACGTAAATCCCGTGACTGGTCGACAGAGGCTCTTCTTCAAGCAGTGGTCCAAGGGCACCGCCTCCTTCCTCCTTGTGCCTCGGTCATCTCAGTCACGTGATTTCCGAGGTCTCCGTGACGGGGAGGGAAGTACGTGGAGGACCAAATGAGAGAGGTTCCTGTGCGTCGTTCCTGTGCGTCTCAGACATGAATCACTCAGACGCACGTGCCATTGGCTGGGATCCAGTGGTACAGCCGCGTCTACCTGGGGACTCCGTGTCTCAGGCTGTACACTCAGTGTCTGCTCGGTGAAGGTCGGCCTTACTAGCAGCAGGATCTAGTCTGAGGGGGAGTGTGTGAGGACAGCATGAGGTGGAATTGGAGAGGAAGTCCCAGAGAAAGCATCCAGCATTAAAAGCAAAAAAGTCTCCTGGGAACTCATCTTCTCAAAAGTAGCGGTGGAGTGTCACCTAGCAACAAAACATGTATGATACTCCACTTCTGCTAATTTGCAAATAAATCTCACAAGTGCGACATTGAGAAAAAGGAATCAGGCAAAAGAATACACACTGTAACGTGCCATTTATACAACATTCAAAATTAGATAAAACTTGTGCGAAATACTAGAAGCCGAGAGAGCAGGTAACGTTTTTGACTGAGGGAGGAGGGCATGTTCTTCATACTGATCTCGGGGCTGGTTTCACAGGGCCTTGTTCATTTTGCGAAAATTCACTCAGATACACATTTATAATTTGCCAAATTTTTGTATACTGAGTTTCAATGAACAGCGACCTAAAAATAAATTTTGTATATGTTTTAAGTTTCCACTTGCACACCCTTGTTAGAAAGTCAGTTAATTGTATCCCGATGAAGAGCTGTCTCTAGGAAATGTTGGCCTCTAGTCCCTTTTATCAATACACACACACACACACACACACACACACACACACCCTATTTGGTGTTTTTATGGCTCTCTCTTACAAGTGGAAACTATTTTATGCCAAAGGCAGGTCTTTGTAGCAGATGCTTTCAGATAATCTAATCTATTTATTTGGGGTGTTTCAACATCCAGAGCAAGCAGTGTGCTTTGGGCCCATGAAGGAACCTTACCGCGTTAATAGTGTGGAAAATCATCCCAAACCGCACTAGCATGTCTGTGGTGGAGGCAGCTGGCTGGCCACCGAGAGTCGTGAGTCGCTTCCATAACGTAGCTGTTTCTGCAGGTCCCTTTTTATCCGTGTGGGCCACTCACTTCTAGCCAATCAGTTGTGGGCAGATGTAATTTATGCTTTCTCTAGGCCTGGTCCTGAAAAGCTTCCATACGGACCCTCCACTCTCCCTCTTGCCCGCATCAGCTGGGAGGCCGTCAAGTCTAGGGTGACCCGGGGAGCCACACGTTGCACTTGACCAGGTTTCCAATGACATGGGCGCCTGAATGGCTGGGTGAAGTTGAACACGTCCCTTATTCTTTACGGGAGCAGGAAATGGTTTTCTGTTATGCCGAGTCTCTGAGATTTCAGGTTCATCTGTTCCTCCCGAAACATTTGCTCATCTTGCTTGATACCGCTGTAAATTTCTCACCGAGAACATCTGCCCTTTCTCCCTCCGGGACCGTGGTTTGCAAGGTCAGGATTTCACACTCGATCTCATCGGCTTGGTAGTCTACCCCTGAGCCAGCCATGGGCATCTGCACTGATGTCTGGGTTCGCCCACTTCGTTAAAGGTCTTTTATTATCCTGCTTTGTGAGAACCAGCAAATCCACCGGAACGGAGAGGGTCTGGCAGTCTGCTTTGCATATTTCTCTGAAAGAAGCAACAGTTGGAGGTGAAATATGGATGAGTATCAATTCTTAGAAGAGGGACCGGCCTCTAAGTGGTCCCATGATCCGCAGTGATTTCAGTAATTGAAACTCGGCCTGGCGCACAGCCGGCGTGGAGAATGCCTGTGCGAAATGGCGCCACCTGCTGTCAGAGTGAGTAGCTGTCATGAGTAAAGACCGCTGCAGCATGCTCAGGAGATGCCGCTTGTGGGTTCCGTGGGTGATGACTGCGCCTCCCATCGGATCTCCAGGGCTGGGCGGTGGGGACTTGCGTTAATGAGGAAGGAATTTACTTCTCTTCTCATTAAATTGGATCGCACATGACATAACCATCCCCTATTATAAAGCACAGCCCGCCTGTTCCTTACCACTATTTGTTTTAGGTCTATTTTTAAAAGAGGAAAGATTCTTATAAGATAATACCATATTTCCAAATTTAATTTTGCATTTTCTCTCATCCAGCATATCTATCAAGATAAATAGGCTCCCAAACTTTCTTCTGTCCTCTAACTGAGAACGTGTTGAGAGTGAAGTATGCTAATCTTAAGTGTGCAGTTCAATTAATTCTATGTATTTACACCGAGAACATGTGACTAGAACATTTGCAGTCCCCGGAGGCTCCCAAAGGCCCCTCCTGCACGGCAGCCCTCTGAAGGCAACTCCTGCTTCGATCACTACAGGTGAGCCCAAGCCAGGTTCTGAATGCTCGTTCAGTACCCATCTCACGTTTGCCTCTCTCTCCGCTCATGGCGTTAGAAAAATAGTACTAAGTGTTTTTTTTTCTTATTATTCAAAGGTCAGATTCTACTTTCTTTTATGGTTTCCCTTAGTTTTAAATTCATCGAACATGCTTTTGCAATTTTTAAAGGAAAATATTTAGAACGAAGAAAGTGTTGAAAAGAACTCCCCGGAGGGCGGATGGAGGAGATGAGCAGAATGAGGCTAAGGATGCTCAACTCTTTAGAGGCCCATGAGTGTCCGGGGCTGTCAGGCCTCTGGGCGCGGATGTGTACAGCCTACAGTTCCGAGCCCTGATGTCCTCATGCCACCAGAGAGTCATGGCTACAGTGGCGAGCCCTTGTGATTCCCACTGACTGAACCCTGACTTCTGGAATCATGACTTTAAAAGTTTTCAATGTCCGAGCCTTCTGGCTAAGACGAAGCTGTGCGTGAACCCACCTACCCGCTCCTGATTTCTGTTTCATGCCTTTAGCTCTGTCGTAAATCTTGGGACAAAATCGTAAGCTGTCCAGTTTGAAGTCTAAGTTGTCCTTTTCCAAAATTGTCTGGGCTATTCTAATTTATATGTGTTTCTACATACATTTCAGAAATAGTTGCTCAAATTTCCTCAAGAACCTCTAGAATTTGATTTGGGACTACTCTGGGAATCCGCATATTACTTCAAGGAGAATGAACATCTTGACAGTGCTGAGCTTTCTACTTCAGTGACGAATTATAGCATTTCATTTTTATAGTTCTTCATTACTTTCTCTCAGCTGTGATTTATATTTTTCACTGTATAGGTCTCGAATATTTTCATTACATTTGTCTTTAATTCTTTAATATCATTGATATAATTCTGTATTATCTTGTTTTAATTTCTTTTTTCAAATGTTCATTTGTCTACATGTGTATAAATATATATAGCTTATTTTTGCGTGTTATATATTTATTGCATATTGTATATTGAATTTATGTTCTGTGGCCCAGCAAGTACCATTATTAATGATGCTAGCTTTTATGTAAAACCCTCAGGATCTGCTGTTATAAGTTCACATGGTCTCTGAATAAGAATGGTTTTATTTCTTCCTGTCCATTTTATATAAAAAAAATGTCTTTTCTTTGCATTATTTCAATGATTGGGATCTCCAATATAATACTTAATATAACTGGTAGGGGGGAACTTGAGTTATTCTTAAATTTAGAGATGAATGATTTATCTTTTCACAATTCTATATTTTCTTAGGAATAGGTTATTTATGTATGTATGTATGTTTTGTAAATGACCTTTATTAAGTTGTGGTCATTCCACTCCAATTTCTGAGGGATTTTTAAAGTTATGAATGGGTGTTGAATTCTGACAATATTTTTCCTGTCTCTGTGGAGACGATTATATTCTTTCCAATATATTCTCTGAATATGGAGCATTTAAATAATTGTGTTTTTTTTTTTTACTGGCAAATCCACTTTACATTCCCAAGAATAACTTCATTTGGCTATGATGTATTAAGTTTCTATATGACTGTACTTGTGTTGCTAAAGAATAATATTTTATAAAGAATTTTGCATACATGTCCTTTAGAGTCATAGTGTGACTTATGTTACTTATGTTACCACTGGGTGTCTGATTTTGGCGATGCCGGCCTTATAAAAGGATTGCTAAAATGGTTCGTCTTCTAATTTTTAAAGATATTCAGTAATATTGGTCTTTTTTCTTAAATATTTGATAGAACTTGACAGTAAGGCCACCTGGGACTGCAGTGTCTTTGTTAAAAAAAAAAAAAAAAGGTTTTTAGTTATGGATCCAATTTCTTTAACAGAAATAGAGCTATCCAAATATTCTACTCCTTTTTGTATCGATTTTATCTTTGTGTTTTGAGAAATGCATCCACTTACTTAGGCTGCCTATTTTTTTGGCATAAATTTGTTCCTAATACTCCCTCACATCCTTCTGATGTCTGCAGGACCCTACCCCAACGATATTTCTGCTTTTATTTCCGATGGTGATTGCTATGGACTGAATTATGTCTTCACCAAATTCACATGTCGAAGCCCTAAACCCCAATGTGACGATATGTGGAAACAAGGCCTATACGTAGGGCACTGAGATGCCCAAAATCATGGGGGAGGGATCCCTGACTCTTGAAAGCCAGATAGGACGAGAGGCCAGGCATCCGGCTTTCTCTCTCTGTTACACGCACAGAAAAGTCCGTGTGAGGACACAGGAGAAGGCGGCTGCCTGTAAGTCAGGAGGGGAGGCGTCGGCGGAAACCAGCCCTGAAGGCGCCCTGGTCTTGGACTTCTGGCCTCCAGAACTGTGAGAAAGTAAATGTCCGTTGTCCAAGCCGACAGCCTGCTGTGCGGTGATAATATTCAATGTTCCTTTCTTTTTTCTCCTTTATTGCGTCCAGAGTTTTATAAATTTTATTCATGTGTTCTATGATCTGGCTTTTCGTTTCATTGTTTTTCTCTACTATTTTTGTTTTTTGTTTTAGTGTTTTAACTCTTTATTGTTTCCTTTGGAATACTTATTTTAGTTAAATGATCTCTTTCTAGCCTCTTTAGGTGGAAATGTGTATTATCAATTGTGAACCTATGTTTAATGCACTTTCTGATGCCGTTGGGTTTATGTGCACCTTCTTACTATGCGGTTTCTGTTTTTACTGTGTATTTATGTTTCCTTTTTACTTTTATACCGATCTTTGAGAGTCAGTGATTCATTTTTGTCTATTTTATCTTCATATTTATACTATTTGCCAAATCTGTTTTATTTATTTTCTGTAAGTGCTCTAGGGTTTATAATTTATATGCTCACAGGCTACTTCTAAATTATATTTTACCATTTTAAGTGCAAGGGCTACATTTTGTGTGACATCGCAACAGAATAAACGGAAAAGCAGATATGGTACTCCAGATGTCCTCTGTTAAGTCAGGCATTACAGAGATTTGCAAAAATATAAAGCAATGCCACCCCACTAATTTTTTCCTCTTTTGGGTAATGTAGTTATTTTCGTTAAAAATATTATTTTGCTAATATGAGATTGGTTTATTATTAATGCTTAAAAAACATAAATAAACATTCTCATTAATATCTATTAATAAATATATGTCTTCATTTTAAGTTCTAATATGGCGAATATTGGTAGATGTAACTTGTGTAAATAAACAAAACTCTCTGGGTTTCTCAATGATTTTTAAGACTGTAAAGATGCCCGAGACAAAAAAACAATAGCAACTACAACAATCACACCACCAACAACAGCAACAACATTGCTTCTTAAACTTTTATATAAAATTAAATAATCTCTTATTTGCTTATATGTTCACCATTTCCACAGGTCTCCATTCCTTTACGTAGACACAAGTTTTCATATCATATTTTCATATTATCTGAAGAAATTTATTTATCTTATGGTGTAGAGAAGTTCTGCTTGCAAAAAATACTGCCTGTTTTCATTGGAATAAAACATGTCTTCGTTTTACTTTCCAGGTGCAAATTTGGCCAGGTGTAGATTTTTAGTTTGGCTTGTCCCCTGTAGCAATGCGCGCCATTCATTGGATCGCGCTGTCCTGGCCCCTCTCCTAGCTGCTGGGGACAGTTATTTGAGAAGGTCGATGCGAGCTTCATGTTGAGAAAAGAAGGCGGCTGGGATGAGAGGGTAGATATTAAAAAGTATTAACTCCACATTTAATTCAGCGTGAGAACCTGCCCTTTTTACTAATTCATGTTCCATTAGCAGAAGCTAGGATATTTCAAATTGAGTTGCATTATTAAGTTTATAATTTTCACCTAACTTCACATTTTTAAAACCTTTTTTTCAGCACTCCAAAGGAAATTTTAGTTGAATTAAAAATTCTACTTTAGGTAGTGGTATTATGTCTGTTTTGAGAAAAATATAGAAAGACGCAGTTGGGTGACCTTTCCAGTTTTTTCCTCCCAGCATTTATTCTGCTAAAATGATAACAGAAACCCTCACTAGACTATGAGAATTCTTTATAGAATGTCACATTATTATTATATAGTTGGCATTTGAACACATGTGTTTTCTTAGAAATTTTAAAGGAGACCAGTCTTTTCTCCTTTGAAACTTATAAACTTGGACCTATCTTAGCAACAAATGCAAATCCCTGACCTTCCAGAAGAACAAGCCCAAATCCGCGTGCTGGAAGAGAAGCGGCCCCTCTCCATTACGGCCAAACACCAGCCCCGCCCCGTGGGGACCCTTCGGTAGAACGCGTCCTTTCGTGATAAATGAGAGTTGGACGATTCGTGTATCGGAGCTACGACTGTCCCCTTGAGAGGAAGCAGTGCCTAGAGGGGGAGGTGACAACCTTCGTGAAGAGAAAATAAGCATTTCCGCCTCCACCTCCGCCCCATGCCCTGTCGCGTCCTCGAGGCCCCTGTCCCGGGACGCGGCTGTTCCCGGGGGGCCGCGGCGCAGGTCCACCCCGGGCCCTTGGCCGGCGGGCGGGGCAGGCGTGGTGCGCCCCAGCGCGGACATCCGAGCCCCCCGAGTCCCCCGCCGCTCCCGGGCCGCCGTCTCCCGGAGCGCGCCCTGCGCCCCGATCGCCCAACCCCGCGGGGCCCCAGGGCCCTGCCGGGGACCACGTCCCCGTGCGGCCTCCGCAGGCCGCCGTGGGGTCGGGTCCTCCCCGCGGGGCGACAGACGGCGCTAGTCCCTGGAGTCCACACCGCCCGGGGGGTCGTGCCCGGGCCCGCGCCCCTCCCGAGCTGTCCCCGGGGCCGCGTTCAGATGCCGCCAGCGTGGGGTGCGGGTGGCACCCGGGATTCCTGGGGGGACTTGGGAGCCGAGACGCAGAAGAGACGCACGCCCTTGCCGCAGTTTGTTGGGGGCGCCGTAAGCAAAACACCATGGACCGGTGGCTTTTGAGCGCCTGGAATCCGTTTTCACTGTCCGGAGGCTGGACGTCCAAGGTCACGGCGCGGGTGGAGCCCGTGAGCCGGGAGAGCCGCGCGGGCCGCGTGCGGGTCCCAGCCCGCCAGCCTCTCACGCGTCTCGCCGTGGCGAGAGCCGAGGGCGCTCGCCGCGTGTCTTCTATAGGGGCGCTGACCCCATTTACGGGGGCTCCGTCCCCGTGACCTAATCACCCCCAGAGGCCCCGCCTCCAAGCTCCCTCGCGCTGGGGGTTGGCACTGCTACCGAAGAATTCGGGGAGGGGACGAGGACACTCAGTCCATAGCGACCGCTGAGCTCTCGCCATCCCGCACCTGCGCCCCCCACAGGCCACGGCCAACCTGCCAGGTGCAGCTCCCTGTCCTCAGGTGCTCTGCGTTATGCGGGCAGGGCCCGGGGAGCGCCTGTGTGGCTGCTAGCAGTGGATGCCCCCGGAGGGGAAGGTTCTGTAGGCAGCGTGAGAGGGAGCTGGATCCGCTAAGTTATCCCCTGTTCAGCTCCCCCAGAAAGGAGAACGCAAGCCTCACGGGCCACCCAGATTTGTCTCCTTGAATAAAAGGCCTTGGCCTTGTTCACTTTATGTGTTCAGTGCTAACGCATAGGCACACAATAAATACCCATGACAAACTGGGTGGACATCTGTGTCCAAAATGTCATTGGCCCTTGACTGCTTTGAACCCCGCCTACAGAACAACAGGTGAGCTAAGGTTTGAGGTCTCAAAAAAAAAAAAAAAAGGGCCCATGGGTGAGACTTCACAGTCAGCCGTCCTTGGGCTGAGAGCTGTTCTCAATACTTCGACAGTCCGTTTCCGGCCAGCACCCCGCCTTGCCTCAGCGGGCCCCTCTGTACGGCACGCTTCTGCCCCAAACTCCAGAGCCATCGCGGTTGTCATTTTGTTCCGGTTTATGCTGTGCTTATCCCTGACAGCTTCCTTAGGAATATCCAAAATAGTTGTTCGTTTCGTGTCGTTTCGTTTCAATTTCGCCCAATGTTTCTGTAAAGCAGGTAGAGACCGTGCGGTGTGTTAAAAGAGGAAGATGCTGCTCTCCCGTCCAGACACGGCGCAGGCCCTGCGTGGCCTCTGGCGGGTGACGGTATTGAGCATCTTTAGCACAAGGAAGAGAACCGTTTGCTGAACGTGCCGGCTGCCGTCGCCGCTCTTTTCCTAGAGTTTGAGGGCTGTCGGTTATTTCGCTGTCTTGTTTTGGAATGCACGAGCCCAGAGCAGACGTACAAGGAGCTGCATTTTAAAATGACAGGGACCCTGGGCAAAGCACACCGGCGATTTCAAATTCAAAGCCGTCCAGGAGGAGAAGCCGGGAGGGGGAGCCGGAATTTCCCTTTCCAGCCAGTGAATGCTTCGTGCAGTATCTGAGGTTCAGCAAATGCTTCAGTGACAGTTAATCAGGGGTAACTCCTCCTGCCTCTATCCTAGTTTGCCATCTCTTCTCCATTTTTGCAGCCTCCGGTGGAACTTCCTGTTACAGAATAAACTTCTTCCTTAGTAATGTGTCTCCGTTAGCAAGCAGCCGTGCTGAATGGACCATCAGATTTCCATTTTTCATGCGACTTTGTGCATATGATCTCAGCCGACTGCCATCTACCCAGTTCGTTGCCTTAAGCATAAGTTAATAACACTCTCAGATATGGGGCGCCAAACCCAATATCATTAGATCTCAAAGGGGTGAAATGGGCTCCCTATGAAGCTTCTCTTACAAGTTCCTTAGCCTTCGACACCCAACTCGGTGATGACTACTTTGCAAAAGAAGCTCCCCAGGCTTCATCGATGACTGTTACTTAGAGTCACGATCCTTGGAGAATATGATTGTTAATGTTCAGCCTCAGAATCGGACATCTTTGGATCACATCGACACCTGTAAATGGCCAAATCCCAGACATTGACAAAGTCACATACATGTTTTATAGTTAATCACGTGTGAAAAAGGATCTCTTTTTTGTAGGTCAGACAGGTTGCTCTACCGCGATCGTCGTGCCCATCACATATTTGCCCGAGTCACTCTCAGTCGGACACAAGGAATTTCCAATGTCCCCATGGAGGTTTCAAGAGCTGAGGAAACCGATGTAGTGCAGTGGTAACAAACAGCCCCTAAACCTCAGTGGTTTAAACTGTTCAGGATTGCTCCGGTTTATTCAGCAGGAGCTGCCAGGATCCTTTGCCTGGGACAATCGTTCGCTGTCCACACCAACAAAAGCTTCGCTGGGCCCGGGTCACCACAGCAGGCAGACAGGAGTGTGTTGAGTCCTGCCTTGGCTCCAAAGACTGCTACTCTGCAGTCCTGTGCTTCACTTCCGTCCACATGTCAAGGGCCAGATAAGTCCCACGCCGGCCCCGTTACGGAAGTCCAGCCGCGAAGCCAGCAGGAAGAGGGTGCTCAGGACAATCTGTGGCCGTCTCTGCTGCTGCTGCTGCTGCTGCAGCTGAGCTGTTGGCAGGAGGGAAGGGAGAGAGGGAGCTCCCTGAAAATCTATTGTAGCTCCCTCTTTTTACAAGTCGAGAAACCATGCGTGGTGAAGAGCGAGGCTTTGGGGGGGGTGGTCAACCTACAGGTGGCCTCGGGGCTCCTGGCGAAACCACTCCCTTCTGTAGCTTCTCTGGGGACCTGCTTCTTGGCTGGGAAAAGTAGGGGTGCTCCTGGGGAAAGGAAGCCTGCCCGGGCTGGGTACAGCATCTCACCGAACGCAGAAGGCCCTGTGCTCGTCCACGGCTAGCGAGGAACATGCGGAGTACGTGTGAACGGAATTGCTTGACTAGTGTTATCCTTTTTCTGTTTATATTTGTTTATTGCTGTGACATTTTCATGTTGAACTGTTATTATTTTTTGTCAGTCTTCATACCTGGTCTCAGAGAGAGAAAAAGAACTTTTCAACAACTGCCCGAAGCGCAACACGCGCCTTGTGTGCATGTCGGGGAAGACATGCTCCTGGCTCGGCTTTGCTGTTGTTAATGTCTACATCTGATCCCAGAGAGGGAAACCGAAATCTCCCCGGAGGGAGAGGGGCCCCGGCATGGGACTCCTTCACCCCATGACGGATTTCTACTGGTATAAATTCTTGAACACAGATTCTCTGTAATGTCTACCCTGAGACCGAAAGTCCACTAGCCACGGTTAATCTTAATTGTCACAAATGCACCTCGGGAGAGAGGCGGTGATCTCCATGGTAACCAAGCCTCAGGCTATGTGGCCTCAGGGGCTGCGTGCGTTAGTGCCCTTGATGCCTCTGCGTTCCTGCCCAGGCGGAAGGCTGGCCATCTCCCTCGGTCCACAAACTAATAAGAAAGCATTGCCTCGCAGAAACATTTTTTTCTAGAATGTTACGCAGCCTCTTGCCAACAAAAGGCTTAAACTACTCAAATAGATGAGGCTCCTTTCACAGGAGGTCCCCGAAGTCCCCGATTGTGCCAATGACTCATAATGACCGCATTTGAATCAGAATTTCAAAATCACAACACTGGGGATTTCTTCCCGCCTGAGCAGTTTCTGCTGTGACCTCTTCTAAGCTGAAGTCCGTATGAAAAAGCGAAAAAACTCAGGGTAGAGCCTCCGACACGCCATGACAAAGGAAGCCAGGCGCGCTGACCTCCACACGGCGCGGCCGCGCCGCCTAACGAGCCGGCGGGTGCCCAGGTCCAGACGAGCCAGAAGCAGACACAAAGGCTCTTGTTTTCACATCTGCCGAGAGGGGGAGCAGCTGGCTCTAGAAATGCCGGGGAGGGAAGAGCATGGGGACCCAGCGTCACGCGGAAGGGGCCCCGCGGTGGAGCAGCAGATGGAGGCGAGGTTCATGGCCGTAGCTTGGACCAGGGCCAATGACGCTCAGGAGCCGGGGGAAGCTGCAGGTGAACTGGGGTCAGCAGCCCACATCTGTGCTGGGAGGAATCTCAGCCCACAGGTGTGTGGTTCCCGCGCCTGACGGCAAGGTGGGGAGTCCTTATAACATGTCACCCCGACACCAGCGTCTGCACTTACGGCGAGCCTTCCAGTCTCAGAAAGGCCACCCAGTTCTCCTCCCAGTTCGTCTCTACCATCACAGCCACCCGCAGAGTTCCCAGACCCCTTCCCCGGCCCCTCACGCTCACGGCAGCTGGCCAGTCCTACTCGACACCAGTTCGACAGCATCGCATCCCTGATCAGACACCCGCGGTGGCCCCCTGTGCCCCGCCACAACAGAGACAGCAGGGCGGCGTTCTCCACCTGGAAGGGCACGCGGGCATTTGGCAAGAAGTCAGCGAAGCCGTGCACAACGTCCCCCGGAAGCCCTGGCCAGGTTTCCCGCAGGCGAGGGAGGGTCGGCGACTAGGAAGCCGGCCCCGGGGGCCCCACTGCCCGTTCCTGGTCAGAGAGGAGGGCGCGGGGGGAGGGGGTGGTGGGGTGCTGGCCGCGGAGGAAGTAAACGAAACCTCTCGTCTACTCAGCAATCTGAAAAACGTCCACTGTCAGACACAGCCCTAAAGATCACAGAAGCTGGAAAACAGTTTCTGCTACTTTGAAAATTATTGTTGACAGGTGTGTGTGTGTGTATGTGTGCGTACGTTGTCTGTGTTGTGTATGTTGTATGTGCATGTGTGCGTGTGTGCATGTGGGTGTACGTGTGTGTTGTGTGTGTATGTTGTGTTCATGTGTGAGCATGTGTATTGTGTGTGCATGTATGTTGTGTGTGCATGCCTTGTGTTGTGCATGTCATGTGTGCACACACGTGTGTTCTGTGTGCCATGTGTACACACATGTGCGTGTGTGTTGTGTGCATGTGTATTGTGTGTGTGGTGTGTGTGTGCATGTGCGTGTGCATCTAAATCATCAGTCACCCTCTGAGCACCCAGGAGTACACGGGGCTCATCTGCTGCAGCTCACCCTTGGTTGGGGACAGACACAAGGGGCCGTGACCCCTGAGGAGGAAGGACAGGCGTGTCCCTGGCAGCCCTGTGCTCCTTGGAAAGTTCTTGCCCCTGGGATGTGGAAGGCTGTTCTAGAGCCAGGCTTCTGGGAGAAGGGGTGGGTCACAGCGCGAATCTACCCCTGTGAGTTTTGAGTTCCGTTTCCGGAAAGGTGAGTAGAGACTGACAGGTGTGAGGATGTGCCCTTTTCTCCGAGAGCCAGGGTCACGTGAAGAGGAGAAAACGCTGAGCTAGAATTTAGGGAGGGCATTATATATATGGCTAGGGATTGGAGGGACATAAGTGAAAAGAAATAAATCAACTTAGAAGTGTTAAAATACAAAAAAATAACAACACCTAAAACTTTCATGAAGTTTTATAATTCAAATAGCGATTTCATTGGTTGTAAGTGAAACCAGGAGACGCATCTCTCTGCTTAGACAAAGCTGCAGAAAGGACACAGGGGAATGGGGCCCCGAATCACACTGCACAGAAAACCGGCTGCTGAGCACCCGCGGCCGGCCCCTTAGAGAGAGATTCAGGGACGAGGTGGGAAGCCCCGGGAGGGGGAGGAGGGAGACCTAGCAAGGTGGACCTCTCAGAGATGTCCACAGTGACGCTCCACCAAGAAGAGCAATTAAACATAGAGTTCCTTAACTCGTCACTTCTCCATTCTATGCATATATCATGTATCATATAAATTTCATAGTTTATACAAATATTATATATTTAGGCCTAGAAATGGGCTGAGAATTTAATTAAAAGTTATATAAAATGATAATGCTAGTGAGAATGATATGTATCAAAAATGTAAAGTAACTCGAAGATGTAATAAAATAAAACCTCATAATCGCTATGAGATTGAGACACCTAAAATGGGCTAAGCCCTCCGCTTTAATGTAAAGACCAAAAATAAAGCACATCTCACATTTATGAGGATATACACACGCATGTTCATTGCAGCCGTATTTGAAACAATTTTTAGTCTGAAATTCCACAGATAGAGGGAACCAGAAACAAATGTCTAAAACAAAAAATATTTGTGAGACACTTGGGGAAATTTAAACGATGAGTGAATGTTATGCAGCAGTAAGGACGCTCTATAATTTTTTAACAGCAATAATGATATTGCATCTTTATCTGTTAGGGACTCATAGTGAATAATTTATGGGTAAAATATTCCAATGGATTAGGGATTATGGGGAGGGTACAAATAAAACAAGACTGACCAAATAATGATTTCTAATTATGTCAGAAACAGCCAAAAATCTTATGTATAGGTATACTTGTATCTATGCAGATATATGTATAAATGTATTCTGTATATTTCATTGTTTAGGTTAAAAATACATGTGTGTATGTAAGTCGGTGTGTATGTGTGTGTATATACATACATATACACACATGCATCTTAATACTTTTTATTTGTGTTATCTTCACTAACATTTACAGTACATACATGTTATCTATCATTATATCTATCTATGTCTATCTATCACCTATCTATCTGAATGATTTACTGAAGAACAGATAAAATTTGATAATAGTAAATTGTATTAAACCACCAGTATAGACATAGTGCTAGTGGAAATGTAAATACATACAATCTTTCTAAGACATTATTTAACAGTAATTGAGTTTAAAGATTATTGTTATCTTTAATTTAGAAGTCCTACTCTATGCATTTATGATGTGAAATTAATTAGAAGTCATGTTGAATATTTTTGAAAAATATTTTCATTAGACAATTCATTAGATTAAAGATAAAAATTACTTACTCTCCATGAAAAAAAGTTGACATAAATTATACTATAACAGACACTAAAATGCCCCCTTGATGGCACAAGAGAAGATTCACATAAATGGAAAGACACATTATGCTGTTGAAGAGGATGATTCAATAATCATGCGTGCATTACTTTGATTTATTCTGTGATTAATAAAATTCATTTAAAAATCTAATAAAAAATACTGAAAATTGCCAAGTTATTCTAAAATTGTTACCATTATAATTTAATATGGTTTATATTATTTTATTACCTATTATTTTGTTTTATTTTATGAAATATAAAATGTATTTTATATTTTTTTAAATACATAATTTAACGTAGAAATGCATATATCATGTATGAGATCGGCCAGGATAAACCAGCTTTGTCACAGTCACAAACGACGCTCACATTTCATTGGTTAAAACGCCAACCGTTCCTTCTTCGCTCAGATCCTGACGGTCTGTGTGGCGCCCTTGTCCATTTCATGCTGAGCTCGGCCCGATGAGACTTCGGCTTCCGGGAAACGGATGGACAGACGTCAAGGCGGAGAGGAAAGATGACATGACGGAAGGGACCCCGGCTCTTACGGCAGCGCCGGGCAGTGCCACGTGTCTCCTCCACTAACACGTCACTGACCAAAGCCATCTGTGTCACCATGCGCGAGTTCAGGAAAGTGAGGAGTATGATTCTACTGGGGACGGACACGGATAATTGCTACGTAATTCTTATCTGCGAAAAGATAAGTAACTACGACTCCTAGACACAGAAATAGTTCTTAATTTATATTATGTAAAGCAAAAACAGTATTCCAGACACAGGTGTATACATGCTTTCACCTAACATCATCTATATTGATATAGATACAAATAGAAACAGAAAGCATGACTATCATATATATCAAAAAATATAAAATATGAAGTATATAACATATATAAGATATATTTATGTTATCTTATATATAATATGTAATATGTTTATGTTACATGTCACATATATTATATAAAACTTATAACATCTGATATATAATATATAAAACATATCTTTAATATATTTTTATATTTATAAGTATATAATATAGAAATATTTAATCTACTTATTATTATTAATTTTACATAGTACACATTATTTTACATATAAATATTAATATATAAAAAGTATAATATTAAATATATAATATCAAAATACAAATATAAATATAGAAATGATCTCATCCGAAGAATAGACTGAAAATTAACAAGTGGTTCTTCAGAGGATTGGCGGTCATATCAAATGATCTGGCATACATGTATGTATTTGTCTCTCAGAAGAAAAAAAGTGTAAAATTGGACATCCTAAAATTTAAAAATATAATAGCAAGAACTTTTAAAATTTGATGAAAAAAATTGACTTAAGATATGCAAGAATCTTAGCGAGACTCAAGCAAGGTAAATATTAGAAGAACCGTAGCCAGACATATCTTCATTAAAGTGCTATCCCCAACAGTTAAAGGGAAAAAACAACTTGAAAGCGGCCAGACCAAGAGAAAAAAACAAACACATTATGTGCAAGGATTGGAATAACCGGTGATTTCACAGAGGACAACAGAAATACATTTAAGTGCCAGAAGTCAAAAAAGAAAAATTTATCAGCCAAAGTTATCCTCCAACAACAAGGAAGAAATCGAGACCCATTCACGTTAGTGAGAGCTGAGACGGGTCTGCCCCGTGGGGGTGCCGAGGGCGGCGGGTCCTTGAGGCGGGGGACGAGGCCAGCGGGAAAGCTGGGCCTGCAGGTAGGGGCAGCACGCACATGAACGGCCAGTGGGCGCCGGACTGGAAGAGACAGTGTGTTCTTCCGTCCTGCGTTTCATTTCGAAGAACAGAAAACACTGCGAAGTACGTTTTTAGACATATTTGGAAGTAAAAGATATGATAAAAATAGCAGCCGTCAACAATTCTGCGAGGTGAGTACTTCATCATCCTTATTTTACAAGAAAAGAAGAAACAAGGGAAAACGAGAGCCCCCAGTTAACCGGCTCACCTGAAGCCACGCAGCAGGTAAGTAGAGTGGAAGCCAGAAGCACACCTCTCGCCTTGCATTATTTCGTACTGTTATACCACTCTCTGTTAGCAATGATTTATAACCACTGTATAATTTAATTCTCACATTATGTTTATACGGCAAACGTGCAGCTGTCCAATATTCAGTGTCGCTGTGGGTATCGGTGTATTTCATTGGGTTATATTTTATGCAGCGTTATCTATGGAAAAGAGTGATATTTTTCTTCTGTTTCACTAAACATTTCAATCCTTCAGAACCCTTCGAAATTCACTAAGATTTCTCTACAATATCTGTTCCAGCTTGAATTTCATCCTCAGAAATCACTCAGGCAAAAAGAATTTCTACAAGCCATAGAAGCCTTTGATGTGAAATATTTATCTACATTTTCGAATCATAGACAGCGACTTCTCACGATAACTTATTTCAACCAAAGGAACCGTGAAGGGTACATTTGCTCTCTTGTAAGTGTATAATCAGCAGTTTTATGGCAGTTAGCGACCATTTTATATTACAAGAAACAGAAAATGACCCTTCAATTTACAATATCTACATCCAAAGAACAGCTGAAAGGTATTCCGTAAATCGAAGTTCTTGGACAATGTTTTCCTTTTTAAAAATACTTTTGATACTACCATGTATCAAAATGTCTCTGTGATGGATTCCTAGTGAAACCCAGGGTTAAACCATCAATGACTGCTTCGGGCTTATCAATATTTTTGTTTTTTTTTCTCTTTATCCCTCCTGTTGAACCTTTAATTGGGCTCCGTTTATGATGGATAACTAATAGTTCAGAGTAGCGTCCTGCTGAGTGAAAGGCACGGTCCCGCAGAGTCTGCAAAGATGAGGTTTGGCTTTGCCTTCACTCCAGAAAATTGACTGGTGTTAGCAGCTATTTGTTAAGAAATGTGCCTTTACCTAGAGTCTTTGGTTATAACACTTTATGTAGTGTTGTGATGAAAAGCTTAAATTCCCACTCTGTTTAGAAAGGAAATCCGAATTCGTAATTGGAATTCCGTAAAAGAACCTGCCCATTAAAAAATATCTTCTACATGTTATAATAAACATTTCTACTAGCACGCTTTAACATCGATCCTGAACATTGGAAAAACTTAAACAAAAACAATTCGAGGTTGAAACTACGGAAGTGACTAAATTCACGACACTTCTTAAATATATTAATTGCCTGTATAGCACGAACTATGGTTACTTTATTTGTATTTTGCAATTCACAGGTTTAGATTAGCATTTAATATAATGCCTCTGATATGTTCTACCTTTGATAATATTCTTACCTGGATATCCTTAGTAAAAGAGAAAACCACAACCTATGCATTTTCGGCCATTTGCACTTTTAAGGAGCATTAATTTTTTTAAAAAAATAAACATTTACTTTTATAATAGTTTTCTATTTCAAAAACAGTTGCAAAGGTAGGTTAGAGAGTTCCGTACTCTCTACACGCTTTCCTCTAGTCTTAACATCTGAGGTTTATGATGTATTTGTTACAGCTGATGAGTCAATATTGATACATCATTATTAACTGAACTTTATACTTTACTTGGATTTTCTTAGTTTTTCCCTCATGTCCTCCTTCTGCCCCAGCATCTCATCCAGAATACATCAGACTCTTTGTCACTTCTTCTTTTAAAGCACGATCTTCCTACTTCTCCCTACTGTTGACAGACAAGCTTCCTCCCTGAATTGTACACGCTGCCCTGGTTCTGTTAGTGGATGCACACTCATCAGGAGGTGTGCAAGGCAAATTCTACCTGCCTCGTTATCTCAGTATAATTATAGTTGGGTAGAATCGTAAAATCTTGGAAGCACAGAAGACTTTAGAAATCATAGGGTTGTACATTTGAAATATTTTAAATATATTCACATTAAGAGTTAAGGATATGTTTTCTCTCCCTCTATGTTCAGTGTGCTAGTTCTTGTACTATATTTTAGAGCATAAAACAGAACGCCTTGCTTTTCCAAACACAGATCCCTCTAAACCAGTGATGTAAGCTGTGAAATTCTTCTTTAATTTCTGCTACGGATGGACCAACTGTCTCCCATTGTAACTGATCCACGCGAAAGAGGCTTCCAGACCATCCTGTGGCCCCAAACCCTCTCCCCTGAGGACTGTCTTTGTAATAATCCTCTTTTATATTACACAGTCATTCTCCAGGCACAGTCTAATTTCCCCTCTTTAGCTTGTATTGTCCCCATAAGGACCTACATTTCTGCTTAGCCAGAATGACACAGACCTCAGTAGGGAACCTCTTTCAGTACTTTTATTGGGTTTATTAGAAGTGTTCAGGTTTAGAGCTGAGATGCTACCATGAGCAGCTTTGCAACCTCTCCCAGAAATGGTGATTGAAGCTTTGACAATTAATCTGGTTTTGAAAATTCAGAGCATTGTTCGCTGCAGCAATGAATGTTACATCCAGCCAGCTGAACACATGCGGTTAGAGAAAGCAGAGAAATCGTACGTGAAAATAAAGACCAAGTAAAAGAGAAAAGCCACAGGCTGGTTATTCAGAGCTTGTTACAGCAGGGGGCCAGCCACTGTCACTCACATGAGGCAGACTCAAAGGCAATTTTATAGAGGAAACCAGGGATGATCTCAGGGGTGCCTGCCTGAGGGCGTTGGCCTGCGAAGTGGGGGTTCCTGTGTGACTGGTTAGGGGAGCACATTTGGCTTTCTCGGTTGGTCCTAAGTTGGAAGTGAGAACAAAATTAGAGAAGCCGCCAGTGATTGCCCAAGCTCTGTCCCGTTGGGGCCAGGTACAAGGGTTATTGCTTAGCTTCCTGCACTGCCACTAGGGGCGGTGGTCTGCCTTCCCACCCACCGTGCGGCTTAGAGAGAGCAGGCCACTGCCCGGGCGGTCAGGGAGAGAGTAGTGGGGGTCTTGGGCAGGTGGCCGCAACCTGCGGGTCAGAGTTCTCTCTCTATTCGTGGCCTGAGCGTTGTCTGTTTGCATATGGTCTTTCACACAATTGATTTCTCAAACCGTGTTTGTGCCCCTTCTTTTAAATTATGCTCGGAGCTGCAGATCGTGGAGATGTGTGTGGCTCTTGGGGGACCCCCCAGATGCTGAGGTGGTCCACACGACATCAATCACTGTCCGCGCTTTAAGGTTTGCTTCACATCGTGGCCTTTCATAAGAGATGTAGGTTATGGCGTAGAGTGTGGTTGGCTTCTAAATTAAATGAAATATTGTGTTTGGTGGTACACAGAGAAGTCTACGAAATAACAGATTTGAATGTATTTCTGCTCTGGGAATCGTCAGTGAGTTGGAAAAAGAAACACATAATGTAGTCAGGTTTAGACTAGGTCTTGCTATATGGCTGCTCTGGTGTTTTTGGCAGAGTGCACATTTATTTCCTGTATGATACATCAAATTAATATACAAACACGGACGTCGGCCACCCAACGGCTGAGAGAATGCGAGGCTGGCAGGACGGAGCACCAAACAAACTTAAGGAAGTCAAACAGAAGATGCAAAAGACTGAATTGCATCGAAAGCAAACACACAGGAGATAACAAAGTATTCATTCGAAATCGCAATTCTCTGTTTTCAAGGAGAAACGACTGTAGCCTTCTTCCTTCCCCAGCTGCTCTGGGGCGCGTGGGGCCCAGCGCGGCTGCCGTCGGAGGGACGCTGTGTTTACTCTCTGCTGCGGTGGACTCGCGGCCCCTCAGGGGCAGAAGCCGGTGCTGCTGCTGTTTTCGCCGCCACCTCTTCCTGCCCACGCACCTTTCACCTGCCCCCCGCAGGCACGAAGGGGAACTTCCGATCCGCGGAAGGTGCATGCAGAGAGGCGCAAGCAAACGAGTAACGTTATTGCCTTTCTCCGGTTTGTTCAAAGTGCTAATAAAACATTTTACATTCCGTGGCTGTTTTACCTTTAGAATAGATTCTGTACTTAACACTTTAGATATCTTTCTAATTTTAAATTTCAGGAATGGCGTTGGTTAAAATACCATGTCCAAACTGAAATATTTTTCCTATTAGGGCTCATGGAGAAACTCTGGCCATAGGTGATTTATCAGTGAGAGTCTAGACGAGAAAAAGGAAACCACTTTGTGTGTTTAAAACAGAGACAACTTAAACGACGTTGCTTATACGTGTGATGGAAACATGGAGACTCCGAATGAGCAGGTGGGACCACTCAGGGGTGGCCACACAGGGCACTACGACCCCCTGCGCCCCAGCCCAGCCCAGCCCAGCCCCCGGCTGGGGCTCACAGGCAGGAGGCAGTTAGCCTGGAGATGGGGTCACTCGGTGGCAGGCATACGGCATGATTCTGTCTGGATATGCAGAGGGCACCTGGCCACTGCCAATGACTCCGCCAAAGACGGAGGGAGGGAACAGTGCCCGGGTCCTCCCTCCCCTCCCCCTCCATTTCCTGCTGGAGCCTCCTGTTGGCAGGGTCTCGTGGGACGAAGCTGTCACGGGAGACTGGGAAACGCGGCTTGCAGGATACACCTGTGACGGGCGGGGTAAGGGTGAAGAATGGATGAGGATCGACGGGTCCAGATATTGGTGCTGGCCTCGCAGGACGTGTAGTCTACTATATACACAAAGCACGTGGGCTAGTTTCAAACGGGGTTGACAAATCATGTCCAGAAGTGGCCCAGGGTAGAGAGAGGGAGGGAAAGAAGTCAGCGGGGCATGTCCCTGAGTCGAGTGTGACTCCGATGGCTGAGTATGATCAGGTTACTAACTCGGATGAGGGGACACACCTGACCTTCTGATATTCAGGAAAGGTCGATTCCCCCTCTCCCAAACAGCTGCGGAAGACTTCGGCAGCATCTGCATGGCCCTGTCGCCGCTGTCAGTATCTCTATGAATCTGGTCGTCCTTTGTCTGTTTCAAGATGATCCTTCTATCGCTGCCCTGGTAACATTGCAGGCCGTAGGAACGACCCCCCTCTGATCGCCTCGCCTGAGGATCTGAGGCCATCGCTGAGCCAGGGCAGAGGATCCTTCACTAGAGAGCCGGGAGGGCTCACCCTGCCCACTGCGCGAAGTGTCTCTTTTCAGCACTCATGACAGTGACGGCCTCTCGCTGTCTCTGCTTTGCCAGTTCCTCTGCCCGGCCATTACGTTCCCTGCCCTTTTCTCTTCTTCCTCCTCACTCCTGTGTTAACCACTCCCTCTCTTTCTCCTGGATGCTACCTGGCTGCTCACAACTCTTGGCGTATGACAAGCATGTAACTCGTCCCGGCTCTCAGCGATGAGCTGAGCTCCACATCCGTCTCAGAGTGTTTTTGCATCAATAAGCACTCCCCACGTGACAGGACCATCTCTATTGAAAATAATAGTGGTTTTAAACCATCGTTAACAAAATCATCTTGGTCGCATAAGGGATATAGAAGTCGGGTGTGTCTAGGAATAAATAATGAAACTAGGTTTTAGAAGTGAAACTTCCCATTGCCTTAGGATGTTTTCAGAAATCCATGCTGTATGTATGCGGTTTGGAAATGTGGATCTAAACCTCAGAAAAAGGTCAAGGTTTTGGAAGATATTTAATATTTCAAAGTTAGTGGCAACTAAACGCATGGGACTAGGTAGGATTATCTATAAATGACATGGAGGGTGAGAATAAATTAGGCCTCATATCAGACTTCCGAGGACCCCTGGAAGACGGGGAGGTGACCCGTGACGGATCGCAGTGGGAAAAGTCGTCAGAGGGAGGGCGACGACCTTCAAGGCCAGAGGAGCCCCCAAAGGTACTTTAAGAGCCTACGTAAAAAAAAAAAAATGTTTCTTGATAGGAAACAATTTCATTGGATGCGGCAAATTATTAGCCACTTTTGACCTTAGCGAATGCATTTCCAGAAAAGAAGCAATCAGACTGATTTTAAGGAAGTAATGGAGCTTGCAACTCGGCCAGGGAAGAGGCGATAAGGAGGTAGGCGGGTCAGGGGCTCTTTGTGAGAGTTTGGACATAAAGCGAAGGGTAGAGATAAGTCAACTGCATGCGAGGCAGAAATGATCGAGAGGTTTAGGAGAGATTTACTTTAGATATGATGACAGACGGAGCTTGCTTTATGCTCGGAGAAGAGGCAACCAGAGAGAAGAGAGACTCAGGAGATGAAAGTCATGCTTAACGGTGCCAGGAGAGAGAAGGTCTTGGGGACTAGGAGAGGGGCAGATCTTCGTCAGGAAGTGACAGTATTCTCGTTGTTCACGTTGAACAGGACGGAGAATGGCTGGAAGGCAAGCTCTTTAAAACCTCCAGTAGTTCACCGCCTCCTGCTTCTTCAAGGATCCGAAGGGGACGAGTGGGTACGATTAAACAAATGTGCGATGTGTGACTTTCCTCTTTGACCCAACGTGGAAGCTTCGTACCCGACGGGCCAGCATAAGGTCCTGACGACTGCAAGTCAGCTGCATCACTTGGTTCTGACCTGGGTCAGAAAGCCAAGGCCCCCTGAATGAACGCTGCCTGCCTCCAGTCTCCTTCCGGCCCCCAGGTTGCCCCTTCTTTTGGCCTTTATCGTTATTTTCGCTTCGGTGGGGAGAAAAATTAGGAGAAATCTCTCACAGGAATGAGATGCCTACTTTCTCAAGTCTTATACAGTCTTGAATTTTTCTGTTTTTATTTTTCCCCTTTTTCTTGTCCCTCCTCGAGTTCCAGATGTTGATTTTGTGCAGATGTACCCAGCATTGGCTGGGAACTGAACATATACGAACCAAAAGAATGGTCAAATTTGGCCGGGCCAAAAGGAGAGGGGTGAGTATGACCTGCAGAAGGAGGGAATACGGAAACAGGTTGTAAAAGAAGAGAAATCAAAGAAGAAGATGCCCTAAGAGAAAAGATTCCCGAAGGAATTCATCAAGCGCATTCTAGAAGTTTTGGTCCTTACGCCGAGAACTTCATTGATTACATCATCATGTTCCAACAGTGAGCTTGACCTTGAGTCTAATCCTGGCCATTCCTGATAAAGAAGTGTGTCGCTAATTAAACTAGGGGTGGTGGAGTATAGAAGATCTTAATAGCTGATCTGTGGGACAGGAGAGGAAGTTATCGGGACAATGAGAATACTCGATGGGGACAGAGGAGAGCCACTGACCTAAGGTCATGTACGTTCATCTTATTCATTCATTCCTGAGTAAAACGATGCAATGTTTATTTAGTGCTGACTCCAGCCTCGGGAGTTCTGGAAAGTCTGTCCTGAGAAGGTGGTGCCTCATGTGAGGACCGATGATGATACTAACACAGGCGCAAAGCGAGTAGAAGTCTACCGGTCTGAAAGAGGGAGGTAGGGCGTAGTGGGGAGGAGGCAAAGGCCATGGGGAGGGCCCGCTGGGGAAGCTGACCCCGCCCGGTGGTACGCGTGGATGGCCGGCCGCAGCACAGGAGTCCAGGCGTTGGCTGATGAAGTTGCAGATTTCGCCTTGAGACAAAGTCCCTGAATTGGTTCGCGTTTTCAGAATGACTTCTCTCTCTCAGTTCTCAGCAGCTCCCGGCTAACGCCGGTTCCAGCTACGCCAAATCAACATCTGGATCTCTAGAAGGGGCAAGGTAGAATTCAAAGGAGAAAGAAAAAGAAAAAAGCCAAGACTTTGAACAGCTGTGTAAGACTGGAGGAGGTAGGCATCTCATTCCAGAAATGCCCTGTGCTCTTGCAGGTGATTTCTGCCATCGGCCAGCCCGGGCGCCACATGTCACAGAAGTGGGTGCTCTGGAGCCTCCGGCTAGGGACACAGCTCTGCGGACACCTGAATTTCAGACTTGTGAGGCCAGGGACAGAGCATAAGCCAAGCCACCCGCGTTTCTAACCTACAGAATTGTGAGACGGTGGATTTGCTTTTTCAGCCCTCTACGTTTGTAGCACTTTGTCATGGCAGAAATAGTAAAATTTTGTCAAGTCTGTCTTCTAAGACACTGATTACTTCTTCAGCCTACATCTAATTAGCATTAAATGCATCAATTCGGGTTTTATTACTAGTGATTACATTTTTATCTCCATATGTTTTATTCAGCTATTTTCCATATCTGCCTTGCCATTTCTGATAGTACATTTCTGCTCATTATTTGATTCCATATTTAATTTTTAGGTACTTTATTCATAGCACTTTGCATTCTGTTTATAATTTTAATATCTGTAACCTTTGAATAGAGTTTATTTACTTTGGATTGTTTCTAGAGATTATTGCTCATTGGCAACTTTTTTTTTTCACAATTAGATGATATAAAAAGCTCGCCCCTCCCCCCTCCATCGATTAAACTTAATCATGGAAACACTGAGGGCTTCCTGTGCGTCAATGTATCTTAGAGAGAGAGTCTCACGTTCAGGCCTTGACCTTTTGCTGGTGCTGGTCTTAGTTTCCCAACACCAGACCTAACATCACCGTTTTTCCCAGGGCATGCCCAATTGCCATGTTATAATATATGTCTTTCCTGCAATTTTTAATTTTCTCGGTGCTCTTTTGGGCCTGACATCTGGGAGCCCCAGAATACAGGTAAAGTGTATTTGTTTCAATTCATCTAAGACCTAATTGTGTTTTTTTATTCTGTCATATTGCTAGGAGTAGAAGTCCAATGAAATCATTAAATATAGATGCAGATATAGATACAGGCATAATTATATATAGATGTGGTTAATAAAAAAAAAACAAACCTTTAAAATTGAGTGCAGGTTACCTTGGCTTACATCTTTACATTAGCGAGGGACATGTAGAATAATTTTCAAATGTATTTAGCAATGACGAATGAGAGTTCGATAGTTTGCTCATGTAGATTAGTAAAGGATGAGTCTTAATCAATAAAAGGGCAGAAGGCTAAAAGTTTGAAAGTCCATAAATTCTAAATTTAATATCAGCTTTACTCTTTAATGATTTCTGATTCATTCCTCATAAATTTATAATTGTACTTCTAAGAGAAGTTGAATTGGATAATAAAAAATAGATTATAAAACTCACTTCAAATGTTCCTCTAGTTCATGGTTCAAAACAAATAATTATCTTCCTCACACAGAGGCATTATATAATGAACTTATTTGTATATTTTTATGGATGAGCTTTTAATTGTGCACCTTAATGTGTAAGAGATTTAACGATTCTTTAATTTAATATTTCAGTAACACAGGAACCTGAATACATCAGCACTGCTGCTTTGCGATATATTTAGTTTGTCATTATATAAAATGCTGTCACGTCCATTACATGTAGCTGTGAAGAGTTGAGTCTGTCTCCTGCCTAAAATAATAAGGAATGAATTGTGGCCGTCGCGGTTAGCTTGTCTTTGCCCATTTTAGCTTTCCATTACCACTTACAAAGGAGAATGACTTTGCACCGGCGTTAAAGATGATACACAGCTTCTGGGATAAGTTGGAAGTCGCAGTTCGAGCTATCAGTACGAAATCTGTTCTCTCTGGAAATCAGCACTAGAACTAGATTTAAAAAGACACAAAACCCCAAAGAGGTAACAATAGCAAAGGGACTTTGGAAGCTGAAAAAGAAATGTCCATAACAACCCTGGGGCAACCACGCTTCCAGGTTGCATTGAGGTCCAAAGGAGAATGCGGACGCCCTAAGGGGACAGGGACAGAGGCCGGAAGCTCCATCTGTTCAGCTTATGTGGCGGCTTCTTCAAACGGCTTAGAAAATGGCACCACCCAATATCTCAGAACGTGAGGCCGAGGGGCGGACATCAGGAAGGTTGAAGGAATCTGATAAACCGTATCCTGTTAAAATGGGCCCACGCCTGATCCCCTGGGTCTGTGCTCAGAGAGCTGCAGGGATACGGTCCCCAGGGGTACCTGACCTGCAAAGATGACCCCGAGTCCTGAGCCCATGCAACGCCTTATCAAGAAGCATTTTAAAGGGCTACTAAAGAGAGTAAAGATGAGAAAAGGGGAAAAAAATGGTCCAAGAAGAAAGAAAATGTAATCGTAGCATCTTCTTTGGCTCGGCAGCTCAGCGGCAAACAATAAACCATGAAGTTTTACTAATGAAAATGCAGTGGACGGGGATAAAGGAAGTGAAACCTTGGCTGTAATAAGAGGAAGCTGGTAGATAACACCAAAAAATGGTGCCGTGAGCTAGAGGAAGCGAGGGCAGAGGGCGGGCTGGCGCCGGGCCGGAGACCGCGCCGTGAGCAGCCTGGACCCGGCCAAGTTCACGTCGAAAGGCAAAGGTCAGAAGGACACAGCACAGTCCAGAAGGACAGTGAAAGCCACAGGGTGCCGGGTACCTAGGGGCAAAGGGACTTAGCCCTTTTTAGCCCACCTGCTTGTGAAACGAATGAATTTCATGTTAGAAAAAAGAAAATAGCCCCACGCCAAGGTTCATCATTTTAAGAAGTTAGAGAAATGCTACTGGAGGCAAAGAACAGGGGTAGGGCGCGGGGTGGGGGTAGGGCGAGAGAGCGAGAGAGACTATATATATATGAAATGTCATGTTGATTTGCTGGCAAAATTAAAAACAAACCTGAAGAAATAAAATGAGCAAACGTAAGAGAAGACTTATGCTGTGGTCTGGTTCCATGGGGCGTCTTATCTTCTTACCCAAATCTGCACGGAAAGTGATTTTTATCCAGAGAGACCACAAAC
The DNA here is from genome assembly GCF_014176215.1 of Rousettus aegyptiacus. Taxonomy (NCBI): domain Eukaryota; kingdom Metazoa; phylum Chordata; class Mammalia; order Chiroptera; family Pteropodidae; genus Rousettus; species Rousettus aegyptiacus. The sequence continues at coordinate 108,637,744 of NW_023416311.1, forward strand.
TCAGCATTCAGTCACCGTTACTGAAACTCACCTGGACGTAAGTAGGAATAGAGAAAACTGGTTTGTTTTTAAAATGCAGACTACAACAACCATGCCAACTTGAGGACAACTCAGTGGAAATCTTTTCCGGTTACCCATAAACAAAGAGTGTGTAAATGTTATTTTTTTCTTCTCAGTGTATTAGGAACCACATCGTTTTAAATATTAACAACTGAAAGGAGCTAAGTTTTTATTATTATTATTATTATTATTATTATTATTTTCCTTTAAGCTTTCCAAAGGAAATTTATTGTTGGCTTGAAAATGGCTAGAGAAAGGTTATTTTTTTCCCCCAAGAAGTTGTAAGTGGCCAAGAACGAGAGTTTAATGTTAAAGTAACTCCGCCAACATAGCTAATCATGCTCCATGGATCCTGCCGGCATGTAGACAGAAAATTAAACCAGAAATCAGTGAAAAGCAGAAAATGGACCATTCTTATTATAAGATGAAAGTTTTCTAATTCTTTTTTTTTTCAGGTGAGGCAACCCTTGGTTGACCTCACAGATTGCAAGGACCTTGTCAGTTTACAACCCCTTATTTTTTATTTTTGACGCCCGCAGCACCTGGTCTTCCTAGGTGGTCTCCCATCCAAGTACTAACCAGGCCTGACCCTGCTTAGCTTCAAGAGTTTTCTAATCCATATGTAGAAGTGGAGATTTATTTGCTTATACCTCTAAACTCACATCTCCCTCTATGGTGCAGCAAGGACATATACATTTTTCCGATAATAAATAATGAAATGTCAATCGCCGCCGAGTAGGAGTCTCCCGTGAGCACGTTTCCGGCAGTGCAGACCCCTGCTCTGTCTGCTCGTCCCTCAGTGGCCTGATTTTTCTTAGCGCTATTACATCTGGCAGGGGCCTAGGATCACATTTCATTGCATAGACGTACAAAACATTTCTCATTCGTCGGTCTCTTATGGAAGGACATTTAGGATGTTTCCAATTTTCGCTGCGATGGAATATGTTGCAATGTAATCATTTTGGAGCAACTTGGAGGACTTTTTTAATTAGGTGACTCGAAGTATGATTTTTGAGTCATCGAGGGGTAAGAGCTTTTTATTATTGCAATAACAGTCACCTTGTAGTTCCCTTCTCATCTTTACCAACCGCCCCACTGAACACAAGCATTAGCGTGGTCTCAGTGAGGGCCAGATAAAAGGACACAAGGGCCAGATAAAAGGACACAAGGTCAGAAGTCCCCAGACTCTGCCTCTAAGGAAAGCATAATACATTCACGTAACTGAGGCAACTTCAGCATGAGCGAAGCTGAGGAGAAGCACGAAATCCGCGTGTGGGCGGGGGAGGCCGCAAAGGCTTACAGGACTTAGAGTTTCTTCCGTGCTGCGTCACAAGATTGAACCTCACTCTGAAGCCTGAAGGCAGACTTTGCAGGGCTCTGCATCGCGAGAGACAAGATGGAATGGTGCGTTAGAAACACCGGGGACAGCGTGGGGCAGAGTTTGGGGGCAGGAGGAGCGGCAGCGAGGCGCGAGGGGTCCACTGCTGGGAGAATTTCTGAGGGGTGCGGACGTGGAAGTAGACAGACCCAAGAAGCGCTAGGTGCAACACCTACGAGCACCGTTCAGGGGATGAGCTCAGAGATTACAAATCTCGAACGAGCGGCAGAAGGAAACCCCAGCTCCTTGAGTTGCGTGTAGCGGTGCACGCCACCAGGACAGGCTGTGGCCCGTTTCCTTTTCTACCTAGTACTTCACGGCAAGAAGATATTAAAGCGACAGTTGGGAAGGTGGGGACGGCGCCCGCCCATGCGGATGGCAGGGATTCTGAATGTGCTTCTAGAAGCTTGGTAGACCGAGTTGAATCAAAGCTCGCTGGAAACAGATGGAGATGCAAAATGTCCTCTAGGACATCCTCAATATGATAAACGTCCACGTTTCCAGACGTGATGGACAGACATCCTGAGATGCGCTACATAAAATATCTTCACGGTGACCTTAATCAGTGGCTTCGCTCAAAAGCAAGGGACGCACTGTGGTCACGCTGTTAGGGAGCTCAGACTGAGTCCCCAGCAGCCCGAGGTGCACGGGACCTGGACACAGACATGAAGGGGGTAGGATTCTAAATCCCAAGGGAAGGCAGGTTTTGTGACCTCGAGTTGACCCAAGAAGGGGAGATAGACTGACTCCCTGGCACGGTGTCGGCAGTCTGAGCAGACGAGGAGAGCCGCCCCCACTCAGAAGTGACGAACCAGCTTGCTGTCTTCCGGTGGCTCCAGCATCAGGGACCCACGCCCTCTGAACATCTAAGCTTCGAGAGGACAGGGTGCTTGGCTTCCCTGCTGGGTCTGGCACCTACAACAGCATCTCGTACATCGTAGGTGCTCAGTAAACAGGGGTGGCATTGTGGAAAACTATAATATATATTGAATCTTTGTCACATACGGGTATGGAGTCTGAATTTGCGCCACTTGCATGGATGAAAACTCCCTACCTGAGGTAAAACCATCAAACGTGGCCCAGGGTCTAGGAAACCAGCATCTCCAGCAGAATCAAAGGTGAAAGCCCTCCGAATTGCTCGCGTCCACTGAGCCGACCGCGGACACTCACAGGTGGCCCGGTCAGCTCCAGCATTGCATCCTTGTCCTCTACCGTGCACGGACGAGTCCCAGGGTCGCGAGTTCACCTCATGCGAGACCGGGGTCCATGCCTGGTTCTTACGCAATGGCCTCATCTCTAATCACCGCCCAGACTCAGCTGCCAAGGGCGCAGAGGAACGCCACCCCGCGCGACGAGCATCGAGCGAGCTGCGCTTGTCTCTGCAGTCGGACGACCCGAGAGCATTGACTTTCTCCCGGGGCCCCTCTGAAGGGACGCGGCCCCTGCGCGGAGGGGCTTGCTCCAGAAGTCCCGACGCCGAAGCGGGTGGCATCGGCACCCTCACGGCCTTGGTGGACAGGCCCCGATGGCCAGGTCCCTGCCGCCCAGCTCCCCACAGGCCCAAGGGGGGAGGCCAACTGTGCCAGCTCTACTGGGGATGAGCTTCTAAAAATTCCCATCAGGACGTGAAGGGTTTTGTTTTGTTTTGTTTTCAGGGTGAATTTCAGCTTACTATCTCAAAAAGGTTTTATTTTATTTTATTTTATTTTATTTTTTGTTTTTGTTTTTGTTTGGAGGGGCGGAGGTATCTTTTGATGACTTTCAGGGTTTAGGACCGGCAGTTTGCAGACTGTTTGGGTTTCACTAGGAGTGGCGTATTTCTCGAGCTGCTGTGCAGCCTCTGGTTAGTCAACTTGTGCAGATTCGCCCGGCAGACGCTTCGGTCCCATAAAGACATGAATCACGGGCTTGAGCGTCAGGCGCAGCGAGGACTCGCTGGCCCGCCTCGCGCTCTCGGGAAGCCGCGTCTCCGCAGAAGCCGGCGGGGGGCTGCGGGCGCCCCGAGAGCAGTCGCCTTTCCCGGCGTGTTCGCCCCCTGTTCTCCCCCGTCGGAGCTGCGGGGCCGGCGGCGCAGGCAGCACCTGCCGAGGGGGACGCCAGGGCCGCACGCGGCCGGGGGGACACAGGCCGCGCCCCGCGGGGGACACGTGGGGGGCCCGTGGGGACCCGCGAGCTCCCCTCCCGAGCAGGTGTTCAAGGCCAGAGTCGACGGCAGCGAAAACCAGCGAACCCCGGGCTCGCGGCCCTCTGCTTGGGGGCCCTGTAGGGACCACGGGGCCTGCAGCGTCTCCAGATGCAGCCAGAGGCCAAGCGCGGTCCCACGGACAGACGGACGGACAGACGCGACGGGCTTCCTGCGGGGCTCCGAGCGAGCGGGGTCCACGGCCCCCCGCAAACCGGCGCGGTGCGGGAGGGGCAGCGTCTCCCCGGCCCCGGCCGCCGCCCCGCCCTCCGCCCGGACAGCGCCGACGGAGGCAGGTGCGGCCCCTGCACCCGGCTCCCCCCACGCCCGCGCGGTTCCCTCCTCCGGCTTCACCCAGCTGATCGTCACGGCAGGAGCGAAGTGGCAGCCCCGGGGGACAGGCGGGCGCTGCCACATTTAGTGCATCCCGAGCGCCGCGCCCCACACCATGATTTTAAAGGAAAATATATAGTGTGACTGTGGGGAAGGAACCTGTGGAAAACACATGAAAAGGGCTTGTGGAGCCTCCCCAAAGCCACGGCAGGAAAGCGACTTAATAGCGACACAGACTAGCTTCTCGGGGTCAGCAGCTCGCTTCCTGTCACCGAGCAGGCGCACCACCCGCCGGCCTAGAGCCCGCGCTGAAGCTCTAGAAGAACTTTCTTACAGATCAGAGAAACAAAAGGAAACACGGAGTTCACAACTAACAGCGAGCGCTCCGGAAAGAACGCACTCACATCTGCCCGAGACAACTTACTAGGATGGATACAGAAGAAGGGCGACTTCCGGCCCAACGGACCGTGCAGAAGCAAAACTCTGGCTGAACCGGGGGCGACCTAACGTGCCGCCCCCTCCCGCTCCCAATCCCTACGACGAGCCTCCAGGGAAGACAAGGATCCGCCACCGTGGATGACGACATCAGGGACACGTGGGCTGCAGGGGCACCGAGGGCCCCATCGCCTTCCCCGCATGGCGCCCCGGAGCCCGCAGGTCCGCCCCTGTCACGCACCCACTGCAGGACAAGGAGGGAGAGAGCGGACCTCACGCGTCAGACGGGGCGGCTCCGAACGCTCACAAGCCCAGACAGTGCTTGGTTTTCTTGCTTCAAATGAGAAGCTACGATGGTGGGTTTAAGGTTTGACTTAAAATGTAAATCAAAAAAAGCGACTCTAAGTCATAGAAAGTGGCGGTTTCTTACCCGGCGGTAGGATACTATGCGTAACAGAGGGGTGGGCTCTTGTGGCTTGATCCCTGAGCTGCTGTAGCAAAGTAATCAAACCCAAGGAGGGGGTCGCTGGACCCTGCAAATGACAGCCACTCAGTCAGAAGCGCGGGCGACCACCTGTGCTCGTGTCGGGGGCCTGAAGCCGGGGCAGTCTGCTGAGGCAGGGCTGCGGGGTCTGACCACGGCTCCAGGCGGACGGAGTGAGGACTGAGCTGAATCGCGGGACACCCAGCGGGTGCTGGCGCTCTGCTCTGCGCACGGAACTGGGTGCAGAATGGCCGCGGCAGCTTGAGCGGGGCTAGAGGAAGGGCTTCGCGGGTGGACTATGGGCTGGCACCGACTCTGTATCTAAAACTAGCCGGGTCATCTTTAACAGACAGGTCGCCCATCCAGAAGAGAGGTGTGGTGGGAGGGAGAACGCGACACCACTAAGTCCCCAGGCTCCGTGTCCCGTGCGGCACATTCCGAGCCTGCCCGGCTCATGTTCACGCAAGTCCACATCCGAGTGTGTGTGTGTGTGTGTGTGTGTTTAAGAAATGCCACTGAAAAATAAGCGCGGAAGAACTAATTAAAGGGGACTGTCCACTCAGCCTACTGCCGCCCAGATCTTTTCATTACTAAGATAGGTGGCTGATGAAAGCTTTTGAAATTTTAAAAACATCATTCCATAATGGCAAATAACTCACATTCTATGGAAAAAAAAAAAAAAGAAGAAGAAGAACGCTCTAAAGTGGCTTTATTTTAAAATGTCTCTACTTTAGACTTATAACGTTTGCTTGCCGGCAGGAACCGGCAAAGATTCTGACCAGTGCTGTTCTCTGGGGAGTCAGAATGAGATGCCGCCACGTTTACCATGGCAACGGGCAGTGAGATGCTGCTCGTTATGTCTCGGTCAGGCCCACCCGTGGCCCGGGCCTGCCCGAGTCTCCGGAAGTCTGGGCATTCTCCCGGGTGTCACGCGTGGGGTGTGTGAAACGAATTATCCGTTTACCCCTGTGAGCCTCCGTGTTTTGAGTTCAAAATGGAAAACTGCTGTGATTCGTTTACACCCGAGAGCGATGGTTGCTCCGGGTCCCGGATGTCGTCATGGTACCCAGAGCTGGAGGAAGTTCCCAGATACGCAATACTCTGCTCTGTGGTCCCCAACTGCTTCCCTTTGGACGAAGTAATAGCTTATTTCCTGACTGACACCTGAAAACCTATTTATGGTTTATTCTCCCACAACTCATCTTCCGACAGAGCTGCCGTTATTAACAAGTAGTATTGACTTGACGTTCTTCAAATAACTCGCTCAGGGCCGTGTCCTCGTCCAGGGACCCCTGGGGCCCAGGTTATTACACCCCGTTTTTCTTTGAGGGCCTCTTAACCCACGCTATATTGAAAGTGTAAATAATCCCCCAGGGGACGCTGACATCTCCTCTGAGCGGTCCTCGTGACCCAGCAACCGGAAAGGAGGGACAATCTGGTAAAAGAAGATATCGCCCGTGGCGTCTGATTTCCGGGCCAGCGTCTCAGTCCGCAGGGCCCGCCGCCGGGCCAGCGTCACTGAGCTGCGGCCACGTGCTGAGGCCAGCAGGTGGGAGACCGGCGACGGTCCTTGCGAATCTTCCATGCACCAGTGAGCGCTGGAGACCCTACATCTGGACGAGGGCCGCAGGCGTTTCATGTAGCTAAACATATAAATAACATTCGTTTGGGTCATTCCGAGAAGAGAATATTATAACCTATTTTACCCATTTTAAACGAAATGACTTATTTTGCTCGATTTAGGTTTGTTGCGTAGTCATGTCTAAAAAGAAATGAAATTATTGAAATAAAGATTTTCCCATCTTCCCCAAGTAACCGATAGATGGCACCAATTAAGGCACTGCGTGGCCAAAAAAATGGTTGCAGCGGACCCAAGACCCATGGGTCAGCACCGCCCCCGCCACGCCCCGCCCCCGCCACGCCCCGCCCCCGCCCCGCCCCCGCCGTCCCCGCCCCCGCCCCCGCCCCCGCCGTCCCAGCCCCCGCCCCGCATCCCTCCCGCTTACGCTCTGGCCATTATTTATTACACAGAGAAACGGCATAAGATTTAAAAAAACTTCCATGAATATTGATAAAAAGGTGGCCTTTTCGGGAGGAGTGTAAACGTCCAGCTCATTACGGAGACTAGGGCAATTGCCGACACCCTCCAGGACGTTTTCAGAGGAGTCCAGCCCAGGCTCTTGTTGGGATAAAGAATCGCTGGCTTCTGTGGAGGCGATGGACAGGCGCATCGCCTCCATCACGGCTGGTTTGCGGGGGAATGTGTATGTCGGAGCAGATCGGGTGGTATGCTTGAATTGCGCACGGTTCCTCGTGTACCGATTATATCTCAATAAGGCTGTCGATGAAGAAAGACCTCCCATCATGACCCCTCAGTTCTGGTCCAAATACAAAATGCAGAAAGCTTTCAGCTGGCTTGGACCCATGTAAGGACGGCGTTAGGGTGCCTATTTCTCGTACTTTACATGAAGAACTTTCACTACCTTCAATTATGACATATGGCTCTTTGGCACGAATCGCACTTTTTCAGTATTGTAGGACTTCAAATCTGTGCTCTGAAGTTGAGTAAAAAAATCTAAATTCCATCCTTTCGTAAAGATGTAGGACGGGAAGCATGTAAAATGTGAGCCATTAGACCCACGGCTGCTCTGGGACACTTTCTGTAGCCTCTGGTGACTCAAGAGCCCCCACTGCCTGGAGTGGGGTGTCCCTTCTGTCTGTCTTTAGAACAAATTGTTCACTACAAGTCGGGATGTCGCCACCTTCTGGAAGTGGGGGGGCGCCGCTTAACGCCAGAGGAAATGAGTGCGCACATACGTATGCTCACTTCTTCCAGAAAAGGCTGCCCCGTGAAAGGCATCTCGAACCTAATTTAAGTTCGAAATTCCACGGAACATGCGAAATGTGAATACTTACAGTAAAAAGTCCTGCTTTAACAACTTTAATAATTCTATCGGCCGAGAGGCCTTTTGGAACGATACAGTCAAGTTCTAGCCTGAGCAGTCTCTGATAATAAATAGTTTATGGCATTTCCCGAGTGACTTTTACACATTATTTTCTCAAATGTTTTTACACACTATCTAGGGAGATGGACAAGCCATGGTGAGTAACTAGTGACATTAACAGTTTAGTAGATTAGTGAGTGTGAATGCTTCTCTTATTTCCACGAATTGTTGAATATATTAAATAAATTATCATAGTGACTCAGTTAATGATACTTGTGTCAGAACCAGGAGACTGACGGGGGGGGGGGGCTGATAATTTGACAAAATCAGATAATGGCCAACAACTAGATCCTCTCTTTCTCTCTCCCTCCCTCCCTCCCCCCTCCTTCCTCTCTCTCTCTCCCTCTCTCTCGCACCCACACACACACACCGAACACACACGTGCACACACACTCAGGAGTCTGCAGCATCTGAGGATTGGAACACAGCCCCAGGCTATCAGCAAGCACAAGGCGAGCTGCCCTGGGGGGGCCCACTGGAGGGCAGACACCCCACAGGCACCAGACCCCTTCCTAATGGGGGACCTAAGTCCCACCCCCGCCCGCTCTGCAGGGCACCGAGTTCGGGTGGAGCAAATGAACTTATTGCTTGGACGCTGCTAATGAAACGGCAGTCCGCAGTTCTGGCGTGTAGAGATGGCTGTCGATCTTTGTCACACACTCCCAGACCTTCAATTCAAGGTCACACATTAGTATACACAAAGGAGGAAATAGAAAACAGCCCAGTTTGCGACCAGTAGTAGACAAAAACAAAACACGGGGGAAAAGCGAAATCACTCCGGCGTCCCTGCCCTCCTGAAGCGTCTCCATCAAGTTCCGCCTTTGCGAAGTTCTGCCTTCATTTCTCTCGTCTGCCGCCCTTAGTAACCTCCTGATCAGTCCCCTGGAGACTAATTCTTCGCACATGCGCGGCAGCTTCGGAGAACTCTGTGAACGAAGCCTCGGGGCCCGCCGTAGCACCCTGCTGCGTCTGCCGAGCGCCCTGGCGCGCCGCGCTCCGAGGCCCTTTGCGCACGCAGCCAGCCCCGCACTCGGCCTCTCCGCCCTGTGCGGGCCAGACCCATGCCTCATCTTAGTACAGCGACACAAGCGGCACCCATCGCAAAGGGGCTCCTCTCGTCCACAGGTGCCGCGCCCCCCACTCCGTTAGCCGAGACGCTGCTCACCCCCCTGGGCGCAGACTTCCCCGCGTGGTCGGCGCTGCGCACCCGCGTACACCCCCCTGGCCTGGGGCCGGGCGCCCCGCGTACACCCCCTGGCCACCTGCTCAGCGCGGTGCAGTGCCCTCTGCAGGAGAGACCCCGCAGGGAGGGCCGCCGGCTCCCTGGGGACGAGTCCCCATGACTCGGCCCTCTTCGCAGGGCCTCTACGGCTAGGAAACACGGGCGAACGCGCACGTTCTTCACGGTGATAGTGAACAGGGCATCGCCTCATGGGGAGGGCACTTAAAAATGCAAGGGCGACGCCGATGAGAGGCCAAGGCAATCACGCGTGACGCCACCTCCCGCGGCTCCGCTGACACCGCACTCACCCGGCAGGCGGCGGCGGTTCTCACGGACGCGCCGCCTCCAGCCCGGGGACCGCCCTGCCTTGCCGCGACCTCATTTGCTTCCGGCGGCATCGGCGACTCCTCTGACTCCTCTGACCCCTCCTGGGCCGCAGACACCCGGGCCTCCACCCCTGCTCCATGCCGGCTGGACTCCAGGGCCCCCCAGGGCAGACTGCAACCCCCACAGGGTCTCCTGCCTCGTGCGCAAAATCGGAACAATAATGTCAACTTGAAGGCATTCTAATGAGAATGTAATAAGATGACGTTTTGACCATACCCGCGGCCGGCGGCTAATCGTGGTCTCGGGAACACTTGGCTCCCGCCTGCTGCCCTTCCTCCTCTTCCCCTGTCCTCTCACTCTCTGTCCTCCATTCCTTCTGGCTTCTCTCCGGCTGCCACCTGGCTCCCTCCCGAGGTCATCCTCGCCCTCCATGCCTCTCCCCTTCCTGTGACTCCGCAGGACCAGCCACTTCACATTTGCATGTGGCTAAGCGTAACCTGCTACTAAGCTTGAGTTTCTCGACTCCAAATCTCGGTGTCATCATCCCAACTGCTGGCGCAGGAACCGGGAAGCTGCGTGATTCACAAGCATCTCCAGACATGCTGATGGAATTGGTCAGCTAGCCACAGTTTGCAGAGGGGGAAATGCAGCTAACACGTCCAATACGGCACATTAGAGAAAGGGCTTCCCAACCTTGGCCGTACGCTGAAGTCACCACGGAGCGTTGACAAATCCTGTTGTCCAGACGCACAACGGAACAAATAAATCAGGTTCTTTCAGTGAGGGATCCCGGTAAAGGTAGTTTTCTAGGGAAAGTCAACATACGGTAAGGATCTATACTTCCTGTAAGATTTTAACTAAGACTTTAGATTCTCACTCAGCTTAGAAATTGGGCATCACTGATTTAAAGTGACAAATTATGTGACACCTCCCAAAATTAACAGGGCATTTAATACATTCAAATATGATAAAGTGAGCTTCCGCTCTTTTTATAACACATTTTTAATTTTGGGATAATTTTAGACTAATAAAATGTTGCAAAAGTAGCATGGTTTCCATATGCCCCAACCCAGTTTTGCATACTGCTAACATGTCATATTATTCATCACAATGAATGAACAAACGTAATAGATTATTCTTAACCAAAGTTACTTCATGCAAATGTTCCATTTTTAGCAATTTTTTCTTGGTTTCTATCTAATGCCTTTTTCTGTTCTGGGATCCCATCTGAGATACCACATTCAGCTGCCGTAACTCCTTGGGTCTCTCCTGGCTGTGACAGTTTCTCAGACATCGTTGTTGAATGAAGTCGACAGTTTCGAGGAGCGCTGGTCAGGTAATTTGTAGAATATCCTTCAGCTTGTGTTCGTCTGACATTTTCCTCCTCATGGTTAGACAGGGATTATGGATTGTTGGGACAAAGATCACGATGCCATTCTCGTCACATCGTATCAAGGGCGTATAACATAAATGTGACCGCCGGCTGTTGGTGGCGACCTTATTCAACTGGCTGAGAGAGAGTTCATCGGATTTCTCTACTGTAAAGTTAATCGTGTACCTCCTCTTTCTAGGCTGTTTTCTTCGGAGGAAGTCATCATATGATGCCAAAACCAAAGGAGATATGCCCACCTCAACGAGGGCAGAAGATCAGCATCATTTATTTGGAACTTTTCTGCATTCGAGACTTGTCTCTCTTCTCCCATTGTAAGTCGAGCCATTCTAAGTCAGGTTCTGTCTGCCTAGCAATCATGGCCTATAATATCATATTCTGTGATCTGTAAATCCACATAACATAAATTATATTACATACAATAACATATATTATGTATATAAACATTCTCACATCAAAAATGGGAAAAAAAAGAGAACTGCTCCACAGTTCTCCAGCTGCTGGATCAAACATGTGAAATGGACGCTTGAAAAGTTCCGCTCCTCTCAGAATCTGGCGCCGTTTATCTTACCTGTCAACTGCTTTAAGAAAAGAGAAACTCCGACGAAAAGCGGAAGACGTTGCAGAGAAAGGACACAGAAGAAAATCCTCAGTGAAAAAAAATCACACAATGTTCATGCGGTTGTCACTAAAAGGTCTTTTAAATTTAAATGCTCAAGAGATAAAATAAGGACATTTCTTTTGATCGTTTATATACAGATAAGTCTGGAGTCAAAACCTAGTTTCTTCCTAGCGCCTGCGCCCCTCAAGTACATCCTACTAGAGATATGGTCCACTTTGATATTCGTGTTACTTAAATGGGAAGATAAAGAAGTGACAAAGGAAAACGCCGTAAAGCCAAACATGCAATTCACACATGGCGTTTCATATCCATTTTCGTAACTACCAATGCGTTTACATAAATATACAAAAATTTCCTCTTTTATTCTCGTTTTCCTCTGTTTAATTTTTTTTTAAACCATATTCTTTCCTAAAAAGATTTAAGTGAGGAACGTGTGGTAGATTCGAACCGGCCACAGCTCATTTCTCTCGGTATCTGTGCGCTTGGCAACACAGCATTCCATCTCTTTCTTCAAGGGGCGGGGTATACTCCACCGCCCCTTCAGTCTACGTTGGCTAACGGAATGTGATAGAGTGAAGGTAAGTCAGACCCAAACCCAGGCCTCGAAGGGTCTTGCACACGCCTCTCTCTCTCTTAGAAACAGCCACTGTCATGTCAGCAGCTTCTTTGTTAGGACACATGACCCTAGTACCTCAACCAACAGCCGCACATCTATCGAGCACACAAATAAGATCCTCTGGACCAGCCAGTACCCAGCCTCCTCTCCGGCCGCACATGGGTGTGTGAGCTAGTCCAGGGAAGATCAAGAGCGCCAGACCGAGCCAATCCAAATGGTTCACCCAAAGAATCATGCGCCAGTTAGATGATTGTTTTTGTTTTCAATGATTCTTGTTTTAAGTGATTTGTTACACACAGGTAATCAACTGATTCATTGGTCTAAGAGATACACACAGTGCAATGAGATGAAATACTCTGAAAATAGGTAAAAGTGAGCTATAAAGAAAATTAGTGTATAGAATCTTTACTATAAATGCTTGTATCAACAGTTTTTAATTAGGGGAAATGATCAGAATTACTTTAAAATACGACCCAACATAACAGTAGCCAAGATTTCTCATGACCTGAATCACGTATGAAAAAAATCTTGCTTCTTACTCTCGGGTTTGCTTTTTGTGTTTGTACAGGTCCAGCGATTCTTAAATTATTTTATACATATTGTGGAAATGAGCAAAGGAGTCGATGCCACCACGTTATCAGACACCAGGGTTCCCGCTGTGGAAGTCGCAAGGGAAAAAACCAGCAAGTGTGAAGTGGGAAAACAGATTCGTCTCAACCAGATGGTCAAAATTCAGAGCGGCAGTTGGAGACATGGGCGCCATCCTGCGAGCTTATCCTCATGTCTGATCCAGCAGGCTGTGTGGAAGTCGAATCAGCTCACGAGGACATATCAAACTCGGATCGAGGAGAATTTTATAAAATACCTGGGCTGTATTCAAAGTATCATTCAAGCGACAATGACAATCTGAAGAACTAAACTTGAATATGAAAGCGAAGTGACAAAGGCCATATTAATGCTAGACTAACTAGCTCTACACCACAGAACACTAAAAACAGTACCATTGGGGCCAACGACAGAACTAGATTACGCAGATTAAGTGAAATTATTATGTCAACATGATATTTTTGATGTAGATAACCGTATCGTGGTATGTAGGAGGACATTTTGTTCTTATACACACTTAAGTGGTCAGAGGGGAGAACATGATATTAAATATATAGTCTCAAATGGTTCAAAAAGGAGTAAAATATACGTAGCAGTATAAATGAATGAATGAATGAATAAATGGATGAATGACTAAAGATGAGGCAAAATAAAACATGAACAAAGTACTTTTTATAGGTCTGTTCTAATTATTCATTAGTAGTGATGCACCGAGACCCTCTATACTAAAAATTAAATGACTAAACTTTATATACTAAAGTGAGTACATTGTACATAACTGAAATTAATGAAAGAATGTATTTGCTCATATAAAATAACAAGTTTCAGTCATTTGCACAGGTAGTCTCAGTTTCTCAGAGACTACATTAACGCAACATTTTTGGTAACATTGTTCATTATACACTACAGTGTACAGATTCCTTTTACTTCTATTCCATACTCTCTTTACGTTATGCATTATTTTCCTAGGGATGTGCCATGTTAGTTTTTAATCTGTTGTGTGGCGTGGACTTGGCCAGTGTGAGATCTTCGTGCTTTCTCTGCCCCGGCGAGGGTGACGGTCTCATGTTCCAGATGACGCGGTTTCCCCACTGGCTCCTGATGCTGAGCGACTCTGATTCAAGTCCCCGAGTGACTTTGTTTGAGCAAAGCTCAACAACTCTGCGTCCTTTCCATTCATCGAAAATAGATCTTTATTGGTTAAGCTACTGACACAGTGGGCTTACTGGTCACTTCAACATGAAGTTAGCATAAAGCTGGATTCATATCATAGGAATTAAAACTAGAAAGCGATTTATGAATATAAACACAAGGATCCTTTAAAAAACCTTTAAAATGGAGTCTAGTAGGTTTTGAAAGGACATCACATAATGATAAAGTAGTGTATTGTACAAATATTGTACAAACAGTTCAATATTAATAAAGCTGTTAATGTGAGACATTATTTAACAGTTTATAAAAATCATTTCCTGGAACTCCATGCTGATTCTTTCAAGAGATAAACAATCCTTCTCACTAAGCCCAGACTATCAAAAAATAAGATTGCTACACTAAACTATATCTAGCCTGCATCTCCTCTTTGAGAACTTTTTTGCCATGGGACAGATACATGGGGCTCTTTGAGCTATAGTGTTTAATATACACAGAAAAAGCATCTATTCTCTGCTACCTGAATTGAATATAAATATATTTAATGTAAAAGCACAGTTTGCACCGAGCCTACATTAATAAGAAATAACTTTACCCAAACTAAGTTAGAAACATCTAACGAATCAATTAAAACATATCAATTTTTATAGAAAAATGCTATGCACTATGTAAATATACTATGTATTAGAAACATTATGTTATTTCTTTCTTTACAAAGGCATGTATTGGTCACTTTTAATTTAACAAATATTATGCTAAATCCTGAAGAGTTGAAACACACACATTGTATCTATACAAACAGTTCTTCAAAAAACCGTAGCCTTAGTTGGGAGGCAGGTGCTAAGCCAAGTAAGTACAGCAAGACACTCCACTGGAGGCTGTCGAAGGGGCAGTGACCTCGGGTACAGTGAGTTCTCATGGAGGAGAACGTTAAAAACGGAAAAATGGTTTGAACGAAACATATGATTTCCTTTCTTCTATTTCCTGTGAAACGAGTGGCGTCTTTCAGCACCCTTGTGCTGAAATGATGACGTGGCCCTCTTTCAACAGTTTCCCAAGGGTGCTAGAGCTTGAATCGACAGCACTAGAGAGGTGAGCTCATCTCAAGGATTTTTCTCAGTGAAATTTTATTCTCCCCAGTGCTGGGCTGTTCCAACAAGAATAGTCAAGGGTCACAAGAGTTTAATTTAATGTCAAATAGCTTCATTTGATATGACAAGTGTCAAAGATAAAGTTGGGCACGAAGTCAAGGAAAATGACAAGGTATTATCCAGCAGTTAAAATCTGTTCCTTTCTCCCTACAAGAATATATAGTTCTTGTCTGAAGACTGCTGGATTTAATGAGTAGAAACATATAAAGCATAGACAAGACAAGCATTGGTTTCCATATAGTAGTATGGGATATGAAGACCCGGAGAACGCCAAGAATTGAGCAACACAATCAATTTTATAAACTTGTGTCATAATTTTTAGAACTTGGTTAGGGTCTCAATTCAAGATCCCCTAATAAAATCCTTTTTTTTTTTTTTTTTTTTTTTTTTACTTTTAAAGATGGTTCTTATGTGCAGTTTGTTCAGACTTTGTATATAAGTGTATTCCCTTTATATGTGGATTTATTATACACTTCATAATGGCAAATGTCAGGTGTGGTTGAAAAAGCTTCAGGGTAATTTAAGAAACACCTGTGGCTGGACATTTCTGGACTCAGAAGATGTAGAGGGAGAACATGCGACCTTGTCCAGAGGCAGCTGGAAAGTCATCAGGTCAAGTTTTAGACCAGCCTGGATGTGGAGCTTATTACAGTGACTCAGACAAGTGTTAAGAGGAGATTCTATATGACAGTGAGAAGTCAGCTGAAGGCACAGTTCCGATGTGAATGTTGTGGCTCGCGTAGATCAGATAGTAAGATAATACTTGTTTACTGACTGACTGAATGTGATGCAGCTCAGACAAAAACCACTTGATAATACATCTAGTCAAACAGAATACACTTCTAGGCAAGAACATCCAAGTGCAGGCTTCTTCCGATCTGATAGCCTCAAAAGCAGATCTGCATCGGAGCACCAAAAACTCGAACTAGATTGAAAAGACAATACCCAGATTTCTTTCAGTTAATTCATGAAGGAAATATTGAGACAAACTGTGGATTTCAGCTGGCTCAAGGAACCTCAAAGTCTTCAGAGAATCCAAGACTCAGATAATACACAAAATGCAAACTTAATATCATGTTATTTTCAATATAATCTGTGAAAAACAACCTTGAGCATGGGTTCTGAATTTCAGAGTGCTAATTGAACTTTCCTCCCAGCACAAAAATATTTGACTGGGATGAATAACTTAAGTGGATAGTACTGTTTGTAGTGATTTAGTCTCTTTATTTTAATGGCAGATTTAATGCGCTAATTATGTATTTGTGTCAGAAGTATGTGGCGGAAAACATGCTAGCAAATCATGAATAATTTATGATGTTGTTACTGAAAATATTATTACCTCCACTGCAAGGATATCCATTTTGAGTGCTTTATATTTCACTAAGATGTTGAAGTGCATCATAAACCATTTACTTGAGAAATCAATGGCCATTAAAGAAAATTAATTTCTATTAATTGTTGATAATTTATAACTATTTAATAGTCCAATCACTATAAACCTTATGCCTTGCCTATAGATGGGTACGAATATGTCAATAAATCTTATGAAAAAAATGTATAAATTGAGGAATAATCAGTTTGCTAGGGTTATTGATATATTAAACTATTAATGGTCTAAATACATGATAAATTGATGGTGATGTACTTTCCTATTGTTGGATATAATCAAGATTGCTAACAAAAGGGTGTGCAAGTCACACTTACTGATGCTAGATCACCTTTAGTTCACTATCATTTTTGGCTAAAGTTACCCATGAGTTTTGACATTCCCCCAAAAAGAAAAAA
This sequence comes from Rousettus aegyptiacus, assembly GCF_014176215.1. Lineage (NCBI taxonomy): Eukaryota > Metazoa > Chordata > Mammalia > Chiroptera > Pteropodidae > Rousettus > Rousettus aegyptiacus. The sequence continues at coordinate 108,654,489 of NW_023416311.1, forward strand.
AAGGTAGGGCTTAGGAAAGATGTGTTAAATCATAATTTTATATAAAGGTTTATAAGTCTAGATCTAGAAAACTCTCTGCCAACAATAAAATGAAATTTTTTAAGAATCTTACCATTCTCCAAACATACCCTTAATTACTTAATTATTTGATCTACTTACTTTTTTAAGAATCTTAGTGAATGAAATGATTTCAGCATTATATTCATTTTCACTACAAATACTTGTCTTTATCTCATTAATGTTGGAGTCCACTTGAGGCGTCTGCCAGTCAGTGGTGGCCGGGCTCTTCCTGGCAGGAATAGTGATGGGGCGTGAGTGTCACCTGGTGTGGGATGTGCTCTTAGGGCTGGGGGCTTTATACTAAAGGTGGCGGCAGAGACAGAAGACTCGGGTACACCGGAGCCCTGATAACGGGGTGAAGCTGCTCTCTGAGTCCTGGACAGCCGACGTCCACGGCCCTTTTACGTGAGAGAATGAATCCTCTCGGACACAGACCTCTGAAGTCAGGTTTTTGTTACTAGGTGCAGAAAATAAACCCTAAATGATATAGAAAGGTCAGAACACGGTATATAGAGATCCACATAAAATGTGATCATGACCAAGATAAATTAAAGATATTTTCTTTCAGGAAAGAGAAGAGAGAAAAAAAATTAGGAACTCTTTAAATAAGTCTTTGCAAATTACTGGCATAATGTGGCTGTAAGTCACTGAAATCATCAAACTAAAATATTACCTTGAACATAAAATGTCATGACAAGATAACCTTGAATAAGTATCCCTAAAAACCATCTTTACTGCAAATTTATAGATTATATTCATTATATAATGAATGCATTTGGCAGTTAGGTGACTTCTCTACACTATTCTAGAAAACTATAAACTGATGTTCTAAGAAGCATCACTCATTCATTAGTGAGAACTTAAAATGCTACTTTACGAGAAAAATATACAGAAAGAGACTTCCGCATTAACAATCCCTTGAAAACACTGATTGCATTAGAGGATGATGTTATGGATGTTTATTTTCTTACCCAAATACACAGTCAAATTACCACTCCCATAAAGACCCTCCAGCTCCGAAGAGTGAGAGCGTTTATGAGGGAGGCAGGGTGTCTTCTGTTAAGAACAAACAAATCAGCGAGGCAGGTGGTGGTACGACATGGCTCCAAATAGAAAAATGTGTAGACTAGAGAAAGAATCCTAGAGAGACGGATTGTTCCTGTCCATTCTCTGACCTCTCTCATTTTTCCATTAAAGGGAGTTAGAAAGAGTAAAGTGTAAGACAGCACATATAATGCAAAATGCTGTCTGTATCCTGTAACGACCCATAACCTCGTTTGAGTATGAAAAGCCAAATAACAAAATACCACTGAGACGCTAAGAAAAATTTATAAATCCAACCATGTATTCAAATTTGTCACTTCTGTATATGTCATTCTTAAATAATTAGGAGCAGTTTACAGCAAACTGCCCCCAAACAATAATATGAGAAAGCAATTATTTAAAAAGTAGAATAATAAAGGAAAAGAGGGAGGAAAATAAAAAATGTTTATGAAAGGAAATATCTGCATCTGAACACGAGGCTGGAGTCTGTCATCAGGGAAATAGAAAATTTAGTTATTTTTTTATTCTTCTTGACTACTTTTTCTAAATCAACCACTCCCTGAATTCAATTTTAAATAATTGTTCAATAATAAAATTTATTTAAAAAGAAAATATTAAAAAATTCACAGTTCCAAAGATATGTAAAACCAATGAAGTATTCCAATATACTTTTGGGTAAGGAAAACAAATAGAAATTTAATTAACTAATTCATCAATGTGTTCGCATGTCAACGTAAACATCTTCATGTTGGTTCATTAAAAGACATTTATTTTGCTGTCGTGATGGTAAGATCAATCTTTGGAAAGATGATTTTAAGAATAGAGCCAAATTTTAGATATCTTGGCAAATGATATGGAATAAGAATCTCTTGAGATGAGAGTCATTTGGGAAGAATTGTTTCGAATGTCTCTGACAGGCAAAACTTTCTTCGCACGAATAATGAGTTTTAAAGAGTTGGAATAATGATAAAATGCCCACGTGGGGAGGTGTTTAACACTGAACAGCTCGGCCACCGGCAGGTAGGTTTTTTTTTTCACTCCTAGTTTGTAATGATTTCATGCAGACCAGACATCACGGTGGTATTGATTCTTGTAAAGTACTTACAGTCTGAGCCACTCACTCCGTCTAGGTCTTTCTGCAGACTCTCAATCATTTGAATTGATTGGTTTGAAGTAAGCAACTCTACTAGTTTGTTTTTATGACTATTGGAAATACAGAACTATAATAAATGCTATTATTTCATTAATCTGAAATTTGCCAAAGAATAGGAAGCTAGAATGCGATCCTTTAGAGTAATAACAGAGTGAATCAGAAATCTTATTATTTTAAATATCATCAAATGTAAGTAAAATGTAGATCAATAATGTGGAATATTAAAACATCATTTTTCACTTACTCATATTCACCGAGCCAATATTATTGTTTTCTATATGATATTATAAAATTGTATTAATGGAAGATGTATACCTTGATGGACAAATATCATTTTTTATGCTTAATTAATAAGTAAAATAATCTGTTGTACTATTTTTATAATCATATCTATATTTATTAATAGGAATTTTAGTTTTCAAAACAGGAATCTGGTATGAGATAAAACAGCAAAATTTAATTATTACTGTGCAAATTCCATAATAATTTACTTCTCCATGGTTAATTAGTGAAAAAGCTAAGCTGTCTCAAATAACAGGGCATTAACCTTCTTCATCCTTTGGAGGCTTAGTGGAAAATTAAATCATGTACCAGTAGCAGAAAATATCATGGGTTCTATGTTAGACCAAAATGATTTAATTAAAACATTGCATTTTTTATTTACTTACTACATCAGTTTCATTTCAATATACAGCAATTGTTCCATGACCAGAACTGACCCTGCTGTCATAAAAACGGAACAGCTTTTAGGACCAGTGGCCAGCGATGTCAAGGACGATGCAATCTACCCTGAGAAACTCAGTCTGCGACAAGCCATAATGGAAGGTGCACTAGGGAATCGAGTCTACCTGACGGCACAGATGCAAGATGGAAGGAAGGATGGGACACATCTTCTCTCCAGGTCTGTATCTCTCTCTCTCTCTGTCTCTCATACACACACACACACACACACACACACACACACACACACACACACCACGTCTCATGTTCCCCTTTAGAAGAATTAAGATCTGTCACTGCCTTTTATTCTAGTGTCCTTTACAAAGCCATGAAGTGGCGAGCACTCAGTGCTTTGCAGTTTCCTACAAGCGAGGGTTGTCCCCAAAATGGCTAGTCACAAGCTCTCTGCGTGCCATGTCCATGCGACATTGCGAATTGCATTTTACGATCACACGCTTCAAGACCCCACATCTGGAACGTTGCTCGGCAGAAATTAAATCAAACCATTACTTTAAACCTGAAGTTACATGGAAACGTTCTTTTTGTTATCTTGTCTGATGCACTTTTAAATCCACTTTGCCTAAAATGTTTAGATAGTGCATCCATGATAACTTTTGTGCTAAGCTTATTTTAAGAAAAGAAAATAGTTTGGAAAACTACGATCTGTAAAATATCTTTGTCAGAGCTATAATTATTGCAGAGCGCAGTATGGTGTTCCCGTTGATTGCTCGAATTTTAAACAAATTACAGATAATCCCCAAAGAAGCTATAATTCAGGCAGCTCCTCACGATTAAGTCTACTTAGGTAATAACTCAGACGACCTACAGACACACACAGTAGAACTTTTCCTATGCTTTTAAATGGTAATGCCTCTTTGGGGACACACAATCTATCTATCTTTCTAACTTTTTTTTTTTCTGCAATAAAAATGCACGTGACATTGCAAACTAAATATGGAGCAGGTGACTGGATAGTATTAATGGCGCAAATGTCATTAGAATACCATCCGCTGAAGGCGACAGGAGCATCTGATGGGAATGCGTAATTCATTTTTTTTTTTTTGCAAAGAGGAATATTAGCATTTTCAGTTGATAAGGGCCGATCAGGCCCATGTCACAGTAATTTCCATTCTGACTCATTCACAAAAATTAATGTGGCAGATATTGTAAGGTATACACAATAAAAGCATCTGATTTTATGAGCCTAGTATAGAGACTAAAGACACAATCACATTACATAAATATTTCTCTTCATTCACTCATTTAGAGACTATTCAATGAGACTTACGTGGGTGACTAAAATAACATGATCTTACTTAAAAAAATTCCTCAAATCTCCTTTCGGACTGGACTTAATAGCCAATAAAGTTATGAAATAAAAATGTTTGCAAAACTTCATATAACCACACCACGGGTGATTGAGGGAAACTCAAAGGGTCTCTTCTATGTCTGTATAAAAAATGTGTCTCACCAACGATGTGACCGCTCCCATCAGGACAAGGACCAGTGTGGCTCTCAGCAGAGAAAAGTTAAAATATTAGTTTGAAACTTTCATACAGTAAAAGGAGGAATTACTTTAGCACTAACATTTGTATTCTAGGAAAAACACTGGCATTTTTCAAAGTTATTGAAAATAATAAATAAAAAACTCGAAATTGTCAATAGTATCGCTTCTGTCGGTAAACTATGATTTCATGTTACGTACTGCACCAGTATTAATTTTTTTTCGATCGCAAAGGTTAATTGAACCTTTTGTTTAAGTTATGTATTTGTCAGGCGCAAAGGTTAATTGAACCTTTTGTTTAAGTTATGTATTTGTCAGGCTAACTTCTTAACTGTGTAACTGTCTGTCCCTCCTTGCATCATATGGACGGTCACTGAGAGGCAGCCCCGTTTACAGCCAGACGGGTCACACGACCTGCTGCTGTCTGTAGAAAGTGGGTGGAGGTGACGTGCAGAAAAGGGAGTGTGGGGTCATAGTCATCCTCATCCTCGCCACTGCCGGGCCGCACACCGGCCTGGTGAGTTCGCATCCTTCTCCGTCGTCAGCTGCCTGTTTATGAACTCTGTGTCGCTGAAGCAGAGAATCCTCTTGCCCGTCAGGGTGCAGGTGAGAGTCTGCCACCGAGAGGGTGTGCACAGGCTTTGGGAGATGGCAGAGGAAAGGGAGCCATTGTTCTCAGAGGCCGCCGCAGACCCCGGCCACATGGAGGTTACACTGTGGCTTTCCGGTGAGCTCCTAAGAAGTCTCCTCCTCATTGCCGCTGACCGGGATAGCTGGCAGTAGCTTCTGGAAGATTCTTGAGAATGTCTGCTGCTTCCGGGGGAGTCTGACAAACATCCGCTTCATTGTGCCAAGCCGACTGAGACAGCCAGCAGGCGCTTCTGTGACCACAGATGACACGTTCCTGGTCTTCAGAAGTCACATCGGATGCAATTTCCCATATTAAGCCCATTAAATGCTCAGTGTGACCTCTGTTATCCTGACTGACTCCTGAAACGCGTGAACAAATTTTCATGGTCAGCTGTTGAAATTTTAGGTGTATTGGTTATTCCCTGTAGTGTTAACAGATGTCACACTATCTTTAGAAAATTATAAGGATAACTTTGAAATAAAATGAAAATATTTACTCTTATAATACTTAGCACATCTGCTTTATTTTAATTGTATCCTTCTAAAATATTTAACACTAGATGATACATATTTGAATTTGAATATTTCTCCAAACCATGTACTTAAACTCTTACTATAAATGATTTATTGTCTGTTTGAATGTTTAATTCATGAATACAGTTTAAATTCTTAACACACACAAATCCACTTAACGATTTTACGTTACAATCTTTTACTTTTGAATATTTATAAGATAAAGCACTATGCTAAATCTTAATATGTGAAATTTCTCTCTTGAACATTACTAATTATTTTAAGAGAATTAGCTTATAAATCCACATGACACTCTTTTGAAGTAGAGAAGAACCAGGGAAGACGAAGGGGAAATTCTCAATGAGATTTTGGGGGGAAAATCACAATTTTTAAAATCATCATGGTGTAAATAAGCAGTAGAACCAGAATTCAATGACTTTATGAAAGTGATGGCTGGGGAGGGTCCCTTCGGTTATTCCAGAGGAGTCTATCACGTGATGCGAATACCCAGGGAAGAACCTCCTGAAGCCATCGCAGGGAACTGCACTTGGCCTTCACGCAGGGGCGGGAGGGGACCTGGGCCTCCCCAACAGCCAGACTGGGAAATGCCACCAGTCCCGGGTCATTGGGTAGAACGCGCCGAGGGGCCTGGCCGCTGTGGCTCTCTCATCCTGCCTCCAAATCTTAGAAGCAAGACCCACAACCATCGACTCCACTCCAAGAAGCTTTCCGAGTAAGGACGTCCCAGAACGAAGCTCAAATAAGTGACTTTCGGGGGCAAGCACTATACAGCGTCTGTACGGCATGCTGTTGAATTGCACACTTGAAACTTATTTGATTTTACGAATCAAGGTCACCTCACTCATTTAAAAAAAAAAGTTGTTAGAGAAAAATCTGCACATCATTAAAAAATATTTATAGGAATGCAAATGGAGGAAGGTGTTTCTAACGAGAGGTCAAAAGCCTTAAAAGAAAGCACAGATTGACTGATGTGCATTAAAAGAAAGAAAGAAAGAAAGAGAGAAAGAGAGAAAGAGAGAAGGAAAGAGAGAAAGAGAGAAAGAGAGAGAAAGAAAGAAAGAAAGAAAGAAAGAAAGAAAGAAAGAAAGAAAGAAAGAAAGAAAGAAAGAAAGAAAGAAAGAAAGAAAAAGGAAGAAAGCAAGCAAGCAAGCAAGCAAGCAAGCAGGCGAGGCGACTTGACAACTAAAAAGCAAATCGCTAGCCACAGATGGCAAACACACACAGTTAAAAACAAACGAGGGGACGGATATGACGGATGCGGACGCGTACGACCTACTACGTGCCACACAAAAGGGGTAAGAGGGGCGGCCTCGTTCCACTTCTTCCGTGCAGTCGGTAAGAATGGCTGCGGTTTCGGCTCTCAGGATCCCACGGGACCGCGGCCGTGGGAAGAGGACTCGGCGGACGCACCCGAGTCCCGAGGGAGGCGGCAGGGGCGGCGGGTGCAGCGGCTGCAGGCGCGGGGCCCACCCTCGGCAAGGCCAGGGGATCTGGGCGAGCGGAGGCCTCTGCCCTCCGGGGAGGACGGCGGAGTCGGAGCCTGCTGGTTTCACAGGGACCGTGGCGGGGCCACGGTGACCTCTGCGCGCTGCGCCCGGCCCGGCGCCCGGCCCGAACCTCATTCTGGCTGCAGAGACCTTGCCAAGCACGTGAACCGGCGGAGGGGACCCAGGGGTGGCCTCAGACTTTTCCCTGCGTCACCCACAGACTAAGAGGTCAGGTCCACCTTGCCTCAAGAAGGCGCCCTGCAGTGTCCCGATTGTTATTATTATAATAATTATTACATTATTATTATTTTTTGTCTTAGCGTCTTTCTTTTTGGATGTCGCTATCTATTAACCTTACATCTAAGTAAGTGACCAGGACAGTGAGAGGTTTGCTTGCTCAGTTACTCGCGCGGAAGGAACGTCGCAGGTCTTCGATGACGAAGCCTGGGAAAGCGCGAAAGCGGGAAGAAGGGTAGATGTCGACAAATGCTAAGGAACCGCGGAGTTCCGGGAAATGACAGCCTCGTCCTGGCTCCGGGGTGGCGACGGGCTCCTGCCTCTCAGGGTGCTGCCGGTGTTGAACAAGATTTATTTACAGCCCTTAGTGGAGTGGCAGGAGATTATCAAAGAACTTGGGACACTCACAGTTATTTGGCTTTCAGAAACTGCTTATATACCAAAACACACTGGATTTCCGAGAAATTTCAAATACAGTTAATTTCCTTCTGGCTTAATGCAGCCACCAAGCGCATCATCGACATATTTACATAGCAAATAAAAAACCTGAAAATATTTCTATGTTTTTTAGTTTCTTCCTAAAGGCTCACTTCTCCTGAATTTGTATAGAACAAGTAGGACAATAAGATATAATTATAACTGAAAAATATGATGAAAAGTGATAGAACACGTACATTGTATGATCTAAGACAGCGAGCTGACACGTCTAACATACCTCTAGGAATACAACTCTGATTAGATGCCACTCACAGGATTGCTTATATTCAGATTTATTTTCTTGATCGTTCCTAAAATTTCCCCTACTATTGATGACTCAGCATAAATTATTTACTAGATCAAATTTCATCTTGTTTGCTATGTGACAGTCACCTAGGAAATCAAGAAAGCCTGTAATGCCCACTACAGGTAGACTTCTAACAAGCAAGCAAGGTTAGACACATATTCTCGCCCAAGGTGTGAATGGCCTAGTATGGACGCCACCGCGTCGGGTGTGTGCTCGGCACCTGTGCTGATGAAAACCAGCATCGTGTGGCGTGGCTTTGCTTGGAGATGTCCCCGAATCAAGACAACTCAGATCTAGGACTTAAGGCAGTAGCAACCCTGGGAAGAACAGAATCAGGTATAAAGTGAGGAGCCGCCATCATCATAGAGGTTCAAGGAAATGAGAGTCCCGCAGGGGCTGGAATGTCGAAGAAAGGCCGGGGAAAAGGAGCGAGGCACCAGTTAGAAGCATGAAGATGTGAAGAAGGACCACAAAAGGCTGGAGTAAAACGTCGTGTGGGGGCGGGGCGGCCTGAATGACAGCCGGCAGCGGGCGGACTCTAAGTCCTTCGCGGGCACCGATGCGTTTCATCCTCTCAGCCTTGGGAGCCTGAGCCGTCCTTTCCTTCACACACTGATAGTCTGATTAACTGCCGTGCCCGAGGCCACGCAGAGGGCGACGGGACCAGACCCCACAACTGCAAGAAAAATTAGCCCATGATCCTCAAGGCGACGTCCTCTGTGGTTTTCAAGGCTGGGCAAATTGATGGCAGTGGCGGTAATGAGGACGCGGTGAGGACACAGGGGGAGAGCCCGCTGCTATGGCAACGGCGGCTTCGCGTCCCCCCTGACGAGGCCGGAGGGCAGGCGTCGAAGGGCGCAGGGCCGAAGCCAGCTCGTGAATGGTAAGATCCCACTGCGGTTCAGGGACCTGCCCACTTTCAAGGCCACCCCCATTTCCTACGGGTCGCGACCGCCCACGAGGTCAGCCCTCAGCGGCATGTGTGGCAGAGCCAGTCCAGGAAGATGCAAAGAAGAAAAAGCAGAAGAATGGAGTGAACGAAGGTGGGACGGGAGACAGGGGGCTGAGGATCAGTGGAGCAGTGAACTCGGGATGACACACCTGGTCGACCAGCCTCCTCTCGGCTCACTCCGGAGCAGCAAGAGCGGCGAGATGAGCTGAGTCGCCCATTAACTCTGCTCTTTACTAGAAAATTTCTGACACAGAATCACCTGCGAGAACTGTTTCTGACCATTACGCTGCTGACATAGCTTCTTTATCTACCCTGGCTGACTCTGTCTTGGGGTGGAGGTCCCATTTAACAAGGCATGCTGAGCAAAGCCTTTCTAGCAAAGTCAAAAGTGTGAAAGTGATGTTACACACTGAGCCCCGTTCCAGGCTGGATTAGGAACTAAAGCTCTGCTTCTCATAGACGACTGCTCCCTAGATCGAGATTCGCACACTAAGCGTAAGTCACATGACTCGGGGGCACTCGGTGGGGTCACGGGTCTCCAGTTTTATTGCCTGGAGTTTTGGTCTTTATCGATTGGCGTTTATGATACATAAAAGGTGGTGTTTAGTGTCCCGTTTTCCTTTCTGCTTTGCTTACGCTCCATATTTATTTACTTGCTTTCCAAGATTATATCCAATAGGAAAGGGACCTTCCTGAGTCTAGAGATGAAACGCGGGTATGCCAGACACCAGAGCTTTGCAGGAACGGTCGGAGAAGCTGAAAGAGCCGAGCATGGCACCCTCGCCCGTAGGCTGGCCTCCTCTTGACGATGGCGCTGCTCTCCTGGGCCTGACCTTCGTCATCATCAGAGTGGTCAGTGAAATCCTGGACCCAGCAGCCGGTCGAGATGGAAAGGCATCCAGGAAGCTGCTCAGGCGGCCCTGGGTCTGCCTCCAGCTCTGGAAAATACGTCGTCTGCCTTTCCAGTTCCTAGGGCGTGGCCCTGGACAATGCCATTGGGCGGTGGAGTGTTGACTTAACGGTATAATGAAGGTCCCTTCACCAGGCTTGTGCTCTGTCCTCTGTGGACCTTCCCAAGTCGTTGAGAAGAGAAGGCGGGGGAATTCAGGAATCGAGGGGTTCCCTGGCTGTCTGCACTCTGAACTTCCTGTTCCCATCCACAGAGCATCCGCTCACCAGGACAAAGGTGAACTCAGGTTCCCTTTTAGTTTCAAAGAGCCTAGAAATCCCACAGTATAATCAGGAGGCCACGTGAATCCTCACGGATGTCATAAGCCTCCACAGAGTCCACAATCAGTGCTGAAAATGCCTAATTCCCTGGGTCATTTAACGTCGAGGGGGCCCAAAACATTACATGGCTTTGTTTTTACTATAGACACGTAAGCCTTTAATTTAGCGTATTATAAGTGATAATAGAAAAGTAAACAAATAAAATGCCAAATAAAGTTTCTAAAGTTTACTCAGAGCAAAGCCAAAACTCTCTATTCTGGTCACTTTGTTTGAAAATAGTTTGAATTAATTATTCACTTTATTTCACAGAAATAAAGTAGTGAAATGGAAATGCTGCGTCGGCCTCCTTTTATCTCATGAATGATGTTCATACATTTTTTATCTCTCCAGAGTCACTTTTAATGTGTTATCAAAGACTATTGTATCAGGAAAGTTTAAATTTAGATACGGCACCAGAAAGTCTAAGCATTCACGAGCAAGGCTACAATGAACTTGGTTTGTTTCGACCTTGCCAAGAGTCATCAGCTAGAATCCATTAGAGCCGTAATTCAAAAGTTTAAAATTACTCTTATTGAATTACGTTTTAGTCATTTGTTATAACAGCTCCAACAGAGTAAGCTGTGACATTTTTAATATCTCTGAGAGAATTATCTAAATGGTATCCATATGATAATGGGAATAACCTAAATGTGAAAATAATTACATTTTCTTGATATGTTAAGCACAGAAGAAAAAAAAATAAGCAAGAAAAGCTAGAGCGAAATTAGGCCTACATTCCTGTTTCTAAAAATTTTAATTAATTTTGGCCATCCTTTATTCAATCGCAGAGACTGAGCTGACACTTACTGTATTTACATGGCTTCGTCTGTACAATCCCATGTGTGGGGAGGTGAACCTTTTTGTAGTGGATGTTGTCTACTTTAGTTACCGCAATAATGAGTAAAAAATACATTGTCATAATGTATTTTAAAACATTAATCTTCAGTGATCTGGCATTTCTACAGATCGTTTTAAGTAGGTATAAATAAAATATATTAATTTGAATCAATGCGAATCTCTCTTTAGTCCTGGAGGAAGTTATTACGGGTAGTGGATGCTAATTCTCATTCAAAAAGAAACAGATAAATCTGTATCTGCAATAGTTCAGTCTAGTCTATTGGCATATAGATCTTTTTGTAGGAGAATTAAGAGAACTATTAAGGCGATCCTACTCCTAAATTATTATTAAGAGAATTCCAAGATGTTCATGCATCAATTCAAATTACTGGAAGGGAGAGAAAAAAACATTTACATGTCCCTGCTTTTTTCCTATTATTTTGTTGACCAAAAACAAAACAAAAAAAGAATGAAAGTCTAAGCAAAGGATTATCGTTTTTTTTTTTTTTTTCCCCATGAAAAGGAAAGCAAGACTCAGAAATGACAATTTCCAGTAAGAGGAAAAAGAAGATTTAGGTTGCTAAAAACTCCTAATATGAAGCGCTTACTGTACACTTAAAAAAAAAAAGAGATATAGGTGAGCATTGCTAGTATTCATAATGTAGTTCTACGTAAATTAAACTTCTGTGAAAGGTAATATTTCTACTTATACTGAATGATAAATATAAAAGAAAAGGCGAGCGTTTACAAATCCTAAGCTAATCTCAGATATCTGATGCCGCTTAAGGCTCAGCATAAATATGATCATCAGTATGACGCAGAATGGGAACACCGCACAGTGTCTGGATGCATAATCCACCTGTTGTGTAAAACATCATCATCTCTTTCATAAAGTTAAAAAGAAATTTGGGCAGTTTGATCTCACAGGGTCATCGGTAATGGGAAAAAGTAAACAGTCCTGGCGGTTCATGAATGCTGACGTTTGGTTTTGTTCCATTTTTGGTATATTACCTCCTGAGTCTCTCTGGTCTCAGCCGCAGCTGTGCCTCGGCCCAGCCGGCATCCTCGTCGACGAGAGCGCACGCTGACCTTTGCACCTGTCTGCATCCGTTATCCACCCACGAGCACAGAGACTTCACTCTGGCTTGTGGCCCCCTGACTAACTCTGTGTCTGGCTCAGACGAGGCCCAGAACATATTTGGTAAACAAGCGAGGCTTCTTATCCAGAATAACTATATTTTCTCCAATTCCGATTGAAATGTATCAGTAAACAGGACACTATGTATTTTTTTTTTTTTTTAAGAAGCCTTCAAAAATCACCTTGGCAGAGACCTTGTCTTCTTGGCTACAGGATACAGTAAGTTGTAATCTGTCTATCATCGAATTGCTTGCTGTTGCCTCAGACCGGGGGTAGGCAGATTATGGCACGTGGGCAAGTGTAGCCACAAAGCATAGCCATACCGTGTGCTGTGAACATTGTCTTTATAAGGGCTTTCGAGTTGCTGTGGCAACGTTCAGTGGGCGCAGCGGACCACTGAACGATGCTCTCGGTCTTAGATATTTGCTATGGAGCCCTTTCCAGAGGAGTTTGGCAAGCCCCGGCTTGGAACTAAAATCGAACTGCCTCTTTGCCCTCATTGCCCTTCGCCAACCACGTTGAGGTGAACGAGGGCGAGGGAGAGTCCCCGTTCTTTTAATTTTCATAATAATGTGCACATACTGGAAGGTCAATATCTATTTCCGATTTGCTGGCACACGTGTACATGTAATTTCAGCTCGCTGATCACTAGGTCGTGAAAATACAGAAAATCACAGTAGGTCCATATTTTCAAGCCTTTGATTTTTCTAAGTCAAACATTCAGGAGTTCTAAGTTTTCCCTTAGACTTTTTGGAACAATAAACGCCTGATGTTCCTATGCGTTTAACAATTAAAATAATATGTTGCCCTTTTAACCATCGCTTTCATTACCCAACCTCTCCAGAATCACAATATATCCGAAGCTTGTGCTATAAATTTATTTTCTTTAAGAATCTTAGTATAGTTTCCACTGGATAAAATTAAAAGTAACTGAATGGCGCAAGATCAATAAAGCTGTGTGTCCAGGCAGGGAGGAATTTAATCAATTTTAAAACTCTAGAGATAGAGATGTAAAATTAGAATCCAAGGAATATCACTTTGCCATAGAAGTAGAAAGAAATTTCCTGGGAAAAATATAAAGCGTAAGATTTTTTTCTTAAAGTACGCAATTTGTTTTTCGAGGGAACAGAAACACGCTTTTTCAGGAGGAAGTAATCCTGCCACAAAGCGAAGTGCTTGGCATGATGTCTTACAATGCATAGCTCTCTGGTGCATCCTCAACTCCACCATGAAGAGTTCGCCGCGTGGGTGAGAAGATTTCGTCTCGACTCCATCTCGCCGACGAGTCTGCCATCGCTCACCCGTGTGTCACTGTCTTCATGCTGTATTCTGCCTCTCATTAGTTCTGACCAATTCATCATTTTCCTAAACGACCACTGCAATGTGTTTCATTCTAATTACCATGCCGATGGCTGTAAAACTTCGGGGACAATAATTTATTGTATGTACGCTGGACCGTACAAGGGAAAGCGCAAGAAAGACGCCATGGTTTGAAGAGAGATGAGCTCATTGCGAAGGTCTGTGGACTGCGTCTTGTCCTCCTGTGGAAGCGAGAGGGGTGTCAGTACAGGCTCAGACACATCATGCGCTCACGGATTGTCACATGTATGCTGCTTCCCTTGTAAGCTATGGAAACTTGGAATTCACTTAGAAAAGATGGAAACGAAATACAGGCCATAAAACGATACAACCACATGTTCCCACCGCCTTGGGGTGTTGCTTTAAGAGATTCCTTTTTTTTTTTATTCCTCATCACGACCCGAATAAAAACCATATGTCATTTTGTTTTTGTTGAACAAAACAAAATTTTTAATTAGCAAATGTACTTGAAGGTAGTTTTAAAATTCTCCTCTTTATTCCACGTTAAAAAAAAATTCCAATCTCTTTGAATTGCTCATGTAGATGGAAGTCTACTCATATATCCTTAATTTTAGAGTGTTAACAAGAACCCAATCTTATTTCAATCTACTTCTTAAATGCTGTCAGAGTAGTCTGACAAAACCTTGTGAGTGTTATTCATATGTGAGAAAACTGGCGATTTTTCTTCCAAGGTCTTGAAATGATGCAATCTTCCATTTTGCAGGATGGACCGTAGAAGCAAGTTGCTTGTATGATGTGTTATACCTGAGCTGGGTTTCGATGGGGAAGAACGGAAGAACCCAGTAAACTGTATTCCTGCATAAAGCATGATTTCGTCACCTCGGGGCTGAAAGCTATGCCACCCTTAAACTGTCCACCTTCTAGCAGAATCCACCCGGCCCCTTGGGTCTGTCGTCTCAGACTCTTGGGTAAAAGACAGGGTGGCTCATCTGGTTATTAGTGAGCCTGAGGTCAGAGCAACGAAACGCTGAGTCACCTCGGTCAACAGGAATGTCTGCAGCAAAGGGAGATGTGGGGGGTGAGTGGGGGGGGGGCGGGAGGAAGACGAGACGTCGCAATGTGGCCTCACACAGGATTTGACGAATGTGGCCCGTCTCTGCAGGAAGTCCTGGTTAAAGCCTTCCGTGTGATGTTTCACGCCTGACCTTGGCAAGTGACCCTGGGGAAGCTCCGCCCACCGCAGGCTGGCTCACTGCGGGTGCCGGCGTCCCTGCGGGGGTGGCGGGGGTGGCTGGGTCCCCCAGCCCGTCATGGGCTTTTGCAGATCTGCCTTCCAGCCGTGCCCCTCACCCTCCTCGTGACCGGCAGCCCTGGGCAGAGGTCCTCCTCCGGCACCCCTGCTCAGACCTCTTGATGGTGGGCGAGAATGGGAAAAGCCGACGACACCTCTCCTGCTGCGCCCGGGTACCCTGCCCTTCCCCTCCGCGCCCTTCCCCTGACCTCGGGGCCCATAAAACTGCTGGAGCCCGTGTCCTGGCCCCCCTCAAAAATGGAAGCAACAAACAAACAAGACAAACAGAGACGCACGGACACGACACTGTTTAGCGGGTACCAGGCGGAAGGGGGCGGGGAGGAGGCGGAAAGGAGTGAAGGGGGCCACACTCACGGGGATGGAAGGAGATTTGACTTTGGGTGGTGAGCGCACAGCGCGACGGACAGATGACGTGTTACGGAACTGTACGCTCGAACCCCGTATCAGTTTATTAACCAAGGTCACCCCACCCAATAAATTTAAAAAAACAGAACAACTCCCACGCCTGTAGCCGCCCGTCTGACCCGCCTCCCGTTCCACGGGGCAGGCGGAATGGGGGGAGTCCGCGCCTTCTCTGGTTTTGGACGCTCGCGTTGCCATGACAGTAAGCGATGAAAAGCTTCCTTCTTTCCCGCCGGGCTTCTTGCTTTGATGGGCTTCTCCCGCACCTGGCGGCGTGGTCGTCTCTCGCGGCTCCGTGGGGCTCCGGGCCCATGCTTGCATCTTGCTCCTCTTTCTTCTTGCTTTTCGCTGGGCACTTGAAATTCATCACATAGTCCATGTATTCATCAGTTCATCCCTCAAGGACCCCTGTTTCCATACCTTAACCAGGAGGACGTTATGCTAAGCGACATAAACCAGACTCAGACGAATGCCGCATGATCCCACTTACAGGCAGCATCTAACAGAAGTCAGACTCATAGAGGCAGAGAATAAAATTACGGTTGCCTTGGCCGAGGGATGGAGGCGTGGAGGGATGCTGGGCAAAGGGCACGGTTTCGTGGGATGTATAGATTCTGAGGCTCTAGCATACGGCATGGCGAGTATAACTGATAGAACGCTGTATCGTGTACCCGAAATTCACCGAGAGAGATCTTAGGCGTCCTCACCACCTGTGCGAAAAAATCGTAACCTGAGCCGAAGGATGTATTAATTCACTTGCTTACGATGTAATCGTTTCACGATGTATATAGAACATCACGTTGTACGCCTTAAGTTTATATTATTTTTATTTGTCAAATGTACCTCAATAAAGCGGAACAAAATTTTAAAAAATAAATATATATATTATACATGTTTTAATAGTACGCCATGTGTTCCTTTATCTTAATTTGATTAATGTCCCTTTCTGGCTCATGGCTCCTGGGGGGGCCTGGCTGTCAGACATGGCAGCTGCCACTGCACTGAGGGAATTTTTCACCACAACAAGCAGCAGAAGAAAACAAACAAGTAAAGACAAAAGATAGATAGTCGTCCGCTGTGTTTAAAGTGAGGATGGGGATTCCCATTATTCTTGGGCTGCAAAAACCTGAGGAAAAAATATCAAGGAAAAAAAGCGATAGGTGGGAAGAGAGACAAGAAATAAAGGGGCGACTGACCCGCTGCAAAGTCATAACTGAGTAAAACTGTCTGGATCCTGGCGGAAAACAGGAGAAAACTGATTTTACCTCAGAACAGGCAAGGAGTTCTCTGATGTGATATGACCAAGCATAATCCATCAAATTACACCGATAATTAGACTTCATCGAACTAGGAGAAAATATTTGCAAATAATTTATCTGGTAAAGAACTCACAGCCAGAATATATAAAGAAAGCGCTGTTACAATTCAATAATAATAATAATAATAATGTCAAGTTAAAAAACGGTACAAGATGTGGGAAAAAAATATTTTACTAAGGAAGATATGAGAATAACTAATAAACACATGAAAAGATGTTCAATGTGATTAGCCATTAGGTAAATGGAAATTAAAACCACCGTGAGACAACACTATGTACACACCGGAATCAGTCCTGAGTATTGGCAACGATTTATAAAATATATACTCTTTTAAATCAATATGTATATACTCGCTTTAAAAAGGTGATTCTGAATGTTTCAAAAATTATCATATGATGGTTTCACTTTAAATTTTTATTAAATAATAGATTACCCTTGTGTGTTAGAATGTCGATTTAAAAATAAATAAAATTAAACCTAATTTATATAATTTTTCTAGATGTATTACAGAGTGACTTGCCTATATTTTATATTTTATTCTGAACTACATTGAAATCTAAGATATTAAGATACTTAGTATGAAAATATGTAGGTTGTTCCCATCAAAACTTTATGAGAGAATTACGAGCTGGGTATGACCCCTTGTTCAGGAAACTCCATATACAGCCAGAAAAATCCCTCGCTATATAAAGTTGATCTCTACTTTTTTATTATCTTATTCATTATTCTACAAATATTTGCTGTTCCAATTTTTGTTTTATATGCTGTGCTAGATATTGTGTGATCTCATATACATTTTATAAGGTTAAAAAATATCTTTTTAATTTAAGAAGAAGGTACTGAAAAAAAAGGTACTATGTTGGACTAATAAATAAAAATAATGCCAGAAATTACCTAGATAATAGACCTAGAGAAGAGATGGCAAAAACACAGTTCTTAGCAGTTTCTAACCCCTCCCACATCCTAAGTTCTAAGTGATAATCAAACCCTCTCTGATCCTGAAAGGAATATCAAAATCCTACTCGACCACAATCAAGACAACCAACTGATCAGGCCAAGGGGCTTGGGGGAGATTTGCTGGCCAGCCTCAGTCCCGTGCTATCGCTGAGAGGCCTGAGGAGTAAGATTTCTTACTAGTATTAATCACAGAATGAAATTTAAGTCAATGGTCATAACGCAAATACCACGATTATGCTAAAGAAGATTAGGCACGTTCTATGAACAGTGCTATTAATTTTTAAATATTATAACATTTCTAAACTTCGCTTGTAAATTTTACTCAGTTTCCAAAACGGAAAACTCTCAGGTGCTTATTTTATGAACTCGGTGATTTTCAGCCCTTCATATTTACCTGCATTCACCTACGTTTAATTCAACAAGGAAAACTCATATGCTAGCTAGTAACATACATTATTACATTCAATGCTCGCTACCAACTCACCCAGTTCGCTCTTGCTAGGAGGTTGTTGAATAAAGGTTTCATTATTTTATGTTTACTTAACAGATTTTATTATTCTTTTATGATTACTTCCATTTTTCATACTATATGGCTAAAAATCCCTCTTCATCATGTCTGGCACATTTTTATTTATTGGTCCAAAATGCTACTTTCTTGTTCTTCTTAAATAGAAAATATGATTTACCTTAGGAAATGTATCTGAGACCACACAAGTGAAATGTCAGGATCGTTCATGCCCTTATTTTTTTTATATTACTTTCAATACAATATATTGTAGATTTATTCCAATTCAACTGCAGAAATAAATTACTCTATATACTTTGGCATCTTGCTTTAAACAATGAAAGATAATATAAAAACATTATCATAAACAGCTTCCTCCGAACCGAATATGAATGATTTGCCTTGTTTATCTGACTGCTGGAAATAACTCCACAGTATTTGCCTAGATACATCTATATCAAAAAGAAATGAAAACATCTTGTCTACATTAGAGAGATTTTATTTTACAGCTTTATTTCTATTTTTAATTTACGCCGAAAATTGCCAACATGTAATTTTTCCCTGGGTACTAATGAATCTTTAGGATGAAGAAGGTGAGCGTGATCATTTAGGCATCACTAATCCTGGCATGCCTGATCCAGACTGTGGCTGGCTGGACATAGTGGCTTAGGATGACCGTGATGTGGGGTGTCTGGTCTACCTGTGAGAAGGCTCTGCATGTCTGCACACAGGGGCACACACGCAAACTCACAAATGCAAGTCTTAGAACAACACCCAGAAAATGGTCCATTCTTTCCGAGGATCACGGGATGCCAGAAAGTCTTCACAGAGAAGGAGCCTCTTGAAGCGAACTTTGGAAATACCAATGTGGCTCCATGGGAAAGCTATTCCCGTGAGAAGGAGCATTTTCACAGAGACCGGAAGCTGTGAAACTGTCTGGTAGACCCAGGAACCAAGGCGCAATCATGACCGGTACCTGTGGGTGGGTCATAGGAACGAGCTCAGACTCTGTGAGTGACAGGTTTAAGAGGTACGGAGCCCCCTGAGACATACCAGGGGACTGTCATTCAGGTGGCTTTTGTAGGGCTCGGAGTAGGGGACACCATGATTGTATCTGTGTCTTCTGAGGATTATTTTAGAAAAAAATGTGAAAGACCGGTTCAGTACAAGGCTCAAGCAGGATGATTGCAGGTGGCTATTCCTATAACGACCTTGGAGAGAAAGTTCGTGGCCAAGCTGATACTTGGAATGGAGTAGTGAAGAGAAAAGTGAACTACATTTAAGAATTAGAATAATCTAGAGTTATTTTGATGGTGGAAAACACAAGATCCAGGGAGGCAAGCTAGGACTTTGGCTACAAAATAGAAACCATCTAAGGTAAAAGAAGGATCTAAAAGGGAGTGAAATCAGTGGTTGATAATGGGACATGATTAGAGGTGAGAGTGGCCGTGGTCACTCAGGCCACCCCCAGCTTCTGCAACTCCCTGGGGGCTCGGTTCTAGAAGAAAGAAACTGAGCAATTAAAAATGATAATCACGATTGAAAAAATGATGCCAAGGCTTCGACAGAGGGGGAGGGACAAAAAAGGTCGTGTCACTGGGAAAAGGGAAGAGTCAGAGGGAAATGAGCTAGGTGGAGACATCTCTTTGGAAATCTGTTGAACTCCAATGAGATGAGGATCACAGCCTGAGTGTGATCCTCACCCTGAAAACGTAGCTTTGGTGACAGAACTGACTGAGCGTGCGACTCAAGAACGACTAGAACACAGGTGAGAGAGACGCAGGTGAGAGAGACGCAGGTGAGAGAGACGTAGGCATCGGTGTTGCCCGGGAGGAGGGCGATGTTCTCATCTGCTGGCATTTTTCTTAAAATCCCATTTAAATACATTAATGATCATTTTCAACATTCTCATTTCAATTATATAATTATCCAGAGAGATCTTTTGGAGGCTTACGGCACAGGTACAGGCTCCAAGAACTAAAATCAGATGCACACTAATAAATCGCATTTGTTCAGTTCCTTTTTTATGTGTAAAGAGATAAAAAACGTACCTTTGTATTCAAAAAATAAAAAAGAGACATGTTGGTTTTGTATTCCATTTACCACTGAATTAGAATTACAAACCATACGTAAAATTAAGTGCACGTACAAGACAGAATACAGTCCATATCTTATGTTCCCTCCAGGTCATCAAAGTTCTTAGAATCAAACCAGGAAAGCCACTTCTCTTTTAAGATTTCTTATTTAGAAAATGATTCAGAAAGGAAGGGGTTTGGAAGTTGAGATCCTGAAAAGTTTTCCTTGAAGTGAGTATGCAGAGGATGCTAAAGAACTGGCCGAATTCGGCCATCAGAAAGAGTATTTTGCTTTGATTCGCCAGCGAACACAGGAAAACGACCACCACGTTCTTTAAAGCTTGAGCGGGCGCCCGAAAGATGCACGAAGCTGGGGCCGCTGCTGTTTATTACATCGTGGGCTTTTTCCGCAGCTCTATCTACGGTGACCTACAAGTGCTGTTCGTGTGGCAAAGGTGCCACGTTGCAAACTGAGTTTTTACCCTGCCTTTTCCCAGGCCCATTTTAAAAATTGGGTGGTTTGTGTTCTTATGGTTGAGTTTGAAGAGTTTTGTTTGTTTGTTTGTTTGTTTTTGGATAAGAGTCCTTTATCAGAAGTGTTGTTTGCAAACATTTTCTCCCAGTTTGTGGCTTGTCTTCTCATTGGCTTGATAGTATCTTTCACAGAGTACAAGGTTTTAATTTTCACGAAGTCCAGCTTATGGCTTATTTCCTTCACGGACTGTGCCTTTGCTGCTCCATCAAAAACGTCATTACCACACCGAGACGATCTAGGTTTTCTCCTATGTTATCTATTAGGCATCGTATAGTTTTGCATTTCATAGTGTTGCGTTTCATGGTTTTGCATTTTGCTTTTAGGCCTGTGATCTTTTCTGAGTTATTCTTGTGAAGGGTGTAAGGTCTGTGCCCATGTGGCCTCTTAATGGTCAATGAATACAGCTTTTCTGTGGACTCACGACGCTGGTAGTTCAGCTAGACTCCAGGTGAGTACAAGGTGGGTATGTTCTGTCTACAGCTTAGACAGTGGAGGCGCTGACAGCCCTGAGAGGCCATGCTCTGCATTTGAACAGACCTTGCCTTGAACTAGAATTTGCTTCAAATACAGAAAGAAGGCAATATAATTATAAAAAAACACGGTTGATGAAGGAAACTTGTTCCCCCCCCACCCCCATATTACTTTCTAATACCAGTTAACCACTTATGCTAAAAAATGATGACAGGGAAAGAGAAAATAGAAGCGTGCACAGTTTCTTTTCCTTTCGGTTCTTCCTTCCTCATCAATAAGCCAAAAGCAGAGGATGCCGGTGAAATGTATGGACGCCGAGGAGTGGAAACAGAGAGCAGGGGATTTCGGGTTGCGCAGTGTTCCCATTGTCTTGTTAGGAACAAAATATGCAATCAGGTATGAGCTATGAAAAACGAATTGCATAATTTTTGTGGTTCCGCAAAGGAATGAAATGTTTTTATATTTGTATATAATGATGACATTGCATAATATAAAAGTGAATGGCAATATTTTTGCTAACCACTTCTAATTTTGATTTTCATTAATTACAATAACATTAAATAAATACAAAAGCACGACAAATTAGGGAAAGATACTATGGAACAAAGGGAAAAAAACTTACATTTTAATGTTTGACATATTTTTTTTGTGTTTTTGAACAAGGAGTTTGCATTTTTATTTTGTACTTGGCCCTACAAGTTATGTAGTCAGCCCTGGCTAAATATGGCTGTGTTTTTGGTATCCTTTTCCTGATATGCCAGAATTCAAATAGTAGATAAGTATTCAATATACTATGTATCTCGAATCAAAATGAGATCTAATGTTATTATTGCATGCATTTTATTCTAAAACAATTTTCAAAGGCACTTAATATTTTTAAAATTAGAATGGTACCTTATAATTGATACAATATTATCTGTAGTATATTTCTTCTCCCAAGGAAAGGCAGTTTAAATTCATGGTGGATCCTAAAACTATTCTTCGACACAAGAAAATCCACGATATTGCCCAGCTTACCTCCTTAAGTTAGACAAAGCAGTAGAGTCAATGAGAAGCACATGATTTCTCTGACTGTGCCTCAGGTATAAACATGCCGGTGAAGGTTCATCTCCAGCTTATCCCCCAACCCACCACAGCACGGTTATGATAAGCAGAAAAGGGTCAGGGAGAGAAATCGAGTCCTGTTCTAATGAACTGATGCCCTGAGATGTTTTGAGATGGAGGAAGAAAGGAGTATGCTCTATGAGATGCAGGAGCCCCAAGCTGGGAGGTCTTGAGAGACTCTTAGGGGTGCTTTCTGTGTGCTCAGATAATGTGTCGAGACCAAATTTCCCTTCAACACTCTTGTCCTGAATGTATATCATAAGTGAATAAAAATTGGGGCACAAGGTAGCCAAGTGTTTTAAGAGCAATCATTTAATGTCATATCTGCCGTTGGTCATACCCATCATTGCTAGGAAAAATGCACTTCTCATGAGAATACCTGGTCTTGGGTCCATTCGTGTGCACACTCACGGATACCTGGTGTTACAGAGGTATTAATTAGTTGAAAGGTAAAAGTTGGCTGCTGAGAATGAGTATGGATTACAGCTAGATATCTGAAAATGGCCCAGAAGAAATCCTACAATAGCATACAAATCTGGAAAGTCAGAAGAGGAAAATCATCCAATAGCAACACATGTTTTGAAGTCTTGACACTGACAGAATGTGAATTTCTAGGTCATAAAGTATAAATTAAAAAGTGTTGTATATGAAAAAGACACAGAAAGAAGTTTTATAAAGAGCCTGGCTGACTCAAGTGAAATAAAGTTATGTTGAATATGTGAAGAAAGCCAGAAGGTAGGTGGAAGAAACATAAATGGATTAAAATATTTCTACATAGTTGGGTAACGTGAGTAAAGAAACACAATGGTTATATAATATTTCTATTTCAATATACGACATATGTACAAAGTAAATGTCGTTTAGAATGTGGGTTGGTGGACATTTCTCCATAGGCTTCCTTGAGATGTGGTAAAATGGATCTAAGAGTGAAATAAGGTAATTGAAGGGTCTACCCTCTTAAAAAAAAGGAAAACAAACAAAAAAACCCACAAGCTTCTAAGAAGCAAAGTAGACATTTGAATTAATATAATCATCATCCCAGAAAGACTAAAGAAAATATTATATCCAAGAGAGAAAGATCTAATACAAGTACTAGAAAATTTAAAATTTTAATAAAATAGAAATTTAATAGGTAGCCTAAATAGAAAATGGAAAATGAGTGAGCTGGATAGTGGAAGTGAGGAATTTTCTCGGAACACAGAGTACGAGTTTTAACTGGACAGAATAAAAGTTAAGACATACGCAAAGAACAGATCATCCAACATCTATCTATCAAGAGTGCCTGAAGGAGATGAGACAGTGAACAAATGAGGACAACAGCTAAACAAATAACGGAGGAAAGATTCCCAGAACTGAAGATAAGCAGGCACACACAGCTGAGCGTGTGCTTAAAAAACCACATCTACCTGTGCTGGCCAGACTCAATGCAAGTGTGGACTCGTGAACAAAGCTCAAAGAGACACTTACCCTATGAGACAGCCCTGTATCTTTCCCTCGGACCTTCCACACTGTGTCTGCTGTCCTTAAATCTCAAACCTTTTGTAACCTCAGCTGAAGATCTCAATTAGTATTTCCTAGAGGATGTAGTTATCGCGAATGAGAAAAACGTCACCTCACTTCCAGTTTGCATGGCCATCTTTTTCCTTGCCTGACTGCTCCGCGCAGAGCAGAAGCACAGAGAGAAGCAGGGCAGATTTGACATGTCACAGGTGACATCTGGGGGAGGCTCTCGACTTGCTGGAAGCACTCCAGGCAAAGCATTTCACCCGGTGCATAGGAAACACCCCTTGTTCTTTGGAAAGCTGAAACCTCACCCATCTTTCCAGCCTCCTAGATTTTGGAGAGGGCCAGATGACTGATCTGGCCAATGTGTCACAAGGAAGAGTGACAGTGTCTCTCCTGAGCCTGAGCATTGAAAACCTACTGATTAACACTCTCTCAACCTCTCTTCCCACCGGTGACAACCTCAAAGCCATATGCTGAGGTGACAGCATGACAAGATGAAAAACGCCCGGATCTCTGGGTCAACAAATGCCTTGGAGTTATTGTCTCGCCAGTGGTGAAACTTTCTTGTGCAAAGCACTGAGGTTCTGGAACAGTTATCGCAGAGAAACTGGTTCACATTTATCGCGGGGACCTCCCCTCTCGGTGTCTGCCTGCCCCTTTCTGCCATCCCCTCTGACACCCTGGACCTCCCCACTGCTCGCCGATGGGTCGGGTGAGATGCTGCTTGTGAGAGGACATTGTCCCTTGGATTTGGATTCCTTAGTTCCTTTCCATGAATTCTCAGATGGTGTCAGTACAGAAACGGGAAGATCATTTTCAACTTGAGCAGTGTGTGAGTTCTTCTTAAGTACAAGCCTTTGCTTAAAATCACACCTAATGCAGAAGAATGACAAGGATGGCTAACAAGACAATCGTTTGAGTAAAAGGGGAGAGTGGGAGCCAGTGATTTCCAACCTTCTTTGCCTCAGAACCAGCTTTGCCATTTAGTCGACTGTGAGAATACTCGCATCTTTGGGAACTAACAAATGCAGAGGTTTGGACTGGTTAAAGCATCCAGACGGCGGGAGAAACTATGCGACAGTCCAGAAGCGTGATGTGCCTTTGATTGGCAATGGCTGATGTGCCTGAGGAGGCTATTACACAGCGATCAGGCCTTAATTAACTCAAGAAAAAAAGAAAGTCCTGGATCTTTATACAAACACCACGTAGAAACATCTTGCCTCATGGTTCTGTTACTCAGAAATGAGTAGCTTTCTGTTTAGGGAAATTTTAACATAGAAAACAAAAAAAATTACTTTCATTTAATTTTATGGGGAGATAAAACCATATTGTTCTTTGTCATTCAGAAGCAATTACTATGGGTGCAGAGCCATGAACTGACTCTGAAGGCTGAAGAGGGTCAAGAGAAAAGGGCTTCTTATCCAGATGCATAATTTCATAATAATGATGCTGACATTTCATTGGGGACAGAACTACATGAAATCCAAAAAAAAAAAAAAAAAAAAAAAAAAGTTAGAATGCCAAAGGAATCAAATGAATAATATACCTAATAATTAGGCAATAACAAATTCATCACCTATCTATTAATTATTTATAATTAGTCTTTAAGGACTAATTTATACATTGTCATTAAGTGCTCTGTCATTTCTCTCCAAGTTGGCTTACTCGTGTGTCAAAACAGGCGATTCACAGGCACTGCAGGAGGAGAGAGAAGAGAAAAGGCCAGTTTCTACCACATAAAAATAATTTTCTGGACGGCACGTGTCTCCGAAGGCTTGGAAGGAGTGCTTGGATTCTGCTGTCCCATCCATCATGCTTTATGGTGGTATGCAGGGCGCATCAACGGCAGCTGAGGAAATTTTGCATCTGAAGAGAAATCAGTGCACTCACACTAATGAAGACGAGGACTGTGCAACCCCACTGCAGTGCGGGAGGATGCCAGCATGTCCGCGTGACAGGTGGTGCTCCAGGTGCCGAAAGCGGCGAATGCAGACAGGCTGGAAGCTTCCCAGCTCATGGGCCATTGGGTGGGTGTGCCAATGCGCAGACATTGACGGTGAACCGCACGCAAGACCCTCCAACTCCCTGGGCTGATTTAATGCAGCAGCTTTGTTGTGAATGATGAAGGCATACATTTGAGAGAGAAAGACTTTCTGCAAAATGTTCAAGAGAGAAAAAGTGGCTTGAAAAACAAAAAAATATAGTCTAACAGTATTTAATTTTATGGTATTACTACTTGGGGACGTGTGATAGATTGTGAATTAGATACAGCTTCTCCACACCTAACATGAAAATTCCTTGCGTATTATTTCAACAGAAGCGATCGCAGGTTCTTTAAAATTACTATTTTCAAAAGAATTGTACGCATTGCTTTCATGAAATAATCTATAAAGATTTTTCAACTCCCTTTCCTTGGAAACAATCTCCCCCTGGATAATTTCT
Source organism: Rousettus aegyptiacus (assembly GCF_014176215.1). Classification (NCBI taxonomy): domain Eukaryota; kingdom Metazoa; phylum Chordata; class Mammalia; order Chiroptera; family Pteropodidae; genus Rousettus; species Rousettus aegyptiacus. Next base: position 108,680,786 of record NW_023416311.1, read on the forward strand.
CGAGATAATAAATATGATAAAGTATTTATAATCTCCCATCTTTTTAATAAGTATTAAAAATACTCAGATCAGATCTTATTTTCTACTCACAAAATTGTTTGATTTCTATGTATAATTCATTCTTCCTCTTTACTCAAACATAAAAGGGAAAAAATTTACTACTATACTACTGGAATGAGGAACTACATTTTCTAAAATTCCAATGACATTACTTTGCTCTGGGACAATTTAAAAAATAATTTTATTTTCAGACAGTTTAAGACTCGTAAGGATTTGCAAAAATAATACAGAGACTTCCTACGTGGCACCCTTCACTTCCCACGATGATAATCTCTGACTTTCTTGCATAGCTATCATTCATGGTAAAAACTATAACATTGAGATTGGTATAATACTACTCAAACTGGTACAGACCTTAGTGAGATTATTCGTTTTCTTGTAACATGCTCTCGTTTTCAGGGGAGGGGGAATATAGAGCTCTATGAGATTTAAGCATATGTATGCATTGGGTTAATCATCATCAAAATCAAGACAGACCTAGTACATCACCTCAGAGAAAGCCCTTTGCATTACTCCTGGAGGGCCACAAGCCACCCACAGCTCTCATCCCTGGCAGCCACTGGCCTGTCCTGTTGTCTGTCTCTATAATTCTGTCATTTTAAAAATGATACACCGATGGAATGACATAGTATGTAAATCGCTGATTTTTTTCTCTCTCTCTCTCAGCATATTTCTTTTGAGATTCATCCAAGTTACTATGTATTTTTATGTGGCTCAACACTCCTATTTACCCCCAAAGTTGACATCTGTTCTCCAGCGCTCCAAAAATTACAGCTAGAAGGAACCAGTTACTGGTTTCACATGATCGAACTATGTAGAAAGGAGCGTATGGAGTTAGGGAACTCGGTTCTCACTCGGAAAGCAAGGAGATAGACAGGAAACGGCCCAGACACATGTAGCTCCTTCTTGTCTGGCTGAAGATCTGGGTGTTTATCCTCAGATGGATGGAGATGTTTAAGCAGGAAAACGTCGTCTCGGGTGTGCATGTCAGGATCGCCGACAGTCTGCGGAGAACGGTTTGGAGGGAGAGCGGGGGAGCAGGGGTGAGGAGAACAGCGCTACTGACAAGGCAGGTGGGTCCCCCCTTCCCTGGGTGCGATGCGGGGCACCCGGCGGCCCCCCGGGCTTGGCGCAAGGCTGCGCGGTGCGCGAGGTTTGCTGCGGCCGCGCACATTTACCACGTTTGTCATTCCCAGACTAGGAATACCAGCGTCCTCTCTGACCGCCACGGTCTCAACTGAGTGCGAGTCCCTCAAACGGTGGAACACCCTTCCGTGGTCCGCGGGCCCACGGTTAGGAATCTCCGCAGCACACGATATAGCTGGGGGTTTTCTGAGACTTTTAGGCCGACATAGTCATTATAAACACTTTGCATTTTCCCCTTACTTACTTCTTCGTGAGATATTTGCTTTTAACTCTCGAACTCTTTAGAGAATAGGTTTGCACACTTAGAGGAACTGAACGGAGACTTACAAACCCATCTCGACTTTCACCGTGATTCAGAGAGGGCAGGGGTGATCTTAACTATAAAAACCAAATAGCAAAAATGATCGTGAAAGCAAAGAAACTCTCCAGTTTGGGCTCACTTCATAATTAAAAGTTGAACAGGATGATATTCTCAGTTGGGAAAAACTCAGCTGAGAATTGTACTCGACAAATTCAATTCTATTTGTATTTCTAAGTCTACTTAAATCTTTTTTCAATGTTGAAATTTATCGATAAATTAACGTGTTTTAGTTTTTATAATTCTGTTTAAATTTTATGATTTTTGCATTTTATACCATTTTTTTCCTAAAATAATATGTATTTATTGTTAGTTCTAATCAGGACTCATAGGCTAAAGACATTATTATTTAAGCGAAGTGAATTTCTTTGCTTTAAATGTGACCCAGAGCAATGATTTGCATCGGGGGTTGGGAGGGCAGGAGATGGGAAGATGCTGACCCCCAGAGAGCCATTAACAGCATCTGGAGACACTTTTGGTTGTCACCACTCAGGGCAAGGGAACGCTACTGTCATTTATCAGGTAGAAGCCATAAATGGCAAAATGTCCTAAAACACATGGGTGACCCGAACAGTTAGCAGTGTCAAAATGGAGACAGCGTGCCCTAGCATTACCAGCCATGGCATCTCTCTGTGGTCGAAGTTAGGGTTCAGATATCCACGTGGTCAGGTGTTGTATTCATCTGCTCAGGCCGGGTGACTAAAACAGTGAGTGTTTATTCTCCCACAGTTCTGGGGGCTGGAAGTCGATATCGGGGTGCCAGGGGGGCTGGTTTCGGGGAGGACTGTCTTCCATGTGGCTGCCTTCTAGCTGTGCCTTCACATGATGGAGAGAGAGGAAGTAAGCTTCTGGCGTCTCTTCTGACATAGGGACCCATCCTTGTCACCTCAGCTAAACCCAATCATTTCCCAAAGACTGCAACTCTAAATGCCATCGCACAGAGCTTAGAATTTCAACATGTGAATTTTGGGGTGGGGATATACTACTCAGTCTGCAGCAGTAATTAAAGCAAAATATTTAAATCTGTAATAATATGATAAATTTAAGCAAATCTGTCATTTAATAGTACCTTAATAGTACCTCAAATAAATTGAAAATAATGAGTACCTAATAAATATATGCACTTCAGTTCAAGCATAAATATGACAAATACACAAACCCCAGTAAGACTAAATTGTGTTTTCAGACCATGATATCATTGAGTACTTCAGACAACAGAAAGGTTAATTCATCTGTGAAGAAAGACCTGAATATTTATTAAAACCAAGATCCTGAAAAATATGGGTTGTTTATCTATCCCAAGTTTTCTATATAAATTAAGAGATTTTAGAACAAGCTATAAACTTGAACTTTCCTATACACATAAATATTTCCAGTGTGGACAGCTCGCTGCCAGGCTGAGAATGTGTAACAGGGTCTTCCCTTCAAGAATCCAGCCACTGCTTTGAAATCTGGTTTGGGATTCCTATAACGAACGCGGTCCAAGACTGATTTCTTTTCCCATAATATAGGTACAACTCCCTGAGTTTCTCATCCCACTAACGTTCATATTTTATGAACCACTGAACAAATAAATTGAAAAGGGAAAGAAAACTTCTCCAGAAAGTGGTTAAAATAGTCATTGCATTAGGGAACATTGGAATTTTCAGGACGTTTCTGAAAAATTTCTTCTCTGAACGGATTTCTTTATTAGTTTGTATCCTTTTTGACTTGAGCTAGCTCGAGTGAACAGAAATAGGATATATAGGATGACACGCTCCGTTTTTGCACAGAGCAATATGTGTCTGCTTCGACAGAAAGCTAATTGCTTCAACTTCGCTTGCTTAACTTCTTAAAAATATTACCTGTATTTTACATTTTTAAAACCTCCCTTGTCTCTAACTTTCCCTCTGCTACTGTCCCACTCACCTGAATGTCCTCGACCAAACCGCGGGAAGGCCTGTCCACAGCTCCTCTCTCTCTCTCTCTCTCTCTCTCTCTCTCTCTCTCTCTCTGTCTCCATCTCCTACTCCACCCTCAAGTCGCCACCGTCAGGATACTGCCCCTCTTCCCAACGGAGCCACTTGACCTTGGGCCACCCCTGTGCCATTACAGCCCGGGGGCACTCTTCTTTCTTCAGACTCGGGGACTTTGCCCCTTCCTCCCACTCTTCAGTTACTCGCCCCACCCCTGCATCCTTTGCTTCTCCCTCAGCGACAGTTGTTGAGATTCCGAAGGCTCTTCCGTCCCTAGGCACTGTGTCCAGTCTCAGGAAAGGCTCTTGCTTTCCCTGTCACCGAGTGCCGAGAGCTCTCGAACACACGCTGTCACGCCAGCATCCTCAGCAGCGGACGCACGTGCACTTGACCCGCATCCAAGTTCGTCCCCACCCAGACCGTCGGGTCCCCACCTCATCATTCCTGCCTGTCACTGCTACCGCTACGCACCTACCCGTCAGGAACCCCGACTTCCCTATTTGACAGGGAGTGGGATCAGTTTTCCTTCACCCAGGACAGAGACCGAGACACACTCTGTCATCACGGGGCTCTCGGGGTCTGCCGTGGTCGCCCGCTTCCGTGTAGATGTGATGGCAACGACCCCCGCGGGCTTCTCAGTGCACACCCCGCACAGCCACGCGGGCTGCGCTGGGCCCCCCGCCCCCCTCACGCCAAAGCTCAAACGGCCATCGGAGGTGCTCGGCTCTCCTCCCCGAACGTCCCCCGCATCGACCCATTCTTCCCATCCCGTTCTCGGCGGGGATCGAGCGCCGTTTTCCTGGCCGACGGCGCCAGCTCTCCCAAGCCCCTCAGGCCTCCAGGCCTGTCTCTCTGGTCTCTGTGACCTGGGACCTTTGTGAACGTAATGACAGTGCTCCGCTTCTCTGACGGCCTCCCATCGCCCCGGAGATGACACGCCAACCAGCAGGCTCTCGCCAGTGCCCAGACTGGCCCTGCCCCCCCGACCGTCACCACTCTCCCTCTCCAGGCTTTGCATTTGCTGACCTCACGCCACCTTCGTCATGTCCTCCCCCGGGACAGTCTCCCCCGCTCACGTCCCTCTCCCACGGTTCCGGGGTCGGTGCAGGGCAGCACTTTATCGGGGCTCCCCTCTCTGATTTCCAGACCGGGCCCCGTCAGATGCGCGTACGCCCCTCAGCTCCCGGGGCTTCCTTCTCCGTGACAGGGCTGAGGGCTCTACCACGATTCCAGGTGTCAAGATCCCGCTCCCCGGGAGGCAGGTGTCTCGCTCACTCACGTAACTCCAGCACCCAGTGCCACACTTGGCACATAGTAGGTACTTATCAAATCACCGGTTTGATTGACTATGTTCTAGTCTCTCCTTAGAACCTCCATTTGTGTGAAAGACGCAGAACTAAACACCTTAAATATTTTAAGATGCTGCAGTTTCCCAGATACTATTCTGATGGCTCAAAGTGTCTTTTCTTGGGGGAAAAAAAAATGAAATAACTTTAAAATATTAAAAATAGGTTATTTTTTTAAAGCTAACATTTACCACCTTCAAACTGAAGTCTGCAGTAATGTCAGTGTTTTTGCCCATGCAGAGAACCGTGCGACAGCTTTTCTGAGGCAGATCAAGTGGTATCCTTTTTTATTTCAAAAATGTGCTTCCCGTTGAAATCCGTGAGATTAACTTTCCCCGAGGGAGGAAAATCTAGATTCATAAGTAAAAAGACTCATCGTTTATAAACGTTGTGAATTTTAACACAGTTTCACCGGAGGCTGCAGACTTCTGACCTTAGCGCGGCACATACGGCATGCTTCCCCGAGGTGGTTCGGTTTTGTTTTCCCTGTCCAGGAGGAAATTCATATTTTGTGGCGCCTTCTCACTCTTCCTTCCTTCATAAACCGTGCTCAGAATCCATACACGAGCAAATATAAGAATTGCCTCCTTGCCGAATATTGGACTTCAAAGGGGGATACAATGCACCTGCCTTAAGATGTAATAAAGCGTTTCCCAAATGAAGATGATTTTTTAATTTAAAATCCTCGGGTAATTATACCGACTTGTCAATAAAGGCGGGAGCCAATCACGTGTTCTCCGAATCAAGCGTGTGTGTATTTGGATGCCTCATGGGGGTCCTGGCGTTACCATCTCTCATACATTTCGGCGAGAGCTTGTTAGATTCCCAGGACGTTTTAAGCTCAGAATCGTCCTGGCCATAGCATTGTGTGGTAAGGACCAGCTCTGTGTCCAAGGCAAAGCTGCAGGTACCCCAAAGGCACGGGGACCCCGGCCCTGTCCTTTTCCAGATATCATCTAGCCACTCAGACAGACAAGGGAGACCTAGACGGCCCACTAGAAATGGATGGTAGAAACGAAAAACATGCCACGTGTCCTGGAACTAGGTTGCACTGGGATCACAGTAAATACTCCAGAAATTTATAAAATGGGGAGCAATTGGGGCTGGAATAAGAAGAAAAGGCTTTTGAGAGGTGGAGAATCTGCAGAGTGTCCCCAGGTCACACGCGCCTGGAGCTTTATAGATACTGCGCCTCCACCTGTACTCTGGTCTAGACAGTAAGGCCAGCCGAGCTTTCTCCCCGGGTGCCCCAAGAATTTTTGCTTGAAGTGTAATCACTTAACCTGACTATGTGCTGGCATTTGGCATTCTGGATCAAAATCCACAGAGTGTGATGTTATCGAATGGTGAGTTGAGTCAGTATTTTATAATTCCTGGAGGAAATTTTAATGTTTAAGAATATGTTTCATTTGCTGAAATCTGTAGTTTAGGAATAAAAATTGCCACATGTCTTCCATAGCTATTCATATTTTATCATTTATTTGTTATTTTCATGTATATTCTATTATTATCTCAAATCTTTCCTCTATGTTAGTGATTTTCTATGTAATAAGACTAACCTGTTACCTGATCTGATTCGTTATTCTCACCTATAATCATGCTGTTTTAGTTCTAATTTTATTTTTCTCCTTGGAAATCTTCCTTTATCTTTTATTTCCCTGCCATCTTCTATCTAAGCTCCTTTTAGTGTGAATGTTTTTGTTGCGTTTTAGGTCACGAAACAATTATGAACTTTTTTTTCATTCCGAGTCTTCTTCTCCTTGGCCATGTCGCCTGCGGTCCCCTGCGATGCCTGTTTCGCAGTGCCCAGCGTCTGCGTATCCAGCGCTCTATCCTGTTTGTGACGAGCCAGTCCGGGCAGACATCCTCCTGGTTCTCTTGCGGTCACACGCCGACTTCCTGACTCTCTTCCCGTCCCATTGGGTAGCAGTTTGTTTTCTCTTCAGAAGTGAGGCGCCCTCGTATGCAGCCTGCGGGCCGACTGGGGCGCGGGAGATGAGGGAGCCTACCGCGGTGGCCTCCTCTTCACTTAGACCCCTTGGCTTCGGTCTTCTCCTTCAAGGTTGTTAAATATCATAGATCAAGGTCATTACCATATACTATGCTGTGCTTATGAGGGAATGCGGGCACGCTCCTAATGGGTCACATCCTCATACTGCAGTCCATTTCTCAATTCACAAGCAGCTATGGCGTCTCGAGTTAGAGGACAGTAGTCTCTTTGTCCACCTTTTTTAACTTCACCCGTGTCCCCCCAATCGGAAGAGGAAAAACTTAACCGCAAACCTTCAGTTAGCCTGTGTTCATGTCCGAGGTGTTCGTGAGCACTGCTGAGATTTAAGCGGTTCAGAGCTCAGCTCCGCGGCTCGCTCGGGGCTGGGCTCAGGGAGCAAGCCGGGCTGCTCCTCACCAGCCGTCTCTCTCCTCTCCCTGGCCATCCTGTAGGAAAACTACTGTTGTCAACATGAGGTTACGTCCCTTCCCCGGTTCAGCTGCTGTAGGTGATATATATTTTTCTCATTAAGCTTACCTCGTTCAGCGACATCCTTCAGAAATAGCTCGACGTAGAGAAGGAGCCATAAACCCCAATGAAAGGACTCATAATATGTACTCTGGAATAAGGCAAGGCCCAGGAGGAGCGAACGAGTCTGCGGAGACAGAATTATTCCCATGAGAATGCCTTTTTCATACAATCACGTGAAGGCTTTCTTCAGTGGGCGTTCATACTTTAATATTTCTCCTATCATTTAAGTTGAAAATTTCTATTTCAGGAGCTAAAGGTGCGCGGCCTCATCTCGGTGTTATAAACGTAGAGTGTCCTACCATGACGATCTATGTCATTAACTGGTGGCTACAAAGAACAGAAACTTTTGCCAAGACAAACAGCCCCACAGGCGTGTGGCCACGGGTCAGTAGTTAGCGGGAATGCCATTTTTTCCCCTGACTTCCTCGCCATTATGCAATACAAAGGTGACAGAGAATCTGCGCCGATGATCCACGCGGCGTGTGTTTTAACGCACGGAGCACAAATCATGAGCTACGAGGCGCAGGTTACATTCGGGGATCCACCTACAGACAGGTATTGTTCATTAAGGGCGACTAGCAACAGTGCGGGCAGGTTACTGGGGACAATGACAAGACTAAACACCTCTCACGCTTTAGTCAGTGGCTGATCCCTGAAAGGGAACGGGGGTGAGCTCCCCCAGACTCCCAGCCAGCCCAGGCGCACCGAACACTTCATTTCACAAGGGATGGAAAAACGACATGGAAGGAAAATCTACAGGACAACAGTCTCAAAGACTGGGTGATCTGGACATGCGGGGGAGGGGGAGTCTCAGGCCCCCCGGATGCCGGCCGATAAGGTCAGAGGCGGTGGGTGTCAACCGCTGCTCCCACGGTCTCCAGTTACCACGGGACAATCAGCGGACGGCGCACTTCGTCAACACGTTCCGCGGTTCTAGCTGTTTCCTCGTTCGTACACTGCTTACCGCTCCCCACTCCAGCGGGTGGACATTTCCAGCATCTACCATTGAGGAGCCTCGGAAATCTGAGCTGAGCTGTAAAATAAGAACGAACGTAAGTGATAATGTGAATAAAGCCTCCTGCTTGTTCTTTCTGTCAACTCGGGCCGTCGTGCTCAAACACAGTCGCAATGCCCCGGGTAGCGTGTGGGCTCCCGGCGGAGATGCACGGGGTTCAAATCCCGGCGCTGCCCGTTATCAGCAACGTGTTCACTGCTCTTAGCTCTGACATCTAATCACATCGACGGCACAGGGCCGTTCAGAGCGCAAGTGACCTCCCGCGTGGCTCTCTGAGCCTCGTCTGGTGCATAGAAGCATTCACGTTCATCAACAATCCTGTTTCCCACTGGCCCCGACCCATTCTGGGACATAGGACTGTATTAATAAACAAAAGAGGCGGAGTCCTTGTCTCTACGACATTTAATTCCGCTGCATGAAGGAGACCATGAATAACTTTGAAAAGTAAACAAAGTATTTATGATTGCAAAAAAAAAAGGGGGAAACATAATATGAAAAAAAAAATAATAATACATCTGGGCAACGTGAGAGCGGCCTCAACGTGGGACGGGGCCGAGGGGCCTGCCGAGACCGGGTTCTTGGGAGGACCTCTCTTCAGGGGCAGCCTGTGGCCTGGGAACTGCGCGGCATGCGGGAACCTGCCACATAGGCGCCGGCTGGGGACGAACCCAGGCAGAAGGAGCTGGAGCGCTGAGGACGCTCGGCGGCCCTCGGACGTGCGCGGAGATGCCCAGGGGCCTGGGACGTGGTGACGTCAGCAGAGCACGAAGCCAGCGAAGGTCAGAACGTCGGGCGGAGGCCTGTGGCCGCCGTGGTGACGAGCGAGGCAGGAGCTCATTCCAAGCGCGATCGGAAAAGCCTGCGAGGCTTTTCGGCCGGTGAGTTATATGACCTGATGAACACTTTCCAAACGGCTTTCCGGACGCTGCGCGGGGGGCACTGCAGGGGCCGCAGGAGCGGGAGCAGCGCGCCTTTCCCGTGGGGGGCCCGGGGTGGAGACGGGGGGCCAGAGAGGCTGCAGCGAGCATGCAGGCGGACGGGCGGCCCGGGCCTGGCGCGGCAGCGCGCTGCAGGGTGAGGGGCGGGTGGGCGCCGCACGGGGACCCGGGGGCGGGACCTGAGCGGCGCAGCGGATGCCGTGTGGCTTCGGAGGGGATGTGCCGACTGCTGCGCACACGGCTGACGTCCAGGGTCGGGCAGGTGTGCAGCCGTTTGTCAAAGACGAGGGCCCCAGGGTCGTGAGGCGCTGGCCCGTGATGGCTTCGGACCACAGCACTGAGAAAGCGCCCAGGCGGAGGAGGGAGGCCCCGGGCAGGTTGGAAGAGGAACAAAGCCAGCCAGTGAGATTGGGAAGAAACGAATAAGGAAATAGGGAAGAAGAAAACAAAAATTAGGAGGATGTTTTGTGACAGAACCCAAGAGAGAAAATTATTTCAAGAAAGAGTTCCGCTGCGTCAAAAGCGAATAAGGCGAGGACGGGGAAGTAACCACTGGGTAGGACAACGTGGCGGGCGCTGGAAACGTTGCCGAGGGTCCTGCCTGAAAGAAAGGGAGTCCCTCGGGTGATCTCACAAGGGAGATGTTATCTCCCGGTAAATGAGCCTCGTCGAGCACACCACACCTAAGCCAGGGTTCCATTTTATCTACATGTTACCTTCAGCAAGTTCTACCACTAAATGAAAACAAGGTCATAGTTCTCATAAATTCAATCTTGCTAGATTATTTGCAATAGTTTTAGTTTATCCTTACCCTAATTTATACTCTTCTCCACCCATATTCATGCACTTGGTCCAGTTTTCACATGATCGGATTTTTAAATTCCTGTATTAAAACCTTCTTGTCCTCGTTGGCACAGAATTGAATTTATAGCATCGATTGCATTTCTCCATATGGGATGCCCGGTCCTCCTTCCATGTAGAGACAGCCTTGCTTTTTCCCCGCCTTTCATCTGCATCTTAATTTTATTATCCTTTCTACACGGGTAGTAACTCAAGTATATTTAGTTCTAATCTACTTCTTATGTACTAGGTACTTATATATAGACAACTAAGTAAGTGACTTTACTTAAAAACCCTTCACAAAAGAAACCTACCATAAAGGAGTATAAATCTATTAACTTATTACATTCTATGCTCTGAATGTCCCCCCACCACCCCAATTCATAGGTTGACGTCTTAACCCACAGGTGGCCACTGGGTCGTAGTGGGTAATTAAAGTTAAATGAGACCATAATGGTTGGGTCTTAATCCTACAGGATGGCTGGCCTTATAAAAAGATGTAGAGAGAGATCTCTCCTCTCTCTCTAAGCACGCACACCGAGGAAAAGCCACGTGAGCACACGGCAAAGCAGCGGCCACCTGCGGGCCAGGAAGAGGCTCTCGCGGAACCTGACCGTGCCCGCCGCCTGACCTGGGGCTTCCAGCCTGCAGAACTGTGAGAAATCCATGTCTGCTGTTTAAACCATCCAGTCCATGTGGGATTTTGTTCTGGAGGCTGAGCAGTCTAAGACACTAGGTATATGTAAATACTGATCAGACGATGTTATTTTTGAGTCACACATTTCATATAAATATATAATTCATATATAAAGTCTTGTTACATTTTCATTGCGAATTCGCTTTTGAGATAAATGTATATTGATGTATACATAACATGTACTACTGTGCCTTGTCCTATGATATCTGGAATTATTCGTTCATTAATTTATTCATAGGTTTGGACTATTTCATTTTTCATTATTACAAATGATAATGAAATCGGCGTTCTTTAGATATCTTTTGAACGTGCATGGATTTCCAGGAGGAGAGTGATCTGGTATCAAGGCTTGACTGGGGTCCTCCTGGTCTATGCCTGCTGTAAATCGGATATTACTTTTCAGCTCTTTTTTATTCTATTATGCACAAAGAATTATCCACTCAGAGCTCCTGTGGTGATGGAACACCTGGGTTTTAAATTAAACATATACTCCAGTTATCGAATGCTTGAATTTTTCTTCAAAATTGCCGTATTAGAACTTTGTTTCCATTTAGCAAGAGGAAGATATAAAGTGTTATTTCAATTTTCAATGTACTGTCCTCTGATTATTATTAAGTAAATGAGATGATGCTTAAACTTATTGGGTATTTTTTAACGATGGTTCGCCTTTTCGGATTTATTGACAACTTATCTACTTGATCATGTTTCATTATTCATGTTGATTATAGGAGTTACTTGGATATTTTAGATAAGTCAATGGTCAATTATATAAGAAACAAATATAAATTCCTGGTTCATCATGTGCTTCCTTTCTGTTATTTTTTCCATTATAATGCACCAAATCCATTAAGATTTTTATTTTAGATACTTTGACTCAATACCATTGTGAAAAAAAAAATAACCATCATAAGGAATAGGAGAAAAAAGGCAAACATCATTATCTGCAGGGGATTTTTTAAAATATACATATAAAACTCAGAAGAATCAACAGAAAGGCTAATGATAAAATGTACATACAGAGTGGCTCCAAAGATCAAAACAAATCTAAGTCAACTTAGAAAATGTAATTAGAAAATGCAAGACGATAGTGTTTGTATAAACATTAGATTATAACAAAGCCAAGAATTATCCTAGGTTTATTGGCTCTTTAGAGAGTAAGTTTCAATTGAAATAAAAGAGTAAATAAATGATGCACAAACATTCTAATGACATCTATCCTTCCCAAACCAAACAACAACAGCAAAAAATGTGACTCTGGCAGAAACCTAAAAGATTTTGGGGTGGATTGGACAGTTTTCAAATTTATGACAGTACAAATCTCTCTAGATTTATAAACCAATTCTGAAAAAGAAAAAGACAGGGCTTATTCTACTATATAGAAGATGTTACAGAGCCAAACTCTGGCACTCTCGAAGGTACTGATAAATAGACCAGCATGAAAAAGAGGATTTTTCTAGATTGCAAAACACAGATGTCTGGAGCCTGGACACCATGAATCAAGATCACTGGGAAAACTTGCTCACCACATAAAGGAAATAAAATTAGATGAGTACCCCAGCTGAAAGGTGTTAGAAAACCCTCCGGATAGAATATGGGGTGAGAACACAAAGGACAAAACCATAGAAAGCTTGTGAAAAAATACGGGACAATATTTTTAAGATGTCTTCCCCCATCTTAAAGTCATAAACAAGTTGCGAAACTTAGAACATAGAGAAGTTGCCTGAAAATGTTATTTTTCTCGTTGTGAGAGTAAAGCTTTAGAGGTATCGCATTTCCTACCAGATTAAGTTTAAAAACTTAGCCTTTTTCTACCGAATGAACTAAAGTTCGCGACTGGACTGGCTCTCAGAGGGCAGCTCCTTCGCCTCCCCCCACTGTCCCCCAGGCCCCCCTTCCCACCTCCCCCCCCCGCCACCCCAGGGTCCTCGCGCTGGGCTCAGGCCCTCCCCCGGCCGGCTCAGCTCTGCTCCGGAGCCACGTGCTCGGCTCTGCGCTGAGATGCCCCGTGCGTGGCTGTCGAGAACGAAGATGCGCTAAACGTGGGCGTTTCTGCTTTTCTCTTGGCTCCACGCAGCATCACACGCTCGTCGCCTCCCGCGGGGCTCGTTCGGCGTGGCGCCTTTTCGTTTTGGTCAGAGCGCATCGGTCCGGTATGGTCTAAAGTCGACCTGCAGGAAGCGCGACGCGCACGACCCACCGTATTAGCCGCGTGTTTCACGGCGCAGCGGCGGACGCGGGGCGCCGAGCGGGGGCCGCGTCTTCGCGCCGCCTTCGGGCGGGAGACGCCGACGGGGACATCGCGCCGCGGGGGCCACAGGGCGAGCCTTGGAGTCCGAGGTCGCGGCTGAAGGGGGGACCGCGGGGGGGACCGCGGTGGGGACCGGCGTGGGGACCGGGACGCCCCAGCTCCGCGGCGCTGTCTCTCCCGGGGCCGCGGCTGCTGGGCATGAACCCCACCCCACCCCCCCCCCTGACGCCAGTGCCCGGCGCGGGCCGGACGTCTGGAGGCGCCGACCCGAGAGGGAACCGCTCCTGGGTCAGCCCCGCTGTCCCCGGTGCTTCCCGGCGGGGCGACAGGTCATCAGAAACTCAGGTGCCACTTAGGGCCCTTTAGACATCCTGGTCAAGCCCGACGCGAGCGGGGGAGTGATCTTTGAAAAGCCGGACCTCGGAGAGAGGACAAACGATTCGGGCCGCAGCTGTCACTGCCCCGGAGCCAGGAGGAGAGAACGAAGCTCGTCGGGTTCACCTGTCACGAGCCAGGCCCCCTGCGCTGTCGCCGTCTGTCTGTCTGTCTCTGTCTCTGTCTCTCCCTCTCCCCCCCCCCCCACCCATATGTAATTTCACCAGAGCTCTCAGACACCCTTCGGGACAAGCATTTTTTAATCTTCCCCTGACGCCGAGCGCCTCGGGTCGCGCGTTCCGGCGCAGGCCTCGGTCCCGTGGGGCAGGCGGGACGCGCCGCCCCTTCCCGCCTCCCGGGCTCTGGCCGTGCGACCAGCCGCGCTGGGAGCGAGCGGTCCCCGGCGGTGAACAGCACAGACCCCGCGCCCAGGGCGACGTTATTCACCCCCGCAGCTGACACGCGCTGAGCACCTCCCAGAGAGCATCCCGGAGAGCGCAGCCCGGAGAGCATCCTTGCTGCCTCCGAGAAGCTTCCATGCCTCTGCTGCTAACTGTGTCAGCACGGCCAGCTCCCTCTTCTGTCACATGCGGGGAACCCATGAAATTCGGCGGTTCCTAGTACCTTCAGGAGGTGCGGCGAAGTCGTCCGCGGCAGAAACGGGGTGTAAGGGGACCTCAGGGAGCTCGGCGGCTCCCAGGCCTCCGCCACCACCTGGCGGGGTACGCGCCTCGTCTCTTCACTCTCGCTCTGCCTCGGGCTGCGACCATTTCTGGAAGTTGTTTCTTAGAAGAATCTACAAACGATGGCGAATCTCTGCGTGATGCTCACGTGGGGCTCACGTGAACGTCTCCCCTCTTTGGAGCCACTAGAGCGCTATTCATACGTCTCCTGACCGCTCAGGGGTATCTGGAACATTCTCAGGCCTTTGAATCTGACTGCTGCTTCGCAGTGCTGAGTCCCCCAAATACTAATTAAACAATAAGTGTCGCCAAAAGTCACATTTTGAGGCATCTTGGCAAAGCTTGGCGAGAATGACCTCACCACTGCTGGAACAATATCTATTTAGAAGACTTTGCTCTCTCCATTTTATTTCATATTTTACATCTTTATTGTCAATGTTTTTCATTAAATAAAATAATAAATGGATCAAAATGTCTACATTATTGTTCTGTTTTTGATTTCGGGTTTATAGAGCGCTTTCATTAAAATAACTAGGTTAGTTATTTTATAGAGATAAAGCAAAATTTCCAATAACAAGCTTAGCCATTATATAGACATGTACGTGAGTATAAGCGCCTTGAGTCCGGTTTCCACTCTCTTCGGATTAACTTGGGATAAATCAATTACTTTGGCGTCTTGCTGGGCGAAGCCCTCTGCTCGTTACTCTGTTTTGCCCTCTCTCCCTCCTTTTGTCCCTGCGAAACCTCGAGTCTTAAAATAGACACTAATTATTTTCCACCTTTAGCCCTCGCTGTTCAAAGCGAAGCGTGATGTTTTGCCTGTGACATTAGTGCAGCTCATTAGACTTACATGGAGTGAATGAACTCACAAGCACAAAGATTTTGTGCTCGGGGTTAAAGGTGAATAAATAATAATGTCCCTGCTAAATAAGAGTTTCAGGGCCAATATCAATATAATAGCAATTATTATTAAAACCGAACGAAAAAGTATCATATCAGTATTATGCCACAAATAAGTGGCATGAGCAGATAAGCACATCGAATAGGAAATTAGCATGAGCCTCTGTTAAATCAAGTGGAAGATACAAAACGATGGCTTTTAAAATGTTGCTGCCCATCCTGAGGACAGGGCCAGAAGAGAAAGCCTGAGGACAGTCTCCTTCTCAAGCGCGAAGACAAAAAGACTAAACAACTCGCTAACGAACTACTTTACTAGTTAAAACCAGTAAGGAAAACGCACATGATCGATCTGGGTTCATCCTGGACATTCCAGTTTGGTTTAACAAATTAAATCAAATTATCTTAAATTGAGAGATAATTAATTGCTAAATTAATTATTCAGCAGACACACACACACACCCACAGGCATGCACGCGTGTGCACATACACTCCCTCGCACCCACAGATAGTGTCTTTAAAACCAAGATTAATACAACAAATAAGAGGAAAATTGTGTGGGTTATTATAGGCACATCTCTACAACCTATTAATAACCCTTGAAATGCAAACTATAAAACAATATAGCTAGTAAAATGTCTTATGTTTAGCAAAACATACACAAAACAAAAATTTTTTGTGTATTTACATTTGCATATATGAATGCTTATAAGCATATGTATATATGTACGGATTTGTATGTATCATACACATATATTCATATGTACCTATAATGTTCAAATAAAACTCTGAAAATGCTATATTTAGAGTTCAAGGAAGACAGACGCCACACGGTAGCATGGCTGCCGTGGAAGCTTCTAGAATCGGCGGAGGATTGACCATCGTGGAGAGCGTGCCACAGCACTTCATGATACGGATGGAGGACAGAGAAACCATCCCCACGCGGTGGCTGTCACGGTGTTTTCCCCTCGTATTTTAACATCAAGTACAAAGGTACCACAAAAGGCTTTGTGACTGGCACCTGATCCTGAGAGGAGACAATGGCGGGTCAAGAGCGAAGCGGGTCGATCTCGTCGATCAACACTCAAGCTGTTCTCTGCGGACTGACCAGACGCGTCAGCCAGTGGATGACGATGGCTGTGCCCCTTTGAAATTAGATGGCGCCAGGCTTATGCTTTTCAATTCTGCACGTCTTGTCAGATGAAGACTGTGCCTCGAATAATGTCACGTTCACACGTCCGCCTCTCGAAGGGTCGGGCGCTGCGTGTTTGTGGGTCCTCGGCATTTCTTCTCCCCTGGGCTCCGTCTCCACTCCTGGCTGCGTCGTTTACTGGATTTTCATATTTTTAAAACACTTATCAATTTTTAAATACAGTTTAAATATTAGTCCTTTATCCTAACACATGCTGCGAATGTTTCTTAAGTCTTTGGTTCCCACTTTAATTTTACAGTGACTTTGTCACATTCAAGCACATTTTTTTGATGCCGAATTTACTTTTGTTTCCTTTATGGTTTTACCATAGAGAGAGATGCTCTCTCTCGTGATCTGCTTGCAAAGTTATTTTCCAATTTAATATTAAAAATGAATTATTTTTATTTTCTCATAATACATTTATAGCGACGCTGTTTTATGTTTACCACTTGGATGTTTCCGGATTTTTTTTTTTTTGTGATTCCCTTATTATAACTGTCTTGAAGTAGCACTTTTATGATAAATTGCTTCCATATACATACATGACTTGTTAATATTATATACTATGACTCGATGATTGACTTACATGTTTCTTCATCACTCCGTAATGTTTAATTTCTCTGGATACATAATGCGCCTTGCTACTTGATAAGGCAAATCCCCTTATCGTTCTGGATAGTTTTGTTTAATCTTAGGGATTTTTTTTTCCAGGTAAATTAAATTACCTGGTAAATTAATTACCAAGTTAAACAAAATTTAATTCTCAAGGTAAATAAAAGAACTCTGGGAAATCTGCTGATTTTATGACTGTGGCAGGATTGCTCTCTTTTTGCCCTGGAGTCTGCCCACACCGGAAGCCTCCATTCCTCTCCGTGAATTCGGGGTGCAGAGAGCTTTTACAGTTTAATACTTTTGAACAAGAGGTTCTCAATGTTCCCTGCTGGACTTGCTTTTAGATGTTCTACAGGCTTTTTGAGGGCAACTACTGTTTGCAGGACAATTTTCTTCTTGTTATAGTATCCAAATACTCTTTTATAAAACTTGCCTTCCCTTTTACTCCTGACCCCTGCAGACCCACCAGGGCTGAGAGTCTCAGGGTGTATTGCCAAGGTCACTGCTGTAGGGCTCCGGCACCAGGACCTACTGAGAAACCCACAGGAGAGAGGGGACCCAAGTTAGGAAGCAAAGACATTTCGCTTCTTCCAAGGATAAACTTCAAAACCCGTGTATCGTTGGGCTACAAGTACGTGTCTGCCCACAGGACTATTGTCTCGCTGTATTACTTAGTTTAATTTCATCATGAGGCTGTTATACTACGCACAGCTGCTTATACTTGCTTCTCTTTTCTCAATTTAACAAAATTAAATTTTGTCACAAAATTTAATTCACACCTTTGCTTGTAGTCGAAGTAAATTTCTTTTTAGGACTATTTGATTTCGGATCCTACCCAAGTGGCCACAGCGCTCAACTCGACTGGAGTTGCAAGTTGTTAATGGTTGGATTTCCCTGTTTTCTGTCTTTGGAAATCAAATTTCAAATACCAAAGAAAAAAATGAAAAGCAAGTACTTAATGACAAACCTAAAGTGACCCAAACATAAAAACTGACCTAATCACGGACATGCACAAGGCGAGAAGAAACTCTTTTTACTCAGTTTCGAAGTGACTGACAGCTCGCGGCCCCTCCCGGCAGTGGCTCTCCGGGGCATGAATTTCCTTCAGTTAAAGACGAGGCGGCAGGGAGGGTACTGCGTCACGGAGGAGTGACAGATGTGACAGCGGGCAGCTCGAATGCCACTAAACTGTGGCTAAGCATTTGACTGCCTCCCTTCACGGGGTTCGGAGGGGACTTCATTTCTGGGGCCTTTTCTCCTTCTTTCTACACTTTCCTGAGTTACACCTGAGTTTCAGCAATCATTTTCACGCCTTCTACAATTCTCTGGCGGGAAAAACAGCTAAGAAAATACCTGTGTCCGTCATAAAAATAAATCTAGAAAACACCAGAGTCACCTAAGGGCTTACGCACAGCCGACATTTAGGTATTTTTAACAGCATCACGTATTTTAAATAGAGGCAGTGTAATTACATTCTGAACCTGCCAGAGAGGTGTGCATTCACATAACGAGGCCGGAGAGAAACGAGGGACCTGGTATAATAGTAATTAAGCCTCCACCTAATAACCGAAGAAAATAAACCTCAGGGTTCTGCTGGTTAGTTAATATTGTAGAGAATGGAAGTACTGTTAATAGCGATCAGATGAAAAAGCATAAAAAAATGTTCTCAGATGCAGTAACCCCCTCCCCCCCGCCCCGCGCCCCTGCTCCCATACACACATGATTCCGAGACAATCGTCTTAGAGCAAAATCGTATCCTCCTCTCACAGAATAAAGGACTTTGTCATTTTATGGTGGACACCCCGGAATGCAGAGAGCTGAAATCAGAGAAACCCAGAGCAGGTGAGAAGGTGAGAAGGTGAGAGGGAGGGAGATGGAGGGAGAAAAAGGGCCTTTCCTTTGCTTTATTTTCGACAGTTTAATTACTGACTTTGCAAGAGCTTCCCAGTCTCTGTGTGAACAAAATTTCTCAGGCACCTGGGACCTAGAAGAGGCATCCCTGGGGCTGTGCACCAGGCCACCCGACTCGGGGACGTCGTGCAGAGTCCGCAGGAGCCCAGGACTGGGGTCTGTCCCCACCCCTTCCCCTGGGCGCCCCTCCCCTTCCGACCCTGAGGGCGCCTCTCCCGGGGCTCAGCGTCCTCTGCAGTAACAAACCCTCCGTGGGTGGCCGGGTGGAGGATTCGGGGTCCTGGTGCCAGGAGTTAGGGAGACAGGTGGGGGTCAGGTCACACTGGGCTGGGGGTGAACCGTGGGTGGCCGAGGGAGTGAGGGGCCCAGGCACATCACTTTTATGTCCAATTTATACCCCAAACAAGAAAACACATTCTATGATGTGGCTGATGTTGAAAACCTATCATTCGGTACATAGGATTTTGGATAAAATAGATTATAAGATTTAAATATTAGTAATCCATAGGTTTTTTTATTTAAAAAAAAATGTTTCAGCCTCTTGTCAGTAGAGAATCCACCTGGTGTGCGGAAAGGCGACCGGAGGTCCGAGCCGCGAGGAGCAGGTTGGGGCAGCCTCACCGGCGAGGCACACCAGGGGCCCCGGCGCGTCCCCTGGGCTGGCGCCCAGCAGCCCTGTGCCCAGCCACCACGTCCCTTACTGAGCCACGACCCTGGGCGAGCAGCCCGTCCACATCGGGCACAGGGAGGCCCCACGCTTGCGGCACTGTCCCCGGCAACAAACAGGAAGTCTGGGCGACCGGGTGACAGGCTCCCTGTGACCCGAAGTGCTCCCCGCGACCTTCAGGCTGGGCCTGCCCCTCGAACTCGCCGCCCCCTCTGGACCAGCGCCAGTCTCGGCAGGGGAGCGCTGTGCGTCCGCAAAACCACTGTCTCCCCTCTGCCCAGCAGTCTGCCTCCTCCGCCGGGAACGAAGGTCCCCCCAAGAAAGTGCAGGCGGTTCAGACAGAAGCGGAGGGGCATCTGGCTAAAACCAGGCCGTTTCCATCGTCCCCGGCAGCTTGGGATTTCCGTTCTTCCAAAACGACACAGTGGAACAAGAGAAGCATGGAAAGCCAGGCCGGGGATTCAGGGAACTCAGAACTTAATCTGAGAATTGTTCTTTACCGTCTTCCTCAAAGAATGGCCGTGGCTCTCTGCTCCAGGGCGTATGGCCCCAAAGTGGCCCAAAACCTTTCCCAGCACCTCCCGAACTCTCTGCAGAATCTACATGAGTCTGAGCTACATTTCTGCAGTTTACCCCAAATGTAGTATCAGAATAAAAATCAGAACGAACACAGTAGGGCCTGAGGCCTGCCGTGTGCCTTCGCTGACGGGCCGTGTGACCCTGGCCAAGACGCCGGCCTCTCTGTGCCATTTCCGCACGCGCAAGCCGAGGGTCCCCGTGCAGACCGGATGCGGTCTTGCAGGTGGCGCAGCGGGGACACGTAGTCTCTTGTGTCGGGATGCAGCCACGCCCCCCACCTGTGCCCCTTGTGAACGCTTAGCTCGCGGAGCCTTCGTTGTTTGTTCAGCTTCCCATCTGCTCCTCCCGACTCAGAGATTCAAGAGGGCGGTGACCAGGATTGTCTTCCCTTTGTTGTATGTCGCTAGAGAAATTCTCAGCAAATGATTGTTGAATAAATAAATGAGCGAATGAATGAATGAAGGAACGAGGTTCTCCCAGCCAAACATGTGCTATGAAGGAGTTGCGTGTGCATACACACATTATAGGTGTGCTAGTTGCGTATTATACTAGTAAGATGTGGAATGTCATTAAACATAGTGTCTCTTCAGACAACAGTGTGGTGGTCACCAGGGAGGAAGGGGGCGGGGGGTGGACGAAAAGGGTAAAGGGGGCAGATAAATGGTGACGGGGTGGGGGGCCAGACTTCGGGTGCGAGCACCCAGCGGAATACACAGACGACGCGTTGTAGAATCGTACGCTCGAAACTTATATAATCTTATTAACTAATGTCGCCCCAATAAATTTAATAACAAAGCGACAGGGAAAAAATCAATGTGTATTAAGACACTTTCATTATTATCGCAGGAATCGTATTTTTGTAGGAACTGCAAGTTTGTTGCTATCTGCCTATTTTCGGAGGAGACAATGAATGCTCAGGATCCAGGGGGAAAAGTCTGTTTTCCACGTCCCATTTCTGAAATACGGAAGGCAGCAGAGGGCGACAAGGCAGAAGAGCTCTGGACTCCCCGGGATGAACGACAGAATGAACGAGAGCGAGGTTCTCACCATACTGATGACAAACTCAGGGACCAGACCGGGGACCCTCCGCAAGCCGTCTGCAGCCCCGGGCCAGCTTCCTCCTGCAACAGCTGCGGGTCCCTCATCTCAGCACCGACTGCAGCGAGCCTGGCTCCCCACGCCTGCCTCCTGCTTGCCTAGTTTGGATTATTCCTTCTTCTCCATTATCATGTACCTTCACCCAAAGCATCACTAAGATTTAGTAAAACACATGGGGGCCGGAAACTTAAGACCGATGAAGTATATTTTGGATATTTTAAAAAGAAAATAGGTCTGTACATACTTTTTAAATGTAAAGTAATAAATATTAAATTATAACTTAATTATGGTTAAATTTCATTTGTACCATTAGATAGAACGAGACTAGAATTCTGCTTCATAATAAAGTAACACTCTTTTGGAAGTGTATTAATTTTAGAATATTGCATTTAGTATGATCATTCAAATGTTTCCTTGCAATAAGAAAGTATAGAGAAGAAATTTAAAATCACGCATTATCCCCTGAGCTATAAATAACCATTATTGATGTTACCCAAATGTCATCCTAGCATATCCTCTGACTAGAATCAGATAGAAGGACGAAAAATCAGATGGTAAAACAGACATGATAATATAAAGATTTATATCTGATGATACAAAACTATTTCAGTTAAAGCGTTACATTTAATTTTATTTAACTTGAATTTGGTAGAAGTAAAAGATATTGGTACGGTGTCGAACGAATTGTTGAATTCGTATTAAACTTCTGTTAACTCTAAGAAATAATAATTCCTAAAAAAAAAATTTCTAAGGCTAAGAAAGAGGATTTTCAGAAACCTAAATTGAAGTTCTTTTTGTTGTTAGTGTTTCAACCATGTTTGAATTTTAGACACATCAGCTGATTTGCTATGAACCATGAACACCTTCCCCCTGTTCTTTGGCCCTTTAAGTAGTAGATCCAATTAATCTAGGACTCCAGTGAAAATCTCTTCTACTATATTTCTGAATCATTTTTCTGTACATCAGAGAAAACAAGTTTTCATTCGGGCTTCTTTCTGCCTTTCTCTAAGTCCGTTCTCTTTGGTCAGCGTCAAGTTGTTCTTGTGGCTGTTTTCTGTTTGCGTTCACTGTGATTGTCTCAGGACGGTCTTTGGCTGAGGCCACCAGAGTGTCTGTCCGGCATTTGTCCCCATCCCTGCCCCCCAACACCAGTCTGCTCGGTTGCTGAGCACATCGTGGCCCCAAGGCCTCTGCAGAACGCCTCCGACTCCGCCCCTTGCCCACGCCGGCGCCTTTAGCCTGTGTGCTTTTGCTCAAGTCCTGCTATGCACAAACCCTGCCTCCTGTGAAGCTGCAGCCCACCTGTGTGCACACAGGTGGTCACCAAGAAGGTGAAGGCACTGGAAGTCCAGAAGTTTCGAGCCTCTCACCTCAGGCTTATGCGGTTAAAAGTCAACGACGCGATTTTAGAAGACCACCTTTCCTAATATCGACTTAGACAAATTTCCAAAGCCAAGAACACCTGCCTGCTCACTCAAGTTCAATGCCAAAGTTCATTCTCTGCTCCCAACAGGGGCCTCGGTCACTGCACAGGGCGTTCAGGGACACCTTGAGCCCAGGTTTGCCCTCAAAGGCCTGCCCGTGCCCGCCATCACGAGGTCAGTCAAACTAAGCATTTCCTCATGGAGGATCAGTTTTAAATATTTTTTAAAATGAGATGAAATAGGTTTGGTATTCACCTACCTTTGTCATGGCTTCGCCTTGTAGGACGTGGTGCAGACGTGCCAAAGACAGAACACCCCTTTAGGTGTGGCCATCAGGCAAACTCCGTCTTGAACCTGTAATTCTTTCTCATAGCGGTCAAATTCCGAGCAGAAGCAGCTGCATCTTGATCAGTAGTTTTATTCTGGGTACCGAACAGCTGGAGCCTCAGGTTCTTCTTAAAAACTTTCCCTTTAGAAAGAAACCAAGAACCGTTAAACTAAGTACCTTTGACAAATTCACTTTGTACAATTCAATTTTGTTTCTTTTTTTTTTTTCCCTGAAAATGCCGAGGGAGAGGAACACATTGGCACCCCTCCAGTCTCAGGACATGTGCGGCTCATCTTTTTCTGCTTAGCACCTGGCACTGTGTCTGACTCCCAGGGCTCATTCGGCAAGAAATACTTTAATAAAAAAAAAATGCATTTTCCTGGTGATTAGTCAGGTCGAGCGTTTTCTACATGCTTGTTGGGCATTCGTATGTCTTCTTTGAAGGAATGTTCATGGGAATCTTTTGCCCGTATTAAAAATCGGGTTATTAGATACCTTTTCATTGCTGAGTTACAGGGGCTCCCTAAACGCTTTGGAGATGAACCCCGTCTGAGATTCGTAGTCGGCAAGTGTCTTCCCACTTCGTAGCCCCCCTCTCGCCCCGCGGGCCGTCTCCGCTGCTGCCCAGAGCCCCCCAGTTTGACCAAGCCCCCCCTTGTCTGTTCTTGCCTGTGCTTTTGGTGCCGCACCCAGAAAATCGCAGCTAAGACCCATGTTGTGAAGTCCCCCCCACCCCGACCCCGTGTTTTCTTCTGCTTTGGCTGGGAACGGATACATGTGAACTAAAACATAGAAATTAGAGGACATTCTTCTCTACAGTAAGTGTTGAAAGCAAATTTGTGAATGAATAAATGAATGAATACAAGATAAAATTACAATCCGAAATTTCAAGAGACAACTTGTAAAGATTAACGTGGAAATTTAAAAACACCCTAAGTCACATTTCAGAGTTACATACAGAGGATTTCTTTTTACTCATTAGAAATCTAAAAAAAAGAAAAAAAATTAATGATCTATTTCATTTCTGATATCATCTATAAACTTATAATTTTGCCGGAACTGGCCTACTTCTCCAATGCAATTAGTCTGTGGTAACAAAAGCCCTTTATAATGTTAAGAGAAACTGAAGAATTAATTATCGTTTGTCAGAAGAAAGACAGCTACTGGGGAGAAAAACGATGGGCGTGTGGCAGCCTTCCCACAGAACTAAACTAAACTAAACTAAACTAAACTAAACTAAACTAAACACTGAACTAAACTAAACACTAAACTAAACTAAACTAAACTAAACACTAAACTAAACTAAACACTAACTAAACTAAACTAAACCTAAACTAAACGAAACTAAACTAAACTAAACACTAAACTAACTAAACACTAAACTAAACTAAACACTAAACTAAACTAAACTAAACTAAACACTAAACTAAACTAAACACTAAACTAAACTAAACTAAACACTAAACTAAACTAAACTAAACTAAACTAAACTAAACTAAACTAAACACTAAACTAAACACTAAACTAAACTAAACTAAACACTAAACTAAACTAAACACTAAACTAAACTAAACTAAACACTAAACTAACTAAACTAAACTAAACTAAACACTAAACTAAACTAAACTAAACTAATAAAATAATAAAATAAAATAAAACAATAAAATAAAATAAAATAATAAAATAAAATAAAATAAATAAAAGCTCACAGGACTACTTTAGGGGGACAGTGATGCTCACACACCTGATGAAGAAACCGAATGAGACATTCTTCCTTTCTCGCCATTCCCTTATCCTCAGGGGACATGACAGTGGCTAATCAACTCTGAACCCTAAAGTTATTATACACTCAGTGTCCAGGATTTTTTTCATTTTATTTCTAAATAGTTATTGATTATAAATTAATCTAAAGGTCAGAAAAAAGGAGAGTAATTCACGTGTGATCAAATTAGAAAACCTACTTGAAGAAAAGTAATCAATAGCACATATGCCCCTGACTACTTTTCTTACCTCATAGACAAAAGCAAGAAATAAGATGATTGACAAATTATACCTCGACGTGTTTTCTGTAGCATATGCTGTTTAAAACCAGTCTTGCTTCTATTTATTTTTTTAACTAAAAGCATTTGCATGATTCGAAAATTGGTTGTTATTGAGACAATGACTGTTTAGAGAATCTTTCCAAATATGTAAAAATATCTATATGACACAAATGTTATAGAGATTTAAAAAAGAATGAAGAAGCAAAAAATCTTAGACTGCCACCTTTACCCCCTGCAATAAGAAAATTATTGTCCAAAATCGCCTTTGTTTGGAAGGGCAGGTGCCAAGTTACCTTTACTTCATTCTACTTTTGCCGTTTTTCAATTTAGTCCTTTCTTTCATTCAATATTCCAGAGATTTTTTTTTGCTTCCTGTGGCTAATCTCAATTTTCTATATTTAGAAAAGATAGAAAATATAGTCGCAGGAAAACAAATGTGGTAAGCCTCATATCTATGCTACTTGGAAAGAAAGCTCTCTTTATAAACAAGTATATAATGATTGCAACCATAGAACTAATCGAGACTCTGGTTTATCCAGTTTGTTCTTGCTTGAGCATTTTTGTTATCTAAAGGTTGGATGAAAACGTGAACTTGCAATCTAAAAAACAGAGATGAGTCAAACAGATTAGGAAC
The DNA here is from genome assembly GCF_014176215.1 of Rousettus aegyptiacus. NCBI lineage: Eukaryota > Metazoa > Chordata > Mammalia > Chiroptera > Pteropodidae > Rousettus > Rousettus aegyptiacus. The sequence continues at coordinate 108,706,352 of NW_023416311.1, forward strand.
ATTTACACAAGTATTAAAGGAAAACCATAATAAAATTCATTCATGTAAAATGTGTACATTTTTACATTATAGTTAGCTCTAAATACATGGCAAGGGTATTTTAATTAACATAAAAACAAATTAGTTGAAAATTCTGGAAATATTTCCTGTGACGCAATTTAACATGCAGATCGTGAATCAATGTCACTGTTTTCAATTTTCTCAGTGAATCGCCTGGAAGAAACGGTGTTTGTGAAGACTGCCTGTTCCGTTCTCTGCTTACTCTGGGGAGCTGAGCTGCTGGCTCTCAGGGGCCAGATCCGGTGCCTTAGTTTCCCAGTGCTGCGAACACACAGTCCCTAGGGCTGGGCGACTTAAACCAGCGACATGTTTCCTCGCAAGCGCAGGGCCTGCCTTTTGGAGGCGTCTCTTCTTGGCGTGGCAATGGCCGTCTTCCCTGTGTGTTCTTAACCTTCTCTTCTTAAAGGAGCGCCCGTCACATTGGATCAGGGGCCACCCTCGTGGCCACGTTTCACCTAATTCCCTCTCTAACGATCCCGTCTCCAAACACGGGTCAGGACTTCAATATGTGGATTTGGGGTGTGCGTGGGGACACACGTCAGCCTGTAAAATCGAGTAACATAGTAAGTTCTAAAATTCTCGGTGCATTTATTGCCTTTATTTTTCCCCTGGTTAGATAGATGTCTGAAAAATAAATGCGCTCATTCGAATAGGATAAAAATAGGACTCAGCAGCATCTCAGGAAGTAACTTTAGGGGTGTGTGTGTGTGTGTGTGCGCACGCTTTATCCCCACACAGAACTACAATCTGCTGGGATGGGGCTAGGCACAGCTCTCACTAATTTTCAGAAGGATAAACAGCAAGTATTTTAAGGATGTAACTTTTTTCTGAGGTTTTCATAAATTTGACTTCGCCAACCACGTCGTCTCTTCATCGGTTTTTACGAGCACGGTATCGCATTACTTACTTGAACCTTCTTAGTTCGATGGAGGACGCGGGGCAGGCGAGAGCAGCGTCTTACTGGATGCACTCACTAAAAACACCACGAGAATGCGGCAGAGTTTCGAGAACACTAGGAATGTAGACGGGGCACGTCGAAAACAAGATTTTAATCAAACACGAAAAAACAATAAATTTCTGTGAAAATATAAATAAACCACACTACAGCAAAAAAAAATTTTTCCCATTGGCTTAATAATGATTTAAATGTTAGAGAATCTTGCTATATAATCGTTTAGTATTTGAATAAGCAGTCAATGTATCATTTATATTTTATGTTGCGCGGACGCTCGCATTTATTTTGTTTATTTCTTCTGGCTTTATATTAAAAAAAAAAAAAAAAAAGGTCAGAAAGAGTTGTACGTCGCGGAAAAGAGGCGTGCAGCTCTCTCCGTGGTTCCGTGCTTTGGGAATGTGAAAAACGTACCCGAATGCCGAAACGAAGTTTCCGAACGCACACCTGCCCGTGTGCCTGCGCGCGCGCACACACACACCTGCACACACACAGAGACGCTATACATCATGTAAAGAAAAAGTCAGAAGGTTGACTGCAGGCTTGCGCACCTGTTTCCATGACGACCAGCCCCTCGCCGGTGCCCGGCCCTCCGTCCGCGCGGGCTCAGGCTCTCGTCATCTCCCGGGGACAGGCTCGGGGCCGCAGCCCCGGCTCATTACCAGGGCAAAGCTGGGGCTTCGTCGTGACTGTCGCCATTTACCTGCGTCTTTAGCTTCTTCGCTGCATTAGCTTCCTGTGGCCGCCACAAAAAATTACCACAAACTCGGGATCGTAAAATAATGCAGGTTTATTCCCTTACTATTCCGGAGGTCGGGGGTGTGAAGTGGGTCTCGCTGGGCTAAGATCGAGGCGCTGGTCGGGCTGGGCATTTCTGGATGTTACAGAGAAGGGATTTCTTCGCTCTTCGGTCTGCTAGACGCTGCCTGGATAGCCCAGGATGACCCTGGATAATCGCGCTATTTTAACGTCAGCTAACTGGCAACCTTAATTCCTCCTTCCATATGACGTACCATATTTATCAATTCCGGGCACTTCGCCATGGAGGTCTTTGAGGGAGGCCATTGTTCTACCTACCTCACTCATTTTTCGTTCAGAATAAATGTACTAGCCGATGACTATCATAAGTACTAATTAATATATTCAATAAGTGAATAAAGTCAGAAAGAAAGGGATTATGTGAAGATGTTGAACTTCGGTAAACTTAGTAAAGTGGCTGGAAACGCAGGGAAGAAAAGGAGAAGTGGACACGGTGAGGAGAAAAGCTTTTCCAACTCTGTCTCCGTCTCTGTCTCTCTGTCTCTGTCTCTGTCTCTCTGTCTCTGTCTCTGTCTCTCTCTGTCTCCGTCTCTGTCTCTCTGTCTCTGTCTCTGTCTCTCTCTGTCTCTGTCTCTGTCTCTCTCTCTCTCTCTGTCTCTCTGTCTCATTCTCTCTCTCAGGAACCCCTTAAAGCACAGGAAGAAGTACATCAGGCTTCAGTGGCAAATCCTATCGAGTGGGAACATAAAACATGTAGAAGACAGGTAGGGACAGAGGAGGAACAGATAAGGCAGGAAAAAATTCCCAGAGACAAACTGTAGCAAGTCGAACTTAGGTTTATTTAATTTTCCAAACCTCTTTTGATATAAATAGAAATTTCGGGCTCCATAGCCACAGAAAAATCCAAGTTCCTATATGGTTTTTAACTACATCATGAATTCAGAAGCTGTGTTGCCGATTTCGTTAGGAAGAGAACAGAGAAAGACGCTGGAGGTGGCCGTCTTACTCCCGCTGACGTGCCTCTCACTCCCATCACCCAATGATTTTTTAAAATTAAAGTTAATTAATATAAAGCTAAAGAAAATTTCTCAATGACAGAAAGGGGGTATGAATTCATCGTGAGTAAATACAGCGTTTTACCTAAAACTAAACCGTTTAGAGTCACTGTCCCTTCTCCCCGGGCTCTCCTAAGGAAGTCAGAGAGCAGCGTATCATGCCCGGGTCTGTTTCAGCAGGGATGGTGTGAAATCAGAGGTCCCAAGTGCCCTCAGGCAGGCTCACGACTTCTCTGTTTCTGCACCTGAAACCTGGGCTCATGCTAAGGTCCGCACTGCATCCGTCCGTCCCTCGGGTCGGGTGACCTGAGAGGAGTAGGGAAGGGTGTGAGGCGCTGTGCGAGGGCCCTCCAGAGAAACGGAGCCCACGGCGTGCACAGAGAGAGAGAGGCGAGCGGAGGTTTAGCAGGGGAATGGGCTCACAGGGTACGGAGGCCAGGAAGTGCCACCACCTGCTGTCTGCAAGCTGGAGAACCGGGTGCCACTCAGTCCAAAAGCCTCGGAACCAGGGAAACACGTAGCTGAGTCCCGACTGGAGCCCCGAGCCCAGGGCGTCAGTCCTGGTGCGAGTCTGAAGCCTGGAGCGCCAAGAGCACAGAGGTCTGAGCGGGGAGAAGACATCCCGCTCCAGCAGAGCGAGCCCCTCGCTTTCCCGGTCCATTTCCAGGCTCTCAGCGGGGTGGGGTGGGGATGCTGTCCACCCCCCTCCTCCACCCAGTCTACTGATTCAACTGCTAATCTCTTCTGGAGACAACCTCAGGGACACACCCAGGAATAGCTGGCCCCGGGAGACCCTTTAACCCCGTCAAGCCCACACATGAAATTAACCACCACAGAGGCAAACTCTCACACAAATGTGTCGTTCATCTTCTGACACGCGGGACAGCTTCGAACCGGCATCCGTGCGGCCTCCCCGCCTTTGGCACCCTATTCGTGTGCGGCACCGGGCGCCTTCCTTAATGCCTCCTGAGGCCAAACGAGAAGGATTCTCTCGGCCCCACCCTCCACGTTGAACCCCCGCCCCCACCTGCCAGCAGCATGTCCTGGTCCCCAACCACCGAAAACTCAGCTTTCTGTGTTCTGGCCCGTGGCGGCAGTAAGAGGAAACAAATATTTATAAACAAGAACAGCAGGGCTAACCACGCGTTGTACCATCATTACGCATATTTTCTTCCAAACGTTAAGTATTTTGTAGGTAACTAGTAGCCGTGAAAATGTGAAAGGCGTCGATGCGCCATGTAATGCTGGAGTTGCACACACACGTGAAAATCATGACTTCCAGTCCTCGATGCTAATTTAAGGAAATATGAGAATGCGTCCGCGATGACAGATCTAGGAGAGCCTTTCCCTCAGAGTCCCCGACCCCTGATGATGTGATTTAGTTTCCATTTTTCTTGCTGTCTAAAAACCTTTTAAAATTTAACCTCTGTGGGTTTTCAGGCAATAGATTACTCGGGCAGCAAATTTGGATGAGGAAAGTGAGCTCCTCGTGTCTCCTGTTTAAATTCCATTTCCACCTGGACAGCCATGGACACCTGTCCCTTTCAATAACCGCTGATGTTTAATTACCGAGTGCCCCCCAGTCGCCGCTCTGAGCTTCCAGTCTGGGCTTCAGTGACGCTCTCCGGTGGCGCCAGGGTCCCTTGAACTCGCACTGTTCCCAAAGGCAAGTGAATTGTTCGCTCCTCCTCCCATGTTGCTCCTCAAGAGCGGCCTTCCGAGACGAATCCGAAGTCTGGTTCAGAGCCCACTGGCAAAACTCCGTCACTTCCGACCCTGCTGGGCGCCCCGGTCAGCGGTGTGGGGGTTAAAAGGAAACGATGTGCCAGGGAGACTAATCCGGCAGGAAGGTCATCCAGTCTGGGTCCAAACACGGCTCACAGAAACACAGACAGGGGCCGGCCAGGAAGGAGCCCCGTCAGGACGTGGGGGCGTTCATCGAAATGCCAGACGTGCGAGCTCGGCGTGTCCGCGATGTGGACTAAGCACGTCAGTGTGACAGCGAACCAGACGGGCCATGACCCGCTGTCCCTAAAGTCGGAAAATTACTTAAGTACGTGTGTAATGGGATTAAGGGTTATAGACGCTCACAGACCAACGTAACCTATTTCGTTTTACTAGAAACCTGTCAGAAACTGGGCTTTTGTCATTCTGAACTAAAGCATGATCAGTAAAATTAATTCATCACTGCCTCAAAAGGAAGAGAGAACTTTCGCCCGTGTCCTTTCAATCGCTCAGTAAATGCAACCATTTGTCTTTTTCCTTTGCCACGGACGGAACGAACATGGATCATAATCTCTCTTCTGAGAAACGATTCCCCAGGGCGATATTTTAAAAGCGGGATGAGAGGAGCCTGAGATCTTAGATTATCAGGTAGCAAAGCCCCCAAACACTGTTCGGAGCGGCCATGGGGACTTGGTGGCAAAGGCGTGAAGCCCGCAGTGTGTAGCACACGCCTTGGACCCCATTTCTGTGCCTCGTGGACGTTCCGCGGCCTTCACCCTTAGAGACGCAACGGACAAGGTCCAGGCCACAGATGAAGATAAAACTCTGAGCCTCGATCTGCAGCCACCAGCCCAGGAGCCCCACCCACTGTCTCTGCGACTCCGGAAGTCGCACCTGCGGGGAGGCAGGCCACCGCCTCTGGTGGCAGTGCGGGAAGCTGAGCGACAGGCCCCGTAGCGACTGTCCCCAGGGGGCCGGGACTTGAGTAATAACTGGCGGCTTCGCTAATTCCCCCCCCCCCCACTTCCCACTTAGGACCAACCCGAAAATGCCAAGTGTGCCCCCCTCAACAATCGCTCCGGACACCCCGCGTCTAGCCGGCCCCCTCCAGGTTCCCCAGGCCAACAGCCTCCAGTCAGGGCACCCCGAGCCTTCCCTGTTTTCCTCTACATAACATGCGCCAAGTGCAAGTGACAGCGACCGCCTCCTCGCCGTGGCAAGCTCTGAGTGACCTGCGAGTCTTGGCTCTCGTTAGGTCAGCCGCATTCCACCTGTCTGTCCTTGGCGGCCCAGAAGTCCCTCCTTCACGCAGGCGAATCCACTGAAGTCCAGTCACGCAGTAGCCTCTGCACACCCACCCGTCCCCGAGTCCGGCCCGTTAAATCTCGCCCGTCCTCATGTCCAACTTCTTGGGACTTGAATGGGAACCGAACACAGTCTCATTTGTGACGCTAATGAATGAGAATCTCTTATAAATATTTCCCTCAGTTGTAGTTGTAATGAATTCAGACCGGTTAAACCAGCAATGATGCCATAGTTATTTACTGTAATAATTAACACTACTTACCTTCCTAACAGAGTTCTCAAGGAATCATATATATTATATATATATATATAAAAGGAATCCCCCTAAGTAATTATCGACCCTGACATTATTTTAACAAACTAGCAGTCATGTTATTTGAACACACTCTGATACTTATTTCCATTTTCCAGATAACCATACTGTATATTTTTGATGATGTTAAATCCTTTTGTTTTGACTAAAATACAGATTTCTCTTTCTTATCATTTTTTTACATCTTATGTGTATCTCATTTAATTTAGAGGCTTGCAAAATAATTGATATAAAATGAAGAGAACGCTTCAAAATATTGCTATCTTTTATACACATGTCTATGCTTTTCATTAGCAGTCACAAAAACAATTTCGAGAGTTAAATGCTGTGACCTTCCAAAGTGATTTCAGAGTTACTCCAAAAGAGCATGAAATAACCAAATAAGAACACCGGGGTTCGTGCACCGGGAAGTGTCACGGTCCCTGCAGGTCTGCACACTGTGAAAAGCATCCGGAGTTTGTATGCAAAGTCTCATTCAGGGCTGGGAACAGACAAACAGAAAGCCCTGAGCTCCACGTATCCCTAATGGCAACTGATAACAAATCGCTGCTGTGCCCTTATCATAGACCGGAAAAATGAGAATTTAAACGATGACTCCGACACATTGTCTGAGCCAGCCAGTCATCAAATGTCCCCGGGGACCAGCTGGAATTTAACCAAGCCAGCCCCTGTGTGGGGACAGAATGTTCGCAATGGGATCACGAGGGTGGCATTATCACGGTATTGGCAGGTGTGGCCTGACAGTCACCCCCACTGGGGAGCTCTGTGCTCAGTGGGCGTCTTAAGCTCTCTAAGATTTTGTGTACAAGTCGGCTCGGCACTTAGAAAGCTAATGATTGCACCAATATGATACGATCTGGTCAACATCAAACACTATTTGATTTTTAAAAAGCCTAGCTTTAGTTATAGACATGAAAGTATTCACGAACCCCACTTTTTTTTTCACAGAGTTCTCAAAATTGATTTTCTTCTATTATTGGTCTCTAGGAAACTAAATACCACATTCTCAAGTTTCAGTATACTTTATGTTATGAGTTTCCCCCAAATAAATATCAAGGTATACTTAAAAATGACACTCTCTGTTTGAATAAATGAATATATACCCTATTTCTGTAATCATAAAAAAGTCACCTTTATTACTCTGGGCCTGGTATTTCTTTTTTCTAATGAAAAAAATGGAATGAGATGATATCTAAATCTTTATCTGAGGTTTTTCAGATCTGGTTCTTTGAAAGAAAGAAGAAGTGAGATGGTGGAGAGGGGTGTTGAAAGGGAAAAAGAAAAAGAAGGAAGGAAGGAAGGAAGGAAGGAAGGAAGGAAGGAAGGAAGGAAGGAAGGGAGGAAGGAAGGAAGGAAGGAAGGAAGGAAGGAAGGAAGGAAAGAGGGAAAGAAGGAAGGAAGAAAATTAGTTTAATATCTGGTAGTTACAGAATATCTCTAAATATTAAATTTTAATTTGCTCAGCAAAAGAAAGTAGTTGATTCTATAGCCTTCATAATTTTTCCAGAGCTCTTAATTTAATGCATTTGCATAAAACGAGGTGAGAAATACTGGCTAAACTCCCTTTTCCTTGTAATATTCCTTAAGGAAGCTTTACGGTCAGATTCGAAGCCCCCAGGGCAGGTGTTAATATTAAATGGTGAGGGCACACGTGGAGAGACTGGTTCCTCATGACCTACTTGTCATAACACCATCGGGAGGTTTAACAGAAAAAAAAATGCAATAATTTTAAAGCAATAGTCCTAATAGTGCCAGAATATTTTAAGCCTCGCACTCTGTTTGATTTATCCTCAAATCCTCTTTCCAATTAAACGTGCTGATAGTTGGAATTAAGTGAAACCCTTAGAGGATAACACGTGCTTTTGCCTCGAACATATTTTAAACGCAAACGTCCCAGATCTACCAGGCGCCGCTAACGCTTTCCTCAGATCAAACGCATCGCAAATCCGACAGGAGAGACGTAGGTCAGCAAAGCTGCCGTGGGAAGCTCCAGGGCAACGGCCACCGGGAAGCACAGACGCGAGAGCGGTGAGCGGCAGGTGCGCAGGTGGCGCCCCTCCCTCGGAGACCGTCCCGAGAGCTCAGAGCGGCACACCTGGCCGCAGCGCTCTCCGCTTCCGCCCTCTTCCTCTAGCCCACAGAACCGGGTCCTCGTTCACTTCACACTTTTGGCCTTCCTGGCATCCGTACATCTTCTGTCTGGTAACATATCTAAATTATTTCCGTCATGGGTGTTTACTGTTTTTGCCAACACAACCTGCATCCTGACTTTGGTACTCACGCCTCGGTTTCCCTATGAGGAAGAAGCCCTCCTCGAGATGAGCTCCTGTCCCCCCCCTATCAGCAGGTGTGGGACCCAGGGGGTTCCTAAGATGCTAGACTCAAAACTAGGTGGTTACCATTCAAATTGGGACGAATATTGGTAGCCCATCCCCTCGGATCATGCCTGGGGGGAGGGGGTATCTTTCAAATTGCCCTCCCCAACCCCCCACCCCCCAGGAGGTAGCATGTGACCCAAACGAGGCCAATCTGAATCTCTCTCCTGGACATCGAATCTCGATTGGGAGAGAGACTCAACCATAAAGCTGTTTGAAACTGCACACTGCGGGGCGTGTTTGTCAGGCCTTACCTTCCCACGATGCCTCTGGTCTCTGGTTCTTGTCCTGAGGGTTGATCGCTCAGCCGCCCTGACTCGGTTCCTCTAATTCCTCCTTCGCTTGAGTTAACCAAGGTGGGGAGCATGTCACTCGTCCCCAGACAACTCTAACTGGTCCAGAGGACGGCACTCGGGATCGAGGTGGGACACGTGAGAGATGCTAACCGTGGGACTGGCGGAGGCGAGACTCAGTGGAGGTAGGTTTTCATTCCACGCCGATCCCCAGGACGGAGCATAAAGCCTGCTGCGGGACAGCCCAGCACTGTGCGGCGCTGGTTCCTGTTGTGTCTTGGGACAGGCGTCAGGTGCCTGTGGCGGTTGCATTTCAAAGGGCTTGGCGGGAATCTGCTAACTTGTTGGAAATAAATCGGCAAAAGAGGAAAACACAGCTTTGCTGAGAGAGGGTCTTTTCACCAGGACCAGCAATCTTGGATTCTAGGGTGACCGCCGAGAAAATCCCGACTCCCCACTCTTAAACTAAAACCAGCGCCAACAGAGACCCCGGGGCAGGTGACAGATCACCCCGGCCCCTTGTCCTGTCTTGCTCCAGCCGGTTCCTCTTCCCCTTTCCATGGTGGCCGAGGCGAGAAGGTGAGGTTGGTGACAGTTTGCTCATAAGCTTTTCCCTGTTGAAGAGGATCATTTTCCCTCGGTCTCTTTAAGCTTCCGTGGAGATGTCTGGTGCGGTTTCAATGATAAGACTCAGGCAGAAATCAATTAGCAAACAATGTGAATCAATTATAAAATAAGACAAGATGGCCCACTGATAAATTGTGTGAATGACAGCAAAAGCCGGCGGATTTTAGAATCGTCGTGAGTCAGTGGGCATGAGAACATTGCAAGGCTATGCGAATCGGACAAAGTCATAAATTTCGTTAGTATGAGAGTCCAAAGGGTTTGCAGATGCATCTCCAGGCCGTGGATTGCTGGCGCACTCTGCACTGAGTGAAAACGGGAGGCTTTTACTCATTTGCATTGTAGGGGACCCTCAGCTAGGGGGCCTTGCCTGCTCATGGCTGCTGTTCCGGTACAAAAATTGTTAAGCTTGTTTGTAGACAGAATGGGAGAAAAGTCTATTCAAGTCTCTGGGTCATCGTGTCCTTGTGGTCTCTCGGAGTAGGCTTTATCTTTCAGTCCTTACACTGTGCAGATTTTACACTATAAAATCTGTCACCACAATTTTATAAAACGTGAACAATATCATAAGGACTACCTACTATGCTGTGCACACCAGATTTCCAAATGAAAATTCAGAGCTGATGCCCAGCCTGGCTGGTCTAGGAAAGAGGCCACGACGGTGACCTACACAAGTCCCAGGTTACGTGGACGACCCGGATTCAATCCCAGCACTGTCACGGGTCAGACAGGCTGTTCCTTCTCTCAGGGTCTCGATGCCTATCTTAAAATAATTGCCATACCTATTGAATATAGTCCTATTACTACTAAATACTTGTATAATCTCAGAATGGTTATGTTACTCTGCAAATGTTGAAAGGGATGCTCAGAGGAATTACGGGATCTGCAGGAGGCCCTTCTCTACCTGAGCCAGAGTCAGGGATGTCCCCTCCCCCAGGTGTGTGAGGAGAAGTAAGGGCAGAGAAGGACGAGTGCTCTGTGAGCTCTGAGCCCGCACGCCCATTGCATGTCCCCTCCATGGGGACAGCGAGTGTTAAAGAGGATACAAAGTTGGCATAACCCTATGTACCTCAAAAATAACATAAGGTTTGTGACTTCATGCTGAGAGCTGCTCTGAGCTAGGAAAGGGAATAAAATTCAAAAGTATTTGTAGTTAAGACCAGGTTTTAACCCCATTCGAACATCTGCGGTTGGCTCCTTTTTACTCGGCAAGTTTGATCTATGTTCCAGAATTTTACTTGCTTTCATATGGCTGCGGTAAATTTATTGAAATGTTTGAGCTAAAAATGTCTTTGAAGAAGATCATTTATGTATAAAAAAAAAAGAGACAGTTTACCTACTGAGGCTACACAGTATGACCTCGGTAAGTTATTGCAAGAATCCTAAAGATCAAAATTCTCTAAACCCAGCAGAACAGAAATCACTTTCTTGGGCCGACCCCCCTCCAAAGCTCCCAGGATGCAATGCTTCCTCTCCCAGGGGTGATGTCTCAGGAGTGGCCGGGACTGTGCCTACGGTGATCTGCCTGGGTCGAAAAGTGAGCCAGGCTCAAAACAGGCCCTTGTCATGGCATTGGAGGATAGGAATGTCTGGCTTTATCCCAGAGCCTGATCCACAGAAGGGTGAGACAGAGACAGAGCCCTGTGTCCACCCATCGAACACCCTGCACGTTCCCCGGCAGCTTGTCACGTCAGCACAGGAGCAGCACGGCTTGCGGAGACCGCTCGGGTCCAGGGCTGGCCAGGGGCGTGGGCTCGGTGGGCACACCAGCTTGCCGAGGCGCTGCACGGCAGGCTTTCCGTGCACAAGCTCACGTAGTCGTAGTTAAATGTCAACGACCCCACTGTTTAGGAGCTACGGGCGGCATCCTGTGCTGGCTCCGACGTCCCCACTCCATCACATGCACGCCACGCAGAATCCCCTCCCTCTGACTGAGAGCAGAACAGGTGAGGATGACAAGGTATCGCTCTCATTGTATGGCAAAGGCGAAGACACTTCGCAGGTGCAATGACAGTCCTTAATCAGCTGACTCTGAGTTAATGGAAAGGGCGATTACTCTAGGTGGGCCTGGCCTGATCAACTGATCCGTTCGATTGAGGGACCGGACGTAAGAGGGAAGAATCAGCAGCAACTCTATGTACCCTGCTAGCCTTGATGAACAAAGTCGCTAAGACCAATCAAAGCAATATGACAAGAAAACATTCCCAAAAAAATGCAATGTAGTATTTTCTGTAATGAATTTGAAATGTCCAGGAAATAAATTTTATAAGGAAATATGTCTGTCTATCATTTATCTCCTGTGTATGTATGTATCTATTTATCTATCATCTATCAACCATCTATCTATCTTATTTTGATCTCCGTATATTTGTATACATGTATACTCAATTGTGTCAAAATCTAAATGCCTACTTAGTAGCCATGAAAGGAATTAAAAATATTATCAAAGATACGTCAGTTTGGGTTTCTACAAAGCTTTTAAGAAACAAGTGATTATTAATTTAACTAAACGAGGATGAAGACAAATTTATAAAATCATTTTAGAAAGCTAATGCACACGATCTGATCCCCGAACCTAAACGACAACCACCGAAAGGTGAAGTAATAGATCATTTTAAATTATGCATATAGATTCCAAATTTGAAAATAACATATTAGCAAATCTAATTTAAGAATATAATAAAGGATTCGACACCATAATTAAGTCAAAATTGTGTTTGTACAATAAGGAAGGAGTCCTACTCTCTTTTAGATGTCTGACTGATGACAGCTCCCCTTGTCCCTTCTACAGCACACCTGGGCAAGGTGATATGGAAGCCTGGGTGCTCCCTCTGTGATGCCTGCTAGTGGGATGTTCAATCACACAAGCCCCGTCCACGATAGGGGACCCCCGGGCCCCACACTCGGACCACAGTAAAGGCCCCAGGAAATTCCCCTTTTCTTGTTCTCTCGAGTCATTTCAAACTTAAAAAAAAAAAAAACAAAAACCAAAAAAACAAACAAAAACAAAAAACACCTGCCATTTTGTCTCCATAAAAACCTCAGTTATGTAAGCAACATACCTTTTCACACCCCCGCGTGTGTGCGCGCGTGTGCGTGCACAAGCGTGCATGCACGTGTGATCATCAATCTCGACGTCTAAACCAAATCGGGGGTGTGAGTCCATCCTGGCTGTGCTAAGTGGTCGAAACAGTTTGTAACACAGGGATATTTCAATATTGGCAACTCTATTGATCTGATCCATCCAGCAAATGGTTTCTTCCCAATCGTTCGTTGCGAGGACATTTGAACAACAACCACGAAAAGGCATTAACATCCAATGTATGGATAGATGTCTTTATTATTTTACTAAAACAACGTTTGTTTGTGTTTTTATGAATTTACTCACAGCCTCCAATGCCTTGACGCTCTCCGAAGGATCAAGTCGTTTAAAAATTCTCGTCCTCCGAGGCCAACCTCAACCTCGCTTTGCGACTAGAACTTTCGGTGACTGAATTTTCCAACTAGTACCTAGCACACTTGGCACGTCTTCTTAACTTAGAGCAACATAAAGAGGATGGGAAGTCTACCACAGTTCCACTTCCCACGGATCAAATCGATGTTTTTCTGGGTGTCATCAAGCTCACCTTTGTTTGAGTAAGACTGTGCTAAACACGCTGGTTCTTTCCACCTGTGCTATGGACAAGCACCTCTCTGTGTAGTTACTCCAGTGCACTGCCGCCCATGCCCAGCGTCGAACTGATGGAATAATATGCGGAATGTGCCCGCACGTAAATGAGCACCTTCGGGCACACACGCTGCGTTGAAACAAATAAGGTCACAGGCACAGAGAGTAGGATGCACAGAATTAGTAGCTACTGACAAATAAAATTAAGCTGACATATGATATGTTTTGAAACGCGCAAGGCAGAGCGGTAACAGAGTGGAAATCCACATGTCAGGCACGGGACCTGCGTTACACATTTTAACGAGCGGGCGGCGTATGCCGGACGGGGAAGGCGTACAGCACTATGCGATGGAAGTCTTCTGGGCTGTCCTCAGAGCGCCTGCGTGGGATTCTGGAAGATCTGGGTGTTAAACGGTGTTCCGGAGAAGCAGGAGTCCAAGCACGTGCGTGCGCCCATGATGCATTTCTTTCATTGATTGTGGGGAGGGCATCGCGGGTGTACGCGTGTGTCCAAACCCACCAAGCTGTTCACACTAGCCAGGTTTTATGACTAGCTGTCTACCCAGCATCTGCCTTCTAATGCAGAACCCTTTTAAACTTGACTTTTTAACAGTTCAGACCTTTCTGTCCTGACAAGTTCCTTTCTCATCCTGCTCATTTTCCTGTTTGGTGGTTTCGAAGCCTCGGCCGGGAGAACTCTTGCCACTTTGCCTGCCAAAAGCATTTAAAAACGTCTGCTTTAATTTATTTTAATGCCTTTCGTGGGAGTCCTTTGTGACTTCTCTTACCCCCGATGGCTGTTGCTTCCTTCTCTCAAAGTACTCATGGGTCACGCTGGTCATAACCTGGACAGGGGGCGAGCAAGGTAAGACCTGCCATGCTCAGGTGTGATTGCAGAGCTGGTGCCCTCTTCTCGGAAGCTGGTAATGAAGGATTAGAAGACATTCACCTAAGGAAAAGTCAGAAAGGAGTGAGAAAACACAGACGCAAATCCAATTTAAGAGTATAATACAGGATTCGACATCATATGAGGACTCATGCCTGACGAGCTCTAGAATCACCCCAGCAATATCTATAAAAATATTCTGCTTGACATTGCGCACCAAAGATGATTAATGGTCACTGACTATTTAGAAAGCGAATTTAAAAAAATGGTGGTCCTTTCACTTAAGAACGTCAGAAACGCCATCGTTTGTTCAAAGGGCGAAGGTCAGGAGGAACCAGGGAACTCAGTGAAACTTTAGAGTGGGGAGCAGCTCTGGACCTTCTCTCTGTGAGTCGCAAGCCCCCACGGGGCTTTGCTTGATTCTCTTGTTGTGATATATGTGTTGTGTCTATGCAATCTCTCAAGGGGGGTCCGTCCTGTATTTAGCAAACATTTCTCAGGGCTCGCCAGGAGCTACACACCATCTGAAGAGCTGCCTTTCAGCAGAAATCTCCTCTCACGATGCCTACGTTCCGTGAAGGGTGGCAAAAAGAAAATCATCAAGCCTGGAAACAGAAAAAGAACAGTTCTGAGCTCCGAAGATCAAGGGTTAGCCTTGTGTTTTGCAGTTCATATGATATAGCTAGCTGTTTATTTTTGAAAACTGACTTTTTTTGAAAGATGTCAATGCTTACTAATGAGCTGGTCGAATTCATTTTAACTAGAGTTATTCTCTCTTATTAATTATCAGAAGCTTGGTGATCAAAAGGAACTCCAAGGCTAGCAGCTTATACATTTCGGAGAACCGAAACACTTCCTTGTGACAAAGACTTTGGCAAGCCTGCACCATGACCTTGATGTCGCAAGTCGACAGTTCTAGTCTCTACAACAGTTGTTTTTTTTTTTTTTTTAATACTGAAACTAACCTTACAATATTATAAAAATTTATAGAGCTTTTTAGTAACACATTTAGAGCAAAATGCAGCATTATTACAAGCTACATGGCTGCATGGATAAGGAAAACGTGATGTGACACACACAGACACACAGGAACATTATTAGCCAAAAAAAAAAAAAAAAAAAGAATAAAACTGGCCGTTTGTGACAACATGGATGGACCTCGAGGGCAGTATGCTCAGTGAAATAAGTCAAACAGAGAAAGACAAGCGCCATAGGTCTAAATCTAAAATAAAACCTCAAGCCTTTTTTTTTTTTTTTTAAACCAAGGTCATAGATGCAGAGAACACATTGGTGGTCGTCAAAGGCACAGAATGGGAAACATGGGCGAAACGGGTCAAACGGGACAACGCTCCTGTTACAAAACGAATGTGTCATGGCTGTGTGATGTACGGCATGGTGACTACAGACAGTGAATGACACTGTATTTCAGACCGGAAAGCTGCCGAGAGAGTACGTCTTAAAAGTTCTCGTCACGAGAAAAACGCATCCGTGGCCTGTGATGGCTGCTGACTAGACACATCGGCGATGGTTGAGCAACACTTACGAATAGCGAATCATGACATCGTGCCCCTGAAACGAATACGAGGTCATCTGTCAATATGGAAAGTACATACGCAATGATGTAACAGCACAGCCAAGGCTCCCGGACCGTGCGCTCATCCCACCGTGTGGAAAGCCCCCGCCTGGAAGGACCTCCGTGCCCCTTCTCGACCTCGGGAGGAAGCCGCCACCCTGCGTTTTATGATTCTCGCCGCGTCTTTTTTTTTTTTTTTAATAGTCAGCACACAGTCGTCACATAATGTCACCTGTGCCAGTTTATGTAGCTTAACGAAAAGTTTTTGAACTTCACATACACGACCTTCTGGGACTCCATTCCCTCTGCCCTATGATCAACGGCGAGGCTATTCCTGTCGGCATGTAGGGCTAGAACCACTCTACAGAATTTGTTACACGAAGAAACAGCCTCGGTTTATTTTTCCTGCTTTGCTGGCAATACCTGTGGCTGTTTCCTGTCTTCGTTTGTTTCTGCCTCCCCAACGCCGGGGTGGACATGCTGAGCACGGGTCCTTGCGCAGGGGTGCAGCGCCCCCAGGGGATCTGCCGGGGGCCGGCCTGGGCGGGTTGTGACGACACTTGGGGCCCTGCACAATCTCGTTGGGGTTCTTACCCCACCCCTCCCACCCGCCCACCACTGGAAGTTACTGGATCTTTAATTTGTTTCCAGCGATTGGTAACGAGACGGAATCTTCTTATAAAAATGGTTTTAATTCATATTTAAAGAGGTTTGGGATTTATTCAAATACTTAATATTTTAGTCTACCATATTTCTTAAAACTAGATCTTGATAGCTTCTATTCCTGGTTTCTCTCAAGACTTTTTTTTTTTAACTGCTACCTGTTTCCAATTTTGATGAGAATTTCAAACAAGATTGGGTGAAAGATACTGAGGCCTTATAGTTTAGTTGTGGGATGCTAAGAATTAAGGAAGCAGGGTGATGTGGAGAAGGACGGGAGGTAGCTGCTTTATGCGGAGAACCTCTCCGAGGAAGTCACACCGAACTTGAGGGCTAAACGAGGAAGAGCCGACCTTGGGATTTCTGGGGACGCAGCGTGGGAATGAGAGCTACTCGGAGCAAACGCCTTAAGAAAGCAGTAAACTTAGGGACTTGCAGCTCTAAATGGGGACCACCGTGGCAGGAGCCTCATGAGCAAAAATGGAAGCGGCCGGAGTTTGAGCGACTCATTTTAGATCTTCAGATTTCGGCTCCGATGCCACCTCCTTAGAGTCAAGACCCACCAAACCTGGGCTTCCTCATTCGGACTTCACTTCCTCACCTTGACTGTTTCTGTCGGAAGACTTACGACTTCTGCGATTACATCGTTTGCTGTTTAATGACTCGGTTACGATCCGTTTGCTCCCCGCCCGCCGCTTGGGCAGCGGCTGAGTTGGCCGTGTTCACACTGTGCCTGTCCTCTGAGCCTAGTTCAGTACCTGGCACAGGCTGGTCGCTCAATAACTCCTCCCTGAATGAAGGAACGCGGCGTGAGCCTGTGGCCTCTGTTTCTCCTGAGTGTTCAGGTGTGGGGAGCTGGGGATGAGTTCCTTCCAGGGGACTTGATTTTCAAGTCCCGTAGTTGTTTGTAGGGGGCTCAGCAGATGAGCTTCCCATTGGGTGCACCCCTGGAGTTGGTGACCAGCGGCCAGGACCCAAAGCAGAGGAAGTGTCCAGGTGGGGAGTCAACAGAATGAGCTGAGTCTGGGCATCGTGGAGGAGGTTGGCTCCAAGCCCCGTTGCTGGCGACAGCCACTGCCGGGGCCACCAGTCACAGCCCTCGGAGGCCCCAGAGGTCTCCCTCGTGGTGGGCGGCACTGGGTATCTACTTGGCAGGCCGGGGGTAGGGGAGTGGGGGGGGTTGGGGGGGGTGGGTGAAGGACAGGCAAACCATGCAGGCAGCTAAGCCATGAAGAGGCAGCCAAGGGAAAGAAGCTTGTGCTAATTATTCAAGGCTACGCATTTCTGCACACGAGCAAGTCACTTACTGGCTCTTGGCCTCAACGTTCTTATCTGGTAAATGGGGCCGCGGATAGATTTTGTCGGTCTCTTTCCACTTGAGATTTTAGAATTGAAGGGAAGCCCCTAAACTGAGATCTGGGGTGCTAAAACGCCAGGGTATCTGCTTCCAGAAACTAATAAAGTATTCACATCTAACGTGGTCCTGGGATGCTGGCGGGCGGGCGGCGCGGGGCGCTGGGAGGTGGGGCGCGGGCGGCGCGGGGCGCTGGGAGGTGGGGCGCGGGCGGCGCGGGGCGCTGGGAGGTGGCGCGCGCGCGGCGCGGGGCGCTGGGAGGTGGGGCGCGGGCGGCGCGGGGCGCTGAGAGGTGGGGCGCAGGCAGCGGGTCCCACGTGGGAGGCGGAGGGAGCCCTGTGGCCTGCTTTATTGTTGTTAATGCTTAAGAGCTGTGAACAAATGTAGGATACACACAAGAATTTAACGAATACAAGTGGGTGACTCTGACAAAAATGGCACTTTTCTTCTGTTTTTCAAGATAAAGAAAATGCTACGTGGTATAAAGATTCGACATATTTTTTTTGTAGCGGAAATTCAGCTGTTCCTGACCAGGAGGATTATTTTTTACATATTTAATGTGCTTTTACATTATCGGATAACGAATTTAAATCACATATTGCACTTGGCTGAGAAAAAAAATCTATTTGCCTGTCAGTGATATATATTCTTGGTATTTGTCGGGCAGCTTCTTGTGGACAAATGATAATAGAATCAGACAGGCAAAATCACATTAAATAATCCCACCACTTAATTGCAATGACTTTATAGTAGATTAGAATCAAGAAGCACATTAGCAGAAACATTAAATTACGATGCAAACTCCATTTTATTTAATACCCATTTTTTTAATGCTCTACGACATTCAGTTGTAGAGATCTCAAAATAACATCGGCTTGGCGGGTTTGGGATAAACAGAAATAATAAATGTGCCTGTTCTCGTTCCTTCCACTTAAATTTATATTAAATTAAGTTTCCGTTTGACCTACTCTATTAGTCAATGTATAAATCTAGAGCCGGCTCCCAGGAGAAGCCATTAAGTTGGATTATTTTCTGTGAAATGCAGATTTGAGGCGAAGAGGATAAGAGAGAAGAGAGGACATCGGCATCTGGTCCTCACAGGGGCTCACAGGTAACCGTGAGAGCATTCCAGGTGGAGACACACCTGCGCGGTCCACGGCCACCGGTGTGAAAGCCCAGTGGATACACCGGAGGCGTCCAGGGCTGGAGAATGAAGCTTGCCTCTTAATAGTCTCCAAGGATTGTAAAGGGTCTTATCCATTTATTTTTAATTCTGCAGGCAGGTGAAGTCTTTTGCACCTACTTAGATGAAAATCTCTTACTCAATTCAGTGCTTGGTTCTCGTTGGCATTAGCAGCAGTTGGCACAGACCACATTACTGTTGGTTTTCCATTTCGTCTTATTTGACTCCAGCGTCGGCTCTGATTGAAGCCTGTTAATAATCGCTCTGCCAAATTTGCTCATGAAGAATTTCATCAAGGATTAGCTCGAGCCAAGTCCGAGGACAATGCACCCAAATGAGAAGAGCATTTCCAAATCAAAATCCAGATTTAGCTGGGAAATCGTTTGTTTCTCAGGATTCACAGCCCTGTTGGCAGCTGCTGGGCTCTCCTGAAACGACACGCTGGACCGCTGAGCAAACAGGACGCTAAATATCAGTTCCAAATGGCCGAGGCCTCATCGAAGGTATATGTGACCTTGAGAAGCGTCTGCCAAGGGGATGATAATGGCCGGGAGCATGGTCACCCGCTCCACGCCAGGAACACCGACAGGAAGTTCAGCTCCTTTCTGAGTCTGATTAGAAGATCGCCTTCTGAATTTATGAGCAGATTTCATCTGTTTCCCCCCCCCCCCGTGAAATTCTAGAAAGAATCCGGAGCTCGCTTTTAGACAAATTTTCAAAACAAGAAACTGTATCCTGGTACTCCATGTGTTGACTTTCTTCCCCTGACTCGCTCGCTGTCTCTGGCAAACCCTCAGTCGATGAAACACCCAACTACACTGAAATTTACTACAAATCGCCAGTTCCTACCCTAACCTTTGGAAATCACGCACACGGCAATGGCCTTCGCTTAATTATCAGATGACAGAGCTGAAGCAGTAAAGGACTCAGGGAATCGAGAAACCGGGAGTTCGGGGGAGGGCAGCACAGCGTCCTCGGGAACCCTAGAATCTCTCCAAGGCGGTGGCCACTGGGCGCAAGGCCAGCCCTGACACACGAACGTGACATTCCTTAGAAGCAGAAACAGCAGTTCCAACAGTCAGCCTCCCATCTGAACAACCTATGGACAGGGCAGAAAATCAGTTGCGTGTGATCTCATTCAGAACGGATTAGGGGTTTCGGCCTCAAGTTTTCATCACTCAGAGGTGGGCGTGGCTCTTGGCAGCCGCTTTCACGGGGTGACAGCCATTCTGAATTCCTGCAAGATTACTACTGCAGTGCAAGAAAAGCAGGAAAAAAAAAAAAAGACCTCAGGGTGTGGAGTATTTACATTTGAACTTGGATCTGGAAGTTTAAGTCTCCTAGACCCGGATCTGCACTATTTTAGTTTTCGTCCCGCGGAAAGGCTCCTCCAGCACGTCTGTAAGCCTCGTTTTCTCAGGAGACTAACATTTGCTTAGCTTAGTGTTAAATTCTCCACTGGAGAAAGGTTAGAGTCGGTCTTAACTGTGACTCATAATTTATGCGGGTGTGTACTCGAGCTCGCGGGGGCGGGGGATGCTGGGATCACTCCGAATGTCACGCTTATTGTGCACGCACACTTTGTCTCCCCGTTTCTCTCTCTCTCTCCCCTCTACATCCGATATGAGAAAGTTTTGTTAGAGATAAGAGAGTCCGATCTAAATATGTAGGAATATATTAGCACGTCAGCATGAACCATGAATTATTTTACGATGACGGAGGTGATGGTGGTGGCCGCCAGGGCCACCGGGAAACTACAGCCAGGCCAAAGCGACAGCCCGCAGAGGACTCTGCAGGTGTCTGACATGCACGCAAATAAAAACTCTTCGATTTAGAATCGGATATATGATTTGATCTTTACCCATTAAATATACTTTTTAAAAAATAGATCAGAATATTTTTAGAAGGGCGTGATTTTTTTTGGAGACATATTTTTGCAACTGTCATGTTGAATGTCCCTGGGCCACATCAACATGCTAATTGAGTGAAGTTTTCTCTCCTCACTTAATTGCCTGTCAGAAGGTTACCTGGGTTTTAACATAAATATTCAAGGCCCGCGACTCCCCAGGGCCTCGATCTCTCCGTGTGCATTGATGAACCCGGGAAATGATCCCTGCCGGTCGTATCTTCTTGCCTTTAGTTAATCAAGACAAATTGTACTTTTTGGCCGACCTCCTAACACTTGCTTTGGAAATTTTATTCATTCGAAAATAGGGTTCTTTCCTCTCCCACAAAATTAAGCAGCCCATAAGGCCGAGGCATCTGCTGGAAACCTCTCAGTGCTTTGTAGCTCTAATTTACTTAAAAAGACACGGTTGAGCCCGTGCCGAGGGCCGTGCTGCACGCCAGGACAGACGTGGCCACGTGGTCGCTGCCCAGTCCTACCCTTCAGCTACCCGCACTGCGCCTGCTCCCTGAGCGGGATGTCCCACCCGCCCCACCTTCGTCCCTTTCAGCGAGGTACTTCCCGCTGCTTGCACCTAGGCCGAGAGCTCATTCCGAGACGGAAACGCGGCCGTCTGCCTCGCAGGGCGGCCGGCCGCGCCGCGGTGGCCTCCGCCGCCCGGGCTCCGGGGCTTGGCAGGAGGGAGGATTCGGATGGCGAGCGGAACACGGCTTCTGTCCTGCCGGCAAAGCACCGATGTTACAAGAGGAAGGGGCTGAGTCTACCAGAGGGAAGACTCGTCGATTCGGCGTCCCACACGTGTGGGAAGCAGAAGCAGTAACAACGCAGGAGAAGACGGGACAGCGTGGGTACAGGCAGTGACCCCGCCTGCACCGGAGGGCCCTCTGCCGGCCACCGCCCCGGGGGCTGGGTCTGCTGCACGGCGCTCCGTAATGAAACCCTGTCCCGCGGACGCCCTCCTGGGGGGGACGGTCGCCTGAGCCTCGGGAAGCTCCTGCCGCAGCCCCCTGCACGTGGGGGACTGCGTTCCAGGGGCGTCGTTCCCTTGAGAGCATTTCCCTTATTGTTCACAGGAGGCTATCCACCAAGCTGCTCCCCAAGAGAGAGCAGTCGGGGGTCCAGAGAGTATGGGAAATCTGAACTTGTGGGCTGCCTTGCAGAGGTTGAAAGCCTGTTAGTCGAGCCTCTCTTCTGACTAAAGTCATAACAGGTAAACAGCTTCCACGATTTCCCAAATGTGCTTCAGATTTTGGGGGGCGACGGAGCTAATCAACGTCCTGGGCAAGTGGGATTTTATAGGAATGCTGTGGTTGCCGAGGCAGCCACTTCAAAGACAGCCGTCTCTCCGATAATCACACCCCAGACACAGGACGGGGTACAGGGCCAGCCCAGAGCCACGCCGCACCCCGCTCTGCTTGGGAGATCCCGGTTGATTTCTGTCACTGGCCATTTGAGCTGCTTGTTTTTCCTCTTCCTGAGCTTTCATTCCCGCTCTTGAATTTTAAATTCACTAGTCCAGAGTGCGCCTGGGACACTCGTAGCTTCTGCCTTGGACCCCAATAAAAAGCGGAAGCCTAGGCCTGCTCTCCATCACTCCACGCGTGACCTTGCCGTGTGGCCCCAGATGGGCTGTGTGATTTCCAGGACCTGTTAGTGAAAAAAACTTCTCTTCCCCAAGCTTGCTCGCGGTCGTTGTTGAGGGCGTTTGCAAACAGAGAAGGACGTACAAGGCCAGGCCAGCCACGGCGGGTCATCAGCACATAACGGGGTTCACTGTGCCACCTCGCCGAGGACTTCGCCGGCTACTGAGGACCCGTGGCAGAAAGGATTCTCAGAATCAAGCACCCCAAACAGACACCTTTCTACCAAATACAGTGCCTTTCTCTCTGATGGCTGCTTTGCATTATAACACTGATTTTATTTCCCTCTCTGTTTAAGCTGCGAAGAAGTTCAGAGTAATATTCCCAATCCGCCTTTAAGAAACTGTTTCTGTACTGACCTGACCTCGGGGCTTAATTCTGCTTTGACTTTTCCTGTTTTGCATTTTTATTAAAACAAAACAAAACAAAAAACAAAAGAAACCTTTTCCTTTAATTGACGAGTAATTTCCTTAGAAGTGACTTGCTAATGTACTGACCAAAGGAAGTGAGAGAGAAAAAAGAGACTCGGGGAGGTGCCATGAGGGCCGATGGTGACCGAGGACAGCGACAGGTGGAGCCACCTCCTTCCCCTCGCTGGCCACGCCCATCTGGGTCCCCTCGGAGCAGAGAGGGCCGAGTCCCCAGGGCCACTTTGGTGCGGGCAGAAGGCCACGTGGTGGAAGACTCAAGAATTTCCAAACTGTCCTGTCGGGACCCGCTCCGGGGACACTCACAGCCCCGCTCTGCCCACCACGGAGCCTGAAGGTCGTCGCCGCGTGACCCGGGTTCGCTGCAATGTTTTGGAAGTGAGTGACGTTAGAAAGGCGCCGGGGACGGTCAGGCTGTTTCCGAAGAGGCCAGCCCGTGGCTCACTCCCCGCGGACCTCCTGTGGATGGGCGCACGCGCGTCGGGACTGCGCGCGGCGCGGGTCGCAGCCACGCGACATGCGCGACACGCCACGCGCGGCCGCCGCCCCCGCACACGCGGGGACCGCGAGGGGCCGGAGTTCCTCGCCCAGCACGGTCCGGGGCGGTCAAACGCGGTCGCCGGCCTAAGCATTGTCACCAGGGGCTGCTCACGTAAGCAGGTCGCGGCCGTGGACCGCGGCGGCCCGACGGGGACTTCGGCAGCACACACGTGTCTATCTGTGAGTTGTGAGGCGCGTGGATGCAGCATCCAAACAAACAGGAAATGCGAAGGAAGGAGGCCGAGCCCTCGGAGAAGCAGAGAGAGACAGAGACCACCTACTCACACAGCGGAAGCCCGTTCACTCCGGCCTCACCTTACCCGTAAAACGTATTTCACTTCAAAATATTTGAGATAGACTGGAAAATACTTTTATGAAACAACATTTCCTACTGGATTCATCAAAATACGAGCACTAACTACACCGAGACTTACTGGGTTGCGATTCCAACACTTCTTTTCTATTTCGTTTTCCTCCTGTTGCTGTGAAGAATAACTTTAGTACTTGTCCTCTTCCTCGATATCAACTGAAAATGTAGTATCTTTTCCAACTATCTGGAGTGACTTCGAGCCAGAGGATAATTAAGAAGAGAGATATGACCGGTCATAAGTTTAGAGTGTTAAGTTATGTAAATACCAAAATTTCTGGCATAAGTATTGAGTGGAAAATTTAAGTTTCAGGCATCACTTTAATGACATTTTCAAAGTTTACAATGCCACTGGGGAGAATATAAATAAATATCTTACGTATTTATGAGAAAATACCGAAAATAAAAAAAAAGAAATGACAAGTATTAACAATTTTACCCTACATGCATCATTATGAAATGGCATTCAAATAATATCGAACTGTAATTAAACAGTTCTGAGAGAGCAGTAAGAGCCCCTCGCGTCCCTCCTTCCTCAGTGCGGTCCGCGCGCCTTGTGCATCGCGCCGACGTAGACTCGGAGCTGGCCCTGGTCATCAGATGCGCTCCTCGGAAGTCACGGCTCGGTCGCAAAAGGCACTGAAGCCTTTTAAACCGCTCGCTGTCTCTGGCCACCGCTCTGGGGCCGACCAGACACTGAGCTGCGAAGATGCTCAAGCAGCCCCGCCAGACGGCTGGGGGTGCGGCATGGAGGCCCCTGGCCAGGGGAGGGGGACTGCTCACCACAAGGTCGGGGGGATGCATGGAAGAGGAAGCTCCAGCCCCGGTCAAACCCTCAGATGACGTCGGCCCGAGCCAGCATCTGACCAGGACTCACCGGAAGACTTTGAGTCGGAATCACCGCACCAAGCCATTCCTGAATTCTTGACCAACGGAACTTTCAAGATATTGAATAATCATTGTTCTTTTAAGATGTGAATTCGGGGTGGTTTTGTTACACAGAAGCAGGGAACCGACGCGGATTTCGGGACAGACGCGCAAAGTGCCGGGATGGACATTCTACAACGCGTGACGGGCGGGGAGACCCGGGGAGGACGGGGCTGGCAGCCCCCGGAAGTCTCGATGAAACCCCCAGGGCTTGAGGAGCCGTCCGCAGAGCCCGGCGGTCAGCGGGGGTTCGACATCATGTGAGGACGATAGAGGAAAGGGGTCCCCTTTGGAAAGTGGCAGAAATTGAGCAACGTTCTTTCCTGTGTAAGACAGAAAGCAAACGAACGAACAGTACTTAGGTAACAAGATCCATCCCGGGACATTTCCAGGCCCCGCGCCGAAGGCCCTGCCCGGCTTCCTTTAGTGACCGAGAGCGGAATGTATGAGAGGAGAAGACGGTGATGGAAAAATAAACCTGCTAGAGGTAAAGGGACCAGGGCCTGCTGGGTTCAGACAGAAAACTCTTTTCCATCGCTAGACTCACAGACAGTGCACGAGCTGAGGATAAAGGCCTCCACGACCATGAGCAGAATTGTGTCAGTCCCTCTGGCCCCAAGTAGCAGGAGGACAAGGCTGTCTGGCCCAGCCCGGTGCCTGCGCGCAGGGTGGACTGCAGCACGGGACAGGAACACTGGGCTTAGGGAGCCCGGTTTCTGTGTGTGGAAGACGGAAGGCTTGCCTGTCTTTGGTCCAGAGGAAGACATCATCTTCATCTTACTGCACAATAAGCTTCAGAGGGAGACACCACACTTCAAGGCTATAAAGCAACCGGTCTCTTCCTCTAGAGGAAGAAGCTGTGTCTTCTGTGGATGCTCCTTACACAAACGTCCTTGAAGACAAGAGTCTGAAACAAGGGAAAGTCAGTGCCCCTGCTCGCAAGATGGACAGAATATCAGAGACCCGCGAAGCATCGTCTCCCACCGAAGCGTAAGTGTACCTGGCGTGTGAGATGGACGCGGAGCGGTGCGGGCAGAAGGTGCGCTAGGGGAGCTGGAGTCCTGAGCGATTCCGGCGGGCTTCGCCTCCTACTGTTGGAGCTATTGTGTAGTTCTTCGCTCCCACTTTTATTCAAGGGGTAAGGTGTGCCTCCGAAGGCCAGGTTATACAAGGCATCCTACCTCCTGCTTCGGTCATTCGCGAGTGAGCATCACGCCATGAGGACGCTCAAGACGCCCACACCGAGGGAAGCCGGTCCCTGGCCCACAGCCAGCCCCCACTTGCATCCTTGCAAGAAAGCCACCTTGACATTGGACCCTCCACCTTACCTAAGCCATCGAGTCACTGCAGCTCCAGGTGCCATCTGACTGCAAACCGCCTTAGAGACCTGAACCTAAAGTGTCCCCTGGGTAACTAATACGATGACAGGCAAGAGGAAGTCGGGCCGTGATGGTCAGCTAGGAGCAGACCTCATTGCTGTGGGCCACATGTGGGACCTGGAGGCAGAGGTGCTACCGGACCTCCTCCGTTACACTTCCTGCCTCCTGTGGGACGTCTACTCCATAGTGACCACCCGGCCCACAGGAATGCACGATGCATAAGCCAGCTCACCTCATTCTTGGATCATTCCAGGAACTAGAAAGCCTTTCTTTTTTTATTGAGTCAATATGTGATTCTCTATTATTATTGTGACTTGGTTCCAATGTTGTCAAAATCCACAAAAATAAATCCGATTTTTCTAAACATTAAACTAAGTCAATTGCACTGTGCACAAGAGACTTCATCTCAAGAATGTATTATTTTTGCCATGAATTAGGTTATATATCCATAATATCATTGGACTTTCTTGCTTTCTTTTATTACGACAATAATTTTCTGGCACTGCATTTTGTGCTAACAAACTAGGATACATGAAACAATTCCAATAAATTCAGGTGGTCTAGTTTATCCAATTTGAATCTACATTGCATACATTTTGCTAAGTAATGATAGTCTCTTAAATCTAGAAGAACTGTGTGCTTACAGCACTTGGGGAAGCAGGTCCACCTTCAGCCAAGTTTTTCTGTTTCCTTTGTGTACTTAGAAAAAGTCACTTTAATAGTTCAGATGTTTTACTGTACATTACGACCTCAAAGAAATCCAGTGAAGCGTTTGAGTGTGTGGTTTGCTTCCCACCAGAACCAAGCCCATTGCTCTCTGGCTTGTTTTTGGTTATGAACCAAACCGTCTCAGAGGGCAGCACTGGGCACAGCATTCGCACCGTGGCTCAGTGAGCAGTCCTGGCAATAAACGTGACTCTACGTTAAGGGTGATGACAGCGACGTTTAATTGAATTAGAATCACGCACATGATTTCCATCGATAATTAGTATGTTGCTGGGTCGATAAGGTAGCTGGATTGTGATCAATATTACATCATAAGAAAGTAATTGCTTAGCATTTCAATACCATTAAAAAAAAAAAAACAGAACAAACCTGAAATGGATTATGATCTTTTATTTCCCTCAGGAGCCAAGTCAGCATCTTGCCAAAGGGATGATGTGGTACTTGGAAATGCTTCGCGCTTCGCTCAGGACCAAAGAGAAAATTAATGAAACCGAGAGTAGAACCGTCATCTTCTGGCATGTAGTCAGGCACTCGGGCAACAGAGCCACACGTTGCCAGTGACGGTCCTCACTCTGTCGGCTACGTCAGGGTGGGGAGGGGCTGGACAACGCCATACAGGAAGCGATGAATCCACGCGGGAAGAAGGGGCCGCCCCGAGGGGTTGACTCACCCACGCTTCCATGGTCACTTGAAAACCCGAGAGCTGCCCCGCCCAGATAACACTCTTGAGAAGACAACCTGGTCCAGGCCTTTCCAAGCACTCAGGCAGTGAGGCTCACGTGGTCTCTGTCCTCGCTGGCTCTCGTGTCGCAGTGGAACTTACCAGTCTCCAAGCAAAACATCTGAGGCACAAGGTGTTTAACTACAATGATTAACTTGCCTCATGAATTCTGCGAAGTAAAAATGGCGGATTGTATGGGAAGAGGAGAAACGGGACATCTAGTGGAGGCATGAAGGAGGAGCAGGAGGCGGCTAGGTGAAGCGTGGCAGGGAGCGATCCAGGCAGAGAGCAGGTGTGAAGGTACCGGGAGGTGGGTTTTCAGGAAGGGGGAGATACAGGGACACCTGGGGAGAAGTGAGTAAGTCACCGAGTGCTGAGAGAGGAAGCAGCAGCAGTAGGTACATGTCATCGAGAAGGCCAAGTAGATAATGTAAATGACTCAGAGTTTTATTTCCTGAAGAAGCTACTCCATAGAAATAAGAGGACGATCGGATTGTTTGTCTGTTGTTTTGCTTTTAAAATGTTGCTTTAGTTGCCGTGTGCAATGTAACTTCGAGAGGAGCCAGCCTGGAAACGGGAAGGACAGTTCGGTGAAAGCCGCATGAATCCGGGTGAGAGCTGAGGGCGGTTTGGACCAGGGGGTCGGTGGTGCAGGAGAGGAGCTGATGCTTCCAGAAAGGAGAAAGCGAAACACATCGACAGGGCCGGTGAGAGCAGGAAGGAGGCGGTGTTCAGGCTGACTCCGAATTACCTGGCGTTAGCGTTTGGGTGGCCGATGGAGCCGTTTACCTTTCCTGGGTGAGTACTTAGTGCGAATGGATTCGTTTAGTCGTCATTTGTGTTAACTCCGTGAGGCAGCGGTAGGTTTCATTCTAATAAGCGCTATCGACCCCGGCCCCTTTTAACCACCTGGCCAGGGCCATTTCTCCCCATTCTTTCTAGAGAGCACACAGAAAGTGATTCAGGGATTTGCGGCTTACTGCTGCTATTAAATCTCACCTCTTTGGGGTAAATATCCCCTTCCGTTTAGATACATTCACATTCATTACCCTTCCTCGCCCTCTTCCGCCTGATTCTAGTGAGCTGCGGGACGGCAGGGTGCGTGTGGGGCGGCCTGCATCTTCTCGCTTCGCACGGAGCAGGGATGGACTGTGGGTGGGGACGGGATGTGCTCCTGCGACAGTATCTGTGCCCAGGTGGGAAGAGGAGGTGAGTCTGGATCTCCCTTCAATTGGCTGTGGAACTAATAAACCCGTAAAACGATTGGCTT
The DNA here is from genome assembly GCF_014176215.1 of Rousettus aegyptiacus. Lineage (NCBI taxonomy): Eukaryota > Metazoa > Chordata > Mammalia > Chiroptera > Pteropodidae > Rousettus > Rousettus aegyptiacus. Next base: position 108,735,040 of record NW_023416311.1, read on the forward strand.
CCGCACGGGCTGCTGGCGTCACGTGAGGGCTATTTGATGGCCACACCCCACCTCAGAGCACACAATCCTCTCTCGCACACGCTTTCTCCTTTCGGACTCAAAAATGTGGTGCGCACAGGAGGGGAGCCATGGTTTATTTTCCTCGCCCCCCCCACAGCAGTGCCTAGCCCTGCCGTCCTGGATGAGTCTGTTAATGCCTCTGTTCGCCATATATAAAAAGTAAAAGTCATATGACCTTATCAGCTGATGAAGACAAAGCATGTAACAAAATCCAATACCAACATGTGATAAAAATACTCAGTAAACTTGGACTAAAGAGGAATTTCCTCAGCTAGTTAAAGAACTACAAAAAAATATCTAGGTAACATTATGCTTAACGACAAGAAACTGAAAATTTCCCCCTAAAACTGGAAACAAGGTACTGTCCTTTAACATTATGCTTAATGACAAGAAACTGAAAATTTCCCCCTAAAACTGGAAACAAGTTACTGTCCTTTATTACTACTCCTATTCACTATCATGCTGGGAGTCTCACTAGAGGAATAAGACAAAAAACAAATAAAAGGCATATAGACTGAAAAGGAAGAAATTACTATCTTTATTTACAGATAGCATGATGGTCTATGTTAAAAATCCCCAATAATCTACCAAAAAAAAAAAAAACCCCAAACAAACCCTAATAACTAAACCTTTAATAACTGAGTGTAGCAAGGTCACGAGATATAAATCCAATATACAAAAGCCAACTGATTTCCAGCAATTAATAATCAAAACTTAAAATTTTTAAAAAAGCAACCACTTACAAGTTTGCAAAAAATAAAAATAAAAAACTAAGATATAATTCTAACAAAATCTGTACAGAATCTATACATTAAAAACTATAAAAAAATAAAAAGTCAAAGATCTAAATAAATGGAGATATATTTTGAGTTCAAAGGCGAGAATATTTGATATTGTGAAGATGCCAGTTTTTTTTCCAATGTTACAGATTCAATGCAATCTCAAAGAAACGCCTCTCGAGCTTTTCTGTACATATTGAAAAACTGATTCTAAACTTTACATGGCAGGATAAAAGACCCAGACTAGCCAAAGGATGCCAAGGAAGAACAATGCTAGAGAACTCGCACGACCCGACTGCAAGACTTAGTGTGAACCTCCAATGGTTAAGGTAGCACAGGAGTGTAAATCAACACATGTCAAAGGAATAGATGAGCGGTCCTGGGTGTCGGACCCCAGAAATATGGTCCACTGCCCCTCAACAAGGATGCAGAAGCAGTTTAACGGAGAAAAGAGAATCTGTTAAACACATATATGCAAACAAATAAGCAAACAGACAAGAACTAGACACCGATCGTATACCCACAAAAATTAACTCGAAATGTGTCAAAGAACCAAAAATAAGATAGAAAGGTATAAAATTTCTAGAAGAAAATATAGGATAAAATCCTGGCCACCTCAGTTTGGTGGATGAGCTTTTGGATACAACAAAGCACCAATAGTGAAAGGTAAATTTGATAAGTTGGAAGCTACTAAAGTTGAAATCTTCTGCTTAGTGAAAATTACTGTTAGGAGAATAAAATAGCCACAGACTGTGAGAAAATATTTGTAAAACTCGTATTTGAAAAAAAGGCCTGTGCCCCAAATATGCAAAACAAACAAACAAACAAACAAACAAACAAACTCTTCAAGTTCAACAAGAAAATAAATGACCCAATTAAAAATTACGAAAATATGAACAGACACCATACCAAAGAAGGCACACTGATGTTAGCTGTAAGAAAAGGTGTTTGACATCATTCGGCATTAGTAAAATGCAAGTCAAAACAATAGTGAGATAGGACTACACACATATTATAATGGTTAAAGTTTTTTTTAATTATGATATTAATTATTGACAACAATGAAGAGAAACAGAAAATCTCATTAACAGCTTGTCAGAATGCAACATGGTACCACCACTTTAGAAGATAGTGTGGTAGCTTTTTTTTTTTTTTTTTTTTTTTTTACAAAACTAAGCATAGTCAGGCTGTGTGACCTAGCTGTTATGCTGGTAGGTGTTTACCCAATAGATTTGGAAGTTTGTATTTACACCAAGCAAGCACACCAATGTTTATAGTAGCTTTATTCATCATTGCCTCTAATCGGAAGGAACAAAGATGCCCTTCGCCAGAAGAAAGGATAAACAAACTATGGTACAACCAAGCAAGGGAATAATATCCAGTGATAAAAAAGACCAGTTTCCAATTCATGCAGTGAGGTGGATGCATCTTAATGCATACTGTAAATTAAAAAAAAATAATAATTTGAAAGAAATACATACTATGTAATTGCACTTATGTGACATTCTGCAAAAAGCAAAACTATAGAGATGTTAAACAGATCAGTGGTTGCCGAGAGTTTGGGGCTGGAGAAGGGTTGGTTAGGTAAAGCCCAAGGGGTTTTGAACACCGTGCAGCTTTTTTTATATTGTATTTTAATGCTGGTTACATGACACTGTGCATCTGTCCATACCCGTAGGACTTAATAATACAGGGTAAACCTTAACGTATGTAAATTAAAAAAAAAACAACCTACCTTAGGAGGTCAGGGGATCCAGGCTAGAACGTAGACTGTGACAAAAAGAATCTACTGTGTACAAATGTGCGCTACAGCCTCACCGATGGTGGTGAGGGTAGAAGGCGCTGACCCCTGTGACGCTGGGGGTGCGTGGGGTCCACCAGACTAAGCAAAGGCAAAGGGAACGCACACCAGCCCTGAACGCTACTTGGTAAAACTGCCCCCTACAGGTTAAAAATTGTGTGGCTATCATACACAGGCACTGTACTTGAATGTTTGGTGTTAAACCGGTAAATAAATGGCAGATGGTGGCAGCCAGGTTTCTAACTGTTGGAGTAGAAGGTCGCAGCCAACGGGCGAAGGCGTGAGAGAGCCATACGGTAGTGGATTAGGGCTGGAGGCATCCGCATGACACGCGTCCAGATTTACATACAAATAAGTACTTACAGATACAGAGATGTTCAGAGATAAGGGCGCGGACACAGGTTAGTCCACACACGTATATTTGTTTGCTGACGAGGCCTGAAAACAGTAGCGACGAACATACCTGTCACCCAGATCTTGCTTTCTGATACCATTCTCCAATGAAAATAACCAGGAACATTTGAAAAAAATTGCTGATTTTAGAACGGCGACAGGAAGTACACGAGATCATCTCGGAGCATCTTATAGCGCCAGAAATAAGGAGGCGCTTTAAAAAGTGCACGATGATGGGATTATGTTAGAGATGGGAGGCAGCTGGCATGGCTCCCAATTGCGACAGCGGGTCCAGCTGGAGCATCGCAATGAACAAAGGAGCACGGCATCCTAACCAGAAGTGCAAACTAAGTGACCTTGAGTCCATACTGCATAAACTAACGGTTGTATAAAAAAATCAAAACGGGAGAATGGGTAAATTTTCTTTGGGAAACATTTTACCTAATTTATGCAGACACTAACCTCAAGGAGGTGAGGCGGAGCCTCCCTCCCCCTCCCAAGCCCCGCCCCCTCGCCCAGGGTGGGTTGCTTTTAGACACCCCCATTCACAGAGTACAGCAAGGAAATGGGAGGGGCATCACGTCTCCCGCAGGCTCTGGGTCTGCCTCTCAGCTCCTGGTCCTCCTCTGAGTTGCATGTGTGCCTCGTGGAATCGGGGTCGTTATCTGCCATCGCACAGCAAGCAGACTACCCCTGTGAGGGCATACTGTGCGGGGGGTTATTTATTGGTTTATAGCCTTCTCATCATTTGCCCACTCCAGAATGCAGTCTCCAGACAGAAATCCTTTTTGCTCATTCAGTAGTCCTCCAAGTGCAGGGGTGTGATCGAGCTTAAATTTTCAATCGCTTGTATGTAATATCTTGTTTGGTTATGTTACCTGGTTAATTTACATTAATAACTCTCAAATTATACTTGATAATGTGAAATACAAGGAAAAGCAAGCTGAGGCAGTAATTCATTTCAACTATGTAACAATGAGCTGGAAACAATAATTTATTCCAAGAGCAGTAGCTGAGAAAATAACTAAGGTTTCAAATTCACAACAGAGGCTACTATATGACAGGTGTTAGAAGCCAGAGGCCGGGCTTTGTTCATTTTCAGGTCGCCCAGCCTTTTGTTCTGTAGATGTTTAAAACGTTTGTGCTGAATTGCATAGCTCGCTGAGGTCGTGCACATTTTCTACTTTGATGCTACAAAGCTACGAAGTATCTTTAAGAGGGATCTCATTTTACAAAATAGCAATTCTGTGCAAAGCGAACAGGTGACCTACAAGGGTTGTACTTAGTCAAGGTATCGGACCTGTGGTTTCCAGAACACAGGTGTTATTTTGACCATAATTCATAGCTTTGCTCTGCTGGGCTTCAGCACATAATCCTAATATCCATTTGTAATAAGATTCTGAGCCGGTGCTAGCTGATGGCTAAATCCTCGAAGCTCAAAAAAAATCCAAAATAATCTATGAGAATAGAACTAGCATACATTTTCCAATCCTATAAACTACAATGTTTCTTTTCTTTCTGTATAGCTTTTCTTTATTGGTTCTTAAAATTTTAGATCCTTTATGGCAGGACACAGATAGAAAAGTCCCCCATTTGTACGGCACATACAAGCCACATACAAGCCATTGAGAATAGCACAACTGCCATTAGTCCTCAAGAAGTTTTGTTTTCTTGGTGGGCCAGAGACAGCAACTGCAAGACGAGACCGTCCTACTCCCATTGGGATCAGTGCAGAGTATTCCAATGACTATTAAGTTTTTTTTTTTTCAAAGTAACAAAATATTTCAATACATCAGTTAAAAGACTGTGGGATTAAAGAACTGCTTACAGAGGCTGTCATCGAAAAGCCGTTTGTGAAATGTTTTGCAAAAACGTCATCTCGTATGTGTTTACTATCATGGCAGCAACTAAACGAGAAAGAGGTTTGATTAAGAACCGCCTCGGTCTGGTTTGGCACCAAAGCCTTCTGCCCTAGAACCATTCACCGAGATCCAAAGTTTCGATTATGGTCCCTTCTCCCTTTCGTTCTCAGGTAGAAGTGGAAAGAGATGCCAAAATGCAAAGATGTCACTCCATTTTTTGTGTGTGTGTGTGAAGATGTGATAATAATTTCCAATCTGAAAAGAGCCCTGGTGCGGGTCAGATTTTAGAACCAAGTTTAAATTTTCTTTTGGGAGGGGGAGGGTCCTTAGAACTTTTTTAAAAGCCTTAGTTTTTTTTTTTGTACTTTAACTGTGTGTGCATGACATATAATTTGCCAAGAACTCCTAAGGGTGCATAATATTAAATTTGTTTATTATAAACACCACCACCAAAAGCAAAACTCCTCAACACAAGCACTAGTTTATAACCCTGGCAATTCCCAGAGATCTTTGAATGTGCTGACATTTGAGCAAGATGAAAGCCTGACTCCATAACATGACAGATCTTTTGGGAACTGGTGGAATTATTTTGAGGTAGTTCTTGACAGGAAAATGAATTAGGAAACTACCCCAGGAGTTTTACTTTGAAGACTGAATTGGACGGCACATAGGCAAAAGTGAATTTCCCCATCCGAAGGCATATCTGCTAATTCTATCATTCTATGCGGTTCAATGATACTAAGTATTCTTCATATATGATCTCATTTATTTTCTCATCGTGCAAAATTTCCCTCCTTCTACAGGGGAGAAAAGTGAAGCTTAAAGAAGATGATATACTCTTGGCAAAGTCCGACAATAGACTCTGTCCTTGGTCGTATCTTAGTTGTTGTTTTTTAATCATTAACTGTAAAATACAGACATGCCATAAAACGTAAGGGAAAAAAGCACAATGATGTTAAAAATTGGCCATTCCCACCCAGTTCAGTGTAGAAACAAATTGGCTAAATAGTTATTAAATAACCTATCTTCACCACCAAGACTATGGCTAGGTAAAGATTCCTCAAGTTTCAAGTCCCCAAAATAAGAATATTCCTTCTCAGCCTGAAAAGAATGAACCATTCAATCCATCCAATTCTATCCCTCTGTTCTGCCTCAAAGCCACCGAGTACTCTTCTCATTATCGATAATCCTGTCCGCCTAATAATCCTCACCAATTATATGTTGATGTCATCATAAGAATTAATGTAATAGCGATGCTTTCTCGTTCATACATTGTGTGTGTGAACATTTGAATAAGTTTGCTCTGAGCCTTGGCACCTTAATTTTTAAGAGGGGGCTCGTGTTTCCTGCCCTGCAGTTTCCCTGGGGAGAATTTCAGATAACTACAGGAAAACACCTGCAAGAGTTCCCCGCACAGGGAAGAGGAGTCGTGAACAGAGGCAGCCATCCCTGGGGTGGTTTCTGCAATCACCATTACGCATCTCAGCCATCTACGACCGTTCCCTGCGGAGCCGGCAATGCAAGTGTAAAGGTAATAGATGTTTACCCGTGGGGGCCCCACGCACGCTCATTACCGGATTAATCATCAAGAACAGAGGCTGAAGGACAAAAACTGCCGGAAACTCTCTATTCCATCTAATGCCCTCTTCTGTCTCGGGTTGACCTCTGTGCCTCCCGAAGGTGGCACGTGGCCTCTTCTGCCCAGCAAGAGCAATCGCGGAATCGTCTGCACCAGAGGGGGGCTTTCTCTATCAGCCTCCAAAGGCATGAAACGAATCCCGAATGAGGATGATTACCGAGAGATGCGTGCTGTTTCAACGATCGTGCGAGGCAACGCAGGATCGAATTCAAACTACACTCAGACGCGATCTATCCTGGGGACTTAGTGACCCGAGATCCGTGTTCCAAAAGAGAGGAGAGGTTCCTCCTTGACCTAAGTGAACTTTAACGAGCGGGACCGAAAGGAGAGTGGAGGGGAAGAGGGTGCCAGGGGAAGCGAAACCGGCGGGCTGGAGGACACTGGCCGCAGAAGCAGAGGTCCCACGGGCGGGGCGGGCAGGCCCCGCCTCCAGGGCACCCCGCTGAGGGCGGAAGCCGGGGCTGGGACGGAGGAATGCAGCTCCCCGCCAATGACTGTCCTCATCTCTGAGAGGCTAGGCTGAAATGGCCCAGTTCAATCAGCATCTAAACGATTCGCATTTCTGTCTGGAAAATCCAAGGCTAGAGAAAGCTGTGGGGAGTAGGCAGGGAGCGTTGGGTCAGAAACCAAGATTTCTGGGTCTTGCTAGTCGCCTGGTGCCCCACCCTGGGAAGGACGTAGTGACAGAGCCCCATCCCCCGAGTCCTGAAGTGCCTGAGTCCTGGAGTGGACCTACTACGTGCAGCAGCAACACGGAAGGAACAGAAAAGCTTTTGGAGTATTTCCGAAGCTGACAGACAGGTCGCCGGGTGGTCACGCTGGGGTTGGGGAGAAGCATCGCTCCCCTGTTCTTAAAGGGGCAACAGGAGCAGGGCAGACACGCCCCCCCGGGTCTCAGCAGCCGCAGTTCCGAGGCCAGGCCGGGGCTCCTCCGTCTGCCTCCACGCCGCCGGCCTCCTTCGTCACGGCCTAGACACCGCGCTGTGTTGGCAGAGGCCTCCACTGCTGAGAGGCTCTGTCGAGGGACCACCGTCTTGCCGGAAGAACGTGGGCCGAGAACCAGGGAGGTCGTGCGAACCCACGGGAGAGGCACCGCAGAGCGACGACCACGGCGAAGCCCCGCCGCTTCCGGCCGCGTCCCGGAATGGACGCACTTTTACGTCGGTTTGTACCGGAGCGGTCCGCTCACCCCAACTAATCAAGCCTGGAGGGAGCGTCTCAAAAATTTTTTTTAAGATGGAGAGAAATCACAGTGACAATTTAGCCATTTACAATAGGACGAGAGCTGGCGGCATTGCTAATTTTTTCAGAACAGGCTCAGGATGGGTACACTCATTCGGGAGACCAAAATGTAAGTTACAAAGCTGTCTGGTGAGCAGAAAGACTGGAGGGAAGTGACCTTCTAGGGAACATGTCCGTTAACCCAGAAGAAGAGAACCGGACCATCAGAAAAAAAAATTTCTAGAGTCAAATCATCATTGCTTTGGAATAGCCCGGGTACATCTGAGAGGACCTCCTTGTCCAAAATCTATTCAATTTGCCACATAAATTACAGCAAATACAGTAAACTAGTAAGGCTTGTGGCAGACACATTCTAAGGTAACCCTCGAGGGGTCATGCCTGTAGGTAGGCCACTCCTCTTGAGTGTGGCAGACACTATAACGTGGTTCTAACCAACAGCATGTGACAAATGTGACAGATGCTACTCTTTTGATTAGGCTGCATTATTTGGCAAAATAAGAGTTTCTTTAAGTTACACTCTTAAGGCAAAAGTGGGATTTCGTAGATAATTAAGATCACAAATTAGCCGACTTTTTTAAGTCAGGCAAAAGGAAGACAATCTTGAGTGAGTCTTGCTTAACCAGGGGAAGGTCCTTCAACGAGAACTGAGAACTTACAAGATACCAGAAGCTTCCTTCCTGCCTGGAAGGAGGATCCTGCCAGGCCATCACTTCTGTGGGAAGGGCCGTGTGGCAGAGAACAATGGGTGGGCTCTAGGACCCAGGGGAAGCCTCCACTCGACAACCTGAGGGAAGCCAGGTCCCTCAGCCACACAGTCTCAGGAGATGAGTTCTGTCAACCTGAATGCGAATGCGTCTAACAGGGATTCCTCCCCTTATGAGACGCAGCCCAGTGGACACTGTAGCCTGGAGGGAGCCGGGTAAACTCTGATAACTTTGTGGTTACACATTATTAGAAAACTAAACACTACGACCCTGTAAAACCATCTCGGTTCCTGAATCTCGAGACACCCTGGTTCTGGCAGCGGAAGTGAAAACTACCTCTCAGGTGAGTTCTTCTACCGCTGGCTGAGCTCTTTCCACAAGTGTTGGATTCCAACGGCTCCCATTGCAGGAGTGAGTCTTCCACACCCGTGGGTCCCCCACACCTAGGAGCACGTGTTGAATGTCCCGCCTGTGCTAAAGTTGGGATAAATGTCACTGAAAACGTCCAGAGTAAAAACAGTAACTCTACAGCGCCGCGTGAATGCTGAGACTGCTCGGGGACCCTTAGCTCCCTGCTCATTTGCAGCACTGTCACTTACCTATTATTTATTTATAAATTTATTGGGGTGACATTGATTAATGCAATTATATAGGTTTCAATAGTGTACAATTCAATCACATATCAGCTGTATACTGCATTTTGCGCTCACCACCCAGAGTCAAATCTCCTTCTGTCACCATATATTTGAGCCCCTTTATCCTTAGCGACCTCCCGTTTTGCATTTAGATGAGGCACAAATTAATTCTGAAATGCTAGGATGAACCAAATGCAGTCATGACCATCTCAAAGTAGCACAGCAGCTCCCTGTAGGGATGAGGTGCGGGCCATCACACGCACTCGAACCCAGCAATTACCACTCCCCGAACAGCAGGTCCTTCTTCGCTGACCCCTGCTGGAAACCCCGAAGGCAGGAAGGACCGGAGGAGACAGCGTCGAGATGCACACATTCTGCACAGCTGAATTGTCCAGGTGAATCGCTATCTCGTGCTTCATCTCTAAACATTAACTAGCCTTGCAAGCATCCTTAGGGGTTTCTTGGGGGTGGATGTAAGCTATATTTCCTGAGTAAATAATCCTGAGGAAAACTACATAACTGGAGGTCAAATTAATCTTGACCAGTAGAGACAATTATAGCCATCAGTGGTAGGTGGGCTGTGGGGTTCAACTGACCATATTAACCAAAACCAAAACCAAAACCAAAACCAAAACCAAAACCAAAACACATACTGGCCTACCCCATGTCTCCCAATAAATAATGCCCCTCTACTCACCTCTCCCTGTCTTGAATAAGATGAGAATTTTTTTAAAAAATCAAGGTAGTAATTAAAACATAACCTGTATTATTGATAAGGGCTAAGGTGGAGGACCTAGCTCTGGGAGAACTCACTGAATCCCCGGATTAGACACCTGTTCCCATCTAGGCTCCGCAGTGGCCTGGGCTGGCCCAAGCTGGCTGGTCCCAAGGCGGAGAAGGACAGAGCTGAGCATGCGCAGTCGTTCTCTCAGAGTGACCACCCGCAGGAGCCACGACTCGGCGCGAGGCAGAGTGCTGGCGAGGCGGTCACAGGCCCACGGCATCCGCATCCGTCACGGGAAGGATGCCCATCGCTAGCGCTCCCCATCCGTTTAGATCCCACCGAATAAACGCTCTCTTAAAAAAACTGAGCCTTAAACTTATCACTAAATGGAGAGACTCCGCATCTGTTTAGAGAGCTGAGTAAAAGATATCGCCATGCGGCTCGTGCCATAAATCAAAGCCGGGGGAGATAATAAGGGACGACGTGAGAGATTTGTCACAAATGAATTATGCATGGTGCGTAGTCCAAGGCAGGCCCTGCGCCGCTTAGCCGAAAACCTGAAGTTGGTCATCCGAGGCCGTTATGTCTTTAGAGAACACAGCGAACGGCGAGCGCCGCTCCATCGTGTCTGGGACAGAGGCCGGCCTCGCGCTGCGCGAACGCGTGGACGCCACCGCGCCGGGCGATTGCCCAAGAAGCGCCTGGTGGCCGTGCTGCGCGCGGGTTTCCTCCTCTGGGCCTGGGCCCGGCGCCTTCCCCACCACGGAACCCCGGGGACCCACGCGTCTCCCAGAAACCAGCGCTGTCTGCCTCCCACCCTCTTGCCAGGCCTCATCCCCATGGAAGGTCCTGGAATTTCTGTACCGGAGGCGCTTAGGGCAGCAGTCTGGAGGAAGGAGAGGCCAGGGCTACTTATCCGAACTCTCTTCTTTTGATTCTTCTCGTAGAGGATGTAAAACCGCCCCCCCCCTCCATCTACCCACTTGGTCCTCCCTCCAGCCCCCGGGGAACCACTCGTCCTCGTACCCTCTCCATAGTTCTGGAATGTCATATAGTTGACATCCCGCAGTTTTCAGCCTTCTCAGATTGGCTTCGTTCACTGAGTAGGACGCATTTAAGGTTCCTCCATGTCTTCTCGTGGCTTCACAGCCCATTTCCATTCAGTGCTGAATAATGTCCCACTGTCTGGAGGTACCGCAGTGTATCGAGCCATCACCTACCAAAGAACATTTCGGTGGCTTCTAAGTCTTGGCGATGATGACTAAAGCTGCTATAAACATCCACGTGCTGGTTTTCGTGGGAACCGATTTAAGCTTAAATGTAAATTTACATGATTGTTTTTTAATGTTTCCTCTGGCATTTTCTGTAACTTGCGGATGTGGTACCAGAGCCCAGAAGTAGATTCGTGATTTGTACACAATTCAAAACACTGGTTTATGCAATTGCTGTACCTTTGGGAACACAACGATTAATTTTAAAATTATCTTCCTCATTCATAACAGGTTCATCCAAAGCTTAAGTGAATTTTCTTTGCCATCAACTGTGACAACCTTTCAATTTAATGTCTGCTTTTAGGTCCGTAGGTCTTCTTGAAGACTCCTAAAAAAGTCCCCAGTACATTTTGCCACAACGTTCACTTGTATGTTTTTATTTTGTGACAATTTACTGTCGAAATCTCCTGCGGCTCCTGCCTCTGGCTGGAAGCCACACCGCGGCCGCCTGGGGCGCACATGCACACGCCTTTCCTGTTCCCCTCTCTTTGCGCAGCGAAAGGCTCCTCTCTCCTGCCGTCGGTTCTTCGTCTACGCAGTACGGACTTGTGGCACGGTCTCTGCATGCCTTCTGTTCAAGTGCCCCCCACGCGAAAGGTGGGCTCTCACTCTCTGAGCCCGGAAATGAGGGGTCTGGGGATTGGGATTGCAGAGGGTCTCATGGCAGCTCAGCGCACGGGTCCATTTCCCCCCGTCCCTTCTGAAACTCCAGCGCTCTGGGGTTGCCCAGCACCCAAGTTTAAACCTTGTTTCATAGTTGCTCTTCCCAGGGGATGCGCAGTTCTGCTTACTCAGGGCGGCCAGGGGTGGGGGCCCCATCTCCTTTCCCTCCTCGCGGGCAGCGTGCCCGATGGACACTCCCGTGCACACCATGTCCGCCGCCTCTTCCCCAAGCAATGCCCTCGGCACCTCTATGCTTGGCCCCGCTGGTCCAGCCGCCCCGAGGCCCTCGCCCTTTCTCCTCATGCAGACCCAGGAGGAATTCCACCTGCTCCGCAAAACCTTTCTCGAGCCCTCCGGTTTCTTCCCCTTCTGGCTCTCACGGCACCTGCAGAGGTTCCTGTGCGCCCCCGACAACATTTACTGTGATTATTTGCTCACGCACCTGCCACTTTCAAATTATTGGTGGCCTCTATAATGATTTTGGCAAGGACTGCAAAAGTTCTATATGTTATCACAAATTTTCTCTGCTTAGGACCAGTCTGAGTACAGACTGATTTTTTTTTTCTTCTCCACCATCTCGGAATCTGACAACTCAGTTTTGCTTCCCTGATTTCATCACGTCTCTCGTTGACTCTCCTTCACTCTCATCGCCACGATGAACTAGAATAACATCTTCAGATTTCCATGAGGGCTTTGCACTTACTCTCTTCGCAAATAAATATCTGAGGTAAAGTCTAAGAACTTACAAATCGAAGGTGAACCTTCAATCGGGTGATACAAGGTACCTAACCTTTGAAAGAGGAGACCTAAAGAAAAGAGAGATGTGTGCATATAAGTCTGTGTGTATATGTGCGCATGTATTAATTAACCATATTGGCTCACGAAAGCAATTCTGGCGAGGCAGAAGCCAAAACAGATGAAAATAGGTTACCTAACGTTTCATCACACTTTTCAAAAAATTGTCTTCCCCTTCCCCTTATCCTTATCTTTCTCCTTCCGTTTACTTTAACAGAAGGAGGAGAGGTAGAGTTAAAACACCAGGTTACCAGCTTTGTGAAGGGAAGAGATTGATTACAGAGAAGAAGCAAAAACCAGAGAGCAGGGGGAAACGCTGCTCTATGTCTTGCATTTTTACCATTTCAAAATCTTCCACCCATTAAAGGTGGTCCTTCCTACAATAAACAAGAAATCCCCTTGTGTCTTTCGATTCTTATAGTGTTCCACATGCAGAACAAGCCCAAGGTGATTTGTGGGGGATCTTTAAGAGGGTTTGGCTGTTGGCCAACACTAACTTTCTTTACCAAGTGAAGTGAGGAGAAAATGATGATGCCGAGCATCACTTTAGGAGTCTGGCCGAGCTCCTTGGAAGTTCAGAAACCTGGGGAAATTCCGCGCAAATATGCAAGGCGATGGTAATTGGCTTACGGTATCTCTTGACTTCGCTAATTAACGTACACGGAGCTGTGTAGCCCTTGGCCTTTTGGGAACCGAAAGTGGGAGAAACCCTCTGGCTCCTCCATCCCTTCTCTTCTGCAGTCCCCTGGGAGTGCTTCCCATCGGTCAAATGGAAAGAGAAGCTGGAGAAATTATGGAGCGTGACCTCATCGCGTGAGGAATCTCACAGCATTCCGGTCGGGAAAGAGCCTCGGAGCTTAAAAATGTTGGCTGAGACTCCAGAGGGAATCAGGAAGCTGCTGGGAGCAGACCCTGGGACCCTTCGCTCCCGTAATGGAAGTTATGAGGACGTGCTTCCTAGTGGTGAACTGTCGAGGTTCGTAGGCCCCCCACATGCACACTACACACAAACACTGGTTCGTCAGTAAGAACAGCCCTCCAAACACTCGAGTCTGCTTGTCTGGAGCCTGTTGGCATGTCAGAATCTTTAAGAGCACACGATTTCATTGTTGAATTAAAGCAGTAAGGAGAAACAGGAAAAGGTATAAATCTAAAACACGAAAATATAAAATAACTAACAATGGGCTTGGCGAACTTACTAAGATGGACTGAACTGATTTAAAGCAATTTATGCAAAGCCTATTTTCTGTTTTGGTGGAAAAATGATATCTGTGGAAAGAACTATAATTTTTCAAGACTTTATTATTAATTGTTTTAAAAACACAGAAAATTAAAAGACGTTTTCAGTGAGTGCCCAAATATCTACCTCCTATCTTTTACCATGATCATTTTATATATACTTGCTTTATCACACGTCTATATAACTCTTGACATATTCATCAGAATCCTGTTTTTGAAACGCTCCTAAGTAAATTGCAGACATCAGTACGCAACTTTTAAGGATTTAAACATTTGTCCTATTAACTAGATATTTGTCTACAGATACTATGTCAAATTTATACACAATAAAACATGTGAAATAATAAATTTACTTTGGATGAGTTTTTCCGAATGTGCACACGATGACGCTAACCCCTACCACCATGGAGAACACGCATCTCACTGAAGAAGGATTTCCCCTTCCAAGTCGACCCTTCTGCTCCCTCTGGCTTGGCAACCGTTGTTCAGATGTGCTTCCTAGTCGGCTTTGCTTGCGCACGACTCCGTGTAAGTGGAATGGGCCCCTGCGTTCCGTCGTGTGTAAGGCTTTATGCTCGGTGTGTGTCTGACATTCCTCTTACACGCCTGTGCCTGTTCATGGTAGGCTAGTGTTCCGTGGTGGGATGATACCAAAACGTGTTTCTCCGTTTATCGACTGATGGAGACCAGTGATGTTTCCCAGTTTTTAACCATTATAAAGAAAGTTGCTACGGACAGTCTCTGTTCCTGGGATAATGTTTTCTCCGAAACCTAGTTGGTCTGAATTTCAGCTTTCGTTTGACTAGTTTTTGTATGGCACATCTTTTTTTTTCATCCTCTTCTCTTTTGCTTACATGTATCTTCATAGTGGAGGTGAGTTTCTTATAGATAGCACATCATCGGGTCATTAATTTGTTTAATTCATTCTGACAATTTCTGTGTGTCTAGACAATTTATTTCTAATGTAATTATTAGCATGTTAGCATTTAGGTCTGCTATTCTGTTATTTGTTTGGATCATTGACTTTTAATTAGATTTTGTTGGTTTACATAGAACTTATACCTATAGAGTTAAAGTGTGTGAAAATGCTAAATGAATATCTTTTATAGATCTTAAAATACATACTTTAAAAACAGAACAAAAGCATACAGTAATGACTAAAATTTGAATAAAATATTAAGAGAACCTGGTAGACTGCTAACGAGTACAGGGTTTGTGAGATGCACCCATATTGCTGAATCTAGCAGTGACTCAGTCATTTCCACTGGCATAGAGTATGTTATATAAAAGCATCAAAATGTATATATCCATTCGACTGTAGATGGGCATTTTAGGTATTTCTAATTTGAGAGACGTAGCTATCCTCCAAAATTACTGGTTTCTTAAGGTTCCCGATGTATTCAGGCCAGAGGCCACTCTTAGCTCCTCACCAGGTCGTCCTCTCCATCAGCACGAGCAAGCCAGGAGAGCCAGATGGAAGTGGCCAGCAAGGCAGCTCGCTGTCATTTACAATCTAACTTTGAAAGTGACATCCCCGGCTTCTGCAGGGTGCTGTGTGCTAGGTCTAGCCCACACTCAAGGGGAGTGAATCACATGATGCATGGCGCTGAGGAGATGGAGCTCTTCAGAGCCATGCCGAAGGTGCCCACATTACCTTTAGACTGTAAGTCAAAGAATGGAGAAGCGGGTGAGCAGGGTTAAGAAGTACGAATGAGCAGCTGATAGACGGTCATGGGGGTAAGGAGCGCGGCAGAGGGAATGTAGTCAGCAGTAATGTCCTGGCTGGGTGGAGAGCCAGGGAGAGGAAGAGTGATCGGGGGAACCGTTTTGTAAACTATATAAATGTCTAACCAATATATCATATACTAGAAACTAATAAAAGAAAAAAAAAGCCATTAAGTGTAAGACGTGCTATTTTATGTACCACTCAGAAAGCAAAACTGCTAGCAGCCGTATTTAAGACACGACTATAGGATTACTTAATTTGAAATGTTAAAATGTGAAGAAAATATGCCTTTTAGATTCAAGAAAACATGGTACTTGGGTCCGTCAGTGGCAATCTCGGCAGCTCGCTGTGAAGCAAATGTTTAATTTCCTTATACCATTAGTGGTGGCCCTTCAATCACATAAGCCAGGGGTCTCAATACCAAATCCTTACGATGTGGCGATTAGTTCACGGAATTGCTTATTAAGACACCACCCCATGCACATGAACATCAGCGCTAACGTTACGATTGTCATCAGTCACAGAACTGGCCACACGAAGCACACAAAGGTCTCTAATTTCCCATGACAACAAGCTCGATCCCATCTGCTGGGATATTAATCCTTCAGCTAAAGGACATGGAAAGTGTGTGTGCGTGTGTGTGTGCGTGTGTGTGTGCATGTGCGCGCTTACAATCTTTGAAAAATGAAGCATAAAATTATTGCAATAATTTGAGAATGAGAAAAGTGAGATTCAAAGAATATTACATGTAGTTACGAAAACATATTCTAAATTACATACTCACTAAGGATTCTTGTTATTATTGTGCTTTTTTCAAGAAGGAATTAAGTAAGATACAATTTTAGTCTATATTTTACACTTTGGGAAGTGGTGATCCCAATATGAGAAATGCATATAGAAAAGTGAGGGATTATTTAAATAAATTGTTCAATATCAATATAATGGAATGCTATGCAGTCATTTAAAATATTGTTGAAAAATTATGTTTGATAGTGTAGAAAAAAATGTTCGTCATGTTATATTGAGTAGAAAATGTGGCAAAATAGTCTGTACATAATATTCACATTTAAAATATAAGGCATTTATATATACGTAAAGATAAAAATGAAAATATAAAATATGAATACTGATTTTTCTAATTTGGGATGGTAGGTTTAATTTTTGTTCTTTATTTTGAATATAGAAAATATTTAATATGTATTTTACATTTATAACTTTGAAAAATAAATTAACTTACTAAAAAGATTCATTAGCAATGTTCCATAAATGATGAAGAAATAGCCAATAAGATTAATATGTGAAAAGCAAGTCAATGTTTATGACTCATTTGCCATTTTAATTTAAAAAAGGATTCTCTGTTTGAAATAGCGATGCAATAGAGAAATGATTAGGAATAAATTTTATTTAAATGTATCTCTAGAATCCAGATGCTTCCTTATAAATCGTGAAATTTTATTATGCATAAATCTTATGTTTCCTGTGCAGTTCAAATTTTTTCTGCTTTTGTATTTTGAGGTAGCATTTATCATATCTGAAAATTCAATTTGGCTTAGAACTGGGTAAATGAACCGGCCATTCATAGAAGAGAAAACGTTCATATCTAATTAATGTATGTGACGATCTCCAACTCTAATAGTCTCTAAGGACATAAATTCAATTGAGAAATGATTCTCACCCATCGTTCTGGCAAGATTTTTAAGGCCGACGCTAGAGCATTGCCAAGGATGCGGCGAAAGGCAGGAGGAGGGGGAGCCGGCGCCGGGAGGAGGGGGAGCCGGCGCCGGGAGGAGGGGGAGTCGGCGCCGGGAGGAGGGGGAGCCAGTGCCGGGAGGAGGGGGAGTTGGCGCCGGGAGGAGGGCGAGCCCGCGGCGGGAGGAGGGGGAGCCGGCGCGCGCTGGGGCAGACGCGCAATGGCGTTGGACGAGGGCGCGCGCAGTTTGCTGCGCCCCGGGCGCCCCGGCCGCGCAGGAGGTCTGCGCGTGCGGCACACGCAGGACACACTCACTGCGGCGTTGCTCGTGAGAACCGCTTCCACAGGCGTCGCCAAATTAGATCTCAAACTATTTTCAGGGATGGTAAGATGACTGAATGGACGGAGAAAACAGAAGACATCGCTTGGTAAGACGCTTTAAGACTGGAAAGACTGGAAAAGTGTCCAAATTTAAATGCACCAATGATTGCTCCACGCGTCGGATGAACACAGTGCCCCAGCGAGGCAGACCGCTGTGAACTTTCAGAAGGCCGAGCATAAGAGAGGGATGAGTCAACAAACTTCCTAGGAAAGAAACAGGGTTCTTTAAAAAGCTTAAGCAAAAAACTGAAAAATGTAGAAGAAATGCTTCCCAGATTCCGAGGAAAAATTATCTCCATCTTAGAATTCCACGGCAAGGCAAACCCTAAACCAAGGGTAAGCTCAGAATGAAGACATTTCAGGCAGGCAAGGTTTCTGAACCTCTAAGTCCCCTGCACCCTGCCCCAGGAAGCTACTAGAAACCGTGCTACACAAAACCCGGGGAGTAACCCAAGAACAAATAATAACGGACAAGGAAATTCGGGAAACGGAGCGTCCGCCACTGTGAGAAGTGGAGAGAATGTTGGGTGGACAGTGAACATCCCGGGGGTGGGGGTGGGGGGTCCCAGGACGGGGCTGGGCGACCGGCCACCCAGAGCGCGCCCTGAGGGCGAGGCCCAGAACACGTCCGAACGTGCAGAGGACAGAAGGACACAACGGGACGACAGGTCTGGGGCTGCCGTGGTGCCGCGCACGTAAGGGAGAGAGGGAAACAAAGTCACATGCGGGAGAGCGAGTTAGGGCGCGCTCTACAAACACGGAAAGGGCGCGCGTGGAGTGGTAACGACGGGGATGCTGAACATCCCTGAGCAGGATTACCACCGAAGCGCATTCGGAAACTCAAGGAAGGAGAGAGAGGGTGTGCGGGGACCGGGGACGGAGAGGCCGGCGGGAAGGCTGCGGGAGGGCCGGCGAGACGCGGCTTTCGCGGCGAGAAGCTGAGTGATGCCGAAGGACGAAGCCTGAGTGCGGCTCTTAGCGGTGCAGAACCGGACACCGGAGTCCGCAGCTGGAAGAGCCGAGTGACTCGCCTTCGGGAAGCCTGGAGAGGGGGCCGTTTACTGTGGCGCGGAGCCCCCGGCATTAGTAATGCACTGCTTAAGAATTGTTGGGTTTTTAAATTAAGTGCGGTATAACCGTTTTTAAATATTAAAAAAGTAAACGTTAAAGATACATCGCAATGCAATTTAAAATAAGTTTTAAAGATGAAAATACAATTTAAAATCAATACGGGTAAAATGAAAAACGAATGTCAAGGTGTTACGTATAATTTTCAACTAGCAATAAAAAATCATGAAAATGACCCGGCCTGAAGGTGCGCGCTCTGCAGGCCTCGCGCGCCTGCCTGGTGGCGGATCGCGGCCCGCGCGCAGGACCAAGAGGACGCACCGGCTCTGCGGAGTGGCGGGCTCCAGGGGCACGTGGCGCGGGGGGCTGTGGGGGCGGAAGAGGGGGCGCTGCGTGTCTCTACCCACTGGGCTGGTTCGTCGGACCGTTTCCTAACCCGTGTCCCGATCAGAGAGTGGGGGGACTGGCCGTCTCTGGACAGCCGGGGTGGCCGTGTGGACACGTGGCTGAGGAGGCCTCACTGCTGTCTCGAGAACACAGTCCCCTTACCGCCGAGCCTGGCACTTCCCCACGAGCCTTTCCGTTGAAGCCACGTCATCTCCAGCGTGTGCTCTGAGTCCGTGTAGGGGAGAGTCCGCAGCTCTTGGGCAGATTTACAGGGTCCCTCATGGCGGCCGGAGCTAGACCTTCGTGCTTTATCCTGATGGGCCGCCAGGGCACAGCTGGACCTAAGTGGAGGCGGGTTTTCTGCCTACACTGCCACTCAGGCACCTTTCCAGACACTCCCTTTTCCTAACCAGGGGCCTCACCCAAAGTCTAACATGAACCACCTGTGAAAAAGGTCCACAAAGCAGTTGCGAATTCCCGTGAACAACAAGCCTCTCACTGCTCCTATCCGGGGGAGTATGGTATGTGGAACCCACGTATCAGGAAGCTGTCGCTCCTGTGTCCCCTTTAAGCACGATTAAATGCCACAGCCATCTGAAAGGACCATCCTTTCCCAGGACCCTTTCCAGGACATCCCCCAGCCCGCCACTCACCTGCCTTCCTGCAGGGCGGGGAGCCGCACAGGCGAATGGTGCTCTCCGCCTCGTCAGAGCCGGCTCCAGGCCTGGGAAGCCGCGAAGCTGTCTCTGCCTGGGCAGGTGTAGAGGCCCCAGGCCGCGTGCCCACCGCTTCCCAAGCCGTATGCGGGGAGAAGCGTTCTCAGGGATCTGTCCTCCGTTGAACCTGACCTTTGGGAATGAAAGGACATACAAGCAGTCAGGGCATTTTAGATGCCAGATCGCCACTCACCGAACGACACCTGGGTCCCCTCTCTTACTGATCAAGGACAGCAGGTGTCCTGAGAAACTGCCACCCCGGACGGAGCCAAATCGGGGACTTGCAGGGGTGAACTGACCCCCCTCACCCACCCCCTGGGCTGAGTAGGATTCCATGGGCACTGCCGTTTTTCTTTTTCTAAAAACGCGAATTCAGCCTAGAATGGGCAAATTGCTGTTTTACTGAAATCTAAGTGAGGCCAATTCACTTTGGGGACACCAGTCACCTTCGTATTTTTATACACTTTTTGATTATCCAGTTCAGTTTAAAAAAAAAAACAAACTAGAAAATATTTATAACAAGCATCTTACTTCAACTTATGTGGTTTGTAAAGATAATGAAATGTAGATCTATATATGCACATGCAAGAAACTACGTTGCCAAAACCCAAAGATTTTCATCTTCACATACACACGCACATGCCAAAACCAAAAAAGGCAAACAGAAAAATTCCAAAGAGTAGAACTACCTGGAGTGAGTCTATTATTTATTCAGAGGTCATACTGACAACTATTGGATAAGCTGATCCTGCTTCTGGTCCAGGTGGGGCTCATGCCCACGGGCCGGAGTCGGGTCTCCAGAATTAAAAGAACGGCTTCATCTCCTCTGCCTCACCTCCTGGGAGTCCAGGTCAACCAAAGACCAGTGTAATTACAGTCCCACCTCAACTGCATTCCACCCCCAACTCCTAATCAGCAGAGGTCAGAACCAGATGTATAGAATGGTCGTGTATGTTGTCTGCAATTCAAATCACACTCTTCTATTTTGCTGATACAAAATTTTGCCACTAATACCAACCAATTAAGCTTTTTTTCTGATTATAACATGAGAATACTTGAAATATAACTAGAATGAAAAGCAACACTTAAGCCGTTTTTTAAAAAATCAACAACGAAAAAAGCGTCTTAAAAAGACAATAGAATTCAATTACTGTCTAAGAAAAAAATCCCACAGCAGGATCAATATGAATGGGATTATGTGATTTATCGAGCCAAAATAGTTTAGACAAAAGCGATGAAACGCTGCATGCTTTTTAAATTCCATTTTTACTGCAGCTTATTAAGGCAACATATGGACAATCTACATGTAGACTATGAATTTTTTTAAAAAAATTTCACAATAAAGTTGCAAATCAAAATGAGGTATTTAATAACATTTCTTATTAAATTTTCAGTTTTTTAAAGGGCTCCTTTCTTTAGTAATATAGCTATTATCAGTTAATTAAGTAAATTGCCGCAGAAAATCAAAATAACTTTTTCACGACTAATGAAAACTAACGAGATGCCACGGCAGGATGCACAGAGACCCAGCACTTTGGCGTCTAGCGCAGGCACACCCGGGCTGGTTGGACCCTGAGCTGCCACGTTGGGGTATTTTTTATGCCAATACATAACCGAATTTCTCCAGGGCACTCAAGCTGCTATATAGGTATTCAACGAGATTGACTTGTCAGCAGTGGTACACTAAAAACGCGAATTCAGAACAAAGCCAAGAGGTTCTGTTCTTTCCTTAAATTCAGCGGATTTTAGAATGCAAGAAATAAGTTGGATTGATAATTCCTGATGTAGGAAATTCAAAATGGCAGAAAATGGCACAGACTATTACAGAATAAATTACCTTACACCGTTCACAGAACGCACCCTCATTCTGAGGCCGGCTCTGCAAAAATGGTACTTAGTTCCGACACAAACATCCTAAATCAACTGCAATGCCAAAGAGACTGTCAGTTATGGTTACTTTTAAATAATTTATAAAGAAAAGTTACAGATATTCTAGGTGTACGCCGTGATGACTTGTAGACACAGCGACATGACCACAGCGGCCGAGCAAGTTACCGCATCGTCTCCTCACACAGGTGTGCACCTGCGTGTGTGCGTGCGTGTGAGTGTGAACACGCGTGCCGTGTGTGTGTGGTGAGAGCATCGGAAATCTACTTTGCCAGTGGAGTAAGAGCAGAGGTCCTGTGACAACGTGTGGCAGCTCCCACGTAGCTCAACCTCACAACGTATGGGGGTGCTGCGGCATCTCAGCCTGTCCTTCCCAAGTTTTGGTTTGCCTTTTTCTGTCACGTGGCGAGCTTTACCACATCCATTCGGGACGGCTTCGGCAAACGTTGTGCGGGTATAAGTCATTCTGCACGCACCGCTGAGGGATCTTCAGGCCTTCGGACTGGCCGCGTGTGACCATCCGTGTCCCTGCGTGCATGGCTGCCTCCAGCTTCACGCACTGGGTGCGTCGTCTGCACGGGGAGAACGTTAATTGTACCAGAAAGCCGAAAGCCACGCCTCATTGTGCCCCGCACGGGACGGAGGACGTGGTAGACGCACCGCAACGCTTAATGGCTGTGTGAATAAATCAACGAGTGGACAGATAAACGAATGCACACTAGTGAGACTTCTTGGATATCACATGAATAACTTCCAGTTAGTTCTTGGAGAGAGACCTCGCTCCCAGAACAAAAATCACCCAGGAACATGCACCGTCAAACAGAACCTTATGTCTATTATGTCTTAAAATGTGCATTTGGGAGGGAGTAACTGCACGTGGCTCTTATGGCAGGCTCTAAAGAAAGGTTTTTCAGTTTTAATTTCTCTAAGTTTCTCATTCATGCTACTTTCGTACTTCTGTCGTCGGAAAACCAGTACATGGATGTTTTCCTGAATCCTGCTGTCACCCAGCTAGTAACGGTCACTGTTATCACAAGCCCCTCGGAACTCTGTTCCGACCTGAGGTAAAGAGACTCAGGTCCCTGAAGTGGCCACAGGGTCTCGGAGTTGTGCACATGTGCGTGCCTCGGTTTCTCTGTCCCTGCAGCAGAGAAGCGTGGACCACAGTGCCATGTCCTTCTGTAGTTGTAACAGAGCAGCGGTCAGGCGCCCGGCATGGTCTTGGAATAAGGCTTTGGATGCTGAGCGTGCCGGCCCACCCCCCGAAGTCTGGGGTGACCCCGCAGCTTGGCGGGCTGATCAAACGACTTGAAGTAACTGCTGTTACTTATGCATCAGGGCCCAGACCGCAAGGTTCGCCCTGGGTTTCTCTCTCCACATTCACTCATACTGATGTCAATCTCTGCCCTCCGCCCCACCCCCCACCCCCTGTTTTATCAAAATGGTCCTCCCCCTGCTTCAGTCTCGCAGGTGGACGTAGTGGACAGTATCTGGCTGAACACCTTCCAGGAGGGGTTGGGAAATGCTCAGAGGTTCTGACTATATTTGCAGGGTTCCTTCAAATGGTGTGTCTCGTCTGGATTTGAAGAAGAGGACTCACATCGATCGCGTAGGATCTACGCTGTTAGTACTTTGGTCAGATAGGAATTGACAAAATCACGGATCTGAACTCAGAGCGCTGGATCCACAGCACCGTTTTCCAAGGACGCGGCATGTATGGGGCACAGGAAGAAGAGAGACAGCTGGTCTCCCTCCTCGTCCTGCACACCCGGCTCCTGTGCGGTCCTCTTCCCAAGGACCCCTGCGCCTCGGTGGCCCTCTTGTCTGATCCAACTAGATAATAACCCGCCTCTGAAAGAAGTGGGAAGTTTGGGGTCTCTTTACTTTTACCCTTGTTCCTGTAAAGTTTAAAAGATTAGCATTTTTTTTCCTAAATCTTTGAGGATTTATACCAAAAGAAGAGTAAAAATCATGCCAAACAGTTCACGTAATCAGACTGAAATTTCTCTGCTCAAGCACCACAGGAATTAAGAAGCAAAGTGTAACTCTGATTGAGGTCATCGTGTTTCTCAGATTTGCTCACTGCTTCCTCTGGATCTACACCCCAAGGTGCTATTACGATGGCTCCGAATTCTCTCTACTCTCTCGAGACTCTGCATGAGGACTCACGAGAAAATCAACGTGCTTCGCAAGGATGAAACGGGGAAACGACTTGTCAGATGTAGAATTGGATAGTGGTGATGGTGGCATGACTTTGCAAATACAATAAACGCCACTGATTTGTATTCTTGAGAAGAGTAATTTTATGATATCTGAACTATATCTCAGTTTAAAAAGGATATTATATTGATCTCACAAAGTACGAAAGAACTTTAAGTTTTTAAAAAATAAACTGAAGTATATATAAAAACATTATAGGGGCAGGGGAAAGACAGGGAAGCTCCCAGAAACATCAAACTCTGAACAGACAGGAAATCAAGGGGAAAATCACTAAGAATCGTAGAAAAGAAAGAGGCTAGTGAATGCACACCATGTCCCCCTTAGTCCACAAGCCACTTTCCAATCACGACCCTGTCCAATCACGACCCTATGATCCTCTTTGAATTCATGTCACTTTAGTCCGTGCTGGATTAAAACAGTCTCATGTCCCACTTCTCCACAGACAGGATGATCCCCAGAGAAAAGTCTTGACATATCCTCTTGGTTCTGGATCATGCAACAGTTTCCAGCGACAGAAGTCTCCTTCACTTTTCATACACAGTTTCCTTATGCCTTGAAACGTCTCCCAGGACATCACAGTACAAATGCCGATGCCCCTCTAGCGGCCAGGGCATCAGCACGACCTTCTGCGTTATAGCTCCAGACGAACTAGCAAAGCAGAAAATCCCGGGCAGTATGAATTATACATGCAACGACTCCAGTTAGATGATATTCTCTGTCTCACGCAAACTTCAGAAAGCCTTAAAAATGGGATGTGGACAAGATTTAGGGCAGCGGCTCTCACACGTGAGCAGGCGACAGAAAACCCAGACGGCTGAGACCCTCCCTGAGTTCCTGGCTCGGGGAGCTGGGGTACAGGCGGGGTTTGCTGGTGATGATGCGGCCCGTCTGGGGACCACATGCTGGAACCACTGGGTCACAGAAGGAAGGACGTAGAAGTGAATGTTATTCCTTTTGAGGGACAAGGAGGAGGGGAATATGCTCTTTATTAAACAAAGGACACGTCATGCCTCCCTCGTCAGATTTTGCTTTCATTAGTTTCAAGGCTTACGGAGACTCTGAAACCAGCCCTGATGCGGAGCGTGACTGGTTCGCTAAACTGGCTGCTCCTCATCCTCGATCCCAGCTACGGAGAAGACAGTGTTTCGGGATCCCCTTCTCATTTCCGTTTTGGAGTCGTTTCATCCTTATCTTTCAATAGCACCGCTAAGTCCCCATGTGGAGAGGCAAACGAGAGATTCTTATAACGATGGGAATGTTTAGAATCTTGACTACGGTACTGATATCCCAGTTACACATGTGATAAATCTATATAGAACTATACGCACACGCATAGACACACAAACACACAGACGAGCAAAACTAAGGAAATCCAAATAAGCTCAGGGATTTGCATAAGTGTGAATACCTTTGTTGTGAGTTTTACATAACCGAGTTTACATTTACCGCTGAGAGAAAGTGGGCAAAGAGTTCGTGGAATGGCTATATTTATTTCAATTGCATGTAAATCTATGATTATGTAAATAAAAATTTCAATTTAAAACATGACTGTTCTTAACACCGCTGGGCACATTTTCTAAATCACATATACTTTTGCTTGTCCTTTTTAGGGCTATCAATACACTAGTATAATCTCCCAAGACTTTGTTTTTTGTAGGACAATAAAGCTTTACTCATTTTTAATTCAGAAAGTAATGTTATTACCATTACAATCATTTCTTGGCTACTCTATCGGGTAAGTAGAAACACACAGGTGTCTGCTAAGAAGGAAACTGAATGAAAGGATTAAAGATCAGAAACAACAGAACTTTAATCTTTTAAAATTCCCTGCAGCTTACTCACTGGGTTTCTAGACTGCCTTGTTTCATTTCGAATTTCAACGTCTGCCTCTGGGGTGTAAGCATCCACGAGGACACGGCAGCCCCCACACCTGCGGGTTCAGCGCGCCTCTGTGGAAGACCCCACACTGAGGTAGCCTCAGCAAGTTGCTTCCTCCTTGGAAAGCAGATCTCTCGTTCGTCAGTATGGATTTCCCTGTCTGGAATTGGGGGCCACTCACTTTAATCACTGCTGGACACGTGGTCCTTTCGCGACTCAGAGCTGCCTTCTCTGAGGCCACCGCAATGAGAATTTCATCACTGTACACATCAGCAGACTCTGACAGTCATAACTAGGTTGTATAGGAAAAAGTGCTCCTCACTTAGACTGCAACACTGGTTTATTGGTCTGGCTCAAAACGCGTCCTGTTCCGACGATGGGAATGAAAAGCCGATCCGGGAAGGAATGGGTTCGCCCCGGAGGAGAGCAGCCCAGGACAAGGGGAGACCCGAGCAGCCTCAGCTTCCCAGGATGCCGGGGACACTCGGGTCTGTGCAGGCCCCCAGCTCTTTGTGGACAGACAGCAGAAAGCTACAGAGCAGTGGCGACAGGGTCATGCACAACTTCCTGACCATGGGAATGGGGGGTGGGGGGTGGGGGGGGTGGACAGTGGAGCTGGACAAGCCGCCTAGAGACACCCAGGCTGAGGCAGAAGCTGTGAGGCTACCTTAGAAGCCTGGGAGCGCTTTGCTGGAGAGCTGAGGCACATCCACGCCGCTCTCCCGTTCTTCTGTGGCGATGAGGCTGAGTGTCTGGGGCAGCGAGCGTCCAGCCAGAAGACTGCGACACTCCCGGCATGCCTTACGACTAAAGTCTAGCTAATGAGTTAGGAGCAGGAAATTCGGCAACACGCAAACATCCTTCAAGGGGGATTAACAGCGAGGACTTTTCTCCCTTCACTCTGCGCTACGTGCTCCAAGTCGGCACCCAGTGGGTGGCAATGTATCCACTGCACCGCCCCCCGCCCCCCCAACTCGGAGCCGGCAATCCCAGGAATCCAGGGGCGGAAGTCGGTGGCTCCTCCCTGTTACCCCTCGAAACCTGCTAGCTTTTTCTTTTTTCTTTTTTTTTTTTTTTGCTTTTGCTTCCCTTTGCTGTGACTTTAGGCTCTGCAGGCCTGGAGGCTTCTCCGGGGGACAGAAAGGACACCTCCACTGAACCCGAAGCTGAGATGGCCACCTGGGCACTTTGGGGTCCTCAAGTCCGGGTCAAGAGGCAAAGAAGGGAGTCGTCGCGGTGCTGGGGTTCTTGGTCCTAGCTGCGAAAGGCGAGCAGGTGAGGAACGCAGGTGGGCGGGGCGCCTCTTCTGCACGCTCCTGGACGGTGATTGACGTCGGTGGGGAACATCACGATCCAGTTCAGGCAGGACTGGTCATGACCCCACAGGAACAGGCTGGTGCTGCCCCAGCACACAAGGAGCCGTGACGAGCTGAGGTGCTTCGAGAGGGAACACGGGATGTCCTCAGACTGCTCTACGTGATTCCAAAAGATAAATAGAGCTATAAATATAAAGTTCATACATATGAGAGAAAGAGAAAGTAAATGGAAACAAAGCAATAATTCTTGAATTTGGATAAAGGGCACATGGAAGTTCCTCGTACTACTCTTGCATGTTTTTCTGTAAATTTGAAATGATAGCAACATAAAAAATTACAAAAATAAAAATGTAAAACCGGTGACTTTAAAGGAGCTATGAGGAGCCTTGCAAACTCACAGAAACACCTTGTTTTCGGTGGGAAATGACTTGATCACGTTTACAGTAGCTCTACATGTATAACCAAAAAACCTAATTGCTACTAAGCCCGGGCAGGTGTTTATTAAATCCAGCCCTCAGGGGATGAAATGGCCGAGATGGCCTTTCCCTCTTGACCACCGCAGAACTATTATTTCTGTTCTGTTCCATTGGCGCTTCTTGGTTGCGTCATTAGCAGGAGATAAATAATATCTCTTCCTCCCACGTTGAGTGACAGTGCAATTAGTTAGCGAACTGGACGCTGTCTGCCCGGTACCTCCATCACGCAGGTGACCGCCCACAGTCAGAATGCCACGAGCAGCCCCAGGAGGCGTCAGAGCCTGCCTGCTGTTCCGTGAGAGGTTTCTGAACGATGACTCTTAAATCCCTCTGAGCTTTATTACCCCATCCCATAACTATTAGCCACTTGACATCTACGAATCAGCTTGGGATACCCTAAGAGATAAGTAGGGAATATTCACTCACCTGCGGTCGGTAGCTACAGAATTTTGAGAAACTGTACCCTCACATAGGACTCAAAGAGGTCCATTGTACGTCTCAGAGCCCTCTGTATCCTCACGGAGGATTCAAGGACAACCAAAGAGGGCATAACATGGTATGCCTGGACACTATTACATCGGACCAACACAGAACCGCAGATGCCTGAAATCTGCAGAAAGTGACCTCTGGCCACCATTTCAAGGCTGCCACTTGGCCTTTACCCTGACAAGGAGGATGAGTGTGGGTAGGATGCAAAGGTGGCCAGGCATGCCGGGTCAGGCCCTCTTTGGCTCTCCTTAAATCCTCAATGAGGATACAGCGAGCTGTGGTACGTACAATGGACCCCTAGGAGTCTTATGTGTCGACTCCAGATTCTCAAAATTCTGTAGCCACCTGCCGCAGGTGAGGGAACATGCCGTACATATCGCCCAGGCCATGGGGAAGCCTGTGCCTTTGCCGGAAGTGAGACATTTCTCAGAAACGTCCAATAGCGGCTTGAATTTAATGTCAAAAACATGTGTTTTGTCAGTACTACCATATATATATATGCGCATATATATATATGGTGGATTTCAGAATCAAAGTCCCTGTTGCCCACGGATCTTGTAAAAAATAGAGGCCTCTCACACTCTCACGGTGGTGCCTGAGCTCGTCGTTGCAGTCCTTGTATACCCATTTCAAATAGAAAATTGAGCCTCAGAGGAGTGACCACCAAGGTCATAAGTGACAGAATCAGAATGCGGGCCCTCAACTGTCGGAACTGTGCTGTAAATGTCCTCTTTCCACGAGGAAGAGGATGCCACTCTGCCTTTTCCTCGACAAGGAGGATGCGTGTAGCGACACTGCAATGGGCGGCCCGGCAGGCCTGGGCAGGCCCTCTCTGGCTGTCTTTGAATCTGCCTTAAGGATACAGAGAGCAAGGGGACATACTTTGGGCCCCAAGGAGCCCCAAGATGGCGCGAGACCCTCTCAAAGTTCTGCAGAAACCGACCACAGATGACTGAACCTTCCTTCCATATATCCAGGCCACAGGAGAGCCTCAACCCTTGCAGCAAGTGAGACGTTTCTCAGAAACCTCCAGTCGCGGCTTGAAAGTGATGTCAAAAAAGTGTGTTTTGCCACCGCTACCATATATATATCTGCATATATATGAATATATATGCACATATATATATGGTGGATTTCAGAATCAAAAGGCCCTGTTGCCCACGGATCTTGTAAAAAATAGAGGCCTCTCACACTCTCACGGTGGTGCCTGAGCTCGTCGTTGCAGTCCTTGTATACCCATTTCAGATCGAAAATTGAGCCTCAGAGGGGTGACCACCAAGGTCATAAGTGACAGAATCAGAATTCGGGCCCTCAGCTGTCTGAACTGTGCTGAAAATATCCTCTTTCCACGAGGAAGAGGATGCCACTCTGCCTTTTCCTCGACAAGGAGGATGCGTGTAGCGACACGGCAATGGGCGGCCCGGCAGGCCTGGGCAAGCCCTCTCTGGCTGTCTTTGAATCTGCCTTAGGATACAGAGAGCAAGGGGACATGCTTTGGGCCCCAAGGAGCGCCAGGATTGCACGAGACCCTCTCAAAGTTCTGCAGAAACCGACCGCAGATGACCGAACCTTCCTTCCATATATCCAGGCCACAGGAGAGCCTCAACCCTTGCAGCAAGTGAGACGTTTCTCAGAAACCTCCAGTCGCGGCTTGAAATTGATGTCAAAAAAGTGTGTTTTGACACCACTACCATATGTATATATATATATATATATATGAATATATATGCACATATATATATGGTGGATTTCAGATTCAAAAGGCCCTGTTGCCCGCGGATGTTGTAAAAACTAGAGGCCTCTCACACTCTCACGGTGGTGCCTGAGCTCGTCGTTGCAGTCCTTGTATACCCATTTCAGATCGAAAATTGAGCCTCAGAGGGGTGACCACCAAGGTCATAAGTGACAGAATCAGAATTCGGGCCCTCAGCTGTCTGAACTGTGCTGAAAATATCCTCTTTCCACGAGGAAGAGGATGCCACTCTGCCTTTTCCTCGACAAGGAGGATGCGTGTAGCGACACTGCAATGGGCGGCCCGGCAGGCCTGGGCAGGCCCTCTCTGGCTGTCTTTGAATCTGCCTTAGGATACAGAGAGCAAGGGGACAGACTTTAGGGCCCCCGGGCCCCAAGATTCCGCGAGACCCTCTCAAAGCTCTGCAGAACCCGACCGCAGATATCCGAACCTTCCTTCCATATAATCAGGCCACAGATAGCCTGAACCTTTGCCGCAAGTGAGTCATTTCTCAGAAATCTCCCATTGCGGCTCGAAATTTATGTCTAAAAGTGTGTTTTGCCAGCGCCACCATATATATATATGCGCATATATATATGAATATATATGCGCATATATATGAATATATATGCGCATATATATATGGTGGATTTCAGGAAAAACGGGCTCTGTTTCCCACAGATCCTGTGGGAATGACAGGCCTCCCGCTCCCTCAACGTTGTCTGTGCTTGTCATTGTGGTCTT
Source organism: Rousettus aegyptiacus (assembly GCF_014176215.1). Classification (NCBI taxonomy): domain Eukaryota; kingdom Metazoa; phylum Chordata; class Mammalia; order Chiroptera; family Pteropodidae; genus Rousettus; species Rousettus aegyptiacus. The sequence goes on from NW_023416311.1 coordinate 108,765,557, forward strand.
TACTATGTATTTCAAATGGTAAAGGGAGCCTCAGAGAGGTGACCACAGAGCTCATAAGTGAAAGAATCAGCATTCAGATGCGTAGGTGTCCGAAGTCTGCCAAAGGTGAAATTTTCCACCAGTTCGAGGCTGCCACTCGGCTTTTTCCCCGACATGGAGGATGAGTGCGGGTCCGATGCAAAGGTGGCCAGGCATGCCGGGTCAGGCCCTCTTTGGCTCTCCTTAAATCCTCCATCAGGATACAGCGAGCTGTGGGACGTACAATGGACCCCTAGGAGTCCTATGTGTCAGCTCCAGTTTCTCAAAATTCTGTAGCCACCGGCCGCAGGTGAGTGAAATTGCCCTACATATCGCCCAGGCCACGGGGAAGCCTGTGCCTTTGCCGGAAGGGAGACATTTCTCACAAACCTCCAATCCCGGCTCTAATTTAATTTCAGTTCATGACTATAACCATACATCCGCCTCTGAAATGTCCAGATTGTATTTAGTGAAAACCCCTGGGAAAGTAATCTTTTGGAAGTTCGACATATGTTAATTTTTTTTTTAATATTGAAAATAACCCAGAATGTAGACACCTAAAACTCTAGAAGATAAGTCGTCTGTTTTATTTTTGTTTTGAAAGCTACCATAAAAAAGAAATTTATCCTGGTCCTATTAGAAATTCATAGCCGGAAGATTGCTCTGATTAGGACTGCTGGGACAATCAATAACTGGGTTTTATTAGGCTCTTTAATTTTAGGAACTGGTGAGCACATAATATCAAACATCTGTCAGGGTTTAGGTTCTTTGCCTCTTCTAGTCCTTGGTGGCTTCTGGAGAAAATTCCAGGATAAAAGCAAACAGCTTATCTCAGAGGGCTGACCCCAACCACCTTGACATTGCATGTTAAAAACTAAAACAAAACCAAGAACACACAGAAGTTCCTGGAAGCCTGAATGAAGCTGCTGTACTGAAACCTTTACACTCTTGGTGTTTGCGTCTCTATGGCGAGGCCGGCTGCCCAGTATTCAGGGCACATCGCGTGGTTCCCCGGGGCTGGGTTGCCAGAAGGTGCTAGAGTCAGGTGCTCTGGCCGCACGCAGTGTATCCTTCGACGTCCCCGCAGCTGTGAGTCTGAATCACTCTGTCCTCCGTGACTAGCCTTCGTACTGCCAATCGCATCATGTGCTAGAATCTCATTACTACCTGTGGGTTGGAGGATTTTAAATATGATCTCGAGAGCAGCATACCTGACGAGACACATAAAGGACCTAAGACGACCTTCGGGTGAAAGAAGTCTACAAACCACATGGTATTTGAAATTTTCTTCCATCTGCGTCATTTCGTACAGCCTTAGATAGAGCTGGACTGGGGGACTGTCAGGATCACCAGCCACGGGGGCCACAAGCACGCATTTGAAGGAGGCCAGAAACGTCATCCTTGACTGGTTAAACGAAGATCCGGCACCCGACAACGAGCCCCTTAAACAAATTCGTGCTGCTGTGTTAAGGCCCAAAGTCTGGAAGGTGGATAATTCTGAACCTATTTCTTGATAACATGTCCTAGTCATAGCTGAGGAATCGCAACGCCTGCCTGAAAACCCCAGCTCTGCACCGTCTTTCCATGCGTGATCTTAAACGATACCATAGCACCATCACTGGAGGCATTTCCTCCCATTCGCTTTCAAACACAGTCAAGTCTGGATGGGCCAAGCATGGACTCACTTTCCCAACATCCCTTGTGCCACGTTGGCAGATTTAGCCAATGGAAATGCAAGAAGCCCTGTTACATTGGAATGTCAGATAAACAATGAATTTTGCAAGGGATATAATTATACAACAACAACAAAAAAGTATTCACATTTTTTTTGAAATTCCAGTTTAACTGGATGGACATCCTGCATTTATCTGGCACTCTTACTATAGGCACGTGACCCAATCCTGGTGCGTGGGAACTAGAGGGGAATTCGCTGGGGGCTTTTAGAGAGGTTTTCCTCTCTCATCACAGTTGCCCGATGCCTACTCTCCCTTCCTTTCATAGGTCTAGATGGGTTATAGTTGGGCCCATGGCCCCTAATATGGACTACGTTGTCCATACTCTCAGCTGGGTAGGATGATCACACTGAGTTTCTGGACAATCATGAGTAAGCAGAAAACTGCTGGAAGCTCCTGGAAATCTTCAACAGACAGACCTTCTCTTATGTGTTTCCCTTCTTCTCTCTGCTTGTATGAAGCAAGTTTAGCTACTGGGTCCCCAGTGGCCGCCACGGACCACGCAGGGCAAACCCTGAGAACGCCCCTGTTCCGTCAACCTGATAGCAGTTTATCTTGTGTATTTAAGCCACGGTGAAATTCAGTCTTTAGATGCAGATGGCTGAAACTAACCCTTATTAATATGCTTATAAAGAGGGTAAAAAAATTGGTCAAATCTCTTCTCTTCCGGACTTTTAATGTAGGTACTTGAAGACATGATGCGAGGAGGTGTGTCAGCCATCTTGCGACTGTGAGGGGCCATATCTGACCCGGCAATAGCCTCACTGACATTAATGAATGTGACCGAGCCCGGGAGGCAGTTACCCGGCAACAAACATCGGCGCTAGCTATGAGAGGCGCTCCCGAGAAGCATAGTCATGCTGCAGTCTCAGGAACAGAATCTACGTGTTAGACATGGCAACATGGCTAAGTTGAAGATTACCTACAGAACATTTATAATCCTCAACCTTCCTCACAGGCGGGCAGGGCCAGCACTGGACAACGGAACTTGACCCCTCCGGCGCCCCGGCTCGTGCAGGAAGAAGTTCACGCTTAGTTCAGTCTCTAGTCCCCTCCCTCTGCCACTGGGATGAGCCAGATGGCGGGTCCCCCACCGTGAGGCGCGAGGCCTCCTGCCGGCCCGCGTGGAACATGTTCTGTCACTGAGAATTTAACTCTTGTGACATGGAGCCCGTGAGATGGTGGCGTTATTTCAGCCCAACCTATACCTGGATGAATATATTAGGTAACCCACATTGAGATTGGTCAGAATGTTACCTGTGCTAAAGACTTCAAGTTCAAATGGTTTAGAAAACTGTAAGTAATACAATGAAATCTCCTGGTCTTTTCATAAAATTAACCACGGCTATGTTTCTAATGTCTTCTTCCAAAAAAGAAAAAATTATGCAAATACAAATCTACATACCTCCTTTCCTTTTTTCAAAACCGCTAACAACGACAGAGAAGATCAAACTTGGCACACTTTGCATCTTGTTTTTACAATATTCATGGGTCTGGGCCATATAGCTACATGTCACTCTTTAAGAACGCCTTGCATAGATAGGTCATTGCACACCAGGTAATCGTGGGAATTTAAGATATGGCGGCATTTGCCCCACAGTGGCCCTGTGAGGCAGACCTCTGGGTGCAGGTTTTCATTGCCCTGTGATGCACGTCCCACGGGGATGATTGACTCCACATGTCCAGGACCAAGCCACAGCCGCAGAGAGGCGGCTAAGCGTCTGCCAGAGACTCTGGGCCCGAAACAAATGTCCCTACGTTTTGAATCAGTTGTTTGCAATGATTTTTCTTAGCTCCTGGCAAATGTTTAGACAGATTCTTAGATAAATCTTGACCATTAAAAATTAATCAGTATAAATGGAGCTGAGGTGGACTCTTTTATCAGGAAGGAGACAATTTTAGATGATTAGACAGGGTTTTTCACATCAAGAAAGCAGGTGGGATTTGGCTGGGAGGTGCCCATCCCCCACTCGATGTCGCGCGGCTTGACAGCTCAGGGACACCATGTTCCGACTTGGACTGTCATTATGTGAACCTGCGAAATGCACGTTACCTGGTTCAGAGCTCCTCTAATACACCCTGGACACGATCCAGATTGGGGGGTGCTTCCTCCTGGCTTAAAAGAAATGTCATGAAGCCAGGCAGGAGCGCGAGCGCTTCCGAGCGCTTCCTCGAGCCCGGTGCTCGGGGGAAGGGCATCCTGGCCACGATGAAACAGCCACGTGACTCTGGCATAAGAGGCAGATCTAAAACACTTTTTGGTTCCCGATGGGAGTTCCGAGGCCGGGGTGTCCCGGGGGGAACCTGAGCCGTGGGGAGCCCTGCTCGTTTTTGCGGGGTGCCTATGCAGAAGGTGAGAGTCTAGCAAAGCCTCTAGGCCACGTCCGAGATGAAGATGGGGCGCGCGCATCCTCCTCCCGCTATGAAGAAGACGCTGTCACCGGGACGGTGACGCCACAGCCGGGGCTCCGGGAGGGAGAAGCCGGGGAGGCGGACAGGCAGAGGAGGGGGCCCTGGCAGAGGAGGAAGGGGGACCGGGGACCGGGACCGGCAGGGTGAGTCCCCCGGGCGGTGCCGGGACGCGGGGGCTGCGCCTCTGCCCTCTCCCGGCGGGCCTGCCGCCACCCACCACCCCGCTCCCCCAAAGCGCTGTGAACACGAAGCGCTTTCCTTCCGCATTCCCGGCGCTGCACTGCGCATGGGGAGGCAGAAGCGAGGTGTGGGCTGGGACGAGCCCGCGGAGGGGAGGGCTTTTACGCCCTGGGGGTGGGAGGTACCTGCAAAGCGCCCTGGTCAGTAACCCCCCCACCCTCCCCGGGGCTCACGCGTCTTTTTTTAGACAGAAGCATCACGCAGCTCGTGGGAGCGCCTGAAACTGCAGAATTAGTCGGGTCAGCCAGCGTTCTTCCCAGGCTCAGGTGTCGCACGAGGGGCCGGGCAGCGCTGCAGCCAGCCCGCGAGCCCGGCCCGAGGGTCCTCCGCCCGAGCACAAGCCTCCCAGCGCGCTGCCACACACCGAAGGCAGAACTCCTGGGAAAGCAAGACACACGCCCCAGAGAGAGCCGCTGCGCAGGTGGCTCTGAAGCCGGGGTGGGAGGGCGATCAGGACCAGGAGGCCTCCCTCGGACGTCGCTGGGGCCTTGACCCTGCGAGCACCGGCTGCAGAGTTTGTGGGGCCGTGCAAAGTGGAAACAGAGCCCCTTCCTCAAAAATTGGTCAGACTCCAGGCAGCAAAAGCAGAGCGTTAAACCATCCTGGGGTCCTTCTGAGCACGGGGCCCTGGGGACCCCAAGCCACACCTGCAAAAAGATGCAAGGAAAGCTCGGGATGCTTAGTCAGAATATACAGGTGACGGATTAGCTTTGAAGAAACGCAGACACTAAACCAGAGCAAGCCTCAAACGTCACTCTACTGCGCCATCTAGCTGGACCTAGCGGAGGCCGATGGCCATCGGTACCACTGCGCTTTCCACCTCGATGCAAAAGGTGACCCAAGATAGATTAAACCATGCCAAGGTGCTCCTTACAATAACGGGAATCTCTAAGGGGAAAGTGCCTCATGAACCTAGTTGCTTAGGGTTGCTGAACTGCAGGGCACATAAGGAAAGATGCAGGGAAATTTATAAAATTAAATAGCTATACGTAATAGCATCTAGACTTCAATAAGCCACAAAGGATGCAAGAGCCCTTTTATAGGCTACGTGGACAGGAGGCAGGAGGTTCTCAACAAGCCCGGCACCCCAAAGAAAAAATTAACCCCTGAAGAACGTTTAAAGGAAAAGATACAAAACTGTGGACAATAAATTATTTTCAAACGGAAAGAGTCAAATACTAGCTAATTCAGTCATTTAAGCTTCTCTTGGTGTTAGTGTGCACGTGTGACTTACTCTCCCTCCGCTGTTGGCATGTCCTGTGCTCTTCGGGCAAATGGCTTACACAATGATGTGGATGAAAAGAAAAAGGCCACATACTAACCTGACAAGCTTGGGGGAGGCCAGCATGGCGGGTCCCGCAAACTCAAGAGACCAAAAGTAACCGCACAGGACGGTCTGTAAGCAGGTCATGGCAGGTCGTCACACCCTGGCCTGCAGCTTTCTTGGGGAAGGTCAGTCTTTACCTGTCTAGTGTCTTTTTGCATCGAAGGTAATGCACCCTTGGAATGGCGGAGTCATCCCTTTTTCCGAACCTTTCAGGGACACCCCAACACACCAGAGCAGAGACCACAGAACCCCTCATGGTCCTCTTGTCCCCCAGGAACCATCTCTATGTGCTGCAAACGTTACCTATGCACCCCCCTGTACCCACCCACGTTTACAAGAAGAGCGTGTCCCTGTTTTACTTTTTACTCAATCCCCAAGATTCCCCCGCTTCGCCATCTCCCGCCCCCTTAGTCTCCCACCGAGGATCCACCTCCCGCCTCCTCCTTTTCTCCTCCTCTGATTCTAAGCTGCAAAACTGCCATTCTCCGGAGCGTTCTCTTAATCCGCTGAGATTTTGCTTCCTGGCAAGTGTCGTCACTTGGTTTCAAAGAAACTCAGGTCTGGACGTTTCTTACGTCGACAACGACATGACGTACAAAGTCACTTGCTTCTACAACTTCACTCCTCTACAGGGGTCTGGAGTGGCGTCCCCGAGGGCCCCCTGCACCGACGCCTCAGCGCGGCGGCCCCGGTCAGGCTCAACGCCACGCGGGGGAGCGTGTCCACCCGGACGGAGCTGGTGCCTCTAGTTTCATCCTGTCTCTTTCTGTAAAACGGATCTGTTCACACCTACTTCTGCTGAACGATTATGAAAATAAAGCATATGGGAAGTGCCAGAATGCTGTCTATAGTATAAACACCACCATACAGCTTTTGTGTGGAAAACAACTAGACCTTTGTTCCACTGCTTTTACCCACCGATGTCTGGCGAGCTGACCAGACCCGCGTCCAGCAACAAGCAAGAGGGCAGGGTGCCGAGAAACGAAGAGACAAGATGCACATTTGCTTGTCGTCCACCGCCGAGATATCCTGCAGTTCAGGGGGCCATTTTCAGGACGCACTTGAGAAGCTGCCCGTTCTCTGCTTGTCGACATCATCGAGAGAATGGGCGCGTCTCTGTCCTGCGTGATTTTAAATGGGGATCTTCAGGGAACCGGGCCTAATAAGTCGTTAACCCATCTCCCGTTTGGGGGAAAAAAAAAAAAAGCACACCTCACGGCCAGCGTTAACTAAATTTTACATAAACATGCTCGTTGAGGCCGAAGCAGATCTGACTGGTTTATGATGTGAAAATAAAATATGAAAACTGTCCTTGGAGTTATTTCTAAACAGAACTCACCTCTAATCCTAATGCAATAGAAATGTACACGTAAGTCGGGTTCTTCAGCTAACAACTGTTTGAGAACGATGCTAAGATCACGCATAGGAATGCCATGTTTTCTAGGATTTGACATGCTCAGCGATCAAGAATTACTATATTTTGTCAATGGAAATAGCGCTACTAAAAACAGAATGCTATAAATACAATGATGCCATTCGTTTCCAAAGACTATCGATATACTAGAGCGATGTCAAACAATATTAAAAGTGAGGTGTTTCATAGCAAACTTTGGGGGTGAGGTTGGGACTGTGATCTGCCAGTTATCTTGGGGTAAACGCTGCAGCCATAAGTGCCACCGGCGGGTGGGTATTCTCGGGACAAACGGGAAGTGGGTTAAAGACATCTCCGGGACCAGGACACAGGTCCGGAGCTTGCTCTTTGCGCCTCCTGTCCTGAGGTCAAGGACGCAGGAAGTGAGCCGTGTCCCCGGCTCGCTGGCTGCGCGGGAGCAGCTCACAGGTCTGCACGGACGTCTCATCAAAACTCTCCCCAACCCCTTGTTGGAAGAAATTGCGCCTCGTGTTACTTCCAAGAACGCGTGAGAGGAGAGAAAAAATAGCACGTGAAACACAAATCAAAAACCGAGAAAACCACCCAGGCGTCTGGCCTGACCGCGGGAGGCGAGACTCGGCAGGCAACGGAGACACTTCCTGTGCCCCCCGCCCAGGCTCCCTGTATCCCTAATCGCCGCCTCAGCACTTGCAGTTATCTGCTAAATGTTTAAAAATATGTAAACTTCTATTTACACAGCACCTGGAATTTGTGTACTTTTGTAAACTGCAGATTTCTCTAGAAGCGTTGACAAATGCATGACACCCCTACACCCCCAGAAACAAGTATGAGGGAAATTGCAAAGAACTTAAAGAAAGCATATAGGTACGCACGCACGTTTTAAAAATCATTCGATATAGATTATACTGTTTTGAGCGATGCTTTACTTACGTTGCATCACAAACACTGTCGATTATTATTTTCGAGATTTGCAAAAGCAACACAATAAAAGTATTCTATAGCATGCTCATCAAGCAGCTACAGACCCGCCGCTGCGGGGTTCTCCCCGGCTTGCTGAGCTCGGAGCACATGGAAGCGGCTCTGACCGAGGTCTTGGAAATCTCTGGGTTCCCGGCCAAGGGCTCGCCGCGACCTGGGGGCAGCGAGCCCCGATGCTTCCAAGCCGGCCCGTGGGGCTGCTGGGCTGACTGCGCCCCTGTGTTAGTTGGCTCCGCTCCTTCTGGCTGCAGTAGCAAAAGCCCACACACTGCGGGCTCATAAACAACAGAAATTTACTCCTCACGGTCTGGAAGGCCGGAAGTTGGGGATCACGGCGCCAGCAGGTTCGGTGTCTAGCGAGGGCCCGCTTCCTGGCTCTGCTGTGTTCTCACGTGGAGGAAGGGACAAGGGCGCTCTCCAGGGTCTCTTTATCAAGGCACTAACCCTGACCATGACCGAATCACCTCCCAAAGGCCTCACGCCCACCTACCACGTGTCGGTGCGCCCAGGCAGGTGCTCCTGGCTGGTAGGGCACCCCTCACGAGGTCTTCAGCTCCCTCGGTCTTGATTATCTTCCTGATGATCGGGTTTGCATCCGGGCCTCCAGGACGGCTGCGGTAGCCCTGGCCTTGATGTCTGCCTTCCATGCACTGGAGAGAAGACATTGTCTTTGTGACGGCGACCTCGGAAAGGCTCTTCCGCAGGGTATGAATGCCCAAGCATGGGGGGCTGGGCAACGGGATTACAAAAGAACAAGCTCTCTGCCCTCAAGAGACTGCAGCTCGGTGGCGCAAAATCGGAGGTCTGCAGGACGGCCGGACAAGTGTTTTCACGAAGCAAGTGCCGGAGACTCGTCGGGAGGAATCGATCGTGGGGAATCGGCGTGCAGTGCTGGCTCTGAGATCCTGAGCAACTTACTCAACCTCTTTGTGCCCGAGTTTTGACATGTTCAAGATGCTGAAAACCGAGCACTCACGGTCACTTTGTGAGGACACAGTGGCCCGATACCAGGCTCCCGTCGCAGGGACGTAAGCGGAACGCGAGGAGGAACGCACGAGCCCCGCCTGTGGGTTTCTGTCTGCGCCCCTCCCCCCCCCCGGGTCCCGGACCCCTCTGGCCCCGTCTTCCACGCTGCGGGCGGCTGAGTCACGGTCCCCGAAGACATCCAGCTCCTAACCGCTGAACCCGCAAGGGTTACCTCGCGCGTCACAAGGAGCTTTGCAGATACGCTCACGTCGGGGACGTGGGGATGTGGGGGTCAGTGCGGGTCACCCGGGCAGCCCCAGCACCGTCGCGGACACGTGATGATGGAGGGTTTGGAGGGCCGCGAAGAGGGGTCGCGAGGTGAGGCGCGCGGGGGCCAGCGGGAGCTAGAAAAGCCAAGAAGGCGGCTTTCCCCTCGCGCTCCTGGGAGAAAACGGCCCCGCTGCCCCGCTGACGGCAGCCCAGGGAAGCAGAGTTCAGAGCCCCGGCCCCGGGCACCGCGGGAGAGCAAACGTGTGTGGCTCTACGCCGTCGTTTCCAGTCGCCTGTCACCGCAGCCGGGGACGCGCGCACACGCAGGTTCCGCCGACGCGCGGCGCACTCAGGAATGAATAAGCCGGCGCGGAACCGTCTCAAAGCAGAACAGGGTCCTGGCGACGCGTCCTCGCTAATCATCCTGGAGGGAGCCTCCGAGCCCTGGCGCTGGTGGCCGGCGCCCTGGTGCGGAAACGACCGTGACGACCAGCCGCGTCCTGATCGGGAGTCGCCAGTGCAGCGCACACGTGGCCGCGCCGTGCGGAAGACAGAGTGGCCACGCCACCCGCCGAACGAACAGACACACACACACCGTTCAGAGCGGAAAAGCACGCTGTTCGAAATAACGAGGAAAGCCCTCGGAGAGGCGGCCCGCGGCTCGGCCTTTGAGATAGGGGCCCAGGACCCTTCCTTACGTGGAACAGAGCTAGTCTGCCTCACGAACGCGACAGGCGAAGGGCGACGTGCAGGAAGGGGTGGGGGCGGGGGGGCTCGGCAAGCGGGGCTGGGGCAGCGAGGCTCAGAGGGGCAGCTGGGAGGCGGCCAGGTCCCTCATCGCAGTGAACGGAAGGAAGGGGACAGGGGCTCTGCTCAGGGCGCGGCCGCTGGGCACTTCTCCTCGGTGGGCGTGCGCTTCGTCCCTGGAGGCCACTGTGGACTTGAGCGGGGAAGAGCCCAAGAATCCCAGAGCTGCCGGCCACTGGGCCGTGTGCTGGCACCCCCATCACCGTGGGAAAGTCAGCGCCTTGGGGGCCACGCGCCTTCAGCCTGGCGTTAGGCAGCAGAGCGCCCTTGGGTTGAAGCCGCCGTCTGTTGGGTTTGGTGTTACCTGCAGCTGACTGTACCCCCGCTGTCACCGTCCCAGTCCGAGAGCGTTAAAGATGTGCTGTTCCAGCACTTGACCTTGAACCGCCCCCAGCCCCTGGGTGGCCTCGGCGCTGAAGCGGTGACGGGTCCCACCGGCTGGACCCTCCCGGGCCATTACCTCCAGGAGGAACAGGGAGCATTTATCGAGAGAATTAATTAATTGGCATTATGCTGTAATTTCCAGCATCTCTCTCAAAATCGCTCTTCTCCCACGGGATTTCCAATTGTTACTCAAAGCAAATCTCATTTTAATAAGGCCAAAACAAATTTATCAATGGCTGGTTATTGATTTACACATTATTCTTCCATCATTCCGAGAGTCAGAAACTCCGAGAGGAAGTGACTGACTGTGATTGAGCCTTAGAAATCGCTTGTTCGAAAAGTCAAAAGAAAAAAAGAGTTAGATTGTCTCTCTTAAATATACAAATAGCGAGTTTCTTAGATTGGGTTTATACAAAAAGAAAGAAATGCGTGTCTATTTAGTGTTTCTGATATTTCTGCGCGCATTGTAAAAGGAGGTAAATCAACTCTGCTCTAATGTCAGATGTGAGGATTAAAATTATAAATCTATGTATTATATGCACCTAATACCTTAAGGTGATGGAAATTTTTAAATGGCATTGTCACTGGTCATTATCGACTGTAAACAGGGCACGCTGCGAAGTCAACATACACCAGCCTGCACCGAGGTGTGGAATGTCACATGCCACTGTTGCTGTGCGGCCCTCCCCTGCCACTGGCCCTGACGCCCCGTTTCCTCCCCGCGGGATGCCCTGCCTCTCGCCTCTCCAGCTCTGTCCCCTCCGCCCGACCGGTGCCCCGCGTGCCTCTCGTTACCCGTTTTCCCCTCCCTGGCTGGGTTCAGTCCCTCTGCTCCCTGCCCCTGGGCTCCCGCAGCTCTCTGCCCCTCCGTCCCTCCACCAGACCGTGAAGGTCAGAGACCCTCAGGCCCTGTCTGTCTCCCTTCCTCTGGGACGAGGGCAGAACGTAGGGCCCAGGTTCCTAGTTACTTGTGGAAAGGACGAATGCATTCACGGCTGTTGATCAGGGGACGCGCTGCTCTTCAGTGGAAAGGGCTCCCACCGGGCTAGCTCTGGCCCTGGGAGAAAGGGAGACGGGCCCCTCGGAAGTCTGTCCTCTTAGCTTTTCATTAGAACACAACGCAGTCAAGACGCTGGCCACAGGACTGATTTTGGAGCTGTAGTTACGAGGTTTAACTAAACCTCATCATTGTATCGGAAATGATCTCTGGTGAATTTATTCCAAAGTGAGATAACGATACTAAATTGGGGCTTGGGTTAAGCACAGATTTGTAGGAAATGTTGCTGAGAAGTTATTTCTGAGCTGGAATGGGCATGTCACCGTTTTTTTTTTTTTCTGTTATTTTTAAGAGACTGAAGCCCCTGATAACGTCTCTCAAAAGTTTGAATAAGCAGGGTCGCTAGGATTTGCTATAGTGTTCAGACTTCCTTTTCTACAGAAATTCTATGGGCAAATTAGAACCAGATGTCTTTGTGGAGCTCGGAAAGTTCCAAGCAGCCTTATTCTTCCAGGAGTAGGTACACCAGGATTTATTGTGACGGTGGTTATTCTCAAAGCCAAACGACAACTAATAAGATCCTCCGGACAAAGGACTTCATTGCCAGTGTCCCTTCCTGAGCAATCATTTCAGAGCCACCCTCATCTGTGAATGGAAGACACGGGAAACCCGGGCCCAAGAAAAACACCTGCTCCTCATTTCGCACTTTCACGGTGCGCCTCAGAGGCTGGGGCCAGACGCCGCCGCGGAAGTTCCCGTCTCTGGGGGAAGGAGGCTCGCGATGGGGCGGGTCGTGTTTCTTTGAGCAGTTTCTAGCCCCTAGTCTCCTACAGCAGTCGGCACCTGCTTTAATAATTATGCCCGACTCAAAACGCTGAGCGGCAGGCAAAAGCTCTTTGAAACTGAATCCGAAAGAGGAACCATCAAGGCCACTGACTTCCGCGAAAAGCAGCAGAAAGAAAACAAATCCATCCTGTATGGGATAAAGGGAGATGGTCGCTGCGGTTGATGAGTGCGCTTGCTTTTCCAGCACCGCCCGAAAGAATGACTCGTAACAGTTTCCTCCCTTCCGTTCTTCCTGAGACCAAGGCCCTGGCTGCACACACCCTCACACGCCGGGCACCGGCAGGGAGCAAAGCCACCTGCACCTAAGAGCAGGAGTCGCCCCATCTGTAAAGTGCACGAGGAATACCTCCGACGGGGCGCCACGGAGGTGGACGTCGCGAGGGGACGTGTTTGCCAAAGTAACTGTGGGGAAGAAACTGCATCTGGACGTCTCCGTTTTGTCTACTGTTATTATTGGTGGTGCTGTTATTGGGAAGAGGTGGGAACGTTGCGGTTACGTGGAAGGACCAGGTCAACGAATTTGAGAAAAAAGAGAGGAATGAGAGGACGCGCTTAGCTCGCTCTTCGTGGCACTGGGCGGCTACGCTCTCTTCCAGTGTTCCAGAGTGGGGAGAAGGGGCCCGTCTCACCAGCAGCGTCCGGGAGACCTCCAGGCTCAGTCACGGCCGCGTGCGCATGTTCGCGGTCCGGGCTGCAGCACGAACCTGATGTCTCTCCCTGTCCCCCATCCCTGACCCCCGCCCCGGGCGTATGGGCGTGCGGGGTGATAGAAGTTAGCACTGCAGTATTTAGGGGCTCAGGACTTGAGTTCCTGCCTCCCTCATCCCCCAGGTTAATCACAGGCTGTTCCTGCAGAATTATGTGACTCGCGTGAAGATCAGAACGGAGGTTGGAGCATGACTCTCGACGCTGGGGAATGTAATTAAGAATGACATCTTCTCCCAACCCAGGAAACCTTCATCAAGGTAGCAGAGCAAGAAAACAGCTCTCTTGCCGAGTTAGCATTAAACCAGAATGTGACGCACACCACGGGCACCCTGCTGAGAGACCGCAGAGACAGACAGAAGCCTCACCCTTTCACAGAAGCCAGCAGACGTGACCCATCGCGTGCACATCCTCAGGGTGAACAAGACCTAGTCCTCAGGCCGACAGCGCTACTGGTCACACGCAGTCCATCCTGAACACTGTGGCCACCTGCGCCAGTTAACTGGCTTTATCCAAGGGGGAAACGAACTGCCCGCATCTTCATCACGGGAGGTGGAGTCGCCGCTTGGAGCCAGGTGCCCATCGGAGTTAGGTCTCCAGCCTCGCATCGGGACTGGGAGACAGGGACATTTCTTCCTAGATGATGGCATTTCAGCAATGGCACCCGGGCCCTTCAGAAAGACATCCCAGGGCGGGGAAGCTGGCCAGGGGCTTATCTCGCTTGTAAAAAGATTTACACACATTTCGAAAAGACAGAGAAAGGACTTACATGTTTCTTTATGTAAAATCTCTAAGAAAAGGGGAAAAGATGTCTCTTTACTTATTTTCAACAAGGAGAACTAAGCCTCTTAATTTTAATTTGTACTGCCTTACGCTGAGGGAGGGGTAGGGCCAACAGTTCGACAAAGATGTCTTAGGGATGTTCAAAAGTTAAATTAGAATTAAATCTTTTATACATGTAATACATTTCATACCTACCATTTATTCGCTCTTGTGCAAGTTTCAAAAAATAGCATGTAATTTATTTGTTTCTAGAGTCTGAAAATGATTACAGTGTAAAGTACAAGAGAAGAGGAGAACTTGAACAGACTCATGCCATTTTTCTTGGGGCCATTCGCTGAATCAACCATTAACACTTGACCAATAACATATTACACTATAAAAAGCATTTAGTAGAACACTCAAACCGTTCCTCCATGAAGCAGATACAAAAGATACCTTGAAACCACGGAACAGAATTCAGCTAGGGTCAGGGTCAGGGTCAGGGTAAGAGTTACGTAAGCCTTCCGAGTTGCGGTGATCCATGAATGTGTCTGAATAATTGAGAGAACTCTGTGAGTCGGATCCCTCCTCTCAGCTTTCTGCGGATACTCACTCCCTCCGGGCCTTCTGAAATGCGCTGCTAGAAAGTTGTGATTAATTATTCAGAAGGCCAGGACTGCCCTTCGCCTGCTATCTATAAAATGCAAATTACAGATTCAGAAAAATAAAACGATGACTGAAAAGAAAGCACAGAAAATTGCTGCTGTTAATGGAAATAACTTAAAAGTCAGGACATCCAAGAAGATTAGGGAGGGGAGGACTTTTTCTCCTAAAATTAAACTTTCTCAGCGCTAAGCCCCTTATTGGAACTTTTTTTTTCCCCTTCATTTGAAGGAATAATTTCTTAATCTATAAAACTCGCATGAAAGCAGCTTTGAGCTTTCGGGAGAAAATAGACCTGATTCAAAGCAGGCCCGCTGCTCAGAAACACAATATCGCCTCAATAAAACAGGAGTCCCCAGCTGAGCGGGTGCATCGGCCAAGGTCAAAAAGGAGAGCGAGCATTCGCTAAGGTGTTCTCACGAAGGACCCGTTTTTAAATCATGCTCTTCAAAATCTTATCTAAAATGTGAGCCCAAGATCATCCGCCCTTCAGAAGCTCCGCGGTCCACTTCGCTTTATCCTGTGCGGGTCCGAACTGAATGCCGACACCGTTGTCCCTTCCGAGGCGGGAAGGGGCGACACTCTCAGGGGTCAGGTGGGAGGTCTCGAGGGTGCAGAGCATCTGGGTGGAAACCATGAAGTTCGAATTCTTTGTCACAAGGAGGTGTTCTGTGTGTGTGTGTGTGTGTGTGTGTGTGCGCGCGTGCGTGTTTTAATTTCAAATCCCATTGTATGTAGTTAAATCTTCATGGAATATAATTCATATATGATAACTTTTGTACTATTTATATTTACATAAACAGATGTTTTAACACTATATAGCAAAATATATTTTTTCCAGAATTAAAGCAAATTTTAAAAGATGATTCTCATAGATTCTCACCTCTGAGGAGTACCAGTACAAATCAATTAGCCTCAATGAAACAAAACGTTTCCACGAATAAGTAATGACAACAATAGACACTATTCACTCGATACCACAATCTGTTCATTCCACAGAGCAGGTGTTCAAATATCACTTTCCTCCAAAATACTCGGAAAGAAATTCATGACTATTTATCAAAAACATATAAAATGCTTTAAAAATGTGTCTGTTCACTCGAAGCAATCAAAAAAAGTTAGTGTTGAATTGGATTCTGTTTCCTGAGAACTGGAAACAAGTTGTCTCATTTTCTGCCTTAAATCTTTGTAAAAAAAAAAAAAAACACAACAAAACAAAAACAAATAAATACATGTTTTTAGATGTCTTGCCACAGCGGGTAGAGCAGTGCCTGGCACATCGTAACTGCCTCACCAATGTTCGGGGCGCACGGTGACCCCGGGGGGAGTGAAGATTTTATGGGACATCTTCCCTAGGTATATAAAACACAGACCTAATAAATATTGAATAAACTCAAGTTTCCGGGCCTGATAGGCTCAGCACTATGATTAAATTTTGTCAGTGTGCCTTCTGGATATTTCGTTACTCACTGGCTCTTCTTCCTACTGGTAAAATTGTAACGAAAAAAGAAGTTTCTAAATTTTTTTTCTACCCTTATAGCTTGAATAAAGTGTTGTTTGGAGTCACCGTAACCATAGAATTGAACAAAACACAGTGGTTTGTTTTTTGTTTTTTGTTTTTTATCCCCTCGGGTCACTTTTCCTATTTGTAATTTTCCATTTGTTTGTCTGTGACGTTAGGCAGTAAGTTTATGTACACAAAATCCGTAAGAAAATTGAATCCTGGAGAATAAAAAGAACGAAACAAAACAAAAACCCCTCTTGTCCGGCGCTGCAGAAGGTGCGGGCACTTATGAAGCAGGACTCGAATACGGTCACGATTCCGAGAGCACTGCCCGCTCCTCGCTCACCATCTCGTGAACCGGAATTAAGTTTTTTTTAATGTTATCAAAATCTTAACCTTTATCACTATCAATACCTCTATCATTTGCCATTATCAATAGTTATCAAGGCTGATTGGGTAAAGGAAGTAGAACTGAGTATTTTAATGCAAATGTAGCAATTTACTTGAAAAGAAGGCTCCATGACTGAATAAATATACCCATTCACGCCCAATGAATTTATTGTTTACTCAAAAATCTATCTAAAGTCTGTAAGGAGACTACCGGGACAACTCTGGTTTATGAGCTGTTAACAGTTACATGTTAATTATGCAGTCACTTAAAAATGATGGTGACGTCTACCATGTGACCCTGAACATGCCCAAACTCGTTAGACCTGAGAAGCTAAGCAGGGTCGAGCCTGGTTAGTAGGTGGATGGGAAACCACCTCAGAATAGTAGGTATTGTAGGTGTTAAAAAAAAAAAAGTAAAAATGATTGTGACGATGATGGCAATGATAAAAAAAAAAAAAGCATCCTCCCAAAACGCAAACATGGAGAAGACAGACCTGCGTTTTCCTAAAACCGACCGAGACGATACCTGGTAGAAATGAAAGAAGGTGGAAGAAAATGCTATGACCTGAAAGGAAATAGTTTTAAAAATTCTTCACGCAGAAGGTAATCCAAATGAAAAGAGAATGCTGATATTTTGTCCCTGAATCCAGCCCTCTGGAACACATTAGCATCATAAAGCAGGAGATTTTCTGAAAAGGAAGCATTTTTTTTTTTAAGCCTCCTTGTACAAAAAGACTTGAAAAGCTGAGCCTACCCGAGCTCCTTCCCGCTACCCCCATGCTGTGCTCTCTGTGAGTCTGACGTCCTTGCTGGACACATTCTTCTGGGCATTGTCTGTCCATCTACCGGAAGAGCGACAGAGATACGTAGTAATTTCACCAAAATACTGTTCTCCCAAGCCAAAACCTCTCTTGAGTGCATGTGAGTTTTACTTTTACATTCTAAAATGCGCCTTTGACAGACGTGTCTGCCGCCCCTGACATTTACAGAGCAGCCATGGAAACGGGAAGAGGAAAGCCAGTCAGAGGGAGACCGCTTTCAGCAGCCGCGCTATAGCCAGAGCCCCGTCTGACAGTGACAGGGGACAGCCACATCTCGGGCTCGCACAGTCGATGAGCCTTGGAGTAGCTATGAGGAATGAGTGAGGTGATTTTTTAAAAAGTCGTTTAGCAGAGGATCTGGAAGTTTAAGCAAAATCCGTGCGCGTTTTTTTTCTGGCATTGATTTTATACTTTGAATAAAAAGTTGCGAGGAGTGTTCGAATCATGCCTGGGACAGGAGGATAGTCTCCTCCTTGCCATGTGACACGGAGGCCTGCGACGTCCCACCCGGTGGCCACGGACGTGGCCGGAAGGGACCGGCGCCCGGGGAGAGCTGCATGCAGCGGGCGGCGACGTCGGAGACGGCGGAGAACAGAAGACACAGCTGGACTCCGTGCGGCGGAGTTCCGAAACCCTCCACAGTGGCCGACGTCGTTCCAGCCGGGGAGCGAGCGGGGCGGCAGGGCGGTCGCTCCGTGAGATCTCGGCGCGCCTCACTCGCTTGCTCGGTTCTTCGCTCAGACCGCACCTACTGCGGGAAGGCGTCCCGAACAATGGCATTGGAAATAAACTCCGACTCTTTCTCATCCATTTTATATTGTATCCACACATACACACCACTTGTTTACCGGTTAACATGTTTTCCTCCCAACGAAAATGTAAACCTTAGGAAGACGGGGGGCTGCGCTCTTGGATGGATGGATGGATGGATGGATGGATGGATGGATGGATGGATGGATGGAAGGATGGATGGATGGAAGGATGGATGGATGGATGGATGGATGGATGGATGGATGGATGGATGGATGGATATAGTAAAAGAGAGTCACAGCTGCTAGTGCAGACTCGGAAAGTAGCCGAGGTCTATATCCTATCCCTGCCATTTCCTGCCAATAACCCCTGCCCAGGGTTTTTTATCAGCTTTCTGTCCAGCATGTACCAAAAGCCCAGGCTCCGCGGGGAAAGCACAGCTTGGCGTAAACCGCATCGCTTCTGCAAACAGCTCTGGCACCATACGCCACTCTGGGAATGATGGGCGCTCCTCCAGGACCCACGTTCCCCGAAGCCAGCACGGGGCCGACCTTGCAAGCAGGCCTGTGCAGGGACAGCAATCTCAGGCGTGCTGTGTTAACTTTTTAACTCAATGATGAACCAAAACTAACTCGAGAAGAAGTAGAAAGCCGGAATAGCTATACGACCAGAAAAAAAATTACATCAGTGGCCCCAAGTACTCCCATAAAGAAAACACGAGGCCGTGGTAATTTTATAATGAGCTCTACCAAAATTTTAGAGAATATGTCATTCAAATTTTATGTAAACTATTCCAAAAGTTTAAATAAGAGGTTACTCTCCCGCCAACGGCTCATGTTCTAGGCGATAAGCTCGATATTAGGCAAGAACAGGAAGAGAGTGAAAAAGTTTAGCACCATTTCATTCTTGAACAATAAGGTAAACATTTAATACTAAAATTATCACAGTGAGTCCTGCAGTGTATTGAAAAATAATAACTAAGCTGAGTTCTTTTTACTTGCAATGCAAAATTTATAACTAGAAACATCTATAAATGTCCTTTCCACTTGAATATGTAACTTTTCGAAAGACACACTTTAGAAAACAATAGAAGAAATATTATATCTGAGTAAAATTAAAAATAGATGTGTAAGACCTGTATCAAAAATTATAAAACTAATAGAAGACAATAAAGACCTATATAAATGGAGAGTTATAATGCTAAAGATTTCAGTTCTTCAAAAATTGATCGATTCGATGCTACCAATCAAAATCCCAAAGTGCTTTGTGAGAAACTGGACAAGGTAATTCTAAGTCGTATATGGAAGGAAAAAAAAAAAAAAAAACTTAAGAATAGCCGAGATACTCCTGAAGAAATAAAAATAGTTTTCCTATCACAATATTGAAAAGAGGAGTAAATCTGGATGTACTGACACCCTGGATTACACACGGCAGGAAATGCGAAGTCAGTAACTCTGACGAGGAGGGGCGTGGAAGACTCTCGTGGAGAGGAGCATGGACTTGCAGGGAAGGCCACGGGAGCAGTCCATCCTTGGAGAGCAGCCAAGCCTGGGGCAGGACGACGGAGCCCACGCAGGGGTGGGGCGTGGCAGGGTGTCCATGAGAGCAGCGGCTTGGCTGGGTGCGTCAGAACCGTAGGTGGGGGGAGAGACGTCCACACAGGGAAGGGCTGACCCAATGAGAAAAGTGAAAGATAAAGGCAGGAGAGTGTGGTGTGCGGCCAGCTGGCACGGGACGCCGGGACCCAAGGGGGAAGTGGGCACAGATGGGGTTCATGTGTCAGAGTCTGGGCATCAGAAGGGCTTCTCTAGATCCCCGAGCTCTGTTCAGTGAGACTGCCCAGGAGCAATGAGACCCCAACACCTAGAACCTAGACCTTGGTTTAAAAGATCACTATCCACGGGAAGGAACCTGGAGAAATGGCCAGGACCTGAGCAGAGGCAGGGGACCAGTACAAGATGAGTTTGGAACGTCTTGGGTCAAAAAGCCAAGAAGGGCTTAAGGACGGCTGATGACATGTCACAGAGATAATGGAGCCAGCGTGAATAATTTCCTACTAGCCAAAGCTGGGACAATTTGAGCATCAAAATAAATAATGATAGTAGTGTATTATCACTCAATGAATCAAACAAACCGACATGAGTCCACGGTAATATTAATAGTTTCACTGGGAATACGATATAAGCAGTTTTAAAGATATATGCAAATACCTTCTGTCATTTGGTAGGTTGCTTTTTGTTTTAATGATGATTTCCTTTGCTATGAAGAAGCTTTGTAGTTGATGTAGTCACATTTATTTTTGCTTTTGTTTCCCTTGCCTTTAGAGTCAGATTCACAAAAACAAACAAACAAAATGTTAAGACTGATGTCAAGGAGCTTACAATATTCTTTTCTAGGAATTTCATGGTTTCAGGTCTCACATTCGAGTCATTATTTCATTGCGTTAATTTTTGTATGTAAGATAGTGGTTTTATTCTTTTGAATGTGGCTGTCCAGTTTTCCCAACACCATTTATTGAAAAGACTATCGTTTCTCCGTTTTATGCTCCTGGTTCATCATAAACTAATTACCCACGTATGTGTGGGTTTCTTTCTTGGCTCTCAGTTCTTCGCACTGATCTGGTTTTATGACCACACACACGACTTTGTTTACTATCACCTTATGGTGCACAAGTGACTCTGAAACAGCGTGGGTGTGAACTGCGCAGGTCTCTGCTTACATGATTTTTTTGACTGACTGGCACGGTTCAAACGACCCATGCAGTTCAAACTCGCCTTGTTTGCGGGTCAACTGTAGCTTGAAATCCGGGAACGTGTCCAACTCGGTTCTTCTGTCTCAAGATTTCTTTGGCTATTCGGGATCTCCTGTGGCTCCACAGACATTTTGGAATTATGTGCTCTAGTTCTGTAAAACGTGCCATTGGAATTTGATGGGGACTGCACGGAATTTATAGACCGCTCCGCCGAGCGCGGACCCCGGAACATCAATCGCACAGCAGTCGCGTATTCCGAGACTCGAGCGCAGAACACTGTCCCTCTGTGTGTCCTCTTCCATTCCGTTTGTCAGTGCCCTGCTCTGCAGCACAGGGGTCTTTTACCTCCTTGGTTAAATTTATCCCTAGGTCTTTTATTATTTTTGGTGCAATTATAAATGGGGTTTCCTAATTTCCGATACTGTTACTAGTGGATAGAAATACCACAGATTTATGTATATTGATCTTGTATCCTGCAACATTGCTGAATTCACGTATTCTAACAGGTTTTTTTTTTTTTTGGAGTCCTTAGGGTTTTCTATATGTAGTGTCATGTGATCTGCAAATAGTTCTACTTTCTCCCCAGTTCAGATGCCTTTTCTTTTTCTTGCCTAATTGCTGTGGCCAGGACTGAAAGTGGGGAGAGCGGGCGTCACGGTCTCGCCCCCCATCCTGCAGGAAGCGCTGAGCAGGTGAGCTGCGGCTCTGTCAGGTGCGGTCTCTACGCTGAGCTGTTCTCTCTTCACCCGCTCTGTGGAGTTTTTATCATAAACGAATGCCGAATTTTGTCAATTTTTTCCTGCATCTATTGATCTGAACATAGTTGAAGACTTTTAAAGCTCTGTTTTTATGATGCTGAGGTAATAAGCCTCTTCGATGTGCAACATGCTCTCGTCTATGCTCCCAGACTCTCCTCCACTAGCCCTCTGAAGGCCTGCAAGGCCTGCAGGCTCTGGCTTCAGGTCCCACGACTTCCCCTCCGTACCACGAGGATGTAGAAGGGGGCCGACAGATAGTGCCTGGCACTGTATGCTTTTACATTTAAGCACTCCTTTGCACGTAGAGCTGCATCTCCCTTTTCGATCCTGGCATTCATAGCTCCTCTTTCTCTCCATCGTCTTTATTAGTTATTTCAAAGAACATAGATGTGGATTTTATTTTAAAAATTTTTCTACTCTCATTGCCTAATTTTCCTCATTCTTTTCTTCTACTTGCTTTAGTTCATTATTCTTTTCTCCTGCTTCTAAGGATGTTTATTTTTTGATGTCTTGACCCTGAATTCACGCGTCGCGTGTACTGCATGTTGGTAACCGGGGGCCCCCGCTCTCCCTGTGCATTCTGACGCTCGCTCGGCTACATGCCACCGGAATCACTCTTCAGACACCAGGCCCTGTGTATTGGTAAATCCTAGAGCGGCCCCTGGGGCCGTCTCTTGTTTCGGCTGCCCTCAGAGTAGACCCCAGCTGCCGCCTTCTCCTTGAAACACTATCGGCCTCCGGGGCGCCCGCCACATTCTTGAATTTTCTAACTGGCCATCCTTCTCGCTGTCACTTGCTACTTCCTCCTCCCAAACTTCTCAAACAAAAGTCTGGCATATCTGGTCCCCAGAGCATATCAGTTTACATGCCCTGTAATATACGGCAAAAGTGCAATCGTGTACTAACTGGTAATAATCAGTAATAATCACGTAGTAACTGGTGATAACCATTATTTTCTTGATTCATTCATTAGTGTCTAAAATAACAAAAAGGAGAAACTTCAGTTTAAAGTTTTTATTCAAATTCAGAAAAATATTTTCTGTTTGAACCAATATTTGTATTTTCTAAACAAGTTTACAAACTGCAGTTGGTAACTGTTTTTGCGACTCAAACGAAAACTACGTTTTCACGCAGAGACGGAACCCACGCACTTGCTGTCTGGCTGCGGTCTGGTCACTGTGCGCTCACCAGCCGCCGCTCCTCGGGGTCAGTGAACGTCAGACCACGGCGTGCTCAAGATTTTCTTCAAATATGACACTCTGGCTGGCCGCAGGAGGGCATGCAAAAACTAAGGGCTCCGTCGTGTCATTTAGTATGGCTCACTTGGACGTTCTCAACTTAAAATGACCGTTTTTGCCTTCAATTGCTTTCCACGCACCTAGGCATACAGAAGTGTCTTATTCCACAAACCTTCGTGGCAGGGAGCAGAGGCCACTCCCTGGGCAAACAGAAGACAGGAGGCCCGGGAGTCCCGCCTGTGGCAACTCGAGCAGAAAGAGAAGCCGCTGTTCAGAGGCCGCGAGAGCCCAGCGTAACAGGCCCCCATCCGGCTGGACGCCCACCAGCTCTACGTTTCAGGCTGCTACACACATTCCACAAACTGGGTGACTTTGATAAAAGACGTGCCTGTTAAATAACACGTCACGTTTATCATCTTCAAACACACAGGCCCTTGTTTAAAAGTACAAACTCATCTCCAATGAGAATTGGTAAAACTTAACGCAGCATTCCCTTCCTTGTTTCTGTTAGGATTGCACATACAAGTGGCTGACTTTATCCATCTAATAAATACTGATTTGGGCCTGGCCTGGGGCTTAAGAGTCGGTGAGTTTATATGGGGTGCAGAGAGGTGAGGAGGGAGGAGAGTAAAACGAGCACGTGTCAGGTGGTGATGGGTGCTATAAAAAAATGAAATAAAACAAAAATTAAATAAAAATTTAAGAACTACGGCACGGTCAGGGGCCAGAGGCAGGGAATGGGGCAGGCCTGCTCCTTTACATGGGACGGTGCTAGCTTGGACCACGTCGTAGCAACTAATTAACCCCTGAAGCTCAGAGGCTTCATGGGACAAGTTTATTTCTTACTCTCATTATACGTGCCCCACAGGTCAGCGGTGTGTCATTTAGGGGCCCAGACGGACGGTGGTGGCACCATCGGGGACAAGGTGTGTTTCCATCGACCCTCCGCCGCTGCCGCGGCGGTGGCTACTACCTGGGGGGTCACGCGTGGCCCTTGTGTTCACGTCCACGTGGCCAGGCCAGTCTCGCGGTCCCCCTGCGGGGGGGCTGAGACTCTGCGGGGAGCTCGTGGTGTCCCATGAGCAACAGATGACCGTCACAGATGCTCAAGGAGCTCTTCTCCAGCAGCGTGAAATCCGAACAGAAACTTAATGACGGAAGGAGCTACGCCGACATTTGGAGACAACATTCTGCCGTTTGTGACTCCAACGAAACACGCCCTGCTGTTTCTAGTGAAGAGTCACAACCTCTACACTAGCTTTTCCGATAGAAGTAATTAGGATCTCGAAGCTCTGGCCCTTTCTCCCCCCCGCCACCCCGTCACCCCATCATCAAGCAGCGGCTTCTCACCCTGGTTCACAGCCCTGCACCCCACACAACATCACGGCCCTTACTCTACGTCCTTCAGGAACTTCACCACCTTCGGGATGAAATCCTGATTCAAGGCCTGACAAGCTCAGTCCTGACGACGGCAGCTCACATCCCCAGCCTCCCCATTTACTGCTTTTCCACACACTTAAATCTACGTCCTCTTATTGCCTATTTAAAATTTAGCAGTGTAGATAAGGTACAGCGTTCTGATCATTACTTCAAGGATTTCTAGAATAAAGTCATAGAACAAAACGACTGAAGATTTCACTTAAAAAAAAACTGTGTTTGCAAAACAGCTCTTTGAAGTAAAGAATCCTATAAGCCTTGTACAAACATTAATATTTCTTGCCCTATTGGTAAGTTAGATACCACGTTTAACCGTCTTCATCTCAGGAAGAAATGGAGAAGGCTATTTGGAATGCTGACAGGGTTAAAAGCCATTCAGGACCGTTCGGTGACCGGAGTAACCCGTGGCCCCGGCGGCGCGGGACCCAGAGCAGGGGAGCCCGCGCGGTCCACGCCACTGAGCCGCGCCGGGCGCCGGGCCCACGCCGCCGATTCTGACGGTCGCTTCCGGCGATCGCGGTGAGAACACCCGTCTGTTATCGGGCTCATACACACACTCCACGGCTTGTTCCACACCTGCCCCGAAACAGAATACAGACACTCTTGGAAATGTGAAGACGTCGGTCTCGTCAGCCAAAAGCAATGGTGGAAGTGAATTTTTAAAAAAAGCAAAAGGAAATTTCAAACTCTACTTTACAATACCAGCCTCCTAAAACATAAACTTTATCAGCACTTTAAAGTATCAGAAATATAGCTCTGATAATAATCACCTTAAATAGTTATATTAATATATAATCTGGTATGTTGTATAGGTTCATTGTTAAAGGCATAATCCAAAAATTCAATATGTTATGAAGGGGGTACCTCATAAGAATTCTAAATTACTTTTTCATTATTAAAATAATTTTAGTAGCGTAAGTTCCTAAGAGTTAAATATCCACCAGTCAGCACTCGTGCCTATGTTGCACCAGGAAGCCTTTGGTCACATATACGTGTGTGTGTGTGAGTGTGTATAACATATTTCCTTGAGAATTGGTCAAGAACTCCCTGAAGTTCCCCGCTGACAGGAGGAATGAGGGCCTCTGGGCTCAGGGGGCCGACAAGCCACAGGGCGGCTTGGGAGGGGCAGGGCACAGGAGGGGAGCAGAGGGCAGATGGGGCCTGCGCAGTATCGCATTGGGAGGGTGTCTTTTACGTGGCTAAGGGTTTACCCAAACCCCTCCAAACAAATGCGCTCTCCAAGAAATGTTAAAAGACAAAGCCGGCTTCAGAAAAATGGTCTTGCACCATTTAAATCCTTGGCTACTTGTCATCTCTAGAAAAGAAAAAAAACAAACAAACCAGTATTTCAGGAGCAGAGATTTTCACAGTAAATCTCTTACCAAATCCTCCTTAATTCATTAAACTCTGTTCTTCGCTCTGACTCTTAAGTCACCTTCCTGTTCTTTCCTCTTTTTCCCTGGAAAACTCAACCGTTCCCAACTGTCTCCCCCTCACCCTCCCACCTGCCCTCAGGCCCTTCACACTAGAGGTTCCAAAATGCAAATCCGATCCCGTTCTTTCTGTCCTTGCAAGTCTTTCAAAAGCTTCCCATGTACTGCTGCAGGGTGACATCCAGGGTGACATCCAGGGTGACATCCGAATTCTCTAATAGGAGGAGTCTGGGGCTTTCAGCATCTGATCCTGTCATGCTTCAGCTGGCCTGTCCCATTCCCTTCCCTCCCTCCCTCTCCTTCGGACGTCAGACTTCCACGCTGTGAGAGCACCAGCTCTGTCACACCTCTCAGCCCACCCGGGTCACGCTTGTCCCCACCACCACCCCCCCTTGCCACTATCTCCCCGATGAGGCCGACTCCCCAGGTTTAGCTCTCTCGCAGCCTGGCTACCTCTGTAGGAAACGCCATTAGCTCTGACATGTGCCTGTGTGCACACACACGCGCACACACACGCGT
Organism: Rousettus aegyptiacus; assembly: GCF_014176215.1. Classification (NCBI taxonomy): domain Eukaryota; kingdom Metazoa; phylum Chordata; class Mammalia; order Chiroptera; family Pteropodidae; genus Rousettus; species Rousettus aegyptiacus. Next base: position 108,791,660 of record NW_023416311.1, read on the forward strand.
GCACATGCAGGCACACAGAAAGGCAGCACAGTTAGTGGTTAAATTACACAGACTGCACAGACACTGCTGGCTCTGTCACTTAAGGGCTGAGACCTCCGCCACATTACTCTCTATGCCTCGGTTTCTACACCTGTAAACAGGATCAATACCAGTGACTAATGGTGTAAAGATAGAATTACATCACGCTTAGTACGGAACACGTGCTGAGTAAATGTCGTTATTACCGCTAGACACACTGAGGACTCACTACGCGCCTGGCCCTGCTCCAAGTGCTTTTACGTGTCTTAACGCATTTAACTCACGGGACGGGAGCCACTGCCTCTCCCGGAGCTCAGGCAGCTCCCTACCGACCACTTACTGTCCTAAGTGCTCCTGGGACTTTCTCAATGGCTCGTAAGTTCCCTGGGGCAGGGCACATGCCACACTTAGCCCTGTATTCCCCCCAGCACCCTAACAGTGCCTGGCATCCTGTGTGCAATGAACAACGAACTTGATTTTGACCTGGAATCTCTCAGCAAAATACTTTGCAAAGTTTTTTTTTTTTTTTTTTCTGTATCGTTCACCTTCTCAATGCCCCCGAGGTTCTATCCCTGCTCCACCGAGGCTGGCCTGCCCAAGGTCACCAGTGCCTTCCAGCTGCCAAATCCAACGTCTCGCCAGCATTCAACCCGGCTGACACTCTCCTTTCTGAGGCGCCCTTCTCTTGGCTTCCATGTCGTAGGAGCATTCGTGAGGCTGATAACCTGATGGCTCACATGTCGTTTTGTGGTATAAAATCCTCTGCTAGCTACTGCAGCCTAAAGTGTCTGAAACAACATAACCAGAAGTCTGAAGACAAAAGCTCAGTGCAGGCCATGAAAGCACTCTAGGTCCTGTGTAACCCTGCAGAGGCTTGACAGGCGACAGTGTGGGTCTGTACACCACGGGAACCCTTCAAGCCCATACCTTCCATCCCCCAGGGCACGTTCCAGTAGCTCCTTTGGCAATAAACTTGTAAATTAATAAATAATCTTAAGTCCCACTCCAGTGATCCCTGGTGGGCTGGTATCTTATTAACACTACTTTGCATGACTTGTAAAATTACGTATGGGTTCAAAGCCATGTGATCGGCAAGAAAATGCATGAGGCAAATTCCTTGTGCCAACTTTACAGCCATGGTCCTCAGCCCAGCTCCCCAAGGGGCCAGGGCTCCCTCAGTAAAGTCACTGAGTCAGACTCTCTAGGGAGGTAAGAGTTGGACACATGCAGTCTGTGAAGGCTCCCATGGGGGTCCTCACGTGTCGCCTTGGTTAAGAACCCGGCATCCCATAAAGATGCTTGTAAGAGCAACTATCACGACTCTACACTAAGCCACGTGAGGGTGACCTGGAGGCTGAGGAAACAGCTCCATTCCACCAAAGGACATACACAGAGCCACAAACGGCATTCCTTTCAGAGAGGTTTAAACATTGTCATAGCATGTCTGCAAAGTGATAAGGAGACTTTTAGTGCTATAGCTACATAGCATTGGAAAATGAAAAATGAAAAAAAAGTTATTACACAATAACAGACTTGCAAAATACCAAGCCCCTCAAATCTTTAAGACTGCAACATCTATAAAAAAATACAAGTAAAAATCATTTTAATAAAAATACACCAAATTTATCTTTTCTCTGAGATGCTTTTGGCCCTTCAGTAATTATACAATGCTCCTCCCAAATGTCAAATGGAGAAATGTCCCTTCGTTTACAAAAGAAGACGGGTAAGATGTACTATAGCACAAAAGCTCTAGTAGAGTAGGACATATCCGTACCTACCTTACGGCGACATGCCGAAGTAACGATCAGAGTTGATGGCGTTAACGCTACACGTACTTAAAAAGAGACAGAGCGTTCATCATTGAACTAGGAGTAACAGAGAAATGAATCCCTAACTCAGAAACACAGGGGTCTGAAGGGAGAATCTGGAGTCAGACTCCCTGGGTTTTAACCCCAGAATGTGCCATAATGAGATGTGCAACTTTGAGCAAGTTACTTAACTGACCTGATCCTAGACCCTTCATCTTTAAAGTGCAGATAATAATACCACAGTAGTCCCCTTAGCTACGGTGGATACAGTCGGAGACCTCCAACGAATGCCAAAAACCAGGGATGGTACCGAACTCTATACCTTTTCACTCAGACGAGCGCTTTCAGCTTCTCTTTGGCATATTCGAATTGCCAGCATCGCTACTCTTGCACTTCGGGCCCATTTTTAAGTAAAATAAGGGTTACTGAAACACAACACACTGCGATACTGCGACAGCTGGCCTGACAACTGAGATGGCGACCAAGCGCAGCATATACGGTGCGGACACGCTGGACAAACATTCGCATCCCAAGTAGATGTCACACACTGTTCAGAATGGTGCGCGATTTAAAACTTATACGTTGTTGTTGTTGTTGTTTTAATTTTGCACTTAATATTTTTCGTAACCAACATGGTGGAAAGCAAAACCGTGGATGGGGGGGAGTACGGAATCTATCTGATAAAACGCAATTACACAGTGACTAAAACAGCAGTGCTAACAAAACGGGCATTTTGTGTTATTCTATTTTTGAGAAAGAAAAGATCCTCAATTAAAATTGCTGATTTCTTCACGGACATTTCATCCTAATGCTGAGCAACCTACTAGAATGCAAGTGAACTTGGCTACACTCTCAAAGACGATATTATCATTAAAAGTGTATAACTTCCAATGAACTCAAACGTTTATGCTTTTCCAGGTTTCAAGAGTAAAACAAAGTTCATTTATCGAATTTTCATACTCATTACACAGTGTCATCCTGAGGAACTTTCGGGAAAGATTTGTAAAGAAAGATTTAAAGTGAAACCCAAGCCATGATTTAGGTTTTTGGACTGCGACTACCAGTTAAGTTTGCGCTCCTCTGGACAATTACATCTAACCAAAACATTAAGCCTTAAAGAAAGTAATTGGTAAAACAATCACATTAAAAAGTAAATTCACTGCATATATCTAACTCAACTCTGTCCCTAGGCATCAGAACAGCACCTGGCAAAGGGCAGGTACCTATTTGTTCAATGAAAGAATGACAGTAATTCCAAACTATCTATCTATCTATCTTATCTATCATCCATCTATCTATCTATCTATCTATCTATCTATCTATCTATCTATCTATCTATCTATCTATCTATCTATCTATCTATCTATGGCAATAAACGGTTAAGAGTTACCCAGCAATGTGAAAATGTAACGGTGACAACATTCTTTCTTATCATAACTAACAACTTATAATCACTTCCTGGGAGCCACGCGGAGGTCCAGGCACTTCAGGGCACGCGCCCCCGCGTCCTGCAGCCACCTTAGAAAGCGGTGCTGCTCCCCGTTCCCCAGAGGCGGGTCCCCGACACCCGCAGGGCGAGGCCGGGCGGAGGAGCGGCGGGGCAGCACCCCACTCCGGGCGGGTGCGCGGTGCGCACAGTCCCGAGCCCCCGGGGGCGCCTGCCCGACCCCCGCGCTGCCCCGCGTCCGCGTGTGCCCGCCACCTCCACCCCGAGAGCAGTGTTGAGAACCGAGACGCCGGCGCGCGGCCGGGGACCCGCTCCCGGGAGGCGGCGGGAAGCCGACCCGCTCCCGGTCCGCGCTGCCCGCGGGGCCGGGCTCCGGACTGACCGGCGCGCCCAGCCGGCACGGGGGTCGGGGACGCAAGGGCCGGAGCCCGCCCCCGGCAGTGCTGCCGGAGCGGCCCAGACGCAGGATCGGCGGCCGCAGGCGCTCACCTGCCGGTGCCCGGGAGCGCCCACGCCAACTCCGCGCCCGCGTGCGCGGCCGACACGCGCATGCTCGCGCCTCGACCAATAGGAGGCCCGGCCGGTCCGCGCGAGCGGCGAGTGGGCGGTGCCTGGCGGACGCCCCGCCCACACGGACCCGGGGAAGGCGTGGCCAGGCTCGGTGCGGGAGCGCCAGGTGCTGCGCGTCCTGGGACCTCTGAGTCCCGGCCCCGGGAGCGAGCACAGGTGTCCCGGGCCGCCAGGCCCGTGCGACGGGAGGGACGGGGCCGCTGGCGCTCCCCGCGTCGGATCTCCTCCCTCGTCCCGCGGGGTAGTTAGGTCTGGACGCGCCGCTCTCTCTGTCCACGCTTTGCCCTTCTTTGTTTTGATGCTTCTTTCTCTCTCTCTCTCTCTCTCTCTTTTTTTTTTTTTTTTTTTTTTCTTTTAACTGAAGCAGACCTCTTTCTTCCTTGGGCATGACTTCCAATTTCGAAGGGAGAAACCTGGGGCGTGACTTCTAATACCTACGGGATTTCAGAAGGCTTCCCTTCCATTGACCTATCTGAAACTTGACTTGACTCAAAGAATTATTAAATGTCTGCAGCTACTATTTTTTTTAAGTTTGATCTTAGCAAACACCATTAATTTGTTCAACAGATATGAAATACACAGACTCTAACGTTACACAGCCTTAGTTTGAGCCCATCTTTTATTACTTTGCGATGACTGGATGAACTATTTACCCTCTTGTTTCAGTTCTTACCTAGAAAATGCGGGCGGTTGCGCTCACACGCGATATATACGGGTTGTTAATACATGGAACACGTTAAACTTGGACCTGGCTCATTGAGAAAGTTCAAAAGTTAGTATCATTATTAGATACCAGACCATCTGACATAGTCGGGCTATATGGTGATAAATATCCTCATGTTCTTTCATGTAACACATAATTTTGAGTTATTTAATATATTTGAGATTTAACAGAAATAAAATACACCTATTCTTTATTTTGGTCTTTATTTCTCTTAATATTTAACTCAGTTTCTTTATCAAGAAAAACATAATGATCATTTATGCATTTGTAATAAAAATATATACAACAATCTTATTTCATTAAAGGCGTTAACTTCATATTTTGTAATGTTAGGCAGTTTGATGGCAAGGAATTCAGTAACTACAACACACACACACACACACACACACACACACACACAAAACTCATTATCCATGATGTGAAACCGTTATTTCTATCAATATCAAGTGTGAAACATCTTCCATTTATTTCACACTCTTTGGAGAGCTTGTAGTCAATGCTTCACTTCAGACGCTGGTAGGTGTCAACTATTAACATCATTTAAGTAGCTGCCACTGAGGGGAAATGTTTGGTCTTTCATCCTATTCTGCAGCCAAACAAGTTGGCCAAGGTGCTCCAAGGGTTCTATGGCTCTCCGTCCTTCCTGCTGGGGAGCAGGGAGCTCTGGGCTTCAAAGGCCCTGCGTGTCTGGATACACTCCTGCCGTGTCCTGAAGTCCGGGCACCTTTTTGCACCATGCAGTACAACTGCCAGTGGCTCAGAGATGAGGGAGGTACCATTACTTATCTTAGTTTTTCTATGATGACTGTTCCTCAGTGCTTACAGGCAAATTTGCAAATTTCTAAAGAAATAAAATCTAAAGATATCAAAATGTTACATATTTAATACTGAGACGTTATGTATCAAAGGGTACCAACTGGTTCTTTTGTATAAGGAATACAAACTGTATCTCCAGCATCATAGAGCCGAAAACATTAGAAATTATAATAAGCTAAAGTCTGAATGTCATTTAATCATAGATTTAATGTCTATTTTTTCTATAGACTTTTTATCTTTTAAACTCATATACTACATATATCGCTTTGAAATGTGTGAAATTGAATGCTCTGCCAACGATATCTATCATCTGTTTATCTGTGTCCTTTTCTTGTTATTACAACTCAGGGAAAGAAAATAAGCAACATTTTTAATTAAATTTGCAGATACTGTCATGCCAGTTAAAATGCTTATGGCTATAGATCATTCCAAACTGCTTAAACAGTAAGGGCAACAATCTTAAGTTCACAATATCTCTTAATTTACTGGCTCAAAATGAAAAAAACCCTGAGTCCTTTCCATTTTTCACTCTGCCATCCTCAGCTTAGTCGTGGACTAGTTCCTTGGATGGATGTAAAATGCCTATGCAGTTTCAGGTATCACATGCGTTTAATCAAGAGGAACTCTCTCTTCTGTGGGTCTTTTTTTTTTTTTTTTAATTAAGAAAACTTTTCCAGAACCCCCCAGGATGCAACGCATCTTGGCCAGAAGCATCATAAGCCTACTCAACAAAAAATCATGAAGGCAAAGGGACAAACCTATACACACTCAATCACAGGAAAATCTGCAGGATAAAACATGACACCCATGTGAGTGCCACACAAATAAGCTGTGTCTCATAAGGCAAGACTGTATTGCATGTAAATGTACAACCAGTGATACAGCAACTCAGGGAAACGGTTAAATGTCAATTGTCTAAAGATAAATTCTAAGACGACTGAGCCTTAGTTTATGCATTTAATTGTCCTGGCAGAATTATAGCATCCTGATTCCCTCTTGAAGGTTTCCCAGTTTGGATCATACATTATATTGTCATCTTATTTATAAAATACTCATATCTAGTTGTTTCAGTAAATTCACTCCAAATCGTTTCAGTATTTTTCTTTTCTGGTAAACACTATGAAACAATCATTCAATGCCCTATTTTGGGAAGTTATCCCTGGGTGTGTATACCTTTTCTTGACCCTGGCCTAGATGAACCCCATAGTTTCTTAAAACTAGTTTCTTCCTCAAAGAGCTAAGAATCAAGGCAAAAGCAATGGAATGGACTATTCTCTTGATGAAAGAGACCATTTGATAAAAGTCAAATAATTCTTGTAGTCCAATATATTTAGTTAAACCTAATTTTTAAAAAGAGTCAGACCTTTGAACTATATTGCTACATGTAAAATACTTCCAGAACATTTAATTTCAAATTAATGTTTTCAAAATTATTTTTCTTAACCTTTCCCTTTTAAGCATTCTGTACACTTCTAAGTGCTGCCTTTTATGATTCTGCAGACTATCTTACAAATGACAACATTCATTTATAATTTAAACAATAAAATCTGAAAACAGGAGATGCTACATAAGATGATTTAAGAAAATATTCATTAATTTATGTTGTAAAGTAACTTGCATATATAACCAGGCGACAAATAACACTGGATTCACTAACATTCTTTCTGTGTTCGTTCATCTTCTCAATGCCAAATGTTTCCATAAATTTCGGAACTTTTCTTACTAATCTCAGAGGCCTTATTTTATATATAACCATTTTGGAAACAAAGTTGTAAAACAAAATTCTTAAATTATATATAATTCCTTTTTGTGTATGTGATTTTTTTATAGGAAACTGTGGAAATCACAAGGAAATTTGCTGTCCAAGCACATGCGGTAAAAATGGCACCTTCATGCATACATTCAGGCACACGCACGCACACGAAGTCGTCATGCAGGCGGACATATTCTCACGCCTGTTTTCAGCCTCGTTTCGTTAGCACATCTAGTCACGTGTAGCCATAAAAATTGTATTCAGAGTCCCCTCAGATGGCTCTTTCATTCACATTCCTTTTAAATTAGGTGATGCCTCCTTTAGGATTTCTCTGATTAACTCGGAAGCGACACAGATTCGATCTGTGGTAATTTGCATTGTAGCAAGCAACAGATATCAAGTATTTAGATAAAGGAGAGAAAACAATTTGAATCCGCTCATCCTTCTTGGTGAGATTTAAGTCTCCGACCCTTCGGCCCCCATCCCCCCACCCCGATTGTATTTGTACGTAAAGACCTGTGGAGATATTTGCTATCTGATATTTGCTATCTGAAGGCTCTATGGTACAGTGGTGGGTTTAAATATTATTTCTCTTCCTTTCTGCCTTTGAAAAAGGGTAAGATGTTGCTGGCTTAGTTTAAGAAAGCTCTGCTGTTTAAGAAGTGGGCATCTGATAGCAGGTCACACAGAGGCCAGCCAGCCACTGCCCTAAAAAGGCCACCCTGCGGGAGAGCACAGGTGTCCCCAAACATTGTTTGTTTCCTTGACTAAAGTGGCCTGTGTGTACTCAAACACGCTCTTTTCTTGTCTGGTTACTAGGTTAACATTTATTTAAACATTTCTATTAAAACATACTTGGTTACGAACATCATAAAAATAATTTGGGGAGACAGGAAAGATTCGAGAGGTTTGGAACTATCAGAGCAGGCATTTCTGTGGGAGGACGGTGACCCCTGCGAAGGCTGCGTGGGAGACGGGTTAGTGCGGCGGCCACACCGAGCGCTCGTCACGTCCAGGTCCTGGCGGGCGCTATTTGGAGCCCCACGTCTGGAGCCAGGTCACGCGCTCTCCGACAACATGCTCGTTTCATAAGCTCCCGAGTCATTGCCCCTTCCTCCCTCCCCCATGGCCTTCTCTACGGCATTCCCCAGAGCGCTTAGAGCGCGGAAATTCAGTTCCATCTGGACATTTGTCTCTCCCCACAGTTGGCTTGTCTCAGCCAATCCCTATGAAAACCTGCTCGCCACACACCACATGCGGTTTAGGGACCCCATGTCTAAGCCTGCCCGTGTGGGATCCCAAGCCATTGCAGAAACACCCTAATCGTGTTCTCGAGCACTGCTGGCATAATCTGTGTCCTCTTTGCTTACCATGTGTTTTGCGTATTTAAGATGTGGGGGCTTTGGGTCAGAGGGCATGGGTTCAGGCAATGAAGTCCCATTCTGTATTTTATTCTAGGTGAGTGTTTATGAGTGTCTTATTCTAAAATTACTGGCACTTTTTACAGTCCAATGTGTTTTAATTGTTCTATTAATTATATGTCAATTGGTACAATTCAGCTCATCCTAATGGAGTATATCAGTTGCCCCAACAGACACCTAATTATCCCTGAAAATGTGTTCTAACGGGTATTGTTCTCGGCACCTTTTCAGTCATTTTGAATACCAAAGGTCGTCGCTATCATTATTCTAATTACACTGTAAAATTTAGTCACTTGCTTATTAAATGGAAAGCTCTCAGAAACAGAGAAAACAATGAGAATCAGATCTAGTTGTTAGAATTTTAAAAATTACATCTAAGAGACAACTGTGTTTGTAAAGGCATAGAAAGGCTCAGGGCATATCCCATCCGACAGAATGTTGTGCAAGTCACATTTGAGAAAGGAAGAGAGAGAGATAGAGAGAGAGATAGATAGAGAGAGAGAGAGAGAGAGAGAGAGAGAGAGAGAGAGAGACAGCAGCCCTTAACCTCTGGAAGCTGGCCTGTCGCTCACAGCAGGGCCATGTCATTCTCTTATTGGACATAAACGGTCTCATCGAAAACTGACTTACCCTGAGGAGGTGATAAAATAAGACAAAAATGAGGTCCCTGTTATGGATTCAATATTGTGCTTCCCCTACTCCCAATTCACATGCCAAAATCCTCACCTGCAGTGTGAGGCTACAAGGAGCTGGGTCTTTGGGAGGTTTTAAGTTCATGAAGTTAGAGTCCTTGCAAGTAGAAGTAGGGGCTCTTATAAAGAGGCCCTAGAGAGCTCTCGCATCCTCTTCACGAGGACACAGGAAGACAGCTGTCTGCAACACAGAAGAGGGCCCTCACCAGAACCTGACCATGCTGGCCCCTTTGACCTTGGACTTGCAGCCTCCGAAACTGTGAGGAATACATTGCTGTTGTTAATAAGCCACCCGGCCTGTGCTGTTCTGTCGCAGTAGTCAGGACTGACAAAGACAGTCACGGAATACAAAACACTCTTCCCTGTTGCTCAATGAGTGACTGTTACTTCTTTCCCTAATCATAGAGTCACCCCTGCTTTCTGACAGCACTTAATCTGCAGCAAACCCCTCGGACCCACCAACGAGCAATTCTCGGACACCAGCAGGGTGTCTGAGGGTTTAAGCAGTCCACACTCTCTCTGCCTGGAGATAGGATCAGATCCCACGGGCAGAGGGTGGAGTCCCATGATCGCCTTCCTCTTCAGATGCCAGTTGCAAGATCAGATTGCCACCTTTGCTTCTGACGGGCTATAAATTGCAGTTCCCACGACTCCTTCCAACTCAGGATGCCCATCACAAGGCCAGGATGTCACCGGTATTTCTGACAGACTGGCTATAAACTGAAGGTTCCCCAGATCCTCTCCTTGTGTTCAATTAATTTGATAGAATAGTTCACAGAACTCAGGGGAATCTGCTACTTCACTGTATTACCAGTTTATTGCAGAGGACACTAAAGCTATGAATCGACGGCCAGATGAAGAGACACATAGAATGAGAAACGCAGGTCCGTGTGGGGCGCGGGGCCTGGCACGGCGGCACGCGGAAGGTTCTGGTTTCCCTACACCGCAGCTCTCTGAGAAAGGCAGATGAGCAGTCTCGGAACCAGGATGCATCTTACGCACACAGAAACAATTAGAAGAACAAAATAGAAGTCTTAGATTTTTCATTAAAATCTGGATATCAACAACGCTATTGCTTTAAGGGGTTGTTATCATCAACTATTTTGAATTTTAAGCAAAATGGGAGCAATTGCTATGGCTTTTGGGGTTTTTGGTTTTTTGTTTGTTTGTTTTTTGGTCCTCTTGCTTAGGACATAATCCCTGAGACACGACCCAGTCCCTTAGTACATGACCTGCAGCTTGATGATCAGCCACCAGAATGAGGTACAGGACAGGACCCTTCATCTAAACCCACAAACCCTCTTCCTCGGACTGGTGGGGTGCCATAGGACAATTTTGACGTAAATCAGGTTTTGGACTTGGAAAATAAATTCCACTTAGCTCCAACGTTCTAGAATTCTTATGTTTTTCCTCATTCTGTGACATGCAGGGCATTGTATCAAACGCTACACATATTTCTACTTTTGAAAGGCATTATACTTTAGCCTTTTTATACCCGTAGTCCATTATTAAAAGCAAGTATTAGAGTGGCATGTTATAAATGGTAGTTTCCTAATGTTATAGACGAGGAAATTCGTTTCTGTTCAAACCAATTTATAGGAAATTCTGATGAGTATCAGTCATTATTTTGTACCAGGATCCAGAGTTTATGAAAATAAATTGTAGAAGGCCCGATGCAGTCCTCTGCTCCAGGAAAGCTTAGCCTTATTTTTTCCTCATTTTAGTTCCTCTTCACCAGAATCCATCATGCCTGGTACACTGCAACACAGCTCTACACAAATTCTCTGCAATTTTGAGGGTTTTCCCCCATGGTAGATGCCACTTCCCTACTCACGTTTTTGCTTAATTCCTCGTCGTCTCCTTCCTTCCCTACTCCTTCTTTTATCTCCCCACTTCTGCCCTCCTTCCATCTACGCAAAATTTGGCATGATATTTCTCAGATGTTTAGTGAGTTTATTAATTCCTTTACCTTGGGAAAACAGCATAAGGCAATAAGGCAAGCATAGATTTTTTTTATAGCCCATATGAATGATATTGCAACAATATTACAGGCTCGTCAGATGAAGCTAGCATAATCCTCTCTTCATAGCCTTATAGACCCACTGCTCCAATAAGGAAAGTAATGAATCTCTATTATATTTTTGACTGCTGCATTTTCAATTTGGGTACCTGATTTATCAGACAGATAAAATAATATGCGTTTCGACAGCTCCCAAGTGACTTAAAATATGCTGAGGCGTTTTTATGCATGTGTTATTCAAATTAAAGTCAGCAATAACTTCCACTTTCTATTTTTTCCCCCTTCCGATCGTTTCTTTTTATGATGGAGTTGAGAGATCCTCCAGGACGATGAGTTGAAATCTAAAATAGGAGGAGACGGAGAATGGGGACTCGGGGGTAAGGAGAAGCCGGCAGGTTGCCCGCTTCGGGGGTCCAGTTTCCCAGTCGGCCCCCGGCTGGGTGACCAGGGGCCGGTTCCAGTAACGGCCTGTTCTCCCCCGCAGTGCGGCACGGTGGACCAGGGCCTGTACGTGAACCTGACGGAGAGAAACCTGCAGGACGCTCAGAAGTTCATTCTGATGCACGAGGTGGTGCAGCCGGTGAGCGCGGTGCCCGCCTTCATGGAGGACGACAGCCGCTTTTCCCACGTGGCCGTCGACGTGGTGCAGGGCAGGGACGCGCTCGTCCACACCATCTACCTGGCCACAGGTAGGGGCCCCCCGCTCTCCCGAGGGCTCTATTACCGGCTCCTGAGCTCATGTTTTAAATTCTAAGCGTGCGATTTCCAGGTCAAGTTTGGGTCTGTCTTCCTCACGAGCCGCAGAACACACGATGCTCCCTCGTCCTTCCGCGCCCTCTGTGCTTCTCGTGGGAAGCCTTAGTTTTTCTTTCTTTTTTTTTTTTTTCATGATTTGTTCACTTTAATTGGAAAGACAATACTTAGTGCTTTCGCCGCCGTTCCTTTTCATAATACAAGCTGTTCCTTGGCAAGATCATTTTAATTTGGGTAATTTAAGACGATAGAATAGATGACATTTTTAAAGGGAAATATAGTCCCGTGTTTGTCATGTTAATTTCTGATCGGTTCAAAGATAACACAGCAAATATCTTTGTGGTCGGGCGGTACGCGGACGCATTCTCGGAACTGTTTCCTTAGGGACAAATAACCGAGCATTTAATGAGAAACCTAAGGGGAATTGCTCATGACGTGTGACAGACAGCTAGACCTGTTTAATTTGCAAAGGAACTCAGCGCAGCAGTGCATTCAGCCGCGCAGGAGTGTCCTGGTCCCTTTGCTGGCCACGCCTGCAGCTCCGGGCACTGGAGGCCAGCCTCCGGGGCCTCCTCTCCCCTGCCTCGGTCCTCCCTCACGGGACTCCATGGCCTGGAGTGATACCCGCTCCCTCCCATCCCCCACCAATTCCGTGTCCAGTAAACAACCCATTCGCCCTTCAGTTTCAGCATAATTGGCAATTCCTTAGGAAATCACTATTTTATCCTAATAATCATTTCTGTTTCTTGATAAAACTTCTCATTTCGTAATTATTCATTTCTCTGCTTATTTTCTTCCTGTCGTCGCTAAACTTTACTGAAGTTTTACTATTGCGTGGTTCGTTTGAGCACTGATGGATAAGCTGGTGACTTATTGGCAACGCCCTACTCTTTTGGCATTTAGCCAAGTGTTGGCTAGCACACCAATGCACACATAGTGGGACCGGTCAGCTGCTCCCCAGTTAAAACTACTAAGTGAAGGAAAAAGTAGAACTGACTGTCCAGGTATCTCAAAAACCTCTTGCTGCTTTTTTCACTGGACTAAATAGACACAGAAATGTTCGTCCCATACCGACTCAGCTAGTGGGAAGACTTGCCCATGAAATGGTCCATGCCAGGGGGACCAGACTACGCCATTACCATCCGCAGTTGGTACCCAGGCAGCAAGCATTGTTGGTGACATTGAATTAAAAAATGAGGAGCTCAGTGCTTTGAATCAGAGAAGGCCTGTTCTTATAGACTATTCTGTGGACGTTGGAAGAAATAGGAAGAGAGCTGGGTCAGCAACTTTGAAAAGAGATATAACACTGAGCTTGGGGAAAAATTGATGATGATGATGATGAAGATGATCTCTGGACGGAGTATATCTATAAAAGACTGTAATCTTAACACATCAGATACTCATTTCCTGGCCTTGATATTTTAAAAATTGCAAGGTCTATGTTTAATCTGTGACCTTATTAGCACCTTTACCTTGAGCAGGTTACATAAGCTCCCTGAACCTCAGTTCATTATCTATAAAATAGGGGTTAACAATGATAGTATCTACATCATGGAGTTACTGTGAGAATTTCATGAGTCAACACAAGCATAAACAAACACGTGGGACTATATGGAACTAAAAAGCTTCTGCAGGCCAAGGAAACCATCAACGGAATGAAAAGGCAACCTATCGAACAGGAGAAAATATTTGCAAATCATATGTCTGATAAGGGGCTAAGATCCGAAATATATAAAAAACTCATACAACTTGACAGCAAAAAAAAAAAAAAAAAATCCAATTTAAAAAATAAGCAGATCCGAGTAGACATTTTTCCAAAGAAGACATACAGATGGAGAATAGGTATACGAAACAATGCTCAACATCACTAATCATCAGGGAAAAGCACATTAAAACCACAAGACTATATCACTTCACACCTGTTAGGATGACTAATACCAAAAAAGAAAAGAAGTAACAAGTGTTGGCACTTGTTATTATGTGTGTGTGTATGTGTGTATAATGTATATATGTATGTAAATGAAAACTGATACTAAATTATTAGTAGTTGTATGCAATTTTAAAAGCCTAAATTTAAGTGTAAATGTCAATGTTGTACTGAACCACTGTCCCATCTTAGAAAGCATACTGGAGTTATCTGACAGTTGCCATGAAAGGCCGAGATGACAACCTATAAGCGTTTCTTATGGAATACCAATTGTTTTCCACCTCGGTGATTCTCATATGCTAAAATGTCTTAAGCAAAGGAAAACAATTACATTAAATATGGACTTTCGTCTAAAAGATGGTGCACATCAGAAACCGGCGAAAAAAGAAAAATAAATTCTATCGCTTTTTAAAACAGCTTTATTGAAATATAATTCATAACATAAAATTCACCCATTTTAAGTACACAAGTCCATTTGTTTTTAGTATATTCACAGAGATGTTAGTGGCGGCTGTAATCAGAGAAGCCCCACAACCTTTAGTAATAGGCTGCATTTCTTCAGAACCTCCCTTCCCCAGCCCTAGACAACTGCTAATCTACTTTCTACAGATTTGCCTATGCTGGACATTTCTCATAAATAAAATCAGAGAAGTTCCTTATCGGATATATGATTTGCAAACATTTTCTCCCAATTGTGAGTTGTCTTTTCACTTTCTCAATAGTGCCCTTTCAAGTGCAAATGTTTTAATATTGACGAGGTCAAATACGCCTACTTTTAATTTGGTCGTTTGTGCCCGGGTGTGATACCTAAGGAACCATCGCCTAATCCAAAGTCATGAAAATTATTGTCTTCTAAGAGTTTTACGGTTTTCACTCTTCCATGTAGGTGGATGACCCAATTTGAGTTAATTTTTGAATATGATTTGTGGTAGTGATCCAACTTCATTCTTTTGCATATGGATAGCTAAAGTCCCAATACAAATTGTCAAAATGATTATCCTTTCCCTCTTGAACTGTCTTAGCACCTTTATAGACAATCAGTTGACTGTAAATGTGAGGGTTTATTTCTACACTCTCAATTTTATCTATTGATTTATATGTCTATTCTTAGGCTAGTTACATGGTACCTTGATTACTATAGCTTTATAGTAAGTTTTTAAGTTGGAAAGTGTGAGTCCTTCAACTCTGTTCATCTTTTTAAAAACTGTTTGGCTCTTCAGGGTCCTTTGCATTTCCATGTGAATTTTAGAATCAGCTTGTCCATTTCTGCAAAAAATGTTCTGTTGGGATTTCGGTAGGGATTACATTTTATCTATAGATCAATTGGGTAAGTATCACCATCCTGACATTAAATCTTCTAATACATGAACATGGTTTGTCTTTCCATTTTCTTAGGTCTTCTTTGTTTTCTTTCAATTTTGTAGCTTTCAGAGTATGAGTTTTACACATCTTTTGTTAAATTCACTCCTAAGAACTTTATTCTGTTCGATGCTATTATAAATGGATTTTTTTTTTCAATTTCATTTTCAGATTATTCATTTCAAGTGTATAGAAATACAGTTTTGAGCTTTTACCCTGCAGTCATGCTGAACTCTTTTATTGTTTGGACAGTTTTTAGTGAATTTCTTAGGATTTTCCATAGATGAGATCCTGCCATCTGCAAATAGAGCTAATTTTTCTTCTTCCTTTCCAGTTTGGATAACTTTTATTTCATTTTCTTGCCTAACTGCCCTGCTAGACCCCGATACACTGCCGAATGGGGGTAATGAGTGTGGACGTCCTTGTCTGGCTCCTGGTCTCGGGGGCACGCATCAGGCGTTCATCATTAAGTTTGATGTGAATCTGTTTTTGTCATAGGTATTCTGTGAGACTGAGGAAGTTCCCTCTTTTTCTAGTTTGCTGAGAGTTTTTATCATGAGAGGTTGTTGGATTATGTCAACTAATTTTTCTATATCAATAGATATGATGATGGTTTTTGTCTTTATTTGTATTGTTACAGTAGATTACATTAGTCTTTAGATGTTATATCTGCCTGGCTTGCATTCCTTGGATAAACAGCACTTGGTCACAGTATATAATTTTTTAAAGATGTTGCTACAGTTTGGTTTGCTAGCATTTTGTTGAGGATTTTTGCATCTATCTTCATAAGAGATATTTTTTCTGTAGTTTTTTTCTTCAGATGTCTTTGTCCGGTTTTGTTATCAGCTATCGCTTTTTAAGTAACCCTTCGCTGAGGAGATGAGGTTCAATGATTCTCTTAAGTAACGCAGGGAAGAGATCTGACAGAACTGGGAATGAAAGCGTGACACGTGACTCTTGGTGCTGTTGTTCCCATTTGGAATCCAATACGGCGAATGAGCTTTCTCCAAATCATCACGGGTTACTCTTCTCCACCAGAGTGCCTGCAGTAAGCTGCGACTGGGAGAAACTGCTTTATAATAGTGCAGTGATGACCAGTCCCCGAGTCTAAAAGTAAACCTTTTCTGGGCACATGGAAAGCAGTATTTTTTACTTGAATATATATCATCATACAAATTTATATAATATCTTATCCTTCCTTCCTTCCATCCTTCCTTCCTTCCTTCCTTCCTTCCTTCCTTCCTTCCTTCCTTCCTTCCTTCTTTCCTCCTTTCTTGTTTGGTTCAAAAAATAGCAGCAGAATAATCCCACAGTGATATAATAAACTGACAAGTTTTAAGTTGGTTTATCTTATTTCATTTCTTTTTTGAAACATGGAATTATTAGCCAAAATGTATTCTGCACGATTTACATCTTAACACTTTCAATGGAATTTTCTTTACTAAAGGGCATTGCTGAATACCGTATTAGATAACCCCATAATTGTGTAAACATTAATACTAGATTAGTATAATGCTTAGGATGGATGGAGCTACTGTCTCTGACAGCAGCAGTGTAATGAGAAACACTCTTTTTATATGATTTTTTTCAGATTCGCCCTTTAGATTAGGTAAGCACTTTCTCAGAAAAGCTGAGGGCATGGACTTTGCTAATGAGATTTTTATGAGGAATCAATGAAACCTTTATTTAACCAACTACCTGAAGATGAGAATACCTGAAATCATAATTATTAAGGAACTAATCCTTGGAAACCAAATAAAAGTCAATATGAAGAAAAAAGTAATTTTCAACGTTCTGTGTTGGTCAGCCCTAGTAAGTGCTAAATGACTGTTGGATGTCTGGGACTCATAGAAAGCAGCGAGATGTTCATCCACCCACCGTCCATCATTACCTTCCTCATCGCCATTATCTTAGCTAACTCAAAATATAGGAAAACCTGACATTTAAGTACATTGGTGCACAATTTTGATTTCCAAAGCCTGCAAAACTTAAAATATGCTTCACATATGGGGACAATTTTGAGATTAAGACTGCATTCAGCTTATAGTTCTAATTATCAGCTTTTAGTCTAAAATCCTGAGTCTTGGAAGAATATAGTAAAACCAACTGAATATGCAATGCATTCAAAATTAAAACGGAGTTGAGAGAGAGGAAAAGAAAATTTGAATAGGAAAAAATACTAATCTTTTTATACTGAAAAACATGTGTAAAGATTGCTACACTGTTGGGATAAAATGTCGAGATGGCAACAGTTAGTAAGGGGCATTTGAAGCAATACTGGTTGGAACCCAGTAGAAGCTGGTTTAAATTGTCGATAATTAGTTTCAGGGCTTTTATGGACAGCATTTTCAAGCAATTTGCCAATGCTAAAACCTCCCGTAGTTAATTATTTGAATGCCTAAATATCTTCCTGGAATTTGGGAGAAAAACACTGACCCCCGGTATTGCGGTGTTCTCGCTAAGCTTAATTCCTGCGATTGAGAGCTAAATTTTGAGTCTCATTGACATGACATTTTAATTAGTTTCTAAAATCTGAACTTGACCATAGCAGAACACTGCTCAAAGTGAAAAACAGCCCCGACCACCAAGGCCTGGCCTTGTCCTTGGTAAATCAGGTCTTTAAAGGCGGTCTTCACAATGAACTGATTGATGCTCTTTGAGTTAAACTATATATTTTTTTTTTCAATTAGAAATTGTATTGATTACACAACATTGGTGGTTTTTATATTCGTGGGCGGCATTCATCTGTCTCTGCGTGGATTGGATGCAACAGCTGTCTTGGCCTTTGTTGAATCGCTGACCTGTGAGGAGTCACCTCACAGCTTCTTCAGGAATCTCTAACTTTCAAAGATGGGTCCTTAACCTGCACCCCTGGGTCCTCAGACTCTGGGGTGTTCCTGGCCCGAGCGCAGAGAAGGCCAGGAGCCCGAAGGCTCAGGCCGAGTGCCAGCTCCTCGTGCCCTGGCTGGGCTCTGACTTCCCCGCAGTTTCAGTGACAGGGCCTTTGACATCCTTCCTCATGCGCTGTGGTCCAGCGCTCTTCAGCGTCTGAGTTCCGTCCCGCATCCTGACACATCCATCCCAGGAATGCGTAGGTCTGCGAGTCAATTGGAAATCCTTCTGTGAAGCTAGAGAGAGAGGGCTGGGTCAGTATTAGAGAGCTCGGATCAGTCTGCAGCCAGAGGAATGAGTAAGATCATGCCCGAGGGAAGCACATGAAAATACCAGCTACCAAATATCTGGGCGCCTCAGCCGCTGGTCCCTAAATAGTATCATGTAGCAGTTCTGAAAAATGAGACAATACTTTTCTTATTCTATCGAGCGGACAGCTCCCTTTTCTTTCTTTTAAATTTATGTAGTGTGAAAGCGATTTGCATAGATTTTTCTCAACGACCCCAACTCACCCTAATGGGACCAGACAAAGTATAAATTTCACCGCCGGGGTGTGAGAGGGTGATTTAGACTCTGTATTCCTGCCTACCGACAATCAGAGCAGAGCTGTCCGCTTTGCCGAGTGGGCGGTTATTTTGTAATTTAGATACAATAAATCTCAGGCAAGTAATTCGCCTTCGGAATCTTGAATTGCCTCCTTAGCAGAACGGTTTTCAGTCTGCTTGGAGTTGCATTTAAGTTACAGGGCGACCTGAAGCTTAGAAGGGCGGCCCAGAGGACTCCACTGACTGCACTTCTGTTTTAAATGCAATCTTGTTTCCATTCACAAGAAATGTAGTGGCAAATCCCTTTTTCAGCTGTCGGCTCCCGCTGCAGAAGGCCTACAGGAGCATCGTTTCCTTTTGTTTCCCGCAGGGCAGGGCCATAGAGGCTGTGGCGACAGGGGTGAGGTCTCCCCTCCTGCTTTATGTGTGGGAAGAGCTTGCTCGTTTGGGAAAACACTTGGGTAGGGCTTATAGTCTATAAGCTGAGAGGAGCAAGAAAGTCAGAATAGCAAACTCTTGCATAACACACGCTGTGCGGCGGGCGCCGTCTGCGCGAATTTGCTCCCCGCGTGGCCCTGGACCCATGAGCCGGGCCCCGGGGTGGAGGAGACGCGGAGATGTGAGTCGCCTGGACCCCAGGAGTCTAACCTGGGCCATTAGGCCTCAGGGTCCACACGCCGAGCCATGCGCTCTGCTTGAGCGCCTACTGTGTGCCGGGCACTCTCTTAGACTCCGGTCCACAGTGAGCATGACGCACTGTATCCCCCGTGCCTGGCTCCCCGGAGCTTCCGAGCGAGGGTGAGGATGCGGGAATGTGAGTTAAATTCATGCTCTGAGATGAAAGAATGTTGCATATCATTACGACTAGGATGTTTAAACTGGCCGACATGTCCTTTTGGGGAGGAAATCTAAGCCGTTAGTTGAAGCCGATAAACCGAGTTAATTAAAATCTCCTTTTCGGGCGTCCGCTAGCCAAGAAGACCTATTTTCCTCTTTTAATTCCCTTTTACCTCCCGGTGCCAGGACCGATTGATTCATTTGCTCAATTACAAGTTAAAAGAGAGGACTTTCGTAACACATTTGCTGTCTGCTACTTCGGGATAATGTCCCACTGAATCGATGAACTTTATGGAGTGATCTGTTGCTATGGCAACCTGCTGCCCGGCCAGTGGAAGAGGCTGTTTCATCATGACCTCACCGATAACGCTTGGAAAGGTAGCAGACGCAAACACAAAAGGTTTCCTTTTACTCTGCAGTAACTCTGGGTCGATGAGACAAGCGCTAAAAATGCTTCACGGATACAGTAGTGAGAAACAAATACAGACACAAATAATGCCTATCCAGGCCCTGCACCATCTCGAAGTAAAGAGACTTGTCCTCCTTGGGTAGCAGTCTCGGGGTCCACAGTGAATCTTCTATGCCTTGCCAACGACAGCCGTTGTCAGCGGGCTTGTTTATTTTATATGCAGGTGTCGTTTCTGCACAGTATTGAGTGCACGGAAAGCAGAAATGTTCCCTCGAACTATGACAAAAGTAAGAGAAGAAATTTTAAAAAAGAAAGTTTAAAAAATTACATAGATTCAATGTTTTAAAACCTCCACCTTCCAATATTTTTTTTTTTTTTTGAAGCTTCAGAGACATATGTATTTGTTCTATCCTCTGGAAGAGCTTTTAATCTTTGTAATTAAGAGGAATTAATTGATCCGGATTTTTTTCTCAAGATTTTAGGGTTTCTCTGGATTTAAGCTGGCATATGCATAGATATGGTAATTTTCACCATAGACACTGCTGAAGGATTAATTATCTCATTGTTCGAGGTGGAAAGAAGTGCAGCAAGCTGCCTGATCACATGCTAGTATAAAAAATCTGAAATTACCATTTTAAACGACTTTTACGCGTACTGATCATGAACATCTGTTGGAACTAACCACACTTCTGTTCTCTTTCTTTATTTCTTTATTTCTTACTTTTTCACAACAGAATGATTTTTACGCTCCTGAAAGTTTGCAGCTGCTGAAAGTTCTAGAAATTGTAAAAACGATACTCGCTGTAATTACTCGGAGACCTCTTCCTCAAATGCTGGGAAGTTAATTCCCAAATGCTCGTTTAGTTCTTCCTAATTTCCCCCTCCACTCGCAAGATCACCAGAGGCATTAGTTTTGTCGTCTTAGTCGTCAGCTGCACCGTCACCTGTATAAGTTAATTCATAACGTTTCCTTAAATGAATTAATTTTGCACAGTGTTACAATCCTCATATGCTCATTCTTGCCATTATGCTGAGTGAAAAAAGCCAATCTCAAAAGGGTCCATAGTATATGATTCCATTTATATAACATTCTCAACCCCCCCCCAAAAAAAATTATAAATATGGAGACAGGTTCGCAGTTATCCTCAAGTAGGGATGATGGGAGAAAGGAAGGTGACTCGATGGAGGTCTTTGTGGTGACAGAATGATTCCGTATCTTCACTGTGGTCATGGTTACTCAAAACCACATGAATGATAATAATGTTATAGAATTATGTACATATATTGACCAATGACAAAATACTAGCTTTGATATTGTTCTGTAATTATGTAACACGTAAGCATTGGGGGTAGAGGGGACTCGATAAAGGGTATGTGGGACCTCTCCATATTCTCTTTGCAACCTTCTGTAAATCTATAATTATTTTTAAATAAAAACATTCTAAAAAATTTTTTAAAAAACAAGTAGGCTTCACTTCATTCTTCTGTTTGAAAGATTAGTGAGGATCTTTTTTTTTTTTTTTTTTAAGAGAAAGTGACGGAGAAGCTACACTTAAAAGAGAAGTGGGGACTAGCTTGACCTCTCATTGAAAGGAAAAGTCTATGCAGCAAACAACGCACAGGAAGAACCTTGTCCGATGGTGGCGATTGCTTCGTGGCAACCTGTAACCTCTGAAATGATCCAACAATAATTCTGTGCGCTCTGACAGGACACGAGTCACTTGCCCGTGGGCACATGGCCATGCCAGATGGCCAGGTGACGAGTCAGGAACCAGGTCTCGAGCCCAGGGCAGTGATCATGAGCCATCAGTTAACCTTTCGGGGGCTCAGATTATTTAACTTGCATTGGGAGATCTAGCATAAAGAGTTTCAAACACTTGTGGAGATGTAACCTTTTTGCTCAAGGGAAATTTTATAAGATGTTTCCATACGCGAAATGCAGCCTAATGAGGCTTGTTTGGTAGACTGGGATGCCGTCAACAGGCAAGGACCTGGTTCTCCAGGGCGGCACTGAGACCTGTCTATACAGCCCCAAGCTCGAGGTCGCCACGGGCCACAGGCCGCTGGACCCTGGAAATGTGGCCTGCTCGAGTTAAGATGTTCCGTATATTAAAAAGTGCACCGGTTCAGACAGTTCGAAATGAATGAATGCAAATTCTCTCCTTTTGTTAGTCATTCTTCCGTCGCGATTATATGTTTCCATGCTCATGTTTTGTATACACAGGGTTAAATAAAATTTATCATTAAAATTAACTTTTTTTTTTTTTTTTTTTTTTTACTTTTCTAAATGTAGCTACTAGAAAATTCGAAATTGCTTATATGGATCGTACTCCATTTCCAGCGCACGGTGGGCAGACACACCTAAACCGCAGTGTGTCCGGACAAAGGAGCGCTATTCAGCACTGAAAAGAAAGGAGCTGTCAAACCAAGAAAAGGCACAAAGAACCTTAAATGCATATTCCTAAGTGAAAGAAGCCAGTCTGAAAAGGCTGAATGCTGTATGATTTCAACTACACGACATTTTGGAAAACCAAAACTATGGAGACAGAGAAAAGAGCAGGGTTTGTGAGCAGGGGGCGGATTGGTGGAGCACAGAGTTTTCAGGGCAGTGAAAAGGCTCTGTGCGATACCGTGACGATGAATGCGCATGTTTATACATTGTCCAAACCCATAGAAGGTACGAGACCGAGAGCAAATCTTAAAGTATACTGCGGAGTGTGGGTAATTATGACGTGTCAATGTAGGTTCATGAATTGTAACAAATATACCACTTTGGTGGGGTTACTGACCACGAGGGAGGCTGTGTGTGTGACCAGGCAGGTGGCGTGTGGGAAATTACTGAGCCTTTTCCTCTACTTTGCTGCAAACCTACAGTTGCTCTAAAATATAGTCTTTATGTTTAATAATCATAGAAGTTGTATATATGTTTTTTAAATCCAGTTTTTGCCTCTTGAGCACACCATGTTCTGGTATGGAAGCAATGAATTACAGGATTTGTGTTAACGTGGTTTTCTTTTCTTAAATTTTAAACTTTCTATTATATAACAACAGAGATACAAAAAAATACATTAAACAGACACGTAACTTAATAATTATTATGAATCAAATATCCTTACTTCCTTACCTTTTATCATAGGTTCTTTCTGTAACTGTATATCTCTAAACACTATAGGTCCGATTTTTTATATTTACATTTCAAAAATTGTTTTATTGGGGTGTGATGGCCATACAATAAACTGAATGTATTTAAAGTGGACAATGTGACATGTCTGGATCTAGGTATACACTGTAAAGCCATCGACGCAGTCATGATAATTAACATACATATTGCCCGACAAGTCTCTTTGTTTCAAATCCTCCATCGGAATCATTTCTTCCTTCCTCTTTTACCCCATCACCCACCACCCCTCCATTTCTGTGCCCAGGCAACCCTCGATCACCTTTCTGACACTTCGGTTTGCATTTTATATGAATGACATTATACAGTGTATACTATTTCTGGCTCCTTTCACTCAGAAATTACTTTAATATTTATGTTTTTGCATTATTAATAGTTCGTTCTTTTTGCTGCTGGACCTACGTCCTCATTTATCTTGGGTAAGTACCTAGACACGTAGCGTCTGTGTCTCTCAACATTCAGAAACTGCCATACTGTTTTCCAAAGTAGCCGTGTAATCTTTTTTATTCCCATGAGGAATGTATGAGAGTTCCAGTGGCTCCTCATCCTCACCAACATTTATTTGTGTGATAAGTGGTTTGTTGAGAAGTGTGTGGGTTTCCATGTATTTGGGGATTTTTCATGTTTGGTTGTTGATTTCTAATTTAATTCTCTTGTGCTCAGAGAACATACTTTGTGTGTTTGAAAAATTTTTTCATTTATTGTCTTTTGTGGGGAGACAGAATATGGTCTATTCTGGTAAAGATTTTATACGCACTTGAAAAGAATGTGTATTTTGTAGTTGTAGAACAGAGGATTTTATAAATCCCAATTAGGTAAATTTGGTTGGTACTACTTTTCAAGTCTATCCAAATTCTTATTGATATTTTAAAACTTATATTCCTATAACATTGTTCTATTAATTAAGAGAGCAGAGTGAAGATATTTAATATGCAACTACAATTGTGAACTCATCTGGCTCTTTGCAGTGCTATAAGTTTTTTCTCATAAATTTTGAAGTCCTGTTATTAGTTACATACATGTTTCGTATGATTATTATGTGCAATTAATGTAATGACTCTCTCAAACCCTAGTGATTTTTTTTTTTGCCTTGAAATGCACTTTGGTATTAATTAAGCCACTCCAGCAATCTTTCATTAAGGTTAGCTCGACATATCTTTTTCCATCATTTTATTTTAAACTACTCTCGTCCTTTATATTTAGAGCGAGGGTCTTTTTATTTTTTATAGTGTAAGCAGCTTATATTTGGATCTTGCTCTTTTAATCCAACCTAGTAATTTATCCCTTTTTAATTGGTATATTTAAACCGCTCATTTTAATGTGATTGTTGGCCCAATTACGTTTAATCTACCATATAGCATTTTGTTTTCTATTTGTTACGTCTGTTCTTTGTTCCCTCTTTTCTCGTCGTCTACCTCATTTTGGGTTAATGGAGTATTTTTTTTTTTTCGGCGAATCTCGCAGGTACGGGCTCTGTGGTCCGACGAGCCTGTACGGTTTGTGACCCCACCCCCTCCTGGCTGTGTGAGTTCGGCTACAGCGCCGCTGAGCCTCCATCTCATCATGCCCCACACTCTGAGTACTGACTGAATTGGTGTATTGGGCTGTGTAAGCTCTACAGCTAACTACCACCTCCCGATGCCTCCGCCGTGTATAAAACTGAGATAATGACTGACCTTGCAGAGCTACGTAAAGATTAAGTAATTCATAGCTCTTAGATCGTCACCTGACTCTTGGCCGTTGCTGATGAATGCCAGCTCCTTCTTTGCTTAAATAAATAAGCATCTGTCTTAGTTCTTTGCCGCACACACAGAAATGCCAACTACAGTCCCTTTGATGTGCACGGCACCTGCTTAACCCCCACAGATTGTTTCGGGGGCACCTGGAATGCATTTGTCCTTCACAGGGCCGGTGGAGAGGGTGTTTGCTGAGCCAGGCTTCTGCTGGGCATCAGGAAGACGGTAGTGGGAAAAATGCAAAGGGTGTTTACCTCAGGGAAGCTACGCTCTGATTCTGGGAGACCATCTGGTCTAGTTTAGGAGAAGTTAGTTAATTACACAGAGAAATGTGAAACTGAACTTACAAGTGCTTCGGCAGAGGTGTTTGGGAAAATAAGAAGTTTATAGGGGTGGGAATCATTAGAAGGATGCCCCAGTAATTGAGACAGAAAAGATGTTTGCCAGGTAAGAAGTGGGGGTGGCGAAGGTTGGGGATCGTTGTAGACAGAGGGAACGGCACTCGTGAGGAAGAAATGTGGTCCTCTGGGGACCTCGAAGTTGGTGAGTGTGAGCGAAGCCTAAGGAATGAGGGGGAAGGTGGGAGATGAGGGGTGGAGGGGACTGGGGCCTGAACCCCAGAGAGTGTTAGGGGAGCTCCAGTCTCATCCTGGGAGCAGGGGAAGCCATTCAGGTTTTCTAGTCGAAGTGGGAGGGGCAGCCTCGTTTTAGGGGAGAAGAGTTCCATGTCCTCACTTTCCAGGTGTAGTTGGCTTCTGAGAGAGAACTACTTAATTCTAAGATGAGCAGAACTCAGATCTACTAATAACTTGTCAATGTCACCTGCCATTAGCTTCTTTATTATGCTTTGCCATAAGTAGGTCATTTTCATTTTGTTCTGTGTCTCAGTCAGAGCAGAAGGAGGTTTTTACCCCTCGATCATTTTTAGGTGGGTCTACATTTAATCTGCATTTAAGGTGGGGCTGCATTTCGCCTGCAGCCTCACACTAAACCTGTACACAAGCCCATCCACCAAGGTTCAGGTGTGTGCTTTCAGGGGCGTGTCAGAGTAGAGAAGGGAAGCTGGCCAGGTTCAAAAAGAAGACACAGGATCGAATAGCCAGGAAGAGCCACGGTTGCATTGCACGTTGGGTGAATACTCTTAGGATGCCCTGAGCTACTTCAGGGGCGGAAAACGAGCTCAGACAGAGAGCTCTCAGAGTCCCTATTCGCTTCGTCGGAAAGCAAAGGACCCCTGGACTTGAACATTTATGGCCATAAGACAGGATGCTATTTTTCTGGGTAAGGAATTATTGAAACCTTCCAATTTGTATGGTTCATTGTCTCCATAAAAAAGAGAAGGCTCAAGGTCATGGGGGTGGGAGGACTTTTATAGGGTTTTAAAATCATTTTAGATCAATAACTTGAATCAATTAGTTTATTGTATTTTATTGTATAAATATGCCTTAATCACTGTATCTACTGATTTATAATATGAACTATTAAGTTCGTTAACTCTATTAACTATTCAATTATATAAATTAACTATATAATTAATAACTCCTGTAAAACATAGTGTTTTTTATTTTTCAAATACTTACACATGTATTTGTTTTTCCTCTTGTTTTCTTGCTGTAATCTAGAAAATGAGATAACAGGTCAGATTTTAGGGTCAATGTTTTCTAGATGCGGTACCTGGATCAGAGAGCACAGCAACTTGCACAAAGATTCGTCAGATGTGTCAAAACAGTCATCGCAGCAGGTGTTAAAACAGGCAGGTAGACTTTATTTAAGGCTGTTGCAATAGGAGAGAGAGAGGCAAGAACCGAAAGTGGACCCGGCTCTGCCACCGGAAGGTGGGTGAAGTTTTTAACTGCTGGGTGGGCAAGTGGGAGAGGACCAGGGGCTCTTGGGAGACAGGTCGGTCAGTGGAATGCGTTGACCACATTGAGTTGTTCCTGAGTTTGCAGACCTTCTCTGTGGTTCGGCCATCTGTCCATGGTGCCCTTGTAGTCTTTGGAGATTGCATTTCAAAGGGACAGCTCCCAGGTCCTTGAGAAAGAAATTTCTGTGTCATAAAGTAGCAAAGGGTTTTTTTAAAAAAGATTTACATCTCAAAAAGACAAAGAAATAATTTGCAACTTAGAGTTTCCTAAAGTAAATGCTCCGAGAAAAGGGAGTTCAGGGACCAGGAGTCAGGAAGAAGCCAGTGTGAAGTACAGTCAGGCTGAGGGGAACTCTCAGGCGTTCTAGGTCAGTCGTAAAACACAAAATAGACTCCTGAGTTTTTCCTGTCACTTCGGGCTTCATCCAACTCACAGGAACGTGAGCTCCCCACGGCTGAGGCTTGTCTGTCTCCCGGTTCTACGCAGCCTCCACCGGCTTGGTGCCGGGCCCGAGCCGAGCTCAGTAAATACCGTTGTTACAAATGGAAAACTGTTGAAATCCTCCTTTGAAATCTGGTAGGGAAAAAATGGTACCACTAGAAAGGTGACTTTTCTCACCTTTGTGTAAGTGAGAATCTGGACACCGTTCATGCAGTTAGCCTCTAATGGTACCATTTAGACCACAAAATTAACACCTCATTAAGAAAATGAGTATGGAAATTGGGTCGCTGCCCAGCAGTTATTGCCGGATAGGGCGCCGTTTTAAAAGGTGGAATTAGTAGGTTGACACTTTCATTAATTAACTACTCTCTAAAGACAGCGTCTGTCTGGCGGGAGAAACGCACAACGCAGCGAGCGTGCGGCAGGGTGGCCGCCGGGCCTTTCATTGTCCCGGCAACACAACACGAGTCGCGCTAGATGAATCACACAATCATCCGGAAGGGTAGTGTGACGTTTTACAGAATACACCCTCTCTCTTCAAAACGAACCTGATGTTTTCCAAATCACGGCGTCCTGAGTTTTTCGTTCGCACTGCCTCTGGTTTAGCCTCTAAACGCCGAGGCCTTTCTTTAGTTGATTCGTTCATCACCTATTTACTGAACTTACTACTGTGGGCCAGGCACCAGGCACCCTGGGCATATGGCGATGGGGGAGGCAGCTCCCGTGGGGCTGAGTGTTGAATGGGTATTAAGTGGAAGTCCCTTAATACCCACTGTGATTCGAGCTGGAAGGCCTTGGCATTCACTTAGAGTTGACTTTACCTAAAATATGTTTTATCAAGTCAGACAATAAAAACGGAGAAAACATATTTGCAACATCTTGTGGGAAAACCCTATACTGTCCCATTCAAATGTAGTTCTTTCCCTATCTTCAGTCAGATACTGTCTCACTGTACAGACAGACACATACACACATGAACACACACACATATATACACATGTACGCACACAAACGCAAACTTTTTACCTTCTTCTTGGCTCTTGCGCCATTGAAGCAACTTGTAACAACAGATAAATCAAGCACAGTGAAAGCAGACTCCTCCCACAGACTCTTGAAGTTTTGTTAATCTGAGTATACCCCACGGGAGTCTGCGTGCCTGCTCTCTGAGTGCTGTGGACACAGGTTTAGACTCTGACTGGTGAACCAGCGAGGCAGATTATTCAAAAACTCTTATCTCTACTTAGTCGGATCTAATTAAATGATTTCTATACTTAAGAGATATTTTAATTATGTGATTTTCAAACAGGGAAATTGAGATTCATGATCAAGAATTAATGAGTTGGAAACTATTTTAAAATATGATATACTATAATAGAACAGAACAGAAAACAACAAATAGAATAGAAAATATGATGATAAATTATATATATGGAAGGCAACAACTGTCCTTGAAACTTTTGTTTCTGTTTATTAATATGTATAGACTGGTTGTCATGTGAAATGCAATTCTTCTGGAATATGGTGATAAAAAAAGACAAAGCCATTTTTCTGAGTAAAAACATTCACTGTAGAACAAACATAAAAGCTTTTCATTTTTGAACATTTGACTACATACAAAGATTTATCAGTTACTGTGGTATTCGCCACCTTTTTTTGACCTTTAAAATTCAATAGAATTTTGTTGATATATTTATGTTTGGAGGCACATAAGGTTTTGTGTGAAAACTAAGACATATTTCTTGACAACTTCTGCCTTGCTCAGATGTAACTATCGACCCTTAAAACTCTCCTGTGACTTCTGATTCTGCCCATTAAACCCTCTTTCATGGAAGGGCTTCCCTTGAAGAAACACGAGACGGACAAAGGAGTGGTCACATCTTCATTTCTGTTCTTGATTGGCCAGGGAGGAGAGGCGACTGGGAGAGTGGGGTGTGGAGGTGCCTCTACTTTTCTCTGTTTCACACACACAGAACGTAGATACCAAAAGAGCAAGCTTTTCTCTGAATGAACAGTGATTCCTTTCTTTCCCTCTCAACATATCAATTTTAAAACACTTTTTTTTTTTTCAGGAAAATCACATGGAGTGCTATAACCAACCATTGGTATTTTAACTAAAAATCATTTGGTTAGTATTACTGGCAGTACATATCAATTAATGAAATTTATTTTGAAAAGCAAGCTGAAATGTGAAATACTGACACTAGTATTTTAACTCAGTGTGTGATAGATTAATAATAAGTAGCGTTTATAGATTTAAAGTAAGTTGCTAATTACTACTTATTAACATCATCTACACATCATGGTGTGTAATAGGAATTATTGAATGTCTTTTTTAAGCATAAATTGGTAGCTGGCAGTTAATATATATGTGTTTACTTGTTGAATGCCCTCATTTAAAATAAGCTAATTACAATTAGAACTAAACCAGTAATAATACACATTTATGGGGATCACGCATTAATCTTCTAATAGGTTTCGTAGTGTTTCAATGCGCATGTCCACCACATCCCCTACACCACGGCCTATGTTTTTCTTTTTAAGATTTCCCCCAATGTTTTCTTATATCATTATGCCTCCTTATACATATCTCAAGGAAGGCACAGGCTGCCTAAGCTGGTCCGCTCACCTCCCCAAATCACGCTTTGTTCCCTGGCGCAGGAGATGCTTTTCAAACTCAGCTAAGCCTTAACCTTCATTTAAAGCCAGCAGAAACCTCCGTTTTCCAGGAAGTGGCTTCTGTCCTCTCTCTCATCTGAACTGCCTTCGACTCCTGCAGCAGCTGCTGCTCGCGCTCCTCGCTCAGCATCCTTTCCCGTGATGCATCGCTCCTCGCGCAGCATCCCTTCCCGTGATGCATCGCTCCTCGCTCAGCATCCCTTCCAGTGCTGGGTCGCTGGGCAACATTTCGGATTGTGTTATGTGTTCTCCCTCCCTTGGCAGACCGCAAGTTCGTTTGCATTCTTCTTTGCTTCTTCAACACAGGCCACCGGGTAGGCAAAAAATCTTGATTCATCGATTCACATGTGTTGCTAAATTGCTCTGTGCCATTTAATGGGGGAAAAAAACACATTGTGGCATCTCATATTAAGTAATGAGCTGTTGGATTTACAGACTTAGCATTTTCTATGTAAAATGTTTCCAAATACACCTGAAGGTACATAATATATAATAATTTCTAATTACATTGAAGTATAAGAATAGCCACAGGCATCCCATCTCAAAGAAAATTAATTGTTCTCATTTGATATATAATATCTTTGAAGCCTCAAAATAGCCCTGGGAGCTGGGTGTTGCCATTCCAGTTTTACAGAAGAGGAAAGTGAAGAAAATAAATTCTATAGTTGGATGTGCAAACTTAATCATTTGAGAATAACTTGCAATATGTTCCTAGGCCATATTATTGCTCTGTCATCTTGTGCTTTGTTATGTTATTTCTAGTAAAATGAAGTCACGATGTTGCCCTTAAGGAATGAATTTCAGAGCACATGTTTACATGGGATTTGGGAATAAGATATCTCGGATCATTGGAATTAGAGGAAGTACAATCCATATTTATTTAAATTGATACGAGCCACTACTATCATAGTTACAGTATCAATGTAGAAATAAATATGACATTTGAAGGCACTTGGAAATTTACAATATTGCCCCTTAGCCACATCTGTAACTTCCAGAAAATGACTCCATTAGTCGAATGACCATTTGTATGAAGGTGCCTAATTCTTTATTTAATATTGGAAATTAATAAAGGCAACTAACTACAGTATTCAAAGGGTAGAAATGTTTTGTAAACTATGTTACCAAATTTAATAGATTGAACACATGAAAACAAATATGGAATCTCTGCATAAACATTCAAAAGATTTATTGGAAAGTGACAAATGAAAGTATCTGTGACACATTTATATCCGTCCTGTTTGCTGGTATGTAAATATGCCTTGTGTTTGTTACACGCATACACCCCCGCACGCACACGACCACGCACCGGTGTTTCTGCTACAAAACCGTGGATGATTCACGAAAAATTTCACATTCTGAAAAACCTCACACTAAAGTTAGCGCGGGAACAATAGGCCACTGAGAACCTTTGCGGCCCTGAAACCTCACTCCCCCGAACCCCAGTGATTAGTACTTGCAGAGATGACATGCCAGTTAATGGCAGCTGGAGGTTTACGGCAGACACTTTAAAATTGCACAGAAACATTGTATGAGTCTTTGTACAGTTGTACATATTTAAGTTTTATAGAATAAGATCTTTTTGAACGCTTACAATTTTTAAGTAAAAAGTGCACAGAAACGGTAGAATGGCAGTGCTGAGCTGCAGGTGCTCAGAGCGCAGGTGGAAGCCGAGGTCTGAGCAAAGGCTGCCCTTAAGGGGGACAGCAGTGGAGGTGTGACCTACCGTCACCGCAGAATCATTCCTGGGTCGAAGCAGCCGCTCTGAGGAAGGAGACAAGCTAGATGGTCTTGGGTTTGATGATACATTCTTAGATAAATCCTGAAAGGCTCGATCCATAAGGGAAGAATTGATTAGCTGGGCTTCATTAAAATTAAAAATGTCTGCTCTGCGGGAAAGAATGAAAAGATAAGCCACAGACTGAGAAAACATACTTGTGAAAGAGATACCTGATAAAGAACTGTTGTCCAAAATAGACACAGAACTCTTAAAACTTAATACTAAGAAAACACAAAACTTGCTTGAAACTGGGTTCACATTTGCTCATCATGATGACATTCACCCCAACAGCGATCCGCACCCACCTTTAAGACAGCTGTGTTACATTAAGGCTTGACTTTCGCACCCGAGGCGTTCTCTAGGTGTGTGATAGTCACGTCTGTGTTGAATCCTGCTTTCCAAACTTCACTGTATTGCTTCCCTCGTACAGGCTTGGCTAATGTGTCTTTTCTACATCACATTTCTTCTTAGATTGCTCAAATGACGATTTGATACACGTCACTGTTGCCACAGCCAAAAAGTCATACTTCCAAGAAAGTCCGTGGGTTTGTAAATGCAGGGTACGGTCAGCATCTTCAGCATTATTCTACGTACAGCGTGTTTTCTCGGTCAGAGCACAATTGACATTTAGATTAGACGGTTCTTTGCTGTGAGAGCTGTCTTGTGTGTTTTAATATGTTTAGCAGCAACCCTGGGCTCTGTCCTCCGATTGCCAGTAGTGTGAGACATGCCAAATAAAGTTAACTGATACTTAGATATTTCAAGGGATCAGGAAATTCCCGAGGATACAGTAAGAAGTTGTTGCTTATTAATACTGGCAACACCATCTTTGAAATGCATTCGAATTGATAAAGCATAACTAGATATTTTTTAATGTGAAGGTAAAGTCTAGGTAAAAATGAGTATCATTGTGTTAAAAAAAATACACAGAAAAGTTGAAAGATATCCTTCTTCTTAGTACTAAGGTTTGCCTCTAAATCTATATTTAGTTCTAACGTATAATCTCAGCAAATGTTTTAAACTCTGAATCTTAGGATTCTAACCAATACCCTTCTCTGATTTTTTTTTCAAAAACCAGGAAAATATATATAAAATGAGACTAGTCAGAGTTCTCTGACTAAAAATAATAAGACAAGAACTTCGTTAACTTTTTTCATCACAGAAGGGAAAACAAAGTGGCATACAGAAAAGCTATAGCCATTCATTTCATGATACTTGTGTTATAACAGGAAGTCTGTGGATTTCCATGGGTTCGCTCTGAGAAACCTGTCTTCTAGAAGTAATAATTTTTGTTGGAGTACAGGAGTAATTAAACATCTTATGTACAATTTAGATTAAAGGCTAAAGTGATCAAAATTTTGCCCACAGCATAAAACGTTCTGCGCAAGGAAAAAAACATGTCATGTTCTTGTATAGAATGAGTTTCTACAGTTGGTTAGAAAAAAAAAAAAACCATTGATTTTAAGTTTTGAGCCGCATCTTAAGAACATGAACAATCATTGACATTATCCGTAAAAAGAAATGTTGTTGCAGGCAGCTTTTTGTTTGAAACAGCTGAAACGGATTCACGGAACGCCGTGCTGTTTTCCCAGGTCTGCAGACAGCTTGCGGGAACCGCGGGAGATTCCGATTTCACTCCTGTGCGGGATGCGCGACTAAAAGCAACAGAGGAACAGGATAAACAAACAAAAACTGATAGACACAGACGACGGTTTAGGGCTTGCTAGGGGAGTGGGGGGAGGAGCAAGTAGATAAAGGTAAAGGGGGCCAGATATACTTGGCGGTGGAGGAAGATTTGATTTGGGGCGGTGAACGCGGAAGGCGACATGCAGATGATGTATTACAGAATTCTACCCTTAAAACCTATGTCATTTTATTAACCGATACCACTCCAACGAATCCAACAAAAAGCAGAATTCTGTTCTATATGTCTATCAGGGAGGGAAACGTTTTAAGATGTGCCGACATTCGGCATTAGAGAGGCACGTCCACGTTGTTCCTTTGTGCAAAATTAATAATAAGACCTCGTGCAATAGGCGACGAGAAGCCCGGTAACCCGCCACCTACAGGTGGGAGACTCCATGGCGCAGTTCACCCTGAGTCCGAAGGTCCGAGAGCCCTGGACACTGGCAATGCGGACTCCACCCCGGGAAGCGCCCTCGCAGACACGCCTAGAAATAAATATCCGAGCACCCCGTGATCCGGTCAGGTTGACACACACGATTGACTAAGACACACCCCTAACTTTCTACTCAAAGAGTTTCACTGGTCCTACAATGACATACATAGATGTTCATTGCGATTCTGTATTTAATAATGAAAATTTGAAAAGAACCCAGATCGACATTGAGGGGGCATTGTCTAAGTAAAGAAGTTAGTTCTTGCAATGGCAGGCTCTGCGGCTTCTAGGATGAATGAGGTCGATTTTGTACTTCCTGAAATGGAGATGGGGAGCACGGCATGGGGAATGTTGGTGGCAGGAGGTAATGGCTGGGCGGAGAGCCAGACGAGGGAAAGCGCGATCGGGGGACCGTTTTATAAACTGTACAACCGTCTAAGCGATGCGCTGTATTCTTGAAACTCATAATAAATTTTAAAAAGTGTGTCACGACAGATTAAAATGGAAAAAGGCAGAAGTCAAGCAATGCGTACAATTCCGTCTTACACATAATGACACGTAGCAGAATCATATACACGACTACATAGAATTAAATACTTGGGCAAAATCTATAGCTCCAGGCTAATCATGAGAAAAATATCAGGCCAGCTCAAATTGAGGAACGTTTTGCAACACACCTGACAGCTTCTCTTCAGACGGAAGGTAAGAGACGACTGAGAGGTTATCGCCCGTCGGAGATGCCCGAGGCGGCCCGAGGCCGGCGACGCGGAGTCCTGCGTCGGATGCTGGAGCCGACAGACCCGCGGAGGGAAACCGACGGATTTAAATAGCCTATCGTTCTGTTCATCCTGCACCGATGCCCATTTCTTAGTTTCGATAAAGGCACTGTAGATATATATATATTAGAGCATGAGTCCCCAACCCCGCAGCCGTGGACTGGAACTGGTCCTGGTCCGTGGCCTGATGCGAACCGAGCTACACAGCAGGAGGCGAGCGGCGGGCCAGCGAGCGAAGCTTCACCCGCATCCGCAGCCGCCCCCCAGCGCCAGCATCACCGCCTCCGCTCCGCCTCGGATCATCAGGCGTCAGATTCTCGTAGGAGCCGGGGTCCCTGGGGCCACAAGGGTTGGGGACCGCTCAATTAGATGGCAACGCCAGGGGAAGCTGGGCGAAGCACATACAGGAGTCCTCTGCTCTCTTGACGACTGTCTGTACATCTCAAATTATTCCAGAATAAGAAGTCAAAGACACGCGCCGTGGGACATTTACATACTTACCGTAAAGTACTGTACGGTTTAATGAATTATTAACACAGGACAGAACTGTCAAAATAAACGATAAATGTGGAAAGGGAACCACATGAAGATCTGCTGGCAAGTGTCCCATGCGAAATCCTAGTGAGGCCCGTGTATGACAAGTTAAAGACAGACGTCCGTCTGTGTCCTGGCCCCTTCTCAGGGGAGGCGGGAGGTGGGAGGCAGGAGGGCCCTGCCCAGCAGGCGGGGGCCGGGCCTGGCGAATTCCAGGTGGCGGAGCCTTTAACGCTCTAACAGATCCCGGCAGCTGATTAGTGGTTAGCATCCCTCTGTCACTCCGAATGTGGCCCCTTCAGAAAACTCTCACGGTCTCCGAGGAACTTTATGGAGAGAGCAGGAGCTACACTTTCATCCCACCAGAAAGAGAGGTGACAGAGGCTATGGAAATAGATTTGGGGGAGGAAGATGGGCTTTCATAAGTTCACCCACACGCCAGCATGTCCCTTAGAAATCGCTCCGGCAGATGGCACAATTCCATTTCCTCCCTTTACCAGGGCTGCTCGTAGAAACAGCCAGACGTAGCTGAACATTCACAATTTCATCAGCCTTCGTGGATATAAAATAGTAGCATTGAAAAGAAAGGACAGAGAGAGCCATAAACGTGGCAGGGGAACTGAGACGACCAAGCAGCCACGTCAAACAAACAAACAAACAAAACCCACGCACAGTTAAAGTTTAACGATTTTCCTTTGCTTTTGGAGAAATGAAACAAAGGCAAAGTTCGCCTGTATCTTCACAAACGAAATATGATGTGAGCATTATTTTTCAATGGTGGAGTATAATTCGTAGCCCAGAAAGAATAAGCCGGCCTCATCCATGGACTTGTCTCGTGTGGATGATGAGTCTTTTCGAGGGTAACGGACACTCCGGGGCGGGAATCTTTGGCGAAGAAGACGGGGTGCAGCAGGCGTGAGAGGGCCGAGTGGGAGCATGTGAGCTACCGTTAACCACGTGTCTAGGAAACGTCCGATCGCCCGCAGGAAATTTAGGGTGGGTGTGTTCTAGACCTCCTTCCCACCCCCTTTTAGAGGGAATCTCCTTTATTTTATAGGGTCGTCTGCAGACCAGTCATCGGGGTGACCCAGCCGAAGACCCAGAGACGGGGGTCTTGAGTCTCTCCTCGTGGTGGCACCCACCGGGCACTGAGGGTCCCCCTGGCCCCTCTGGGAGCCTCCTGTTCGGCTTCGTCCACTCACAGTGGCGGAACCTGGGGGAGCTACCCACACCTCCCGGCACCTGGAGCAAAGGTCCCCCCCGAGGACCGCAGCCCTCCTCACCGGAGCCGAGCGCTGGGCGGCGGGCCTCCTTCCCCTCACGCCTTCTCACCCCCATCTCCTAGGACTCATTCATGTTCGCCGTCTTTTTTTCTCTTTTACCACTTCAAAGATCTCGCTCCTTGCTCCCCGTCTTGCATAATTTCCCATGAAAGTCTCCCGAAGTTTTATCTCTGTCGCTCTCTCTAGATGTCCTCTCTTTCCCTCTTAGAGTTCGGTCTTGTAGTTTAAACTCGATGTGTCTAGCTGTGTGTTTTATTCATTCTGCCTTTTATCAGGAAGCTTCTCCGATCTGAGGGAAGAGGAGTTGCCACTTCTTTGATTGGCTGTCAGGAAACCACACTCTCCAAATCACTTTCGTCGTTACGAGCTGCCATCTTCCCTTGTCCCTCTCCAGAGGTGCCTCCCCTTTGGCACGTATGAGACGCCCCGATACCAACTGGGTTTACAGTGCTCTCTGTCCTGGGCTTTCGTTCATGACCTGTGCTCGTCTCAGGCTGTGAACATCTGTGGTCATGAAGAGACCTTTGCAATTCCCTTTGCGTAGCGTCCTTCAGTATTAAGCCTTAACTGGCACCGATGATATTAAAGGTGACTTAGCTCAGAGGGCAGTGACCTTTTCCTCTTATTTCTAAAGGAGAATAATCTGGGAGGGAAAAGGGAGAAAAAGGTCTTTTACTGTTTTCTGAAAGTCTGCTCTTAGTAGACACATTACACGAACTACTGAATTTAAACAAGTCTTTAGGTCACTGAGTGTGTCTCACTGAATTTTACTAGAATCAGGCGAACCTAGTCCACCCTAGAGACATCCAGAGAAAATGCCAGAAGGTCAGAGTTGCTCATAGCTTTCTGGACATATTAACATATAGATGACCTGCCCAGAAATTTCTCGGTTCCTAATTCTGAGCTATGACAGAAGCTTAACTCCGGTCACTGAATCTGGTTTGGGGAAATGGAGGCAGAGCTCCATGCTGACCCCACACCGAGGCACAGAGCACAGGATGAACTTGACACCCCAGGAGGTGAACAGAACTCTGGGAAGTCAGAGCGAGGCGGCCGGTGCCAATTCAGAGGGAATGAAAGACAACTTTTGGTTTTGTTTTTCTTCCATCTTAGCAGGTCATCTTTTCTCTAACCCTTTAAACCCTCGCTTAAAATTCCTCTCGTGCAAGCACCTTCCCAAGGGCGATGGCTGCTTCTCTTGCAGCATCCGTCAGGATGACTGAGCCCCGAAGGCCGCTGGGTTCGCACCCCGTTCTCAGCCCCCTGGTGCTGGCACCGCAGAGGAGATGCAGACACGGGGGTGCAGACATAGGAGGTGCAAAGACAGGGGGTGCAGAGAGGGGGGATGCAGAGACGGGAGTGCAGAGACCAAGGATGCAGACATGGGGTGCAGAGACGGGGGTACGGAGACGGGGTGCAGAGACGAGGGAGTGTTTGGGGAGGAGCTCGCGAGCGAACCCCTGGCTTGGCCTCCTTCCTCGCTGATCTTTCCTCTTGGTCTTTGCAGCATTTTGGTCCCTTGGTTGCTGAGGCCGAGTGATGTTTTCGTGCTGCTGCAAAGCTTGTTTTTGTGTGAGATGCAAAATCCACATGCCCCAGACAGCCTGGGGGAATTCAGGGAGAGGAAGAGGATTGCGAGATGCTTTGTCAGAATTTGCTCTGACCCAAGGAGACCTCCGTTATTGGGATCTGCAATCAGATTTCTTCCTCTTCGAACTGTCAAAAATATTGTAGTAGCTTTAACAGAATCTACTGTGATTAAAAAGTGATTAAAAAGACATTTCTTTCCAGCTCAGCCTGAACTAACTTTGAATTAAGAAAAATCTTAGTTTACATATGTGATGATATGTTCATTGACTTTTCAAGTTGTCTAAAATAAAACTTTTCATAAATACGAAGGTAATTCGCAGTAATTGCTAGGAACACCCACATGTTCTAGGAAACTAAATCAAATCTGGAAACTCTGTTACTGTGTTGAAGGACCCTTCACTTCCTGTGCTAGTGGCTTGATGCCTGGGGACCGGGGTCAATGGCCCCAAGGGGTCACTTCTCTCATCTGCCGCAAACCAGAGGGAAGGCTCCCCAGTCAGTTGATCCTGATCTTGCCCTTCATTGCTAAGAGGCTTGCACCACTAAGAAATCTGAATGCATGTTGCATCTCCATTTATGATTCCTTGTTGTCTTCATAATTTCGTCCGTAAATGTTTTACACTAACAAAAAATTATATTAAGGAAAGTAACAAATCTCATACGCATAAATATATTTTCTTTTGATTATAAGTGGAAATATGTAAAGTCCTTCAAAATGTTAATGAATTTATTGATTAATTTATGTTTATGATATTGACTGATCGCTTATAAAATAAATGCAACACTAATTGTAAAATCCAGGAGAACTTTGCGTAGATGTCTAGTAGCTCTAGTAGGAGTTTTTAGTCTGTTTTCTCTCTCTCCCAGCTACTTTCTGCGGGAGTTTACTTTTTAGCAGATGTAATTGGCATGATTATCAGTCTGTTTCTAAAGTGTTTGTTTGTTTTTCTTCACATAACTTTTCTTATTTATTCCTGCTTCTGTCTCGCCTAAGGCAGAAATGCTGGCTCAGGGAAATTGTGGAATGCAGACAGCTTGAAACATGAGCTAAGATTCTTAGAATTGCTCAGGAAATGTATCATCTCAATTAAATGGCCAAGACTGTTACTTAAAAAGAAAAGTCACATAGATTTTGTAGCATGATTGATGCATATGGTCTAGCTGCACTTTGCAAATCTTCAGCTACATAGTATATTTGATTTGAAGGAGTCTCTTCTGGAAACTACCCGTTAACATAGGTCATTTATTAATGGAAAGTCTTGAGTTTGCTCCTCCATCTGTTAATATCTAGCTGGATGACAAGTCAGGTGATGTTTCTGAATTTCAGCCCCTTTCTCGGAGAAGGTGGGGACAGTCCTCTCTCCCAGAGTGGCTGTAAGTATCAGAGAAGGTCTGCCAGGTTCTGGAAGAAGGTGTCTCATTCAGAGCACTTCAGAGTCAATGTTCCTTCTTCACTGTCATTACTGCAGTTATTTAGAAATCTCATTCACTTATCCTCAGGTTTGCATGATATTACGATCAGGTCCATTCAATTAACGATGCTGGGAACCTTAGGGAATTATCGATAGCAAGGAAAGAAATCGAAGGTAAACTCGTGAAGAACACGAATTTTTATATTATTGCAAAGAATTATTAATATTATTAGATGATATTGAATAAGTAATTGTTTAAAATAATTGTTAATAATTATTAAATGATTTTTAATAACAGATAGTTACTGTAAATATAAAACATGAAGTTGAAAACTATATAATGCATGAAAGGAGGGAAAAGCCTGACTCTTTATGCCGAACGAACAGACTTGCTTCTCATCGTAGGGTAAGTGAAAGTCTCCCTCAGAAGCTAAACAGACATACTGAAGAACAACAAGTCGGCTCTGTGCTAGGTTCATCAAGAACCTTCCAGAAAAGCAGCGTCGCTGGTATTTAAAAATTATCTCCCTTATTGAAATGTCACACAAAAGGCAGATGGCCGTCCAAAGGCTGTGATCAAACATGTCAGCGTGGACCATAGAATACATTTGAATCTTTCTCCTCCAGGGTAAATGACCACGAATGACCTCGAAAGGTCCAAAAGAAAGATCTTAAAACCCATACCTGCCGACAATCAGGTTCTTTGAAGGTTAATAAAAATTGATAAGATGTACTATAAATCGTTCGTGTCAAATAATGCCACCGGAGATAAATTTAAACCCAAATGTAACTGGTGATCGGAAGTCGAAATCGATTTGTGGTATGAATAATATTGTCAATATTACAAAGGATCTCATTCTTGTTTAGCACGTTAGGGTTTTCCAACTGCTTGGGAAAACGTTCTTACACGTGGTTCTAATTTTTACAGATGAGAAAACTGAGGCCCAGAGACTCCTGGTCCCTCACCTGAAACCCCACACCTGTTGATAACTTGGCGGCTGAAATCACACCAAAAGGCAGAGGAGGAACACCCTTTGCAAGATCATTTGGGGGCTTCTGTTTCATCACTGGGAAGAGCTGTAATTGCCTACCTGCCTCTCTAGCACGATTCTGAGTAACGAGTGAGAGAAGAGCCTTGGTTCCCGCCAGGGCGAAGAAGGAGCGTCTACAACGAACACGAACACTCCTTGCTCAGCACACCAGTCTTTAAAGTTGAATTGGATTGTGTTGTTCCGTGGTTTTATTTCTGGAAGTAAAACTTTGCCATAAATTAGGACTCGCTTTCCCAAAATAAAATCCTTTTTTGTATGATGGTATACAGTTTTCGGTAATGATGTATACACTATACTGTATTTTTCCCTAAATGTGTTATTTTAATAAATATCTCATGAATGAGGTTTTTGTTTTGTTTTGTTTCGTTTTTTAAAAAAAAGGTCTCACAGGGGTCAGGACTCTGCCGACTCAGAAAGGACCGAGCAGGCCCAGCGAGGTGGTCAGAGCCAGCATCACATAGAACCGGGTCTCTTAAAAAGCCCAGAGGCATATTTTGTTTGCTGTTGCCTCGGTCTATTTTTTTTTTTTTCTGAAAAGTGCCAGATGAATTTGCCTCAGCCAGAAATATTGTTCATAAACAGGCTGCATTTTAAAAAGCAGAGCCGCTAGAATAAAGACTTGTCTAGGTCCGTAAGAGTCCCTTCTCCCCCTCTCTCCATTTGTAAGCTGCACACAACCTCACCTTACTCTTTCTGGAAATCTGGTTTCTCCAACGAACCTCAGGCCTTCCCAAGGATCATCGATTTTTCTTTATAGGTCTGGAAAAATAAAAAGCGAAGGTATTTTTCTTATAAATATGTAAAGATGTTTTGAATGTCGTGGGGAAGTTTTATTTCGGGCGTTGGAAGCCAACTTCTGGCGCCAGTGGAATTTCAGTCTTCATGACTAACTAATGGCATAGGAAGAAATACGTTTCATCGTTTTAACATTTTTCTCAAGGTTTTTTTTAGCAGATTAAAAAAAAAAAAAAAACAAGGCTTTGCCAAAAACATCCGTGCATTTACGGTATTTAACTGGAAACGACGCTGTCCCAGCTGTCACCTGGCGCCGGCAGCAAGCCGTTCATCACGGCCCACGAAGGCCTCTGAGGACGTCGCGGGAGGAAGGAGGGAGCCGCGGGAAGCAGGCCGGGGAGGGACGAGCACCTTTCACACTCATCAAAACGCCTTCTGGCGTCTGTGGACTTTTTGCAAGTCGTTTGAGAATCAGTTTTAATCGATTATTTCAGCTGTACGAGACAGCAACCTGACGTCGTGTTGGTGGATCTCGGATATGCCTCGGCGTGACGTGAGCGATCATAGAGGGAGCACCTCGTGACATACTCCGCGAGGGCTACACTTCCAGTAACAAATCCGTCGGGAACACCCTGCGCCCAGCTAATGGTTACGTGTCTCTACACACATCACTTCCACGTTTTAGAATTCATCAATCGGCTATTTGGATCTCACGTTTTCTGCGCTTTTATTAATGTATGCTTATTAACGCAAGATCTCCATGATGTCTGAACGTTTTTTCTCCGAAGGTGTCGGCTAAAGCGAGGCTTACAGAGCTGCCCGGCTGTGTGGCCTTGGGCATGTCGCTCGACCTCTCCGTGATTCTAATTTCTCATCTGGAAGTCATGCTTATCTCGTTTTTTTGTTGTTGTTAGTTTTTTTTTTTTTTTAGTGTTGTATAAATTTATTCAGGTAAAGAACCGAGTATCGTGGTTTACAAAGCATAATAAATATTTATTATTAACTATTTGATTATGATCCGATAAACCACGCCTCATTTTACGTGTCGTATTTACTTATTCGCGCATGGGGATACAGAAATTTTAACACATCGGAATGACCAGATGGTGAATGAGCTCTCTTATCTCCTGCGCCGTGCAAAGAGCTCATAGCTGAGGTAGCAGCCGATGTCTGTTCACTTTTTCACACACACTTACACACACGTGCACATCCACACATACAATCTGAACAGGAGCTCACAAAATGTTGCAATCGATTTGAGTAATTTATTCGATTATTAAATTGTAAATTTATTAGCCCACAGGTGTCCCCAATAGACTCTGTGACCCCATCTAATATTTGAAAAACAACTAAGAGTGCGGTTTTCCTAATTTAACAGAAACGTCAACTTGCCTGCAGAAATCCGTCCTACTCCATCCAGTCGAGCAGGATCCACAGCAAATTTGATAAAGCGAGTGAGTCATCCAAACCGCAAGCTGAAAAGGCCTTTTTGAGTCTTATTGAGAATGACAGGTTCTCAATTAGTTGCTGGCTTCGCAGTGGGCCAGGAAGAGAGTGGGTTCTTGGAGAAGGAGCCCCGGTACCCAGGCCCGCCCGGGAGGGGGCGTCGGCTGCATTCCCTCTCCTGCGAAAGCCGCTGCTCACAGTGCAGGTGGCGCACTGCGTGATGGTAAGGGGGTGCTGACGTCCTGCGGGTGAGGAGCACCCCTGTCGGTGGGCAGTGCGCCCTGGGCCACCCTGGCCCTGACCTGTGTGCGGGAAAACTCAGTGAGTTCGTCAAAGCCCCGGAGACATGCTGGGCGCCCGCCTTCACTTGGACCCCGTTCTGCATTGCGGGCGTCCTGTCCTTACCGGGAAGAGCAAGGCCAGCTTTTCGGCCAGAGCTTTCCTTAAAGAAGGCCCGCGACCAGGGCGTGGGCCACACGGCTTCTTTGGGAGGCGACCTCACAGCATCGGGTGGGAGGCGGGAAAGAAGGAGGCCCTATCAGAGTTCCCCAGGGACTGCTGAGAAGATGCGGAGGCCATGCCCGCAGTGTCCTCACTCCTGGGACCCTGGGGGCGGAGGAGGTGTGTTCTGGGATGAGCTTCCGAGGCTGCAGAGAAGCCCCGGGGCAGGAGGGCAACAGGAAGCGAGGCGGGCGCTCGTCGGATGCTGCGTTCGGCGTGGGGGCCCG
This sequence comes from Rousettus aegyptiacus, assembly GCF_014176215.1. NCBI lineage: Eukaryota > Metazoa > Chordata > Mammalia > Chiroptera > Pteropodidae > Rousettus > Rousettus aegyptiacus. Next base: position 108,835,002 of record NW_023416311.1, read on the forward strand.
CGGGATTGTCCTCGGCCGCAGCTGGCACCCCGGGCGACCACGGGCATGTGCTGTGTCCTGTGTCGGGCCTTTTCATTCGTACGGCCGTCATCCAGCCTGCAAGGCGGCCCCGGACGGTGAGGGACGAGGCGCTCCTGGAAGCGTGCTCTGTGTCCTAGGAGATGCGGGAAGGGCGCCCGCTCCCTTCTGAGGCTGGCGTGTCGGGACATGACGCTGGAGCTGCCGCCGCCCACGCGTGGCCAGCCAGGGCGGGGGCCACGATGCTGCCCGGGGGGAGAGGCTGCAGGAGCACAGGGGAGCAGAGCCGGGCCCTTCTGCCCAGGACCGCCCTGCATCTAAATTCCACGACGGCTGAAGCCAGTTCGAGCCCAGATCATCCTAACTGCTGTGCCCGCCAGCTCCCCTCACCGCCCTCCTCCATCGAAGCCCCTCGAATCGCCGATCCTCAAGGCCGGGAGACGATGGGCGCAGGAAGCCCCCCTGGCTTTCTCTTTCTCGTCCTGTGTATCTCGTGAGGTTTGTAGTTTGGGGAAACTTCTTAACATCCTAATTAATTCGCAGACACGTTCTTTCTTAATGATTGCTTCATACTCGTCTGCCAGGTCACGTGGAGAGGAACCAGGGACTTTGTGAGTTCCGTCACCACCGAAGCAACGAACACTGTTGGCCTTCGTGAAAAAGGCCACAGAACAAACTGTAATCGCAGAGTTTTTGAATGCGCTCACTTGTATTTGCGAATATCCCTCTGTGAGGGAAACGATTCACGATTATTCTGGAAGAAACACAGTAATCCATCTTCATAAGACTGGAAATGTGAAATTTCCTTTAGCTTTCTGAAACATCTCTGTAAAGAGCTTGTAAATATGAAAGATTGTCATAGTGAAAATGTCAAATTTTGTTAAAAGAAGTTTGAATGTCTTGGGAAATGTAATATCAATCCGCGTGATCAAGTGGTATAGCTACAAAACCACACATTTCCTAAAATTTGGCATCAGGAGTTCCATACAATCAAGTGTAAAAATGATGCATGACACAGACGAGAAGAAAAGAAAAATGATAGATTACGGGAATCAGCCCATCGGTGGCCTGTCTCTCGGACGGATGAATAATCATCTACGATCTTCGGAAATTACACTTGGAATCTGAGAACTGGAAAATTTTACAAAAGTATTTATTTGTAGTATTGGGAGATGGCGGCGCAAGTTACACTGGCTTTAAAAAAGAGGATATATTTTATTTTTTATATCTGCCGAGGATAATTCAAGTACGATGACTGCAAAGTTAATTGCAAAAACTTTCAAATATAACAGAGGTTTCCTGTTATAAAAGTGAAGTTGTGTTTGCAAATGTGTATGTTTGTGTATTTAAAAAATTCCATGAAAAAACACTTCCTCTTACAACAACCCAAATCCCCCAAAATTTACTTCGGGAAGCAATGCAGGCAGAATCCTCAGTCATAAGAGTTTCAGCGAAATGATCGTCCGTTTGAAATTTTGTTTTACAGGCGGAGGCGAGACGAAGCTCATTCCGTGCGACGGGATCTTGGGGCCACCACTCCCGGCGGCAGGGCATTGGGAGAGCGGGGCCTGGCTCCCTGGCTGCTGCGGTGGGGAGCAGGCGTGGGAGGAAGGGACAGGGACTGGCCGGGACGTAGCCAACGCCGCAGTGACACGGTCATGCCATGGGAACTCTGAAAGGGAAATCGTTTCTCGAGAACAGCAGGGCGCACCACAGTGCCCGGATGAACGCGGTAACCGGAACCCCCAAGCTGTTCCGTTAAACGCGCGTGACCGGTTCCATCTCCCCGCACCGCTCTGCCCGCCAGGCCTTCTCTCCGCGTGGCTGTGGCTCGAACCCATCACCCTCAGGATGAAAACTCCTTCCGAGTATTTTATTTGTCCCCTGTTTGCCAGTCTTTCCTTGGCTGTCTCCGATATTTGTTTGTTTGTTTGTTTCCGTTCCTTGCTTTGCTAGGACTTCTCGGTTTATCTGATCACCGGGGGTCTCTATGAGAAAGCCGTGGATATTTACCCACCTGCGAATTTCAGAAGCTGTGGGCAGGGCTGCCGTGCCACAGGGCTTTAAGAGAGCGGTTCGTTTCCGTGAGCTCTGCACAGCCCGTGTGGCCGGAGGTGGCCGGAGGTGGCGGCACTGCCTTTCGGCCCCAGAGGAGCAGCGTCACTGAGAAGACGCGATCTTAAATTTCTCCTTTGAAAAGAAATTTACTTCTAGCATCATCTCCCATTGCTCCTCCCTCGTGTGAAGCGTTTGCTTCCATGTCCCTGGAGCCCCGCGGTGGCCTCCTGATGGACCCTGCTGCCACCGACCCTTCCTCCCTGCAAAGATCTGTCAATATAACACGGAACTGCCGCTCGCCACACACCTTGACGGGTCCCCTTCGGCACACGGAATGCCGAAACCTGGTTGTGTGGTGCCGAGGTCGCGTCGTAGATTCTGGCCCGGATGCTGCCTAGGCCCCTTCGCCATCTGGCCGCAGAAAGGTAATTTCCGACTAATAACTTACGCTAGGCACGCGTCAGTCTGAGTCCTGCTTTAGCGCCGGTCGGCTTCCCGTTCCGAAGCCGGCACTGTCTGCTGTGGCAGACGGGCCGAGAGGCTGGTTTCAGAGCGCGGTGGTGGCAGCGTTCTCCCAGGAGGCCCGCGGGTAGGGTTCGAAAGCGGAGGAGGCGTAAGAGAAGATGCTGTTCCAGCTCCTGATGAATCCTCGCGCTGTCAGACAAGACCCCCGAGCCCCTGCGGGGACCCCTCGGGGAGACGCTGCCTCACCACGGCCTGCTGAGTCCCTCCGTGGGTATCTGTCTTACCCAGTAATCACATTCGGGACAAGGAGGCGCATCCGCTAGGCCGTGGGCTGCCTTTTTGTTTGTTTGTTTTTTGTCTCCGGAGAGCCGGTTTGCACGCCACCGTTGCATGGCCTCACCTCCTCTCCCCCATGGAGAAGCTGGGGGTCCCCAGGAAAAGAGGATTGAGACAGAGTACACAGAACACACAGCTCACAGGGCCACAGCAACATGGGCGGTTTGGGAGCAGCTGTGGGCGGCCGCTCAGGGGCGGAGGGAGAGGCTGCACCGCGGGATGCACAGGATCCAGGCGGACGCGGAGGGCCAGGCTCTGGGGCGAAAAACGGCAGGGCGTTCCACACAGGGACCGCGGGGAGTTAGGACACACGGAAAAGCCGCGGTCTCGTCGTCTGGTAGGCAGAGAGTCTACTCGAAACCACCCTTCCTGAAAGAGATGCCCGCTCTGCTAAAACGCCCCGCCCTCCCAGCTCACACGTCCAGCAGCCTCATTTCCGCCGGCCTCAAATAGCCCCTTATCCACCCTGTGGCCCTCGGCCTCTCCTGACCAGTTACGCTGCTCAAGGTCTCCCCCCAGAGGCCAGAAACAGCGGTGCGAAGAATGACCCCAGGGTTTTTGGATTTAAGCAGCTGGAAGATGGAGTTGTCACGTTAGAGATGAGGAGGCCCACGGGGATCTAACAGGACACTTTCGGCTTTTCAGTCTCCTCTGAGATTTCGCATCGCATTCAAAGACAGGTCCTGCGGCCCCCATTGCAGAAGCCAGAATGGGGCCAGCGCCGAAGGAACACGGCGCGGTGGGGCCAGAGCGTTGGTCACTTAATACGAACTTTGAACCGATGGCCGGTGTCCGTTTGCTTCTCGCACTGCAGCTCCTGGGCGTTCAGTCCCTGATCTTCTGAGGCAGGTGTGCAGCCCGCAGGGGGTCTAATCCCCCAGCTCCCCATCTAGTCCCACAGCTGCCAGGACCCCCGTGCCTCGCTGGCGCCCTCCCCAGGCCGGCCCGGCCCCACGCGGGCGCCCGGGCATGCAGGTGCGCCCTGTCCCCGCCCCCGCCTCTTTGCGCCTCCCGGCAGCCCCGGGACAGTGTTCGGAGGGTAGCCGGGGTGTCAAGCGGCCCGGCCCATGGGTGTCGTGCCATTAAGGAGAATTACCTGCAGAAATGTATCCTAATAAGAGATCGAAATCAGAACAGCTTGACACTTCAATTCATTCCTGGGAGAACTCCAGAAAAACAGGCATGTTTTGGAAACATAGCAGAGGATCGCGTCTTCGGAAACTGCGCCCCGGCGCGGTCGCGCAAACACCTTGCTTCACGCGCATCCGGGATGCAGACATGTTTCTCTGGCGCAGACGCGACCTTGTGCGTGGAAGCCGCGTGTTCTGTGTGTCATTTCGGCCACGGTACACTGCTCGTGACAACGTTGCCCCTGGGAATCCGAGCTCGCCACTTCCGGATCCCGCCCCAGATCCCTTTTATCCCCCAAAACGTGGCGGGACGGGGGAAGAACATGGGGTTTTGATTACACGAATGTCGCTGCCGCTCGATTATGACCAAAAACGAGAATGAAGACGACAGATGTGGAGCGTCCGGTTTTCTGCGCAGCGAGTTGCGATTCCAGGAGGCGGGACGACGTCCCGTCCGGACGTCCACGCTCCCCCCGCGCTCGTGTCTGCCCCGCGAGGCTGCGGGTCGCTTTCACAGGGCGGCAAACAGCGCGCATCACAGACAGAGTTAGGATTCGAATGCGGGTCTCCGTCAGGCGAGGTTAGGTTAGTGTTATCATCGATAACCCTCAAAGTTCAGAAATTTAACACGATGGACGTATGTGTTAGCTCGTGCAACAGCCCCGCGTGGCCAGTGGGACAGGAAGGGCGTGGATTAAAGGTCGCGGCTGACGGACACTCTCGCACCACCCGGGCGTGTTTCCTAAGACCCTGCTGGGCACTGGCATCTGGCCGCGGGGGGCGGGGGAGGGCGGGCGGAGGAGAGACTTCGGCGACAACGGGCCTGCGTGCAACCAGTTCAGCCTGGAAGGGTTATGTTTCCGTGGTGGAAAGTGCACAAGTCTATCTAAAGCCCCGGAAGCATCCAGAGATGGGGGACCCCGGGGGATGTGCAGGAGGAGGAAGAGGGACGTCGGTGAGACCGCGCGGGAGGGCGGTGGTCACAGCTTTGCCGGGCAACGTATTTACTCCCGTTTCCTTTATTCTTAACGAAGTCTCATCAGTTCTTTCATTCTAAATCTATTCGCAAGTGAGCAAATTGTATCACCCGCATTTCAGGGCTTCGGAGAAAAAGGATATCGCTGTGAGGACATTATGAAAGGACCGTAGGGCCCACGGCGGCCGGGAGGTGGGGCCGAGGCTTGGTTTGGTTTCCCTCAGAACTGCCGAACGGGTCTCTGAGTCGAAGCGCCCGTCGAGGGAAGGATGTGTTTATGCGTCTGTCTCTGTCCATCGGTGGAACGACACCTTTCTCTTTCATCAGACTTGACATTAATCCACAATCAAGTACGTGCAGGTTAAGAAGGAAGAATGAGCGCTGTGCGTTAAGAACAACTGTGAACCTGGAAAGAATTTGCACGAAGAAAGGGAATTTGAAGAGGACGCAGGTGAGGGAGACTCTTCCTCCTTAGCTGGCGAGACTCTTCCTCCTCCTTTGCTGACCCTGTCCTTGAGAAAGCACCCGGCAGTCAGCAGAGCGGGCTCCCAACCTGTGACACCGCTCCGATCACGGGCGCGCGGGACGTGTTCTCTTCACCTGTCTTCAGAGCTTTTCCCTCTTCTGTCCGCATAGCTCTTTCGTCACAGCCACAGCCTGAGCGACCGTGAACGACTGGACTGTGCCCTCCGCTCCCTGGTCCAGCAAGGTCCGCGTAGGGGCTGGGGTGGGGCTGTGACACTCAGACAGAGAACCAGGCACCCTGGTCCCAGGCCCTGCGCGCCGTCTGCTGGCTGCGGGGCTCCTCCCGCCTGTTTGGATTTCAGACCTGGCGTACCGCGCTGTAAGCACGGTCACCAAAAGCCAGCGGGTCACCCACAACTTCTGACTCCTTCCCTCCCTCTTCCACGTTCATTGAGAGTTTTGGGTCGAGAAAGACAAACGGTAAGCATTGGCATGAGCTCTAGAAACTCCTTCTTACGCATCAAAAACATCCAAGTGGAGATAGAATAAAATGTTTATTTTGTCTATGGAGGATTAATTATTTCCGTGCCTCGTATAACAGGTTAAATTCGGAAGTTCGCTTCTAACCCCACGTCGCCATTTTTAAACATAACTCATTTACATGATAATAACTAATAACACGTCATGCATTTCACCGCTTTCGAAAGCAGCCTGCGTGGTATACGCTTCCAGGTGCAGCCTCTGCCTCCCGATGCCCGAGCGCGTCAAGCGGCGTTTACATCCGTGAGTCTCTTGGTCTCTGTGTCGGCCGCTCCAGAATGTCACTCCTTCCGAGGTCCGGAGTCCGCTTTCTGTGAGTTCCCTCCCCGCCACCGCCGTGGAGCCCGGCTGGCGATGGATTTCCTGGAAGAGCCCCTCTCTTACCTTCCGTCCTCTTCTTCCAGCCTCTAGGGGCTTCAAATCACAGAATCTGGAGGGCGAGGGTCAGAGGAGAACAAAAGCCGAGGTTGATGAGCGACATCTCGGGGCTTCATGGCAGGTGGTTCATGACTTCTGATCGGCAATTTAGAGGCCTTCGTTTTCCTCTGTTTTGAGTTTCAGGTTTATAGTTAATAGGGATGACTAGTTTGCTTAGTGGTTAAATTCTTTTTATTTTATATTCTAATTAGTCGATTAATTAATTTTTTATGGTGACATTGGTTAATGAAATCCAATAAGTTTTGGCTGTACATTGTAACAGGAAGGTATATATACTGTATGTTCACAGTTAAATTCTTTAAGTTCAGTAACCACGACTCTGTTTGCAGAGACTCTAAATTCTTTGAGGAAGGTCATCTATCTAGGCTAATTAAGGAACCCAACAACCAATTTATACAAAAATTGTATTCTCTTATGTGGCAGACAAAGGAACCAGCTCACTACGTAATTATCATTTGTTGATTGGAGGAAAACGTTTGGCAATATAGGCAATAATTCCTTCTGGACAGGGAAGCTGACTGTGGGTTTTGTGAATGCAGAATCCCCACGTGGCCCTGGGAACTCATGAATTACTCTTAGAAGTTTCTTGGACTCTGACACAAGCCGAGATCTAAAACTATCTCTCTAGAAGAGATGCAGCCATTCGAAGGTCCCTTTAAGCCTGTGTCCCCATCCGATGCTCACCAGGGGGTAGACGGCAGCCGTTTCTATATCCCAATTGTGAAAAATACGTCGTGACCTTCGGGTGTTCGGTCGGCTGCTTTATTAAAACATGAACTCAACAGGGAACAGGCTTTGTTTACTTCTGTAGTTTTTCCTCTGGTACAATATCTCTGTTTGTGCCAGTCAGACACAACTAATTGGGTATTCTAGGGAACTGGCTAAAGAAGTTATTTAAATATTTAAAAAGAGAAATGTTGATTCCTATTTCTAAAGCACATAAACAATGAGCAGAACTACTAAGAGAGTACCTCTTAGGTAATGCCAAATTAATAATTGATGAAGATGAAACCTCAAAAGAGTCCAGGATAGAGTGAGCAGAGCAACTGTGGGTAGATTAAGCTACTTCCCAGCAAATTCAGACACAGTAAAGGCCAGCCGGATGAGGCCCGTGGGGAGTGCTTACGTTTCAGCTCAGAGCACTGATCTTTCTAAGAGAATTCTAACACAGTTTTAGGTTAACAGAGTCACAGGAAAACATTATTTGGAGGGAGAATGACATTTCTCATGTGAGGCAAGTAACTCTACCCCATAAATCACTCTGCCTTTATAATAGATTTGAGTAAATTTTATATTAGAATAAGTTAAGTCAATACCATTGCAATGCTTTGACTTGTTGGCTATACATTAGCTATGGAAGAATTAAGCATTTTAAATGAGTTTCTTTGTTCATAACTAGAGACAACTGGTAACCATGCTGCGAGCTCGTCTCCAGACCTTTACAGACGATGACGTTGTCCCACGAACGCCCATTTTCTGGTCTAGGACCCACGCTGCATTTTGTCTGTCGCGTTTCCTGAGCCTCCTATAATCTGAGATAGATCCTCAGTCCCCAGACGCGTTTAAAGAGCAACTTGGTTTTATTTCTTTTAAGCGATACAAGGTCAAGAACTCAGGCCCGTCACATCCGGGAATCCTGGCTTCTGGTCTCAGCGCTCTCACGGTCGGATGTATTCCGTAAGCCATTTCGTCCATGTGAGCCCAAGTTTACATCGTCTTTTAAACGTTGGAGTTGAGCAATATTAAAGGTTCTCAAACTTTTTACCACAAGAAAAAATTTAAATCGTTTTTTATCTTCTACCATGAAAAGATTTGGTGTATTACCCAAACAGAATTACTTTGATCACTTTTGATAATCGAAATGTGATAATACTTATAAAGGAGTAGTATGGTCACTATTAGACATACAAATAACAAATGAACATTGGCTAGAGCGATCTCATCTGTTCAGGGGAAAAAAATTATAAACAAATGTGAAATGCAACAATTTTATAACTTTCTAAATTATCAACTCAAAGCTTAGTAAGTAGTCCAATTTGATTAACTTTTGCTGGAGATTTAGGGGAAAAAAAGTGAATTATCTCTGTTTCTGAATGTCATCTACATGTTTATGCAACCAACATATGTTAAGCAACATGCACTGCAAAATGCATCAAGATTATAGCCTTCGGAAGTATCACGGCTTTCTTCTGCTCTGAGCAAATCCACATACTTAATGTGCTCTTAAGAATGTGAGTTTGAAAACGGTAACACTTGACTTTAAAACATATTGCATAAGAAATATATTAAAGATTGAATTACATGTTATCTTACAAATTACATTTTTACCGTGCAAGGTATACTTTTAGATAACATAGAATTTCCTCTTTTTAAATTAATTATGTAACTGTCAGCATGAAATTGTGATGACTGTTACTGATATCATCGGCCTTAAACACATCCTGTCAAATTCAAAATGTCTACTAAACTGTTATGTTTGTGAAAGCTGAGGAAGCTTCTCGTTAGAGTCCATGAGCAGTAGTTTTGGACACTGGACATTCCTGTGAATCCAATTAAACTCCAAGCTAACATTTTAGAGTAGATTTTCAGGTTCAAAGTAAATGATTTCGAATTTAACACTTATAATGGTTAATACATGTGTTCTGGAAATAAGGATAACTTCAATATAATTTATTTTATGTTAAGTAGTCTTTAAAGTTATACTAGATTGTTATGTGACCTATAGCTATTGTAAATTATAATGCATTTAGTTATGAATTCATTTTATTTGTTAGTAACTATGTTTTTGTTTGTTTGTTTCCGTTTGTTTTGTTAGTACCATTTTAAATCTTACACAGTGGTTAGACTTTTAAAGAGATGTTGAGTGCTTACTGCCATCATCCCAGCATCCCTGGGGACTCCGAGGTCCAGAGAGATGCGGCGATGAGCTGAATCTCACAGTGGCACACTGGCCTCCCGCCTCAATTACTCTGAGGTCACAGTTGGCATTGTTCTTCTGCATCGCATGGCCTTCTTTAAGGGGAGAATTCGGCGGGTGTTTTTTTCTTCATTAACTCAAACAAACACAATAGACAGAATGAGTTCACCTCTTGGAGAGAAAATGAAATGGTGCACTAACGGAAATGATGGAGAAGTATTGTATATGAGCCGAACTATTCTCTGAAGGAAAAAAAATACATATCAGTTGATTGCAGGAAAAAAAGAAAGAAAGAAAAACTTATTTTTTTTTCCTGTTTCTGGGAATATATGGAATAAAAATAACGCAGCCTCCCTGTGGTGATTTAGCAGTGCTATGGCTCAAATCAGGCAGTTTTAAAAGAGAATGAGAAGGAGATCCATAAATACCATCTTCTTCCCAGCTGGGACCCAGAATAAGGAAAAAGAATGGTTAGCAAGAGCACGACAGCCTCTTATTATGACTGGCTGCATAAATTCCATAAACTTACATCATTCCGAAAGTATTAAAAAAAGTTCTGAAGGGAGAAGCATGATGCCGTTCTTCATATAATAAGCAGAATATTATCTTTGTTTTTAAAATTTGTATGTATTTAAATTAATATCAAGTATACAGCACATGGGTTAGACATGTAAATAATTCATAAAACGATCCCCCCAATGGCTCCCTCCCTCCCGGGCCCTCCACCCAGCCATCATATCGGTGCTGACTGCATTCCCTCTGCCGCTCTCCCGGTCCCTGTGACCAGCCATCAACTACAGCTATGGTAACCCTTCGCCCCATTCTCCCAGCCCCCAACACTCCTCGCCTCTGTCCGTCACCAAATTGTCCACTATATTTGTGAGTCCGTTTTCGATTGGTTGGTTCTTTTTGTTCCTTAGAGTCCTCATGTAAGTGAAATCACGTGATATCCGTGCCCCATGAAAGGAACAGCGTGTAATTTGACGCCCGTTTCTGCCTCAATCAGTGGTTCCTGCGTCTGGTTCCCAGAGCGGCAGCATCAGTGTCACTGTGGAACTTGCCAGGATTCCGGGCCCCCGGGGCCTGCTGAATCAGAAAGCCAAGGCCACCCCAGCGATCCAAGTTTTAAGCAGCCCTCCAGGCAGCCAGTGCCCGAGCGAGTTTGAGCGCGGCTGCCCTAAGTGACGCCCACAGACCCACGGGAGCTTTGCCGAAGGCCGTCGGCGATGACCACGAGACGTGCCGCGGGATTCGCGCCTTTGGAACCCGCAGCGCCCGTAGATTGCTGCCTCCCTCATTCATGCGGAGCCGTGAAATGAAATCGTGCTGACCCCTTGCTCACCGTGGGAACGTCGGCACTCTGCGGTGGTGCCCTGGGAGAATTCCCAGGACGTAAGCAACATGAGTGTGGGACAGTAGAGGAGTCGCGCCTCTGGGAATTGCACCATTGTTTGGGGGGAAAAAAGGAATTTTCCGGAGCTTCTCTGTGAGTGTCGTACTCCCCACTCAGAAGTGGTGTGTGTGAGGAAGATAAATTCCATCCGACACAGACCGAAGAGATTTGAATTCAGACCATGGCGGCCCTGCCGGGAACGGTCTGGGATTTACCTGAAAAGAGAAACCGCCGATGCGCGAATGCCTGCCTCGCGACACTGCGTAGTTTTCGCCATCCGCGGTCGCGTGCCTCACATTTTGGTCCACGACCCTCAGCCGCATAAGATGACCACGGCGCCGAAGCGTTGCTAGCACCCGGGAATGCTGCGACCGCCCTGACGTCTCGGCGCGGCGCACCGTCCGGCCACACCGCCGGCGGCGCAAGGCCGAGCGCACGCAGGTGTGCACGGCGCACGGCCCTGGGCGTGCGCGCACGTGGCCGTGCTGCGGGTTTACGCTTCCGCTACTCCGTATGCTTTGATCCTTACCTGGGCGTATACGCTTTCCACCGGTGAGCGTTTGCTGTGAGGCAGCGTGCCACGTCGGGCTGGAAGCAGCCTCTCTATCCTGACCTTACCATTCCGCGCCTTGTCGTCCTATGTCCTGGTGCTTGCTTGACCTTCGCGGTGTTCCGTGCGGTAACGGGAGCAGCAGGACACACCGTCCGCCCCGGGCGTGGCGGGGGCCACCACCCAGGGGTGCGTGAGAGCGCTCTGCGAGGTCGGACCACGGCAAACGCACCTGACGACAGCATCCTGCCACTCAGCGGCGCATGGCCGCGCCCCCGAAGCAGCGTCCGTGACGCTCGTTGCCATGACGATCCTTCCCCGTGGTCACCCATGCGTCAGGAGTCCGCGGCTCCCCGTTGCTCTCCGAGCTGCTTTTCCCTTCGCGAGGCCCTGAAGGAGTCGCGGGGAGCAGAGCCAAGTTCAGGTTCATCGGGACAGGACCTTGGGTGGCAACTCGCAGGAGGGAATGAGGCCGTCGAAACAGAAATCTCAACAGGAGCAAATGGGAAAAAAAAGTCGTCATTTGCCTCCTGATCCCTAACGGAACACGAAGGCACAAAGTCCAGGCCAGTCGCACAAAGATCAGGCCAGGTACTTCCTCTCTTTTGATACACGTTCTCCAAAGTTTAGCAAAAAAGTGGGAAAAAATGGGTAACATCCTGTACTTGATGGAACTAAGAGAAAAAAAAGTAAAACGACCCCTAAACGTTCCTTCTCCCATATATTAGTTATCCAAATTCCCCAGGGAAATTAGTCGATTATGAACCAAGTTAATAGAAGAAATTAAAAAAAAAAAAAGCTCAGAGTGCATGTCCACGCTCACTCGTGCTGGCGTTAGAGGGCACAGGCAGACAGTGGGCTGGAGGAGCTGCCAGGGCAAATGGGCAGATAAGATCCACGGGCTACGAGGTAAGAAGGCCTTCGAGGGGCACCTGGCAGCGGAACCGCGGGTCCCGTGGGAGGAACCAGGAGTCGGGCCTGCAGGAGGAGGAGGGAGACCAGCCGTCTCTCTCTCCTTCCTGCTTCCTGGGCACTCATGTCCTTTTGGAAAGTCCCTCGGTGAGTGCAGGCTTCCATTTCTTTGGATTCAGATCTGCGATGCCCTAAGGCTCATGTGACCAAGTGACTGGAATTTATGCCTCCTGCCCAGGTAACAGGACCTAAGGAAAGGCCACTTTTCTGAATCCAGGTGAGGCGGATCACTGGGACGAACCCTAGAAGCATGGTGTATCAGTCTCAGGTCTCTAGAGAAACAGAACCAAGAGCAGGTAGATAGACAGGTGTTGACAGATAGGTAGGTAGATACAGGTCGATCTATAGGGATGGATTTTGAGGCATTAGCTCATGTGATTGTGGGCGGGCTAGTCCATAATCTGTAGGGCAGACTGGCAAGCTGGAAACTGAGTCAAGAATTGACATTTCGGTCTTGAGTCTGAAATCCATAGGGCAGGGTTGTTGTTACACCCTTGAGTCACAATTCTTCCAGAGGAAGTATCATGTTATGCTCTTAAGGCCTCCAAGTGACTGGGTGAGGTCCACCACAATACCATGGGTAATCTTTGCTAAAATCGGTTGATTTTAAATGTGAATCATGTGTGCAAAATACCTTCACGGCAGCACCTAGACCAGTGTTTGACGACACAGTCGGGTGCCACAGCCCAGCCAAGTCAACACATAAAAGTTAGCACCGCACGCACTCAGGTCTTCTGGCACTTTCCCCATCCTTCGAGAAGCCATGCTGCCAAGATCCTGTCTAATATGTCCCCAAGTGTGCTGTAAGCGGAGAGTAGATCCACTGTGACCAACAGAGCAAGAGGGAGTTCGCGCCAGCATCTGCATGGGGAGAAGCGGTCCTCGACTTTTCTCTCTTAGCTCTTCCACCAGAAGAACAAATCAGTAAGTCGTTAATTATACTTCAGCAGTTGCTTAACAATGACGCTATCTCACACAGCAGTGTGCCTCAAGTGTGACACGCTTTTGCTTTTACTGAAATAACTGGTCGCCGTCATGTTTGATAGGGAAAAAATGCCATCTTTAGTGAATTACTCAGATTTTTAAATCTCTTATACTTTCAACCCCTTCTTGGAAATTATTTTAACGTTCTTTTTTAAAGTTTCTGTCTAAATGGGCTAGCTCATTCATATTGGAAACCTGGGTTTCTTAAAAACCTTTATGTGTCTCATTAAGTTTGTAATTGCCTTTTTTTCCTCTCCTTGTAATATTTATCTTTACCATTAACTCAAGGTCTCCAGCCTTCAGAGGTGCTTCCTGTCCACTCTACTGAGCGCCCCTTCCCCGCCCCCTCCCCTTCCGTCTCCTGGGGGGTGGGCTCTGGGCTTTAATCTGGTCAACTACTTTCCAGGACAGTTGCTTTCCTTTCATTTACAAATTTCCTATACTTTTCTTATATCAAGTCAATCATCCCCTGCTTTCCCTTCCTTTCTCTTTCAGAGATGGCCCCTTTATTTTGTTGGGGTGCTTCCTTAAGCGGCTTTGCAGGAAAGGAAACACTACCCCCAAGTTATTACGTATTTGAAAGTGTTTTTATTCTTGCGTGTGTGGCAGTTGGCTTACACTTAGAATTCTAAGATGAAAAGCCTTGCCCCTCAGAAGTCTGTAGGGATGACCTCTTACTGTCGTTTGGCAATCAGCGCTCCTGTTTTAACTGTATTTTAAACATAGTTTTAATATACATTGAACTTGAAAGGCAGGGAAGGAAGCTTTGCTCTTTTTGGAATTCTTTCCAAAATCCAAGCCTAAGTTTGCAGTTGATGGATTCACACTATTATACGTAGATGCAAACCTCCGACAGCCGCATCGAGTCTTCCAAGATAGTCGTATCTGAGAATTTGCAAATCTAGTCACACAATCAATTATAAATTACGTCGTACCTTCAAGCACATTATACTGATTTTTCAAATCTATGGGTCTTCCTACTTTTTTCATACATTTCCTTTCACTATGATAGGAGTATTACAATGTATTTGCTATAAAAAGAAACAATCGGGTCCGGTGGGGCCGGGTCCGATGGGGTCCAAGTGTGACTCACACGCACACTGCACCACTCCGTCCGTCTTTCCGCATCTCCCCGTCTTCTTGACATTCGTTCAGTTATTTTGCCCGTTGGAGTCTCCTTCCAGGCGTCTTCACTGCTTCGGGTTTATGATGTTTAGAAAGCCCTTCGCTACCTCTTTAGTGGAATTTCGGGAAGCAGAGACAGACAGGTGTGTTTAGTCTGACATCTTGGACCGGAAGTTCTATGATGTTGTTGCTGTAATTCCCTCAGGAAACGCCTCCCCTAGACATTGCGTATATGACATGTGAGAGGCATTTAAATTATTTGAATTTTGATAACTTCTAGACTTCCATCGATAAGTTAATGGGAGAGTTGGAAGATAATCAGGAAACTCTTTCTGCGGGTCAATAGTTGGCGGGCACATGTCTTTAACTTTGAGGCATTTAATTTCTAAGCCTAAGGATGACATTAACGTTGGATGTCCCTGTGATGAGAACGAGGGCTGGCAGCCCCGTTTCCCGAGCTGGGGAGACTGTGAGTTACTGTACTCACTTCCTTGGCACGCTCTTCCATGGGAATGGAGTTCCAGAAAGTTCGGTTGCTCTGTGAAGGCATAGAAACCCTTACACTGTGTAGGGGTTTCACAAGAACCTGGGGACATCGAGTCCCACCGCCTCGGTCTTTGGATGAAATATGTTGGCAGGAAAGATATTCATCAGACACTGAGGATTTTCATCATTGAAACGCAAAGCATGCAGGGCGCGGCGAGTTTGCGGGGGGAGTGTACATTGCGGTTGATGTGGTGTTGTAGATTTACTTGTCATTTTGCACAATCCCAGGATACAAGGCCGCTCGTGGACGGGTTGCAATTTCTAAAGCAGATTGTCTGGACCTGCTGGTTCCAGCAGGTGCAAAGAAACACAAAAACAAACACAAGCCTTCTGCAAATGGGCGTTCACTGGCCTTGTTAGAGAGAAGCCCTTGCAGCTTGATTACCGCTCTTTAGTTTTCACCCTCACATACTCTCCTGGGTGGGAGTAATTATGAACACTGCGCAGTGCCATAGCAACGAAAGAAATAGAGCCACGTTAATGTGATCCCACGGGTAACTTTACAAAGAAGGCCCCCGTGTTACCTGCAGGACAGCGTGGATCTTACTGCCAGGATCGGGTCGGCATCCTGCACAGGTGTGAAAAGGGGAAACTGTCCTGCCCCCATCATAAAACTATAGCGAATGCTTTTAGGGGAGACTTTGCCAACAACAGCAATGTGGTACCCCATGAAATAATGGCGGGATTCTTCATTCGCCTTTGCACAATTCGTTATTACAGACATTGAGCGGCTTCTGTTGGAATTATCTGAATCCTTTTCTACTCCCTTGAACTCAGAGTCTAATGCGCAACATGACAAACATACTCTGGATTTTCTTTTTTACTTTAGCAACCAAAGGATTACAATTGAAAAGCTTCCCTGTGTGACTTCGCTTTTCGATATTTGCTGTGCCCCCCAATGCTTTTTGAGTTCCGTGGACCAGTGGCCTGATCTGGTTGGAACATGTTGTTGTTCATTTGTTATGTCCGCCGCGATGTCAGGCACGGTCCCCGTCCATGCCAGGGCAGGCGCTAGCTTCCTTCTGCGAGTAGTTTGTTCCCAGGAGCACTTTTGTGAGCACCAGTAGACAGGTGTTGACACCTTTCTCCTTCCGGAATCTGAGAGATGCCACCCACCCAAAATACGTCCACTGTAGAGTTGTCACGAGGTCGTTCCGCTCTCCCCCTTCCGCCTTCACTGTCCTCCTCGTTCTTTTCTTTCTAGTATCTTCTTTGTGGTGGCACCACTACCCTCCATAGGTGAGGAAAGAAGCAAAGCAGATGATCGTTTTTCATAAAACGGTCTCGTTCACTCATTCAGTACCCACGACCTGCTTTTCCTGAGATCTGCGCCGGCGGAAAAAAAAGACGACGAGGCGCAAACAGCGTCACCGCCCTCGGGGCGCAGACCCCGCGGCCGGGCAGAGAGGCGTCGGTGTGACCACGGCGCGCGCACGGCGGACCGCAGCCAGGACCGCGAGGGAAGCGCTGGCATGCGGCGGCCTGAGAAACCGCGACGAGGCGGCCGACCGGTCAGGGACCCTGCTGGGGCCGCGGCGGGGCCGACGCCAGCGCAGCGCGTGGACGGTGCAGGCAAAGCGGGAGCGGGAACGCGTCCTGGGTTAGGGGGCGCGGCAGGTGCTGACGTCGCCCGCCCCGGGAGCCCCGAGAGCCCCGGGCGGAGGGGGCGGGAGGGACATCAGGGCAGGGGCCGGGAGCCTCGTCAGGAGTTTTCGTCTCTATGCCAAGAACAGAGGGAGACATGGAAGTGCTTCCCAAAAGGGGACTTCAGGAAAGGGGGCTTCGGGAAAGGGGGCTTCGGGAAAGGGGGCTTCGGGAAAGGGGGCTTCGGGAAAGGGGGTTCAGGAAAGGGGGCGGCACCGGCAGCCAGGCCGCGCAGCTCCGGGGCTGGGAGCGGGCGCCTGGCGTGTGCCTGCGGGTCAGGTGCCGCGGCCTGCAGGTCGCCCCGCCCGAAGCCTCGGCTCTGCCGCGGGCGCGGTGATGCTGAGGCCCCCGCTTTGCTCAGGTGCTGGCGGTTCCTGAGATGGGACGGTCGCGTGTAGTTCTACGCCAGCGCCGCCGGCATCCGAAAACACTTTGAAATGAAACACGCCGCGAATGAAGACACTTGACAAACAGTAACCAAATCTTTATTGCCCCAAAAGGGAGCATCGCGACCACACCGGGCGGCTTCCCTTCTGCGCCGCCCCGAACGCAGGTGAGCACCACGGCCCACCTCCCGCGGGCAGCCGGCGCAGAAACAGTGAGGCCAACTGAACGTGCTACACTCATTCTTTCCTTTAAATCAGAATTAAAATAGCTTCGTCACAGCGTGATAAGTCGTCATCCATGTTTCATCGTCTCGCTGTGACCAACTGATTTTAAATCTGCGAGCTAAAGTCGAAACGAACACCGAACAAAAGCCTTGCTCTGTGCGGGCTGCGATAAGCCACATGAGACCCGCCGCCGTCGGCCTCGCAAAGTCACGTTGCAACCCACGAACCGCGAGCTCAGTACCTGGCGTAGACGAGCAGGTGTTATGTTTTTTTGGTTTTATCGCTTGACAAACGATATAATATTTTGAGTAAGTAGATGTGTATCAGGGAGCTGTACACGGATACATCTGTTTTCTTTATACATTTTTATTAGTCGAGTTTTGGTGACTCGGAGGAATTCTAATTTGAATAGAATTACTGAAAGTGTTTTTAAACCTAATAACAAACGAGCCACTCCGACTCCCATTCATCATATTCCCGAGCGATGAACGCAGGATAACTCAGTCCTTCATGATTAATGGCGTGCGTGTTGGAGTAGAAGCTTTCGCTTTTCAAAGTATTAAACCACCATGGAAAACACTCCCCGTTTAAAGGAACCTGCTGGGTCTCTGTCCCTCACACGATCCTTTGCCTCTGACGTCCCCCCGGACTGAATTTGAAGGAATGCATGACAGTCCTGTTATCTACTCTTGTCTATCACAGTTTCTTTTCATGGCAAAAATATACACCTTTCATCCTTTGGTTTATTTACAAAACAATCCGCGTGATAACCTCCTAGTATTTTAAGTATAGAGTGACCTGCGTTCACCTCAAGTCTCTCCTTGGAGTCACCTGATCGGATTCTGTTAAAATTAAAAAGTCAGCGCAGACGTCCATGGATTTTACTCCAGAGGCGCCTGTCTTGGCCTTCTTAGTTGCTCTGTTTATATATAATGCCACATTCTGTAATCCCGACAAAGTCGCAAACTGCTTCGGTCAAGGGCAAAGAGTCTGCTTGACCTGAGAAAGAATTTAAAAATTTCTGTCTGACCCCATCGATAAGGACTCTAAGAGAGATAAAATCTACCTTCATTTCTAAAAATCTCCTTTAAGCAAATCTTCATGGAAGATAACTCGGGTACGCGGCTCGATCGTAGGAGCCCAGAGCTGTGCGTGTGGCAGAAAGTCATTGGCCGTGTGATGAATGCACATGTAATGAAGGCCGGATGGCAGGGAGGCCGAGAGCTTGCGGGAAGGAGGGCTGAGCAGAGGCCTCGTGGCGGGGGCAGCGACGGAGCTGGGCGTTAGTGTTTTCCTGTGAAGCTCCGGGCACGGGGGACATTTCAGGAGGAGGGCGGGGAGGGCGGAATGGCAGTCGCCAGCCTCTCGGGCTTTCCTTATAGATGGTCCCATCGGTCCACATGAAGCCCTTGGCCGCTGTGCCCCGGGCACTGTGCTGGAGCTGGGGAGATGGACTCCGTGTGGAATGGCCCCGGGCCTCATGTTGCAGGTTCACGGGCTCAGGTGGTTGATTGCACCCGGCCCACACCTGTGCTGTCATGTGGATGGTTAGGCCGCAGGCACGTCCCCAGGGCTCGGAGGGGAAAAGGAGCTGCCCGAAGCAGTGGGGGTCGGGGAGGGGCTGGGCTCGCTTTCCTGGCCCTGGTCCCTCAACCGGCCTGGTCCCATTTGCTTACGAACATTACCCCAAAAAACTGCTCCAAAGGTCCCCGAACCTCACAGCCTCATTTCTTACCTTTCTCTAGTGTGACTGTCTGTTTTACACACACACACACACGCACACACGCCTCGTCGTTTCTGTGAGATTTTGTGTAGGAGGTAAGAGATCCTTCCATCTGCCCGCTTGACCTGGAAGAAGCTACTGATTTGCAGTGCGTGTGTTGAAGCCTCTACCCCGCTCCGTTCATTTCTTGTCTGCAGTAGTTTTACACTAAGGTCCCTTGCTCATTCAAGACGATCAAAATATCGTTTGCACATACCGATACTTGTACTGCATTTCTTCTAAAATAATACTCCGTGATGCGCTTACTATCTAATCACATTGGCAGACATTTCCAGAATAGCATATCGATGACGTTGCTTTGAGAGAGAAATTTAAAATCATAGGAAGACGATCTCATTCTATTTCTATTTTATTTAAAAACAAAAAACAGAAATGGACATCAAATCTTTTCAAATGTGCTTTGTAGACAATCTCTTAGATTTGTGCCTTGCACCTGAAAATATGATGTGATACTGTCACATTTCTGGAATAAGTTTATTTGCTAGAATTTAAATTTAATGTTTTTGTATCTCTACTAAGATGAGATTGCTAGTGTTTTCCTTATTTCTTGGTATCTTTTCAGAATTTTTGTTGCATTTATTGTAGTTCAAAGGGTGTTGCTGTTTGTGTTATAACGCCAGGTAGCTCCTTACACGTGAAAAGCTGAGAGGATAGATAGAAAATCCACGTTCGAGAGCGTCTGTGAATTTCGTGTACGTCGGCAGTACGGTGAACATGAGGATAGAGATGGGCGGCTGTAATCGCACAGGACTTTTTATGTGAAAAGAAGGATTATTCGGGAAGCAGAACCAAGCTCACAAAAGGTGGAGCCGAGAATCACAGAGACTTATTCCCAGGCCTTGAAATCTAATCGAGAGACTCCCGGTACTCGCCTGGCTGGATTTCAGGACGGCCGTAGGCTCCCTCACGCCTTTGCTCTCCTGTCTGTCACATGGTGGGACTGGCACCCTCCACCCGTCCCAACACTGCTTCACGCAGATGGAGACGTGTTTCGCCCCAGGAGGGCCATTTAACGGACATGTGTCAGTGCACGTGAATCTGTCGCGACCCCAGGAGCCTCATCCATACCCGACTTGATGTAGATGGTGAGATTTCGGACTTCGGTTGATGTGTGTATTTTCTGTGTGGGGGAGACCTGGATCAAGGGGACCAGGGGACTCACTGCGGCCACACTGAGGATGAGGGGGTCCTTGTGACCCCACCTCCATGTTCAGACACTGTAACCCCCCACTCTTGAGTGTGGGCGGAACCTATTTGCTTCTGGATGACAGAATGCGCGTCAAAAGGGAAGGAAAAGGGGGAAACTCTAAAGGAAGACCCCACCTGAGAAGCGTCTCCCCACGTTCATTCTTCAATTTTAATTTGTTAGCATGCTGCCTGGAACAGCTCGGGAATTCCCCTTGTACTTTTACTTTAAGAATTTCCTGTTTCTTTATGGTTCTTGTGTCTGTGTGTGTGTCGGGGGGGTGGGGTTTGTGTGTAAAGAAGAAAATCTTTGGGTTTCGGGAATGTTCTTTCTTACATATGCACATATAGATCTGCCTTTTGTTATATTTAAAAACCACATAAGCTGAAGTTGCTTGTTGTAAATACTTTCTAGTTTTCTTTAACCTGAACTGGAGAGTCAAAAAGCGTATAAAAATACGAAGGTGACTGGTGTCTCCAAGGTGAATTGGCCTCACTTAGATTTCAGTAAAACAGCAATTTGCCCATTCTAGGCTGAATTCGCATTTTTAGAAAAAGAAAAACGGCAGTGCCCATGGAATCCTACTCAGCCCAGGGGGTGGGTGAGGGGGGTCAGTTCACCCCTGCAAGTCCCCGATTTGGCTCAGTCCGGGGAGGCAGTTTCTCAGGACACCTGCTGTCCTTGGTCAGTAAGAGAGAGGACCCAGGTGTCGTTAGGTGAGCGGTGATCTGACATGTAAAACGCCCTGTTTGTATGTCCCTTTATTCCCAAAGGTCAGGTTCCGTGGATGACAGATCCCCGAGAACCCTTCTCCCCACAAATGGTGAACACGTGACCTGGTACTTCCACACCTCACCAGGTAGAGACAGCCTCGCCCCTACCCAGCCCTTGAGCCGGCTCTGATGACGAGGCGGAGGGCACCGTTCGCCTGTGCAGCTCCCTGCCCTGCAGGAAGGCAGGCGAGTGGGAGACAAATTTTCCATTTTTATTCATATAACCCTAGCGATTTAAGCACAAATGAGTATTTTCCTGTGTTCTTCCAAGGACGCGCTGTCTCCGGAGAGCACAGTCTCCTCCACACCAGTCTGATCCAGTGAAGAAACTTCAGGGGGATTTTTCTCAAAGAAGCTCAGTTGCAAACAAATGCTACAACTGACAAGTTTAAAACTGTCATTTTTTTTTTTTTTTAACGGAAGGTAGCTTTTCTCACCATGATTTGTATGACTAAAATGCAGAGAAAGCGCATGATTTAGCCAGGGTCACTCTTGCAGGTGCTTCTGGGAAGTAGTCGAGAAGGTTGGAATACCAAAAAAAAAAAAAAAAAAAAAAATGAGGCTGATTGGGGGGTTCGGCTGATAGAAACACCAGTTCGTGCAGGAATCCTAACGCGATACATCCTATGGTCGGCGATCTGTGAAAACCGTATGCTCGTCCTGTCACACGGCAGCGGCGTCCTGAGAAACATCACTGGGAACAGATCATGCTCTAGGACACGTGTGACACTTAACCAAATATGCTCAATGCTGATCCTATTTTAATTTTTTTTTTGACGACGTACTTCGTCTTGCTCACGATGCAAGCATTTAAGGGGTGGTTCGCAGGCGCTCACTGCTCCGCGTGGCTGTTTACCCATAGTCACTTCACTCGCAAGCAACCCTTTGGCAGAGACGTGATTCTTCAGAAGTTCTTCTTCTAAATCGGCACAGCAGCAGCCTATGGGAACAAACGTCCGTGTAGGTCCTGATGGCACTCAAGCCACCACGCAAGACCAGGGCCCAGAGTCCCCATCAGGCCATTATACCTGAGTTTGAAATTTGCTCAGGATGCTGAGTTTCTCACGGAAAAAAAAAAAACCTGAAACACATGATAGAGAATGACGTGGTTCTACGGAAAGGCCCACTTGTAATAAAATTCCCAGAAAGGGCAGGGAAGAGATAGATACTTCCTGTGCTGGGGTGGGTTTATCACGGCGAACAGATTCTTCCCAGGGGTCGACTTCAACCCGCTTCCTGATCTTAGGTCCATTTTCTTCCCTACCTACAGAGATAATGGTTCCACAAACTCTGGTAGCGACCGACAGGTTCATGGTGTAAACTGGGTTACTGCTGGGTTGTCTCCACTGTTGGCTTAAGATTTGGTTGTTTAGATCCGCTGCATGTCAAACAAAACACTTACACAGCTGAACGTTTTTCTGAAAGAAAGCGTTTATCGAACTGAACGCTAGCTAGTAAAAGGACCGGATCCCAGGGCATGATGTCTACACCAGCAGCGGTTCGTCTTCCTGGGATTAAGAGGGCTCTTTTATCTAAACAGTTTGCAGGAGAAATATGTAAAGTGTTCTGAAAGAATTCATGTTGGTTACAGATACGGGGCATTGGAGAAGGCGGACTGGGCTGGCTCTGGGACAGGAGCAGAGTCTGTAAGGAAGAAGAGTCCGCTGCTTTGTCTCGGTGCTGGGCGACAGTCTGGAAGACCCTGTGTTAGCAAGAAGTGCACGTGCCTGGTGGTGGGTGGCGCCTGGTGGTTAGCTCCTCGGCTGTTTGCTTTGGGTAACTGCAGAAATAGCCAACTGGACGTTAATGCACAGTTTCGATGTGCAGTGGGGATGGAAACACTCTGTTTTGGGGGTTCCCCCTGCAGCTGTTAACTCATTACCCTCTCTCTTCTCTTTCCTCCCCCCTTCTGCCCCGCTGTAACTAATTTAGGACATCTCAGAAGTTTTTTCTCGCCATGCATGAGCTAAGCGACACTGAGGGTTACCTGACCCTCCCATCGCTAAGCAGGTAAAGGCTTTTAAAGCTCATTGGTCAGCAGGCCTTCAAATCACAGCAAGACAAGTGGCGACTATCACCGTAATCTAGGTTGGGGGGGCCATAGCTTATTCAATTTTAGAGCATCTCTTTAAGAAAAGGTATAAAATATTAAAATCCAAAGTTATGTAATGAGGTGTAGGGCACCAGTCCTATGAGCCTCAAGAAATCTTGGCTATCTCAAACACTCGCCATTTTCTTGAAATCCGTTAGCTAGATATGAGCAACTCAAAATGGGGCGAATCCCAACATGCGTGTGTTTTGGAGTGAGAATATAAAATTAAATTTCTTTAGCACTCACACACACATCACACCACTTATCATACAAAAGGTATTTTCACACATATATTTGTTTATTACTCTATGCATTAGTACCCACACTTTAAATTTATTTGCTGAAATATAGTAAGATGATGAAGGCGTTGTTTTAAACAACTAAGTCATTCACTTCGGAGTCTTCTCGCTTCAGCTGAGACGCATGGGAGCTGCTGGAAGTCCAACACGTTTAGATTCTGCAGCCGGTGCTGCGAGAGGCAGTGTGAGCATCCTCACACAGGACCTCTTTGTCCTTTCCACATAAGCCTTTCTTACCAAAGCTTTTAAACTAAAGAACTCCCTAGTTTATTTACATGAATACTCTTTTTTTTTTCTTATGGTATAATTTAAGGTAAAATCAGGAATGATTACTTTACTAGAAATAACATGGGATGGGAAACAAAACACTGAGTGATACTAAGGGTCAGGCACGAAGCCACGTTCCGTGACACTCCGAGCTCGTTAGGGTTTGCGGAGCCATCTGTGAAAAGCTCTCTTCCTGAGGCTCTGTTGTTCTGTGGTCATACAGCTTGAAGATATTACCCAGAGAGGAAAGATCAGCCTTTTGATTAAAAACCACTTTTTCTCCAGCCACATATGGTCATTCCATTTGCCAAGAGAATATGTCATCCTAAAGAGATACCTCAAAGGGTAAACATTTGAATTGCAAATTTTTAAAGCAAAAGAAGTGTAGATTTTGTATGATATTTCAGACATTTTGGTGAGAGGCCAATGAATGATTTAACCCACAGATGATCCCAAAGGTGTTCAAGAATAATGTTTGAGAAGAAAAATGAAGGCATCTGTTTAAAAATCAGATCACTCTATGCTCGAAAAAGAGATTCATGGGAAAAAATTAGTTCCGCTTTAAGATAAGTGTTTTTAACTGCAAAATAAAACTGAGCGATGCTAGGGAGTGTGTTCAGTAGCTAATCCATTTCACCTTGGATCATTAGCACTAAGTCGTCGGTTTCTGTCAGTTGTTAGTCGTTGGGCTAGCCTGGAGTTTACATTTACTTGACATTCATATTGCTTAAAAATGGGCATGTTTGCATATCTATGTACTTTATAATGCCGTTATAGATTATTGCGATCTTACATTCATTACCCGTGGTGGCTATGGGGGTGCACTGCTCAGATTTCCCTTCGAGAAAACAAGCGAAGAGGAACGGAGCTGGCTGACAGCTTCCGGCTTCTAAACCTTGAGATTCGGCACTGGGTTCACCCTGAGTCTTCGCACCCTGGGGCTGCTCTCAGCCGGCGAGCGCGGGGGCTCATCACTGGGGGAGCCGCTTTCCCCCCCATACTTTATTGTGGTAAAAGACGCATGACATAAAACAAATATATTTATGTCTATATATTACGTTATGTATATATTTATAAATAAATAAATGTGTGTGTGTGTGTGTGAGAGAGAGAGAGAGAGAGATACATAGAGAGAAAGAGGGAAATAGTGTCTCGCATTGCTGGGCCCCATGGTTGAAGCAGATTGGAGTTTCAAGGTTGACTTTGAGTTTATCAGAAGTTAAAAAAAAAAAAAAAAGATGGGCAACTTAAATTATTCTCATTATTGAAAAATAAAATGATGCATCTTAGTTCCATGGGGTTGAGGGTGGGAGTCAATGCTTCTCCTACCTGAATTATTAGTAGAGTTTCTCCCACGATCCTTTATTCCGGGGAGTGGCGGCCAGCGGCACTGTTGCCCGGCATTCCTGTTGTCCTAGAAACAGCTTCCCTCCTTTCGGAGGTTGGGAACGGCATGTGACACACGCGATCAGTAAAACGCGGGCGGAGGCCGCGTGTCACACCTGCCCGCAAACGCTCAGCGGCCGGGGCGCGGTACTGAGCGCAGACGCTTTGTCTTCGTCGGCGTCCAGGGCCCCGCCCACCCTCGTTGGCTCCTCCCTCCCAAGGCAAACCGCGCTGTGCCAAGGCGCTTGCATTTGGGCATCATGGGCTTCTGCAGCCTGATCAGCTCTCTCCTGACCGCGCAGCAGGGGCCCTCCCGAATGACGTCCAGAGCCACCCTGCCTGCGTTACCCTTTGTCGCAGACGACTCTGTCCGCGCTGACATCGGTCACCAACAACGCTGTCTTCACTGAGGCTCTTTCCATGAATACTCCAATGTATCGTCTACGCTTTTTTGCATATGCTACTTTTTAATAGCGTCGATTGATAATAACTGAGAGTGCCAGTTTGCATGTCAGAGAGACTTTTTAAGAAGATAAGGTAATTTAAGTGCCTAATTTGGTGCTTGTCTTGATTGATTGATATAGAGCCAATGTTTAAAGAAATTAGACTGCTGATCCTATTTTTACAAAAATGAATTCAACCAGGTGTTTGACATGGGTTTAATAACGCAGAGATCAGATTGTCATAGACCAGAAAAACTCATTTTCTGTTTTAAGAATCTAAAAGGGACAAAGCCTCATCAATTTATTTATATGTAGGCATCTCTTAAACTGACGATATAAGTACAATGATTTACTCAGAGGTGGACAGAATCAGAGAAATGTCATATCATCCCTAAATGAACACTCATTTTCATGCGGCTTGTCTAATCTAATAAGCACTTTGTAGCTTACATTTTGAATGAAAAACTTTATCAAATAAAAGATTAAAAGGAGGGCAAATGATAATGTTTAGAATATTTGGAGGAAGGTCAGGAAGAAACCACTGATAAAGCTTAACTTTGGGTTAATCTCCCACGAGCTGAATTGCCCCGGGTGAAAAGCGTCTGTCTGATTTATAAATCACCCCATTGCTGTTCAACATTACTTCTATACTTAACTCCATTTGATCTGTACCTAAATGGGTGTCAGGCTTTAAAAAATGAATCTCATTCATTTCAGAGCTACAATTATATGCGTTATAAGACATTTACTAACAACACAAAACACATTGTCTAAGGTGAAGCGTGGAGACCCAGGGTAACTGGATTGCTGGATGGTGATTTTCGTCTCATGTCACATTTAAGTTTGTTTTTTTCGCGAGTCACGTGTCCATCAAACTATCAAACTATTCTCTGTGTATATTTACAGAATAGTTAAAACAAAACAAACAAAAAATGTAAACCTGCCCAAAACACTGTCGAAGAAACCTGGATTATGTTCCACGGTCTTCACGGCAATAAGTGATGTGCTCCTAGCCATCTGGTCGTGTGAGCTGATTTTATTGTACTTTTATAAAGACACTTTTCAACTGACGAGGTCACCGCGGGGCATTTCCCGGATGCGACACGCCGCGCGCTTGCCGAACGCATGCCATGTAAGTCCTCAAAAACCTCCCAGTAGATGCCAGGGGGAGACGGAGGCACAGGTGGGGCTGTAGAAATCCACTTCCTCAGCTGCCACATACGTATACGCAGCGGTTAGACTGTCGTAGTAAGCATCTTCAGTAATAAAATAAGTGAAAATGCAAACTTATTTGAAATCAGTGAAGTCTTATGTAACCAGTACACTTGTCTAAGAGGCTTGAAAAGTCGCAACCATATTACGCTCTTAAAACGGGCCAAATCATAGAGTCTATTTAAATGTATTCTTGTCACGGAAGCAAAGTAAATGAATAAGCGAAAGCTTTATAAGTGGAAACAAATACTGTGTCGTAGTCTACACTATGAGTTGGTAGAGGAGAAAAAAAGTCCTGCCTCTTGCAGCAATACATGGGCGAGCTTATCAAAATGTATGCTGCGCGCACTGCGCGTATGAAGTCTGTCCCTCTTTCGGAGACAGGGTTAAATTCTGCCTCCTGGATCGCTGCGAAGGCGAGGGCATGCATCTTTCAGTGGCGTATCGGTGGATGTTCTCCTGTGTCCTGAATTCTTATTCCTCTTCCAATTACGATTTGGTGCAAGAGCCACGGAAGTCATCTCTCTTTTATATGTACCTACTCCCAGAGCAAAATGAGGCCGTTCTCTTAAATTATCACAAATAACATTCAGCCATAGATAATAGTTAATGTATAAATGTATGGCGCCGTTAAACCCTGCTTACTTCTGACGCCGTCTTCGACCGTATAGGCAGATATACAGAGATATATCTGGGCGGTAACATGCGGACATCATTATAATGTGAGGGCGACCGTCTGAGGTCCCTGGCCCCACAGACAGCTTTGGTAGACACAGACGCAGCCGGTGTGCATGGCGGCGAAGTCATATATATAAGGAAAGATATATTTCGAGATATTTTTAAGGGTTTTCATCTTCTCATTTGGAGAAAGAGTCCCTGAATTCATTTTCACACCTGCATATGTATGCCTTTTTGTGAAACCAACCATATTTTAGTAAAATGCAGATATCTCTTCCTTTTGGAGAAACGTCACATTAAAAATAAACCATCATGCCTGGAAAAAATCATCCAGACTTTGAAATTGGTTTTCCATTGATACCGTTAAGCCTGTTTAAGCTGAAGCCCGAGTGATTGCAGAGCAGAGAGGAGCCGGGACAGGCTTCTTTGGGGAGTAGCCTGTTCCCCTTAGGCACTCTGAATGGCACTCAGTGACAGGTGCTCCCAGAGGCCGCAGCAAACCTTAATTTGGAAGTAAACGTGTTAGTGGTGGCTCCATTTTTTCAAAAATGACAATAATTTTTTTTAACTCAAATTTTCTACGACGTTTCTCTGGATCAAGAAGTTTTGCTCTTAAAATGGGACAACGCAATACTCTACATTAAATCAGGTTCTCACCAAATTATAAAACTGGGATAACGCGGGAGAGTTGCTTTAAATCGATCAGATGTGTCTTAAGGCAACTGGTTCCATTGTTCGATATTTGTCTTTTCATTTTTTTTTTTTTTGGGTCCATACTTTTTAATTTCCTTTTACCACTGCGATTCAATAATGAAATTGCTCGTGTGCTCTTAAAGACCCCGATATCCTGCTTGACCTCAGACCGGCACTTCCAATTGTTCGAAAGGCTCTTCTTATTGACTAACCTGTATTTTCGTGTAAGGTGATTACTGGGTATGAAGGATGGCTCATAAAAATGTCAATAACCAAAGCGCGAGGCACATGTTAATGACTGCAGTCAGGGAGCGAGGAGTTTACAAGGTTGCTCTCGGCACAGTCTTAATTCACTCTGGGTTCTTAGCTAAGATCCTGAATCTCTCTTTTCTGGTGGTCTGTCTACCTGCTGCCGCCCAGCCAGTTTGGAAAACATCAAGAGGATCCCTTCCCCCCGGAGTATCGTGATGTCGCTCATGTGTTGTTGATGGACTGTCTCTTGCAGTGGCCTGAGCTTAGGGTGCACGCCCTAGGAACTGAAGCTAGCGAAGCGCCTGCCTTGTGGGGTTTAGCTGAAGGAGGGAGAGCGTTTTCGGACGTCGTTTCAAGGGGGCGCATGCAGTTCCTGGGAAGATGGCAGAGGAATGAGTTTAGTGAGAAAACGCTGGGGAAATAAAGAATAAAACAAATGTCTGGCTTTAGGATCCCCGTCCCTCAGCTTTTCTCCACTGTGATCACGCAGCATGGGATCCCCCCCAGGAGGACGCCGTTTGCACCTCTCGCTCCCAGCTGGGTGAGGTCCGCACGTTTGAAGTGAGTTTCGAATGCACCTGCGCAGTGCGCCCAGCAGTTAAGTCCCCCGGTAGTGAGTTTGCCTGTGGCCCGTAGCTTCAGGGGAAGAGAGGTCTGACCTATGGTTAGGGGCCTGTGCTAGAACTGTTCTTGTCTCAGGGGATGGGAAATCACGCGTTCTCGGTGACGAGTGCCACTCAGATCTGTTTTTCAGCTCGGCAATCGCTGCGGTCCTACGTGAGTTGAGTGAACGTGAGGGAGGCGTAGAGAAAGGACAGGGCCGTGAGGAGGCCTCTTCCCTGTGGCTCCACTTCCCGCCAGCCGGCCCCGCCCTCTGTGATCCCCGTTTCCACAGGGCAGGCCCCCAAAGGTGGTTCTAGCTGCTGGGTCCTGGAAACTCCCCTTTTTCCCATTACGAGCTCCAGGATAGTAGCCCGTCTCACTTGTTTATCAACTCTCTGGGTGGCCTCTCTGTCTTTACTCTTCTGTCTCCTGTATAAAAAATCCCTGTATTGAATTTCCCTTGTTTGAAATCTCAAAAGTGGCCTCTGTTCTCTCGTCTGGACCCTGAGAGCTATAAGGTCTATTGGGGCTCCCTTAAGTAAACCAAGACGAGGCAGGACCCAGTAAGTCGGGCTGGTCATTATGGATGTACATCTCTGTATACGTACTGTGTTGAGACCAGAGACCCTCAAGTTATATGCTGCAAAATTTAGTGGCTTGAAATATTGATGAGTTTGAAATTCTGCCAGTCTGGCCAGGGCTCAGTGGGAACAGCTCAGCTCTGCTCCACATGGCACCAGCCTGGTGGCCTGACTAGGCTTAGGAGTTCCATTTCTGAAATGGCCTTGGTCCTGGCTGTCGGTTGGTTGGGGACCCAGCTGGGGTCGTGGGTTGGGTCCTTGGTTCTGTCCCACACAGCATCTGCTCATGGCTGGGCTGGTCTTCTCGGCGTATGGCCATCTCGGGTTAGTCAAAGTCTTACTGAACGGCTCGCTTCTCCCAGAGCACAGGAGACGCTTCCAGGTCTGTCTGAGGCTCAGCAGCCTCAGAGTGTGACTCTCATCAGGCCGTTGTTCAAAGGAGCCGCAGGGCCAGCCCAGATTCCGCAGGAGGGAAATGCGGCCTCACGCCTACAGAGGGGGCGCGAAATCACGCTGCCGGAGAGCAGGCGGGGTTGGAGATGGTTCCGCTGCCGCCTCTTGAAACGTAATCCCGCAGCTGGTGAGTTGGGGTTCATCACGTGTTCGTCCCATCGGTCAGTCTCCCAACTGCGGGAGCAACACCGGCACATTCAGCTCAGCGAGGATACGGAAACTCACGCTCCGGCTGTGCCCAGCTGCTGCTGATTCTCCCTCCCTTCATGCCTCTCTCACACTCTTTTCTCTTCCAACTCGCCGCTTTCTATGTGTAACTGTCACCGTTTTTCCTGATAGACAATGAAACGTCTCCTTTTCAAATTTAGCGTGCATCCGTATCACTCACCCCCACACTCACTGCAGGGTCTTCTCTCTTTTCTCATCCTACTCGACACCCGCTTCCTATTTCCTTTTTTCCTGAGGCCGACAATACTTCCGCCTTCCCAACTCATGCCTCGGTTATTTCCCTTTTAGAGGAGGATTGCTTCTTTACGCTCTACAAATGCCTTAGGAATACCTAACCGTATGTGAAGTGTATGTTTCGAGTGGAGGAGAGGGTATGGGCCAGCGTCTCTCTAATATCATGCCCATCATTCAGTGAGGCTAAGAGAATTCATCAATCACAATAGTCTTAGAAACGCTGTAAAATGTCTTCAGGCTCAATCGTAATCCCTTGACTCTAACCAGCTTCATCGATGCGTCTTCATCAGATGCATCAAATAGAAAGTTAGAGACTTCTAATAAAAGGAACATTTTTCATCGAATACATGGACACGAAGTAAAATTTGCCAGATTCAGTCACCTAGTTGAACAGATTCAACCACCTAGTTGAACACAGTGATCTCTGACTCTAGGAGCCAACACTTCCATCACGTAAAAGGAAACTCGGAACCAAACACAGACGAAATGATATAGACGACTACTCGCCTAAATGTTAAACTGGCGTCGCTGGTGTGTGAGACGTGTTCCTGCTACTGGACCCAACACATTAGTAACCACAGTATCACTTTTTGTTGGAATTTTTGTTACATTAGTGAAATCACAGTGCACATTTTTATCTCGCCATGCCTCTATTACCGAAAATATGTCTTGGAATTACTTCCTATGAAAACAGATGGATTTATTCTTTTTTCCTTATAGTCACTGCAAGTCATGCCATAGTGTTTTTTGGTCATTCTCCCACTGATCGGACCTCAGGCTGTCCCCAGTTTATCTGCTGTTACCAGTGAAGCTTCCACGCCCATCCCTGCACACTTCCTTTTGCACACAAGTGAACATTTCCCGGGACGGGAAGTGAGTTAAATTTAATAGATACAGACAGATTATCTTCTTTAAAAATCTGTACCGACTTGGAGTTACGCGAATGGGACACGAGCCCACGTGTGCGCCACCCCTCGATAACGCGAGGGACAGTAGTGCTTTCTGCCCATCCGAAGGGAAAATTGCACACCTCCGTGTTGGTTTTCAGTCTGTGTTTTTCCTAATTTTGTACATTCATCTATGCATATTTTTCTATTGTCTTTTCTCATTTATTTCTAGTAACTTTTGTTATATTAGAGTATATCACTCTAGAGTATGACTTTTAATTATTTTATGCTATGTTTTGTCATACAGAGGAGTCTAGAGGAGGTCATGTCTGTCAGTAATTTTTGTGTGGCTTCTGAGTTATGTGCATCAAGCATAACCTTCCTAACCCAAACTAGGCAGCCCTTTATATTTACATATATATATATATATTTTTTTTTTTTAATGTAGACCTTAATGCATGTAGAATTGATTTTGACTTTGAGGATTTATGTCTTAATAAAACAATTCTGACTCTGACTAGAAAATGATCTCTACATTCTCTTCCAATCCGTTTCTTATTTTTATTCATAGTGTTAATCCATATAAATTTATTTGAGTTCTTGGTGTGTGGCATTATTAAACTGGTAGTTTTTCCTAACAATATTTATATTTTCACTACTGATTTGAAATGCTGTCTTTTAATGTAATTTTTAATGTTTTTCATGTGACTGTGATGTCGAATTCTCCTCTGTTCCATTGTTTTATTCCTCTTTTTCTGAGTTAGCACAATTATCATTATTGTAAGTTTAGATCATGTTGTGATATTTTGTAGGAGTTAGTCTCTTTTTGTCCTCTTTCAAGGAGGAAAATCTTCTTGGCAAGTCCAGGCATTTTCTCTTGCCCATATTTTATTGTAAATGTCTCTGTTTCTTTTTAATTGTAGAAGCCGGTTAATTCTCATTTCTTTTGTCCCTACAAGGACAAAGACTGAGACTTACTGGGGAGGACAGAGGATGCTTAGGGCATGGCTTCAGGTTGCTAAACTTTGAAAAAAGGCATAATGATAGATGATCCCCTGGCTGGTGGTTTTGCAATTTTCCCAAGAATAAATCTCTCTCCCATTATAGGTGTGTTATAATTGGAAACCTCATTCTGTAAAAACATTTTCATTTGTGCGACTATGAGCTCTAGGCGAAGGAGAGGCAGGCTGCTCCAGAACACCCACTCCCAGCGGGTAAGGGGTTTGTGCTGCTGATGGGGACGGGCGGACAGGAAGGTACGGCTCTCCTTCGGGCTTTCATTATGCTTCAAAATCGGAGGGTGAGAACAGGGACTGAGAAGACGACACTTAAACCTTAAAAAGGAGGCAGGGTCAGATGTCCACGTTGTACAGCCCCACGTGACCACCGGCTCCAGAATCAGAAGCAGCGATTTACTGGCTTCCTGTTCCCACCTGGACTCAGGTCGCCTCACGAGGGCGCTCCATCCCAGGTCTCACTGTGCAGAGGCCGTAAGAGAGGATAGCGGTCCTAAAATGGAATGGATATTTAACCACAATAAAGAAAACATTTCAAGGCTGGACCAGATATAATAACGGTGATGTTCACGGGGCCTCGGAAGGCCCTGCTGATTAGCGAGCGATTCTCTTCTCTCCGAGGTCCGAAATGAGTGGTGGGTGGACGCGAGATGAGAATCTGATTTTAAAAGGAGGAGTTGATAGTGAAGATTGGAATAAAGCTGCTCTGTGTTTATACCTCACTGAACTAAATCTCCACGATTGGATTTTTAAAAAGGTAAATGGCACCATCAGCCATGTGGGGCTAATGCCAGATAATCCGGAATTGCCCTTTATAGCTTCTTCATCTCGCAAATCCGATAAATCCGCGAGTCCTATTGATTTGACTTTCTGAGTATATTTTTGGACGTGTTACCTCCTCTCGCACACCATGAGCGGACTCAAACCACCATCACCTCTCACCCGGGTTAATGCCATTGTCGCCTAACTACTCACTCTCTCCACCTTCATCCTTTTTCCTCTACATATACTCTACGCGGTGACCAAAATAACATCAAGAAGCAGAAACGGAAAGCGAACAAGAACCGTAACCTGCGCCTCCCTCGTCACCACCACGTCCCGGGTGACAGAAGCCTCAGGGTCCAGTCCGCCCTGCTCACGCGCGGTCAATACGTCAACGTCCTCTCTCGCCGCGTGTGTCTTTGCTCGTGAGTCACCATTTGGTTGTCTTATTCTGTTGCTTGAAACTCCGGCATCTCCTCCCCTCCCCTAGTTCTTCACGGCCTCGCTCTACCTGCCTCCTGCCTCGGCCTCACCTCACCCGGCACCTGCCCATCTCTCCTGTCTCATCCTGGCACCAGTCTCCCCGTTCGCCCGCGACCGAATCCCTGCATGAGCTCGTGCAGTCCTCGACGCTTCACACTTTTCCTCTGTAAAGTCTGTGTGACCCCGTGTTTGTCCGTCTTCCCTTCCAGAAAGTAAGTAAGCTCTCGCCTGGCTTCTTCTGATCACCATCCAGAAACCTCGGTCTTTTCGAATGTTGGCAGGAGAACGGGCTGCACGTGGAACCGTGTGGAGCTTCCTTCTGGTCTGGTGTTTTCGTCATGTCCTGTGTCATTGATTCTCAAATGGTAGCATGCATCACAAACACGGGAAGAGATCGAGGCACCGGTTTAGGGGGCCACACTTCTAGAGCTTCCTAATTTAGCGGGTTGAAAGGCGACATCCGTGAATTAACACTTCCAGCCACTTCCCGATGACGGTTGTGCTGCTGTTCTGAGCACCGCGCCCGAGACCCATCGCTGCGGCTGCCTGTTTTCTCATGGCCGGACCTGAGCCGACAGGGTCGCGAGTAAGGAACACGCTGTGGACCAGGACACGGGAACCGTGGGAACCGTGTTCCCAGCTTTGCCATTGATTCTATTTTTTTTTTTTCCCCTGTGTCCTGAACAAATCACTAAGCATTTATAAAAACAACTTCATCTTTCAGAAAATGCTGACCTAACTGCTTTGGGAAACAGAATATGACAACCCATTTTTAGATCTTCAAAATCGTATTAAAGCGCTCAGCAGTTACTGTCTTATGATGTGATATTGATCACAATCCAGCCACCTTATTGATGCAACAACATATTAATTATTGATGGGAAATGTCTGCCTGAGTTTCCATTTCAATTAAGCGACATTGTCGTTACCTTCTTGGTGAAGCTGCACTCGGGCCTGTTCACCGTTCGCAGTTCAAATGTCCTCCCCAGTGTGGCCCTGGGCGTGGGTTGCTGTGTAGCCGGATGTGAGCCAGAGAATGACGACTACGGTGTCTGTTAGAAACTGAGCCATGTCTCTAATGCCTCACTGGATTTGTCCTGTTGACTCTTAAGTTTTAGCTCCCGGAGTGGGGCATAGACAGGTAAATGTGTTAGCCATTTAGTGGCTTTTCTCAATTATGGAAAAAAGGTCCCTCAGTGACCACAGATCTCTTTCATTGGGTTGCTACGGGCGCACATTGCTCTGCCTAAAAGAGAATATTATCGTTTGACGCAACAGAACTGTGGTTGCAAACTGGATAAACTGGACCACCGGATTCTCTTCGTATCCAACAGTGTTAGCAGAAACAAGTGTCAGAAAACCATTGTTATGATAGCAGAAATCAAGGAAGTCCAGCGATTTTTGAGAACAGAAATACATTTTTATGTAAAGAAGTACATCATGCCAAAGAACCCTCTCATGCTTCATCGCATACAAAATAAAGCTTTCTGTGCCTGTGTGTACGTAAACCACATCCATCCCGTGAGGTACTATGCTCTCTTCCTGGAAATTTTTTGAGGTGGCTGCCAGTGGATTTAAGCTAACGAAGAAAGATAAGTCACTGGTGGAAGAGATCATTAAAAACAAACAAGCAAAAACAAACACACATTTTCCTGTCTTCTCTCTTCACTTCCATCGAAATGACCTTTTTTTTTTATTATTCTGATATTTTATTGACGCCCTGAGCAGGAGATCTCTACATACTTGATTTTAGATAAAAGTGGTCACAGAATGAGCTTAATGAAGATTTTCTTGAACTCGATATATTTGAGGCCTTAGCCCTTTGGCGTTTTTGGTGTTTGGATTTTCTGCTCTGAAAATAAAGCACGTGGTGGCCGGAGGGGCACGTGGGGTGCACGTGGTGTGGGGGCAGCGAGAGGTCCGATCCCTTTCGTGGGTGTGCAATACAGTAAGAATGGCGTCAGGGTCATCCTGACATTCCCTAACTTGTTTTCTGTTTTAGCTCACGCAAGCTTTCCTCGCTTGCTCTCACAAGATATGTGTCTTACGACATGCTGACTTCTGTTTGTCTGGCTCTTTCTATTATCTCCAAGTATAATTTATCAGCTTACTTTTCTTTATTCTAGTTGTTTTTTTATAGCATTGCTATTCAGCCGTTAGAAGAATTAGTCTTAAAAGCTTATTCTTTCTGAGAACACACGCATCAAAACAGTGTAAAATATAATAAAGTTAATCCTTCATGTTCCGCCTACACATCATTGGAATTGGTTGATGGTGGTTTCATTTTATTTTTTCCTTTTTTGGTAGAGCTTAAAGATACATAAAGGTCATATTTTAATAGTTTTCATGTGTTTTCCTTTTCACTCTCTCCTTATGGAACAGAAGACATTTATTTCTCATCATGTTCTCTCCAGGGTTATTACAGATTCTGACAGTATCATGAAAGCTATGTTCAAACCCTCTATTTTTTACGCAATTATTTCAGAGATTTTAGCATTCTTAGAACTGATTTTTTCACTCTTTTCTAAAACAGTTTATTAATCCGTCTAAAGAATTGAAAACTACCAACTTATCATATTGCTTCTTCACTGAGAATTGGTTCAAGGATATCCAAACAAATAATTGATGAGGATATTACATTTCTTAACTAGCAAATTAGGAAACGAAGAACTAGTCACTGTTTGTATAATAAGAAGAGACCGTGGAAAGTAGGCACTGGGGTGGCACCATAGGTCCAAGCGCATTCATCACACTTACTTCACCTAATCTAACCGGAAACATCATTTAAAGAAGGATCTTTCATACTATCTCCTATCTGAACGTGAAGTACATGCATTTTATTTCAATATATGGCCATTTTAATGGCTTCTTTCCCCATACAATTCTGTATTTGTTTCTTTTTCCTCTTGTGGAGCACTGGCTCATGTATTAGTTTGTATTAATGTTCGGTGATAGGTTCACATGTTATATGTACACACACAGACGTACACACGGGGTGAAAATTCCTTTTTCGAGTTCATAGCATTCCCCTGCGTGTTAAGTGCATGAACGTTTGTTTCCCACATTTTGCCATTACGGACAACGCCGTAGAGAATAACATGTGTCGCTTTGCATCTGTGTAAGAATCTCCGTAGAAAAGTCTCAGAAGTGAAATTCTGTGATCTAAGGCTCTATGCATTTATAATTTTGATATACATTTCCAAATTATTATCCATAGAATTAGAATACATATCGATATTGACATACCTATATGTCGATATCGATATATAAGCGTGTTGACATGTAGATATAGATGATACAGATTAGATATAGATCCACCAGCACGTTAAGCGTGGCCAGCCTTTTTCTAAAGGGCTTGTTCCTCCGTGGCAGGAGATTCTATCATTCCTTCCTTCCTGGGGCCGCCTCTCTCAGTCGCTGTGGCCTTTGGAGAAAAGTCGTTGCGGGGAGAAGGGATTGAGGGCCCGTGTGCAGAAACAGAGCTACAAAGTTAAAAACGGTTTCCATTTCACTGCGGTTAACTTGATGTCGTGTGTCATTTTGCCTGTACATTATAAGTTGCATACGATACAATAATGCTGACTATTTCCCCATGGGACATCTATTTTTAATTAACCTTTTAATTTTAAAATAGTTTTAGATTTCTAGAAGAATCGTGATTTTATAAAATTGGCGCAGATGGTACAAGGATTTCTCATGTGCCTCACATCCGGTTCCCCTATTGTTACTGTCTCGCATCAGTATGTACGGTTGTTAAAATAAAAATGATCTCTTTGCGGTATTTAGAACCTGCCTAGTTTGTGGTATTTTGTGACCGAAGCCCAGGCAGACTGATAGGGGATCATGGTTTCCTCACGCTTAGCACACCTGAGGGCCATCACGGGGGATCAGGGTCCTCCTTACTTTCCTGTGCCGCCTGGAGACCACCCCTCCATCACCGGCCTCCAGCGCCCCTGCTGCCATGAGCATAACACCATTAAAATCTACCCTACTTCTCTCTCTCTCTGCCACGACTGCGCCTGGTAACTTCCGAAATCCACTGGCCACGTTGGCCGCGGGGTCCCTGGCCGCTTCTGCGCCCCTCCGTCTACGCTCCTCCTGCAGCCCCGCAGAGTCCTCGGATTCCAGCACCCGCGCAGACGCGCCGTCCGCGGTCCACACCGGGACCCTGCAGCTCGGTGCCGCCTCGTCCTCCGTGACCTTTCCTGCCGTGCGCTTCGGCCGGGTCCCACATCGGAAGTCATCCCGCCTCTCCGAGAGCAAAGGCTGCCATGTCACTCTCCAGCCACAAGCGTCCGTCCGTCAAGACATTTGGCCGCGAATATCCCGCTGCAAAAATCCTGAACCGAGTGTAATTTTCAGTTCATTGATTGTAAACAATTTCCTCACCAGCCCTTTGGCCTTCTCTTCCTTCATTGTACCACTTAGGCTATTTCATGAAAATCCTTCATTTCCAAGGAACTCCATTCGCTCTCCTTTCCTGCCGGGGACTCGGATGGCAACCCTCCTGCCGGGTGGAGCTTCTCCATCTGTCGTCTCGAGCTTTCGCTGGAGAGGCCGAACGTCGCCAGGAAAATCCCACGTCTTGTGGGCTGGGCACCCCACGATATCTCCATCTTAAGTCTCGGGTGGGTGCGAT
Source organism: Rousettus aegyptiacus (assembly GCF_014176215.1). Classification (NCBI taxonomy): domain Eukaryota; kingdom Metazoa; phylum Chordata; class Mammalia; order Chiroptera; family Pteropodidae; genus Rousettus; species Rousettus aegyptiacus. Next base: position 108,873,120 of record NW_023416311.1, read on the forward strand.
CGCCTTGTAAATCGACTTTCATCTCTTCCCCTGGTTTTCCTTCGTCGTACATTTCCCTTCCTCACATCCGCCCCGAGTGGATAACCGCGCCTCGTAACATACAGAACGAGTAGATGGGAGGCCGCTTATGGTTCCCTCCCAGTTCGTAAACCGGCCCCCGTCGGCCCCCTCTTCCCCCCTCCCATTCTAACTGATTAAATGCAGCTGCTTTTCTCAGAACCCAACTCCTCCGAACGCTCCATCGCTCCTTGACATGAGGTTGCTCCTCCTGCTGCTCCATACTTCCCTGGCTTGTGCCTGACAGCTTATAAACAGGGGCTAGCATTGTCCTTTATAAACGAAACAAAACAGAGCCCCAGATCTCCCTCGCCCATTCATCCCTCTGCAGCCGCGTTCGCTCCGCCCCTTCATGGGCGAGCTCTCTCTTAAGAGCTGTCCACGCGTGCTTCCTACACGTTCTCATCTTCCATTTGCTCCTAAGCCGACCACAGTCTGGTCTCCGCCATCCCTACTTCACGTGAACCGCTCGTTTCAAGGTCGCCAGCAGCCTCCGCGTTGCCGTACGATCGTCAGCTTTTGGTTTTATTCTCACTGCTGTTGACTCTGCTAAGCATCCTCTCCTCTTGGCCTCTATAACATCATGTTCTCTTGGTTTTTTTGGGGGGTGGCGTTTTTTAGGGGGGCTTCTTTGCCTGCCACGCTCTGATTCATCAATACCACCTCTAAGCAGTGGAGTCGAAGGGCCAAGTCTTGGATCATCTACTCTTCTCCCTTGAAGTTCTATTCCTAAAAGACGGCCTCCATTTCCGAGGGTTTAAATAATATCTGTATGACTCTGGCTGCATTGTGGCCTCACTAGATTTTGTTTCAATAAGCCTTGTGCTTGTCTAATCTCATTTTTGCATGTCTAATGGCATCTCTTTCTTGGAGAACCCGAACTAACCCAAGGGATATGAAGGCTGTTTGTCCTCAACAAAGAGAGGGTTACTCGGGCCTCGAGAAAACGCCACTGTGGTCTTAGCAAAGGGTGGGTGCTAAGGGGCGTGGGGCCCCGTTCCACACGGTGGGGCCTGGGAGGCTGCTTTTGCTTCTCAGAAACGGGCTGTGCGGTTCACGTTCCATGTACATGCTCTCGCGTGCGAGGGTCACAACGGTCATGGGGGAGTCGCGCTGACCTTCGTGAACAGGTGCGCCCAAGCCAAGAGAAGCATCAGAGAGAAGAAACGATTTTTCCACACACAGTTTTGAAGCGTTGGTGGGAAGAACACCGTGTGCGCCTTTGAACGTGCAAAGCGGCGTGAGGCTCCCGTTTAAAATAACGGTGCCACACGTGGATGGCTAGTGGCCGGGGGACAGAGAACACAGTCTTCACGGGAAAGGAACGTCACAGATAAGGCCCAGCAATTCAGGCTGCCACCGCGGCGAATTGCTAAACTTTCACAAAAGCAGCAAAGCCCCTGGATACCAGACTGAGTGGAACCAGAGATTAGCGTTTAATTCCTGTGGATTTATAACTTGCAAGAGCAAAAGTCCTGAAATGTAATCTAAAGAAATTAACTTGCAAGGGGGTTTAACTCTTGGCCTCTAATGTCTCTGTGAACATTATAATAATAGGAGGGGTTTAATATTCAAAATTCAAGTTGGAATTTTACGATGGAGGTGTCTTATATGTTTTTTTATTGTAGTTGCTTAATGTAATCAGATCTTTTTGTAGAGTGGCTGATAGACAGGAACAACGGGACGTTTTGAATGAGAAGTATATAGAGTAAGAGATGATTTTTAGTTTGGGGTCAGAATAACCTTGTAGTTATTGCAACTATTTATTGTACTCTTCAGTCCTACTACAGGGGCTCGTGAGGGACAAATCTGTGCTGTCCACCAGCATTTCTAGTAAAACCCCCTACAGGGGTTACGTTAAGAAGCTGGGCTGCTATTAAGGGAGTGGGCTCACAAATGCGGTAATAGGATTGTCTTGGTCGACTGTTCGCCCCTTCATCCAAGGCGGAGGACCACACCTGAGCCCCCGCAGGCTTATAGATTCGCCTCGGCGCCTCAGTGAGGAGGCTGGAGGACGCTGGGGGAGGGGCGTACGGAGGAGGTGAGCATGCATTGCCACCCCCGGCGCGCGCTTTCACGTGAAGACTCCTGCTTTCTCTCCATCCCCTTCATAAATTCCTTTCCTCCGGGGAGTAGAAGAAACCTTTCTGGTACGTGAGAAGAACACCTGGTGTCAGAACCACCTTCCTCCCGTCATCCGGGGGCCTGCCTGCCCGCCCAGAGCGCTGCCCCCGACTCTGCTGCTCTCACTCAGATCCCCTCTCCGCCGAGAGGGGCCTGGGGCGCCTTAGCTTCGTCCGTCCGGGCTGGGACGTTCTCTCTCTGAGCCCGGAGACCACTGCGAGTCATCTCACTAGACTGTCGCGTCTAACACACATTCTCCAGCAGGGAGCTGCCTCAGGAAAGCGCGTGCCCACGACTTTCTTACTTTGTGTAGAGACAGTAAGCCATCTGTGGGAGGAAGGGCTGCAGAATTGAGGGGCTAATCACGAAGCCCCAACAGTTGCCCAAGAGATCCGGACTCCCTAAGTGCCACAAACTTTTGCACCTATCGTGGAGGATAATTAGTCTAAAATGAGCCCCTCGTGCATGTGGGCTTTGAGGGCTGGTAGAATTTCTAGAAATAGTGCATGAAGTGTCCTAAGGAACTTTACGGCTTCCTGGAGTAAGGGATTTAAACTAATGCCATTATGTACGAAAGCATGAGATTTCAGGCAAACACGGGGGTGCTTTCTTATTACATTTTATCTAAGTATCAGTGATGTTCTGACCTCAGATTGCATCTGATGTGAGGCGTGAAAGGGACTTAGTACTGGTTTAAAATAAGACGATGTTTGTTTGTTGTTGTTTTATTTATTTCCTTAAACGACTTACAGGAAGGACCAAATCACATTGTGGGAGAATTGCTCTGGAATTTGAGAGTAAAGAGATTTGTTTCGGTGCCTTGTTTGAAGCTGTTTTGAGACCATTTTTGCTGTAGTCTTATCAAGAGTCACCGGTGATCGGGTTAAGAAGAGTGAAGACCTCCGGAGGCCAGTTTGCTGGCCTGCTGTGGTACCTCCTGGAAGGCAGTCACATGGTTGCACAGTCGCTTGGCTCTAAGGGGCTGCAGATGGACGGGGTATGAGCGCACTCTCCTCTCTCGATGTCTTACTGGGCCTGTTAACCTGTATTCAGTCACATACAGGTTAGTATGTGACCGAATTCACCTCAGAACGTAGAGACAGGAGCATTTCAATAAATCGTCACCAATTGCCCACTCATGTTTTCTTGGCCTTATTAAGAATAGATATAATATACTTTTTCTTGGCTTTAAAAATGATCAGCCAGCACGTAGCAACTACTCCCCCTGTTGGTGTTTATGGTTATAATTCAGAGTAGCAATCATGATACACATTTCAGAATGTCACCCACTGGTTTTCTAATTTCTAGAAGCACTGAAATTTGAATCATTTCAAATAAAGCCAGTCCCAGGTTCTCTCCCAAACAGACCCTCGGAATCTCGCCAGGGGTGGAAATTCTCTTTTGCAAACACTACATGGGACCCCTGTGGGTTTTCGGGAGAGCCTTAAATCTCAGAGTAATTGAAGCTGCCCTGGATCTCAGAGGTGCCACCTCCCCGGGGATTGAGAGACTGACCCGGTGTGGTACCCAAGCTCCGCGGAAACATCTGCTCTCTGGAGGCGGACCAGGACTCTTGGGAGTTTAGCGTCAGTGACATTTTAAGATCATGAGAGTGTTTATTTAAAATGATGACTTCCTCTCCTCATCATCTCCTGACGACGCATTCTTGAACCTAGGCCCCGTGATAAACCAAAACAGATGTCTTCTCTGTCTTCATGAGCCACACACTCTGTAGGAAAAACAAGGATGGATCTGACGTCCCAGAGGTCATGGATTTATGGCTTCTGCTTATGAAAAACGTCTTTAAAGGAGGAAGATGCTGAGCTGCATGACGGGTTTCTCATGTCCACTATCATTGGAGGAAAAAAAAAAACTGCAACAAAACTCTGCAGAAATTTTATTTTCCTTAATTTACAAATAATGCATAATTTTAAATAAGAAAAATTTCAGAGTATTTTTACGAGTTTTTTTTCAAATTAACATGATGAAATGGACCATTTTAATGCAAGCCCCATGCAGTGATGGCTCCCCTCCCCCACCCCCAGGCCATGAGCTGTCAAGCTGGGGTTGAATCAGGTGGTAGGATTCACTCTCATTTATGCTCATATAAAACTCACCTAAACACAAGCTTCTATGTGTCTATTCGTTTTAGATCGACTTCAAATTATGTAGGGACTTCCTGGAAATACAGCAAAACGGGACTAAGAAGAAACCCGCAGCCCCCTCCCTCGGTGGCTGTCAGTCCATCCTTATGCACATAGGAGGGTCAGGGAGCTCAGTGCCTCAGGGTCTGGAGTAAGAGGGCTCTGAACCACAGATCCGGATCCGGCCAGTAGCTTCTTCTCAGAGATGCAAATTCCAACGCCTGTGCCACAGGGCACCACACCCTGAGGTGGTCCCTTCCAGAACTGCCTCCTCCGTGCAGCTGATGTGGAAGAAGCCCATCCATCAGCCCATCCATCGTCACCGCCTTCACGAGAAGCCAAGCCATAGCCTGTCAGTTAATTCATTGAAAACATCATCCTTTATTTTTCCGTCGAAATGTACTTGACCCTTTCGCCGTGGAAGCCTGTCCGTGAGGCGGGCAGACACGGCACCCGCCTTGCTCATCCTCGAGTTCTGGGTCTCGGGACTTCTGGGGAAGGCCGTGTTCCACCGGGGATCTCTCTGGGTTTGCTTCTCAGCGACATGTGGGAGTTCCGCCTATCTGGAGAGAAAGTTTTCTTTTTATTTCCCTTCCTTCCTTCCTTCCTTCCTTCCTTCCTTCCTTCCTTCCTTCCTTCCTTCCTTCCTTCCTTCCTTCCTTCCTTCCTTCCTTCCTTCCTTCCTTCCTTCCTTCCTTCCTCTCTCTTTCACTTTCTCTCTTTCTCTCTCTCTCTCTCTCTCTCTCTCTCTCTCTTTCTTTTTTTCTCACTTTTTTTTAGTGGCACAGAAGTCACATCTTTATTCTTATGCAATAGAGCGAGCATGAGTATGTCAAAGATGACATCTTCTCTGTGACCTGAAGCTGCCCTCTTGAAAATAAGGAATGTCACAGGAAGGGCGAGTCCACCTAAGCCCCAGACCTCAGTCCCATGACCTCGTCATCTTGAGTATTGCTGAGTATTCTTCTGTCCCTCATTCCCGTGGCCAGATTCTGTCCTGAGGCATCTAGTGACCACAGTAGAAAGGATGCCCCTCTCCTCCGGAGGGATGGACGAGGTCTGCGCACACCCTCCTCTCTCGATGTCTCACCGGGTCTGTTAACTGCCCATGGCCTCATGCTTCGCCCTCATCAGCATTTCAGGCCCTTGGCCCTTTACCTCGAAACAATAACAATTATTTTATGTTTGCTATATTCCAGATCCTGTACTCATGTTTTCTCTATTTAATCTACATGAAAGTTATAGCTTTATCTTTATTTTATACTCGAGCACATTTAAGTTCAGGATCATGCAGCTCATAAGTGGCAAGCTGAGGCTTTAGATCTGTCAAGTAGGTGATAAACAGACACAGTTACTGTTAACCTAAAAATAAAAGGGCCTTTCAAAGTGAGAGGCAGCAAGCATTTATTTGAGATCAATAAGAATAGCTAGTCAATGCAATGATCCGGGTGGAAGCCTAAATAGTGCTCTGATTAGGAGACAGTTACTTACAGCAAAGGGGAGGGGAACAGTGACAGCCGTCGAGGGAAGGGACTTCCGTCAATGCAGAGAAGCTGGCACAGCGCCCCTGATTCTAAACAATGTTTTTAATTTTCAGTCTGGTAGCCATCGGCCCAGTAGTCATAATAGCCCTTTTCCTATTATCTTTGCAAACAGTTCTTTAAGACACGATGCTACTTGAGGCCCAGTCCAAAGGTTATTTTTGCCCTGTTTTACCATTGCAAAGTCTCGAGGCATAAAGCACGCAAGGCAGTTCCTCTGGGTCGGCAGCTCTGACTCCCTTTTAAAGTTGGCCTGTTTATATATTTTATGACAATATATAGATGTAGATGGATATAATGTCCCTGTGTTTTCTGTGGCATTTTTAAGAGTTAAATAGGACTCTTTATGAGTTAAGGAGTATTTGTGCCACAAATAAACACAGCAAATTTAATCCTAGCATTGAATTTTGTATGCAATTGTTAGTTTATATCTCTCTGTTTTGCTCTCGACCTTTCTACAATTTGTCTCATGGTTTGAATCATAATTCAATTTCTGTGAATGTAGTAGTCACTTAGTAACAACTTTTCTTTAGGCCAAAGCACACGATGTTATTCACCCACATTACTCCAATAAATTTAGTTTAAAAAATAAAAATTAAAAATATAATATAGCTAAAGTGATTAGAAGAGACAAACTGAAAAACAGAAGCAGCCAATAGATGTCTAAAGGTAGCAAGCAGGTGCTTAGAATTAGAACACCAGGATGCTCTGCTGTGAAATCTGTCGCCCCCTTTGGGCCGCATTAGGCATCACCCGTTCCTCGAAACCAGCGGAGGCTCCAGTCTGGGCAGCGGGCCGGCAGGTGTAGGCACAGAGCTCCACCTCCGGGCGTCCACCGAAGTTTCCTTATGGGTTTGAAACACACTGGATCTTGACTGGCCAAACGGGGGGGCGGAAATCCACGAGGCTGTGTGAAACCTTTGTAAGCAGCACGATTTTTACCGTGCGTGCATTTGCATCGTGCCGGCGTGAAGCGGCGCGCATCCGTGGTCTCCATGGCTACGCGCATGCGTGGACCGGTCTTGATGCGCGAGGCATCGGCAGCAGGTGGAGCGCGTCAGTGCAGCCACCTCTGCTATAACCCGCCCTTCCTCTGCTCCCACGACCCCTGACCTTGCACCGCTCCACCTAAATACTTTTTGGACAACAGAAGCCTGGAAAAACGGATCTGAGAAGCCACCATTAGAAACATTCGGGCTCGTTCGCCTTTCGGGCCACCGTGCCCGGCGTGACTGGGCACACACAGGCGGCAGAGCCGCCTCATTACAACACGCTGATGAAGGAATTTGCTCCAATTTACTTTTCATATATTTGGTATAGGCGATACATTCTGGAACTGCTGACTCCTTACTGAATGCATTATCATTTAAGGAGGCACTTAACATCAATTTGTCCCTAAATTGGTGAAGGCATTTTTCTTTTTTTCCCTTTAGACTTTACTTTTTTTAGATCAGTTTTAAATTCAGGGCAAAACTGACGGGAGGTGAAGAGATTTGCCACACGCCCCGCTCCCCCCCCCCCCCCGCAAAGGCACAGCCCCCCTTATCAGCACCCGTGGCCAGAACGGTGCACTCGTTACAGCTGACGACCCTACACTGACGTGTGATCACCCACGTCTGTGGTTTACACTGGTCCACGAGCTTGGACAGATGCGTAATGACAGGCGTTCGTAAACACTGGGTCCCACGCAGCCTAAACGTTCCTCGTGCCCTGCCTGGTCGTCCTCCCCCCGCCGAACCTCCGCCAGCCGCTACTCTCTTACGCCACCCAGAGGTCTGCCTGTTCCAGCATGTCGTGGAGTTGGAATCATACTGCATGTAGTCTTTTTAGGTTGGCTTTATTCACTGAGTAACGTACATTTGAGGTTTCTCCAGGTCTTTTCATGGCTTGGTAGCTCATTTCTTTCCCACCGTTGGATATATCACAGCTTACTCATCCATTTACCTACTGAAGGACACCTTGGTCGTGTCAAAGGTTAAGTTTTAATAACTTAAGTGTTGTCAGCCAAGATTCTCCACTGTAGAATCATAATTTTCCCTTTGAAGAAAATCCATGACTAGGTACTATGAGGGTGGAAAAATGTCCTCTTCTATATCAAACTTTCATATACTTATTATTTGTAGCATCTATTAATGATTTTCTAACTTCAACATTCTTTCTATATTTATTGTTGGATATCATACTGTGAGAGCCTCCCCCACCCTCCCATTTATATGTTCATTTATATCGGGGTAAACTCATATACATTTATTTTATCCGATGGAGTATTGCCTGTTATGACAAATATCTACTTTGATGCTCCAGTTTCCACAGGTTGGACCCAAGGCAGCTCTGCCATCTGGTTCCTGCTGAGCCTTGACATGTCCTAAGACTCTTCAGGGATCTGTTTACTTTCTGGTGCGATAACCTGTTCCAGACTCCTCTGGTGCTTTCCCCGGCCCCGCTCTGAAATCGGCCATCTTTCCAAGGAGTCCTGGTTCCTTTGAGCAAAGAATATGATTTAGAAACCAAAACCTTGATGCGAGGCTATCCATGCGTTGGATTTTTCATCAAGTTCATAGAAAAGACAAGGAGCTTACTCTAACCACTCTTTGCAGACATGTGAGATGGTTAAGAGAAGGGAAAACTGAGATTTGGCATTCGAATGTACCTGGATGCTGATACTGTATTCATACGACACTTCCCTATATATTTCTGTGCAAATGAATGCGTTGCCTTTTGTCTTTGAAATTCCGTGGTTTTAATGCCAGCGTCTTACATTTTTGCATCATTCGTTCCAAACTTAGGTGTAAGTACGAGGGTTGAATTGGCCAAAGCAGTATTTTTGTACCATAGAAAATTACATTATGTCACATAGTATCTTCCACAGACTTTCTTTAGAGTTCCACATAATTCATTTCATACAGTTACATTTTATTGTTCTAGTCCTATGACTGCTTGAAAGAAAATTATTTCTGTAGAAACTGTACTTCCTATTCTTTGTTTAATTTTTCTATAAGATTAAAAACGCACTTCGAGGCTTGCTGAATTTACCGGCAACGAAAGCATCAAAGACTCAGAAGAATCACAAGTATTTCCGGGCAAGGTTTCTGGGTCTTATTATATTTGAAAATGCAGCTAAAGTGTTTCACACTTTCTCCTCCTCATAATCGTAATCAGTTCTGAGATCAGCTGTGAGTGGTCATAACCGTCGAGTGGAATTTCTAATCAAGATGTGCGCATCTGTTCACCTGCCTCTCTACAGCGTGGCCTGCTAGGAACTTCACCACGGCCTCTGCTCATCATTCTGACTGCACCCACCCTTCCTAAGGGTCTCGTCTGTGCCAAGTGTTATACACGTCACATCCATGACTAGGCTGTTTTACTCATTTCATTTCAATGTCTGGGGAGAGCCGCTGGGGCTCCAGTGACTCAGGGCCTTAGATCCAGACCCCCAGCCTCCCGTGCTGGTCCTGCCTGAGCCCTCTGCATCGCTGACAGCACTGCTCCGCAGTCATTCCAAGTCAACATGGTCTCCTTGCCTCAAACTAGACGGTGCATTCCCAACCCTCACCCCGCGCCCGTGGGGAGAAGAAGGTTCCGGCTTAGTGGTGTTTCTCTGCCTTCGAGTGCTAGGTGGGTTTCAGAACAAGCCCTCCACCAGCCCGATTTTCATTTCTCAGTGGTTCCCCTGACACTGTGTCAAGTAATTAATAATTTTTCTACTGAAACATCCGTGTCCTTCGGGGGTTCATTTATTTAAAGGTACCTTCTGCAAGTTATTACTTAATCAGCTCAGTGCTGGGGGAGGGGGAGGCCATCTGTACAACGAGCTGACGAGCTGTAGATGCATTTCTCTGACAAGTGGCACGGCTGGGTGTTGATTCTCAGATGTGAGGGCCAAGCATGAGTAGCGTTGTCCCCTCGAGATAATGTGAGCTTACCGAATCGGAAAAAAAGGTAGGTTTGCTGATCTCCCAGAGACGGAATTGGGATCATGTTTACTTTTTTCTTGGTGGCATTCCGAAATGGAGAAAGCATGCCAAATCTATGACGTGGGGACTCAGACAGCAGAAGTCCTCACTGTAAACGTCCCTGAAGCGTCACGCTGGAAAAGAGGAATCCGTGAGCAAGGTCTACCTTAGAGAGCTGAGGGTGAGTAAACAGGAATCTAAACAAAGGTTAGTTCAACACTTAGGATACAAACCGTCTATAACCTGGATATTCGAACAGCCTGTCCACAGCACGCGTTCCTTTAAAGAACCACTGGAGGATAAAACTATTAACCCGATGAATTATGGTAATGATTTCTTTTTCCAATTACGAGCTACCCCGGCGTCATAGACATACCCTCCTCATTTATCTTATTATACTCTCAACTTACGTATGCCAGTGTTTTATTTATGAATTGGGAATCTGTATTCACACGTCGATGAAAGAACTTCCAACCTATAGAAGTTTTTTTAAAGAAATATTTTTCATGTTTCAATTATAGTTGGCATACGATATTATTAGGAAAGGTTCATCAGAGTTTATTTGAGCTGAAACTTTGAGGCCGTGCCTGGAAGCAAGATCCCAATGGACTGAGGAAATGTTCCACGAGGCGCAGTTTCGGGGCTGAGCGCATATATTTAGAACCGAAGGAGAAAATGTCAGAAAGGTGCATGACGTCCCTGGTGGGAGACGAAGAGGCCGGGAGGAAGTGAAGCGGGGAAATCTCTAAGACCGGATAAAAGCAAAGTGAAGAGATACCTGCTTCCTTCCCACGGCGGGTCCGAGCGCTAAGAATTAACCCGGCACACAGAGGCGGAGTATGGGGAGCATGCTCACCACCCGGGTTCTGTGGTCTCCTGCCCTGGGGCCCCCCGGTCATGCCTTCAAGGGGTCTAGAGAAGAAAGCTACTCTGCCGTTTCACATGATCCTAGATGCGTAAGAACCACGGGCAGGCTCACTTAAAGCAAAAAAGACTGGCCTTGGCTTAGGAAGCTACCGGCCAGGACGCGGCTGCCCGCCTTGCCCGGTGGGGAATTTATGATCGGACCGTCCTGTGTGGTTATTTTCTGTCCCTGGGCTTGTCAGGCCTGCCAAGTAGCCCCCAAAGCTTGTCCAGCCTACTTTTTGTTTACATACAGGTAATACTGGTCCCCGTTTTAATTCCTTCCGTGGCGATTGGGAAGTCAGATTTTCACGTCGTTGAATGAGTGTGCGCGCTTGCACACACAGACGAATGCGTGGTACTTACACGTGCGTGTAATTTAATATATTTATATCCTCATAAAGTGCATTTCTTAGAGATTTTCAAATTCATGGCAAGCACTCCGTTTTATTCTTTGGACTCCTACGGTGTGTTTCTCTCCGTGGCAGTAGCCACGTGACTGAGGGAAACCCGCTTCCCGGTCTGATCCTCGGCGTCTTTTCTTCCTTTCTGGAATCGCGTCGGCGATGCCCATCCCTGAAGCTGGGTGAGCCCCGCGGTGCGGGTGACGCGCTCGCCACGTGCCGCGCCCACGCCGACCAGACAGCCGCCAGGCCAGCAGCGCCCCCGGGCTCGGGCCGGCCCCAGCCCGCAGCACCTGCGTCGGCCAGGGCAGGCCGCCCGGGCGCCGGCAGCAGGCAGGGGCTGCGGCAGGCGACGCAGGCCCCCCCTCTGCTTCGCGTCTGTGGGACAGGCTCCGGGGTGACCAGGCCGTGGGCACGCCTACCCTCCCCGCGGGGTCGAGCCTGGGGCGCTTTGCTTTCTCCCTGGAGTGTCAGGGGACTGAGCCTGCTTTGCCCCCCTGGCCTGGCCTGGCCTGGGGTGGGCCGGGCGGCCATCTGAGACGTGGCCCCCGCCACCCTCTGCACCAACCTCCGTCCCGCACCCTGGGGCCAGGGGGCCACGTCCGGAGCTGTGCGCCTGGCTCTGGAGTGAGGATCCTGCCCTGCCGGGTCTGAGAAGCTTCCCCGAGCTGCCAGCGCATTCCAAGTCTGTTTTTCTAGAGGTAAATGGTCTTTTAAGAAATCGAGGTTCGCACTCCAGTAATATTTATCATCACGGCTTGGAAAGCGAGCAGAGCTCTGCGACATAGCGCGGACACGCAGGAATGGGATGGAGCCAACTACAGGCGTTTGAATGAGCTTGAAGCTTCTCAACTGCAAATCTTTTTTAATTTTATTCTCCTGGCCTATCTATATCCGGCAACTTTTATCTTATTTTTCGAGTCACAGAGAGTTTCACCAACTTCACATCCTCCTAACACTCACTGTCCGCGTTGAGGGAGCACAGCAGTGGGCCTGCGGGCTCAGGGCTCGCAGAGCACTGGTCTCCTCTGCTCTTACCTCTCCTCACACCCCCTGCTGAGGGGACAGCCCTGACTCTGTCCCCTCAGGTAGAGCAGGGCCCCAGGCCGCCTCTTCCCAGGTCTGGAGCCTCCAGCAAATCCTGTAACTGATTTAAGCTTCCATTTCTACATTGGCATAAAAATATAAATACTTGGCAACAATACAACCATATTCGACAGGTTCCCCATCTTACAGGCGAGGCACTTGTGTACCCAAGGGAGGGAGCCAACGCTCTAAGCCGGCAGGGCAAATCTGATTTCTGTCCAACGAACATTTTGTCAGTGATGTCAGAGAGAGAAAAAAAAAATGTTTTTAAAAGGTCTTTCTTGAAAGTTAATTTATGCTGCTTCTAGTCTGTGGAGGTGGTTTGAGAATAGAAGAGCTAGAATTTTCCATTTTAAACTTCAAGAAGTTATTCATCTTTGCTTTAAGTCACTGTTTTTTTTGGGGGGTAGTCTAATTCTGATGCTTCAGACTTGTTGCAACATAGGGTATTATATTTTATAATCGTTATATTCCGAAGCTGAAAGCCATGTTCCAGTTTACATTACTCTTCCATATTCTGCATCCGCAAAATGAGCCGGGCAGTCAGTCGACGATCCGCCTGGGACGCCTCGCGACATCCCGTTGCACCTGTGAACGGCACGATGCTGGTCTGTTGGGCGTGCCCCCATGTTCGTTTCAGGAAACGTGGCGATCCTTCACATGCGTCATTCCCGAGACCGAGGCCGGAGCCCCCCACGTCTCTCTCCCTGAACGCAGAAACACAGAGCGGGGTTGACGGACAGCTGGACCGTGGCTGTCATGTGCTATGGGGTTTTTTTTCCGCTTCAGTGAACAAACGTCTTGACTTAAGAAGAGTGTACAAACCCAGCAATTACCCGGCGCCTTTCCCGTGAGCCCGGAAGGTGTTCGGCACAGCACCGAGTGCACAGGAGATCAAACAAAAGTACGAGACACGATGCTTTATCTTCAAAAACCACCAGCGCACAGATGTATAGGCCACCCGGCCGGCTCGGTACCGGGCACCGGGCTGTTTCTGGGGATTCAAAGACTAACGAACCGTGGCCGCTCTTCTGGATAAACTTGTCCACTCTCCATTGCGGGGATGTCTGGCAGAGCCAGGCTCGACAGTAGATAGGATGCGTGAGGCACACGGTCCTGCTCACCCGTCAGAACGGCACGCTTCAGAATAACATCTGAATTGTAAACCGCGTCTGAGGCCCGAAGAGTATTTCACAGAGAAGTAGATCCATGATGATAAAAGCTAGTAGGAAACCGTTACGCAAACTGAAATTTTCAGCTCTCAATCTTCATCGAAGAGCCGTTTCTGTAGGGTAGAAGACTAAGCGTAGGAAGCCTAAATCGTAGCTTCTGTTTCGAAATCTCCCGTAGGCCTCCAGAGGGAGAGACCTTCCGTGTGCTGGACTGCCCTCTGGGCTCGAGTCTGTCTCCCCTGGGGGTGGCGTTTCTGTGCGGTGAGGATGCTTAGGCTCTCCGCTCAGCCGCCCTCCAGGGCGCACGTCACCGCGCCCGCATCCGCGGTCGCCGCGCTGTGCGTCAGCTTCTCGGGCTTCCTCTACCTGGGAATTTCCGCCGGCCGAACCGGCACCGCGTTTCCCCTCCCTCACCGTTTCATTCTCTGCTTCTATGAAACCGGCTTGGCATTTTCTTTTTTAGTTAGATTCCACACCTAAGTGACACCACGTAGTACCCATCTTTCTCTGTGTGGCCGGTTTCACTTGGGGCGATGCCCTCAGACTCCGACCACCCTTCCACGCTCTCTGTGGTGGCAAATGGCGGGACTTCCTTCTTTATGCGTGGCTGGATAATGTTCACACGCGCGCACACTTACGTGCACATCGATCACATTTTCTTTATCCATTCGTCCGCTGGAGGACTTTCGGCAGATTCTTCTGTACCTCGGCCTTTGGGAACAGGGCTGCGGGGAACATGGGATTCAGATGTCTCTTCAGGACCCTGGTCTCGGTCCCTTCAGACACACACCCCAATGGAATTGCTGGGTCATATGGTGGTTCTGCTCCTCGCTGTTTGAGAAGCCTCCACGCTGTTTCCCAAATGGCTACACCAATTCACACGCCTCCCCAGAGCGTATAAGGGTTCCCGTCTTCACGTCCTCACCAATGTTTGTTATCGTTTGTCTTTTGATAATAGCTCTGTGGTAGTAGTTCTTGAGTCTCACACAGGAATTACTCTCTCTCCAATATGGATTTGATCTTAGTTAAATCTGAGGTTGCCACTGGTAGTTCTGAGATGCCTGCGTTTTAAATTATGTTAAGAGCAAATGTACCCCCTATCCTCTGAGGTTTTTATTTAATTCCAGCTATCAGTGTATTTAATTGAAAAGAGATTTTAAAGATAAATCAAATAATATGAGGCTTAAGAGATTCTGGCACTGTTAGGGATTGTTTTTAAATTATTGCATGAATTCTTTTCATGTTTTTCCACAAGGGGCTCAGGACCGGTAGAGCACAAATGAATCTGTCATTCTGCCACAGGCTCCCATTATTTATTATTAACGTCTGCCCTGGGGGCTTGTCAATTAATGAAAACTTTCCTTATGATGTATTACAAGTAAAGAGAGATTAGCCAATTTTCCCATCTCGTTTCATGCAAATGCATTAAATTATGGGACCTGAAAAAAATTTAGCAAGGATGTAAGATCCACTACTGCCTCCTTTGAGCACATTAAAATATAGTTAAGTAGAGATATTCTGTAACCATCAGGTATCAAATCCCCTTCCTCTTTTTCTTCTTTCCTTTTAATGTAACCAAGGCTTTAAATCCTAAACGAAATCTTAAAGATTTCCTTGTTTGAGCTTTTCCATTAGCAAAGAAACACATCAGGGCCAGAGGAGTTCTGGTCGTTTTCTTCCAATGATGAAACTGGGGTGTGTGTGTGTGCGCGTCTGTGTGTGTGTGTGTGTGTGTGCACGCGCGTGTGTGTGCTTGCGTGTGCACGTGCGTGCGTGCCCCATGTGTACAAATAGACATGCACGGGTGTATACACCATATAAACACTATATATAAATGGAGCGCATCATTCCTTTCTAAATAGTCCTGTATTTTATGGAGAGACACATGGTATAAAGTAAAGTGAAATCTAGAAGGTGATGTACAGTTTCCTAAGGACTAATAAGAGAAAAGTTATTTTAATATTTCTATGAGAAAAAAATAATACTTTAATGTCTCTAATTACACTTTTAAAAAAGTGAATAATAGTTAACGTTAACTGAAGAGTTTCAAATACGTGATGGCGTCGGTCTCCTAAAACCAAGTCCACTTTCACACAAAATCGCAGTGAACTTACAGCCAGCCGATTCATGCGGTGTGCTGGAAACTAGGGAAGGTGTTGAGCCGCATTCGCTAAACTGGGTGATAATACTGTCCCCATAATTCCACTGCAAAACACCATCTGCCCCCAGCACATGGGCTGTTAGATTCTGGCTTGCGCCCTGTGGCATTTGGTGACGGTGACACTGTCAGGCTGTGACTTTGGGGGAGCCATTGAAATTCTCGCTTCTTCGAACTGCGTCCAGGGCACACTAGCAAATTGCCGGCAGATGCCCGTGGGGCGCGCAGGGCTCCGCGCATTTCGTTCGTCTGGTCTCAGCTCTGAACATGGCTTTCGTTTCAATCCCAAGAACAAGGTTTAAAACGTCTTCAGAGAGCACCTGCGATAATGTCCCCCTCTGCCCGCCATGAAAACACTGGAATGCATGCACGAAAAGACAAGACTTCGCGGTGTTAAAAAGACGTGCTAACATTCCAGCTAGGAAGGGAGTGGCATTGACGGTATTTGCTGTTCTTGCACAAACACATATTATGTCACTGTAACGTTTTAACATATAGCCTTGACCTAGTGTGAGGGCCTGGGCTACGGGCCTCTCAGTTTTCTTCACCAACACTCATGAAGTCCACGGCATGGCCTCTGCCCTGTTGGGCCCTCTAACTCCAGGCCACTTTGCAGTCACCCTGACTGCCTGAGAGCAGGTACCAAGCAACCAGGACCCGCCTTATGCCCTGGGCCCCAGGGTTTATTCAAATAGCCACTTCCCAGACAGCCATAAACCTAGCTGAGCCCACCCTCCGTGCCTTGCCTGGCTGCTTCCCCTGGTTCTCACCCTGTCCCCAGGGGCGACTCCCATGGCAGCCTTCTCTCATTTGGAGCTGCAAGTAACAGAATTCTGCCCTTTATCTACCTGAGTGTCTCTGTGTGTGTGTCCTACTGATCCAGGACAGGGCAAATTTCCCTGAGTGGGGAGAGACCAAGCCCCACAGGAGTAGAGGGTCCTTTGGCGAAGAGCTTAGAAAGAATTCGACATGCACGCTGACCTTGGAGTCAAAACAAAACTTGATTAGAAACGGGGCAACACTCTGCAGACAGTGTGGTCTCCTCTCAGAGGCAGAGAGTGAGAGGGGCAGTGAGAGGGGCAGAGTGGAGGCACTGAGAGGGACCCTGGGTGTGAGGGGAATTTGTTTTATGTATCTTCTTTAGTTCCTGTGAGTCGTAGTTTAAAAGGTTTGGTTAAGCCATTTCTTTTGACATGGACACACAGTGAGGAAGGGCCAGAGTCCGGAGCATGAAAAGGTAAGAATGTAGAGTAATCCTTGGGGCCCCCCAGGTTTTAGCCATTTAGGGAGTGATTGATCTTGGGTCCCGGTTCCCCTTCACAGGTGTGGGCAGTGGGCTGGTGGCATCGGCAGAGAGCTTCCTGCGCAGGTGTCCTCCAGGCCTGGCGCGGGGCCAGCCGGCACATCGCAGTCTCTGATTGTGACTCGTTAACATTTTAATTCTCTTGCCTCCTCCCTACATTGCCACCACCCAAAGAAGTATAACCCTGTGTAACACCTGAACAGTTATAAAACAAACCTGTTGATTAGAGTGGCTGTTATCCTATTTCTTTAAGTGTCTCTGTCAGGCAGAAATCCTTTTAAAGCATAGAGACTTACACACAAATGTTACTCGATACATACTGCTTGATTGGTTTAAAAATTCCCGGACAGGTGCATAACCAAGTCAACGAGAAAATGCCGCGCACGCCTCGTTTTGATATTTGTTTGCGGAGTTATCAGACCGCGATGTAGAGAACTCATTCTGCCCCACTGGAGATCACCTCCAGGTACTTGGTATGTAGTGCATTTGAAGTTGCTAAGTGATAGGTGTGCCATACTTCCCTGGCGGACACCAGGCGATGCGCGAGTTGCTGAGACTAGAGACAAGAACGGCAGAGGTTATCTCGGGGGAAGACACGAGCCCCGATACAACAGAGTCCAAAGCAAACAAACGGCCTCCTTAGAGGACAAAAGTCAAGGCCGGCAGCGCCCTGAGCGCCGGCTGCCCCCGGGGGAGGAGGGGTCACTGCTTTCGTGGCGGCCGGAGAGACGTTCCTCCCTCATCACCTGTTTGGAGTTGCTGCCAGAGGGCCTCTTTCTTGGGCTTTCTGTGGGTTTCATTAACAAAGCAAGACCTCGGCATGACACGCGACTGTTTTTCAAGCGTGCATCACCTGTGGAGCCATCGTAAGCTTTTCGATGATGTATGTTTTAACATGCCGATTGCCGTAAGATGGCCAAGAATTTCCGCAAAGACAAAGCACCAGCTTACCTGTCAAGGATTAGGTCCCTTGGGGCAAAATGTCTCTCGGGTGATGGCTGGTGGGAACTACCTCATTTGTAATCCGCCCTCCGTGTCAGCCTAGAAGCGTGCCGTGGAAGGTGGGACATGACACCCTTGAGTGAGGTCACCTTCGTCTCGCGACTCTCCCTGTGAGGCAGGTGTCTGTCCACATTCTGCGAGCTCCATCTCCACCCGACCGTCACCTGCTGCTCCTCCCGCCCGCGAGTTCAGCAGGCACTTACTTGACGGCCCTGCGCTGTGGCGAGTGCCGCCTCAGGGGCCCCCGGGGGTGGTGGCCGTGCCCTCCGGGACCTCAGCCTCCAAAGGCAGAGCGAGAATCCGAACAAGGGGCCCGAGTCAAGGCTGTGGCACCTCTGTCAGCACCTGAAAGAAGAGAAGCAGCTCCCACGAGAGAGCTCTGCAGCCACCTAGGATTTCATTCCATGTTGTTTTATTTTAATTCCCAAACCAGTGCCTGGGGACCCCTGGACACCTGAGGTGTCTGGTGTTTTGGCCACGGGCTCTGAAACAGATAGAGTCCAGGTTCATCTCTGAAGGCATTCCTTGAAGGGTGACGTGGGGGCCTCAGGCTGAAGGGAGAGTTTCAGCTCTCAGCTCAGAATTTAAACTCAAACCTATGGCTTGGGGGACTCAGAAATTAATTTTCAGTGGCTGTCGAAAGCGGCAAGTGTCAGTGGCAATCTAGGTGGAAACGAAATGCAGGCGGGGGGACGTGGGGCGCTCAGTGCCCCGATCCAAGCCCACTGCCCAAGCAATCCATCTTCCGAAAAACAACGGAGATTAAATTTTTAAACATTCTTAGGCAGCAAGAAAAATGAAAAATAAATCACATTTTGGTGGTTTAGGAAGTTCGAGGGGCAAAAGCATTTCCATATCCATATAATTATGAATTTATTTTGGCACCGCTTTTAAAATTAGTATTGCATAGTGGAAAATCATGTTTATGTTCTTTGTTAGCATCGCATAGCATATATATTGGTATTTTTAACGTTTTACACAAAGTATAAAATACCTGCAAAATATTTAATGCTTGAAGGAAAAAGATATTTAACCGTACATTATTGCATAGTCCGCCTCCGCCCTTTTCATTTATAAATATTCATTTCCGCTTAGTCTTCTTCGCATTTCCTACCGCAAGGCTGGCGGTTGTAAACCGGCTTTTGGTTATGAGCGTCCGGATAGTGCCCCTGGTGGGTGTGGGAGGCGAGGGAAGGGAGGGCGGGGAAGGGCGGGTCTCTCCCGGGCAAATCCCACTCAGCTGAAGCGAGGACGGCGGGAAAGCCTGGTGCTGTCAGGGGCCCGTCAGACCTGAGCGACAGGGGGACAAAGGAACAGGGCCGGAGCCTGGAGACGCGCAAAGGACAGCCAACGGGCGCGGGATTCCGGGTACGCACCTGCGCACTAGGCCAAGGTAGAGCAGCCAGGTGTCAATCGAGTTGACCTCACTTGCCAATCATCGAGGACAGCCTTTGGAAGCACCCGTGACCGCCCCGGTGAGGCAGGCCTTCCCGCGTCTGGGTCCCTCTTGTCCTGCTGGGCTCCCTTTTTTGCTCTTTTTTGCCCTTTTGTAGCCATTTCGGCCCCTTCGTGTTGGTTACAGCGCAAAGTATGTCCTTGGGGCATACTCTGTCTTTCTAAAATGTACTTTCAATAAAACTATTCAATCTCAATGACCTGCGATTCTTCACTGTGTCATTCGAGGAAGAAGCGAGGAAAAATGCTGCCTACACGTCCGCTCTGTCGGGACCCCCCTCCCTCCCCCCTACCGTAGGCGACGCCGATCTGCCGCCACGTGGCAGTGTCTGTCGCCGGCAAAGGATGCCGGTGACGAGGCAGGACGCTGCGCTGACCCTCCGACACCGCCGCATCGCCTAGCAGACGCGAGCGTTTTTCGAGTATCGATAATATTTGCGGAACGGCTTGCATTTTGTTTTCCTACAGCATGCCGTTTACCACTTCAGCCTAGCACGCTTCTTTCTGTGCCTGAAGGGAAAAAATCGAGTGTGTGCATGTGTGTGTGTGTGAGAGAGAGAGAGACAGAGACAGAGAGAGACAGAGAGAGACAGAGACAGAGACAGAGAAATACAGAGACAGACAGAGACAGACAGAGACAGACAGAGACAGAGTTGGAACAGCCCTCGGTGCCGTGGGGTCCACTTACTCAATTCTCCAGTGTCACTTGCTTCCTTTCTGTTGGGCTTTAGGACAACCCATCTAGCTCGCCAAAGTTCGATGACTTCGTCCTTTACTGCGGCACATACTTCATAGGTGTTAATACTTAAGATAGTCATTAGCCAGTACGATTTTTTATGAGAAAATGAGGGAGCAACAGATGCCTGGCGGAGACGAGAGTTATGGGTACGCCGGCGCTCCTACTGACGGTGAGCTGCCGCCACGTTTGTTGCCGTGAATGGATACGGGAGCCTAGAGCGGCAGGGAGCAGAAGCCCAGAGCAGGCAGCAGGCGAGAGAACAGGGAGAGGGACCCTTAACATGAGCCCTACCTGTGCACCTGTGCACCTGTGCACGGGCTTTAAAATACAGCTTCTGCTCTTACCTGCAAATGTTAGGTAGAGAGATTCTCTGTGTGTGTGTATCTCTGCATGTTTGAAATACATTCTTCTTTTTGGGGAATTTATTCATTTTTGGTAAGTCAGAGCCTCAACTATGTAAATTTGAAAATACTCTAGGACAAAGTATGAATCCATCTAATTAAAAATTAAAACTTTATCCAGCTCTTCTTCACATAAGTTAACATATTCAAAAATGCAATTCTAGGATTAAAATAACATTTCTTACTTGCCTTTGTAGGAACAAATTCTAGGGCAAGCCTTTTGCAAGTTTTATTTTCAATAAGTACAATTAATTAAAAACTTTAAAACCTAAATCTTTCTGTTGCTCCATTCTGTGAATATTACTTAAAGTTTTTCAACTACTTTGAACAAAATGCAAATAAAGTTTGGAACACTTATTTCTAACCTCATAAATAAGATCGAACCATATTTAGTGCACTGTGGTTGCACACATGCACTAATTTACAATTTCTAAAACTAGGATAAGAATTTTTTAAAACAAATTCTGTAAGATATACTTCATCAGTCTTAAGTTCCTGTCCCCATGTGTTCTACTAAATCTTAGTGACGCTTTGGGTGAAGGTACATAATAATGGAGAAGAAGGAATAATCCAAACTAGGCAAACGGGAGGCAGGCGTGGGGAGCCAGGCTCGCTGCAGTCGGTGCTGAGATGAGGGACCCGCAGCTGTTGCAGGAGGAAGCTGGCCTGCCAAGGTGGCTGCGGACGGCTTGCGGAGGGTCCCCATGTCTGGTCTCTGAGCCCTTTGTCAGTATGGAACTTTCGATGGCAAGAACTTCATTTGTTCGTTCATTCATTCATTCATTCATTCAACAATCATTTGTTGAACATTTCTCTAGCAGTTAGCAGTGGGTACAAAGGGAAGAAAATCCTAGGCCCCACCCTCTTGAAACTGTGTCTCCAGAAGGAGACAGGAAGCTGAACAAATAATGGAAGTTCCATGAGTTAAGGGTTCGCAAAGGGCATGAACAGGACACAGGTGGGTGGCGTGGGCGCATCCTGACACAAGTGACTAAACGTCCCATGTGTTCTGCGGGTACCTATCCCCGCTGCATAGATGGACAGATGGACGGATGGATGAATAAATGAATGGGCAGATGGATAGATGGACAGACAGATGGACGAACGGTTGGATGGACGGATGGCTTGATGGTGGATAGATGGGTCGATGGTGGGTAGATGGACGGATGGATGGATGGACAGATGAATGGATGAATGGATACTCAGATATATATGGACACGTACAAGTCCTTCATTGCTCCCATCTCGCTGGTCTAAACTCTGCCCCTTTTGGCGATCCACCATGAAAACACGAAGTTCTTTATTCCTTTGAGGAAGGTCCATTAGACACAAGATGACATTCACAGAAACTGCCTTTTTTTTTGAGTTGCTCACTGTAACTAAGAACATTTTTATGCCTTTTTTCTGTTTAGTAACAATACTTCCATCTCTAAAATATTAATTAACCCATGGAACTCCCTGGCCTTTACTATCTTCAGTTTTTAGGAGACAAGACAGAGGTTTAGCCACTAAGATATCAGATACTTTCTCTCTCTCTGGCTTCACTGTGTGAGTATATGCCTCTCCAGGAAGCCTCAGAATGTGATTGTACTACTTTAACTTGAAATATATGCTACCCTTAAACAGTATAAATCTTTGTCATAAAGAAGCTGTTAGTTGACCCAAATGTTTTCCAGAATCTATAATGGCAGAATATGCTATTTGGCCCTTATGGTTTCTTGCTTCATATACACTTTTTAATGTATATGTAAGTTTGTATGAATGGATATGTATTTATGTGTATGCATATGTACCTGAAAGAGAGAAAGACAGGGATTGAGAGAAGATGAGAGAGAGAGAGAGAGAGAGGAGCGAGGGGTGGGAGGGGGGCGGGGGGAGAGAGAGACAGAGACAGAGACAGAGAGACAGAGAGACAGAGAGAAAGAAAGGGCTTTTCTACATGGGCCGGGATGCTCTTGGTGAGGCTGAGAGTTCTTTATGTATTCTGGGTACAAGTCCTTTGTCAGATCCATGATTTCCAAATACAGTTGACCCTTAAGCAGCGTGGGTTTGAAGTGCATTCATTCTCTTATATGCAGATTTTTTCATCTTGTAAACAGACCATGTAAACTTACAGCATCAATACAGTACAGTACTGTAAATGCAGCTGACATTACTGGTATTTTTCTCAATAACATTTTCTCATCTCTACATTAATTTATTGTAAGAATACAGTATAAAAACACGTAACATATAACATATCTGCTGACCGACTGTTTACGTTACTGGTAAATCTTCCAGGTAGCAGTGGGCATTAGTACCTGCGTTTTTGGAGAGTCAAAAATTATATGCAATGGAAAGACATTTGACTTTGGGTGGTGAACACACAACACAATCAATATACAGACGATGTGTTACAGATCTGTACACTTGAAACCTGTATCATTTTATTAACCAATGTCACTCAGATAAGTTTAATCTTTTTTAAAGTCGTGTGCGCATTTCTGACCATGCGAGAGTCAGCGTCCCTCACGCCCACATTGCTCACGGGTCAGCTGTGTCTTCCCCTGACCCACGACTTCTCTTTTCATTCTTTTAAACACCTTAGATTGCTTTAAACTTTTAACATTGAAGTGTCGCCCGTGGACAGAAAATTGCATGCTTCATAGTTGTATGGCTCAGCGAATTCCTTCAAAGTGGCCACAGCCACGTCACCGAGTTAAGCGCAGAGCTGTGCTGGCCCTCTGGGTGTCCCCAGCATGCCCTTTTATAGTGACACCTTCTCCCTCCTTCCATGGGGCTGCCTTCTGAGGTCACACGCCAGTTTCGCCTCTTCTTTAACTTCATGGACGTGTTTCGTGTGAGCCTCACGGGTGAGATCTGGCCGATGGTTTGTGTGCGGGAAAGATGGCGCTCCCCTTGTCAGCCTCCTCCCTGTTCCGCAACCAAGGTGCAGTGGACCCAGCAGAGGCCCTGCAGGCCCTGGGAGGTGGCCTGAGACCCTAAATCACAGCAAGGAAGATCACCGACCCAGTAACCAGAGAAGTCCATACAGAGCTAGGAGTCGTTCATTTCCTTTAGGATTTTGGTGTTGATATATGTGATGTTGACCTGTGATTTTATTTCTAATGCTGCCATTGTTTGGTTTAGGTTCGATATCTTAAAGGTCTTCTTTTTGTATGTTCGACACGCCTTAATGGAACATTTGCAATGGACTGCTGATACTGGCCCTGGAACCCTTGTTCTGTGACGCTCCTCCCTGATTTGGGGCACACCGTGCTGACATTGGCCAAGGACAGCTGCTGCCCCAGTGAAGTTTCCGTGCCTCTGCAGTAGACGTGACTTGGGGCATGCAGAGGTATGGCCACCCCAGCCCCCAAGGGCCCTTTCCCACACTTGCTGCGCCCAGCACCCATGGGTGGCTGTTCCTTTCGAATGGCGCTTTCCTCACTCCACATGCGGAAGGCACGCCTTTTGCTCGCCCATGGGCTGTTGCTTTGAGCTGTGCAGACATCCGGGCACCAAACCCAGGTGTGAGCTAGCATTGCCACATCTGAGGAAGGGTCCCATGAGAGCAAAGAAGAGACAATATAAGAATCATAGAATTATCAATATTATCTGGACAGGCAAAAAATCATACTAAGGCTCTGCATATCTGTCTGTCTATCTATCTATCTATCTATCTATCTATCTATCTATCTATATCTATCTATCATCTATCTATCATCTACCTTAGAAATAAGAATTGAGTATTGATAACGCTGTTGTGTAGATATGGTTTATCATGTTTATTTAAAATAAAACAGGAATTCAGACTTTTCTTTAAAAGGATGTAAGTGATTTGGTAAACACGAGAAGGAGAGCTTGTCGGTCTGTTCAGTGGATATCTTCGTTTAAGGAATGAGGTCAACCCCCGCAGTTGGTAAAACAGATCTAATCCTCATCATACACAGTACATAGTACAATAAATATATATTCTTTGCACACACGTAAAAGTATGTTAACAAAGTTTAGATGTTTACATAAAAATGTTCAAGTGGACAATAGTTTTTCTTCGAAATTAGTTTAGAGGCGATGCAAACAAAAATGTCGGAGGGCTCTGGGGTAGAGGATCAGCCTATCTGTTTGTAAATGACGGAGGCCATACAGTACATTCTACATAATTCTTCACTTTTTATTAAAACCAGACATTTGTCCCCTAACGTTGTTCACCTAGTTTTAGGCTGTGTAAAACGCAAAGTGATAAAGTTTTAATGCCAACTGTGATTCTAATTCAAAGAGGCTAACCGTATGAGTCAGAGTTTTCTAGAAAAGAAATGTAAATAGATAGATAGATAGATAGATAGATAGATAGATAGATAGATGATATAGGTACAGCTTTATAAAATCTACCAATTTAAATGTTAATCTTATCCAAAATAAACCCTCACAGACACAGCTACAATAATATTTGACCAAATACATGGGTACCCTGTGGCCTAGTCAAGTTAACACATAAAATTAAGCATGACACTAACTTTATTGTATATTGACACATTTTTATCTTCAGAAAAGCACCGACTAAACCCCTGAGGTCTGTTAGAGTTCCTTCATTTCGAAGCCAGTGACCTTAGGTAATTACCGAAGATTTCTGAGCCTCGGTTTTTACATCTACAATAAGAATAAAATATTTGTCTTTTCTATTCCATAGGGGCATTAGATAGAGTTTGGCTGTAAATCCAAATTTGCTTTGCAAATTCCATTATAGGAATAAGCTGTGTTGCTCATTCAGGACATATGCTCACAGTTCATACGTTAATACCATGTAGACAAGAGTTTTGTCGTGTTTTCTGACCACAAAACAGCCCTTGTTATAAGCCAGTGAGCTGACCTCCATTTTTACGTATTGCTGGTCATTAGTTTCCTTAGGCTTTTCTTATTTTCCCTCTCTCTCTCTCTCTCTCCTTTGGGACTAATTTTTCACTCAGTGACTACATGATAATGCTTCTGACATAGAGGCAGGAAGCTGTTCTTGGGTATAATTTGGATAGCAGATGATTCTGGAGTCTCCAGTCTTCACAAAGGTTTATCAACAAAGGCGCCCACTGAACCTAGCACTTATTTTCACCTAATTCCTCCAAAAAGTGAGTTTCTTTGAGGCCCAGCTCTGAGGGCTGAGAGTAGAGCGTTTGCTAATGGTGCCAATTCACACAGAGGCAGAAAAGGGGTAGGTCCCCCTGCAGCCGCGGGGCCAGGCGTCTCCCTCCTCAGACGCACATCGGCACTTGGCATTTTTCTGCTTCCGCCATCAAAAATAAAGTGGATAACATTTTCTACATAATATTTGTTTTCCTGTTTGTGTTTTGTGTTCTTTGTGTCTTAACCTTAGCAAAATCTTTGTTCTTGAGAGTCATTTGATTCCGTGTCGCTGTGACGAGCGCTGTGTTAATGTCACAGTCAAATCATCACACACTGCTTTGAGCAGCGAGGGCTAGAAGTGGAAAATAATTAGCATCTATTTTCGATCTCGAGGTCTGTCAGTGTCAATAGCAGAAAGAGAGTAATGAGGAAAGGATTCACCCAGCAGGATGCAGACTTAATTAATTTACCCCAAGCTAATCTAAAAAAGTGGGAAATGGACTCAAGAATTAAAAAAAAAAAAAAAATGCTTATTTTAATCACAAGGTTATGTTATCGCAAGTTTTGTTTTAACCCTAAAGGTAACCAACCTCATTTGTTTTCATGAAGATACCATATAAATTCAAAGCCAAAAAGAAAAGGAATGTAATAATTACTCATATTTAATGAATTCACTCATTCTCTTAAATACTAAAACGTTAATGTTAAAAGGTAAAGTGGGGGAGAAAGTCTTGTGAACGAATACCGTCGCCATGAGAACGTGCTTTGCCAAGAAGCCAGATGTGACTTTCAGCCTGCACCCCGCTGTGAGGTCGCCGGCCCCCGGGGTATAACCGCAGCGCCACCGAGTGGCGAGGGCGGGAGCCTCGGGGAGCATATCGAGTGCTCTTTCCGCGGCCCTGGGGCGTGTCCTCCTGTTCCCCCTTCGCATCGGGAGTGTGGGTCACTCGCCCTGAGCACAGCCCGGCCTGTGTCCACTGGCGCAGGAGCGCGACGGCCTTCTAGTTTCTGCCCAGCTCGCGGGAGTTTACAAGCCGCATTTCTCTGGTGAATCCTTATCCGTTAAATTAAACGTTGGTGATTCGACCTAAATGGAGGGGGGGGGGTATCGTGGGTGTATATGGTTGGGTAGTTTGTCTACCTTTTTAGTCCGTGAAAACACATCTACTTGTCCATAGGGTTAGAAATAAACTGTGAAAAATGCAGGATTAGACAGTTTCCTCCCACAATGTTGGCCTTCATGGCAGACGTGCCTCTAGGGACGTGCTCACCCTTGGACGTGACGCTTCCTGCCCCTGACCCTGTGACCCTGATAGTTTCCCGGGGACGCGTTTACTCTTAACAAGGGACATCGCTTGCTGAATTCTTCTCCTTGTGGGTTCAATGGGTTAGCTTTCTGGAACATTTGCGGATGAGATTGTAGGATTTCGAATCAGAGACCCGGGTTCGAATCTCAACTGTCAGACACGAGTTCTTTGACCCTGATGAATCACCTGGGCTTTCCAAGTTTTAGTTTTATCAACCGACACTACACACCTGTGAGGTTTCTAAGGTTGTTCTGTGGCTCAAAAGAAAAGCGGAATTAAGAATTTCAGCCTGACGACAGATCCGTGACTGATGTTCAGATCGTAACTATCATTAATATTAGTTCATTATCCTTTCATTTATTAATTACCACCTTAATTATTCATTACTGACTATTCCTTCTTAATACTGGGATTACAGAGAAAGAAGAACCCAGGCAGCCTTCTTAGCAGTGTTGCTCATTTTGGTGGGAACGTTGCGTTTCAATTTCTAGCAATTTACCAGTAAAATTTTTAACGAAGCTGTCGGTCATTCTGATATATGATGTAGTGACAGAGGATGACGATTACTCTCCTGCCCGTGGCCAGGGTCCGGCTGGCCACGATGTCACGTGCTCACGGCAACGAGTTCTGGAAGCCCAGGCTTGGCAGGCTCGCGGGGATAACGGCCCAGCGGCGTTCCTAACCTCGTTTTTATCATCGCCCTCGGAACGGACATTTCAGACGCTTCTTCTCCAACTGTCCCTACCCCATACATATGCAAATATATACTGTGTATTCATTCAGGGTTGTCTATCTATATCTATATCTATATCTATCAGTAGGAAATGATAGATGATATAGATAGATAATAGATGATGGATGATAGATAGATAGATAGATACATAGATACATAGAGATAGATAGATAGATGATCAATGATAATCTGTGCTTTATACATAAAAAGAATGAGTTTTGCGCCCAATCAATTTCCATCCCTTTGGAAGTGATATCGCCCTTGTTGGCAAGGTCAAACTCTCCGAGACAGAGCGCCGTGCCTGCCCTGCAGCGGGAGGGAGGGCCGCTGGCGAGCACAGAGCGCCCTAGTACGGAGTCTCTTCGGAGTCCAGGGCCAAGGTGGGCATGCACAGGCTTCGCAGGAGGGGGAGATGTAAACAGCAAGCACTTTGCACGGCCCACCTGTCGTGCCCGAGAAGGGCGATGCTTCGTCAGCAGACGACATCCCAGAAACGTTTAAGGATACATGTTAAGGTTTACGAGCAGGGCATTGATGTGAGCAGAATGGTGCGTGAAGGAAGTCAGTCTATGGCACCACGCTGGCTGGGTCAAGGTCGGGTGACCCTGGGGAGTGCAAACGGCTCTAGGGGCTTTTGTAATAGTGGAAGAATATTAATCTAACGAGAGCCGTGGCAATGAAGTGGAGGGAAAGAGAATTATCAAAATTGCACATAATAAGCTGGAGATGGACCAAAAGGTGACTCAGTGGTTGGGACCTGGACCTGGACACCTGAGAAAAGTGTGTGTCATTTACGTACCAAGGAATGCCGGACGGACTACCTGGCTTAAGATACGAGGAACGGAGATGATAAATTTTAGCTGCTATCCATTGATCAATTTATTCACTTGAACTTAGCCACTTCGTATATTAAAACGTATTTGTGTCTCCTATGTAGGCCGTGTTTTTCACTCTTGTGTGTTAAAATAAATACATTTAAATTATGTTGTAACCAATGAGGCTTAGAACATTAGCAACAACATTAGCTATTCGTCTAAAATAATCAAGCCTATGAAAAATGGTTATTCAGTTGCTGTTTGAAATGTGATGTTTTAGCATGTATTTTCAAGCTAGAGGGGAGCTTCGAGACGTCGGTGGAGTTGTACTTGCAGACTCCTCCTAATGACTAATGCTAATTAGACTTCCGGTTATCACCATGATATTGGACCTCTTAATAAGTTGTCTACTTACAAAGCACCGTCCTTCTGGAAAAAAATCAAGAACCCCTCTGGGTCCGAGGTGTCGGGACTGTTAAAAGTCCGTTTCGGAAAACAGGATGTTTCCGCCGCATCCTAATAATAATTTCAGGAATCCTAACGAGGCGCAGAAAACTCCGTCACCACTGCCGGTCATTGAAGATGATGTTCTGTGAGAATCAGCTATCACGGTTAGAAGGAAAAATTCCAAAACGAAAGATGAGCATCATGGACCTAGTAGACAAAAAAAAAAAAAAAAAAAAAAAAGTCCCTCTCCAGAGATGGACCTTCATGCCCATGGAGCTTCGTTCTGTGTGGCCTGGTCCTGCTCTCTTATCATTAAGAATCCTGGACAACAGGCCAAGTTACAAAGCAGCTGTTGATTCCCTTACACTGGGTTTCTTTGCTATAATCATAATTGTTCTTCACTGTGGATCTATCCAATTGTATTTATTCGAGTGAAAGTTTGGATTCGATTTAGTGGTGGTATTACCCCAGGGATATAAGCCCTTTAGGGGAAACTGTAGCAATTCAAAAACAGCCAGGATCAGAGCCAGAGCAGAAAAATAAAACATGATCTATAGATGAAAATAGAGAAATAACATACACTTCTTAGTTCTGCAAACACGCCTGCTGGGGATTTGTTCATTAACTATACTGACTCAAAATCCATCATGGCGTCACGAATCCACATGAGCTCCTTGGTTTCCCAGTGGCTGAACTAACTGAAGGCTGTTGGCCTGAAGAATTGATTGAATTTTCAAGATGGCTTTTTGTGTTACACATTTCGGCCAGCACGAACCAGATGCTGTAGATTTTGCTCACAGAATGCAATTCCGATGTGTTGATTCACACATCAGATGCAAAGAGCTTAATGACACCTGCAGGGAATGAGAGAACCTTGGCTCCTCCTGCTTCCCAGGCTTGTCCAACCTCTGGCTTTGTGGACGGGGGTTTATGTGCATGATAATTAGGCATGAGAATGAGTCGGAGAAGATAAAAACAGCCTGCGATAGCAAATCCGTGAGATCACCATCGTCCTGTCAAACTTTATGCTACTTTCATTTCTGTTCAGGAAGAAGCACGTATAAAATTTCCGAATAGTCTGACTCTTCTGTATGTGTCACGTCCGAGGAAACAGCAAGCACTCTTTTTTTCTCAGCGAAGCCTCCGCATGTAAGCGTTATTGACGGAAAGCAGCATGGACGTTCAGCGATAGCCGTGGCCATTGTTGCGAGGACGAGTACCATCGCAGAGTCATATATTACAAACAGTCATGTTGTGTTCCAGAGTTTTTACCGTAACTTCGCCAGCGTAATTCGAATTAAATAGTTAAATTTTATTTCAGTTCGACTCAGTTTTATTTGGAGCGGAAGCATGTATTTTATGCTTAAGTCAAGAGCACCTGACACACAGAGATAGGACAGCCAAGGAACTTGACACTCGTCTTGGGCACCAGAGGGTGAGTAGCTCTCCATCGCCACCTGCCGTAGTCTCACCAGTTGATGTAGAGGCCTTAACCGGGCCAGTCGCATATGCCACCCAGAGGGTCTTGACAACACACAGCTCTCTAAAGGCCATATGCTTGAAAACAGATCTCGCTGTAGGAGCGGTGGGCAGAGGGTGCATCCCGAGGTCAGGGAGGGAGCGAGGAGCCTCCGGTGGCCCAGGTCTGACCCAAGGGTCACCTAGTGGGTATGTTCTCTGGATGACACCTTCCAACAGCTTTCAAGGGGTTCACAGCCTTCGTGTGGAGCTCGTCCGCTCAACACCCCCGGAGGGCCTCAGTCATGAGTACGAGATTCAAGTCCTGCACCCTTTAGGCGCTTCAAGCAGACACTGGTGAACTTGGGTTCGTGGGCCAGATCCCGGCCAAGGTGGGCCACTGTGAGCTAGTGAGCTAAGAAGACTTTTACATTTTTAAAGCATTGTTTAAAAAGTCAAAAAAAAAAAGACTATGCATCAGCAGTCTCCATGGCCCACTGATAACATTTCCTGCAGGTGTGGCCTTGAGTGTGCAAATGTGGCCTGGGCAGGCAGGTGTGGCCTGGACAGGCAGGTGTGGCGTGGGGGTGCAAGTATGAGCTGGGGGTGCAGGTGTGGGCTGGGGGTGCAGGTGCGGGCCGGGCGGGCAGACGTGTGAGTGCCTGGCTCCCTGCGGGAGGCCGGGTGTGCACTAGCTCAGGTGCTGGATGTGAGGGTCCTCCTCATGGCCGAGAAAAGGGTTGAGACCACATTTTTAAACCACACGAGCCATCAACTTCCTCAGCGTGGCGAGCTTTCTTTAGCTATTTCTTCCCATCCCACACTAGGCAGTTAGTAAGAAATCGGCACCCCCATGCCCTCGGATTTAAGAAAAACGAGTTCTTCGTAGCCGAATTGCATTCCAGTGAGCACAGCAGTCTTACGTCATGAACTTACAAGCCGAAAGACGCCCTCGAAATGCCAAGTCCTAGTTATTCAGCAGTCAGATAATCCTCACCGTGCAGTCTGTAGGCTTGTCGCTTCTCGTCACCCGAAGCTGTAAACATTTCTAGTTGTTTCAGATTTCAGGAGCAGTTCGTTTTCACAGAGATTCCAGTGACTTCACTTTCAATTAGTTGAAAGCAAAGCCGCAGGTAAAAAGTAAATTCTAGCTAACAGGGACGTGGGAATAATACCGGTATGCCTGCTGACGTCCAGGTGCTGCCGATCCCGCTCAGCCTCTGACAGCCACGCGCCCGGTTTTTCCTGCTTTGCTCAGGAAAATCTGAGTCCGTTACACACGGGCAGTAGGCCACGCCAGACGCTGTAGTAGCTGACGCTGTGCCTTGAACTTGGGAGTGAACCGGGTGTGAAATTTGGCCCTGTGGCGTTCCAGAAGCACATTCTCCAACGTTAAGCACAGCGCACGGCTGACCTTCTGGTGTCTAACAACATGGCGTTTGGATTACCCGTCATCCCGTTCTGGTGGAACTGGCAATAATGCCATCTCTGCAGTGGGAACCCCGGGGTATTCATGCTGGGAAATGCCACGTAAGCTTCCTGAAGCTCAGGTCTATTCTGGGTCCTCCTGACTGACTCTGCCTCATCTGCTGTCAGCGTGCACGAGCTCCCCGATCTGGTCCAGCCGAATTATCGTCATCACTCATGTTAGCTCAAAGGACCTTCCGACCCATCACCCCAGCCTTGCCGCCCACCCTAGTTAGAGGGCCAGTACGGGAAACTCCTAGAGCAAGCCTCGAGGTGAACTTCCTCAGAATCTCAGTAAGGAAGAAACTTTGACGGGAAATTGGCCTGGAAAGAAAATTCAACACTTGGTTGTGTTTTTCGCCCCACCCCAACCGTCGAAGCTGTCTCCCGTGACTTGTCGCTTTACTTCCCCGTAAGTGGGGGCGGATCTTGAAACAGTTCAATAAAACGGGCTCTCGAGCCACCTGAAGGCGTGGACTTCCCTCACCCACCTCCTCTAAATGAGCGGCTGCTGGGAAGAGGCTGGGTATTCTGAAGAGAACAAGACTTGCCTAACAGCGCCTAGCGCTGAGTTTTTCTCCTGCCCCGGTGAAGGGGACGGCTCTGTAACTGAGCCACGGAGATGGCCTTGGGGCCATCCCAGGGGCTTTAGGCTGTGGCAACAGTACTTAATTAAGCCTCCTGGTGCGGGAAATTCAGTTTGTGTTTTTAAAAACGGGTGGAGATCCTAAATCTTGCATTTCAAATGCATTCTCAGGTGGCCATGTGTATCGTGTAAAGTGCATATTGAACTGCTGATATCTGCTTTTGCGGGTCTTTGTTTCAAAGGTAGGCATAATTCCAAAAAGCATCCTCGACAATAAAAATGAATGTGGGGATTGAGGTACGATATTCAAAGTGAATAAATCCCTGTGATCGATCCATGCGAGAACAAAAGAAACCAAAATACTTTTCGCTTTGGGACGTGTCATGGTTTTCACCGTTTTGTAAGAGTTTTAATGCTATGAAGCACATTAGGACATTCATGTGAACGGAGGAGTGTTGGTTTCTAAGGGATTAGAATACATTATTCTATTGCATTTATTTCAGATGTTTTGTCTTTTTTTTTTTCTTAGTGAAGCTTTTAATAGTCTCTGATACTCGAGAAGCAGAAATGCGCTTTTAGCGGCTCTTGGTGCCTTTGCTGTTGTCTACCTGACCGTCCTGCTTTGCCCTGGGCAGCCTGAGAGAGCGAGGACCCTGCTCGCAGGCCCGCGGCGGAAGCTGATCAGTTCGTTCCATCAAAAGCCCTCGTCGGGCTGCCCTGCTCTAGGTGTGCTCGCTGCAGGGGTGAAAACGGGGCGGGCACATGGCCCCCGACCCAGGAGAGCCTCTGTCTAGCAGCGAAAGATGGAAGCAAACGTCAGTGGGGAGTTTTACGGCGGCGTTGGCTCACCTGTGTGGAAAATACGCCTGGGTTAGGAAGCTGACTCCGCCCCAGGGACCAGGAGAGGCAGATAGCAAGGGCGCTGAAAAGGCATGATCACGTGGCATCGGGGAGAAATGGGCTAAAACTCTTAACTTCATCTTTAAATTGTATACCGCTGATTGATCTTAAAGAAGCAACCGTATAAATACTTGTATTTTTACTATCCATTGATTACTGTGAGACTTGCTCTGACTTCACATTGGAGAAGAACTTTTGAAAAACGTTGACTGTTTTTCCACAATAGTGTCATATTTCTGCCACTTATGTTCGGAGCTTTAATCCATTTTTTAAACTTAATCTGGGTAGCGATGTGGTGTTATGTTCTCTGCAGGGCGAGCCAAATTTCCCGTTATCTGTTTGGGATGGGAGGCTGCTTCCCCGTTCCTTTAATGGCGGGGTTTCTCGGCCTCCGCGTGACTGGCGTTTGGGGCTGGATAATCCTCTGTCGTGGGGCTGTCCTGCGTGCTGTAGAATATTGAGCAGCACCCCAACCTCTGCCCCCTGTACGTCTGTTGCACACCCCCTTCCCCGGTTGGGACACCAAGGATCTCTTCAAGTTGCCAAGTGTCCACTGAAGGACAAAATGACCTCTGGTTGAGAACCGCTGCTCTAAGACCACGCCTCTGTCCCCAGAACTGTGGCTACAGAAAGAGACTTCTTTCTAGAGGATGAATGAGTCCCTCTTGTCATCTTTTCCATAATCATCTTAGAAATTTTGGGACCTTATTATATATATTTTAGAAAGATTTTGTCCAATATCTCCCAAATATCACTGGGTCATAATTAAATTTTTAATTAATTTTGGGAATATGGATATATTTATAATGTTATGTTCTTTCATTTATTCACTCTTTTATGTAATTTAATTGGTTTTTACAATTTATACATAGACAGTTCTACCCTTAATTAATCCTAGATAGCTTGTAGACTAATGTTAATGCAAATAGTGTCTCAGTTTCTGTTACATTTTGTTACTTTTTCTGAAATTTTATAGACTTGTGTGTTGACCTGTGCAGCCGTTTTATACTCACTTTTAGAAGAGGTACTGCTGCTTCCTTCAATATTCAGTTAATAAATCCATATTCCACAAATTAGCTTAAATTTCGTTGGCGATCCTCATATTTCAGACTCAGTAATTTGCTTTCAGCTGCGAAGATACGTGCTCTGATTCTCTTTCTGCAAATCCCCGTGGCGTGGAAAACAGTTATGGAACTGGAAGCTTAAAGGATTTTAGCGTTGCTTACTACGGCCTCCAGCTTCAAGAGGAGCTGGGCCTCGACTTCCCGTTTCATAACGTTGCTGCTGCGAGTAGAATGTTGGAGGAGCCCCATGGGAGATGTACTGCAAAGCTGCAGTAATTAAGACGGAATGCTGTGTAAAGAACACTCAACACATCAACAGGCCACAACAGAGACGAGACGTTGACCCACAAACATACAGTAGAGTCAACGGATTTTTGAAAAGGCGCAAAGACGAATTGATTGAGGAAAAAATAGTCTTTTCGATAAACGGCATGGGAACAATTGGTTGTCCATATGCAAAAGATAAAAATTAAAAAAAAAAAAGATTCTAGACAAAGATCTTGTACCATTCACAAAAATGAATCTAAAATGGAACATAGATTTAAATGTAAGATGCAACACTATATAACTTCTAGATGAAAATATTTAAAAGTCTATGTGACCTTGGATTTCTTTAGCAGTGCTTAAATGCAACAACAAAGCAAAAATCATAAAACAAACAAAAAAAATAATAAGTTGGACTTCCTTAAAATTAAAGAACTTCTACTCTGTAAAGACACCAATAAGAGAATGAAAAGATAGGCCACGGACTGGGATAAAATATCTGTAAAACACATACCTGGTATCACCTGATATCCAAACGCAAGAACAGGAAAACAACCCAATCAAAAAATGGGCAAAAATCTGAACAGACACCTCACCAGCGAAGGTGTACAGATGGCAAGTGAGCCTCTGCAAATACGTTCAACATCATTTCTCCACGGTAAAATGAAAATTAAAGCAATGAGATACCACTAGGCACCTATCAGAATAGCTGAAATCCAAAAGCAGAAAACGACAATAACAATTGCTGGCAAAGTCGTAGCTTGTGAAAATGCAAAATGATACAGTCATTTGGGGAGAGTTTGGTAGTGTCTGATAAAATTACATCTCGTGTTACCACACGATCCGGGAACTGGATTGATTTAAAAACTTTTATCTACATAAAATCTGCACATGAGCATTTATATCACTTTATTCATCATCACCAAAAACTATAAGCAACCAAGATCCTTTGACTGGTAAATAGACAAACAGTGGTACATCCATCTAATGGGATACTATTCGGAATAAATAGGAATGAAGTATCGAACCATGTAAAAACATGGCTATGCCTTATTGTTAAGTAAAAGGAGTCCGTCTGAAAGGCTACCTGCTTCCTAATTCCATTTATGTGACATGCTGGAAAAGATAAAAATACAAGGACAGCAAGCAGATGAGTGGCTGTCGAGAGCTCGGGGTCAAGAAAGATCGACTATGTGTCATGCGGGGGACTGAGCTCTTCTGTGAGATATTCTGTGTCATAGACAAGTGACACTCGCCCAAACCCATAGGTCTTTACCACACAAAGAGGGAACCCCGGTGCATGCAAATATCGAACCGTTTCGGAGGTCAAGGAGTCCCAGGATGGAAGGAAGACTATGGCCCGGGAACCGAACCGTATTACAGATGCGGAAGACGACCTCCCCGGAGAGAGCGGGCGGGACGCGGCGCTGACCTGGACAACTTCGAAAACGAGCGGACTCTTTACGACAAAAGGCGAACGGGCCGTCCGGAAACACTGCGCGCTATTGGACCACGTCGTTTGCCACAGAGGTGCAGGTAAACGGTTCCGAACCCCCCGTCGGTGAGTACGCGCGTCGAGGAATTGAATGAATACACGGCAGGTGCTGGGAGCCAGTTTTCCCAGTGCTGACAGTGGGGAGTTACAGGTAAGAAAGGGGAGGAGGCTAGGATGATTCACGCGGCCATCGATCAGAGCTGGGCGTCAGCGCGAACTCACGTTTAACTTGACACGGCTGCGGGTGCACGTAGGGAGTTTCCCAGGCGTGTGTGTGCATCCCGCTGGCGGTACGCACGCGTGTGTTTCGTTGCTCTGTCAGCTGAGGGACTCTAGAAGCGAAGACTCCCCAGAGCATAGCTCACCCCCAGAGTTTAGTTTCCAACACTACTCTCTGAGAAGGGGGACCAGGGATCCTTGGAGAAGGGGCTGGTACTGGGGCAAGGCATACAAGATGGATCTGGAGCATCTCGCGGGTCCAGAAAGCAGGAATCTGCTCGAAGAGGACCAGGGCCAACCGAGAGAGCGCCCAGTGGCCAAAGCCCGAACGATTCGAGCAACAGAACAAAGTAGTATTGGATCCAACCTAAAATATAAAACAAGTAACCATGGGTCCAACTGAACCGATCAATAAATGCGGGAGAGTATGCAAATCTTCCACGCATCATAATTGGAAGCGATGGATGGAGATACCCCGCCCTCAAGGAGACGGAGCCAGCTCCCCCTTCGTAAGTGTGGGCTGCACATAGCAACCTCCAGAAAGCAGAACAGAAAGGGAGGAAATAGGGGAGCTTTACGGAGGAGAAGCTGACAAACGCGACCTCAGCGAGGTGACGGAGGGTGACGCCACGGCCAGGGTTCGTTCGCGCTGGCAGTAAGTGTCCTGGGGACGTCATGAGAGTGACACTTTCCCGCTGTGGCCTTTCCCCGAAACGGCCGTAGCCCAGGCTACTCGTGAGAAGAACATCAGACGCCTCCCCGTCGGGGACATTCCGCCACATACCTGCCGCGCTGTCCTCGCAGCGGTCGAGGCCATCGAAAACGAGGACGCTCGGAGAAACCGTCACAACTAAGAGAAGCCTAAGGATGTGACGACTAAAGGTAACATGGCATCCCGGGACAAAAGAGGGCATGAGGTGTAAATAAGAAAACCGGAACAAAAGATGGGCCTTCTCGTTACCGTTTTATCAATGTTGATCATAACATCCAACAAAGAATCAATATCGGATGTTAATAAAGGGGAAGATTTGAGGGGAGGGGTAGAAAGAAACCCTAATATCTTGGCAACTTTTGTGTCAGTCTGAACTATACTGAAATTGTTTTTTTTAAAACAAAACAAAACAAAACAAAAAGAAACACATTACAGGTGTCCAGTAGCCAGAAGTGACACATGAATTTCAAGTAATTCCGTTAGGGGCCCCGTCTTCTCTCCAGCCCCCTGCAGTGGCTCCAGACCAGGTTGTGATCCTTCTTGGTCTGTGCTCAGCACCCCCACACCCCACGTGGGGTCCCTGAAAATCCCTCCCTTTTCTTCTTGCTAGTCCAGATCTACGGTGGAGATCAGGAGTCTCCTCACCCCCAAAGCCTTTTCTGATTCTTCCCACCCAACCACGTGCCCCCTTCTGAAATCTCCATCTGCTCTCTCCAACACGACGACACCCACTATCCGCATGTGGCAACTGAGCATTTCGAGTGTGGCTGGTCTAAGCGTAAAGTCCTCACCGGATCGCGAAGTCTTTGTTCAAAAATAAAATGGAAATTATCTCATAATTTAAAAAAAAAAAATCCATGTTGAAATAATAATAGCCTGAATATATACGGCTAAATAAATCATAGTGTTTGAGTTAATGTCACCTGTTTTGTTTTATTTTTCCAGAAAATTTTAAACTATGTGGCTCGCATTACATCTCCATCGTACAGCGTGGTTCTAGAACATACATCCAACCCAATGAGTATGGCCTATGTAATGTTTTTCAGGATTATGTGTGCTTTCCCGTTGTGCCAGAATTGATCATCCGTTTCTGGAAGAGCGAGGCCAGTGTAGGCAATGCCTCTTAGAATTATCTGTACTCTCAGCGACGGCTGGGGACTGTCCCTACTTCCCAAGGGCCCACTGTCTTTACGGGAGAAATCATCCCCAGGACTCTGGTCTAAAAGTTTTCTGTAGACTGAGAATCTAAAGACCTCCCCTCCAAAATCTAAGAGATAAAACAACATCGAAAGCCAAATCGAGCATCCAACCGTTTTCAGCTAGTTACTTCAAAAAGCAATTTATAGGTTCCAGTAGTGTTTCAAACAATTGCATGTCAAAATAAATGTTCGAGAATTTCTAAAAATGCATTCTCATTCGAGAGGTGTTTCATTACAGTTTAAGGTAGGGATATATTTCCCTTTTAAAGCCTGTATTCAGCAAGGATGCAATTTTCTTTGTGGTTATTTATCACTCCCAGGCATTATTTACAAAGGGAAGTGAGAAGAAGAAATGATAGGAAAATATAAGCTATGCCTTGGGACAGAAAACCAGAAGGAAACAAAACAATGCAGCCGTAGGATAATATGCCATGTGTTTTCCCATAACGTTTGAGCTTTGGATTATTTCTGCTAAACTTGCAAACTTGGTAAATGATGAGTCTAAGTTTGCTAACATAGTTTCTCCTTCTCCCTCTTGGAAATTAAATCCTAAGGATATCAGTGAGAAGCACATTTTGAATAAAAAAAGAAACCACTTTATCTTCCTCGGAAAAGCTGTCACACAATTCTCTGCACAAGCAAAAATATTTATTTTTAGTGCAGACCTGAGTTTGGAGGTCATTAGATTTAACTTTTTAAAATGCTCAGGCTTTTTATTTTTATTTACTCTTCAGGAATTTGTTTTGTTTTATTTTTTTCCAGGATCGAGTTGAGAGAAGATGATTTAAAACCTTGCCTCAGAAATCATGGTATTCCCAAAGACACAGAGCTTTAAGTTTTTGTGATTTTCTATCATATATATTTGAGATTCTAAGGGAATAACAGAACTTACTCGATGAGCAGCAGTTTTTAAGTACCTACTCTGCCTCCCCGTGGGAAGAAGCATATCTCTTTCACTACAGCAGGAGGGTGCGTTTTCCCACAGACTTCCAATATTTCTTCACTTGAGTTAGCTCGGAGCTCCAAAAAGATGTAAAGTGACAAAATGTAACGTTCAGAGAAGGTTTTCAGAAACCTTCTTGAAAATTCCTGTGCTCCCTAACGCGATGACTCTTTCGTCATCTTTCGGAGTTCTGTTTCCCTTTTCAGCTCACATGTTCAGCTTATAAAACTTGCACGCTGATAGTACAGGAAATTTAAACAGTGACATTGATGTAGAAGAAGAAAGCGTAATCTTCACCTAAATAAGCGGGGGGCGGGGGGGGGGTCATCTGTGAAGCTGAGGTGGGAAGCAACGGCTGCATGCGTTCAACAAGAGCTCTCTGCTAGTGCGAGCCCCATGCCTGAGGTCTGCCACTTACTCCAGCTGAGTGGGGACACTGGGGGACCCACCTTTGTTAAAAGCGTTTCCCTCTGTCTGTCCTTCCCCAATTCAATCCCCAGCCCCAGGTCCCCAGGGACCTTTACTTCTCCATGTCTCCCATCTCGCTCCTCCCTGTCTCCAGCATGGGAAATCGTTTTCCGGTCCAGTTGGGTATTTTCTCCCATTTGGTTTGGTCTCTTGCAGAAGAAGTCCTTCCCGGGTGGCTCAGAATGTAAGTCATCGAAAATCGAAATCCCAAGCTTCTCTTTGCCTTCCTTTTCTGTTGCCAAGCTCCTTACGCAGACAGCCAGGAAGAAAACAGAATATTGAGAAAGACTAAAGCAGAATTCAGCAAAAAAATGTCCCATCCCTGTGGCAAGCGCCTGGAAGGCTCGGAGCATCAGGGAGGGTGTGACCTTGAGGCCACGCCCCTCGTTGCCCTGGAGCGTGTGGAGTCATGAAGCCCCTTTAGAGCTTCTGGAGAAGGAGGGGTGAGGTCTGCTGCCGGGGAAGCGAGCTCCTTTCTGAAGCCGCCCCATCTCTAGCCTTCTTGAGGGTTGTTAACACCTGTGGTTTCCCAGACAGTGAAAGGGTGATCCCCACAAGGCCAGGAAACCTGGACTCTGACCCTCATTTTCAAAAGGACTTTTGGGAGACCCGCCGCCTCCAGGGTCTGTCATTAATTAGCACTTGAGCGACAGGGAATTATAAGGTAAACACAGTCGTGGCTTTCACAGAGCTTCACGCTCAAGGGGGGAACGGCGGATATTAAATAATTTCATAGATAAATAACCACTTACGACTGCGATGGTATGAGGAGGAGATCTGGGGGGTACCAGCCGGTCTGGGAGAGGGAGGAAGAATCCTGGAGAAACGGAAATTTCAGATGAGAGCGAGGGGGTCAGCGAGGCTCAGCGAGACAGAGGTAAAGGGAGGGGGAAACCGTCCGAGGCGGTCTCGGAAGGGGAAGGCATTCAGCTAGTGGACCCAAGTCCAACGACATCAGTGTGACGGGGAGGAGGGGACATCAGGAGAAGCCGGGGACC
The DNA here is from genome assembly GCF_014176215.1 of Rousettus aegyptiacus. Classification (NCBI taxonomy): domain Eukaryota; kingdom Metazoa; phylum Chordata; class Mammalia; order Chiroptera; family Pteropodidae; genus Rousettus; species Rousettus aegyptiacus. The sequence goes on from NW_023416311.1 coordinate 108,913,734, forward strand.
TGGCCAAGGCTCGTGAGCTAAGCAACCCCCCATGGTCATCTTGCCCCCCACATACCGTCGCCGGGTGCTGTAAACGCTAAATGGTCACTCTCCCACCCTCGGCCATGCAAAAGAAGTGTGTGTCTCTCCGTGTTACCCTCTAACCAACCCCAGTGATGCCCCGGCTTTGCCATCTCCCCCGCCTTAGTCTCTCACCAAGGAACCGCTTTGCGCTGCCTCCTTTGATTGGATAAAATAAGATGTAAAACGGCCATTCTCCCGGGCATCCTCTTAATCCATTGAGATTTTGCTTCCTGGCAATCGTCCTTCGGTTTGGGTCAAATAAACTCATTAAAATTCTCTACAGACGTGGACTTTTCGTAAATAGGTATAATCTATGTAAACAACTATCGATTAAAAGATTCCTAAGGTTCTGTACTAGCTCTAGGAACCCATCGAACATGTGTAATTTTTAGTTTAAATATGATTTTGCAGGGGAAGAAGTCTAAAAAGCATTAAACTACTATCAACAACTACTATCTGCCTCATCCTGTTAAGATAATTTGCCACGTCCCACATGAAATCCGTCAACACTGTGCAAAAATCCTTCTAATGTTAACATTCTGAGGCTGGAGCAAGCCAGTCATGATCACATCCAACAGAGTTTTGTGTCTTAACCTGGGAAAACTCCGCTTTCCCGTTTTATGTGAACGGAGTTTCGACTGAAGTAAGGCGTCATCCTAAGTCGCGTGACTGTGTAAAGGGGCCTCTGCCCTGTCCTGCCAGGTCCCCCGCCCTTCATTGTGTCAAGCCTGGATTGTAGACCAAGTGCAGGTGATAGGGACCTGGAGCCCGGGCATCTCGTAGTGTGTTCCCTTTGCTTAATTACTTTTTTAAATGACGGTCTGAATCGAATAACTTTTTGCGTGTGATATCTGAAAAAATACCCATCAATGAGGTCAAGAGTACGGGAAATGCATTTTTACTAGACAGTACGAAGTCAGCACTGGTGTGTGGGGGGTGTTTGTTGTCGTCTGGGCAGGAAGAATGTTAATGGAAGACGAAAGGTATTGGTGATACTTAGAATTACTTTACCTTGAAAACGGAAGTCTCCGGAGCCTGTTAATTCCATTGAAATTTTACATCCAGAATCTCTGATGTCATTGTTATCATAGCAAAACCTTTTTCCTTATAATATTAGAGAAAAGGGCAGATAGGGTGTTACCTAAAAGTCAAACGAATTTCTTTTCATTGGAAATAAAAAGTTTAGGATTTAAGAACATTATATAGATCGTAACATTGTGTGTTTATCTTCTCAATAAATACTTCAGGGAATGGTAGTTTTCGGGGAAAGACAGTATAGGACTTTTATGGACTGTTTTATGGAAACGTTTAAAAATAGTTATTTTAAATAACCAGTTATTGTTTTTGTTGAAATGTTACAATCAATTTCTATCTTAGAATACAAGACTCATTATCCAGCTCATTAACTGTCACAGGTTCTAAAGCAGGATTCCATATAACTAAATGCTACTTGCTATACGTTTGGTTTTTCAAGTCATTTACTTCTTTTGAAGATTCGTGGGTAGTTCTTCCTCTCTCAGGTGGATGCCTTCGTTATTTACAGCAGAGCCGTAACACAAAACAAACCCAGGGCGCCTGGGTTCTTCTCGTGGTCCATTTCTCAGCAGCGTCCGGGAGCTGGCGCATCTCCTTGGCGGCACATCAGCTCGGGAAGCACCTGGCCTATCTGCGCCGTTCCGCATCTTCCCAACCTGTCTGTCTCACTGACATACTGCGACTCTGCCACCCGAGACCACGTTGCGAAGTCTTGCTTTTCACCATTGTGGGCCGGCTGATTTCTCTTCAGATGCAAGATTTATTGGGCAGCGTGAGACCCTCACAGGGGGTCCCAGGGGTGCTGAGGACCCAGACTGGGTGAACCAGGAAGCGAGGGCACACACAGCAGTGAGAGAGTCACTACTCTGGCGGGAGGTCTCATTGAGATCGGAGGATTCTCAAAGGGGGAGTGTAAGAGGCAGTGGCCCGGAATCAAAGGAGGTGCCATTGAGTGGGGTGACTCAAGTCCATGTTTCAGGGGTAGCACGATGATCAATCACGACGTTTGAGCAAAGAGGTGCTGGGGGGGGGGGTGGCGGGGAGAACGATACTGCACAAAAGAGGGTAAAAGACCAACATCCCAAAGTGTCCTGCCAACCATCACGTAGAAGTCATGGTCACCGAGAGCGGAGGGGGGTGGCCCGGGGGTGGGCCAATGACAGGCGCGCTGTCAAGTGACTGGCAAATGGGAAGGCGTTCTTTCGGGGGGAGGAATTGAGTAAGCCACACGGGGGGGGGGGGGGAGGCTTTGTGTTTTTGTTTGTTTTTGCCTGAATTTTTTTTGGCTTACCCTTTGTTTGAAGTTGACATGTCAAAAAAAAAAAAAAAAACTTCTCCAGGTGAAAATGATGATGTCAATTAGGGCAGCCACGGTGGGAAACAGTACGACACTTCCTCAGAAAATTAACAATGGAAGTCCCGCGCACTCCGGCAATTCCACCTCTGGGTGTATCCGCGAAGGAAATGAGATCAGTGTCTCAGAGAGACACCTGCGCCCCCGCGATCACTGTAGCATTATTCGCAATAGTCACCATGTAGAAACGACAGAAGTGTCTGCTTACACAGGGATGGATCAAAAAGATGTGAGAGAGATATGTGTGTATGTGCATACATACGTAGATAAACAATGGCATGTTGTTCAGCCATGAGAAAGAAAGAAATCCAACATGTATGACAACATGGATGGACCTTGAGGGCATGATGCAGAAAGACGAATACTCCATGGCATCACTTATATGCAGGATCTAAAAAATAAAAAAAAAAAAAATAGAAAATGGTCAGTCTTATAGAAACAGTGTCAAGAAAGTGGTTGCCAGAGGCTGGGTGTCAAAGGGACATATTTTCAACTAGAAGAGGAATAATGTCCTAGGATCTATTGTAAAATGTGGGGACTGTAGTTAATAACCCTGTATTGTGTGATCGAAATTTGCCAAGAGGTGGAACTTAAACGTTCTCACCAAAGAAAAAGAAAGATAAATATGTGAGGTGACAGATGTGTTAATTAATTAGACGGGCGATCCTTATGCAGTGTTCACATACATCAAGTCACCACGATGCACGCTTGAAACATCTTACTATTTTATTTGTCAATTATACTTCAATAAAGATGAGAAATAGCTGCTCTGGGCTGTGAAAAGAACACATAGAAAAATACGAGGGAACGAAGAGCAGGGAAATAAATTACGATCTCAGAAGCTAACTAGATGATCCAGTCGGTGGACGGTCCGTGGGAAGCTCATTCATACTTTTTCTTTTTCATCATTTACTCCTTTTCTCCTTTCAGAAGAAACCCCCGCCCTTCTGCTATGTGTCTTCGATTCTTGGCTTTTCTTTATCTTTCCTCCTCGTTTCCTAACTATCTCATGCTCAGAGATGCTGATAAGACAGACTCTTAAATTCTCTGACGATGATGTTTGAAATGATCTCATGCCTAAAACCTGGGACTTCTCTCCAAATCCCAGCTGTGATCAATGGCTCTGAATTTTAGCAATTAGGATGAAGATGACCGTGTGGGGCAATTTGTTTGTTCTGGGTTCTGGGAATATGAAAAACTTCACTTCGACCTTCTTTCCACAAGCCTCTTGGGCTTGTTCTTTACTCAACTTGTTCATGTTTCTATGTTTTTAAGTAGCAAACTCGGGAAAGTTCTATAATCTCTGCTTCTCAGCTATATAAAGTTGATGGTGTACTGTGCCGATGTTATAATTATGATTTATGGAATTAAGTTTACCTAAATGTGTTGACTTTCTTTAAAGGCTAAAAGCATGTCTCATTAACCTGGATTTTAATAATACTTGTACAGGCTAAACATATTGAGTAATGGAAAGATAAATCAAATTAACAACCTTATCTTTTCCATATGGAATTCTAGTTATAAAAAAAAAAGTCATTACATTTATTATTCTAATAAAAAACGCAGCAGATAAAAGTTGAGCACCGTTAGATGGCCATTTAAAATATTGAAGTTTAGATATATTTGTCTTACACATTGATTCTGGCTTTCCCCGCCGGCTTTTTTTCTATCTTTGAGCAATTGTCTGTGACTTAATATCAGCTGTTGCACTCAGTGAATTGCACATCTCAATCCCCTGATGGATAAAATTAATGTTTTCCCAGATGTAGTTATTTGTCAAAATTCAGCAAATGTATGTACACTTATGATTTAAGCATTTCAGTGCATATAAATGTTTTATAAAACTATAAACAATTAATTGAACTCTAGCTAATAATATGCATGCAGAAGTATTTAGGAAGATGTGTACCGAAGTCTGCAATTTACCTTGACACGCACAGGGTTTGATGGAGGGATGGAAGGTTGGATGCACGTGCGGGCATGTGATAAACAAATGTGCTGAAACATTCATGACAGAAACTGCGTTCAGGATACCAGCAGGTACATGGGAAAATTACTTCACCTTTTCTGAACGTTTGAAGATTTTCCAAATAAACGCGTTAAATACCCGCGTTTCCCCTGACATCCGGTGCCCCACCCACCCCGTCCACTCTTCCCAGGATGACGTATCAACCAAAACCGACCACTTCCGCTCACCTCCCCCACCACTGGTCTATCTCCAGGTACATCATCTCTCGGTGGATGACGCCTAACCAGTCTCCCTGCGCCCATCATGAACCTTTTAGAGCCCCTCCCTACCGAGCCGCTAGGGTGAGCTTTAAAGAACGTAAACCAGAGTCCATCTGCAAAATTGCAAACAGCATCTCCTTTAAGTCGACTGATGATTTGCAGCTGTTGCATGCAAAAAAAACATCAGGGAGAGCTGTTGGCTTTTTACCTAAAGATGACCAAAGAACACACCTCTTGGTTGTGGGTTTGATTTGCTTTCATGCTCTTATTATGGAAACTGAAACAAAAAAGCTGCTTTTTTTTTCAAATGTTACAACTTCATCGTAACATGTGTCCTAACTGATGCGAAGGAGATTTTATATGCTTCTGGGGCGCCAGTTCTTTGTCAGCAAAGTGCACGGGGAATACCTTCTCTAGCCTGAACTTGCCATTTTACAGTCCTGATGATGTATTTTAATCAAATGCCTTAATTTGAATGTTATCCATCTCTATATTTTATGATTACTGATGATCATTAACTGTTTAAGAAAGCTTTGGCTGCCAAAATCATGATGATCGTCTCCTGTGTTATCTTGCACAAGACTCATTGTTTACTTATCCCTTTAGATCCAGAATTCACTTGGAATCGATTTTCTCTATGATATGAGATAGAGGCCAAGATTCTTTTTCTAAAAAACCTGTGTGGATATATAACTGACAAAGACCTATGTATTGAAAAAATCATCCTTCACCTACCACTCTCAAATACCACCTTTGTCATAAATCAAATTTGTGTGTGTGTATGTCCGTGGGATGCCTTGTTTTCTATTTTCTCCTATTGTATATTTGCCCATGCTTGCATCAATGCAAACCATATATGTGTTGACATGCACTCCTATTTTATTGAGTGTTTAAATATGAATATGTTAAAAGTTGAAAATCATCCCATTTTCTGCATCTATGAAGATATCATGTGATTTTCCCTTTATCTCTATTAAAATGATGGGCTATATTAATAGATTACTTCATATTGAGCCTATCTCAGATTCCTGGAACTTATCCCAGCAAGTCATGATATACTATTTCCTGCAGATTATAACTTTGCTCATGTAGCATACTGATGGTGAAATATATTTCCCCTTTCTCATGTATATATAGAGCAAACATGCTTCCACTTAACTCTGCAGAAATGGCAATATGGAAATGGAGGAATCTAATTTTCCTTCCTACACTTTAGTATTTTATTTCCTCAAATAAAAAGAAGGGCTTGTTAACCAGACTGCGTTTGTTTACCAGTGGGTGAGGATATCGTGTCTCAGAGCAGGAAAAAAGAAAATTTCTCCCTCTTGCTGCCTGTTTCAGTGATGAAGAAAAAGAAGAAGGAGGAGGAGGAGGAGGAGGAAGAGGAGGAGGAGGCGGCGGCCTAGAAGGATAAGAATGCCATCTTTTTCTTTCCAGGTACGTTTCAGGCATGGCCCGGGATCCACCGGAGGACTCGGCAAGCAGACTCCGCCGGGGGAAATTGCTGTTACATTAAGACTCTCTCTTTCTCTTCTGTACCCTTCCCTTCCCACTGAGTCTCAAAAGTAGCCTAGCCCCAGGTTTGATCTCCAAAAGGTCAAAGACGTAAAGTAGAGAACAACATTAATATTGCTGTTAAAGGTATAATGCGCAGACATAATTAAAGGTGAACATAGTTTGATCTTTTACTTTTTCTTTGCAGTGACATTCATTAAAGCCTTTTGTAATCGATTTTTAAAAGCCTGGAGAGAAAGGTCATCCTACAATATGATAATATTTCAAACTCATCTTTGACATTGTGACAGAAAAATAGAGAAGGCGGGCTCCCCAGACCTTTCTAGCAACCGGGACTTTTAAAACCTAAGTGGAAAGTCCTCCAGAAAGCTCAGAGGGAACATTCCCATGGAGACTTTTCGGGATGCGCTTTTAGCGTTGGGTGTGGGGAACTGACCTGAGTCCGTGCAGACAGGTCAGGTGCAGGCTGCAACAGACTAAACCGATCCACGTGCTGAGACAATGTAGCGGTTCGAGCTCCCTTTGCATTCACAGGTACCGACAAAGACCCTCACACCTGCAGGAGCTGAGGAATACGAGGTCACTGACAAGCAGATATTTAGGTCAACGTGTTAATTCCGTAAAACATTTCATATTTGGGACTGAATTAGATTCAGATCATGGAGGAATTAGGAAACAAGGCAGATTTCTTAAATCTCATTCTGATATCCACTGCGGCGGGCTCTGCGTACGCATAGGCTTTTTCTCCTGTTATCGAAACATTCTATGTTGTTCCTAGAATTAATGTGCCTTATTTTCTGATACCCCTGGTGCCCCCCTGTTCTTTCACCTGATAGTTTAAAGATCCTATATGTTAATTTTTCTTTACAAGCCTTCTTTTGTTATACATGTATGTCGTACCATAGAAAAATGTGGATTCAACTTGTCTATATATTGAGCATAATTTTTAGTATCCTCTGATAAACTAGAATCCTAAATTTATTCGTATCTTGAGACTTGATAACAAAGGATATCTCAAAGTCAGCCTCTGAAGAATTTTATGCAAATTACCATATTTTAAATGGAATTATAGTTGAATGTAGCAGGGGAGTTGACTACTTGAAATAAGTCAATGTCAAAAAACATTTCTTAAAATGAAGAAATGGTCATCTTTTTACTACCTCTGGTATTTGCTGTCCTGTAAGGACCAAGTTCAGACTAATTGAATTTTGTAAGAGTTTGATATATCTGACTTAGTTTGGGAATGCGCCCCATCCCCCAAATAAAGAACACCTAAACTCAGCTTCAGACATTAGTGGGAGCTAATTGAGCGTCCCTGGGTTTTTTTGTGCAAGTAAAGACACGCCCGTCTGTAAACTCATTCACTTGCCCCTTCTAACAGTTTGTAAAAGAAGGAACCAGAAGATCTCTCTGATCTCCCGGCAACCCGTGCGTTAGGAAGCTGTTCATTCTGGAGTTCGCCTTCCTCCTCTCGTTCTGCAGCTCAGGTGTCGTGCTCATCGCTAGCTCCCTTCCCCTGGGGGTGTTTCCTGCACGCACCCTCTCCCGCCCGCTGTCCAGACCCCCGACCTCCCCTGGACGGTCCGAGCGTGGTCCCCCAACAGGAGGTTACCGGGAACCCCTCACGGCGCCTGTATGGTTATCGGTAAGTTACATGCAAGTGCTACAATGACATGTACATCGTAAAACAAGGAAAACGGATGAATTTTTAAAATTCGGCCATTTGCAACAACATAGATGGATCCTGAGATTATCATCCCAAGCAAACCGAGTCCGATGGAAAGCCACGTGACTTCACTTATGTGTAGGACATGAAACCGAAAGCGACAAACGGACAAAACAAACAAATAACTCATAGACACAGACAGCAGTTGAGTGGTCCCAGAGGGAAAGGGGGAGGGGAGAGGTAGATAAGGGTAAAGGGGTCAGATATATGGCGACAGAAGGAGATTTACCTTTGGGTAGAGAACACACAATGCAGTATACCGGTGATACGTTATGGAATTGTGCACTTAAAACCTATATAATTTTATTAAGCAATGTCACCCCAATAAATTTAATTTAAAATTTAAAAATATATAAAAAAGTAATAAAAATCTGACATGAACACCCCTTGCTCCCCCCCCCCCCCCAAAAAAAAATGACTCGGAAATAAATGTAGGGATAAATCAGAGACGGCCCCCACCTCAAGGGCCCCGCGCATGCGCCTCGCTCCGCACCAGGTCTAGACGCACCACGGCAACACCCCCACTTCTCGCCCCCCACCCCGCCCGCTCCCGCCTCAACCCGCGCCTCGCGTTCTCGCGGGTCTTTCTGCAATGTCGCTTTGATGGTGTCACCTTCCTGCCCAAAATATTTAAGAATTTTCTCACAAACCAGCAGATGAATTTCACAGGCCTCAGCTTCGAATTAAACGACTCGCAGATGAAGCCCCGCGTTTAAAGGACCGCGGCTGGGGACCCCTCGCGTGGGGACCCCCCGCGCCCTCCGCCGCCCGGGCCGGGCGCGGCTCACCCTTCCTCAGGCACCGGCTCCAACGGTCTCCGCGGGAGTCACCGCGTCCCTCTCTGGACTGTGCCCGCGTGAGAGACTTTTCACGACATGGGAACCATGTGACGGGTCGCCCCTCTTCCCGGAGTGAATTTTGCTTCGTGCTTCTTTTACAGTTTCTTGGTGAAATAAACAAGCAGGCCTACAAAAAACAAATGAACAATGAGTAAATCCAGTGTGGATACGTGCTTTTAATCTGCTAGTTCATGTTCAAACTTGTACTTTCCCTCAGATGTCTAACATGAAAAATACATAATCCAAAAAAAAAATTTTTAACTGCGACACTGGGTTCCAACAGTAATACGTTGCTCGCATGTTGGCATCAGCAGAACCCTCCATTTTCTTGTATTTGCTAAAAGAAAACCTATCTAAAAGTACAAGTAAAAGCCAAAAAGCGTATAGTATCTGAAGCAGATTATTTAAAAATTATATCTATTTTAGTAAAGTCAACATTTTATATGAACTTTATATTCCCCAAAAGGCGTATATGAGAGAAATAGTATTTTATTGAGACAACTATATAGGGGAGCTCTTTATTATTTCTTTCCACATCTTTCTTTAAACTTCTCTAGGGTAAGGTAAAAAGTAATAAAGCCACGGTTGGACAGTCTGTTTTAGAGACGGATCTTTCGAACGCACTGCGTGGTGTTGGCTGCAGCTAAAGGCCTCGGCGCCCTGGGAAGGCGTGATGCAGGACGCACAGGACACCTTCCTAGGTGAAGGACGCACAGGACAGCTGCCTAGGCGAACTGGCGAGATCAGCGTCAGATAACTCGATCGTTGCAAATAACATCTGAGGTGTGAATATCCTAAAAAGTCTCTTTATATTTTTTTCACTTTTCCCCAGCGAGTGATGACAATGTCTTATGCATTAAACGTGTACAGGTTAGGATGACATTTCCGCATGCCTGCCTCCCCCGGGACCACCGAGAGTAAATTTATTCATCCCTGAATTTTTTCGGTAATCGTTACGGGTGAGGGAGGAGGAAGAGCAGCCCGCGAGCTGGGGGGCAGGGCGAGCGCAGACCGCGCAGAAGCGCACGGGCGGGACCGCCGACCCTGTCCTGCTGGGTTGGTGTGAAGTTTCTCCCCCCGGCTCCCCACAGGCCGTGGCTGCAGCGCACCCGGTTAGCAGCGATGTTTATTTGGGAGGCTCTTGGCGGCGCATTTGGAGAAGTGATGAGGCTCCCATCTGAGTGACCACAGGCAGCCCAGAGACAGCAGAAGGGCAAAGGGCAGAACCCCAAACCACGCGCCATGGCAACGGAGGCACCCGAGGTCAGGAACTTGGGAAGACTTTGGACTCGTCATGGAATTTGAGATTGGAGGAAACCCTTTATCACCTGGACGGATGACAGAATGTCAGCAACGACAGGTGTCCACTGCCTCAGGATGTCCTGAAGCAACACTGTCCCTTTTACAGACGCAACACGGTGCAAAGAAAACTCAGAGCTACGACCGCGGCAAGTCCATTGTCACTGCTGCGGAGATGACCGATAAGGGGCCAGGCCAGTAATGATGCGCGTACGGCTTCTATCTGTGGTCAGATTATCAGGGCTAAGTCTTTAAGAGCCATAACATAAAAGCTGTCTTTGCCGAAATCAGAGACTCCTTTCTTGTCCTTACGGTGCGTCATGGCGTGGCCCGCGTGGAAACCGATCGAGCTGAGGAAACCGGGGTTTCTCGAAAATGACAAGGTTTGTGTTTTGTCACATCGCTCCCTAAGCTGAAGTTGTGACAATACTAGATGCCTAGAAAATCTATTTGCAATTGCCCGAATTTCCTAAAATGTAAAAAAACGCATTTACCCCACAATTTTGAAAGACAACGAATGAATATGAAAATGAACAATAAGAAGGGGAATTAAGTGTGAATTAAACTATACCGTCTGCTTTACGTCTGATTTTCGAGGAGCTGATGAGAAACCTTGCTAGAACATTTCAGTAATGTGGCACCGAGCCGCGGGGCTGTCTGTGGCATTCAGCATAATAGAGCATAGGACCATGAGAAAAGGGGAATGAGGATTTTGCAAAGAACGGAATGCCTCATATGGAAAGACACAGAACCTCTGGATAAAAGATTTAAAAGAAGAAGGACAAGAGGTGTGTTTAGGTGCATGTCATCGTACCGGGTCACATGTGTTGCCGGCTAACTTCATAGATCCCAGTCATATAGCTGCAATCACGGGGTCCGCTTTATTGTTATAACGACACACTGTTTTCTCTGACGAGGCTCTGCTTCCGCCCCACAAAGGAGACACAAAGTTTTACTGGGTAATAAACTAAGATTAATCCATTAACTTTTCCAGGCAGCCTTATTTAAACGGTCTCATGCTGGGATAAATATTCAGTCACATCTAAAATTCTTTGAACGCAGATCTGGGTTGACATTTGCACCCTGAAGTGTGCCCGGCCCCCGGCCAGCTGGTTCATCTTCAAGGAGTCTGCCCTTGGCCCTGGGGTAGCGGGGTCCCACCCAGCGCTGTGACCACCACCCTGATGCTCCAGCCCGTGCAGTCCAGGTGTCCCCAGGGTCACAGCCTGGCCTGGCCGCTCTCTGCTAATGCATTTGCTGTATTACATCTTGGGAAAATAACACAAGAATGTATTACGTAAGTAAAGAGCATAAATCCATGGTAACTAAACTTTTTATGAGTGGTCATGGTGTTAACCAATATTCCCTCTTTCAGCGGTTAAAATGAGTTACATTCAAATGCTCATTAAAGAACTTGGCAGCTGAGATCGGGTGCATTCAGGGTGATCTTGAGATTATCACGCTAAGGAAAATAAGTCAGACAGGAAAAGTTGAGAACCACATGATTTCACTCGTATGTGGGATATAAAACTGAAAGGAATAAATGGACAAGACAGATAAACAAAAACTTATAGACAGAAAACAATATGGTGGTGACCAGAGGGAGTGGGGGGAGGGGCAGACGGTTAAGGATAAAGGGAGTCAAACAATAAGGTGACGGAAGGGGACTTGAGTCTGGTGGTGAACACATAATGCAATATACACATGATGCAGTAGCAAATCGTACGCTTGAAACCTATATCATTTTGTTAAGCAATGTCACCCCACAATAAATTTAATAAATAAATATTTCCAAAGAAAGGGAAAAAAAGGACTTGGCAATATAAACTGTCACCCATAGAAAGGATGAAAAGGGGCATCACTAAAATAGACACACACACATGCATATGTATACATACATATATTTTATATTGCTATTTTTCTTCGAATATAAGCATTTTTATCACAATTTCTTCTCCTTTCAAAAGGACATAAAAAGATATAAAAACGAAAACCTTTGGATTGTTTTCGAGCGTGGTAGTCTCTCAATTCTTAAAAAAGTTATTTGAGATTTTTGCGATGTTAAATATGATAGAACACAGCAAAGAAGATTTAAAATGATAAAAATCTATTTAAATAGCAAGAATAGGAGAAGAACAATTGAAGACATTTAATACATTAAATTATGTAATCGAACATCGAATTTATGGTTTAATGTCCTGGATACACATTAGATCATATGATTCTCACAGCGGGCAAAAGTCCAGCCCTGCGTGATGGGGACACAGTCCCCAGACCTCTAGGGAGAAGAAGCAAGCCCCGGTGTCCACTCGGCCCCACGCGAGGGAAACGCGGACCCAAGAGATAGAGTCGGCGTCACACGGCATCACAACACTGACTTTCGATAGACTCGGTTACCAGCCAGCGGCCATTGGTCCAACTTCGTAGTGGACACAGCGGTTCCATTGATAGTTTGAGGAGGACTCAGTGAATACAGTAACTAAGTGTCACTGTAGGGTGGCAGTGTGATGACATCAAAAGCACGTAATTTGACATGGAAAGGTGGTCTTCTCCTGGAATGGTCACTAAGTGGGATGTCACTGTCGATTCACTTGAACCAGCGTGGTACTCTGCAAGAAGCCGGCGACCTTCCCCAGGCCCTACCGGACCCAAGGCAATTCGTGCTCGCGCATCCCAGAGCCTCTCACGCGCCCATGTGCACACCGGACAGAGGCGCAGCCCTTGCGAGTTGGCTTACTGATCGAAGGAGAAAATGAGGACTTGAGTTACGGTGGGACTTCTGTGAGCCAGACACTCTCCTGGGCACCCAGCAGATGTCACCTTATGTAATTAAATCTTGATGACAAATCGTGAACAGATGTTATCCCATTTTACAGTGCTAAAAAAAAGGAAACACGAGAAATTAAGTCACTACGTACCAAAGGTCGAACTGTTCGTGGACTGATCATCAGCGTAAAATCATACTCGCAATTTACTATCGTCCGAACTAAATACACATGTGCTCACACATGGCGTGTGCACACGCATGTACGTGTGTGCCTGTGTGTGTGCCAAGTAAATATTCTGGCTGCACAGCTTGCTCTACTCACTCGGCCAGTTATTCATCTCCCATTATTACGAAATATCATAAAATAGTTGCCGATTTTAGGTGTCCCCATGTTTCCGCCTCTCATTCTCACTGGAGAATTTCTCCAAATCAGGCCACGTTACTGCCTGAACGTCACTTAGAGGACTTTGTCTCTGTGTGACCGTGCCGCCAACTCGGGTAGGTCCATCGTTTTCATCTTCATTTTGTTTTCGATTGCTGATTGCTTTTTGTTTTCATTTTCTGTCATAATTGTGTGAACTAATCATTTGGTTTCACACTTAAATATACAGAAAAGGTATAGCTTTCATCTCTTTGAAATTTTTAAATGTATACTTTATTTTTTCCAACAGAGAACTATGCAGGGCTGTGTGTGTGCCAAGTAAATATTCTGACTGCACAGAATATGTATACATATGTACATATGTATACGTATATATTTGTGCATGTGGTTGTGTATTTGTGTATATATTGTGTTATTATATGTGTATGCATGTAGTATTTAGGTATATTTGTGTGTGCGTGTGCACATATATACATACAAAGCCACCTCTGTTAGGCAAACAGTAGCAGACTCTACCTACACGCTTTGCCATTCAACTTGGAGATCATTCCACAGTACTACATAAATGTCATTCCTTACAGATTTTTATGGTGTCGTAGCACTTTACTGTGTGGATGAGCTATATTTTATTCAACCGGTTCCCGATTCCTGAGGATTTGAGAGGTTTCCAATATTTTTCTATTACTTTTGCGTGCTTTTAATAAAAATCCCTGGAGTTAAACTCAGAACATATTTACTTCGGGGAAAAATCATGTTCCCTCAGTCTGATCCAGCGACAAAGGGAGTAATAAAAAAAAAAAAAATCTATCGAGAACAATGAGTAAAATAGTTGTGGATCGGTCCAGCGTCGCGTTTGTGGGTGCACTAGCTTCGGCTTTTGGTTTAGTCATTTGTGAAAACATTCAGCCCAGCCCACCTGTTTGGAGGTGCCCAGCAAGCGCAGTGAACTCTGGGGTGAAACCAGGACTGAGTGAGGCAATCCTGGGGTTGGCAAGTGACTTGGCAGCTCCCCAGCAAGGGACCTCCACTCCCAGGCTCCGGGTGCAAATCGGCTCCACTCATAAAGAGTTAAGGTAAGGACTCAGTGAGATGGTGCTTATCCATCACCAGCCACAGAGAGGGGACGAACCGGCCCCCTGCGGATACCCCGTTGTTATGATGATCTTCACGGCCACGCCCATGAACCCCTCGCTCTTTCTTTATTGTAATCGCTGTTTTGAAAGCCAGGATGCAGGATTTAAGCTGAATGCTTTGGCCTGATTTCTTTCCCCACTTCATGTTTGCACGCTTTCATTCCTGTCACCTTTCAGAAACATTCAAAAACTGAGGCCTCTGGTGGGTAGGCATCAGACCAGCTCAAAGCGCCAGAGGGAAATCTTCCCACGTGAGGACGCCGTCTGCAGCCGAGCCTGACGTGTCCATTGACCGACAGCATTCGTTTCACTTAACGTGCATTTGCCTGTCGAGTTTACAAGAATCTCTTCGAGCGAGGTCTTAGAGGGAAATCTACGGTATTACAAACATTTACTTCTGTAGAACAAGCTCCACAGAATTGATTAGAATGGTTTCTTTTCACGGTTATGGGTAGATACATGAGAATTCACCTGGAAGGCTTAGAAAAATCTCTCGGACAATATGGTTTAAAAAATAACCTGTGAGAATGAGTCTCTGGGGAAGAAGGTAGGGTCTGCATTTATACAGTTTTCTTGTTCCATTTGGGTCAGAATTTTCATTAAATTAGAATTCTATATGAATCCCTCAAAGGCATTATAATTTAAATCGAACATTACTACGCTGTTATACTAAGCAATATCTCATTTTCTGAGATTTTCCTTGGCTCCATCCAATGTATTCTAGCTATTTTCACTGAAAAGTCATGACCTATGCAATTAAAGTAACTCTACCGAGTACTGTATTTCAGTATGAGCTTTCTATGCGGAGGCGGGGCTGAGGGAGAGAGCCGCGCAGAGAATCCTGACATGGTTTCCGGTTCGGGGACCTTTGTGGACTCAGCTACTTCTTATTTCTCAAGTCGGGTTCCCGAAACATAAGATTTAGTAAAAAATAATAATAATAATAACGACTTTTCACATTATGCTTATCATTAAAACTGTATTAAAGTGTTTTTGTGAAATTAAGCGAGGACTTATAATTCGCAAAACATCTAATCCATGGTGGTAAACTCAGGAATCCAGTGACAGTCTAGAAGGCGAGACGCTTCTCTGATGATGCTGAGGTCTGGAATTGACCGATATTTATACTTTTGCCTGACACTACCCATGGAAAACAAGCTACAAAATTGAAAGCAAAAACAAAAGATTTATCAGACAGATGGAATTAGTGACCCACTGAGTTAATAACATACGCATGACCAAATTCAAACCTGTTTGTAAATAAACAGGAGAAACCTCGTACTTGTTTTGAGTAGCCCGGATGGTCTACAGCCATGATGAGAGAATGAGAGTAAGGTACAAGAGATAAAAAAAATACTCTCGAATACGCCGAGAAAATCATGTCGCTGCTCACAGCCTTTGATTTATGGGTCTGATTTCCCATCATTATAAGCATTATTAATGCTTATTAAATTAGCCAATATTACTTTAATAAAATCACAATTAATATTAAATACTTATTAGAGAGACTTTGAAACTTCTCCACTGAAATAATCAGATGGTGTCCAGTTCTAACATTAAGGTGTTTGATGAGAAGAGTGATTCCCTGCAGCTTTTTAATATTTCTGGTAAACTTCTTAAAACTTTTCTTTTTTCTAGCTTAAGCCTATTCTTTCATCTTGTCTCTCGATTAATAATATGATCGCAAATATTCTTTTTATTTTTAATTCCCTTCTTTGTTTTCACTTTGAAAGTAGTTTTGAGTATTTAATGTAATAATGTATTGAACAGAGTAGTTCTACATTTGATATAGTGTCTCTGATAAGGACATGAAATTCTTTTTTCATTAAATGTATTGGGGTGATAGTGGGTAATAAAATTACACAGGTTTCAAGTGTACGATTCTATAACACATCATCTGTATATTGTGTCGTGTGTTCATCACCCAAAGTCAAATCTCCTTCTGTCGCCGTATTATTTGACCCCCTTTACCCTTAACTACCTCCTCCCCTTTCCCTCCGGGAACCACCAAACTGTTCTCTGTGTCCCTGCTGGCTACAGACTTAATTTTCTCTTTTCCCCCAAGACTGTTTTAATGGTCAACTCCATTTTACAACTTTGCAAATATTATTCTCTCCGAATCCTTTCTCATTCCACTTGCAAGCTGGCTAGTTCTTTTGAGTCCATCTCTTTCTCATGGTGATTTTTTAAACATGCTAATGACAACCAACATGCACAAGCAACGTCAATTTCGAAAGTGCATCATCCAGACTCCAGGGTTGCCAGAGAGAATGGCGGCTGTCCAGTTAAACTCAAATTTCAGATAAATGCCTTTTTTTTTTTTTTTGTATTTGTATGTCACTAATACTGCATGAAACCTACTAACACTAAAGAGTCATTCATTGTTTATCTAAAATTCAAGTCAACGGAATGTCCTATACTTTTGTTTGCTAAATCTGGCAATCCTATGAGAGCCTCGGTTTCCCTGGGCACATGACAGCTTCCCAGTTATCACAGGTGGTAGGTTTGCCAAGCATTTCATAGGTCATGGCTGTAGAACTGTGACTTGTCTGGAGAGGAGACAAGAACGAAAGTCCAGGCCAAACTGACAACCTGTTTTGCTGAGACACGAAATAATTCACAATCACCCATATTCACACTGCTAGTTATAAAATATATTACATTAATTTTGTTATTTATCATAAATGCTATCAGACTGCATTTATTAATTTATCGTGTAACTTTTTAACATTATATAGTTTAAAGATTTTTTCATGGCAGTCCAATGAATGAGTTATCACAATTTACTTAATATTTATTTTTATTTTATCCATTCACAGTAGTTTATTTTAAATATGTTTATAGTTATAATTTGTTAATTTACAGCTGTCAAGTTTTATAAAAGTAGATTCTATTTTAACTCTTTCTCTTATAATAGCCTAATCATATAAAATTATTTGTGGATTTACAATTATTGTTTTAGTTAAATTTTATCTTTAGAAGCATCAAATTACTAGGGATTTACATTTGTTTGGCAAGATCATATATTAACTTATAGTTATAAATATATTATATAATATATCATATATTATATATAATATATTTATAACTATAAGTTATAAATATATTATATAATATATGATATTATAAATCATATATTATAATTATATGATATATTATATAATATATTATATTATATATCATATATAATATATTATATATGATATATATGATATATAATATATATTATATATCATATATATATAATGGCTCCATGCCATTATATATATATTATATATGATATATCATATATAATATATATAATGATATATCATATATAATATATATTATATATATTATATATGATATATCATATATAATATATATAGATATATATGATATATAATATATATAGTATATATGATTATAATATATTAATATAGATAGATAATATGAATATAATAAATATATATTTAGATTATATCAGATATATTAATATGAATATCATATATAATATATATAGATATATTATGATATATTATATAATATATATCATATATAATATATATATCAATATATATATATTATATTATATATATGATATATCAATATAATAATATAATGAAATATATGTGATATATAATATAATTATAATCATATATATATGGCTCCTGCCATTATAATATATTATATATGATATATCAATTATATCATATATAATATATTATATGATAAATGATATATAATACAATATATTATATAATATATCATATAATTATAAATATAGCATATTTATTATGTCTATATACATTATATATTATATGTATTCTACTTATAAGTAAAATTTAAATTAGCAGAGTAACCATTACAAAGGTATTTCTTACTTAGATAAAATTTACCCAAAGAGGCATTTCCTATGTGCATGGAGCCATTATGAATAAAGACTTATCAATTCAGGGAGTATTAGTTCAGTTCCAGTGATTAAGCTAAACAGGGTCAAAGCACATCGGCCTTTCAAAAATAATAGCGTGGACCTAATTTCATTCCGTTTCTTTTGCTGAGATTGAGTTTAATAAATCAAGAGCAGAAAATTATTTTCACATTTAGGTTATTCATATAATTAATTAAATCTAAATTCAGGTGCGTCCTAAAGAAGTACCCTAGAGGTATTGAAATATGAAGACCCAACAAACACCTTCCTCATAGCTTGCTTCATTATACCTGATGTAACAAATACAAAGACTCATAATAGGAGAAGAAAAATCCTACATTACAGCCCATGAATAGGAAACCAGCCACTCCAGGCCAGGTTTGAGGCAAGTCAGTTCCATTGTAACCTGTCTTACGAATTCTGAGCGTTGCTGGTGTGAGCTATTAAATTTAAACTTGCCATTTCTGAATTTATTCTACAATATATTAAGAGCACTACTGAGATCAGAAAAATCTGATCTTCTAAAGACATTAAAAGGACTGAGAGAAATATATTTTTGATACAATATCAGATTTCACTTTTGCCTTTTTTTTTTTCTGTGAAAATGAATCCAAAATCCATTCAAACAAAATTAATAGAATATAGAGTTTCAGCCTAAAATCTCTGGAAGATTCAAAGAAATGTAGTTTAGTTTTCTATCTATTCATTTTCCCCTTTTCAATTCTACCTAGATGAAATGCAGGCTTGAGACACCACAGAAAAAGAAAAAATAATAATAACTAAAATAGACACATAAACCCAATCTCCTAGGCCTCTTGAAAATTAATGAGCAGGAAGATTTAATTTGCTCAAAGCGGATTATGGTCTTCACGAAGGCGTGATTGCTAAGAATATCCTTAGGGATTTGTCTTAACCTTGTGACGATAACGTAGGACTTTTAGGCTCCTTGACCTTAGAAGGGTGTCCAGGTGGGGACACACCTGAGTGCCCCTTTGATCCTGTGCACCTGCTGTAGTGAACGAACCCTTGGGGTGGAAAGAGAAGAGCAGGATGAAGATGGCGGAGGGCACAGAGGGAAAGCGGAGATGCCCTTCATCAACGACCCCTGGGGAGTCCGTTACCACGAGCCGCCACGAGCCACCGCGCTACCGGTGGGCCAGCCTCCGGGACCCGAGGCCCAGGATCTCTGAGCGCTCCGCTTCCTCCCGAAACGACTCTTCCTGACTGTGTTCACACGAGACTTCGTAAGTGGCCACATTGCATTTCACCTCACTGTAGGCTCAGGAAGGTCACAGTCTCATCGGGAACAGTCTTGAGAAGCAAATAAATAAATAGGGAGAGCCACAAAAAGCAAAAGGGAAAAGGGAGCTCTGACTGCCGCCTTTTTACTTTGTAAGAGCGAATTCGGATCTGCAGTGACGGCAGATGGAGTCAGCCCCCTGTGTGCGCTGAGTGGAACCCAGTGAGACCGTTTACCTTGAGCCGGATAATCTTGACCTGGGGGAACATTTAAATGCAAGAAACCGAGATCACAGATCCCTAATCAAACAGAACAAGGCCGAACGTGCAAAGCCTCCTTTGCACTTTTGACTTTGCTAAGAGCGTGGTGCTTAAATGCTCTATTACTTTGGAGTTACGTCCCAAGATAGAGTCATCTGGGGTAAATAAATAAACTCTGTAAGCAGAATAAAAGTCAGAAATGCTTCTCACTGGTGACTTTCTTTCACTGCTGGGAATTTTTAATACTAAATTGAGTGAATGTAGAATATTGAGCTGGGACACTCAGCTCATCTCGCTGGTATTAATTCTCTCCAATGTACCACAAAGAGAGGAGCCCACCGGGACAGGTCCCCTCCGCCCACTCAATGCACGACTGGCACGTGGGGGCCTGGCCCGGCTCCCCCGTCCCGCTCGCTCACCTTGCTGCTCTGTCGTCCCCAGCCTGACATTGACAGGTGTCCTACGGAAGCTCGCTTTGGGCAGAGTGCAGCGTGCGAGGGAATGGCCTTCAAAATGGCAGCACGTTCAATCGCGATGAGATCGCAAATTCATCACCCAGGTTTCCTCATTACTCTTTCAACTTCCTGACCTCGGGCCTCATCAGGGTTGATGAGAAGCTCGCCGGCCACCACCCCAGGCCCGCCCAGCCGTGCCCACACCTGGTCCTCCTCATCATCGCCTCTCCCATAAATCTGCCCGACCTTGGAAACTGCGGAGGGCGTGGATGTGATGACCACGGGCTGCTTTTTCTTGCAGGTGCTGGTTCCAGCCCCAGGTAAGATAGTTAAACTCACTTGCCAAGGATGCTATTTGACAGTTGCTAAATTTAGTCGAAACTAGCTCTGTTTTTAGTTTCTTGTTTTTTTGTTTTTTTGTTTTTTTTTTTTTAATACCGTCAATGTATCCAGATATAAGCATGTTCCAAGGTTCTTTGACAATTTTTCTGTCACTCCACAGAGGGCTTTACCGAAGTTTTCCTGTTCTGTGATCACAACATCCTAGCACAGAGGAGTGTTTGCACCACACCTGCAGGAGATGGCGGTGCTCAGCCCGAGGCGGTGGCCAGCCTGGCTCACGGTGGCTGGTCTGTCTCAGTGGGTCAGCGGCAGGTCACTGGGAAGGATTTAGGGAGTCACTGAACCATTTTCAGATCTCTAAAATCTCATCACGTCCGTCTCCGCTTGCTTGTCCATGTGTATTAAAATCAATTTTTCAGTTTTCAAAAAGCAATACAAAATAAAATTCTATAAAAACCATGCTATATTTTAGAAAATAGAAAAATCTGATTTTAGTATTATATTTTATTATAATACCATAAAAGTTATTGTTAAGGGTTTACAAACATGTACCTCAAATCCTAAACTCCTTATATAATACATTTCGTGTCTGTATATTTTTCACTATGTGTAAATCAAGCACATACTTTATTTACATCATTATAATACAGTGAACCTGGAATGTTGCCTTCTCCCTTCAGTAATTATTAAGCCATAGACATTTTTCTCAATTCTTAGATTATCTTCTGAGTTATCGTGTGTATACTACCTAATGACAAATTAGGATTTAACCATTTTCTGTTGGTTGGATTAAAATTCTGTTCACAGACAAAAAATTCCCTCTAGAACATTCCCGCCTTTTCAGTCGGAACTGACGGAACGTTTGATTCTTTCCATTTACACATCAGGATCATCTTCATTGCCACCTTAATCAACATGTCGAAACATATCGGAGTATGATTTATCTCTAAAAATCCGGCTGCTGGTATTTCTTCATCGCTCAGAGCAGTGGTCTTGGCCATTTCCAGCTTTTTTCCTCCAAATTTTTGCAATAGAGGGAGGGGCCATGGAGGTAGAGAAGGTCTGCCTGCTGCAGGAGACGTTGGTATTCAGGCGACATCCCCGTGGGGAGCCGTGGCTTTCCTACGGTCCTGGGCAGATGGCCAGCTCTGTTCCTTAATGCTTCCCTCACATTAATATTCCGTCAGGAACTCGGGATGTTGGCATTCAGTACAGTGAGAGCACTTCGGTTACTGTGGAACGAAGTCTGCCACCTTAGCAGGTGTGTTATACATTACAGAGGTAAAATCCTGGCGGGGCAATATTTTTAATAACTAGTAACGATGATTCCAAAATTACGCCATTATCCCTTGAAAATGGGGGTCAGAAATTGCTAGGCTTCTTGCAGCCAGGAAGGCCTTCGGTCTCGGGCGCCCCTTCGGGCTGCTCACACGGACTCGTTGGGGTAGACGCTCCGCCAGCTACACGCAGAAACGCGGCTTTATTCGGGGACAACGCCACTGGCTGCAGGTGTTTCGCTTAGCCGTCTTCTCTGGTGGGGACCCGCTGGTTTGTCGTGTGCAGCCGCGTTTTGGAATCGCGTTCCTCAGGCCACACCGTGCTTTCGCGGACATCAACACAGAATGCCCACGTCCCTTCTAAGTGGCCGCCTGAGCGGGAGAAACCTCCGTTCCGATTCTCACCCAAGGCGAATAGATAACTGAAACCAAAAATGAGGAACGTTTTCGGCAACGCAGGAGGTACGCCTGGAAACCGCCGGTCAGCTCTCTGAGGCCGAGGAGACCCCACGTCTTCCCCAGGGAGTGACTCTGTCAAAGATCTGGGGACAAGAGTCTGGAGACTCCCACCAGCCCACATTCTTGCACCCGCTCCGCAGCCCCAGAATAAAGCTCCGAGCAAGCATCCGGGCCCAGGATGTGCCGGCCAGGGGCCAGAGCCCTGACATCCTTCCACAGCTTACAACACGGTCCCCCAAACGAGCAAGTCCCCGCGCTCCTCGGTGCCGCCCTGCCCGTGTGGGACATCCTGCCCTTGCAAAGATTCTTCAACGTTCTTTACTGCAGTCCCGTTCCCCCGGCCCCCGCCGCCTCCCTCGGGTCTTACCTGCGTCGGCCAAGGCCTCTCCTCGCAGGTGGGGCCCTGCTGGATCCTGACGCTGCAGAGCTGAGAGCCGAAACTGCACCTGCCCTACCTGGATTCCTCGTTCGTGCGAGGCTTTTCCTCGGCTATTCCGATGAGTGAAGGAAGACAGAATGCCCCGCCCTCTGCCAGTCATTCATGTTATACGTTCTTCTCCCAACACTTTCAAAACCGGTTTTCCGTTACTACGTTGTTTTGTTTCTTGTGTGCATTTTTTTTTTTTTTTTAAGGTGAGCGAATCTACCTATCTCATCATTGAAGGCTTCTGGTCAATGCTGACAAAGGCCTTCCACACTTCAAAATTAACTTTTAGCTATATCCTGTTTGCGGTTTTTATTTTTCAAGGATACAACTGGAATTTACTTTACTATGAGAGATAGGGAAACGATGTTCATTTCTAGATAGCTACGAAGCTGTTTTGGGTACGTTCGCTTAATAATCAATATTTTCCTACTGATTTGAAAGGACAACTTTATTATTATTATTTTTTTTACTAAATATCTCTGTGTTTTAGTTTATTTCTAGATTCCGAACGTCCTGGTAATTTTTCACTTTCTTCATGCTCTAGTGATGCTCTATTTCAATTAGCATCGCTTTCTGTTACTTTTTTATTGTGAAATAATTGACATACAGCATTGTTTAAGTTTAAGGTGTGCAACTGTTGATTCGATGCTTGTTACCAGAACAAAAGTCCATCTTCTCCCTCATCCCAAATCAAAGGAAAGACACATGCAGGTTCATAGCAAAAAAAGACGTTAAAGATTTATTTTAGGGACTTGCAAGTTCCGGAGACATAGGCAGGCTGTTGTTCTCACCGATCTGGCCCCCAGCTGTCTTGAGAATGCAGATTACACAGGGGAAAATCAGTCGTCATGGAAACTAAGGGAGCTGGGGTCCTGGATAGCGTGTCGGGTCCTGGAGCCAGTTTGGCGCCCTGCGGTCTGGTCTGGTGGAGTTGGGGTGCTTGTTCTGCCTCGATGGGCCCGGAGCTGGAACACATCTAAGGCTGAGCTGTCATCCTTAGTGTACCCGAAACCTATCGTTCCCATGATTACAGACCTGAAGCTCCGTAAATTTTACATCCTAAGGCTTAATGATTAAAGAACGGGAATGAAGGATAGAAAACACAAGTCAGTCACAGTGCCATTATCTGGACAGAACCAGCTTGAATCAGAAAAAAAAAAAACTGTATTAAAGAAATGAAACAGAATTTGTACGCGGTTACAGCACGCATTTACATGTGACAACCGCAGCGTTCTCTGACTCTTCTGTCATGTCACATAACTACCGTTTCTTTTCTGTGGTGAGAACATTCGAGATCCGGGTCTTGGCAACTACGACATACATCATACAGTATTGCTGACTGCGAACACTACTCCGTTGTAAGTATCTGGTATGATCATTCCACTTCATTAGTCTTCCTTTTTCCTACGCATTCTCGCACACTTGTCTTCCAAGAGGACTTTCAATCAGATTGCATATGTGCAAAGACAAAATTCCACTGAATATTATGTGCAGGCAAACTTACGAAAACTGGTTTCTTGATAACAACCTTTTCTTTCTCAGTGCGGAAGTAGGATGTGGTTTCCCTCTGTCTTCTCTTGCGGCCCTCGGCACCATTTTAAAGATGTATCCTTCTACATTGCGGACACGCTTTGTAAAGTTTGCAGTGAGTTATTTTACCTACCTGTATTATTCTAATAAATGAGACCTTTTGCTCCCATACATTTGCTAACTGTTGACCGTGTTTTATTCGATTATTGATTTTATATTAATTTTGTGCTCAGCTGCGTACTGAATTCTGTAATCGATTTTAAGTGTTTTACTTGATTCTCTTATATATGCTTTCCACACAGTCTTTCCTCTTCCAGTTCCTAACACTCATCATTTATTCGTGTTTTTTTTTCTAATATACATGCAACATAAATTTCTGTTTTCTGTCAACCAATATTTTTATAGACACACTGATTTGTGGAGCTACCTCTCATTTTCTGGTATGTAAATTAGAAAATTAGAATTTGAGAAAAACTCGTGAACAAACCCATTACCTTCTCCCCTTGTTCTTGCCTTCCTCTGAAAAGCATCGTGAGAATTGAACAGGCAACTCATCGGAATTAGTTTCGACTGTTACAGGGAGTGATTCCGCGTAAGTACTAAGGATTAGGGTAGAGCTTTGTCTCATTAATATTCAGAAATGGAAAGAGATCATAAACTAAGAATGATAAGCAGGCCTGTGCGTTTCAGAAACTGCCACTATCTACGGAATGGAGATGCAGGCGTTTCATAAATGATGTAGATTGGTACAGCAAATATGAGACTGTGGCTCAGAGAAAAATTCAAATAATATGTATTTGAATTCGAATAATATGTATGGCCAAAAGACATGCTGGGTAGTATAAGACTGAGCATTTGCCCATAAATCTAAAATTTCGACAGCTTAAAACGTAGACATATTTAGTCCTGGTTCGCAGCCCCCAGGCAGGCTAGCAGAAGCCACTAAGCCTTTCAGGTATGAAGGGTTTCGAGAAAGATAAAGCCTTATGTAACTGCCTAAGATCTAGAAATCTCCATAAAATCAGGGAAGCTGCCCCCGGCGTCTGAGCCCAAGGCTGGAAGTAGGCGACTGTCTCTCTTTTTCACAGGCTGCATGTATGTTGACTGATACATATGATTTGATTTTTTTCTCTGAGGCATGTCCTTACTCTTCGCATTGGGAAGCCGCCTGGGTAAGCAGGATTCTCTGGGGTTCCCCCAGCTCTCCACAGCCAGGGGCAGTGAAGTGGACTGTTCACAGGAGCCTGCGGGGCACCCAAGGAAACCCGGGTCTGCTCAGGAGTCCGGCTATCACCGAATTCTTCTCTCCAGCAAATTTGAACCTGCAGCCCTACAAAACAGAGACTCTGGGCACCGCGGTTCCCGGCCTTGCGGAAACACGGAGATCTGAGAACAGACAGTGGCGTCGCTGAGTTGGCAAAACACAAGGCTATAAAAGTACCGAGCAGCGCGACGCAAGGGACGCTGGCTGGGCGCAGCTCCGCGCACGCGAAGCTCAGGGGCCTGGCTCTCGCCCCTGCGGCCTTGCTCTCCCCGGCACCCTGCGTGGTCAGCGCCCCGCCCCCCACCGTCCCCCCGCAGGAGGTCGGAAGGGCAGCTTGGACTGGAAGCGATCCACTTTGCTTCCCCTCACTCCCAGCGGGCCGCAACGGGTCCCTACTGCCACCCAGACGTGAGACGGGGCTTGGAGGCGCAGGCGCAAAGGGGAGCTGCTCAGGGTGGACGGGGGACAGCAAGACTGGCAAACAGCGCTTTGGGAGTAACTAACTAAAATACAGAAGTTCAAATCCACTTCATTATTTACTAAAAAATCAATCCCGGGATCAATATGCAACATGAATAGTTTCTCAACCCAGCGATACGGTTGACACTGTAGATTTTTCTTCATCTTTAAAATGTTATATTCTGTAACTTCGAATACACCAGAGTTGGCTCAGAACAAAAATGTTATCTGAAACACTCAGATTTCCATGGCTTTTTTGGTATCAAACCAATATATCATCATTTGTCTTCTATCATTCACCCTGGCCATTAACTTGCAAGGGATGGCTTTTTTTTTTTTTTATGAGTCTGTACTCATAAAAATTTGTGAAAACTGCTTTAAAGGCTTTCATGAAACATACTTATTCTGTGAAGATACAATAGACATTTTTCATTACATGACACAGTATAATATTTATTTAAATATTTGCACATATGTGTACCTTCCATCCTTTTTTTGCATAAAAAAAAAAGTCTCGACTTACACTATTTGAGACAGTTTGTCGTCAGAGAGAAAATAAACACTTTTCTGAACTGACTTCTATTTAGCTCGGCTAGGAGATTTTGAAGAGTCATCGCAGCTGGGAAAGTGATATGCACTGTATCACCAAAAGCAGGTTGACTAGATATTAAATAAATCAATGTTTACTTCCATGCCTTTGGCCTAGGATTTTCAAAGCCAGATACTTTTATCCCCTGCAGTTAACAATGTGCGCTCCATTCATTTCGATGAATGAATAAAAAAGCAGAGAGCGTGTTTACAGTGAGAACTGCCAACCTATGCCTCTGATCACGGGAATCCTAAATATACATTGACGTCATAATGATTCAGGGACATTCTCTTTACACGCCCTGAAATTCTAACCAGTTTCACACCACTAACGTTATCGAGTCACCTACAGAATGGGTTTTAATTTATTAAGTTCGAAAATTACATGGATTTTTATAGCAGAAAAAAGTTGTTACAGAGATCCGCACATCGCATTTTCCCTAAGTGTGGTTACTTGTTAAAGGTTAATTAGTTTTATTATATACTTCTGTTTTCATCGAGCTGTTACCTAAATAGACTCAACTCTGGGTAGTTGCCTGAATTATCTGTAATCTACCATCGCCAGTGTTTGAGGTTTGAGTGCCTTCAACCGGGATCGCAGCACTGGTGTGATATTTTCACACGATTTTTCCATTCTAAAACAAGCGTGGTGCAAATGGGCTCACAAGGTAGGCAGCGTTACCATTAAATTTTAGACAAGGTATTTAAAAGTTCATAAAACTGGATGATGATAAGAACAGCACATGTTCATGTAATTAGAAATTTATGATGGTGTTCTAATTTAATTTCTGCAGAGCGGCCTTCCGTACGTGGGCTTCTCAAGCGTGTCATTGTGAAATGCAGTTGGCAATGCCCAGCGGAAGGCCTGTGGGTCGATCCCTGCACCGTGAGGTCGGGCGCAATCCGCCCTTACAGCAGATTGGGGAAAACTGGGAAGCACTAGAGCTCTTGGCGCTTGGCGTTCCTCTGAAGGAAGCCTAAAAAGAAGAGAATTGAAGTGAATTCCTCAAAACGAGAACCTGAGGTGACTCTGAGATGTTTTCCTGCCCGCTTGGAGCCAGCCCGCAGTGGCAGCGGCGTTGTGCTGCGTGTGTGGCCCGGGGCGTTGGCCTGCCCCCCGGGAATGTGCTGCCAGGTGCAGGAGAGGCCACAGTCACCAGGTGGCTACTGACAGCCACAGAGGCAATCTCTCAGGATATGCCGCGTTGTGAAGAGCCGTTATGTGTTGAATGATGTCGCCTTGGCAGTCCATGTGGAAGCCCTTCTCCCCAGCTCCTCAGAACGTGACCTCATGTGGAAATAGGGTCTTTGTAGCTATAACTAGTTAGTTCTAATGATAGGCCCCTAAGCCAGGATGATTGGCGTTCTTACCAAAAGGGGATATTTGGAGACGGATGCTCACTGGGAGAGTATCACGTGCACGTGAAGCCGGAGATGGGGTGATGCTTCCACGAGCCACGGGACACCACAGACTGGCAGCAAAACACAGGTGACAGGCGAGAGCACAGAGCAGCTTCTTCCTCACAGACTCAGAGGAAACCGGCACCCCCAACTCCGCCTCCCACCGCCGCCCCAGAACCGCGAGACAAGGAATTCCTCCGTCTGAGCTGCTCAGTCTGTGGCACTTTGCTTCCGGGGGGGGGGCCTAGGAGACTGACAAGTTAGTGCACCCCGAAGCAATTCACATTTAAATAAAAGGTAACACTTTAAAATGACCGTGACTTCCTCAATAAACAGAAGTGTACCTGAGTAGAATTAAATGCAGTTTATTTGTAATGTAAAATCTACCTGGTTTTAAACATTCTGTCCTAAAGCAGCAGAATGCACAGTTTTTTTCTCAAATGCACATGGAACATGTTCCAAGATAGCTAGATCACACGTTAGGCCACAGAACAAGTCTTCATAAAGAGATTGAAATCTTATGAAGCATCTTTTCTAACAACTATGGTATGAATCCAGGAATTAATTACATTTTTAAAAAAACTGAAAAATTCACAAATATGTGGAGATTCAATAACATGCAACTGAATAACCAATGGGTCAAAGACAAAATCAAAAGGAAATCGAAAAAATATTTTGAGACGAAGGAGATAGAAATGTACTATGCCAAAACGTATGGGTGCAGCAAAAGCAGTTCTAAGAGGGAAGTTCATAGGATAAATGCCTACTTCAAGAAACAAGAAAGACACAATGTAAATACATATGTGTCCAACTGTTAAAATGTACAGCTGAAACTTATCGGATTTCATTAACCAATGTCTCCATAAAAAAATAAATAAATGATAAGAAACAAGAAAAGTCTTAAGTAAGCAACCTAATTTTACACTTCCAGGAAACAGAAGAACAAAGCCCGAAGTTGGTAGAAGGAAGGAAAGAACAACAATTAGAACAGAAATAAATAAACTAGGGCCTAAGAAACAATAGAAAGAACAATGAAACTAAGAGCTGATTCTTTGAAAAGATAAACAAAATCGATGAACTTTTAGGAAGACTCACTGAGAAAAAGAAAGAGGACTCAAATAAAGGAAGTCAGAACTGAAAGAGGAGTTGTTACAGCTGATACCACAGAAACCCAAAGGACCCTGGAAGACTTCTACACCAACAAACCGGACCACTTAGAAGGAACGGATACATTCCTAGAAACATACAACCTACCAAGACTGAATCATAAGGACACAGAACATCTAAACAGACTGATTACTAGCAAAGAGATCGATTACTAGCAAAAAAAATCTCCTCAAAATACAAGTACAGGCCCAGGTGGCTTCACTGGTAAATGCTACCAAATATTCAAAGAAGAATTAATACCAATCCTTCTCAAACGCTTCCAAAAAATAGAAGAGGAGGGACTCTTTCAGACACGTTCTGAGGCCAGCATGACCCTGATACCAAAGCCAAACGAGCATGCCACGGAGAGAAGACTATTACAGGCCAGTAACCCGGAGGCGCCTGATGCAAAAGGCCTCAACGAAATACTAGCAAATCGAGTTCAGCAACTAATCTCTCTCTTACTCTCCTGAAAGGAGTCATGTCACGAGGACATGGGCTGAGAGCCGTCTGAGGAGGGAGATGTTGGGTTCGGTCTCAGGAACCCCAGTCAACACGTTCCTGATGCGGCCACCTGGAAAGTGGCCCTGGCTTTTCCTGGAGGGGCGATCTGTGGATTAGGGGTGGCGGGAGGCCACGTGTTAAGAGGTGATGGGGGTTAGCCAGAGTTTTGTTTCTGCACGTCCAAGTGAATCGGAAGCCACTCTCCCGCACCCATCATATGAGCCTGTCCTAGACAGATCTGAGTGAATCCTTACTGAAAGACGTTGTCGTAAAGAGGTGGGGGATTTCATGTTTGTCTGGTCTGTAGGCTAAATAAATAAAGTAAGCACGTTAGTTTTGTTAGTGATTCGGTGGGTGCTCTTAGTTTTTCTGCGACTCCCCCAGTTGGTGATTCGGTGCAAGGACGGAGAATGAAATTATCGACCCTGAGCATCTAGTCTGTGTCGCTATTAAGTCGCTTTCCTGCCGTGGCTTTGGGGAGGCTCCACAAGCCCTTTTCATGTGTTTTCCACAGGTTCCTCCCCCACAGTCACGCAATATTTTCCTTTAAAATCATGGTCTGGGGCGCGGCGCTCGGGATGCACTAAACGCGGCAGCGCCCGCCTGTCCCCCGGGGCTGCCACTTCGCTCCTGCTGTGACCATCGGCTCGGTGAAGCCGAGAAGGGAACCGCGTGGGGAGGGGTGGGGGAGAGCCCGGTGCAGGGGCCGCACCTGTCCGGACGGGGGGCGGGGCGGCGGCCGGGCCGGGGAGACGCTAACCCTCCCGCACCGCGCCGGTTTGCGGGGGGCCGTGGACCCCGCTTGCTCGGAGCCCCGCAGGATGCCCGCCGCGTCCGTCCGTCTGTCCGTGGGACCGCGCTTGGCCTCTGGCTGCATCTGGAGACGCTGCAGGCCCCGTGGTCCCTACAGGGCCCCCGAGCAGAGGGCCGCGAGGCCGGGGTTCGCTGGTTTTCGCTGCCGTCGACTCTGGCCTTGAACACCTGCTCGGGAGGGGAGCTCGCGGGTCCCCGCGGCCCCCCACGCGTCCCCCGCGGGGCGCGGCCTGTGTCCCCCCGGCCGCGTGGGGCCCTGGCGTCCCCCTCGGCGGGTGCTGCCTGCGCCGCCGCCGGCCCCGCAGCTCAGACCGGAGAGAAGAGGCGGCGAACACGCCGGGAAGGGCGGCTGCTCTCGGGGCGCCCGCAGCCCCCCGCCGGCTTCTGCGGAGACGCGGCTTCCTGAGAGCGCGAGGCGGGCCGAGTCCTCGCTGCGCCTGATGCTCACGCCCGTGATTCTCGGGCTCATGTGCAGAGGGTCTGATAATCAGAGGTTTCACACCAGCTTGACAAATAATTCGCACGTGAAGAAAAAACATTAAAAACATTCAAACAATCAGTCTGCACACGTCCACTCCCGATGATTAAGTCATGAAACGTAACAACGAAACGAAAAACTTCCACAGTTCTGCCCAAGGTCCACTTTAACCATTAAAAAAGGGACAGATTTCACATCCTGGCATGTGTTCTTTAAAGAGGGTAATATTTCATGCGTTTATTTTAATTTAGATACATGGATTCACTCTCATACTTCCTATTTACTTATCAGTACGCTTTTATGTATGGCTTTACGTTTTACATGTTTCCGTATGTAAATCTGTTGCGTTTTCTTCTAAAAGCTACATAATATTTCATCTGATGGATATGTCGGTTTCTTGTGCGTTCCTCTAAAGATGGACACATAAGTTACCTTGACCCCTTGTTGCTACAAGCCTGAGTGGTGCTGCAAAGATCATCCGAACACACCTTCTCACGGCCATGAATATATTAAACATGTAGCTCTTAGTGTGCGGACATACATAATTTTATTAAATACCACCAACTTAACTTCATAATACCTCAAATGGTGACATCGCAGTCCTAGCAACTGTGTTAAGGTTTGAGGTCACACACTCTTACCATCACTTGACAAGTGTTAATAATTTTCGTCAACCTATAGAGTAGTTTCCCACAGTTGTTTTAATTTGTGCTTTCCTGATCACCAGTGTGGTTGAGAATCTCTACGTATACTTATTAGGAGTTTCTACAGAAATTCCCTTCTGTGAATTGCCTACTTAAGAGATTTTGCCCTATCTTTTCTTACAGAAATACCTTGTATACGCTCCATATTAATCCATCATCAGCTTAGCTATTGTAAATATCGGTGATACTGATGTAATATATCTGTAACACACCTGTTTCTTTTGTTTATACTGTTCTTTTTTTAAAAGAAACTTTAATTTTAGTGTAGACAAATCTATCAGTTTTCCCCATAGTAACGCTATTGTATTTGTGGTCTCATTTAAAAATCGTTGTTAATAAGCTGATCTTAAATCCTATGTGGAAAGGCAGATGACCAAGATAGTCAAAACAATACTGAAAACAAGAACGATATTGAAGAGCAGGTGGAGAGCTCACACTACCAACTATAAGACTTACTGTAAAGACACAAAAATCAAGACTTACGAATGAGTCCAAAAACTCACAAAAGAATACTGACAAAAGAATAGACAAATTGAATAATGGAACAGAATAAAGAGCCCAAAAATAGACCTGCGCAAATATAATCGATTTATCTTTAAAAAAGGAGCACTAGCAATAAATGAAGGAACGATAGTCTTTTCAGCAAATGGTGCTGGGGCAACTGGACATCCATTTTTTAAAAAAATGGATCTAGACACAGACCTTCCGCCTCTCACACCAATCGCCTCACAATGAATCACGGACTTAAATGTAAACCACAGAATCATAAAACTCTTAGAAGTTAACATAGGAGGAAATCTAAGTAGCTTTGCGTTTGGTGATGAATTTTAGCTACAGCAAGAAAACCATGATCCATGAAAGAAATTATTGATGAGTGGGACTTTATTAAAATTAAAAACTTTTGCTATGCAAAAGACACTGTTAAGACATTGGAATGACAAGCCATAGACTGGGAGAAAGTTTTTCCAATGAGTATATCTGATAAAGCTCTGTTATCCAAAATGTACAACTATCAAAGTTTAACAAAAAGAAAACAACCTGATTTAAAAAAATATGCAAAAGACCTGAACAGATACCTCACCAGAAAAGGTATACAGATGATGAATAAGCATATTAAAAGATGCTCCATATCATTCTCCATGAGGGGACTGCAAATTAAAACAACGGTTAAATATCCCCTCACTCCTGTTAGAATGGCCAAAACCCTTCACACTACCCCATTCTGGAGAGACGTGGAGCAGCAGCCACGCTCATCCACTGCCGGTGGGAATGCAGAAATGTGCAGTCACTCTGGAAGACAGTCAGTTTCTTACGAAATGAAATATGCTCTTACCATAGGATCCAGCAATCGCCCTCCTTGGCATTTACTCAAAGGAAGTGAAAGCTAATGTCCTCACACAAATCTGCGCATAGATATTCGTATCAATATCTAGTAATTATTTATAATTGTCAAAACTGGGAAGGAACCAGGATGTCCTTCAATAGGTGAGTGGAAAAATAAACTGTGGTCCAGCCATACAATGGGAAGTAGTCCAGCAATAACAGGAAATGAGCTACCGAGCCACGGAAAGACAGGGGAAACTTGCATCCATATTGCTAAGTGAAAGAAGCCAGTCTGAAACAGACACATACTGTATGCTTCTGACTCTACGACGTTCTGGAAAACTCAGCACCTGTAGAGACAAGAAAAAGATGGGTGGTCGCCAGGGGTTGGAGGGAGGGAAGGAGAGATGAAAGGCAAGCACGGGGGATTTTTAGGGTAATGGATGTATTCTGTATGACGCAGTGACGGTGGCCACGTGACATCGGTCAAAACCTACAGGACTGTGTACAATACGAAAGGCGAACCCTGATATCAACTATGAACTAGGTAAATAATAATGTATCACTGATAACAAATGTACCACACTGATGCAAGATATTAATAATGGTGGAAAATGTGGGAGGAGGAGGAGAAATGGGGGAAAAAAACTATGATCGATCTCTGTGCTTTATGCCAAGCCTAAACTCTAAGCTCAAACTTCTCTAAAAAATAAATTTCATTAATTTTTTAAAATGCTCTCCACTACATTGTCACAAAATGTAGCAAGTATAAAATATGGAAAGGAGGTAGTGAAATAAATCCTACTGTCGTAGTATTTGCAGGAAACGATTTATTCATAATTTAGCGTAGGTGGAACAATTCCCATGTTGGATTTTTAAAAAGATCCAGGAATATATTTCCGTAAGAGGAGACTTGCCTTGGGCTCTGCACTTGGAGCAGGTTGCATATAGCAAACTGTGGCCCCTGGGTGCAATATGGCTGGTGGTCTATTTTTATATAATCTGTGAACTAAGATTTTTTTTTCACATTTTTATGGTTTCTAAGCATCTAAAGGGAAAAAATATTTTATGACACATGAAAATTTTATGAATTTCAAAAGGTCATAAATAGAGTTTTACCGAAACCCAATTAAGTTCTTGTATAGCATCCTCAGTTTTGCCTTTTGGCGCACAAAATTTACAATATTTGCTACCTGGCCCCTCACAGAAAAAGTCTGCTGACCTTATTTTCGGGGGTCTGCTACATCGTAAAGATGAAAATTTATTAAAGAACACGTGAACATCATTCTCACTGACGGTCCTGTATTTATTGTTGGTTCAGCAAGACCAAAATTCTAAACATCTGCTCTTTAGCTGACATCGATCACGCCTCGGGACACTTCTCCACATATCTTGTTTATTCCTTCTGAACAAAGTGGCTTTTGTCTGAATTCCATAGGGCTTTGAGGTGTGTGCAGCTGCTGGAGCTAGAGATGGACTCAGCTTTGGAGGACGGGATGGCTTTGAACAGCAGCAGCACTCAGAACAAAAAAAAAAAGAGGCAAATTAATGAATAAGCTAGATCCTTCCCACTATATACCATACAGGGCATTATCCCAAGTGATGTAGATTATATACTTTTTTTCCAAATGTGTAGTTCTGGAAATACTTGTCGATTAGCAAAAAATTTTAATTAGCATATGGTGCCTGAGCAGTATTTTGCAATACTTTAAAAAAAAATCAAACACTCTTACATTTATACAAAGTATTCTTAAATGTGTATGGTGCACATATGCTTAGATATATTTAGTCTAAGTGACACATTTGAAGTATGATATGATTCCTTACATTGATGACTGGAGAAAATTTTATCAGGACTACAGGTGGGGATAAATATTGATCCAACATAAAAATAGGCTTCCTTTGATAGAAATGCACTAAAAGATGCACAATATTTCATTGCAACGCATCGCAGCCAAAATTGGAAACATCTTCAATAGTTTTACATAAGAGACTGAGAAAAGTTTTGTGCATGTAGAGAACGAAGCCTGATAAGTAATAGGCAGCTGGTAGACCTCTGTGTGACAACAGTAAGTGAAAATCATGTTATTGAGAGCGTAGGAATCGTGAGCACCTGCAAACGTTGCTTCTAGAGACTGCTACTCATTCTTCTGAGTTATTTAGGATTTTTTTTTTTACCATAAATACTTATTTTTAAGTGTATTTCAGTTCTGGAAAGAAAGAGGTTTATGTGAGCTTAGATATATCAGTAAATAAATCTGAAATATTGGGGTAGAATGAAAAAGCCATCTTGTACTAAAAACGGCCCATTTTCTACCCTAAGCTGTTTCTTGCCTAATTTTCTGTCTGCATTTTACTTCGGAATCGCATGAAAGATTTGTGGAATACCATTAGCTATGGTTGAGGAATTACTTTCACGCTAAACTCTTGTTCTTACCCACTCCTAACTTCCTGAAAAAAAAAAAATTGGTCTAAAATTTCTCTAGCTGTTTTCAAGCCAAAGATAAGTTTTATTTGTAAAGCTTAGAGAGAGAAAAGTTTCCTTAGGTCCTGTTATTTATTCATGCATAATTCGAAGGGGTTTTTTGTAAGGCATTGAAAGAAAAGGAACAGCATTCCCTTTTTAATGGATAACCTGCACTAAATACCCATCAATTTGTCATGGCTGCAGGGAAGCAAAACAGGTCGTCAGCAACCGAAGCATTACCGTCCGTGCGGATCCTCTGCGCCTGCGTGACCGGTGCGAAAGCCCCTCACGCAAAGGCAATTCTCTCGGATTTGTTTTCAATTATAGCAGCCGGGCAATATGGCCTTTCTCCTGTTTTTCTACATTCTGCTCGCGCTCTCTCTCTCTCTCTCTCTCTCTCTCTCTCTCTCTCTCCCCCCCTCCTTCCACCCCCCCTCCAATTTCCCATTTGATTTTGTCTGGACTAGGCAATGCACACATGCGGCACGAAATCTCAATGACGCGAAAGGGCAATAGTGACAATTAAGTCTCCACCATCTATTCTCCAGGCCAGCCTCCCAAGAGCCACACGACTGGGACAGGCTTCTGGTGCGTCCTTCCGGGCTTGTTCCACACCCATCACTCTGAAGAGAAAGGAAGCTGTGGGTACGCAGAGCTGCGTGGACCTTGCCCTCATACGGTCCCACTTTGTAAACTCTGGGCGCGCTGTCCCTCTGCCTGTGGCCGGCAGTCATTCTGAGACCTCCACACGCCCTCGTTCTGGCCACCTACCTTCTGGGCTTCAGGGTACATCATGGCACAGCCCGTGAGAGGCCAGCCATGTGCCCTCAGCGCACAGGGGATGCGGATAACCAGTGGGAGTTCTCCAGGGAGGCAGCAGAGACCCGCAGGGACGGAATTGGACCATGGCGACAAAATAAACATGGACTCGATAGTTCCTGGCCACCGATCCCCTCATCGCCAACCAGAGGACTTAGGCTCCGCAGAGACTGAGACAAGGCGATGTCCCGGAAGGGAGCCAGGCCCCCGTCCTCCGCTCTCCAGTGCTGGAGTGGGGGGGGGCGGCGGGCAGCGAATGAGCACCGCAGACCCCTCGCTGCTTCGGGTCCCTGGAGCCACCAGCCTGGCTATCCATGGTGGAGAGAGAAAATCTGGGCTAGACAGAGGATAAGAGTATTAAACTGGGTGGACTTTTTGAAGCTAGCAGATATGGTCGCCGCGGTATGAAAGGAACTGCTACGAAACAATGAAGAAAGGTTTGACATAGGACAATGTGTGACAACCACTAAGAACAGACCGCAGCATGGGGGTTCCTTACCAAGTCCGTGAATGTCTCAGAACCGGCAACTTACGAGTTAGGGAGAGGAGATGGGTGGATAGTCAATAAATCACTCTTATCACTTGACATTCGCCATTTCCAATTTAATCATTAAGTTGCTTTGACTAGACTGTGGACCCAAGGTGTATTTTAAAATGCATCATTTTAACTTTTGAAAACCTATTGCTCAGAAACCCAGGTGTTCTCCATGCTTTTCCTTTGCTATGTGTGCCACAGAAATGGACACACACCTGCACACAGGTATACGGGAGATACAGGCGTCACTAGGAAACACATCCACAGGTGTGGGTGGGACTGAGGCAGGTGTCCTCGACCGACAGGTCCCTAGAGGCGGTGTGGGGCCAGGTCAAGATCAGAGAGAAGGAGATGTAGTGTACCCAGAAAAGAGTTGAGTCGGGGGCCTGGGGCGGAGAAGAAGGAGCTAGTGGAGAAAATAGTCAGGAGGCGGCAGAGGCCCCGCTTAGGACTAAGCGTCTGTGGAGGCAGAGGAGGGACTTGGCGCGAACGTCCCCAGGTTTGACTTAAGGGGATGGAGAGACGATGACTCAGTCAAAAGCGGTGCATTCGAGGCGTTTTCAGGGCGTTAACATCTGAGCTGACCAGACGTGTGAAATGACCTGTGCCCCAGATGGTCCGATGAGTGGGGAGGAGCCCCAGGAAGAGGTCTGTGCTGGGTCCCTGGGGGTGTGGGGGGGGGGCTGAGTGGCTGAGGGGTTCTGTGGGCCGGGGACATGAGAGGGGCGTCAGGGGGGGACTGTGAGCACCCGCTGGGCCCAGGAGAGCTGATTTCTGTCCATGTTCTTAGCCGCGTTACCTGACAGCCAGGTGAGGGACTCGGGGCAGCCAGACGTCCCTCGGAAGTCTGTTGCTCCCCGATGGGTCAGAAAGGAGGGCGGGGTGGCACATGAGCTCTAAGAAGTAATTTTTGACAAAAAGGGTTTACCTTCTGAAGTGAAATGGAAGTTATGCTATTCTATAAATAATATTTGGGTAAGTGACTTTTCAAATCATTTGCCTTAAGCCGTTGAGCACGTGCAGAAAAAAATCACAGCCTATGAAAGGCAAAACTGAAAAATGGCGGCGAAAACAGAAAACCACCTGCGAAGCCAGTGACTGACGGCCTTGTCCCCGGGCCCTTTCGGTCTGAGCCTGAGACAGGCGGCGACCACCCCCCCCCCCCGGCCCCCACACGCGGCCTGAGCGTCGGGTCTCTGGTCGCCTGCTCCTCCACCGTCGCCATCACGGGCCAAAGCAGAGGACACCGAGCCGGCTTTTCATTCCTCTAGGGGCGGCCCTTAGACCTGGCCGAAGTGCTTCCCGGGGAACCACGAGCTCACCCAGGGGTGCCGGGCCCTGGTCCCCCTCCCGCGCTGACATGGTCCACAGGGAGGGTGGTCAAGTGGCCTGATGCCAGGCTGCGCGCCGCAATCAGGCCTACGGGTGACCTCTGCGGGGCCGGCTCCCGCCACACTGCCCGGTGACCTCTGCCCTCCTCGCCCCGAGTCATCCGTATCCCCTCTTAACTTAAGGTGACCCATCTCCGCCGACCCTGTTCTCAGGCTCGTGTTCCAGTCCTCCGTCCACTGCTTTCCACTTCGGAAGGTGGAAGGTTCTGCGCGACCCTGCAGGGTGACGGCTCCTTCGAGGGCCAGCCAGCGCGCGGGCCACCCGACCCTGCCCCACGCTCTGTCCCCAGGCGCCAGCCCCCGGAGGCGCCTTCCCCGCCCGGTCTCCCCGCGCCCTACAGCGCAGCCCTGCGGTCCCGCCTCCTCCCTGCACCCGAATAACCGAATAACCGTGCTGCGTAATAACGAAATAGGACCGGCAGAAACGAGTTGGGAGAATAAGAGAGAAACGGCCCTGGGAGGCTAATTATGGAAACTAAATGAGCCTCTGTCCGCGCAGGAGAAAGAACAGCCTAGAAAGAGAAGCACCTGGAGGAAACCGAATCGGGCTCGCGCCGCGGCGCCCTGAGCCCCCGACTGAGCGCATGGCGCGCGGGGCCCGGCGCCGGCGGCCACAGGCCTGGGGCCACGAGGGGCCGCAGCACAGGCGGGAGGTGCTGGGGCGGGGGGACGATGCGGGCAGGGAGTGCCCCTGACCCCGAGCCTCGGGGGGCCGCTCACAGGCGGGCGGGGGCCCTGGAACTGCGGCGCCCCTGCGGTCCCTGCGCTCGGGGCGCAGAGGCGTCAGCGGGCTGCGCGGCCTGCGGCAGGCCCCGGAGCATGAGGCCACCAGGCGAAGGTGCCGCGCCCGCTCGGGGTCTGTCTCCAGGCGGGGCCAGCGGCGGGCGGGTGCGCGGAGGGTGGGGGTCCTCGCCGGGATGTCAGACGAGCGCCCCCTGAGCGAAGGATGGGTCGCGCGGCGCCCAGCACCCCGTGGGGCTGGCGGAGCTGCGGCGCGCTCGCAGGTGCCGCGCGCTTGTCGTTGCAGCGGCGGGTGCCCTCGCACCCGCGCCCGGCGCCCGCATCGGTGACCTCAGGAAACGTGGGGGCCGATCTGGAAGAGACTGTGAAGGAAATGAGGCCCCGCGGTCTCTGCCTCCAGGTGCGGGAAGCGTCGTGCTGCAGAGCGTCTCACCGTCAGCGGGGGACCTGCCGACCCTTCCTTAACGTGCGAAATGAGTCGTTTGCGCAAGTGTGAATGTGTTCTTGACACTCGCAGACCCAGGCCACTCACCTGATGGACAGCCGCGCCGTTTTCTGAGGTGACGTCAGCTCTCAGCACGTCCGCAGCTAGACAGGATCCAGGCTGCTGCCTAGCTTTTCCCACTGGAGTCGGTACCTTGTTACCATGACGACGCGCTCCATGAACGCCTTGCCAAATACATAATAAAAATAATAGGAGACTGCCTTTATCTAGTTAAATCGAGAATAAATCCTCAGAAGAATAAAGTAAATAATAATCCGGTATCCAAAACAATTAAAAATGTCTGTGGGATAGTTAGCTCAGTGCTGAAATAGATTTAAGAATTCCTGAAATTGCTAAAACCTTCACAAATTAATACCGAACATTTATTTCCCCAAAACTTGCAAAATCAAACGTTAACATGAACCAATTTTAACTTGCTCAAGTATTTGTAGAGCGAGAGAACCATCCAGAACTAAAGTGGAAACAGGATCCTTCTGGCTTCACGCAGGGAGCTGTCCCCAAAGAAACAGCTCTGAACGGTGGAGGCGCCTTTCTCTGTATATCACGTATACAGAGGGAGATAAATTTCTTATATATACCCTCTCATGCATTTCTTTTTGGATACCTAACTTAAGAAAATAGGCTTTTCATAGTCATGAATTCAGCGATACCTCACAACCTTCAATGTCTGCATAGCATAACATACCATACATGTACTCAAAATTCCAGCCATTCCCCTATTGCAGACACTCGGGTTTTTCCAATTTGTCATTAGTACAAACGAGATTGCAGAGGACTCTTTGTACTTATGCCTAGGGCACGGGGCTTATTGGCTCGGCGTGACGGATGGTAAACGTGCTCTGCTGCGCATGCGCACTGAATCGTTGGTAGGCACCACCGATTAGCTCTTTAAATGGTCTATGTAAAGCTATCTAGTCGAAAATGAAAGTGCTCATTTCTTCATTGGTTATTTTCATATCATCAATCTGCTTATTGTTACCAGCGTCATAGGCGAATATAGCATCGTGTGTAAGTCACACATATAGAAAATTTATTTTGTAATTTGCTTTCTTGATTGCTGTGAGAAAAGGTATTGTTTCAAAGATGTATTAGCATTTCAACTTTTTTTGTTGGCGAGCTGGTGTATCTAGTGTACAGTTTTCTATGTGGTCTTTTGCCTGTTTTTATTGAGTAGAGGAGTTTATCATATATGATCGACATTAGTCCTTTGCTGTGGTAAATGCTGCATGTGCCCAGTAGATTAAACCTAATCATTGAACTTACACCTTTGAGGTTTCTTTCTTTTCAAGCTATTTCTTTTAGTTCTGAAAGTTCAGTGTTATTATATTTAGATTGGATTGTAGATTTACCCTTGTACATGACACAATGTTGTGTTGTATATTTAGAAACCATATTAACGGGAGAGGGTGCATTACCTGTATTCTTCGGGGACTATCATTTTTGTCCCTACTTGTCCCATTTAATATTTTTCAGCTGGAATTCTGATTTTATACCTGCCAGACTTTTATTAACCTATTCCTCAGAGACCTTTTACCATGCACTTAATTTTTACTTTAAAATAAAAACTGTTAAAAGTATAGCATTTGGAGGCAACTATTGGGTCAATAATTGTGCCTAGCTCACAATGTCGTTTTCAGGATTGCACAAGGAGATCCATGAAAAAAGGTTGTTCTAGTGCTTCTAACGTGCTCAGCATATAGTGTGCCATTGTTTTATGTGTGGCATGTGCCTTGTAAATGGCTTTTAGCTGAATTTTTTATCTTGTCCCAAATCGGGAATAAATATATTTTATTCAAATTTATTGTGAAAACTAATATATAGCATTTTATATTCTTCTATTTGATGCACTTAAATGTTTATAAAAAAACATTTAAACATGCTTTTTATTTAACATCTGTAACGAAACCCTATGTAAGGTCTCTCTTGCACAGGTTCGATCAGTTACAAATTCATGTCCATCAATTTCTTCTCGCTTCAGGTATGTTTAAAAACCATCTGGAATGTTAAT
Organism: Rousettus aegyptiacus; assembly: GCF_014176215.1. Classification (NCBI taxonomy): domain Eukaryota; kingdom Metazoa; phylum Chordata; class Mammalia; order Chiroptera; family Pteropodidae; genus Rousettus; species Rousettus aegyptiacus. Next base: position 108,955,122 of record NW_023416311.1, read on the forward strand.
TCTGTTATTCATTTTTTTATATTGTGCTTCGGCATTCTCAGGAATTGTTTCTTATCAGTTGAGAGATGAAGTTTGTTTTCTGCAGAGTTCAGAGCTCGTTGGGCCAACAGCCTGACAGTATCAGGAGCCTCGTTCCAACTCTCCTTCTTTATAGACTTGTCACAATACAGTCTGCCTCAGAGGGTTGTGACTTTGACAATAAAGAGGTTAGGGTGTTGCCTTTTATGGAAGCTGAGATTCAGAAGACATTTATAGAAAATTCAGTGTCTTTTCAAAATGTGGCTCAGTGCATAACGACAATTGCTCCCTGCCTTTCAATGTACGTAGAAAACTAAAAATTAAAAAAATTAGTTACAAGAGAGAAACACAACTGAGACTACCTAGGCAGGAAATACACGGTAAACCTGGGTGCGTTCCGAGTTTTTCTGGTCAGTTTTGAGATCGCTTCTCCATTTGAATTCTGGAGGAAGGTTTCTGCAAAGCGGGGTCGTGGCGTGGCAGGAAGCGCGAGACGCATCGTTGACCCTCCCTGTGGGACTTGGGTGCAAAACGTGCTGTTTTTCTCCTGTTTCCGGTCTGTGACGTGAGGAAGTTGGTTTAGGTCAGCGTGGACCCACAGAAATCTAATGCGAGTCACATTTTACGTGTTCTAGTTGTCACATTAGAATAAGTAAAAACGAATAGGCGAAATTAAGTTTAATGTTATATTTTATTCAGCTCGAGGTATCCAACGCGTTATCATTTCGGTGTGCGATCAATGTAAAGTTAGCTATTAACCAGGTATTTTATTTTGTTTATACAAAGTCTTCACAATCCGGCGGGTCTCATTTACACCTGCGCCTTTAACTACTATGCAAACTCCCACGACTAATGAACTGTACCAAGCCCGGCTCTTCCCACGGGACTCAGGAGATTAATCTCACTATCCTCAGAGTGTTTGTACTTACACATCTAACGAACACCTCAAACTTAACACGTTCCGAACGGAGCCCCTGATTTTCCCCACACAAACGATGGTTTCTCCAGAATCCTGCCCTGTATCAATAAGAGGCAGCTCCATCCTTTCCAACCAAAAACCTTGGAATAATCCTTGATTCTTCGCTTCCACACCCATGTGCAACCCATGAGCCAATCATGCTGGCTTTAACTTAGGAACACATCCAAAGTCCTCGCCCCCACCTCCTGCTCCAGCCTCACTCTCTCTCCTCTGGCTAGTGACAGTGACCTCCAAACTGGTCTCCTACTGCGTCTGACCCTTGCGTGCTGTTCTCAACCAGCAGGGACTGATCCCCTTGCATTCAGATCACAACACCCTCCTCCCAACACCCTCTAAGGCTCCACGGTCGGGACATGAATACATAGATGCCTCTCCATGCGCGCCACTTTCTTCAGTGGTCACTCTTTGAGTGACTTTTCTCCACATCATATAAAGTAGCAGCTCCTGCTTTCCGCACACTCCGTCACCCCGACACTGCTTTATTTCTTTCCGTTACACATTTCACTAATATTACTAATAATATCAATATTAGTGATATTATACATTATTATTACATAATATTAAATACAATATAATAATCCTTTTACTTATTACTCTCTCCCAAATAGAATTTGTTTTTCTCTAATAAATTTAGTCCCCAAGATGAATCCGAGTCTGTTTTGTTTGCTGATGACTCCCCAGTGGAGAACACAGTGTCTGGCCTGCAGAAAGCGCTCAGTAAATACTTGTTTTATTAAATAATCTGTCATTAATACTACATTCTCATTCAGCTGATGCTTAAACTCTCTGCGGATAGATTTACTCTCTCCTTAGGTAATCCGTTCCGTCCCGTGAGAACTCTGTGTAAAATCTCTGCGTAAAATCCATCACGTTTATTCCTGACCGATTGTGCACAGGTTCATCTAATTCAGTCGTACGGCATCATCATAGTCTCTCTCCTTTCTGGTATCTGGTGACGACTCTGGACGCTGCCTTCATTCAGGTTTCATAAAAACTCGGAAGAGAAGACGCATGAAAGGAAGTAACTTGAGCGACATGACGCACAGGATGTAGCGCTGTTTCCCTTGGCATTTCATCGTCTTCTTGATCAACAGCCATCGTCCACGGTGGATGGGGAAGGCACAGTAACGGTCTCAGAATGCGTTCTGAGTTAGCGCATAGTCGATTCTCTTGGCTCACTGCCGGTTTCTGCTGGATATTGTCTGAAGCAATTTTTCCAGCCAATTAAAATGCAACGGAGGTGAATCCGAGCCACCACCGGAAAATAAAGCATCCATAAGATATGCCGGTAGCAGTGAAAGGAAAAAACAGTAACAAGTAATGAGAGAGGATTTTCAAGGTTCAGGTCTTCATAAAAATTTGCCACGCCATGTAAAATCTTAAGAGGTGGCATGGGATAGTAATTAAAAGAATGGATTCTAGAGCTAGTTCTGGTACTCACACTCCGGCTGTGCCCCGCAGAGATCCTGCTGGATTTCGGGACTATTGTGGACCAGTGAGCTATGCACACGTCTCCCATTTCACCCGTTTTTGAAAGGCAGTTTCTAGCAGCTAGCCCATACTCGTCCTACCTTTGTACGTCGGATGCGTGGCGGGGGCGACGGGATAGCCTGATGCTTCTCTTTAATTCACAGGTGTGCTGACGACGAGGTGCTGTGCCCTCGGAATCATTCCTGAGGAGCCCGGCATCACGTGAGCTGCACACCTGAACTGGATTCAGAGGACCAGATCCTGGATTTTGAGCTGATGCTACAACGGTCAAGCCCTGGGGGCTGTGGAAGAGCTGCTTGTGGTTAGCTTGAGCCAACTCCCGGCGGCCACTTCAGCGCTCATGCTCAGTCCCCTTTATCATCACAGCTTTCTCCCTGGGTGGCCTTTGCTTCACCTCTGGGTTCTCGGCTGCTCTAAACCGGGACATTTCACGGTTTGTTCTGCTGTGTGAGGGACCAGCTCTCTGCACAGAGGGAGCTCCTGATGACTGTCGTTCAATTGCATGGGCAAAGGTCTAGCGAGTGACCTGACCCCACGGGGATGGTCAGCACCCTCAGCTGTCGTGGGATCACCAGGAGGACCCCTAGCCTCAGAAAGCACCCGGCATTCTTACTGTTAGGCAGGTGCTCCCTCTGGGGGACTGAGAAGGAAAGAAGACAAGAATAAAATCTGTATTCTGAGATAAGAGACTGCATTCGGAGTTTGGATAAGACGGGCAAGCACGGCACATCTCTGCCACATGGAGAAAAACCACAGACACTGGTGGAAATTTGTTACTCCTAAAAAATGCCACTTTCTGCTGCAGTTTTTAGCCAAGAAGGTCAGATGGCTTAGTGGAAGGTGAACTGAGCAGACCCCACGACACGGGCCTTCCAACTGCTCTACAAAAAATACAGAATAAAATAATCGCAGGTACACAAAAAAATCATCGTCATCATACATAGGTAATACTTTCAAATAATACAGAAGCATTAACCATTTTTTCCAGTAGAAGCAGCTTCCATCTGGAAAGAAAATACTAGGATCTTTAGATTGTCAGGAGTTAGGTAATGCTGAATTGTTTTTTTCAATATATTTAAAAGGATTCATGTCCCATTTTGAGTCCATTTATTTAGATTTGCTCTGTTCCTTAACCTGTGCGTAGGCAAGCTTTTATATGCGTGTGTATTACGTACAGTATTAAATGAACTTGCACATGTATTTATAGGACATGCACATCTGCAGATATGTAAATCTCTGAAATTTTTCTGTGTACTGAGCATTGAAATTTCTGGTGATTTTTTTCTTTTTTACGCTGCTTTCTGATGTTTGTGTCTTTGAATGATGAGCATGTGTTATCTGTGTTACTAAGAAAATGTTAGAACTTTTATTGGGGAAAAATTTTAACTGTTCAATATGTGAAAGAGATCTGACCGCTTCCTCCTCCACGTTTTCTCCTAGAATATAATGGACTGTATTAGCGTTTAAAAAAAAAAAAAAAAAAAAGGTTGCCTTATCTCTCACCCCGGATGCCACTTCCATATTAAAATAATAGGAGAAAGCTAAAACGATTATAGATTACATTTTATTTATCCTTATAGTGAGCCATTTTATTTTTTTTTAAGGGCACAAATCATTTGCTTTCATCTTGTCTAGAATGAAATAGTCATCATGTACTATAGATGAGTCTTACAAACCGAGATGGTTTTGGAGAAACGTATCTGATAGGGTCCCACACAAGCTTAGGGCCAGATGCTAATTCCTGGTGCTTCAGAAATCTTTACTCTGAATTAGTGACTAAGGAATGAGAAAGCACCCGCCATACCTGCGTTGGAAGGCTTGGGCTTTTCACACACACACACACACACACACACACACACACGTTGGTCAAATTATTTTTTTCCCTCTGGGGCGTTAGCTCTCTTCACAGCAGCCCAAGTTTCTCACGAAGCCGAAACATTCAGATCACGACATTCCCAATAACGGTTGTGTTGCTTTTATCTTTTCTCTCATTTCTTAGCAAATAATTTTGTTTTCACAACCATTATTTTTGTTCAGCAGAAAATGCTGAGTTTTACTCATTCGCTACAGAAAATTTTTAATGTGAGATAAGTTCAGAGTAAAATAAATTGAATTCCGCTTCTTCTAATGTATTGCTTAGGGAAGGCAAAAACTTCTGCAGAAAGAAAATTACAGATCTAAAGTTTACGAAAAAAGAAATCATGAAAAGAAAATGACAAAGAGGAAATATTAAATATGAGAAAACCTACCCTGAGTAAACATTGTACATTAATGTCTTGATTTTATAACATTTTCAGCATCATTTGCTAAAATGTTCTACAGATTGCTTTTAATGTTTTGAAAAGAATTCAGTGGATTCAGGCGAGGTGGAGGGGCACATCCACCGGTAGGTCCTGGGGCACGTGGCTTTGGTGCCAGAATTGTCATCGTGGCCTTGGAACCCGGGCGTCTGCCAGGGTGCGGGCCCCCATCTGTGGTCCCCCAAGACACCCCTGGCCTTGCCTCTGGACCCAGCACTTAGCAGCCACCGTGGGTGGGCGAGTGGCCTAATTCTCATGACATCTCATTTCCTTATAAATAAATTGGGAACACCGCTAAATATGTAGATTGAGAAATAGTAGATCGATCAAGTACACATTTGACCTGCTAAGAAGGTTAGCTAATATAAAAGTTGTCACTGAGTCACATGTATGCTCAATCGATTTCTCTGATATTTATTCATATAATGACATCTGACCGGGGACGTTTATACAACAGCATTGCTCCACTCCATTGTTGGTACTTATTCTGCTAGAAATTAAAACATCCAGGACAGGGACAATGGAGCATCTTCGGCCAAACGCAGCACACGAAACCAGGCTAGGGCCGGACCTTCCGGGAGGTGCCTTCATCAGGTCAGTTTCTCACTATGATTCAACTGCGTTTACCTTTCTCCACGTTCTCAGACACAGCCTTGGCGCAGGCGCCTCTCGCCTGTGCTGCCCATTTTCCTGGTCACTGATCCGCTTCTTCCAATCTCTACCCCGGTGAATCCAGAGTTTCTTCTAAAAACTAAAAATCAATTAAAAGGCTTTCCTTTGCTTCAAAACCAAATCTAGGCTCTGCTTCCCTCAGCACCCTTCTCAGAAGCAGGCATTCCCCAGAATCCTGGGTTCAAATCGTCCTTGTCTACATCCGGGCAGCTTCCGAGAGCATCTGCCTCTGGGCCTTCGCACAGTCGGACCCAGATCCCGTTCTCTGCTTCTGGACCAGAAGGCGGTCACTGGCTTTTTCACCCAAGTAAGTATCTCTGTCACTCAGCTTAGGCCTAACCTACGCGGGAAAGATTGTCCTGACCTCCCGAGGCTGGAAGAAGCAGTTACATATCATATCCCAGCCGCAGCCCCCGATTCCACACCAAGCGCAGCGCGACGCTGGGCCGCCCCTGCCCCTGGCCGGCTCCCAGGCGCGCAGTGAGGCGTCCGGTGCGCGTCCTCGCGGCCGGGCTCGCAACCCGCACGTAGGTGCGCGTCCAATATTTCCATTGTCGCGACCGCTGCCGCGCCCATCCACGGGTCAGCGAGGATGACCCTTAACGTTCCCCGCCCACTTTTTTTTTTTTGGACTCCATAGCCTTCTTTTTTTCTTTTTCTGTACCTTTCCCTGCTCCAATATGATGCCAAAATAATAATGATAATAATAATAATAATTATTATTATTATTATTATTTACGGAATAAAAGTAGCCAGGAAGGTAATTGAACATTTATTAAGACATTTATTGTTTTTTTCTAACTAAAGTGCAATGTTTTTAAAATCTTCTTAAACAAACAACTATGAAAAAAGTCGTCAAGACAATAAAATACAAACGGGAAATTCAATCATTAAATTCCTTTTACTTCATACTAACCTGGCGCCTGGCATGGCCGGCTTTATCCGCGAAGTCGAGATCAGTGTTAGAGCACAGCGGCGCCTCGGCGGCTTCTCAGTGCAAAGACCAAAGAACGCGGGAAATCCGCTGGGCGGGGGAGGCGGCGGGAGCGCCTCCCACGAGCTTAGCTTCTGCGTTTCTTCCTCTTTGATTTCTCTTCCTCGGGACTCCGCGTTTCCTGCACGGCGGATCCGTCCCTCTCTTTGCCCTCTTTGCCTTAACGGCCATCCATCCGCGGCCTCTTAGCTTAGAGATGCTCAGCGCTCAGCTGCTTGGGGAGGAGGAGGAGACGCAGGAGGCCAGAAGAAGAGAGAAGAGAGAAGGTCCGGGCAGAAGAGTGAGAAACCGAGGTCTGAAGTGGGGAGGAGCTGGCGGGGGGCCAGCAGCATCAGGGGCGCAGGCCGGGCCAAGGCGGCCTCCCGCTCGCCGGGACAGAGTCGTCTCCTCTGATCCGCAGCTGCCTTGGCTGGAGGAGGCGGAGCAGAGGCTGCGCCTTCGGAGGACCCACACCGGGGACGGGTCAGGCCCAAACCCCCAGGAGGAGAGGGGGACTTAGATCCCGCCGGAGGCCCGGAGGGACCGGGGGGCCTGTTCGGCCCCCCACTGCTGCGAAAACGAGGATGCAGAGCCGTCTCCCCCACGTGTCAGGGGCCAGGAGATCCCTGCCCACCCACGCTTCCCGCCCCGGTCACGGTTCCCCCCTCGACTCCAGCCGGAGTCGCAGACATGCATCATGGACTTCAGTCCGTCACCCTCGGCCGCTCCTAGACCCCCGTGGCCCCTTCCCCTGCCCTTCCCGCCATCCGGGCCCAGCCTGCGAGCCGCGTTTCCCAGTCTCGCGTGACCGTGACCGCTTCGTCCCAGGAGCCGCTGCCCGCGGGAGCCTCCGGCAGGGAACCCGGGCCGGGGAGGGGGGCCCAGCACGCTTCGCTGCCTCCGTCCTTGGCGGAGTCGTGGCAGTGGCCAGGTGTCCTCTGTGATTCCAGACAGACTGCTGTGTGTGTCACTGTCACTAGCTGACCCCCACCCAGAGGTCAGGTAACCGCCTCCTGCCTGCGGGCCTCCAGCCTGGGGCCCACCTGAGTCATTTCAGGGACTCCTATTGAAATTCTCAACTTTTCCATCACTTTTAAAACATTCTCGGTGTTAAACTCTCTTTGTTTGGAGTTCTCAGAATGGTTTATGTTTCCTCTGGATTCTAATCAAAGTCCCAATGAGAAATGCACTGGAGCGGCTTCTCTGTCTGTGTGCCCAGTGGGCATTTTCTCTCCTCCTACTTCTTCCTCCTGCCCCCCTCCCTCCTTCCCCCCCTCCCTCCCTCTCCCTTCCTCCCTCTTTTTCCTTCCCTCTCTCCCTTTCCTTCTCTCCCTCCCTCTCTCTCCTTCACTCTCTCCTGAATATTGCCCAGACATTATATTTAAATGAAAACCAGGCCTCAAAATTAATGTTATTAATAAACACACTTGACGTTGAGGTATAACAAATGTTGTAAAGACATCAGGGATAGGAAAGGCTACCGCAAGCATCATCGGCACCTTGAACCTGCCTAAGAAAGCCAATGAAACCATCAATTTATCCCTCCCTCCCTCCCTCCCTCCCTCCTTCCTTCCTTCCTTCCTTCCTTCCTTCCTTCCTTCCTTCCTTCCTTCCTTCCTTCCTTCCCCCATTCGACATTTAACAATCACTTATTAGAACCTACCCTGGGTCAGTAACTCGCCTCGTTTTCCCCAGAGGAGGGTCTGCGAGACGCTGTGGATGGAAAACTCACAGCACCTGGATGACCTGGTTTATGCCAAGTCACCTGCAGAGCCGAAGGGTAAACAAGTAATTATTGCAATTCCTACTGAGGCTCCCTACCCAGAGGGAGGGGTAGGCAGCCTCGAAACCAGCCTTATGCCCTCGCAAGCTCCCTTCACTAAGGCGTAATGATTTCAAGATTATTACCGTCTTGTGTTTATTTTGACTGCAACGCACTTCCATGCATCTTCTGTTTGTCTCTCCAGGTCTGCTTTGATAATCGAGCAGCCCATCCCGCAAGCCCTGTGTTCTCACAGCTGTCAAGGACTGTGAGTCCATGTGTTTGTATTAATTTGCAATTATCCAGGAGAGAAATGTGTACAGTGCCAGAAGTATTAGAACATTTCTATAGCAACACCTATTTTAAAATTCACTTCACCAGGGTACCTTTTTTTCCAATTCGCTGACTACATCCCAGAGCAGAAATAAATTAAATGTGATATTTCTTAGAATTATCTGTACACCACCAAAACACCCTATTTCATTTACTTTTAAATGGACTGCAATTTAATCCATAATGCATATCTTTCATGAAATACTACAATGTAAACCAAACCTTAAAGAATCACAGATTGGGGCTGATGCGGTGTGGACCCCCTCATCATCTGAGCCCAACCTGGAGGGCCAGACAAATCTCCATCAGCAGCTCTGAATGTAGAAACCAATATTAATTTTTTAAAAGGACATAAAAATTTTTAAAGGTTTTTTTAATGTATCTGCTTTCTTATTTCATGTGCTTTTAGTCTGTTAGATGAAGCATTCCGAGGACGGTCCCTAATTATAGAAATAAAACATTGAGATGAAAGATGCACTTGGGATTCTAAAACCAGGTTAATGATTAGTGCTTTAATAAGCCGCTTCCGAGGGAGCTTGTGACAATGACACCGCTTGTCCCCACATCTTAACTCTGAAGTTGGCGCTTCACATCAGCCCCAAGTAAGGTACACAACGGGAACCCTCCAGAGGTCTGTGTGAGGCGACAGCTCAGGACCTGAGAGTAGAACGTGCCCGGGCCCCAAAAACGACTCTGCCGTGCAGATGAGAGCCCCCGATGAGGACGACACCCCGAAAGGGCGGTGGGGACCCCCAGAGGGGTCAGAGGATCCTGTTACAACAGCACAGGGTCCTCCAAGGAAGACTCTGAACGGACACCTCACCCCTGCATCGCACAGTTGAGGGGCTCCACGGGAGGGGCGAGGTGGTTTATTTTGACCGGCACATTTTAAAAATATTCCAAAATCATGGTTTTGCATGGGTGGGAAGCTAGATTATTTCTGGCTCCACCCCACCCCTCAGGTCCCTAAGATATTATGATTATATTTAACTATAATTTTAGAAGAAATAAAACTGCCCAATATTTTAGGGGAAGAAATATAAATCTAATATTCTAAAACAGGGGACTGGCAAACTTTTTTGTAAAGGGCTAGATATTTTAGGATCTGTAGGCTACACAGGCTCATGATGGCAGCCACAGACAGCAACACATAAACGATGAGCGTGGCTGCGTCCAATAAAACTTTATTTACAAAAACAGACAGTGGGCCATGTTTGCTCTTTGGGCTATAGTGTGCCGATGCTGTTCTGCAGTATAAAGCTGTACTCAAACTACATGTGACTATCAGCAGAATCCAAAGCCTACGGCCATCTGGGGACACAGATCCACCTCCCATGTGGATGCGACCTCAGTCCAAATTCAGGGTCTGCCTCAGATGGGTGACAGTCACATTTCATGCTGCTTCGCACTGTGGGGAACATGGCGAGAGCCACGTAATCTGTTCCCGGGTTTTCCCTGCACAGGGACAAGGCCATGCTGGGGACTGTTCTCAGCAGCCCAACCCTGATGGCCGCGGACAACGCTGTCACATGAGGAAGGGTGGAGGGAGGCGAGCATGTTGACCCGGAGTTGCAGAAGACATGGAGGAAGCGTCCCACTAAAGCCGTGTTTCTGCCAAATTGTCGCCTATAACGAACGGGCGTCTCTTTATTATGCATATTAGTGACAAGATGAAAAAACACGACAGCTATGGAAAATTCCAAGAAATAAAATTTTCTGTCATTTTAAGAAAGAACAACAGAAAAATTAGAGATGCATTTGGCTGCTTTTTAAAATTCCCCTTAAACTCAGGGAATTAGATAAAGACCAAATTAGTGCCTGTCGATTAAACTATCAAGGTAGTTTTGTGTCTTGCTTCCTCCTACCGATGATTTTTTCTAGACTTTTAAATCAAGACTCATATTTAGATTATTTGGATTTCCTTTCTAAGCAACGTGGAGAATTACAGCTGTATGAACTACGCTCAGTGAACAGTCATAACCAAAAGCCTTTAAACAAGGCATGTTTCTGTTACTAGGAAAATATTTCCGGAGTGACAGGTCAGAGATCCTTTTATCAATCAGTCAATGACAGGTTAGTATGAATAAGCTATCAGAATTTTTTCTCCGCGAAGGTGAAGGTATCAGAGAACGCTGTATGGTTACGTAGTGACTTCGATGAGGGATGGGGACCCCGCCGAGTGAGGACGGTGACACAGAGCCGGACGGGCGGGGCCCGGGGTCAGGGCCTCTCTGTCCTCTCTGCTCGGTGTCCACACGTTTAAAAGCCAAGTAATGCCGACACCTCAAACCACAGGATTGCGTGAGATGCAAAATCAATCTGAGCATCTTACGCTTCAGCATTTTTTAAGCGCCCACGTCAGGGTGTTGACAAACACTAGTTAATCATGTGTCCCTTCGCCATTGCATTTTTGTTATGGTTCGGCTTTCCGGCCCGGCTTCATCTCACTCTTTGAGAATATGTAAGTTCTCTAAGGAGTTTGACTTGAGTGAGGTAGGATGTATGATAACAACTAAATGCATATATTATTTGCATATATACTATAAAATATATTTTTGTCGTTTTCTCATTAGGAACTCTTTTCACACGGATTAAGCTCATAAGACTATGGATCCGAACCAACGAAGTGTTTTATTAACATTATCGTCTTCTCATTCTGTCGGACTGGGAAACACCCCTGGAGAAGATGGTTTTGCTTCGTAAGCTGGGAGCAGAGGCATAGGAAGCCTTTCATTTATTTACTATTTATTAAACTTGTGCTTCTGAATCTCGCTGTTCACGGAAAGTTTCAAATTAAAACATACATAATGTGTAAGGTAAGAAAAAGTAGGCAAAATTTAGCTAAGAACGCATGCTAATCTGTTCAGATATAAAGAGGATGCTTAGGAAAAACAAAGCAGTTGAAAGCGAGTGTCCGATAGACAGTGTGTGGCCATGCGACGGCTCGTTCTGCTTTTTAGCTCTGTTTTCCCAATTTTTCAGTGTTTGTTTGTCTCAGAGCATGCTTGCTGTGTGACCTCCTGGTCCTGACTCCCTCTTCTGTCAACAGAGGATAATGATGTTTCTGGAAAGACTCTCACAGGAAGTTGTGCGCGTGCTCCTCAGAGAAAAGATGGTATCAGAACAGAGGAGCCATCGCCCTGTGTCCTGAGAGGAAAAGTAAGCTGAAGTCACGTGTTTTCTCCTTGCATGAATAGAAAGTCCTACCGCTCATGTGGGCAGGAGTTCTTAATATTTAATGTCCTGCGACTCTGAAGCATTTCTTTAGATTTTCATAGCCAAGTTTCTAACTATTCTCTTCTTGGAAGTATGCGACGTTTACATTCATCACTGATGCTGGAAAGTCAAAAATCATGCTGAGCATTAAATAAACATTTTTCTATCTGAGTGTTGATAGTTCTATAGATCTATATGAAGGTTGAAAACCCAGTGGCAAGGTGAATCTGAGGTCACACGTATACCTCTCTGCCCTGTAATGTAATGTACGTTACCTAATACCCATCACGAAATATTCACTGAACCTTTTTATGCCATTTATTTATTTTTCTTGCCTCTGTCATATCTAGATTGTTCTAGGTATTTAATTGGCTATTTTTTTCATATGTTTTGAACCCAATTACAATACATCTCAGCTATGAAAGCATTTCACGTAATTTGCGTTTGTCGTGGCTTTTCACTAACACAAAAGAATTGGGCGCAAATTGGGGTTACGGAGTCTTGCCAACGGAATTGGACCTTAGCAGACTGAGGCCAAACCACACTAACTCTTTGTAGTTAGAATGTGATTTGCTGTTAGTTCATCTACCTAGTGAACTCCAATAAATGGATAATTTTAGATTAGTCCTGCTGCCTTTACTCAAATCAACACCCTCTTCGCCGTCAACTCTGAATCCTTATTCGCAACGCGATCTGGCCATCCCCAAGTCCACAGTTAACGAGCCTGTGCGCGGAGATCCGTCTCTGCACAGACATTGGCTGCCGACCCCGGCTCACCTGCAGCCGCCCCGCAGCCTCGGGCCCCTCCCCCGCCCTCCGCTCCTGCCACAGAGCCCAGTGACCCCCTCGCCTCCTGACATTTCTGGAGACAGCTGTTTCTCGGGATTGTTCTACCTCTTGACAGGTGTGAAAGCAGATCCTGACACAGCTGCTTCCGGCTCGTCTGGACCCGGGCGCCCGCTTCCTTGTTAGAGATAACCACGTGACCTGACAATAAGTGAGGCCAGCAAGCCTCGCTGCTTCTGCTACTCCCAGACGATGACTCTGCCCCACATTTTTCTTTTTCTTTATTATTATTTTTTAATGCACTCATGTGTTCTCAGAAGAAGGAGGCACAGTCATGGCATTTGATTCATTCGGAAAATCTTAAAATTCTCTGATCTTGCCTTTGAATGTCTATGTTAAATGTGGCTATCGTGGGCCAAAGACGCACTTGGGGACCTTCTGTGACAGGAGGCTCATCTGTTTGATTAGTTTTAGCTCTTTGTCAGAATCTAAATATCATTCTAGGAAAAAGCTTTTTGCAGAAGCAAAGCTTTCTCATTAGCCAGTTGAGGAAGATAACTAACATTTCGTTGTGGGCACAAATGCATGTAGCAGAAAGCACACTAATTTAACTTAATTTTGAAGTCACAGAGCTTGTGGCTCCGTTACCATGGAGATCACCCTTCTTCTCACCTGGTGCACCTGTGACAATTAAGATGAACCACTGATTTTATACTCGGTCCCAGTGTTGACACCACAGAGAACGTCTATACTTCAATTTACGCAGAAAAGCCATCCTGCAAGTACCTGCTCCATGCTAGGGCCTCCCCCGGGGGCCTGCGATTTCTCTGTTTCGTGACCAGCCCTGGACACTGGAATATTTTTTAAAGCTCCCAAGTTATAGCCAGGAGTACGTATCCCTGCTTTAGTGTGAGGTAGGTACTGAATGCCAAGCACCTGTTAGGAAACTTTTCCTTTCCTTTTCAATCAGTTCCCAAACCGATTTGAAAAATAAGGCGGGTGAATTCCGCTTCCACGGGGCAGAGGCAGGTAATGATGCACCGTGTCCTTCCCAACACCTGGCGAGGCTGGACTTCCTCTCCTCTGAAAGCGAGCGTGGCGCAGAACTGCTAAGTGGGTGGACGTGAAATCGATACCTGCAGGTTAGAAGCCTGAGAAATAAGGGCCTGGTTCGCCGTGTTCCCTTTTCCCTGCTGCGGGGTCCGTGAGAACGTGCAGTGAGATGAAGCTCTTGTCCCTCTGACCCCTGAATAACCATCAAGGGCAGAGCACCCTTGGACAAGCAATGCGAAGGAGAAATAAAACGGAGGTATCTTCAGCCGCTGTGAGGATTATCTGTTACTGCAGCAAACCCTAGTTTATTCTGACTGCTACCCTGTAAAGCGCCTTCTGAAAACTTAAAAACCATTTTGTGCCCAGTTGAGAGTGTTAGGACAATATGTGATGATGAGGATAATCCTGATAAATGTGTTTCACTTACGAAAATATGTATGTTGTTTTTTGATGTGTAACGAATACAAAACATATTTATGATCTCCCTTGGAAATTCCTGAAATTTGGACAATGTGACTTGTTGATTTCCATGTGTTCCCAAGTTTTCCGATTCTGAGACTGATAATTAAAAACATTGAATTCTTTAGGAGAAACGACTTGAAGTGGCAGTGGAGAATGGTGTAGTGAGAGCTAATTTTGCAATTTAGAGAATGTCCGCAGAAATATAATCTAGTCGATTTTCCCCTTTGGGAATATAGTCTATCAGGTTAGCATTCTGTACTTCCCATTTGTTATTAGCTAATGCTTACGACCATGAACTAGGTAAAGGGCATTCAACTAATACGACATGCATAAAATTACATGAAAAAAATAAAATAGCAAGTTTTGTTTTGTTTTGTTTTTAGCACAGCTGCTTGCTAATGAAGATACAGTTCTAATGAAAATGATACCATGTATCAGGAACATCTACCCGAAGCTCTAAAGTCCAGAGGTATAAAATAGTCATCAAAGAAATAGGTAAACAAAGACAGAAGAATGAGGAGTTATTGCCAATCAAATAGCTCCTAAAGCCACAGAAATCTAAGTTGCCGACCATTAGAACTCAGTGGGAAATTTCACTCCCTGTGAAGGGAGAACCCCAGCTCTCCCAAGGCCGTCTTCTGGCTGCCGTTATCCTGGACTGATTTAATTTGACATCGCAACTGTCCTCTGTCTGGACGAGTCGGCCAAGCGAAGCTCCAGTCCTCCGGTCTTTTCCGACACACGTGCACTCCCGCTCCGCCTCGTGCGTTGTAGAGGAGACCAAGGGCGCATCCGTCCGTCTGTCCGTCCGTGCGCAGCTGAACCCCAGGCAGCCGCGGCGACAGCGGCAGGCTCAGCGTGCTCCTGCTCGCTCCCCGGCGCTGCGGACGCCGAGACGCCGCTCCCGCTGAGGACCGCGCAGGGCCTGTGGCTGGCCCGGTGGTTGCAACTGCATCTCTGTTCTACGGGTCCTCAAAGTACCTACTCGCATTGGAGGGAATTGCCTGGTAAACCAGGAGGGGAAGCTCTTATTTCATGTTCTTGGGAAAGCATTCGGGAACAGCTGCCGAGGACGGGGAGTTGCGCAGCAGCAGGGGGCGCGGGGAAGGCGGGTGAGCCCGGTTCGGGGCGGTGGGCAGGCCCCCCGAGGCTGGGGCGCAGAGAGTGTTTCTTGTCCCAGGGACAGCGGGTCGTGGCTTCTCAGCCCGTTAGCGGAGGGCCGAGATAACCCATCTGGTTGTTGTTCTGTTACTGATATCTTGGCGGAAAGCCCCCCAAAATGTCCGGAATATTCTGATGCAGGCTACACATCACCCATTTGTCACAGACTTGCAGACCCGTCTTGATCTGGGGGTGCGGCTCGTCTACCCACACCAACCACGTGTTAATAACATTTTGGGTCTTGACGCTAATCCAGGCCGTCTATCTGCTGGGAATCAGGATAGAAAAATCAACAAGACGTGGCCCTTCTACGGCTTCTGAGTAAGAGAAACCGCCCTGGCCCCAAAAGTGACTTCCTCTGCTGTCTGCGCGCTGCGCAGACCAGCGGCTCAGCGGACAGAGCCGGCAGACGCCAGCCGCGGCTCGCCCTGCCTGCAGGACCTTCAGGACCTTCCCGACCCGGGGCATCCACTGCTAGCAGCCACGCAGGCGCTCCCTGGGCCCTGCCGGCATAACGCAGAGCACCTGAGCACAGGGAGCTGCACCTGGCAGGCTGGCCGTGGCCTGTGGGGGGCGCAGGTGCGGGATGGCGAGAGCTCAGCGGTCGCTATGGACTGAGTGTCCTCGTCCCCTCCCCGAATTCTTCGGTAGCAGTGCCAACCCCCAGTGCGAGGGAGCTTGGAGGCAGGGCCTCTGGGGGTGATTAGGTCACGGGGACGGAGCCCCAGTAAATGGGGTCAGCGCCCCTATAGAAGACACGCGGCGAGCGCCCTCGGCTCTCGCCACGGAGAGACGCGTGAGAGGCTGGCGGGCTGGGACCCGCACGCGGCCCGCGCGGCTCTCCCGGCTCACGGGCTCCACCCGCGCCGTGACCTTGGACGTCCAGCCTCCGGACAGTGAAAACAGATTCCAGGCGCTCAAAAGCCACCGGTCCATGGTGTTTTGCTTACGGCGCCCCCAACAAACTGCGGCAAGGGCGTGCATCTCTTCTGCTTCTCGGCTCCCAAGTGCCCCCAGGAATCCCGGGTGCCACCTGCACCCCACGCTGGCGGCATCTGAACGCGGCCCCAGGGAAAGCTCGGGAGGGGCGCGGGCCCGGGCACGACCCCCCGGGCGGTGTGGACTCCAGGGACTAGCGCCGTCTGTCGCCCCGCGGGGAGGACCCGATCCCACGGCGGCCTGCGGAGGCCGCACGGGGACGTGGTCCCCGGCAGGGCCCTGGGGCCCCGCGGGGTCGGGCGATCGGGGCGCGGGGCGCGCTCGGGGAGACGGCGGCCCGGGGAGCGGCGGGGGACTCGGGGGGCTCGGATGTCCGCGCTGAGGCGCACCGCGCCTGCCCGGCCGGCCAAGGGCCCGGGGTGGACCTGCGCCGCGGCCCCCCGGGAACAGCCGCGTCCCGGGACAGGGGCCCCGAGGACGCGACAGGGCATGGGGCGGAGGTGGAGGCGGAAATGCTTATTTTCTCTTCACGACGGTTGTCACCTCCCCCTCCAGGCACTGCTTCCTCTCAAGGGGACAGTCGTAGCTCCGATACACAAATCGTCCAACTCTCATTTATCACGAAAGGACGCGTTCTACCGAAGGGTCCCCACGGGTCGGGGCTGGTGTTTGGCCGTAATGGAGAGGGGCCGCTCCTCTTCCAGCACGCGGATTTGGGCTTGTTCTTCTGGAAGGTCAGGGGTGTGCATTTGTCGCTAAGATAGGTCCAAGTTTATAAGTTTCAAAGGAGAAAAGACTGGTCTCCTTTTAAAAAAAAAAAAACGAAAAACAAAAAACAAACCTGTGTTCAAACACCAAGTAAAATATACCATCCCATCATGACATTCTATCAAGAGCTGTGATTTTCTCCCAGGGCTTATCGATGTCGCTGTTAGCATCATAAACACCAGATAAAAAAATTATAAAAGATCACCCAACTGCTTCTTTAAGCCTTTTCTCAAAAATGTACAGTGCCATTAACATAAGATAGAATGTTTAATTTAACCAAAAATTTTATTAGTCAGGCACTGATAGCTTAGGTTTCAGAGAAGAAAGATTTTAAAGCCTTGGGGTCAGGGCAAAAATATAAACTTCGTAAGAGAACTCAACTTGAAATGTTTTGGTTTCTTCAGACGGAGCATGCACTGGTAAAAAGATCAGGTTCATCACATTAAATTAAAGATGGACCTAAGGCTCTTTTTTCGCTCCTCATTCCACTGCCTTATATATATTTTTTTAACATGCGGCTGACTTTCGCCTTCTCAAATATTCACCCCCAGAAGCTGAGGTAGCTAGTCTGTCTGAGTAGAGAGTCGGCCAGGGGCAGAGGACATGTTACATTGTTCACAATGATTCTGCAAAGGAACGATTGTCAATCTAGAATTCTACATACTTTTTTAAATAGGAAGGTAAAATAAAGACATCTTTAGACAAATACGAACAAAGGCAATCCATTGCAGTAACCCATACAAAAAAAGTTCAAGAAATTTCTTCAGGTTGAGGAAAATGACGCTTCATGGAAACTGATATCTACATGAAAGAAGGTAAAACAGTGGGAAAGATGGTAATGTAAGCAAATATGACACACTTTTTAAATTTTAAGGGTCAATTCTCAAAACAGTTTGGTCTCCAGACACCTTCACAGAAAAAAAAATTTTTGAAGATACTAAGGAGCTTTTATAAATGTGAATTATGCCTGCTAATATATTCAATATACTAGCAACTAAAACTAAGAAATCATATATTGTATATATATTCACATTATATATATTCACTTGAAAATAATAGGAATCTCATACATATTAATAAAAATAATATCTTTTAATAGAAATATATAACTGTATTTTAGAACAAAAACATTAGCAAAAAAAGTAGACCTCTTTTATATGTTTGGAAATTTCTTTAAAGTCTGAATTAAGAGTGACAGCTAGATTCTTAGGTGTTTTGACTTCAACCCATTACAACACCATATGTTATGAATCCTCTAAAAAAGGTAAATAAGATTTTAGAATTATCCTAAAAATAGTTTCAACATCAAGAACAACCCAAAAGAGTTCTAGGGATTTCAAAGGTTCCTGGGCCACAATTTGAAAAAAAATTGATTTAAGGTAAACAACAACAACAAACAATAAAAGCTGATGTACTTTGGAGTTTGGAATGTATGTAAAAGGACAGAATGGCACATAGGATGGGAAGGAAGAGGTGGGAATACAATTTAAAAGTAAACACTAATGCGTCAGAATCGTATATTAAAACTCAAGAACAGAGAGGAGAGAGAGAGAGAGAGAGAGAGAGAGTTACATTGTGGAGATAAAATAGAAAATCAAAAATTAATCCTTCGATCCCCAGAAAGATAGGAAAAGAGAGAAAAAGAAATAATAAACTGATGGAGTAAATAGTAAATAAAAGGCAAGAAGAAAAATCAAGCCTCCAAACAGCATAAATCGCATCCAATTCGAATGATCTAAACAGTCCAATTCAACACAGACACAGTAAGATTTCTTTTTAAAAAGCAAGACACTGATACTATATGCCAAACGTAAAGACATACATTAAATATAAAAGCAGTGAGTATGAGGGGAAAAGATACATCGTTGCAAATGCTAATTAGAATAAGCTTCGGAAAATGTATTAAGATTAGATAAAGTAGTTTTGAGATGATGAAAAAAGGGGAGCATTAAATAATAAGGGTGACTGAATCGAGAAGACTTAAAAGTTTGGTATGTATAATATATACACCTATAATAGAGCTTCAACATACATGAACAAAAAACTAACACAGATAAAGGGATAAACAAACAAATCTCCAATCATGGTGGGAAAGTTTAACAGTCATATCTCAACTGTCATGGTATATTACACAAAAGAAAAAAAAATCAATAAAGATAGAGAACACTTGGATAATGGAATAACACTTTTGACCACCTTGACCTAATTGACACTTTGAAATGCTTCACCCCCAAAGTGCAGAATACACACTCTTTCAAAATGAACAATTAACATTCACCAGGATAATAATAAATTTACCTAACCATAAGGATTGAAATTATATGGTATATGATCTCTGATCACAACAGAATGAAATCAGAAATTAACAAAACTATTTGTGACTGCACCCCAGATATTTGGCAATTGAACAACACGATTGCAAATAATACATGGATCAAAGAAGAAATCACAATAAGCATTGAAAATAGGACGTTAAATGATAAATTTAAAAGTACATATTATATGTCTGTGGTGCAGCAAAACCAGCTCTTGTAAATACAGCTCTATACGCTTATATTATAAAGAAAGGTAAAGGTTCAAGTCAATGACCTAAGTTCTGTCTTAAGAATCTAGAAAAAGAAGAGTAATTTCAATGCAAAGTGAGTAGAAGGAAAGAAAGAATCAATATGAGATTGGAAACAATGAAAGTAGAAAAATAAATAGTAAAGAAAAGTCCATGGAAGCCAAACTAGCATGTAAGGAGCTTGGAAGCCATCACTCCATGCTAACGAGTAAAAAGCTGAGCAAATTTGTCCGGAAAGAAATTAGGCTCTCAGATCAAAGAGCCATCGGATCCACGTGGAGAATCGGTACTGGTACTGACATCTCTGGGTAACGCAGTCACTTGGCCGGTGTCTGGAGAAACGATGCTGAGCCCTGAGCCGGGACAGAAGGGACTTGGTCCTCCCTTCCGAGAAATCTCCATCCAGCAGGATTCGCAGGTGTTAAACATGCAAGGAAGTTAATGAATGTATTTCCTTATACTGTGAAAAGACCAGGTAGTCACGAAAGAGAGTATTGGGGGTGGGGTGGGCTGGGGCGGGAGACTGATCTTGACCGAGGGTCACCGACTCCCTCTGCCAAGGCGTCGAGATGGGCAGGAGGGCGAAAGTGAGGCAGGGCAGGCGGTGGGGGGCCGTCTCGGGGGGACGGTGGCGCGCGACAGCATCCTCAGGTAAGACAAGGGGCCACCGGGGCTGGGCTTGAGAGAGCAAGGTGGGGGGTGTCAGGAGCTGGGGGCCAAGAGAGGGCTGGGCCCTGTCACCCAGGGCCTCAAAGGGCAGATGAGGGATTGTTCCTTTCAATCTGCGTGTAGTGGGAATCCACCAGGGCTCCCAACAGGGGACTGACGGCATCCAGCTAGGTGTGACAAGGTCGCCCAGACAGCACTGCTCCAAGCACCGAGGAGGGAAGCAGGTGGGTCGGTAAGGACAGCATCAGGCCACCCCGATGGACAGCATCGGGGAGGGAGGACAGCATCTCACTGGGAGGGAGACGGGGTTCAGCATCCGGGCATCGGGCCGAGAGGAGGGAAGACTGGACCCAGAGGGAGGGCAGGGGGCAGCAGAGTCGGGATATATTTTGCAGGTAGAACGGCCAGGTGGGCTTGCCAGATGCTAACGGCCAGGCGGCACCTTCACGTCCCCGTGTGGGGAGGGCGATGGAATAAGCGGGCAGAAATAACCCTCATCTTTGTTGAAGAAAAACTTCTGCTAGGCTAACTTTCGAAGATTATTGGCAAGTGTGATCTGAAATGTTTTGATAAGTCTTCCTTTTTCTCACAGGAAGAGTTGTGTGATAATTATGATTTCACAGCAAAAAAAAAAAAAAAAGTGCTTGGAGCTAGGAGAGAAAATTGGTTCCTCCTTCACTCACTACTAAACAGGCAATTTACTGACCAGTGTGTTGCTCTTCTGCTAATGGGGTCTAATAAGATTTTGTGATTAAACTTCAACCACAGCATCCTCATTGTTATTTTCTAAAGTTTTCCTACATGTGCCATTCATAGAAATATTTACATTTTCTTCTTTCGATTTAAGTTACCATTATTATTTTCATTATATCTACTGCTATTTCCTACCTTTTTCCTCTTTCTTTCACTTGCCTTTATGAGAAGTATGTTATTTTATTAAAAATGGCAGCTTTCACAACTTTAACTTTAGCACAATAAAAATAGCGTTTTAACCATTTTTCCAACGACAGCAGCTATGAAAGAAACTTTACACAGTAGATAGATACATCCATAAAACCAGGTAGAGTTTTCCAATAAAATGGCAGCCAACAGCACTCAGAGTTACAATACTTCCAGGCTTCGATCATCACCACATTTCAGCTTGTCATTGCCTCTTCATTATTAATACCCTCTAAAGTATTTCTCTTCCCATTTTATCTGCTCCCATAATACTCTGTTCTCGAGATCTGGCGCGAGCGAGGACTCCTGCCCGCTCCCTGGGAGCTATAACCCATCTGTAACTCCTCACCCTCTGAGTGAGCTTCTCTGAACAAATGTTCCCGTAAATTCCTTCCTTTTTAACTTACGAAGCGATCGATTCATTTTGTGATGTGTCATTCATTCGCTCACATACATATAAAAATATATGATAGTTTACATCAGTATAGTAGCGCCACTATTTTTTGCTGGTATTAACGATCTATTTATACCAAATCTGCATGAAATAGACCAACAGTGACAACACAAATAATGTTACATATTTGCATTAAGTCTCTTCCTTTGAACTTGAAATGTGGCTGACGTAATAAGTAATTAGGAACCAAATTACTCCAGGTAGATGTGCACCTTTTCTACCTGCCAGTGACATAATAAAACCCCTAAAGTTTCTGAGGGAGATGCTTCCCACGCCCCAGGACCTTTGCAGTGACCACCGGGTCACGAAGCCCTCCCCACACACTCTCTCTGAGATGTGCAGATGGTCTTAGCTTCTCCCGCCCGTTCAGACCGGTCGGAGCCCACCGTGCCCTAAGCCACCCCGCTTAGGGTCAATGCCATTGAAATAGGTTATCTTCTTACCGGACCCCTAAAATTCCTACAACTTTGGGAGCTGGAAAAATGGGTAGTTGGCTCTACAAATGAGATACAATTTTCCAGGGAATAAGTTTGATTTTGTCTTCTCATGGAGCTCTCTCCATCCTCAATGCCGAATGACACAATCATAGGGGGGAAATCATAGTTGCGCATGCCCTGTCTGTAACCCTGCGAGGTTTAGAGAAGGCTCATATCGCTCTCTCATTTTGATTGTGAGCCACACATCAGTAGCATGAGGAAGAAAGAGGAGGTATTGGCTCTATTTCACAAATAAGGAAAAATTTTTTTTTAAAAAAAAATGGCAATTCTGCCAAGGTTCCAAAGCTCTCACATGACACCAGGTCCCAGCCAGGCCCGCTGAGGCCCACTCCCGACATGGCCCCACTGCCCGTGGACCCCCTGCCCCTCCCCGCCAGGAGCTAGTGAAGGCTCTGTGGCCACAGGGACAATGGACGTGTTACAGGATCTTGGCACCTCTCTCCATGATTTGACTTCATATTGACCTGGCTGCGTTTTTTTTTTTTTTTTTCAAAGCCATAGGTACTTTTTATTTGGGGTAATGGTGTGTGAACTCATTGCAGACCAACTCACCCACCAAAAACAACCCGAAAGCCTGAGAAAAATTAAAATAGCTTATTTACTTATTAGCAAGAATTATGGATACAAGATTGTATTATTTTGTTTGGGTCACCATAACAAAAAAATACCACACACTGGGTGACTTAAACAACAGAAATTTATTTTCTCATGTTTCTGGAGGCCGTAAGTCCAAGCTCAAGGTGCCGGCAGGGCTGGCCTCCTCCGAGGCCTCTCTCCTTGGCTCACAGATGGCTAGCTACGCTCTTGTTGCCTCGACACATGGTCATCCGTCTGTGCCCATCCACCCTCAGTACCTCTCTGTGTGTCCAGATTCTCTCCTCTAATAAGAACACTGGTCAAATCGGACTAAAGCGCACCCGAATGACCTCCTGTAACCTTAAGTACCTGGTTAAAGGCCCTGTCTCCAAACACGGTCACATGCTGAGGTCCTGGGGGTTAGAACGTTCATACTTGGAATTTCAGGAACTATAGTTCACTCCATAACAAAGATCAATATATAAAAATCTATCAAATCTCTATACATTCACAACAAACCATTAGAACATGAAAAGCTTTCAAAATCATTTTTTAATAGCACAGATGCTTGAAATTTCTAGAAACAATTATAGAGTTTTGCAAGATTTCTGTATGGAAGACTATGTGACAATATCGAGAGGAATTTAAGGAGACAAAAAAATTTAGAGATCTACTATGTACATGGACGGCAACACTCAATATTTTAAAGATGACCATTTCACTCAAATTGAGATAGATATAATCTCATTTATAATTCCAGTAGGTATTATTTACATAGAAATTTATATGTTGAAGCTAAAATCCATTTTAAAATGCACATAGCCAAAAATAGCCAAGATAAACTTGAACAAAAATAGCAAAGTCAGAACAACTTTTATAGAGCTGGCAACTGACAGAGAGAGGTAAATAGCGCATGAAATAGTACCGAATCTAAAAAGTGGCTCATCTGTAACAGACATAAAACTTATTCAGAAGTTGGCACTGCAGTAATATGGGGACAAGGACAATCTTTTGAATAAATCATGAGGTCTGTGGGTATTTACACGGAAAAACATAGTGGCCTCAAATTCATACCATAGACAAAAATCAATCTTGAGTGGATTCTAGATCTAAATAACAAAAGAACAATAAAGAATCTGGAGTGTAATATATGAGAATTTTTTTTGATCTTGGGAATAGGTGAAACTTTCCTGAACCAAGCACAATAAATATTAACTATAAAGGAAGATATGGATACATTAGATTACATTGCAATTGCAAACTTCTGTTGAATATTAAAAAGTAAAAACACAAGCCAGACTAAAAAATGTCTTTTCAATACAGATACTTGCCCCAAAATTTGTCTCTGTAATTATTTTGAAGTCTTAAAAATTAATAGGTGAAAGACAGATGCCCTACTGTGAAAGACATCTAACATCGTATAAGTTTAAGCGGTTCAGTGTTAGAACCGAGCTGAACTATACAGGACACCCAGCGGTGTCGGAGAATTGCTGGTTGCAATTCTTTCGATGCTACTGTAAATGAAGTTGTTTTGTTTTCTTAATCTCCTTTATAGATTATTGTGGTTAAGGTATAGAAATGTTACTGATTTATTTTGTTGACTTTGTATCCTGCAACTTGGCTAAATTTGTTTATCTAACAGATTGTGTCTGTGTGTGTGTGTGTAATTATAAGGCTACACTTGCCTTTAAACAGTCAATTTGTGTAAAGTATGGGGAACACACATTTGAACATTTGAACATTGCATATTCCACTTCGATAAATCCCAGAATGTGTCACCCAGATCCTTCTTCAAGCAAGCACAGGCTGCCCAGAGGCAGTGTGTTTGGCAGACACCTGCTGCAGCTCTGAGGGCTGGCAGGGGAGCTGCCTCGCCCACAGCCGTGCCCTTCTCTGCAGAGGTAGCAGGTGTGCGTGAACACCTGGCCCATTCCTCCAGATGTGGGATGACTCTGCTGGCAGTTCCCTCCCGAGCTCCCTAGCAGAGTGGGAGGCTTGGCCAGGTGGCCATACACCCGGATGTCCCCTCTGCCCCATCCTGCCCCCTCCCCTTTCCTTTCACAGATGGGAACTCAAATAAACACCTTGTGCCCAAACACCATCTTACTGTCTGCTTCTGGGACACACAATATGAGATGGTCAGTCTTCTAAAAAGTGTGGTCACTGTTGTATTATTTGTAATTTTTAATTTTTCATATAGTTTGCCAAAAGTGTGTTTGGGCACTGGCAATTACTTAGAAGCCTGCAATCCACGTTTTAGCAACATTGTACAAGGGAGTCTCAAGGTAAAAACTGTATTTCTGTTTTAATTCTTTCATCTTTATTTTCAGAGGAATGAATACGGACGACCTCAGGGTCTCGTTTATTTTTCCTTCTTTGTCAATGTTTGCCAAATTCAACTGTTAAGATCCCAGCTCTTTGTAGTTTTACTGAAAGGCTTAAACTTTCTAAAGCATTATTTCATATTTTGAACTACAGTTTTTAAATACGTCTATTATAAAATTCAAATCAAATTCATCATCTTTTGGACAGTTTTCCTTCAGGCCTTTTGTCCTTTAATTTTTTCGTTGTTTATTAACATGCCGTCCAGCTACAAACCTTTATCTTTTTATTCGGCACCTTTTTTTTTTTTTTCCAGTTCCATAAATGGCGATTGGGCCTGTGATCCCGAGGAAAATGACAGACACAAAATCCCTCACTTAGCTGTGTTCTGCTTCACGACTCTCACGCGCCACGCTCGGAGGGGAGGCAGCGAGTAAACAGAAAGAAGATGCAAAGACTCACGTGTGTCTCATGCTGCTTCCCGTAAGGTCGACATCAGTCTATCCTGAGCGATTCTTACGTGGTCGTGGCATGGTCTGCCGTGACGAGTTTATTTTGTTAATGCCTTAAAATACCAAGACTGATATGAATGTAACCTTGTTATAGTCATATAGGCAAACTCGCTACTTCTCATGACATCTGATGGCCTGGTTCCAATCGCAAAGGAAGTCTGGCAGCTAATGCGATTATTGTTCCCAAAGGCAATTGCTCAAATTTATAATTCAGGTAAAATTGGCTTCTATTGCATGCTTCGGTTATCAATGTCCATTGATCCTCGCAATTTTACAATAACAGGACAAAATAGAAAGTCATTTTGCCCAGCCATAAGCCAATTAAAAAAAAAAAAAAACCCACCAGACACCAGTTCTTTCTAACGGGGCGTTTCTACAAATTTTCTGAGAAAATTTTAATACCATCCTCCCTCCGTTTTTACTAATCAATTAAAGAAGGAGAAAAGTGTACTATTCTGACATTGTAAAGCATTTTCCAAGTTGAAATCTTAATGTCCACTGGTGGGTCATCAATGGAAAGTAAGAAAAAGGTGCACGTGTGTGAGTATGCGTGTGTGTGTACGTGTGTGTGTGTCTGTGTGCATGTGTGTGCGTGCATGTGTGCATGCACACGTGTTGCTTTTTCTGTTGTGCCTTTCGGAAGTGCCCAGGGCTCCATTTCTGTTGGCATCTCTCACAGTATTTACTAAGATTTCCGGCATTGCATTCTATCTTGGAAAAATTTAGACTCCCTATCAGTTAAGGGTTTCTTCAGCTGCAAGTAACATAAACTTGAAAAGTTAATTACCTAAATCCTTTTTCCCTCAGATCAATTAGCATGCCTGGATTCGATAAGCCAGCCCCACCGTGAGGAAAAATAAGTCAAGTGCAGCAGCTAGAGGAAAAATAAAATAAAACGTGCACAAGGACACCGACCAACGCACAGCCCCCGGCCAACGGAGGTCTGTGCCTGCAGAGCCGATTTTGAAGTCGCAGTGTGGAAAAACGAACGTGTCCTCTTTTTAGCTATAAAATAAATCCGTTTGCTTTCTTTTTTGGGTTATTCCTTCAGCCTTGCGCTCTCTATAAATGCTAGATAAAGGCGAATTTTTAGAGAAATGTTTCAAATCATATCACATTGCTTCCTGTCATGAAGGCAACCCTGTTCTCCATCTTCGATGGCATACAGAATCTTCTTTTCACGTGGCATTTCCCGATATGATCAGGTAAAATTGCACCTAGATTCTACCCTGAAAACAATTGTAGACATGACATCCCAGAACAAGGATTTTTCCTTCTGGTGGAGCTGAGAATTTTAACCCCACTAACGGCCTCTCCCTTTTTTTTTCCTGTCTCCCAGAGAGCACAAACTCAGCTTTCTCAGTATGTTTTTCCAAACAATTGCTCAGTCCGACCAATCTATTCTGTCTAAAATATCCATTTAGATATACTGGTAACTTCTGGAACTCTTTGACCAGAAACGTTTTCAGGTTGACAAGGAACTCGTCTGGTTTGTAAGTAGTCTCCGTCTTCCATACGCAGATGATGGGCTTCAGATAATGATTTAACAGCGTAAGTTAAGACTATGCGAATCTGCATGTATATTGATGCTGGGTTTTTTTTTTTTTTTTAATTCCATGACCACTTCTCCACTCTCATTTTCTCATGTCGCAGCACCTTAAACTTAATGAAATTAGCCTCTCCTCCATCCCACACCTACATTTATGATCACAAGTATCTCTTTAAGTATCTCAAGTACATGTTGTCCCTCATGGTAACTGACAATATATCAATTCTCTTCCTCCTGACCAGGACTTGGCATGGTCAAGGCTAAAAGCAAATGTCCAGCTACATCGTTTCTACTTGCAACTAGCTCTGAGCCAGACCACCTATTGTTAAGAGTAACAATGTCATAAATTACTGCTGTAAATTGTCGCCTGTTTAATCAGATACTATTGACAGCATTCAGTGATTTATTTTGTTTTCTCTTGTTTTTCTCTGGGTTTAGGGATAGAAGAGGTTTCTGTAAGAGATCACATGATAACCAAATTGTTGTTTGATCTTTTTTTTTTTTTTTTTTTTTTTTAATAGGAGGTGTGCATCACAGTTAGCCAAAGGCCAGAGGTCTGGTCAAACAGATTGTGGTTGTTTCGGAGCTGGGAGTTTGTGGGATAGAAAGGGTCAGGTGTGGACATCTGAAATGTGCGTATCTGTGTTTTATCTGCATAATATCACTAGAAAGTCTCAGGAACATTTATGGTCCACGGGGCCACTAAGAATTGTGACCACACAGATGTAATAATTGGGTTTCAGCAGTCATTGTAAAAGCAGATAGGATCCAAGAGATGAATAAAGCATAGAAAAGTGATGTGTTTTCTTCGCACAAAAGGGAAAAAATGTCCAAAAGGAAAGCCATCAGAAATCTGGACATGAATAGCTCAAATTCTATACCAGTTAAAAATACGGGAATGAATCATCAAAGAATCAATTTGTACACAGCTCTATGCCCACGGGCTTTGTAAAGAATACATTCAAGAGCCCAAACCAATTTTCTCCTGAGCACTGCGACAAGCCTGAAAGACCAGAGAGGACCTGGTCTGTCATGAAAGCCGCTGTCTCCTCTGGTGCGCTGCGCTCTCTCAGACACCGAGTTCACAAGTTTGGCCCCGGGGACCTTGGGATAGAAGTACAGAGCCATTGTGGAGATAAACCAGGGCTGGAAGCCGATGAGCTGGGAACATAAACCAGACACGACTCCCATCAATAATTTACTAAGGAAATCAAGATGAGGCAAAATAAAATGAACTTCAGAAACGAGTATTAATAATGATTCAATTAAAATTAAAAAAAATGATAACATTAACTGAACTATATTAATATCAGCCTGAGTCCTCCGGAGATGTATTACTTGATGATTCATTGGCTTCATATTTAATTCCACAATTATTTTATTGTTAGGACTGTAATCTTTACCGAAGGATACTTTGGAAATAAATGAAGACCAACAAAATGAGAAAAGCACAGCCAGCCTATTTATTCTGAACTTGCTGTCACGAAGGAGTCAGCCTCCACCACTTGCGTTTCGGCGGAAGCTCCAAGGCAGGCAGAGGAGTGGGGAAATCAGGCAAGCGGCATCGGGGGTGCCCGGCAGGAGGCTGTGGCCCGGGAGTGCCTGAGGAGGGCCCATAGAAGTGGGGTGTCCTGCACGCTTGGGTAGGAGAGCACGGTCGGCTTTCTCTAGCTGGTCCTAAATTGGAAGCAGGGCAAAAATTGGGGAATACTGGCTATTCAGGGCCAGTCGTTACAGGGGTTATTGGTTGGCTCCTGGGGTCAGTCACTAGGGATACTGGTCTGCCTTTCCACACGTCTGACTTGCTAATCACAGAGAGAGTGGGTGGGGGTCCTCCTGGGCCGGCGGCTGCTGGCTCAGGCCAGAGTTCTGTCTTTACATACGGTCATCGTCACTTTGAATACCCATGAGTAACATCCATTATTTTATTTAATTTTATTTAATTCCAATGTGATACTGTGAGCATTTATTTCTATTTTACAGAGTAAGAGACCAAAGCATCATCGGCTCATGTAACGTGTCCAGGCCGCAGAGTGAGTGATGGAGTCGCTGCTCAGATTCTGATCGTCCGACCCCAAAGCTTCAGGAAGCCCCCTGCATTCCCACTCGCAAGGCCTGGGGTGACTGCGAGACTTGCAGGTCCAGAAGTCACCTGAGCCCCGCCCTCCTGCCTGGCTCCCACTCCAGTTCTTCCAACTATTGGCGGCTTCGCTCACTCAGTTTTCGGAAATGCTCTCACTTGCTGTGTTTTTCTCTGGGGAACATTAAACCAACTTCTATAGAAGAGGGATAACCGCAGGTCCACAGGGCCGAGCGCGTGGCCCGAATGCGTGAGTCGCCTGAGTAAGAGGCCGCGGTGGGGAGGAGCCCACACCTGCCTGTCCCCGCCCTGGGTCTCTCCACCACCTCGCTGGCCCCGCATCTGGGCTGGGAGCTGAGTAGCCACAGAGGCGGAACTGGACGAACTCCCGAGGCCTCTGCCCTCCCCGGGCTGCAAGGGAGGCTGACCAGGCGCGGGCAGGGGCTGGCGTGGAGGCCCAGCTGCACTCCGCGGGACCTCCGACTTCTGAACAGGGCCTGCAGGACCTTGACACCTGACTTCCAACGCCTGCGGTGAAATCACGTGAGAAAAGCACTCACTCGAAAGTGTGGTCGAAAGTATAATTGCTAATGAAGAATTCGAAGACTCTGTAATGACCCCCTGGATAAATAGGTTTCAAACTGAGATCCTCTAAACATTCGAAAGTAAAATAACTTCGAATTAAATAGCGCAACCGGGAAATCATACAGAGCAAGGGTGGAGTGAGAATTGGTTGGCGTGACTATGCCACTTAGACGCATTCCGGTTTCTGTTGCGGTCGTGAGAGGCTGCATTCTTCGAAAGGGACAGTGCTTGTTCTCGTCGCTTCTGCGTGGGGGGCCCGGAGCGCCAGAAGGGATGTACGGATTGCCGCACCCTACTTACACGCCGGGTTCCACTTTACGACGCGTTTGCAGAACGAAGTTAAAGAATAACGTTTCTTCGCTTAAATCGTAACTACTCTGGGCTGCTTCAAAGGTGGCCGAGGATTATATCCGACGGTGCTGGTGAGCATCCGGGCGCGATGCGGGGCAGGACCGCCGCCGGGGAGCGCGCCGGTCCCCGGGCTGCTCACGCTGCGTGGGA
Organism: Rousettus aegyptiacus; assembly: GCF_014176215.1. Classification (NCBI taxonomy): domain Eukaryota; kingdom Metazoa; phylum Chordata; class Mammalia; order Chiroptera; family Pteropodidae; genus Rousettus; species Rousettus aegyptiacus. The sequence continues at coordinate 108,985,282 of NW_023416311.1, forward strand.
GTCACTGGGGAGCCGCTGGCGAGTCGCTTCTCGAGTATCTTCTGAAGCCCCCCCCCCCCCCAATCCCTGTTAAAATGCAGCTTAGGGAGAGTCACATGGCAAACGCTGAAAATGTTGAGTACGATTAGGACAGATGGAGAGAAACTATTTGGGGAGGCAGCGACTCCAGACGGAGAAATCGTGCCTCCTGCCGCGCACGGCCCTGACACGCAGAACTTGCAAGAAACGTGCGCGTGAGGACTGCCTGCCTCCCGCGGCCGACGAGAGACCGCCAGTTTCATTAGCATCAGACGTTTCGCTGTACTTTTTTGTTAATGCGATTATATGATTTTCAGGTGTACATCATCCTTTGACATCTCTATATTCTATTGTGTGTTCGCCACCCCAAGGCCAGTTTCCTTCAGCGGCCATGTATTTGTAATAACAAAGGATTCGTTATATTGTTTCGGTTCGCGGGGAAAATGGAATGATTCCCTAGCCCTGCCTCCTGGTTAAAAGCTATACGCTCAGGTCAGGGCTTGCTTCTCAAGCTTGAAACTGTTTGAATATTTTTTTAAGAAAAAAAAAAATAATTTTCTGAAGTAACAGTAAAAATTGCTTTCTGATGTATTTCTATGAATTTGTGATAACGATATGTTACAGCAAAGCCAGACCCCAACGTGCGTGATCCCACCTCGGTACCCATTGGGGGGGGGGCGTTGTCTCGTCCTCCTCACAGGTGACAGCCAGCGTTTGAGACGTCCCTTTCTGCGCCGCCCGGCTTAGAGGAAGGGTCTCGCCAACATCACTCTGCTGACCCTGCAAGGCCTTTCACCTCTGCACGTAATCAGGACACAAACAGATCGAGAAATCTCTTCTCCCATTTCACGGGCCGTAGAAAACACTCTCCAAGTTCTCTTCGGAAGCCAAGTCTTTCCCCTGACCAACCAACATCAACAGGGCAGTCATCGAGCCACCGTTTCTGATTAGACTTCTGCTCAAAAGGCACCGCAAGTCCCTTCACTGCATACGAATAAGAAAAAAAAAATGTATACGTGTGTATTTATGTATACACACACAGACACGCATGTATGCATGCATATACACACACATATACCCACACGTATGTGGATATTTTAAATAAAACATAGAGTACAACATAGTAATCAGACATTTATTTACCTTATCTTACAAAATGATCACCTCGATACTATGTGGTATACCCGAAACTAATACGATATTGTATATTGACTATAACTGAAAAATAAATCTAAAAAATAATCTTTAAAAAAATGTTTTAAAAAATTATTTTTAAAAAATTAGAGTGAATATCTATAGTCCAGAAATGAGTGCGGACTAAGCTGTGGCTTATGGAGCACGCCAGAGTCAGAATCAGCCCAAGGGGTCAGATTTAAAGTCCCCAGAGGAAACAGCAACTGGGCACAACCGTCTCCCTGTGGGATCCCAGAGCTGGTCCCCTGTGTCGAGTGTGGCTCGTCCTCTGCGTTTTCCCTAAGAGCAGAAGCCGGAATGGTCACCCCTGAGCCCGGGGGCCCGGGTGGGAACAGCACGTTTACGCGTCCAGAGCGCAGACATCTGGGCCCCGGGGGCGGGAAAGAATCCAACACCCGGCTCACCCCTTGCCTAAACTTTTCTTTTTACTAGAGAAATAGGCAAGTCGATTGATGCCATTTCTGCTTTTACTTGTTTTCCCCCCCCTTTAGCAACTTATTTTTTCCCCCGTTTAGCAACCTCTGTGAATGTGTTTTTGCTGTACCGTATTGATAAATTATAGATGACGGGCTTCTCAACATCGTTTTTCATCCAGGTTTGCTTTATCTGTGAGGGGTGCTGAGGTGGGGAAGGCGTTTATTTACGCCCCTGTTCACACACTTCCCCAAGTCCAAGGCTTGATTAGCCCTTTCCTTTCCTTGGGGACATGTAGGAGCCAGCTTCGTGCCGTCACTGGACCCAGCTCTCCACCACCTCTTTCCTTCCAAAGTGGGGAAATACGTCCCTTCCAGACACAATCCTAAGTCCTTCGGGGTGACTGAAATTAGAAGTTATGTCTAAAAGTTAACTAGTCTGCTCCTGGATGCAGTTATCATAAACGGCTACCATGCGGTTACTTGCAAGCTGCTTTTCCTGGGTACATTTTCTTTTTATTGTTCCCACTAGACACAGGTTTCTCTCCAATCCGCTGACGTCACCTGTCCTGCCGATCTGACGTCCTCGCTTGAGCTACCCGTAGGCGACCGTGTGGGACACAGACTCCTTCAGAGCAGACTTCAGGGGCTCAGCTGTGCTGGAATTCTGCTTCTTGTGGCTTCTGTGAGGCCATTCATTTCACTGCATCATAATTTAGCAGACACAGGGGTATCAGATAGAATCTGATTGAACACCTGGGGTGTCTAATCAGGATGATGAAAATGAAGTGAGAGTCGAGATGCCCTTGGTGTTAATGAAGCCTGGACGTTTAATTCTCCAGTCCGTGTGATGAGACGTTTTCTCTAACACCCAGCGCTGCAGTGTGGGAGAAACGCGCCTTACTCCCGAGCCGCCCCGGGAGCACCCTCTGCTTCCCTGTCATCCGGGCCGTCACTCCTTGACACACGAGCTTAGTTTTCCACGTCTGCTCCCTGCTACCCATTTTCTTGTCCTCCCATTAAACGAAACCCACTAGATTTAAAGTATCGTGTAACCGTACACACCTTGTCTACAAAAGGCCTGGATGCCACCGGCCACCAGAGCCATCACGAGTTCCGTCCTGCGTGGCCACTGTGTGCCGAGTTCCAGGGATTGCCACTGGACACCCACCTGCGTGGTATGCACGGCGCGGTTTGTGGGGCTGGCAAGTCTCACAACATAATTTCAATACATGGAGCGGTTCATTAGCAAAAGTGGACGGGATATTCTCCTGTTCACTCACTCACTCATTCATTCATTTTTCATCTAGAACAGCGTGTGGTGGGCCCAGAGGAGAGCACAAGGCTAAATCTCCAGTCTGAGCAAACGCCATGTCAAAAGGCAAAGATGGACAGTCCTGTAGCCACATTTCTCCCTAAGGAGACCAACCGGTTCCCGCCAGTCCCGCTGAGCACGGCCTGCGCGGCCTCGCCGACCGCCTCCCACCCACGCCGGGAAGGTGGGCGGGGTTTCGTGCCCGCCGCCCGCCCCAGTCTTTTCAGAGTAGAAGGCGGGCTCTGGGGGACACCATCTCCTTCCAGGCAAAGGAATGGCAACAAGAGAAGGTGCCTACGAGCACTGTGGGTCAGCGCAACCGGAAAAATCATCAGGTGTGTGGTCCTTACACAGGAGCCCAAAGAGGTCTTACAAATATCCACAACTACGCTTTGCGGATTTATTCCGCATCTCTCAAAAACCTGTAAGAAATCGATTATTCCAGAAACTTTAAATATATAGATCCCAAATAATTTTCCTTAGAAATATTACTTTAATAAAGTAGTCCGTAATTTTAACATGCGAATCAATCATTTTTGCTCTATTAATGTTTCTGAATATTTAGTAATACACTCATAGGCGTGATTAATTGTTCATGTTAATTTATGCGACCTTACCCATTTCTCCACACTTAGGGCTAGAGCTGAGTAATCCTTTCCCTCCTTCACGTCTGGCATTCTGCGGATTCTGCCGCATGGACATTCCCCAAACGCTGGTGAGTAAGTGCGGGCAAGAAGACGTGCATGTGACCCATTCGAAAAACAATAATCAGACTCCATTGTTGAAATACACATTATTACGTATGAAGTTTTCAATACAGCTTAGTTACATGTTTTGAGTTCGAAGTCATTTAGACCAAAGAAATAACCACACTTGTAAAGACTTATTTCAAGTATTTCGAAAATCCCAAATTTGTCTCTTTGTGATCTGAGTTCAGCTGATAGAAATATTTCTGTATTAAGTGCTAGACACTTCGAGTTCTGGTTTCTTTGTAACCGAGGGTCTGGGGTAGCCACAAATCACCGTGGTATGCTTGTTTGTAAAATATAGACCGTGAAAATACTATCCACTCTATTTTCCTTTCTGGAGATTATTTTGAAGCAAACTGGAAATGGCATAGAAAGAATCTTCCTGAACTATAACGCATTAAGTCCATGTGGAACGTGACTCATCATTCCCTTTGCTCTTTTTCTTCAAATATGTAGATATGTACTTGGGACATACGCACTTTCTGTCCAACACACAGATACAAATGCATAAGCATGTTTCTGGATAAGGGAACAGAGAGAATTTTTGGATCGAAGGTCTTGGTGTTACATCTTCATGAATTAGAAAATGTTGATGAAGATCAGGTCTTCCAATGCCTGACAGTGTTTTTTTTTGTTTGTTTTTTTTGTTTTTTTTTTTTCCTAACCAGCTTGATGGGGCCTCCCCCACTTTTTGATAGGGGCGTCCAGGTTTCCAAGGGCTGGTTCAGAAGCAGAAAACTTAGAGACGATGGGTCGACGCCAAGACTTTGATGGTAAAACAGGCAGATGGTAAAACAGAGGAAGGGGGGGTGGCCCTGCAGACGGGGCAGCTGTCGGGGACGCCGCACAGTTCCAGCGTCCCCGGGGTGGGGGCGGCCAGCCCGAGGACGGGAAGAGCAGAGGGGGAAGCAGTGTGGAAATGGACACAGCTGGGAACGGCGGCCAGAGCCTCGCGCGGGGCGGCCCGCGTCCGGGGCAGCGACCCCTCGCTCTCGAAATCTGTTGCTGACAAACATCCGCTCTCACCAAGTCTGAGACAGGCGCCCTCGAACTCGCAAAAACCAGATTCCAACCTAACACATGTTTCGGAACGCCACCGATGTTTTAAATAAATGTATCTTTAAAGAAATGGCCTATTATTAGTAAAATGATAGGTTATTACACTTAAGCTACTACGCTTGAATAGCTTAGGTCCTAAAGTCATTGTAAAAATGTATATGAAAAATCTCCCCAATGCCAGATAGCAAGCTGCATTCAAGGCCATCTGAAAACGCGATCGGAAAGTCACGAAGTTCAGAGTCATAAAAATCAGGGTCATCGTAATGGCCCTCAAAGGGAACTGTGCTGTGAAGCCGCTGCCCTCCCGCCCCCCAACACCGTTTCTAATGTCAAGTGAGTCAACTTGCAGATGGAGGACGGGCCCAAAGAGGTCCGCCCCAGAATTCCCAGGGCAGCAATGTCTCGCTTTGTAGCACCTGCCCGGGCGACTTGCAGGTCCCAGCCACAAATCCAGTGCATGGAGGGAGGGGCGCCAAACCTTCCTGCTTTGTGGGCAAGAAAGACAAAAATAGAAGAAATTCCGCAGAATGTTTTCCAGGGCTTACGTGCGGTCTGTTCACGCGCGGAGCACGCAGAGGGCCCAGGCACACTTGCTCACTTCACAGTCTGTCCGCTGCTGCAGGTGGCTGCGGGGCCCAGCCGCCGGCGAGGATCTGTGTGACGGAAGGGGGTGTCGCCCGCGGATACTCTGGGTTTGCCCGTGACCGTGACGGAGCAGACCTTTGTGCGTGCCGCGCCCCCGCACGCATTTCGAACAAACGGTCCATAAGCTGCGTATTTTCACCTGATTCAAAACACCGGCCGTCGAGGCTCTAAGACATTTCATATAACTTATGAAATTCTATTTGAAATTTGATTCGTCGGCTCGGTAAGACTAAAAAAAAATCAAAGTATTAGAAATCCCTAAAGCGGTCCATTAAACCTTCCCACAGAAAGTTATGTTTCTACATTCTGTACAACTCCTCGAAACTTCCGTTACCTCTTTTCATCTTAAAATGTTAGGTTACTATCTTTTCTGCAGCATTTTGTTTTTCTAGAATTAGATAGATTTTTTTCTCATTTGAAATGGAAATGGCTTCACGTTCCTGATTCCGATATGGATGGATGCTCGCAGAGAAAGTCACGTGAAAGGATGAAACGCGTCCCCAGTCTTGCCAAGCTTTGCCTGCTGTATGCGCATGCGCACATACGCGTGCCATCCTGCAAATGCAGTGCGCACGGAATTGCCTTATCGGTTTTAGATTCCCGAACTAGTCGACAGCAGCCACCAGCCGAGGCCACCTCCTCGCCACGCGCGCACCGACGCGCTCTCCGCTACCCACCCCTCGTCCTTGTCCTCCGCGCGCTCCGAGTGATGGGGCGGCCAGCTCCCAGGAGCGGGGGCGCCCGGCGCTGTCTCCTTGCATTATTTCCCCTCCGTGGGCCGGGGCCATCGATTCACGAGGGTCTGGTTCCTGAGCTCACTGTCGGCCTTCCCGGTGTCCTGTTCCTGCCGTGCGTCAGGGTTTTGACCTCCCGATTCCTTGGGTCCTGGATGGATCTAAGCTCTTCCATTCCATGTAGTGTGAATGAAAAAGCCCAAACCAATGCATATGGCAAGCTGGAGGCTCTGCTTTCTTACAAGTTTCTGTTTCCTAAACTGGGCTCCACGCTAGAGCTCCACGTGGTCACCGGATCCCTAAAGAGAGAGCAGCCGTTTCCTGGTCCTTGCGTTCCATTGTTCCAAAAGGAGTTTAACTCTGTTTCCCCCAGATCAACAGGACACTGTCCTCACAGGGACACCGAACGCCCAGGACGTAGTGTCCGTTTCTCATGCCCTCACGGGGACACTCGGCCCCCACGCTCGGATGAGCCGACGCCCACCCGGGCTCTGGGTTTAAATCCGCTCTCATTCTAGGCACCCGCGGCTTTATTTTTCTTCCTTTCAATCTCAACCGTGCATTTTCCTTGCACGTTGACCATCCTCGTTCAGCACGTGTTGGGCATGCGTGCACCGCGGGAGGTCGAGGGCGAAGCGAAATGCTTTCCTCGACGCAAGTTCCTCAGGTCTGTCTGAATTCTAGCTAGCAACATCTTCTGCTTTATTAAATGGTTTAGTTTAGGGGACTTTAAGCGTTGTTTTTCAAAGACTGTTTTGGATGGCAAAGCGTTATGCATCGGAGCTTGTCCCTGGAGTTTCTCTGAAAGCGACTCTTCTAGCCTCAGCAGGATGAGCCGCAGGGAAGCGCACTGGCCGCATCTAGGACACAGTGGCCACAGTACTTTGGGGCCGTAGAAGAGCAATGCCAGCCGGCGTCCCCAAAAGAAACAGCGTCTCTCCGCAAAACCCACGCTCTCTCGAAGGAGGACATCCAGAGTCATTCAGCAGATACCACGATCGTCTTCCCCAAAGAAATGGAAATGGACGACCTTCTTTCTAATGCATCCGTTTGAGTGTTAGACGTGTTAACCTGGTTTACCACTTTGGGCTGTAAGTTTTTGCAAACACCAACGTCCGGAGTGGGTAGGGTGGGTGTGGGATTGAGGCATGCCCGAGGGGTTTGCTCTAAATCCCCTGCTCTCCATTGTTTGCAAAGTCTTTACCTTTTTCTTTATATTAGTGAGATTAAACTCGGACTAAGTGAGTGAAATTCTGCTGCCACCTGGGTTGGAGAACAGCTCGCCGTTGGCTCCAGACGACTCCGGCCTTCTCTCACAAAGGGGGACATTGGCCAGCCACAGAAATCCCCTTACGGTCCGACAACAGGGTCTTTTGTTGCCGAAATCTCATTTTGATCTCATTTCACTGGCGAAATGCGTTTTCTGAAAAGCTTCCAGAAAATAACCCGACGACGCTGTAAAGTCAGCAGGGATGGGTTTTAAGGTAAACGGGACAGTGGGCAATTCTCTAAGCACAGAGGGGTCACCCCACCCCCGACCTTCAGGGCTAGCGAGTTGGCTTTCGCTGCCGCAGGCCCCAGAGGACTCAGGGTTTACAAGAGCTCCAGGCCCTGCTCCCCGGGCCTTCAGTCTGTCAACGGACCGGCACCTCCATCCTTCCTCCCGTCATTTCAGAGCCCAGCTGGCCGGCCCGTTGCGGGTGTTCATCCCCCCGGGAGTCCCCAGCGGCTGATCCCCAGCAGCAGTGTGGTCCGGGGCCCAGCCTGGCGCCCGCAGCCGGCAGCTGCCCCTGCTGACACTCCCGTCCGCGGCGCCCCGCATGATGCCCGGATTCTGGTCCCTGCCTTCCTCCTCAAAAGCCATAAAAAGCATAGTAACGTGAAGGTCATTAGTTTACCGGACAGCTACTAAACTCTCAATTTCTACCATCGTCTCTCTTGCCAAAAAGACAACAGAGACAAGCAAAAGTAAAGTAAAATAAAATAAAAGCCACCTGGCCTCGAACCCCTTAGACACTCTCAGTACGGAGTGTCTAAGACAATCAGCGACCTTCGACTGATCGAACGCAGCTCCCTTGTCCATCGATCTCTCGGTAAATTAAAGTATCTCTCACTCTTCTTCTGGAGAAATCCCACTAATTATGGTCTTAGCTGTCGAGAAAGCCTTTCTTCCTGAGAGCTATACCAATATTATGTGTTTGAGCAACACATTCCATCATCATTTGAGAGCAGACAATGGCTGTGTTCTGACAGGTGACGGTACCCCGCAGAAGGTCTACGTGGCTCCCCGCACGTGGGCGCCTCTGCAATGGGTGGTCGTAACCTGTTCACGATTTTACTGACTCCTGAAAGCGTCGCAGGATTCTACCTTTGAACGGAAGTTATGGCTCCCCTCCTCTCATGACCGTGCGTGCGTTCTGGGGTTTAGGGTGACCTTTCCCTCGCCAGAGTCTGTGCCTTCCGGCCTTTGATCGTACAAGCTTTAAGCCACCGCAAGGACATTGTGGTAAAGTATTACTTCCTGAAATATCATTTACATTTATACTTAATCTAATCATGGTAATAACAATGACTTATATTTATCTAAATTAGATTCCTCTCTGACCAGGAATTTTTCTAAGTTTTCTGGAAGGCAGGTGTTAGTATCCCCATTTCGCAGGTGGAAAACTGAGGCCCGGCGAGGTTGAGCGTTCCAAGGTCGCAGTTAGTGGCAGAGTGGGGCTTTGGGGCCCACTTGCACCCGCCCCCTTAAACAACAAACTGTTTTCAGTCCCAAGGGCGGGCAGTTCAGGTTTTCTTTCACGCTCGCCAGGATTCCTTTTTTTATTTTTTTTTAAGGAAAAGGGTGCATCTGAAAGATTGAAAAGCCAAACTACGAATGCATGCAATATATTACTCTTATATTTAGTGCAATTAAGGACTTTCTGAATGTGTTTCTTAAATGCTTACGTGGTAAATGTTAAGTGAAGGAATTTTGGAAAAAATACCGAATATACTATAAGGAGTTTGGCATCGAATGTTTCAGAAGGTGTCATCACGGTTTTCTCAAACTATTAAAACGTGAACTATCCCAAACCCCTGAATTCCCCTCAAAGAAGGAAAGAGAGGAAGGAAGGGGCGGGGGCGGGGGAGGCCGCGACCGCGTTGGAATTCGTGTAAGGGCAGAACGCCGACGTCCGTTTCCGCCACGTCTGGAACCGGCTCGCTCGTTGGCCGCCCGGTTCTGTGCCGCGAGCCGATGCCGTCTGAAGCGCTGGACGCGGACGGGGGCCCCGCGGCTCTCACAGCGCCACCCGCTCTCCGCAGCGGGCGCGGCGTCCGCGCTCTGGCGGGAGGCTGCGTCCCCGCCTCCGGCGCGCTGGCGAGCGCTCGGTACGCGGTATCTTAGGGATTCTGAATTGACACTTCTTTTTTATCATGCAGATCATTGGGTTTTCCAGCACCTTATGGTCTAAAACGTCCGTGATGCTTAGAAACGTCTCCCACCCTGAGTTAACTGTGAACACTTCCCGACTCTCTGCGTGTTTCGTTGTCTAAAACAAGCTTAAAATCTCTCAGCTCGTTTCTTTGGCACTTTGGTGAAACAATTGAACACTTTGAAATCTTTAGAAGAAAAATCGCACAGAAAGCCCCGATCTTTCTTCGGGGACGTGAGCGCTGTTGGCCGTGCTTGGCAAAGCGTTTCCATGTGCCGCTCATGTCTGGGGACCATTTGGGACCATCACCATAAATTAGAAAAACAAAACAATGTATTGTGTCTTGATAGGGCTTCAGAAGTAGGTACTGCATTTTTTTTTTTCCCCCAGAAAGAAAAACGAAGCAGCTAAAAGCCAGTACGCGATGATGGATGAAGTTTTTAATAAATGGACCTTGGGTGGGTTTTAATCCTTTCTGCTTGTTCCCCACCTGTGCCCCTCAGGACTGGGCACAGAGGAAGCCCGCCTCAGGTAGGCTCCTCTGAACCACATTTTCCAGGCCTCACTCCTGTCTGGGTCCCTTCTCCTGAGACCCCACTGTTTCCTCAAGCCCACTCCATGTTAGAGGTCTGCCGACAGCCCTGAGGTCTGTTTTAATGAATATGTTTATTGCCCTGATTGCGGTGATGATTTCACATTGTCCGTATATGTCCCAGCTCATCAAATTGTATACATTAAATATGTACTTTTTTTTTTTTTGGTATAAAAAAATTATACCTCAGTAAAGCTGTTCAAAAATAAAAGGGAAAACTCAATTTTTATTCAAGGCAGAACGGAATTCGGTTGCCGGACAGAGGGCGAGTATAATACGATTTAATAAATCAGTCATCGGCAGAGTGCCTGCTGACCCTGGTGCCCGTTCGGTTTTCTGGACCACACATTTCCTTTCGCCTAAGGAAACACTGGTACAAGTTTTTTTTTTTCTTTTTACATCAGCCCAGACTCATCACGAACCTGGCTGAGCCCTCTGGGCCGCCAGGCAAGAGGCCACAGGCTCTGAAGACCATACAGGACTGTGCCACAGGGTTGACCCATGAGTTAAAGGTTAATACGGTCTTCAAGTAGCAATTGTGCCTCCACACATCCGGGGACACAGGGGACTTTGAGACCATGCCGAGAAAAGGCCATCGAAGTATTTCCTAAATGGTAGGGTTTATTTCGATACTCACGTACAATTGAATGTGACAAACTGTTTACATTAAACAGAAGAACAAAAACTATAATACAATTTACACTGCCCATAAATTAAGATTCTCTTATTTTTGTCCCCCCAAAAATATTGGCAGATAGAGATGGGGGGTGGTGGTGATGCTAAGGAAGAGCATTACACTGTTAGCAGTACTTAGGATTATTCTTTATTAATTTTTTAAACAGGAATTGGTTTGAGATGTAGAAATTGGCAATCCACCCAGAGCAGTGAGTGGGCATGTTTTCACTTCGGTAATAATCGCCACTTCGATCTCATAAAGACATTGTTTTCCTCGGGGTTGAGGCCGGGGGCAGGTGCCAGTCGGGGTCTGCTGACGGGTCAGGTAACACTTGCTCCCACTTCCTTCTCGGAAGTTCCGCTACGGTTCCAATGCCACAGGCAGCCAGGTGGTGTCTTCAACTCATTTTTGAAGACAATGTACCTGTCAGGTGTCATTAAACAACCTGGACAGCTACCAAGGGAACATCTAAGAGCAGCGAATTAAACCGACTCATGTTTAACGATAGGATTTAGAGTGGCTCTAATCATTAAGACGGTGAGAGCTGGGAAGCTGAACGGTTCGCCCGACGCCCCAGCGAGGAAACACGTGGGCAGCCCCCAGGGGACCGCCCGCGCCCCCTCTCGCGCGGAGGAAGTGGAGAGGCCATGCGATCTGCTCTGTGAGAGCGCCGCTGTGACTAATGTAAGGCGCATATCCTGCATGTGATGTTGAGAGGCATGAGGTCGGTCACCGCCTGCGCTCCTACCGAGATCTGAAGTTGATTTTCGAGAATGTCCGACGGCAAAAATAAATCCATTCCAAAGGGCTTTGTGTTGTATCACAGAGCAGGCAACGTGGCTTAACCTGGAGTGAGCTATTTACCATTTCACGTCTTCAGAAATCACATCCAGTTGTATGACAGCTATTGTCACGCACTTCGGGAGAACCTCACATCGAACACCGTGTGTGCATGTGCTCTGCCGGCGATGCCATTCCGGTGGTGACTCTGGATGCTCAGACTGAGAGTTTGCACCGCACTTTCCTTCAAAGCACTTCGGTTCAAGTCCGCTGTGGTCGACAGTCGCCTTTCGGGGAAGAAGCGATCGGCTTCAGTGGGGAAAACATGAACTTTCGTATCCATAGCTAAGGGCGACATGTTTTGCGAACTTGTGAACCAATTTGAAATTAACTTCAAAAAAAGAAAGAAGAGTCGCGTCGTGTTCTTCTAAGGCGTTCTCATTCGAGCGGTCACCATGTCTGCGGCAGCTGTCCCCAGAGTGCCTCAGATTTTCTTATATCTATGGATTTGCCTGAGAGGGACAGTAATCGATGACTCTAATTTCTGTGGGCATCGCGTTGACATTCTTACTATAGAATGAGCACTTCGGCGTGGGGGTTCGTTTGTCTGTCTTTGTAAAAATAAGTGCAGCATCAGATTCTGGAAGGCTGAGGCTGGGTTCACCTGAATTCTGAGCAAAGCCTCACACCTGTCCTGCGGCCATGTCCCCAGTGGAGCGTGGTAATGGGTGTGTTGGGCATGTTCTATTCCTGAGATCGAAGAGAGTTATAAGAGCGATCCTCTTTAAAATACATCCAATCCCTCTGATTCTGATTGCAACCAGCAATATCCAAGCGAAATGACAGTCGCCATCTTAAATGAGGCACTGGCAAATTTCTACAGGAAATTAAAGATCAGGGTGCTTTCAAAGCCGGAAGCTGGGTTTTCCAGATTCCAGCTCTCCCTCCCAGAGTGAGTCTGCAACTTGAGCCATTCTGAGTTTTTCATGTTCTGGAGGAGTAAATTGCCTGGTACTTGAGAAAGAAAGGGAGCACTTTTAACTCCTGGCCTCTGATTGCTGATTAAATTAGGAGACCTGGGCTACAGCTTCTTACCTCACATTTTAGTTTAAAAAATACTGCAGACTGGTTTTCGAGCACCCAGCGACATGTAACTGATTTTCTCCTTTCTGATTTGAAAGTGTTCTCGACTGGCTAGTTTTATCTTGTGAACACAATAAAATACGTTTATCTAAATTAGATCTGATAACAACTTTTATCGTGGATAATAAGCTTGATGTTTTTCAATGGCAGAGCTAATATAATCTTTAGAAAAGAAAATACGAGGTGACTTTTGCTAGGAACTGTACAATTGGTGTCAGGCTCTGAATTAGGTTTTCATGATGCTCTAAGTCATTTTGCTATGGGAATTATATTTTCAATAGAGAAGAGATCTTCATTCCCGGTGCTTCTGATACTGAATTTCTGATAATAACGTATATTAAAATGGAATAAAACCTTGTTCTATCTGCTAAAGGAAATGTATAATTCATCTTTAATATCAGTCCATTTTTAAAAGAGTATGAAATATTCTCATTTTAAAAACCACTGCCAACACTTCAGCCTTGCAGACAGGGATAATATATCTCATTCATTCTTTTTCAAATTTTAAAAGAGAAAAGAATCAAAGATTAAAGCAATGTATTTTCTTTGATTTTTGTGGTTTTGAAACAGAACACTGAAAGCCTTGGTTCGGTATCTGTTGAGTTAGTAAACGTCTTTAAATCAATTATAAATCAATTATTATCAGTACTTTCAATAGGAGAGAATGGCAGAAATAAATTCCCAAATAGTGTCTGGTCTGCAGATATTTTATCCTCCATGGTAATGCACTGTGCAGTATTTGTTGTTGCCTTTTGTGCTTGTCCAGGGTCAAAGCAAATATTACTCTGTGTTCTCTCATTTCGCTTGATCAGAGGACAAGGGAGTCAGAATGGTTTTCTGGTGTCTGTCACAGATAACCCACTGGTTGGTGATCAAATGCTGACTGCGTCCTGTCAACAGAGACCGTCAGGCACACTAGAGATGGATGGATGCACTGCGTGCGGCTGCTGCAGTCACCTTAAATAGAATAGAAAAGAGTTTGCGTACGCATGATTTAAGGATGTCATTGCAATACTCCACCTCCGCCGAAATTTATTACCTGAGCTGCGGCACATAAACCGGACAGGAGAACAGGTGTTCTGAGGCAGATGCTGTTCATCTCATCTGCTCCTGGCTCCTGATTTTTGTTACGTACTCCAGAGCCCTCTTTTGAGAGAGAAATACTGAATCTGAGTAGAAGCAATGGAGGTAATTCAAAAATTCATGCAGAAAAAACCAAACCAAAACAAACAGCAACAAACAATGGAGATAAAAGACACCCTGGGGTAAAGAAAGTCGGTGGCCTTGGGGCAAAGTTGAGGGGGAAAGTGGTTTGCAAGTGTGGGGACCTGTTCCTTCGGGATTTATCCTGAAAGCAAGGAAAATGTGGAAGCGTTTTGGTTGTGAGTTTGAACACTATCAAGGTGGCACCCTCCACGGGCGTTAGGAAGTGTGAGCACAAAACGGCGAGCTGAGGGCACGCTCAATACGTTTTTAAAATAAAGTGTGCTTTGACCTCCAGTTAGATGCCAATGTAGCCCCTCAGCCCACCCCCCCCTCCCATCCACCCCCGGGGACGTGGACGTCCCTGAGCCGAGACTTTGTTCTAACTTTGAAGGCGCCGGACCCACTAACTACCACCAGTTCCAAGGGATAAAAACACCCGCAGAGGCTTCCATTTCCATGATTTCACCATTTTGCGGATAAACAAGGGAACCTGGACCCCCTCACTGCACTCCGTGCACCCCGGGAGGCCAAGGACCAGACCCGCACGGGGACATGGCCTGGGCCGTCCACAGCACCAGGCTTAGGAGTGACCAGGCCCCCTCCTTTTCACGGTCACCTACTTCTCTCTTTCCTACCTTTGGTCCTTTCTCTCTGGCATCACCCTGGGAGGCAGGGGGCTGGACCCAGGATCGCCCTGGACTGTGGAGGCTGATGCCTCGAAGAACAGAGCCCGTTCACTGCTGGCTCCCTGCCAGCGCCTCTAGCCTCTCTGCCCGCCCCTCCCCAGAGACAGGAAACCCTCTTCATCCCCCAGGGTCAATGCCAGTCCTAGTGGGATCTCCTCGAGTGGGCTTAGTGACGCACCCCTGGAGGAGCCGGGCTGTTCCGACGCCCCACGTTAGTTTCCAGGGGCTGGAGCATAACGGTATGCCTACAGGGAGGTGGGCAAGTGTAGGGGCACACGCCGAGGCTGGCGACTTCATGTTCACGCTGAGCCTGACCCGGCGTCCCCAGGGCTCCTGTGAGATCACGGAGACCACAGCATCAGGGTGACAGAGCCCTCAGCTTCATCAAAGCCACTCACCTGCAGAGCCATTTTGGGAAGGGCACATGCTGTGCGGGAAGGGGGGGGGTTGTGTTGTTCTTCCAGTAAAATGCGGGTGCCCTGCAGGGTTGACAGCTGATGGCTCATCTCCCTGGAGAAAGGACCCTCAACGACACTGGGAACCACTTCTAAAGAATTTAAACGTGAGACTAAAGCCAGTTTCCTAAGGAAAGCCAGCCAAACTGCAGCCGTATCCAGGAACAACCCTAAAAATCAACCTGTGATTAACATCATCTGACACAGGCTTCTTTAGCGGGATTAATGGCTTGGTGCAGCTTGAAAGAATTAATTTCTAATTGTGTGTGTGTGTGTGTGTGTGTGTGTGTGTGTGTTTGTAGTAAAAGAATAAAAAAGGAAAGAGAGAAAGAAAGAAAGAAAGAAGAAAGAAAGAAAGAAAGAAAGAAAGAAAGAAAGAAAGAAAGAAGAAAGAAAGAAAGAAAGAAAGAAAGAAAAAGAGAATAAAAAAAGTCACACAGAAATGAAAAATGTGTCACGTGTCCCAGAAGGTTCTGGCAGGAATCCCAAGCATCCTGCCTAGAGGAGAGCAGCCGTGTGAAGGAGGTCCCCGCGCAGGGGTCGGGAACCCCGTGCGAGCCCCGCGGGGGGCTCGTGCCGCCACGGGGCGCGTGGGGTGCGGCGTGGACGCGTGGGCAGCGGCGGCACGTGGTGGGAACACAGTCCACAGCTGCTTAAAACACCGAGGTCACAGCCGAAATCGCTCTAAACATATTGTTCGTCCGTGACAGACCGGTGCACACCCATTTGGACAGCTAAACGCCCCCGAGTCGACACCCCCAGCTCCTGGGGAGGCCGTGGAGCAGCCGCGGGGGCCGCTCGCTGCTGGTGGGGGCGACGTCAGCACTCGCTCGCTCGGGGACACGGTTTCACAGCGCTCTATCGTATCATCCAGCAGCAACAGGGCGCACCGGCTTTTCTCAACCGATTTTAAAGCTTACGGCCACACAGAAACCGGCACACGAGAGTACAGCTGCTTGTTTTCGTCACCACCCCAGACTGCAAGCGATCGAGAAGCCCTTGGCAGGCGAAGGGCCGCGGGAGCGCGGTACGTCCGGCCAGCGGCGCACGGCCCAGGGGAAGCGAACGAGCGCTCGGGTCGCGCGACGACGCCCCCGCATCCCGGTTTCTGCGAGCCGCGCTCCCGCCG
Organism: Rousettus aegyptiacus; assembly: GCF_014176215.1. Taxonomy (NCBI): domain Eukaryota; kingdom Metazoa; phylum Chordata; class Mammalia; order Chiroptera; family Pteropodidae; genus Rousettus; species Rousettus aegyptiacus. The sequence continues at coordinate 109,001,492 of NW_023416311.1, forward strand.
CGGGGGGGAGCCCGGGGCCCGAGGGGCGGCCCGGCGCGGGGCGCGCACGCGCACGAGCCCCGCTGCGACCGCGCTGGAAACTCGTCTGGAAAGTGCCCAAGAACCTCGACGGCGCTCCGCAGGTGGAGGAATGCGGGTGCTCGGCATAAAACGCGTCCGTGTCCCCCGCCTCGCACCCTGGGAACCGGCTCTCGCGTCACCCCGGGGCCCTGACCCCCTGCGGGGTGGTGGGGTCGGGATCCTGGTGTGATCGGCGGGTAACAGCCACCCGGCTGGGAGGAACTTCGGTTACGGCGGGAAACGACGCGGGGGGGCCAGGGCAGCAAAAACACTCCCCAGGGCAAAGTCACCGATTCAGGGATGGAGAGATGGAGCGCGCGCCACCGACCCGGGGTCACTGGCCCTTCCGCACCCTCTTCCTGGGGGCCGGGGGGGGGGCTGGGGGGGCTGGCCGTCACACGAAACGTCCTGTCTAAACACCGGTGCTGTAAGTACCCGCTGGGGAAAAATGCAAAGTGCGCCGCGTCACGCCGGAAATGCGGAGCAGCGCCCCGGAGTGTGCGAAGAACCCGCCCCGCAGGGGAGAAGGGGTCGAAGGTGCGCGTGGGCACAAGGCAAACGTTGTCCCGGGGCGCCATCTAGGGGCAGCTCCTGCAGTGACACGCTCTTCCTCTGCCGCGCGGCCAGCTGCCCCGGGCCGCGCGCCTGAGCGCCCCCCAGCCCGGACGGAGCTCCCCGTCTTCCCGCGCCTGAGCGCCCCCCAGCCCGGACGGAGCTCCCCGTCTTCCCGCGCCGGCTGCCCCGGCCCCGCGCCTGAGCGCCCCCAACCCGCAGCTCTCCGTCTTCCCTCGCGGAGGCCTCCCACTTGGATGGACGCTGGACCACCGCCCGACAGGCGTTTATTGCTTGTGTTTCCCTTGTTCTTTTGGACTCTACGTACCCGAGGCGACAAGCCGCGGTTTCACGAGTTGAGCTAAAGAGACAGTTTATGTAAGGGAGACCCTTTACCTTGTCCCCACCGCGTCGCCTACGCCGCCACCACCCCGCTTCGCCCGTGGCCCCGGGTGCACCCGCCTCCCTGGCACAGCTGGCTGCAGCGGTCCTTGCCTGTCCCTCACCTGGGTGGCCTCCACCGAGTCCCCCTTGTCCAGTGTTGCGACGTGGGTGGTCCAGCTGCTGTCCAGAGGGGCGGGCGGGGCGTGGGCCCCCGGTGGGGTGCTGGTAGGTGCCGGCGGGGACCGAGCTGCTCAGCCCCGCCATCAGGTGGAGGACGGGGACAGGATGGGGGCCGGTCACCTCCGCGCCTGTCTCCCCTTCTTTCTCCCTGTGTCCCCATTCCCTCCTGGACGAGTCAGTGCTCGCGTACTGGCGAGGGGCGCCCACGCCGCTGGGGCAGCGGAGGCGATGGGGGTCGGAGGGTGGAGGGGGGAGGGAGTGGTGGCCACCCACCCCCCAGGGCTCTCAGGGAGAGAGCCCTGCATGTCTGCCCCCTGCACCTGGGTCCTAGGGCGTCTGCACCTTACCCACCGGGCTCCTGCCTTCGCCTCACCTGGGGTCAAGGCCGAGGCTGGGCGCCCCTCATCTGCCCCGGAACCCTGACCTTTCCCTCTGTGCCACATCCCTGTGCTGCTCCTGGCCACCGCGTTCTGGGGACCCGGTCCCTGAGGGGCACGTCCTCGCCCCTCGGGGTGGGGGTGCGGACGGACGCCCCACAGAGGCCACCTCCTTCTAGGCTCGTGCGAGCATGGCCAGCGGGCTCCCACCCACATGGAGCCTCCAGACAGACAAGGAGCCCCCAGCGCAGGCGCCCATCTAGAACATTCTGCAGTTATCACCGCCCCTGACACCCGCCTCGGTTTCTCACTTCCTGGTTATTTGGTCAACAGTTTAACAAAGTGAAACGACGTCATAAACCTTGGGCTCTTCCTGATTTTGCCTGCGGCCTCCAGGGCTGGACAGCTCCCAGCCGGGCTGGGCGAGGCCCAGGGCGACCCACCAGTGACCACTGCAGACCTGCGAGACGCTGCAACTCCGCGTGGGGCCGGCCACAGGGGGCTTCCCCCGTGCCCCCTCCTGAGGGTTTAGGGTTCGGACTCCCTGGGGTCGGGGCCAGGTACAGATAAAGCCCTTTCTGCTGCACCGATGACGCCTCTTGTCATCACACGTGGAAGGCGTGTGACGCTCTCCACACGGCGCGAGTCTGTCATCGGTCACACGAGTCATTCCTGCAGGTGCCCGGGGACGGCCAGGGCCCCTGACGATGACACAGCCTTAGAGCGCGCGTCTCACGCAGCTAAATATAGCTCCCCGAGCTGAAAGAGTTCAACGGACTCACGTTTCTCTGCACAGGGAAAAAATAGTGCCTATTAAATCACTTTTGAATTTGCTGAGTGTAGCTCTTTGCTTTGAATGTGCTTTTTCTGCTGTTCTTGGTCAGTAAGTTGGCATGAAAATCCCCCAGCTGGTTAGGTGACTGATTTTCTGTGCAAAGTCTAATTAATGTCTCGACAAACCAAAGAAGGTAGACCGTATTATCTTCCTAAGCATCCTAAAGCATTGTTTTTGGATGATTGCTTGTTTTTACCTATCAGTCCGAAAATGAGATCCATCCGGTCTCTCACCTGCCTGTTAACATGAGGAGCCTACAGAGTTAAAACATCCTTTCTGAGGTCCGGAGAGCGGTTAAAGTTCCCGTACGTTTAATCAGTGTCCCCGCGAGACTTGCTTCTGGGTTGTGCGGCTGTCTGACATCGCTGGCTCAGACACACAGAAGCAGCATTTTAGGACAGCTGTGGGCTTCGCCCCACGTCCCCCTCGGAGCGCAAGGCCCCTGAAGGACTCCACCGCCTAACCCGGAGAGGGCCAGTGCGGAAGCACCTGTTGTTGGTGGTCAGCCTCTCGCATCCAGGCATGTTTGCGACATCGTTCCTTTCGTGGTACATGGATAGCACAGACTGAAGAGCCCAAGTTGACAGTGGACTTGAACCTGAGAAGGTTTTTTTTTTTTTTTTTTTTTTTTTTTTTTGTCATTGTGAGTTGTGGAAAGTTTGAAGACTGCTTCTAGCCCCGTTAGAACTGAGCGAGCCCGGAGTGCCGGAGACTTACGTTGGTGGCCGCGGAGAAGCAGTGCAAACGGACACGAATGCTTCGGTCCTTTCACTGCTGGGGAATGAAGACCCACGTGCTCTCTGGACGTCAAGCATTTAATACCGGCATGCGTGTAACTTACATGCAGGGTGTTGGGAGTTCATGGAGTGTCTCCCGTCTGCCAATCTCCCGTCTGCCAATCTCGGCCACCGGAAGAAGAGGGGATTTATCAAGAGGGAAAGGGAAATTATCAGAAAATATCAGATGAGAGAAGAAAAACCTCTCTATACCTCTTCTCTAAAAACTGAATCTTATCACCACTTCTGGAAAAATAAAGCCGATACGACAATAACATCAATGTTTACGAATACCTAAATATTTTTATTTTTATATACTTGAGGTTCTAGAGGCTTGTTTTTGATAAAAAGTATTGGATGCAAGTGATGATTTTCCTAATTTGAGTTTCATGTTTGTTGGTTATTCTCTGAGGCTCTGTTTGACAAAATGCAGCAACGAGTTGATTAATTATTGTGGTTTATGTAGTATTTATAGTACAGATCTATAGGAAACACAGCCTGTGGTCAGGAGGGCTTTGAGAAGGGGGAGGAAGCTGCCCAGTGCCGCGCCTTGAGCAGAAACCTTGGCACCAGCCTCAGCCAAATTCCCCGACTTGCGCTCAGTTTCTGGGAAAGCGCTCACTCCCGGCTGGGGAAGCCTGGGCCCTGTGTGCCCGTGGCCCGCTGTGATGGCTCAGCTCTCTCCTTTCATCAGAGACAGTGCCGTCCAGACCTCAAAGGACATGGCCGGAACCAAGGCAGTCCCCACTCGGGACCCTGCCACCCCGCATGAAACCCACGGCCGAGACGCCCGGCGAGAAGGCAGGTCTCGTGCTTTGGCACCGAGCGATAAAGCGCCATTTCGGGAGTCCAGAGGTTTGTTCTCTCCTGTACTGATTTCTCACTTAGAAAATGAGAATTAAAAAGCAGTTTGTGCTTCAAGAGAAAAGAGACACTCAGACGGTTCTGTCCCCGTATCTTGTTGCTGTGTCGATAATGTAAAAGCTAAAAATTCTCGCTAGAATAAGATCGTTTTCATTACAAATAAAGGGATAAAAGTAGCAATGAGAAAGAGAATTAAAACTTGTATTTTTTCTCACAGACCGGCCTTTGCTTGGTTTCACGCCAGGGCCCCGACGCCCACCACAGGAGTCTACACAAGGGCGCGTGTGCTTAGTGTGCGGGGCTTCAAGCTGCCGTGTGACAGACGTGATGGACCTTTCTGCAGAGCCCGAGGCACTGACGACCCTCCTTCTCCTCTCCAAAACGAGAGTGACAAGAGATTCCCGCTTCCCATACATGTCAGAAGCCCTTACAGAAAGCGACTCTTACTCTGGATAAAGTCACATAACCAGAAAGTTGAACAGTATCGTTAAAATGATTAAAGACTTTTATTCTTCAGTTCAGATAAATGTAGTCAATAAACCATCATTTTAGAAATAAAATAAATCCAAGTTTTAAACTGTTGTTTCCTACGGCTCTGTACTCTGAAGACCGTATCGAGCACAATAATTAATAAATAAACTCAGCGCTGCATTTTGCCAAACAGAGCCTCAAAGAATAAATTTCTGACCTATGACTATGAAAAAAAATTTTTTTTCATATCGGTAAATATCTCTGCCCTCCCCTGGGCTGGGATTAGAACCAAAAACACATGGCCAGCGTTTCGTGCTGTGTCCATGACACCAGCTGCCCACGGGGAATGACAGGTGCACCCCTCTTGGTCCAGCCACTGACCGGCTCTTTGTCATGATCAAAACAAACGACACGATGGCGGATAAAAGCCAAACCCGACCAACGTTCACATTATACGTAAATGGCCTACACGGTCCAAATGAAAGGCAGACGCGATCGGATTAGACAAAATAATAAGACCCAAGTTTACACCAGAAGAGAACAGCTTTCAAAGTGCAGACACTTTGATAAAAGAATAGATTAAAGAATAGAAAAAGTTAGGTCGTGAAAAGTTACCAGAAGAAAGCTATATTAATGTCAAAGAAGATTTGAGGGGAAAAGCGTATTACCAGGGAGAGGGCAGTTCCATAATGAGAACAGGGTCAGTTCCTCAGAAGCACAAAACAATCCTAAGTAAGTGCTTGTGCACCTAACAATAGAATACATGCATTTTCAGAGTGCATGAACATGAACTGGACTGAAATTGGCAGACAAAGCGATGAGCTCACAGTTAGGGTTGGAGATTTCGCCACCCTCTCTCCAGCATCGGCAGGGCACGTGGGCGGAAGATGGGTAAGGCCAGAGGAGGATCGAATAACCCTGTGAAAACAGCTTCGCCTAGAGGGCACTTCCAGAACTCTCTACCTGCGCGTGTCCTTTTAAAGTGAACGTGGAGCTTAACTGAGACAGGCCATGTTACAGGTAATAAGACAAGTCTCCAAAAACGTACAAGTTATGTTCTTCGATCATAAGGAATTAAACTAAAAATCACAACAGAAAGACAGCTGGAAAATCGGCAAATATACAAACTAAAGAACATACCTCCGAATAACATATCGGTCAAAAAAGAAACAAGAAGGAATTCGAGAGTATTTTCAAATAAACGAAAAGGAAATAATAACACATTACATATAATTAAAAATTGTAATGTGCAGCTAAACTAGTGATTAGAAGGAAATTTAAAACATTAACATTTATTTATGTTAGAAAAGGAAAAAAGTCCCAAATTTATCACCGAAGCTTCCACCTTAAGGAACAAGATTTTTTAAAAAGACCGAGTTAAACCCAAAGGAAATGAAAGATAAGAAATAAGAAAGTGAAGAAAAGAAATTAATAATAGATTAGAAAAACCCAATAAAACTAAATCTTGTTTCTTGGAGAATATAAATAAAATTGATTAACTTCTATCTAGCTAGACTAATCATTAGAAAGAGAGGAAAAACCATTTTACAACTTGGATGGAATAAATTTCTTAAAAAATACAACCTGCAAAACCTTAGGAAGAAACAGATGGCCTGACTATCCCAACGTCTATTAAAGAAATTGAGTTTGTAGTTAAAATCCTTCCCACAAAGAAAAGTACGGGCCCACATCACGTCAAATGAATCTTTCTTCCTGGGGCCCACAAAGGTATGTAAGAAAATAAGGCGGGATCAATCAGATATTTGACAAAAGTCATAATATCAGCAATATGAATGCAGGCATTTGCCTAGACCTTTGTACTTTTCAGAAACAATATTCCACATCTTTTCTGTCTCAAAAGAACATTTGCTGTAGTTTTTTCCTTCTGTCTGTAATACTAGTTCAAGCTTGTACAACGCACAAGGAGGAAAAATCACAGCATGTATCACAGGAGGGACCTTGAATGTATAGAAGAGGCCCGGGGTCTCAGGGGGATTTAATGACTGGCGAGATGGTCCCGGCCCTGCGGTTTGGGGGTTTATGTGCCGTGATGTCTCCACAAGTAAAAGCCAAGTCCGCATGTTCCCCATCATTCCACAATCATGCAACACGGAAGACCTTACCCCAGGGAGCCCACGGGTGCCTCCCGTGTCATTTCAAACTATTTACCCCAATCCGTTTTGCAACAAACACGCCAATTCGTAAGTGACCTCACCAAAAGGTTCCGGCCCTCCACCTGTGCATGCAGGTTCACAGCCGGTTCCCACGCAGCAGCGGGGGTCGGGGGATGCGGAGCGGGAGACAGGCTGGAGTACAAACCCCGTGAGGGCCGCCGAGGTTTGCTCGGGCACCCCGTCCAAGGTCACGCCCACGTGTGACGTTCGAAGTCAACAGCGCCCAGCCCCGCTGTCCTTTCCAGTTGCCTTGCCTTCGGGACTAAATTCTAAGAGCCGCGGAGAGAGCCGCGTTGCCGGGCCGGTGAACTGGGGAACTTCAGTGCCTCTCCCGCCGGAAGCCGCGCGGCTCGGGGATCCGCTTCTCCTGTCTCTTCCTCCATCTCTCAGGAGCTGTCTCCACCTGCCTGGGGCGGCCTTTCAGGCCCCTGAGATGCCAGACACCTGCAGGGTAACATGACCAGTCAAAGAACCTCTGTCTCTGGCGACACAGCCCCGAGGCCCCTCCGTCCTCTCTGCTCTCCTCCTGCCCAGCCCTGGGTGTGGCCGTCACCTTCTCCTCCACCGGAGCTGCCCACGGTCAGAGGACCTTCAACCCGATGCCTCCGGCCATCCCGAGCGCCGGTCTACAGCTGTGTGCGCTGCCTTTGCCTCGGCTCAGTCCGAGCGGAAGGTGCAGAGGGCCGGGAGGGCGGCGGCGGTCTCACTCACTCACCGCGGGGCCCTCGGCCCCCAGCGTGGGCCTGGCACCCGCCGGGAGCGCCGACCAGCGACTGCTGAATGACAGCGGAACCAGCAGTTGGTTGGCCAGCGTCCTCCACTCGGTCATCAGCAAACAGCTCTGGGTGGTCCACCGCGCGCGGTTCACGGGGTCAAGAAGGGTGCGGTGGTGTGGTCCAGGGGAGGCGCCCAGAGGTCTGGGAGGAGGCAGCCTGGGGATGATGCCGCCCAGCGTGGTCGCCGGCCACTGGGCTGGTGACCAGATGCAGTGGTTACATCGGCCAAGAACCCACCGCACAGGACTCATGGCAGCTTCAGGCTGACCCCGAGCTGAGTCTTGATTGACAGACAGGAGTTGGCCCAACAGACCAGCGGAGATGGGGCATGGGCGGGGGGGGTCGTCGCGGACCCCAGGCACAGCGTTTTGAAGGCACGGACGCTTGACTGTTTTGAGTTCTGGCTATTAACGCTTCCCTTAGCCGGCACGTGGAAATGCAGATCTGACGTTCTGGGGGGGCGGTGGGCGAGAGGCCTCTCCCCGCCTCCTCCCCGTCACCTTTGAGATTTAATCTCCGGCAAGTTTGCCCCATGGAATCGCAACAAGTGCTGGTCTAAAATCACGAAAACACGTCAGTGCATTGCCGAGGGACCCCGTGCGGCTGCCTGATTAGCAACATGTTTCCAAACCTTATTGGGTCAAGTCACGCCCGCCCTCTGGATTTTTCTCGTCTGGCTCCAAACGAAACCATAGCCAGTCAACCCCTTGCGCCCATTAAGGCGAAAACGCAGGCAAGCGACCACTTGCTACAAGTCCAGCTTATTTCTCTGCACTCACTGCTGAATTAGGGTGCAGGAGGGGAAACGCGGCCGTCGCCCCGCTGCCGCGGGCCTTGTGACGGCGGCACGCATTTTACCGAGAAACTTCCTCCAAAGGAAATACGGCGCTCTCGCTTCCCCCTTGGAAACACTGAGGGGAAACGATCCCAACCTACAGCCACGTCCTGACATCCGCGCAGGATGCGACGGCTCTCACGCACCACGGAGTCGCGCGCCCGTGTGAAAGTCGCCCACCTGGAAAAGCGGAAACGTGCCTCAGACCCTCTCCGCTCCTCTTCCCGGGCCGGCGAGCCTCTGGGAAGTGAGTTCGGGCTGCTGGAAGGTGCTGCGCTGACCGCTGCTGAATCAAGGACCGTGGGGACAGATGAGCATCCCGGAACCGCGCGGGGGACCAGGCGCACGTAGCGTGACGACCCGGCCGTCTGTCAAGCGCCCCCGCAATTCAGGGCATGCCACCCCCACCCCCACGGAGTGGCGTTTCTCCAGGAACGACTGTGGAAGTGGCAGTAACAGTGGCATCAACAGCAGGATTTTCAATCGACACTAACACATTTTAAGTCCTTACTTTGTATCGGGCATCGCCCTAAGCACTTCACACCTGTTAACTCTACGGATCGCTGGCAACATTCCTGTGTTTAGGTGAAAACTCCTACCTAGTTGCCAACGTTGATAGAGAGTTCGTAATGTCCTCAAAAGACACACTGTAACCTGGGCTGTCACAGTCTGCTGGGCTGAGCTTTTGTCGAATGAAGGCAAACAGACCAAGGGCTGTGCGTATCGTCGCGCTTAACCCTGTGTTTAACCACAGTGTCTTACGTAAAGTGCAGATTTTTTTTTTTTCAGAGAAAAAGAATTAGAAGTGTCAGTCTGCCTACGCCAGTAACTTTGTGATTGCTCTGAAGAAATACTGTGCAATTAAGTCTCATCGTGCATGGTCACAGCGAAGAACTGCCTGATGTCTTTTCGGAAACATAGACCAGAAGTGTTGTGAGCAGAACTTGAAGCCACAGAAACCTAGGAAGTTTCCAGGGCTTTTAAAGCTAGGTTCGTCATATCCTGTTGGAGAGAATAAGACATCTTTTATGAATGCGCAGCATGCTTATTCTTGGCTTATACTCTAATATTTACAATAAAACTCAGCTTTAGTTTTGTGTATCTAAAAGGGAAGTTAAAAAAGTTGAATATTCAGAAATCAGCATGCCTGGTCTGTCTGTCTTCTTGTGCCTTTTTTTTTTAGATGTCTCTATTGTAAAAACATACGAACTATGAGATTCGAGGACAATGTGATAAACAGCCACGAAGCCTTACCAAACTGTGAGATTATATTTCCTTCAGATTTTTATTTTTCAAAAAGATCAGAAGCCTTTGACACGCAGAGATTTTTCAAATGCCAAATTCAAATAAACACCCCGTATATACTAGAGCCTAGCAGAAAAGTTATCAAACCGTCTTACATTTTCTTTTGTTTTGATAACGTTAAGAGAATTTGTCACTGAGAACTGTCTTAGTCCTTTCAGTCGCTGTGACAGGTCGGAAACTCATCTCTCCCGTCTCTGGAGGCGGGGGTGCCGAGGCCAGGCCGGTCCGGTGATGGCCTCTTGGGGTCTGCGGGCAGCCGCTCCCTGTGTCCTCACAGGGCAGGAGGAGCAAGAGCTCCACAGCCAAGACCTAATCACCGCCCGAAGGCCCCGCCTCCTGACGCCATCAAATGGGTGTGGGGGGGGGGATTTGCACATATGGATTTGGGGGATAGAAGTATTCAGACCATAGGAGGAATTTAAAAATACAAGAATATTAATTTAATTAGGCATTTTAAGCCTAGAATACAGTTTGAGTATTATCATGGAGGTAAGATAAATTACATGGAAAAACTAAAAAATGTGCCAAAAGGAGAAATGAAAAGACTGGGGGGTGGGGAGGGGGGCAGGGGAGAGAAAAGCCATGTAGCTTTACTAAAAGCTTGTTCACAGCTGTGAAGTGAATGCAAATTCCCCTAAATCCTGGAACAGTGCTGCTAAACGCAACTGTGATAAGTAAATCCTACGCACAAATGGAATTTCAAAATATATTCCACATTTCTACCATCATAAAAAAAAAAAAAATCCCTATAAGCATTACCTTAAAATATTTTTTATCAGAAAAATAGTTTTGGTAATAATTAACCATTTGATAAAGTTACATAAACAGATATGCTATACATGTGTAATTTTAATACATAAATATGAATATTCTTTATGGTATATTTCATATAAGAATAATTTTTTTTTTTTAACATTATTAGAAACTGGCAACATGAGTTCACAGGTTTCACTCTGCCTGGGTTGACAGGCGCCCAGCCCAGGACTGAGAAGCCTCCACACGCCCTGATGTCCCGCGACCCGGCTGCGGTCTTGGTGAGGTCCCCGGGACGCAGAGGTGGCCCCTGGAGGGGCTGGCGTAAGAGTGAGGCTGCCCCCAGCTCAGGGCCTGCAGCCCCGGGCGGTTCAGGGAGGGGCGGCCCGGGCAAAAATAAATTAATTCTCTTTTTCTGATTTTACGCCCAGATATCCTGAAGGTAGCGCGCTTCTTCTTTTAAGGCAGCCAACGTTTTCATTGCTTCGAGTTTATCAACCCCAGCCTCCTGGCTTATTATTTCCAAGAGGGCATCATTTACATCCTTCGCCATATTCTTAGCATCTCTAGAAAAAAAGAAATATTGCACCCATGCTTAAGAAATGGACTTCGACCAAATCCTCTTTAAGTCGCAAATCTAATTCTCACCGAGTCCACTGCCACTACACCTCAGGCCTCCCCCATTCCTCTGGGGAGTGTCCCAACAGGCGGCCCAGCCACCCCAGCACCAGGCCCTCAGCAAAAATTCAAATCAGCACGGGTGGGGCGGCTGTTCCTCAGGGCTATGAGCTGCGTCCCGCGCGTAAGCCTGCACGGCCCCCGGGCGTGCGGGTGGGGACGCAGAACGAACTTCCGTGGCACGGAGCACGGCCGGACGCGCCGTCCAGCGCCCGCTCCCCGACCTCTGCCGGCCTGCAGGCCGTGTCCGAGCCGCCCCGGAACTCGGCTTCTGTCCCCGTGGTGAGGGATCCGCCTCTCGCCCCTGCTCGCCTGCGCCGGCGGCCACGTCCCCGCACATGTGCTCGTGGCCTGAGGTCGCGGGCGCCCCCCGCGGGCGCTCACCCCCCCCCACCCCTGCACACGCGGCCCGAGGTCGCGGGCGCCCCCCGCGGGCACTCCCCCCCCCCCGACCCCCGCACACGCGGCCCGAGGTCGCGGGCGCCCCCGCGGGCACTCATCCCCCTGACCCCCGCACACGTGGCCCGAGGTCGCGGGCGCCCCCGCGGGCACTCACCCCCCCCCCGACCCCCGCACATGCGGCCCGAGGTCGCGGGCGCCCCCGCGGGCACTGCCCCCCCCACCCCCGCACATGCGGCCCGAGGTCGCGGGCGCCCCCGCGGGCACTCACCCGCACACGCACACGCAGCCGCCCTCGCGCAGCAGCAGCCGGGCCAGCGCCGCGCCGTGCCGCCGCATGCCATCCTGCACGTACTTGGCCGGGGCCTCGCCGGCCGGGGGCTCCCGTGAGAAGCAGACCGTCAGGCGAGTGAGGGTGCCGCGCTCCTGGAAGCGTCTGAGCTCGTCCCTGCGACCGCACACGTCACGGGCGCTGAGTGTGCGGCCGAGGGCCACTCGGCGACGGCCGCGCCCAGCGCCCCAGCCCCACTGATACCTGAACAAGTAATCCCGGTCCCGATGGCGGCAGCCGAAGAACAGCCACGTCGCCCCGAAGCGAGCGTCTGGCTGCTGTTCCCGGAGCTTCTCTCTGAGTGAAAAACGAGACGAGATGTGAACGAACCTGAGACATCTGGGCCGCCAGTGTCTCTTCGGCCAGCGATGCCTCCGGCACGCCCCGAGGGGCCTGCGCCCGCCCCCTCTGCCCCGGCAGGGTCCGCACTGGGCACTGTGCTCCACCCCGGGGAGCTCGGCCACCCCGCGGACACGACGCGGCCTGCGCGTCTGAGCCACAGACACCTGTGAGCTTACGCGACACCCTGCAACAAGGACAATTCGGTGTCACACTGTGAGGCCGACACTAACGTCTACATTGAATATTAAAGGCAGTTTTATGAATAAAACTAATTCTCGGTTAATAACATGGAAGAGTGGTCCCAGGCTTGCAAAGGCAGAAGTGACAGGTGCGCCCCCACACAGCCGAGTCCCCGGTCTGCCATCGCGCCTGCCTTCCCGAGGAAAACCGGGCGAAGCAACGAGCGGCGAAGGGCGCAGGCCAGCACGCTGCTGTCCGGGCGCGGCACCGGAGAGCTGCTCGCTGCTGCTCCAACAGGAGAGAAACGCGATTTTATTTACTGTCTATCAAATAGTTCAGTTCCGAAACAGAGCTGGGTCTGTTAACATCATTCTGTTAAACGTTTCCGATACTCGAAACTTTCGCTATAACTGGATGTGCTGCCACCGTTTCTACCGACTTAAGGGGCAGGTGGCGCAGCCCGACCATCACAACGCCAAGAGGCTGCGCTTGAAATCCGTCCCCAGCTACGTGCGCGACCAGCTACGGCGCAGCTGGGGAGCGCCACAGCACACGGGGCTCCGGCGCCACGCGGACGCTCGGGGAGACACCGGACTCACGTCTCCCGTGGGGGTAAAGTCTGTTGTGCTATCGCGCACTCGATAATCACTTTTTAAAATAAAAGTCTTACGACCGAAGTCCACGGCCCCAGAACCCACGGGGGCACGGAAAGGCTGCGCCGTGTCCCCGCCGCCCGCGGGCCAGCCCCAGCCCGTACCTGTGCTCCAGGAAGCCAATGAAGGGCGCGATGCCGGCTCCCGGGCCCACCATGACCACGGGCACCGACGGGTCCTCCGGCAAGTGGAAGGAATGTGCTGCGCGAGGAGAGATGGATATCTGGAATATCAGAACGACGGTCGTTAGCGTGAAAGACACCCCGGACGCGAGCGCAGACCCACGGTGGCCTCCGCTGAAGAAATCGAAGCGGCCTCACTCACACAGCACTAAGCAGTGTTCGATCGGGAAACTGGACATGGCTGTCAGCACAGAGAGCAGGCTAGTCCCTCTGGCGAATTTTTGGTTTTCACCCAAAGCAGTGGTGTTTTAAAAATGACAGGCATGTCTTTCTAAGGTGGAACACTGGCTCGATATGATCCAGTTGTCCTTCTAGTCCCATGAATAAGACCTGCTCCCGAGGACGCAGCCCATACAGCCGCGACAGGGAAACGCAGAGAGACGTGCAGGATGGAACCTCGAAGAGGGTGCAAAGGCACAAAGCCATGACAAACACGTCTCTAGGACGGCGGGCAACGGAAGTCCCGCAAGGCGAAGCAAGACAGGACACGGGGTTATGGCCGGCGCCTGCTAACGAGCGTGCTCCGGTCCTGGGGGCCGCGTGGAGCCACGACAGTATCGGGTCTGGGCTGCGGCGAACCCCGGGCCGCTGGCCGCAGAGGCGCCTGCGTCGGGCTCCCTCACGGCTGCGCGCAGGCTCTGCGCCCCCAGCCTCCCTCACCTGGGACCCAAGCCCGAGGGGCGGGCCACCCTGCCCCTGGCGGCGGGTTCGGGCCCCTGCCAGTGTGGCACGTGGCCTCCTGGGAGACGTAAGCAATGGGCACCATCACCCGACGCGGCGGGCTGCTGTTGGCGACCCTATACTTCCCAAACGGATGTAGCACCGCCCGGCACCATGCAGGTCAGACGAGGCGCGCCCTGCACTTGCCTGCACCCCGCTGGCCTGCGCCGCGCGCGGGGCGGCCTGAAGCAGCGGCTCGGCCAAGGCGGCCAGCCAGCCGGTGCACAGGCCTCGGCGCGGGGCCGCCGGGGCGCCGCCCGACGCCTCCACGACGGTGAAGACGAAGCGCAGCCTCCCGGGGCGACACAGACCGGAGCTGCAGGGACACGGGAGACGCACGGCGGTTACATCGCAGGGCCCCTGCGAGGCACAGGGCGCCCTTCCCGCCCCGCTGCTCCCCGCCGCCCCCACTTTGTGGCATCTTCCAGGAAAGTTTCCAATGTCGTGTTTGCAGCCAGGACTAGGTAAGAGTCACACAAACTGCCCCTCTCCCCCCATCCCCGCCGCCACCCAGCGAAGGCGCCGGCGCGCCAGGAAGGGGCAGCAGGGGCGGGGCCTGGAGACTCCGCCCCCAGCGGGCACGCGCTCCGGAGCACGGGGGCCACCGAGGACCCCCGCTCTCCGGCTCCCAGGGGACGGGGTCCTGGGCCGGCCCGCTTCACCCCCGCCACGGCTGCCGTGTCCTCCACTAACTGGGTAGGTTTTCACGGCATGGATTTGTAGCTACTAAGCAAATGGAAGGCAGAATTTCATAACATTTTGGGAGAAAGATGCTATATATTAAGTAATAAAAATCACTACCTTGCGCATGAATACGGTCTGGGCTGGAGCTTAGGAAGATGTTCTAGAAAAAAGAAGCCATTATTAATTCACTGCTACTGACAATAAATTATGTAAGAGGTAAAATAATTCCTGTTTTATTTAGAATATTCAAAATAATGTTTTAAATCATACTCTGAATTCACGTGAATTCACTGTGTCTAAGTAAAATATTACTGAGTAAATTTTTCCAACTCCTAAGCAGACATACTGCATGTTCTTCATCTGAAATCAGTATCTCCATCCAAAGGCTGGTGTCTTAAACCAGAGGTCACTAAGAACAGGCTGCACGTGTGGGCTTCAGGGTCTAGGAACCTGTTCGATTTTCTGTGTGCGTGTGCATGCGTGTGTGCACACGCAAGCAACAGTTTTCTGGGGAGATTGTTCAGATTTGAAAAACTATGACCCCCCCAAAGGTTAAGGATCACTATTTTAAGAATTATGGGAAATACTGAGGCTCGAAACATTTTTCCTTCTTCTAGTTATACAACAGTAACCCAAAAATGAAGCATATGGTAATGGACATTTTAAAATCAAATTATAGGAACTCAGTGGATTCAAGACACAGAGGTGCTCTTTTGAAGACGGCGAGGACTCGGCACCGGAGGACCTGGCTGACTGCTCGGTCACAGGCTCTGCGACTTCTCAGTGTCGTATGTGCAAAAACAAACATTTTCAATGTCCTATCTGTGAGTTATTCAGCAAACATGTGTAAAGACCTTTCTAAAATGGCTTAGTTTTAATAAACAAAAAATTTTCATAAATGGCTCAACTTAACATTAAGTTTTAGATCTATTAATTTGTCTTAAAAAGTGGAAAATTTACATTTTTATGTCTCAATGCCTTTATTAACATTTTTTATATAACTATGTAATAAATACTAAAAAAGTTTTTAAAAGGTGACAAAATCCATGAAAGAATTCAAACATTCTTATACACGAGCACTTCACTTGACTTCCTGTGACTTCCCTGCGCGTGGCCCGAGTGTCAGTCACCCCAAGCCCTTGCCGGCGCCTGGAGACCCCGCGGGAGGCGGGAATGTTCGCGCGGGCGCAGGGAGAGCAGCCCCCCGCAGACGCTGTCCTGCCCTCCCGAGGAGGGGGGCGGAATGCCGCGGCGCAAACGGAGGCGGGGCCCGGCAGTGTGCGCGCCAAGACGGACCTTGCAGGCCGGACAGTAAAAAGCACAACCCATGTTCGCTGTCGCCTGAGACCAACACAAACCTTGAGTGCTTTACTGTTCATCACTACGAGAGATCAGGGAGGTTTACAATCCCTCCCTGGGCCTCCCCGGGAGCACCCGCCCGGACACTGTCCCCCAGGGAGGACCCCACGCGCCCTTCTGCTGAGTCTGAGAACCCAAGAGCCAGACACAGGAACGGGACGGACTGGCCCTTGGATATTCTGTGGCGGGTCCCCCAGCGGGGCCTGCAGCACCCCGAGGAAGGCCCCTGTGTGGGCACATGAGGCGCCCCCTTTCGCTCCTGAAGCCTAAACCTGGACGTGCCCGGGCAGCGACACCCGCTTCCTGCCCGCAAACGCACCCTTCGCCGGCCGCCGTCTATGAAACCCGGTGGTCACGATCTTTGAAAAAAAAAGCATTTTTTTCCTCGGGAAGGCCATTTTTAGATGAGATTTGACTAAATGCTTTCTGAAAAAAATAGTAAAATAAGAAAAAGGCTGAACGCTGAGCCAGAAAAGGGTTATGGCTGTGACGGCGGCAGGAGGAAAACGGCGCGGGCGAGGGCTCTGCCTTGCAGAAGGCAGTTCGGCCGCCACCGGGCTGCAGACAAACCGCAGAGTTCGAAGGGCGGTCGGTACCCGCGCGACAAACGCCCCCCCCACCCCCCAGGGGCCGCGAGGGCCACTCACCGAGCAGGAGGCCGAGCGGGGGCCGGCAGGACGGGAAGGCCAGCAGCAGGTCCGGCAGGCTGGCCCCCGCGCCGCGCACGAAGCGGCTGTAGTCGGCGGCGCCCTGGCTGCTGCTCAGCTCCTGCAGCCGCCGCCTCTCCGCCGGGTCGCCCGCGCAGTCCGCCAGGGCCCGCAGCAGCACCTGTGGCCGGAGACGGGGGCGGCTCGGTGACCCGGTCCGCGGTCACGGTCACGGCTGCTGAGTGTCCCTTAGACCCCCGGGGAGATGCCCCATCGGCCACGAGAAAGTGGGTGCCACTCGGTGTGCTCGGGAAGAGCGCGTCCCCTGGGCCACTGCGTCCCTGTCCCCGTTAGGGAGCCCCGCTTCTCGTTCCGTTCCTGTCGCCTTCCCGACCCCCCCTCGCCCATCTCGTCAGTCACAAGGCTGAGCTCGAAGTCCACGTCAGGTGTCCCTGAGTACGAATGGCCACGGTGTCCCACAGCTCAGCCTCTTGCTCTTCCTGTCATGGCCGATTACAACCTAGACGTCACCACTCATGTGACAACTGCTGAATGTGGCAGGCGCTGTGCGGCCGACACACTGGGGGCACGATGACACCTACCTGGCCTGCCGGGGTCACAGCGAGAGCCACACGGGTCCAGGGGTGACTCGTGTGTGATGGGCTGGCAACCCTGCCGGGCCCACGCGGGGCGGCAGGGCTCCCCAGGACGCCAGCCTGAGGGGCAGGTGGCCACGGGAAACGAGGGCACGGTCACACGGAGGCCTGGCTCCTGGGGGCCACGTGCCGTGCGATACGGGTGCAGGGAGCTGTGGCTATGTGACAGGAGCCTGAGAGATGTGGGGGGGGGGGGCAGAGCAGGAAGAACCCTCCTGGGCACGGACCCCCAGTCACCTCAGAGCCATTGTAGGGGAAGGAGAATGTGACCAAACAGAGCAAAACCCGGCTCCGAACCCCAAGTCTCAAAGGCTGAACCAAGTCCAAACTCCTGGACAAAAGACCCAACTTGCTCCTAACCATTCTGGGTCTCACTGCGATTCCAGGCTTAGCCACTCTGCGACACACACGGCTCGTCACACTCACAGTTCTTCAGGATCACAGCGCTGCAGCGAGTCACCTGCCTCGAACACCTGAATGCTCACGGGTGCCGCCACCCTCCACTCCGCGGCTCAGACCCCGTGTCCTGGCCCCTCTGCCGCGCAGCCGAGAGCGCTGCTCTGGCGGGTCACGGGTCCCATCGGCTTAGCTAAGGGCCCTTGCCTGCCGCCACCGGGAGAGGAACACTCCCCAGCAGCGGCCCCCAGCCTTTGTGGCACCAGAGGCTGGTGCACCTATGAGCCTCAGGCACCTGACAATCAGAGGTGGAGCCGAGGCGGTGACGCTGGCTCCGGGGAGCAGGGGGAGCGGCTGCAGACGCAGACGCAGACGCAGACGCAGACGCAGACGCGGCCTCACTCACTGCCCCGCTGCTCAGCTCCTGCTGTGCAGCCTGATCCTCAGAGGCCCCGGGCTGGTACTGGTCCACGGCCCAGGGGCGGGGGAACCCTGCTCAACATGGCTTGCTCAAGGTGCCAGACACAAGGCCGGACACAGGACAAGCACTCGGGAAGGGCAGCAGGATGAATGAACATCCACACTACATGGTTTCTGGTAAGAGAAGTTTACCAATAACACTGCATTATTTCTCAAGTCAATAAAATTTCCTAAGTTATAGTGAAATGGTGGCAATTGTAAATCCTTCATTTTTTTCACTTCAGAATTATAGAAACCTTATGGTACTAAAATAGGAAATATTGCACTGTTTGTATATAAAAACTGATGACAAACATTACTAAAATTTAATATTCAAGTATTGTTAAATTAGCAATGCTGCTCCAAGAAATCTGTTTAAAAAAATACTTCAAACAGGTGTACAAAAATGGATTTAGTGCAAAAATGTTCACCTCAGTTTTTAAATTGTGAAACACTGGAAACAATCAGCAATAATTAAATCAATAATTTAATCATAGCACACTCAGCATCTTAAAAATATCTCCAACAGATTCCACGTTGGGATATACAAACTATTAATTTTAAGTAAAAAAGGCGCATTGCAGAATAGGACACTTTCTACAGAACAGAATTTCAGCATTAACTCTGAAGGTTTATTATAAAGGGCTTTTATTTCTTGAGTTACTTTTGTGTCTGGAATTTTTACAATGACCCTATTACCTTTGTAGTAGGAAAAAAATATTTTAATATCTATGTTTTATGAAATTTTTAAAAATGGTAGAACTGAACTAAAACTGTGAAGTTATTGAATTTAATCAAGGAGGTCTCATCAAAGTCAATTTCAAATTTGTTCATATTCTGTTGAGGACTGAGCCTCTCTCTAAAGTTTGCTTCACAAAGGTGACAAATGCAACAAACACGATAAATCAGAATAAAGCCTGCACTGCAGAGGTGGCCTAATTATAGCACTATGTATGCTCACTGGCTACACCAGTTTGGCAAAGCGCAGGCTGCAAAGTTCTACCCATCAATATCCATTCGAGAGACATGGTCAGAAGAAATCAGTTACGAGTTGTCTTTCTTAATACTGCTCCTGGCACAGTACTGACATCAGGTGGATTACTGCGTTCCTAAGTTCATCTTAACACCAATACGACCCACCAAAATGTCTCCCGAAGCATTCTGACGTGACAATCACGTGGTTTTACACAAAAGGAGCCTAGCGACGTGAACAGGTGGCAAGCAGGAGGGGAGGCCTCCACGCCCCTGAGCTTCCTGTCACCCACTAGGAAGTGTCAGGTGCGGCTGGACAGCACAGGGTCGTTTAGGGTCACGCTCACCACTGCTTAACGTGCCACGTCCAGTTCACATCTACTGAGAAAATCTCATTTCAACAGAAAATGTGAATTTGCAGTATAAACAACATAAAAATGCGTGTCTATGACAATTATAAAGATACCACACGCCCTCGGGAACCATTTCCAAAAACGTGCTGTGAAGGCCGTATTTTCTATGCTTCGAAGGCAAATTCAGATCTATTTAACAAGTCCAACACAGAGCTCCGCATAGTTGTGAACAGTCACCCAAAGACAGAAAAGTACCTTTTTAGGAACGGCTCGTATTTCAAGGCACCAGGTAAGAATGAACTGGAGAGAACATTTCTGAGGTATGTGCTGGGGCAGGGCTGCTCCTTTTCAGGTAGACGGGAAACCATTCGTGACAGAGAAAACAAAGAATGAACTGTTTTGTACTCCTAAAAACACAAGTAACAGTGATACTTTACGTTACAGTGCTACCAGATTGCAATATGATCTGTGGCAATGTTTATTCAGTCAAAAAAATGTCCTTAAAATAAATACAGCAGAAAAACTCACCTTACACACAAAAAATAGAATTGTAAATTTAGTAGCATGTTATATGGGCCATACCAAACAAATCTAGGTATGCCCAACAAAAAGAATGGAAAATCATCCCAAACCAAAAAGCCAAAAAGCCAAAAAGGCAGCGGTCCATCAACACTGTGCATGATTCTCATAAAGAACTTATGACCTGAACTTAAATTCAAAGTTCTAAGCAAAAAACTGAAAAAATAACTTCCTTTAATTATAGAAAAAGCAAATATTTATATTAAACAAGCAATAACATGCTATGCTAAACATAACAGGAAAAAAACCTTTTAGAAATAAAATAAAGACGTTTTTATTGTATGACATCTAAAACATGAACTTAGAAACAAAATAATGCTAACTGCAAAAGCAAACGAAATCAGCCCAAGCCACCGGCCTGCTCCTCCAAGAGGATGGCCGCGCCCCGCAAAACCCAGCACCGCCTCGCCCCATTCGTGCACTGACACGATGGTTAAAAAGCCAACCGCGCCCGTCACTGCCTGTTCCGGGGCTGACGTGCGTGGCCGACCCCCGGGAGCTGACGGGGAGACCGCGGAGAGGACACCCCGGCACGGGTCACCTCCGACCCGCCGGCCCCAGGACGCAGAAGAAGCAGGAGCTCAGGGCCGTACCTCTCTTCTTGGTGTCTGCCTTAATCTCCAGGAGGACACGGTGCTCCCTCTTGTCTGTGAGCTGCAGTCTTTGGAGCAGACTCTGTACCTCAGAGTCACTGTTGGGACAGATGATGTTGAAGGCATCTCCGGGCTGATAGGAAAAATCTGTTTTCTAGAGAAGGACCAACAAGAAAGAAAATAATCCCACGTGAATTAAAGTTTTAGTTGTGAGTAACAAAATCATAGTTTTTAGTCTATGACCATTTAAACATATGGATAAGAGAATTGTTCTAATTGCAAAAAACTAACAAGCTCAACTAACCAAATGAATGCACTTTAACTAGGAGCAGCTTTAAAAATGAACTTCCACAGTTAGCGAAGTTCTGCTTTGTCGCTGAGTCTACAGAATGGTCATTAAGCCCTTCCTCATCTCCTGGAGACTCAGGGACCCACTGGTTATGCTTGAGTGATCCACGTAAACATCGCTCTGATGAGCACACACACGCGTACACACGTAAGAAACCGCTCGAGCCTGTCGGCAGTGGTTTCTGATTTCCTTGTCAAGCCTTCCTTTTGGGGACGAACAGGGGTGGGAGAGGACCCTGTCCTTTCCCGAATGAGCAGATCGCGATGCTGTCTGGCTCGGTGTTGGTCGTACACAGACAGCGGCTGGAGAAGGAGCCCCTTCCCACAGCACGTCCATTCAGACAGGAGCGGAGCGCAGACCACGGGGCTGGGGGCGTCTGACCGCCCACACTCACGTGCCCAGCCTGTGAGTGAGGCAGACTGAACCCCACCAATGGGCCAGCCCTTGCCTTGAACTGCAGAATGAAAAATAAAATGTTTCGGTGTATACAGAATATTAAACAACATATGGATTATTAAAATGTTCAAAAGAAATATGAAACTACTCAATAGCATATAAGCAAAACCATCTAGTGTGGATGTCTAGCATATTTATTTTTCTAGTAGGAAGTTCAAGTACATCTAAATAGCCTTGACGCGCCCTGACTTTTCTCAAATCACTACTCACTGAACTTCTTAGAACTCTCATCCAAATAACGGGCTGAGCTACACGACCCTGGGCCCTCAGCCACTGAGGTTTCAGGGTTATCAATCAGTTTCTTAACCTGAGGTCACCGGATCTGGGAGGATCTGGGAGGGGCTCGTGGATGGAGTTCAGAGAGGGGCACACAGTGCCCCGAGACTGTGTGCCAGGTGTTGATGAGCATTTCTCAGGAAAGACAGTCCACGATTTCTTGCAGGTCCTCAAAGGAATGCGCGTACTGACCAGCGCGCTGGGAAATGAGCTCTTCTGTGACCGTCCAGTCTGGGCCCCATTTCCAAGCACCTGCCTGACACTGGTCAACAGCTCATCCGAGGACGCTGTCCCAATGCCATGGTTCTTTCGTGGCTGAACGAGAGAGGCAGCCACACTGCTCTCGCGCGCGGAACCCCCACCAGTCACTCCTCCGCTCCCCGCGAGTGAACGGAAGACAGGTGTGAACGGGGAGAGGAACGGTGGGCCGAGACCGGGAGGCCAGATGTCCTGCCAGAGACGCGCTCTCGCTGCGCGTGCAGACGAGCAGGCCGCGCCAGCCTCTCCGCACCTCGTGACAACACAATTCTGTAACTTACTGAAATGTCCAGTTCCATCAGGAGGGTGGTTTTCACGGCGTCATTCGTAGTCAGCTGAACAGCCTTTGAAATGGGAACTTGAAAAACTGGATCCGCCGAGGGCACGGACTCTTGGCGCTCCTCCTCGAGAAACAAATGTGGTGAAATGTTACTAACCGCGATTTTCGATTACACGCAGCGGGGCTTCGCTGAGCGACTCGGCGAGGTCTGTAAGACTTTAGGAAACACCCGGCCATTTAAGTGTCCCTTCCCAAGGAAAGTGGCTACGACACATGCTTCTGAATCTTTCGGAAGAGAAGCTCATCCATGTTTTAGACTCCTTGTCTATCGGACGTGGGAATTTCTGGGACGCGTCCTGAAAACATCGGATTCCAGCATTTTCACGTTGGGGTCTGACAGCTTTGCGGGTAAGCTACACAGAAGGCGACAGTACGCACGCGTGTCTCAGGAAGGCGGCCCCTACGGAATGGGCAGGCATTTCAAGTGGGAAGGTGTCTGTACGGACGGTCACAAGAACCCTCGGATTAGTGGGCGGTACCATTCCACAGAGCCCTCATGACGGGGTAACGTTCCGCACCCGCCCCGGCCGGCGCAGCAGCCCCCAGTCACTGGCGCCGACCGAGCACCGTCCGACCAGAGAACTGAATTCTTAATTTTCTTTTATTTTCATTCATTCAAAATTCATCGGCCACATGTGCTACTGGCATCTGCATTAGACAGCACAGGTCCTGGGAAACTGTGGAGAAACCCAATTTTGTACTAACTACCCCCATGCCTTTCCCAACCTGATGTTCCTAAGTGCTATGAAAAACTGCAACTTACACTTAAAAAAAAAACACTGGCCAGTTACCGTGGGCTGCGTGGCTGTACGGGAGAGCTGGGGCGACGGCCTGGCGTGGGGAAGGGAGTCTGGGGTGAGCGCCTCGGTTGTGACAGGGGCGGCTCTGAGACACGCCCCTCGGCCCGCAGCTCTTGGATGGCTGAGTTACTGTGCCTGCCCGGCCACACCTCCTTCAGAGGCAGCCCACATCCGATGACCAATCGATGACTACAGAGGCCTGGCCTCTTGGCCCCGACTCAGGACAATGTCATGGCTCCAGAGCGCCCTAGAACTGGAGCGCTTCACCGATACTTTGGGTGAACAAACCAAAAAGCTGAGAGTAATCCACAAACAGTGTGAAAGCCAAGGGTGTCCTCAAGAGCTTGCAGGGAGGCCTCACCCTCTGCAGCCGGAAAGCAGAGAGAGCTACGGTCTGACTGACGTGGCTCGTGACAGCTGAGGCAGGACCGTAGGGCGTGACCCCGGGGCTGGGATCTGGAACCCCGCTCCTGTGAATCTTCTGAGCTGGCAGAAGTGGCCGCTCCTCCCATCAAGAGCGAGGGGCCCCGCTGTGCCCCGAGACAATGCCGGGACTGCCACGCCCACACCTGCCCCCATCGCCTCTCCCGGCTGCCGGGCCAGTAACGAGTTAAGCCTGCGGATGTGCTGGGCCAGCTCAGGCAGGCAAGGGACTACGGCCCGAGGACACTGCAGGACAGGGATGCAGGCAGCGGCTGAGCTGCACGGGGCCGGCGCTGACGGAGGGCAGACTGTAAACGTGCGCAAAGGGTCTTTCTCTGTGGGACACGCTCCGGGACACGGGCTGCAGCCCCCTGGCAGGAGCCTCCGGAGGTGACAGTGCACACGCTGACAAACGCCCACGAGAGGGAGGGGCGAGCGAGCGCCCGCGCCGAGTGGCCGGGGAGGCCGGCAGGGCCCTGGCCGGCACCGGAGCTGGAGTTACAAGGCGCCGGGAAGCGGCCCGGGCCAGGAAAAGCCACACGGAGCCGAAGCCCACCGGATGGCATGGCCACCTCCCCGCAGCACCCGCCACACGGCGCCAAGGCCAGGGGCCGCGGGGGGGGAGGGTCCCGCCACGCCGGACGCTGCACTCGTGGTGCCCAGTCCTCCTCCCGAGGCCTAACGTGCACTGGCCCGGGGGGGGGGGGGCACCGAACACGTCAGGGACTGGCTGACAGGGGCCGGCTGAAGCGGGTGCCCCGCGCCATCAGAGTGAGGCCCACGGGCAGGCAGCAAGTGCAGTCCCGGGGCCCGGGCCACTCCTGTGGCCACCCGGCAGCTGGCACGACCCCAGGCTGGATTCGTGGGGCAAGGGCTAGCACAGCGGGGAGGGCCCAGCCGAATTTACCAGCAGCCTCTGCTCACCACGCGAGGAACGGCAGACAGCAGTGCCGCCCTTAAACCTCTACGGGACAAGGGGCAGGTCTCGGGGGCACCCCCCACCCCGATTCCCCAGACGGGCCCCGGGGACGGGACTGAGCCACCAGCTGCCCAGCCGCGCTGCCCCAGCTGCTGACAGCCTGACTGTCTCAAAAAACGTGCCCAGCAATTAAACAGCTCATCAAAAACGAGACACCAGGAAGTTAATTCCCTGAAATAAAGGAGAAACGGGCTCTTCCCCATACCTCTTTGACGACAGAAGCAACGTAATGAACAAGCACTTCTCTGACGCGGGGGGCAGGCCGTGGTCGCTACGCAGCTCTCTACGGGCCTGCGGGGCAGCCAGACGGCGTGCGAACGGACGAGCACGGCTGTGTTCCGATAAAACTTTATTTACAAAACAGGTGGTGGAACACATCTGGCCAGCGGCCCGCAGACTGTTGACCTCTGGTGCTATAATGATTAAGAAACCACCACCCACGCCCACGGTAAGGCAACGGCGCGGAGCAGGAAGCGAGGCTGCTTACCTGGCCAGCGGGCTCCTGCAGATGCACCTGTAAGTAGTCCGGCGGCGAAGCGGGCACGCTCAAAGCGGCCTGGGCAAGCGGGGGCACGGAACGGGTGAGCGAGGGCCCGGCGTCCGCAGGCACCGCCCTCGACTGGGCGCTGCTCGCGACATTTTCCTCCGAAGCCTCGGGACCCTTTCTCCCTGGATCCTCCAATCGGAGCTGTGCGACTTGGGATTCCACGTGGAGGACCTCCGGTCCCGCTGGGTCCGTCGCCCCGGGGGCTCCAGGCGCCGCTGTGAGAGCCGCGCTCATCTCTCCTTCTCCGCGTGGCGCGAACAGCTTCTCGAGGGCAGCCCAGAGCCCGGCGATCCACGGCTCAACCACGAGCTCTAACCTGCGTGGTCGAAATGAACCAGGAAAAAGGAAACGGACGCCTCAGTCCCCCGCGTGCACGTGCACGACGGGCAATGCGGCGCCGGTTCACGTGGAAGGCGGCTACGCAACTGCCGGAAACGCCAAACGTCGAGACCATCCACGGCGCAGAAACTACTTGTGAACGGCTGCGCTAAAAAGCAGAGCTTCGTTCTGAGCTCATTAGCGCTGAGCTGTGAAAAACATGAGCAATCAAGGCGCAGAAAGGAAGGTATTTTAGTATCAGGCGACGGATTTTTCTAATTTCCTAAAACACAGTCAGTAATCTTTATTTTACGAAGCTATAATTTTAAATACGTGCACTAAATTCTGATGAGGCTAACAAAATTTACCCTAAACCCAAGTCTACTATAATATCACAGATGATAATTACACCAATCGAATACTGCATCTATTTTTCCTACGTACTAAAGTATCACCGAGAAACCACTCCGAATTAATGCTAACTCTTTTGACTGAGTAAACAGTTCAAACTTTCTATCGGTTCTGAACAATTTTTGTGGAAAATTCGCAGGGAGGCTGACCAAAGCTGGCCTCGGTCCGTGTAAACTGTGTCGGCCCATGGGAAATCCCCTCGGCCCCTGGAGAGAGACATTCCAAGTAGAGCGAATGGCCAAGAAAGACCGCATCTGGCCCGTGGAATGACATGTCATTTTTAATCACAACTCACAGGAGGCGCCAATTAAATCCCACTTCCTGAAGCTAAGCCGCTGTCAAAAGGAGGCGCTCAGACCTCTGCGTTAGGACTTTGGCTCTTGCTTCTCTGCACCCATTAGGTGCTCACACAGTGTGCAGTCGAAGTCTGGTTATAGGACATCTGTCCCTTGGGAGACTTTGGAAAAGTGGGCACATAAAATTATGGGTTTGATAATGAATGAAAGGTACATCGAAAAGCCGTTCCCACAACTCAGAGCTGAAGACGAGACTCAATCGGAGTGAGCCCGATCACTGCGCACTTACTGGATGTGGCCCTGGTCCCCGGGGACGGCCGCGTTAGTGCCCCTGACCCTGGAACCGGACACGTGTGCACCGCCATACCCCCTCAGTGTGGTGGCACGTTAAGCCAGGATGTCTTCTTAAAAATATTTTCAATTTTAGAAAAGGGAAAATTCAAGTAAGGTAGTTAGGTTGAAAATTTGAGAGATGTAGGCTGCTGAAATAAACCTTAAAAAATTTTAACATCCAATCCAACAAACGTAGAGGGAAAGTGAAAGCTTTTGAAGTAAAACATGGACAGAGTAACAGAATTAATGGATTAGGTAAGGAGCCAGCAATTAAACAGCTCACAAAAGACAATGAACACTTAATGCCAATAGGTTCTGGAAAAAAAGAAAAAAGCCTAATGAAAAGTGACAAAATTGGTAACATGCGCAGAAATGTGGCAGAGCTTTGTCGCCATCAAGAACACGTGTGCTGGGGACATGGGAAAGAGCCCCAGCACCACGGCTGCAGAAAACGCCGGATGACGCAGCCACGAAGGGGAGCTGAGGGACGAGAAGGGTCCCCCTCACGCGAGCAAGGGGCGGCGTGCGGAAGAGCTGGACATTCGCCGACTGTCATTATTCATGGACGCGGGCCTCGTGAGAATTTGTTTGATGCACCTGGTGGAGAAAAGCCAAGTGTGTGTGCTGTGACCGGGCTGGAATGGCTAGAGACTAAGTGCCAGTAAGTTGCAGGATGAGATCGGTAACACCTCTGTGTAAACACGGCGAGAGGATCTGAAAGGCGGCACGTCGGGTGAAATGCTGTGTTGTGAAAACGAGAAAGAATAAAAGTAATAAAAATAAAGTTTGCGTTTCTGTCAGGCGGGCTAACGAAGGGCCCTCGCCTGGGTCTCTGTCAGTGCGTAGGGCGCGCCGGGCGCCTCCCTGCAAGAGGACCCCGTCCAGTCCCTCGCTGTCACAGCCGAGGGAGGCGCACGCACGCGTTATCGGGGTTCCGAAAGTCAGCGTTCACGTTCACAAACACCGACGCGTGTTGAGACAGTTACACTTCACGGAACTGTACTGGGCGCCTTCGCCAAGTTCGTCCATCAGCAGAACTCTGAGAAGGATGAGGCACTTCTAAAAACAACTCAGCAGAACAGGCAAATCAAGCCCTGGCTGGCTGTCTTAGGTCCGAGAGCTAAAAATGCTAACAAAACCAAAATCTGACTTTCTGGGTAAAAGTTTCAGGCTCGATCCGAAGGCAATACCTGTGAGAGGCTCGCTGAGGTCCCCGACGGACTGACAGCGCCCACTGGGCGTGACAGAGACAAGTGCAAGGCTCTTACCCCACGCAGTCATCCGCATGTCCAGTGTCATAGAAACGCCGGGCACCCAGCTCCTGGAGCCGTCTGTCGATCACCTTCCCCCCGTTACAGAAGTAGGTGTACTCCGAGTCCCCCAGACCTAGAGCCCAGACAGGCTGTCGGTGCACGGCACGCTTCACGTTTAAACAGCGTACAGACAGAGAAACAACTAAAACATGCCATTCGTGCTCTCACTGGCGGACAGGAGATGGTGTACGGCTGCACGTCACCTTGTGTTTTTCTTGAGTAATAGTAAACATAATTTTCTTCTATTTTACAGTGTAAAAATACCAGACATATTGAAACAAAATAAATACTTTTTGATCAGTTAACTTAAATTTTAAAAAATGGGTACTCCAAAACATTCTCTGGAATATGTTATACACAACAGACCTTGGCCAGGGTCACAATCTCGAATTTCTGATCAGTCGCTTATCTGCACAACCCGTCCTTGCTGGGTACCCTCTCCCCGCAAAATGACTCTCAAAGATGAACAACGGAGATCAGGAGCCAGGAAGACGGGCCCTGAATTCCATCTGGTGTCATAACCCTGCTGAGCTGGTCCTTCTCATCCTAACCTTAACGCTTTAGTCTGTACCTCACGGGGGCCCAGGCCAGAGTTCCCTAAACTGGAGCTTTCGAGACCACTGATACTGGGGCCCTACCTCAGGACAGTCCCTGGGGGTGGGCCCGGGGACGGGGCGCAATGACAGTGGCTCCAGCCGATCCCAACATGAGGCCAGGAGCGTAAACCACCGTCCAGGGGAGCATAACTCAGGGAAGATGTCAGATTCCACTGGGGACTTTTTAAAAAATCCAAAACATAGACCGGCAGGCAGGGGTGCCCCTTCAGGAACTGTTCGGCAGGGGTGGGGGGAGGCCTGGCTGGCACCGACGCTCTGAATGCTGCTCGGGGGCCCTGCCGGGGGCGGCTGAGGTGCCGGGGAAGCATTCGCACGACAAAGGACATCACTTAATTCATATATCACACATGTATGTAAATAAAAAACCAAAAAGGACAAAACCTATACGATCATATATCATGGTTTTGAAAGATACAGAACATAGCAAGAACTAAAAAATACAGTACGTACCTAATAAACCATATCGCAGGTGAGCAAAGAAATCAGGCGGCAGCGACTTGTCCTGAATGCGCTTCACGAACCTGCGGGCTGTGTCCGGCGGGTCTCCGGTGCCCGTGGTCGAGACCACCACCACGAGGGGCGCCGTTTCGGTTTTCAGATCGTACTGAAAAACAGAGCGTGCGGTGCTGGCGTGGGGCACTCCGCGCGGTCTCCCGTGGCCTGACGCGGGCGTCGGTGCTGTGTGTGGCCCAACGGCACGGGGGAGGGGCACACGCGCCGTCGCCCTGCGATGTGCTGGCCGCCCTCGGCCGTCGGGGAACCTGGCGACCGGCCCCTCGGGCTCGAGAGCCGGGAACGCCATCAGTGTAAACTGAGCTCATCGGTGTTCCCAAGTCTTGCAAATCGAGCTTCTTGATTCTAATTGCATCTAAGTTTAAATATTTCGAATAGAACACTTCGCTGTCTGTTAGCGTCTGCAGCAATACTGCTCACAAATATCACTGAATTCGGCTCAAAGGAGTTCACTTTAGTTTTCAAGCTGATGTAACAGCTAAGGATTTGAGCTAACTTTTTACCGGGCAATTCAGAGGGCCGTCTGTCAACGCCACTTCCCCTGGAAAGGGGCCCGTGATCTAGGAAGTGCGAGCTATCCGTTTAACTCGGATGAGGAGTAACTGCTGGAGAAACCAGTCGGCCGGGGAGAGCGAACGAAGTGCCTGACTCGGTACTGAAGCTGTAACTACTCGCCTCACATTCAAGCAGCTGCTGACCCAGGTGCTGAGGGGACCCGAGGGGCCAGAGCAGGGCGATTATATGATGGCCTAGCTTTGGTTTGTAGTAACAGACTCAGACCGTATTCCATCATGAGGCGCCCGCAGTGTAAGCTTCCTGGGAAGTTACTGCAGAATCACGGAGCAGCCGATCGGCCGGGTCCTCAGGGTGCTCCCTGCTGGGTGGGTGACTACTTCGGGAGTCAGCGCTGCATGAAGGAACTGGGTGATTCTCCTCCTATGAGCTGAGTTTATCATGCACCTGTGCGGCTGACAGTCTAGTTTAGGGAACTGGATATGTGGGAAAGGCCAGCGGAGGTGCTGAAATTGAGTGAGAGCGTGCTAGCACTGACCTGAGCTGCAGGGCCACGTGGCCAGCGCAACATCCTGTGCTTGTATGACAGACAGGCCCCGCCAGTGGCCATGGCCTGAATCGTATACCACAGTGTACTCCGGAGGTCTCCACCAGACCGACTGCAAGAAGCACAGACGCCTGCCGAGATCGTACGCATCCTAAGGCAGGGATTTCCGCGGAGACGGACTGTGTAAGGACTGTATAAGCACGGAGCCCTGCCCTAAGCAAGCCGAGTCTTCTCCGGAACGCCACACCTCTGCTGGAAACTCTATTTCGCAAGGGAAGGGAGTGCTCCTTCACCTGGGGGACTCTCACATGAATGGCGAGGACTTTGCGGTGATACAAATGGGGATACGAACAAGGCGAAGACCGCCCCTCCACGTCGTTGACTAGTTACAAGTTTCGGTTTTTGAGACTGTCCAGTCTAATCCCAATGGACACTTATATGTAAAAAAAAAAAAAAAAAAAAAAAAGGAAAGCTGACCGGAATCTTACAACAGTTGATAAAATAAGTTTCTGAGTGTTTAACACCCCTTACCTTATCCGATTCACTCATGCAGTGAAGATCTGCAGAAAAGCCATGTGCAACTGCCTTCTCACAAATTTCCTCGGCTATGGCCTTGGCCTGCCCCTGCTGCGTGGCATAGAGTAACAAAAACCTCTGCATCACTTCAAGGCACGTGCTACAGTAGCCGGCACAGTCACACTGAAACACAGAAAAGGCAAAGGGGTGCACTTTTTAATGAAATAACAACCTGCAGGTATTGATTCTCTCATTAAAAAAAAAAAAAAAAGACTCCGATCACATCCACACGTAACGTGAAAGAGACTTCTCTGAATCTGTGAGCATTCATTCTCAAGGAGTCTTTAAAGAGAGAGAGAGAGAGACTTCATCAAACCAGGGAGAAACGAAGCGCTTGTTCCACGGCTCAGAAACCATTCAGGGGCCAGACCACTCGGGCTTGACTCCAGGGCGGGTCACTCACAGCCGTGGAACCATAGGCCAAGCTCCCCAGCAGAGCTGTGCCTCAGCACCCTCACCCCTAAACTGGGGAAAGCGATGCCTACAGACCGGGAGCGACAGGTACAAAGCACCTGAGCCCAGGCTGAGACACAGCAGTGCTCAGTAAGTCAAAGATGCTTCTTTGCTGGCTCTTTTAAAAAAGGCAAAAGTAAATATGCCATTAACATTGTAGGATTCTTATTTCATACTTGATTCTAATGCTAAATAGAGAAATCACAGCACTAAACTTAATCGAAGCAGTTTCATTATTTAATTCAACATCAAATATATATGTCCCTGTATGTGTATATATACTTACGTGTGTATATATAGAGAAAATATTTCTAATCCTCTCAAGCGTTTTACTAGTTCATTTGTAGGAAAAGATTTAAACTGAAACCCAAATCGAAATCTTGGCTTTTGGTGAATGAACCACCAAGTTTTATGCTCCTCTGGCCAGTTACACCTAAGGAAATTTAGGCAACAATTAAATTAAAAGATAGAAATCATGTCAGGAAACATGATCCTAACCATGAATAGGCTTACAGAACTTAACAGCGCCTGGCACACAGCAAGGTACCAATAAATTAACTGAAAAACTAAACACTCAAACGAGGTATTCAAAGCCATCACGTGTTTAGGGCTGAGAACTGTCAAAGTGCCCAGGAAATGCCGCCGCTTATTACTGTAGCCAACGACCTGGGCACTTCCTGGGAGCCACGCGGAGGTCCAGGCGCTTCAGGGCACGCGCCCCCGCGTCCTGCAGCCACCTTAGAAAGCGGTGCTGCTCCCCGTTTCCCAGGGGCGGGTCCCCGACACCCGCGGGGCGAGGCCGGGCGGAGGAGCGGCGGGGCAGCACCCCACTCCGGCTGGGTGCGCGGTGCGCACAGTCCCGAGCCCCCGGGGGCGCCTGCCCGACTGCCGCGTTTCCCTGCGTCCCCGTGTGCCCGTCACCCCAGCCCCAAGAGTTGAGAACCGAGACGCCGACAGCGGAGGGTGAGGCGACCTGCGGGACCCGCGGCGCATGTGCCCGGCCCAGCTCGTCCTCTGCCCCTGAGCGACCCGCGCGCCAGGCCGGCCGGGGAGCAGCGCGGGGACGGCGCCGAGGCCGGTGCCCTGCGCGCACGGGGCTGCTGCCCACTCCAGCCCGTGCTGGACGCGGCCCAGTCTGAGGAACGGCGACCGCGAGCGCTCACCTCCAGGAGCGCAGCCGCAGGACCGGTGCACAGGGCAGACACCGCGGCGCGCGTCCCGCGCATGCGCACACCGTGCCCGGCCGTCAGCAGCCGCGCATGCGGACTCTGCGCGCGCGGCCGCCCGGGCGCCCCCGCTGCGCATGCGCACGGCCGCGCGGTCCCGCGTACGGAGGCCCACGAGGCCCTGGGCGTCCCGAGCCGCTGACAGCGCGGTGGTGCGAGCTCGGTAGGTGTCCCAGCGGGTCTGAGCCCAGGTGCCTGCGCCCGGCATGCGCGGGCCGGCGGCTTCGCCGAGGCGCCCGCTGCCAGGCCGGCCCCGCTCTTCTCGGGCCGCCCGGGGCTGCAGCGCGGCCCTCGGGGCTCCTCGTCCGCTTCGTCCTGCACGTTCGTTCCCCCAGTCTCCCAGCGGGCTCTGCCTGTCTGGAGCGGGCGCCCACCTTCCCCCGATGGACCTGCGTTGTTTTACCTTCTTTTTTGCCTTTTGCTAAGCGAGACCATCTTTTGCCTCCGTCGTAGCCAAATCTTAGCTCCGAGGGGAATCTAAAACCTCAGGGCCCTTTAAGCACGTTTTGTTTGTTTGTTTTGTTTTTACTCCTTGCTTTACGTTGATCTATAGGAATTTGGGGTACTTTACCTGTTACCTCCAGTATAGTCGAACTTTGAACAGCTCAGTAATTGGAGCACCAAAGCGCCCCCCACTTGGAAAATGTGGTATAACTTCTGACTCCCCCCAAACTCAACTATAGTGGGCCCTCTGCATGCGGGACTCACAACCGATGATGGGAAACGTTTAATCAAACAGCTCCTTCCACCAGCCAGCTTCCAGGAGGCCTGTGTAGGGTGTAGGCTGCGAGCGCGTTTGAATCCCGGCTAGGACACTTACTGGCTCTGTAAACGGGCTAAAACCGCCACTTTGTACTCCAGTTTCCTCACCTGTGAAATGACAAAAGTAATTCATTCATTGTGCTGTTAGGAGCATTAATTAACTTAGCACGCGTAAACCACAAGAGTGCCTGGCAAATGATAGTGATTACTGTGGTTAGATGCTCGCCACTTTTCTAAGCCTTAGGTTGAGGATTCTCTGCCCTTCTGGTACTCTGTTTTGGTGGGAAATATTTATTAATCACATCTTTTGGGTACTCATCCTTAATGAGCATTGATGTTGAATGAGTCATGTTCTCAATGTGTTTGACCATGTTTTTTATTCCTTAATTTAGTTATATAAATCAAGAGGAGCTGCAAATCTGATGGCATGGCTTTAATTACCTTGCGGAGAAACCTTTGTCATTTATCTGATTTTCGGATGCATGGAGCTCTGGCTGCTCTGAGGAGTCAACCTGTCAATCACGTTCACAAGGTAGCCAAGAGGCGTCTGTGTCCACGGTCCTGTCCACTACACCCTGGGCCTTCCGAGTTCAGGTTCCATCATGCCTGTTGTAAGGAGTTCCATTCCGAAAATGGAAATGACCTTCGTCCAGTTGGTGAGCCACCGTTCTCTGATCGGGACAGTTTTGAACAGAATCTTGAAAACATGGACGAACGGGTATTTTACAGGAGCCTGAGCAGCTTCACCTCATCTGAAGAAGTGCTGAGTTTTCTCAGCACGCTGCGGACTTTGCCTGACACTCTGGCAGCGGGAGCCTTACAGCGGATTTGTGAAGTGGAAAGAAAAGCTGATGCTCACAGGCCCCCCAGGGAAATACTGGAGAATCGCGTCTTCCAAGCTCTGTGCGTTCAGTTTGAACAGGAACCCTCACATCTGTCAAACGCTGGCTTGGTGACGGCTTTGCACGCCCTGACTCTGCTGTATGTGGATCCCCAGAGTAGCTTGTTACTGAACCTGCTGGCAGAATGCCAGCGTCGTCTCCGAAGGGGTGGTCTGGAGGTCCACAGTCTTTGCGTCCTCGGGGAAACCCTGATTAAACTACAAGGTCCAGAGAGCGCGACCCTAGACCTGATTCTGTATCAATTGCAAGGTGAAAAATTGGAAAACTTTGCCCCTGAGGATGTCGTGGCCCTTTACAGGGTACTGCAGGCATGCTCTGAGAAAGCAGACCAACACCAGGCTTTTCTCAACAGGATAAACAACTTTTCTCTGTCACTAGCTCCCAACCTGAGTCCTAAATCCATAAGCCAAGTGCTCACCGCTCTCGTGGCTCTAGATCAAACACAGGCACTGCCTCTGGTTATAAAATTGGGTAAGTACGTGGTGAGGCACATCCCTCGTTTCACCAGTGAAGAGCTCGGGAGAGTCTTGGAGGCTTTCACATACTTTGGGCACCACGACAGATTTTTTACGACGGCCTTGGAGCAGCGTGTCGCCTCACTGTGTCTTACTCTGGACCCCGAGGCCGTCAGCAGAGTCATGGAGTACTGTAGCAAAAAACAGGTTCTTTCACGGCCCATCCTCGACGCAGTAGCAGAAACTTTTGTTTGCCAAGCAGAAAAATTTTCACCTAGTCAGGTTTCTAAGTTGATCGAACCGTTTGGAAAACTCAATTATTTGCCACCAAATGCCTCTGCTTTATTCAGAAAGCTAGAAGATGTGTTATTTGCTCATTTTGATTCTTTTCCTCCGAAAACACTGTTGAAACTTCTCCATTCGTGTTCACTGATCGAACGCCATCCGGTCAACTTTATGGCAAAAATCTTCAGCCCTTATTTTCTTCAGCGGCTGCAAGGTGAGTTGGTCATCACTTCTGAGAGTAGAAAAATTAGCCCTTGAACTTGTGGTGTTTTCAAGTCACACGTGTACTGTTTACACAGAGCGATATTTCGCCGTTCTTTTCCCTTCCATCGTAACCTAAAGAAGACACCTAAAGTCGCAGATGCCGGTGTTCACGCAGAGTTAAAGAATGCTCGAACACGCCTCGAGAGAGGACACGGTGTGGGGCAGACATTGCTGCCCTCGCCGAGAAACAGTGTTCTTGGGGGACCGGCGGTGGCAACGGCAGCAGTCACAGCGACGTCGGAATCCCTGTGGCAGGGCCACCATTCCTCATGTTTTCCCTTTTTATTTGAGAGGATGGTGTTCATCTTCATTCAACGCCACCCAATATGTTGACAACCTGGATCTTCGGATCTTAAAATCCCACTAAGTCACCTGACATACTTGGTCCCTCTTTACATTCTCTAGTTAGGGCCTCGAGTTCTTCCGAGTCCAGGTGAGATCGCACCGATGGCGTGAAGAAAGCATCATCGATCCTAACGTGTTTTGTTCCGAGCGTCGTTTACAAGTACCTTGTGCATTCTTACTGCTCTGCTCTCTCGTCACTTATGTTAAGTTTGGAACTTAGCCGTGACCTCCCGGGATGCTTTCTGTTTCAGGTGAAGAATCATCTTTGGACAGACTGAGCCTAGCACAACTGACCCAGCTGCTGCTGACCTCGCTCCTGGAGTGCCCTTTCTATAAGGTAAGCGCGTGAGCTGTGTTGCTCTGTTTCCCCGAGGGGGCAGTGCCCCCACGTTCCCGACGCCTTTTCAGCGCCTTCTGTTTCGATCTGTCTCAGTAACCTCCTCAGAAAGCAGATCTTCCATGCATTCAGAGTTCGCGGCCACCTGATAGCCCTTCTCTGATAAACCAGCCGCACCCCTGTGCCTTGTCCTTGGAGGACCCCCTTCCTGGCGCGTGAGATTTCTCGGGAGGTTTTATCAAGTGCTGCGGGCACGTGAGTCACAGTCCGCGGAGAGCCACGCCAAGGGCCCCGGCACTGCCGTAGCTGTCGGGCGCGACGATGCGACTCTGGACTCCGCTCGCGCCTGACAGTTCAGTGGAGCTGGAGTGTGTGCGTCCCAGCGAGCACGCCACAGGCCGGCCTGGGTAGGACCAGAAGCGGGTGTCCAGATGGGCTCGCCCGCCCGCACCTCCGCACCTGCTGGCCTCCCGCACCTGGTTGGCCTGCATCTAAGGGCAGCTCATTTTGGAGTAAGGTGTAGGGTTGGAAAAGTAACCATAACCACCGCCCTCGTAAACCGGCTTGAATAGTACCTTTCTTTATATACTTACTATAATCGATCCACCCGGGATTGACTCCGCTCTGTGATGGCAGACCTCCGAATTCTCTTCCAGATGGATAACCAGCTGCCAGTGCTGTTTATTACACAGCGGTTCTCTTCTTAGTAAACCGAAACGTCACCTTTGTCGCATTTTCCACCATTCGAACTTAGCAGAGCATCCTGAAAGCCCTCCGAGCAATTCTAGGAGTTCCAAAGACCGACCTACCTTCCTTCCTTCCTTCCTTCCTTCCTTCCTTCCTTCCTTCCTTCCTTCCTTCCTTCCTTCCTTCTTTCCTTCCTTCCTGCCTGTCTTTCTCTCTTTCTCTTTCTCTCTCTCTCTCTCTCTTTCTTTCTTTCCCTCCCTCCCTCTTTTCTCATGATGACCACTGACTACTTTTAAGAAACATTTAAAACATAGTCTGAATTATTGCACTTGAACTGTAGCAAGAACATTTTGCATTGTCTTTTCGAGACGGGCATCTGCCCTGCGTCTTGGGACCGTGCCATGCCTGTGGAGGGGTTCTGATCAGACCTGAATTCTCAGGGGGCCCCCCACTTCATTTTTTTTCTCATGTCTGCACATGTGATTTTTAGGGTCCAAAACTTCATCCTAAATATCAAGTGAAATCGTTCCTGACTCCGTGCTGCTCCCTGGAGACGCCGGTGGATTTCCAGCTTTACAAGTCTGTGATGGTCGGGCTGATGGACCTTCTCGGGGCCAGGCTGTATTTTGCTTCAAAAGTGTTAACGCCCTATTGTTACACAATAGGTGAGTCGTGGGCAGCTCTGTCGTTTGCCAGACCTGAGCGTGGGCTGTCACTGGGAACATGTGGGACTCGGCAGCCACCGAGGGTCTGAAAATGCATGACGGGCCTGGCGCTCCCTTGGGGCACAGCAGGGCTGCGGGGTCCTGGCTGCCTGGGGCCCCCATGTCACCCACATAGTAGCGGAATGTCTTTGGGCCGTTTTTACCCGTTTTCTGCTCGCTTCTCATCTGTCAGATGAGAGAGCAGTGACCCCCCCCGCCCCAGACTCGCGTGAGGACCAAGTGACGTGGGAGCCCCCGGAGCACAGCGAGGGCCCGGCATCGCCAGCTGCTGCCGCACGCTGGGCCGCGGCTCCGTGAGAGCAGCCACTAGACACGGGGCGACTTACCTTTAAGTTAAAACGGAAAGAAATCGAAGTCCAGTTCCTGCTGGCACCAGCCGCCCCCCCCCCCCCCCGCCGTCCCCCACAGACGCTCGGCGGCCACAGGTGGCTTCGCAGGTGGCTTGTGGCTGCCGCGTGGGGCAGCACAGGTGGCACCGTTTCCGTCATCGCGGAAATGCTGTGGACAGTGCTTATGGCAGAGGCCAAGACCTCCTGCCCTTAGCCGTACAAAAAGGATGAACGTAAAATCAGCTCAGAGAGGACGGGGGTTCATGGGCTTCGGGGGGTCACCTCTCCCTCCCCACCTCTGGGGCTCCACTCACAGAAGGCGAGGAGCGGGTGCCTGTCCGTGCCCGGGACCACGTGTCAGGGTGCAAGGCCCTTCCGCACCTGGGACGCTCTGGGGCCGCCGGTGGCGAAAGGGCCCAGGTGCGCGGGCGTCTGACTTTAACTCAGGGGGCTTTCTACGCTGTCTGGATCGAAGGGTTCGGTGTGTGCAGGGTTCTTGTCAAGCCCCAGGTAAGCTGAGAGACACCCGCCTCCCCCCCATTTGGTGTGGTCGAGCCCCCTCACTTTGGGGCGACTTGGCTCACCGTGGACGCGGTAAATGAAAATTCTCACCGTTGTCCGGCGTGGTCATTACTTGGTGGCCTTTAGCCAGTTGGTCAGTGCAGTGTGGAGGAATTCAGAACGCGGACAGGAAGGTGGCGTTCGAGAGGATGTCACACGAGGGACTTTTCCTTCTCTCAGCAGATGTGGAGATTAAATTAGACGGAGAAGGATTTGTGTTGCCGCTCACAGCTGACGAAGACGTCCACAGGAGGTGAGGCCCCGTCGAGGGCGACACACAGTGGCCGTTTCCTTGGCAACGTGAGAACGGTGGTCCTGATTCTGGAAATTAAAGCCGTCCTTGGCCACACACCAGTTTTGGAGATTCCTTGTCACATTTTATGAACCTCGGCATTAATGAAATTCAGGGCTGTTTCAACAGATTAAAGGAGAACACATTCGCGAGTCACCCGAAAATAGTATTGGCAGCGAGGAATAAGCAAATCCCAAACAGACCCTGGTACCTGAAAACACGTAAACACTCCGGGTGGTTTTAAAAGTTACACTTCTCCCTTGCTTTTCAGGATCGCACTGTGTATTGACGGTCCAAAAAGATTTTGTTTGAACAGCAAACACTTGCTGGGGAAGGAAGCGACCAAACAGAGACACCTGTGCCTGCTCGGTTACCAGGTGGTGCAGGTATGCGTTCCTCCTCCTCCTCCCCCCGAGCAGCAGTTCACATTTGCTTTGTCCAGGGGACCAAGTGGCCTGCCAGCCACCAGGACCAAGGCCGCGCACGCCCACTTTGTTAGTTAAGCTCAAATCTCTTGATTTGCATTTTGAAACAGCGTTTTCAAACTTTCAGTGTTCCTGTATTCCCTGTAGGCTATGCTTAACTCTGCTTTTAGATTACTAAATCATTGGAATGGTTTAATTTCTCTGATTTAATAAAAATGGACACGGCAGCTCATACCAACACCGGCCGTTTAAGGCCGTTTTCGTGTTTACGTCACAAACCACCGTCGGCGGCCTTGTGCGAGGAGCCGCCGTGGGGGGACGTGGAGCGTCCCCAGCTCTAGGCGGCCCAGCAGTCTGCCTCTGTCGCCCTGTCCGGGTGTTTGCTTCTCTCCGCCTCGTACACCCCAGACTGATTTCCCTAACATGAGCCATGCCAGCGTGGGCTCAGGCCCTTCAGCGTCTGTCCCCTGGGGACGAAGTTAGCCGCTCAGCACTCGGGGCCCTTGCTCGGGGCTCTGTGGCCACTGCCCTTCCCCGAGAGCCCTCTGCTCCCCCTCGGCCCCTGCCTGCCCCGCTGCCCCCGCCGCCCAGCCGTACC
Organism: Rousettus aegyptiacus; assembly: GCF_014176215.1. Taxonomy (NCBI): domain Eukaryota; kingdom Metazoa; phylum Chordata; class Mammalia; order Chiroptera; family Pteropodidae; genus Rousettus; species Rousettus aegyptiacus. Next base: position 109,040,528 of record NW_023416311.1, read on the forward strand.
GGTCACCGCTGGAGTGTCTCCGTGTCCCCTCGCCCTGATGTGCCGGTACCAGGGCCCCATGTGCCCTGCCCGCTCTGCGCCGTGCCGGCCGAGCCCGCACCGTGCAGGGCGCTGTCGTAGGTGCTGGGGCCACAGGGTGACTAAGCTCGCGTCACCCTGGCCCCCAGGAGCTTCCATTCCGCCCTGGGGAGGGCGCAAGAGACAGATAAGTAACCCAAACCAAGGGAATTATGGACTTTGAAGTTCATGATGGATTTTATTTTCTTCACTTTTATAGATCCCCTATTATGAGATCGAGACGCTGACGAGACTGGAGTTGGTGGAATATTTACAAAGAAAACTATTTTCTCAAAACGCTGGCGTTTGTTGGTAGCAAGAAGGACTACTGGCTTCAGAACTCACATCACGAAGGAACTTGGTTTTCCTGGGGCTCGGTGTGAGGAAAGATAGACTTGGCGACTCGGCCGTGTGTTTGCAGACGGCGGTGGTCTGGACAGCGTCTGGACTTCTCACGCCGTGTACACAGCTGTCGCCGGTGAACGTAGTTTTCCTTATTTACTAAGATGTTTTACCTCCCACGTCCTTGTGAGTTTTCTTAGACGAAGTACTGTGAGGAGAGCTGGTGAAAACCAGAGTCCTTTGGGTATAAACATTTATAATTAGAGAATTACGCAGAAATAACGCTTTAATAAGAAAGTGTTTTACGTTAGCACGGGAGCTTTTCTCTTGTTTTTTGATGATGGAGGGGTGTGGGAGAGCTTACCTTAGGCAGGGTTCTGGGCTGCGTCTGGTAGAGAAGCTGCTGAGTCTTAATCAAGGGGATCACACTGTCTGGCTCACCGTCGACGCGGCATCGTCCCATCGCGGCCTGGAGAACGTTCTGGGGGGGGTGGGGACAAGGAGGCGGCCGGCTCGCCCTGTGGCCCTGGGCAAGGACACGGGCTGCTCTCTGCCCCTCGCCGCGCGGCGCCCGTGCCCGGCGCTCGGGCCTCACGCCATGTGGGTGTCGGGGCCTTCCGACCGGGGTGCTGCCCCCCGTTTACGGACGAGTGGGCCAGCTCAGGGGAGGACTGCCCTACCCAGCCCGTCACGCCTCACGAGTGGCGAACGAGATTTCAGTGAGGAGCGGGGGACCCGCGTGGCTAAGGCTCTAGCCTGGTTCGGGCTCCAGCCTCGCCACGTGCCAGCCGCTTGACCATGGGCCCGTGTCCTCCGGGGCGATCGATAGTAACAGGCCTGTGAGCAGCCTCCCCCGGGACTGCTGCTGCCAAGTGCCACAGAGTGGGTGGCTCAACACAACTGAAATGTCTTTTCTCACAGTTCTGGGGGCCACACGTCCGAAGGCAAGGTGCCGGCGGGGCCGCGCACCCCGTGCGGCCTCGGCAGGGGGCCCCTCCCTGTCCTCCGGCAGCGTCTGTGGCCCCACGCGTGGCTTGGTTTGTGGCCGATGGCCACCTTCCCTTTGGGTGTCTGTGTCTTCACGGCGGCCGCATGGCATTAGCCACCCCCACCCCCCCGCCGCCATGTCTGAACAGTTTCGTCTTACCGTGAGCAAACCTGCAAAGACCCTAGGCCCAAGTAAGGTCGCCACAGCACTGGGGGCAGGACTTAGATGTCCCTTTTTTGGGTGGTGGGGGAGGGTGCATAATTCCACAGGTCGAAACGAGAACTGGAGTTAATAGACGTAAGACGTAGAAAACCGCCCGGTGGAGGAGGCACGCAGCGTGGGTCCCCCACGCTGGCCGCTCCGAGCTGCCACCCCATCCTGCTCTCTGCTTCACACCACCTCTTTAGGTCTGTTCATCTTTGGAAGAGGAAATGGAGAGAGAGGGGCCGAGCTCCGCAAAGAGGGAGGGACAATGGGGGCAAATGCTGGCCGACTAGGACAGAGGAGCCACGATGCTGGTGTGTCCTCGTGCCCGGGTGGCCTCGCCTCTCCTCCCCCAGTGCCCACGACGCAGCTCACGCCTGGGTACGAAGCAACCCTGAGATGGGAAGTGAACAGCTTCCGGTCTAAAGAAGGGAGAGAGACTTAGCCAAGCAGCCACACGCGGAGGCGACGACAGCCAGCTGTAAATGCCACAAGGGGAAGCGCAGCCTGACGCTGTCCTGCACCTTCCAACCTGCTCTGCGGCCGTCCTGACGTCTCCTGGTCGCTCTGACCAGCATCAGACAGGGCTCCCGCTGCACTTCCGGCTACATCCTCTGTTGAGCCTTTGTGCCCTGCGGCTCCCCGACCCGCCTCCTTCACTCACCAAACATGCCTTAGAGGGCATCTAAGGCATGCCAGAGGGAGCAGACAGGAGCCCTGCCAGGGGCGGGGAGTCGGCAAGACAAAGGAAGGAGCAGATGATGACCAGGGGTCGCCCTCCTGAAGCGTGAGCAGGACTCAGAACTCGGGAGGCCCGCCTGGCAGTGGGGAAGGCTTCTCCTCCTGACTTAGGGAGGGAGGGAGGGACAGATCTAAGCTTGCTGGTTTCACCTGCTGCAGTGAGTTTGACAAGCTCTGTCAAATTATAAAGCCAAGTCCTTACGAACTGATTTCGCAGGCCGCGACATTTTAATGTCTACCTATGCGAGCAAAGCAGTGTTATTGTGCTTGCTTAAAATTACATATCACCATATATTGGTGATGTTTCTGAATATGGTTTAATATTGCTGTAGTTTTTCAAAAGTAAAAACAAAGAAATTCAGAGAAAGAAAAATTGATGGAGAAAATTAACCTTCAAACATTACCCCTCAGGTACAGTGACATTCTTCGGGTCTGCCACTAGGGGGCAGCAAAGGTTAGGGCATGGGGGGCGGGGCTTCAGCAGTTAAAAAGGGAGGATTCCAGGAGAGGTGGGGTGGGAGTGAGGCAGAGGGATGGTGCGTGTGTCTGTGTGCGCGCGCGTACGTACACGTGTGTGTGTGTGTGCGTGTGTGTGTGTGTCGGGGAGCAAGATCTGTGGGGGGGTGCAGCGACAGACACGTCTACCTGAACAAAACAGCACCTGGCCTCGCGGCCCGGACAGCAGAGGGGCGCTGCGGTGCTGGATGAAGACGCGCCTTCCGAATCTCTGCACGCCGGGGTGCCTGTGGAGACCTGGTAAACATCTGTGAGACGGCGGGAGGGACAGGAAGGAGCAAAATTCTGTACATTTGACACGTTTCTGGAAAAACCAAGAGTTCCCTCTAAAAAGCTACGTCTGCTGGAAGACTGTGCACATGCAGGGAGGGGAAGCTGGCCCCGTGGGGCCGAAGGAGGTGACTTCGCCCCCAAAGGCCGCGGTGCCCCCAAGCTGGAGGCACACCAGGCCCACGAGGAGTCTGAACGCGGGGAGCAGGGCTGTGGACGAGGCGCCCTCGCCGTGTGAACCGCCGGCCAGCCCGGGGCAGCGGGTGCTCAGGGCACCTCGTGGGCTGCTGGGTGCACGCACTGCGTCACGTTCGCAGCTAAGTGTCGTGCCCACGCGTGGTGACGCAGCCCGGGAGTGCTCCATAAGGGGGAGCATGACCCCCTCGCCAGCGGCGGCTCCGGGGGGGCACACGGACCCGTGGCAACCGCTTTTGTTAACCAGCATCGAGGACATCGCGCTGAGAGAAGAAACCTCGTTCTTGGGTCCTCGCAGCAAGCACGGGACGTCCCCGTGGCCGGAGGGATCTGAGCCACGGTATCACACAGAAGTGGCCTCAGTTTCCAACGCGACACAGCACTGCAGCGACGGGGCTTTCGGACACGTCGTCCCAGTCCGTCTGGCCGTGGAGAATCCCGGCCAGGCCCAGCGCTGACGCTGGCGCAGGCGCGTGCTGCGCCCCGGGGCCGGCCCGCCCGGTTGGCTCAGGCAGGTCCCTTTGTCCTTTTGGCCTCGGCATCACATAAAGTTTTGAAAATTTCCCAGCAGAACAGGGTAGCCGGTCACCTCACCTTTTCCAGTCCTGGACGTGGGTCAGCCCCAAGGGAGCCTGGTGCTCGCTGCTAAAGCTGTCGCTATCGGAGAATTTTTTCATTTTGGGCATCATAGAAAGTCGCATTTATTTTTGTTCCAGTATCAACAAGGTGAACAAAAACAAAATTAAATGTACTTTTATGTTCTCGATTCATAAGTTTGATGCTTAAAGTGACTAACCACGGGGGCTCCATCAATCGAATGAGCTAACTTACAGGAAAAACCTGATGACCAACAGGCTTTCTAAATCAGCAGACGATATCCACGCGTCTTCGCCAGGGAGGAGGCGTAGAATATGAGACCAGTTTGCCTCATTCCACCACGGGCCGCTGCCCAGGCCCACTCTGGTTGGGGTGCTGTGGAGGACCGGTGGTGGCTCCTCTGTTCCAGGAGCCAAGGCCGAGCCATTGTTCTCACCGCTCAATAGCACTGACCGGAAGCCGGCGTGGGCAGGTTCCCTGGGCTTGCAGGGGCAGTGCTCATAACCGAGTCACAATACTCTTTACGTTTGCCGGATACATAGCGGGGCAGTTCTCTTTCTGGCTCGTGAGGAATACCTGTGTTTACACATCCGGCCCTCCTACCCGCCCATCAGCTCAGTGAATTTTCAGCCAAGGGAACAGACTTATGGAACCAGCAGTCAGACACAACACAACGCTGTTCACAGAGGGTCGCCAGAGCTCACCCGGAGCAGCTGAGTGTCGCCGGATTTTGTATCACGCTAGCTTAATTCATGGAAGTGTTACACCTGCCCTGGCCAAACCCACGTGTGGCCACCGACCGAGCACCTGAAACGAGGCTAGCGCCACCTGTTGAAATGATAATTTTTGAACATACTGAGTTAAAGAAATATATTACCACTAATTTAACCTGTGTCTTTTTACCTTCTTAGTGTGGTTATCAGAAAGTTTTCAATCACCTGCGCGGCTCCCACTCCGCTCCCGCCGGGCGGCGCTGCCGTGGACCTCTAAGGTCCATAATTACCTTCTCCTGTACCACGGGTCTTCGCAGCCCGACCAAGCTCCACGTGGACGCGGGCTGCGTGGTTCCAGGCTGCAGCTGCAGCGCTGGCACATAGTAGGGGCACGGTCATTGGCTGCCCAGAGGACGCTCTCTGAGTGCGCGACCCCTCCCTGAGTGGGGAAGGGCGAGCGGCGTGGAAAGTACGGAAGAGGGGTCTCCTACCGGGGAACCTGGGCGCAGCCGCTTTAGCAGCTGGGGCTCCTCCCCTGGACCCACCACGAAGGGGCGACCTGGGCATGAGGCCTGCAGCCCAGAGCGAGGGCATAGGGTCTGTCCCGCCCGAGGCCCCGCCCCTCGCCGAGGCCCCGCCCCGTCGTCCCGCCCCCTCGCCGAGGCCCCGCCCCTCCGCCCCGCCTAGCAACGCGCGGCCGCGGTATCCTGGCGACGGCCGAACGCGGACACTCAGCAGCCTCAGGCCGGCGGACCAGACTGGGTTTCCAGCCCGCAGGACCGAACCCCAAGGCCGCGGGGACGCTGGACGCGGGCCGCATGGAGGACGACGAGGAGGAGATCACCGCCGCCACGCTGCGGGGCAGGCCGCGGCCGCTGCCCATCTCGGCGCTGTCCGCCTTCAGCTACGTCCCGCCGCGGCGCCTGGACCCCAAGGAGCACAGCTACTACTACCGCCAGGGCCAGGTGCGCCGCGGGGCTGCGCGGCGGGGCGCGGCGGGGCTGCGGGTCTCGGTGGGGACCGGGGAGGGCGGGGCTGCGGGTCTGGGGGGCCGGGGAGGGCGGGGCTGCGGGTTTGGGGGCGGGGCCGGGGGGCGGGGCTGCGCGGCGGGGCGCGGCGGGGCTGCGGGGCTGGGGGCGGGGCCAGGGAGGGCGGGGCTGCGGGGCCGCGGGTCTGGGGGGCCGGGAGGGCGGGGCTGCGCGGCCCGGAAGGGGGCCTGGGAGGGGGCGGTAGGAGCGGCGATTCGGGAGCGGCTGCGCCGCCAGGCGGTGACCTCAGGGTGGCGCTGCTTTCTGGCCTAAGACTCGGGGCGGGTCTGCACTGGAGGCCGGGGACCTGCTGGGTGGACCCCGAAGGTCACAGTTAGCCGACCCCCAGAGTAAGGTTGCCAGCCCCCAGCCACAGAGGATGGGCAGGGCCCAGCCAGGTGTGGGGTTGTGCTGCGCTGGGACCAGGGGCTGGGGACCCCGGCGTGCCGAGTGCGCGGGCGGGTGTGTGTGGAGGGCTGTTTAGCCGGTGTTCAGAACCGTCTGGGGTGCGTCGGGGCCAAGTGCTCCTCAGGAAGGGAGAGAGGGCCGCTGGGCTTCTAACCGCCACCGCCTCTGGGAACGGCCTGGGCACCCTGCCCAGGATCTGGAGTGGGGTCCCCTGGCGCTGGGGGCGCGGCTCCCTCTGCGCTCTGTCTGCCGCAGGCCCGGGGTAGCCGGGGACAGCCACAGCCTCAGACCCTCCCAGTGACTGTTTCAAAGATCCAGGACACCGAAACCCTTCTAGAAGCCCGCCTGCAAACCGAAGACAAGGAGGCTGATCAGCCACCTGCAGGGGGAGCGGGCCGGGAGCGCCGGCTAGGTTCCCGGGCCCCGCCACACCCCGCGCCTGCGTGGGCAGAGCCTGCGGGACTGCGAGGGCCACCGTGCCGCCCAGGCAGGAAGACACGCCAGAGAAAATGAAAGAAATCAGAACGTGCCGGGGTCGTCTGTTCCTTTCTTCTGTTTTTCCTAAACGTCTCCAGGGCTTTCCCTCAGGGTGCACGAGGTGTCCCCACAAAACGCACCCTTTTATTCTTCCCTCCCACGGACCCTTGGCGGGAATGAATCCGCACTGAGATCAGGTCAGCACACATCTGAGCACTTGTCACAAGTGAGTGCAAGAGAATGTCAGGGAGCTTCGCCGTGCAGACGGAGGCCATAGTTTCCGGGTTAGACAACTGCTAGGGGTTGAATTGCGTCCCCCTAAAATTCTTGTGTTAGTGTCTCAGAATGTGACCTTCCTTGGAGACAAGTAATCAGAGTAAAGAGGTCATTAGGGCGAGCCTCACCCAATACGACCGGCGTCCCTATAAAAAGGAATCCGGACGCAGATGCACAGCAGAAGACGGCGTGGACAGACAGGCAGACGGGGACAGACCTTTCCCTCACAGCCCGGGAGAAGCCGGCCGGGCCTGGGCCTGCGACACACAGTCGAAGCCCCCGTCGGCCTGCTTTGTTCTGGCGGCCTGAGGAAACGCCGGCTGCAGCCAGCATCTCCTGTCTGTCCGCACCTCTTCGCTTGGCTCTGAGCAATGAGGGAGGATGAAGAAAGGGCCATCTGTGGGGCATCTGTGTTGTGACCCTGTTCGCTGGCTCCTCTCAGCTTGAATGCTCACTGGGGACGGAAGTGGGGTTTAGAGCGGCGATTCCTCACCTTGGCGCCGCTACGGGCCTCGTGGTTTGTTCTCATGTGAGCGATGTGTCTTGAAAGAATTTTTATCTGTAAATAATTTCACTTATTAAGTGAATTTTACATTTTAAGTATGCGAAACCTAATTCGTTGCCAAGTAATTTATGATTCACGCCGAGCACCAGCCCAAAAGCAAGGTGTCTCTATGTCTCAAGTTCGTGTTGTTTTATTGAGAGAATATACATTTTGTCTGGCTTCTTGACATGAAAAAATTCACAATCGCCATTTTATGGGTTCCTTCGAGGGATCTTTTAATTACACCTTGAGGCTACTGGAAAATAAAAGACTAAGTAGTTGGGGGCCAAGATACCTATTTATCAGAGGAAAGAGCCAGGTCGCAGGGTACCACGAGGGACTCTGGGCACGTAGGTTTGGGGGTGCGAACTTCGGAATGGGGCAGATTTACCCATCCAGCCACCACAGCCGTGGGGCCCTCAGAGAGCCAGCGGAACCTCTACCCTCTCATGGGCTGGGCGCCACCGAGGCAAAGGCGCAGAGTTGGATCTGGAAGGCTCAGCTTATTTTTCCTAAGTTCACCTTTCTGGGGCTGAATCACCGAGGGGCAGAGAGATGCCAGGGGCGTAAGTGACCCGGGTGCCATACTTGGGAGGTCGGGCGTGGGCAGAGAGAGCACCCCTCTAATGCAGGGGTCGACACAGGAAGCCCTCTGGGCCAAATCTGGCCCACTACTGGTTTTTAATAAAGTTTTATTAGAATGCAGGCACAGGCCCATTGATTTGAGTACCATCTACGGCTACCAGACAGAGTTGACAGCATTGACAGAGACCATGTGACCTGAAAGCCTAACACTATCTGTCTGTCCCTTTACAGAAAACATTTGCCAACCCCTGTATCACTGCTTCTGGACGATTGGGTGGACCTGAGAACAAAGTAATGCAAAGTAGATTTTAAGGAAAAAAAATCAGTGTAGTTTTAAGAGCCTGGTGGCAGGCAAATTCAAATCCTGACGCCTTTAGTATCAAGAAGAAAACCATGCAACAGAGATCAATATCTAAAATTCTCCTGGGCGTATCTGAACCAGCAGTTCATCAGCCGCAGGACAGCAGAAGCCGATTCTCTGACCTTGAGATCATTTGGACGAAGGAAGGCGACCCTGTATCACAGGTTTGCGGGGGGCTCTCTCGGCCCTGGGTCCAGCGTAAATGACTCTGGGCCCCACTCACAGCTGAGAGGAGAGGAGCTGTTTCAGGTGGCGTGGTGCCCTTAGTGACCAGTCGGCAGCACGGCCGCGGCGTCCTGGGGGAGAAACATTGCTCCGTGTCCCCAGACATGAGGCCTCCAGGTCACAGACGCTCCATCTCACTTTGCCCATCTAGGAAACGGGGGTCAAACGTTCCCCCGCATGGAGCTCTCACCAGCCCCAATTCAATGGTGTAACAACGTGGCACAACGTAACCACGTAAGCCCAGTGCCAGTAGAGCTACTGTTACCATCATCGTTTGCTTTCATCAGTGACGACTGGAGCGTCCCTCCACTGAGGGTGGGTTCCCGGCGCCGGAGTCCCCTATCCGCAGCCGCTGTCCAAGATGAGTACCAGGCACTCCGAGCACCCATCTGGTGGCCCCTAATCCCCTCAGGCTTCTCGCCCGAGGGAGCCCAAAGTTCAAGCGCTCAGCTCAGCACACTTAGTTAAGGTCCCCGTAATGCTCTGGTCTTACGACAAATTCGTCTTCTCAAGCCGCCAGCTCCAACGCCACGGACCTGCCCTGCTCGCTCCCCAGGGGGCTCTCGCTTCATGGGCTTTGCCTGTAAAATGTTGTTCCGGGGGCTGCAAAGCAAATTCCATTCGATGTTGTTTTTAAATTGCATTTTCCTTCTTCCGCCTTGTGCACCATTTATGCTCCTGAGATGGAAAAGCCCTTTTATGAAGGTCTTGACCAAATGTCTCGATCTAAAAAAACATCCTAGGTGGTTTCAGGATATGCTTTCCCTGGTGGGTTGCGGCTAGTTCTGCCTCGAGCGAAGCTTTGCTCAGGGAGCCCAATTTAGCTTCGGTGGCATTAGCTGATTCTCCTTCCACATATGTGGTGGGGACACGGGGGCCAGGGGCTGGCAGTTTCTTCCCCCTCCTGATGACTGAATTTCCCTTCACCAAGCACGCCGTCATGCACTTTGTGAACATAACGATGCCCGTTGACCGTTCAGAGGTGCAAAGGAGTATTTCCTGAGGGCCACGCCAGTGTCCAGTATACAGGGGGTGTCTAATTGAGCTCCCCAGAGCCACTCCTGTGTGGAGCCTCTTCCCCCACCGGCACCCGGCCCCCCTGGCACACCTGGCACGCACACTCGGCCAGCCTGTTGCTGACTTACCTGTTGCAATCTAGGCACGTTTCCCTTTGCCGTCCCGCAGACTCTAGCGCCCATGTGGCTTCCGATCACAATGCGTGCCAGCGAACGCCGTTTTCCTCCCCGCTACCCTGCTGCTCCTTCCCACCTCCCTGTCGTGTTTGCCCTTCCGTGGTATCGCGCAGGGGCCTCGGGCCTGGTGGCTCACCCAGGAAAGGTTTGCCGCGAGCTCAGTCGTTTAACCTCAACCGGGCTGGAAGCGAGCCGCTTCTGCGGGCCTCTTACGCACTGCATGGTAAAGACACGAAGACCTCTCCATCGTTTCCTAAGGGGTTTGCATCCTATTTGATAAGCAAAGGTCTGATTTTCACATAAAGTGATGGGTATTTTCTTCGTGACATTTCCCCCGCTGCTTTATGCGTCGGAGGTCCCGTGTGGGTATTCTTTTCACTTATTTTTCTCATCCATCCTGAGTTTACTTTTGTCTACCCTGTGAAGATCCAAGTTTATTTTTTATCGCTAAATAGCTAGCCCATTTTCGCAGTACCCAGGGTCGAATAACACATCTTCCCACTGATCTGGGCTCTATGGTTTTTGACCCTATGGGTACATGCATGAGCTGGCGTCAAGCTGCCTTCCGTTGGGATGAAGGTCAAGGCCAGCCAGACTAGAGCAAGAGCAGACCCAGGAGTTGGGCGGGAGAAGACAATGCTGAGAAGGAGCTCCTGTGTGGTGACATCGTTAAATGGCCACTGGGGGACAGACCAGCTCGGAAGGCACTGCTCCTTCCTCTGTGTCCCTTGGAGTGACTCTGAACGTAGGTAGACCCTGTTTCCAGCAGTGACCGAATAAACGCCGTAAGCCTGTGGCCATCGGAACTCTTAAGAACCTTAAAACAGTTCTAAAAGATGGCCTGGTCTTCCTTACTGAATGGTTAATTGCATCAGGACAGTAGCCACATCTGCATTATCTTCAAAACTTCCCCAGCAGAAGCTCACAGGCGGCCGGAGGACCTGCGAAGCATTCGCTGGGCCGGAGCCGCACGTCACCTGGGGCATCGCCACCACTGCCGGCCCCCCGAGCTCCCGCGGTGGCAACGGTAGTGTGTGTTCCAACAGACCGTGGACCTTCCGCCACCGCGTCCTGCATTGGGAAGGCACCACTCTAGCATCGCCATCTGGGAAAGACAGACGAACCAGTGGCAGCGGTCACAGCGCCCGGGCCCCCAACCCCGTGAGGCTGGCTTTGCTGCTGAGGATTCGCATCAACTGGCCCTGGGCCGGAGGGACGTAAATGACTCACGGGGGGAGGACCGAAGAGGGGCTAACGCATGGATTTCTCTTCCTTTTACTAGGTACCAAATAAGACAGACTGACTTTTGCACTAAGAAAAAGTTGGGATGAAAAAATGGAGGTATCCCAGATAGCTCTGCTAACAGGATCGTTTTCTAATACAGCAGGGCTGTGTGTATATATTATATATATATATATATATTTGCTATATATGTGTATATTGTACATACAGATGTATAATATATAGCAATATATATATATTTATACATATACGTGAATTGCAATTGTTTTAACTACCACATATGATTAAAGAAAGTATTTCCGTCTCTCTAGAGGGGTTTGCATGTAGACAGCTGCCTATTGGCCTGCAAACGATAACTTCTGTTTAGTTATATAGTCCTAGTATCCAGGTTATTGTTAATTTTCAAAGCAGTACAAACTTAGCACAGAAAATGTGAGAAAGACAAAAAACAATAGAAATGGAGAAAAACACACATCCAGTGGATTATTATCTTAAGGATTGAACTCGATGGATTCAGAGGGATCCGTGGACGTGGAGGAAAACCCCAAGCTCCCGGGGGCCTCTCGGCCACCTGCCCTGGCGGTGGGCCCGGCCGCCTGCTCGTGAGGTGGCCTTCCCCTTGGTGCAGCTGGGACACGCTGGGTGTCCCCGTCACGGAGCGGGCTGGCTTCCGAGCTCCATGACGCCTCAGTGGCTCAGCCCGCGTGTTCCTTTAACCCGAGGCTTTCTCTCTCCTTTTACTCCCCAGACAGGAGTCATTTCCCTCTACGACTGTGTTTTCAAGAGGAACCCAGGTTATAATCAGAAACTGCACCGAGATGACAGAGAACATGCAAAAAACCTGGGACTTCACATTAACGAGGAGGTAATGCGGGCGCCGCGTGTCAGCAGGGCAGCGGTGGGTCCGCCGCGTGGGTGTGTGTGTGTGTGTGTGTGTGTGTGCGCGCACGTTTAACACGGCGTCACGGTGTGTCTGTGACCGTGACAAGGAGCCGAGACCAAGGTGCTGCTATTGCTCTCCTCAGTCTGTTCTGTCACCTGGCCGTGTATTAATTTTTATGACTCCGTCGTTTCGTTCTATAGAATTTAATAATTTAATGGAAGCAAAACTAAGACGTTCTTTCCAACAGATAAAATAGGATTTCGCTTAACCTGAGTCCAGGCTGTCACAGTTGTTCTAGGGACACTGGGCTCCTGGGGATGAACCCACAGACACAGGAGTGTGTCTCCCACTCGATGGCCAGGTTGCCGCCACCCACACATAGCGCAGGTCCTCTCTTCTCTCCCCACGGTGCTCTGGGAGGGAGGCTCGGCTCGTAGTCAGCGGCACAGGCGGGTGACCGACAGAAGGGACAAAAGTCACAGGGCGAGGAGGTCAGGATCGCAGCAGGCATCCGGGGGGGAGGAGATGGTGTCGTCCTTAGCGGGCCGGGCCCTCCAGCCTCCTTTCCACACGTGGACATTGTCTCCACAGAGTCCGATCTGAGGAAAGGATGATGATTAAAAGTCGTGCCGAATTAACATCATAACCTCTTTATACGATACACAGAAATCAGAACTTAAAAGCAGCTTAGGGGGGGATTTCTTTCTAGACTGTTGGAATTTTGACTGTGGCTATTGTATAAGAATGCCACCATGTCACTTTTAGTGACACTTATTATTTCGATGTGCAATTAAGTGATGGAGGTACTAGGAGGCATTGCCAGCTAAGTCCTGGATATTAATGTTTTTTTTCTACTGTTTCTGTTTATGTTGTTTCATTTCGAGTTGGGGGTGAAGTTGATGCTTTCCTCTGATGAGAACATGCCAGCATTTCTTAGGCCCAGTCATAGTTTCTGAGCACCTCCCGGGTCCTACTGAGCATACAGGTGATAAGGCGGAAGGGTCTGTCCTGCTAGAGCTGACGGTCCCACAGGGAGACAGGACAATGAAAGCCAGCTACATAATGAGCACGATCCAGGTAGAAATAAGTGATGTGCAGAGAAGCGAAGCCTTTTAGGAGGATGGGGAACGCGAAAGGGGCGCGGGGCGCGGGGTGCTGGGGAGACGGGGGCGGGGGCTGAGGAGGGAGGGGGCTGGGAGGACGAGGGGAAGGAGGCCCGTGAACCTGGCAGTCAGAGGCACCTGGCCGCCAGGGCAAGGGCTTTGCCTGTCCTCTGAAGGACCTGAGGCCCCCTGAGGGCTCTGAGCAGAGGGGCAGGACCCCGCCCGTTCAGAGGTCCCCTGGGGTCAGTGTGCAGCAGCCCCCAGGGAGCCGGGGCGCGGTGGGGCGCTGACCCGTGTGCCCGCTGCCCGCACAGGAGCAGGAGAGGCCCGTCGGGGTGCTGACGTCGTCGGTGTACGGGAGGCGCATTTGCCAGCCGGTGGAGCCGCTGAACCGTGACCATGGCCGCGCCAACCACGTGAAGGCGGACTTCTACCGCAAGAACGGCGTCCCCGGCCTCCAGGCGCCGGACTTCGGGCACGTGGAGCCGGCCTGACGCCGCCTGGGGGTGCGCGGGGCTCCGGGCCGGCCGGACGCGCTGCCTGTTGCGCTCAGGGGGGACGTGGGGCGTGGCGGGTTCCCCGCGAGACGATTTCAGATGACACGGTGCTGGGGCTGGATCCAGCGCGGGCAGCGGAATAAATCCGGGAGCTGTGGCCACTGCCGGCGGTCGGTGTCCTTGTTTGCGGGGTGTACCGGGGAGGGGGGCGCTGGGGAGCAGCGCGCCCGGTCCTGACCGTCACCAGCACTGTCGCCGACGGCAGGGCCAGCTCGCGCGGCCTTCCTCCCGGAGGAGACAGCTCTCTGCCACGCGCTTTCCGCCCGGAGGTCTGGGCCGCCAGAATTCTGCACAATAGAGGGCCATAGGCCTAGGACGGACGGGTGGCCTCGGCGGTGGCCTCGGCGGTGGCCAGCAATACCCCTGTCACTCCCCCGGGGAGAAGCAGTCACACAGGTCATGGGAAGAGGTTGGACGTTAGTGTCGGACGGACCTGGGCAGCACGCGGGCTCCTGGTTTGCCGGCCGCTGGGCGAGGGGCCAGCGTCTCACCTCCTGGAGCCCGCGTTCCGGCATTGGCAAGGTGGGTGGGGGCAGGTCCTACTCCTGAGGGAAGCAATATTACCCCGGGGCTCGGCCAGGACGCCCCCACCGCAGGTGCAGCCACCGCTGCGTCCGACAGTTTTCTTTTTAGAAGCAGACGCTTTTAACCTAAGTTGGGAATGTTTGTGCAAAAAATTGGAAACTTACTCGAGTATTAAGGTACTGGCTGTATTTTTCACGAATGGATCCCGTAGAAGAGGTCGCCCTTCATCTAGGGCGACTGAACTTCCCACAGCTCAGCAGTTCGTGGGCACGTGGCCTAACTAATTCCCACGCCATTCCTCCACTGCCGGTTTCATTACTTTGATTCTCTAAGGACACATGATACTAAATTGCTAGTAATTTCGAGGCTGAGTGACTTGTAAATATTTCTTCATTGTTTTGAATTTTTTTTTTTCATTTTCTATTTACTTCCCCAAATCGCAGTAGTTTATTTGGAATGCCTTTGGGTGAATTCAACCATATTTATAATAATGTAATAGAAAATATATAAAGTTGCGGTTGTGAACATTTTTATAAATTACTCTTTCTTTGGTCTTGATCACTAAGGAAGACAAGGCCTCCCTAAGAAGCGCCTTCATCTGAAAGAAACTGCAATAAATTAGCATCAAACTAAATTATTTTCATTTACTTTAAGTCAGATCACACTCCTTAACTTTCTCCTACTTTTAAAAAGCAAGACTTGAGCTGGGCAAGGTTTCAAAGGATTTCACGGTTGTTGGGAGTGAATGCACATCCCTCGGCATCTTGACTTTTACCACCTAAAGCCAGCCCACGAATGCCCGTGAAGTCACCTTATCCAGGAGAAACACATACTCAGAGAACTTGTCCGGAAGGTGGCGGCGGCTGCCCTCAGGCCAAGGAACATCGCGGACACCTCGAAGCGGATGTGTTGATACCACTGCGGTTTTGGGGGACGGGACTCAGGCGCTGGTCATGAGGCCGAGGGGGCTGAGAGGCGCCTCACCTTCCAGCGGGCTCAGGGTCCACGGGCGGGCGGGCGTGAACGGCGAGCCCCGTGGTTCGCGGGGCTCCGCTCGCGGGAATTCTGTGGTTGCCACAGCTCGAGGCGCCTGGACCAGGAGTCACACTTTCAGATTTCAGGGGACAGGCAGTTTTCCATTCTAGTCTCGTCTCAATCACCGATCACCTGGGACCCTTCGAACAACCCCCGGACCTCTCTGCACCTGTCTGCTCATTCGTGAGAGGCAGAGGGTCTCGGGCTCGGCGGCAGGGCAGGATCGCCCGGAGAACGTGGCATCTAACGGAACGCGGCAGGTCCGGGGCGCGGCCTGAGACTCTGCATCTCTAACGCGTTCCGGGTGAGGCCGAGGCTGCTGGGTGGGGACCGCACTTTGAGAGACGCCGCGTTCGCACAGACCTTTGCAGAGCAGACCGGCGGCGACCTCGGCTGCTGTGAAAGCGCCATCGTTTGGCACGACTGGTGAGGCGGCCTTGGGAAGGAAACGGTTCCTCTCTCCGGTTCTTTTCACCCAACTCAGCACTTGGCGGGGCGCGGGGGGCGCATTTCAGAGCGCTTGGTGACTCACCCAGCTGCGGGCGTCCACTAAGGGCAGGTGACGTGCAGTGCCCTGGGCCAAGGGACGGAGAGCCCACAGGCGCAGCCGCCCGGCCTGCTACGGACGACGCGCGAGGCCGGTTGGGAGTCGCCGGACCCGAGCATCCCGAACGGGCTTCGGTGAGAGCGGGGACCGAGGTCCTCACGCTCTTTTCCTTCTTCCCGTCGCCCTTTTGGAGAATTAGGTGCACGGAGGCCGATGCTGAGTTGCGTTTACAGGAGCGAAAACCCTGACTGAGCAGGCACTTGAAGGAGACATGCCGGAGCCCCATTTCGGCGACAAAAGTCCGTCGCTAGTCTCCATAAGCGCTTTGATCCGAGACGGGGCCCAGGGCCCCACAGGGCTGCCGTGTCAGCGCCGAGAACATGCTCGCACGGCTTGGCCGGGTCGGTCAGCGGCCCGTGTAACCACCCGCGAGGGGAGGGTCCCGAGAGAGCCTGACAGCCGTGTTCACAGGCGCCCAGCTGGTAAAACATCAGGGTCGGCCCTCCCACCGGGGGGCTCGGGCTGCAAGTCCGCACCCCCAGGGAGAGGCTGTCCCCAACAGACCGTGGGGCCCCCGCCTCTTACGGACCCAGCCCCGAGCCAAGAACAGAAACCTGGTTTGCCCAACCAGCCCGGGATCTGCCGCTTTGCCGTAAACGTGACTTTACACAACACTGTGTTCATGTCGCCCTTTGGCTAAGTGTGACTTCTCTATGGGAAGAAAAAGCCGAAACTTTAGAGTTGAATTTACTAGAACCAAATCCGCCAGGTCTTCCAACTTGAAGGCTCCGCACCTTCTCTCACTTCCTCAGACATACTGGGCAGACTGTGGGGCTCGGCGGTTTCTCCTGGTTTGTTCGAGCTGTTTATTGCTAATTTGCATGGTTGTTCTGAATTATCCTTACGCAGCCTGTGTCTGATAGCTTACCAAAGGGTTATGGTAGACCAGAGTATGGGGACAGACGGGGTGTTGCTGCTAATAGAGAACCTTTTAATATTAAAATGTTTCTCCGAAAACGCTCTCTGGAGATGCCACAGCGAAGGGCAGAGCCCTTGACGCAGGGGGCGTGCTCCCCCCGCCCCCCCCGCACCCCGTGAGCGGCGTCACCAAGTTTTCACAAACTTTGTCCCGATCCGAGTGGCTCAAGGACATTTCAATCTTTGCTTCTGGAAGGCACTTTCCGAAGCAACTGCCAACAGGGAGAAGAGACGGAAAAGGAGCAGCCCCCAGGAGAAAGGAGGAAGGGCGAGTAGATGCAGACGCTACGACCCGAAGTGCGTGAAACGTTTAATGAGTCGACCTTACAGAAGACGACGGCATCGAAACATCAGATGCGTTTGGTACGAAACTGGTCCCGGGCCGTGAGAACTGATGCCGGTGACGGGAGGCCACGCACAGCCGGCACACGCGACGCAGCAAGGGGACGAGGCCGCGGGTCCCCTGGCCGCGAGACGCCCTGGCAAGGCCGTCAGACTCCTCGCGGGCCACGGGACTCCACTTATTCACAACTGGCTGTGCGCGTTAGCGTCAGGCGAGCGGGAGCGGCGGGCGCGCTCCCACGTCCTCCGGGGAAGAGCATGCCCCCCCCGAAGAGAACACACAGCCCCGGGGCTTATTGCCTCGGGAACGTCTGCTCGCTCCGCCTCCGTCGCCCACGCCCGTTCCGGGACCGTTTCTGCTCCGCCTCCCGCACGCCCGTCTCTGTTCCTTCGGAGTGGCAGAGGATCTCGGCACGCGCCGCACACCCAGCGGTAGCTGCCGGGCTGTGGGGACGAGTCTGCGGAGGCTCCGGAGGACAGAACAGAGCACGCGCATCGAGACACGAGGGACAAAAAGCCGCGGCCAGAAAGCGCATCGTACCTTCCTGACAACGCGGCCTTCCCACCGCCGACGGCGACGCCTCAGGCGGCCAGGTTGCTCTGGGAGAGGGAGCCGGACATTTCCGTGCTCACGAAGTAGGTCTTCAGCTCCCCCTTGCCCTTCACGTTGATGATGCCCCGGCACGTGCACGTGTACCCCAGCGTCTGCAGGATGAGGCTGGTCTCCTCCGTGACCTGCAAGCGCATGGAAAGCGGAGGGCGCTCAGGGCGGGGCACGGCCCGGCCCGCTGGGAAGGCCGCCCGCCTGTAAGGACACAGGGCCCCACAGTGTTCACGTTCTTCGGCCCATCGGTGCCGCTCCTGAGAAATCAGGAGAAAGGCTAATCCATTAGAAGAAAAAATAATAATAGTAACATTTTAAGGATGTCAAATTCAGGGCTGCGACAGTGAAAACTAGAAACACCTAAAATTCAAGTCATCTCCAGGGTTAAGTGGACCACGATGCGATGGTCATCAATATTGTGGATGAGGTAATAGAATAATTTCTAACCGCCCCCCATCTCTGAAAAATTAAGCCTGGGTACCCACTATGACATCCACCCTGTGAAAATTAAGCGTGCACTTTTAAGAGACCTGGTGGGAAAAAAAAAAAAAAGCAAATCCAAATATGCTGGAATGGTACGGTGTTGGCGATGCTTACAAACGGCCACGAATGTCTTTTCGGGAAATAATAAGCAGTGAAAATAGATCTTAATGATCAGGAGCCGCCCTGAGCGGCACGGTCAGCCCCTGCAGACGGCCCCGTGTGTCAGGTTCAACGCACACGGATAACACGGCCTCAAGCTGACGCCGCCGGACGTTGCTAACGGCGCACGGCTCGCGGGTCGGTGCGTGCGTCCTCCGCACGGGCGGACGCGGACGCGGAGGGAGCGGGCCCCTCCCTCGCAGCCCGTCAGCGTGACCAGACTCCTCGTTTCCTGCCGGTCGCTTCCGCATCTCCACGCTCCGCTCGAGTCCGGCCGAGCGCGGCCACCCACACCGCCCCTGACCCCCCACCGCCCCGCCCGGCAGCTCCGGGTCCCTCGTCCCTCTGTCCAGTCCCGGCCCCGGGAGAGGAAGGCGGGGTAACCTGTGGTTCGGGGTACACAGCCCCGCTCCCTCGCGACGCCCTTTGAAAGGCGTTTGGTCAGGAGATGGGGGGGGGCAGGCTCAACTCCTGCCCGTCCCCCTCAGCGGTCACTTACTTTCACAGCTGCAATGGCCTTGATACTGCTACACTTTTTAATTACTGTTAATAGTTAATGCGGAAATGAATCCATGCTCCCCCCACTAAAAAGAGTAAAACGTAAGTGAACGTCAAGCTTTTCTCCAGGTTCTCTCAAGGTTATTTTCAAGATTGAAGCGAATTTCAAGGTTCTTGCCTTTGTTTTAATATGTTAGTGAAACGACTACTAGACTCATTGGCGGGTCCCCAGGGGACACGCGGCCCGCGGCGGCCGAGCTACCTGAATCTTGTCCAGGACCCCGGTGCTGTCCATCCTGCTGGCCACGTTGACGGTGTTGCCCCAGATGTCGTACTGCGGCTTCTGGGCGCCGATCACGCCGGCGATCACGGGGCCGTGGTTCATGCCTGCGGCAGGGCAGAGCAGAGCTGAGCTGAGCTGAGCTGCGGCCGCGGCTCGTCGCAAACACAGAGCCTCACCGGGTCGCCTAAACCCATCGTCGCAAACCCCCCTCAGCCCACGGAGCTCTCCAGCGAGGAAACGACCCCGCTCGTTTCGTCCTCTCAAGAACATTAACGTGTTGGTTTGTCTCCCCGCTACCCCTGTTCTGGACTCGACTCGTTCTCATATGTCCATTTATCATTGTTTCGTAATAGCAAATTAATTGTGCTTTGAGAAACCAAACATTGCGATACAATTGTTTTGTTTTCTCTCTCTCTCTCTCTCTCTCTCTCTTCCTCCCTCCCTCCCTCCCTCTCTCTCTCTCTCTTTTCTTTCTATAATTAGTAAACGTTTGTTGTGTACCTACCAACAGGGCAGCTTGAAAACCAAAACGTGGAAAAGCAGCTCATATGGGGTTTTCTGGTTTTTCTAGGCTGCTATTTAATCTCAGGCAGGAGCTGATAATTATATTGCTTTCCAACAGCTTTGCATTCCCTAGAGCCTCATGTTTGGGGGGGACCCCAGGGCAGACACTCGGCCCTGGGGAGCAAAGGTAACACACGGATGGTCTCCAGACAAGCTCTGGAAGGCTGCTCAGGGGTGGCAGCTTAGGGTCTTGGCTCCCATGACCCTAAGAGCGGCCTTAAGGCTCTGTGCCCATCAGAGTGAAGACAACTCAACCTCTAGGGAATAAGCCTCCCCACAAACTGCGATTCTTGGGGGCACGCCACCCAAGGTCGCTCGGGAAATTCACGAGCCCTTTCTCCTCAGCCCGGCTGGCCGAGCTGTCGCCAAGGCAGGCACGACGGTGGGTTTATCGGATTCCTGGGGTACTTCCTCAGATAACGAGGCGCCTTGGGCCACCATGAAGGTGACAGTTGCTCTGAGTGGCCCCTCTTAGTAATTGCAATTATAAAACCGTGGATACACCTAAGGGCAGGTGCGCGTTGACGCCGGATGGGATACTGAGATGGCCTCTGCCACCGGGCGCCAAAGCTTCAAAATTCCGATCAGCCTCCCCAGTCAGGGTCGGGGGGGCTCGTCCCCCACCCCTAGCGCACCCGCTTGGACGAGTCCTCGTCCCAGGAACTCAGCTCACACACACACACCCAGTTTTTCGCAATGGCTCGGAGGCGGGGCAGAAATGCAAAGGGAGCTATGGAGTCCATGGGCCATCCCCCCTTCCCTCCAGATCTCGCCTCCCTGTGATTCCGGAGGGTGTTTCTGAGAGTTCGCTCCCCACTGCCGAACCACCTCGTGCCCTACGGCGTCTTACAGATCTCAGGCCACGCTTCCTCTGTGCGATGGAGACGCATCAGGAAACTCGGGCGAACGCTGTCTCACCAAATCACACTTTCTGAGGCGGGAGAGAAACTCTCCCGCGCTTGTGGAGCCCTCGGCAAAACTCGACGCCTCTGCCTTGGGCACCCCAAGGCATGCACTCCAGCTCTGCCGCGCGGGTCGGGGTGCCCAGGCACCGGCTGCCAGCGGGCGGGGCGGCCTCAGCCCCCTCGACCTCCGGCTTTGCTTCTGGTGGCTCTGAGTCCTGCTTGCCAGCGGCTGGGGGCGGGGGGAGCCGGGGCGGGTACCGCGGCAATGGGGCGGCCTCTGCTCCAGCGCAAGCCCGTGCTCAACCTGTGGCCCCCACTAACTGACTCTGCGGCTGAACGCACAGGAAGGACGTCGGGGGCGGAGTCGGCTCTCCTTATTTGCAGCATCTTTTTTTCTTGTTTTTTTTTTTTTTGAAGGGGTGCATTATCATTCTTCCGAGTTCCTACCGCGAACTGCCCCTGGATGGTGCCAGGCCCCGAGGTGGAGCGGGGAGGCTGCGCCCCGGGAGAGGGCTGGGGTGCGGGCAAAGGCAGATTCAAAGGCCAAGCAGCGAAACACGGAGCCGAGGCCGCCTTAGAAGCAGAGAAGGGCTGGTGTGCGGGGTGGGGGAGCGGATGGTCGTTATTGGTTACCCAGTAATCAGCGCGAAGTCGGCACTCGGCAAATGCCTTCGCGGGAGACCCGTTCCGCTGCTCACGGCAATTTGAAAAACATTGCCGTGGTGGAGACCCAGAACACCGTGCTTGGAAGATAAGCATGTGACTGGCAAGTAACTGTCCCCAAAGGGCAGCGTTATTGCGGCCCGTGTATGTTCGACAATGGAGGGGTCATTCTGCCATGCAATATGTATATATTTTTAAAGGAGGGTAGGTAGTATGAAACTTTGAAGAGCCCATTTTCCAAGCTGACAAGACAATAAAGACTCTCCAGGGTCAAAGGGCCAACTCCCAGTTCGACGTGGTCAGTGGGCAACGGGGCGGCCTCCTGCCCACCTGGGCCCCCCACCTTTGTATACGGTGCAGCCCAGCCAGAGGTCCGTGTGCAAGGAGGTGAGCGGGTGTAGAGAAAAATGTGCCCATTCGCCGACAATGCAGAGGACCTACCGAGAGGAGAGTCCCACTTGCTCAAGAGATGCCAAGGACGAAAAATAGCTCTAAATAGCGGGATTTTTTAAAAAGCTGGAATCGGTGTCTAAGAGAAGTGAGAAGCCACCCGGACGGAGCTGGCTGAACTGCTCATCTGTGGGCTCGAGGGGACGGCGCCCCCGGGAGAAACAAGCGGTCGGGCAGCTCTTCCGGCCGTGGGCTCGCTTCTGCTTCTTTTTTTTTGGAGAAACATCCGTAAAAGGGGAGTAATCATGAAACACGCCAAAAGGACCAACTCAAAGTAAGGAAAGTACTGATTAGAATTTTCTTCTAAACGAGAGCCGGATCTCTCTCTGCCGTCTGAGCGTTCGCTCCGGGAGGCCACGGCCGTCCGGGGCCCGCGGCCTGCAGCTGCCAGCTCGGCGTCCTGGCAGGCGGCGGCCAGGGGCATGTGACTGTTTCAGCAAGTCTAAGATGCGTCTAAAAACACGTATTTTTTTTTCACAGTGTCACTTCTCCGAAGTCTGGATGCGTCTTCTAGCCCGTGGCGGGGCTGTTGGCAGCCGTCCGTGAGATAACGGAGCGGCTTCCCGTCAGGGGCTTATGCGAGCCGCTCAGGGTGGCTGAGGCTGGGCAGGTCACGGCTGGTCCCTGGCCAAGGGACAGGGGCGGTGGGACTAAAATCCAGCCTGTGGTCCACCTGCTACACTCGCACACGCACACACACACACACGCGCACGCGCACGCACACGCGCACACACACGCACACACACACGCACACACACGCGCGCGCGCACACACACGCGCACACACACACGCACGCGCACACTGTTTCCCCACTTTCTCTCCTAATTTGTGTGCGAGCGCTTCGGGGACTCGGAGCAGCAGCCAGTCCCGCCGCCCCCGAGTCCCGAGTCCCGTTCGTCAGGGCTCTCCGTCCCCGCGGGCGAGGCCCTCGCTCCCCCCACGCCCAGGCCCCAGGCCAGACCTACCCACGCGCAGCTTGAAGTCATTGAAGGAGTGCTTGTTGATGGCGGTCAGCTTGGCCCCCAGCGCGAAGGCGAACTCCACCATGGTGCCGATGTGCGTGTACTGGCGCTCGGGCTCCTGCGGGGACAGACACAGCCCGCGAGGCAGTGCTGGGCGCGGCCGGCCAGGCCCTCTCCCTCCGGCCCCGCCCTGGCTCCGCGCCCAGGGGCTGGCGGCCAGCGATGACCGGGCAGCTGACCGGGCGGCGGTGAGAACCAGCCTCAGCTTGAGAAGCGCCTGCTGTGCCCGAATTCATTTGCGTGGCTGAGGACAGTGAAAACCAGACGCCACTGGGTGCGGTCTGCGCCCCGTCACCCAGAAATGGCCAGCAGGAGGCTCCCGTGGGGAGGGGCTGGCTGCCGGTTCTCCGTGGCCCCCCACGCCCAGCCTTCCCCTTCTCCTGGGGCCCTGGCTGGGAGGCCGACCTGCAGGGAGGGCCCCTTCCGTGTGCCCTGGTTTCCCGCTGGATGACCGATGGGAGGGGGCCAGGGAAAGCGGGGGTACTGGAGAGAGGCTGGGGGTTCATTCTTCCTCTTTGCCACCCCACACCTGCTACAGCTCCCCCCCCCCAAATACACTACTCCCTCCTTTCAGCATTTGGGGGAGGGGGTGTTATGGGCTGACATAAGTCCCCCTGAACTGACGTCCTACCCCCTAGTACTGTATTTGGAGAAAGGGTCTTTAAAGAGGTGATCAAGATTAAATCAGGTCATTAGTATGACTGACCAGTCCAGCAGGACAGGTGTCCTTCCGTGAAAAGGAAATCAGGCCACAGATCGAGCAGGGAAGAGGCCACGCGAAGGCCTAAGGAGGGGAAGGCCAGCTGCGAGCCAGGGCGCGCCCGGCCCAGAGGCGGCCGGCCCTGCCGGAAGGCTGACCGTGGATCTCTGGCCGCCAGGACTGTGAGCAGGAGAAACGGCCGTGCCTCACGTCACTGGTCTGTGTGACTGCGGCGACCCTGGCAAACCATCGCGGGGGTAACGAGCTCCCGCCTCTGCTGCCCCCAGTCCCTGCGCGGTTCATCGTCCTTGGGGAAAGAGTTTTCATACATGTGAAGTCGGAAAGAAAGTCCAGGGTTTCCTAAGGGGATGAGTCGAAATTTCTATTTCTATTTCCTCTTAATTTTTGTTTACTATTCCTGTTACTAATTTACATTTACCATTAATCAGTAACATCTATTATATTTATATTTACCTCTGCAGTTCTCTTTTTAAAATATTTACTTTTGGTTATATTTTAACAAGATTATTAATATAGATATATGATTCATACAGAGCTTTAATTAACATGTTCTGAGGGTTCCTGCTGCCCCGATATTGAGTCATCGGAGGCACCAAGAGAGTCCGGAGCGCGGCTTCCGGTCAGCCCGCCGGCCACGGTGCAGCCTCGGCACTGCCAGCAGCCTTGTGGGACGGACGTCCGCCTCAGGCCCACAGCCAGCACGGCCTCTTGCCCCGGAGCCCGTCTCCTTCGCTGGTCTGTGAATGGCACCGGGGCGGAGACCGTGGTCTACGAGCCTGTGTCTCCTGACAGGACAGAGCGTCCGGTACCGGAGAAGCACTGACACGTGCTTACTGAGCGACGAGACCTCGGTGGGCTGCCGGGCAGCAAGAGGAAATGTCTAGAAGGAGCAGCGAGAATCGTCACCACGCTTCGGCGGAAGGTCAAAGCCACGGATGCTCGTCTGGGTAGCATCACCCGGGAGGGGTGGGCGGCGGCTCCAGGGAGGGAAAGGAGAGGGGCCTCCCTGGGGGAGGCGGGGCGGGGCCCTCGGCTGGCACCGGCACCTGTGACGGCCCCCGGAAATGCTTGCGACAAGAGTAGGAGAAATAGACCCTGGGGCCTCGAGGGTGCATCACACCACAACTTCTGGGACAAGTGTTTACTTGAGTGTCTCATCTTGGGGACATTCAAAGGGGAGGCACCCGGTGGCCGTCGAGGAGCGTTCTCTGTGGGGGTGAAGATAAAGCCTGAGGGTTTCGGTCGGGACGAGTGAGAAGGAAAACAGAGACCCTGAGCACAGCCCGCTTATTCGAGACGATGGCGGGCGGAGAAGACCCAGGTAGCGGCTGAGGACAGAGGAAAATGGCGCGAGGATCATTCGAGGAAGCCGCACAGCATGTCATAGAGTGGGGGGGGGGGCGCCGGAGCCGGCGGGGAGCTCTCTGCTCTGGGGGCGTCCTGTGCATGGAGGCTGCTGAGCAGCGCCCTGGCCTCCACCCACACCAGGTGCCAGCAGCAGCTCGCCTTCAAGATGCGACAACCAGAAACGTCTCCGGACATCGGCAGCTGTCCCCTGGGGGCGAAACTGCTCCGAGGAGAGACCATTGGACGAAATTAAATAGAGGAGAAATGACGTTTCTGCTTCAGTGAGAAGGATTCTTCCTTTCCTCAGGTGAACTGTATCGATCTATGCAAAGACGAATGGACTACTACCGTGGCCATAAATCCACAACTCGAAATCGTGGGAGAAAAACCAAATAATTAAAAATAAAGAAAGGAAAAAAAAAAGGAACCACGAGGCACTGCCTGCTAGCTTTGGTGCAAATCAGTCATCTCTTAGGGACAGTTGTGCCTTTCGGTCAGAGCTTGCTCACGGTGCTCGTCTCATGACTAAGAGGAGAAGATGATTCGGAGGTTTACGCAGTCAGTCGGAAGACACCTTGCTTCCTAACGGAGAGTAAGCCGACAGGCAGAGTCCTGCGCAGCGGGAATTAGTGCTGGCAAGGAGGACCGATTTGCCACAGGAGATGGTTTGCTTTTTACTGAACCGAGGGCAGCAAACCAGCTTCGTTCTCTGATAAATCGCCCTCTGACCTGTTTTCCCGTGGTGGGGCTTAAACGGGAGGCTTTACGCGACCTCAGTAATAAATGAAGAGATTGAGTTCTGGGAGCGGGGTTTAAATCCAGCGTCCACTCATCTGGGCTTAGTAACCCCTAGAAAAAAATTGCGCTCAGTCTCCGGAAGAGCCCAGTTCCTTTCAAAAAAATCCCTACAGCTGAGCTTTGGATAAACATTTGATGGCCGTATGAAGCAGCTCTTTCTCCTGCGATCCAAGGAATTTCCGTTAGATCCCTCCACACATTTAGCTGACTTCCGGCCCGCAACAAGGCGACGCGTGTGGTTTCCTGGAACGCATTTTGCAAGCTGCTTTGGTTCAGAAGCTGCACCAGCAAGGGACGCTGCTTAAAGCAAACGCCTGTTTACGGAGCTTCTCCTGTGATCCAAGGCACCGTTTGGCGACGACCACGGCGAGGTTTTGCACTAACGTGAACGGGCGCCGCCTCTCCCGTTTCCTCCTCCCCCTCCCCCTCCCTGTGCCCATCTACTGGTCACCGAGCGCCCTCTCTGGAGGCGTCCGTCTGACTTCGACAATCTGGAGCCGCTGTCTAGGGAGCACCTCGCTCTCCACCCGGGACTCCTGGGGGTCATCCGATCAGACCTCACAGTGCTCCGAAGGACACCAGCCCTCTCCAAGGTGAGCTGATGACCCACAGCGCAAAGATCAGCCGTGCGAGGTGGCTCGGGACACCTGAGCTTCAGGTGCCTCTTGGAGAACAGCTCCAGGACTCACAATTTCCCAGTGTGTCCCGAGACTCAGGCACGGAATAACATCTCTGGAAAATGGCCCGATGGCCACGCCCTCTGTGGATCCTTCTAGATTCACTCAACCTGGGTGACAGTGGACTCTCACTGTTCTCCACTTGATCTCACTGTACGGAGAACATGTCTTATTAACATGCCCATGAAGGGATGTCTAGCAAACATTCCGCCCCCAACATTTTGAGCCATTTTCCCTGGGGAGGTTAACTAGCACACAGCCCACTGTGATAGACCCGTCGTCATGGTTACGAGGGCCTCCGACCTGACTTGGCCTGGTTCTCAAAGACGTGAACACGTGAGCGACGCGAGCTCGACTTGTGGACAGAGAAACACTGCGCCGTGCCGGCTGCTGGACGCTCGGGGCGCTCACCAGCAGGAGCGGCTGCTCACGGGCACGCACGTTTGTTTTTAATCCCCACCCTGACCCCCCCCCCCCGAAGGAGCTCCTCTCTCACGCCCGGGTGCAGACGGGAAAGGAGCCTCCGGAGAGGTCAGTACCTCGCGCGAGTGGCCCCCAGGGTCCCGGTCGGCCCACGCGACGCCGCTGCCCCCGCCTGCCCCCGTGCGGGCGTCTAGAACGCGGCCAGCACCTCGCCGTTTGCATGTCAGGCAGCGTTCTCACTTCCATCTCATCGTACAGGCTCTGTCCACTGGAGTTTACGTTTCTGCATTGCATTCCTTGCAATGGCGACAGGTGGGTTGGACGGCAGGTGCCGCAGGTATTCGGCCGATGTGGAACTACACGCGAGAATTACTGACGCGTGGCTCCGGCACCAACCATCGCTCCTGTGGACGACGGAACTTCTGCTCTGATGCCTTCGTGCAAACTCGGACCTGTGTCTAAAACTAGCATGAGTCCGCCTCCCACGAGACGGCGCTCGTCCCGGACTCTTCTGCTTACGCTCACGGCGTCTTCAGAGTCACACTCCGCAGCCGGGAGCCTGGGATCCGGGCGGCCTGGCCTTGCCTTCCGCCTGCTCCTTCCCAGTCCCGCCGCGTCCAGGTCCGTCTCCCCCAGGCCTCATCTCCCATTCGCCTCGTCCTTTGTTTTCCTAGGATGGTTGTTTCCACTCTGACTACTACTTACCCGAAAGTTGCACGTTCATGAGAAAACTGCCCGTGCTTTGGAGTCCAGAGAAAGCTGGGTTCGGCTCCAGGTTCTACCACCAATAGCTGCGAGGCCTGGGCTGAGTCGCTGGCCTTCTCTGGGCCCCGGTCTCTTCATCCGTGAAACGGGACGGTCGCCACCCGCCTCACCGTGTTGCGGCTGGGAAGAAACGAAGCGGCGAAGGCGGCAGGTTCAGCCCACGTCCCCGGGGCTCAGGGCCTTCGGGTCTCGGTCGCGACCGCGCAGAGAAGCGCGTGAAAGCATCTGCAGGCGCGAGGTCGTCTCCTGCCCTCGTCCGGGGCTTCTCCCTCTTTCCACGCATTGCGCATCCCCCACGGACGCGGGGCTTTGCCAACGACGCGAGTGTCTGATAGTTTCAGTGCCTTCGAGACGGTGGTTCATTTTCATTTATAAAACGGATTTTCATTTATAAAAAATAAGTCAAAAGTTTTTTTTTTTTGCAAAAGCGATATTCATTTCTTATGAAAATAACTAACATCCACATTAATATTTGTCGAGCATGCTATTTCCCCTTCTAATCAAACACAATGAACATTCCCTTCAGAAGACTTCCACGGCGCTTCAAGATGTTTCTAGGATGACCTTAACCAGGTTCTACTTAAATGCTCAAAGTAAAAATGGCTCCAGCCGAGGAGAAGCTCCCCGCGCGGACAGGATGACACGGCACGTCGTTTGTGCCCCGAGTCCCGCATGCCGGGGCTGTCGGAGGCGGCGATGGGATCGACGCACGGGCCGGTGTACGAATCTCCGCCGCACCGCGATCGCGATCGGCATTTCTACCCGCCTCTCTGCCCGCGGGGTGTGGGCAGCGCTTCGCACGTTAACGCGATCTTCCCGACCACGTCCCTCGCTTTACACATAAGGGCACCGAGGAGCCACAGCTGAGCGGTCACAGTCAGCACCGAGCGGTCGCACTGGGACGCTGGGCTCTTCCCGAAGGCGGACCGTCATTTGGTAAGGTCGGCGGCTGGGGAGAAGGCAGGAGCAGCTCAGGGGGAGCGAGGCGGCAAATCGCGCCGTGGACAGACGGGGTGGCACCTGCGGAAGGCCGGCTTTGCTCGGCCGGGGCTGGGAGCAGCGGTGAGGATGAGTGAACGGTGCAGCCAGGAGCTCGGAGGAGGGCCTGGGGCTGCCCGGCTCTGTCCCTGCGCCTTCTCTCCAAGCCCCTGGGCGAGGCACGCCACTGTCCTGCGTCTGTAAAATGCGCCCTGGGGAGGAGCCAGGGAAGGCCTCTCCTAGGCTTGTTAAAAGTCAAGATTTGGGAGGTCGGGAGGCATTTCGTAAGTGTCTGAACTTGCCAGGGGGAAAGAAGGAGAGGGACCCCACGGGGCGGGGAGGGTAGCAGCTTTGTAAAACGGAGGGAAGGAAACGAGACAGTTCGCGATGGGGCAGGCGCACGCACAGTCCCTCTGAGAACAAGGGTGTGTGATCTGCGTGGACGGCCCCCAGCTGCGCCCGACCGAGGGGTCCGCCTGCAAGCGGCTGTCGGGGAGCTGCAGTCCGGAGTCGGGGTGATCAGGTCGAGGGCCCTAAGCGGCCACAAGAGGACGTCAGCTGGGGAGGGCGACAATCAGGGCTGGACGCAGGGCTGGACGCAGGGCCGGACACAGGGCCAGGAGAGCGAGGCCTGCTCTTCTGGCACACGCCTCCAGGGGGCGCCCAAAGCTCAACAGTCATGAGTCAAGTTCTAGAAAGTCAGGATGGACTAAAACACTGAAATTATACACGAAGACAGGGCCGCAGACTGAGCTGTGCCCCCCGAATGTCATGTCTTGGAGCCGTGACCCTCTCCCCTCGCGGTCTCTCTCTTCCTCTCTGCCATGCGAGGACAGAGGGAGAAGGCGGCCCCCTACAAGCCAGGAGCAGAGCTCTGGCCACGAGCCGTGCCCCGCGGGACCGCGCCCGGCGACCAGCCGGCTCCGAACTGTGAGGAGATGAATTCCTGCTGTTTAAGGCCCCGCCTGCGGGATTCGGTCACGGCAGCAGAGCCGAGTAAGGCCCACGGGGTCTGACAGTGCGTGCGCTGCCTGCCCAGCGCCTTAGGGCCTGAGGCAAAAGCAAAGGTGTCTGTCCCTGTATACGCGCCTCTAGGTTCTGTTTTAACGGTCTTTTTTTCCAAAATATTAAAGGTGTGGACAAAGTAGATGTTGATTTCTATTAAAGTTAGGAAAGTAAAATTGTGATTAGGCCTACTTTTAGCATAATAAAGTATTTAACATTAGAACAATGCTGTATATTGGAATGCCTCTGCGTTACAATTTTCCAACAGTTTCCCAGCGCTTCGATGTTAGGGGAGTAAATAGCCCAACCACTGAAAACGCACAATACACACAGCGCCGCGTGCGCAGGGGCCACGTCTTCCTTTTGGCCTTGGGGGGCGGGGGGCCCGCTCGGAACCCAAGATGAGAGTCGTCGAAAGTTTCTCTCATCATTTGCACTTTTTTAAATAAAACATAACAGACGTTACGAACAACGGTTCGAGAGCAACAGGTGAGCGCAAACGGACCGCACGCCGCCCACGCACTTGGGAAAACGCCGCGCGGTTCACGTTCCAGGCTCCGCCCACGAGCGAGAGCAGAGAAGGGGGGCCCCGCCCAGCGGCGGCCGGCGTGAGCGCCCCGTATCCCCTCCTCTGCGGGAGGCGGGTGTGGGAGGGGGCGGAGCATGTGGGGCGCAGCCCTTCCGCTCTGGGGGGCCCCGCCTGCCGCCAGCAAACCGTGCTCTGGTCATCCGTGCTGCGCGCCGCCCCCGCCCCGTCCTGCAGCAAACCCGCGTTGCTCCCCATTAGGGGTCCCAAAGGGGGTCTAGTTCATGGGTTCGCATGTTACACAAGCACATCCGCACACACATGTGCACATACATGTTACATATTCACACACACACTCATATACAGTACATACCCATGCACAAACACAGACATGCATAAATGTGCACAGACACACACAATACACACACACACACCCCTGCAAATATACTCGCACATATGCACGTGCCCATGCATGCACACACGCACAAACACAAAGGTGCACGTGTGCGTGCGCACACACACACGCACACACGCACACAGGGAAACAAACAGAAAGCTCCTGAAAACGCTAGCTGGCTGGCTGAGGGATGCTCAGCTGTTCCCAAACCACCTTTTCGAGCAGATTTCCACGCAGCGGCTTGGTTTTCGACGGCGCTGTTCTTAACCGGAGACCAGGCCCCGTCCTGTGCGGAGTATTCTAAGCAAACCGCTGTCGCCCCCGACTTTTCGTACGTCTACCCGGCTCGAGCAGCTGCCAGATCCGCTGGATCGCCCCTTCCCTGTCCACCAGAGAACGTTCCGCGAACAGCCCCTCGGAAGCCTCTGGGATTCTCACCCTGTCTCATAAAATCTCAATCGCTGAGATTTGGGTCGCGCGCGTGGCACGGTTTACGGTCCCCGCGAGCCGCCGGGGCAGCGCCGAGGCTCGCGTGCGCCCCGCGCGGCCAGCGCGTCCGTACCTGGGCGTGCTCCTGGCTGGGCACGGCGCTCAGGCCCGTGGCGGCCATGTACGTGCTCCCGATGGTCTTGATCTTTTCCACCCCGCTGAATTTCGGCTTGGACAGCAGCTGCAAAGCAATGACGACCTTTCGGTTATTCAGTCGAGTGCTGACCCAAGGCCAAGAGCTTTCTAAAGACGCTCTGCATGTCCAGTTCACAGTGACGGGAACTCGAGATGTCTCGATCACTGGTCATTCATTTTTCGACCTTGGGTGTTGTTGGGGAAGGGCTCTTCATGCATTTCACAAAGAGCGTGTCCTTGGAAGGAAATTCGGTATAATGATTTACTTCCAAATGACATGAATTACTTCTCAAAATTTGCTAGCGGAGGAACCAGGCAGGATAAATTATGATGCAAGTGATAATGGCCTCAAATAAATTTCCTGACTGCTTGTTTGAAAGACCTCGTTACAGGAGTATGATTCAGGGAGTGAGCTCTTCCCTGCCACGACGAGGGTGATTTGTGACCAACTATAGTGCCGAGGGTGGGTTTCTGGCCTCCGAGCTGTCGAGGTGAGGGGAATAAAGATCTAGAACAGCTCCTCCCGTTAGCTCGGATCCTGCTCTCTCGTGCCCCATTTGCGAGCTTGCCCCTTGACTTCTCTCTGTCCTCTACCTTAGATCCGGGGTGAGACAGAGGAAAGGTAGACATGGGAAGAGAAGCCGCTGGAATGAGGAAGAATGCGTGGAGAGGGCAAGTGGGGGAAACTCTGGAAGGTTCTGCACCTGCTCAGGAGGACAACGGTGTCGACCAAAGACTGGGAGCATCTCCCTGTCCCCAACTTGACACTTCTGCGTTCAGAAAAGCCTTTCAAAAATTATACGTCAGAGAATGTAACAGGGAGCAAGTCCCTTTGCCGCATGTACAAGAAAGAGCTCATCCGACCTGCCACACACCCGTGGGACTGGGGACGGCTGTCCTCCTGAGGGGCGGCTGGAGCAAACCGGTCGCCATTCTCACTAGGAACTCGTCGCGACAGTGGACATCTCCAGTTGCCATGTCTCACCCTGAGTCTCGAGTCCCCCTCACGGTGATAATAGCGGAGAAACGTGCAGGTCCCACGGGACGTTTAGTAAGGTTGGCCGGAAACCGTCACATTACGTGTAGCATGATGAATTTATGTTCACGGACGGCGATTTTCCCATATTTTGCTTAATATTTATACGAACGATATAGCAGCAAAATTCTTAAAACCAGAGGTGTGTTTGTTCTTATCTTATGGTTCTTTGTGTTGGCAGAATATTGAGAATGGAAAAACGACACCTAGTTCGAGTTGTAAAACGCACATTTTGTCCCTTCTAAAATATATCATCCCGTATTCCATATTGCTTTTTCAATAATAAAGCATGTCAC
The DNA here is from genome assembly GCF_014176215.1 of Rousettus aegyptiacus. Lineage (NCBI taxonomy): Eukaryota > Metazoa > Chordata > Mammalia > Chiroptera > Pteropodidae > Rousettus > Rousettus aegyptiacus. The sequence goes on from NW_023416311.1 coordinate 109,072,684, forward strand.
CTGTGCACAATTGAAGCTGGTGTCTGACAGGGAGCCTGCAGGACGCACTGGCAGACACGCCGAGAATCTACCATAATCAATAGTAAATAAATTATCGTGTACATAAAAATGGAAGGGCGAGTGTTTTCCTCGGAGTTCAAGCCTTTCAAGAAAATTGGCCAGATTTTGGTAGCTGTGCTAAGCGATCACACCACCTCACAAATAAAACACATCCATCCCTCTGAAACCACCCGGGACCCAGGCAGAGCAAACAGAGGCCTCCGCCCCAGCCACGACGGGTGCGAGGACGCCCCGCGATGTGTGGGCCGCGGGGGCGCCCCGCGGGGGGCCGGGGCGCGCGGTACCTACGTCGTCGAAGTCGGCGATGATCTCGTTGAGGAGCCGCAGGCACTCCAAGCCCTCCTTGTTAACGTCCGACTCGGTGTAGAACTCCTTGAAGTCCGGGATGGAGGCGAACATCACGCAGACGCAGGCGTAGGACTGGTGGTACAAGTCCTGCGGGCAGAGGGGGGGCGGGCGCCTGTGAGCGGGGCGCGCCCCAGCGCAAGCACTTCTCCACCGGGATGGGCGGGGCGGCCACCAGGGCACGCCCAGGCACCCCGCCCCGGCGCCAGGCCCCCGGCTGGCGGCGTCACAGGCGGGCGGCGCTCCTAACGAGCCGGAGGCAGCCCCGCGGTCCCCAGCCCCGCGCGCCACGGCCTCCACCCGCTGCCGCGAGCCGCCCTTCCACGCGACCCTCTCCGCCACCTCCGCCTTCCACAGTCCAGAGGCCGGAGACGTCCGACTCAGGGAAAAAGGGTCCGTTAAGCAACCGAAGGGAAAGGAAATGATTCCCAAACCGCTGCCTTGTCCTAAAATGACGCCCGATGGCTTCGGTCTTTGGCTGAGGCCCTTGGACACCTCCTCTTTCACGCCCCCTGAGAGGAGCAGGTGAAACTCATCAGGTTTCCAGAAGGAACTCGTGAAATGCCTCAGGCGACCGACCGTTCCGTACGCGACACCGACAACACTCATATGGACATCCACGTGTTTTTAAACAGAAAGAGGCTCGTGGTTTTACGCCCAACAGACGCGAATACAATCGCAGTGTCCTGTAAACAATTTCAAGGCATTTCCAGTTTTCCCAACATATGGTGAAACCTTCAGGCTCCGTGAAAGCTCCGGAAGGAGAGGGTCGTTCTGCGGGCGTGGGGGCTGGTCCCGGAGGCGAGGGCAGCCGACAGGGCAGGGTGGACAGGCGGCACCGCGGGGCAGCCCGTCACGGGCCTCGTCGCCTGCCCCACGAGATGCTGGTTTCTAGCACTTTCTGTTCAGGCTCAGACGTCACCGCCTCACTGAGGTGGCCTTTGTGGACTCCCACAGTTCCATGGCCAGTGCCTGTGCAGACAACAGGATCCTGTCCCCTCCCAGGGGCGAGGTCACCTCTGTCCTTCTCACCTCTGTATCCAGGCCCGGCGCCGGCCTGACCAGAGGGCAGGGACAACGTCACGGACGTGCCGGATTTGTAGACCGACCTGACGCCTGGACACAGAGACATAAGGACACTTTTACGTGGCGGACGGAAACAGACGGTTCGTTCTTCACAGACGGAGCGATTTCATTATCTGCAGCCGAAAGGTCGACAGGTCGCGAATAACCCGCAGAACGTAAACACCAGGAGAAGACGCAGAAAACCGAACGGTCGGCGGTCGATCCGCCGACTCGCTCAGCGAGCCCGGCGTGCTCCCAGGACGCCAGACCGCGCCCCGAGCCGTGCCCAGCGCCGGGTGCGCCTCGCCGCCCATGTCGCACACGCCTCGGACACGTGCCACCCCGTGCTCCGGCATCGGCACGGTCGGGCTCGTGTGTCAGCGAGCCCACGCACCTGTGGCTTTCCCTGCCCCTCGCCGGCTGCTCGGCCTCGCCGAATGTCCCCTACGGGCGGGGCTGCACCTCGCACGCCGCCGAGGCTCCGCCATGCTCAGCACGGGCCTGTGGGTGCTCGGGGCCATGTTTCTTAAGCTAGCGGAGTTCCGCTGCAGATGCGCCTGCCGACTCTCGTCATTCGGGAACATTGAAGACATTTCGCACGTTTCGTTTCAGAAGCCGTTTCGACACGGGGACGAGGTGCCAGCCTTTCCGGCGCCCGGTGAACATCCACCCCTCAGGCTTCCGCGGAATTCCCGTGCCGGTCCATTCACACGGGCGGATTCGACACCTCGGTCTGCCCTTGCGGTGACGGCACCCCAGTTTCCTCTCTTTGAAATTCCGAGGCCCACGAAAGGCTCGCGGGGAGGTCGCGAGCAACGGCGGAGTCGACGCGGGGCCGCCTGCTGCCCGCCCGCCGCCGGACTTGGGCCTCTGTCGCCCGCTGGTAGGGAGGGCGCCCCCCCCCCCCAAGAGGGAGCATAGTGGCCACTTGCGTGACATACTTGGGACCGAGCGCCTCACGCGGAACATTCAGAACTTGACTTAACCGGGGAAGAAAAATGAGCAATGACCTCGGCTCCGTGCTCAGGCGGTCAGACGTGACCCCGTCTGGCTCACCAGTCTCAGCTGACATTGGCGCGACCGGTCCGCCTCCTCTTGGACACGGCCAGATGCAGGCCGATGCTGGACTTGAACCCGTCGGCGTTTGCAGGGCCGTGGGCGTCTGGGTCACGGCCCGGAGCGCCCGGCGCCCGCCCGGCCCCCCACCCCGCCCGGCGCCCGCCCAGCCCCCCGCCCCGGCCGCCGGCCGCCTCACCTCGTTCTTCAGGCTCCTGGCCAGGAAGTGCTCGGCCACGTGGGCGGGGAGCACGTTCTCCAGCAGCACGCGGTTCAGGTTCTCCATGGTCTCTATCTCCTCCCGCTCTTTTTTGAACTTGTTCTTCCACAAGAAGTCTAACCTACAGTAATATTCATTCTGTTACAAGAGGACACAGAGGTAAAGAAACAATAGGCATGTTGTTCTGCCAGAGAGGAGATTTTTTTAAAGAGAAAATAACAAGCACGAAACGAAACCAAAAATAAATAAATAAATAAAGAGCCCCCAGACAGAGCTGTCACCTCCCCTGCAAAGCTCCCTGTACCCCCAAATGCCCCTCACTCGCCCTCTCACACGGGTTTGCAAAAGGCAAGTTTGGGAAAGCAAGAGCCTCCGGAACAGAGACGACGCGAGCCTGCGTCCTGCCGGAAGCAAGGACATGAGGCTTCCCGATGGCCCGGGTTTGTGTGTGTGTTTTTTTGAAAAGAGGAATATTAGAATGTAAATAGTGAATAAATGAAGAGTGCAAAGGGAAGGCTCGTTCGTGGAGAGAACGCATCGTTTGATGATTTGCGTTTAGAAAATAATAGTGTTCCTTTGAGGCAGTCCGCCTTTGACATTTAAAAATCAGTTTCCCCTACCACGGATTATATACTTAAGTATTCACTGGACAATATGCATTTTTTTCCCCCATTTGGCATTCCACTGTATTGAGGGAATGACATTATATTTAGACAAAAATTCATTTTAATATCATTTAATTAAGATAGCGTCTGGTAAGAAAGCATGTGTTCGTACTCTATAATGTATTGAAATTCCACGTGTTTTAAAACCAGTGATTATTAAAACTGTGGAAACAGGGAGGCCTGTCAAAAGGTCACTTTGGTTTGGGCATCGTTTCCTGCCACCTGCGATGTAAATAATTCAGTGTAATGAGACAGACTTGGGTGAGTCCTCCTGTACCGGAGGAGCCCAGCAGAGAGAGTGCGGTTCAACTCAGCCAAAACGTTATTTATTCATAAGTCAATGTGAAGAAGAGCTAAATACGGGGGGTTTGTTTCTTTTATAGTGTGATTGATGACAGTAGTGAGAGCAAAAAACCACGCGCACACACGCACACAGACACAGACGCGCACACACACAGACACACACATGCACACACACGCGCACACAGACACACACAGGCGCACACACAGGCACACACAGACACGCACACACACACAGAAATGCACACACACACAGAAATGCACACACACTCACACAGACACACACATGCGCGCACATACACAGGCGCGCACGCACCCACGCACACACACAGAAACGCACACACACACATGCACACACACACACATAGGCACACACACGCACAGACGTGCGCACACACACGTGCACACAGACACACACGCAGACACACACGCACACAGACACACACACACGTGCGCACACACACACAGACGCGCGCACACATGCACACACAGAGATATGTGCATACACACTCACACGCACAGACGCGCACACACAGACACTCACGCACACGCGCGCACACATGCACACACACAGTCGTGCACACACACAGGCCCGCAAACACAGGCACGTGCACACACGCACACACACATACGCAGACATGCACACGCGCGAATGGCCTCTCACCGACACGTGGCAATTAAGAAATAAATCCACATGGTGAGACCTAAAGACCCATACTCTTTCATCAGGTAGGTTTGATCAAAGTACGTTTGACACACTCAAAAATTGTTCCTCATTTTCTGGCGTGGCATTTATTTTTATCTCATGCAGCTGGACATTTTATATTTAAAGACTGTGAGATTTTTCAAGATCGTTTATACTAAGATTTCACATTGGCGCCACCTTGTCCACTCTCTGCATTTATGGCCGTCACACTCGGTAGGCATTTTCCGGAAAAGGCCTCTTGCTTGGAGAGCAGGTTATGTCTCTGGGCCTGCTGGGGGCTGAGTCGGAAGTGCGGCTGGTTTCAAGCGAGAACGGCCGAGCGATGGGTCCACGATGCCGGCGCTGAGGGGACGCAGATGCCCGCTCGAGACGAGACTCGGGCGCTGAGGAGCCGGGGCCTTTACCTCCCCGCGGGGACAGAGCCGCGGTCCCAGCGGGGTGCAGGAAGCGTGTGAGCCCCTCTGCTCGGATCTGAACGTTCAGCCCCGGTGACCTGGGCCTCACTCTGGGCCACGCGGCTGCGGCTTGCCGGACCCGCCCCTGGAAGGGCCCGCCTCGCACGCAGGCCCCCGACGGCAGTGTGCCGTGGGCACGCGGGGATCCTTCGGTGGACCAGCGTGTCTGCCCGAAACGCGGTTTCAGAGCAGAGGCCAGTGCCGCAGCCTTGTCCAGGGCACGCGTTATGTTCCCAGCGAGGTTTCGTAGGCACTCGCAGTGATAGTTAGTGCGCTAATTTGCTCAGGAAACAAACATGCCACCGGCAGCTCAATAAAGAGGGTCATGGGGCCGGGGTGCCATTAGGACAAATGACAAGAAAATAAGTTGCGAAATGTCTGTGCTGCAGTTTACGAAACCATTTAGGAAATAAATAACTCCGAGGACACGGATGTCTACGAAACCTAAAACCCTTGTTTCAAGCTTCGGACGTTTGTTTATGACATATTCATTTTTCCAGAAGGGCGGACAGGAACATAACGCCTGAGACTTCACGGTTCCCATTCGCCTGAAAGTCCTGAGACCTTAGCAAATCATCCTCCCGATGATTTCAGGCTGCGGGTCGGCCTCCGGGCTCGGCGTGGTGCATGCTCCGTGCTCGTCGTTACGGGACGACTGGGGGCACGGTCACTCCCACGGGAAGGAATAACTTTTTAGGTCTCTGGATGCACACGTGACTTACAATTACGTTCGCGACAGAAGAGGAATGCCACCACGTCGGGCTGGCATCAACGCGACTGTGCGAGACTGACGCTCGGCCACAGTATCAATGCGCTCGACTGTTTATCCGGCATCGGTTGAGGGAGTGACCGACCAGGGCGCAGCCACGGGATTCAGCACGCGCGCAGAGAGACTGGACGTTTATCACCGCGACGATCAATACAGAACGTGGGAGAATTCATTCGCTTCTAGGTGCTTCAAGGTGCCGCTGTCATGCGCTGCGAGTGATCGCTCTTCCAGGAGCAAGCGGAGTGCAAAGGAGCAAGGCGTGAAACGGAGAAGCAGGCGCTGTGGCAGAGGGGTGGGCCACGCGGTCTCCTGAGGGATGAGCATTGGGGCAGCGGCCCCCGACCTTTCCGGCACCAGGGCCAGGTGCTCCTATGCGAACCCGATGCCTGGCGATCTGAGGTGGCGTTGAGGTGGTGTCGCTGCAGACACAGATGGAGCTTCGCCCCGGGGGGTGGGGACCCCTGATTAAGTGATATTCTGCAAGAAAGCTCGGCTCTTTCACACCTAAAGCACAGGGTTTCCTGAGGGAGGCCACGCCTTCTCTCTGAGTGAGAACAGACAGATGGAGGAGACTAGGGATCAGGGCAGCAGACGGAGCCAGGAAGAGAGAACAGGACGTGGTTAACTGAAGCGCGTGGACCGCGGGAAATGCCAGCCGAAGGAAGCCGAACCAGGCAGGTGCCGGGGACGGAGGCGGGGAGGCCGGCGGGGTCACAGGCATCTCCCGAGCCGTGCAGGGCAGAGCCGCCCGAGGACAGCGGCTCGCCTCCAGGGACCAGGCTGAGGGCTGCCCCGCGACCTCTGAGGGAAGGCGGCCGCTCACGCTGCCCGGGGAGCTAGCACACGACAGTGCCCCCGGGCCGCTGGACTGGCAGGTACAGTTCCGGACTCCGCCCTGACCACCGACAGCTTCCTGCTCTCTGCGAGTCCAGCGACATGCAGGCGATGTAACTGGCTTTGCCCCTGAGCTGGTTCTTCCCAAACAAATAAATCACTTTTCAGCTTCACACTCTCCATCAAAGAACTCAACGCAAGCTTTGCGGCAGAGGAAGAAGCCTGCCGGAAAAATCCTGCGCCCACAGCCTCTGCTGGGAGGCCGGCAGCGGAGGGGGCCCGGGAAGGAGCAATGCCGTTCGCATCACAAAACAAAATGTTTGAATGGAAAACTATTATTTCTAGAAATGATTGCAAGTGACAGCAAAAGCATTTATACCTACTCCGAAGAAAAGGAAGCAAGCTACACATTCTGAAAAGCACATGAACCCCCAATCAAGGGGATGTCAGCTATTGAGGGAATACTTTTTAGGCTCACAAAACCTACACCATGTATTTCGAGATGTAACAGGAACAATAATTCACATAGCTACCATTCGCAAAGTTTGCCAATTGCGGGGGAAAAAAAGAGAAACCTTTATCCTTCTGTCAACATCTGAGCCCCCACCCTGCGCTACCCACTTTTTTCCCTGCACGAGACGATTCTGATGCTGCAACGTTTGTTTGCATGAAAGGCACCCCAGCAAAGTATTAATACAGTACATTAGAGAACTGATGTAAAACAAAACAAAACAAAACAAAAACCAAAAATTCAGGCTTCTTACCTGTCTGCCCAGAACGAGCAGTGTGACGAAGAAGATGGAGAGGGACACCGAGCCCATGGTCTTTAAGTCTTTCCAAATGCCTGGTCTATTAAAAAACAACAGACAGACAAAAATGGTACAAGACAGCACACACGGGACTTAGAATCTGTGTAGCAATGAACCTCAGAACCTCCAGTGCGTTGACATTCCACGCCGGCGACACACACACACACACACACACACACACACACACACACACACACGCACACACTTCAGATTGATGCTCACACCCAGGGTGCGCCAGAGCAAAGCAACCCCATTTTGGGAGCTCAATAAAAAAATCTTCCCAATTAAAATAGGTTTCTTGCTCTGTACCAGGAAGGAATGCCAGAGTATGAATAATAGTCTCTTCATGCTTCTGGGATCGATATAGATAATTCGATACGTGATTTCTCCAGATTTTTAGTTATATTCTCAGGAAGAGAGAGTTTGCTAGAAATTAATAATCACGCGAGGTATAAAAATGAAGTAGGAAGCAATTTCTATGAGCTACTCTAACCTGGGAATAATACTCTTTCATAGAACCGTCTCCCTTCCTCCCTCCCGCCCTCCCTCTCTCCCTCCCTCCTCCTCTTCCTCCTTCTTTCTTTCTCTCCCCCTCTCTCTATCTCAACTTCTCTTCTTTAAGTTTTAAGGACGAAATCCACTGTGGACTTTCACATGCGTAGGCTGTCCTATCCCTGAGTTATACAGCAGAGACTACAGAGGCAATATAATTGAGAAAGGTTCCAACTCTCTGACTTGTAACTCAATGAAAGTTCTGACCAAAATGTGACCAAATATGCTTTCTTTCACACCTAAAAACCGGAGTCTAGAGAGTTAGATGCCCACACATGCCCATAGCCACACGCTCACTTACAGCCGGCCCTCATCCTGAGGCTGCACTCTGGGACCCCGGTGTTGAGTGTCCGAACGGACAAAGGAACCCAACAGACCAAGTGACAGGTAAGGAGGGGTTCCTTGGGGAGCCAGGCTCTAACCCGAAGGCAAACAGTTACAGCGAGGTGACGATGGCGTTTTCATGACTCTGGGGAGAAAGCAGCCCGGGCGTGTAGACACAAATAGTCCTACAGTGGAGAACAAATCGTGTTTTTCTGGGTGAAACGAGCCTCTGTTTTTTAAGACGAGAAGCACCTAGTTCGTGTCGAGTGGGTAACAGGAGATAAACCGAGGCGAAGGCGAGGTCGACGGGCACCCCTCGCCGCGTCGTCTTCATCCGTGGATGGCGCTCGCACGTCGGGCACTGTGCCGCTGCCGCGGGGAACTCGGGGAGCAGACGGTCCTGGTCTCGGTTCTTTCGGGTAAACGCCCACGAGCGGGACTGCGGGGCCGTGCGCTCGTTCTGTTTTTAATTTCCCGAGGAAGCCCACGCCGTGGCTGCTCCCCTTCCCAGGAGGGCGGAGGGCGCGCGAGGCCCCGTTTCCCGGCCCCTGGCTGCCGGCTCGGGTCACCTCGCCTCGAGGGCGGCTCCTCCCACAGGTGTGCCGTGGTGTGGTCCTTGTGGTCCGAAGGTGCCTCGCCTGCCGCGTCCGCCCCCCACCGGGCCCCGGACATGCCGCCCCTTGCGCCCCCTCTTGCGGCAGAATGCTCACGCGCGCTCCCTGCCCTGTGCCAGGCCTGATGCTGACCTCGCTTCTCTTCGGCCCGGCCGAAGCTCCGCAGTGGCACCTCGGGCCCCCCCCCCCCCCCCGGCTCCCGGCCAGCACGCCCTCTCATGTCCGAAGCTGTACACACTCGACCAAGATTCGCCGACGAGTCACCTTCCGGCCTTTTGGTGACACACGATTTTCTCATCGTGTGTTTCGTCACCTTCTTTTTTAAATTTAAAAAAATTTTTTCCCGCCTACAGCACCTGGTCTTCCTGGGTGGTCTCTTATCCAAGTCCTAACCAGGCCCGGCCCCGCTTAGCTTCCAGGATCAGACGGGATCGGGCTCGTTCAGGGTGACGTGGCCGTAGACTCATTACCTTCTCGATAGCAGAGACTATATTTTATTCAGCTCTGTGTGCTCAGACTCCAGCAATCAGGCCGAGCCTAGGGAGAGTATACTCGATAAACACGTTATATGTGTTATGTTATAAATGTGGTATAAAAGCAACCGAATAAGTGGACAAATAACCACGTCATTTTGAAACCTAAGGGGTTTCATTTCCAGACAGTCTTCCCTCCCCTGGCTGCACACAGAGTCGCTGAATCCTGTGCAAACCTCCAGAGAAGGTGGCCCCCTGCCATCCAAGGACAGGCAGCTCAGAGCCTCAGGCCTTCTCAGAGGGGCAGCCATTAAGGCCACGCAGGGCATTCTGGGTCTTCAAACTGCCCAACATAACGAGGTGTGGGCTCCTGCCTGGAAACAGGCCCCGGAGGCAGCCGCAGGTCAGCAGAGGCAGGGCCGGCCCTCGCTATGGAGACCACAATGCGCCCTGATTCATACGGCGCTGGAGAAGAGGGATTTTCAGGGGGTGCGGCCGGCATATCAGTGCGACAGGTACGGGGGGCTGCGTGCTTTAGCCTCGCCGAGTGCAGGGTGACAAGAACTATGTGCTCTGTAGAGCTGTGGGCGCAGGCTCTGACACGTCTCCTTCCACCCCTCATGCCAAAACGAGACAAAACAAAGCAAAACAGCTTAAATATCGAGCACCTTGCTGCAGGTGGGTTTGAATCACAGATGTTTTCTTTTTTAGTTGGCCAATAGTTGCTTTTTGAAAAATATTATTGGTTTCAAGTACACAGTCCGTGGGTCAGACATTTATAGGGTCCCCCCGATGGCCCCGTCTCCCTCCGGCTGCCCCTGCAGCCGTCACATGCCCGCTGACTGCGTTCCCTCCTCCATGCTGCCTGGAGGCTGGGTGGAATTTGAGGAGATCTGGGATGACTTGCTTTCTTGCTAAACGAGGCAGCTCGGGTTCCCTGCGTCCAGCCCAGCGCTGGGCGGGCATCGGCCACAGGGAGACACGCATGTCCCGCACTGTCTGGATGTGGCACGCGGTGAGGGGCCTGGGAAGGAGGAGAGAAGCCGAGAGGTGAAGTTCGGAAGTGATTAATCATCCTTCAGTATGAACGTGGAAGCGTTACGCGTTTGAATGCAAATCCGGAGCCCATTTTTAATTTAGATGAGGTGCTTTGGATGCAGATGCTTTGGATGCAGGTGCTTCGGACCCGGGTGCTTTGGAAGATGCCCAGACTGCCCTCCCCAGAGGTGGCCTGCGCTGCCCCCCGCCTTTCTCTGGAGCGATTAATTCTGCAGTCCTTCCTCAAGACTCGCGGTGAGCTCGTCATCCGTCGATCCCAAGTTGGGACATCCTCAAAATGGGTCACGGCATCTTGAATTCCAGCTGTTGGGTTTTCCACGAGACTCGGGAAAAACGAGGAAAGCAGAGCAACGGCCCGCGGAGCGGAAGGGGCGCGCTGCCGCCTCGACGCGAAGCCGCCGCTGAGGTCCGGGAGTGACGGCGACCCTGATGTCTCCATCAGCGACGATCTCGTGCTTCTGAACGACGCCAGGCACCGGACGTCCGTGCTGCTGACCCGCACACTCGACACGCCGTCCGCAAAGCGTCCTGCCAGGCCGCGGGGACTAACCAGGGCTGACGAGTCCCCCGGGGTCCGCGTGTCACCTCTCCTCACGGTCACCCCCCACCCCGCCTCCCCCTCTGTAAAGCGAAAGGCACATCTCTGGATCCACATGAAATGATAACACTCTTCCCCTGAGACTTGTCACTTCTGGAAGCTCGCAGGGAAATGCGGCCACGTCCTGCAGACTCTGTCATAAGCACCCATCACGGGAAGCATCTTCGAGACGAGCACCGCTTCCAGCGACATCGATGGCTGTCGGCATCGCCAGGCCACGCCGAGCGCTCGCTGCCCTCGGCAGCTTTGGCTGAGGCTTCCGGGGACAGTGGCGTGAACTGGAACCGGAATCCCTCCTGACTGGCACAGCAGAACCTCTTGTCCTCACAGAGGAGAAGCGGGATTGTGGTACATGCCGAAGAATTAGAAAACATCCTTTTCCGGACCATCTAAGTACCAGAAACTTCTGAGCTCCTGTCACCATGAGGTGACTTATGCGAATCGTAAAATGGCAGGTAAATGTTAAGTATTGGGATGTTGCTGGCTTCCATTCTAACAGATGTTTTCCCTTCAAATTTTATATGATAATAGTCAATAGCGGCCATGTAAACCAAAACCATTAACGCATCTTTTAGAGATGTGTATTCCACTGCGAAGATTAAAACAATCTGTAATTACTATGTGACTGTCAAGTCATTGAGCCAGAAGTTCACAGTAGGTCTACCAGGAGTACGTAGGGCTGGACGAGGGGCCAGTCTGCAGGCCAGGTGGGCAGCGAGGACACTGGCTGCCACAGCTAGGCACACGCCCCAGAAGGAAGACCAGGGCAAGGACCAGGAAACGAAAAGTGGGGGTGGGAGGCAAAGATTCAGTGCCAGAAATGGCTCAGAAAAGGGGAAAGACCAAGCACGTGATTTCAGTACCACCAACCAGCTCGGTGAGGAAAGGAGGCGCTGCCTGGCACCCCTAAGCCAGCTCCTGCCTCCAGGGGCGCCTTCGGCTGGGTCGGGCCTTTCGAACGTCACTCGCGAGGCACCGTCTCCGTGGTTTCTGTTCTGTTTTGCTTTTTGAGGATCCTAGTCCCAGTTTCATGTCTGAAAGAGGGGTGTCAGCGTCAACCAACCCAAGGATGAGGAAACCTTGAGCGGTCGTCCGATGGGGGGATCTCTCGAATCTCGTAAGGAAAAAAATCATTGAAACTGATGGGCTCTGGCTCCGGCACGAATCGCGGGGTTCCTGGGAAATCCGGAAAGAATTCTGAACTCCCGCTCTTAAGAGTCTCTTACGGGGTTAGCTCTAAACCGACATTAGAGACAATTTGGTATTACGTTAGTAATATTCATCTTTCGGCAGGAACCCTTCTGGGAGTCCTGTGGCGGCTTGTGCAGGGATCAGGCCTGCAGGTGCCTGAACCTCAACATCGAGGTTGGGAATGGGGGCGGGGGGGGGGGGGCAGGTGCACCTGCTCCGGACAGGGTGCTGGCTGACTGCCCTGCGGTGTCTCGGGTCAGCCCTCCCTAGCTTTAAGGCTGTTATAAAGACAAAATCAGGAGAACAAACACCAAAATCTTAAATGAAACCGAAGGACCCTGAAAGTAAAAACTCATTTTCTGCCATTGAATTACCACTCGACTGCCGCCGGGGTTCTAATCACAGGCGGTGTCTCTCACTCCGATCCCCCAAAATAAGTCTCCCCCATCAGAAACTTGCTAATCTCATTTCTTCTTGTGCTATGGCTGTTGGCAAATGCAGGAGCTTTAAATTTAATAAAGGGAAATTTAACAGCATTGTCAGCCGCACGTAAAAATCAGTAATGCTGTATTTACTTAGGGATCCGATACAGGTTCTCCAGATACAGCGCAGAAATGGGAAAGCATGTTCGGATGGCGATTTTGAGAATTTATTGGAACATTAACTTCGATTTCATTCTCATCCTGGCTAAGGAATCATAAAATCTCCTTAATACAATTATACATTTTTGCAACTCCACGACCATAAGCTTTGTTACAGGCAGCTAGGAGGATTTCATGGTACGGAGGAAGATGAAAATTAAATTGGGTGAAGAGAATGCATTGCGGTTGTGATCTCCTAAGTGTTCTCATCGGTAAGAGACATTCACACAGTGAAGTGCTCACTGCTCTCGACGCCAGACCTCCGAAGGAGAAGTCCGCGGCCACGCGCTGTCCCCAAAACCATCGTGCTGGAGCATCGAGTCTATGCAAATATTTAAGCTATTTATTTGACGTTAAAAAACATGGAAACGTTATGCAGGATTTATGCGAAAGGCTCATAGGAGGAGACCGCTGGGTCCGGAAAGAAACCTAACACTTGATATGAAACACCGTTTTGCTGTTACAGCGGGAGATGGAGGAGAGTGTGAGGATTAGAGCTTTTTTAAAGCAGGAAACAAATATTCATTATAAAAATGAGTAACCTGACCACGAGAAACCCCGTGTCAACCCGGGGTAGCCCGAGAGCCGCGTACGGTCAGCATGCGGGCCTGAGGCGGGAGGGCAAACAGATCACATCTTTCTTGGACGTCCCACTTCTCACGGAACAGAGAATCGCCACGGGTGGCCGTCGTGTTCCGTCCACCCACGGGGATTTCAGGGACTGTTCCGTAAGAAATTTAGCTCTATAACTCGGAACGATATCCACATATTTTTCCAGGATTTTTGTGTACGTCGATTTGGTTGTTCTGAACTTGGGGTCCGTTCTGCCTTGCAGGGCACCTTCGCCAGTGCCTGGAGGCGTTTCTAGTTGTCATGACTGTGGGGGCGACTGTGTCTAGTTTCAAGCGGAGGGAGGCCGGGGATGCTGCCAAATATTATCCATTGCTCGGAAGAGCCCCTTCTCCCCACCCCGGCCCTCCGACAGAAAATTATTCAGCTGAAAACATCAATAATGCTGAGGACGAGGAACCTCGGATCATTCTCATCAATATAGTATCGATTATAATGAAATCGTCTCTCTAAACCACTTCATGCCTTCTACATAACTGACCATACATGTTCTCTGCACCCCATAATAAACACACACACACACACACACACACACACACACACACACACACACACACACATCATCCTTCTGAAATGAGGCTGCAAGGAAACTCTCAGGCAGCGATCGCCAGCGACGATGTCGCTGCTCATTTGCGCTTACTCGGCCCGCACCCACGTTATCGACACCCCGTGCGAGAACCACGTCCAAGAGGACGGAGAGGGCGCCGGTTACCTCTCAAACAGGACCTGGCTGTAGCTGTCCAGGACGTGGGCGTGGGTGTGGAGGAAGACGGTGTTGTAGCCCACCAGCGCTGCCGTCATGATGGACATTTTCAGCTCGTAGTTCACCCGCAGGAACACGGAGCAGGATATCAGCCCCAGAATGCAGCTGTAGATGAAGTACTGGGGGGGGTGGGGGGGGGACAGGTCAGATGCGGACCGAGCGCCCCTTCTGAGAGATGCCGAAATGAGAAACAACATGGGACCCGCGCCGAGCTCCCCGGCTAACTCGGAAACTCGTCGTGATAGCAGACGCCCGTTTCCGCTCTTTGATCCCGCAGACGCGTCTGATTCGGAATAGAATTCCTCATTACATGGCTTGCCGCGTTTAATGAAATCATGCACACTGCCAGATAGAAATGATTCTAAAAAAAAAATCTATATCGAAGACATGTCATCATAAGCCAATGTCATTTGCTGCTTGAAAATGAAACTGTGATGACCTACACGTTTGCAGACTAAAAAAAATTGGAGTATACACACAAGCTTTTTTTTTTTGTCCTTTCGATTCTTTAATTTATTAAGAGGATGCGAATCATCGCAGGTGGTTCTGTTAAAAGCATAATAAAGTACAGGCATTGTGTTAAAAGAGAAACTGCATGTCAGGGACTTTCATAAAGCAGAAAAAAAAAATTTAAAAACTAAAAGCTGCGATTAAGGCAAGTCGCAAGTATCTCAGAAGCGAACAGGCACCGGGAGAGGCGGGAGGAGCCCGGTGTGGGGAAGAAGTGGCGGCCGCCACGTTCTGAGTTGCCGGCCGAGGTCACCTCGTTCTCTCTATTTACCGCGACAGACGCGTCGCATCAGGATAACCCAGAACTCCACCCTGCTCTAGCCGCTCGTCGCCTGAGATACTTTAGGTCAGTGACCCGGTTTGCCTGTGTCACAGTGACGAGGGCAATAATGTCCCCCTGGCAGGTCACCGAGAGGAAAGAGCAAAGCGTGGAGCCCGGAGCCCTACGAGCAGGAGAGGCTCCTCGGATGAACGGCTGCCATCCTCGCCGAGCCTTTGTTGGCTGCATTAGGGTGTTTTTACAAACGAGGGGTTATGATATTCTCTTAAGAGTTCCTGGAACAGAGAAACAGCACTCAAACAAGTTTAACGATTTTAATAAAACAGAGATCTGACTGATGTTCGATAAGCCCTGTCTCTAAAAAATAGCCCACTTTGTAAGCGACTCCATTTTAGTTTCATAACATGGAATTGGCCACGGATAACTGCTTATTTTTGTCATTCTAGCTCTTTCATTTCCCCGCCTAAGGTCATCCACAACAAGCTGTCTAAAAGGCTACTGATAGTAGCTCGTCAGTCTTGCTCTTGGGGAAGAAAGGAAAGTCGGAGAGTGAGCGAGCTGCAGTGGTCACAAAACCTGCTGTGGTCATAAACCGGGGCTCTTCACAAGACCTGGTTTTTAAAAGGCTTCTGCCTCTGAAATTGGGCTGAAACCCGTCATGAGAATGAAAGTCGTCAACAAGTCCAGCCTAATCAAATGAAAAGGTGCAGAATAAGGAGCCACTTAAATGAGTATGCGCATGTGTGATTTTTTGGAAGGAGGGAGGGAGGATTGTAAAGATTCTTTTTTGTAATAACCCTCCTTTGAAATACGTGCCAGCCAAGACTTACACAAATACGCCCATGATTTCACGTTTTAAAATTCATTCTTAGGCTTTTAAAAAGCTTTCACATTTTATGAATATGAACACACAAACGTTAATGGGAAGAAGGCTTTTAGCCTAATTTCTATTAAAAAAAAAACAAAACCCTTTTTAGAATTCTTGAAGGGCACGCGCAAGGTATTCTGGGAATTAATTAAAGGCAGTGACCGGGGGGTGTGAGCATGAGTCCAGCAGGCCGGCTGGGAGCTCGGGAGACCGGGTGTCACTGAGGCCACCAGCGAGGGCAGCGGGCGGGCCAGTCCCTGCGGGCTCCCGAACTGACTTCTCTTCGGGCGTAATTCCTAGTGACCTTACTTGAATACATTTTTGATACAGTTCATATAATTAATAGTTAATAGTTGTACTAGCTATTAGTCACATTATTTAAATTAGTAATTCCTATTACTTTAGTTACTAAATAATAGTAACTAAATAAGTTTTTCTTATTAGTTAGTATTAAGTAAACTAAGTAAATATTAGTCAATACGGTTATTAGCGCTTTTGATATAGTTATTCAATGGAATTAGCTTGTGTTTTAGCGCCAAGGGAACAGCCTCTGTATCTTGGGTCATTTATGTGAATCTCTTTGGCCTCAGTTTCCTTACCTGGAAAATGGGAATTCCAATAATACCTCCTCATGGGGTGGTTTTGTGGGTAAAGTGTTACAAATGCCTGGGAGAGCACACAGTGCCTACACAGGAAAGATCCTTTACCGTTGATTTTGGTGGGCTTTTTAAAATGACTTTTTTTTTTTTTTTTTTTGCTTTAGAAATAATACATCTGATGTCAAAAATTAGGAAATATACAAAGGACACGTATAAAAGTCAGGGTCTCCTATCATCCTCAATATCCAATGTGAGGCTATTAATTATTTCCTGTATATCTTTCTAGCCCCCCCTTTTTTTTCTACTTATTGGCATGATCATTTTAGTAAATTGGGATTATATTGTTTGGGATGTTTTTTAATGATACTTTTCAATTAGTAACTTATCACAAATATGTATGTCTATGTCATTAAATATTTTCCTACATCTTTTGTAATGGCCGATTATAACTAAACAGAATTTATCAAAACAATTAATTTATTCTGGCTTTTAGGTTGTTTGCTTTCTTTTACTTCTTCGCTTATCATTGATGTTACACAAACACTTTAATGAGTGCCCTGGTAGCTAGGTCTTTGTACTCTTAAAACTGATTTCCAAAATTGGTATCACAGGGTAAAAAGTGTCTATGCTCTTTGATGACAATTATAAACGACCATTAAGAAGTCGTATCCGTTTATACCGCCCATGGCAGTGAAGGTGGCAGTCCCCTTCACTTCCTGGTCCATGTCAGGTGCCACGTAAGATGGGGTTTGAGAGAAATAAGGCACCCCAAACCACTTTCCCAGTGTTCCTTCAAGTCTACTGTGGGGGACGCCGGCAGTTCCGGGCTCAGCTGGTCTCCCGGCTCCCGGACCCGCAAGGTGATGAAACTGTTTCTGCACAGACGGAGGCCAGGGGAGCACATGGGGCTTACCTGCAAGGCTCTCAGTGACTCTCTTTCTGGAGAGTTCTTATGGGAACAGCAGTGGCCTATTGACTAAGTGTGACCGAGATTTTAGAGTCTACTGTGTATTTTCTCAGGTCCTTTTAAAAGGTTGAGTAAATATTCCCGTTCCCCATCTTGGGTCGCTAATGATCTGCTTCCTTTGAAAGTGAGATACCGCCCAGACGAAATTCAGAATGACCTCGCCGCCGTTAGTGGAGCTGCGTAGTGAACTACTTGCTCTACTCAAAGACATTGAATGGAGGGATTTAAAACAAAAATGGTTTGCCAGCTCCGCTTTGCTTTCCTATGAAAATGCATCTTTCTGCGACATCGCTGCACGTCACAGCGTGGAGGCGTTTTCCCTCTGCCGGCGTGGGGGCCGTGGGCAGGCTAACGCCGTCCGTTCAAGGAGGAAGAGCCAGCCACGCCGTCAGCTGACACTTCCTCCAAAGAGTGCGGTTCCGCAGGCCCACGTGAGATCACAGCCAATAAGACCTCACGCGCCCCGCCTCTCACTTTTCATATAACTAATGTCGGAAGATGGTGTCTAACCCTGGCTGGGGTTCAGTGCCTCAAATAAAGGCCGGGACCCCCGTGATAAGGGACAAAACTTATGCCGTCCCTTCTTCCTGAGCCTGAGGGACATTCCTATGACCCCTGGTCTGCCCGCCTCGGAGACAGTCATGACCTCAAAACAATGCCAGCTGACCCAAGCCTCTGTGGACAGAGCGGCGAGCGGAAAGGGCAAGATGAGAAAGAGCATCGAAGCCAAAAATCAAGGGAGCACGTCAGCGAGAGGACGAGGAGAGGACGTCTTGCCGCCGTGGCCGACAGCGGGGCGCTCTGAAAGCATCTTAGCGCGCCGAGTTCGGTTCCCGAAATAGTTAATTTAGCATTCTGAAAATGGACTACGTGGAACTGAACAGGAATAATCTATGCTACTTTTAGATGATTATTCATAAAAGGTGCCAGAGAGTACCAAAATATGATTTTTTTTTTTTGCACAAACGATTCATGGAAGACAAAAGTTATTAAGTAGTACATCACTGATCGATCTGTTTCCACTTAAAAGACTGGTGTGCTAGTAAGTTCTGAAATTTCGACCTCGGCCCTTCTGAGCGTTGGTTAGAACGAGCCGGGAAGGGTTATCTGGGGTCGGCATTTGTGGCCAACGGGGAGACGGAACCGTGCAGTGTGGCCCTGTCACCCCCGCATCAGAGACCTAGCGGGAACTCTCTGGAGCAGTTGGCACAGCCTACAGGTAACGAACCCAGAATTTTAGTGCCGTGTAATTAAATGTCGAACGCCGGGATGCGTAACATGCAGCAGTGAAGAGAATAATGACAAGAGTCCTCTGGGAGGGCCTCACTGGTGACACCGGAAGTTTGCGCATGTGACCTAAGTGGTGCCAGTCGGCCAGGACTTCTCTTCTCCCAGACTGGCAATGTGGAGCAGGTCAGGACCTGCTCGGGTATTGACACCCAAGGAGAGTGACGTCCAGAACAGACGAGAAGGTGGGCCCCACGACACTACATAGACCAATCGCATGCAGAAAGACACCGACCACGACCGAAACGCTCCTACCGGGAGGAAAAACAGGTTCTGCGCGCGCAGGATGGCCGCCTGGCGGTGCGAGGCAGAGAGGCTCGCGTTCGACGTGTTGGTGGCGGGGGGGACGGCTTCCTCTGGGTCGCTCAGGAAAAACTGCAAAGAAAATGTAGATGTTTCAGCGAGTTGGTGCAGAGGAGACGGGAGCCTGGAGGTGAGCGCTGGGCCGATCGCTGCGTCCCCCGACCGCTGTGTCCCCCGCGAAGCACGCGGCTCGGCCGGGCCAGCCAGCACGCGGGCAGCTTCGCTGCTGCCCTCTTGAGGCTTCGAGCATTTCCATGGAACAAGTCAATAACTATTTAGTGTTGTGCCGCACACTTAGCAATGAATTCCGGATTCGGGACTGACGCCGAAGAGCACAGAAGCACCTCTGCTAAATCCCACACCGAACAGGCACAAAGCGCGGGGCAGAGGGCGGGCTCGGCCCGAGCTGCGCTGGAGGCCGACATCGCGACACACGCACGCGCGACTCCGTGCCCCGAAATCAGAGCCTCTGCAACGCGTGTGCAGGATCTGAACCGTCTTGGTTCGAACAGTAAATGCGTCAATGGAGTTTTATGAGTTTTCGATTTTAGGAAAAAGTTAATTTTATGGGTAGAACGCAATAACCAGAATCAACGCTGGTATCTATTATTGTGAGTGCTTGGCAGCTCAGGACCACAAGGGACTAAAATTGAGGGTATGCCCTTAGGACTGCTGGAAAAGGGTCCTAGTTAAAAAGAAAGGGGCCCGTGAGAAAACAGATGAGTAACTCTTATGTAATGGCCACACAGAAGGAAAGGCAGAAATTCTCTCTCTCTCTCTCTCTCTCTCTCTCTCTCTCTCTCTCTCTCTCTCTCTGTTTCTCCGTCTGAGTCTCTGTCTCTGTCTCCGTCTGTCTCTCTCTTTCTACCTCCTTTCCGAGAAGCTGTAGCACAGTCTGTGTAAGTGATGAAGGATCAGTCACTTTCCACACCACGGCTGAGGGGCCCAGACGCATTCAGTAAAGACGAACCGGAGGATGACTCAGGCCGGGGCCCCTTTCCTGAAAGAAATGTATCTCGGCCGTGAAACCCGCTCCGCTTTCCGGCACAGGTCAGCCGTACACAGTAAGGCTTACGAAGACACTTTCCTGGGGTTGCTTTTGCTTGTTTATTTCCTTTGGTGGCAGAGGCCCCCTCAGACACTTAAACTGATTTACTGAGGTAGATAAGGAGGCGCTTATTAAATCTATTCTTGGGAACATTTCTTCTCAGATTCTAAGAATGAGACCAGATATAGTGTTTCTTTTCATTATATCATTTGATAAAATCGAAGTGCTGATTTAAGAATCAAAGGATTGTAGTAGATTTATTTACTACTAAAAAAAATTAGCAAAAATGTCACAACCCCCGGTGGAACTGAAAATGGGCTAATTCTTTGAAAAAGGTATGTCAAAAAAATGAATAGAGTAATCACTTGGCAAATATCGAGCTCCAGAAATGTTACAAGTTTAGATTTGACAGACTCAGAGTAAAACAGATTTACTACTAAGGAATCAAGACATGACAAACAGGGAGAGGTCGTTTAGCTTGGTAGGTCACTAGTCAGAGGCATCTAAGATCTTAAAATTATTGACAAAAACGTCTTGCTTATATCATTTTATAAAGAAAATAAATTCTTGCTATGCAATGAGTAGAAACGTACCCTGTAAAAACTTTGCCTTGAAGGCGCCTCTACAATAAATACGACACTTTGAATTTGAACAACAGAATGATCGCTATACCTAACTGTGTTTCCTTTACTCCTGCTGCTATTTGTCTAGCGTTTTTAAGTAACCCTAAGATCAAGAAACTATTCTACGTGGCACCGCACCTCAATTCAGAATCAACTCCCCTCTTTCTTAGTCACTTTAAAATAACAAACTCATGCCATTCCCCCACATAGCCAGGCAAATACTAGCACTATTTCTCCTTTGTTTTTCTTCCTTCCGAGTTAAGCTGCCACAACTTTCTCCACAGATCGAACCTGTAATAATCAGAATTGTTTGGGGTCCTCTCCAGACCCATTTTAACATCCTACAACCTTTGTCATGATTAGGAAAATGATATCCTTATTATCAGGACAAGATACCCTAATAGAGCATATCCTGGGCTATTCGGTATCCTAACAAACACTGTATATTTTTAGCTTGACTACCAAATTTTACATTTCCCAGGCCATTTAGAACATCTCGGAATTATGCTTTTCAAATAGCGTCAGGTTATGAACACCCGACGTAATACTGTGTCTCGTGCCTGACCACGTCACCACCTTCGTCATCTGGGTGGGGCTGGACGCCCGGGTAGACGGCCAGCGAGCCACAACCCGCTCCCTGCCGACGCGGTTACGGAGCCGCGCTAGGGACAGTGTCCTCTGCGAAGCGACGTGGGAAACCGCACGATGACACCTCAGAACGTCCTAAAAAACGGCCCGGGATTCGAGCTCCCGGACGTGGCTCCAGAGAGTCAGCCGGAAACCGAAATGGGACCCAACACCCAGGCCATCGGCGATTCGCACCCGAAACCCCACAGCTGGTGGAAATCTGGATGACCGGTTTCTTCTACTTTTTTATCGGGGTGTTTGGTGTGAACATCGTGTATGTAAAATCGCACGATTTATTTTAAATAAAGCTGAGCTGGACGTTTTGTCATTTACGTCTGTGTCCTGTGAGCACACCGGTCCTGTTGACCCCATAAGGGCTGTTACGACGTAGGTGTCATCCCGAAGGCGAGTGACTGACCTGGGAGCCACCTCCCCGCATACACCTGCTGATCTCAGATCCCACCGGCCTGTGTCTGAATCTGTGTCAGCGCCACCTGGTGGTGTGGATGGCCCGGGGGTGGTCACAGTACCGCACGGTTTGGCCGGGGACGTGGACCCTGGGTCTGCCTCCTGTAGCCATAACTCAGGACGATGGGGCCCTGAGGAGCTGGGGGGGCGTTTTCTGTAAACCCTCAGGTGCCCCCAAAGTCAGTGCTCTGACGAGCGAGTCCTTTCCTTTCTGTGGTTCATGAGAGACGGCGAAGCTAGTAACGAAAAATAATTTCCTTTCTATACCTAATGTGCCTAATGCTTCTTTAAAATAAATATAAGAAGAGCATCTGATGGAAAAGAACCGCTAATTTCGGGGCCCCGGATAGCAAAGGAAAATGCCATTTTTCCTGCGTTGGTGGGGAAAAGAGTCCACTGAGCAGTTCTGAGTGCCCCCCCCCCGCCCCCAGCCCCCAAGCCATGACAGAGGAACAGCGATCTAGCTGGTCCCCGCCCCGTGGCCTTGTCGCCGGGGAGGGAGCTCGGTCTTGGGGCGAAGCCTCACTTCCTCTTTCTCAGAGGTCGTCCGTCACAGCTTTACCGTATCTCCCACACCCCAAACTTGGCAATGAACCCCTTTCTTTGTGAGGAAGAAAAACGACGTCGGAAGACTCCCCCCCACCCCGTACCGAAGATGTATTTCTTCTCTCCAAAGGGATCTCAGTTACTGTAAAAAAAAAAAAAAAAAAAAAAATCTGCTCCTGAATGCTCAGCTCATCAAACATTTAGACAGCGGCCAAACTGCCCATCAATCATCACTAATTATCCTATGCGAAACACAATTAGCTTCCAAATCTGATTTGTTCCCCATTTAGAGACTCTGTCTCTAAAAAACGAGGTGATAAATCCTGGCTTTATAAGGTCGCGGTTGACTTTACTAAAATAAACGGCTGCTTCTTTCCAAGGGCCGCGCGCTCACCTGCCCGTCACTCGGCCTTCCGTTCAGTAAACGCCGGATGGTCGCTCGCTCCTGCCGTGGGGCCCTGTCCTAGGACACGCGCAACCATAAAGCAAGACCCGGCTCCGCAGCACGCGGACCCCGCCTCCACGTCTGACCCCCGCGACCTGCGCGGCCAAGGTCGGCTCTCGGGGCGTGCGTTTTGGGGGTCCTGCGCCCCCACGGGTGGACGAGCGCAGCTCGAGGGAGAGGAGACTAATCACAAGGGCAGCATGACGACCGCCCCCCGCGGGGAGCTCGCTCCTGACCCGGCCGTCTCCCGCACCTGTCCCGTCCCACACGGCTCCTCGAGCGCGGTGGCCATGCTCCCGAAGCGCCGGCTCTCAGGGCGGGGGGCGAAGGGGCACACGCGTGGGGCCAAGCCGAGCACGGGGCGTGTCTTCGACAGAACACATGCGTGATGCTGCAGGCGCTCGCCACGGCCCCGGGCCCGTGTTTGCAAGAACCACAGCTCTGCCCGGGGAAGGGAAGCCGCGTCCCCACGGCTCGTAACACACACGCACACGGGCTGCCAGCAGAGTCCCTCGGGTCTCAGTCCTACGTCCCCGGTGTCACGTTCCCCACCCTGAGGCTGTCCCGGCCCTGATGACCGCTCTGGGGCCACAGCAAAAGTCCCCCTGGGTCTTCACATAGAGAACCCGGGTCTGGGCCCCTCGTGAGCTCGTGCCTCTGGCCGAGCGATGCTGCGAAGTCTCTTTAAACCGGGGCGGTTCTCGGGGGAATCACTTGCTGTCCAGATGTGTCCAGATGTGCTGTTCTCTAGCTGTTCACCGGTCAGTTTTGGAAATAAACGATAACCCTGGTCAAGGTATGCCTGTCGCCAAGATGAGGCCCCAACCCCCGGAGGGTGGTCTCACCATCTCCGCAGTAGAAAGGAGGAAAGATGGGCTGTGTCGCACCCTGATTTTATAGAGGGGCAAGAGGCCGCCCACAGTGGAGGCATTCTCATGGTGAACTGGACTCATCGAGAAGACTCCTCATCGGAACAACCACCGAGGGCCAGGTGGGCCTCTGAGCCCTCTCCCCGCAGGCACGTAGGTTCTAACTGCCCGCGAGGCACGCCGCTCTCTGAGCTGAGCACTGAGACTACGCGGGGGACACAGGAAGCAGTAACGGCCATATTTCTCGCTGGCCTGTGCCGGGGGAGGCCGACCCGAGGGCCGGGCCGCACGTGTTTTATCCGGGCTGCCCTAGAGGGAGCTGGCGTGGGGTCAGGTGAGCCAGAGCGAGCCGGCAGGCCCGTCGTCTAGCCGGCCGTCAGGGCCGGCACGCCGGAATGTGCACGCCCACGTCCCGGTGGGGCAGGAAGTGGGAGGAGGAGGGGCGAGCGGCGGCTTCCCCCGACGCCCCTCCCCAGGCGTCCTCAAGACGGACCTCTCGGCGGAGTAGGGCAGATGAGAGGCCACCCAGCCCCGGCGGCTGGCGCCCTAGACGTCGCCTGAACCTCCAGGTGCGTCAGGAGGCGCCGCACCCTCTGCAGGGGACCGTCCAGGACTGAGCCCAAGTAAACGCTCAGAGTCCTTATTACTTCTTCAGCCTTATTTTCTACTACTTCTTAATACGAATGTCAGCTCTGGCCCCAGGTGACAAACGTCTTCCCTCCTTGTCACCTGACACCCACCGTCGTCTTCCACCCATCCTTCATCACGCGGCCCGGCGGGCCCTGCTGCCCTTCCCCCGGGCACCCCGCCCCGCGCCTCTGCTGCGGCCCCCGGACTCTGGTTTCCAGGCCGCCCATCTCCAAACTCCGCTGCGAATGCCCGGCAGGCGGAGCACCGCCTTCGGGGTCTGGCCACCTAGCGACGTCCCAGACACGGCTTTAGGCTCGATTAATACATATTTTTTGGGGGTGGAACAAATGCCGTCTCATTTATGACAACCATGTCTCACGATTTAATGTCTGTGCTCTCTCTCCTCGGCCTGATTTCTCGCTTCTGGAAGACAAGGGCTGAGTGTCATGACACACTGTGGTCCCCACGACCGGTAATGCGCCCACCACGGGAAGTGTCCTTACGCGTTACGGTGGACGATCGAGGTGTCAGATTAAGAGTAAGGACGCGTCTCCACGTGCGCCGACCACGTCTGCGCCCGTTTCTAAGACGTACCAGGAGTGGTAAGAGCGTAACCGTGTATCGGTTCAGTAGTTACGAGTGGCTGGGGCCCTGCTAAGTGTGCCAGGGACAGTGACCCTAAACTCCACCTTGGCGGAGAAGCGTCAGTTCTCATTCTGAAAAGCAGAAACGGAAGCCGTGGAGATCCACGGGACGGCAGTGCGCGGGGAGCTGAGGTCGGAAGCCCGGGCCGTAAACGCAGAGCAGGACGCTCTGCTCTGCGCTCGCCCCGGGGGTCATCCCGCCGACGTTCGATGTCACTCCTGTCCCCAGGAGCCCGGAGGAGCAGGAAGGTGGGAACCGCTGGGAGGCGCTGCCCCCGGGCTGGTTTGGGCGCAAAGTGCGGTTCTTAGCGATGCCCCGGCCGCCGCCGCGGTGGGTGAGGGTTTACCTGGCGGTGACCGGTGTCGCCGCAGGACCTCCGGGCGAGGTTTAGGAATTGCGGCGAGTCGGGTGTCGGGGGCGGGGAGGATGGGGCCCCGGACTCACCATGTTGAGGACGGCCATGGTTAGGACGATCGCCGTGGTGATGACCGTGAGCGAGATCTGCGGCCACGGGCGGTTCGCGATGACACCCGACGACTTCAACAGCCACAGGAGGGAGGCAGAGGCCTTTTTGCTGCATTGCTGGGGGGAGGGGGAGAGGAAGAGGCACGCTTCGTCATTTTGCGCATTCTCTCGAGCTTCTTAACGCTGTTTAAAACCACGAGGCGCTCCAGTGTTATCCACAGGTGTGAACCAGCAGCGCTGGGCCCCGCCAGGGGTGTGCGCCGGGTCACAAGCCTTGTTAGATTATGTCGGCTCGGTGTTACAAATTAAGAACTAATTAATTAAGTTCCTGCGATAAACGTAGGATGTGCTTTGTACGTCCTCTAAAATAGACCTGAAATGTGTTTTTAAAAAAATCTTCTTTCTGGCAGAGGAAAATTACGTCAGTTAATTAAACCATTGTGTGGGATGTTTTGGGTCTCAGCTCATAGCTCCCATGAAGCTATTATCATAAATTCAGCCGGTTTATGTAGAAAACAGATCAATAGGTAGCTAATCAAAGACTACAACTGTCAAATACTGAGTTAAAATAACGTAAAACTGGTGTGACCTCAATAAAACTCAAATAGAGAATCCTCCTCAGCAGCAGCAACAAACAGCACTTTTATTTCTCTACTTCTCTTACATTTTCTGCTTTTTTTCTGAAAAAAATACACATGTATGCTTTATTCTTTAAAATACAAGCATTACAATATGTTAAATGTCAATACAACCATTAAGTCAGATTCTATAACAGGGCATGAGAGGTGGCTAGAGGGGTAAATAACCAGCCCGGTGACCCGGGATCAAACCCCCACAGCTGTGGGACTCTCTGCAAGTTAATTATCCTCCCCGATCTCCCCAGGTCTTTCTCGGAGCCCGTCTGAGGGCTTGAGCTAGCGCTGCACTCAGCTCCAGGGGTGGCCAGAGGCTGAGTGGCTGGCTGGAGGCAGGAGATGCATTCGGAGAGGTTCTGCAGGACAGTTCCTCTGCCAGCAACAGGGAAGGCACACGATTTGTGCCTTTGGTTTCTTCCCAAGAACGGGGTTTGGATGGGGGTTGGCGATAGCATTACGTCTTTCGTCCACAAAGATGCTCTTTAAGGCTCTGAACGCACAGCACCTCGGAGAGTCGTTCAGCCAGGGGACACCCACCGAGGATGCTTATCATCATCATTTAACACACGCTGCTTCTAATATTAATATCTCAGACCCTAATCACATCTATCTTCTGGAGGAGAAGCCTATGATACAGTTTCAAGACCAGAGATTCAAATAGACTATCTTAGTCATCCAGCTCAGATTCTATTAGGAAATAATGGCATTTGGTTTGATTCTGGTAAATTAAGACAATATGTATTTGCAGCCTGACCCACTAGGATTAGTGTTTTCACTTAAGAGAAAACTATTAAAATTGACGCTTTTGTATCTGCACGCAGAAATTATCAATCGATACGATAATGAAAATGTTAAGAGCAGAAAACAGAACTTTACTACTTTAGGAGAAATGTAAACCCAGCTCGGATTGCATATCACAGTCAATTAGGTAAAATATCTAGTTATTACGCACTTACTACTGAAATTGTGAAATTAAAAAATTACTTTGTTTACAACGTTAGACTACTGCATGGCGATATTCTTGCCCAATAAGCTAACAAAAATGCGTTCCGTTCCGAGCGGACGCTGGTCATGTACTGAAACAGATGTGGGCAGCCACACGTGCATGTTACCCTGCTCCTGCAGAAAAACACTGTGCTGGGCAGAAAGATACATCGGTGGCCCTGAAAGCTGAACACGTGGACAGACATCCTGCTCACCCCTAGGAAGAAAGGCCTTAAAGCGCCTCACGAAAGCCATGTGGGTTTGGCACGCACCGGGCATAGCACAAAGAATTCAGATGCAATAGGTTCAATTCGTTCGCCCGTTGGGTCTTCGTGGTTCCCTCCAGGTCCGCCCACGCCAGGGGAGGCAGCCTCCCCTCTCCTTTTAGTCCTGTCGTCGAATCGAGGCAAAGTGAGGACAGGGCTGAAACACGAGGATTGGTAAACGGTGCCGGCGGCCAGGACACAGGAAGAAAGGACGACGGTGAGCGACCTGTCCCCCGGCCGCGGTGACAGTGAGGGAAGGCGAGGAAGGGCGTGAGGGGGACGGGAGAAACCGAGGACGGGCAGGGGAGACTCAAACCTTACAGGAGGAGGGGTCTGAGGAAAACCGAGAACGTGGATTCTCTTCGAAGCCCCCAACGAAAATTACAGCTCGAATCTTGACATGATAATTTACTTTGGTTTATTCGGTTTGGGGGTAAGTATTAAAAAAAAAAAAGCCCCTGATGGAAAAATACATTCATATTAAAATTTATACCATCCTAATGAAACATAGATGGTATCTCACGGAACATTCTGGCGTTTATTCAGAAGACGCTACTCAGCGGAGATGAGAGATGCCCGCGTGTGCCCGCCTTAGCCGCTCTAGCTGGTCTTTGCGTTCCTGACTGGCGTTATTTCAGCCAAATCGGTTTCCTCCCTTTCCTGATCATCAGTGGGTCTAACTGTGTCCCGTGGTCGCCTCTTACAGTGAGCTCATGGCGGACCTTCTAGAACGTTCTCAGCTGTTAATGCCACACCCACCCACGGAAAAATGTGGAATTGGCGCTGAATACGGCGGGACACGTAAGAGGAGGAAGATTTGCGTCTGTGTGAAAACGCTGCCGTGGGCTTGGCGTGGGACAGCGAGTGAGGGCAGGTTGCTGGCGGGGGGCACGGGACGCACGTCGGTGTTCGCCCGGCCCGGTCACACGACGCTCCGCGTCAGAGCGAAACGGCCACGCTCCGTTTCCAGACTAAAAAAATCGTCCCGCCCTCCCTCCCTCCCCCTCCTCCTTTTTAAAAATGTTTTGTACCGAAAACAACTGGTAGCAGTCTCTCACTCAAGAAGTCCGCATAATTAAATGTCGTCATTATAAAAGCAGATTGCAATCGCAATTTCATTAGTTCCCACTTTTAAAATAAAATGAGATGCCTGAAAAGAAGCAGATTACGTGAAGCTTTAACAAAATGAAAAACAGTCGGGAGAGTTTATAACTTTCGTCATAGTGGCTAAGTAACAGACATTTATTATCACGAAAAACAAAACCCATCTTAAAATCTTGCCTGAAACATGGGATTAAGTTGATCACATAAACATACATTTTTGTATATTTGGCTTAAAAAAAAAACACACCTCCTTTGGCATTTTAATTGGCCAAAGACTGTCTTTTTGAATGACGGCAATAATTACGTGTAACATTTAATGTCACAGAGGCTGTCACATGGGCTTTGATTATTTCACTGTGCTTGAATTTCCTACAGAACGACTTCTTTATTTCAATTGATCATATTTTACAAAATAAACCCGTTTCTTTTGTAAGTCCTGGGCGGGCCACATTGCCCGGTTATTTGTCCACGGTGGCACTCACACAGCCTGTCCACGTCACAGTATCTTTGCCCCGCGGAGAGACGGCCGAGGGCCACATCACAGTGGCCTTTGTGCTCCCAGGGGCAGCAGAGTGTTTGGTAAACAGTAGAAACTCAACAGATGCCCACTCGGTACACTCACTATCTTAACGGTGGACCCAGAGAGAAATTCCCAAGGGCCAGGAGCAAAGAAGGGCTCAGAGTAGAGAGGCTGAGGCTGGGCGGTTGGCCCAGGAGCACCCTGGGACTGGACAAAGGCTGCGACACCTGGGGGGGGGGGCTTTCAATGCCCACGGGGGAGAAGATGCTGCCTTGGGCCTGCAAGAGGTGGGCCGCCGGGTCCGAGACCCCTGACTAAAGCCAGCAGCCTCAGAAGGCCGTTCCCTGCATGTGAAGAAGTCTGTCCAGAAGAACTCTACGCACTAGCCCAGGGACGTACAAATAAATTTTCAACGACGAAGTCCAACTCCAGATATGGGGGTTGGGCTTGAAATGATAGGATCTGCTTCATAACGAAACCCCCAAGTGGCGGGGTTACGGATCAGAACAAAGTCCTTGGGGTTCTAGCAGAAGCAAGAGCAGCACCGCGTGTAACCGATGCTTGACATCATGTCCCGGCTGGGCTGGGGGCGGTCCCCACCGCGCGTGACCTCCCGACAGGAAGAAAGTCATGGACCAAGGCAACAGACCTTGCAAGGAAGCATCAACAGACATGGCGAGTAGCGCAAGATCTGCAGGTATTTTATCCATCTTAAATAGCTCATAGAGTAAGGTTAAAATAACGAAAGGTGGATTTGAGTCCAGAATGTATGAGCGGTTAAGAGAAAATACCAGTTAAGGTGTTCTTTAAAAAAGGAGCCACATAGACTCTCTAGCGATGCCGAAATTAAAGACTTGGCCGTTATGCTGAAGCGCGTACGACGGCCCTGAGGAAAGAGCATGGGAAGACGGAGATGAAAAGTGCGAAAGAGACTCCGAGGCACGGAAGACATAAGAAGAAGATTCAACATACTCGTCGTGACCGTTTGGGAAAAACAGAACAGAAAGGCCAGGAAAGAGGCAAAATCCAAGGCGATAGGGGGCCTCCGTTCTGTGGCCCGGGGGGAAGCGCGAGCTCTGCGGTCGAGGGGGCACCCCGAGTCCCAAACGGGGAAAAGGCCACGGGGAGGCGACTGCCCACGGCAGACACAGAACGAATCCCACGAAGCCAGCCACGCGGGAGGACACATCATCCATCCGTCAGGGAACGATAACCAGGAGACGCGCTGTGGCTTTATACGAAGCTCGGCACATCAGAGCCCGGGAAAACACGACCTCGCGGCATCAGAACGCTAGAGAGACGATCGCAGAGTGCTCCTCACTGAGGAGCAATGGCTGTGTTTACCACGCGAGCTGCGTGAGCATCTTAGTCAAGGCTCTCACTGACAGGATTAGAAAAGGAATAGTCCTTTGGGATTATGGACGCCGAGTCCTGGGGGAGGAAGCGGTGTTCATGAAGAACGGTGAGAAGTTGGTAAACGACGAGAATAACTAACAATGGGTAATGGCAGCAGGTTAAATCTAGAAACATTTCAACAACGCTCTCTGTCTTTCTGCGTTGTTCATGGCTTATTTCCTCAGCCACTTTCACAGTTCAGGGTAGCCATCGAGTCTGTAGTTTCAGAAAGATGGAAGATGGAGAAGGAGGGTCAGATTTAGAGCTTGGTCTCTGTGTTTTTCTTTCTTTTTTATTTTTTACGCCCACAGGACCCACTCGTCCTTGGTGGTCTCCCATCCAAGTACTAAACCCGGCCTGACCCTGCTTAGCCTCCAAGATCAGACATCGGGCTTGTTCGGGGTGGCACGGCCGTAGACAAGGTTGCTGTGTTTTTCAATGAGATGATGAAGATATCAATGGAATCTGTTAGTCATGCTCATGTGTTACACGTTTTAAGTTAATCATTAACAGAAACCTCTAGAAAGCATAACTTCCAAGTTACTAAAGGGAGTAGAATAAATAAACTCCGTTGGTCCGCGAGAAGGCAGGAAAACGAAGCAAAGAAGATAAATGATAGGTAAGAAATCAAAATAAGTCTGTGTCAGTAATTATAACACATGGAAATGTATGACACATAATGTACAGCTAGATGTTGTCTGCCAGAGACACATCTGAAACCTACAGAAGGACTAGGAAAATCTGGATAAAAAGATAGAAAAAGGGACTCAGAGAAAACACCAGCCGAGAGAAAGATGGTAGTTACATCGACATTAGAGAAAATGGACTTGAAGGAACAACACTCCTGGGGGCGGAGAGCCTCCCCGCCAGCCGCTGTGACCCACTTTCCTTCCCCAGGACGGTCTCCTTATTTGGGCTTTCATTTCCGCGGGGAACAAGGTTGGCGGGCTGGCATCGTATTATCTCCACTACACAAAGCACGAGACGACCGCCCCGAGAGAAAATGTCTTCTGATATTTTCTAGTATTTTCTTTTGCTGTATCTGGCACGCTCGTTTTCAAAGATGCTTTCGGGGTGTTTTTTTGGGTGGTATTTTTGGTTCAAGTCACTGTGTTGTATTTGTCACAGAGAGGTAAGCCCACCTCAGATAGTTTGGAAAGTTAAACCTGGTGGGAAATGTACATACTATCATTAAAGTAGTATAATAATTATGTTTATTTTTTATTGCTGATTGCGATGAAAATGTGAACTTGTGTCTCTTATTCTACATCTTAGTTTCTATTTAAATAAAATGGATTGTTTCGATTGTCAAAAAATAATACATATGAAAACAACTTGGAAGGGCGCTCATGCGTGCGAAAACATTGAAGAAAGTCTTAAGGATACTTTCTTGCTGGACTATTTCAGAGTCTAAATCCATGCATAAATCAACTTTTCTTTTTTTGTTTTACCAAATGTCGTTTAAGGTGGAGTCCCACGTTCCCCAGGATCCCATTTTACACAAACTGGGTCAGCGGCTGAGTCATGTGTATCAGGAACGAGGCTGGGGAGAATCGGGTGAGGCTCCGGGTGAGGCTGTCCTGACTCGCGGTGTAATTCTGACCAAGAGATGCTTGGCGGTGACTGCGAGGCGACCTCCGTGCCACGCTGGCCCGTGGCGTGAACACAGACGTCCCTGCCTAGCGCTTGGCACTCTTCTTGGGTGACCCTCTCCTCACACAGCCTGGCGCTCTGGAACCTGCCCCCAGCTCATTACAAGGAGCTCTCCTCCTCCCTGGCTGCTGGGGGCTTGGCCACCATCGTGGACGAGATGGTAACTCTCCGGACCAGGATGTTCATGACCCGCAGGCTACTTCCACGGAAATTAGTGGTGGGCGACATCTTTAGCCCTGGGAAGGTGACGGCACGTAGGACGGAAGCTCAGGGAAAACGAGCCAGAACGCACAAGGCCACGCCAGATGCCATCTTGGGGTTCAGGACCCATTTGGATGGCGGTGAGACAACTAACTTCGGCATGATTTACGATTCTTTGGATTGTGAGGGAAAAAAAAACAAAACAAAAACAAAACAACAACAAAAATGAACGCAAACATAGACTTGCTGTCCACGGCCTGTATCAGAAGAAAATGGCCTCAGAAAAGTGGGGACTGCGAAGGCCACTCAGCGCTGGCGGACAAGAGGAGAAAGGGTGCATCGGTGAGTTCGTCTGCGGCGATCAAGCAGATCTTTCATGAGACGCTTAATAAGTGAAGAGCTAAGAACATTATAAGGAGTCTCAGGGTTGATTCCGGCTCTATCCCTACTCCACCGTAAGCTACAGGTGAGCCGTGCAGCACCTGGGAGCCTCGTCTCGCCAGTGCGGAGTGAGCGTTCCCTCCCAGGATGCTCGCGAGGACAAACGAGCCAGAGGACGGAAAACGCCCCGCGGAATAAAATGCGTCGTCGTTTTATACAGAATGTGAGACTCGTTATCTGTAGACTGCGACGAGGTCAGATACGGAACTATCTGTGGGGATCTTGCCCATCATAAGCCGTTCATATTGACTCTAAAAGATCTTAGCAGAGGTACACGGGGTGAAAGGGGTCGAATGTGTGGTGACAGAAAGAAATCTGACTATGGGAGGTGAACACACCGTGCAAATATATATATACATATATATATATGCCTTACTGTTATAGTGTACAGCTGAAACATCGGATTTCATTCACCAATGTCACCGTAAAAATAAATAAATGAATAAATAATAAATAAATAAGTAGATAGATAGATAGATAGATAGATAGATAGATAGATAGATAGAAATTAACAAAACGGAAGCTCTTAGCCGAGGGCGGGAGAGCTCCGTCTCATAGTCGTCACACTGCGAGCCTGCTCCAAAGTCTCATTTCCATCCTCAAGAGATCTGCTCACAACTCCTTCTCTATTATTTTTCACGGAGCGAAATGTCTTCTAAATGACTGGAGATAAAAACTTGCCAAAGCACACGACACTCCAGAGTTCTGGGTCCCTCGTCTGCAAAACGCAGGGCTGGACGAGGCCGTCTCTGGGTTCTCTTTTGATTCCCGAGTTTACGGTCCTAAAATGCTCGCCAAGCATCTGCTGCGGAAAGCGAAGTACCTCGTACAGGCGCCGATGCAGAGGGGCCAAGGAGATGTGACGAGATGTGACGAGATGTGACAACAGGCCAGGAAGCCCGCAGGCCCGGGGCTTGCTGGAACTCGGAGCAGGCACGCGGTGGCCGAGAGCTGAACTCAGGAGAAGCCGAGGGGGTGTGAGGCCAGCGGAGGGACATTTTCCGAGCAGTGGTGCCAGGAGGTTGCATCGGGTACAACCCAGCATTCCCTCCACAAACAATGCCGAACATTTATCCTGTGTTTCGAGGGCCTTTAAGCGCAAAACGAGGCTGAGGCAGACTCCCCGAGGACCTTTGCATCTGAAAAATGCAAGCAAGAATGCGAAATAGGAAGCCTGACCCGCGGGTGCCCGGGAAGCTGGCTGCTGGACAGGTGGGCTCTGGCGAGGTGGTCAGGAGGGTGCGAGGCTCATTTCCCGTGGAGGCCTGTGGGTGTCAAGGAATCAGGGCGCGTGCGAGAAGGAATTCCACCCAGCGAGAGGATGGCCGCCGACTCCCCCTGCTCCACGCGCTCACGCACTTGATCCCGCACAATCCTGTCCCCGCGTGAAGGCGTCTCGAGAAGGCGATCGGCATGGGCTCCCAGGGCACACCGCCCTGGCAGACGAGGGAGGCGCTACGCGGAGCCGGGCGAGCGGACGAAGGGAAGACGGCCCTGGCAGAAGCGGTGGGACCGTCCCGTAGCGCGCGCTTACGAAACGTGGTCGTGCGGTCGGCGCTCTGCTGGACTCGCCAGTGGACCGGCGCCCGCTACGTGTCCGGAAGGGGAGATGACAGCCACGCTCATGAAAGCCACGAGCGCCACGTGGGGTGGCACGAGCCCCGAGTCACGCGGGGCCCAGAGACGGACCCGTCCCTGGTACAGAGCTCACCCGCGTGGGCGAGAACCGGGCGGTGGGCAAGGCGAGGGGCGGGGAGCAGCGTCTGAAGGCCCTAAGTTGGGGGACAGAGACAGGGCCGGGCCGGGCTTCTGGAAGCAGGAGTTAAAATAGCAAATTCCCTGACTTTTTTTTTTTTCAGAATGTGTCACTGAAGAAATAAATACCTGTATGAATTTTTTACCAACAAGAAAAAATTTCATTGCAATCAATCTTAACTTTTTGCCCATTTCGATGCTTCTCTCTCTTTTTTTTTTTTTAAAAATCAAATCCAGCTGCACCGCGAGCTACCAATTTTATTTACCTGTGTTATACTTTCTGGTGCAATGCAGGGTAAACGAAGGCGAAGCCCGGCAGGGAGACGGCCGCTCGGCCTGCCTGTCCTCAGCCTCCTCATAAAACCTCTTTCGTTCTCCACACGGAGACCTTGATACCAATACCTTAGCACCGATCCTGCCTTCGGCGTTTAAGTGTTCAGGAAGCTAACGTACGTTACTGGAAAAGGCGTCTGGGGTGTTAAGCATTTTTTCATAAAATTAGTATTTAATCCACAAATAAATGCGAATCATAAGACAATCTCATGTGATCGGCAGGTTTTCAAGAGGCCGGGCGACGAGCAGTTAGGATGTAGCAATGCTTTCTCCATGACCCTGTGGAGTATCTGTGACGGCCACGGTTTCTGAGTGAATTTGGAGGGTAGACTAGAAAGCACACTTAACGCCTTCTTAGGTTGGCTGTGTGTTAATAAGTTTGATGCTGAGGTTAAAAAAAAAAAAACCCTTACAGAATTGTCTAAACAGTAAAAAGCAGCTCTTATGGGAACGAGAAGAATTCCTTCTTGAATTTCACCCCCATTCCATCTGGGCCCAGGACGCTGCTGGCCACTAGGGGGAGACTTGTTTACGGATCCTGCGGATCCAAGTTCGGAAGGGCCAGCTGCCTTCAAGTCCCGTCTCCCTGAGCACGTCGGCAAAACGCAGGCCTCTGGCAAGGGAGAGGCAGGCGCCAATTCATCTGCAGTCTTAGAATTTTCCTCTTTGAGACCAACCCGAGTTAAGAAGAACTTCTGGGCATCAGGTGTGTGGGTGCCGGGGTCTTGAAAAGCCCCCAGGAACGAGGAAGTGGGCATTGAGGACAGGGGATCTCGGTCGCGTGGAGGGACCTCAGGCTGGGACCAGCAGGGACCATGCGAGTCTCAGCAGGAGGTCGGTGATACCAGGGCTGAACGGGGGACCCTGCCCGCGGGCCGAGCATTCCCACAGAGGCGGCAAAGATGCTTAGGAGATTTCATTCCTTTTCTACAGCAACTCAGGGGAAAGAAAAAAATCAACTGGAACCCCTAAATATACACGAGGCTCCCCTCTCGGCCATAGCTGGATCCCTTGGATGAGAAAATGAGAAAGATGTCCACTCAGGGGCAGTGACGGAAGCCGCTTTCATTAAACCAAGGCTGGGATTTCCAGCGGAACCTCGGATGCTAGGTCCTTTCCTAGAAACCTGAGGGATGGGCTTCAAAATCCTTCCGGGGGCCAGAAAGACAGAGGATGGAGCCCAGGGGAAATCCCAACACGGGAAATCAGGCTTCTTCATAAATGAAGTGTTTTGGAACTCGCCAAGGATTCCCACGGGTCCACACTCACCCAGCCCTCTCTCGGCTGCAGCCTGCGGTGTCTGCAGGGGGCTTTTAAGAGACGCCATGTGCACATTCGAGGAAATCAGAAACCACAGTCCCACTCGTGGAGGAGGTTCCAATTCGATTTTAACGTCTAAACTGTGCTAAAGCAAATAAAACCGACAGACGTTTGCGAAGGTCCAAGGCCGAGGAGGCAGAGACGTGTTTCGGAATCTCGACT
The DNA here is from genome assembly GCF_014176215.1 of Rousettus aegyptiacus. Taxonomy (NCBI): domain Eukaryota; kingdom Metazoa; phylum Chordata; class Mammalia; order Chiroptera; family Pteropodidae; genus Rousettus; species Rousettus aegyptiacus. The sequence goes on from NW_023416311.1 coordinate 109,108,762, forward strand.
CTCTTTGGACAAAAAGATTTCAACACCTTCGAGCGGAACCCGGTGGACACCTGGGGCTCTCCAGAGCCGCCGAAGTCATGCGGTCGCTGTACGACCAATGTTGCCGGCAGTAACGGTGTGTCTTTTAAAAAGAGAAATGACATCGTGACGTGGCCTCGCGGGTGCAGCACAACCCCGAGACGCAGCCGGGAGCCCCGCAAGGTCCGAGAAGCAGCCGGGAGCCCCGCAAGCTCCAGGCCGGCTTCCCGGGGGTGCCGTCTACGCGGGCTCGTGCAAGTCTAACTGGGGGAAGAAATCGCGATTTCGAAAATGTGGAAAACAGGAAATGTCCTTCCCCTCAGACGTTACGTAACATGCATTCATTGACAAGTATTTTCAAGACGATTCCGATGTGTTCTGTATAACGAATGATTGCGACATTAAGATCTGGGGATACTCATGAACTCGGCTCAAAACCTGGCTCAGAGCGGCCTCTCCGGTTTCAACTCGTCTCTGATGAACGGAATGAAACACCGATTCGCTTCTGGGACTCCCGTCCCACACGGAGCCGGAGCCGGCAACACGGCTTCCGACCGACAAATGCACAGAGGTTTCATTCCCATCCCCAGAGCCAGCATCTGAACCAGAAGACCGCGCAACGATTAGCTTAAATTAAAACACCCATCAGATATATTTTTTACACTGCAATTCACACGTGTTCTAGGATTTTATACCTGGCAAGTAGATAGAAAATATATATTTGGTTTGAATTTTAATTCCCTGTGCACTAAAAGCTTCTTGCCATGCTTATAACCTCAGTTATAAATACTCCGAAAACCTAGAGATGACAAAAATATGTTGGCAGAAACAAACGACCCAGCTATAATGCTACGACGTGCCGCCCGGCATCTCAAATAACCCTCAAACCGGAGTCTCGTTCGTGCACGAGCTGCCTCGGTTCGCGTTCCCGGCTGCTGACAGGAGGGGCCCGTGCCGCGTCCCCGAGGTCTGCATCACTGGAAAGGTTCGGTGACGAGCTCCCTGTTTCAAGTAAGGGGTCGGTTTTCACGAAGCGAGCGCGGTACCTACCAGGAGCTGTCCGGCGAAGCAGACGAACAGGATGAAGGCGAGCGAGAGGGACGCGGCCCCGAAGGAGATGCCGAGAGCGGACGTCCTGCCGGGAAACAGAGGCGGACAGGTCAGTGAGCAGGGAGCGAGCGGTCGCTCCCGGAGCCGGCGTCGACGCCGCGGCCTCGCCGGGGCGCAGCCCAGCGAGGACCTGGGTCCCCACTCGCCTTTCGAGAACCGAAAACGAAGCTGAAGTAAAGCCCCAAAATACGTCCGAAGAAGCGAGTCTACAGTGGTGTCCGATGGACTCGTTGCGAGTCACTGAAATGGCCCCGTAAAGGACAGTTCCTTAGCAGAGGAAAGCGGCCTTTGCATGGCGCGCCGGCGCCTGGCCCTGTCCCTCTCACTGGCCTCTCCCCGGCCGCCGGTCCACCCACGGCAGCCTCGTGCGGGGCGCTCGCACGCCCCATGCCCCATCCCGGCTGCCGTGCGCTGAGGACACAGGAGGCCCCTCCCGGCCCCGCTGAAACCCAAGCAGACCCGGCTTCCTTCGACACGACGCGTCTTAGTGGCTTTCCCTCGGGATGTCGCACCCCGCGGCCTTCACATCCCTGCCCGCGTCCGCGAGCACCCAAGCTTCCTGTGATCGCGTGAGCGATGTGCCCGTTAGGTGACAGAGCGCGCCACCGACAGGGAGGTGGGAGCAGTCGTAATAATCGTGTGCATTTCTGAGACGGCCTTTAAAAAATTAAAAGCCTTTAAAAACTTCCTGCAGTCCAAGGGGAGAGGCGTTCGGGGTATCGAAAGAGCCAAACCACAATGGATAGTCAAAGATGAAATTGAAACGGGACGTCGGAGGAGAGCCAGGTGTGTCCGAGGCCAACGAGGGTGGCCAGAGACGGCGCAGAGCCCGCAGTACCCCGAATGCCGGCAGCCGGGATGGGGAGCCGGACGCAAACTGGCAATGAGCTGCAGTTCCCGGCTGGGGCCGAGCCGTGGGCCCCGAAACGAGGCGAGCAAGGCAACCGAGTGACGGGGTGACCCCGGATGCCGTCGCGGGGGGAAGGCGCCACGCGGCCCACACGCTCGGACCCCCGCCCCGCTCGGAGAGGGGCCGCACGGCCGGTGAGGCCCGCACACGGCTGACGTCAGACCCACCCCCGGGCCTGACTCGGCGGCGAGCCGAGCGCCGCACGGTCGCCCGGCCGGGGTCCCCGGAGCTTTCAAATGTCTGCTGGGTGGTGACCTCTGCTCATGTCCTTGTGCTGGGAGGGCGCGTAGACACCTGGACACCGAGGCAGCTGGCCAGCCTCACGTGCCAGGCCCGGGAGATGCTGTAAGGACAGGAGGTGAGGAAGAGGCCACCGCGTCTTCCGTCTAGTAGAGGCCAGTACCGCTCCCGTCCCCCCCTAGGACACCCGTCTCCAGGACGTCTCTCCAGCCCCTCGTCCCCGGTCAGGCGCCGCAGAGGCCCTGGTGCCTGCCGCCTGCCCCCGCCCCCTCACCGCCCTGCACGCTCCCGAGCCTCCCGCCTGGCGGACGGTGCGGAGGTTGGTGAGTGGGAAGCACCCGCAGTCAGCGGGACGGAGGGCTCTCGTCTCTCCTGTGACCGAAGGGGGACCCGGTCACTCGGCTGCTCCACGTCTGTTTGCCATCCTTCTCGTCTGTTCTTAGTCTTACCAAACAAGCTCCGATGGGGTCTCTCGGACTCCATGTTGACCGGGTTCCTTTTGGATGTCAAGGTAATGCCAGCCTCACGAGTCCGAATTCAGAAACGTTACTTCTTTTCCTGAGGGCTGAGGCTTTAAATGATAAATGAGTGATCTCTTCCTGAAGGTTTGGTAAATCTCAACCGTAAAGCCATCTGACGAGGGAACGGCGATGATAAGATGCTACGAGCATCTATCAGCCATGGAGCATTTCCCAGGTGCCAAGCGCTGTTCCCAGGGGCTTTGTGTGTGCAGTTCGTTTACCTCTCGTGACAGTCCTCACTAGCAGCTAGGATCACCACTTCGTTGTACCAAAGAGAAACCGAAGCCCAGAGAATCTGAGAGACTTGACGAAAGTTAGACGTCCGTCAAGTGCTGAGGTCGAGGCTTATGGCCACAGGGTCCTAGTCCTGATCTGGTTCTATTTTTGGAAGCACATTTCTGCCATGTTTACTGGTTCTATTCTTTAAGTCACTCTTAATAATTTTCCTGGAAAATTATCCATTTCATGTATGTTTGTATGTAAAATAGTCTACATAATATTCTCTTATCATTTTTAAAAAATCTCCAGATTTGAAGTAATTTCTTCTTAAACTTAATATTATTTTTCTCTTTTTTCTTTAAATCAGACTTTTAAAACTTTATGTTTGTTGATCTCAAAGAATGAAATTTTGGTTTATTATTAAACCAATTAATAACATCTGATAATTTTCTATATTATTAGTTTCTAATTTCTTTAAAAGTTCCTCTTAAAAAAACTTATATAGTTCTTTTTCTTGATTGTCATTTATTGCCAATCTTTTGTATTGTCTAATAAATATATTTAAGGACATAAATATTCCTATAATTACTGTTTTAGCCAAACTCCACAGCTTTGATTTATAGCTACTCATTGTCATTCTTTTCTAAACAGCCTATAATTTCAATTTCCATTTCCTTTTAATACAAGAGTAATTCAGAAGTCTAATTTATAAATTCTACAAAGAGATTATTTTTGGTCTGTTCTTGTTATTTCTAATGCAATATATTTGGTCAGAGATTGTGGTTATCATTTATACTTGGATGGTTTATTTTTTTTTTCTGGGCTGTGATAAATATGCTCTACTTCTATGATGTTTCACGTTTTTCTGAAAATGATATGTATTTTCCTTTCGCTGGCAACAGAACATGTTCTTCAACTATAACTACTCGCAGGGCCTGATGCGTAAGTCAAGTCCCCAGTGGGCTTGAGGACTTAACGGGCTCAATTTGGTCTGTCACTTTTAGAAAATATTAACATTTCCAAATAGGGTTGTGGGTTTGTCAATGTATCTAAACATTTTAATAGTTTCTCTTTACTTGTTTTGAACAGATGCTGGAGTGAAGAAAGACTCGTGACCGCTAAACCTTCTTGGTGACCGTACCGTAAACATGTCTTTTTTCATGCTGAAGGCTTCTACGTGAATTCTAGATTGCCAGGCACCTACATTCCTGCAAATTCCTTTTCTCCTGTCCAGCTATTTTCCATCCTCTATTTCCAAGCTTTCTCTTTCCATTTTAGCTGGGTCTCCTATGCGTAGCACAGAGGAGGCCTTTGGCTTGTAGCCTCAAAGTTTGAGCCTCTTACCATGAATAGGGCATTTTTATCTATTCACAATTATGAAAATCATTAATACGTAACCAGTTCCTTCTGTCTTATTTTCTGACGATGTTTGGTAGAACTCACTCAGAAATCACCCTGCTGTGAAGTTTTCTTCGTGGGAAGATTTTAAAAGTCAAATTTAATAAATGTAATAGATACATACCCATTTAAATTTTCTATTCCATTATGTGTCAGGATTGGTAGATTATCTTCTCAATAGATTTTCACATTTTATCTAAATCATAAATCTTCTTGCCCTCGAGCACTCTATACTATTCCATATTTATCCTGTCAACATCTACAGGATCTGTGGCGAATCTCCTTTTATTCCTTATATTATTAGTTTGGGTGTTGGTGATAATCTTTCTCTTTTTCCTTCTTGATCACTTTTGTTAGAAGTTTAGGAATATTTAAATTTTTTTCAAAGAATCAATTTGGCCTGTGCTATTTTTCTGTATTGGTTATTTTCTATCTTATTTTTTAGTATTTATTGATCTGCTCATCTTTTCTGGCTTCCTAAGTTGGAAACTGAGGCCACCGATTTTAATCTTCTTTCTGGTATTAGCATATCAAAGCTATAATTCCTCTTTAAGTGACTGCTTAAGCTACATCTTACATATTTTGACGTTATATTTTGATATGCAAAGATTTTCTAATTTCTCTTGTGATTTCTTTCTTGACTCATAGATTATTATCAAAAGTATATAATTGACCAATGAAATATATATTGGGGATACTTTTTGACATTCTACTGTTCTTGATTTCTAATTTGATGTTGGTATAGTTAGCTCTAAGACCATACGATTTTTATCTTTTCAAATTTATTTCAACCTTTTCGAATTTGTTGCAGTGCTTTAATGGCCTAGCATATGTTACAGCGTGGTCGGTATTCCAAGAATACAGGTGTGCCGTGGCGACTTCTACTGAACATTGTACTGGGGACCGTAGCTAGGGAAATTAGGCAAGAAAATGAAATAAAGGCATCAGATTGTAAAAAATAAGTAAAACTCTCTCTCTTTGTAGGTGATACGATTTTATATTTAGAACACGATGTTGCAGCCTCAGATGCAGACCCCGATGGTTCAAATGCTCACCCTCGTGCTCGGCCTGAGGCCCATGTCCCGGCCCATGGCACACTGGTGCTCCTGTTCACATGGAGGCAGCTGTCACCTCGGGGGACAGGACATCCCACAGGGCAAAGGAAGGGTTGGTCAAAAGCCCCCTGATGCTCACTGTTTATCTGCCTGCTCTATCAAAATCACGTTCAGGCCCATTAAGCATACCATGATGCTCGTGTAACATAACCAATTTTAATTAACATTCTGGTTGCAAAGCTGTTTCTGGCTGACACACACGCATAATTGATTGTGCACTCACTGAAAAGCAAACTTGACTCTTCTCTGTCACGTGGCAAGAAAAACAAAATCGCACTTTTTAGGGATAATTTTTGATGTTGGCACTTCAATCAAGTATATTGTTACAGTAAATGGAAAAGGCTGATTCTCTGCTTCCTGTTTTTTCCCCAGTTTATGGCTTAAAGATGGTCCTGACGGGAATGAGGAAGCCATACTGACTGACACCAGAGGAGACATACACCCTCCCCAAACGCCTGCGTTACGTTAGACACGAGCCCGTTTGGCGGGTAAGTAAGGCTCATTCTCCGGAGTTCTGTTCAGTGCGACGAGGGCTCTCGCGCCCCTCCCCCTCTGTGCCCTCCCCGCTCCCCCTCAAACGCGGTTGCAGGTTCCCTCATCAACACCCCGTGCACGTCTGGTACACGGTCCTGAGCAAGGACGGCGAGAGCTAAGGGAAGAAAACTTTTCTGTTAAGGATAAGTTAGCGCGAAATAATAAAAATCCCTCCTTTATCTCGTTTTTAAGTGAGAGGCGATAGAACTTCAAAATGAAAAGAAAAAAAAAATGAAAGGGACTCTTGTAAAAAACAAAGAATCAAAAGAAGAAAAGGAAAAAGGCATTTAAACCTCCTTCGCCGTCCCGCGTTACAGTAGCCTTTCTCTCGTGACAGGATGCGCGCCGGCCCCCTGAAGGCCCTGGGATGCGGGGGAGCGAAGGGGCCCGTCGTGAGCACACACGTCTCTGGTGTCCGCGACCTCGGTGCCACAGCCCAGCCTCTTCCTACCCCAGGATCCTCCCTCTCTGTAGATGGCAACTGCTTATTTCCAGGGGTCCAGGCTGACCCCCACGCCCACCTGACCCCCCACAAAAGTTCACAGAACTTTCTCTGACTCGTCCTCACTCTGTGCAAGGCCTGTCTACATCACTCTTCATAACATACCCGGAACGTGACCTCTTCCTCTTCCTACCCCCGGCCCCTCCGGAACAACAAGAACAACACTTTTAAGCACAACCAGATCACGTCCGCAGCTGAGAGCCTTTCTGGGGCCTCCCGTTGTGTTCAGCATGAAATCCAAGGTTCTTCCAGTCGCCCGTGAGGGCCTGCCTCTCCGACGGCCCCTCTCATCCCACGTCCCGCCTCCCGATCCTGGCCCCCTCTGCTCCCGCCACCTGCCTCCCTGCTGGTCCTTGAACACACCTGCGATGCCCATCACTTAGAAGGTTCTTCTGCCAGCGCTCACAGTGTTCCCATTCCAATTCATTCGGACTTCTCCTTCAACGTCGCTGTGTGAGCGATGCCTTCCCGGCCACCCTCGTCTGAGACACCACTGTCCGTCACGCCGCGTCCTGCCGTTCGGTTCTTCTTAAAGCTTAGCACCACTGGAGTGTATGTGCATTTGTTTATTACATCATGAGTTCCCCGATAGAATGTAGTTAGTTATACAACAGATGGTACTTTGGGGGGTGGTTACTGCTGTTTCCCATCATCTAACTATGCTTGGCGTACAGTAGCTCAGTAAACAGCTGTTGAAGGATTCCACAAATGACTGACTGTGTGCGTGAATTCCTATTTCCATTACAAATGCTCTGACTATGCCCCTGGGTACAAAGTACAGGTACGTGGTCCTGATTCGTGGGGTGAAAAGAGGCTTAGCTCCCTTTCGATGGTTATTACTCCTCACATCTCACTAGACTAGTGACACATGGATGACAAGAAGCGGTCTTCTTTCCTGGAGAGAGAACTGGTTTTCACGAATTATATTTTTTCGTGATATTAGACATTTTTAGAGAAGCATCTCGTCACGCAGACTAAAGACTGTAGATTCCGGCCTCCCTTGCAGCTAGGTGTGAGCATGTGACTAAGATCAGACTTGGGTTACAAACCACAATGCCATGACGTAGCTTCTGGGAGGTTTCCCCGAGAGACAGCACTTACGAATGCTTTCTGCTCTCTGCTTCTGGGTCTGTCCCTCTGCCCTGTGGCTCAGAAGGTGAATGCCGTCCTCTCAGAGAATGAAGGTGGGGGACAAAGTCTAGGGAAGGCAGACTGGCGTGCTGGAAGCAGCCAAGGAACCCGAGAGGCGGGGCGCCACCCCCGACCTCTGGCCTTTGGCCATGGGAAGGAACTACAGCAGTAGCCTACATGCAAGCTCCTGACTGCGAGGCATTTCCCTGCTCTCAGATGACCAGAGCTCAAAGCCGTATGCTGCGCATGTCAGTAAAAGCTTCGTGGTTCATTCACCTTAGTCAGTGAGAAGGCTCTTCCTCCCTCCCCTCCTCTCTCCCTTCTATTGTTTCTTTTGTTCTTTCTTTCTTTTTTGGTTTGTCCTAAGATTCCCATACACCACATCGAGGTACATAAGGAGTAACTTAATACCATCGTGTCCAACGTTGGGGCCCACCAAAGCAAACTGCCTCCAAGACAGTTATTTTCTGTCATTTGTGTTTACGAAACCAAGTTTGCTTTCAATGAACACGAATGATTCCACCATTAAACTTTTTCCTTTTTTTTTTTTTTTTTTTTTTAATTTTTGGTGATAAAAACAAAATAAACGACTCTTTTGAAATAAGTATTAAAGAATTAATGAGTATTAAGTATTAAAATGAGGAATGGAATGAGGATTAAAGAATCTAAGCTGAAATCAAAGTTCTAAGATATTTAATATTATCATCTGGCTATTAATCTTCCTTAAGTAAAATACCATTATTCTTAATTTAACTTGAGCTAATGAAACACATGATATTTAACTAAACTTTATTAGAAAAAAAAATCATCCTAATTTTAATAATTGCCCATGTCTGGTTTAACATAATCTATTTAATTTGGCAGACGATATGAATAAAACTATTAAAAAAATGCAAACATAATTTATGCTCCGTCGCTTTCGGTCTTTGAAGGTAGCTCACACTTCTGATGAAGTTATGGAACTCGGCAGACAGAAGCAAGGGAACAGCTCCCCGAGGAGGAGCCAATAACTTAATTACGTCTATTAAAATTCTGAGACTAGAGCCAAATTTAAAAATATGGGCCAAACAGGCATGACGTCAGACCCTGTTTCGTGAAAAGACTTTTTCTTATTGGCCCTTTGAAGGTCACAAATTCCTCTATCATCAGTTATTCATTCATTCATTCATTTACTCACTCACTTAATCATTTCTTTCCCTTCTTTCCTCCAAAATCATGGGACAGGATGCCAATAAGAAAGCAAACTACAATTCAATACATTAAAAAAAAAGTATGTCAGCAGAAGCGAGAAGCACCATTATTCCAATAAAATATTTCGTAAATGTAACAAAAGTATTACTTTTAAGTAGACGAGTTCCTAAGTGGGGCAGAGAAGACAGTAGACACACAGAGGGTATTTTGAAAGCATGGTGCCGAGAGGCATTGACGCTAGATGACCCGAGAGGAACCAGAGGCTGATCTACGCCATGGAGTGCAAGATTTAATGTTTATACCTGGCAGGCAATGCTCCCAGGCATTTTGTTAATGGAAAATCGGAATCGAGCTCTTGGATAATATCAAGAGTCAGAAAGTGCTGTCCCACCAGGAAATAAGAAATATAAAACACTCTGTCCATCAACCGGGCAATTTTCAGGGATATTGACTATCTGCCTAGGGCCATGAGTGAAAAAAAAGAGTGATCTTTGAAAAGTGAGATACCCATCCTGCTCCACGCTAAGGAGCTGGTCAAGTTCACAGGCCCTCGTTAGTGCAGAAGCCTTCACCTGAGGATTCAATAAAAGCGACGAATCCCAGAAGTACCAGGTAGAGATACACTGAAAACTATATCACAGCGATGCCTTCCCGACTCAGACCCCAGGAGGTCTCCCGGACCCAAAGCAGGACGCGCCCACCCCAAAGGCTGGACGTGTGGAACCCAGCTCGCTCAGTTTCTCTGGTCCACGCCACGCCTCTCCTCAGAGACGTGAGTTGGACAGTGACTTCTGACAGTCAGATACGGCGGCAGAGAGTGGACTCCACAAAGAAGAATGCGAAATCAGAACGAATGGGTGGGGGAAGCATTCCCAGAACAGGTTTTATCCTTTCGAGAAACAATTCTGTTATTTATTAGAAGCTACAACAACAAATCTAGTGACTTTGTCTTATCCGGGTGAGGTTTATTGGGCTACGCTTCTTAGGCTGGAGATCAGAGTTATTAATATAGAAATCAGAATCAGAAGGTTAAATTTGTTTAAAACAAGTCCGTATAAGGCGACTCAACACGTCCACTATTCCTATCCCAAAACAGGACACACGGGGACCACACGGCTCCCCAGCGCGGCGTTTTGCCCCACCCACCGCCACTGCAGCATGTGGCATGTAACATGACCCCTCTGCCTGGCGAGGAACATCTCGCACCGTCAGGCCTGGCGGGGCCCGCGCGGAGGTGCACCCGGCGAGGGTCCCCGCGGGGAGCCGCACGTACTTACTTCGGCAACACGAGAATCTGCACGACGAAGATGCAGAAGAAAATGAGGCACGCGCAGGTCACGTAGTACTTGAAGGCGGGCAGCGCCGTGGCTCGGTACTAAGGGGGGAGAAGGAGACCGCGCGTGACCGTTCGGCAAGACGGCGGCTGGGACACGCGTCCGGCAGCCTCGTCGGACCCCGGCCGCGCACCCCGTTCGTCCAGCGTAGACTGCGGGACAGACAGGCCGGGGACGAGCAGCCATCGTCCCCGGCAACGAGGACCGCCTCCCTCCAAATGAGCTGTGACTGCCCAACACCGTGACTTTTCTGAGCCAAACTGTTCAGGCCACTGTTTAGAGGCAATCGCATCACTGGGCAAGGAGCGAGCCCCCGACCTGCAGGGCCCGGTGACCTGTGTGGGCACCGGTTCCCCCGTGGGTCTGATGCCCACGCTCATTTGGGGGAAAGCAAAGGACTTTTTACAAAATATTTTGGTTTTCCATATTATCGAGGAAACGCAATTTCCTCACTTGATTTACTTATTTTAGCGCTTTATCTTAACGCTGCTTCGAGGCGGGGACCTGACGAGACAGAGCAGACCCGTCCGCGGTCGTTCCGCCGGCTTGTCCGGCTGGCCGGGTCTCCTCCCACTCGTCCGGAGCCAGAGGCAGTGGCCACACAGCTTCCCGTCGCATCCCGCACGGTGAAGTGACCGGCGTAGCTGCCCGCCTGAGACCGGCTCTGCCTGAGGTATGAGGCTAAACGCCAGCCAATGCTCCAGCCGAGGCTGCCCTACCTCTCAAAAGCGGGTTTCATAACAACATTAAAGGAAATCAGGGTTTCGTGGCGATGCTGTTGAGACCTCCCGAGAATACTGGCAGACCGCATCAGCTGTATCTGCACACGCTGTTTCTCAGGTTGTAGGAAATCATAGCATGTACTTCTTGGGTTATAACCACGGGGCTTTTAGTTCGAGATGCTGGACCGCTGGGTGGTGAATTGATACTTCTCTCCCTCTGTGCCTTGCGGCCTTGGGCCCCTCCTGCCGTCCCGATGAGCGGGCTGGGCAGAGGTGGACGACAAGTGAGGTCAGATTCCGGTACTCTCTGAAATTTGCCTCAAAGTTGGCCTCCGCAAATATGTACACCTAGGGAATGCAACTAAAGCTCCATCCGTAAATGACAATACCTTCTATTTGCTAGAACTTTTTTTTTTTTTTTAGTAGATGTTGTGACTTACTAGCCTGGATAATTTACATGCTGATGAAGAAGCTATATCAGCACAATTGCAGAAGTGTGATTACATTCTATGCACTCAGGGACATCCCTCTTTTATCTTCTGGGCTTGGTGTAGAGATCCGAGCTGGAATTTCCATTCAATATTAATAAAGGGAACGGACTTGTATTGGGAAGAGAATACTTCATCATTTATACAATAAGTAACCATTAGTGTCTATTAAAGTCATTCAAGGGTAGTCAAAATAATAACAAAAATTATATGAAATATCAATTTGGTAGACCATCTGTAGTCAATATATTGACTCAGAAGCAGACAATTGATCTTGACCACTAATAAAAAAGTACGTTTTTGTGTAACTGCAAAATCCCCACCTGATGAATTTTGTGAGTAATTTTTATATTTGATTTTATCATTCAGTATTCATGAAATGATGAACTGAATTTTTTCTCAACAGAATTTTAATACCAGGGCTGTGACTACTGTCATTAATATAGTAGCTTTTGTTCAAGCTAGGACTGTCATTATATGGTTGCGTAATGGAAATTATTTGTTCCTTTTCTAGATCAACACAAAATAAAAGGCAAATGAAATAAACTGACCTAGAAGAACCATTCTTTCTGTCATAATTACTTGATTTGTTTTAGCAAATCTGTGTTAAGCTTGACATGTAAAAGTAAAATGTCTGATTATTATACATGCCTGAAATAGCTCTTACCTTATGAGCCATATGTGAAAGCATTTAGCTGTAACAAAACTTAAAAGTCTGGGAGTTTTACTTTTTCCAAACATGTCTTTAATGTAAATCTTACATTTTTGTTAAAAAGTTAAAATAAAATGTATAAAGTAATGTAGATTTATCAGAAGACTTTGTTTAGATAATGTTTTTTTTTTTTTCCTTTAACCCCTTAAGTCAGAAATGTCCCAGATGTCACTTACGACCAGGATGCTGAGAACGGTGACTAGCCCAAACCAGATGCTTGGTAACGAGAACTATTGTAAAATAGTTTGGCACGAAAAGACCATCGGAGAAGCTAGAAAGAGTTCTAATGAAGTTAGAGGCAGTGGAAATGTCACAAGTAAAAAGCACAAGTATAATTTTGTGAAGGAATTTTTTAAAACTAACATTTCAGAAAAAGCGATGGATTTTGAAGAAAAAAGGAGCTTACCTCTTTTTCTAGTATTTTATTGTAGAAAAGCAGTGAGATTCTTTGAATGTCTTCAGACTTGAGCCATTGCCTGGAAATATAAAAGACAGACATCATAAAACCAAACTTCCCACCAAATATCTGAAACTACTTTTTCAAAAATAAATAACTTGAATTATTCTTTCTTTATTGTAAATTCTCCAAAATTGAATATTTAAAAAAACATATAATGTCAAATAACTGGATATGGAATCTAGAGACTGATAACAGGGCTGTAAACATAATTTTTCTGTTTACACACTGCCCTCCTCGGGAAATTTGATGTTACAAACCAAACGTCATACCAAATCGAAACTCAGGTCATCCAAATGAAATAACTACGATTCTAGTGCATCGGTAAATTACTGAAATTACATGGTAGTGTCACGTCCTGAAGGGTACGGTTCATGCAGAAGCGCTATTTTTCTTAGCTGGTACTAAGCAGCATCTCATGAAACATCAAAACTATTCAGAGATCCTTCAAGTTCTGGGCGAGAGGATTTGGTTTCTTTCCCACTTCCTGAAAATACCTTTATTTTCCTGTTTTTTTTTTCTTTCATTTCTATCAAGTAAAAATCATATTTGAACACAGTTTAAAAAAAACAGGTAAAAATCCTAATATAATAAAAATCAGTTCAGAATGTCAACGCCGCATGTAGAAACAAACGTGAACACACACACATGTGTAAGTACATATACATCTCTCAGACGCTGAAAGATAACGCAAAAATTACACGGAAGTATGCAGTCTTATGCACTGGTCGACTCTCAGAAATCCGTTGTAAGAAAGTCCTTGAAACAGAGGAAGAGTTTAAGGACGAAACTTCTCACTAGAAGGTTGCACATTATCACAAGCTAAGCAGGGGCATTAAGCACACAAGCAAGCAAGCTGGGCACACGACGCCCGATACAGTCGCGCGTCTGGCAATAAAACAAGCGCTCGTTTTATGAAATAAAGGCAAGAAAGAAAAAATCGAAAACTATGCATTAAGAAAAGTATCTAGAAATAAATACCAGTAAGATATATTACCAACTGGTTTCAGTCATTAAACTGAGGAATTTATACTTCTACTTTCTTAATTTTTCTTAAACCAATTTTCGTAATTATAACATATAATAACCTGAATCATATATGGAAATGCATGTGTATATGCATACATATGTCCATATCTACAAGTATATATAAGCATATGTCTACATCTATATTTATATCTATGCTTATAGGTCCACATATAGGGAGAGTATATATGTTAGAATATTAGAGATAAAATTATTTTTACATATATCTCCCCCGAATGTTACATCTGTTTAAACGATTATCAATTCACATGAAATCCTTAATGCACTACTTTCCAACCCACTGGCCATCTGTCTTCAGATCTGGACTCCCCGAGATAAGTTTGGGAAAGAGAAAGGATGCGGGCCTCGGAGGAGCTAGGAAAAAAGGCCAGGTGAACTGTTCCACTTGGCCCGGTTATCAGCAAGGACGGCCACCTGCCGATTTCAGATGAGGGTTGCTAAATGTACACTGACGATTCGCATTAAGGCTAGTGACAGGTTAACCCTGGAGACCAGCAGGTCTGAGGAGGGCCATCTCCAGGTTCGACCGGACAGTGTGGAAGGGTCTCACGGGCACACGCCACGACGCACTTGAACGCCCACAAGACTGAACCACGCACAGCATACTTTCAGCTGGGGCACAGAAGCGAGAAATGGCCTGTAGAATGATCTCCGTTACAAGCAAGAACTATGGTGATGCCTTGATTTAAGCGTATAATCTTCAAGGTTCAGGGAAATGACCATTTTTAGTATTTCTTATTACCATACTAGCTACAGAAATATGTTATTGTTCTGTTTTACGAGACCAGTTGGAAGACTCAAACGTTGGTTAATATAAAAAGAGATAGAAAATAAAATTGAAGATACCTTTAAACTATATTCATTTTTGGAACTCGTATGAATATCAACACTGAATAATGGACACAAGCAACTTATTAAAATCATTTGTTATTTTTTGAGGGAAAAAATCTAATTTAAAAATATTCCTGAATAATAAAAGTTTGGAAATAAGAGGGAAATTTATGAAGCGGAAATAAAGGGATCTCCTCATTCATTCGCAGGACCCTCATACTTCCAGTCTAGGTTTCAGGGGCCCTAAGCAGGTGTTAATTCAATGCACAAGCATATCTGAATCACAGCTACAGCCTGACCATTGTGTATACATGCAATCACACACACACACACCTCGCATACGCACATACGTACACCCATGTGATCCTGTCATAGCCCTGTAAATGTTCTAAGACAAATCCTTAAAAGAATAATCTAGAAGAAGTCCACATTGTGCAAAGATGTGCACTTTAATTGTGGAGGCAGTGTTTTAGGTGAAAATCATTTACATTTTTCAAGAGTCACCGTTCATGAAAAAATTAAATAGTCCGGTTTCCATTAGGATAGAAACTACGGCACAGAAGCGCTTCATTTGGACCTACCGATATTTTCACTACAATTTAATTCAGCAACTGATTGAATGCGTGGTGGGTACCAGGCACCACGCAGAGTCATCTGGCCTCTGCCCTCCGTGAGTTCCACCATGACGCAGGCGCCTAAGGGGGCTTCCGAGGCGGATGAATATAATCATTCTGTCCAGGCCACAAAGGCCGCCGCCTTCTTTATTTTTTTATCCGCATCTCCTGGACTATTTAAAACTATAATGACAATTCACAGACTAAATGGACATTCACAGAATTCATAGGCTTCACAGACTGAAAGATATGGACCAAAACAAACAAACAAACAAACAAACAAACAAACAAACTGGTCTTATTCCTACTGCTCCCATGAATTCAGATTCTAATGCTCAAAACCCTTTTTTCACAACTGAGAACACGCCCTCTGATCTTGAAGGGCGATAAATTCATTGTCAGGGGATGGTGTGAATTAACACACTTAAAGGATTTCCTGCTTGAGGTCCCGTTGCTCCTCAATGTTCCTTACCGAATACACTTTCTATAACTTTCCTCACCATGTTTACACCTCACGTTGTTTATCAGTGACTTCCTTGGAGAGTATTGATCAGGTAGCAAATAACAATCTTTTCAAATAATAGGGGTTGAAAGAAGAGACAAATGATAAATCGAAGATGAAGAAGTACTCACTTTTGTGCATTAATTCCATCAATTGCTTGAATCATCCTTTCATTCAATTCTTCTTCAAACCTTTTCTTTTGTGACTTGGTTCTGTATGAAAAAGGAAATATACTGGCGTAAGAATCTTATTATTAAACTAAATATTAAGCCTATTTTTTTTTGTGATGACGCTAAAACCTCCGATTAATCCTGTTCGTCGAGTAAAAAAAAAAAGGAAAAAAAAAAAGAAACGAGTCTACAAACAGCCTTTTCTCTATTAACAGTGGCCACTCGGGGATGGAGAGAATTGACTCATTTTTAGTGCAGTAAATTATGGCCTCACCCTTCACTTAGAGTGAAATTTTATTAGGCAATCAAAAGCAACGCTGACAGATAGGAATTTGGTGCTCGAGACAAAAGAACTTTCTGTCCTTGGAGGCACATTAGCCCTTGACTTCTTGCCTTTATAAACTTTGTTTTATGACAGAACACACTGGCTCTGGAAAGTCCCCTGCAAAAAATTTAGTTCGGTTGACAAAATAGTTATTCCATGGTCATGTTTTCACTGGTCTGTTTTCAAGAATTTGCAGTACTCTAATATTATTTTTAGACATATCAGAGCTCGATGGCAAGTATTTAAATATTCCCCAGGGTTTGAAAGCACTATTCACAGAAAACCCCACTTATATTTGCAGACCACTCACTTGGTCTGGAAGCAAATAATCTTCGGCCGTAATGTGCTTCGTAAATAAATTATGCCAAAATAATAATGAGTCCCACAAGGCTAATTTCACAATTAGCATGAGAATGATGTCAGGGAGAAAACTGAAATAATATCTGCTTTTAAAAATTAAATACCTACTTCAAAGAGTAGAAGAACAGGCTCGCCAAACGGGCCTGACTCAGCCTGCGCCTGAGCCCGGGGGGCAGCATGTCACCGAGTCCACTGTACGGTGAGCATGTGGCTTCTCTGTGTCCTGGTTGGTTAATGTACTGATGGAACAGACCTTCTAGTCTAGAATAAAAATAGCGTCTTTCCGAGTTCGGAACTGCCGCTAGGTAGAGACAGGATGTCACACTGATCAGTAATTCCATCTCACAGGATCATCGATAACACGATGATGGGCATTGCGTGTCCATCAGCACCTATTGATCTGTGCGGTCAAGTTCTCCCTTCTCTAAACAGGCCAAGGGCAGTCTCGGTTCAGAAACAGAATGATAGTAAGTGATCCGCTTACAGATGCAGAACCGACTGAATTCAGAGGTGCTAACATGCCCGATTCCGAGCTGATTGAAGAACACTAATTAATTTTTATCCTTCTTTGGAAAAAAGCCAGGAACCTGAGCGATCGTCTAGTCTGGCTCGTTCTCGTTTACAGGTGGGGAGCCACCTCTATTTTGGACCCTTCTACATCTTATTGTTAAGCTGCTCTTGACTAGGCTTGAGTTTCTTCACTTCAGTTTGGTGGTTTCTTTATTTTGCAAAGTCTCACATCAGAGAAGAAACAGCAGCAGGCACCTCGAGATCGCGGGGAAACGGGCTCCTTCAGTGTCATGGGGGCCGACGACGGATTCGCCTTTGTGCATCAGTTTTAGAGCCAGCTGGGGCAATGTCTGCAAAGCGCTGCCAACAGTAAAGATGGCACACGGGGCAGCCAATAAATGCAACTCACTTTGCACCCCCTGTCTTCACTAATGATCTGGACAGCGCTTCTTAACATGCGGACAGCTTGCTTGTCTCTGTGACCTCTGCGATGGAGACAACAGGACACTTTGGGGCAGACAATCCATGCACCGGCGGCTCTTCATCTGCCAGCCGGCGTTCTGTCTCTCGGCTGCCCAGCACTGCCGACGGCCCCTCGTGCCTGCCTCTGGGTCCCGCTGCCGGCCTCCCCACCGCCGGCTGTCCCAGCCCTCTTTCTTTTCGATTCCTCTCCATTCTTTCTCCTGAGCTCCTGCTTCGGCCTGCCTTAGACCCACACCTGGTTTATTATATTCAAAGAGGCATGAAAGAGACTGTATATTATCTCCAATGATGCCTCAACAGCATGTGACACCAACTCATGGCCAGGCTGGACGATTAGAGAGGTTTTATGACGTAGGCCACGTGCCAAAGCCAGGGCAGGTGAGGGAGGCCCGGGTGAAGCTGACTCAAAAGCTGAGCTCTCCCCATGAGATCAACCACAATGGATAAAAGGGAGCAGGACTAGAAGAGGCTCTTGGTGAGGCGGGCAGGGCAGGAGGGCAGTTAGCACGCGGGCTACGGCATCAGGCGGCCAGGGCGCGAAGCCTGGCCTCGCGCTCACCAGCTGCGTGACTCCGGGCGCTCTCCCGACCCCTCGTGCCTAGGCTTCTTCCCTTCCAAAAGCATAACGGCCGTGGCGTGTCTAGCTGGGAGGAACGCAGTAAGGACGAAACTAGATTTCCACATGCCTGGTGCAGATACAAATAAAAGCTCATGCTCTTCCAGACGGCACCAGTCCCGGAAGACACTGCCCACGTCACATGGTGCCCCACAAGGCCCGTCACAAGGGGATTTCAGCAAACAGACTCTCGGGGAGAGCAGGTAGATGAGAGATACCAAGAATGAAGTCAAAGGGTGTCCATGACACTCCGTGCGCAGCCGCGTGCAGAGGTGCTAGCATCTTACTGGCTGCGAGAGCTGAGCCTTCTCCCGGTATGTTAGGGGTCCGTAATAGTATTCCTAAAATTAGCTCGAGTTCCCATTAATGTGACATTTGTCACTTAAAACACAACGCCTCCACAGCCCAAGAAGCCAATCGTCCTGATAACACAGGTCTCTGAGTGTTACAGTTCAATGTGAAAATTTCAAATTTCACACAAAATGCAAATTAGAGGTCATTCCAACAGATAAAGTCACCTAGGGAGATTCTAGAATGATGTGCGTTCTTTGCTACGTTTTGCAGGCAACGATCTAGCTAATTGTATCTATTTTTTGCTTGGCTATAATGCATTTTCTATAAGAATAAACCCACCTCTGTGTGGGGGAAAGAAAGGCTGACTTGAGTTTGGGACCTTTCATTAATTATCCTAACAGGTTCAATAAAATATGCTTAATTCCCACACCAAGGCTGACCTACGGCTCCGAGCCCAGAAGCAAGAGGGACATGGAAAAGGGAGGGGTTAGTGCCTGCGATTCCTGCGATTCCTCCGTGGATGGCGACAGAGGCCCTGGGGACATTTGCAGGAAGTAATGATCTTTTTTTTGAGAGGGTTGGACAGCCCTTTTTTCACTATAGAAAGGCTGGAGTTATATTGCTTTTATCTCCAAGATTCAACACACACACACGAAAATAATTTTAAGCGACATGCTCATTTTTAAGAAATTCAACTTCTTACCACATAGTAATACCAAGAAGAGTCGTTTTAAGAAAAGAATTTCAAGTCCCGAAGTGATTACCAGGTGGTGTTTTCCTTTCCTTCTCTCAGTTCTAATAACATGACAGTAATAAGCCTATTTTTAGAAGCCGAGAGCAATTTAATAGGGCTTTTCACAAGGAGCTGCTCTTTTAGAAGAGGTAGCCTTCAAAATAACTATAATTGGTGATAATTGCTTTCAGAAATAAAGGGAAAATAAGCCTTTAAAAATTAGAAAGTGGAACGTATACCGTACCTTAAGGTGCGGTTTTGAAAATTATGCTGACCCATCGGCACATCCTATTAAAAAAAAAAAACAAAAGGTTATTAGTTGCCAAATACATACTTTAAAAATAATGTTGCAATGATAACTATAACATATTTGTTCTTTTATCATGAAAAGTATCATTAGGTAACAAATAATTACCCATGCGGACAAAAATAGCTTAATTATAAATGAGAAAAGATTAAAAATTCAGTTTCTAGTTAGAAAGTTGGTGTCGTCGATAAACTCTGGATGCGGGAAAGACCAGGAGGGTTGTCTGTACTTTTAAAATCCATCCCGATATTCAAAGCTATGATTTCAAACAATGGCCTGCAGAAAATCATTTATTAAAGTTATGGTAGACGGCTTACGATCATGTGAAAATGTAGCTCGGCATCAGACAAATATTTAAAAAGTGCTTTAAAACATGATCATATGCACAAGATCTACAGTCGATCCTTGTCACTGCACCGGGCTGTTAAGAACTGGTGCCATTGGATGAGTATGCGAAATCGTGAATCACTGATCAAAAAGAAGAACTCAGTACGTGAGTGCTGGTAGTTCCTGAGGACAGAGAAGGGCGTGCTGGTCAGGGTTTGTGGGGGGCAGAGGGGCCCTGCCAAAAAGTCCAACCAGAGACCAAAACACTCAAGATCCCCTTTTCCACATTATCAGTGAAAATTAAAAATTGGAACAAAGTGGCTCCAAAGCAACTTTTCTTTGTTGCTCTATCTCTAAGCTGAAGATTAGAAAATATAGCTAGCCCAGGGAAAGGCGAGGCTTTTTATTTTTATTTTTTTGTAAAAGAAATAACTGAACTCCGAGTTTTATTACGTAAAGTAAAATAGTGCATGATTCGCCAGCTCTGTCAATGTTGAATTGAGAGCCGACGGATGAAAGGAATCACGTCTGGTGACGACAGCCCTTGGCCCCCGGAATGCGTCAGGAAGAATGACGCCGGGCTCTGTGTCGCAGTCACGGGCGCTGCACGCGCTGCTCAAGCCCTTGGAACCTTCTTACGCTGCCCTCCCCGTCTTGCCGCCGAGGCGGTCCCGACATTCTGCACCTGTGACCGGCGAGGCCAGCCAGGTAGGACGATTGAGCCTGTTCTCGGGGGTCCTCTGACTTTCACACACTCCAAGCGCTGGACAGGTGCGGCTGTCGCTAACACGACGACGGCTACGGCCGGGCCGAAACCCTGCCCGTGGCCCCTGCCGAGACGATGCGGAACACTGCCAGGCGCTGGGCACAACGGAGACCGATGCGAAATGACCACGATGACACCGATCGCACACCTGAAAAGGCCGCTTTCACGGGTGCACACAAGATACAGCACCGAAAATCGGGTTCTAATATTAAACATGATTCTTATTTCTTGAAAACCAACCATCCGACCAGCCAACAAATCTCGGCAAGAAGTATGTTTATCGGCTATTAGCGTTAATAATTAATGCAGCGTCGAGACAAACTTATCCAAATTATTATCTTTTCATAGGAGTGATAGAAGTATCGACTTTCACCGACGACCGAATGCTAGCACCCCGCGATGCCCTTCCCCTAACGGCCCTACGTCCTGGAAGGCCCCAGGAGCCCGGGGGCCCCTCCTGCGAGCTCTTCCCCTCTCGATTAATTCCATCCTGCTCCGTGGCCCCCAGCAGTGCCTACGACCTGGCCACTCTCGCGCCCGCATCTCCGGCTCGGCCCCGTCCCCGAGTTCCGGGCCCGCACGCCCAGCCGCCAACTCGCGAGCCGCACTCAGATGTCTAAAAGGCGTATCGATTTACAGACGCCCATTAGCAGAGCCTCGATTTTTCCATCTCCGATCGGCTGATTTCCTCCCCTAGGATTTGTCGTCGCCGTTAATGGCACCGGCGTCCTTTCAGCTGTGCAGCTAAAAAAAACCCGTGGTTTCACCCTGATCCTCGTACTCACACGGACCCAAGGCCTCCGTCACCACGACCCACGCGCTCTGCATTCAGGTTAGACCCCGAACGCGCTTCTCGCTGCTTCCGCTGCTGAGAGCTCGGCCTGGGTGGGCACCCCTCCCGCGCGGACCCGCCACTCACGCTCCCCTGTTCCAGGGCATTAACTGCACCCCGCCCTCCCCTTGCCTAAGATCGTCGAATGACGTCCCGCTGCACTTGGAATGAGTTCGACACCACTGCCTTACCGCGCCTCACCCCGATGACCTCCTTGGGCTCACCGTTGGTGACGCCGCAGCCATGCCGACACTCTCCTCTCTGCCACACTCACCTGCACCTCAGCACCACCAAACCGGCTGTTCTGCCGCCTCCTTTCCCGGCTTCCTCCTCTTCCTCTCTGAGACCCCGCCGCACCTGCTCTGCCCTCCTCGGAGTGTCTGCCCCCTTCACTCCCAGAGATATCACGCCACTTGGCCACCGCCACGGTCCTCGGCAGTGCCTCCAACACTCTCGTTCTTTTATTTATGTCCGACTTATGCCCCCCCCCCCCCATAGAAGGCACGCCCCTCTAGGACGTGCCCTGCTGGCCTCCCTCGTTGCCTGATGGATCACGGTCGTCTGTCAGGTCGCATCTGGTTTTCCGTCGAGAAAAGAGCAAAGGAAGTTGAGAGACGTAAGCGAGTCAACCAAGAACGCAGAGTCCTACCTGTCGGGCTCGGGTGCGTCACTGTGACGTGCTGGGCGCTCTGGGACACAGGAGACCGAAAACATTCTCTTTTACCCGAAAACCTGGCATGTTCCTTCTTTTTGGCAGTGAGCATTACGTAACCCTCACTTTCTTTTTCACCTCAACTCTATTCCTAATGCCGTTATGGCATTCCACGTGAAATTTTACTCAGAAACCGTTTCTTAAATCTGACAATACCGTTGGGATGATTCTAGGTGGTTAATTATATTTACTTTTCTCTCCTCCTATGGGTCGTTGAACCTTCTCTCTGCATTTGAGCCGTCTTATCGAAAATGTCCCTGTTGAAGGGAGCTTTGGGGCTTTCTGCCCCTTCGGAAGGTGGAGTTTACATAACCAGGGACCAGCCATGGCAGAAGGTGCGCGGCTGCCCACGCGGCCTGAACATCTGGGTGACCGAATGTCTGGGTGACTGAGGGGGTCTTAGCGAGGCCGGGGGACTCCAAGGACACCAGGCCCTCACTGATCCCTACTTCATGACAGAGAAAGCGAAATACAAAATCAAACCTCGGCTGACAACAGCCCAGCGCGAGTACTCGGCTGCTGCCGTGAGTGGTAAACAACGTCGTGAGTTACGAAGAGACAGTGTGGGGTCCCGCTGGGTCAACGCCTCCGGCCGCGCGGGGCTGGCGAGGGCCCCGGCGCTGGCGGCCGCGGGCAGGGGCCGCCCCGCGGGGTGAGCGCCGAGCTCGCCGCCGGCCGGAGGGACGCCATCCGGGCGGGCGATGCTTTGAGGGACAGTGCTGGGGAGGCGGGGCCCGGGGGCGGGCGCGCCGGGGCGGGGCGGCGCACCATGGTGCTGATCTTGCCGTTCTCCGTGGTCATGCTGTCCCGGTGGTGCAGGTGGGCGAAGGGCTTGGCGGCCCCCCACGACTCCAGGTACCGCGTCATGCGCACGGACGCCCTCATCTTGGCCCCGTCGAGCGTGTGGCGAGGTCTGAACAGGTGCTGCGGGCTCCGTCGCTCTCCCTGGGGGCAGGAAACAGAGCGTCACCTCCGCGTGCCACAGGCGCACGCCTGCTCCCCCCACCCCCGCCCGACTCCGCCCCTTCCAGAAGCTTCTCCGATGGAGCGGATTCCTCTCGCGCGGCCCCCTCGCTCTCTATGGCTCTGCCGCATTCCCCAGCTACCAGCCGAGCGATTTTCTCCAGACAGCGGAAGTCTGGGACCGATCGCCCTTTTAAGACGAAGTTTTATAAAGTAAATTCCAAACATGAATGTCGATCTGTTCTGACTCTCTCCGGTGGCCGTGTTTCTCTGGCATGCCAGGAGGAGTGACCGGGGCTGTTTCCTGAGGCTGAGTGACCCCAACGCCCCCCGCGTTGGTCTTTGCCTGAACACGACCCTCTTTGTTCGCACTCTTCCCCTTGTCCCCACAGCACGTCCCTACCACCCCACGGTTCTTCCTTCTTGTCACCTATCTGTCTGCGGGTTAACTGTCAAGCCAGCTGGAAGTTCGTTTCCAACCGTGAACCTGGGGTTTCGGGGAGGCCGCCCTGAGGCCACACGCTCAGGCCCGTTGATTTTGTGACATCAGTTGCGACAGTCCTGGGGGACCCGCCTCTTGCCCACATTTGTGCTGTCCACCAGCCGTGTGATTTGGGGGAGGGCGTGTCACCCCTCGGAGCTTTGGATTGCTGATCTGTCATTAGTAATCATGCTCGTCTGGCAGGGATTTGAGAAAGGCCGAGAAGGATGAGAGCGCTAAGGGCCTGGCTCTGGCCGCCCCGTGGTGTGGACAGGAGGAGTCGGCCCCTTACTGGGGACGGGGCGCAGTCTCCCGGGTCGCAGAGGTCTCTGCTGCATGGACGTTAGACACAAGTCCCCACACAGAAGGCCTCGCACAAAGGTACATGTGATATTCAGTTGTTACTCTTTTAGAAACATCTCCTTTTCCTTTTTCTTACATGTTCATCCTATTTCATCTTCTTAAGTTTTTACCATCTGAAATCCTAAGCAAAATATTTCTCTTTATTTAACTTCCCAACTGCCGGGCTGGGCCCATGAACTAACGCATGCATTGACTGACATACACAACCTTGTTACACAGAGTGATCATTTTAACGGTTTCTTTAATAAATTAAATTCATTACTATAAAAGATGTTCCATAATTAAAATGCTATATGGATTAAAGTGATTCTAGAGGAAAAGATTAGCAAAGAATTATTACACTGATTCTTGACTAAATACGTCTATGCAGTAATTTGACTCTGCCTTTTAATCACAGAAGTTGTAGGCTAATTATAGATTCGCTACAATACTGACCTTGGGGTTGATTACGAAGTAGGTTTTCACCAGGTGCTGCTTTAAGTATGGGTCCCTGATGTCACCGTCCCCTTCCTCCACTTTATAAGCCCCATTCAGGTGCTCCAGGGTGACAGACGAAATGTGGACACGTCTGAAATTCCATTCGAAAATAAGGAAGAAATATAAAGGTATCTGTGAAGGTAGGTTTTCTGCTTATTTATGATTTCAGAAATAATAATTCTCCCCCAAATGAGGGGAAAGGCTCTATGTTCTTGATAAAATGAACAGTGATTAAGGTTTGTATTCTATCAACTCATGTTCTAGAAAGACGTCCCCAGAGGTCATGAGCTACGCCAATTTGAAGCTTCTCGGTACTCGCAAAAACTCGACCATGGGCATAGAGAAAAACAGCACATGCAGACTTACAGACTGATGGTACCGAATTTGGGCGTGCCAGGGTATTTTTTGAAATGCACACCAAAGGCATTTTAGGAAGTGTGCTGATCTGTATAAAAGTGTGGGTTTTCTTTCTCAGAGTTTGCTCTCATGATTCTTCAAATTATAGCACTTGCCCCCAAATTCTCTCGTCTAAACTATGCTCTTCTAACCAGAGACGGATGCCCCGATTTTCTCATTTTCATAGCACTGGTTTCAGAGGTCACCCATAATCAGAGAAATGCCCTCATTATCATTAAGAGAGCTATCCTTGCCGCAGTATAAAACACCTCTGACTCGTGCTTCTGCTGGTAACTTTGCGAATAAGAGAACGTCTGTACTTTCGGATCCAACATTCAGTCTTTGACCATAGGTCACGGGGGGGGGGGGGGGGGGGGCGGGACTGAGACTCGACAGGTCACGCGTTATCCGGGGAGTGTAAGGGGTCGTCGGGCACAAGTGACGCGTCACTCGCCCGGGCAGCAGGAGCCGTGCGACAACCGCGCGGTCGGTTCCCGACCCGCCCGCCCGCCCGCCCTGCCCGCGGAGCCCCCGGAGCAGGGGGCGGCCCGGGGCCCTCACCCGGGGACCCCGCCGGCTTCCATGTGGTTGGCCAAGGTGACGTCGTGGGACCACACGTCGTACTGCCACTTCTGCAGGCCGATCACGCCGCACAGGACGTTCCCCGAGTGCACCCCCACGCGCATGTTGATGTCGACCCCCGTCGCGTCCCTCACTTTCCTGGGGGCGAGAAAGGTCACGCCGCCGTCAGAAACGGCCCCGGCCTCCTTTTCCTCTCGGCGTGTTTTCAGGGCGTGTTTTTTTGTTGTTGTTGTCGTTGTTCAGAACCCCTCAGACCGTTGGAAATATTATCGCAATCGTCCTGCGGCAGAAGGTGACTGCCGCGAGCCGAGAGCAAGGTTTCCCCTTCCGTTTACCCCCGGACGAGCCCCGGGCCCCAGCGCTCTGGCTGGTAAAGCCGCACCAGACCCGACCGTGGCAACGAGGCAGCGTCTGGGCTGCAGCTTTTACTTTTCCAATTGATGTGCATCGAGCACCTGTCATGTGCTGACATCTGCTCCGAATTGCCTTACTAGAACCACGGGGCGCTGCCTCGTATGGTCGTAAAGGGTCTCAGACGCCACCCACAATTCCAGTGGAAAATATCTAATGGATATTTTCTGCCAATGAGATATAGCATATTTGTGAGCTTAATAATGACTTTAACCTGAATAGGAATTTAAAAAAAAAATCACTATGAGATTAAAGGTTTTCAATTGTGCATACTCTTCAATAAAAAGTAAAGAAATCTTTAAAAAAAACTTTAAGAATGCATAAGGTGTCATAAAAAAAAAACCCTAATGATTGAAAGGGCAATATTTATGTATATTTTATTACAATAAAAAATGTAACAGAAAAAAGATATTACTGACAACTGGTGACACACCTAGGTCAAAATTAAGGATTCATTTTCCCAGAAGCTCTTCAACATGTTGGAATAATGTACACATAACAGAGCTGGAAAACAGTTGATTCGAAAGCAGAAATCAAGCTACTGTAAAAGGGTGGGTTATTTAATCCAATATGTTACTGACATACAAAATAAGTAAATTTGTCCTTTGCAAAATCTTTCCCACATTTATTTGAAAAAGAAATCGAAAGCAAATGACTTCCCCCAATAGACTCCATTTCACCCGACTTTGGAACTGACACTGAGCTTGCATCCAGGGGTGGATTCTAAATTTAAGAAAACCTATTAGTTCCACCGATAAGATTCATTTGCATATAGACCCACGGCATTGGAAATAGTTAATTACTTTTGCAATAAGCAAACAACATTTCTCAGGGATCAGAGAAGCCCAATGACTTGTTTATGCGAAGAAGCGAGGAGGGCACGGTTAGTCCCCACACGAAGTGTCTCGCGCGGGAAGCTGAGGTCACACTGACCCCCGCCCCCATCATCTTGAATCTTCGATTTCATTTCCCTCGTTTGCCTCCCATGCCCTGATCTGCCTGGTGGCCTGTGGCAATCACTACTGAGCTAGAGATTCCGAAACACTTAGGTCGCCTGGGCTCAGCTGAGGCTGTGGGGGCTTCATTTTTCTTCCCCGGACACCCCCTTCTAGTCTATTGTTAGCACATGACAAACATATGCAATGAGTTAAACACAGGGGCAGTTTGACTTGTTGCTTTCTCACTGAAAGCCCCACGTACTCTAACCCTGAGACAAGGAAATAGAACATCTACCATTTAATTCCTGTCTTCCTTAGACAAACAATATGTGGAGGATAGGGTACAATCAGTTGACTAAAATAGACAATCGAAATATCCCATAAACGAAAATCTTTCAATCATTTAATCAACGAAGAAGCAGTATTATCATTTATAAGAATGTTCTGGCTTCTGCAAAGGGCATTCCTAAGGAAGAATTCATCAAGGTCCTGGCAATAAAAATTAACTTTGAACCTGACATTTTCAGCTGTAATGATGACATTGTTTTACATAAGCAAACCCATTACGATGAAAGAAACTTCAGCTACAATACAGGAAACTTATACTATGGATATAAACTGAAACCAGCCTCACAGAGCTGAGCTTTTTTGACTAGATTAAGTAATTTTAGATTTTTTATATTAATTGCTGCCTGGTGGTAAAAATTACTTTTTTTTTTTTTTTTTTTTTTTTACTATTTGTATGTAGTCATATTATTTGTCAGAAATCATAGAAATCATGAGCGATGCTAAGAACGCAGACTTTTTCCTTAAGATCAGAGAAGACATTTAGGTAAGTTTTTAAAAATCACTTTTGGAAAAAAAAAAAAACCAACTTGTCATTTTCCATAGATTTCAAACTCAGTTCTGCAAAAACAAAAAACAAAAAAACAAAAAAACAAAAACAAAAACAAAACCTAAGGCTATTAATAATAATAACACAAACCACTTAGAAAGCGTACGTTGGATCGAGTCCCTCACATGCCAACAAATGGCCCTCCGCATACTGATATTTAAATGCGCAGTAATGCATTTAATTTCAGTAGAGAGAAAGGAGTGGCCGCAAGCGAGACTCAGAACTCTGAGCCGTAAGCAGCTGAAGCTCTCACTAAGCATCACACTCACTTTATGGCTTCACACATGTCCAGCCCCATTTTCACGCAGTTCTTGGCATGGTTAGGGAGGGAGATCGGGAGTCCGGACACGCAGTAGTAGCAGTCGCCTAAAATTTTTATCCTCATGCATTCGTTCTCCTGGAAGAAGAAACCGCAGAATGTCAGGGACATTGGGCACTTACAGGACGATCTAAATTGGTGGGATATCTTCGAGTGCTAGTTCTCCTGACGCAGGAAACGGGGTTTGCGGGGGGAGAAGTCGACGGCCCGTCGGGTTTTCCTTCACCACTCGACAGGAATGAGCAGTAGAAGGGTGGTTCCCAGGGTCTGGATGGGGCCGTGGGAGAAATGGGGAGACGCTGGTGGAAGGGGACGAAGTTTCGGGTATGCGAGGCGGCTACGTCCTAGAGCTCTCCTGTACACCACAGTGTGTGTGGCGAGTGACACTGGATTCGAGACTTAAAAACTTGCTAAGAAAAAAGACCTTATGTTAAGTGTTTTAATCATAAAGTAATACATAAATCAATTAATGGGCCAGAGAGAGCTTTCGTAGGCGATGGATATGAGTATGGCATAGACTGTGGTGATGGTTTCGAAGGTACACACTTATTTCCAAACTCATTAAGTTGTATACATTAAATATAATTTCCCACATGTCGATTATACCTCAATGAAGTGGTTCAAAGTTTTCAAAACAAACAAACAAACAGTAAATGGGCGACGATTCCCCGTCCCTCAGCATAAAGTTGTGTGCTTTACACCACAGTCGCCCGATGTGGCGTGATGCTCTCCAACGCCACGAGCCACAGCCGTGAGGCAGGAACTGATGCCCCGAGTGGCTGCCTCTGTGACCAACAACCCCGGGCCGGACATTCCTTTGCGACAACGATCAGAGAAGAGCAGGAGTCACACTGAGTAGCTCTGTAGCTCTGTCATGGGTAATGAACTGTGCCCTCCCCAAATTGGTATGCTGAAGTCTGACCCCTGGTACCTGTGACTGTGACCTTATCTGACAATAGGGTTGGTGCAGGTGCAATTAGGTAAGATGAGGTCAGCGGGATCCGGGCGGGCCCCTAATCCAATATGGCCGGCGTCCTTATAGAAGGAGGAAATTTGGACACCGAGACTCGCCCACAGGAGAGCGCCATGTAAACCCTGGAACTGTGTTGTTACCTGCCAGGAATGGGCTGTTTCTTCCTAACGTGACCAGGCGGTCCAACAAAAATGACCTGTTTTTAATTTAAATTTTCAAGACATTATGTTTCAACTATTCTTTTCTAAAATTGAGCACCCAGAAAATGCAACCTTCTCCTTTGGTTTGGTAAGGGAAGGAAGGAGACCTATACTCATTACTGATTTCCCAGATGCCCAGTGAGAGCTGTCAGGGTCAGTCACTTTGGGAGGAACTTAGCCCAAGAGTGCCTCGGAAAACATCGTGACCCAGATTTATTCCTGAGAGGCTCAGCTGGAATGTTCTGTATTGTTTAAAAGTGAGATGAATCTTTCAGTGGAGTGAGTTTGGGACCAACCTTTCCATATATAAATAACACACTTTAATGAGCATAATAATAAGTGTTTTTTGTTGGGAATGACTCAAAGCAAGAATTAAGCTGACTGGAAATGTTTTATGAGAAGTCAAGAACTAGCGAGGAAGAAAAATGTTTTGTTTTGTTTTTTTCAATATTCCCACTAGAAACCCTAACCGTTCCAATAAATGAGAAAGGTTAATGTGCTTTTAGATCACCTGTCATTTCCTCTCTGTGAGGCTTCCCATAAATGAGCATATGAATGGCAAATACTGAACTTAATTTCTGCTCAAGTGGCACAAGGGTCAAGGGCTAAACACCAGACAATAATAAATGAAGAGCCTAAGGAGAAGGTATGCATCCCACTGAGAGGTTCTTCCAGGATGCTGCCGAAGGATATGAATATAGGATAGTTACAACCAGAGAGAAGAAACCATGTTCTCAACTTCTCGACATTGAAATGCCTAAAAAAAAGGACCTCAGAACAGCAGAAACATGTATAAATCAAATCCCTCACCTTAAATGTACTTATTAATGCATGCTAAATTACATGCAAAAAGAAGTTTTAAAAACAGACGAAAACATGCTAATTACATGCTATGGCATTTCTCATCCCTGATTTAAGATCGAGACTTATTGGGGATGATAGCGAAACTATCCAGCAAGCTGACAAACACCATTCCTGCAAGATGTGTTTTATGGAGAGGTAAAAAGTTGATAAGGGGACAGAGAAAAAGTAAGTCAGAATCTTATATATCTTCAGAATTAAAGGGAATCACTAATACTCACCTTCGCAATTTGATCGAATTTCCCAAAGAGTTCATTCAGCATGTGGACCAGCTCTCCTGGGGAGCAGTCACTGGCCAGCCGAGTGAACCCCACAATGTCGGCGTACAGGATACTGTGGGAATGAACAAAGAGGGGCAGTATTTGCAAATTTATATTCATTAAAAAGTAATGATAGTTTTTTTCCATTAATACAATATAATTTTTTATGTTTTATATTTATATTTTATAATAAAAATGTGATTTCCCTGGATAGGGAATACACAAAACTCTCGGCTAAACTTTCCAATCCACATTTTTTTGATGCTGAATTTTCATTAAAGTGGGAGAAGAGAAAGTCACATGATGAGCTTTTTCTATTCCAGCCCATTTTCGCTGGTCACCTTCCCTATCGGGGTCAGACACCCTCTCCCTCTCTAATTTACGTAAGCATCATCTTCACAGCCCATTACGCCGTTGTAATCAACACTTCTATTTGAAGAAGAGCGTGAGTTTGTAGTATAAGACTTCCTGAAGTAGAAGAAGCAAAATAATGAAAGCCAAATCCTGTTTTTATTGATTCAAGAAAAAGTTGGAATAATAACCTCTTTAGTAGCAGACTACTTAAAAAAAAAAAAAACGTTCTGAATTCCTTCCTACCTGCCAGGATAAGGCAGACAAGGTACATCTTCCCAAAGCTCAGAGTTTGCTTGGGGCGATGGACTAAACAAACAAACGAGGCCCCCAAACAGTGTCGGATTACAGTAGCAGAGGGCAGTGAGGGAGAATGGTGCGGTGGGTGGCCAGGACTGATCAGATGAGGAGGAGGGGTCCAGGGGAGCGACTTTCAGGAAGCGACAGCGCAGCTTCCCTTCCTGGGAAGCCCCTGCTAGCGAGGCCAACCTAAACCCACTTCTGAGGGACGGCGACCAGTTCGAGCCCGGCGGTGCCGGGTCTGGCGGTGTCTGCGGAACGCCCCAGAGGAAGATGCCCATTAGGTAGGCGAGAATGGGGAGCCGGCTGAGTTCTGTGTCTCGGAGCCATGGGGACGGTGATTAAATCCTGGGAGAGAGCTGGAGAGAGCGGGGAGGAGCAAGGAGACAGCCCTCGACGCACTAATCTACAGGAGAGGCGAGACTTAGGGAAGAGAAAACTCGGGGGCCTGGAGGAAGAACGTGATAGAAGACCGAGGGGCGGGGGGGGTG
Organism: Rousettus aegyptiacus; assembly: GCF_014176215.1. Taxonomy (NCBI): domain Eukaryota; kingdom Metazoa; phylum Chordata; class Mammalia; order Chiroptera; family Pteropodidae; genus Rousettus; species Rousettus aegyptiacus. Next base: position 109,140,054 of record NW_023416311.1, read on the forward strand.
AGCACGAGGTCAGGGTTGACAGGCCAGGCACACCTCAGCGACCGCGGAGACGAGGATGCAGAAGTCGGTCACGCACAGATTTGGGGACGAGACAGGCGGCGGTGAATTTAGCGAGATTGAGTTCTGTGACGCGGGGGAGGTTACGGCTAAGAGAACGGTGACTTGAGGACAGACAGACAACGAGGAAGATGAGTCAGAGAGCGTGGAACCGCCTCCGGGATATCTGGGCTCCAAAAGGGAGGAAGGTCGTTTCAGGGTCGGACGGTGGCATCGGGTTGAGGGAAGTGCCTTTGTTTTCAAGCACGGGATGGGTTCGCAAATGTCTCGGCACTAGTGGGAAGGAGTCAGAGGAAGACCATGGAGATTCGGGAAGCCGCTGGTCCACAGAGTCTTCTCTTCCTCCCTGTCCTCTCCTCCTCTTCCTTATTATTATTGTCATCATCAGCATCAGCATCGTCATCATCATCGTCATCATCATCAAATAGTAAAGAGGTAGTAAATATTATTAATAGAGGATAAATAAGCATTTCGTTGAATGAATGGTCAAAGCAGAACTAAAAGTTAGCAACTGATCTTTTTGGAACCATCTACAGAACTAATAATTCTCAGAAACCCTAGGGAATCGACTAGACTATCTGTGTTACCTGTCCTGTTCCAGGATGAAAAAGCCACCTTTTCATATTACTTTTAAAAATAATCGATAATCAATAATAACTAAACAAACCAATAAATACAATTGGTTCTCCATGCTGTTTAAGGTTTTACATTTCTAAGTTTTAAGTAGTTAAGTTACTTTAGGATTCCAGATACATTTCATGAATTTAAATTTAATTCAACACTGCGAACATGTTCTAGACATTCAGCGAGGGAAATTACGGTGGCTGAAGCTGCTTCACCAGTCCTTTGCCTTAGATACTGTGACGGTCAGCTTCCGAGGTGGCCCCGGGGCCCTCCCCTCCTGCTGCTCACACCCCGAGCTGTCCCCTCCCTCACGGGATGGTGCTGACCTGTGTAACCAGCAAGATACTGCAGAAGGGACCAACTAAGGACTAAGCAGCTGAGCCGCTCCCAGATCCTGACCCACGGACACTGTAAGGAGACGCGGATTGTTGCTGTAAGCCGCCACGTTTTGGGGGGGTCTGTCGTGCAATCTCTGGTAACTAACGGCGCGGGACGTCTGAAGCCGGCGGTGCCTCCTCATTGCGGTAGGTCCGTCTGTCCCCGCAATGCGTCACAGCTCCTGACGGCTTTTCCACGACCCCGGCGAGATGCGGCTGCCTTTATCTACGCACGTTTGGCATACACAATAAGTGACTTAAAAACCCTTCCTGACACGGGCGGAGTATTGTCAGACACCTAAGGCCGGACGGGGCCATTTCTAGTATCATAAACTTTGTCAGATACTGCGGATGTTTGTTCTTTAGGGAAAAATAGAGGTGAAACACGCCAAAAACCTGTGTGAATGTGCCTTAATTATTATCTGTCCCCCAAAATGGCAAAACTTATTTTTTAAATTTTACTCCCGATTCTTCGCTTATCCAATGGTGCTTCTACAGTTCCGATTCAATACACGACTTTTTTCTGGCATCTCCTTCTCAGTAGGCATTTAGTATTTTACGTCAGGTCTCTGAGTGCTTGGACAATGTCTCCCAGAAAATGTCTGACCACCTTTTCTAAAATCTGGTGTCGAAACGATACTTGTCTTAGCAACGGCTTTATGTTGCAATTAAATGTGTTTCTTCTTAATGAACTTCCAAAATCCTCGACCTGGAGCACCCAGACCAGACGGCAGCATCATGCATTGGAAAGAGTCTGCACTTGGGGGCAGACGGGCCGGTTCCATCTCTAGCTGACGCTAAACCCATTTTAGGTGTTTGTGGTTGTCATCCTTGAACTATTGAGCAGGGGGTGAGGACTCCGTCAGGACGTGACGAGGGAGGCCGGACACAGGCACGGGCACCTCCCGGCCACAATCCCCTGCCCACGCCACATCAGTTCTCCAGGACCGTCACCCCCGGAGTGGCCCAGTGGGGAGGAGACGTGACCGTGCCAGGCTCAGACAGCAGTCCCTTCACTGCACGCGGACCCAGGGCCTGCCGGTCCCCCGCACCGTTACTCACCACTAGTTGGCCTCCCCCCGGACACCCTTCGTGCCTGGTGGACAGCAGGCAGTCCTGCTCCCCTGGGGCCCGCCCACCGAGCCCGCCAGGGGGAGTCGTCCCTGTGCTGAGAGCTCGCTGGCCCTGCCCCCGATCTCACTGCAATGCTGAGCGTCCTGGGCTCCAAGGACACCAGGAACCCAGACCGTGGAGTTCCCGGAATCAGGACCCCGCTGTCCATTTCCCTCCCTTCTGTGACTGACAGTCCGCCGAGGAGAGCAGGGCCAGGAGGGATGACTCAGTCCCCAAAGCAGCAGATCCTATTGTCACCTGAACCTGAAGGCCCCGAAAGGCAGCACCTGGGCGGGCGGAGAGGTCGGCGCGCTACGTGCAAAGGGTCACCGGTGACAAGGGAGGCACGGCACTATCGGACGCGGGCTCCCACGTAACACGCCCCCGGGGGGAACGGCCTCGCTGAGGTTCAAGAATGGAGCAGCGTACCTGACGTTGGTGTGTCGCTTGACGTACAGGTTGTGGAAGTTGTTCGTGTTTTCCATGTGGCCGGCTTTGGGGCCCTGGAGCCGCTGGATGATCTCGGCCTTCATCTCCATGGCTATGTGGGCCGGCAGCAGGGAGAGCAGAAGCCGCTCCTGAAACGGGGCGAGGAAGAGACAGACGTTTCAAGTCACGACGGGGACATCCAGGGTACACCCGGAATCGTCACCGATTCGTAGTGGGGAAATTTGAGGACTGTTCTCAACAAGGTCAAATACAGATTCCAAAAGTATGTATTAAAAAATCAAAGCGTCTGAGGTCAGAGCGTGTTTTTATATTATTTGTTGAGTTCTAAGCCTGTAAGGAAGGCAAAGCAATTTTCACAAGGATATTAGTTTTCCATTTTGATTTTAAAGTAGTGAAGCAGAAATAATATTAGAAGGCCAGAAACCAGCGGTCAGTTTAAGACGGGAAACACTCATTTTCGCCTGCTCGTCCGCCTGAGAGATAAAGAACAAGCTTTATTGCACTTTAGAAAGTCGACCAATATTCTATGTCTCCTAAATAAGATAAATAGTTTCAAATATTTCATTTCCTCTGATGAACATTCACTCCCCTTCGGTGATTCTAAACTATTAGAAAGAGAGTGGCGATTATTAGCTTCTGTAAATGTCATCTATAAAAAAACTGCAGGTGGAACAGAGAAATGCTACGAGCGTCTCTCATATTTCAGTAAACGCAGCACACAGCGGCGTACGACGTTACCCTGACTTTGGCATGTGCTTATTTCAGTTAGAGTAGTACTTTTCCATTCTCTTCAAGAAAAATATGCAATTTTTTTTTTGAGGAAAAGAATCACAGAAGGGCAACTCTGAACATTTATATTCATCCTAGAGTATTTTAACCACTGATCTGTTGCAGAGAACAATGTGTTCTTCGGGTATTGTGGAGTGAGGACTGGTACTCAGTGCTGACACACGAACATTTGTTGAATGACACATTTCTCCATCCTCCACATTTTTTCTCTTTTTCCTTTTTTATTTTATTTTATTTTTTTTGTGGACAAAGTGGTGAGACTCCAGGGGCAGAGGGGAAAAGGGCTTTCCTCCAGGGCTCACAGGGCCAGGAGTCCATCTCCCGTCTCCCCTCCACTGCCCGGAGCGCACATCACTTTGGTGGCCACTGGGAGCTTCCACTGAGGAGGCAGAGGGCGGTCCAGAAGTGCATCTTTGGGAAGATGGGATGGCTCTCGGCGCAGCCCACCCCAGCCTACCCCAGGGAAAGACAGGTGCCAAGCCAACAGGCGACCGGGTATGAGCCTGCGGGGGTCCTCGGTTCTCCATGAACTGGCATAGCTGTTTGTCAATCATTTGTTCATTCATTCGTTCATCTGCTCAGCTATTCTGAAAACATTCGTCATGGCCCGTTAAATACCAGGCCCCTTGAAAACACTAACGGCAAATGCAAAGATGAGTGAGACAGCGTTCCTGACACCATGCTTGCGGTCCCGCAGGGAGCCGACCCACAGTGCGCTTGCGGTCACATAAGGCCGGAAGGACAGGCTGGCGTTCGGAGGAAGCCATGTGCCTGGCTGGGACTCTGGAGAAGAGAAGGACGACGACCGTCCGGGAGTCTCTGCTACGTGCCAGGTGCACCCAGGAGCTCTGTTCATGTGCCAGGTGCACCCAGGAGCTCTGTTCATGTGCCAGGTGCACCCAGGAGCTCTGTTCATGTGCCAGGTGCACCCAGGAGCTCTGTTCATGTGCCAGGTGCACCCAGGAGCTCTGTTCATGTGCCAGGTGCACCCAGGAGCTCTGTTCATGTCACCAGCTGAATCGAAACAACAACCCGATCTGACGCGTATCATCAGCCTCCTTGTAATAGGAGCGAAAGGCGTCCGGCAGTCGCGGGCTGGGCACTGTGGAGTGTCTGCTGATCTGACGTGCCGAATTTTACTGGTACTTAAGAAATTAAGAAAACACTTTTTACTCGATAATCATCTCCCTTTTTGTTAAGATCTTCACGTTTCAATTTAAGCGAAGAAATGAAATGGATAAATCACATTTTTACTAAATTAAATGTCCATATATACATCTAGGGAAGCATAAATTGCTATCAATGGGATAAAATAATGAGCATGATGTCCTGCGTGGTCTAAAATATAACAGGAATGAAATGCACAGTGACATTAACACAAAAGACGAAATGGGAGGAAATCAAGTTAAAATGTTCTGAGGTCCTAGAATTGTGTGGGAAGTGGCAAAATATATCAATTTATACTAGACTGCGATAAGCCCAGAATGGACCCAATTTCCACATTAGAAATAGAAAGAGCGAAAGAATAATGACTAACAAGCTAACGGTGGAAACAGGAAAGAGGGCCTTAATTATTCCAGAGCAAGTCAATAAAGAGGAATCAGAGAAAAATGTAAACAGAAGATAAAGCAGAAAATGACAGCTACTCGCCAAATGTATCGGGAATTATATTAAATGATGTCGAAAACCTAAACAGGGGAGAGCTAGCGAGGAGAGAGCGAAAGGGCCATCGGCCACCGTCAGGAGGCCTGCCTGGCTGTGCCCTTGGACGTGAACAGAGTGCGGCATGTCGCTCTGAGGTGCCATGAAGTCTCCGTCATAATCAAAGCAAGCAGACACTAAATATGAATTTGTTGACTTCTAAAATGGTGAAAAGGAACGTTAGCATGTAGACTATAACAGATTACGGATTTGGACCTAGGCTATTTAGCAATCCCAGTGGAACTGGTGTGTCTGTAGAGACGTATGATGATCGACTTAATTAGATTAAAAAACCAGTTTCGCACTCATTTCGATGGGTGGTGGATGAGTCCAGGGCTAAGGGAAAATAAGATGTACCAGGCCACGATGCTCGGTGGACACAGTCCTGCTTGATTACCTCAGGATGATCACCTGCGTGCGCCCAGACTCTGCGCACTCTGCTGCATTTAAAGCCACCAGTAGACGTCCCGTGTTGACACTGGTTTCCAGTCATGCTTCCTGCAGCCAGCGTTGCCAGCGACCGACCCGTATTCCCCCTGCCTTCCTCCGAGGTCCCCTGCAGCCTGTTTCTTTATAAATCCACAGTTTCCTTACAATATGGAAGCAAACGACGGATAAATACCCAGCTTCTACATCCACACCCCTCGCGGGCAGATCGGAGCACGTGCCACACGTCCTCAGACTGAGGACTGAGCCCCTGTTGCCCCCAGCAGCCCGTCCCCACCAGCTGACCCACCCCTCCCTCCCTCTTCTCCCTGAAATTGCTTCCCATCTAAGTGACTATATACCTAGAGCCTTGTCTTCGAGACTGCTTGGGACAAATGTAGACATTTCTAGGCTGCACCTGTCCTTCTCGTGTGTTCTGTGATAAGAATATGCTCAGTCCCAAATCACAGAGCCAGCCGTTTTTTAAAGATAGATTTCATGAACAAAAAGAAGAACCAAATATAAATTCTCTTCCCTAGCCATAGCTTAATTTAATGTCCAAATGTAAATGATGATATTTTAGACCAAAACATGGATGGATGACTGGCTTTTTTAAGGTAGTTTGAAAAATACATGTTGAAGAAACTAACGTTTTCTTTTTTAAAAGTGTTAACGAATCCATGTGGATTCAGATCAGAATAAAGATTTTGGTAATGACCAACCAAATAAAAGAACCCAAAGTTTGCCACCGTCATGCAATTCTGGGACCTCTGGTGGCCCACAAGACCTCTGACCCACAAACAGAGTCCTTCCTTCGGGGTCTGCGCATGTCCCCTGGTGGTCACAGCCTTAGACAATGGGGTGAGCCTCGAATAAAAGCCCTGTACCCGAATGTGGTGAATCAAGACACTTCAAATTTGTCTGTCTTCCCGAATGCGACGCTATACTCTGAAGGCAAAGCCGAATAATATGGCACACGTAGCAAATTTCAATTCAATTCATAATCCTACGAGGTTAATCGTTCCATTAATATTTTGGCTTTTCATTAAGGTAGCCGTGTGCCCTGCAAAATTATCTGAAAGCAACGCACAAACTAAAGTGCTTAACATACCGGATATTACCTAACTAGCTACATTATCTGTCCAAGTACATTGGACAGATTCCTTAAGGAGACTTTCGAAAAATCAGTTGTCATTAGACTGATGGATATATTGCTTCTTTCTCCTGCTAGAAAAGATCGTCTTACGACAGAGAATTCGGCTACTTCTGGCATATTCAAAGGCCATCTCATGAAGAACGTGGCCTTGGTTTGAAGGCTCCGTTTCAATGCATCCCTTTATGAATAAACCTCCAATTATTATTCATTAGCAATAATTTTTTTTCCCTAGAACCTGTTCTTTTAAATTGTGCCTTGGAGAAGAGCGACAGAATTAGTGCGCTTCAGCGCACTCTCGATCGAAGTTCAGCACATTCTGAGCTCGGCAGTGTTTCCAACGTCATAAGGCAGAGCAGCAGATATTTATGCTATTTCTGTGATTTTTTCGGTTGATAGGAAAATCCAATTTAAGCCTAGAAGACTTCCGCTTACATTCTGAGTTAAGATCGAGTAATGCATAGTCTACCTGTCCCTTCGAATGCACCGTGCATGTAATAAATATTTAAAGCCGCTTTACTTTTCAAGAGGGAGTTGGCAGTGGCGAGCGCCTTTCATAAGAATTTAACACTGTTTTCTCCTTCAAGATTCTTATTTCCATTTAGTCCTTATTTTAAATGCAATCCAATTATGCGAGGATGCCAAACCGACGCAACACACAGAAGGGATGTTGTTAGAAATGTTTTTCCAAGGGCCCACGAGACACGAGCTCTCAGGATGGACAGACGCCAGGTCCCTGGGCAGCCGCGGGGTCACGTGTGATGCCGAGGACGGGGATGGCATCCTCCAACACCGTCCTGCAGCACGAAAGGGCCAGGCGTCCGTGCGGGATCAAAGCCTGAAACACTGCACTTGGAAAGTGCCCGCCGGGAGCGCGAAGAGATGCCGACGCCTTCTCACATCTTCCCCTGCACCCGGACCACCTCCGCGGGTCTCCGAGAACAAGCGTCCCCACCGGCGCCAACTGCCCTCACCGGCACGTCCCCGAAGCTCAGTGCTAGTGGCAACGGCGCCTGCTGCCGGTCCCCGTTGGAACGTTTAGTTCGTTTCTCTGAGGTGCATCCTCTGAACCCTCGCTTCGGTCCATCAAACAGAACACACTGGACACGCGTATTATCTGAAAAGGGCTTGCTTCTTCTTTCTTTGACGGCTACAAAAACATTCAGCCATCATATTTACATCGGATAGAGAGTAGCAGCACTTTGCAGTAGAAACAGCACTGAAATGGGGGGGAAAATGTGGTTCCTGCCCGCTCTCTGTCACTATCTAGAAAACCTCCATCGAGCCACGCCGGCCTTTGAGACCCAGTTTGGTTGTGGCAAAAACACATCTATCGAACCCGGAGTATCGAAGGGTTCCGTGTCCGCGTAAATTCCCAGCGCTTCACGAAACCACAAGGGGCGCTTTTTAGATGTTACGTGTCGCTCTTTTGGAGTCAGTTCGTGACATGCAGAGGAAGAAACCCAGCTGCTCAAACCCCAGCACGGCGCCAGGTCCGCAGAAAGGGCAGGATGGTGGGCGTGGGGAGACCCTGCCGAAGACGACGGGGCGGGCGCTGAGGTTGTCCGGTGCGGGGAGGACGGAGGAGAAAGCACCGCGAACCCACGGCCGGCGTCTGCGTGTGGAGGGGCGTCGGCCTGTTCACTTTGCGGCTGGAGAGAACCGGGCTGCTCTGCCCAGAAACCCAGCGGGCATTTCCACCGGTCACCGCTCCCTTTCACGAAACAGCGCGTCCCGTGGTCACGCGCCGATACTGCTTTCTCATTTCACAAGCCGTTTCATTTCAATTCAAACGTTTTTGACAAACAAAAGAACAACAGGTATAGATGTGGCTCAGAGGGGGTCAGGTGAGGTGGCGGCCACAGGAGAGTCAAGGCCGGATGGAGCCGTGTCTTCCCGGCCAGTGACGATGGCTCTTCCCACGCGTTCTGACTTCTAAACTCAACGAGGTGACTGGGGCCACATCGTTAATATGAAGTGGAAGGGGTGGCATTGTCACTCACATTCGATGACTCTCCAGATAAGGGAAGTTAGACAACGAAGGGCTAATCGAGTCCAATTACGGATTACGTCCACGGCCACAGAGGACGGTAAACGGGCGCTTCTACACTTCCTCGTTGGGGAGCGCGGTCCTTTTTCCTGACTGCGCTGAACTTGGAGATTCAGCCCCAGAGCAAAACTGCTCGTGGGTGAGTCTCCCAGAGCCTACACTGCCGAAAGCCTGTGGCCCCTTCCCACTCGTCCACCCCAAAATCCCCCGGGGGCACTCCCGGCTGACGGCTGGGACGCCGGGCAAGCGGCAGCAGATACCGGAGGCCTTCTTCGAGAAGAGAATGAACGGAGGCGGTTTCTAGAGGAAACCGGATGGCGTTTCCCTCGCGAACACCGGACCGAGCTCTGAAGTGGGCATTTATTTGCCTCTGCCTTGCATGGGAAGCTGAGTGGCTGAGCTGCGAAGTGACCCAAGGACCCTCCAGCACTGAGGGGGCGTCCAGATCTCCGCTCATTGGCCCTGGCAAGCGCCCCGACGCCAGCCTCCAGGGAAAAGTCTCCAAGGGACACGGGCCTCCGGACGGCCCCCTCTCGGCCCCGTGCCTGCCCTCACACACCAACTGTCCCCCTGGGCAGCCCTGTGCTCGACAGGGAGGCACGTCTCCACCGTTTCTGCACGATGGCCGCGTTTCAGGGAAAAAATAATGAACGAGGAAAGAGTCGCACTAATTCTTACTCTGCTCATCAGGCGATGCCCCGGGTGTCCTCAGCTAGAAGTCAAAGACACGAGCAGCAAACTGTACGGCATCGCAGGGAAGGGCCCGAGGGCCGTCGTGTGGCTAGAAGTTCGTGAAACGGAACTCAGAGGAGACGGGCTCAGAGGAGACGGCCGTGGTCCACGCTCGAGCGGAGAGGGCGTGTCCTGCCGCGGTTTGCTGGACCGATAACAGGTTATGCAACTGATCTGTGTTTATTTTGTGCACACACCATTTTCCGAGCTTTATCTCTGTGTTTAGAAAAATGCGTTCTAAGTCATCAGACTGCAGATTTTCCTCCTGAAGATCCGCCCAGCTGAGAGTCACTGACTAATGTCTTGGAGAGAATCACACCGAACATTAGATAAGAACACTGACTCCTTTCCTGTCCAGGACCTCGTGTGCACTGCCCCCCCACAACAACAACAACAACAACAACAACGACAAGTCACGGCTTGGAGCTTCCGTAATAGGCTTTATTACAAGTTACACGTGAGGATGACTCGAGTTTAATCACACACGTAATGCGGCAGGGAACCTTGATTTGGTGTGTTTCCAGACTCGCTTTTTCATCCTGAGCACGTAAGTTCTTAAGACTTGTCAAAACCTTAAGTCCGGGGGAAGCGGAGCGGCAGGCCGGGGGCTGAGCTCGCGGGCGAGCAGAGCAGACCCGTGTGAGCCGGTGCCGGCGCCGGCTGGGACAATGCAGACGCCTGCCGCTGGATCGTGCACCGAACAGCTTGCCACAGCCCTGCCGTCCCCCCGTGTCCCACGACTTCACTGTGCACACTGACCTCGTCCGCCCGTCCTCTAAAGAGGGCTCCCCAAGCCCCAGGCAGAACGATGGTATCGGTCCGTGGCCGGTTAGGAACCGGGCCGCACAGCGGGCGGCGAGCAGCGGGTGGGTGAGCGAAGCTCCACCTGCATACGCCGCGGCCCCCAGCGCCGGCACCACCGCCGCGGCTCCGCCTCAGACCCTCAGGCGTTCGAGTCTCACAGGAGCAGCGGTCCCCGGTGTCGGAAAGGCTGGGGACCGCTGCGCTAAACCATGACTTCTCACCCTCGGCACCACTGGCACTTGGGGCCAGGTATTATTTTGTCATGGAGGGCGCCGTCCTGGGCACTGTGGAATGTTCAGCAGCTTCTACCCAGTGACTCTGACTAGACTTCGTAGCTTCTACCCGGTCGACGCCGGGAGAACCCCCACTCCCAGCCGCGACACCCCAAACACCGGCAGGTGTCGCCAGCGCTCCCCGGGGGTAAAACCCCTGGGCTGGAACTCGCCGCTCTGAAGGTCAGACTCCCCTGACCCGGCCACTTTCCCCTGGGGCCCTCGCCGTCCCTTACTTCCGCCCCTTCCTCCCCTGGACCCCGGAGTCTGTCACTTTAATCACTTTCTTGGCCCCGGCCCTGCAGGATGGAGGGGCACAGCTCCCCACGACACCCCCAGGAAGTACGCCATGACCGCTGCGCCCGTGAGACTGCCCAGAGGTCATCGCAAGGCTCTTGTCACCTCCGAGGGACACTGGGGCACGTGCCCCCTTCGACGAGTCCTCGCACTACAGAAGACGAGAGTGAGAGCGTGTGTATCGGGGAAACAAGAGGGGAAGAAAACCCACTGGCCTGTCGCACGCAGACGACAGCATTTTGCGGAAGGAAACCTTCGTCTTCCCTCCCGGGGCCGCCTGCCCTCCGGGCCAAAATCCGGGGAAAGGCTGACCGTCCTGCAGCTGCCCCAGGCGCCCGCCCGAGCCGGTCACCGTGCGCCCAGCGGAGCAGCCGTTCCTGTCCTGCCCCTTCCCTCAACCCCCTGCGACCCTGCTCGGCCTCCTCCGGCCCCGCCTGAGGGCGGACCGCTTCCTCACCGAAGGGACTTCGGTAGGTCAGCCCAGCTCCGAATGCCTCCGCCGACGCGCCCCAAGGCCTCCCGCGCTCCGCGGAGCACGCCGTGCCCCCGTGGACTTCCCTTCCCTCTCTTCTCTCTGCCCAGCCGGTGGCCCGGCCCCTCTGACCCGCGTGCAGCCCCGGCCGGCACCACGCTCACCTGCCCCCCGGAGAGCATGCTGCCCCAGGACGGGGACCGCGGGCCGCACCCCGCACGCCCGCCCCCAGCGCCGCGCTTCTGCGAGGCGGGCCCTGCCAGTTCTCCAGAGACCTCCCCACACCCCGCTCCGTCCACCCCTCCGTCCTTGAGAGCTGTTTCGCAGGCCCCTCCCACCCCAAGTGGCACCACTGTTCACCCCGTGGTCACCCTCCTGCCCGGGCTGCGCCCTCTTCAGCGTGATGTTCCCAGGACGGAACACAGAGCCGACGCGCAGCAGACGCGCAGTCAGCGTTTGTCTGCCGGGCGCGGGACGGAATGCTCGGGCATGCAACTGACGCCTCACGCGCTCTGGGTGAGACCCCCCCGGGCAGCTCATCACGGAGCCGGGCTTTTCAGCGACGGCCTCGGCTCCGTCGCTGGCCGGATGCACAGTGGGTGACTCATCTGCCTCCCGCGTCCTCGCAGCCTGAGAGGCCTTCGAGCCGCCTCCCGCGGCCGCTACCGGTTCCAGGCTCTTCTGCTCTGTAAGGTGTTGGGAGCAGATGGGAGACGTCCTCTCCTGGGGCAGCAGAAACGAACCACGTCTAAAAACACTGGGGGAGAGTTTTTAAAAACCTGCGCTTGAAGGCATGACGGGAGGAAAGTATATGATAAATACCTGTATGTATTCTACATGTGTGTAACACACGTGTGAGTGTATATCTATAGCTACAGGCATCCATGGGCCGATAGACGTCGATGCACAGGCAGACGAGGATCCTTCGCCCTCGTGGAGAGCACGGGGCCTCTGGGTTCTCTCACACACCGCTCTGGTCGGAGTCCCGGTATCCGTCATTCCAGGGCCGCGCGGCCCCCTCCTCCCTCGCAGGTGCAAAGCCCAGGGCTCAGGTGGACCGTGCCGGCTCCAGCGCTCGGCGGGACGGGAGGCGCACGGCCCGGAACGCGGTGTGGAGGAGCTGACGGGCGACGAGTGGCCCGTGAACTGCAGCCGCGGTGAACGGAGGGCGCGTTTTTTGCCGGGAGGCAGCGAGGGCAGCGTGGGAACGAGAGTCGGGCCCGAGGGGGCGCGTCGGTGAACGGGAGCCGGGGGTCCTTGCCGCCGCCACGCCGAGCAAGACGGCTGTCCAAGCGTAAACACTGAGTTCTAAGACGCGAAGTCGGGGCATGCCAGCATGACGTCTGACGAGGCACCGAGCTCTGTGCGACGATTTTCAGGGAGAGGAGCAGGTTGCTCTCAGGGGCTCGTGGGCGCGGGCGAATCCGCGCTGGGTCCACAGTCGGCGATGCCCGCTTGCCACGACCGCGCTCTAAGTCTCTCACGTCGGTTACCCCGGTTACGGTCGAAACCGCTTTGGGGAGCGGGAGCAGCAGGTACAGATAGTGCGTTTCACTTACGTGTCGTTGAACTTGCGAAACGGTCGGTGATTGCGGTTCCGTGAGCGGATGGCTGTGCGTGCACAGGTGGAACAGGCGGCTGAGCTTACGCGTCATGTCAAAACTACAGGGCCGACCTTCGCTCCCCCGCAAAGTGGCCAATGTGTATCGAAGGCAGTGAAGAGAATTCGCGGACGACAGCGACGGCACACAAAGAGGGGGCGGCCCTGGATCACAAACCCCACAAAGTCGCGGCGGAGAGGAGAAGGGGTGGGTCCAGGACCGAGTGCGCCGTGGGGCGCGCGGCTCACACCTCCGCCCCGCTTCCCAGCGGCCCCGCTGAGGAGCCAGAGCCCGAGGACTCTTACCGATACCCGCAGAGCCGGAGCCGGGCCAGCCAGGAGGAATTCTCGGGAACAGCCCGGGGAACCGGGCTCTGTAAAGCGTTCTCTTCCCTGATCCCAAAGAAGTTGGGGGAAGGACCCGCCACCACAGGTGACCCTGGCGGGGAGGAGAGTGAGGGTCAGGGCGGCCGGGGACACGTGGGCTGGGACCCGGGGGCACCCCTCACCCCCGCGTCACCCAGCGTGGGACGGATGAGGCGGAGAAACGAGGAGCCGTGCGTCTAGGGGGCAGGGAGCACCTTGCAGGACGACCTCCCCCGTGCGCCCCTCGGGGCCTCGGACCACCACGGGCCGGCGAGGTCGCGGCCTCGATGAGTCCTCCCGTCCTGCATGTCACCTCGGTGTGGGGCTTCAGGCCACACTGTGGGCGGGGTGGCTTCAGCAACAGCGGAGCACCCCCCTCCTCCCTGCTCCGCGGTTCCGGCGGCTGCAACCCGCAGCGGAGGTGCCCGCAGGGCCGGGTCCCCCTGAGGGCCCCCCGACCCCCGGGCTCGGGGCCGGCTGGCCTCTCCGCGCATCTCCGCGTGGCCTGTTCTCCGTGCGCACCTGGGTCCTAAGCTCATCTCAGGATGCCAGTCACATCGGATTAGGGCCCACCCTGACCTCATTTTAACTTAAATCTCTCTTCAAAGACCCTATCTTTAAACACAGTCACATTCTGAGGTACCGAGGGTCAGAGTTTCAACATCGGGATGTGGGGGAACGAAATCCAGCCCCGAACAGAACTTTCTTCCGCGGGACAGAGGAGGGGGAGGTGGTTGGCACACAGGCCCCGGGCGCCCACGCGGTCCCCTGCCCCGCCTTGCTCAGACTTGTCCCCACTGCCCTCGCTGCCGACGCCTCGCGTGGCCGAATGTTCTCGAGGCTCCCGAAGTGTTCCTTCTCCTATCTCTTTTCCAACTGGCCTGCCCCCCCACACTGCCGCCTCCTCTGGGTCCCTGTCACCCGGCTCCCCTGAACTATGCAGCAGGAGCGAGTGGCAGTCGGGCAGCTTCTGAGGCTCGCCGCTCGCCCAGAGCTGCTCCCTCCGCGGCCCCGTGGGGGTCTGGCGCCTCGTAGCCTCGCGGCAAGGAGCTGGAGTGGCACATCGGGAGGGCGTGACATGGCCTCGCTCCACCGAGCACTTCCCGTCCAGGGCCGGAAATAAACAGCTCCGGCTTGTGCACTGTGCCGACTCGGTCGCAGCTGCTCGGTACCACCATCGGAGCGGGACAGCAGCCCTGGACGAGGGGCCATGGACAAGGGGCCACAGACAAGGGGACCCAGGACGAGGGGCCACGGACAAGGGGACCCAGGACGAGGGGCCACGGACAAGGGGACCCTGGATGAGCGCGGCTGTGCGCCCACACTGTGTTTGTGGGAACTGATTTTAATTCCATATAATTTCCCCGTGTCATGAACTATTATCTTTCTTTCGATTTTTCAAAGAAATGACTTAACAATGTAAAAAGCATTCTTAGCTCGGGAGGCTCTACCTACGACACAGAAGGGCCCAGATTTGGCCCTCGGGCTGCAGCTGGGTCGCTCCCAGCATAGAGGAAGCGCTGAGGGACGTCACATCACGCTGAAAGGCAGACCCCTCAGAGCTGCCACCACAACTGAGGTAAGGACAAAACGGGCGCCTCCCTGCCCCAGAGGGCACCGTTGGCAGCATGTCCATAATCCGCCTGTCCTCAGCACCCAGACTGACAATAAAAGCCACACGATGGATCTTCTTGGAGAATAATACCTTCCGAGCTGTCACTGGGCTCTCAGCTGAGGAGGAGAAGGCCGCAGCCCAGAGCTCGGGCTTGGACCGCGACAAGTCAGGGAGCAAATCCCAGCTCCCCCCCAAAACCCCTCCCACCTCGTATCTTGATGGTACTGACTCATGTGGGGGGTCCGGCCACATCCGGGGTTTCAGTGGCTGGTGGCCGTGGAGGTGGCCGTCCTGTGTCATAATTCGGGGTGACCACGGGGCAGCAACATCAATGCACATGCACCAGATTCGAGCCCACGCTGGCCGCCGCTGAGACGAGACGTCAGGCCACCTCCGCAGGCCCCTGGGCCTCGCTCGCCTCGCCCTGCAATGGGGGTGGCACCGAGCCACGCCTCCTTCCTTGCCGTGGAAGCTGGTGAAGCCGTACCTCTATGACACTTATTTTTAGATAGAGCAAAAAGAAAAAAAAAAAAAGTCAACTTGAGTTTAGCTGCAAACAAAGTATCTCATTTCCTCACTCAAGAGCTAATACTCCAGCAGCCAGAATTCGGAGCACACGTTGCTTGATGTACAGTGGCAACCAGTAATTTGTGCGAGAAAGACTTAATTTAGAAGAACGTACATGCCATTTTTTTCCATATCCAAGTAAGAGTTACAATTAGTTTGATTCATAGGCTGTCATGAACGTCTCCACCGCGTCCACAGCGAACAATGCCAAGTTTTCACGGCAGCTTTTGACAGAGAGAAGCATTTCTCAGTTGCGTAATTAATACTAAACATAAATCCTCCTCCATTTGCTTCGTGAAGATCTCAGACTCACTGGAGCATCACCTTCTGCAAGTGGATCATTAAGCAGCAAAACCACAAACATGCCCCTTTTCCACTGAGTTTTGCTCTGCAGCCTTTCGCCTTTGGGAAATTTCCAGAATGAGTAGTAGCGAAACGTGCAACATAACGAACATGATTTTTAAAATGTCTCCACTTTCTCTCCTATGTTCACCTACTTCTTAACTTGTAACAAATGCTGAAATAATATTGTTCCATCGACAACCAGATGAATCCAAATGTTTTCCAACGTTTGGCTCAGAAGCTGAGGTGCTACAAGACCGGGCTGAAAGCAGGACTGGATGGGCTATGAATAACGAAAGGATTGAAATGTTGATGATCACTTCATTTCTAGCTGCGAAGTGTCTCCCTTGCTTATCATCCATCTGTCTTACCCGAAAGTTAAATAATTAAAGTCACGTAAGGGCTGACTTCATCAGGAAAACATAAAGAACTACCCACTTTTCAAATCTTAGAGAACTTGTTACATGGGATGCGGGGCAGGGGATATGGGATAAAAGGGAGTTGATTTGAGAACACCCGAGGGCGTGAATATGTTCCCTATACTGTTAGGGAGCACTCTTGGTATATAAAGCAGACTTCCGTTTTCTATGGTAACGTTCAACAGTATAATAGTATCGGGCTTCAGGAAAACCATTCAGTTCGTGGATACTTTGTTACGTAATGAATATACCAATTTTTCTTTTGAAAAATATTATCAAGTGTCTCGCACATAATACGTTCTCATTAAATGCTAGAAAAAATTCATATTATTTCGAGACGCCAGCTTAGTCCCACCCACTTGGGTTTACGGCAACCTCTTAAATCGGATGAACATAGAGGAAAACATTTGGAGAGGCGCCGCGCGCTGGAGCAAGGGGGGATGGGGGAGACGCTGTCGCCATGGAGACGGCTGCAGCCGCAGGCCGGAAGCCCACAGCCTCCCCGGTCCCCCGCGACGCCCCCCACCCCTCCCGAGCTCGCAGCGGACGAGGCCTAGGTTCAGGTTCAGCGTGCAGTGTTTCTCATGTGCTAGGTACTGAGTTAAAATAAATACATTAAAAACCAGGGCGCGCGTGCGCTAGGAGTGTTGTCATGGACACGACCCAAGCTCCCGAGGCCGGGAGGCGGCCGAGCTCTCGCCCGGCGCGGCCCGACTCGCCCACACCTCTTACTCCTGTGGCTCTTCCTGCGTCTGCGCCCGCTAATTCTCTTGCACGAGAAGAGACGCGCCCTTCAAGGAGTATCACGAACGATGTCAAGTGATTCTCACAAAACTCTGGGACGCTATTTCCTATCACCAGACCCATGCCGTCCCCTCCTCGGCCTCCTGGTCCCGGGGCGCAGCTCGATTCAGAAACCAGACAGATCTCAACATGTTTTAGGAAACTAATGAAGCGGGGGTGGATTTGGGGCTGCTTCGGAATCAGTAAAGACCGAACGAGTCCTTGAAACACCTCACAACGCTCGTCACAGTTCACACCTTGGGTCGGAATTTCAAAGCACGTGGCTTCTTCCAGGCGGAAGCTGATCTCAGATAACTGCAGAATAAAATAAAGGCTCTGAGCGATGAAATCCCCAGTTATAATGCCACGTCATATTCTTTCTACAAATAAAAAATACTTTTGTTTGCTAGATCGTTATTTTCTAATATGTGCTTATTATGTATTAAAGTTTCTCCAGAGAAAACAGAACCAATAGGACATATGTGTCTATGTCTATAACTTTATAGATCTCTGCATCTACATCAGCCTATCATCCTTCTAGTACTTATCTTCCATCCATCTATCTGTCTATCTGTCTGTCTATCCATCTATCTATCTATCTATCTATCTATCTATCTATCTATCTATCTATGTATCATCTATTAGTCCATTATCTATTATCTATCTGCCTATCAATCACCTATCTTTGTATCATCTATCTGATCTACCTACCTACTTATCTACCTACCTACCTACCTACCTACCATCTTTATTTTAAGGAGTTTCACACCAAATGAATGTGGGAGCCGTCGAGTCTTAATTCTGCAACACAGGCCAGCAGGCTGGAGACACAGGGAAGAAATGATGTTGCAACTTGAGTCTGAAGGTAGAATTTCCTCTTGCTCAGAAACCTGTCTTTTTTCTTAAGGCCTTCAATTGACGGCATGTAGCTCACCCGCATTATAGAGAATAACCTGCTTTACTCTGAGTCTGCCGATTTAAATGTTACTCTCTCAAAAATATCCTCATGGCAAAATCTAGACTGGTATTTAACCAAACATCTGGGTATCATAGTCTAGCCAAGTCGACACATAAAATTAATGATCACACCATGGTGTCAGACAGCTTAAATAATTAAACACTCATATGATAGCAAAAGTATCTAATCTCATCTTTATGAACTTTTCATTAGAGCTGTTTGTGTAGGAATCTATGGTGATTATATATTTAATTTTTCTTGCCTTTTTCTCCAGAGAATTAGAACAGTCATTGAAAATGGCACAGATGGGTGGCCACGGGCACAGAGGCGGGGCGTCCATCTAGGGGCGTCAGACCAGCCCAGGGCCTCATCCTGCTCCCCTGGGGTCATCTGTAACTGACATGTCTCACATCTACCTGCTCAGCTCTTAGGACATCTTACTTCCTGTGAAGGGAGGGAGGGAGGTTAAGTAAGCAATGGCTTCCAACATCCTTTACACCTATGAAATGCTTCAGTTTGAATGAGTTTGGCTAGTCAAAGGTAATACAAATTTCGCTAGTGGAAGGCAATAGTACACAAAATTATTCCACATCTAAGACCATTATTTTATAGCTCTGCCCCTATCAGTAGAGAATGGATTCATTCCCGTCAAGACAATGGCTTCTCTCCTCCTGAACAAGGCTTACGCAAGCTATTTTATTATTTCAGAAGATAATATTACTGTTTTAAAAGGATTAAGAGAAGTTAATGAATCACAGAGTAAACAAACACTGAGAAACAGTTGTGTCTTTCAGAGTTTGGAAGCAGATGAACAATCACCAAGCACACAGTGTTCTCCTGCGCTGGGATCTTGTTAGGACTCGTGTTTCTGGATCGTTTGACAGTGGATCAAACGGTCCTTGCCAAAAAATTTCGCGCACGTCAGAACCCGAGGGCGGAAGGCGACCCACGTGAGACTGCGCCTTTCCTCGTGAGGGAAACGCGAAGCCTCGGAGTCCGAGATGTAAGCGTCTCTGCCTGACAGCTTGTGAGACGGTGTATTTGCCTGAACGCACCAAACAGTTCTTTTTTTATTTATCCTGGCTTTAGTCTTTTCTTCCTTTCTCTATACATTTCTCTTTTTTATATATATCACACATAGTCAAAGTTTTTGTTACAGTTACATAAAAGGATCTAACTAGGTTTACACAAAACAAATAAGTACCTCTACGCAAAGAGCTGTAAAAATGCACCTATCCTTACCAGTTTAAGAGAGAAATGCATTATATAAAAAACCCTCTAACGTGTGGGTTTTTTTGCACTGTTTTTAAAAAAATTATATCGAATGTCGAATGGAAGTTTTTTAAAAAATCCATCTATCTCTTGATAGACACTTGGTTATCCCATCGAACTCCAGCAGTGCCCCAGCCCCTGTGGAGGCGAAGAGCCCCGCCTCCAAGCCCTGCCCTCGGGCGGCTCGCTCTGCTGGAGGGAGGCGCTTGCATGTGAAACAGGTCAAGGAATGTGCCTCGCAGGCTGTGTTATTAGAGATAAGTTCCCAGGTAGAAACTAGACGCTGGAGGGAATGGAACCAGGAAACGTGCCCTGCAGTGGGAGAGGAGGGGGCAGGGGAGCCAGGAGGGGCAGGGGAGCCAGAGCTGAGGCCCGGACGCGGGTGGGGGCGGGGGACGGCAGGGCAGGTAGATGTGGCCCACGGGGCTAAAATCCTGGTCCCTACACACGGCTGTGCGACCTTGGACTTCGCATGTTGGAACCTCAGTTTTGTCATCAACAACGGGAGACGGTTTTATCCACCCTGCCCGTTTCGCTGAAGGTACTGATAACAGCACGAATGTTTCTGGCGTGACGCGGGCACTAAACACAGCGGCCATCCTTCCAGCCGGCCCGGGGATGGCCTCGTAATGCGCAGGTGCCCACGGGCGCGCAGGGCGGCGGCTCCTCTCTCCCTGAACGCGGGAAAGTGATAAGACACTTGAAACTTCCCCAAATCAAACGCAAACAGCCCGGAGCATCCACCCTAAAGAGCGGTGTGCAGCAGAATGGCTTGGCGGACCCCAGCGGGCAGCGGGAAACGGGCCGGGCAGCAGGGGGAGCAGAAGGGAGGAGAAGCCGGCGGGCGAGCGGGGCGACCTCTGTCTGTCTAGGGCAAGGCCAGGCGGGCTCGGGACCGCGGCGCGCACAGTGTGACCGCGCGGGCCTCTCCGTCGGAGGCAGAGGCAGCGCCGGAGCGCTGGTGACCCCGGCGTGACAGCCGGCCCTCTGCCCGGCCAGCCTGAGCCCTGCTCCCGGGGCGTGGTTGCCACCGACCGTGACCGGCCTCCGCCCGGCACACGCAGCCGACCTGACCAGTGAAACGTGGATCTCGCCCAGGCGACAGGGCATTTTCTCGGTGTGTCCCCATCTGTCCCCTGCCGTTGAAGACGTGGCACACGTGCGTGTGCTCACAGGAGGGGGATGCACGCTTCGGGGCTGACGAACCGGCCCCTGAGCCTGCCTGCCGAGCAAGGCCGGCCCTGGCTGCGGAGGGAAGGGCGTGGCCCTCCGATGGACATTCAGAGGGGCGCCCGGGGCGCCCAGGGGACGCCCCAGATGGCACAGGCGTCTCCCCGCAGCAGAAGGGGGGGGGGCGGAGGGAGGGAGGGAGGGGCGGTGGGGCAGACGCCTGGGCCCAGGGCGTCTCCTGTCAACTGCTTAAGAGGAGCGCCTTTTCTTGTCGCCCGTCTTTGACAGTAAAAATCTTATTAGAGAGCAGAAAATTGTCCTTTAAATGGAAGCTGAATTTTAAAAATGAGTTTTCAATACAGCAGCGAGGCAAAAAAAAAATACAAAAACCCGCCTCGCCTGTTTTTCAGATCGAGCCGTTTGCGGCTCCGTCCCTCAGGCTGTTTCGCCCCATTTTTTTTTTTTTTTTTGCCATTAAATGTTTTTATGAGAAGCTTTATGAAAAGATTCTTTTCAAATGCTCATAAAACCTCGATTTTGATAGTTTCCATAAACAGACACTGCTAGTGTTATCTCGAAAAAACATCTCTGCTTTCTGGGGCTCTGGCACGCTGAACCCTGAAGCTTCCAGCCCGAGCTCAGCAGAACCGTGGCTACGTCAGGCCTCAGGGGCCACGTGGAGGCCTCGCCCGGGACTCGCCCGCAGGAACTTTCTAGCCCAACGTGCCGAGTGCCCGGCTGCCTCCCTCTCCCCTGCCAGTCCCAGCCGGGACTAGAGAAGCCCCAGGCCACGCAGAGCACTAACCGCCTTCCGAGAGGGACTTGGGCTATGCGAACCGCACGGGGGAGTGTGTGTGTTGGGGGGGGGGGTGCCGGGTCTCTTGACAGAACCCTGACCTACAGCGTCCGGCCGCCCTGGGGGTCCCCGGCCTCAGCCTCAGGTCGGGTTCTGCCTCGCGGAGGGCTCCCCCGGGCTTCCAGAAGAACCGGCGCTCACGAATCAGGATCGCCGCAGTGGCCAGACATCAGCGGGCCCCACTGCAGGCCCTTCCTAAGGACCCCAAGGGAATGCCGCACGTTGTCCCCCCAACACGGGGCTCCATCGGCCCGCCGACACGGACGCCTTCAGAGGTCCTCGGTCGGTCAGAAGCCGCAGCCCTGAGGGTCCTGCTGCTTCCTGGGGCCCCGGCATCCGGCGGGAAGCGCGAAAGGTGAGGCGTTGCTCTGGCAGACGCCAAAGCCAGGGGACGCGCCCGGGCACGCGAGCAGCGCTCCCGCCGGCGAGAACGGTGGCCGTGCTGGGGGCCCCGGGGAGAGGGCCCGGGCGCCGGGCTGGTGCGGGCGGAGAGAACTTTCTTTATTTTTTGTGGCCGGAGCTGTTACCAGTCTGGAAGGTACGTACATAGCTCTGTCTGCTAGAGCCATTTAATAGGTGAGTATTAGTAGCGGTATTAATCATTCCACCAGTGATCAGAAACCCACGAGGTTAACAGAGCTACGCAGTCGCAGGCTAACGCTTCCGGATTGCTCGGTTAGGCCCCGGACACCTGCTTACCCAGTGCGGCACGTTCATATCCTAAAGCCTGGCTTCAGCTTGCTAATTCAAACGGAATGCGTGAGTGCATTGTTGTTGCCCTAAATTTCACTGCGAACCTGAGGAACCCGGGTCCCCGTGGGGGCCACCCGTCAAACAGAGGGCGGGAGGGCCACCCGCCACCTCGCTCCTGATGCCCCTCCTTTGCCAGGCCCCTGACCACGCGTCTGAGGACGGCCGGGGGTACTCGGGACGTTCCCGTCCTCTCGTCGCCTCTGAGGAGGCCTTAAACGAAAACCTCCCCTCCCGGGAGATGCCTCGCTCAGACCCGACGACCAGGAACAGTGTCCGCGATGGGGATCTGAGGGCGAGGCCGGCCGGGTCAGCGGCAGCTTCGGGAAGACGAGTCTGACCAGAGCGGTAAAGGAGTAACGATCTGAGCAAAGCTAGAGCCCGAACACACGTCGTGCGCCAAACCGTGTGACATGCCACCGAGACCACCACGGTCCCAGAAAGACACATGGAAAACGGAACAGAGAAGACGGCCGGGCACCGGGACGCACGAGGGCCCCTGGGGGCCGGGAGGGCCGCGGGAGGGCGGGGGAGGGGACCAGGCTCCTTGCAGGCTGGCGGCGGCTGCGCCGTGTTGGGGGCGGGTAGGGGGGCCGCAGCTGTTATCTGCTCCTGCAGCGGCGGCAGGAGGAACTTCAGCTCTGTTTCTTCCTGTGCCAAGGGCTCCTCGCTTCCAGAATGCGGAGCATTTGCTTGGCTGGGCAATGATGCTGCCCCGGCCTAAGGGGTTCTATTATCCTTTAGACCCCAGCACGGCCTCCCTAAAATCTGCGGCCTTTTTCTTCTGATTCTAGTGTTTGCGTGTGCTGGGCCGGCACCGTTGACATTACCATGAGGCGGCGTGTGGGAGACTGAGTCACGGCCTTCCTGCGACATCCACATTCTAATCTCAGAACCCGTGAAAAGGGACTTTGCAGATGCGATTAAGATAAGCGTTTTGAGATGAGGAGATTGTCCTTGATTGTCCAGTTGGACCCACTATAATCATAAGGACTCCCGACAAGAGGTAGACGAGGTCAAAGACAGAGAAGGAGAGAGAGAGAGATTAGAAGATGGTTTGCTGCTGGCTTTGCAGACGGGGTGTGGCCGCGAGCCAAGCTTTGCGGGCAGCCTGGGTTGCTGATTTTGAAACAAATGTCTAGGCCCAAATGTTGCCCCGAGGTGCCACGTTAGTAAAGTTAGATAACTTCCCAGTCCCCGTAAACGCTCCATTTGACCACAGAAGCAGTCCACCCGGTCAGCCGCCCCCACACGCCAAGCCGCCTCTGGGCGATCTCGTCACTTCCTTGTTCCTTCTCACCCGAGCCAATCAGGTGTTTTCCATTTTTCTGTTTCTTGTTCTTTATCCCGTAAGATCTTCCTGTGTCCCCCACCCCCCATTTTGCAATTCTCCCATCAGAGACTGTCTGCTTCGGGAAGTGCTAAATAAAGTTCGTATGGCCTAAATTATCTTCTTTTATGATTTTTTTTAGCACTAGGAAAGGCAAGGAAACAGATTCTCCTCTAGAGCCTCCAGAAGGAGCAAGCCCTGCCAACCCGTTTTAGACCGCTGCCCTTCTACCCGTAAGAGGACGAATCTGTGTCGTTTTGAGCCGTAACGTCTGTAATGATCTATAACAGCAGCAACAGAGAACTAACTCGCCATGTCCAACACGAGACTGTGGGGACAGCGGACCCCGGGCTTCTTGGAAAGGAAACCGATGGGTGTAGGCAGGGACCTCGCTCTGGGGGCGGGGGTGGGGGTGGGGGGCGGCGGGGCCAGTGGACACGGGCGGGAAGCGGCCGCGAGCACGTGAGCGGGTTCCCTCGGCCCACGGAGCTGCCCTCAGCTCCTGTCGCCAGGCCCCTTCCGTCAGTCACAGCCTCGTGCTGCAGAGCGTGGCCCACAGCCCAGGACGAGCTTCTGAGAGGCGTCCTCGGCTTGACATCTCCTCGTCCTCTTACCTCTACTGACGCTTATGCAATATGATCGATCGATGAAATTTATCAAAATACACAAAAGGGGGACACACCGCGCTCGGGCTGGGAACGAGACATTCTCTAGGACGGAGTCTGCAAAGCAAACCTCAGCACATCGATTTATTCTTAATGTTTAAAATGAAAGGTAAGACGCCCATCTCTCTAACATCTTGACTGGCAGCGGCACCGCCTCTAGGTGACTGCGAGATGCACAGGGACCGGCAGGAAGGGAGGACTTCTGGGGCAGAATGCCGGAACCGGCACCCTCTCTGGCCTGCTGATTCGCAGCTAATTGCAACCTGCGGTGATGCACGTGCTCTAGAATGTTCTCTGCGTGGTGAATTCTATAGAGAGTACATCTGTGCAAAACTGCATCATGTGACGGATTTCCATACCACACATCGGCTTTCTGGTTACCTTGTGCGTAGTACTAAACGTCATTAAACTTAAAGAGAAGTTTGGTTTGCTTTGGTCAACATTATGAGTCCAAAATTGTTGATCTTTCTTATTGTGACAAAGAAATTCTAATATTATAGTAGCTCAGGGGTATTTTTGAACGAACGCATACACACAAGTACATACACAATCTGTTTTTTCAAAGTAAGGCTGTCATTTTAACCATGAGGGAGAAATAATTTTTTATATATATATATAAAAACACATGCTATGGAGATGCCATTTGAAAAGTGGGCATTTAGAAATCTCTCTTGGGATGTTCTTGCCAAAACAATAAAAAAACCTCCCATACTTATACATTTATATTCCTTAGAAGTGGAATTTTTAAATTCAGTTAAAAATCTCCCAAATGAAGATTCAGTACATCTCGAACCCATTGGCTAAAAACTAAAAAATGCGATACCTTCTGGTGGATTTGCAAGAACCAGCTGACATCAGGAAAAGATGAAGAGTTTGCAGCTGAATTTCGTCAGAAACTTCTGCATAAGTGTGGAGAGGACCAGTGAGTGTCACGACTTAGAGACCCAGTCGCGAAACATTTCCACGTTGGGATCATCTGGCCAGTAAAGCAAGTGTCAGACTCAACTGCACTTAAAAGCATTCCGTTGTAGACGGTTCACCAAAAGTTTCTGAAGCAACAAAACATATTCATTTCATCATGAGGCTCTTACCAAAAATATTAATTGAAAGAGCCTAATGTCTTTTTGCACTAACCAAAAGTAAATAATTTAAAAGATTATTTTTATTGTTGTCTGCCCTTAATTCTAACTTTGGCTTTATAATGTACATAAAATATGAATACATATGTGTGTGTATTTATATATATATATATATATTTAAGAATAAACAAACATACGTACCAAAATACATGGTTAAAACTACTCATTCCTAAGTGTGGAGAATTAAATCTAGTCTAATGCCCTCTGCCTCGGAGCTGTACCTTTCTGTCCTAATCACTCTGACTCTCGAGTAGTAGACGGAAATAAAGAAATACAACACCTTGGGACTCGGGGGAAGCTGTACACACAGCAGCTGAGGTGCTGGGGAGACTGAACCCTGCCTCTAAGAGCGTGGGAAAAGGGGCCCCTCCACGCTGCCCCCCGTTTCCACGCTGCGATAGTTACCTTCATGTGCCCGCGTGGCAAGACTCTGCTCAAACACTAGTCTAGCCACTGCCATAAAGGTATTTTTAACGAAATTAATGTTATCAACATTCGCAACCAGCTCCTTTGAAGTAAGGCAGAATCCTCTCCATAATGCCGGCGGGCCTCGCCCCATCAGCTGAAGGCCTTAGGAGTGCCCGCTGAGGTTCCTCAAAGAAGGAATTCCGCCTCCAAACCGCCACGCAGAAACTCCGCCTGAGCTTCCGGCCTTCGGATCCAAGACCGAGACATCAGCTCTCACCCGAATCTCCAGCCTGCCGGCCTGCCCTACAAATGTTGGACTTGCCACGCCCCACAACTGCATGAGCCAATTCCTTAGAATAAATTTCTCTCTCAGTATATGCACATGCCCCCGCCGGCCATGTTTCCCTGGAGAATCCTGACTGACCCACACGTGACGGGAGCAGAGCTGAGGTCACTCGCGTCCCGGAGGAGAAGGATCTGGGCGTGCTCAGGACGGCCCCCCCGCGCCTTCCCCTGCCCGGCGGCTCGCTCGCTTTTCTTCCCGGCTGCCCGCGGGCTTCCGTTTCCCTGGGGGGAGTCTCCAGCCGGCTCGCCTGCAGCGGATCTGGCCCACGGGGGACCAGGGCCAGCTGCCTTATGCCGCCAGGGGCAGGAGCCGAGCCGAGCTTTCCCAGAGGTGGAGTCTGCTCTCCACCCGACTTGCGTCTGCATCGCGACTCCTTCTCATCTCTCGGGTGGCGCAATGGGGGGTGGGGGTGGGGGTGGGGAGGACCGTGCATTGGGCCCCTCCTGTCCCCAGCGCACACGGGCCACTGGGCGTGGGTGACAGAGGACAGCCGATACAGGTGTTAAGTGTCAGCGAGGAGCTTCATGGGCAGCGAGCGGGTGTGTGGTCAGGATGCCATCTCCGCGGGGCTACTGAGCGCTCTTCGTTTTGGGGGCAGCTCCCGTGGCCGTGAGGGCCCAGTTAGGGAAAACAGTGTCAGGCAGAGTGACGGGAAGTAAGGGAGGGGTCGAAGGGAGCAGAAAGGGAGCTCTGCGCGTTCGGGGACTGCAGGTCGGGGGGCTCCGCGGGCAGCAGGTGGCCTAACAGCTGAAGTTCACCTGCTGAAGAAGGTCTTTCCCCGCCCCCACTCTCCCCGTAGCCTGCTCTTGTGTTGCCATAGCTACCTTAGTCTCAGCTGAGAAGCCTAGATTTGGGAGCACAAAAGCTAAGAACTGCAGCGAAAACAAGAGACAAGAGAGTTAAGTGTTCACACTTACACGAGTAGCCCGGACTCGGTGACCGTGTTGACGCAGGCCTACTGGGCCTTCACGTCATAGCTAATTAATGTCACATGCCAGTTTGGAAAGCCGGGAGCACCTGACCAGTCGTGCGGAGCCGGGCCACGCCGCGGAACCTCAGGGCGGCCCGCCCAAGGGCTTCGTGCGCGGTGACGAGATCAGCGCAGCTGGTCCCCGCAGGGGCGCCGCGTGGCGGAGCCGGCTCGCAGGGGAGGCGTCGCGTGCCCTCCGAACGCCGCGTCCTGCTCTCGCCGCGGTCCCGCTACGAGCCCCGGACGCGTGGGAGCTAACCGGCACGCAGAGCTCTCAGGAACCGCAGCGCTTCGGGCTTCGACGCCAGCCGCTGGAGGTTTCCCGCACGTTTGCGGAGGAATGGCAGTGAGTCGGGGGTGGACATCGCCTGACTGTCCCCTTCCTGCTCCCGGGCTGGCAGCAAGCGAGGCCACACGTGACCTGAGTGTGACACAGTTCTCGAATAGCATCCTCGTGCGCACGCACGCACGCACGTGCATGCACACTCTCACGCACAAAGAAGACACTTCCGGGTACGTCAGATCGCATCTTAAATGACGCCGTGGTGCCGAGAGCTAAATAATCACACATTGCTTAACCGGAGTTGGATAGAGGAGAGTGGACGGCTGCAGAATAAGGCAAACCGTCCTGAAAAGCAAATCCTCGCATGGCGAAAGCCGAGGGCGTCGCTGGTTCCTTTAACCTCAGAATCCGAGTGGTTAGCGTGACAAGAGACCTCATTTTCCATAGACTTTTTTTTTTTTTTTTTTTGCATGAAATGCATCTTAGTGTTTTAAACCGAAGCACCGAGAATACTCAGTATGATCGTTAATTTTATGTGTCCATTTGGCTGGGCCGCAATGATCAAAGATCATTCCAGGTGTTTCTGTGAAAGTGTTGATGGCTGAGATTTACATTCAGGTAGGTGGACCGTTTCGTAACTGGGTGGGCCTCATCCAATCGGTCGATGGCCTAAATAGAACAAAGACCCACCTCGCCTGAGTTTGGGCCTGAGCTACAACACCGGCTCCTCCCGGGGTCTCCATCCCGTGGGCCCACCCTGCGGTTTGGGACCAGCCGGCCTCTGCCACTGCGTGAACCACATCCTCACGATAAATTGTTCTACAAGTACACGCATCCTGCCGGTTCTGTGTCTCTGGAGACCCCAACTCCTATACTCAAGATTAAAAAAAACAAAAAAAACAAAAAAACAAACAAACAAAAAAAATGAGTCTGTTTCCTTCGCTTTACATGCTGCAGGAAATACTGTTTCCTTCACTTGGTGAAAATGGAAAACGAAACTTAGCGGAGAAAAAAATCGAAGTGCACATAGCAAAGACCGGCAAAGCCCCAGATGGAAACAGCTCTAAAGAAGAGAGGTTACAGGAGTCCGTTCACGTGGCAACTCTGGGGACAGGAGAGGGCCCACACGGAAACGGGCAGCTCGGCTGCAGAGAGGTCATGTCGCTCTCCACCGAGCTCCCGGGTGCCCAGCGGCTCCGGCTGGCGCGTCCCTGGGGACCATCCCAGAGCCAGGCGACCAGCCTCGAGGCCGCCTCTTTGTGCCTGGAAGGGGGCTCCTGTCTACGGTGAGCGGCCCCCACTTTCACTGCAGGAAACCCCAAGACAGCGGGGATGTGGCCGAGCCTGGAGGGCAGGCCCCAGACTGCCCGGTTTGGGGGGCTGCCTCCCACAAGGGGGTCACACACAGGTGGGTGGGGCTTCACTTGGTTTTCCTACGATTCTTAACCCCTGGTAAACATCTTTACAAAAAGTCTGTAGTTACTTCTGAGAACTAAGACCTGTGCTTTTCTGTAGTTCCGTTAATTGGTCCTAAAACATTCAGAAATAACAACAAAAACGATGAAGAAACACAACCCAAAAAGCCACCATCCGAGGAGAATCCCTCCTGGACACGGTCGCCATGCAGTTACTGTTGGACCACGAGGTTCCAACCTTGAGGCACAGGAGAAACCTGCTGGGGCTCGTGCTGTGACAACAGCCAAAAAGGCCGTCTGTGGGCAACTCCGTCCCCAAGCCCGGGATGTGTCTCCGCATACCTCAGTCTGTGGAGCCACACAGGGGTTCGGAAGTCTTCAAACTCTTGCTGGAGACATGTACGTTCCAGCCATTAATAAGCTCCCAAGCACATATACAAACGTCACTGAGTGATACTTACTTGTACTTTTCCCCTAAACATGCACAAATGTCAGTCAGTGATACTTACTTGACCTTTTTCCCTAAACAGACATCCCCAGGGCTAAGTTTGGCCCCGCTTCTCCGTGTTTCAAAACTGCACGGGGTCCTCATCAGTCCCGTTGACGTCAGGCCCCGGGCGGCCCCGCTGCGCTCGGCGGCCACGTTTCCAGCGCCGCCGCTGTTTGCCGACGGCCCCCGTCTTGCACCGCCCGCGTCGGCGTGAGCAGCAGGCGAGGCAGAGGGGTGTGCAGAGGCGCGAAGACGGGCGAGCCAGGGCGCGCGAGGAACCGGGAAACACGACTCGCGAAGGCGGATGCACGCGGAGCTCTGACGGGACACGGATCGCCACCTGCGACACCTGCCCCCAAGGGCTCCCAGGCCCGCCCGCAAGCCCCTCCCGGCCCTGCTCCTGTGCAAGCTCCGCCCCCTCGGGGGGGCCGCACAATCCCTGGCTTCTTCCCCACTCGAAGACGGGGCTCCAGCAACCTCCGTGCCCCACACCCATTCTCCTTCCCTGCTGGACCACTTGGCAGCGGGCATGTGCGGCTCTTCCTCCCTCTCTGCACCCCACTTCTCCCTGGCTCTCTCTGCAGCAAAGCTCCCCCAAAGAGTCACCGCGGCCTACCCCAAAGCCTCTCCTCTCATCCGCGTTGAACCCGCTGCGCAAGAACCCCGCCATCCTGCCAAACCACACTCGGCGAGGACGCAGCCTCCTGGTTTCCGTCCTCCTGGGATGCTGGGTGTGGCTGGCTCCCCGAGCGCCACCTCCCTGGTGCAAGGATCACGTCCTCTCGGCGCCCTTTGCTGACGCCTCCTTTTCTCCGGGGACTCTGAATGTCGGGGTCGCTTGATGGCTGTGTCCAAGCTCAGAACCCCAGATAGTATTGATCTGCTGGCCGCTCTCAAGCACGTGTCAGCCCAGCCCGTGACCCTCCACTCCTGACTCAGCGCTCCGACGGCCTTCTCAACACCGCTGCTGACAAACCCCGCACGCCGCAATTCGAACTTGAACTCCTAATCTGCCGCCACAATCTGGCTCCTCTCCCAGGAGCCAAGACTTATTCTTCCTGAGTGGTGGCAAGATTTGATAAGTTTTGAAACCTCGTGTCTCTCGTGATAGGGAAAGATCCTCATGATGATAGTTTATGCTCATTAAATACAAGAAAATCATCAGTCTCAATTACAGAAGATGATCTAAGGTAATTAGTGCTCGAATCAATCCGCAAATATTTCTGTTGACATCTCAGTGTTCTAACTAATAAGAGAGACATTGAGATCTAAAGGATAATAAATCCCCAGTATTTATCAAGCTTTACATTCCAGAAAAAGAGCAAACGCCTCACACCTTTCAGCAACCCTCCCTCAGCGCCGCAGCCTGGGGTGGGGATGATTACCACCCCCTTTTTCACAACCTGGAAGTTCAAACAGAGAGAGTAACTTGCCCGACGGCTCAGGAGCGAGCAGAACCCAAACCCAGGCTGGAGGCTCCAGAGACCACACTCCAGGCCGGGCTGACAGGGACTGTCATGGGAAACGGGAGAAAAACAGGAGATATTTTGAAATCCAATTCTCTTGCTAATTACATTTAGTGAAAAAAAATAAACAAGCCCGTTAACAGAGCTGCCAACCCTTTGCCCTTGAAAGTCGGCACAGCTCCAGTGGGTTCAAGGGCGTTCAAACAGTATGGGTCTCATCCAGCTCCCAGTACCGCGGACAGGACCAGACGCTTGGGAATTCCTCGTTCTGTCCATCTGTCTCTTTCCCCACTTTTTTCCTCTTTGTTTGTTTGTTTGTTCGTTTTTTGCATTTTTATTTTCCCTCTGAGTAATGGTTTATTGCTCAGTCTACAAAGTTCACTGCGGAACTTATACAACGATGTGGCCGAGCATGTCAGGGTCAGGGCCAGTCAAGGGGGCAGAGGAGACACTGCCCTAGGAGGGAAGGGAAGTGGTAATTCCAAGGTATTCCCAAGGAACCCGATCCGGGCATCACCCTGCTGGCTCACGCATGCGCAACAGGATAAAGTCAGGTCCCGAAGGCCCCCTTCGCATGGGTCGCAGATCCCCTGCATGCCATCCCTCTGGGCTCTTCATATGCACAGTGGGGTTCATCCGATCAAAGAATTTCGAAGACACAGGTGAAACCGTGCGGCGCATTCTGCAAAGGTTTCCTTTCCTCATCAACACCGACGACGATCACATAGAAAACGGGGTGTCCGTTTCTGAGCAGCATGTCCAGAACTCATCCGGCCTTCAGGGTAGGGAAAAGAAATCTTTTTCTATGCTGTGGCTGTTATAAGGTTCATTATATCTCCACACCATAAACAAAGATCAAGGGCAAAAAAAAATATTCCGTGGTTAATACTCGAAAGTTGGTTTTTCATTTTGGAAGAGGAATAGCAATTTTAATCCGTCTTTCCCTTCGGTCCCTCTCGTCCTGTATTTTTCCCCCTCTCTGGTTTAATGTGAATGGCTCGGTACTTGTATACACATCGCTACTTAATGAAAAAGGCAATAGGAGTGCCCACAGCTGTAATCAGAGAGTGACTGAAAACTTTTACCTTTTACGGTTCCATGGATCGGCCTTTATGTCTGCGATAAGTGTTTGTGTGTCTGCTTCTCAGAGCTGGAAACCTCAGCAGGGTGAAATGATTTTTAAGGAGGCGGAGGTGGGCGTGTAGCATTATTAATGGACACGAAATTTATTTACTAGAAGAGGCAGTGATTAAACACACGGCACTTTTTACACGGTTCCTCTATGGTCTTGCTCAGCAAATGGCTTTGAAAGAAGAACCCTTCGATGCTGGGTTTCCGGTCAGGACCCATGGGCTCCGGGCTGAATTCTCCTGCTGGCCACTCAGGCAGGGACGTGATCCAGAGGGAAGAACAGGCTGGACAAAGCCACCGGAGGGACAAAGCCCGCGCACCCCGGCCTCGACTCGGCCACGTCGCCAGGGACTGGTCCGCCAGCCACTGACCAGGCCCCGTCAGCATCTTCACATGCAAATAGTCCTCCCTGGGCAACTGTCCCGCAGACCAAAGAAAAGTGACTTCCGTTCTCCAGGGGGTGTTTCATTAATATCATCTTATTAAGATGTGGGAAAACGTCCCCATTTTCTTTTTATATTGACCCCTCTTCATAAGCGAATGCCTTTGGAGAAAGAATTTGGCCACGGTCCCCAGCCATCGCTTCGTCTGGAACAACAGCAGCCCTACCGGAACGTGGGCAGGGTGCAGGGGTGTGGCGTGGAGGGTGGTCAG
The DNA here is from genome assembly GCF_014176215.1 of Rousettus aegyptiacus. Taxonomy (NCBI): domain Eukaryota; kingdom Metazoa; phylum Chordata; class Mammalia; order Chiroptera; family Pteropodidae; genus Rousettus; species Rousettus aegyptiacus. The sequence continues at coordinate 109,172,366 of NW_023416311.1, forward strand.
GGGCTCGGACGCTGGGGTGTCTTTGGATTTCAGGTTTTTGGAGGAGCCTTTGTACTGCTCAGATGTCTCTCCACTTACGCAGTCGGCGCTGCGAAACGGTCTTTCCAGCATCGTCATCCCTGACTTTAAGTTAATCGACTTCCACTCTTTCTAACAAGGTGCAAATGATCAAGGATCACAAATTAGTACTTAGCGGTGGCAGCTGTCATTTACGGAGGGCCTGTTTTAAAATATGCCAGGGAGTCGTTTTGATCGGGTGTGTGGGTTAAGACGCAGAGGCACAGAAATGCCTGTCGTGAAGGAAGACGCTTTTGCACTCACGGATCCTTGGAAACGAGAGGCGTGCGAGGCGGGGCCCTGCGGGGCAGCTGCAGGGTGAGGGGGGCAGAGGGAGGAGGCGGAGCTGTGGGCGGAAGTCTGTACCGTGACTTCCACGGGAAAGGCCAGGCCGGGCAGCGCCAGCAGGCTCGGGATGGGCGAGTCTGAACCAAAGAGCAGACTCCGGGGCTGGGCCTAGCTGTCTGGCACTGGGCCCTGGAGTGATGGAGGCAGAGAAGGGCCTGGGGCATGGGAGCGTGTCCGGGGAGGTGGCCGGGGCGGTTGGGCCTCGTGTGGGTTGGTTTACACGTCAGGGGTAAAACTACCTGCCAAATGATTGGCCATCTCTATGAACTGCCTCGAGGGGCAGCCTCTCTGGGAAAAGCGAGGCCTCACGACAGAAAACACAGAGAATAAAAAGGTGTGATGAGCACAGGGAGCCATTTGCGGCCGTCTTCATTCTAGAAGCGGTGCGTGTCCTCGCGCGGAGCCCGCACGCTCAGGGTGGGAGGAGTATTTGTGCGTGTGGGTGTCTGTGTATGCACGTGTGCGTGTGTGCGCGCACAGGCATGCAGACGCGGGAGGAGCACGTCTCAGCCACGGGGTGGTGGGAACGCTGCCCGCGGACCCCGCCAGCGAAACGGCAGGAACTGTCGAGTTTGGGCGGAGGCAAAAGGAGAAGAAAGAGAACCGCGCGCAGCCGGTGGCCAGGGAGAGCCGCGCGACGGAGCAGCGCTCTCTGGGGAAGTGGCTTGATGATGACCATGACGACGATGACGACGACTGCTGATGATGACGATGCTGACCTTCACCGACGTCTGCCGAGAAGTAACGAGGCATGCACCTCGATGTGAAGGTCGGGCAAGGCTCTGCTTTTCTGATCCCATAAAATGTCACTTTACCCGTCCAGGTGGCACGGGATTCATCGCCAATAAGACGAAATAAGGGGACAGCAGGTTCCTAGGAGAACGAGTTTAGAAATGTGGGTTGTTGCCCACTTCGGGCTCTGAGGAGCAAGGCATCGTGCTCCTACGAACAATTGTGCAGAAGTCTTTGTGTGGACATGTGTTTTTATTTCTCTTGGGTATGTACCTAGGTACAGCATTGTGGGTCAGGATGCTAACTTTATTTCTAACCTTTTGGGGGAATGGCCAGACTGTTATCCAGATTCGGGGCATCATTTTCAAATCCCACCAACACGGTATGAGGATTCCAACTTACCACGTCCTCACCAAAACTCATTTTCTTTTTGATAGTAGCTAACCTAGTGACTGTAAAGTTACATCACAGTATGGTCTTGATTCACGTGTCCCAGACTGGAAATGATGAGCATCTTTTTATGTCCATATTAACCATTTGTGTATCATCCTGGGAGAAATGTCTATTAAGGTCCTTTGGCTCTTTTTAATTAGAGTATATGGGTATTACTATTATTATTACTATTATTATGAGTTGTAAGGGTTCTTTATACATTCTAGATACAAATCCTTTCTCAGACATATGATTTGCAAATATTTTCTCAGATTCTGTGAATTGCCTTTTCACTTTCTTGGTGATGTCCTTTGAAGCACAAAATATTTCAGTTTTGGTGAAGTCCTATTTATCTATTTTTCCTCTTATTGTGCTTTTGGTATCACATCTAAGAAATGTAGCTTAATCTTGTGTCATGAAGATTTATGGCTATGTTTTCCCCTAAGTTTTACAGTTTTAACTCTTACATTTAGGTCTTTGAACAGTTCTGAATTATTTTGGGGGGTATGGTGTGAGGTAGGGGTCCCTCTGCATTCTTTTGCACATGGATATCTAATTGTCACAGTACCATTAATTAAAGACAGTGTTCTTTCTTCATTAAATTATCTTGTCACTATTGTCAAAAATCAATTGGCTGTAAATAGGATCGTTTATCTGTAAACTTTCGATTCTAATTCATTGATCTATATTTCTAACCCTGTGCCGTTATCACACTTTCTTGACTACTACTGCTTTATAGGAAATTTTCAAAGCAGAAAGAATGAGTCCTTAAATTTGCTTTTCTTTATCGATATTGTTTGGCTGTTCTGGGTCACTTGCATTTCCACACGAAGTTTAGGATCGCTTCTCAATTTCTGTTTATTACTCACCCTACCTGTGCTATTATTGTAGCACACATCAACAATTTTTACACCAAAAAGGGTGGCATACATGTAAATCTATATGTCACAATGCCAAGAACACCTCGCCATTATCGCATTTAATTTTATGTCTTTTAAAGAAACTGACAGAAGAAAGAAAAACAATTATATATTTATAGAGTTTGTTAAGTTTACCTTAACATGGGTTTGCTTCTTGGTTGACAGATTGTTTTTTTTCTTTAGCACTTCGAATATATCATTCCAATGTCTTCAGACCTCCATTGCTTCTTGTGAAAATCAGCTGTTAACATTATTAGGGTTCCCTCGTAAATAATGACAATTTTCTGTTGCCGTTTTAAAGATTCTCTCCTTGTAACTGGCTTTCAGCATTCTTACTACGATGTGGCTGGGTGTGGATCTCTTTGCACTTAGGCTACCTGGTTCTTCTATATTCTGGATTCATCAAACATGGAGAAATGCTCACCGTTATTTCTTCGAATTTTGTTGCTATTGTTATTATTTGCTCTTTCCCTCTGTCCTCTTCTGGACTCACGATATGCTTATGTTGGTACTCGTAATTGTAGCCTTCATTTCTCTGAAGTTGTGTAAATATTTTCCCATTTTTATCTTTGTTCTTCGGTTTGCATAATATCTATTGATCTATTTTAAAGTTCACTAGTTCATTCTTTTGCCAATTCAAATCTACTGTTGGTCCTCTTCAGTGAATTTTTCATTCTAGTTATTGTGTTTTAATTCTAGAATTTCAATTTAGCTTTTTAAATAATTTCTACCACTCTATTAATACTCTCTATTTGACGAGACATTGTCATCATACTTTAACTTCTTTTAGGATGGTTTCCTTTGTACTTCTGAGCATTCATTGTGGCTGCTTTAAATCTTTGTTTTCTAAGTGCAAGGGACATAAATGTTCAAAGTCCCTCCCATAATGATGCTTAATTTCTACTGAGTAACAAAGCCCAGAGGTCACCTATGGCCCATGGGCTAATTGCTTGCTTCCATCCATTTTGGAGGACCTGTAAACTGAGAATGGTTTTTACATTTTTAAATGCAAAGTGTGTGTGTGTGTGTGTGTGTGTGTGTGTGTGTGTGTGTGTGTATGTAACGATATGCCTTTTGATGAAAACAATGGCTTGATTTTGCTTCATGATCCACAAATCGTAACATGTTTATTGTCTAGTCCTTTAAAGAAAAAAGAAATATGCCGACTTCTGATATAAACAAAAAAGCAAGGGGGAAAGGGGTAAAAAGGAAAAAGAAAGGAAAAGCGGAGAGGTGAGGCGAGGCGCTGGTAACGCCGCGGAACGACGGCGCGGGGTCCGGCGGGCGAACCAGGGGGGCGCCTCGCCAGGCGGCACAGGCACAGACTCGTCCCCTGGGCTGGCGCCGGGGCGGGGCCCTAACGCAGGGAAGGCAGAGCGCGCGCCAAAGCCTTTGGTCAAACGCACCGAGTCCGTCGGAGGAAAAGCGTAGAGCTCTGTGGCCTTAATCCGAGGGGCGGGCGTGGGGAAGCGGGTGAAACAGAAGGCTGGAGGCTCAGCCGGGGCCAGACCACCCTGACCCCCGCAGACCAAGCGGAGGGTTCAGATTCTGTCCCCCGGGGTCGCGATGACAAGTTGCACCCCCTGATGGACATTTTGGAGGCTTCGTGTGGCTTCTGTGCGGACAACAGATTGTAGGGGGGCGAGCGTGAACAGGGACAGTGTAACTAATGCCGAAATCCAGGAAGAAGCACGGAGGCGCGGACGAGGGTGGCGAGGGAGAAGGGGGGAGTCCTCGGGTTTGGGGGCGCCGGGAGGCGGGGCAGCGCCGTCTGCAAGTGGTGTGGATGTGGGGAGCAGGAGGCCGGCAGGGCTCCTCCCCGGGTTCTGGCCCGAGAGACAGGATGGGCGGGGTGTCATCGACCGAGTGGTCCACGGGAGAAAAGTAGGTTTGGGAAAATCAAAGTTCCGTTTCGGTCACCGTACGTTTGAGATGCTCATTAAACATTCCAAGGAAAACACGAATTTGGCGGATGGACTTTGAGCCTGGATTTCAGGGGAGAGGTCAGAGCTGGACCGTCACCGGTGTGTGAATAGTTTTAAGGCCATGAAAGAGGGTGAGAACCCCTACGGGGTGGGTGACAAAAAACAGCCTGGAGACGGGAGTCCCCGCACATGCCAGCACGCAGAGGCGTCAAGCCAGCGAGGCTCCCTGCGAGCCTGCCTCACCAGAGCACTGCACGTTGTACTCCTCGGCTCCCATCCTCCTCAGAAGTACAGTGAATAATGGAAAAAACAGTTTCATTCCCCTCTCTATGTATCTATGTAGACAAACAGACATATGGAGTTGCACCCTTGAAATTTATGTAATATTAATTATATAATAATTATTCTCCAAACTCAAAAGTTGCCACATTTATCACAATTGATGAACACTGAGAGTTCAGCTGTGCATTCAGAAAGAAATGCAGCATCCAGAGAACTCAAATTTCCATGCTGAGCCCTATCTGAGATCAGAGTGTAAACAATGGAAATAATTTATATGTCGATGTTCTATTCCATGTCGGTACAATAACATATGCCTCCAAGAGATGGGGGGGGGGGCAGGGTGGGCGTTTCATTCAACTGTTATCCAAATTAGGAGCAAAACAGGAAAATAACGTTATCTCTGCTTTTCACACTTTTTAGTTATCACATTGTTTGAGAAAAGGACAAAGAAATATTACACGAACCTCTTTTGGATGACTCTGAAGACATAACAATGAGATCATCTTAGCCAGAGAAGTGCTTTATAACAGATCGCTCAAACTTACTAGACCAGTTTCATGTTCAGTAAGTTCTGGTAGCTGATCTTCTGGACCATCATGGTTTACTTCAGCCAGAGCTGTGAGCAAAAACCTTTATCCAATTCCACTATTTTTCAGAACCTGACGAGAATTCTATTTTGCTTACAATGGCAGACATAGCTCGTTTCACAGATTTAAAATAATATCTATTTTCTCATCAAAATTCTATTAAATGACATGAAAGTCTTTTTTTTTGACCAGTCTTAATTCATTTTATTTATAGTTAAATTTTTCTAGGTTTTATGACTTGAGACCAGTTTATTATATACACTTTTATATATTTCAATTCTCACAGTCAGTCAATGTTTTCTATAATTAGACATTTTCCTTGACCAAGATTGTCTTAAATTATTAGACAACTCTGCCTTTTTCTATTGCCATGAAACATGCCTTGGTGGGGGGCTCGTTGCCCGAAACAACTAGAATGAAGACTACTAATCTTCTTGGACTACCAATTGATAATATTCATGGTAGAATATGTCTCTAGGCTAAATAGTATTTTTCCACATGTAACAGTAATGGTCTTCCTTGTAAATGCAAAAATAACTGTTTTATGCTGATGCTTTTCCCTAAAGTTTCTTATAACCAGCATACATGAATATTTATGATTCATGAAAATAATTAGCTAAGGCAGGAGTAATGCGCTAGGAGAAGCGAGCATCGTGCCCGCCACACACGAGTGAATGTCTGCAGACATCAAAGAGGGAAACTCTTTATGGAAACACCTCAAAATCATGGCCAGAATTGTAGATGCAATAAAGATGAAGTAAAAGAAAACCAGTCATAGAGTTCTCCTTTGAAGGTTTCTAAGAAATTAAAAAATAGTATTAGAAACTATAACTCATGGTCTGTTGGTCTATGCACGCGGCATAGACTGGGCGTTCATACAATGAAGCCATTCATTCACAACTCACGGAAGCCAGGAGCCCGCAAACTGCAACCTCCAATCGCTGCGCAGTGGCCAAAGGCCCACGCGCACTGGGCTGCTCCAGACTCGGGCATGCGCGCTTTGTCCCCAAAACAACCCAAGGGGCAGAAACTGCCACTACCCACATGCTACAGCCCAGGAAGCTGAGGCAACAGATATTAAAACAACAGCGAACCAACCACATGAGACAAAAAGCAACACGAGTCCAGGGTCATTGACCAAACCCAGCGGAGCCCCATACCTCAGGCATCGGAGGGCACGCCCGCAGGGCCTGAGGAGAGGGGAGGGGTCTGATGGGGCGGGGATGCTGGCTAGAATGAAGGTCATCACCTTCCCCGGGGGCGCCGGACTTCCAGGCGGCGCTGGGACACGCGGAGGTGAAGGCAAACCCCCCACGAGCAAATTATTCCCAAGTAAAACTCATCCCTGAGCGTCGCCTTCGGGAAGTTGGGTAACACTGCCCATCCGCACGAGCTTTTGCTAAAACCTCAGTAATCCCCTGCCCAGCGGTAACACCACTGGATGAGACGTTTCTGTGGGCTGCGATATTTATGATATTTATCAAGAACTCAGTTCCCTCAGATGAAAAACGTTACGGAAATGCAAATACCAATAATGCTGGAATGTATATCAAGCTTCAGGGAATCCTGACTTTCCTAGCTTAAGTGAAATGAGCACTATTTACCTGGTCCTTAAGCTGAGATTTTACTGCACATGATGGAGGAAAAGTATTAAAGTCTCAGTGTACCAAACCACACGATTCAAGGCGGCTTGTCCTTATGTAAGCAACACGTTTTTTTTTCCTCGGCACTGAATTTTGAATTACCACGAAAAGTCAGTTTTTCAAACTTAATACGTGATCCACTTTGCTGACTGGAAAAACTGAATACTCTCTTTTAAGGTTTGAAATTAAAGTATTTGTAATGGCCAGAAGTCATGGGGTAAATCCTTTCTTTCTTTTCTTCTTCTTTTTTTTTGGTCACTGTCGCTCTCTACAAGTGGTCAGTTCCAGACAAGACGGCCATCGACTCAATAATTCCCAAGCTGAACTCCTTTGATTTTTAAAATACTAGACTTTCGTCCTTCTGTTTTAATTAATAGTGCTAATTTTACATTAGGCGACAGTTATTTAGTCTTAACTCTCAAGCCTTATTGTTTTCTTGGCTCACAAAGTTTGCCTAATCCCCTGGCTTTTTCTCTCTTTTGTTTGAATTCATTCAGGTTTGTTTTACTGGAGAAAAATCTTCAAATTGTCATGTCATAGTACCTGTGTGGGGGTTGCATTTTCCGAGTCCATGCATGCCTGAAAATCTTTACTTATTCACGAACGGTAGTTTGACTTGGTGCGTAAACAAAGTCCAAGATACTTTCCTGAAGCATTTTTACGATTTGGCTCTACTGTTTTTTAACATCTGGTGTTTATGAGAAGTGCAGATCTGACTCTTGTCCCACAGCAGTTAATCTGGTCTTTTCAATAGAAGCTTTCAGGATTTCTCTCTTTATCCTTAATACGGAGATACTAGCAGCATCGGAATGAGCCCAGATGCCTTATCGTTCCCTTTCTTTCCACACAAAGAACTGTCTCTAAGTAATGACTTAAAAGAGGATGGGGACAGAGATATTACTGTGAAGAAGGCGCCGCATGTGATTAGGGGTTTGTTCAGAGGCAGCCCGCGGTGCCGAAGCAGCCTCTTCCTTCCCAAAGCTCTTGCACAAACCGGACACCCTCTCGCTGGCGTCCTGGAGCCTGAAGAAGTCCCCCCTGCCCTGCATGCGGCGCACCAGCTCTCACTTTTCTCAGGGCTCTAGAGACACAGGTGCAGATTCTGCTGTTATTGTCACTCATAAAACCTTCTCGGTGAGGCCAGTGCCGCATCGGATGGGCCTCGCTGTCCTTCTGTCCTGATACAAAGTGTCAGCTCCTTGCTGGGGACTCTTTTCAGGCCATTTGGAATTCAGAATGTACATATGATACATATATTACGTATATACAACATAGATACTAAATATACATTTATATATGATATATCAAACATATAAAACCTATATACTAAAAATATAAACATATATTTAGCGAGCACAGATATATTTATTTATATAGCTATACAAATATAGTGAGTGCGCATGTATTTAGCAAGGATATATGAGTAATGAATATATGTGTGTATATATATGCAAATATGTGTATATATATGTTTAGTGAGCACATGCTTCTTGAGTGATAATGAAAATGTGTAAGATGCCCATTGCTGTGGATTAAATGTCTGTGTCACCCCAAAGTCGTATGTCGAAATCCCCATCTGATGGTATGAAGAGGTGAGGTCTTTGCAAGGTGACTAGGTCACAGGGGCAGGACTCTCGTGGGTGAGGCTACTTTCTTATAAAAGAGACCGTGGAGAGCCACCCCGCACCTTATTCCACGTGAGGTTACAGGGAGAAGTCAGCCGTCTGCAACCTGGAGGAGGGACCCGAATCTGCTGACACCCCGCTCTTAGATTTCCAGCCTCCGGAAGTCTAAGCGATAAATGTCCCCTGTTCACGAACCACTCGGCTCACGGTCTCTCGTGACAGCAGCCCAATGGCAGCATTCCCATTTTGCAGATGAAGAAACCGAGGGCCAGAAAGGATTCGAAACTGAAGAGGGGCCAGAGCCACGCTCCTAACAGTCACACGATACCCCCTCTCTGCAAGCAGGGCGCTGCACCGTGAGTCAAATCGGGATGCTTTCAGCTCCGGCCCGGCCCGACGCCAGCCTTGGGAAGAGTCATGCGACGCGATTGTCTGGCAGGGACTGGACCAGAGCAGGTTGCGGCGACGCCTCAGACTCAGGCAGGGGCGCACAGAACCTGCGCCACAGAGTGAATGAAACGAGTTTATGGGGAGCGCGAAGCTGGGGCGAGGGAGAGAGGGCACAGTCCCTAGCAGGACTCAAGGACCACCACCCCGCGTGGTTTGCGGAAAGATGGGGTTTGGCTGTCTGAGGTCGCGGTGCTCACGAGAAGCGGGTCTGGGACTCCAGGCCAGGCGGAGGGAGGGGCCGGGGCCACGAGAGCCGTTAATCCCGGCGGGGTGGGGGGAAGCCATGACGGGCGGGGAGCCCCGGGCTCAGAGGCGGGGGGCAGCGGCCTCCGCGGAGAGCCTGAGGCGCACGCGCAGGAATCTAAGCGCGTCTATGAAGAATGCGGAGAGAAAACGCGCCGGAGAACCAGAATGGCTCCACATTGTAAAAACCCAGGGAGGAGGCTTTGGGCTTTCCGTCCAAGAATATATTTTACCCAAGTAGACAAAAAGTGGGCAACGAAAGTCGACTGCAGAAATCTAGGGTGGAAAATGCATTCAAATTTGGCAGGTGCTTTCTGCTGAACGGTGAATTTTGATGGCAGCCGATAGTGCAGTTAGGAAGTGGGTAAGAAGGAAAGAGAAACATGGTCATAGTTACTTTTTCAAGAAGTTTAGTGGTGAGTGGAAGGGAGCGAGAATGAAGAAACACATTATGAGATATCTAAGGAAAGAGGACTTTTCTATTAGTTTATTTGTCAATTTAAAATAAGATAAACTGGAATGTTTATCAGCAAGGAAGGACATAGATACGCATTATTAAGACCATTTGGATCACTAAGGATTGTAATGGTATAATGCTGGTGGATATTCTAAATTAGCTTACAAGGTGTGTCGAAATAGAATAGAGGCCTTACAGACCAAAATAGAATGGCATTACTAGAAAAAATTAGGAAACGAATGTGTCAGCAAACACGAGAGACACTAAATATCAATAATGATTCTAACAATGCACGTGGTCTAAATTGATCTCTCTAAAAACCGAAATACATTTAGGTTGAAAAGAAAGATCAGAATGGCATGGCTTTGAAAAAGGAATGTTTAAAGAAGCTAGAGAACATCACTAAAACATTTTTTAAAGGGCGTGTGCGTTTGCTGCAAGATGATGATGTTTCTGTAAGCACGGGCACTGACAAAGCTGTCCCGTAGCAGAATGTCACTCGACGCCTCTTAAGAGGCTTCTGATACCAAACGATGTGAAAAACTGAAGGTCGGAACAACACGTTTGTGTGCAGGTGTGCAGGTGATTACTATGGAGGGTCCAGGAAGAAAGTGTCGCTAGAGTGAAAGGCGAATTTTCCGAGTGTCCAGACACAGACTAAACGTACGTTCCGACGGGAGACCTGCATACCATCTACAATCAGGTAAAAGTCATGTTGAAAAGAAGGTAACCCCTTCACAAGAGCACAGAAACCCATCGGAATTTTGGAACAAATGTCTTACGACTGTGTGGGAACTTTACAGGGACAATCCTAAAGGCTTTGTTGACCGATTTACTAGTAAATTCTCAGAAATAGAACTGCTGCTCCCTCACGAGCTAGCCCGTTTCCTTCCCCACTGGGCCAAGATCTCCCTTTCGGAAATAGAGAAATCCAACATTTCTGAATGCAAAGGCTAAAGGAATACATTTAGGAACCTGGAAAAAAATGATTCTATAGTTTACATAAACACACACACAAAATTTTCTAAATCTAATTATAATCAAAAATATGTAAAAAGAAGTGTTGTAGTAGTAATCTTGTAAGATATAAGAAATACTGCAAAATACGGCAATTCCAATTATTACGTTCCTGGGACAAGGACATAGAGATAAAATCATGGGTAAAATAGATTTAGCCTAAAAAGTTAAAAAAAATAAATAATGTATGGCAAAGGAAACATCACACTAGAATAAAGAAGAAGATAATTCATCAACAAGGAAAGCTACACACTGGCACCTTACGCTATGATCTCATCGGCAAGAGAGAAAACAGATCTGCACCTTACATCATGAGTGTTTATGTTTTTCTTTAAGCTTACGATGCTGGGAAATCGCTGTGTTTTTGATCTCCACTTTTTTACAAATCTAACTTGAGCAGAATACATTAAGATTCACAGGATCCGAGCATCACGGGGCAGACGTGATGGGCAGTTTTGTGTCTCATAACCCACGGACCTTTTCTGCATGTCCCCGACAGGTGTGGACCCTCCACCTGAGCTCGGAGTGAGCCTCGTGTGGGCGCCCTGCCTTCCAGGAGCCCGAGCACTCCCCTGAGAAAGAGGGGTGTGACAGAGATGGCAGACCTGGGTCCCACCTCGAGTCCCACCTCGCCGGGCGTAAGTGTCATTGGAGGCATTACGTGGCAGCATCTGATTTTCAAATTCCTCATCTTTCTACTTGAGAGGCATCCTGATGAAGACGGGCTGAACGGGGAGCAAGTGCAGAGCTTCCTCCGAAGCGGCAGAGAAGCAAGCTCCCCAAATCCATTCTCAGCGGGGGTGGAGGGTGGGGGGAGCTGCATTAGCTATTATTCCTTTAGACTTGGAAGGCAATCCAGCCCATCACTCTCTATTTAAAGAAAGATAGCAAGAGGAGAAATGATTAAATGCATCCTTCTCTAGAGAAAATCCTGACAAAATATCATAAAATTGTTATCTATTTTTTTGCACAATAGTATCTTAGATTTGGCCTCTCTAGGTTTCATCCTCATATTATCCATATCCCAATGAAATAAAATAAAACCATGATGTCACCACAGGCAGAAGACAGTAGCTATAAATGCTCACTTACACGGGAAATGACAGGAACATTTTTCATGAAAGAATATAAAAAGCAAACTTTATTTAAAGGCGAGTTTTAAATAATTTAGGTCTTAAATTATTCACCAGCAAGCAACTTTGAGAGGGCTGTCAATTCTCTTTCCTATGGAATCTGTCACACTTTTTCTTCATTTACGGCCCCTGATGAAGCACGTGGCTCCTTAACGAAAGGATTCCCCTCTGTTTTTCGGTAAAACGTTCAAAACCCCACTCATAACTTTTCAGGAAGCTCACTTATTCGGAAGTGTTACGTCTTTGGAGCCCAGGTTTTGGATGCTTCTCGATCTATGTGACCCGCCCTTTGGGATACTCACTCCTAAATGGTCCCCCTAAACATTTCCCCTCAACTTGTTAATACAATTCACCAGCAAAGATCCAAAATAGTAATTATGTTAAGTGCTGTACTCATCAGATGTCAAAATCCAGCACTCTTTTAAAGATCCATTATGCTGCACACTGTCATCACAATGCATCTGTGAGCCGCGCATTTTGATAAAGGGCTAGTTTAAATGCATGTTCTCCAGATCTGGGCCAAGCTAACGGGCTGGGTGACTCCTAGCTTGTATTTTATCTTTAACATAAAAATTGTGTCATTCATAGCACACACACACACACACACACACACATTCGGTCTGCACATTCCCTGCTGGAAGGTTATCAATCACTTCCGTGACAATGAGCCAAAAATGACCCAAGTTCATTGGAATACTTTGGCCAAATTGCACTGGAACCTTTCGGGGAGGGGACTACGGGCTTGGGAGAAGAGGGAGTGGACATTTTTGTGTTTTCTCTTTGTCTATTCTTTGAAGATTTAACACCGCCAAGTGCCCCTTCGGTGAGTAATGATGTAAATGAGGCTCGTGATGGGGAGCCGCGGGTGACTGTATCCGGGTTCAGTGAACACAGGCACGGGGCACGGACCGCGCAGAGATCGCGCTGAACCTGCAGACCATTCCGCAGAGACGGAGGACGAGACTTGTGAACGGGGCATCGTGAAGGCGTCCAGGGGTGGCTAGAAATCGCGAGGAGTCCCAAGTGTCGCAAGATATGGTTTTAGGACAGCCGACAAGTGCATGTGTGTCTAAGAGGTGCATTGTGCAGGCTGAACGTAGCGACAGGGAGGAAACTAACGTGGACTATATTTATGTATCTTGTCTGGTTGAAGGCACGTCTCCCTGCCTAATCCACGCAAGGAACCATGCTAGGTTCTAGGAAGATAAAGAAAATTAATAAATTCACGGGCAGCTCTTGCCGCCGAAGAATGCACAGCCTAGTGTCCGGACAGCAGGCACAGGCCTGTGACAGCGGTGGCTCCCCGGGGAGACGCACCCCCGAGTCACGTAGTCGGGCAGTCAGCGCTTCAGCGCCTGCTACATTTTGACCCCGGGCGACTCGCGGGCAGAAAGGGCCCCGGGCAGGAGCTCGCGCAAAGACGACTACAAAGTATCCTCGCAAGTCGCACCCCGGCCCCTGCCGGCTGCGTTTCCCTCTGTTCCCACGTACTTGTCTTCCTCCGACCTTTGGATCTATGTGTCATCAAAACGGATGGTGACCATTCTATCCAGAGAGGGACTGAAACGAATCGTTTTGCTCGGCCTGCACCGACCCCTGAATGGAGCACTCTGAACCACACCGCTGTTTGCGATGGTGGCCACGGGCAGAGCAGGTGGTGTGTGGTGAAAAGCGTGTAGGAAAGGATGGGTGGGACCCCCAGATCCGAAACCGGCCTGCAAGGAGCCTAATTTGGTCTGTGGCTGCACGGTGGTCTCGGGGTCCGCTCCTTTCCATGAGGGACCCACAAGTTGCCGTTGGTGACTTCTATTTGTTTCCTTGTATCTACAGAACATAACTCGATGGATCCTGTTAACTAATTCTCATTCTCGGAACATATTTTCTGAAGCTCTAAGAACAAAAGGACCACATTCTGGGCACCAGATACTGGGAGTTGGCTCCCAGCGTGGATTGCAAAATATATTTGTGAAACAGCTTTAGCAAAAGAGCTTATTTTTCTTCAAAGTATCTCTTTTCTCTTTCCTTACTTGAAAAGGATCATGGGCCCCATTTTGTAAACTAGTAAATACCCTTCTAGTAACTCCAGTAACCGTCTCCCACCCCAGCACAGAGGACCCCACGCGGGCCAGCTCTTGAGCTGCGTTAAGGTCAGAGCGGGGCCGGTCTGAGCACCTGGAAGCCACAGATCACATGACAAGGGGTGACACCTGGTGCTGTTTACTCGCGGTCTCTTCAGAGAAGTCCGCTGCACAGCTGGGCTCGGGAGCCTGACTCACTGCTTTTGTTAAAGCCGGTACTACAAATGTAAGGTACGCATAACCTGTCTACTTGGAATTTCAGTTCTCCGCAAACTCGGTGCTATTTTGAAGTAGATTCTGGGGGTGATGGAGGAGGAAGTGAAATATGTCTGTCAGGACCAGCCTGGTCCAGTCTGTTTGAGGATGGAAACTACTCTCTCAAAACAACTGAACTCCACAGTGGGACCGACTGTGGACATTAAGAGTCATTTGTCAAAATTGTGGCATTTTCTAGAACCCGGATTTAAAATATCATGGAACATAGGAATATGACGATATATATAGGCTCACAGTCCGTGTCAATAATTATCTATACCTGCTAATGTTGAATCCGGAGTTTAAGATACATACAGACCAAAGATTTGCTAATAACACCAGTGAGGAAGCAGTATTTACGGCCCCGTCCCAGCCTAGAATCGCGCCTGACACAAACCAGGTGCCCAATCAATCCTGCTTGAACGAATGAACCAGACTCTTTTTTCCAGAAAGGAATCCGAGGACCATTCACCGGTCCTCTGCACGCGAAACTCCAGAGTCGACATTCAGAGGCTGCGGTTTGCCAACCATCGGCTTTCAGGACGGCCCCGATTCCTGCCGCTAAATACTCGGACGCCAGAGAAGCGGCCCCACTCACGGGGCGACCCCGCCCACGAAGCTGAGCCCGTGCGGCGCGGGGCCGCCCGCGTCCTCGCGATGTCCCCGCCGCACAGGCCCGCGGCCCACGGCGGCCCCACGGCGGCCCACGGCGGCCCCATCCCTCCCACGCGCCTGGGTCCCCACGGTGGCCCCTCCCACGCGCCCGCGCCCCCGCGTCCCCGCCACACGCGTCCGATCCACCTGCTCCTCCCCGCTCCCGATACCACGCGGCTTTGCCTCCCGCAGCTCTGGCTTGCCTCTCTCTCGCATTTTTTCAGGACTTCATCGCCAGGCCCTGTATGCCCCTGATGGACACATCCGGGGGGCGCCCACGGCGACCGCCGCAGGCCAGCCCCTGACGCTGCGCCGGGTCCCCCGCGAGGCCCCCTCCCAGCTGCGATCATCTCCCCCGAGAACGACTTTGGTCACTTCACCCAGTGTGGACGACGGGCGCTCCATGAAGGGCTGCGCCATTCGGCGGGGGGCGGGCGCGGGGCTCTCCCCACAAACGCAGCCGCAGAGAAATGGGCTGTAACCAAAAGTGGGCGTCTTCACGGAGGGTTGCGATTACTGTCATTGTGATCTGAAGTCCCCCAGCCATGGGGCGATGGCAGTCGCTGTGGCCGGGGTCCCTGGGTCTGGGTCTGGAGAAGCCAGCCCTGCCCTGTGGCCGACCGCACCCCAGCGCACCACCCATGGCCATCCGGGCTGCCCTGGGTCCTGCTGGGCGCCCCCGAGCGAAGGAGCCGCATACTCGCTGCTGACGGCAATGGCATCATTTTAATAACGCCCGGAAAACCGGGGCGTGAGATCGAATCGCCTTTTACCTGCTGCCGCTTCTCGAATTCCAGCTTGATCCGGGACTTGATGCAGTTGCAGGTGTCCTGATAGGTCTGCTGCAGGGCGAGCTCCATGAGGTGCTTGTGGTACGCGCCCGCCAGGTTCCCGCAGATGAAGATGATCACGTTGGCCAGGATCTGAAGGCAGAGAGAGAGCTGCTCAGGTCGAGGCGTGTGTCTAAGTTACGGACACGGGTTCCCCAGGGAGGCCCCTGAAGTTAACTTTACGTCTGCTCGTGAGCGAACGTTTGCGTGCCCTTAACAGACACCACTGTCGCCTTTGGGGATTCTGCGCCCTTCTTGGATCCACACCCGTTCATAGATGACCTTGCACCCCCTCCCTCGTCTTTGGGCTCAGCCACGGGACCTGCTATCGCTAATGCAAGATGGAGGGGAATAACCCTGGGCCAGAGCCAGCACAGCTTAGAAGGCCTGGCATGTCTCGGTGGCTCTTTGTGCTTCCTCAGGAAGAGAACGTGGCACGTGCAGCCTGCTGGTCCCGGGAAGACGAGAGGGTCCCGGAGCGAAGCCGTCCCCGGCAGCCCACGGTTCCCTGCCGCGTGCCACTGAGATCCTGTGGTTGTCACGCGGCATTATTTCGATGCCAGGTGACTGATACAGGTGGCCCTCACACCCAGCCCGTGTGCCCTGTGCCTGGATCAGTGACATTCCCTATCGCCTTCTGTTTATGTAAAAATGTGGTAGCTTTTCAAAACACATAAGTCACTACTCTTTTGATGATAAAAATAATTTGTGTCCACAAAGCTTTGGTGGAAAAACAGAAACAAAAAACAAAAAACAAAGAAAAACGGAACGTAATCCGTGATCGCCCTTCCCAGAAGAACGTTCTGCCGCCCGGGTGGCTTGTCCCCAGTCCGCATCCCCTGTAGCCTCAAAAGTTTCGCCATGCTTTGTTTTGCCAAGATGTCTACCTTTTTTCAAAGTGAGTGAATTCATCCCAAATGTAATGTTTTGCTTTGCTTTTTAGATCAAACATTTAATCAGGATTTTCAGGTCACAAAAATTCTTGGGAAACGGAATTTCGAATGCTCAGATAACATTCAGTCCTAAGACTCTATCGTCACTTAGTTACGCCATGCTATCCCACACTCGCTTTATGAACACACATCTTTCTGAGTGTGCATAACGCTGCGGCGGTCGGTCTCGCGTATGAGCTGCGGCTTCACGGGCAACCATTTCTGTGGGCTCGGTTAACAAAGGCAGTGAGCCGAGAGCCGTGACTGGTTTTCAAGCTCTTGACACACGTGCAAAGCTGCCTGAGGCAGCATTTGGCAGTGGCCTTGCTGGCCTGCGTGTCTACACAGCGCGCTCCTCACACTGTGGTGACAGCCTGCACACGTGACCGACGTCCGCCCTTCCGCACATGGGGCCAGACGCAAGGTCCCACGGGGTAAACACCCCGGTGCCCTCCACACCTGGCCTCCCTTCTCACCCACCCGTTCAGCGGCGGCTTCAACGACAAAGGCCCGTGCCCTTCTGTGACAGCGCCCTCTAGCACGGCCCAGGTGGCCCCATCGGTCACCTGATGCAGGGGGCATGCGTGGCCATGATGTGAACCCCACTGGAGAGCTTTCATTCCAGAGCCTTCCAGGTTCCCTGTGATGGAACTTCCCAGAGAACTGTCCTGTCCTGTCTCTACATAGCACAGCCACCTCCCCCTGCAGCAAGTGGGTCTCCCCCCAAGGAAGCGGGTCACACTCATCATCTCTGTTCGCAGCCAAGCCATGAGCCCAGTGCACCTCGCGCCCTGATGCCCAGCTCCGCAGGAGACAGCTAACTCCGGGGACAGTGGCCAGTCCACCTGGCACGGACCGAAGCCATGTTCTCCACGCTCTTGCTACAGTAGCAAAGGCGACATCTGTCCTCCACCCGCACGAGGCCCTCGCCTCTCTCTCCACGGGTCTGATACAGAGAGGAAGTGGGGGTGCCGATTATCAGCCCCCCGAGGCCCTGGGGGACCCATCTCAGGCACAGTTAGAAGCGGGAAGGGCGGTGTGGGCAGCCGCTGCTCAGGCGAGGAGGGGCCCACACAGCGTCCCAGCTAGCCCGCCCCTCGCAGGTCCCAGAGGCGGGAGCTCCTGGAGCTCGCCCACTCTCCCAGCACCCCGGAAGTGTCCCTGTGTGCATCCACATTCCACCCCACCCCAGTGCTGTGGGTGATTAAAATCTAACTGCGGGTACCGTGTGCTGTGCATGTGCGTGATAAGCATCTAATATGCGCACCTGGGATGTGTACGTGTGTGGTGTGTGTGATTTCTGTATGATACATGCATGATATGTGTGTGCGTGATATGCATGCAAGGTCTGCATGGTGTGTATGGTGTATGTGGTTTGTATGTGTGGTGTGCACATACTCATGTAACATGCATGTGTCCGTGACACACCTGTGACTTGTGTGTGCTATGCATGTGTGCATGGTCTGTGTTATATAATGCCGGTGTGCGCGCTACATGTGATTCATACATGTGACATGTGTGTGATGCGTGCATTGCCATGTGTCGCTGTGTGGTGTGTGCGCGTGACATGCACGTGTCACACACACGTGTGGTCTCTGTGGGAGGCAGGTGTGCACCAGCCCGGAGCACGGGGGCAGGCGGCCAGACGTTCCCGATGCGGGGCCCTGCCTCCCCACGCTCTCCACACCTCAGCTCTGCACGGCGGCCGCGGGAGCACAGGGGCACCCTGGCCGACTTCCCGGCTTCCCGGCTGAGGATGGGTCCGCTAGCCGATGCCCGTGAACCTGAGCGCGGGGCCCACCCGGGACGCAGGGCGAATGAAGCCTCGCCAGGCGTGGCTTCTGCCAAAGGGCCGTCTCCTTTGCTCAGGGTTCTTCAGATCCGGCCACCGCGGGAGCTGTTCTAAAGAGCAGCCCACCAAAGCATGCAGACAACGGGAAGAGCCAACACAAGCCAGACAGCTCAGGATGGGAAAATGGCATCTCTTCCCTCATTAGGTGCAGCTGAAATAATAAAAAAAATAACAGTGATGATCCATGAGAGCCTTTTATCCTTCTACCTAAAAAACTCCTTCAAAGCAAAATCCCAAATGTTTTAGTAAGCTCATGCCTCCAAAGTGAAAGCCAAACGCACGCAGCAGAGCTGAACGACCCCGTCACCTGTCCCCAGGCCACCCTCGGCTCTTCTGGGACAATGCTCTCTCCCCCTGACGCCGTGTGCGGGCAACTCAGCACTGTCACGGAACTGAAAGGGAAGCTTTCTTTTTGGTCATTCGTTCTGGATTCTTCGTTGCTTCAAGTAACTCGTATTCCTGGCCATAGAGAATTAGGAAGAACGCATTTACCAGTCCTTATTTGGAACCACAAAGAAAAATCCTTAAGAAATAAACAACTAAGAGTTTTAATGCCAAGTAGAAAACGGTATTTCTTTTCTGATGAAAAAAAATGAATCAAGTTGCAATCATTTCCGAAATGCCGTACTGCAAGGTTAATAGACTTGGCCCCGGAGTTTTAAAAACTACACAAATTTATAAATACCAACTGATGTCTTAAAGTATTCTTTTTTTTCAAAAAGTATATTCATATAATGACTTTGCAAAAAATCTACACCACCACGGAAGTGACGTGGCTAGCGAAGGTTTTCTTTTCAAAAATCACATCAAAGCGCTTGATTTTCTAGAAGACTGTTAGGCGGAACACACACAAAAATCCTGTTTTTACAGTGTCGGGTTTGTCTGATAGCATCTTACTGTCTCGATGTCTCCTTCCAACTTGCTGCTTCATTTAGCTACTCTCACATCTGTCAGGAAACAGGAGAGGAATCTCAGCCTCCCCCGAGAGGCCTTAGGAGAAAACAAATCGTTTAAGGCAAAAACAGCCAGCAACGTTTACCCCGAAGATTCAAACCCGGCCCCCAAATCAAGCACGGCGTGTGATTCGAAATCCGTGCAAACTGGCCTGAGCCGAGAGGCGGTCGCAGGAGCCCGGCCACCCCGGCCACCCCGGCCACCCTGCTTTCCGTCACACGCTGCGGGGCGACTCGTCAGCACTCGCCGTGCAGCGCGGGAGGCGTGGGAGTGGAGCCTCTGTTGGGGGGGCGGGCTGTGTCCACCGACACGTGGTGACCGTGCGTCCTCCCCAGGAACCACCACCGGTCTCTCCCAAGACCTTCCATCTTGTCATCCTTGCAAGAGTCCAAAGAGCAAAACAACCAGGAGGATGGACGTGTTTTATTCTTTCCTTTTACAGGCAAAGAAACGAAGGTTTAAAAAATAAAGGGGCGTGAGTGACGGGAGGCCCCTGGCCAGCGCTGGCTCTCGGGATTGTCCTTAGACCGACCACACCGCCCCGGCTCACCCCGGTCTCGTCTGGCTCCTGCCGTGTGACCCACCCTCTACTAGGGTGTGGGGAAGGAACCTCTAAAGAAAATCGAAAGACATGTGTGTTACTCTGTAAGAAGCTAACATTCGTTTTCTTTACAAAGCAGTTGTGTCTTACGCAATAAAGAGATTCCATCATTTACAGTCATTTTAAGCGGCTGCATTGCGGAATCCACCTGCCCATGGCACATCGAGCTGGCCACGTGCATGTCCGCGTGGGCTTGGAGAGAAGCTGCTGCGGGCCAGCTGCTCCCAGCTGGACTGCGTGACCCAGGGTGGAAGACCTGAGGATTATTCCACCTGGGAAGAGAGCGTGTCCGTGCGTGAGTTCACTGACGCGGAGTGTCTGAGCAGTTACCATGTGGCTCAGGTCCCTCGTGGTTCTGAGGCGTCGTGCATTTTAGGGAGCGCCACAGCCTGGTTCTGACCCTTATGTTAGGGCTGCGCGCTGTGACGTGCACGGAGCGTGGCAGGCAGCACGTGTGTGCATGACCCCGGCAATGCTCAGGGCGCCGCCACCGGAGGGGGTGGTTTCTCTCGGAGCTGACTGCGCAGGGTCGAAGGGTCAGGGAGATAATGCAGCATTCGAAACGAGTCATCAGCTTACACCCAAGCAGATCATAAATATGCAAAAACACCAATTAGAAGCCGAAGGGAAATAAAAGGGAACACAGGACTTGATGAAGAGAGCTGCAGATGAATATTCAGCAAGCTCACGCGGCATCTCATAAGCATCAAATCTGGCTTAAACAGGACAGGGATCTTGCTGGGGAGAGAAGAGGATCAGGGAGCATTTCCCCTCACCGAGCTCTCACACGCGGCTGCAGAGAACCCCAGCCCGTCTCCTCAGCATTTCTCTCAGTTCTCTAAGAACTGCTTTCGCTCTACGCCCTGACCTCAGAGTGTCTGCCTTTTATTAGTCATTTGGTGCAGACCGAGAACACCGTGCTGCGGCTAATGGCATCCAGCGATCCTTAGGACACACGTCGGCACCTGCTCTTCATTTAAACTCTCTCCAAATGAGGAGTGAAATTAGAAGGAAAGTGTTGTACCTGAGGGTTTGTAGCCCCACAAAATTCATATGTCGAAGGCCTAGAATCGGGAGGCGGGGACTTTGGGAAATAATTAGGTTTAGATGAGGTCAGGAGGGTGGGGACCTCGTGTTGGGATTAGTGTCCCTGTAAGGAGAACAGGAGACCAGCGTGTGCCTGTTTGTCCCTTGTGTGCACGCGCTCACACGCTCGCTCTCAATCTCTCTCTCAATCTCTCTCTCCCCTTCTCTCCCTCCCTCTCTCCCTCTCTCCCTCCCCCGCTCTCATCTATGAAAGGACATAGTAAAAAAGGCCTTCTGCATGCTAGGAAGAGGACTCTCACCAGGAACTGAATCGACACGCACCTTGATCTTGGCCTTCCAGACTCCAGAACAGAGAAATGAAAGTCTGCCGTTTCAGCCACACGGTCTGCGGAGTTCTGTTATGGCAGCCGGTGCAGACTAAGAAAGTCATAAAGAAAATTGAAAGACCAACCACCTCAACAATGAGTGTTATTAGGGCTTCGGCTTAAAGACTGGAACTGGAAATTAGAAGTGAAATGGAATTTTATTTCCCATGTAAATGGCCACTAGACAGAGAAAGGACCATTGGTTGTGATTGTTATTTCCATTATCCATTTTTATATTACAGCTACGATTATTAAATCTTTCTGAATAGCATATATCATGTTATTTTTCCAGCTATATTTGGGTTGAAAGACTAAAGAATCGTATACTTAGATAGGGCTCGAGTCCAGTACAACAGCTGATACAAGTGGAGAGGGGGTTTGAGAACCATCTGCTCCTCTTAGAAGAGCCCCCTCCCACCCCAGCTCATCACCAGCCAACTGGAAGAGGCGAGCCTAGAAGCCACTCGTGGTCTCGACAGAGAGCTCCTCCCACAAACTAAGGCCCTGAGAACGCAGCACCCCTGGAGGGAGGGAGAGCCGAGTTACCCACGCAGAAACCCAAACTGGTACCTCTCAGCTCGGTGACTGCAAATTTGAAACTGACGGGGGAAAGTTTGGCTTGATTAAGAGTCAGAATAACAGAAAAGAGACAAAACATAGTTTCCAACTTTGACAAAGACTATGGAGATCTATGGCTCACTCTACTTTCTGGGGCGGGGCGGGGGGAAGGTACGGTCACACCGTTAACCCTCTCGTCATTCTGTCTTTGATTTCAAGCACAAGGGACAATCCCAGGTTTCGGGGGTTCGGCGCTCTCCACACGGGCAGAGAGAAAGCCTGGTAAATGCGCTGCGTGGAAAGTTCCAAAGCTGGGAAATGGAACACTCTAACCAGGTTCCGCGGTGCGATACCTTTCGAGAGCCACGACGACTTTACGATGCTCGGCGGGAGGGTTCTCAGGTCACGAAGGAACCACCGTGAGCGCAAGTCGTAGCCAACGTCTCGCGCATCCGAATGGGGCCAGCCCCTTCCTCCCCCTGGCGACCCGTTCTGCCGCCGGGCCGCCCAAACGGCGCTACCCGACATCTCCCCCTCCGCTCCCTTCGGCTTCAGCAGAGCTCCAAGCCCGGTTCTCGGCGCACCTGGGATCACAGAGGGTCTTGTTACAGCTGGTCTCTGTCGGGTCTCAATGCCGTCACCGGACCTGGTGACATTCTGAATGATTCCATCATGTGTTGTTAATCAATCACTGACGAACTGAACTTTACACATCTCCACTATAACCTAGTAGAAGCCACCGTCTCCTTGGTCTTGTGAGTCCAGATATTTGAATGAGGATTAATTATACCAACGAGGCCACTCTGCTTATTTCAGAAACCCATGAGACCAAGCGCTCCTGGGTCACCCAAGGGGCCTATTAAATGCTGGTCTCTGTAGCTTCCATAATCCTCTCTCCCACAGGAATGACAGAGGCAGGAGAAGAAGACACATTTTAAGTGCTGCCCAGTAATGCTTTTCACAGACTTTACAAATATATAATTATACACTAATTACAGCCCAAACTTACCTAATTCTAGTGATTTCGGTTTACTTTACAGTGAAAGAAGAAAACAAATTTTAACACATCTTAGTTTAGACTTTTGATTACATTAGACAGATGATCTCTCTAACCCAAATCAATGAAATTTAGCTTCCTTTAAACACTGGACATAATTCTCTTCATTCATTACCAATTTATAGCTGGCACAATTGACTGACATCTACTTTTTATTTATTTGTTTGTTTGTTTGTTTATATTGATTTATTTTTAGGTGAGGCAAGCCTTGGTTGACCTCACGGATTACAAGGACATTGTCAGCTTACAAGCCCTTATTTTTTTTACTTTATTTTTTACACCTACAGCACCTGGTCTTCCTGGGTAGTCTCCTATCCAAGTACTAACCAGGCCCAACCTTGTTCATCTTCCGAGATCAGACAGGATCTGGCTTGTTCAGGGTGGCGTGGCCGTAGACCACACGTACCCATTTGAAAGTTTAAAAGCCACCAGGAGTTCAGAGCCAGTTAACGAACACGACCAAGCCTGCCAGACGCTCCAACCTGTGCAGCCGAGTCTGAGAGGAAATGATAACGTCGCTTCATGGTGCACACGTGAGACGGCATCCCCCTCGAAGAACACAGCGTACAAGGAGGGGGGTGAGCCCTCAGGGGCACACGGGGTACATCTGCAGCTTGCACTGTGACCCGCCTGTGACCTCATTCACAATCCACACAATAAACACAGACTTAAACACACCTGAGTAAGAGGACACCTGTGAAGGTAAACGGATCCGCCTTTAGGTAACGCGTGTAACATGACCGTGCAGGGGAGAGGAGTGACCGCGCAGGGCCGCAGCCTGGGCGCTCGCGGGCTGAGCGTAGACGTGACCCCAGAGGCGCGTTCGTGGAGAAGCAACGGAGCGTAGCAAAGTCCCGCGGGAGCGGCCGCGGGCTCCGCACACAGGAGGAGGGCGGGGGCCGCGAGCCGCGAGATCTACTTCGACCCGGGACGCCCCTCTCTGGCAGAGCGAAAGTGCTCCACGATGTCACGTGTCATCGAGAATGATAAACGACCTCTCGGAGCCACAGCCGAAACCTTCTGCGAAAAGGGAAACAAAGCAAAACAAAATACCTATTATCAACTGAACCCTAGATCTTTCATCAGGGATCCTAGTTACGGGAGGGGGTGCCTGACAGCGGCTCCCCTTGTCATAGGATTAAAGGCCAGAATGCCCTTCAGCTCATCTCCCCGGGGTGCTCGCCTGGGTCGCACCCCCACGTTCCTCCCTGTCCTGCTGATCGGAAGTGATTGAATCAACGTCTCATCAGTTCGAATCGAAACCATCATTAGCAGGATGTGTCTGGCATTTCTGCAAAAGAACTACTGCCCCCGAATTTCTAAGAAATGCACGTTTTAAACTTTACGTATAAATAATCTGTCTTTCAAACTCAATCGTATATTGTTATGGACCAAAGTATGGCTCCCAAATTTTCATTCCAACTTGTAGACTGCATTCGTTAAGAATTCAAAGACAAGGGCTTAGACCCATTGACACCGGACTCTGACTTCCGGTCACTCTGGACCCGAGACGCTACATGAGCTCGGCGCGCATCGCCCAGAGGCATCGCGAGCAGGACCGCAGTAGCTTTTCCCAGCCGGCAGCATTCGATGCCGAGAACCGAAAGGGACGGGCTTTGCTAAGCGCGTGAATTAATCGGCTCGTCTGGGCAGCTAGAACAACACACATGCGTCTCTCACAGTTCTGGAGGCTGAAAGTCCAAGGTCAAGGTGACGGCAGCGTGGGTTTCTCTGCGGCCTCTCTCCTCGGCTCGCCGATGGCCGCCGTCTCACTGTGCCCTCACACGCTCTGTCCCCGTGTGTGAGCTGGCGTGGCCCTGGCGACTCTGTTCTCACCTCTCTTGTTTACAGGGACACGGGGCAGCCTGCAGCGGAGCCTGCCCTAATGGCCTCGTTTTGACTCGATCACGTCTTTAAATGCCCTGACTCCAAATAGAGTCACATTCTGAGGTCCTGGAGGTTGGGGCTTCGCCATGTAAATGTCTTCTTTTCCTTAGGAGGGTGGTGGATTGGCACAGTTCAGTTGGTAACAACACGATATTGAGTTTTAAAGACAGATCATTTATGAATTACCAGAAAACCCACTCAAAAGTTAAAACCCACATTCCTTTGAAATTTGGGGCTGGTAATTCTTTTGCAGAAATGCTACATACCACTGACAATGGTTTAATATGACGTGAAATGAGGTAGCCATTAAATTACTTCACTTCACACACCTTTATTAAGCATTCGTTTATGACCAACTAAATTTTGCACCCCCCCCCAAAAAAAAAAAATCAGCTTCGCTGGAATGAATGCAATGAAACGAGCCGACGGAGCAAGGGGCCAAACGTGGGTGAGGCAGAGCAGGCTTCGCCGGGGCCGGCGAGGCGAGATGCGGGCTGCAGTGGCCGGGCTCTCGGACTGTCACCGAGAGCCTGCTGCCCCTCGGAATCCTCGTGACCGAGCGGCCCTCGCGAGACCCGGGATGCGTGTGGTTGAAGGGCGGCGGCTGACAAACGGAGCGCGCTTCTCCCAGCATCCCTGTAAAATCCGCTCACGGAAGGCGAAGCCCCCGCGGCAGAGGTTCCCAGACTTCCCTGGTTTCGCAGCCCGTGGTGTCTTCTCACCTCTTCACAGCAGTTCCAGGCCAAAGGGATTATCTAAGAGCCTGGTTTGTTAAGCAGCGAGGCCCAGACAACGCGAGCATCCTGCTCCACTGACTTAGTGGTTGTTGGGGGGGAGAAGCCAACCCATACACTGATATAAAGCATGACGGTTTTGATTCACTCTGTCGCAGCCGGCGGCTCACGATGGGCCCTCAGGAGCCACGTGCTCCTCGAGCTCTGCCTATCATCACAAACCTTGATTTAACGTCACCATTCACAGTTCCTGTTCTGGCTCGATTTTTGCATGGCGCTGGCTTTTTGTGACAACAACTGCCCCACACCCAGAGTTACGGCGAAAGCAATGGGGCGTCATCTAATGCCGAGGCCCTGAACTCCCTCGCGTGTGCGGTTTGCAGGGCGGGCGGCCGACATGGAGTCTCTGCCGTTTCCCTGTGTAATGCCGCGAGGTGCCCCGGGGTTCCCGGGCACACAGATGGGAAACCACAGCACTAATGAAGTTCGGTTTCGACAAAGCAAATACATATGTGAGTTAATCAAACAGCATAAAAATGCTGCTAAAATTCTAATGAGCATGCTAACTATTTCCTCCTTTGCTCTCTCTGAAAAGGTAGATTGACTTAGACCAAAAACATACGAGACTTGCTGGCAGCCGACACAGAGGTGTTTGTTTCCGCCAAATAAACCCGACCTGAAAGTATTACTGTGCGAATTTTCAGAAGATGCAGCTCAGAGTAGTTATGAGTTAACCTTCTGGGTCAAAGTCTTCCAAGTGCCATTATCAAACGGCAGGTACTTCCCATGCCCACCCGTCTTCCTGGGCGACAAGAAGCAGCAATCTAACGTACCCCATGAGTTCAGTTTTAATCAAGGTCTCACCTTCCCCAAAATGGCTTGTACAAAAAAAGGTAAGAAGTCTCAAGAAATGACAATTTACAAAGGTTTCCGGATGGTGAGCTTTGCCCGCTCTATTTCGGCTTATGAAGAAAATGAGAGAGAAAGCCTTAGCCTTCATTTGGGATCGTCATGATCATATTTTAAAACTCTCCAGTGATTCCAAGACTAAATGTATTTCTGTGATGCATTAACATGCTTCCTGATGGTGTGAAGAAGTATTTCAAGCCAGGAAAGAAACAGAAACCCATCCAAGGCTACTGAAGTTCTGAAGAACATGTATAAAAAGTTAAAAATACTCACTTCACTTTCTAGTGGACATATTACATAATAAACCTGCCCACTAAAAAAAAAAATCAAGAGAAAAATTATTAGATGAAATTCCATTTATTTTTTATCATATATAAATCAGGTGTTAGCCAATTAGAGCAATATTTACTTCCTCACAATTTATTTTAATAATTCGAGAAACATTTTGAAGTCTTTTTACTTAATGAGGCTGTTTGGAACATGACACTGAATAGAAGCAGCAGAAAAGTTTATCAAATGTTAGAAAGACAGAGAGGGTCATCCGAGGAAAGGTCTCTGCACTGAGAAACAGCAAGGCACAGAACCTCCCATGGCCAGGAGCCCTGCAAGCCGTGTTTTTCCGAACAGAGAAATTGAAATGCTGGGCTTGCTACTGGGAACAGTTTCGCACCTCAAGGATTTCTATCAGCAATCATCACGCTGAAAGACGCCATGGGGCAGAAAACGTGCCCCGCATCAGAACCACAGGAAGGGAGACTCAGAAAAGAGGAAACCGTTTGACTTCAGAATCTGCACTGAGGAATTGCTTTGTAGAGTTGGAATCTGACAATCCAGTGCTGGCATTTGCAAGAATAACATTTGCTAAGCTCCGTGCATAGGAAAACCTCGCAGACCGGGACCATCGACTCGATTATCAATCGTCTCCAGGCAACAGGGATTCTAGGCTCCGGTTCGCTCCGACGACCTCTATGTGATCCGGCTCTCACTGCGGATCAGCCCCGGCGGCAAGCGAGCCAGCTCCTAACCAAGCAGAAGCCCCCTAACACTCCCGGCCCTTCCTCCTCCCTTGCTCCTGTCCCTTCCCAGACAAACCTCAGGGCCTCATCTACTGAAGCTCCTCCTGCCTCTTCGACCCCTGACTCTCCATATCCCACTCCAAGCAGCCCCCAAGACGCCACTGGAACTACCCTCGTCACAGGCACCGGTCACCGTCAGCTTTGCCAAACCGTGGCCTTCCTCGTGCCCTCGCTGCCGTGAATGCTGAGCAGCACCCTTACCAGCGGCTGGTCCCCTTCTCCCGCGGGGAACCACGACTTCCCTGGGAGACCTGGCCGCACACCGTCCCGGGCGGGGTACACCGTTCCAGATGACCCCCACCTTCTGCCCCTCACACGTCGCACCCTCCGGGGCTCTTTCTTGGTTCCCCTCCCTTTAAATCTCCCCGATTTTACCCCCGCGTGGTCACCCGTGCACCTGGCTGCTTCATCGCCTTCTCGGCAGGGCCGATTCCCACGGCGGACCGCTGACCCAGATTCTCCGCCCGAGGCCCGACTTTAGCGCCTCCCACGCTCGCCCCGCACTGAGCCCTTCGCGCCTCCGCCACCTGTCCCCGTCCGCACCCTCCCTTCGTTCCCTACCTTCGACTCCCCCCTTCCCCTTTGCTCCCCCGACCTGCCCACCTCTCCAGGCTCGAGGCCTTTGCCCACCTGCCTGGTGCATCTCTAACGGAGGTGCATACCTTAGGGCTTCAGACAGTCACGCCTTAACCCATTCTCCACGGGGGCTGTCTCACCACACCCCCCCAAAGGGGGCAAACATTGGTTCTTGAGGAAATAAAGCAAAAATCTATTAAATGCATAAAATACAGATATTCGTACATTACATAAATAGACAATAAAATTCCATGGGGGGGGGTCAGATAGGGAAAGAAAATATCTAAAAAGGCCCCTCAGGAGAGGAGTAACGGAGGCGGGCTGGAAATACTGCCTCGACTACCCGCTCCCCACTCCACCTGTGCCGCCCTCATCCTCGCAGATGATACGGTGGCTTCTTGCTTCAGAAACAGAAGGCGGGAGGAAGTTTCATGCAGCGATCTGGTCTACCCGACTGTCTAGCTTACTCCCCACGATAAATTCAGCAGTTAGCATTCCGGGTTTAAATGTCATTCTTTTTCACTTTCGTGAGAGCAGAAGTCAGCCTCCCACGTCTGGGAAAGTTTAGATTACTAACGAGATCACGCCTCGGAGCCCTCCTGACCGACGGCCACGCACGGCCGAGCAAGCGCTCCCAGGTGGGCCGACACCACCTGTGAGGGCGGGCTTCCCCGGGGGACACGCCTCCCGCCCCATTGCCTCACTCTTCAGGCCGAGACCAGTTTATTTCAAACTCCACGAGTTTAAAATCCCCTTCGTGACCTGTGCATCTTTCCCATTTGGAAATGCGCATAAATCACACCCAATTCCGCACGCGGCTTTCGCCATCTTTTACAATTACCATGAACCTAATGAAAATATCAACATACGCGAATGCGAATTTCACGCGCAAACTGGGCTCCGTTTAGGACACCGGAGACTTATCTTTGAAAGCACGCCGTCAGTCACGAGTGCCACACAAATACGCTTTCCGAATCGACTCTCGCGTCTGGAGAGTGAGATAAAGCTTCGCCGGATCTTTTCCTCGCCAGAGCTCGCCGCCCTGTGACTCTGCATCACAATCACCTGGCGCTTTGAAAAGAGCTGCGCCCGGAGCCCACTCCCGGAGAGAGAGAGGCAAGGCGGTAGGTGATTAGAGTTTCTTACATAAATCTCCCCGAGCGAGTACGTTGTCACTGCCGTTGAGAAAGCCACGTCAGATAAAGAGGAGATGACTCCACGCGAATACCGCGGGAACAAAGAAACGATTCCGGGAGAGAAACGAGCTCGGAAGTTGATAACGGATCCGGCGAGGGCCGATGCGGGGGAGGACGCGCATCTCTCAGAGACGCGGCCTCGCGGTTCGCACCGGAGACGTGCAGCGACCTTCCTGCCCTCTGCTCACTTAGCGGGCAAGGTCACCACCGTGGCGACAGGACCAGAGCACTGACCGGGGCCGGGGGAAAGCTGGGGCCGGGGGGTGGGGACGGTGCGGAGAAGGAGACGGAACGAGGCTAACGGGAGACGAGCCGAGGCCGGCCACAGGCGCGCGCGCCCGGACAGACAGGCGGGACCTCGGAGGACCTGCCCTGAGGGGCGAGCGGGCCCAGGTGTGCCCAGGTGCAGCGGCGGAAGGCAACATGTACCTGGGGTGACACCGACGTCAGCGAGGGGACCACGGGGTCTCCTGTACCTTTTATTTACTTATTTCAGGCGAGGCAACCCTTGGTTGACCTCACAGATTGCAAGGGCCTTGTCGGCTTACAATCCTTTATTTTTCTAATTTATTTTTTTTCTGCCTACAGCACCTGGTCTTCCTAGGTGGTCTCCCATCCAAGTACTGACCAGGCCCGACCCCGCTTAGCTTCCGAGCTCAGGCGGGATCGGGCGCGTTCAGGGCGGCGCGGCCGCAGACTCTCCTGTATCTTTTAAGGGGACGTTTTAAATGCACCTCGGAAAGATGAGGCTCTTTCCCCACACGTTCTGAAAGCAAACCGCAAGCATTCGATTGTTTCTAAGGCAAACAAAAAACAGATGCCGAGTTACAACTAGCTAACGAATGAGCATTCTGAGGGTCCAGCTCGTTCTCTTTTCTCCGTTGCGAGAGCAAGTCAGTCTCCTAAACCTGACAGCATTCGAATGAACAAATCTGATCAAGTTAGGATCGAGATTACGGAATTGCTCCCAGGTGCAGCCTTCACGAAGAAGGAAATGTCGCATTTCCACGATCACTGGCCACATTTAGATTTAAATGCAAAACTATTCCAAAAATACTACTATTGCTAAATTTTATTAAACTAGGCCATTAAATCATATACTAACTTTTATCACCTTTCGCTTGATGTTTAATGCACAGAAAATACAACCTGCGCAGGTCTCCCCCGGGGCCACCATTCGTGTTCGCCTCCGCGTCCCCACCAGACGCAGAGCCGCAGAGAATACGGCGGCAGAGGCCGTGCCCGAACCCACGACAGCGAAACGTCTGTGGGCGCCCCGTGTCTCCCCGGCTCGGCGGGGCCCTCGAAACGGCCGACCACGCTGGAGCTTACGGGCGGTGCCGGTGGCCACGGCACCACATTCCGAGCGGCGTTCCCCCGTGTCTCGAAAGGGCAAAAATCCTGCCGCCTGGTAATGTCTGTACTCTGGAGCTTATTGCTGCCGATCACACTCACGGCTGCTCTTAGCAATCCCGGCCTCAGACGAGAGGACAACATTAGTGGCATCGTGGGACTCGTAGGGTCCAGGGCAGAGGGTGGGCATTCACTCATCGGCTTTCCCAAGTTCTCACGTAACTGGGAAGGGAAGCGGAGGTGCGCAAAATCGGCTTCGGAAGAGGAAGAATCTTTTTTTATTAGTTTCCTAATGAAAAGGAGCAGACGCGATTCGTAGGAAGCTGCTTCCTTCCCACCCATCCCGCTCGCTCTGAGTGCAGATGAAACGGCTGGATCTGCGGCAGCCTCCATGTGACCGTGAGAGAAAAGCCGATGGACTCTTGGAGGCATCAGTCCCGATTTCCTTTACCAGCTGGAGCAAGGTCAGTAGCCTTCTATTTTGGGATTCCTTTTCATCCGAGGCAAATAAATCCCCATCCGTTGAAGCCTGCGTAGTCTGGTTTTCTGTCTCTCGCAGACAAGTGGAAGGCTGACTCATGTGACTGGGATACCCGTTTGAGTCGGCAAACGCGGCCTTCCCTGCGCTGCGGCATATGCTGCTGCTGCTGTATACAGTCCTCTGAGTGCATCTGGCATGAAGCAAATTAATCGAGATCACACAGGAAAGCTATGTATGGAAGGTACTCTAAATAGGCTGGCAAGCCAATAAGAGAAGGAACTCAGACCAATCTGAGAAGGATTAACCTCTCGATGGAGCTGACAACGTCGATGGAGAGAGGTCTGAGTTGGAGAGGCGGGGCGCGTGGTGGGGAGCGGTTAAAGGGCCTTCTCCAAGGCCGGCCTGGAGGTGAGCTTCACAGGGCGGGGCTGGCGTTGCTCCAGAACGCAGGTCTGCACGCTGAGAGGAGGCAAACCCAGCCAAACGGGGGAAATTCCTGGACCGGACCAGCGGAGGGGTCG
This sequence comes from Rousettus aegyptiacus, assembly GCF_014176215.1. NCBI lineage: Eukaryota > Metazoa > Chordata > Mammalia > Chiroptera > Pteropodidae > Rousettus > Rousettus aegyptiacus. Next base: position 109,204,133 of record NW_023416311.1, read on the forward strand.
AGAGAGAGCAGTGGAGGCAGGGGAGACACATTCTTCCCCTCGAGGAACTGACTATGTAGTCACGAGGGTTTAATAAACTCACAAAAGAAAAATAGCAAAGCAGATTTTGCTCAGGCACCATTATTTTGATGGTACCAGGTTGAATGATGCTCCTTTCTTATAAAAAGAGAGAGAGAGAGAGAGAGAGAGAGAGAGAGAGAGAAGATCTGTCTGCTGGAACCTGTGGATGTGACTCTACTTGGAGGAATGACATCTTTGCGGACGTAATGAGGTTAGGGATCAGAGATGAGAGCCGACCGGATTCGGGTGAGCCCTAAAGCCCACGACAAGCATCCCTGCCACAAGAGAAGACAGTGGAGGTCACGTGACGGCAGAGGCAGAGCCTGCAGTCATGAAGCCACAGCCGAGGGGCGCCCGGGGCCACCCGGAGCTGGAGGGGGCAAAGAGAGGAAAGACCCCCCGCCTTGGAGCTTTTGGAGGGAGTGGAGCTCAGGGGGGGAAGCTCATTGCTTTTGAACTCCTGGCCTCCTGAACCGCGAGAGAATGAATCCAGTCCACTGTACGTCACTGAGTTGGTACGAATGCGTCACAGCGGCCCCGAGAACGTCACACGCCGACACACAGCATCCGTCACCGCTGCGGGAAGACGAGGCGGGGAGGGAGGGACGCTGGTCTGGGAGAAGCCAGGATGGGTGCCGCGTGCTTCCCCCTGGGGAGACGGCCTGACCCCCTCGCTCGGCAGACAAACACCTGTCCCTCAGGGAAGGCCGTGCCGCTGGAGGGGTTCCCTATGCCCAAGCTCAGAGCCGAGCCTGTCTTACCAGGCTTTGTTTTAAACGTCACGGTGACTACGGGTAAGAGTTTGGGACGGAGTCCGTTCCCACGTCGAGCTTAGAGCCAGACACGTCGACGTCCCCTTAGCTGCGTTCCGCTCGGCTCAGAGGACGAACGCACGTGTAAAGGTGATGGAGACGCCATTTCTGAATTTCCCCCAGTTTTCGTTTCTTATGTCTTAATGAAACATGGTATTAAGTTTAAAACTGAACTAGTAACAACCGAATATTAAGTTGGCTTATTGAAACCGCTGTCAAAAGCAAAATGAACCTTATGGGAGCCGAGGTGCTGGTTTCGGGGGTCTTCTGGTGTGGGGTCTGTGCAGAGGTCACGGCTGTGTGGCTCCAGCCTTCACCTTGGAGAACGTGGGTGAGCCAGCTGCCCTGGACTTCAGTCCTCACCGCTCACCGCAGGCTGCGGGACCAGTCTTGGAGGCTTGCCTGTGACTCTGAGGGAGATACTACAGTATTCGTGGACATGGCCCATCTGGCGACTCTTGGACATTTGACCTTGGACCAGCGGCCTTCACCCCAATCATCACAGCCATATCCTTGGACTTTCTGATCACGTGAACCCATCTACCCCAGAAATCTCACACTCACTGCCCACCGCGTCCTCCCTTCGAGCTTGACCCGGCCCCGCCGTGAAGCGGTCATGACCCGCCGCCTGGCTCCCCCGCTGCCTCTGCTGCTAGCCCGTCAGCCGACCCGCCGGCTTTGCCTCTCCAGACGGCCGAGAACGCAGCACGAACGACAGACAGAGTGTCTTCCCCGCCCGTCTCCAGTCAGAGCTGTCCCTGTCCTTTTCCCTGCTTCTGCTCCCTCCTCCTCCTCGTCTAGCGCTTCGCCCGGTCCACACCTAAGCGACCCCAGAACTCAGCCCCTGCGGCACCAGACGAGGAAGGCTGTCCAGCTCCCCTGCCCGGCCTAGCCTGGCTGGGCGGCCTCCGCTCTCCTCCCCACGCCCCCTGCGAACTGCACATCTTGCTTTGAGCTTGCTTGAGGACTTGTCCTGGGGCAGACCGCCCGCTTCTGAGAATGTGCCTTCACCGGACGGGGTCATTAGGAGCAGGGGCCTTTCCACCATCGTGCACGGCGCAAGGCGCGCAGAGGCGTGAACGAACGGCCCGTTCCAGCTCGAGGCTTCCGCTCCCGTTCCAGCCCTTCCCGATTCACTGTTCCCCAAGGAAAGTCAGTCTCGCCTTGTGAGGGTTGAGGGCGGGGGCGGCGGGGGACAGGACCGGGACCCCTGATGGTCCACGAGCCCCTCGGTGCAGCTTTGAAACCTCCCAGTGGTGAAGGAGCCTCCGAGGCCGCAGCCCGGGCTCTGGCTTCTCAAAAAGGGCTCTGTGCAGCTTCTCCAGAGGCTGCCTGGACGTTTGCTTTGCATCAGGCCCAGACCGCAGCCGCCCAGCCTCCCCCCGGCCCTGCGCCTGCTCCCTCGCCTTCGGGCAGACGCCAGAAATAGCACTTGCCAGAGGAAGCGGGGAGCAGCACAGCCTCACATTGTTTCCTGGCCCTTCAGATAGTTTAAAAAAAAATCAAGATACACAGAGATTTCTGGGTTTTGCTCCCCATTCGGCTCAGACCTGAGACAAGCCTTTTGGGCTTGGCTCTTGAGGAAGCTCAAAAAATTGTTCAGGGACCTGCTTTTCCTCCTCCGTTTCCCCCATTCCTCGGTTCTCCTTTACCGCGCTCTCCCTGCTCATGCGACACTCGTGTACCTTGGCTGTAGTCCTTGTACGCCGCCCATCTTCGTTCCTGTGCGAAATGAAGCAAGGACTTTAAAAAGACAATGACCTCAACTCACCAACTCAGCGATCTCTGGGACACGCCGTCTACCACACTTCGTTCCGTGAACGCTGTTTAATAATAATAATAATCGCGATCACAGTCCCAGCAGCCGCGGCCGAGACACCAGCTGAGGCACAGGCAGCTCTTCCGCGGGGCCGAGCATTGTCTCGAGTACAAGCTACTCATTAATTCACTTAATCACTGTAATGTCTCAATTTACAGATGGAAGAGTCTATAAAGAGCGGAGGCGACTCGCCCCCGGGGGCCCGGGACCCCAGCCAGTCCGACTGCAGGGCTCACCAGCTCGGCCACTCCACTCATCTGCCCCAGATGAGGAAATGACAGAATGAATTTTTAGGAAAACACTGTAGATTTTCTGCTGCTGCTCAGATGTTCTCAAGTAACAAGAAGACAGCCGGTAAACTGATCACTCGGGTAATGAGATCGCTGTTGTCGGTACCAGCTGTGTGATTAGTAGGGCACAAGGCAGCCACGTATTACCGTGAACTCTGGACATCGTGTTGATGTGGGTTTAGACATGCCACACATGGGCTAAATCAAACGATCGGGCATTTGATTATCACAGAAACGTATTGGCGAGCAAGGCTGTTATTTTGTTTATCCGTCTGAGAAATGTAACTCTAAAAATTTACTTTCTACTTTCTTTGCAAAAGCAACTATGAGATACAGCTTGCCAACCATGAAAGGCTGGCAGGGAGGAAAAATACATCAATTCCTCAGTCCGTAAAGAAATATGTAAGAACAGGATAACACCTACTGAAGATTTTCTGGAGATGTTCTCCCCTCAATCTCAAACCCTGCGGAGGCAGGCTTTGCCCCCATGCGCCCCCCCCCCCCACCGGAGAGAGGAGCTCCCCAGCAAGGCTGGGACCCTTCTTGATATCATATCTGGCCGGGGAAGGTCTCTGGAGAGAGTGTGGTCACCAGACCCTGAGAACACTGACAAAGGATTGTGTTTAAAACAGCACCACAAAATTTCCGGCATGTCTACATAATTTGCTAGTATTTGAGTCATTTGTAACTTACAGGCACCCAGAGCTCAGGAGGTGCCAAACGGTTGTTATTTTTGTTTTTGAACATCAAAGAGAATTTTTATCTCCAGCAAGAAGACATGCGAGGGAAAAGCGAATAACAGATTGCTCTTTCCTTGAGGGTTCACACCATTATTTACGAAGCCAGAAACTAAAAACACTTCCTGTATGTTTGGAAAGAGCCAAATGAAATGCCCCAGATATTTCTGAGGCTTTAGAGATTCACAGAAGCAACAATAAATAAAGACGTATGGAAATGGCTCCTGAAAGTATTGACATACAAATATTAAATAACAAATGAAGATTAGCAATGACAGTGGTCAGTCAAGAATGTGCCATGGAATATAAAAAAAATGCGAATACTGACAACTCTTTTATAACTGTGCTTGCTTTTAATTCCCTCCTGCTCTCCCTCAGCGAGCGAGCACTGGGTGTGAGCAGGTGTTGGGTGTCTGCTGCAATGTGCTCATTATAAGGGGACAATTATAATTAGATAACGAACAAAACCACTGTCCCCTCGTAAGCCACTTTGCCTCAAAGGACAAAGAAAACAGATTAAAAGGGAGGGGGGGAAGGCAAACCACTCTGGAACATGCTCTGCCGTCTCGAATAATTGGCTTAGAGATGCAGTTAGGGCATGGACAGATAGTGTTTGGCAGGCTCTGGGTTCTGTCCTGGAAACTGGCCTTGAGGCTCCACGCGTCCTTAGACATAATATTCCTGCCTGCTACAAAAACAGGTTCATGATGCTGATTCATGAGAGTAAAGGGGCCAGCTCTTTGATCGTTTTTTTAAAATAATTTTAAATCATTGGGGGGGTGGTGAATGCTTCCCAAGCATAGAAAATCCCATCCTCCTGGTGAACGGTTTTTTGTTGGGTCATTTATGCATCAAATATTTTATTGAGGACAAGATAGAAAAACGGCCTCATGCACATTAAATTCTGCTAGGGACAAGGACAGTGGGTGCGTTAACTCACTAGTTAACCCAATAATTAATCACAGACTGCAGGGTGCAAAAAAGGGAGGTGCCGTGAGAGAGGATCACACACGAGACCTGGCTGCTCACACACCGCAGTCAGAACATTGAAGCAAAACATCGATGATCATCACGGAAACTAGAAGGGCTCCAAGGCTCCTCCCCCGCGAGGCCTCTCCCCCGTGAGGCTCCTCCCCCGCGAGGCTCCTCCCCCACAAGGCTCCTCCCCCGCGAGGCCCCTCCCCCGTGAGGCTCCTCCCCCGCGAGGCTCCTCCTCCACAAGGCTCCACCCCACGAGGCTCCTCCCCTGAGGCTCCTCCCCCACGAGGCTCCTCCCCCACAGGGCTCCTCCCCCATGAGGCTCCTCCCCACAAGGCTCCTCCCCCGTGAGGCTCCTCACCCACGAGGCTCCTCCTCCACAAGGCTCCACCCCCACGAGGCTCCTCCCCTGAGGCTCCTCCTCCACGAGGCTCCTCCCCCACAGGGCTCCTCCCCCATGAGGCTCCTCCCCGCGAGGCTCCTCCCCCACGAGGCTCTTCCCCACAAGGCTCCTCCCCCGCCAGGCTCCTCCCCGCCAGGCTCCTCCCCCGTGCCATCTGAGTTTCTCTACTCCCAGGACTTGGCCAGCCACCTGTCTGCCCAGTGTCCCCCTGACCTCGGAGTCCTACTTGCTGTCTCTGGCTCTCATTCCCCACATCCGCCTGGTGGCACAGCTAGACCGCTCGGTCCCTGGCATGTACCCCACGTCGGCCGCCTCGTACCCCTCCCATGGCCGACGCCCAGGTCTCAGCCGCCACCCTGTCTCACCTCCGCAGAGACCTCTACCCCGACCTCGAGGCTCTGCCCTCGTTTCCGCCGGGCTCCTCCCAACGCGGCAGCCACCGACTCCGGCCGAGGATGTCATTTGTTTACGGACGTCGCTCTAGCGGTTTTTCAGATCGACTCGAAGCCGACGTCAGCGCCCCCTGCGCGGCCCCCCGGCTGTGCGCCGTGCACCGCGTCACCTCCCGGGCCGCCGCTGCCGCGCTCTGCTCCCGCACACCCGCGTCCGTGCACCGCGCACTCTGTCGTGACGTCCTCACTCGGAGGACCCTCTACCGATGAAGACTTCCATGTCTGGCTTATTAAAAATAATAGACCCCTCCACGAGCAGTGCGTACTCTCCGCCGCTTTATTTTGTTTCATACGATTTTCACATTCTGCCATCGCTTTTTAAGTGTTCGTTTATTGTCTCACCTTCTCTCAATGAGAATGCACCTGTCACAAGGGTAGGGTTTTCCCACTCATGTTCACTGCTTTTCCCAACCTCTGGGAAGAGTGCCTGGGGGCATTTAACTCATCCACGTTGGTAGGATATTTTGAATGGATGCCTGTCCACTTGGGTTGATATTCTATATCGAGAAGAGCTTTTGGCTACTTTTTTCTCTACTTATCCCATGCTTTCTTTCTCTTTCCTCTACTCTATCCTCAAAATCCCGGGGAGGAAGAGGGAAGGGAATATGCTCATCAGAGTTAGTGGAGAAAGACAGCGCTGGTTCCCAACAGCCCATGCCGGCCCTGTGCACAGGAGGGTAATGCTGACCACGGTCAAGCCAACAGCCTCTCTTAGCAAAACCTCTGCAAGACAAGTTCACGTTCCTGAGCGAGAGCCCCTGCCCATGAGCCAGTTTCACACATCACACTGAAGTAATTTTCACGGGGCTCATGCAGTAAGAAAGCTTTTGTCTGAATACTAGGTGTTCGATATTAGAAAATTTTACACGTGACAAGTAACTTTTGATAATATTCCACAAATGTTTGGGAGAGACTGCTGTGGAATATTTGCCATCGTATTTTATTGGGAAAAGCAACTCTTACATTGGCACTTTTATATCAAAAACATCACCCTTATGGACGGCACTTGTACCTCTCGGTGAGTGTTTTGGGCCCTCAAGCACGTTTCCACTGCTGGTGCATCTCACAGTTTTTCACGCACATTCCACGCCTCCTTCACAGTGATAACAATCAGGACATTCTCCACAGATCCCAGGGGCATGCGTTTCCAGAAGCCAGGACCTTGTCACCCTCCTGTCCCAGAGCACGTCTCTGGCTCGGGGTTCCCAGGCCCTGTGGATTGATCAGGTTCACGGCCTACGTAATTTTCAGTCCCAACCCTACACCTCCCAGAACCCTAGCGAGCTGCGACACTCGTGAACCTCGTTCCACAAACACAGACTCCCGCACATTATGGGGGGGGGGGTCTTGACTCTAACTATAGGTAGCCGCTGCTGATAAAATCGACTCTCCTTCATGTATGAATAATAAGACTTCGATTTTACGAAAGACAGGCAGAGTCAAGACGCAAGCTGCCCAAGGGTGGAATAAACCGGGGCGGTGTGTACCTCCCCGACGCTCAGAGCTGCTGCTGCACCCCGAACCTGCCCAGCACGAATTCCGATCGACACGTGCGTTCTCTACCAGCTACAGAATGCTTGGCGCCAATATCTACCTATAGCGTGATTAACACCAAACCTCAAGCTATGCGTTCCACATTACACAGCGTGGTGAGTCGTAAGTCATCAGGAGGAATTCTCTTTGCATTAAGTTCAACCTTCTAAAGGACATAAGTTATAGTTTACTATTATCTTATAGAGGCACCTTTATTTTTATTTTTTCCTTGGGGGCGTGTAGTGTTCTACACCATTCAAGTAAGATTTTCTTGAAATTGCCTGGTCCGAGGTGAAGTCCAGAAGTTTTGTTCACATTGACTTCATTCCCAAACGTCCCTGCTTCGAATTCTTTCTCTATTTTGTATCCATTGTGGAAATCTCTGTTCAGTTTGCTGACGTGGAAGGATTTTGATCTAAAATGGAACCAGGGCTATAAAGCGGAAAATCTGATGCACGTGCCCTCAGAAAAACAAAACTGAGGGACCGGGAAACTGCTTTCCCATGAATCTCTGATTTATGGAAAACTGATTATGTTGACAGTTTCTTAAATGGCAAGGAGCTGGTCAGGGGGTTGCTCATCTCAGCCCTGGAGAGTTTCACTTATGTTCTCAGGGGTGCAAACAAGGAACGACCCGGGGCGGGCTGGTCTGGCAAAATAAGCCCAGTGCCGCTCAGTTTGTACGGGAGGACCAGTTTTGTCTGCTCGGGGAATTTTCAAAGTTGGTCTCTGTTTTTGGTCTGAACAGACTCACACTGAAACGTCCCCTCTTTTCCTTCCCCGCCCATAAATACGACCTCCCCGACTCGCCCGCACTCGCTTCAGCTCGCACGTCCAGAATCTCTCTCTCTCTCTGCTTTTCCCAGGTAGACTCATCTTTTCAACAACTCTGAGCTTGCCTTGGGAGACTTCTCGATTGCGGTTGGCACGAACCTGCTGGTTTCTGCACAGTTCCAGCCCTGACGACTCACAGGATGTTAGGGAAAGGCAGGTGAGCGAGCTCTCCATCACCGTTTCTCTTCGACTTGTCTTGAAGTCCTCAGTGGCCCGTTATTGTTGCTGTCATTAATTTTACCATCATTTGTTCCTGTTCCAGGGAGAGCAACGGACCCAGGGCTGGAACCATGTGCCGCCTGCCTGGCAGGTCGGGGAAGGAGGGACGGAGCCAGACCGCGAGTCTTCCCACCAGGAGTCTGGGCTTCTCAGGCCCCTTAGATTCCATTTTCTGACTTTCAATACGATTGCGCTTTATTTTCACATAGGTAAGATTTTCTTGAGATCACCTGGTCCCAGGTGACCCTGTTTGATCCTATTCTTCAATTAGTTTGCCAATTATTAATAACAAATAGTTTTACTCATAGAATCTTATTTTATATGTGTGTGTGTGTGTGTGTGTGTGTATATACAGATACATATATTTATTTATACAAAGATATCAACTTCTTTTTGGAAGGAAACACTGTTAGTCTTTTCTCACAATATTTAAAAATGGTTTCCAGATGGATTATAGTTGAATTAAAAAACAAAAATATATTAATAAATATTTAGGAGAACTTTTATAAAATATTGGGAATGAGGAAAGCCTTTCTAAATAAGACCGAAAGCTTGTGGTAATAAAAGAAAAAGGCCATGTTTGGATACCAGAAATTTTAAATTAGATAGTAAAAGCCACTATAAACAAAGACGAATGATAGGGTTGTGTAAACATTCTTGCAATGCAGGTTAAAAATAAAATAGTTTAATATTCCTCTTGTAAATATAACTCTTATAAACTGAGAAAAATAAAAGACAAATAATCTTGTAGATAAAAAGATTTAAAAAGCTACTTCAAAGGCGAGGGAATCCAAACGGTCAGGAAACATGAATCTTCAAAAGCTAAAAAAAAAAGATCATTGCAAAATTTATCTCCTATTATAATTTTGAAGACAGCAATAAAACAACAATGATTCTTTATGTTTTGAATTTCCTTTAAAATTAAAAAAGGCCATAGGTTTAAATAATAACTAACCACTTTTTTTTTTTTCAGTTTGAACGCTGTTTGTGTTAACAATGTTAAAATATGGGGCAAAAAATCAAATTAGGAATTACGGAAATAAACCTAATAATGTAAGGTACTGAATATATCAATAATCAAGAAAAATTAACTAAAAACAATTAAAACCAACTTTTTATCATCTAATATTTTCTTTTTAAAAATTTATTTATTTAAATTAGCTTCACGTATACAGTACATTGGTTAGACATCCGTATGGTTCATAAGATGATCCCCCCAATTGCTCCCTCCCTCCCCTGGCCCTCCAGCTAGCCTCACATTAATGCTAATTGCAGTCCATATGCCGTGCTCCCCATCCTCGTGACCATCTGTCAACGACTAGTTTGTACTTCTTTAACCCTTCACCCCGTTCTCCCGGCCCCCCTCGACTCCCTCTCTCTGTCCCCAAATTGTCCACTATATCTGTGAGTCTATGAAACCGACTTTTTAAATGCCCAGAAGCAAAAACACAGCCCTGTTTACACCACTTTGTCCACACGAGTACTCATTCCTTGCAGTGTTATTATTGAATAATATTGCCACAGACGTGCCAAGTAATTTCGTATAACATTTCCCCTTCTCCGATGATGTAGCGCAGGCTACGCTCGGCAAACTATTAAACTGTTTTCAGAGAGAAAAATCTTGCTTCCTTCATGTGGTCTCAAATGAACGAGTTATTTGTTTTCCCCAAATCCAAACGAGCACAAAATTCCTAATCTTCTAAATGTGCCCTTGGATAAAGAGAACATAAATTTCTGGAATGACTTGCAGGACTATACGACTACTTTTAAAAACAGAATTTTAAAAAACGACAGTCAGCCAAAGTTTAAATACAACCTAATGTGCAGCAGCAGGTCTTGGATTTACACTGTTCCCTGGCGCAGCCGCCCGGAGCAGCTCCCGCAAAGGAGACGAAGCCGCAGAACTAAGATTCCCAGCATCAGGAACAATCCCTACGCTTCCGCCTCTGTTCGCGGGCGCCCCAGATTCCGTTCGCTCACGCCTCGCTTTGCATCATTACTCTCTTTGTCCTTTGTACTACGTTAAAACAGAGTGACTCATTTCCTTTCATCTTATTTCCAATAGCTCCCGTCGGCTTTGGTTTTGATTTTAGTAGATGGAGCCTAAATATTCATCTGGACCTGTCGGCGCCCAGAGGCGCCGGGCATAGCTGTGTCAGGCCCCGCGTGTCCATGAGCCACCTGCGCCTGCCACCCGGAGTGCAGGGAAGGACGGAAGAGTTACGGCACCAGGGGCCTTGGGAATCAGCTGTGAAAGGACCCGTTCGGCCTTGCTTGGCATGTGTTTGACATCTTCCGATGGTTTTAACACATCTGGGGGGAGAAAGGCTTCTGTGGAATTCCTCCGGGTGAGTGAAAAGAAGTGCTGGGAGCCCTCGGTGCTGCTGCAGCCTATGTCACCCCATGAAAACTCATGGCGGTCCCCCTGAAGAGCAAGACGGGAACCTTTCTCAGAGGCTCAAGCTTCCGGAGGACACCCGAGAAGGAACACCAAGGAAAAGGGGGCAGAATTTAGGGCCCAGAAAATGTGCATTTTAGGCCTAGAAAGGAGTTCCTCAGCACAAAATTAAATGTTCATTTATGCTTTGCGTCATTTCCATGATTTTATATGTTTCGCACTTAACTCCTCATTTGGAATTTATTTTGGTTATTGTTGGATGGTGAAGGGGTAACATGATTTTCCCCTTTGGCCAATTTCTCACACTATTTCCTAAATTTTTTTTTTTTTATCTTCTTCACTGATTGGTGCTGCCTCCTGTATAACATATCAACTCCTTATGTACCTTAGTGTGTGTTTCTTTGCTATTTTTTCTATTAGGGGGCTGGCAAATTATGACCCACAGGCCAACTCAGGTCTACAGTTGGTTTTTGTATAGCTCTTGGGCTAAGAATGGTTTTTACACTTTTAAATGATTGGAGGGGGACAAATAAGCAGTGGAATATTTCATAACCATGCAAATTATGTAAATGTTGAATTTCAGTATATATACACAGCTTTTTTATAGAACACAACATGCTCACTTGTTTACATATTATCTATGGCCACTTCTGTGCTACCCAAGACGAATGCTTTGGCTCAGAAAGCCAAAAATAAGTACTGTTTGGCTCTTTGCAGAAAACGTTTGCCAATCGCGATAACGTTCCATTCATCTGTCTACTGAGTCTAAACCTACCACTGGAAGGCAAAGTTTACTAGATATTATCCCTTGTTTATTTTTCCAAGTAAAATACATAATTATTTAATCAAAATGCTCTTATGGGATGAAAACCTGTGTTCTCCTCAATTCACATGGCGATGCCCTACCCCCCGACGTGCTGGCATTCGGAGATGGGGCCTTGGGAGGTGATCAGGATTAGATGGAGTCCGGAAAGCTGAGTCCCCTTTGACGGGATTAGTGCCCTTGTGAGGAGCGAGGCAGGGGAGCTCATCTCGCCCCCAGCATGCAAGGACAGGTCACGTGAGGACTCGGCAAGGAGCACCAGACCCGGCGATGCTGGCCCCTGATCTCAGACTCCCAGTTTCCACGACTGCGAAGAAACGCACGTGTATCATTTAAGCCACCCACTAACGGCGTTTTGTCACGACAGTCAAACAGACCGATACAATTAGCAAAATGAGGCCCGCTGGGCTGTGAACATGCGAACATGCGTGTTCGCATGGTAAGGGCTGGCTTTGCTGTCGTATGTGCTGTTTGCCCCGTGACACAGGAGGCCCCCCGTCTCCACTTAGTTGGAATTTTTCTAGAAGTCTCTCGGGAAAGAAGTTCAGTTGTCTGCTACAGGTCCCATTTTTCTTATTAATGTATTCAGAAAAAAAAAAGATATTTAGAGTGTTGCCGAACTCTTTCTTCTACCACATTTTTCTCACACAGTATCACGGAAACAAGGGGGGCTTATCGGCTTCTGGCGTTGCTCCTCCTCACTTTTCTTGATGCTCTCGGGTTTTTCGGGTAACAATGAGATATTTGCGAGAACAATAATAGAGAACTACTAATAACAACACCAACAATAATAAACTTCTCTTCTTCTCCAGTACTTGACATTTTTCCTTTCCCAGGACCATTGACAAGTACTGTCACGGTAATTTAATGCGACTGCTGACCTGTCTCGGCCGTTGCCGTGGGTGGCAGCAGGAGCAGTAACGGTCTCACGTGCCACCAAGCTCCACCCCGACGGGTCCCCTCGCTAACTGCTTCTGTCACCTCCCCTATGGGCCTGTGTTTACGGTTCCTTTAATTGCTCTTTCTTCTCCATCCATTACTCTTCCTTGTTCACAGCATGTGATAGAATCAGCTATTTACTTGACTTGCTGTCAGTCTCAACAGAGGTGCTATTTCCGTCCTTAACAGCAGAGGCCTCATCCAGGAAGTCATCCGGGAAGGGTCGTCACCTACCACATCCCAGCACCTGGCCCATGGGAGACTCCCGAGGTTCTCAGGCAAATCCTACGCATTCTCTGGGAGGTACAGAATCCCGCCCATGAACAGCGGGCCTCTGGAGAAGGGCCCTGGGCTAGGGGAGGGGGGACTCCCCTTTCTCCTATGCTTTGGCTTTTATTTATTTTTTACTATGTACATGTGTGACATTTATAATAAATGTCAATGCTTTTGACTTAAAGTAAAAATAAAATTGACACTAAAATCGTTAAACAGGAAAACTCCGTGTCATTTAAGGACTTCACAATACAGCAGAGAAGCAGCCAAAGGGAGAACTCCGCGCCAGATGCTGCCCATTGCTGCCACGGGGCACCGAGCCGTGATTCGCCAGGCCGTCGTGCAGGAGGGACCCTGGCCTGGCCGGAAGCAGGACACGCGAGTCTCAAGGGGTGGGACGCAGCCACGTGAGTGATGTCACGTTGCAGCTGAAACCGAGGGCTCTGGGCCTCAGCAGGCGAGGGTTACGTAATGGATTATGTAATTCTGGATAGTTCCTTCACCTTTTGAGCTTCCAACTCTTCACTTACAACCCCGGGGCTAAGAGATCTATGTCACGTCATATCCATCTATTTATCTATCTACAGAGATCTATCTGCAGAGACATAGACACAGATATAAATTCTCCATATCCATCCACGTGCAAACGCAATTCATTTCTCCCTTCGCTTGCTCACGGCCATTCCTTCAAGCCTTCTCTAACAGACCACCCACCACAGTCTGCAGACTGACAAGGCTGCCTAGCTGCAGGCCTTCCTCTGACAGTTTTTCATGTAAATGGTCTGGGAAAATTAAAGACAACCAGTTATCCACCCCAACACATCTCTAGGGAGTTGCACAATCGAGGTCCCTATCAGCAGCTTATTAGATTAGCTTTTCTCCTATGCCAACAACAAGCCCTGTAGCAAAATGTGACAAAATTTAATTAACTGTGCATTTTTCTGTCCGTCACATTTGTCAGAGTTCAGGAATTGACTTAGAATTGCCCAGCACACACGTACACCTGTGCTGAGTAGACCCCAGGAAAAAAGACAGCAAAGATACAACCAGACAGATGTGAGAAAGGCTTGCAAAACGGGCAGGCCTGCAGACGCACCTGAGACCTGAGAATGGGCTGCTTTTTAACATCACGATTCTGATTCGAATTCCCACGTCAACAATGTAATGGAACATTTTTTCTCAACCCTGAAACTTCGTCTATCAGCTTGTTATGAATTAGTCCGAATGACAGGCTGCTTTGCCACAAAAAGAAAACGAGATAAACAAAAGCAGTGTGTTGTTTTCCTCCGAAACATAGTCATACTCATATCTATCAGTCTTGAGACAGGAAAAAACATAATCTATAGCGGCTGAATTTAGGGGCGAGCTCCTCGTCTGACACAGAATCGAGCGCACTGTTCTTTCATAATGAGGCCCGCACTTCCTCACTCGATCTACAAGCCCTGCCATTGTAATTACTGCTCTATCGACAGCTAGAAAAATAAGACGGTTGTTGAGAAAACCACAAAATGATTATTATTATTTTTTTTTTTTTTTTTTTTTTACCGAGAAGAACCAGGGTTAGGCAACACAATGATGGCAGTAAGTAGGTGCCAGACACATATGACAATCTGGCCAATAATTGGTGTGGTCCTTTTACATTTAGCCATGTTGGGTCGTGGGGAATGTTATATCATTTCGGCTTTCATTTGCATTTCCCTGTTGACGAAGGAATTTGAGGCCCTTTTCATATGCTTTTGTCATCCTTTGTGAAACGTCTGTTGAGATCTTTTGTCCTGTTTTTAATTAGGTTGTTTTTCTTCATATTATTGAGCTGTAGGAGTGCTTTATATATTCCGGATAAAAGCTGTTGTTCAGACCTACGTTTTGATCTGACAAATATGTTTCCCTATCTTTGGTTTGCTTATTAATGTTCTAAACAGCGTTTTCGATGAGAACATTTTGTTTTTTGAAGGTTATTCTGTTCTGGGTCCTGTATAAAAAAATGCATCTATTTTGGCCCCGACAAAGATGTTCTTTTATGTTTTCAGTTAGAAGCTTTTCAGTTTTAGTTTTTGCATCGGGCTACAGTGAAATGATTTACCGTATTTGATTCCTTCACACGGCGAGAGGTAGACACAGAGGGTCGGGGGGTGTTTTCGAGGGCGTGGCCCACTGTCCTCGCACCCTGCTGAAAAGGCTCTCATTGGCCCGTGAGTCTCCCGTAGGTCTCTGTGCCAAGTCGGAGGACCACGTGCGTGCGTGGGGTCAGCCTGGGGCCTCACTACACCCCTCCCCCAATGATGGATTGATCTCCAGGCGGCAGCACTGGTCCTGATTGCTAGAGCCAACCCAAGCGAGTACTCCAGCCAGTGGACTTTCATAAGATGACATTGACTATCCTGCGGCCCTCGCATTTCAATGTAAATTTTATAATCCGCTTCTACATTTCTACGAAAAGCCTGTGGGATTTACACTTGAGATTAATTGAATACGTACAACGATCTTGAGAAAATTTACATTTTAATAATTTTGCGGTCCTCCAGCCACGAGCACGGTATACTGCTCCACTTAGGTATTTTAAAAATGTCTTTCAGCAACTGTGTAATTTTAAATTTGGAGATCGCGCTTGTCTTGGCTGAATTTTATTAGTAAATGGTTTTTCGCATAACTGAAAAGGGAATTATAGTTTTACTCTTCCTAATTGTTTTCCTGACAGTTATATAGAAATATAATCGATTTTCGTATATTGGCTCTTCAGCCTTCGACCTCGGTGTATCTGTACATTCGTTTTCTTACTTGTTTAATTAACTCCTTAGGGTTTTTCAGTGTAAATAATCAGTTCCCTGTGAAGAGACACAGTTTTACTTGTTACTTTCTATGTTTTATGCCTTTTATTTATTTATTTTTGCCTCATGCCACTTGTGTGGCCGGCAGTCGAACACTGAACAGAGGTGCCTTGTTCCGGATCTGAGGGCTGTAATTTTCGACGTCTGAGTAAAACGCTGGCTGCGTGTTTTCCGCCAACACCGTCCGTGGCTCGAAGGCGCTCCCTTCCCCTCCGAACTGCTGAGGTTTTATCACGGAATGGCGCCGAACCGCGCCGAGTGCCTTGTCCGCTCTGCAACGTCTGTATACTGGTTGTCCTTCGTTCCGTAAAGGCAGTAGACTAAACTTATTAATTTTCAGGTGTTAAACCAACTCTACATTCTTGGAATAAACCCAAGGTCGTCAAGAAATATTATCCTTTTTCTAAATTGGCGGATTTGATTTGCTAATATTGGAGCAAACGTCTTGCATACAAATTCATCAGGAACATGAGCCATTTTCTTTCAGACGCCTTTGTCAAGTGTCAGGACCTGCAGTATACTGGCCTCGTAAAATGAGCGGACAGGTGTTCTTCCCATTTCCATTTTGGAAATGATTTGTGTGAGACTCATGTTATTTTCCCCCTAATTAGCACCAATTTGTCCTAAGAGGTGGTTTTAGAATGAATTTGTCTCCTACGTTTTTTAATTCCATCGGTTCTGTTTTAGGCTATTTGAAGTGCATTCATGCTGGTGACTGTATGTCTTCCTAGCGCGTGCACGCATGTTACCGTGGAGCGCCTGTAATTCTATGGGTCTCGGATGTGTTATTCTGGCCACTCCAGCCTTAGAGGGCTTGCGCATGTGACGTGTACACCGCATCCTTTTCTCTTTAGCCTACGTGCTCTCATATTTAAAGTGCATCTCTTGCATACGGCATATAGGTGGGTCTTGCTTTTTATCTAGTCTGATAATATTCACCCCTTCATGTAATTACTCCAGTATTTTACTAATTATTAACATCAGTGGATTTGGGTCTGCTGTTCTGCTAGTCGCTTTATGTTTACGCCGTGTGTTTTATGTTCTTCTCTTCATCCTGACTCTTTCTTTTGGGTCGATCGATGTTTTTCTTGTGAATTCCATTTCGGTTTATCTATTGGCTTCTTCGCATCACTGTCTGCATGGCTGCTGCGGTGACGGCGAGATCCACCCCTACCTTCCACCTGCTGTGACATGAGCACCGAGCGTCCCGGCCGGGGCTGCGTCTCTGCTCCGTTGTTTCATCCTCGGCTGTGACCTGGGATGAGGTCCTGTGCACGCTGATGTCCAGAGTCAGCCTGAGGTCCGTACGAAGGTCCTATTCGGCATCGGGGCTCTCTCTCCGTGGCCTTCTGTTCCTAACCTTTCCCATCCACCTGTCGCAGCAGCTCGAACGCCACTGAACTCTCGCCGGTGGTGCGAGCCAGGCAGGTGGCAGAATTCCGAGTTCCATCCACCTCCTTGGGGCGGACTGTGGTCAGCCCTAAGGCCAAAGTCTCATAAAAAGAAACCTCGCGCAGGCGCGATTCCTTTCTCCCCACGACTATCTCATTCTGCCTCTTTTCAGTCACTCCCGGTGCCCGATTCGGGTGGTTCTGGTCCTGTTTTCTGCAGAGCATGTAGCGTGATTCCACCATCTATCACTCCATCGCGAAGATGGGGGAGCTGAAGCATGGAGGTTGAGCAGGTCTCCTGAGGCTCGCCATTCCAAGGGGATGTTGTCACAGCAAAAGACGACAGACGTATCGCTTTGGTAGGAAATGGGTCTGGGCTACTTACGAGGGGTCCTCACTTGCCACTGTCTGGCTCTGCTCCCACCGCTCCAACCAGCCCGCTAGGAGGGACTCGAAGTGGCCGCGTGCCCACCACCTTCCACCCTAAGTTTCCAAGAATGCCCGGGAGCCCGGAGGAGTGAAAAGAGAGGGGACGAGTGGGGACAGCGGGTGGGCCCCGAGGCCGGCGCGCCGCCCTAGGACGGAACCCGGGCGCGAAGGGGCGCTCCGGCCCCCAGGGCTCACTCTGCGCTCACGTAAGAACAGGCTCCGAAAACGACACAGCCGTGATTCTAAAGCGGCTACTTCAGACATTAGGTACCAGAACAACCCATTCATTGCAGAAGTACCCCAACGACAACAAAAACAAGAAGCGAAATAAAAACAAAAATCTTGCCGCAGAGAATAATTTCTCCTTTACGAACATGCAGGCGGCGAGCAGGGGCGCGTGGAAATGTTTCGGCACACGGAAAACGCGAGAGGAAAGAGCTCAGTGTCATGCTGTGGCACCTCAGTGATGTGTTTATATCGTTTTCTAAATAAAAACGTGCCGGGAGCGGGTCCCAGGTTCGTCTTCCAGCGTGACCGCCGGCACCGCGTTGCCGCACAAGTCGACACT
Source organism: Rousettus aegyptiacus (assembly GCF_014176215.1). Taxonomy (NCBI): domain Eukaryota; kingdom Metazoa; phylum Chordata; class Mammalia; order Chiroptera; family Pteropodidae; genus Rousettus; species Rousettus aegyptiacus. The sequence continues at coordinate 109,221,919 of NW_023416311.1, forward strand.
TCAGAAGGCCCCCTCCTCGCTGGGAACCCTCAAAGTGCTCTCAGGTGTAGGAGGTACCAGGTAACGAGGTACCTGGCGACCAACGCCAGAAGCATTCTCACCTCACATGCCTTTGATCGATGTGTGTGGCGCGCGCAGAGACCGTCCCGGCTCGCGGGAGGGAGGTGGCACCTTCGGCTTGCCGGGCTCTGAGATGGCTGAGGAGGCGCGTGCCTGTAACGAATGCTCCTTCTCCCCGACCTCGTCCTCCCAGGCCCCCGACGCTGGCTTTCCTCTGGCCAGCAAGCAAGCTCTAAGGGCTTTGAACCAAACTTCTTCTTTTCCCTTATTCTTTGGAGCCAGGTAACAAATCCTCGAAGCTTTCCTTTCTTTCCTTTTTCAGAGGCAAACTATATCTCTTAAATGGTCTAAGTTTGGTTGTAACTTATTTATTATTATCATTTTATTATCTTAATACTAGTAGTTATAACAACGTATAAGCCAAGATGAAAATAGGACACCTAGCAGGTACTTAACTTAGCACCTGGGAGACGGTCTTCCAGGAAGATTCTCAGGTGTCCTCTGAGACAGGAGGAAGCCAGAAGCCAACACTGTTCACACGTGTCGGCTCCACGAGCAACGCGCCGAATCTAGCATCTCCCTTTATTCCTTGAGCGCAAATCACAGAGACCTGTCCTTTTAAGAAAAGCCTCTAGCCCAGCGACATGCATACGAAATGACATACATGAACATTAATTGCAAATGTGAGGGGAGGTAAAATTGTTTTGAAATATTCCAAACACAGGATCCAGCTAGGGTACTGTGAGCTACAGAACACAGACAGCTTCACGCGCATGCTTTAAAGAATATCTCGGGCTTCTCTGATCAAAGATCTGATATTAAATTAAAATAGAAAATGCTCATGACTTTAATACAATCCCACAGGTCTGCCCTAAAATGTGGCTGGCCACCCCAAAACACGTCAATGTGCCTGGCTAGTGTTGGAAATATGAGACAGTCTATGAAAAAGAGAGAGGATAACAATATCCTCATCCTGAACTCAAGGAAAAGAGAATAATTTTCCATACGAATGAACGAGAAAGGAATCGGACAGCATGAGAGGAGGGAACCTCTTAACGAAGACGGGCGCCGAGAGATGCCATGGCATAGAAAGTTGCATTTTCAGTAAAGATAAAGCTATTCAGGTAAACCACACTTGCACATAAGATTTCCTAAAAATAGTCTGCCAGCTTTAAACAGGCTTGCTCACTCTCCTCATTAAGCAAAATCTGTTTAATATTTGGGGACAAGCTTAAAATAAATCCTAGTTAAGAAAGCCCTAACAATGATGTCGTGTGTGCGTGTGTGAGATTTGTGAATAAAATGGCTCAATTTCTGTCTTCATTTACAAACCGTGTGATCTTTAGCAAGTTACTTAAACCACCCGAGTCTGAGTTAAATATTCTGTAAAGTAGGAATACTGCACTTTTGTGCATTTAAAACAAAATAATGTATTGAATAATATCGCTTCGTACAGTGTCTGGCACACAGCAAACTCGAAATGGTTACTATTACTTTTATTTACCCAAGAATCCTTGGAACTCTTGAATTCTATTACAGACTTTTATGCAAGGCGTCATGAAAGGATTCCTTATTTTCTGTAACTCTGCTTCGCCTCAACCATCTAGCACATCTCTGTCCCGTTGATTTCGAAAGGCAAACCTAGAAATGCAGAGGCAAGAGGAGGAAAGGGCGGTGCTCGCCGCCTGTAATTAACGGCCCTGCCTCTGCCCACTAACCCACGCGGAGAGCCTCTGGAGGGACATGAGCACAGCTTCCAGCCACCTCATCTGCTCCCCACGGAGGCTGCACATCCAGCACAGAACCCTCATCTGTGACGGGCCTGCGACAGCTCTGGTACTGCCACCCGCCCCCGGGAGGGCCTGTGTGCGACACGGCGAGCCAGAAAGAAAACGTTTCAGGCGCTGCTTCAGCGGGGGCTACAGGCGGGTCGGCAGAGGATGCTCAGATGGGCAGACCTCCGGTGAAGAGCAGGGACCCCAGAACTCCGCGCCTAGAGGATCGACTCCAGCATACTGCAGTCTGAATAAGGCTTCCTCGTCACTTCCGTAAGCAGAAAGAGGATAGATCCACATGCCAAAAATGGCCAGGCACACTCTCGCGGACACAGGCAAACACCCTCATGAACAGGCTCAACAGTTCTTAATTCTTGGGGAACAAAATACTGTTATGTTAGAGGTAATTCATTTTAAAAGCATCAGTTTCGTTTTCCAATAGATCTGACTACTTGAGAGTGTTTTAGAATTTTTTTTTTCTTTTTTTTTTTTTTTTGCGTTGGGTTTAAAATAGAACATTTGGTTCACGGTACAGATTTGCTTGTAAAAATATAGCGGAAATTCAATCATCTTAACTGATCCATAATTGGGTATGCAGAGGTTGGTCTCCTTCCAAGAGGTAAATATAAAACAAATGGCTTGAATCAAGGGTACGCACAGCAGCAGAACGTCTATTAGTCTGACTTGAAAAGTTCTAAATTTTAGGAATTGTCAACATCAAAGCTAATTTTCAGTTAAGTCAGCAGATAAGAGCAAGTCAGTACCTACTGAGAAACAAATGCAAACACACTTATTCTTTCAGAAATTCTCCACCGTCATGTTTGTGAATCAAAGCAACCCTCTTACTACTGTTTCTGGAGCACCTTTCTTATATCTAAATACATTATATTGGGTTTTTACAAACCATATTGTATGTTTATGTTAAACCATGGAAAAGAGATCATCCAAAAGAAAATGTTGAAAAATCACCTAAAATAGAAATACCCATCATTTGAAATAACCCATTTCTGAATGCTGAAGTGCATCCTTACAAGGGCTTGTGTTCATATGCAGACGTCTTTCATTACAAAAATGGAATTGTGATATTACTTTAATTTTGAAACTTTTTTCACATAATAATGTAAATGAGTATTTTGCCATATTTGAAGATTAACAAATCTTTATGTCTTCGTATCAGTCTTTATATCTTATTTGAATGCAACAAAATTTATTTAGCCCATCCTCTTCTGTCAAATATTTCATCATTTCCACATTTTTGCCACTATGAGCTATAGTATGATGAACATTCTGGGAAGCTAAATTTTGGCACGCACTCGCTGGTGTGTTTAGGATCCATGATGACAAGCATCACCGGTGGGCCAAAGGGCATTCTACTGCGAAGGTCATTGCTATATCTTACCAAACCTCCCTTCGAACATGGGGTCTGATCTAAAGGCCACTGGGGCGGGGCGGGGGAGTAGGAGACAGCCCGTTGGCGCAGGTTCTCAGCGATACTGAGGTTTTCCGTGTATTCGAAAGTTCTGCTGCTTCGCTTATTGATGGTTTCTACATGGTGAGTTTGATATTCGTATCTGTTGGCTCTTTTGTTTGTGCGTTTGTGTGTGTGTGTGTGTGTGTGTGTGTGTGTGTGTGTGTGTGTGTGTAGAGAGAGGGGGAGGGAAGGAGAGAGGGAGAGAGGGAGGGAGAGAGAGAAACTTGCTCCACATCCATGGCCTATGTGTCCACCTCCCTCAGCCTATTACGGTTTTGTTTTGTTTTTTTAATTCACTTGAAAACATTCCTTTATCCATTAAGGAAATCAACTCTGTACCACAAATGCTGTAAATGCTTTCATATGACTCATATTATTACTTAGGAAAACTTGCATGTAAAGACACTTTAAACCCGTGTAGTCAAATACATGTCTTTTCCCACGTCTATTTTTAAAACTTGTCATCCATTCTGTCTGCAATAGGCGAACGGCGTGACTATCTGTCACTGCCACGAACACGACTGTCACGACATTCTTCTCACCAGCCACTCTCCCCAGAAAACACACTGAATACCTTCCTGGATCTGATGTGAACACGAGTTTGTGTATTTACTATACGTCTTTTTTATAATGTCATGAGCTAATTTCACAAGTAGGATGTTTGTTAAAAGACTCATTTCATTGAACAGTGGCCAAAACGACATCAAGCCAAAATGGATGCACTTTCCAGGGCTCCCATAATAACTGCGGCAAGACCAGGTGGCTTAAGCAACAGAAACGTATTTTCTCACCGTCCCGGAGGCGGCGTCTGAGATGAAGGCGTCCCGGGGCTGGCGTCTCGGAGGCCTCTCCCTCTGGCCGGTAGATGGCCTTCTTCTGGGCCTCCACGTGGGTTTCCCTCTATCTGTGTCTGCTTCTTACATGAGGACACCGGTCATACTGGTTCAGAACCACCCATGTGGCCTCATTAACCTTAATCACCTCTTTAAAGACTTGCTCTCGAAATATAGACACATTCTAAGGTCCTGGGGGTTAGAATTTCAACATACGAAATCTAGAGGCAGCGGGGAGAGTTCATGATTCAGCCCATAACCATGATGAATTCATACAATCCTTACTATGAGAACACATTAAATAATAAACTCCTAAAAGCCTGCAGCCTGTACCTCCCCAGCAGAGATGCCTGATGAAAAAGAAACCGACCGTCACCGTTCTCCTTAGGACCTAAGCGAGGCCCAGGACCCCATAACGCAATGCTCGAACTGTCCTAGAATCGACCCTGAATTCCTCAGCACACAAAGGCCCAGGAAAACCTCGCCACACAAGTAAAAGTGAAATTCGCAGATGCTAATCCTCATACATGGCGCATGTCGGAATTCTCAGACTTAAGAGTGACAGTTACAACCAGCCTCGAAGAAGTAAAGGCAGCTACACTCGAAATAAACATAATAATAGAAAGTCTCCGGGGAGAGAAGCTGAATCCTGGGGCAGAAGGAAATGGAGATTTTCAAACAATAATGCAATCACTTGTCAATTCTAAGTTAATTTGCTCATTTTCTTATTAAAAAAAAAAAAAAAAAGCTATCTTAAATTTTCCTCTGAAAGCGGTGTCACCTCTCCTCTCCAGACCCTCGTGATGTCACAGAGGCTGGCACTGGGGCTCGGTTCCAGAAGAGTCTCCAGGACAACTTCTGTGGATAGACCTTTAAGAGAAAGACTGGCAGGAGCTCAGGCCTGAAACGGTAATGTGTAATGCTCACCTTGACTAAGTATGAGAAATATGCTTTCTTCACATCGTGTGCTCTTAAGTGATCCGGGAACCAATGGTCAGTTAAGTCATGTGGCCACTTCACACAGCTCCCACAACACAGGTGCTCCCCAGAAAATTTAGCGATCAGTGAAAATCGTGGGATTTGTTCTCTTTTGGTTAAAAAAGCAACACTAAGAAAGAGCCATTCTTTTGACCAAAGAAAATGTTGGGCAAAATTACTCTCCTTAGCTAAAACCTAAACTTTAGATTCTATAAAAGAAATGATTCATATAGTATGTATCTTCCAAAGTACAAAGTTATTGCTTCTTAATTTTTATAATATATCTCTACTGACCTATTACCTAAGGATTTTTCTGATAGATTCAGTAATTACTGCGTGAACAAGGAGAATGTTTCCGAGACCCTCTAAGACTGAAGACGGAGGGCTTAATAATAAAGGAACATTTATGACGCTTAGGGACAGATGTCTGCGGCTCTCCTACGTCATAGTTCTAAAAAAGATAATCAGTAGCACCCCTCTATTATGAGGGGATTGAAATGAGCTGAAATAGCACAATATTTGAATGAGGACCAATATATTTAAGATTTAAAAGAAACTTTCCAGAAGCCACATTCTAGAAGAGGTGACATTCCATAGCGTGCAGGCTACAAATATTCTGTATCTTTTTGTAGGTTCGTTTTCTACTTCCAACCAGAAGCATTTTGTTTATCGCCTTGGCTTCTCCTTAGCTTGCATAGCTGCTTGTAAATTCTCTGTTTTCTTTGTCTTCTGAATTCCCTTTTCATCTCATCCTCATTTGGGCCCACCTTCAGTGGCTTCTACTCATGTTCCAGACCTCACGAGGCGCGGCTTCCCCTGCTCGTGACCTACCGAATGAGGAGGGGGCCTGCAGCCCACTCCCTAGCCTTACAGAAGCCTACACATCAGTGGTCACATCAATGCCACAGCACGGAAATGCTACGTAAAATTATATTTATTACGACACAGTTACAGAACATTAAAACATTTTGCCTGGCCCATGGAAGCTTCTTACAAGGATATTTAACCCACGGTTCTGTTGTTCTGGTCCAAAAGTCAAGGAACCAGTTTTGATCTATGCTGCTGTGTTCCCGCGTGGCTGCCAGACATGGCAGTCACAGCCTCTCAATGCATCACCGTTTCGATCTGGTTAGGAATTCAACCGTTAGAGGAAAGCTCGCACGAAATGCCCCAGCAGAAGCCAGACGGTTGCACCTCTAGGCATTAAAAGGTTGTGTGACCTCGAGCAAGTCACCTAATTTGTTTCCTCTGTCATAGAATCGTTGATATCGCTTTAGAAAATACCCAAGGCTCTTCACACTTCCAAAATTATTAATCTCTGCCTATTGAAAATTCTTCATCTTCCTGCACTTCCATGATTAGGCAATTAATAAAACAGCATGGCTAAATGCAGTGGAGATTTCATTCTCAATAACCTCTCTTGGGTCATTAGCACCAATCTCCTTTGCTTGTCTAAAGGCAGATGACCAATCTTCTTTTCTCCTTAAATCTGAGCAGTGCATGATTTCAACGAGAGGCTTGGTGCTCGAGAAACCAAAGCCATCTTAGAGACAGCTAACTGTTCAGCAGAATGAGCACATGAGAAATTAGATTAAAAAAAAAAATGCGGTACGCAAAGCCAAGCTTCAAACGTCGTCTATTCCGAAAGGCTTGGCGACTGACCGAGGAAAGGAGAAAAATTAGGGAGTCAGCGCCGTGGAACAGCCTGGAAACTGCGAGAGCCTCGTTCCTCACGCGAGCAGGGTCTGTGGAGCATTTAGACGGCTGATGCTCAGGTGTTTTTTCCAGGACTCCTGGGTCACAATGTCCTTCCATGTTTAAAATTCCTTGTCCCTTTGGGCCCACCTAACGAAGGCCAGATTATTCGTTACACACCACATGTGTGTTTCACAGCATGGTCCCAATCCATCTCAAGCATCATCTCTAAACCTCTCCCACAGCCCCTGGCCCGCATCTGACCGCTCGTAGCCGGTGTGGGTTCCTGGACGTACCTGGACTCTGAGGTCTCTGGGCTTGCACGTGTGGTCACCCCGGCCTTCCAGACTGCGCTTCGTGGTGCCCCCTTCTCTGAAGTCGCCCTCTCCCGCCCTGGGCCCTGAGAGCCCCACCCCTTGGTGCTGGAAGGCACTCGCCACCCTGCTCGAGGACTGCTTGTTCCCACGTCTTGCCCTGGGCGAGACCACGTGGCCCCCGCGTGATGCGCCCTTAGCTACGACTGTGATGCAGACTCAGCAGCCTCCGAAGGCAGAGGGGCGTTTGTCTCGGCAGGACATTTCAGTCACCGCTCTAGCATGATGACTAGTCGATTTGACAACAGCCCGTGAAGAGACACGGCGGGTTTTATGACCCCATTTAACTTGAAAGGATGGGAAGTCTACGGATGTTAACTTAGTTTCACACCTGGGCCACTCTATCACGGCTGAAAAAAATAAGACAAATATATTCTTCACATACACAGGGGAAGCTGGAAGAAATAAGACATTTTCTGAAACAGATGTCGGTTGAATAGAATCAGGCACAAGTTCTCCTAGATCATGAATGGTGCTGCGAAGAGAGGAGGTGAATGTTTTCTGATTTAATTAGAAAACTCTAAAGTCCCGTATTTCAACTCTGACAGGGAAAAAAATCCCCAGCTCTGGCAGCAGTGTCAAACACGGGTCTCTCCGGCGAGGAATGCTCATGCTTAGTAGCAAAAAACATGGTCACACGTCACCACGGATCTTGGGATCTGTGTCAATCCTAAGGAGAAATTCCACCATAAAACTACAGAACACCTCTGGCAGTGAGACCAGACACTCAGGTGACGCCATTTCCATAAACTGAGAGAAATAAAAGAGAGAGAGAGAAAGAGAGAGAGAGAAAGACAGAGAGAGAGACAGAGAGAGAGAGAGAGAGAGAGCGAGCGCGCGCTCTCAACAGGCTAATTATCGTACCAGCCATAAGGATAATACCGTACGGTCCTTCAACTTCCTTTTACACTCATCTTACTGTGGACTTCATCAAGAATTATGCCTGGGATTAAACTGTATTGAGACTGAGAAACTGAAGCGTCAAAGATCAGTGCCAGAGTCACGTAAACGAGTGAATGTTAAAGTAAGTCCGCGGTGATGATGCGGAGATGTGCTGGCCACGACCAGAACAGGGCCGAGGGAAACACGTGCCCATAAAAGAACAACTGTGGTTTTGAGCTCTCATCGCATACTACACTTAGTACCAAATGGACAAGAAATGGAATATATTTAAAAAGCAGGCCACGAAGTACTGAAAGCAAAATCTAGAATGCTGTTCTCTCTTAAAAGAACAGGATCGATTATAAGGAAAAGGTGGAGGAACAGAGAGAAGGCAGTTTTCCACACATCAGGGGTGTTTTGAGAGGCAGGTTCGGGTCAGACTTTTCTTTGCGTTTCTGTGGTCTGACAATGTGATTTATATTTGATGCTCACCAGTCAGAAAATGTGTGTTGACTGTTTCGAAATAAAATTATTATATAAATATCAGATACTTCTGGACAATGAAACCCAACTAAACTAAGATTAAAGGAGGAATTCGGAAACACCGAAGATAAATATGACTGGTGAGGCTGAATATCTAAACTGCATAAAGAACTAACCTTGTTAACAAAACCATTCCATAAAAGGCAAGAAATTCCAGATTTACACAGCATGGACCGTAAAGAAGTAAATGATCCTGACAGGTACGTCAGTTGCAATGGTAATTAAAGTAAAAAAAAAAAAAAGACACAAATTCCTGAGGTTTGTTTCCTATCCCTTTAGGAATAATAATAATAATAATAATAATAATAATAATAATAAAATGCCCAAATCCATTGCAGACACAGTTATTGTGCTTGAAACAAAAGAAACCAGGTTAGAAATTCATGAAATGATCCTGTTTGTTCTAAAGAAATAAGTCGGAGGAAGATAAACAGCGTCAACTAACTGCTCTGTAAGTCCAAAGACAGCACAGTAGCAAAACTTTTAAAAATCAAAGTCTTCGGCAGTAAAAACCACAAACATAAACCCTTTAGACAGGCACAAAAATTTACCTAAATCATTATCCAAAAAATTAGAGAAAAATTATCTGTATGCTATGATGACCCCTAAAAAAATGCTGTGGCAACAGAGGAACACAGATTTAAGTATTGAAAAGAACCTCACAAATTTACATATTGGCTAAATGACGGAATTGTTCATGTACTCTACTGAAAATTATTCAAAGATATATTTTACCAAAAAATGACTGAGACTGACCATGTTCTTGAAATTCTAAACTCTAATGAAAAGTTACTATAGACTTAGCCAATTTACTATTTTTTTACGACACTCAAAATATCATAATACTTGGAAACTTCGGACTATTGATGCTGTGGGAATCGACCTCCAGAATTCCAGGATCTTAGACGAGGTCAGGCGGCGACCCTTCCTGCCACTGTACCGTCCAGGACTCCGAGGTCCACAGTGCGACATACTTAGCTCCTAACCAGGGAGCGCGGCTCCTTGGTCCGGCCGCTTCCTATGACACACCGAGGCTCCCAGGGCTGCAGGTTTCTCATTGCAAAGTCACGTAGGGAGAGGAAGACAAAGTCTGGGGTGTCGGCAGGTCAGGAGCACAGACGGCGTCGCTTCCTCCTCCTGGTGAGTTGGGGACAGCACCGTGACCGGCGACCTGCGGCCGCCTGCGGAAGCGCTGAGCCGGTGGCCCTCACCGCTGGCTGAACCCCAAGTCCTCGGTCTGGTGCACTTGTGCCAACGCCTCCCTCACACCAGGAGAAGACGCGTCTCTCTCCGCACTGTGCCTTTTAGCTCGTTACTAGAGCCGTGAGACCGTTCTCATCTGGAGAAAGCCGAGTCAGGTTTCTCAAAGCCTGTTTCTGTGAGCTGCGGGGTGTTACTAGGGGACACGGGAAAAGTGTCCGGGGTCAAACGCGTTTGGGAAAAGCTAGGCTGCTCCCCACCTGCTGTGGGAGGCCTGCCGGAGCTGCTGGTGACGGGGTTCCCGGGCAGCGGGCGGCTGTAGCCCTGCATTTACGTATCTGCATACGAGACTTTCTATTTATTTATTTTTTTACCTGTAGAGAATGTTTATTTTTAAAAGAGTTTATTTGTACGCAACTGAAGACGTATCCCAGGGAGCCTGGTCTCAAATACTCCCTCAGAGGACAGTTGTGCACTCCCTTTTATACGTTGGAACGGGGTAAGGGACATAAGGAAGGTTACAGAAGGGGGAGAAAGCCAGGTGCGGGTCCATCCTTGCAGGTGGGGACGGGGGGCGGGGCTGCAGGTGGGGGGCAGGGCTGCAGGCGGCTGGGGGAGAGGACTCCTTCTGGAGTCTCGAAGGTGTGCCAATCCGGATGCACAAGAACCATGCGGAAGGCTGCCTTACAACCTCTCACTAAAGCAGGTGTCTGCCCTGGGCGTGACTGCCCACCATGCCCTGCCCAGGTAAGAATTTATGACCAGATCTCCCTGTGAACTTACTGTCCATAGAAACCCTTTTTGTTCACTCAGTTCCCCACTGGGTCATAAACCGTTCTGAAGGATGCCCGATGACCATTGGTCTTTCGGTCGGAGAGCATGGTCTCACAGGCTCCTTCCCGGGAAGTCTCAGTATGGACGTTGTCTTGTTGGGACATTGCCCCAGTGGGGATGGGGCAATCCCATCAGCCCAGATGTGGGCTGAGCCTGAATTATCCCAAAAGGGAAGGGCAGGTAAATGAAAGGCAGGCAGGTGTTACGGCCTTCGTTGTGGAAAACACACTCTGGATCCTTTCTATCCACACAAAACCCCTTTTCTGTGGGACCATCCCGGAAGAGGCGGGTGCGTAAAGACATTTGGGACTCTGGTTCATGCTGGTATATATCTAGGTGGCCCCTGAGGCAGAGCATTGGCTTGAAATCTTTTTTTTTTTTTTTTTTTTTAGTTCAACTATGCGAGCATGACTTTTATAATTTGGATGAGAAAAAGCTTCTCTTATCAAAACTTGTGAAGCAAAGTGAACTTGGGAAAACTAAGTGGCTTAAAATAGTTAGACTAGATATCCTGTATCTCCCTATTCACATTAAATGAAGTGGGAGCCGCAAAGAATGGATCGTAACCAAGGGAGTCCAGAAGTTCTGAGGTTATTTTAGCACATGAGAAAGATAAGCCTGATGAAAACCCCTCAATTCTGCCTTTATTTCCATGGCTTTGATTAAAAAAAAAATACTGAAAGCACTTTTGATAACGGTCTTAATGAGTCGCCCAGCCTTTCATTTATATGTGCTTTGAAAGGCTCTTGAATAAGTGAATTCACAATTAGCTTCCGGATGTCAAAAGACCAGCCATAAAGGAGGCAGGCTGGCCTGGCGTCTCCTCCAGCGGGGGCTCAGCACCTCAGCACCAACCCCCTCCACCCCGTGTGAGGGTGAGTATGGCCCAAGGGCGTTTATTGCCACCTCCCAGTGTCTGGCCTTACAGGGGCCAGCTCACTTCCCCCAGCTCCAGCATTTCTCTCTCTGTTCACAGGAAGAAGATGAGGACAGCTGTGAGCTGCACATCTCGACACCCCCAGAAAATGCGGCCCGTCTAAAACCTCCGCATCACACTGTCTTGAAGTCACCATCGTTGGTGGCCTCAGTTAACGCTTTTGAATGTCCCTTGGCAACAGCCCTGCCTGCTCTCAGCTTTTTGTTTTTGTAAGACTTCGAGAAAAGATCGCGCCTTCCCTTTTCTTCAGGGGCCTCTGCTATGGTTTAGTGGAACTCGGCTGAGTGACAACATGATGGACCCTCCCTCAGAGCCAGGGCCCTGGGCAGCACCGCGGCTCGGTGACGGACAGGGGCAGGAGAACGCCCATGGAGGCAGAGAAACAAGAGTGATCGGAGAGTGACTCGCATCCGCAGAGGCCACGTGACGCCCCTGTGAGGACCACGTTTGGATCGCCCCACGCAACGCGGACTCCTGGGTCTGGCGCGTCCCAGACGGCTGGCCTCCGGCAGATCGGTCTCCCTCCCTGCGCCTCCCAGGCTCTGGGGAATAAATGGTTTAATGTGCGCAGGGGCTGCCAGAAACCCTGCGGGTGGGCCATCCTTACCATTTCCACTTAAGTGGCAATGAATTCCTTGGCTTGCTCTCTAGGTTTGGTACTCGCATTGCAATGCCGTCCCTGTTACAAGAAGACGTGACTCTTAAGTCCGTTATCTCCTCGCGGGCGTCTGCAAGGCTCCTTGTGCCTCACTGCATTGCTAGGACAGTTCTCAGCACAGAAGAAATGGCGAGGGACGAGCAGACCCGCTTATTCCACTGCCTCCGGGAGAGCGCGTCGGGTAAGTAACGGAAGCTGCTGCGTTCGGGTGGAGAAAGAACCCCCGTAACATGCTCGCGGAGACCGTCGTCACAGAATTAACCTTTGAAAAGATCGCTTTAATTAAACTCACTTTCAAATCAAATAGGAACATGACCACAAGGTCACATACGAGCAGAAGTAGCCTGAGTGTGCGGCTTCTGAAAAAAAAAGGAATCCCCTTGTCCTACGCTTGCACTTGGGCTGGTGCTTAGGATAAAAGGAAGAGGAGCCTTTGCCTAAAGCCATTGCAACGCCCGGGCGAGTTGATTCTTCACTCAGATAACCAACATTTATCGACCATGAACAGTGGGTCAGGTGACACACGAGGTCCTGTCTCTGCAAAGCCTCGGGCGGTAGAAAGGGTCACGTGCCGTAAACCGTCAGGCGGCACGTAGAAACGAAGGTGGGTGCTTGCTCCCCGCGGCAGCACCGGACTCCCCGAGACGCTGGCGAGCGCCCTGTCTCGTCTGCCACGTCCTCGCGCTGTGCTTTTCCTGCTGACCCCAGACGCGTGCTCGCACGGGACGGGGTGCCTTCGGTCTGGGCGACGCGAAGTCGCGCCGGAGCCATTCCGTTCACATCCCCGGGGTTGAACGTGCGCGCGCGTCAAGACGCCCTCGGGAGCGCCGTGACACGCGCAGGCCGCACATTCTAAGAATCGAACAGGAAATTTCCCAAATGTGCGACTTCGAGGCGGATCCACATGGGAAAGTGCCCTCAGCCTAAGGGCTACCCAGGCGGCCTCCCTCTGGACCCAGGGGAGCTGGGGGTAAGAACGGGGCTCCCTTTCCCGCCCACACTCGTTGCGGTGTCTCGCCTGCATATTTTATTTTTTTATGTGCCTCCTATGAAAATCTCTGCCGCTGGACCTGGTGGGGGGCATTTACAGCACGGCATTCATAAACATTGTTCCTATTTAAGCAGTATCATTTGCTAATTCCTTTTAACTTTACCTTTTAACAAATAAATATCCCGGATCACATCTTTTATGAATAGATTCCCAATATGGTGAGATCAAAGGTGAAATCTGTCCCCAAAACGTCAGGCACGAGAACAAGACCCATACGACGCATTTAGAACAATCTGCGGGATAGCAGGTTGCGAGCTACACGCTGATCGAACCAGAGACCCGGAGTTTGAAAAGATAAACATAAAAAAAGACACAGCGAATGAGAATGACTCATCACATGTCGTAGCCAAACTGAGTATGTGACATTGTCCTGCAAGGGTGGTTCCGGGAAATACAGAACAGAAACCCTCATGACTAATTAATGGATTCCTGGGAGAAGTAGAGAAAACAGTTCACAAATAGACTGAGAATGTAAGAAAAGGGAACCGTTTCATAGATTTAAGGGCTGAAGGTTCTTCGGTTTTGAGCCGACGGGCTTCGCTCAGCTGAAACAAGTTTTCGCCGGCGTCATGGGTTTGTTTGGCCGCCCTTTCGAGTTCCGTCTCCCTCCCTGTCTCTCTCTCTCTCCCTCTCTCGCCCCCCAGTGCGCCTGTGTGTGCGTATGCGTGCGTGTGTGTGTGTGAGTGCCTGTGCCTGGGTGTGCGTGTGTGTCTGTTCCAGACAGAAACAGCCCCGAGGAGTCACTCACAGAAACAAATGTCAGTAAAGACCGACATGCCTTCTGCTCAGCACTGAGTGGCATCGAACGCTGGATTATCACAGTGACTAAAATGCCACGAGGACCATGCCGATCATGCTGCCATTGAAATTAGAGGACCCAAGAGCGTCTCCCTCCCCAGTTTGATTAGTGCCTTTCCATGAGCTGAATTCTGCGAAAAAACGAATCAGGTAATAGATATTAATAATGAAATTACTATAAATTACGATAATTGTAAATTATCATTCACAAAAACGATGAAAAAAAGGACAAAAAATAAGATTATTAAGAGTATTCAATAACGGCCTGTTAGAAGCTGCAATTATATTTTCGCAGTTAAAAATATATAAAAGACTCAGAAATTAACAAGACATGTACAAGTATAAGTAAAACTACAGAATTTCACTGATATGTAAGGAAAATAGCGCACAAATACTTAGCTACATGTGCAATTCAATAGTCTTGGGGGTGTAGGCTTGGTGTGACAGAGAATCAGAATTAGCGCGGGCATAATCCAAACTGGCACTTCGGAGAAACTGAGGAACTCGGGGTGGGCGGAGGAGCGTAAGGCGTGAAGGTGGTCGTCATGGGATCGTGGCATCGACACAGGCGGCTTCGTCCTTGACGCTGATGAGCACCCAGCCCAGCACCGTGTGGCTGCCACGTGCAAACCGGGGGGGCCCCCCGAAACCCACGCTGCTCCCCGCGGCTAACACGGTCACGCGGAACGGCTGAGCAAATCTGGCCGTTAAATTATTTATGCATCCTAACAATTCTGCAAAGGGAGATATTTATTGTTTGCCTTCGCGTTTTAAAAGTTCACATTTTATCTTATATTTGAATATGCCTGTTACAAGTCATTGAGAAGGAAAAAACCAAAAAACAAACAAACAAAAAAAAACACTGAGAGGTACCTCGCTTCAGAAGGAGGCCAAGTGTGCGATTCTAGGCCGCGCTCAATCATACTCCGACCTCTCCTTACACACTGTTAAAAATCAGAGGGGACAACAACAAAAAATGGGAACAAGATGCACAACTATTTTTTTAAAATAATGAATAAAACAAATGATAGGAGTTAAATATTAGAAAAACATCAGCGAATTCAGACAGACTTCCCCCCACCATTGTTCTGCTAAAGAAATGCACTTGAACACCTTCAATTCATGCTCTTTCGGAAGTCTCGAGGCCATGAATTTAAAAAGATAACGTTCAAGGTGACATCTGAATGTCACGTGTGTGCATAAAGGCTGAACGCCACAGAAAGGAACCCAGGCAGATACTTGAAAATGGAAAAAAAGATAAAGACGTTTTCAAGTGGAATTTTTTACACTAGAAAATGTTACATCCTCACACTAGAAAATTTCTGTTACTCATTTTTAACTGCCTTTGGAAAGTGAAAACATTTAAAGTCAAGAAAAGTACAGAAAAAAATACTATCACCACACCTGTGAACCCGCCGCCCACAGTTTTAGAAAAGACAGAAACGATTACAATGAAGCGGCCCCGCCTGTCTGCTCACAGAGGCAACTGCGACCCGCCCCTTTCCTATCTATGTTACCCGTATCCGATTATCGCTACAAACAAGACGCAGGGTTTTAACTGTACCAAATGGCACCCCACCATCAACCCAGACCCAGCAATGCTGTTCTGTACTCAGTTTGATGTTCTGGATGTCCGTCTCTGCCAGAACATATAGACCCGGTTCATTTTTTAAATCCTGATTAATATTCTTGTCTCTGAAGATACCATAAGCTAATTATTCATTTTCCTACCATTGAACACTTATTAGTTGCTTTCAATTGCTTACTACTATAAATGGTGCTGAAATGAATATTCTGGAATCTGTCTCCTTGGGGATACTCGCTGAAGTCTCTCCGGGCAGAACAAACAAGTGACATTTCTGCTTCGAATATATGCATAATTATATCTTCCTGAAGTAATTATTTAATTTTCACTACTACCAGTAGTGTACCGAGTCTCATTTCTTCCCCTGCAATCCTGTCTCAGATATGTCAGACTCTCAAACGTGACCAGTCAGATGCTCGTGAAATCGAAACTCCTCATAATTAAATGCGTTCTTCTGAATACTAAGGAGGCAGAGCATCAAGCCCTCTGTTTTTTGTCATGTAGATACACTCACTGAAAAACATATTTCATATCTTTTCCATATATGTGATATATATATACACACTTCACGATTTATAGAAGAGAGAACTTTTATCAGCCATATTCATTACAAACATCTTGATCCTGCGTGTTTCTTTATTTTTTTTTTTAACGGCATCTTTGCACAACTGAAAATTTAAATTTCAAAGTTCTAAAATTATCAGTTCTCACAAAAGCATAAGCCATAAAGGAAAAGATTTAAAAACGGAAGCACAGTTGTCGGTGGGAATGTAAATTGATGCAGCGACTATGGAAAACAGGATGGAGGATCCTCAAAAATCTTTAAGAAAAGAACTACTCTATGACCCATCGATTCCGTTTCTGGGAATAGATCTAAAGGAAACCAAATCACCGTGTTGAAACGGCATCTGCACCCCCATGCTGACTGCAGCATCATTTACAAGCTATGAAAGCATCCTAAATGTCCGCGGATGGACGAGTGGACCAAGAGGATGCGGTGCGTGTATACACAGCAGAAGTATTTGGCCATAAAAGAAGGAAATTCTGCTATTCGTGACACTGTGGCTGGACTTTGAAGGCACTACGCTAAGTGAAATAAGTCAGAGAAAGGCGATTCCTGTAGCATCTCGCGTATATGTGGAATCTAAAATAAAAAGCCATATTCATAGAAAAAGAGATCGGATTTGGGGTTACCAGAGGCCAGGCTGGGGGGCGGAGAATGGAAAGAAGGTGGTCAAAGGTACAGACTTCCAGGCGTAAGATGCACAGTGCGGCCCAGGGACCCCTGCTGTACGGCGCACGTAAAAGTTGTTGAGACAGTAAATCCTAAGAGTTCCCATCGCAAGGAAAAAAATACTCTTTTTCTTTTTCTTTTCTTTTTTCTGTATCTATATTAACTAAACATATTGGGGTAATCATTTCACGATATACGTAAGTCTAATCATAATGCGTACACCTTAAACTTACACAATTCTGTATGTTAATTACATCTGAACAAAACTGAAAAAAAAAACCGAAGCACCGAACATCGAAATCTTGTGTATGACAAAAGTTATCGCAGGCCAAAATTAAAGCTAAAGTTAAGGCTTGACACACTGGAGCATGTGTTAGAATTATAATGACAATTCAAATAATATGCACTTATTAAAAATGATTTGATGAGAACGTATCCATATATTTACCATTCATTCATTCAATCATTCATTTGTTCATGCTTATCTTGTTAATTGTTTATTTTCTCGAACATAAGTTCTGTGATGCTCGGAATTTTTAACTATTTTGTTTATTTCTGTTGAACTTTTCTAGGCACATAATCGCTTATCTACAGATAGTCACTGAACAATGTGTGAATTACGGTGCCTTAAGGAAACACAATATATGCATGCAAAGTTTTACATATAAAGTTGTTCACTATGGTAGTATTTATAATATCGAAATATTACAAATTATCTAAATGCACAGCTTTAGGAAACTAGTTAAATAAATCATGTGTTTTAATCTGAGCTGTCTGGTATGGTGGCCACTAGCCACAGATGGCTGTTGAAAGCACATGAAAGGTGACTCAGGTGGCTGGGGAACGGAATGTTTATCATGCTTAAATTTAATTTTGAAAAGCTGCGTGCGGCTTGAGGACGGCACAATTCTAAACTGTGAGACGAACACAATCCGAAAATTGGTTGCATTCATTTGGATTCTGTTGCTAACTTTGTTATACAAGAACTGTGTATACGTGTGTGTGCGCGCGCGCAAAAGCGGGGAGATTATGATTCTCTCGAAGTGAATTAGAATTTAAAACTAAGTCCTACTGTGAAAAGACATATGAAAATCGTGCAAGCACATGTATTTACAAAATAATGAATGCTGGCTTAAGTGAAGAAAATGTAATATTCCTAAAATAAATTATACATGCTTAGGAAGTTTCTAATCTTTGTATTTTAAGATCTTTTAAATTACCTTCTTACATATTTATATTTAAAATGTACTTTGTCTATGAACATATCAAATTATTTTAAATAAATACCCATAATACACGAACAGGTACCAAATAGCGTCTGTATTCTACTGAATTTAAGCAATTGGAACTACATAATGGACCATCTTTTACCAATTTAAAAACAAAATGTCTGAACAATTTGTCAAAAACGCACTCCTCTCCCCAAAATACAAACGAGCTGGATATGAAGTGCTACTTAAATTTTCACAACTTTTAACAGAAAAGGTACTTGAAAGTGATCATTCCAATGTACGGCAGTCATTCGACAAATATTTGTTGATTTATAAAAGGCTACTACTGAGTGCAAAACACATCTTCCCCCCCATTCAACACACTTTCAAGGTAGAGACGCCTACAGGCTACAGAAAGAGTCCGCGGGGCTATCACATATGAGTTGGACATGCGACTTGAATATGTACTTTTGAAAACAGTCCAAGTACGCAAAGTCACATAGTGGAGCGCGACGCATGCCCACGTGTCTCTAAAGAGGCCCAATTTCTGATCTGAGGATGAATTACTGATAAAAGTGCCCCTTCCTGCCGTCATGGCGTCTGGCGGGGCGGGGGGGGGGGGGCCGGGTGCACCTGGGACGGCTCCCAGGAAGCTGAGGGAGGACCAGGGCGGAAAGAAGTAGGGGACGGTTCCCAGCCACGGTCCCGGCTCTTCACGTACAGCCGACAGTCACAGACCTCTCTGAACATCTAACGAAGACTGTGGAAATCTTGTTTTTAATATAAAACAAAAATATCTCTTGGAATTTCAGAAGATTCCCGAGACCCTGTGAAATCCGTTAGGAACCTCTGCTCTCAGCTGGAATGTCCAGCTGGAGTCCGATTGCTGGTGGAAGCCTCAAACGGGCAACGAGGGTGGGTTTGAACCAAGACCCTCTCTTCTGACAGTTTCAAAAACACCGTTAAGGAAGTTGGTTGGGCCGGCCCGATGACCCACTTTTTGGCCTCGAGGGAACAATCTGATGTCTCCGTGGAAACGTGCGACGAGCTCTCTACATACATGTTTTCAAAAGAACCACAGTATGGAAATGCACATGTGTTAACCAAGCCCCAGCCAGATCCTTACAGCAAGTCAACATCTGGTGATCGGAATTATAACCAGATTTGTGCTTCCTGTCCTCAAATAGTCACTTCTTGTCATTAAGAACAGCATGTCGCCCTCACTACGGTTAGATGCAAAAGTGCGTTCATGCTACGCATCGCCACGGAAACACGCGAGCGCGCTCACGCGGGTTGGAGGTGCTCCCGCTAGCTAACGCTTTTATGCAAAAAAACCAAGGTGAATCCCTTTATTTATTTTTAATTCAAACAAAGAAAGTGTAAAGTAAACATATGTGAAATTCAACTGATCGTTTTCTATAAATAGCCTTGGCATAACTTCTTTCCGCGTGAAATAACTAATAAGCAAATTCATATTTATGTGTTTACTTCAGCCTGACCTTTTTGATCTGATGCCTTGTTTTTTTTTTTTTGTTTTTGTTTTTTTCTCACAGACGCATTATGCTTGAGTGGCTTGTTTTTACTCGCTGACTGCTCAGCCCTCCACATTTCTTAAGTAGTTTATGCCATAGTGGGAAGTTCATAGTAACTCCGGCAAGGACTCATCATTTGTCACACCTTGTCATTTTTAATAGTTCCCTAATTCTGTTCTGGACTTTGAGAAAGAAATGGAGAATGACCCTCGGGGCTTCTGCGTGGGCATGGTGGCCGAGCTCCTCGGTGCCCGGCTCCGAGGCTCTGCGGTGGCTCCCGAGTGGCCCCGTGGGGGACAGGTAGGCACAGCCACCGGTCCTTCCAACAGGGGAGTCCTTGTGCGGTGGGGCCGCCTTCCGAGCCCCGGTCCACCCACAGCTACCGGCCACGCGCCCCTGGTTCTGTCCCATGCTCCCCTGGGCCCCCCTCGGCTATCCTGAGGGGCGCGCTGCCTGTCAGCAGGGCCTTCGCGGGCCTCTCATGACGGCCCAGCTGAGTTAAGTGTTTCCCTCACACCAGATGGCCGTGGGAGCTCAGAGGAGCTGCCGCGGGGTCGGCTGACCACTCTTCCCTTCCCTTCCCCTTCCTTCCCCTTCCTTCCTTCCTTCCTTCCTTCCTTCCTTCCTTCCTTCCTTCCTTTCTCCTTTATGGAAAGCCTCATAATAACACCTAGAACTTTCCTTGTCCAGGTCGTGACTTCTCGACAGACACCTGAGCCCAAAGAACGTGCCAGTAAAAGAAGGTGACGAGAGAAGCCTGTTGCACTTCCAGCATAATCCATGACCCCTGAAGTTCGCGAGGAGGAAAATGTCCTGTGTCTTAACTGCTCCGGTGCCTCCATGGGGTCAGAGATTTGTCAGACCTCAGGGAAATGCTCACTTGAGATGGCACGTCCACTGCATTTCCGATTTACCTCGGTGACGTTCATCCAGAGTCTCAGGAGAGCACAGGTTACGAGGCCGCTCGTCTGTGACAAGGGCCCTTCCGGATGCTCTTCCTTGGCCTGCAAACTGGGTCCCCAAAGTGGTCACCCCAGAAGTGGCCGAGTGACTGGTGAAAGGCCTAGGTTTTGGCCAGCACTGAACTCGTCCTTTCTTCAGGGAAAGGATGAAGGTGAGCCATGTAATTTCATCTCATAAAAATAACAAAACAAAAACAAAAAAACAACAAAAAAAGAAAAAACCCAACAATCTATTTTAATTAAAATATTTGAAATACTATGAACCAATTCCAAATCTTCAGTTTAAGCAGGCTAGTAAAAAGAAAAATATATACCTTCCTTGCAAAATTTTTTAAACTTTTGAGATTTCCTAAGAGTTAAGAAGAAAACCAACCTATTCTGGCCCATTTATGGCTCAGAATAATAAATGATAGACTATTATGAAAGAGAACCTATTCAAGAATGCATCTTTCTACCATCTGATTTGAATGACCAGATCCAAGAGGGATTTCTGGGAACTGGAGGGCCTACCACGGAACATTTATAAAATGTGCCATGTTCAAGAAATATTTCTTAGGAGACTAAGTTGTGTTATATTCTAAGGCTCCCAAGCATGTTCGACTTCTGCTAACATCCTTAAAAACGATATTTGGGTGATGTTATTCCCTTCCGGTGAAAAAAGCTACGGTCTGTGACGAACACTCCCATTCGTTAGTCCTGGCGTGTGCGAAGAGGTGGAAGAAACCATCGAAACACTGCTCTTCGCTGATCGAAGACGCAGAATCCAGACGCTCGTTTCCAGAGGGATTTTCAAAAACAATGTAATTACAACAGGGATTAAGGGGGAAAGTGTGTTTTTCTCTGTCTTAACAAGTCAGTTTATTCAAAGCGATTTACACCAATACTTCCCCTGGTTTTGTGAGCAACAGCCTCTTGGAAGTCTGACGGACGGTATCTGCGGGAGCATCGCGACGGATGCATTTCTCCTTCCGATCAATCGCTCTGTTAAAATTATTTACATCGCTCTATTAAAACATTATGGGATTCTCATCAAGCCACTGATAGTGACATTTTAATTGAATGGTACAACTTTGGACTAATTTCATGATTCCGGCTAACATGCTGTTCAGGTCATAATATTAACTACATACGCAAACGCAAACAATACATCTCTCGTAAAAGATCATCATGGTGAATTTAGACACAGCGCACTCCCTGACTGGCTTTCAAAGGTGACGGTGACCTCAGTAGGACCCTCCAACTCTTCCAACCAGTTAGCTGATAATTACATACTGGACACTCGGAAGTATTTACGTAGTAATAAGCAATGGGAATTTTCTGTTCCTTCTGATATCTTGAAGTAAGCGTCCCCCCAAAACGTGATTCTCCAGAGTCGATAAGAACACCCACACTGTGTTCACATACTGGTGTTGGCGGCTCTTGGTGATCACCGAACCTTCCAGAGATTACTAGAGTCGGGCCCACTGCAAGCTTTCCTAAACATTTTGAACAATAAAAGAACGCATGAATAAGGAATCTCATGGGCATCATTACCTCCAACGCTCGCTTTCTGGGTCCTCAAAAGGGAGCCCGAGCCTACTGAGCGAGAGCACGACGCAGAATAAGAATGCGGACTTGGACACTTCCGGTCCACGAAACGCCACTAAGTCACTTCGACTCTCTGAACCTCATCTTGCCGGTATTCGAAACTGGGTAACGATGTTGATTTTGCACCGCTGTCAGGGGGATTAAAGGGACTGCGAATGTAAGTTGCGCGGGACCCGAATCCTGAGTGCCGTGAGCTCGGAGGAGTCCCCCTTTGCCAAGCAGTGTTTTCAGAGCCACGGATAGAGTGACATGTGATATAATGAAGACTGACCCTCGAAGACAAGCTTTGCAAGTTTTGAATTTGATGACATCTTTCGATTCAAAAAGAGAGAAAGCGACACCTAACTCTCCCTGTGAGGGGTCAAGAAACGATTCTTAAAGCTCTTGTGATTGTTCTTAAAAGATGAACAGACATTTTGTGGGCGGAGAGGACAGAGAGGGGCAGAGAAGGGAGAGAAGGCCGCGGAGCGCCGGCCACAACGATCCAGCAGCCCCAGGGCGAGGGCGGCTGGGGGATTCGAAGCGGGTCCGCGAGGCTGAGGTGTTGAGTGCGAGCGGAAGGGCGGGTGACGACGGCAGCCCTGTGAGGGCACGGGGAACAGATGCCGTCTCCCGCGAGTCAGAGGGGTCGCCGAGCTGTGACTCGGGGCAGACCGAGCCCGGATGCAGGGAGAGAAGACGCGGCCGGGACATTACAGGTGGCGACGCTCCTCCAGGCCGGCGGACGTTCGGGAGAACGGAGCTCATGGCTAACGGGGACGCCGACGCACCACGGGGTCCTGTCGCTAGGCTTCGCCATCAGCTAGTTGACAGAGGATGTGTAAAGAAGGAAGGGTCCCGCCAGGTAGCTCGCACGCACGTAACTTCACTTCGATGTCACAAAGGCGGGCTGGAATCACTGCCACGGAGATCTTCCGTCTCATTTTTCACAGCCACCCGTGTACCGGTATCCTGTGTCTTACCAAACGATACTCTTGGGGACAGACAACCTTGGATCCTGTACACTGTGTGTGGTTAACGTTCTCATTAATAAGGGTAAGGATGTTTCATAACAAAATTGGACATTATTTCTGGACTTTAAAACATCATTTCTTGGTCCATTTCACATAAAGAGAGAAGGTTCAGGTTATAGATTTCATGGTCAGAAAGTTGATAGTTGTCATTCAAGGGGGAAGCTTGAAAGAGAGTTTTAGAGAGTCATTGCTCGTGGGGATTTTTCATCTGCGTTCTCACTTTTGGAGCTCTGGAGTGTCAAGGCTGGGTTTTAACGGTTCTATTTACAAAGCATTTCTAGAGTCACAGAAAAACATGTAGAGAGATGCATCAGCAACGGGCTGGCCCCGGAGACGCATCAGCAACGGGCTGGCCCCGGGATGAGGTCTTTCCGAGGCCCAAGAGGGAAGCGGCCAAGCAAAGGGAGGCGGAGGTGCTCCAGGGAGACTTCCGTGGAGCGGAGTCGACTGGAACTGTGGGGCTGTCCGGGGGACTGTGCGCGCGTAGCTGGAGAGAGGCGTCCGTGCACGCCGTGAGCCCCCGGCCTTCTCCCCAGGGACTGCATCCCGCGCCCCTGCACAGTGAGAAATGTGAAGGCAAGACAGCCGGGCTACTTTGCAAAGCCCTAAAAACGAGAAATGAGCATTCGTCACTTAAAAAATCAAGAGCGTCACGATTTGGCCAAAGGAGTCGTCATCACATGAGAAGAACTCTTCAGATTTCAGAGGTGAGGGAGCAAAGACCCCACGGCAAGCGAGCACTGTTTATTTGAAAGGATTTGTCTTTAGGAAGCAAAGAGGGTTAAGGGGCCCGAATTACATGGTGACGGAGGGAGACTAGACCTCGGGGGGTGAGCTCACAATGCAGCACACAGAGGTCATATTATAAAGTCGTGCACCTGAAATTTATGCGAGGTTATTAACCGTTGTTACCTCAATAGATTTAATACAAAATAAATTTTGTAAAAGAAATCCGAGAATATTCCAGAAACCTATGGATGTGAGAGACTCGGATAGGATAAGTTGTGCTGTTTTTTGTCTAGCTATTCACTGCATCATCTTGCAGAAAAACTTTCCACGTGTTCCACCGTCTCCGAACTTGGCCGCGGCACCCGTGACGCCCCTCCTGCAAAGGGAACTACACTTCTCTTCTCGGCTTTCACGAAGTTTGGCCGAAGACCTCTCGGGATCAGGGACAGTGAGGCGAGCCGCATCTGAGCGGAAGTGTCAAGCGCCCGCGCGTGACTCTGCCGCCTCTCCCGTCCGTTTACCGTGACCCAGCCACGCTTGGGATGGGAATGCTCCCTCGGCCCGGGACGTGGAGCAAGGCACGTACCGCCAGGTACCCCCGGCGGAAACGTAACGCGAGCGAGAAACGCCGCTGTGCCGGGGGTCGCCGCGATTTCAGGACCGCCCGTCACAACAGCTCCGCCTGCCTGATTAGCGGGTATTTGGTTCTGTCCAAAATGTCCATGAGCATATTTGGTCCATGCCAAATGGTTCTGTGAAAAACGCCCATGCTTAGAAAACATCGCTGGGCTCAGACAGCCCATAACAGTTACTTATACTTCTGGTTTACAGGACTAATATATAAAAAACACTCTCATGCTTTATTGGCCCGGTCATTGTGTGGAGACTGTCCTGCCAGTGATGAAGAACCCTGCTGGCCTGGGGGGCCTGGACGGAACTGACATGCGGGGCTAGGGAGACGGGTCGGCATGGGCGCTTTGGACAGGGCCAAATATCGAGGACCTGACAGCGTGGACTAAATGTGTCCGCGGATGTTTTAGACAAGACCACATGTCTCGTGTGGCCTCGCCGGTCCCAATTAATATGCCGAGTTCCTAGCATCTCCTGTCCTTGTAGGAAGTATAAAATAGTCCCAGTGGGACGGAGCCCAAAGCCGTTATGTAACACTGTTGGCTTTATGAATGCCTTGCTGCATTTTTTGCAGGATCATTATCCTCGCCTACAAAATCACCACCTGTAATTGTGAGCCGCTGACTGCAGAGTGTGCTGCTCACACCCAGGCCACACCGCACACAGATGCACGCCCCCGGGGCGCGCGACGGAGGCGGACAGGCAAATATTACGGCCGCCTCTTTATTTTTAATTTCAAGAAGTTAATTTACATGCAAAACAAGGATGGATCTGGGGTTCTAGGCAGGTCGCCAGGAAGATTCTTTAGGGCGCAACGCCTGAGCATACAGTCTGGGTTTGACTGTACTCTCGACGTATTTCCATGATTAAAGTGCTCGAGTCCAAAGAGAGCTTGCAGACCCACAGCTACCGAGAAGCAGTATGAACGTTACTGGCAAAAGCTCGGACTCTAATGGCTTGCTCTTGAAGGGACAGAATAATCAGGAGCTGCTGGTGCGAGGCCGAGGCGGAAGTAGTTTATACAGACAGACGTTCGGCACCCACGGCATGAAGGTCCCGCTGATAAAACCGAAGCCACAGCAAATCTTCACTCTCGCCATAATGATTTCCATGCGGGATTTTATTTCCTCACTCCATTTTTAATTAGTGGCTTTCATATTTTTTCATATATATGTAATTTATAAACTATAACAGAAATAGATTTCACAAAGTAGATTCATTACGACTAAGCGGATACTAGAAAATCAATTTATGAAAAAAAATCATTTGATTTAGAAAAAAAAACTTGAATTGCTGATATTTGAACTTTCCAGGCAAAAATGTCTTTGATGTATTATTACCTTGATGGATGCCAGAGGCGATAGGTTTATTTCATTTCGTTCTACAAAATGAAAATTTAAAAAAAGTTCCACAAAGGCAGCTTCTTGTTGCCAGGTTCAGCCCCGGGGTGGGCACATGTCAATCAAACCAGCGCATGGATCCCGGAGGGAGAATGTGGGATTAAGAACACTTACTTCCATGAAATTTATGAAGATGGAGCATCTCGGCGGGGCCGCTCCCATTACAAAGATCACAGAGCACAGGACGACTGCACGACTTTGTCCTCGCGCTTCGCCCGGAGAGGACAGTGAGCCCGTGGGAGAGCCTCCGAGCGGGCTCCTCCAGCCGGAGGTCAGGCGAGGGCGAGAAGAAGAGCGTATTCTCAAAAACTAAGGCAACTGGAAGCAGAAAGCAGGTCGGCGCCAGCTGCTACACCTGCTCAGTGCAAAACGCTGTGTGCCCGCCGTGGGCGGGGCGGCTTCAGATCTACCCGGTCGGGCGGGGAGGTGCCGGGTAGAGCAACGAGAAGGCAGGCTTGTTTTGGAGGCTTGTGAGAAATTCCTGGAGAGCCCCCCTTTTTATTAATGCTGCAGCATCAGGGGCACCTTGCAGGCCGGCTCTCCCCAGGCACACAGGAAAGACACAGATGCAAGAACGAGGCCGGGACCTGATCCAGTGAACCTTCCAGAGCCTCCGAGACTGAGTCGGGGCCTCCCCGCTCATGCCGCCCGGCCAGGTGCTCCATGCCGGCGGCATGGAAATCTCACTGCCGCGATTACCCGAGTATCTGTAGGGCTTCTCCTCTAGATTCCGGTTCGTCGAGTCCACAGAAGGGTTCCTAACCTGAGTCTCCCTTATCGAAGGGGCTTTTGATGAGAGAGTGAATGCAACAAGCAAGCCAAGGGCTCCAGGTGTGACACAGCCACCTCCCCCTCACCCCACCCCCTTGAGGCGACACCCCATCAGCGCCCGCAGCAGTGCTGGGTTTCAGCCACGGGGAGTGCACAGAGGTAGCACGTGCTGAGGGCAGAACCCAGGCCCACACGCCCGTGGAGTTCAAGGCCCGGGCGGTCACCAACGCTGAGCAAACAAAACGGGGAACGTGTACCTGAAGTTACGTAAGGTCCCTTACGGCCAGCACACCAAGGGGTTGAGAGCAGGAATAAAGGGGGCCTACTCGGGTCGTCGAAGAGTCGGGTTTCCCTAAGGAGGCGGCCGTTTGAGCTGGGACCCCAAGGACAAGCAGGCGCTGGGGCCACTCCAGAGTTTTAGAGACGCGGGGCGTCCGCATGCATTTTGGAACGACCCGGCTGTGGCTCCCGAGAGCCTGGCGATGAGAGGAAGGGGCCGCGGGGCCGGGAGCCCCGGCTCTGCCCCGCACCGGCCGCGCGGCCGAGGGCACGTCGCTTCCTCTCTCCAGGGCTCCGATCGCCACACCCGGAAACAGGAAGGAGGGACAGTGCCACCAGGATTAAGTAAAACGAAACGGGTTAAAGGCCCTGGACTGAACAGAGTGAACACGCCGAACACGGCGAACCCCAGCAAGCGCTGCCGGCGAGCGCGCTGTCGCTGCCGTGGTATTTGTTCGCGCGTTACCGCTCATCCGAGGCCAGCTGCGGGCGTGGCGCCATGAGCATCCAGCCCTGTGAACATACGGGATGGGCCGGATGTCTGTCCTGTCTGTGTAAGGACGGCCACGGGCCCGGTCAGGGAAACGTGAGCTTCCTCGCAGCGTGTGTGTGTGTGTGTGTAAGGTATTCATGCCTACTAAAGGGGGCCAGCGGGGTCGCTCTGTGGTGTCCCTGTTCTATAGACGAAGGGTAGCCGTGAGAGGACAGAAGAATCCCATCTTTAAGGGATGGCTCCCCGAGACAGAAAAAGCGACTTTCTCCCAGCGGTCTTGAGAACTGATCATCTGGAAGGAGACATGTCCTCAAGCTTTTTGCAACGGTCCCCTCTGAAAAGTCCCAGGGCACACATTACATCTGAGACGGCTATGGTGGCTCCGACAACACCCAGCCTCCAGGCCTCCGGCGACTGCGGCTGAATCTCGCGGAAGGCGGGTGACCGGGGAGATGCGACCGCAAAGGGGTGGGCCGGAAGGCCGCTGATGGGCTGGAGCAGAGCCCAGCGGCCGTGGGCTGCAGGACTGTCACGTCGCCATCGGTATGGCCTTCGGGAGAAGCAACGGCCCTTCTAAAGGACAAGCCGCGCTCTCCAGGCGCAGAATCGTGGGTGATTTAACACACGCACGGCAGAAAAACACCACTCTTCCAGGCTCCGAGCTCAGAGACTGCCGGGTCGGGGGGGACGGGCCCGGACATGCCCCCTGGAACTTCCGCGGGCTTCCAGAGCGGACCTGCCATTTATGCCTCCGCTTCACGGGCCAACGCAGCCTCCCGCGACCGGCCCCTTCATTAGCGGGCAGGTGGCGTTCGCCCTGACTTTGGAGCAGCCGGCGCGCCGATTCTCCAGGAGGGAGCAGGCTCCCCAACAAGCTGCCTTCCTTTCCCACGCGAGGACGAGACTGGCACAACGGAATCACGCTGGTGGCCCCTGAACTCGGCGGCTCCGGGTCAGAGAAAGGCTGTGCGGTAGGACTCGGGAGGGCACCCCGAAAGAGGCGTGCGTCTGGAGGAGCCAGCATCCTCGATGGCCCCAGCCTGCCTGCCTGCTGGTGTGCACACCTGCGCACTACCCTCCCCCATTGGGGGCGAGCCGGACGCAGTGACCTGCTTCGGTGACCAGAATGTGCCACAGTGATGGGACAGATGTCGCTTCCAAAGCACGGCTACCAAGATTGTGACTGTGTCCTGCTCAGAATTCCCCCTTTGCTGGTACTCCGGTGCCTGTCCCTTGCTTGCCCTGCGGAAGCGAGCGGTCATGTCATCAGCTGCCCCATGGAGGGAGCCAAGGAGAAAGGAACCGAGTGAGGCCACCAGCCAACAACGGCTCGTGGGAAACTGAGGCCATTAGACCAATAGCCCCTGAGGAACTGAATCCTGCCAAGAGCCACGTGGGTGAGCCGGGGTCCCACCCAGCACAGACTCGGGCTGTCTTCATCCCAGCCAACAGCTCAGCCCAGTCTTGAGAGAGACGCAGAGTCGGAGGGCCCAGCTGAGCCGTGCCGGAACCCCTGACCCGCAGACACTGTGGCGCACGCCAGCGGACACACGGGCTCCCTGGCGCTCCCCCGGGAGTGCGCCTCAGGCGGGGCCCCCAGGTGGACGCTGATGGCCATTCACTTTCCAGCTCTTCATGCTCCCCAGCCTCGAGTCGCCATGGGGAGGGACCGCCCTGTCTCTCGTCCCTTGCCTCGCTCACCCTTCCTTGCAGAGGAGTAATGTGACAGGCGAGCCCGCAGAAGGGGCTGGCCTGGGCGGCGGCTGGGCACTGCCACTCCCCGAGAGCCCCACGTCCTCGTCCCTGCGTGGCAGGCTCAGCCATGGCCCAGAGGCGTCCGCGTGCTCATCCCCAGAGCCCGTGACGATGACCTTACACGGCAGAAGAGCCTGAGAGGCGATCGGGTCGAGGATCCTGGACCGTGCGGTTGGGCCGACGACGGGGGGTTCGACAAGAGGGCGGCAGGGGGGTCACAGGCAGAACGCGAGCTGTGACGTGGGCGCGAGAGGCCGGGATGCGGCGGGACTGGGCGGCTTCTGGAAGCTGCAAGAGGCGGAGGAACAGACTCTTCTCTGGAGCCTTCGGAAGGACCCGCCCTGCCTACACCAGCACCTCGACTTGACCCAACGGAACTGGTTTCACACGTTTAGTCTCCAGCACTGTAGGAGAATAAAGTTGTGTTGCTGTTAAGCCCCCAAATCTGTGGTAACGTTTTACAGCAGCCGCAGGAAGACAATCCTGCCTGCTTACCTTGGCCGGTCCTTGCTGGCCCTGTGGGACCTGCCTGCCATGGAGAGCTGCCATTCGGGCAGGCGGGCTCCTTCTCACAGGGGAGGGAGCAAACACCAGCGGGGCATGTCACAGGGCGAGGCTAAGCGTCAGAAAGCTCACCTGCTCTCCGGGCTCACCTGCTCTCCGGGCTCGCCTGCTCTCAGGCCCAATGGAGGCATTTCGTTGCTGTCTCTCTGAGCCATGAGTACATCTCTCTGTTAGTTTTGAAAATAGGGAATGTAACATGGCATGTGCTCCTGAAACCTCAATTGATTTCATGTGTGTTGGTATAAGCTGTGTTGGTATAAGCTATCATCTATCTATCTACCCACCCCTCCACCTCCCTATCCATCTATCAATCATCTATCTACCTGTCTACAGAGATAGATATCTATTTTTTAGATACTATATATCTACAGATATCTCAAATATATATAAATATCAAATATACGTGTCCATAGATATAGGTACCTGCTCCTGGGTCTGTTTTTATAGAAAACACTGACTGGAACACCTACCTGCTAATGCCAATCCAAAGAGAGCTGTCATAGCCACATTAGCGTCGACAGAGCAGGCTTCAGAACAAGAAAGATTATCAAGAATAAAGAGTGACATCGCATAATTCTGCAAGAACACATAATAATCCTAAATGTGTACGCACCTAACAACCGTGAGTCAAAATACGTGAGGCAAAACTGACAGAGCAGACAACTCCATTATTACAGCCGGTGGCTTCACGCCCCCCTCTCAGTGACTGAGAGCGCAAGTAGGCAGGAACTCAGAACGGGAATAAAGGACCCGAACAGC
This sequence comes from Rousettus aegyptiacus, assembly GCF_014176215.1. NCBI lineage: Eukaryota > Metazoa > Chordata > Mammalia > Chiroptera > Pteropodidae > Rousettus > Rousettus aegyptiacus. The sequence continues at coordinate 109,252,512 of NW_023416311.1, forward strand.
AGGACCCGTCAGCTTGTCCTGGTTCACATTGATAGCGCACTCCACCTCGCAGCAGCGGAATACACATTCTTCTCAAAAACATGAGGACAATCCACCACAACTGATCATATCTGGGCCACAGAAACAACTTCAACAAATCTAAGGAAATAGAAATTATGCAAAGTATATTCTCAGACCGTAAAAGAATTAAACTAGAAATTAGTAGCAGGAAAGTAGCTGGAAGATCACCCAGATTTTGGAAATTGAGCAACATACTTCTAGACAATTCATTGGTTAAAGAAGTCTTAAGGGAAATTTTTAAAATATTTCGAACAAAACGAAAATAAAAATTTCACCAGTCGAGATCTGTGAGATGCAGCAAAAACAGTGCTTAGAAAGAAACTGATGACATTAATTTCACATGTTAGGAAAGAAAGATCTAATATCTACAGCATAAGATTTCATTTTGGAAAGTAGAGAAAGAAGAGTGAATTAAACATAAGGCAAGAGAAGGAAGGAAATGATAAAATTAGAGCAGGAATTCATGAAATTAAAATCAAGAGCATGACAGAGAAAATCAAGTAAATAAAATCTGGTTCCTTGAAAAGATCAATAACATTGATATACTTATCTCTGGGCTAAGCAAAAACCTTAGAATAATGAGGGGTTTATAATATATTTGTTTTAGATGGTGCTATGTCCTAGCATTAAAAAAATAAGTTATGCTACTTCTGCTTCCCAGTTTGATTACTGAATCATATAGGGTCTATAGCAGCGCGGTGATGACGAATGAATTGCCGAACGCCACGTGGTCACGATGCCTGCAGCATCGGCCACTGCCATTGGACGGGCAGCTCAGGACAGCTTCGTGGGGCATCGAGGAGGCAGCCCGCAGGGCCGGGGGACTATGTGGCGTCGGTTTGCTCCTTCTACACAATCCTTTGCTTCATCTAGTCACACTCATTTCACGTAAAGGTTTTCTAATTTTCCAAGGGTCGTTCAGGACGAACTGATCATAGTTCTTGAGGGTTGGTTGGTTGTTTGTTTTTGCTTATTTTTTCATTAAAAAAAAAAACAGAAATCAAGAAGAAAGAGAACTCCAGCGATTTTTGCCTGGGTCTGGGAAAAGAATGTGCGTTGACGTCTTTCCATTTGGGGCCCACGTCAGCACCTCTTTAACTGAGCTTTCTCATGATGGTCCTATGGCGAATGCCGCAGCCACATGGCCACCAGGAAGCGTCGCTACCTCTCAGTGAACCATGATCTTTTCTCTCTCATTATTTTCCAGAACTGTTCTCACACAGCCGCTCTGCACTCCGCTCACAGGCATGAATGGCCAGAGCTGGAAGAGACCCCAGAATCCTTTTCTCTAAACTCCTACTGCTACAGATTGGGGCATTTGCATGCAGCGGGCAGCAAAGGGCTAGAGCCACATGTCCACCCTCCGATTCCAGATTAGCGCTCTCTCCCTGTGTCTCTACGGGTGTCTTCTTGCTGTCCCCGCCGCGACAAGCGAATATGTAGACAGGTTCCTGCTTCACACACATAATCGATCACTCAAATGGAAACGGTTCCTCCTTAGGTCTTGAAAAGAGCCTTTCTCTCTGTAATACGTTTACTGTCTTCCCTTTATGTTATAATCCAGCATATTCCTTCTCAGTCTGCCATCAAGGTCCAGAAAATCATACAAGGTTCACCTTTCGTCATATGACTTCTGGGAGAGCGGACTCTTCTGTTTGATGTTTTACTACAGTGGCGGGGGAGGGTGCCCAAAGAATTCCACAGCAGTTAGGGGGTGTCTCTGCAGTCAGCCCACCGGGGGTGGACTCCTGCGCCTGCCCCTTGCAAGCTGGACAACTGGGGGCCACCAGCCGCCACTCTTCACCTCAGGTCCCTTCCTGCAGCAGGAAGAGCTGGGGGGTGTTAAGGTCTAAGATGCCCGAAAAGCAGATGCTAATGAACTCAATGCCAGTCGACTAGTTAATGTTCATCCACTAGTTATTATCAGCCCATTTTCTGGAAATGCGCTTCTCAATAAAAGACATGATGATAGAGGTGTTTCTGCTGACGGCATCATTTTGTTTTCTTTCATGTGGACCGGACACACAGAGCATGGTCTTGCTGGGCAGAACCGATCACTCTGTTTCAGTCTAAATGGATCACATGCAAATCGCAGCCAGCTAAAATCCTGAACATTCTGCCCCACGAGCAAGTCTGCTGCCCACGCTTCTCCCTTCTCGTGGCACGGGGCCCCCCTTGGACTTCCGGCCATTCAGACTACATCTAATCTGAAGTGCTTTGCCACGTGTTCTAATTGGACGAAATTGCTTCTGGGTCTTCATTCTATTTCCCTCGGATTGAGCATCTCCTCAGGCTCACGTCCTCAATGTCGCTGTAGGGCTGCTCTCAGCAACACTTGTCACCGAGCAAGCCTCTGATTTGAAACGGAGGACGGGCAGAGGCAGGGATGACTCTGCAAGGGGCCTCCGAAGACTGGTTTCACCTTGATGTGTGAGCCACGGGGCACGCCGGAGCCGCCCGCTCAGCCGTGACGGGCCCGCCAGGTGGCACTGCTCTCCCGCCCGCATTGCTCTGCCTCGTCCTCGAGACCTCGCGTGGGATGTCGTCACATGCTTCCTCAAATACAGACAGCCTCTGCCCGCACTGCCCCCCAACCAGAGGGCCCCCCGCGGCCATCGAGCTCACGTGTTCCCGTCAGACCCTTCATAAACGGGGAAGGGTTTCGTATTTTGCCGAATACGTTGTCATTTTACAAGTCTTGCATTTCGCACCATCTGCTAATCTGGGTACTTCTCACGCTGCCAGTCAGCTTGCGTTTTATTTTTAGACGCCAGCTTTGGGCAGACCGTGAAAACTCTGCAGGCTCAATTTACAGACATTCTGAGCAAAATATCTCAACGGCCTTTTCAGACCCTACGGGAGCGGATTGTGCCAGAAGCTGAAAGTGCTGAGAGTCGCTAGGTGGTTATTGCACAAAAAAGGAACTAACAGCTACAAATGGAAAAGGATCAAACGACTATGTTCACGTAACGGTGCCACGCCTGCCGGTCAGGACAGGTGACCGTAAGCAGGCGGTCATGCGTGAGACAACGCCGGGGGGCCAGTCTCGGCAAAGACGCAGAGCCCGGCCGCCGAAGAGCGGGGTGCCGAGAGACCCCGAAGGACGGGACGAACACCCTCAAGCGCCTTTTCTCCTAAGAAGGTTCTAATCTTCCTTTGATCCCGCCCTCGGTTTGGACTTAATGGAAGAGAGGGAGGAGAGGCAGGGGCACAGCGGGAGCCTTGTGCGTAAACGATGCTCGAGTGAAGTCTGCAGCCTCATTTCGGGACCAGCCGTCTGTCTTTTTAAAGCAGACTCAGCAGGATGCGCATCTCGAGATGTGCCGGCCAGCGGAGCCCTTTGGAGGCTCTTGGGGGAAGGCTCGGCAGCCCCCTTCCAGCTGGGACGGGAATGGCGCGTGTGCCTGAATGTCACAGCTGGCTTCCCAGCGTCCGAAAGCGTTGCCTGAACTCTGGAGCATCTGCTTAAAACCCGGGGGAGGATGCTCGGGCGCACTCAGGGCACAGCGGATGGAAATCAGCGATGGAGCAGGATAAATGATACTGAGTCTCACAGCCCGGGGGAAGGCGCTGTGACCAATTAAAATTAACTTCGCGTTCGCTGGGGACGCGGCACCTTGTGAGGCTCACGCGACAACGGGATGCACGTGCGTTTTGATGGGAAACGGCTGCTTCGGAAGATGCGAATGACACATCTCCGAAAAATAACAAACTGTGTTTAGCAAATGGAGTTTTAATAAGAGATATTTCAGGATTTTGTGGGGTGATACATTATTACGGTTCAGGGGAAAATAAGAATTCTAATTCTAGTTATTATTCTAGAACAGGCCCATGGGCCAAGTCTGGCCACTGCCTGGTTTTGTAAGTGAAGTTTTATTAGGACATAGTCCCATTGCTTGTGTGTGTAGGTCCTGGAGGTTCGAGCACTTAAAGCAGACAGAGTTGAGTAGTTGCCATGGAGACCAGATAGTCCCCAAATCCGAAAATATTTACTCTGTAGTCCTTCCCCTCAAAAGACTGTGAATCCCTGTTCTAGATCATGCACAAGTCTTTCTTTGGGCTCACAGTCTTACTCGTAAGCCCTGTTGACAATCTCACGGTGACTGAGGAGACGTGGTGTGGCTTTAATGTAGCCTCTGTGTTCTAAGCACAGCATCTGGCCCTACAGATGACCTGGCTATGGCGAATGACTTAGTGAAGAGTTCTGTTATACAGGAAACAATCACCGTCTTTTCTAAATTGTTAGGAATCCACATTTCCCGACCTTGGTGTCACTTAGAGGTCTCCTCGTAGACGCTAAGGTGTTTCAGGGTTTTTTTGTTGTTGTCATTGTTTTAAATCATAGCCATTCTGGTAACCCTTAGAAAAGTACTGGAATGTAGCAGTTGCTCAAAATATGTCTTCTGCATAGATTAATGAACTTGGAATTGACATTCATAACTTATCTAAATTTACAAAACACATGTATTAAAATTGTAGGCTGCTTTGTAAAAATAATGCATTTTAGAGTTATTAATATTAAATCAATTAGTTTTCAAAACTATTTTTTATACTCACCTCCCATACTACATAATGGTTTCTACAGTTTGGGATATTTAGCTGTTGATCTAATTGATACACTGGTTCCCTTACAGTTTCTGTTATAAAAAGTCATCATGGGCATTTCGCTGGATGTTGAATGTCTGAACCCATTTAAAAGCCTCAGGAAAATGTTCTCTCCTAACTTTAAAAGTTGACTATGTATAATACTGAAAAACAACAAAAAATAATCTAGAGAGAAAAAAAAATCCAGAAAATCATAAGCTAATGAATGGCTGCCATTTATGGGACACTTCGCGTGGGCAAACACTCAGCTGGGCATTTTACACACCAACCCTTCCCAAACCCGATTCCGTCACTGGCCTTCTCTGACGGATGAGTAAGCAGATTCAGGACAGAGAACCTATGCTGCTTGCTAAACTTCTTACAACCAATTCCCGCACGACTGGGAATGGAGCTCGCGTCTTTCCGGCTCCGAAATTAAAGCTCTTTTCATTATGTATGATGACATCTTTGAAAAGGGGAAAATATGCCTTTCAGTTCTGGGGGCTCCAGCAAACCACGTTTTACAAAAGAATTTAACTTCTCTATTTGCTCGTGCATCACACAAACGGGCTTTCCTAGCTCTGCAGGCTGAGGTTCATGAGATGGGACGTGGCACACGGAGCCATTCCACGTGACCAGGGAGCGCCCGCTGGCCCGCCCGGGGCCAGGAACGGAGAGCAGCCTGACGCCTCTGCGGCCGGGGCCCACGCGCGGCTCCTAGAAGCACAGCCGGCTCCGTTTCCCTCATTTCTCCGCCCATGACGAGCAACCCAGATTCTTGAATTTCTCTTCCTGCATCCTGTTTCCGGGTTTGTCAATCATCTTTGTGTCTGTCCAACGATTCCTCAATAAGACTCTCCATGTGAAAAGCTCAGAAAAGGAGGCGAAATTCCTGTGAATAACAGAGAGGCTCGAGGTTGCTGGGACAGTCGTCACTCTTCCCGATTCCCTCTAAAGGACAGCGCTGCCTCGCGGACGTTACAGGCGGCTGTCACACGCAGAGACGGTGCAGTAAGAAGGGACCGTCTGCTATTACCGTGGTGAGATCCAAAGCACCTGGATGCCTCAGATGCCCCTGCCTCGGACCGTGCATTAGCGTGCCCGTCCGCTCGGGCCCTCGTGGGTTTATTCGCACGCGCACCCATTCAGCGCCTTGTACCCTCAGTGCTGGGGACAAATTAAGATATCGGAAACTCTGTTCCTGCTGCAGATCGCGGAAGCCGGCCCCGAGGGCAGAGCCCGTGCGTCAGGAGGACCTGCCGACGAGCACACGCGCTGGAGCGGGAAGCGACGACTCCGCAGCGCGGAACGACAGTGACCGAGGGCAGGTGCCGTGGGGGGGCGGGGGGCCGGGCGCCCGCCACCGCGACCCTCGCCCACGGCTCAGCCATCCCCACTGGTCACCGAGGGCCGGGGACGCCGACCCCTTCACGGCCTGGGCTCCGCTTCTGACCTGCGCAGGTCTGTCTCCTGGCAGAAGGAATCGAAAGGAGAAAGGAGAGCGGGAACGCGCGAGGTCCGAACGCGAGACTCGGCAGCACGAGCCCCTCGCACGGCGCTGAGACTCGGAACTGCCGGACCGCGGGGGAGCCCGACGGGCCGGCTGCTGCGGACCGAACTGTGGGAGCCCTGACCCCCGACTTGACTACGTGACTGTATTTGGAGTAGGAGAGTAATTGGGGTCGAATGAGTCGTACGGGCGGAGCCCTGATCCCATAGGATCACCGTCCTTATAAGAAGAAACAGCATGGCGCACAGGGGTGTTCTCTCCTTCATTCCTTCTCTCTGTCTCTATGTCTCTGTCTCTCTCTCTCTCTTTCTCTATCTCTCTTCCTCTGTTCCTCTCTCCCCCTTCGCCCCGCAACCACGTGAGTAGACAATGAGCAGACAGCCCTCTGCAATCCAGCAAGAGAGCCCTCACCCGCACCTGGCTGCCTGGCCCCCTGATCTCACTCTTCCGGAACTGTGAGAAAGCCAATGCCTGCTGAACGAGCCACTCTGCCTACGGAACGTGAGCCTGAGCTCCTAGCACGCCGACCCATGTCATAAACCTTTATTCAGTCTTTACCTGTTCCTTCCCTCTTCCCTTCCTGCTCAATATCTTGACCTAGAAGTCAAAGATCAGACGTGGTATAGAAGGTGAAATTTTAAGAAACCAAAATAAAGGTTAAAGAATGCATCTTCTCAGTTTGACATACAAAAGTAACACTTTTTTTTTTTTTACCTAGAAATTATCCAGAACACCAAACAGCATGAGAGCTGCACATGTAATTTATATTTTCAACAGAATAGAAGATCACTAGAACCTACACGCTCCGAAGTGGATGCGAGGCCCGCCCAACACGAGCAGAGCCCAGAGGCAGCAAGCCGAGAACGGGCCCTGCACGGGTCCCTCTCAGAGGCGGCCACAGACGTCAGGAAGGAAGCGGAGAGGCACCCCTCCAAGGCGAGGGGCCCACCCAGACCTACGAACAGCAAGTCCCTGCTCTGCAACCGAGGGAATGTTGGTGGAAGCCCTCCTGGGCTCAGGATGTCAGGGGGCTGGGCTCCAGAGGGAAGAACTTCGCCGGGTGTGTTGCAGGAAGCAGTCACACTTGGTGGCATCAGGTCCTCTCAACATCTGCACTGGCTCTGCAGAAATATCGCTTCCTGACTGTCATTTAGTAGAGAGATTCACCACCCCACCCCACGAGAGCTCGGTGAGTCCTAAGGCTAATGATGTGATAATTGACTACTACTAGTCGTAGCATATAGTTCACATTAAAAGGGCATTCTGGAAAATTTTTTAAAAAATACTAAGCCCAAAGTATTAATAGAAGAGCAAATCTTTTAGTAAAATCCTGGACTTCAGAAGTAAAGGAGTCTATTGGGCACCTAGGCAAAACGCTTAATTCTGCCGTAAGGAAGACCAAAAATCAGGGCTGGCCTTTGATTGCCAAACAATGACCTTGATGAGTTACAAAAAGCAGAAAGAATATAGACAATTCTCTAATCTCTAAAAAACACTAATAACAGAAAAAATTTAAAATCACCTAAAAATAAAACAATGACAAAAAAATCTATCTTGTGTCAAAAAGAGAAATTCAAACCAAATCAGAAAATTATCTAAAAGGTAATGATGATGAACACATATAATGCATAGAGCTAAAGCAGTTTTCAGAGGAAAACGTACAGCCTTTGGTACTTATATAAAGAAACAAGAAAAAAGAATAAGTGGATTGAGTATCTGACTCTAGAAGTTAGAAATAAAAAAGAATAACAAACAAACAAACACAGGAAACAATGTAAGAAAATTAATTTAAAAACTGAAATAATAAAACAAAATCAATAAGAAATAAATATATCCAACAGTCCTTCTGTGGAGAAAAAAAGGAAAATAAAGAAAAGATTAGCTAGTTGAATCAGGAATTGATAGAGAAAGGACAAATTTCAAGAATAAGAAAGCACCCGGGGAGAAGTAAACCGAAAGTTCAGGGTAATTAGAACCACGAAAAGAAATTACTCAATGCCAGGGAACACACTTGACACCATGAGAAAATCTCCGAGAAAAACAAACTTCAGAAGAGGAAGTAAATTACAAAAGGAATGATTTTCACGGGACAAACAAGGAACGGCATCGAATCGAACCCAGCCTGCGCGGACATTCGGGGTGACAGGCGCGCACACCCGAGGGGACTCTCAGACGACCTGCGGCCCTCGGCCGGCTCTGCCCGTCTGCTCTCGCCACCATCGGAACAGAGGCAAAACCCCGCATGAGTTATTGGCGAGAGGATCTCGAGTTTCTTGTGCTGAGCCAAATCAATGAGTCGGACAGAGAAAGCTGAGAACCATACAATTCCACGTGCATGCGGCATATAAAAACTGAGAGCAACCAGTGAACAGGACAAACAAACAAACAAAAACTCGTAGACACAGACAGCAGTGCAGCGGTTACCGGGAGGACGGGGAGAGGGGGCGGCAGATGCGGGTGAAGGGGTCAAACGCCCGGTGACGGAAGGCGGTGTGACTTTGGGTGGTGAACACCCTATTCAGTATACATATGACGTGTGATTCAATCGTATGCTTGAAACCCATGTCGTTTTATGAACCGACGTCACCCCGATCAATTTAATTTTAAAAAATGAAAGAAAAAAATATCGAGGCTGCAAATTAGAGACAAATATAACACGGCCTCCTGAATTAATTCCAGAGATTCAAGAACCATTCGGTACTACAAAAGGGGAGAAACCATGCCGTCTTGCCCATGGATGATAGAAATGAGGTCTTTTGATGGAGTTCAAGATCCATTCTTTAAAGAAAGAAAGAAGACATTAAAGCAGGAACAGACGGCTACTTCCCTACGGGATGTGTTTTGTTTAACAAGGATGGGATTCCCATGTTTCCGCAGTCGAAGTTCTTGTCTTGCTTTATTTTCCTATATTTGTATTTCCATAAATATCTTCCAAGGAGGTGTCTTCCTGTGTGTGTGCCATGGAGGAGGGGAGCCCCCAGACTCTGGCCATGAGAATTCGTGGACGGACCGCAGTGACCCACAGAGGCAGGGGGTGCCGCTGCAGTCAGCTGTGGGCGTTTGTACCCGCGGTGCGTCGAACAGAAGCCCCTGAAGGTTATGTCCACAGGGAGCCTGAGAAGGTGACCTTTATGGGGATAAGGCTCTCTGCACCTTCTCCCCTCCATCTCTTACAAGGACACCGGCCATTGTTTTCAGGGCCACGCTGAATCCAGGAGGATCTCATAGCGACATCCTTGACTACATCCAGAGACACAAAAAACAGAAGGCCACACAGAGACGGTGGCTGACGCTGGAGTCCCGAAGCCCCAAGCCAGGGGAGGCCAAGGAGCGCTGGCAAAACCGGACGCCCGGAGAGAGGCACGAACGCACTCTCCCCCAGAGCCCCAGGGGACCCAGCTCCGCCAGCGCCTTGGCCTTGATCTCCACGGGCTAGGAGCTGCTGCCGTTTTAAGCGTCCACGTCCGTGGCACTTTGTTACGTCGGCCCCGGGAGACCAGCACGGCATCTCGGCCGGGTACCAGCGGCGCGGAGTGACGAAGCCGTGCAGGTGCAGGTCTCGAAGACCACGAAACCGGGACACGGGGCGGTCGGAGTCACCCCGCCGAGCGGCCGGTTCAAGCGCGGGGAAATACGCAGCCGCAGCGGGACGCGGAACGGCAGCAGGCTTCTCCAGGGACACGCCTCTCCACACAGACGGCGGCACAGAAGCCCAAGGCACCCTGCTGTCGGGCGGCCCCAGAAATGTCTCCTTTTTCGTTTCTCCTCATTACGCGAGGGATAGGTTGTTCTCAAGGGTTTCCATTAACCACAGGAGCTCGGATCCTCAGGGATTAGCAAAACCTCCAAACCCTACTCATTCGTTCGTGGAGGGGGCGCTTCTAGCCCCTCACGAGGATGAAGCTCACTGCCTTCGGTCTGGGTAGGACACGCGGCAAGACGGCCGACACGCCGGCCCTGGGCCCTGAGGGTCTCACACTTCCTGCGCTGGCCCTAGTCCACTCCTGGGGCCACGCAGACTTCCGTCAGCAACCTAGACCCCAAAGTATCTCCATGGCCCACTTCTCTCAGCTCCTTTGCATCCGGTAAACACGTGACTGCTGCTGCCTGCTGTTTGTCGAGGGCTGGGGCTCGGCCCCGGGCGGAGAACAGGTGCCCCTGCGGGAGAGTTCGCTGAGTCAGCACCGAGGCCAGCATCTACCGAGGGTGCCGGTGTGGCCCTTCACAGAGGAGGAACCCGACTAAGCCCGAGAAGTCGTCCGTGGCCACGCGACGTGGCAGTCGGGCTCTCCAGGAAGCGTATTCCGAAACACAGCTCATCGTTGATTCTGCCACGCTCTTCGGCTCGACGCCCGTGGGGAGGGGAGGAAGCCGGGCCGGGCAGAGTGGAGGCTGAGCTGCGACGCGGACCTGACGGCGTCGGACCAAACCGCGGAAGCTCCGGAGCTGAAACGGCCCATCAGAGCTGTTCCCCACTGGGCCCAAACGAACGGCACATTTAGTCGGTCTGCACTAACACACTGGGGCAGGCACGAATCCATCGCTTTGAACAGACAGGGGGCGCAGCGTTCGGATGACGGATTCGGGCATGGGACCGAGGCGGCCAGTAGGTGATGGGCTGCCGCTTCTCATTTTTCAAGAAATCCTTTTTCACGCTCCTTTGATTGAATTTCCAGTCCAAAACTCGTGATCCGATCGAGCTTCTCCTGACCTCTGATCCTTCTATCCTCTCCCCAAAACAGCCTCACGCATGTTGGAAAATAAACCTAAGTCCCGTTCCAGCCTTAAGGTAAATCGTGAGTTACCGACACGGAAGTCCTCTGCCTCGAACATTCTCGTATTTCATTCCAGAAGCCGCCAGATCATGTTTAAGGTGATCTGACGCCCTGCGAGAAAGTTTCAATGTTTTTCGTTCTTCTCTTGCCTGACCGAACGCTCTCTGGTGGGACGATGGTACAAACTCCTGCCATGTAGAGGAGGAAGGGGTTTCTGTCGGGTCGGGCAAGGATAAGGAAGGAGAGAGGCGAGCAGGACTGCGGGGTGCATTCGGATTTGCTTTGGGACGCGGCCGCGTGAGGCCTGTTCCTCTGTTTACCTCTTCTCCGTGCTTCTTCCTACTCCTTCCGAATCGCGGCGTCCGCAGAGCAGATCGACGAGTTTGCTAAAATAGGACATGGGTCGTAACCGATAGCCGGCTGCCGCCCGAAGCGAACAGAGGTCCAGTCTCCTTTTTCTCCGCCTTGTGGAACATATCGATATCCTGTGCTTTTCTAAAGACAAAGCGGCAGGCGGAGCGGTCCGGATTCCTGGCCATTAGTATCTCCCGCGGCCAGAAAGCGGGCGGCCGGCGGCCTGCTGTGTTTCCCTTGAGCTTCTCAGATTAGATCCTAAATGCAATTTAACTCCAGACTCCGATGGACAGTTCCTGAATTATACCGAAAAAGAACGAGTTATGTAACGAGCCGGCATTACTACCGATGATACGCCTGCCATGGACGGCGGGCCATATTTTCTACTTTCGGTCCAACCTAAAAATGTTCAAATTACATCACAACTGAAAGATATGAAAAGCATCTGCTGTGGAAAGGAGCCCTATAAAATATCTGTAAAATATGAGTAATCCTGCTAGAAAATCAATAAGCGCCCTGTAGCTCATCTTCTTTAATAAATACGGATTCTCCTATAACTTGCTTACTTCAGTAAATCTATAGTCCAATTCCTCCCTCTCTCGTGGGAAAATAAAAGATATCCGAAATGAAAATTCGGAACGTGCTGTAAATGCCAAGAAAGTGAAAAAGGAAGACGGGAACGTCTATTTCAAAAAAAAAACAAAACGCGACTGTGACGTACGAACAGGCACGTGGGGGAGTTCCTTGGGGACGCCCCCGCACCCCGCTGACGGCCGCGCTCACCGACGGCAGTCACGCACGCGGAGGACGGACCAGCCGGACCCGTGAGGACGCACACGCCGCAGTCGGGACCGAGACGCTGACCGCGGGCCGCTGCCTCTGGCCGGGAGGCCAGACCCCGGCCCGGTTCCCAGTCTTTCCTGCGGGCCGCATAACCGCCGCCCCCAAGGACACACACGGGCGTGGGGGCAGCCGCCAGGGCGGAGGGGCGAGGCTTCGTCGTGCTCCCCTGGACCCGGTTTCCCTTCGCTTTGATACCTTCGCGAGCAGCAGAGACTCCTTGTCCCTCTCGGTCCAGTGCATGTCATGCTACTAACGCGAGTAAATGCATTTCCTAGTTAATCGTGGACTACTGAGGGGTATGCGCGCCTCTGCTAAAATTATGATAAATAAAGTATTTGAATCCAGACAATACAAAACTGCCTTCCTTTACGTTTCCTGATACTTCAATCTCTCTTCCCCTGTGCTGCTAAAAGATTCCAGATCCCCTCAATAGTCTGAGACTCCAGGGCGTCTTTTCTTTGGAATCCGGTTAGGAAAACAAAGACAGAGAAGGAGAAGAAGGGAGCCCATCACAGAGCGGAGCTGGAAAGAACCCCTCTCTCCTCCGCAAGGCACTCTGCTCCCAGTGTGCTCCTCCTCCTCCTCCTCCTCCTCCTCCTCCTCGCCCATCCTCCCCCCCCCCCCCCCCCCCCCCCGCCTCGGCCCCTGCCCCTCCCTCCCGAAGAACTCAGCGCCCGGCCCTCGGCACGGCAAGGAAGCATCCGCACCCACAAATTCAGGGGAAGCCGAACTCTCCCAAAGCGACAAAGCCGGGCTGGGTGGCAGGAGCGTCTACAGAGGAGAAAGTCAAGCTCAGGGGAGAGAAGCCCCCCGTGCTGGGGGAGGGGCACGCTCACTCGGAGGAGGCGGCACAGCCTGAGGAGGAAGGGGGTGCGGCTGGGGGGAGGGGAAGGCGCCGCGCAAACGGAGCGGATGGCAAATGGGATCGGAGACGGGTTCCGAACAGGGATTCATCAAATAAGCCAACACGCTAAGGGTCGAGGGGCTAATTATTTTTTCTAATATTGGTCAAGGGAGCCATAACACAAAGGGAGAAAACTGGCAAGAAATCTACGGTGAGCTGGGAATGAAAATATTAGCGTGAAGTCTTGAGTTTAAAAATAAGTGTGTGTACACGGACACACACACATGCACACACGCCGGTGTGTGTGCATGCGTGGGCCTTGCTTTGGGGGTTCTGACGCCCCAATGGCAACACACAAAGCCCAGATCTTGCTTCTAGATGCCAATCTTCAGGAAAGGAACCACGGAGGGTTTGGAGAGGGTTTGGCGCTTGGAGAGGGTTTGACTTTCGGGTTGAGGCGAGGCAGGTGCAGGACGAACCTGCACCGTCTTGTGGTGCCACCAAGTGAGAACGGGCCGTATCGAAAGGATCCTGAAGCCAGCTCAAAGGGTGCCCACTGGACGGATCCGAGGCCATATGGGCAGCAAAGTAAACAGTGAGCAATGGTTTATACTCTACAGAATAGAATAGAAAACACAAGACTGTGTGGCTATAAATAAAGGAATGAAACAGCGTGTTTGCTTAGTCTCCAAGTAGCTCCGCACAAACATGCACTAATTAGAAAGAGGGAAAGAGTGATTGCGAAGTGGAAATGCCCAGCGGCCAGCACCTCCTGCCGACGACCGCGGGGTGGCGAGGCGCAGCGGGGTCACGACCCGCCCTCTGGGCGGCGGCTCCCGCGGGGCGGGCGGAACCTCAGCTGCTTCAGGGGCGAGCGTCAAACGCCCGGACTGAAGGACGTGCGCCAAGCAGCTGGCCCGCAACCTTCGAAAGTGCTATGGTCACAGAAGCCGAAGGAAGACTAAGGAACCTGTCCCGACCGCAAGAGATCCAGGACGCCCACGCTGCGGCGCGAGCAGGGCTCTGGCTCCGGTCCGCGCCCTCCTGCCGGGAAGGACGTTGGCGCACGGCCGGAGGAGCTCGCGGGGTGGGGGGGGCCGCAGCTCGCGGGGCGGGGTGGCCGCAGGTCGTGGGGCAGGGAGGCCGCGGCTCGCGGGGTGGGGAGGCCGCAGGTCGCGGGGCAGGTGGGCCATGGCTCGTGGGGCGGGGAGGCCGCAGGTCACGGGGCAGGGAGGCCAGAGGTCACGGGGCGGGAGGGTCGCAGCTCCCGGAGCAGCAGGCCGCAGCGCGAGCGTCCCGGGCTCCGCAGTTTCCTTACGGCCGTGCAGGAGAACCGGACTGAAGGCAACGCACTCACGCATCCGGCCGATGGCGCATCGGATGGGCAGCTGGCCTTGAAGCGGCTTAGACGCAAAAAAGTCTCTGCACCTGAATCTGCGACTCATTGGCAGGTCTGTGATCATTTCGCAATGAAAGCAAAAACGTATTAAGGAGTATGCTTTTGTTTAAACGTGCTAGGAAGGGGCATCCGTAACTGTGAACCACGAGCTCGATTTCCTCGACTAGGCGGCAGAACTCACTGAGAACGCAGGTCAAACACATTCCCGAGAACGGTGAACTCTGGCACTCGACACGCACCGACCCTGGGGTTTCTTGCCAAGCCAGTTATTTGGTTAACAGACAAGTACCACGTGCTGTTGATGGATCGCCAACATTCAATATAAAATGAAACAAAAAAATTCTTAATATGGATCCACGCTAAACAAAATGCACTCTTTCTTGGATGGCTGAGAAGACAGGGTGATAGCAACCATCGCGGATGGACGAGTGACAGCTTTCTACCAGCCGAGACCCCTCACTTTAAATAGTGTTGCTTTAAACAGTTACACCGTGACAATGTTACCATGTAGTCTGTCGCATCCTGACTTATACCCGCTTTATATCGAAAGAAATCCACCGAGCATTTTTCTCGCATCAGAAATCGGTGTTATTTTTAGGTTATGGCTCCAGCTCCTTTCTTCATTATTTTGATGTTTACCTAGGAACCTTCCGTTTTAAATCCGCTGGCTTACTGCGCCTGTCCTACTGTTGCAATCCCTTGTAAAATTATTTCTGAAGGGATGGAAAACCCAACCTTATGTCTTCCTGGTCCTTTCAATGCTGTTCTTATATAAAACACTACGAAATGAAGAATTTTGTTCTTCTTGCTATTCCGGGATTATCCTCTCTCTGGCCATCCTCCGATAAGTCTTTTTCTTTGTTGGTTTTGAAAATTGAGTAAATAAAAATTTAAGATTACATTCTTTCCCCCAATTCTTTTTACCCATGAAAGAAAATAAAAGCGCTTAAATAAAAACTCAATACAGTACTTGATGACCAAGAATATGCCACATTCTTTGCAAAGCTCTTAATTTTTTTTTTTTTAAATCCCATTTGATCCTTACAGGCAGGTCTTATAATCCTCACCTCCCAGATATTTTTCTATTACAGCTGACCCAGCAGACACTTTATTGATTCATGAGGGGGCAGAAGGGATGGTACGGAATGTTCAAGAAATGTATTCGAGGGGGATCCAAACTAAGAAGGCACGGGCCGCCGGCGGACACGTTGCCGTGTGAGGACTTTCCTGCAGTGACTATCACAGTGCCCAGCGGCAGGAACACAGCCACCCCCCGGCCCTGCATGAGGTCACCTCAGGCTGAACTTCATGGCCCCAATAAGGGCCGTGGAAAGAGAAATGCCCCATATGCATCCTGAAGGTGGGCAAAGGAGGCAAACGCTGGGCCGGAGCCCATGTGGAAGCTGACGTCCCTCCCGCCTCTTCCCGGGCCTCCCTCGACGGTTTCTCCCTTTAATAAAACACGCGCCTTCATTCTCTCTTTTGATCAGCTACCAGCCCCCATCTGTATCTGGGTGCGCAGGTCGCCAGTGTGTGTCTCAGGGGACGCATGGACTTAAAAACGCGGCTTTCCCCTGCTTCCTGGGAGTGGACGCTCCTTAGCAACACCCAAACCAGTCGAAGCAAAACTGGAGCCCGGTGGGCAAATCAGGGCCGCGGGCTCCGCAGGTGCGCGGAGCCCAGGAAGACGGCTCGCAAACGCAGGCCGCGCGGCTGCTCTCGGAGGATGCTGCGCTCTCAGGGCGGGGAGAGGGATGCTGAGCAAAGCGGCCCCTGGACGGCTTCCCAACCGAGAGACATCGCTACAGACCCACGGGTCGGCCTGCTGGTCCACCTCACGTTTCCGGCTACAGCGCCCCCCTGAGCACACGACAAAGCCCTCGGGCCCCGCCGGGCTCGGGCGACCCCCGTGCGAATTCCCCTATTTGGGGGCCATGCGGCTTGTCGCTGTTTCTCTTGGCCCCGCTGTAGTTTACAGCATGGCCACGCTGCTTACATTTGATTTCGACAGAGCGAAATAAAACACGTTTTCTACAAGTCACAAAGGAGCTGTTAGGAATAACTCCAAACCCCTGACCTTCATGTTTACAGATGCACGTAACAGGAAATCAAACCGTGTTTCAAATGCTTTTAACTAATTAAATGGGATGGCTTCCTTGAAATGCCATTTATTAGAAAAGCCAAATTTGCTGTCAGAGCATTTTAAATAATTTTTTAAAAAATATCCGTGGACCTGCCAGAAGATTAAAAATGGAGAAATCTTTTGTCCTCTGTCAAGAGGGGGGTTCGGATATCGAAGTAAAGAGAGGTGGGGAAGAATTATGAATTTAATTGTATAACTTATTCGCTCTAAAAATAAGAGCGCTAAATTATAATGTATAATGAGAACAAGCTTTCAGCCATCGAAATCACACCGCCACTCAGCAATCAGCAAAATGCAACTGCAATTTCCAGCCTTCACGCTGCTAAGGGACCGTCGACCCCGCCGACGGGGGTGGGGGCGGCCGTGTGGCTGGCGACCCGTTCGCAACGCTCGGCCTCAAGGTCCGAGGGCAGAACTCGCAGTCACACCCCGAGGCACCCGCAGTCGCACCCCGAGCAGGCGCGTGGCACCTCGCACACCCCAGAGGGACGTGGAGTCACCCACCTGCCAGACCAGGTGCTCCTTGGCCCCGGGCGTTGCAGACAGGCAGACGCTCAGCACGATGGTGTGGGAGGATGAGGTGAGCGTGCTGGCGATGACGGCGTCCCGCATGCTGAAGGGCAGCATGGTGTACACCACGAAGACGACGAAGAGGAAGAAGGACACCTGCAGGCAGACGAGAAGAGCAGCGGGGTCACCGATGTGCCCGGCCCCAGTGCCCCGCCCCCGCCCCCGCTCCTTCCCGCTGAACGTCGTGCGAGCCGCGCCCGGCCACGAAATAACACCGCGACGGAACGAGGCAGCGCGTGCCGAGGCGTCCACGAGGCTACGATAAAGACCCGGCTATTGCGATGGAGAAAAAATATATTCTTGTTCAAAATATGGGGATTTCCGGCGGTGGCATCCAAGTCACCGCGGACGTTAGGTTAATCTGAGCGCTTCCCGTGTGCGGACGCAGAGCTGGCCCTCAGCTCTCGGGGTTTGGCATCTGAGCTTTAGGGCGCACGTCTGCATCCTTTATCTGTGGACAGGTTTTGGAGGCCCGGAAAGGGCGGACAGGCACCACTTGGAGGAGTTAGTGAAAGTAGATAGATCCAGAGGGCGAGGACGTGTAATAAACAACATAAAACAGCTTAGTGATGGTTTAGCCGTTGTGAATACAGTTTGGCAGTTTCTTAAAAAATTAAACATAGAACTACCACATGACCCAGCCGTTCCATTCCTAAGCGTATATCCTAATGAACTAAAAACGGTACTCAAATACATGCACGCACATGCCCAAAATGGCACCATTCACAACAGCAAAAGGGGCAAACAACGCAAATATCCAACAAAAGACGGAGTAAACGGCACTCAGTATGTCCACACAACGGAATACTATTCAGCCATGAAAAGGAATGACATCCCGATATCCATTGTGGTGTGAATGAGCCTCGAAACATTATGTTGTGCTATCAAAGCTGGGACAGGATTCTGTTTGTATGAAATATCCAGAATGAGCACATTTATAAAGACCGGGGGTTCCCAGGAGCCAAACAAGGGAGACATGGGAAGTAACTGCCGAATGGGCACAGGGCTTCCTTTCGGGGCGATGACAGGCATTTTGGAAGCAGACAGAGGCGGTGGAGGCACAGTATTGTAAAGCCACTAAATTCTTCCCTTTAAAATGGTTAATTTGTCTTATGTGAGAGTCACCTCAGGGGAAAAAAAAATATGAAACAGCGAAGAGAAAAGTTTGGAATGGAAAAGAAAATGGTTTGATAGGCACCAAAACAGGCCATTTTCATTTCAAAAGGAGCAAAGACAGACGAACATCCAAATGGATCAAAAGAGGATAAGCCAAGGGGCAAGCGGGGGACGCGGCGTCTGTGGAGCTTCGCCACTCGGCTCTTCACGCAGGAGCAAAAGCGAAGCTCCGGGAAGCGCCGACGCCCCCTCCCAGCATGCTCCCTGTCGCTTCCCCGAATCCCGAATCCCGGGTGCGGCCCCAGCAGGAGGGGCGCGGAGGCCCCTGCTGTCCCCTCTGCGGGGAGCCAGGGTCTGTGCCCGCCAGAAGGGTCTGGCCAGAGGCTGCACGCCCCGTGGACGCGGAGAGAGGGGCTCTGGGCGGACGCCGGGCTCGTCGCCCGTCTGCGGTCCCTGGCAGCCGCGCCACGTGCCACAAGTGAAAAGGAAATGCAGATTCTGCGGAGCATCTCGGCCTCGGCTCTGCTGCCGTGTGGGGCCGGTTAGTTCTTGGCGGAAAGAGCTTCCCGCGCTGCAGGACGCGCAGAGGCGTCCCTGGCGTCTAAGCCCTGGATTTCTGCAGAACGGCCCCCCTCGAGGTGTGACAGCTGGCCGTGCCTCCAGCACTGCCGAATGTCCTCCAGAGGCCAGGTCGCCTCTGGCTGAGAACCACCGAGCTACAGAAAAAGTTTCTTCAAGAATGAGCAGAACCACTGTTGTGTAGTCATGGCTTCCTAGGAAACTCGATTTTCTTTGGAATCTCTCATACCCAGAAAATATTTCATAGAAAATATTTCCAATTAAGATCTTATTTCTATACATAGCATTTATGCAAAACCTTATATCCCACAAGAGGCAGTAAATAAATATTTTCAGATATCAGGATTCACAATCAGTTACGAAGGAAAACCTCTCGTTGATGAGTACATATTTTTCTTCTACTATAAAAAAAACTTTAATACTTCTTTGAAATGATCATAACTTTCACACGGCTACACTTTGAACAGCTCCGACTTTCTTTCGATTAGGAGACACTTCTGCAACCACTCTGAACTTTGAAACGGAAGCCTGTGGAAGTCTCATTTACAGAGCCAAATGGAGAGCAGAGGTTCGCTGCTCCACCACGGCTCCCGATAACCCTTCCTCTGCAGATGACAGCAGGAATTTCTAAAGGTCGAGCAAGCAAGTCGCATTCATCTGAGTTTGGGATTTGATTGGCAGCACATCTGGACCTCAGCTACTGGTGGCCGGGCTGCATTCCACGGGCCGGACAGGGCGGAAGAGAGTCAAGGGCGGTTTCAAGTCCCACAGGAGAATGCTCCTCATTTATTAATAAATAATCCCAGGGGGGCTCATTTTTTTAAAGCTTTTTTTTTCCCCCAAAGCAACTTCCAAGAGAGCCATGTGTAAAAGCAAAATGGATTTGGCATATCTAAACAGTGTGTGGGTATCGAGCTCCGAAAAGTCTCATGCCGTCCCCACGTTACCATGGGGACGCTTCAGTGACAGAAATTCCCACGGATGAGCCTCTGCCCAGAGGCTGAAGAGAAGGGAGCCCTTGGTCTGATCACTGAGGCCGTGCACAGAAACCCGATCGGCACAGTGACCGACGAGGCGGCTCTCGGCCCAGTAAGACGGCGTCCGGTTCTCTTCACTCTGGCCCAGCACTGGCTTCCGCAAGATGCGTCTACTTCAAGCTCCACGAGTTTCAAACCGACGAAGAGCTTCTCCTACATGCTCTTAAGTCTCCTCGTCTTGCAGACTGATTCAGTTCTGCCCATGAGGTCTCTGCCCCCGAACGGCCCAGGTGCACACCTTTGAGAAGCACCTGTGGCAATTCTCTCATGTCCACTCTCTAAAACACCTTCTGACTTGGGGACTTCAGCGGGCCGCCTCTGTTCGTCTCTGCCTCTCCGCCCTTCCCTGCATGGCTCGGTGCCTTTCCCCGTGTTAAGGACGAGGCTTCCACGCCTTCGTCCCCCAACCATGACGCCAAAGCCCGTCCCTCCTCGTTTTTGCCCACCCCGCTTCTTTCTCCCTGCTGCTGGTAACCCCTGGGACTCTTTCCCTAATATTTCTACCTTTCCTCCTCTGAGCACATGGTACAACTGCAGTCTGGCATTCATTTGTTTGTTTGTTTGTTTGTTTTTTAGGTAAGTCAGGCCGTGCGACTCGCTCAGACGAATGATGCATGAGCAGAAGTAGCATGTGTCCTTCCCAGGTGGAACTTTCACCCAGCCAAGTCCCCTTCCCTCTGGCAGTCAGGGAAACGTGACCTTGGAGCTGCTCGGAGCCTCGGTCTCAAGTGAGGAGCAGAGTCCTCAGGGTGCCCGCGTGGACCTATGGGCACGTGAGCAATTTCCGGTGGTGAGCCCCTGGGTCCCGAAGCCCTGCATGATCCCGACGGACACCAAGCCCATGCACGTGCACACACACACATGCACGCACGCCCACGTGCACACACACGTGCACACACATACACGCACACACGCACACACCCACCCACGTGCACACACACGCGTGCGTGCACACGGGGGTTGTACTGATAGGGTCGAGAGGATGCTTCTGTGTGCATTACTCTACGATTTGCTTTCATCGCTGGACTACACATCGTGGGCATCTTTCCAGGTCTACAGACATGATTATACTGTTGACTTTTTACCACTTGCAACACGGTCCATCGGGACGGATGAGCCACCTGACTGCAGCCTCTCTTTCCCGATGGCCGTTCGCGGCACGGCAGGACCCCACTGTCCGCTCTCGCTACCCTCCCGTCTCCACCGCCCCCTCCCTCGGCCCAGCCCACGGCCACCGCCCGCGTCGTGACTCCGCACGGGCCGGTCTGATGAGCTGCTCCCTTGGGAAAGCACGTCCTGGGGCCCCCCCTGCGCTCCGAACGCTTCCGCCGGAGGTTCTGGTGATCACGGAGGAAAGCGGAAGGCCACCGCTCACCCCGAAGTGACCTCTCCGCCCTCCCCGCTGCCAGGCTCCGGAAGCGTCCTCTGCTCCGGCCAACCCAGTCCGTTCCCCGGGCTGGGGCAGGCGGTGCTCGCCTGTGGGTCTGGAACGCTCCAGTCTCGGAGGACGTCCTCTCCCCCGTCCCGGGGCGCTGCGCCTGCGTTACTTATTCATGGCAGTCACGGTTCTGGATTTATTTGTTAATTGTCCTCCCCCACGGAGAAGCTCGATGACCTTCCGAGGGCAGAGGCCTCGTTTGGTCACAGCCCAGACTCCAGCGCCCAGGCCAGTACCTGGCACATGGCGGGTGCTTCGTACACATTTGCTCTCCACGTGGAAAACTCTATCACACGCCGCAATGTGACCCGTCACATCTGCCCATCGGCATCTCCTCATCGAGTGCATCTCTGAAAATATTCCGCCTTCCTCCTCGGTCCCATGAGCCTCACCATTAAGCTCAGTCACGCTGAGGTTTCAGCAATCATTCATCTACTTAGTAGACTGATTACATTTAAAAACTCAAACGAACAGACATTTGTCAGACGCCTATGGCGGGCAACAGCAGATACTGAATCGAGTAGGAAACAGCCCCTGTCGTCAGGGGGCCCCCAAGGTTGCCTGACTCTGGGAGTGAGTGCCTGGGCCCTGGGACCGAAGGCGTTAAGCCAGCGTTAATCTACAGCAAGTAAGAGTGACCCAGGCTTAGGGTGTTTATCCAGCAGCCGAGACCCCGGGCTGCCCCTCTGCCGTCGGCGTCGTAGACTCAGCTCAGGGGACCTGGCCCCTTTCCCACCCTGCGGTCCTCTCGCTCAGCACGTCAGCTGGCAGGAAGCACGCTCCCTCTGCAAAGCACGAGCCCTTCCCAAGGAGCTCGCGTTTGAGAGGTGGACACAGTGACACTCACTAGGCCGGAGGAAGAAGGGATCTTGTCACTGCGTTCGCACCCGGGAAACTCTTTGGCGGAGAAAAGCGCATCTTCTTCCCGGAACGTGGTCGCTGTTCCTTTGGGTAGCCGAGAGCAAGGCCGCTTCCCCGGGGTGAAGAGTCACATCGTGGAGACGAGACCCTGAGCTAAACTTTTAAAAGCAGGATCGGAACTCTGCGATTGAATAAGGACGCACTGAAGGGACCGCCCGGCCCATCATTCGGAGACGGGCCGGACAGAGCGAGGCCGAGGCGGGCGGGACGCATCGGTGGCTTCTCGGCTTCCCACGCTGATGTCGAGTGTACGAGTTTCCTGTGGCTGCCGTAACAAACAGCCGCAAACTGGACGGCTTCCCGCCACAGAAATTTATTCTCTCACAGTTCTGGAGCCTAAAACTTTGAAATCGAGGTGTCAAGAGGGTTGGTTCCTCGGGTGGCTCTGAGGGACGGTCCGCTGCGTGCCTGTCTTCTAGCAGGTTCTGGCGGCTTCCGGCAATCCTGGGCATCCTTCGACTTGCAGCCGCACCCCTCCGGCCTCTGCCCTCCCCTTCCGATCTTGTCCCCGGAGTGTCTGTGCCTTCCCGTGACCTTCTCCTGCCTGTGTGTCCCCATGCAAATGCCCCTCTTCCAAAGACACCGGTTACACTGGATTTGGGATCCATCCTCGTCCGGCATGACCTCGCCTTTACCCGTTACCAAGACCTATTTCCAAGCAAGGTCACGGTCACAGGCCCTGGGAGTGAGAACGTCAACATGTTGGGGGGGAGGGGAAGGGTTCGATTCGGCCCACAGCGCCGAGCTTGTGCCACGCTCTCAAGCACTTCCTGTCCACTTCGCATCCCACGCTCCATGTCCACGTCAGAAACGAAAAACGTGTCCACCACATCAAGGTCGTTTAGGTTGCGCATCTAACAGAATTTAATTATAAACTTTTTTTTTTTTTTTACCTTTTTAGACAGAAAACCTCCACGAACAAGAAGCGATGAGGTACAGCTGTAGACACAGAAAACAGGCCCGGCCTCGCCACAGACCTGGTCTAGCACGGTCCCCACTCCCGTCCGGGCCGGCAGCGCGAATCCCATGATGGCCAAGGACTGGTTCATATTTCTTTCAGAGTTCAACGACAAGCAAAAAAAGTGCCCGGACAGGCCTATCGCAGCTTTAAAGACGAAGACAGAGCTAGTTTTTTTTTCTTTCTAATGGTATCAACTCTAGCATCCTAACGAGGCTTTCTGCCTAGTCCACTCTCTCCTAGAATGTATAAACAAGCACAATCAGGGAGACAATCAGGATTAGTTATGTAAATCACCACAGTGCTGTTGAGAAATAATCATAGGAATATCTTCTATTTTTGTTATGCAAATAACGTTAGGAGAAATAATGGCCCCAGGGAACATAATGAGAGTGTTTTATGGCCAAAAGCAGAGACACTTGAATCATTTTTCTCTCCAACAAAACTTGAAAAATGAGAAATATAGTACTTAAAGCAGCAGCTTAATTTTCAAAGGTATAGATTTTACTAAAAACCGTAGAAATTATGCCTTCCTAACTAAAATATAAAGTGCAGCTCTTTTAACATTGTATCTCATTCTTGTTCCATAATATAATTAGAAATGCCAAAACAGTTTAAAAATGCCCAAGGAAAAGGTAGAATTGTAGAATAGATCTGATTGAGCACTCTGAAGGGTAAGTTCTAAATTCAAACTACAACTTTCCTCGTTGGATGCTATTTCCATCTCAAAGGACTGATGACCTTGAGCCTGTGCACACCATTTACTAATTAGAAACACTTAAATAACTTTCTGGGAACATAACTAGAAAGCTATTAGCCAGAAATGGGCTTTCACATTCTACAAAACAAGATATACAAAACGATGTTTACTTTTCGCCTAGATCAGTGTTTTCTCATCTTGCTCCTTGATTCTGCTTTATGTAGAACTGAGTCACTATTACTTGGGGTCACTATTACATTTTGGGGGTACAAATATCACAACTATGTAAAACACACTTTTTTTTCTCTTTAATTGGGGGACCCTCTGTCATACCTATGGTTAGTGCTAATCTCTCAGCACACGGTAAGGCTTTTTATAGTATCTCTTGGTGATTATCCTCTTTTTCAAATTTAACTTCCCTTTCTCCTCTGTCCTTTGCAGCATCAACGACAGAGGCTTAACCACAAGATCAAATAGAGGGAAAGAAAAGAATGCGCCCCCAGCCTCAGGTCCCCCGCACAGAGGAGCCGTGGGTCTCTGACTCAGGCAGAATCCAGCAACGGTGCCGGGCATGGATGCTCCCAGACGCTTCTGGAATGTTCTCACGTCCCATCCTCTTCCTCGGTCCCTCGGGCTGCCCCAGGCTTCACGAGACGTGACTTCGGGCTGAGTCCAGGGGCTCGGTTCTAACGTCTAATTCCTAATTTCGTGCTCATGGACCACGGTGGATGACACAGGCGGCCACTTCGCTGTTAATACGGTTCACGGGAAAGAGGCTCTGGATGGCGAAACCGGCCTGGAGTGCGTGGGCATGATTCTCATGGGGCTCTCCTCGCCCCCGTCTCGGACCCCTGTCTTTGTTTTAGACGTTCCCATCTCACTTTATGAAACTTCTGGTCTCCACCACACCTGAGAACTATTATTAGTCCTTTTCTCTTCCCCCTTCTCCCTGTGCCTAGATACAACCTTAATCAATCTCTCCCCTTCCACCCGTGCGTACAATACCGGCCCGAATCACGCGGTCATCGCTGAGTTCCTGCAACAGCATCTTAAATGGCCTCGCTGCTTACGCTGCTGTGCCCCGGAACGAGTTTTCCACACGGACGTCAAAATGACCTCTTTTAAAAATAAATATATGGTTGACATGTCACATTATGTAAGCTTAAAATGTGCAACCTGTCGACGTGTTACATTTATATGTTGCACTATGATTACCGCTTCTGAGTTCACACGCAAAGGAAGTGGAAACGGGACATCAAAAGATATCTGCACGGCCGGTATTCAGTGCGGGGTTATTCATGATAGCCGAGATGTGGAAAAGAATGAAAGTGTCCATCTACGGATGAATGGGAAAAGAGAATGTCTCTCTCTCTCTCTCTCTGTCTCTCTGTCTCTCTGTCTCTCTCTCTCTCTCTCTCTCTCTCTCTCTCACACACACACACACACACACACACACACACACACACACACACTCAGGAACATTAGTCAGCCACAAGAAAGGAGGAAATCCTGCCATTTGCAACAACATGGATGAACTTCAAAGGCATGTTATGCTAAGCGAGATAAGTCCGAGAAACACAAAATAATATGTGACCCCGCTTACATGTGGAAGCTAAAAAAGCCAGACTCATCGAAAGAACACAGACCGGCGGTTAGCAGGAGCCGAGACATGGGGCAAGTGGGGGATGTTGGTCAAGGGGACAAACTTCCACTTACACGATAAGTTCTGAGTATTAAATGCACAGCGTGGCGACTGCAGGTAACAATATACTGCACTATATTATATACTTCAAAGTTGCTAAGAAACTGGATCTTAAACGTTCTCATCACAAAAAAGAAATGGTGTCACAGGATACGATCGAGTTGTCAACTAACGCTACGGCGGTGACCAGAGTGGTCTTTTAAGACATGAAAGATGCTCATGTCGCTTCTCCTGCTTATAGCCTGCCTTTGGCTTTCTGTAACACCGAGACAAAATTCAAAGTCTTCACTGGGCTGACGAGGGTCCTTTACGATCCACTTCTGGCCGGGGTCATCTCTAATGTCGCATCTCACCACCCTCCACCGTCCTGTCCACGGGCCCTCCATACTGGCCTTTGTGCTGCTCCTTGGACAACCTCGGGGCCTTCGCGTTGGCTTGTCATTCAGGGCTCACACCTCAAGCACCGCTTCCCCAGAGAGAATCCCACTGGTCCCCCTGTCAAAATTATCACCCCGCTCATTCTAGCTGATCACCGCTGTAAACTTTTCAGGTCATTATTGGAATTCGAAGGTTTGTTTTTACATATTTCTAATTTTCGTTTTGTCGTTCCCCCATACGAAGGTAGGCTTTATGGGGACGAGGACCCTGTATAGGTCTGAGAATGGTACCTGGCACATAAAAGACCTCACCGAATATTTGCTGAAGGAATGATACATTTCAGGTGCAATTACACTTGAAAGTTAGGACCAGGGAGGCTGGAGGAAGCTGATTGGTTAGAGGCGCATCTCGGTGATAGTGGCTCGAGGGCATGAGCTTGGCTCTGCACAATTCCTACCACCACGGCATCGTTTCCAGCGAGGAAGCAGAGAAGGCTACGCCGACGATCACTGACAACATGTGAGGTCTGGGCCGTTCACACGCCGCCTTCCCTGCGTCTAGTGCTTCATCCGCTAGTCCCATTTGACCGACTGGACGTCCCTGTTTCAGAGGAGGGAACTCAACTGTCCATCTGAGTCATCCGATTGCATCTCTTACTCACTATCTGAACAGCTCGAGTGAACCCAACCTTTCTGACTGTGACAAACACACTTAAAAAGCCTTGGAAATTAACTCTGCACTGTTCGAAAACATTCTTTATGACCGTAACTTGGGATAAAAACTCAGGGACACCTTGATGACTCAGTGATTGAAAAGAGTTTTTCTTCCACAGTTACCTTTGGCCGAGACTATTTTTCAGAATTCCAACTCTGTCTTTACAGAATATAAAAGCATTTCTTTAAATATTACATTATTAAGCAAAAGAATACGTATTATGTCCTCTGATGGGTAGCTTGGGCTCCAAAAGGGTGACGATGAAATCACGAATCTCTGGGCAGCTCTCATTCTTCTCGTGGAAATGCGATTCGGAGTTGGAGGGGTCGGTGACGGAATCGGCGGTAAAACAATCACTGTCATTGTGCCTTTTTAAAAAAATCTAAGGTAAGTAGGAGGCATGTCATAAATCTTTAAAAGCTTGAAAAAAGAGAATAGTAGGATTTCATTTTAAAAAACCACCCGATCTCCTGGGGGAGCAAAGGCAGCCTGCCGTCTTCGCCAGCCCTGTCTGCCCCAACCCTCGGCCCTCTGTGAGTCCAGTGAAGGCTGATACGGCTTCATTTCCTTTCCACGGTCCTTTCTTTCTCTTCTTCCTGATTCCTTGTTTGGTCCTGGGTATCCAACCACCTCTATATGACATTTTCTTTTTTTCAGTTGTCATTAGTGCATCCACATAACCACAGAGTTTATGTTAACTCTACGACAGACAACGCATTTATAGCTATTATGGATAATACAAGGTCCCTATTTCCAAGACACCGAGATCACTTGAAAGTCAATTTCCAGGCTCGTCCATTTATTTCCTTTACTTCCTTTCTCCCCATCATACTCGCGTAATGACTGCAGGGTCTGTCTACAAGTCTGATTTGTTTAGAGTCAAAAATCTGTAAACTTGCCACCGACGATTAGCAAACTGCTATGTCTGAATGTGGGCTACTATCCTCATTGCTAAAGCATTCAAATTGCGTTCCTTGGGTCTGGAAAAGTAGGATAGTGTTCTCACATTACAATCTTGTTTCCCAGAGTATTTATTAAGACTTTTAAAGGCTCGTTTTGGATGGTGGTCACTTAGACAAAATAAACATGAGAACACGAGAGAATCCTTGCATGTCCCTAGTAGAGACAGTTTCCTAGCGTAGAACGAAGATGCGGTGGAAGGCGACATCTGCCCACGATTCTCTCCTGTCTCCTTGTCCTTGCCGGGGGAAGCGGCAGGTGGTGCGTTCGTCCTCGCCCCGCTGACTCTGGACTCGGCCGCGAGCCACGTGGTGCGAGCTAACGCGACAGCTCAGAGCTGAGGCTCTGAGAGGCCTCAATGGACGTGTCTGCCCTTCTGTTCGGAGCTTCCGCCTTCTACCTTGAGAAAACCAAGGTCCAGAAAGACACATGTCTTTTTACTGGGTCTGTATTAAAGACAAATGGAGCAAACCTGAACCCAAGCCGAAGTCTCCTCTACCTGCTGAGCCCCGGTAGGGCTGACAGAGGTCAAACAAATATAGCCAACCCAGAGGCCAGTGAGTATGAAATATACAGTGTGGTATTGCTATAGTGAGGCCACTTGGATTTGGGGGTTGCTTGTTATTCAGCATTATCAGGACAGAGACCTGGCTGATCCAGCAATTGGTATCAGAAGCAAAGTGCTACCATAATGAAAACCTAACTTAAGTCACTGTCTTTGGGACCAGACAGGAACCGTTATAGGGCTTCAGGACGGTATTAACCCACTGGCAACATAACTGGGAAGCATGGCTTCCAAGAGAGCCATTTGCCAAAATGTCCAGACTCCACGAAGTCTTTGAATCTCATCATAAAATCTTGAGAAACAGCAGAACAGAGAAAAAGTAGAGCGTTCCCACAAACATCTCTCAGGATATAGAAACAACGTCACCAACCTAAAGCTGATATTTGGTTCATCTCAAAAATAAATTACTAATGGGATTTAGTGGCAAGTATTTTCTAATTTGACACTTGAAAAGAGCCAGGTGCTGAGGGGTTAAGTGTTTTTGCCAAAGGCGTAAAGCAGCAGAGAAGCAAGCCGCAATCTGTGTCCGAGTCTGTGATTTCGCCATAATCCCTCAAGGTTAACAGAGCAACGTGAGGTGGGCATCTCTCAGTGCACAGGCTATTCGAATTCTTCAAAATAAAAAAAAACCTTGAGAATCCATCTGCCCTTCCAAAACTGCTTATTTCAACACCAGGAAGTCCTTTCCCTTCAAAATTATTTTTCTCATCAAATGCAAAAAAAAAAAAAAAAAAAAAAGAAAATACAAATCCATTTGGAAACAATCAGGCAAATTAACGTTTATTAGAAAATGTCTACTTATGTTTCCTAGTGACATGATTAGGAGAAACTAATGTGCTCTCTGATGAGTTTTTAATCATTTTATTTTTTTTCCAGAAGGTGGTAAATAGCTTTCTACTTTCTGACCTTAGATTTTTACGAAGGTGACTCTGTGCCGTTCTCATCTCTCAAAGGCTTCCTTTCTGTGGGAACCAGAATGGCACGAACCCACTCTTCACGGGAAGAACTGCCCATCCCTCCAACCTGACAAGTGGACGTTGGACGGTCAATAACGATGCATCACAAACATAACCTCCTCTGCTGCGATGACATGAGCTCCAGTTTCACGAACGTTCAGATTTGAACTAGACAAGTGCCCTGCCATTTAGTCAGCGCTTCTCACGAGGTCACGTGCTCAGAGGCAAACGGGTACGTCCTCGGGTATAGCTCCTGTTATAAATTAGACAACGATGCGCTTCCGCTGTCAGCGACCCGCTGATTACCTAAAATAAGAATGCCCAACGACTCCACGAACAGAATTAATTAAATGTCACAGTATACTGGCTCCTTTTAAACCACCCATTTGGGCAAATATAACCACGGTCTTAATTTTTATTTATCCTGCTCTTTCTGTTCGCACATGTTAGCCATTTCCTTCTCTTCTAATCTCCGCCCCTTAAAGAGCTTGGATAAGGAGATCTTGCCTGATGTAGTCTCAATATCTAATAACACACATTCTGCACGCCTGCGTGTTTTTAACCTGGCTCATATATAGCAACATCTAAAAATAGTCTGCCATGCTTTACACGTGTATGGACTAGCTATGCGTTTCAGGGCACATAATAGTATTTTGTTTTACTCGTTGGCATTCCTCCAGTTGTTTAGACAAACACTTTCTTGGGGGCTTAACACCAAGATAGGAGGAAAATGGCCAACGGGCTGTGCTGTAAGCAAGCGGTACCTTATTTCCACTTACGTAAAGGAAAATATTCTTGTATGAAACAATATGGAACAGAAGCGTCACTTCATCAATGACAGGTAAACTATGTACAAGAAATGGTGACCTGAAAATTTACTTTGAATAATATCATTTTAGAAAAAGGGGGGGGGGAGCCAAAGTAAGGTTCTCATAATAAAAATATAAAATGTTATGTAAAAGGGTTTTTATTTATATTCACTGTTTTGGTCTTTATGAATATTCATGCCCATATTCTTTTGAAACATTATATTTATTTAATTTGAAAGGCCAGTGCTTCAGATGGGAAAAACTCATGCAGGAAAAATGAGTGGATTATTCATCTAAAAACAAATATTGTTTTGGGACTCAGTTTTATACTTGTGTATTCAACATCTACATAAATCAGTCTCCGGTGAGGTAGTGTGTTTATACAATGAGCTCTTAGCACAAAAGACCCCAAGTCTCTAAATGCCTTCTTTTGCTTTTTTTTTCTCATTCTAAAAGAGAGAAAAAAAATCTCAAAAGGGAAAATGCATCTCCGTGAGCTGTAAAAATGAATTATTTTGGCATCGGCATTGGCTCAGCGAGGCTTTCGACTCTTAAACTAAGTAACTTTCCGCTGCCGCTCTCAGCTCCGAGCATTGGCACGATGGTGGCTCGGGTGGCCTGCGCCCTCTCCGACACGTCGGCGATAACCGGACCGTCGTCCGAGCGGGTCTGTTCCGCCAAAGTGATTCCGCCTTGGAACGCCGGAGGGAACTGATGTGGCTCCTGTCATCGTCACGTTGTTCACAGCTGCTGTACCAATCGCCGTCTCGCTCGCGCGGGGCACGATGGCCCGCACAGGACGTGGTCTTTCTGAGCGCCATCGCGCAGCACCGAGGGGACTAAGCTCCGCGCTCTCATCTCAGCTCTATGACGCGTACCGCGCCATGTAAAGAAAGGCGATGCTGTCACCAGTGTGATGAAAACCAGGAGGAAACTACAAACTCTGACAGGCTTTGCCTTCCTTTAAAATCACGTCAAAGACGAGAGAGCATCGTACTTACTTCTGACTGGACAATATTTATTCTTAAAGTGACATCTCCCCTATTACAACCCAAAGATTAATAAATGTATGTAAACTCCTGTTCATATGAGCAACATGTTCCAGAGAGCAATGCTAACTACCCAAAAATGGGGAAATTTCACACTCTGCGTATTTTCACGATTCTCTCGCTTTGAAAATCCTTCTGTTGAAATAGGCTCGATAGGTTTTATTTAAGGAAACATCTGATTCCGGATTCTATAAAATTTGATATTTGGGGTTGTGTCCGGGTCTACGTCAATTTATTTCTTTCCCTGGTTCATAACTGACTTTAGCTCTGTCACTTAGGTAAGGTGCTCCTTGACCTAAGAGGTCCCCAAAGACACACAGGGAGGTGGAGTCAGGTGCAGGGCACTGAGTCCGTGTGATGCAGGCTGATAACGCTTCTGGAAACTGGCCAGGTGTTTCTCTCAGTCCTGGAAGCCAAGGCAACCGAGACAGATCGTCACTTAGAAGCACATCAACATCAAGATCCCGCTGAAACTTTGGCTGAACTTGCCTTTTGAGAACTTTTTTCATGCCCGTGAAAGCAAAGGCAGGGGAAGGAGGCGCGAGTTTATGCTGCGTTTAAGGAAAAGAAACCATTTTTCCCTTCATGCTGTTCTCGCTCCTCGAAATACTGTCCTTTAACGGTAATTAAATTGCGTTTGCTCTTCCGGCTGTGTCTTCGAGCCACTGCTTGCCGCCCAACGTGGTCCTGGGGCAGTGGCCGTGGGCACACTCGCGCCGGTCCTTGTGCGAAACGCCCTCCCTTCCGCGTGGCACCTGGGGGCCGGCGGGGACCGTGCCCCTGCCTCGTCGCGTTGATAAGCATCCAACGGCCAGCGCAGCTGGGGCCGGGGTGCTGGTGGATAAGGAAATCGCATCGGCGAGACAGGAAGCGGCCAGCCCAGGTCCACCTAACGGCGGGTGCCCGCGGGTGGGGTGAAACCTGGGGAGCCTCACGCCAGAGTCTGCACCCCAACACTCCTCTCGCCCGCCTCTGGGCTCAGCTCCACACGACACGCAGCTAGTGCACTGCCATGCCCTCAGGACCGAGCCTGCTCACATACAGCTCACCTACGTTAACGACCAGCCCAGGCCACACGGATGAGATGGGGGGGGGGGGGGACGGCGTGGATGACCGAGGCTCGTCCCTCGCGCAGCCAAATCAAAGTCACGATGGGAACGGGGAGCAGCAGCAAGGGAAAGTCGCCCGGGATCCAGACGAACAAGCCTCACCACGAGGGAGGAGCCCCAGACGCCACCGGCCACGGAGGAAGGCAGGACGCGGCGAGGCCGCGGGGCTGCCCAGTGCCCACCGGCTGCGGGCGCCGGAGGCCAGGACAGCGGCCGGCGCCTCTTAAAGGGGCCGAACCGGAGCGGACTTCGGCGGTGACGCACCCGCTCGCCCTGAGAACCAGCGCCCAGCCGGCTGTGCACAGGGGGCAGCAGGGGCTCACAGGGGGACATTCTCGGGTAAGGGCCGAGGCCAGGCTCGCTCTGTGCAGAGGGGCCCGCGGTGTCCACCGTTCCCTGTTAAGCCCTCCCCGCTCCCCGCACTCAGACTCAGCGCCCCCATAGCCATGATGTCATCAAACAGGTCGCAGAGGATTCCCTGAAGCCCCGCCTCCCCCAACGCGCAGCCCCACCCAAGCCACAGCCAGGTGTGTCCTCGGAGAGTCAGGTGCCCCTTGCTGAGACTCACACTGGAGGCAGCTGGCCTCGGTTTCTGGGGTGGCCTTTTGAGGCAACTCTAAGCTCAGCATCTGTGGGTTGTTTGCTGAATCTTAAGAGATGGCCCGGGAGGGCAGAGTCCTGGGCTAAGTTTGGCCTGCAGCTGAACGCGTCTCAGGACTCTGCCACTGGACACTTACGTCACAAATCCACACCAACAAGACCAGGAGACTTAGGAGCTTTGCTTAGTACATAGAAACAGACATCAAAAGGCAGCCAAAATGGGAAGACGAAGAAGCAGAAACCATATGAGAGAACAGAACAGAGATCCAGAAATAATGGAGTCAAGCAATCTAACAGATGCAGAATTTGAAACCCTGGTTATAAAGATGCTCGGTGAACTTTTGGGAAGGGTAGAGAGCGTCAACAAAGAGATTTCAAAAAAAGACATAAAAATGGAAATATAAATTATAAAAGGGAACCAGTCTGAAATGAAAAACACACTGTCTGAGATGAGAAGTATGTTGAATGGAATGAACAAAGGAATGAACAAAGCGAATAAAGAAGAGGATCACATGACCTATAGAGAGGACGGGAAAGCCAAGGACACCCAATCAGAATGGCAAGGAAAAAAGAAGCCAAGACTACAATAATCATCTAAGGAGCCTGTGGAACACTATTAAAGGGAAAGATATCCATGTCATCGGTGTACCCGAGGGAAAACAAGATGCCGAACGGCTATTTGAAAAAATAATGATGAAAAACTTCCCTAAGCTGGTAAAGGAAATAGAGATTAAACCCCAGGAAGCTCAGAGAATCTCGAAAACCAAGACCCCAAAGAGGTCCGCACCAAGACACATCATAATTAAAACGCCGAAGGTTAAATACAAAGAGAGAATCTTAAAAGGAGCAAGAGATAAGCAGTTAGTTACCTACAAGGGAGCACCCATAAGATTGGCAGCTTTCTCAAAAGAAACTGTGCAGGACAGAAGAGCTTGGCACAATATATACGAAGTGACAAAAAGCCAGGATCTACAACCAAGAATCCTTTATCCAGCAAAGCTATCATTTGGAGCCGAAGGACAAATAAAGAGTTTCCCAGACAAAAATAAAGGAATTTAGCATCGCCAAGCTAGAATTACAGGAAATGTTGGAGGGACTTCTTTAAGATAAAAAAAAAAAAAAATGTATCAAAAACAGGAATAAAGAATGGTAATAATTACATTCCTATCAACGAGTACCTCACATGGAAAAGTATTAAGTGCTCCAACTAAAAGACAGAGTGGATAAATGGATAAGAAAACAAGACCTCTGCATATGAAAAGGAAGGGATGGAAAAAGATATTGTTTCGATGGACCTAGAAGGTATTTAAGTCAGAGAAAGATAAACACTATATGATTTCACTTATATACGGAATCTAAGGAACAAAAAGAACAAAGTAATCAAAAACAGACTCACGAATACAGTGGACGATTTGGTGACGGCCAGAGGAGAGGAGGTTTGGGGGGCTGGGAGAATGGGGTGAAGGGCTAAAGAAGTACAAATTAGTAGCTGATGGACGGTCATGGGGATGGGGAGCCCGGCCTAGTGGATGCGGTCGGCATTAACACGCCGGCCGAGTAGAGGGTCCGCGGAGGGAGGGAGCAGTTGGGGGGATCGTTTTATGAACTACACAGATGTCTAACCCATGTACTGTATACTTGAAACTAATTTAAAAGCAAAAAAAGAACACAAATGACCGATTCCTCACAAAAAGGCAGCGCGAGACAAGAGGTCTGCTCTCCATTCTCCTGGGGGCTTGAGCTACGTTCTGTACTAGTGGGTGTTACATTTAATGTAGCTAAGATGGACTTTGGAGATTATCGCTTCAGACCTCATTCTAGGGCCGTATCGGTCTGCGTCTCCTCGCATCTCCTCCAGAGTTGGCTCCCCAAAGGTGGCTCTCGTGTTATCTTACCTGGTCCGATACCACGACAGCATCCCCTGTTTCACTACTGGCATTGAACTGATAAACCTTCGCCTCCTCCCCTTTAAAAAATGTTCATCAACTATTTTTAAGACATTTGTATATTTACTGGAAAATTGCAAAGATAACGCGGGGTTTCCATAGACCTCGCACGCTGTTTCGCCTAGCAACATCTTAGTCTGACACATTCGTTACACTTAGTGAACAAATGTTCTTATATTATCATTAGAGTCCCTAGTTTATCCATAGTTTTCACTTAATATGCGTTTCCTCTTCCACAGCCCCCTCTAGGGTACTCATTAACACCTTCTCGTGTCCATTACGGGGACAATTTCTTAGACTTTTTCTCACTTTTGATGACCTCGACACTTCTGAGGAGAACTGATAAGTGTACATTATACACTGTCCCTTGACTGAAATGTGTCGGGCTTTTTTCTCATGATTTCCCTGGGCCTATGTGTTTTGGGCTTGATGTCCACAGAGGCACCTTTCTCATCACACCGGATCGAGGGTGGATGCCATGCACGTGACCCGTGAGTGTTGACGTTAACCGTGACCGCCCGGCCGAGGCTGGTCGTCAGGTTTCTCCACCATAAAGGAACTCTCCCCCACCCTTCCCATGCTGCCCTCTGGCAGGAAGTCACTACACATGGCCCACACTCCAGGGCTGTGGAATTACTCTCCCTTTCCCTGAAGTCAGAGCGTCCACGTGAATTATGGAGAATTTGTCTGCATGAGAGGTTTGACTAGTCTCCCCATGTGTTTGTGAAGTAAATCATTCATTTGTATCTGTGCGGGTTTACGGAGACTTATTTTGTGCTGCATTTTAATCCAATATCGCCTTTATTTTGGTTCACGAGGTTTCAGCTTCGACTGTCCTTGCAGAAATGACCGATTCTAGAACTAGGGCGGGAAACACACAGCAGAAGCTCGGAGCCTCTCGTAGTGCAAATACCTGCAGAATGACAAACAAAAGCCACGGAGACAGGTGCATCTAACGACAAGACAGGAGAAGAGCTCGTGCAGCCTTTCTCAGTCCCTGGGAGTGGGTCTCTCATAAGAAGCGCAAGAGTTAGGTTTCATTTCGTGAGCTGATAGAAAGACTTTCTTTTTTCTTTTTATAAGTGGGTAAAATCCATTTGTATCCACTGACCTATGGCAAAGTTATGACTTGGTCAAACGGTTGCCGTTGATATTACTGTGCAGATTACATTATAGTCGCTGAGGCTCTTTGTCTGATGAACACTTTTCTTGTGTTTTTTGTCATCTTTGTGTCTGCGAAGGTGTGGAGCTTTGTTTCCGTGGTGACTGCCGCACGCACACACGCACGGGCTCGCTTCGTCCTTTCCCTTGCTCTGCGTCTGCTCTCTGCTTTGTCGGCTTTAAATTACACCCGTCGACTCTCACTTATTACCTGAGTGGCAATCGAGGGGCTCGTTTCGCTTTTTCTCTGTTCTCTTTCCTCCCGACCGGGAACAGTTCATTAAAGCATGACATCCATACACAAGGGTAAAAACCTCCTAACGGCGCAATGTCATGGATTTCACAGAACAACCGAAGCTGTATAAGCAGAACCCAGAGCAAGAAACGGAGTATTTCGAGCATCCCGGAAACCCTCCACCGCCAACCATACGCACAAAAGTAACCGACTTCGAATGCCGGAGATTAAGCCTGGCTCTTCCGTCTTCACGTGGGTGAAGCCGTACCACATCATGCCTCTCCCGTTTGACTTTTCCTGATCGGCGTGACCTCCGCGGGGTTCGCCCGAATCGCCGACTACACTCGCTGCGGCTCCTTCATGCCCCCCGCTGCCTGCCGTCTCGCTGTATAAATCGCCCACAGTTCACTTTGTCGTTTTTCTGTTAATGGACGTGTGAGCAGCTTCCAGATCTGGGCTATTCTCGCTGCGATCGCCATTCACGTTCATATCCTCCGACGACTACGGCTGTACCCCTGTGCGGAACGTAACCCGAATGAGATTGCCAACCAGCAGGCTCTGCGCGTGCTGAACCGTAGCAGACACCAGGCTAAGAAGTTGCCAAGGGCTTGAGCCAACTTGCACCACCAGATGCAGTGTACGAGGGTTTCGTCTGCTCAAGGCCCTTGTCGACACCCCCACATCAAAGTTGTGACACCTCTCTCTTTTCAGAAAATATACCCTTTACACACGTTTTCCCGTATTTGTCTCTACTTTCACTTTACTCTTAGATCTACAGATTGTCTGTACAGTTTGGAAACATAGTGTCTGGATTATTACGTTTTACGGAATGAGCTGTCTGAGGGAAACAGTGAAGACTCATCCACACGTCCAGATTCGTGGAGACCCTGCGGAATTCACCGCGCTCAGTGCACGTCCTCAGCCCTGTCGTCTGAGTCCCCCGGTCCCGTGTCCGTGGCTAAGTCTCATTCTCTGCGGGGCGCCACTCCAAGTGTGGTCTACAGACAGGCACCCAGCACAACAGGAGATAAGAAACTCAGGCCGGAATCAAATGAATTATTTCACTGAAGGACGTCGATTAGTTCAGCCGCCATTTGGTTTGTTTCTAAGTGCGTTTTGTTCCCCAAAGCAAGTGATGCACTGAGTTGCTTTCTGAAAGAAGCCCCTTATCTCCTCACATGCACGCATACACGCACGCAATGAAATATTAGTCAACCACGAGACAGAAGGAAATCCTGCCATTTGTGACGACTTGGATGGACTTCGAGGCTCTTATGCTACGGGAAACGAGTCAAAGAAAAGCAAATAGTGTATGATCTCACTTATCTGCGGGATCTAAAGCACAGCTGAGCTCAGATACAGAGAGCAGAATGTCAGGGGGCTTGGGGCGGGGGAGGCGTTGGTCTGAAGGGGCGAACTTGCGATGGTCGGATGAGTAAGCTCTGGGGGTCTAACACACAGCATGGCGATCACAGTTAATAATATCGTATTATGTACTTGACGGTGGCCGAGGAAGTATACCTGAAATGTTCTCAAAACAAAAGAGAAAGCGTTCTTATTTTTTATTCTTTTCTTTCTGCAGGACTCTAATTTCCATTTTCATTCTTCTTTCCTTCCATCTTTATGCATCCAAGAAACACCCTCTCTTCCCTTCACCCTCCCCCGCCCCCCCAAAAAACCAGTCTCTTTCCAAGATCCACCCCGGCTCCTGTGCCTTTCAAACTGCTTTCCTTAAATGCTCCATTAGTCAAGTTAGTCGGTGCTCTGATCCACCAAGATTCAGACCAGTCTGTGGGTCTTTCTCGGGGTATAATCTCTGTCTCTCTCTGTCTCTCTCTCTCTCTCTCTCTCTCTCTCTCCCTCTCTCTCTCTCTCTCACTGCCCTGGACTGCCACTGTCCTCTCCTATTTTCTATGCAATTTTTCCTGATTCTGCTCAGGTATAGTTTCCCCATCAGGCTCTGCTGGTAGTTGGTCTATGAAAGTTTATTTCCCATCACACAAATTGCATAGGTGCTAGTAAATTTCTGTCTCTAGTTGTGCTTTTGGAATAGGTTATAAATGGTCTCATTTGTTCTCCTCACTGATGCGAATGTTTTTGAAGGGATGTGTGGTGAAATTTAATTATGCAGACATCTAAGTAGGAATACTAATACCAGAAATTGTGATTTTTCTACCCCCCAACGGTTAGCTAACACTTTTTTTTTTGAAGGCTCAATTCACTTCCCACTGATTTGAAATGACACATATATATTTGTGACTATTTCTGTTCTATCCATCTATTTTTATTCCAGTAACCTAATGTTTTAATTATAATTTTCACACATTTTAATACCACAAAGTTTCAAGAAACTGCCTCTGGATCTCATGTATAACTCCCTGCAGATTCTCGTCTGCGTATTACTCTTCCATATTAAAGCTGGCGGTGTGTCATTAATTCCCCACACTTATTAGTGTATTTTAGGTGAAATTAAAGATTGCGGAAATTTGACATTCTTTAGAGTCCTGAATCTTCATATGTGACAATACAGTATCACTTGATTCATTAATACTTCTCCTAGGACACTTCTTAACATCTTATAGTTTTCTTACGAGAGATTCTGAACATTTCTTCTTAAGTTTATCTCTAGACATTTTATTGTTAACATGTTAATATAATGACATACTCCTAGACATAACAGTGTTAACATAAATAGATTATCGTCTCATTATTTTTGCTAACTTTCTCAACTTGTACGTTGGAAAACACTTAATCTTTATATATAAACTCATAACACACCGACATGGAATCTCCGCATTAGTGCTAATGGTTTTCAATTGCGAGTCTTGTTTCTCAGGAGGTAATGATAAAAATAAACAACATTTATTGAGTGCTTACTATTTGCCAACTACTGTAAAAGAGGCACCTTTTTACATGCATTATCCAATTTACTTTAAAAACAATGTTGTTAAGTATGTGGTATTAATAGTCTCAATTGAGAGATTAAATATTAAAGCTTAGGGAAATTGAATAACCTATGGCCATAAACACCCATCTGCTGTATATCAAGGTCAATGGATAATAGCCACAATTAATGACAATTTTCCCTTCTCCTTTCCTGTATACATACTTTAATTTTTCTGTCTGTTCAATGAAAGTTTGGTTAAACACATGGTATCCAACAGAATTGATAGCATACATCTTTCTTTGGTCTTTATCTTAATGGGACCCCTTCTAATGTTATATCAGTAACAATCTGGAGCCTGAATTTGAGTTATTTTTTTATAAAGTGTTAAGAAAATCTTATATGATTTTTATTTTACTAAGAGTTTTCCCCAGTAAGAATTGGAATTGAATTATCTGAACTGTTTTTGAGCATATATGAAAATGACCTTGTAACTTTTCTCTTTGATATATTTAAGTACTAAACAATATTATTAGATTTCTAACATCACACCTTCCTTGCACGTCCAAGAAAAAAAAACCTATATAATCGTGCGTGATGTGTGTGACCTTGGGCAAATTTCTTCCTCTCTATGGGTCTGTCACATTCTTAGGTATGATGGAAATACTAATAGTATTAACTACATATTGTTGCTGTGAAAATTATTAATTCATGTAATCAACAGATTTGCTGAGTTTTTGTTTTGTGCCAGGCACAGCTCTAGGTTGTGGTGTTATGAGCAAAACAGAAAAAAGACTTCATGAGCTTGCATCCTAGTAAATAAAACATCAGAACTTAGACTAGTTCCTGGAACAAACCATAACCAGAGAATAAACACACATTTTGGTAGAAAGTGGTATTAGCCACTATTATATAAAAATTGGATTAAATTTGCCAATATTTTTCATAATATTTTGCACCTACTGCCATGAGATCTGTCTATAGTACTATTTTGTGTATTATCTTTTAGGTTAGAATATTCAGCTGATTCCAGGGTCATGAAAATGAATTGGATAGCTTTTCTTGTCCTGTTTGCGGTGTGTGTCAAACATTATAGAAACCATCCGTTCCTAGAATAAACTTTTCTTACACTAAAGCCCTTTTAAAAAGAAGTTCTGTCTTTCCAAATTTCTCAAATGGTTATTTGACTCTTTCAGATGCCTCGATCCTGTTTAGATAGTATATATTTAATGAAAAATCCATCTATGTCATTTAGATTTTAATATCTAGCCGCGTAGATCGGTTCAGTCTCCTTTGTAATTTCCTATGGTTTGTGATTGGTAAGCAATGAAAGAAGGAGCTATTTAAAAGGCCTGCAGAGAAGTCAAGGAGGGAAATAAAGTGCTTTGCTATCCTCCCCCCCATCACTTCTGATAAGAGTTTTGAAACCCGGGGAAATATGAATGACTCATCAGGAGTATGCATATATTACTCACCATTTTACGCAGACTCTCTTATAAGAGAAAGTCAAATTATACCACTCAAGCACCAATATGGAAATGAAGCCAGTGCAGCAAAAACGGTGTGACCATACGGTCCTCTGGTGTGCTTTGATGATCTAGGGCAGCAGTTATGTTCTCGTGCGGCCTGCAGGTTGTAACAGGAATCCACCGACTGGCGCTCATCTGTCCATCTGTCTTCTGTCTGTCTATCATCTATCAATCTATCATCTGTCAATCTATTAT
The DNA here is from genome assembly GCF_014176215.1 of Rousettus aegyptiacus. NCBI lineage: Eukaryota > Metazoa > Chordata > Mammalia > Chiroptera > Pteropodidae > Rousettus > Rousettus aegyptiacus. The sequence goes on from NW_023416311.1 coordinate 109,293,135, forward strand.
CTATCACCTATCACCATCTTATCGATCTATCGATCGATCTACCTAGCTATCTAGTTGTCTCACATCGATCACCTATCATCTATCAACTATCTATATAGCTATCTATCTAGCTAATCTATCTAGCTATCTAACTATCTAGTTAACATCTACCTATCTATCTATCTATCCATCATCTATCACTATATCTATCATCTATCTACCTATATATCATGTATCATCTACCTATCATCTATTATCTGTCAATCAATTTATCATTTATCTATCATTCATCTGTTGAATTTTCAGTGCATCAATGTATGAATGCACTAAAAAATAACTTTTAAGTTATCATGATCTGTATCTTAGTAACTTTATTTCTTCTCCTTTAAAAGCATGTTCTTTTGTGTTTTTGTACTCAAATCATAAATTTAATGAAAAATCATAAAAGCCTATACAACAACCCCTGACAGTCTTCATCTTCCACCTCTCACGTGTAAACACGCCACCCAATGTCACCGTGGAGACGAGTTAGCGATGACAGTGACCCTTCATCGTTCTCACAGCTCGCCCCGCAGAGAATAAACGCACATTTTGGTAGAACTTACAGAAAACTTTTTTGATCAATTCAGTCATCTTTTGCATGACTACTCCTTTTTCTGAAATGAGTAAAAACTTTCCACTGACTGGCCAAAGAATCCATTGAAACAGCCTTTAAATCTACTCATAAATTGAAGAAACAAAAACTATTTTTGGATAAAAATCTCAAAATCTTCAGATTTAGCACTTTCACATAAAGTTCCAGAGAAATCTGTCCTAGGTTTACTCAAGACGGGGCTAACTGCTCTGGAAGCAAAGTACTATTCAGGGAGAAACTTTTTAATATCAAGAGATGAAGTACATTATCCACCTCAAGATCAAAGCCTGCGTACATTATTCAGTTTAGATCATTTCACTAAAAAGCAACTTTTCTCCTTTGTCAATGCATTTACTTAAATTTCTGCGAACGAAATAAATACAAGTTCGGGTATTAAGGGATGCTATCGCATTAATTTCCTAAAGTAATTAATCACGCTTGAGAGGTCACAGGAATACCTTGAATTCTTCTAAACAAATGGATGCGAGACTCCTGCCACAGAGCCGCAGAAGCCTCCCGGCGTGCAGTGAACAAGAGGCAGGAGCTGAGCGATGTCGCCCCTTTGATTTAGAGCCCTTGACATCACGCAGCCGCGAAGCCAGAGGCAGCTGGGACGAACTCACGCATGTGTGGCCTCCACGCGGCTCGCAGACCAGACCAAATGAAAAATAGCAATAAAATAGATCTTGCCTGAGCTCCGTTTTATCTTGAGAGTAGGGAAGGCTTGAACAAGACACAGGAAAAAAGAAGTAATGGCAGAGATAAAACAGCGGGCCCCCGAAGGGGGTGCGGGGGGTGCCCTGGTGGACGGCTGGCCAGGGGCAGTGGGCGTCGGCGGCGGGGTGGCTCCCCGGGCCCACCGTTCTCCCAGGAGGGTGTGGGTCACAAGGTCGAGGTGGACAACTCCAGCCATTTTCCTTGCTCATAGCCAAAAGTTTGCTCAGAGCTAGGATTACGACCAACGGAAACGAAGTGTGTTTCTTTCTTTTCCTTGTTCTCCACACTCTCTGCCGAGCCTGTCACTTGACACCTCGGTAGCTCTCCAGGTAATGCACACGTCGCTGGAAACCTGTAAGTGCGCGTCTCAAGCGCTTCTCGTGACTCGAAAACGGAGCCTCCGAGCCTCTCTGCGCTCAGATAATCACTGAAACAGGGGTCAGGTGGTCCCCTCCCCGCCGCCTCGCCAGGCCGCGCCATCCGCCAGGCCCGCGGGAGGCCTCGGGCTCAGGATCCAGGCCCGGCTCCTGAGATGAGCTGAGCACACGGAGGAGGCCCCCGTCCCAGGGGAACGTCGCCAGGGCCGAGTGGCAGAGGGCTCGCTGGAGGGGCGGCAGGCGTGGAGGTGGGGTAGAGACGGAGCGGCTGAAGCACGGGGGGGGGGGGGGGGGGCGGGAGGGGGGGGTCACGCGCTCGGGCAGGAAGTTCAGACCCGAGGGGGCCGCGGGAGCTCGGAACGCGCTCCCAGCAGAGAGGTGGCTCAGTCACACCCGGACTTTAAGAAGAGTCCCCCTGCCCTGGTGACACTGGGCTGCAGGGGCCTGAGCAGAAGGCAGCGGAAGCCGGAGAAACAGAGGACGGGAACCGAGGCAGCCACAGGGGGAAGGAGACGAGGGGCAGACGCTCCGGCACACGGCGAGGGCCCGCGGCCAGGGTCACAGCGACCCCTGAATTAGCACGTGCGCAGAGCAGATCACAGCTGTGCTCGCGGCCACCGGCTCCACGCTCACCCCTGTGCGACCGAGAAGTCGCTGCCTCTCCCTCTCCTGAAGTGGGGTCACCTGAACAGAGCCACCTGCCCGGGGCCCGGCTCCGCCTGGTGCCGCTGACCAGCTCAGTAGCCACTTGTCACTGGGGCATGAGGCCTCCCACCCAGCTGGAAGGGTGACTCCGGCTTCCACGGCCCCCGCAGGGCGAGCCGAGTCCTCGCGAAGCTCGGCTCGGTACAGCCGACTCTCTGCCTCGCGCAGCCACGTCCTCTGCCTCCCCCGCAGGTGTCCCTCTCGGGAGCCACCCGCTGAACTTCCCGCTTAACCTCGACCCGGCCTGGACAGCATCGGGGGAAAAGAGGCACGTTCCTTGTACTTGAAATATAATCGATACGGTATAGCTTGAGAAGCAAGTCGGATATACGTATCGGGAGACTTCAAATGGTGCTCAACAATTCAGGCCAAATTCCGCAGACACTCACGAACGTACACGTAAAAAGAAGGGTTTTTCAGGAAAATAAAACGAGCATACACAGAACAGAAAGAAACGGACAGGCTGCCATTTGGGGTCATTGCGCCGTGCCCCACGCCCGTTTGGGGTGACGGGCTGCACCTACCCGCGTCGCACAGGACTCCGCATGCTGGAAGGGCGTGAGGCGCATCTTACCAGGTCTGAGCAACCCCGGCAGAGGCGGCTGGGGAACCGGCCTGCTCCCTCAGCCCCCCAGCGCCGGCCTCCAGGACCATCCTTCGGAGCCGGCATCTTCTTTCTCAGGCAACAACAGTCCCTGTTTGTGGGGAACAAGCTCAGGAGAGACCCATCGGTCGCCTCAGAAGCCCGGCCCCTCGACAGAAAGGAAATGTCCTTTGATTCTCATCCGGATAAGACGGGAGACCAGGGGTCAGCACGAACCTTTACTTCGCTCTCAGACCGCGGACCCCGACGTTAGAGGAAGCAGTCTGCGGGCTGTCTGGCTGACCGAGACCTTGAATAAATCCCCCCGCAGGCAGACTGGGCCCCCTGGAGAGTGAGACGCTCTCCTCAGAGAACCAGGGGAAACTGCCTTGTGCCGGGAGTAGGGATAGGGGTAGGGGACAGGGGGACCTCCTCTTCTGACTAGAGGCCCCCCTACGCAGCTGCACTCCAGCCGAAACAGAGACCGGGGTTGTCTGCATGCATGACAAGGGACATCACGCTCAGAGGGCCACTGAGAGCTGATAAGTCCCTCTGGCATTTCGGCCTTCCTCCTTCCTTAGGGACTTCGGCATCCAGGTCCCTACATCTGCATCCACGGGCCCTAGGAGGTATCGGTCTCTCTCTATTTTCTAATGGATTGCCAAGCTTTGGCGTGAGCCGTGCTGGCCCCGACAAAAGATGGCGGATGCTCCACCTTCCTCTACTTCCTGAGAGAGTGTTAATAAGATTCGCATTCTTTCCTTCCCGTCGGGTAGAATTCACATAATACAGCCGCTCCGTGTTTTTCTTCCCTCCCTGCTTGGAGCTGTCCCTCCCTATGTCCCCTGCGCCCTTTCGCCCTGGTCAAAGAGGTACTCTTTCTCAACACCCAGTGCCAAGCGGGGACCAGAACGGTCCTGCTGGGGACGGACAGCTCCCGGCACTGGGGACGTCCACATTTCCCCGCCCTCCCTCGTACGCACCTGTCACACTGTGTGGTCCATCCTCGCCCCCATGACACCTGTGCTCCCTCGAGGCGGCGCCCGCTTGGAAGTCAGCGGGCTGCACCCCGTGTCTAGCAGAGGGCCCGGCACGCTCAGCGAGCTCCATCACTCGTTTTTAAAATGTAATAAATAACTGCAGTGCGGAACGTGGAAACAGTGTGCTAAACAGATAGATGCAGAAAACGAAATGGCGCGAGCCGTTATTTCTGTGTTATAAAAAGCACATTCTAAACAATCCCGAATGAAAAGCAGTAATCATCAAAGAAAGATAAAAATTACTAATGTGGGAAGTTAGTTTTAATTAGCAGTGTGATCTCAACAACCCAGTTAGGGGCTACGGTTTCCTTGTTATGTAAAGTCATGATTTTAATATCTATTTTATATCGAGATATCAATGGATTAATTTTTAGACTATATACCAAAATTACTGAAACGTTTTTCTGTATATAACATACAAAAGGAAACAGAACCAAAAATGATAACTCAAAGTATAAGTAATATTGAGCTAAGCTGCTCCCGTAAGAGATTCACCAAAAATCGGCTTTATGGAATTATCGCCTTTACTACTTTCTAGGTCCTCTTGCAAACACAAGGATGGACGGAAGAAGGTAAGTAATGGAATACAGAACATGATTTCAAACTGGATTACCTTCATAGCCAAGCGTGCATGTGTGAGAGTACATCTTGAATGTTGCAGTTCTAGTTATTAAAAAGATAACATTATAACTTGTTCATAAACCAAGTAAATCCCCCGTCTGCCCTTTGTCGGTCCATATTAAGGCATCTCCCTTTATTTAATTTTGGACCTCTCGGGCTCCGCTTAGGGCAATCTCATTCTGTGATTATCTTACTATCCTTTCAAAGGGCGTCTTATTTTTACTGCAATAGCATCATCCCTGTCCTCAAGGTCATGTCCTCAATTATACATTTCACCTGGAAAGTTTCCACTTCCTACTCGTGTCGTATTTAATGGCCCTATTATTCAACACATGTCTGACACCGGGTGATCATGATTTACGACATTAATGTGCCTTTTCTAAACGCCTGTCCTAGTTCAGGACCACACCGATTTAAGACACTGCATTCCTCCAGTGATGCTAAAATACACGTAATAAATGTACTTATAAAAGTGTATTTATATTTATGAAATAGATATATAAATGGATATTATAAAATATAGATACATAAATATGTATATTTATGTACGAATTTTTGCTGGATAGAACCTTCCAAGTGTATGTGATAATTCCCTATAATGCATACTTCTGCTCCTTCCATTCGTGTTTTGGTTTGGTTTGGTTTCGGATGGAGGCAACACAGTCAGCAGGGGAGATCTTTATTGAGTGCGTGTACACGCCTCACCGTTCCCGCCATCTGATCCTGAGTCACCTCATCACGGCCATTCACCTCCCAGCAACGGACAGAGCCCAGAAGGTCCACCGTCTCCTAGTCACATTGGGGACAGGCTAGAGCCAGCTTCAGATGAATTGTGAACAGTTAAATATTCCCACTTGGAAATAATTCCATTTAATACCTGATAAGAGAACTTCTGGAAGATATAAATGACGGCATTATTGGAATAAAAGGACAGCTCTTCCAGAAGGTATTTGCGTTATGCAACTCCCACCAGTTGTGAGGGGAGGAAGCTAACATCGGGAATGTATATTTCAGTCTATGAAAACGCCTACTTACTCCACAGTAATAATGAACCTCCCATCCAATATCGAATTTCCTTCTTTCGAAAGTAAATGCCTTCCCACTAAGAATGACACATTTTGTCACTCCAGTCTTTAAAGTCTCTACTTCTGCATTAAATGAAATGGTAAACCTGCCTTCAAAATTCAATTAAAAAAAAAAAACAGAAATCAAGAATAAGAGAAGGACATGCTAATGCTTCAGCCAGGCCGGTTCATCTCCACATCTGTCACCTGCCTGTACTAAGTCATCAGGCAATAGCTCAGGTCTGTTGAACCTGGATCTCAAAGAGCAAACATTCTCTGACACACACCTGGGCAGAGGGAAGATCAAACGCAATTTCCGAGAGTGCACCACATTGAGGCTATTCTGGGTTTTCCATCCTGGGAGAATCCTGGGTCTTTATAATCCAAAGGCCCCTCGCCAGGTTAGGGTTGGGGACCCAGGAGATCACACAGAAGTGTGCACACACGTGTGTGTGTGTGTGTGTGTGTGTACACACATATCTATATATATACTCTGGCTATTATATCATTAATTTTTTTAATTAAAACTTTAAACTTATAAAAGCACCATTATGAAGGAGTAAAGTCTGGTGGTGCACGGTTCGCATGCGCAGCTGCCCCTGGAGGCAAGGTGCCCCCGGCAACTTCGAATTTCCCTCGGTCTTATGCCTTCTTAATGAATAAAATCAGGTATTTAACCTTGGATTTAAAGTTAGAACTTTAATTATATAATTCTCTTAAATACAATTGTCATCTTTCGATTTTACTATTTTGTACTCTTAGTGATAGATATTTATTAAAGAAAACATTGACGATTCAAGCGAGAGGGTAAATAAACGGAGATACCTCTAATACCAACAGGTCACTCCTTTCATGATCTGAGTATCCTCCTCTCTTTTTTTCTACAATAAGGAACAAATCGGAATTGAACTATATGCGATATTTTGTTGTGACATCACAATTAGGGTGCTAACAAACCTTCATATTAAAATTTTCACTAATTACCAATAGATGTTTTTTAACTTAGTGTTTCTCTCAGTGACATCTCTTGCATATTTGTGTGATGATGTTTTTAGGATAACTTCCCAGATGCAGAACCGCTATGTCAAAGGCGACGCACATTTTAAGACTTGAGGAAAAGTTTGCCGAACCCCCCCCCCCCGGGGTGCGGGACCCTGTACTCCGCACCTGCCAGTCCTGCTTCGCATGATTATTCTTTCCAACTGTTTTCCAGATGTCAAACGGCCGACACCGCGGCTTGAATGTACTTACTATTGGTGAGACGGAGCTTAATGTTATGGAGATTGTTCTCTGAATTCTACACGCACGTCTTTGTCAATTCCTCCTTGAGACTTCAATCTTTTTTAATAATCAGAAAAGGCTCTCTATATTTCACAAATATTAATCTTTTTGCCTTTTGGATATATTTTGAGTATTTTCCAGCTGATCCTATTTTTTTTTTTTTTTTGTAGAATTGCTTGCCGTGTGTCTGTGTATCCTTTTTAGCTGTAAATGTAATAAGCTGCAGAGGCAGAGAGGGAAGCTCTGTGTAGAACTGGCGAAAGCTGAGCTGAGAACTGACCACCAGACTCAGCAAGATGGAAATTGCCAATGACCTCAACAAGAGCAGTTTCTGCCCAACAGGCTGACCGTGACCTCTGCGCTCCTCCGGCTGCTCTCACGCCGTTACGGACCCCTCGGAGCGGAGTGGAGTGGAGTGGCGTGGGTGGACCCATGCAAAACTGTGATCACAGAGCACAGACAGCTCTTTCAAGGAGTTTGTCATAAACGGAAAGAGAGGACTGGGGTGGCGGTTAATGGGAAATGGGGTCAAGAGTGTTATTTGGTAAAATGTACGAACCAGCATGACGGTGGCTGAAGGAGGGATATTTTTAGGACGCAGGAGAGAACAAGGGAGAAGCCTACCCTTGGATAGCTGCAAATACCTGAAAACTGGCCAAGAGGAAGGGCCCGCCCAGGACAGGAGACCTGCCTGCAGTTCAAAGGCCGAAGCAACAGAAGGCCCAGGGCGGGGGTGGGGGAAGGTGGATGTCGCATCCGGCACCCTCGGGCCACCTACGACTGTCCGGTGAAATGAAATATATTCGCTCAGAGCGCTCCCCGTCCATCAGCTCTTCAGGCCGGACGGCACGCTGTGGCAATGTCACTGTGTTCTTCCTCGAGGGTGTGCGCATTCGTTACAGGGTTTATTTCTAAAACCTTGGTAACTACACAGATCTCGTACACTGGATTATGTCTCCCTAACACAGTTTCAAATGATCTGATTACAAATACACCTTGAAATCCGTGTATGTTTTCTAATTGGTCACTTAGAAGACTTCTCAGACCCTTGGCTGTCTCGTGTCGGGTTCAGTTGCATATCCGTGGGATGAAAGTTGGGGAAAACATAATGGATTTAAAATTATATTTCATCGAGGAGAAGAACATTTCGTACCTGAACAGTTGATCTGGGCGTTACATCATTGCCGAATTAAAGAAAGTGGTCTGCATAGGCAAAAGTCTATGCTACAACAGGATTTTTCTGCATAATTTATTCACAAAGAAGATACAAAAAAAAAAAAGATGCTCTTAGCTGAACTATGGCTTTGGAAAATAGACGTGTCTATGAAAACGATTTGCTCCTCCACATACCTATGAGAGATCATCTTTCCTACATATTACCCATTAGAAAGATACTCTTGAAAAACAGAGGGGTGGAAAGTGGGTGGTGAAGCCCTACAGGACGAGCATCCAGCTTCTCAGAACTTGGGCTGCTCCGCAAAAAGATAAAATCTGCTCTACCGATTTTTTTCTTCTTTTTCTTTGTTTTCTCATTTTTTAAATGTTTTCCCATTTTTTTTCCATAAATTTTAATATCCTTCGGCTACCATGTATTTGGTTCCCTTTATCGATTGATTTTTAATGACATTGATAATATGAATCCTGTGTAAAAATATCCCTAAATTGTCCAGTTCTATGCAAACGGCAATCGCTGTTGTTGAGAGAGAGAACACTACGGGAGACGGAGAGAGACGCCAGGGGCCACTGCGCTGCACCCCGGCTTCGGTCAGGATGCGGAGTGGCGGGGATGCAGGGGGAGGCGGCTCAGAGGAGGCGACAGAGCGGGACCGGGGAGAAAACGCACCCCGCGTGGGGGTGCACGAGGTGGGCTCTGGAGCGCCCCCTGCGCCGCCTCCCCCGCCCGGCCCAGGCCCCCTGCGCCGCCTCCCCCGCCCGGCACAGCCCCCCCCCCCCCCCCCGCGCCGCCCCCTGGGCTCCCCGCACGCCAGCGCCAGGCTCGGCCCGAGCAGCACGGAGCTGCCCCACCGCGCAGGCACCTTCCCGCTCCCACGCGGAGCACGAGCCGCCCACGGTTCTGCGCGACCCTCGCAACATGAAAAGCTTCCCGTGTCCGCTTGGCAGGGCCCGGCAACAGGTGCAGTGTGCCTTGCCACGCACTGCAGTTTCCCATCGAGGCTCCTCTGAGGGACAGATAAGCAGTGCATTCTTCCATCGCAGCCCTCCAGCCTAGCAGTGCTTTTTGGAAATGCAAGTCTTACACCATTACCGAGTCAGGGGGGAAGTACACATCCCGACAGACCCAGAACCATGATAATTCACCTTAAATCATGACTGTTACAACTTCATTGAAACCAGCTTCCTAGAGGGACGGCACCATCTTAGAAATACACAAGGTGAATCTTACTGATGTAACAGATTCACTAAGCTGTGAGCTAGAAGCCAAAGGCAGATACGTGTGGAGGTTAGAGTCGGACTTTATTTCTACGCAGGAGTAAACGACCTTTTGATCCCAGCACGTGAACCATAAAATATCAGCCAATCCAGTATCCCCGAGACATCAGGACTTATTTATAAATCCCATCACTCTTTTAAATGCTGAATTCGGACCCCTAAGAGCATCTTCGCGAACCAAGTATATAATATGATAACCTTTAGATTCCAAGACGTCGCCGGCAATGCATCAGAAATCTAATGGTGGCTTCTGCTGAATTTTAATCATCTAACCCCTGATAACTGTATATTTTTTAAATGAGAATTTACGAAAAATAAATATCGAATTCCATAAGACCCTATGAAGTATAAAATAAGGCAGTGTTTTATGACTGTAAATGACAACATAAAATGGCAAGTTAAAATTAAAAACACTCGAAGTGGAGGCAGGCTGTCATCAAATGTCTCGCAAGCAGCCGCGGACATACAGAAGGCTTAGTGTTTCCCTACAACCTCCGACACTTAATAAAAAAATCTATCATCCCTTTGGTGGACTCTAATGTGTCATCACTGAAAAATAACCATACTTTTGGAACAAAATGTATTTCAGGCCAGAAATTCTCCCTTGGAAAAAAAAAAAAAAGCATCATCAGATTGTGTTATGCCTAATAGTCCTGTACAAACGGAGGTGTCTTTGTTTGCCTTCCAAGATTAGCTTTACCATAAAATATCAGATGTCAAAACAATAGTACTGTATCAAATATGTTTCCATTCTCTTTCAAGCAGTTCAATAAATATTTATTGAGCAATAAAGACACGCTATTAATTTAATATTTGAGTGCTTAGTAAGTTTGAACACATTCTATGATTATCAAGATAATATATACGCACTCATACAGATATAAATACCTACACATGTAAGTACATATGTAAGAAACTAATAGAAAAAGTAGCGATAATTTTATATAGATTCGTATTCCCTTAACGCCACTCAAATTATATATATGCTGGTTAATGGCAATGCCAACGCTAATTGATATGTTTGCTGGATCTCTACTTTCGTAGAAACAGGATCCTTAATCATTTTATTAACATTCAACTAGGACTGACTGTCGTGAGCCCAAATGTTAGGACAGTGAACTCATCACCAAGACGGCCCTACTCACCTGGGAGTGACAAGTGATAATTGCACACAGAGTATTACCGAGTAGGTTACGACCACCCCGGAGAAGGTGAGCAGGCCCCTGGTTTGCGATATCGATAAAGCAAACCCGTAAAGTTACAGAAACATCGATTATATCAGCCAACGTTTTATATTCATTCAGTCAGTCAGTCAGTCAACCGACAGTCCGTTGGTCGGTCAAGAAATTCATTCTGGTTATTTTTAATCTCCCAGGGGCCAAGCAGGGCAATAGATTAAATAAAGCAAACTAAGCGCCTTTAAACGGACATCTGGGTACATTCGCACAAAACGTTGCCACTGCCTGCCAGGGTATATGGACGTAACTGATGCACCTAACTATTTGGGGGCATTGTTTAAATCGCTAGATGTTAACAATGGATTCATAATATGGCGACGGTGACGGGTCCGGCCCCCATTCAAACCAGTCCATTTCACACAGAGACTGGTTTCGGTTCTGTAGATCGTGCCCTTAGTGCTGATGCCGCATCAAACAGTGCTTTCGGCAAAGGCATTCCATCTGAAAACACAGAAATTCAAGTAAACTGAAGGTGAGACAAAATTAAACCTTTAAAAGCTCTCTGAAGAAAAAATAAAGTACCGCTACCTTTAGAAACAGCCTCTGCTGTCTCTGGCACGAGGCCGACACAGTGGGTGTGAGCGTGACAGCCGGGGGCCAGGCACCGCATGGGGCACCTGACAGCGCACAGGACAGAGCACTCCGCGGAGAGCCACTGTTTCTACACTGCCCGCAACGCAGCGTCGAGAATCCAGCCGGTAGAATGTGAACAAATGCACAGCTCCACGCGCTCATTTCTGTAAAATGCGCGGCTCCAGAATCGTGCCGCCAACACGCCGGTGCATGCGGCGAGGGCATGCGAGAAATCAGGCTGGGGGTGAGGATGTCAAAACGGCTGGTCTATCTCGGAAGAGATAATTCCGCGCCCCATGCCCCTCGACGTGGCCTGGCTCTTGCCACGGAGCTCGCCCTGGAATACTAAGTCCTCACTGCGAAAAGGTCCTCCGTTGGTGTGACCCGCCTTCCTACGAGAGGAGACCGGCAAGGGAGCGGGGGGCAAACGCAAGAACGGAGGTGACGCTAAATGCGGAACAAGCTCTACCGGACACACTGGGTCTGGAGAACTTATCCGCAGAGCTCAACTTTCACGGTTTCCGAGAAGTGCTTTCCGATTTCCTGGACTCGTGGTAATACTCCAGGGGGTGGAGTGCAGGAGGACGTGACATTTCTTTCCATGCTGCTCACAGACTGTCTACCCTCTCCGTATCACCACTGGCTTGCAAGCAAAGGAAAGACGGCGAACTTCAGAAACGGGTGTTCATTAGAGACGCTATTACATATGTTAAGAAACTAATGGGCAGCACTGTGAGCCAGAAAAATTCCCGATATTTTGGAAACGAAGAGATTTCTGGAGACGAGCTACTCGATGTCCATCGGGCACATTCTCTGTCTAGACACGACAGTCCAGAGACCCAGTGCTGAGCAGCTGCAGGGAGTTGGGACCTTCTGCGGGGCCTGCGCCTTCTGTAGGTCCCTGAGTAACCAAACCCAGGAGCAGACTGGCAGCTCCAAGGCCGAGAACATTCTTGACAGCACCATAAGAAAAGAGGTCCCAGAAGAAGCCAGCTCCAGCTCTCAGCGAACGAAACAGGACGACATCTCACACCGTTCTTCCTGGCTCCCTGCTGCCCGTCGCCGCAGCCTGACACCCTCTGCCCTTCGCAGGCCTGTCCCCGTCCCCACCCACCTCACCGCCTGGCCTCCCCTGCCCCTAGGCTCCCGGTGTGGGTCAGCTCTTCTGCCCAAACATTTAGACATTTTTACCCCCAACCAAATCCCCCCTGTTAAACGCAGAACTGGCTTTACCTGAATCTGGAGAAATTCTTTGGAAAGCTCAAATGGTATGGTTTTCAAGAAATATATTTTTAAACTTCATTGTCTCACAGCGATACTATAAATGTCAGAAAGAAAGGGAGGTGCGGTACATCTCCCTTCTCCCAGCTTCGTGGAGCTACACTGTTGTGTGAGTTTAAGGTGTGCGGCGCGAGGGTCTCATTCACAGATCTAGCATCACGAAACGGCGGCCACAGCAGCGTGAGTTCTCACCGCCGACGCCGCACACGATCACCGTTGTTTTTGGGTGGTGAGAATATTTAAGGTCTACTTTTTTTTTTAGCAACTTTTGAGTGTCCACTACGATATTATTAACTATAATCACCAGGTTGTACAGACTTTATTCATCTTATAACTAGAAGTTTGTAACCTTTGACCCACATCCCCCCCCCGGTCCCCCCGCCCCCCGCCCTTGGAGACCACCAATGCACGTGCTGTTGCTGTGAGTTTGGCTTGTTTAGGTTCCACGCGTAAGTGATAGCGGGCAGCCTTCATCTTTCTTTGGTCTATATCACTTAGCGTGATGTCCTCGAGGTCCATCCATGTCGTCACGGGATTTCCTTGATTCTCACAGTTGAATAATATCCCATGGTATATATATAGCGGATCTTCTGTATCCATCCATCCATCCATCCATCCATCCATCCATCCATAGACAGACACTTAGGTAGTTTCCATGTCTTAACTATTCCAGCTTTCGTGGGAGAGCCAACGTGTCTTCGAGATGCCATTTCATGGCCTTCACATAAACGCCCAGAAGTGGGCATGCTGGACCACTCAGTTCTCCCATTTTTAACTGTCGAGGAACCTCCGTACTGTTTTGCCACAGTGGCCACACCAGTTTGCGGTCCCACCACCAAGGCACGAGATTCCCTTTCTCCACACCCTCCCCAACACTTGTTACCGCTCGTCTTCGGAACAACAGCCATTCCGAGGAGACACTGGTGTCTCGCTGTGGCTTTGATGCGCATCTCCCTGACGATTAGTGATATTGAGCATTGTTTCCTGTACCTGTTGGCCATTCAGATGCCTTCTTTGGAAAAATATCTATTCGGGTCCTTTTCACACTTTGTAGCGAGATCGTTTTCTGTTTTTTTGCTAGCCAGTCAAACGCATTCCTTGTAAACTTCGGATACTAACCCTTCGTCGGATCTGCGATCCGCAGACATTTTCTCCCCCTCCCTTCATGCTGCTCCAGAGACTGTCTACGCCTCTCTCATATTCCTGCTGGGTCATAAAAAGTAGAGACAATCCAGAGAACACGTGCTGGGAGAACCAGGGGACTTCAAAACCGGGTTCTCGTCAAAACATCATTTATGTAACAGAAAACTTCATTTTAGAAGAAATGTGCGTATTAGAAAAAGACCTTGGCATCCGGCTTGATATCTCTACTCGGCCGTCTGCAAGGCGCCTGAGGCTCCAAATCTTCCCCACTTGAGAGAAGAGTGTTTTGCCCTGTTCCAAGGGCCAGCAAATTATTCTTGACTTTGCCTCACTCCTCAAATCTTGTCCAACGAGACGACCTTGTTCTACCTTAAAAACACAAGATGTGTCTAGAAACAGGATATAAATATATATACAGAAACTATCTGTAGAAAACGCAAAGCCTTACCAAGGGTCAGAAAAAAAATAAAAAACTTAATAAATAAAGAACCACACCACATTCTTATACAGGAAAGATTATTATTGAGAATCTATTATTATTTCCAAGTTAATTTGTAACTGCTATGCAATGTTACGAAAACTTATAAAGGAATTTACAGAAAGTATTTCTCAAGTGATCCAGGAATAATAACCTGGAATGAACAGACAAAGAAACATGGAATACTAGAATAATAGGAAATGATTTGAATTGTCAAAAAATCGAAACAGGAAAAAATGAAACTAAAAAAAAATACACAAAAGCTCTCCTAGAAATAGCACTTAGATTGTATTCTATGGAATAATCAGTAACAAGGTGGCCAACTGCAAACCATCCGGACGAGGCGCAGTAAGGGGATGTTAAGTTATGACACAGTGGCTGGAGCAATACACAGTCATTACTGTTAGAAGATGGTCACCCACTGTAAATAGGACGAAGGCTGTCTGACTTTTATGATCACGCTTTTGTGAAGACATGAAGTGTGCATGTGTGGATATGCACACATATATATTACGTATAAAGCAGACACTTAGTTTTGAAAGTTAATAGTAGTTGTCAATGGAGGGTTGGCTAATCAGTCATTTTTTTTTTTTTTTAATCTGTGCCTTTTGGTTGGGTTGCAATTTCTCTGCAAAAAAAAAAAAGCATGGATTACTTTTGCAATTGGGAGATAAATTAATGTCATTTGTTAAAATTACCAGAAAATGCAAATCCAGTCATGAAAGTAGCTATTCACTTGAGGCAATTTTACTGAAAGAGAGGAAGCCGAGAAGGAAGTGGGTTTGCCCCCTTTCCTGCCTTCGCCTCGTGGGGACAATATGGGACAGTCAGGCACTGTGGGCTGATTGAGCTCCGGCAGTTGTTTACAAGGCTATTTAAAATTCAGGTAACCTTTCCTGGACATGAAATACCCAAACATTTTTGGAAGGTGTTATTTATGTAAGCAGTCATCTCAGCGTTTAGTTTCCAGTGAATTTGTTTAAGACATGGAGACTTTAAATGTTCGGCCCAAAGTCACGAATAAGGTTTCTGCCATAGAATCTGAATCCATAGCTTTGGGAGGGTTTTAGCTGAGCAACGAGATACAAATTGAGAGCAAGGACTTTCTTTCTTCTCTTCCGTTAACCTTTTCCTTTTCAATCGACAGTCTTTTGTTCCTGGCAGTATGATATAGTTTTCCAAAGGAGGCGAATTTTATAACAGCAAAACTAGAGAAATACTAATACTGCATAAATTCTTAAAAGCAATCACAAAAGCATCCTTGCAAAGACCGTAGAAACGAGTATATTTTTCTTATCATTTGTTGTCAAACTGACATGAACTCAACACCAATTATTTAAGAATACCTTTTCTTCTCTCCCCTAGGTCTGCCCTGAGCTGGCCAGGCCAAACGCCTCCCTGTCCTCAGGCAGGTCGCCTCAGCTGGACTCCTTCGTTCGGATTTTCACACGCCGTTTCCTGTAAGTCCGATGTCTTGTCTCCTTATGTAATTCCAGGGTCATCCATCTTACCCCATCGAAACGGGATCCTTTTTGCCAGTACATTCTTCAAAAGGCGATTGACTGATTTGCTGGTTTTTAAGCGCGAGTCTACGTCTAATCAAACTGGGATCATTAACATTTGTTCCTCTTCTCCTGAATAACAATCATAATCCTCCCCATAATCACCCCCACGCACAGATCACTCATGGGTATTTTTAAAATATTTAAAGAAAACGGAAAGTTCATTCAACAGTTCTATTTATAGAATTACAGTTTACAGAGCAGTAATTTTTTTTTTAATCTTTTATTCTCACAGAGCTGCAGCATTTTAGTTAATCCAAGTCCACTATCACCTGGCATTCTCTGTTAGTATAGTTGGAATGGCGGCCAAAATGGGGAACTCGCGACCCGCAACAGCGTTCACCTCCACGGCCTTGCTTTATAGCTCGGCTGTTGCTGTTACTTCCTCCCTCATTTGCTGGTCCTTCACGCAGTCCCGTCCCGTCTCTGCAAGAGCTGTCTCCATGAAACACTCTGACTCCTTCAGCCTCCTACGGTCCCCTCCTTTTCTGAATCCTCATGATATTTTGTGTGTGTGTGGAGGGGGAAGGGGGTAAAGAATTTTCCTTTATCTAGAATGTTAAAACATTCTAGATGTTTTACGCACAGCTCATTCCTTTTCGGGGCTGCACCTCACTCCGAGCGGCGCTCCCAGCCTAAGGTCATCTGCATGATGGATGGAGTGTGGCAATGTAGCTTTGAGATGAAATGCAGAGCTCTGGACCTGGACCCAGATGGAGCTCTGGCTCCATCGACAAAGAGCTGTGGCCCCTGGGAACGGCGCGAAGCCTCTCCGAGCCTCAGTCCCCTTAACTGTAGAACGGGGACGAGGTGACCAGGGCGAGGCACCCAGAGCGGCGCTCGGCCCCCCACGCGCGCCACGAGGCGATCACCCCGTCTCCCTTCATCACAGCGCGGAGGGCGCTGAACCAACCGTCACGGAACCGAGGGACGGTATTAGCTGGCACGCGATGACGGCATCGAGATGTAAAGGACTTCGGCAGGCCACACGCTGGGAGGAAGCCAAAACGTGGTACGCGGTTGACGTAAACATAAGGACTGTCCGTGGCGGCCAACGCCACTCACAGAAGCATCTCGATTAAAATAATTTTTTTTATCTCACAGTCATGGGCAGCCCCAGCCCTTCTGGGTACCACAGTCCTCTGCTTGCTGCCTCTCCCGCTCACCTCCACGATCCGCCCTCTCCTCCCAAGCTTACTGCACACGGCGGGGCTCCTCCCCACCTGCTTGCCGTCCCCCTCGTCACCTGGAGAGGGCCACTCGCTGCGGCAGCCGCTCAGCCGGCACCCGCTCGACCAGCGAGCAGGGCCACAGGTACCAAAAAATGTATTTAATGTCTGTTTTCTAATCTGACCACACATGGGATTAAACGGAGATTCCCACTTTATAGAAAATTGCCATTTGCACCACAAATGCCCACCCGATGCTAAAAAGAACCAAAATGAAGCAGAGAAAGTACGAAAAATATGCCAAATGTAATTTCTATCAATTTGCTTATTCAAAAGTCACTCGGAATTTCTAGGTATTCTTTAGAACTGCCGTCGTTTACTATTATAGTTTTAAACTGTCATTAATAACATATCGAGGAATTTGATTTTTTAAAATAATTTGGCGTTTTACGGCTACCTTTGACATTCTGCATTTTTTTTTACTAATGAAGGAAATGTTTCCTATGAGAGCGATGAGGCGTCTGAGACGTTAGTTATTAACTTCAGCAAACGCGAATAAAAAAAGAACAATGCTAGGAACGCCGCCTCATCGAGACGTTACAACTTGGCAGCTGACCTCGTATGATCAATCGGTAGCTGAGAAACACAGTTTGGGGACTGACATGTTTGTCACTTTCATCTGCCAGTATTTTTAAAACATTTCCATTAATTAGCCTGAGAGATTTATGACTCTCTTCCAAGTGTTGTTCAATTGCTACTTGAAGATAATAAGGTTAGACTCGCGAAGACGCAGCGTGCTTCTGCTGCTGTTAATTAAAACGCGCGAGGCCTAAACGGAGCCCTCGGCGGCGGGCTGCAGTCGGCCCCCTGCTGCGGCAGCCGCGAGGCAACTCGCTCTGCGTGAAGGAGAGACAGGGACCGTCGACAAACCGCCTTCGTAACGCGTGGATGCCGTAAACCAACCGACGGGAAAAGCATCTTTACCGAGCTGCCCTTTTTTTTTTTTAATTTCATTCCATTGCTAGTTTCCAGGAAACAGTACATTGGTTAGATATTTATGTCGTCTATGAAACGACCTCCTGATCGCTCTTCCTCTCGGGCCTGCACCTGGCCGTTCACGCTGGCTGCATTCTGTCCATTCTTCATTCTTGCTAACAGTTCCAATCATGATCTCTGGGAGACTTTAACAATGTTCCAAATACTCAGGAATGATGATTTCTGGTTAATGTATTTTCATATCGGAGATGCTAAAATACGAGATCTCAATAGAAATAATTTTTTTTTTAATTAGCAAGCAAATAATGTTTCAAATGTGAATTTGGATCTAAACATGGAAACATTTTTGAAGCTGCTTGAACAGCATGACCAGCCTTCATTACTTAAATCAACTTGCGACAAAAATAAACTCAAGGATTTACCTAATAAATCTCCACTTGAAAATGAGGAGGAAATTTTTCTTTTTAATATCCAAGTTTAATTTTTCCACAGACAGTAACACACAAAAGAATAATTCAACTGAATTCTCGGCTCTTTTTAAAAACACGGTTCGATTAGCGTGGAAGCCGCACCTAGTTAGTCCTAAGACGTGCTGAAGGCACATATGCCGAGACGTAATCATGGCTTCAAGGCAGCTTATAAAATAAGTAAAAGCCAAGGGAAGGCAAAATACCACGCTGAATCACCGCACTGCTGTGAATGTAGCTGAAGGGTGGCGCCTCGATACCCATCGTAACATACGTCCTTGCTGCACGCTCAGAACACCCTCCGAGGTCACACTGGCGACCTGCATTGAGGCTGAGCTCGCTGCCGCCTCTGGTAAGGGAAAAAGAGCCCCAGCGCCTTGCCAAGCCAGCCAAAGGGCCATACTGTCCACCTCCCTTCCAGGGAGAGGTCCTCTGGCCAACGAGAGGCAGGCGGACGGGTTGTAAAGTTTATCCCGGTATCTTTGGTTCGCTCTTGGATTTTTTTAGACTTAGTGAAGTATAATTGCCATGTTAAACTGTAAGATATTTAAAATGTAAATTGTAGTGATTTGATATGAATATATCAAACTGTGCAAGCATTCTCCCATCGACTTAATTAACATATCCATCACCTCACATATGTATCTTTTCTTTTTGATGAGGACATTTAAGTTCTACTCTCTTAATAAATTCCAATTATGTGATATGACGTTGTCGATTATCATTGCCATGTTATACATTAGATCTCAGATCTTACTCATGCCATAAAGTCTGTGCCCTTCAACCAACCTCTCCTTATTCTCCCTCCACCCTTGACCCTGACAACTTTTCTACTCTGTTTCTACAAATTTGAGGGGTTTTTTTTCTATTCCACATGTAAATGATGTAGCATGCAGTATTTATTTATCTCTTTCTGGCTTATTTCAGTTAGCATGATGCCCTTAAGGCCCATCCATACTAGCCCAAATGGCCAAATGGCAGGATGGATTTCCTTCTTTCTCGTGGCTCGTAATATCACATGGTGTGTGTACATAGGTATCTTCTTTATCCATTCGTCCATACATGGATTCACGGGTTTTTTTCCCCCATATCTTGATTGCCATGAATAATGCTGCAATAAATAGGGAGTGCAGGTATCTCTTTGAGATTCTGATTTATTTCTTTGGATACATGCCCAGCAGTGGGATTGCTACATCCTATGGTAGCTCTGTTTTTAATGTCTTCAGAGGCCTCCGCGCTGCTTCCCAGAGCGGCTGCACCATTTACACATTCCCACAGACGGGCACGCGGCTCCCCTTCTCCCCACATCCTCGCCGACACTTTATCCCTCATCGCTTTGACGACAGCCGTCCAAACGGAAGCAAGGTGACAGCTTGTTGTGGTTTTGATTCGCATTTCCCTGCTGACTGGTGATTTGAGCAACTTCTGATGTACCTGCTGACCATTTGGACGTCTTCTTTGGAAAAGTGTCTGTTCAGGTCCTTATCCCATGTTTAATGACACCGTTTTGCTATTTTGCTAGTGAGTTGTATGAGTCCTTTCTAGATTTTGGACATTAACCCCGCAAGTCTCCCAGTAAGTCTCTCGGCGGAAGAGGGAGCATGCCTTCCTCCCAGCCCAGAATGCACTGCGGCGACCTATGAACCTGTGGGGAAGACTGGGCTGCAAGGAGCCAGGTGTCTGCCAGCATCATGGAGCATCCCGACCAACTCTGGGTTCTAACTCTGGATGTCTCTGAGGTGCACTGGAGACAAACCTCCCTCCGGCACAAACTACTGTTGTTTGGCACCGTTTCTCCTTTTAAGTTCAGTGGATGCTAATTTTAAACGATAGAGGTGATACTTGAAGAAAGAGCTTCAAATGCACATCGCCTTCCTAAAGCCTGCTCATCGCCATGTCCAGTTCCTTCTTTCAATCGGGTATCTCCTCCCTACCTCCTTCTAAAGAAGAAAAGACTAGGAACAGTATAATTATTCATGTAGAGGATGCCAAGTCTACAACAACAACAGAAACAAAATTTAAGCTGAATAAAAGTAAAACCATTAACATGCAAAAAGAAAAAAGCAGCCCCAAATGAACCTATATTTAGGCTGTCGTCCTTCTTGATACCTTCATTTTGAAGATGCTTCTAAGAAACATGCTAATCATTATTACTTATTATCAGGCGCCTGGAATATTGTTAGGTATAAACTTCTAAAATTATAACTCAAGAGTTCTAATTTGAATAATGCTGAATATTTATATTTTAAGCTAAAGAAAGGAGAACAAAATTTATATAGATTTATATCTTATGCAGCTTATATTTTATAGTAAAAGAGCCAGGTAAATGTTTCCATGACACGGTATGTAAGGAGTCTCTGCTTATCAATTGTGCTAATTATAACTTTAGAAGGCATAAATAGCCCTGCAAATGAAATGGAATTACATCTTCGCTTTTGCAAAGAAAAAACTACCTCTTAAATTGCTATGAATAGTGCACTCGGATTATTTAACTTGTAAATGTTGTATACCACGTCTAGAATTTTCTATTTATTTTATATTTACATTCCCAAACAAAGAGCTCATTTTACTTTGAGGTCAAATCAAGAACATATACTGATCTCAACTATGAAGTTGCCAAGACTATCCTAAGGGAAAATGTAGCCAATTACTTTGGGGGAAAAAAAAAACATCTCACAGTCTCTCGAAAACGCGAGCGGGGGAGGGTTGAGGTGAACAGCTAGAATAAAAAAAACGACAATAAATTTTACAATTAGCACGTGTACATCTGTGAAAATAAACGCTAGCTTCAAGAACCCCGACTCGTCCTGCCTCCTTGGGATGGTCAGGGCTGTGGTTCAGCTGGTGTTCACTCTGCTCTATTCCCTGCCCCCGTGGGCAGAGGACATTTCTGGCCCACCTGCTGGTCTTGGGCTTGGTCATGTGACTTGCTTTGGCCAACAGACTGCAAGTGGACAAGATGGGAACGGTGGCCTTTAGTGGCCTTACACATCTGGCCCGGTCCTGGCGCTCTAAAGCCCCACCACAAGAAAACGCCCTGAGCGCGTGACACTTGGAGAATGCGGAGGCGTGTGTGGGTCGGGCCTGAATTCATCTGCAGCCGGGAGCAGGGCCAGCCAAGGCCAGCCGGGCCCCGGTCGACCCACAGGCCTGGGCGAGAGACAGATTCTTCATGATTCAAGCCATTGAGCTTGGGGTAATTTGTTTTTTGGCCTCAACGGTTGAGTGATTACTCAAAGCCATTTGGCCAACCCCTGGAGTGGCTGTCCTACTCCAGGGACATGAGCATCATCGTGACCCCCACCCCCAATCAGCCATTCTGACAATAAGTATAATTCCTTCCACCCGAACACTTCTTTCCAGGCTATCTAAAAGTCAGTCCCACCGAATTCTTTCCCCAGTGACCTAAGTAGCCTTCGCTCTGTGCATCAGAAAGTCTTAGACAAAAGTCTCTGCCGTGAGATCTAGCCCTCTGTGACTACCTCACACTTGTCCCATAACGGCATTACCCCATCTTGTCTTGCCAAGCTCCTTGGGGGCATAGACCTTTTCTTTTCTTTCTTTAGACAGAAGAGTCATTTAACCTATGCTGGCTAGAAGAATAGAACGTCTGAATGAGAAAACTGAGGTTCCGATTGGATTGGCAATGCCACAGAATGACATGTCTTATTCTTCCTAAACATATGTGGGGAGAAACAGAGAAGGGTACCCCTAAAACTACAAATTGTGTGTTATCTGAACACTTCCAATCATAGTCTGCTAGTCACCCCTTTCATTCCACATTAGCAAATAATCTGAAAATGCAAGTACTTCTCCTCACTGTGGAACGTAACTGTATAAAACAGGCCATTACTGGCACTAATAATTTAAAGGATAATGGGAAATGCTCAAAACCACTATAATCACTGTAAATAAGATAAACGTCCATATTAGTTTTTGGTCCAAAGCTCATTAATCAAGGACATACTTCTTTTTTCCTGCTATTTTTCACAAAAACTCTCACAGTGCAAACAGCAGCAGAACAAAACCGGGGCACGAGACGTCACTAAAGGCCGGCCCTGATGATGCTGCCGTCCCCCTGGAGTCCCCGAGGACGCAGTCAGCCGGGCGTGAAACCAGCGGGCACTCAGGTCGTCGCTCAGAAGACTACCTGCTAGGAACTGCAGAGGAAACCCGGAGCCGAAAGCAAGAAACCTACTCTTGAAATAGAAGGCATATTTTTCCTTGTTCCTACTTAGTTTGTTTTATGTGTCTTTATTAGTCACATTTGGAGGTTCATGGGAATTTTGCGGGCACGGTCTTCTCGCCGATCACAGGGGTGGCTCGGTGACTATGAACATGCTATGCCATACTTCTCAGCTCCAGGGACAAATCAGAAAGCTTGCGATGTGAATGGACGGCAGGCAAAGGACCAGAATTTCTCAGCCAAAAAGTCTTCAGCCTTGATCTTGATCCTGATCCTGGGGGCAGAGCGGGCTGTGTGCGTATCACCTCCTGCCTGTGTCTTCTCTCCCTGACGATATAACTTTACATCGTCTCCCGTGAAGAGGTGGGGTCTTTCTCTCCGCCCCCTGAAGCTGGGCTGGGGTGGCTGAGGGCAATGGCAGAAGGGGTACTGGGCCAGCCCTGAGGTCACGCCCCCGCCCATTCTCCCGGAACCTAGTGAAGGAGGCTGGAGCAGCCACAAAGACCACATGCAAGGCACCACGCTGAGGGCCACCCTGCCCTTCAGCCCCGGCCGACCAGCAGCTGACTGCAGACGCCCGTGGGAGCCCAGGAAGACCAGCAGGGGCGCCCGGTGGAGCCCGTGGGCTTGTTTCAAGTCACTAAATTCTGGAGTGGCGTGCCATGCCACCAAAGCTAATCGATGCGCCGGGTCCTCGTCCAAAACCTCCGACACGGTCAGTCTCCGGATCAGGAAGCGTCGATGCAGAATACGGCGGTGCGGGTCAAGTACGAATATTCCACGAACGAATTTCAACGTTTGCAGTTCGCCAGCTGTAGCACAATCAGAACCACCTGGAGCTAGGTAAACACAGATTTCTGGGGCCACCCCCCCCCCAAGTTTCCGATTCAGCTGTTCTGAGGTAAGGCCTGAGAATTTGATTTTCCGACAACTTCTGGGCTAGATGCCACACAGTGAACTTGCTCTATTACGTGACCAAGTGTGTCACAAACTAAAGATTCCCTAACAGAACACTCATCTTATTAAGCTAAAAGAATAAATATACCTCTTTTAAAAATTCAATTAGATTAGGGAGGCCTGTCATATTTCAACATAAAGAGAAAAGGGATTATATTTGTTATTCAGACATGCTGGGCAATATGAACATAAGAATCAAAAGCAATACATGGTCTCACCTGGGGCCCCCGACGCTCCATGAAATACCCCCAAATACACCAACTTAGAGTCGTATTTAAAACCAAGGCTTTTCTCTTCAAGTGCAAAGAATACGAGTCACATTTAAAATTGCAGCAGTAATAAACGGTGTTTCAACATACTATTAATAATTAAAATTTGAAAATCACAGCGAGTATTCATTCCTTCCAGCCTGATCACAATAATATTTCAGATATATTCCCATTGCTGCCGCCACCCATGGCTGATGGAGTGCACACACTTTCATTTCAAATGTCTTCCTTCAGTAAGTTAAATATATTTGCATTCTCTGAAGCTCTGAGTTTTATTGGCAGAAATTCCTGACTTTTTTTCTGGCAAATAAAACTATTTCTATCCCGTCTCTTGCAATCTATGCATTTAAAAGTTTATTAGTGTATAATGAATCCCTAAAGACACATAACTTTTCAATAAAAATTCATTTTGTCCAAATCAGTATCATTTGTAATTTAGAAAACTGACTTACTTAAAAAAATAAACATTCTTCTGTTATGTTTTCATTTCAAACTAATGATTAATACTCCATTTTAAGACAAGTTTAAATTCATTTTAGGCACTATAAATTCATTCAAAACAAATGTTATCTATAATGGGATTCCTCTTCTTTGCATAGAAACTATAAAATATTTTATCTCAAGCCCTATTTGCTCAAGACGAGAGTAGCAGAGAGAATTTTTATTTATCTTAAATTTTATTTCTACTAAGTATCTTAATCACTTATATAGCTTATATACTATGGAAATATAGTGTATATATTATTATTACATTATAAAATGATATAATACTATGTAATTGTACAGCAATAATATGTAAAATATATAACATACATTAATAATAATCATTAATGAGTAATTGCATAATAAAATATATAACTTATAAGGCATATATTTCATATTCTCTATACTACACATGACATTGTAATAACATAAAAATTTTATGTTACATAAATGGTGATTATTTTTTTAATTGAATATGCATTTATATAGTTTCAGTCCCATATAAGGAGTGATATCACATTTACTGGAGACTTCTCCCTTAAATGTTCATAGTTTAAGGAACTTTTCAGCAGAAGCGTTACGTATTTTAGTGGAATAACATATAACCACGCGCCTCTCAATTCAGACCGAATTTTAGATCTCAGTCTATCTCCTACGATGAAGCAGGATAAGTTCAGCCTCTTTTCCCTGACAGCAGATCGGCAGAGACAAGAAAGTAAGCATGGTAGTTATCATTCACGGAATGTTAGTTTTTTGTATTAACTCTCAAATGAACATTCGTTACATATCACCTAGGAAACATGGCAGGTAGAGACAAAATGCTTGTGACGAAAAGAAGAATGAACCCTCTTTCATGGGGTGGTGGGTGTGGGGCATAAAAGGTTAAAACTTCCTTGCAGTGCTGTTGAAAGTATACTCTAGAACCCTGTAAATATTGCAATCTATCATATGAAATGACTAAAAAGCGCAAAAGAGGCTCACCGCATGAGGAGTGTTTGTCACAGTATAATTATAATAATGAGAAAAAAAACATTCGGAGTGGCCTGAACATCTAACAATCACGGAAGAGTCAGGTAAATTTTGCGGGAAATGAATTCACGCTTACAGAGAGTTTCACATACAGGTGGAAAAGGCGCATTGCTAAAAGGGACCTGTCAGTGCCGAGGACAGCGTCGGCTGGGATGGAGCAGGACGGGCGGGGCCGGCTCTGCAGGCGGGGGCGGGGGGGGGGGGGATCTTTGATTTATTTTCCTCATCGCATGTGAATGGACCTCTATTGTAGTTTTTGTAACGGTATTTTCCGACCTAGCACGAATGAATGAATGAATGAATGAGTGCCTCTCCTATACAGAGGGCGATAGATTCCGTGGGGACAGACCGGCTGAGCGAAGTTGGGAGGCGGCCGATAAACAGCTACAGGGACGAGGCCGCCAAGGAGGGACTAGGGGGCAGTTGACACCTAACACGTTCTAAATGTCTGAAAACTGTTTTCTTTACCAGGAGTTGAAAGCTAAATACTCTACGTCTAGTTGGCTACTTTCCTCTCGGTTTCTATAGTCATCCATCACGGATCTCGGCCAGGGAATAAAGACCTTCTGTTTTACTTCTGTGCGTTTTTTTGTTTGGCTGGTTGGTTTTTTTTGTTTTTGTTTTTGTTTTGTTTTTGCTGTTCACGGCCTGACAGCGGAGCTGGCTTCGGTCTGTTGTCCCTGTTTGGCTCGTCAGTAGCACACAGGCAGAGTCCCGTGTGTGAAAAGCCAAGACACAGGAACGTTTCTGTTTCCCAAAGTATGAAAACAGCGATCGCGCACACTGCGACCACACCTGAAAGGGCTCGCTTTAAGAAGAAAGAACGTTTTGTGTGTAGCCTATTTCGGCGAGGGTGGGAGGCAGCATTTTAAAATGAGAGAGGGCTGGGCTGTTTTGGGGCAGAAAGAGTGAATTAGTGGCCTTGTTCCAGGAGCTCCCGAACTTAAGAAGATGACCATCAATAATGAATGACTCTGCTCAACGCCAAGACCTAAGACCGGGCGAGGCCTTAGACAAGACGGAGAGAGCGACATCCGGGGAACGGGGGAGGCCAGCCCCACAGGCACCCGGGGGAACGGCCAGGCACTGCAGCCCCGACGAGGACGGAGGACAGGTATCACTGCTGGGCTCCGTCCTCGCACGCGGCACTCCGCTGCGCCTTTACTTTACACTCACGACAACGCCTTTGAGGCGGGCAGGACAGAATGTTTAAATCCCCATTTAAAAGAAAGCAACAGAAAGTTGCAGGTGTGGGAAACCATGACCAGGAAGACCCTGTCCCTACCTCAAGCCTCAGTGGACCAAGGCTCCGATGCCCCCAGACAGGACGAGGGACGGGCTGGTGTGCGCAGGCAGCCTTGGGTGCGGGCCTTCAAGGCTTCACCCTCTGCTCTTCAGTCTTGGAGCTCGGAAGAGCTGTCCCCACCCCCTTCCGTGGGAAGCCTTAGGCCCTCCTGGAAAAGCTTCTGAAGGCCCGGGAGGTCCTGCTGCTGACGCGCCTCCTCTTCCCCCAGGCGCTCTGGCTCACTGCCTTCTGGGGCACCTCCCTGTATCTGTCCTCCGTCCACCCCTTCGCGTCATCTATTGAGTGCGAGAGATTTAGCTCCAGGTCTGGTGCAAGGCAGCACCTCACTCCTTGGCCTCGGCCATGGAGGCCCAGAAGCCTGCTGTGTGCGCACCGTGCCCCCTGACTTGCCCCCAATCTCCCCTCCCTCTGGCGAGGCCATGCTCTTCTCGCGGCCTCCCCTGCAGCTCCCAACAGCCATCACCCTGCAGGACCAGTAGGCGCCCACCTGCGCCCACTGCCGCTCTGCCGGAGCTAATGCCAGGAGGAAAACAGATGGAAGGAGCCGAGACTCGGGGCGGAACACACAGATGGTGCATCATGGAGGGGCACCCGCCCCCCGAAACTTACACGACGCTATTAACCGACGTTACCGCAAGAAATGTAATAAAAAATAAAAACGGACAAACAAAAAGCCCCCAAAATAAGTGAATAAAAGGAGGCCAGGGGCAGGTCTGGAGATGACAGATCCCGGAAGTCACCTGGGACCACGACGGACCTGGCAAAGGCTTGGAAGTCCGTGTCCCCTTCCCCCGAACCAGGCCCCGGAAGCGAAGGGCCCCCTGCAGAGGCACGCGCCTCCAGTGAGGAGTCATGCGACAAGTTCCTCCATCTTCGGAGACAGCAATGGCCATGGCCGGTCTGGGGCATAGGCGGATAACGTTCCTTGAACAGGACAATCCAGGCCAGAGACATCCCGAGCCTGAATTAGGGCAGAAATGGTGGTAGCAGAGATGGACAGGATGGGAAACAGCCCGGGGGCCCCGAAGAGCTCGGGAGACTGTCCCCGTGAGCACTCCTGGGGGAGTCTCCCCGAAGCAAACTAAAGGCTGGAGAAGCTTCTGAGTAAGGGCTGGTGGCGCGCGCTGAATATGTTCAACCGAGTATGCTTAGCATTCAGACTAAAAGAGTGATGCGCGAGAGAGTATGAGCATGATGTGCTCTAACAATGAGTGTATAAATATATACATATACATCCTGCAGGTAACAGAACAAGCGACAGAAACTTCATACCCTTAAGAATTCAACGATGAACCACAAAATGAAGGGTCCGGGCCAGTGGCTGCTAGTGAATTTCAGCGGTGCTTATCGGAACAGGGAACCAATAAAGCTACGAGAGGGAACTAAAGGCATTATACAAGGGTATTCATGTAAGGCAACGACGAGATGAAATATAATTATTTCCAAGTGCTAAAAGAAACCATCTCCCCTTAATGAAGGAAGGAAAGGAGGGAGGGAGGCAAGCAACGGACACATGGGAAGCCCATGTGGCCGCGCGTGTATGTGCATGACTCCACGTGTGCGCAGAACCGAGACCAAGAATATTGACCATATCGATAAATCCAAATGATTCACCTACCAATTTAGAAACATAGTTCCATGCTACAAAACGATAACTATTCCATGAATAAGAGATTCTTAAAATAGCCAAGAAAGGTTAACATAGAAGGATTGTGAAGGGATATACAAAAGGATAAGCAAAAGCAATAAAATTTAACCCGGGGTTACAATTTTGGGATCAGATACGGTGGAATTCAGGACAAAAATTGCTCGAAAGCAGACACACTACAACGCTGGACAGTTAACAAAATCGAACATTTCTTTATAAAAAATCCAGTAAGAAGGAATTGATAGGTGCATACTTAACACTGAACATACTCGTGTAAATAAAAAGCGGAGTCCGAATGCCAGGAGCTTACTTAATGAAGAAACACTGGAGAAAGTCCTACTGAAGCGAGAAAAAGGACACAGATGCCAGCTGTCACCTGCGGCTAACCACGGCGACAGACGTACCAGACACACTGCGCTGAGGAGAGAGAAGGGGCGCGACACTCGGGGAGGAAAACGTTAAACGTCCACGTGCAGGCGGAACTGTCTGGGAACCCAGAAGTGCACTGCCGACTTCCGTGAGAAGAAAATTTAGCCACATAGGATGATACAAATTTAACCGAGAAAGATCAATAAACCTCATTTACAACAAGTATGGAAAAAAAAAAAAAACCCAGAAGATGCACTAGAAGGAAAAAAAAAAACCCTCATTTATAATAAAAAAAGAATTGAATGACAAAAAAAAATGCAACACCTAGGCAAATAAATGAGGTGGGTCCCAAACCTCTATGCGAAACCGAAAACACTCCTGAAAGAAAAAGAAGTAGACGTGAATAAGAGAAAAACATATCATGTTCTTGGATCACAAAGCCTCCATTCTCCATTGGTTTAGTTATAAATTTAATGCAATCCCAATAACGGCATCGCATATTTTTTTTTTCCTGGAGCTAGAAAAGTTGGTTATAAAGTACAGACACTGTAGAAGATCTACCAGATACTAAAACATATTAAAATACCCCCAAAATTAAAACAAAGGGGTCTGGCACCAAGAGAGAACAGAGAGGAAACCGGCCCCGAGCGAAGGGGAGGCTCAGCAGAGGAAGGCAGTGGCGGCTTCTCCACTAATAGCGTTGGCCCGACTGGGCAGCCACTTAGAAAAAGACAAAGCACGTTGTATCGTCCATCGAGATAGATGTCACATGAGTCAGTGGTCCGCATGTAGAGATGAGCTCACCAAGATGTCCCGTATAAGCCAGGGACTTCCTAAATATACCTCCGAATCTAGAAGCCTTAAACTGCGACTGATTAATTCAACTACATAACAATTTAAGATTCAGCTTCCGTATGCAAAGAACCACAGGAACGTTCAACGGGGAAGGAACAGACTGGGGGAAACATTTGCACCTTGTTTCAAAGGCAAATCACTAACAAGCAAAGAACTCCCATAAAAAGAACAATCCAGTGCAAACATGGGCGAAACTACAAAGGAATATAGGTGAGAGAAGAATCAATTAAAAGTGTTTTTTGAACATACGAGCACCCTTACGACAAAAGGGATGCGCGTTAAAACTGCCTTCAGATGCCGTTTCTCCACGCGTGGAACGCCACGCCCTCTCTGTCTGCAGGCCGCTGGCGGAACAGGAGCGCCCATGCGCGGCCAGAGGGCGTGCGGTCCAGGCCCCCAGTGAGGAGGCGAGGCCGCTCCTTGCACAGCCGTGCTTATCCCTGGCCCTAAAAGTCCTGTTTCTAGGCAGCGACCCAAATGATACGGAGGCAAAAATGTGTGACATCATTCACTGTGGCATTATTTATAACATAATACTAAAAGACTGAAAACAACTCCAAGGTCAATCAACAAGAGTAGTTTATAAATTAAGGTAGATGCATGACACCCTACATGCAGCCAAAAAGAGAGCTCTCTATGCTGATATGAAATGTTAACTGTAGATTAGAGGGAGGAGTAATTAAAAAGAAAAAAACTCAGCCAACAGGGGCTGGAAGGAGACATGGCTCATCGACAGGGATGAGGGAGCTTCTGAAATTCCTTAGGGATGGATAGATGCATGCATGCATGCATGCATGGATGGATGGACAGACAGACGGACAGAGATAGAGATATATCCGTACAGTGATAACTTTGGAATTAATTACATATTCAAAAAGTCCAATTAAATTTTATAGAACAAAAATCTCTGAAAACTAAAAACAAATTTAATCTATCTGGATATCAGGGAGAATCATAAACAGACTGGGAAATATTCCTGGAGACTTAGGAACACAGCGTTTTGACTTCATGCATTTAGCTGATGTGTTCTTAGAATAAAGAGAGCTATGAAGAAAGCTTAAAACTCACTCAGTGCTCTTATTACTTACTCACTGATGCTTTTAAAAACCAACATTATATATAAACATACGGATGTGTCTATACAAAGGAAGAATGTTTCAGGTTGTGAGAATATAGATGTTACATGTAAGAGCAGGAGAGCACATACTGGCAAAGATCAGACTAACCACCTTGTAATTGTAACTTTAAATAAGAAATATCACTGTAAGCGCGTGGTTTCTTTCTTTTCGAAAATACAGTTTCTAGCTCCGTCCCCTGAAAATCCCTGAAAACAATAACAGAAGCTGTGAGTGTTCCTTCGACACCACCACTCCGCAATTCTGTTGTCGGGAAGGAAACAGGTGAGTCTGGGGCTGTTTTGCTATGCAGAACGCAGAAGAGGAATAGAAGACTAACGGGTTTATGTCAAAGATACAGAGTGAACGCTGCATACCGTGAGGCTCCAACTAACTAAAGAATTGACACTTCGTGCATCAAAAGTAATAATGGCTACAACTGATTAAACCACATAAAACACACAACACTGTTTATAATAATATTCAGGACCATAAATCCAAGAGTTCAAATGACATCCCCAAAAGAAGAAGCACCCCGCCCCAAAACTGGTCACCATTATAAGTGACAGGGCGCAAATTCCTTCCTCTGTCAGTTACAGAGAAAAAGTTCATGTATTCTTCTTCTCCTATTACTATTTCATCTCAGATGAAATAAACAGCCCTGCTTCGTAAGTGGAATTTCTTTACCGGATAACTTCAAGAAAGTTAGAATTAGGAAGACAAACAAAATAATGACTCTGGGCCAATGTCGTCGACGGATGGAACCATGAGATGAAAAACGGATGGGAAAAGACATCGGGGGAGGGTCCGTTTTTCACCCCCCGATCTCCCTAATTCCAGCCGTGGCACCACGAGACCGAGACAGACAGCCACCCCGTGCCCCAGACGTGACGCTGTCGGAAACGCACACCCCCATCGGCACAGGATTCTCGCTCTCCCCTCCAAAAAAAACAAAAGCCGAACACCCCTAAATCTAATCAAAGCATTACAAGTAACTTTCGGTTTATACACAATTATTCACTACAAAGCTATGAACCCAACCCCCCAGGGAGGCAGTAAATGGACAAATCCAGAATGGGGCGCTCCACGGACCAAAACACCAAGCTACGTCGGCAATTTATAGGTATGACGAAGAAATGAGGGAGACAGGTCCCAGCGAAAAGACACACGAAACTCAACGACCGAACGCAATGTTACGTATCTCGTGTGACTCTGACTACATCGAGCCAAATCTAGAAAGAGAAACATGTCTTAGAGAACTGGGCAACATGAACATAGCGTGTTATCACGTGGAAGGCAAGCAAACACTGTTGATGTCGTTAAGTGTAATAATGGCGTATCAGTCAGGGTTCTACCAGAGACAAAGGACCGGGCGGATGGAGGGAAGGAGGAGGGATGGAGGGATGGGGGGATGGATGGATAATTAATTAGATGGACGATAGATAGGTAGATAGATAGATAATTGATAGATGATAGATGGATAGACAGATAGAGAGATAGAGAGAGAGACAGACAGACAGACAGATAGGTAGACAGACAGATAGATAGACAGATCGATCACGTATATCTACACATGAGACCGAGGAATTCAAGGAATTGCTTATGAATCACGGGGGCGGGAATGTCTGACGTTTCCAGGGCAGGCCAGCAGGCTGGAAGTGGTCAGGCAGGAATCGAAACTGAGCCAGAATTTCTTATCTCGAGAAGCCTCAGTTTTGCTCGTAATTCCCTCAGGGGACTGGGTTTCGTTCATTGCTAAACACAGATTCGAGTGACCGAATCTTACCAGTATTCAGTACGTGTTCCCTGGCGTTCGTATAGTGCTATACAATTTTTTTTTTTTTTAAGTTTCAAAAGTAGAACACTCTGTATTAAAACTGGTGACAATAACACACATTCAGGGCAAAAGGGAGGGTTGTTCTGTCACTATGGTGAACAACGATCGCAACGGAGACCGCAGAGGGACGGAGCAGCGGGAGAGGCGGCCGAGAGGCGCCTCACCAGGGCGGACGTTAAAAGCTGGGCTGGGGCCCGCTGCACGGACAGCGAATCCAGGTCGGGGGCAAAGTCGTATTTAGTACCGCTCATGATCTTTTCGTTTTCATTTTTTATTTTACTACAAAATGTAAAAAATGAAAACTACTAACACCAGAATTTTAAAAATACAATATGACAACCTTCCATTAAAATGCACTGAACATTTTAATTGCCATACCAGCTTTTAATACTGTATTTGATATTCCTCTCGCTCTCTCTCTCTCTCTCACACACACACACACACACACACCCCGTTATAGGTGAACACATCCATTCACGTCCTCTTCTCTCCTTTCCCAGAAATAATCGGGAGACTGAAATCAGCGTTATTCTTCTCGTCCATGTTTTCATTCTTATGCTATTTATATCTATAAGTATGCAAAATGTTGATATATATGCATTATTAGCATAATTTGCCAGTTTCCTTTTTTGCTCAAAACTGCGCTTTTAAGATTTATCAGTGTTGATGTAGGTAGATTATGTTATTCACTTGACTTATTTAGTATTTCAGTGAATGTTTGAATGTAAATACTACAATTGATTTACCCAGTCCCAGTTAATTCATCCACATGCCTCCTTGTGCACACCTGTAAGACTGTGTCTTGGGTGTCTGAAGAGAAAGAAAAATAATTGGCACGGGTCTTTCCTTTTACATTTTTTCATTACTTTTCCTCTTTTCTTTCATATATATATATATATATATATATATATATTTGCTTTTCATGAGTTAAAGAAACCCTTCCCTATACTGATGTTATAAAGAGATTTCCTCCACATTTTTATGAAATCCTTAAGAGTTTGCTTTTTTAGATTCCAATACAACTAGATTTATATTTTTTTATAAAGTGAAGCAAAAGTCTAATTTTTTTCTGTAAGATAGTCCACTTCTTTCTTCTGTTCATTTATTTCTCTTATTCATTCTTCCATTTAACTCAATGGTCCATCCTACCCCACTGTATTTTAATTCCACTTCTTCCATATAAGGCAGGCAGGTGTCTTTCCGAGCTCCTCCTCTGTCTTCCTGGTCTACATATCTATACCTGGCCCAATAAGATAAAGTTAGATTTTACTACTTTTCACTTTATTATAATAAACCCTCATTATTTCCTTTCCATAATAACTACAAAAAATTTTTATTTCATTGGTTCACAATTTTTAGAATAATGCATATGTGTTTTCATGCTACTTAGAATATTTGGTTGTTTAGTTATATCCCCCATCAGGTGGTAAAGATAGTAATAAAAACGATTTTTGCATAGCAAGAGAGTTAAAGAAAATATAGATCGGTGACCTAGGCATTTTGTATGTGTGTGTATTTTTCCAATGTTCAATGAAAAAAATATATATTCTTTTAAAAAACAGGCTGGACACAGACAAAATTTGAAACAACCCAGCAATCAATTTGCCAGTCTTTTAAAAACCTTAATAGGTAATAAAACTTTGTTCAAGAAATCATCCCCTGAGACCTGATAAAAGCAGAAGTATTGCCGTCTTCTTACAACATCTCGTAACTTTTTCCTCCTTACAAATCCCTCCTTTCTTTTAGCCATCATAGCGGCTTGGCAGGGTCAGTGCCGAGGACTGAGGACTCAGCACATCTGAATGGAAGGAAGGAAGAGTGTGTTCCAGCCCAGACCTGCTACTGTTTGGCAAGGCGCAAAATGTCTTTCTATATTTAAAATGAGAATCACACCTCCCGTCTGAGGACACTGCATCAATAATTTAGAATGAGACATGAAAATTACTCGTGTGCTACAAAACCTCACACACTATTTTTACGCCTCTGTTGAGGTACAATTGAGTCATAAGAGTTTATCATATATCCTAAGTACAGGCTTCTGACAGGAATGTGTTTTGTAACTGTTTTTTCCCAGTCTGTGGTTTGCATTTTCACCTCCATAATAGTGTCTTTGAATAGTAAAATTTTTAATTTTTATCCAGCCTATTGATCAGGGTTTTCTCTTTAATGGTTCGCTTTTTGGTATATTCTCTTTAAGACATAGATTTCTAACCCCAGGGTGCCAAAATGTTCTCTCATGTTTTCTTCTATAGGCTGAATAGTTAACTTTTAAATCTATGATTGATCCACGTTGAGTTAATTTTGTGTGTTGTGTGAGCTATGAGTGGTTTTTTGCACATGGCTAGCCAATATTTTCAGCAGGTTCTGTTGAAAAACTTATACTGTCCCCATTGAATTGGCTTGGAACATCATCAAAAATAATGACCATATATGTGTGGGACCATTTCTGGACAGTCTATTGTATCTATTGGCCTAAATGTCTACTTTTACACAGATACCGTGCTATGTTGATTACTGTAGTTTTATAATAAATTTTGAAATCCAGTAGAGTATGATCTCCATTTTCTGCTTTCTCAAATTTATTTTGGTGGCTTCTCAGGAATTTGCATGTCCATATACATTTTAGAATCTGCTCGTTACTCTATTGCAAAGCTGGATTTTTATTGGGGCTGTACTGACTCTACAGAGGAGGGATTTGGGGGGAACTGACATTGAGTCTTTGGACTCAAGAACAGTCTCTCTCTCCAGTTATTTACTTCTTTAATTTCAGTCAACAAAGTTTTATAGTTTTCTAGGTAGAAGAGTCACACACATTTATTCAATTTACTCCTGAGTATATTATTGATGTTACATTAAATGCTCATTTTTTCAATTTTTCATTGGAAGAGTCTAATATATCGGCGTACAATTTATTTCTGTATCTCCATCTTGTAAAATGTGACCTCATTAAACCCACTTACTAACTAGATTTAGAGGAATTTTTTAAGTTCCATGAAATTTTCAAAAGAGATGTTAACTGCTCAACACAAACATAGTGCAAGCCACATGCATAATGCTAAACTTTCTAGCAGCCACATTAAAAATAAATAAAATTGAATTTAATAATATACATAACCTATTTTTCCAAAATATTATAATTTTACCATGTAATAAGTAAAAAGAAATTATGAATAAAATGGTTTACTTTTTTTTTTCCTCATACTTGGTCTTTAAACATCAGTGTTTATACTTAGAGCACATCTTGATTCAAAATAGCCACATGTGAAGATTCAGCAGGCACAGGTGGCTACCATAATGGGCAGTCTCAGCTCAGACAGGCGAAGCCAGCCTCAATCCTCATTTTCTAGTCCGTGCGTCTTTCGTTTCTTCTCCTTGCCTTTTGTGCCGGCATCCGCTCTTCCACTATTAATCCTGACGCTGTACTTTTTGTACAACTGCCCTTTGTTGGTTGGAGGTAGGGCCTTCTTATTCCTAAATTTTTGAGAGACGCTATCATGAATAGGTAGTGTATTTTGTCAAATGCCTCCTCTGCATCTACCAAAATGATGACATGTAATGCATTTATTGAAATAATCTGCTAATGTGATGAATCGCATTCACTGATTTTTGAATGGTAAACCAACTTTGCATTATGGAGATAAACTCTACTTGGTCAATGTGTGTATGTGTGTGTGTGTGTGTGTGTGCTGGATGAAGGATTTTTTTGTCTGTGTTCATGAGAGACACTGGTCTATAGTTCCTTCCCTCATACTGTATTTGGTTTTGGTGGCTTCATGGCATAAGTTGGAGAACGTTTCCTCGTTAATTTTGTGGGAGAATTTGTGTAGCATTGGGATTACTTTATCCTTAAATTTTGGTATAGCTCATCAAGGGTGACATTTGGGACTGGAGTCTTCTTTGTAGGAAGATATTTAGCTACATATTCAAATTATTTCACACATAGAGGGCTATTCAATTTATCGATTTTTTTTTTCTTAAATGAGCTTTATGAGTTTGCTTTTCAAGGAATTTGCCTATTTCATCTACACCGAAAAATGTATTGGCATACAGCTATTCATCCTTTTAAAGTCTGAAGGCTCAATAGAGACAATCCTTGCTAATACTGATAAATTTATCTTCTCTATTTATTTCTGATCAATCTGGCTCTAATGTTATTAATTTCATTGATATTCTCAAAGAACCGGTTTTGGTTTCATTGATTATCTTTATTGTTTTTCTGTTTACAATTTCCTTCCTTCTAATTGGCTCTCCTTTTTCTAGTTTCTTAAATCGGAAGCTTAGGTTGTTGGTTTGAGTCCTTACCGCTTTCGTAGTTCAACATTTAATTCCATAAATTTCTCTAAGTGCCGTTTTCAGCCCAGCCCACACCACGCCCCATCACGTTTTCATTTCATTCGGTTCAATATATTTTCCAATTCCTCTTGTAATTTCTTCTTGGACTCCCGGATTATTTAGAAATGGGTTGTTTACTTTCTAATTACTGATTCATTTTTCGAACGTCATTCATTTCTAATTCAAGTCCACTACGGCCAAAGAACATACTTCGTATAACAGTAACCCTTTTCAACTCAGTGAGATGTTCAGGGTGGAGAATGTGGTCTATCTCGGTAAGCGTTCCACGTGCACTTGAACGACCACACGCTGCGTTGTCGG
Organism: Rousettus aegyptiacus; assembly: GCF_014176215.1. NCBI lineage: Eukaryota > Metazoa > Chordata > Mammalia > Chiroptera > Pteropodidae > Rousettus > Rousettus aegyptiacus. Next base: position 109,330,201 of record NW_023416311.1, read on the forward strand.
GGGCAGCGTCCCATAAACACCCTTACGTCGTCCTGTTTGGCAGTGCTTCCCAAATCTCCTCTGTCCTTGCTGATTTTCGTATCGTCCCATCCGTTATGGAGATGAGGCCGTTGGAAGCTCTGGATGTATTTATGCGTCATGTATCTTGAAACCCCGTTATGCGGTGTATAGGTATCCAGAACGATTAGGTCTTCTTGATGAACCGTTGCCCTTTGCGCTGAGAAACGTCTCTCTTCATCACCGGGCTTGCTCCCCAGGCCCCGTACCAGGAGTCACCCCACCTGCTTGGTCCCGGGGGAGTCTCCAATCTCTGGAGCTCACATGCCATCCCCTTTTTTTTTTTTTTGTAGTTCTCTCCTCTTCAGTTTTCTGTCCTGAGAGCTTCGGTGCCTTTGTTTTCCCAAACTCTGAACTCTGTTTTTTTCAACTCTGTGAAACCGTTGGCTGAGGATGGTATTAGTGGCTGCTGAGAAAAGGAAATTCGAAACGCTGAATACTAGAGAAGCTAAGTGAGGTGTTGCTTAGCAACTCTTAATAGGAAATAATTTAAACTCTGAATTTATTTTTCTCTGCGAACTGGCTGTTCCAGCCTGGAATCTGGAATCCACTCCCCTTCAAGGCAGCAGCACCCCTGAACGCCTGTGCAGGTGCACACACGGCCCCGACTGGTGAGTGACGGGCCGTATTACTCACCGGCTCCCGCAAGCATGTTTCTCTGGATATGACAACGGCATCCAAGATTCAAGGCCAAAGACGCTGCAATTCGATTACAAACACAACCTTTCACGAAATCATTTAGCAAACACAAGGGACACCGAATGCAGGAAGCCCTGAGACAACCACCATCGAAAACGTCACCTTTTAAACCGTGTCAATAACAGATGTTTTGGAAGCCGGCAGAATATTTTTCCTCCTCTGTAAAATAAAATTCCAGCTCTTTCAGAAAAATACTACATGTTCCAGACCACGGTCACGACTTCTTTTGAGTTCAAGCTGACTTTTACACAGGTGCTTCCCGATGCCCCGTGAATGATATACACACAGGACCGGCGCCCCCGTGACGGTGGCCCTCCTGCAGGGCACATGAGCCATCGAGCCCCGTCTGGGACAGCACCCAGAGCCAGCGCAGCTCCTCGCAAAGCAGGAAGATGCCAGTGCTGGGCCGGACTGCACCCCGAGCCGGCGTCCTGGCCAGGGCCCTCTAAGGCCCTTCGAGTCTGACGGGCCTTTCCTGCAAGAAGAACAGGTTTACCGAAGCGGAAAAGCAGCAGAGAGAACTGGGGGTCCAAGGAATGTGTGTGTGAGGAAGCGATGTTAATTTCAGCAGAAAAGCAGTCACCGATTCCCAATAATAGCGCTGACAAACATATATATACACACACGAACATTTGTTCCTCGGGCCAAATATGTCTCGTCTCTCTTAGTGATTCATCTGAGGGGTGAAAATACTTCCAACTGGGATTCGGTGCTGACGATTTAAACCAGCGACACTGTCGATTTTTTGGCATCCCTGAAGCTAACAGCTCCCTCTCCGCGAAGTTTTCCCAGATAACATTTAACCCAAAAGCAGTACAGATAGAACAATCCAGAGTGCCTAAATGCCTTCCTTCCTCATCACGCAATAATCGGTCCTTTGCCAAGTCACAGCAGGAGACAGCACACAGCCATCGACAACGATGGACATCGTTGGGCGACCATCTCGGAGCCGAAATGCCACGTTCAAGTTCTGGCTCTCTTCCTGGCTGTGCGACTTCGGGGAAGTTGCTTAACCTCTCTGGGCTTCGGGTTTCTCACCCGCACATAATAATGGTTCTTTCCTCACAGGGTCGTATCGACCAGATAAGTTACACACACAAAGTCCTTGAACAGCGCCTGCCGCGTGGACGGACCAAGAGGGCAGAACTGTCTTCTCTCACCGTTAGGGTGGGGAGGGCGAGCAGACCCATGAGCTGGGTTCACGCGTGTTCGGTACCTCCACAAGCATGAGCAGTGCGACCCCTACGTATGTGACACTGTTCCGTACTCTAGGGACAGAGCGGCCGACGAACACGCCCGCGAAGCCATGCAGCCCTTGACGCGGACGCTGACGCAGGGGTGGGGTGGGAGGGACCGCAGACGCGCAGGGGTGCGGACGGCCGTCCGGTCGATGGCCGGGTCAGAGCTGACTTCCGAGGCCCCCGCGGACCAGGGCCTGTGCTCCGCTCAGCAAAAGCGCAGGAGGACGGACGGGGGAGGAAGCAGAAAGGTTATTCCAGAAACACCGGCAGGACCGTCCATCGGAGCAACGTCGGGACCCGGCGAGGGGCGCAGTCAGTCCCCGGTCCCCGCTCAGCCAGTGTGACTGTCACAGAGCCCTGGCTGGGCGCCGAGAGGAGGAGGGACAGAGAAAGGCCACCTCTGCCCCGAGCGGCAGGAACGGGGGGCGGGGGGCAGCATGAAACGGCCCTGCAGGCCGGTCCGCGCCGCACGCTTTCCTAAAAGTCGCATTCCGTCAGTATGTTCTTCGCCATGAAAAAAAAAAAATGACAGAACAATTAAAAAGCCTCATCTTCGTTATGAGTTAGAATATTTTTCTAGTATCACTTTTGCTCTTCTCAGGTGTGTGCTCCTTGGCATTAACCCCAAACGCCCCCAGGGGAGTCACCGAGGTGCCCGGAGCAGTCGGGGTCGGGTTCCTCGCACACGCAGGGCCGGGCGGGTTCTCCGCTCCCGTTCACACACCGCTTGGCCCTCTGCGTGGTGAGCACGCTCTGTCACGGCACCAGGTGACAGCCCTGGAGGGGAAGCGGACTAACTCTTTACCACGTCGAAGCCTATGGGAGGCCTTTATTTTCTTACATTCTCGCCCGTTTTCAAGAAGACAGATGACGTTTGCACACGGACGTCCCATGTTTGTAGGAATCACGCACAGGTCCACGCTGAGCGTCAGGCATCCTTTGAGATCATACGACAAAGAAAGTCTCTTCTCGCTGGAGCAAAACGTTAGCCTTTCGAGTCAATAATTTAGCGGATCCACACACAGTAACTGTGGCGTGGTCTCTGCGCCAGGGCGGACGCGGGGTCGTCAGCATGGACGACCCTTTCACTCCGTCCCGCGAGCTCTCGGCAGGACGGAAGCAGAAAACCGGGGTCAAACGCGGAGCCGTCGGCCTCAGCCCCCTCGTCCCCACGCGGCCGCCCCGGCGACTCTGCACGACGCCGGCCATCCTGGGCGACTGTCCGCCTGTGCCGGGAGTCACGTCGCAGAGGGAGGGCCCTAAGCCAGCTGTCGCCAGCTCAGAGGAAAGGGATTTGTCTGGCTATAAAGTCACTAAGTAAAACAGCATCTAAAAGCTGAGGCTCCCCCAAGTGAACCGAACACATTACCAACACGTATCGAGCAAGAAAGACGCCCTGGATGTCACGGACGGAGAAATCCAGAAGGAGCATTTCCGTGACCCAGACGGCAGCGGAGCGCCGAGCTCCCTCCCGCACACGCGTGCGCTCGCGCTGCTGTCCGTGTCCCTGGCCACGCGGCCTTCGGGCCGGCCTCACGGTCGTGAGCGTGGGTTCGCGCGCAAGAGCACCCCTGATTCCCGACAGGCACTGGCTCGGAAGAGCGTCAGAGCTTCCGCGGCACGGGTTCGGTCCCAAGGTGGATGGACCTGAGTTTAAGTGAAGTCGGCGCCGAGAGCGGCCGTCACGGTCCAGGGCGGGGACCGACGATGACCGCGACACGCCACAGACCGGCGCGCCGTCTTGCAATGAGCGCGTCCGCTTCGGGGACGGGGCGTGTGCCCTCCTGCGAAACGACGTCTGTCCTGAGTGGCGCTGTGTCCCTCAGAAGCACATGTGGATGGGACCTTATTCGGTGACAAATTCCTTGCAGAAATAATCAAGTTAAGATGAGAACGGCGGCAAGCCCTGGATCCCCCGTGCTGGACGCCCTTCTGAGGAGAGGCACACGGGCAAGAGTGGCCTGTGACGAGGGAGGCGGAGGTCGCAGGGACGTGTCTACCAGCCGACGGACTCCAAGGACCGTGGGCACCCGCCAGAGGCCGGAAGAGGCAGGAAGAACCCTCCGGAAGGAGCGTGGTTCTGCCCAGGCCTTGATCTGGGACTTCCGGCCCCAGCTGGGAGACACTCTTTGTCAACCTCGACTAAGCCTCATTCGATAGGATTTACCCATCAGAAAGGCCCCACCACGTTCCAGAGGCTTCCGGACAGGGATCACTGCTCTGCTATGTGACTGCACTGGGCACGTGCAGAAGAGGGGGGGCTGCACGCACCATACACATGGCCGCACGTTCCCCCCGCCCCCCGAAATAAAAATTATCCCATTGGCCGGACCTAACGGAACAGAGAAAACAGACACCTCAGAGACCCCTCTACTCACTCTGAGCTCGCAATCATTCCAGCAGGTTTCGATCGTTCGGAACAACGAGCTGGAGTCCAGGGGCCGCACCGCCTCGGCGTCTCCTCAGCGTCTCCTCGGCGTCTCCTCGGCGGGAACGGAACCGCAGGAACGCCGGGCAGCCCGCGAACCCGCCCACGCGAGAAGCGCCGGACAGGACCCCATCCGAAACCAGGCACCGCCACCAGACGGCCGGAGCCAGGGCGCCGCGGTGTGCCACCTGCCTCCCTCAGGGTTTTTGGAACCACCAGCAAAATACCATGTAAGAGATTTTTGTTGTTTTTGGTTTTTTTTTTTCATCCAAGAGGCAGCTGTGCGGAACAAATGTCAGCTGGGCTGGGGAGCCGGCAGCCAGGGCAGGAGGGACTTCGGGGTGCGGGTGACGTGTGCTGAATTAAGACACGGCCGTGGGAAGGCTCCACATGCAGCCGGGGCTGGGGGGGGGGGGGGGCGGGACAGGTCGCCTGAAGTGGTTTCTTTTCCACTTTCCTTATTGTCCCAGTTACGAACCAGTCTCCCTTCTACCTGCCCGTACTGCCTCAGGGCCACACGCTGCAAAGCCCCTCCGTCCTGCCTGGTCAAATCTGGCCGCGCCACACACACACCTAAGTCGCGCCCTGGCAGTTTCGCACAAGCCCACTCGCTGAGGGCTTAGGAGCTGGTCCTCTAAAAGGCGTCGTCGGGGGGCCGTGTTATATAACACAGGGCTCCTCAGACCTCGCACCCTGACATTTGGGGCTGCATCATTCCTCACAGTGAGATGAAGAGTGGCATCTCTGGCTTCCGCCTACCAGAGCAGGGGCCCCCGAGCCCCGGGCTGTGGACCGGTACCGGTCCGTGGCCTGTTAGGGACCGGGCCGCAGAGCAGGAGGTGAGCGGTGAGCAGGCGAGCGCGGCGTCCTCTGTGTCTGCAGCCGCCCCCCAGCGCCAGCATCACCGCCTCAGCCCCGCCTCTGATCATCGGGGGTCGGATTCTCCTAGGACCCAAAAAGGCTGGCACCGCTGTCCTGGATGACGGTATCATACCCTCAGGCCACATTGTGAGCATCGAAACCGTTTCCAGACGTGGACAAACGTCCACTGGGGGAGAAACCCCTCCCAGCTGAGAGTCACTGGCGTCGCGACTGAGGGCCAGGCTCCGGGGCCAGGACCCCGGGGCTCGAACCGCCTCCGCCACGCGCGAGCAGCCCGGCCGGCGTGAGTGAGGCCCTCAGCCCCGAGTGCTTGTTCACACGCATGCAAGGATGCACATGGCGGCGTGCCCCTCACGGAGCTCCACGGGGCACCTGCGGTTCCACAGGGACAGCACCCAGAGCAGGGCCAGGCGCCGGCCAGAGGACCCCGCGCCGGCCGTTCACACGCCGTGTCCGCAGTGGAGACCCTGACGGCTGAGACGCACACTCAAGCCGCCCGAGCAGTGACAAATGCACATTACCCGAAGAGAGGCCTGGCCTTGGCCCCGAGCAAAGGAAGCTATGCCTAGGCCCCTGCCGGTAAGAGCGTCCTTGTCCGTCTGGGGGTTGCGGCCAGCACAGTCTAAGTTCGATTTACGACAGAGGCCTGGGGACACGTGACCGAGCCTAATAAAAACCCTGGACGCGGACGCGACGGCTGAGCCTCCTCGTTAGGCAACGCTCCACGCGCAATGTCACCGACCGCCGTGGAGAGAGTGACCGCCAGGGAGAGGACGCTGGGAGCCCCACAGGCTGTGGTCCTACCGGACACTGCCCCCAGCCGATGCGGCTCTGTGCTCTCCTCGTAATCAACCATAGCTGTGAGCAAGGTGGCTTTCGCTGAATCCCGTGGGTCCGTCCAGGAAGAGACTGAACCCCAGGGTGGTCTCGGGAAGCGCCCGACTGGTCAGCCTGGGGTCAGCAGCGAGGGTGGCCTCGTGCGACGCGCCTGGTCTGGCCTCGCTCCCACACGTCCTGACAGCAGCGCTGGGCGGGCCACCTCCCGATGGGTGCGGCCCTTGACCACTGTGAGCTGCTATGACGCTTCTAGAAAGTCACGTGAGGGGCCCACCTGTGGGGTGCCCCCATGAAAAGATGCCAGACTTTTATGACGAATGTGACACGATGCCTTTATTTTAAATCCGCGTGCCTGTCGAATGGGGCAGGTGTGGCCAAGAGGGCTGGGCCCGTGGAGGAATGGGACCCAAAGGGTCCTTCCGGCACGGTGTGTGAGCAGGCCCACGGCGTGAGGCGGACCCCCTGCCCAAGGCCCCGACCTAGGAAGAGTGGCCAAAAATAGCTGCGACCTGCTCAGCTGTGGCCTTTTCTGAGCATCAAGCAAACACAGCTGGGCCCCAGAAACTCGCCCTGGCCACCAGCCGGGCTGGCCACCCCACCCGCAGTGCCAACAGGGCTGAGGCTTCACGCAGAAGCCAGTCCTTGCTGAGGCCGTGGCCGCGCGAGGATGGCAGCCGTAACGTGGGCGGGGTCCCACCTGGGGGCCGGCGTGCGAAAAGCCCACTCGCATAAGCGATACCGAAGCACACAGGGGAAACAGAGGCGGAGACGCCCTGCCGGCACCGCCTGCGGGGGACGCCTGAGAAATGTAAGTGAAGCGACTATGTGACAACCCGCTCGGCGCCCGAGTCGCGCCCTCCCTGGGTGGCTGCAGACCCCACGGCTTGGATGACGAGGCGGGAGCTAGGAACGCATCCGCCACATCTGCAGCCAGGACCTGCCTGTGCCCCAGACGACACGCCGCTCGATCAGCGGCCAGCAGGGTCACCCAGGTGGCGGCGGCAGAAGGGAAAGTCCCCTCGTGAGGCCGCGCGATCCCACGGTCCTCCGTGCGAAGCCTCATCCAAGCCAAGCGTCCGCGTGAAGAACCGTGGGTTCCCAGCGGGTGTGAACGCAATCCCATCGGCGTGACACATTCGTGCTGATACCCGGTCAGCGTGGCAGAAGTCTGTCTTTAAGGAGGACGACCTGGTGACTGAGGAAGAGTCCAAGGGCAACTCCCAGTCTCAGAATTAGAGGCACTGGACAGGCTCCCATCCCAGAGGAGTCCCGGAGAACAGGAAGCTCAGGGACCCGGAGAAGACGGAGGCACCGAAACGTGGCGAAAACCCAGACCGAGCCACCTAAAACCGGTGACGGGTGAGGCCCAGGCCTCGCCCTGCGTCAAAACAGGCATCGCGCGACTTCGGGCAGGAGGTCGCCCCTGAGACGACGGTCTCGAGAGACTTCACTCTCGGCTGACGTTCTCCTGTTTAATGGCTCGGGGGCGCGTCCACAGAATAAAGCATGTCACCCACCAGAGCACCCGAAGCAAAGACAAGAAAACCACTGCAGCGCCTTACCTGGTCCCAGGGAGAGACGGTGCCCCCGAAGCACATGAACAGGTGCGCCATGGCGACCAGGCACAGCCAGATGACCACGGAGAAGAGGCGGAGCAGCTTCCTGAACACGGACTCGATGCACACGAGGATGAAGATCGCGAAGAAGATGGCCAGGGCGGTGGGGACCGTGATTAAAAATGCCACGTGGTCTTCGACTTCCTATGAGGAGACAAAGACATGTGCGTTGCAGAGGGACAACTCAGAGGCGCCATGGCGGCAGTGACTTCTGCGGTCAAGGTGCGGCCGGCATGCGTCGGTGCCGAGACATGCCGGGTTCTAAACACTACTTCGGAAGCAGAACAGTTTGAGCTCTTGAAAATGTGGTTTTCTTATCAAATAGCCACGTTTTCCTACAGAAACATCCCAGTATTCGATATTTAAATTCTGAAAAACAGCTATGTCGTCAAATTTAAATTTTCCCTGAAAAAAAAAATGGAGGAATGGATTTCATGCAAAAGTGAATGCAAAAACACATAATATCAGGATAAAATAAGGCAACCAACTTCGTTGCCTGCATCGCGGGATAAGAAACGCCCTGGCCATAGAAAATTAAGTCCGCCAAGTGATTCGAAATGTTTTATTTTTAAAAGTCTAAGAACTATCTCAGTCTTCACAGTGATGAGCTTTTATTTTAATGTAAGGCAATTAACAGGAAACAAGAGAGTAGGAACTGCTCAGGAGAACGTGCTGTCTTTCTAGTTTCCTTCCTCACCAATCTTGGGCTCCAGGAACAACGAGAAAATGCACATTATTAGCCCCTTACTAACGCATGTTTTTAAAATCCACGTTTGCACCCTAATCCTCCTCTTCTACGTATCTTCCCCGAAAGGCACGCTATTTCAATTCTGCACAATTCGGCACAATGTAAGTATCGTGGTTCCTCTGCCTGTGCAGGCATGGGGCTAAGCCTTAGCTTCTGCAGCACCTGCCACTGGCACCTGGCCAAGCAGAGGTGCACTGTGGGACAGAACATGGTTCCAGGTCTTTTTTTTTTTTTGCGAGGCAACCCTCGGTTGACCTCACAGATTGCAAGGACCTTGTCAGCTTACAGCCCCTTATTTTTTATTTTTTACGCCTACAGCACCTGGTCCTCCTAGGTGGTCTCCCATCCAAGTACTAACCAGGCCCAAGCCTGCTTAGCTTCCAGGATCAGACGGGATCCGGCGCGTTCAGAGTGGCATGGCCTAGACCGGTTCTAGGTCTTGAATCCTCACCCAACATGTATAGTTACCAAAGCACCCAAAGGAGATTCGATCGAAAAACTCCCCATATGGGGCCAAGACGCTGAGAGCTTCCATCGAGGTTTTAAAATATTAAAAATCACAGAAAAGCTGAGACTTATAAGGTGGCTCCTTCCGATGCTGGAGCCTGGTGAACCCCTCCCCTTTTCTGGGGGCACTGGGTTCACCGGTCACACGAGCAGTTACAACTTCACCCTGGAGATGGCCCCGTCTGGACATCAAGCCACAGGGAGGTAGAGAAGCAGAGCAGACAAGCCGAACCACCGCGCGGGGTCCGGGTTACCACGCCGGGGGCACGAGGGGGACCCGGGCCCGCTCGCGACGACCCATTTCCACACCGGGGCGAAAGCCGGGGCGCCAAGGATGAGAACGAGCTGCCCCCGGTCGAGGGGACCAGCGAGGGAGAGAGAACCCAGACTCGGCCCGGCGCGGGGTCTCGGTGTCTGCGCCGCCGCCACCCGCACCGTGCCCCGCCCTCTGGTTGTGCAGACAGGATGGGTGACGCCCACTGGGACCAGCCCCTGAGTGGCCAAAAAGGAACATGCTTCCAGAACTGCAGGAGACGAGAGGATCGAACGAGGTGTCCCCGACCCGCCCCCCCCCCCCCCGCATTGCTATTTTCACCCATGATGAAGAGCCCGAGTCACGCTCTTACCCTCGGACACACGGGACCGTCATCGTGAAAGGCTATCGGGTATCCACCAGCAAGCCCGTGTTCCCTCAGACACCGCGAGTCAGCGTAAACGTGGACACGACGGCGTGTCTTCCGGGGACAGCGAGCTGGAGATTGAGATCGCCACACGCGTGGAGCCACGAAAACCAATTTTATTTTGAATCTCCCAAAAGAAACGACTGCGCTATGGACAGAAAGCTAACCAGGGAATTACCAGGACAGCTGTGTTCCCAGGAAGACTTTTCACTCGCTTCATTAGCCCAGGAGGGGAGAAGCAGTTGTTGACTTCATCGGCTCTTTTTTCTCCAGAAAAAAATATGCATAACTGTAAAGTAAAAATCAGGAGCTAAAGGACAGAGAGATGGCAGTGAAGTCCTTCCGGGAAGTGGAGGACGCACTGGGTCACCTGTAGGTGCATTTCCCGCATGCCTCTTTCAAAAGATCTAACTGTGGACAGGACAAAGCCCATGTCTCACCGCGCTGGATGGGTGCAGGGTAAGACTCAATACTATGCTGGGCTTCAAACGTCGGAGTCTCCACCTCGGTTTTTTGTTTTGTTTTGTTTTGTTTTGTTATCAAGGTCTTAGTCACTGGGAAGTGACTTGTCTGGGCTGCAAGGCGACTTCTCCATCAGGCACGGTGGACACAGTACTCAGGTCCCCTAATATTTTTAGGGACCCACAAAAGTGCTTTAATTTCTTGTAAAATCAGAAAAAAAAAAACAAGCTTTACGGTCAAAGAGTGCATCCATCTCATGCTAATGCACTTGTAAACTGTAAAGAAGAATGTGGTTTTTTTTGGGGGGGGCATAAGAAGGCCCCTGTCATAATGCAGTCCTGAGGGGCCGGTGGTGAACCCCTGCTCACCGGGTTCCCAGTCTTCCCGGGTCCTTGGCACACACCAGAGGAGGACATTCAGCTTCAAACAGCGTCCCCCACCTCAATGGGCGAGCCGGTGCCCAGACGGCCAGCGGCTGCAGATGGTCAGCTGCTGCTCATGAGGTTCATGGTCGTGGCCGCCGTAAAACCTGAGCCCGCTGAAGGACAGCAGCTCTTCTAGAAAGAGAACAGCCATCGATTGATCCCGCATCTGCCTTTGAACTCTAAGCTCCAAGAAAGTTTTAATATAGACTTCTCTACAAAATGGAACCTTTTATAAGAGTGTCAAGGCAAAAACAGTAGAGTATTCACTGAAGAATGTTTAAGCTTATAAACTGCATTCTTTCCTAGCCACACTGTTGCCATCACGCAATTTTCTTAAGGCTAAGAAAGCTGAACTGAGGAATGCCCTCAGCCCTGGGAAGGCACAGGCTTCCGCCTTCCCCTGGCCCGTCCCCGGAGGCTTGGAAGAAGAGAGCCACAAGGCACACCCTGTTGCTGGAGCTAGTCGGGTTTTCAAAATCCAGAGTATAGAACAGAGTAGCATAAATAAAGCAAACTGAAACATTAAAAACATCGTCAATCTAAATTAAATATGTTTATGTACTGCAACCCTTCCTCCCTTCATGCAAAAAAAAAAAAAAGACATAATGCAAACTAAATGAAATGTACTAAATTGTCATGATCAGCACTAAAATGCCTTTAAAATATGTCTTTAAAAAGGTGGAAAAAAAAAAGTATAACACAAACTAAATGAAATGTACTAAAATGCCTTTAAAAGAGAGATGCTGCGCCGGTATCACGTCCTGTAATGATAACGGTTCCTGCGGCTCTCTTCAGACGTTTTAGTCTTTCATTTCAGACGTACTTCCTGGCAATTTTGGATGGCTTCTAATTGGCAGGCCTATTAAATACCCCTTGCTTTTATTTATTATATGACAGCTCCTTTCTTACATGCTTTTTCGTGGAGCGACAGATTATCTGTATTTTCTTCCTTTTCATGTGCACTTTTCATTTTTTATTAAACAGTACTGTTTTTCACTTAGATGATAAAGGACAATGTACTGTAAAACGCTGTTTTTCTATAAAACGATATTCTAGGGAAGTGTTTGGAAGTCCCACGGACCGCAGGCAGAAAGCCGCGTGAGCCGGAGCGAGCTCTGACCACCCTACGCCCGCGCCTTCCCGTGACCGTCAGTACAGACACAGCGTGGCCGTGGGGTGTCTGTGCCTCGCAGATGCGCCAGCGGCAACAGAGTATTATCCTGATGACTAGCGCTTCCTTCTTCCTTCAAATCTCAGGACTTTCTCGCCAAGGCTAGTCTGACTTTTCATTATTAGAATGATGCCCATTTTGCATTCTCAATAACATTATACTTTACTGCCAAGAGTTATTTAGAAGGGTTCTCGTTGGGCAAAAAGAAATCGACTTTCAGTCTCAATACATATGCGACTGCAGGTGTATGTGTGCAGATGCATCTCTTCATTCATTCATACATAATATTATGTGTGTGATATAATGGAAAATATATTTTCCTTCTTTTCCACATAGAATCATACTTTATTTACTATGCGATGTGAAAAAAAATAAATAAAACTTTTGATTAAAAAATTCTACGAAACTGCGATGAAACAAAGATCTCAATAAAGGGAGAGTTGATCTGTCTACATGGAGAAGGAGACAATATTACCAAGATGTCAGTTCTTTGTAAATTAATCTAGACTCAATGCAATCCCAAGAAAATTCCCAGCAAATGATTTTGTAACTATCAACACGCTGGTTCTAAAACTTATGCGGAGAGGCAAAGAGACCCAGAACAGACAACACGACGTTTAAAGAGAAGAACAAAGTTGAAAGACTGAGTTTTCTTCACTTCAAGACTTACTGTAAAGCTACAGTGATCCAGACAGGGTGTTATTGGAAGATGAACAGACTAACGGATCGATAGAACAGAACAGACCCACATAAATATAGTCAACTGATATCTGACGAAGGAATAAAGACAACTCGACGGAGAAAGGATGGTATTATCAGCAAAAGATCTTGGAACATGTAAACCGGTATCTACAGGCTGAAGAAGAAAGTGAGTCTAGATACAGACTTTAGACCTCTCACAAAAATTAACTCAAACTAGATCACAGATCTAAATGTAAAATGCAAAAATAATTCTGAAAAATTCGAAATGTCTCTCTCATGTCCCAACGCTGGTCAGTTTGTCATGCTGAACAATTCACAACAGAGAAATGTTTTTTGAGTAAACACACAAATTATAGGTATGTGAGAGATGAACCAGTTTCTACTTGCTGAGAAAAATGTATCATCCACGGCTTATAATTATACAAATGGCTTGTTACATACACACACGCACACAAAATGTAGCCTAGGGTCTGGACATATTTACTTATTCTCAGCTCCTATTACACAGGCCAGCATTCTCACTCACATTTTAAGAAAATGGATAAAGACATGAAATAACTGTATTTTACGTGGGAAATGGTTCCGCATCCGGCATTATACTTTAAAGCACCTCCCCTTTTATAGAAGCCATTGCCAGTCTCATGAAAGGAAGAAAAGGTCCCCAACACCTGACCCGGTCCCCTCGACCCTCTGACCTCCACCCTCCCTCCCTCAAAAAGAGTGCACGTAGGCATGGAGCCAGGGCGGCCAGGAAGAAGGAGAGCCACCCTTGCACTGCAGGCAGCAGGGGGCGCTAGGGATGCCTGGAGGCTGAGAAACGCCCCGCAGCCGCAGAACAGGTGTGGTGAAAGCCAGCCAGAGCAGACCTCAGCTGGGGCACACCCCAGTGACGACGGATGTCAAAACTGACAGCCCGAGACTACAGAATAGCCGCACATGACACGTTTAAATAAATGAAGGCTGCAGGTCCAAGGGTGACCTTACCGCAGGAATCAATCAAGTATAAATAGAGAAGACGGAATTGTAAAAATTACAAATATAATTATGTCTATAAAAGCTCAACAATTGGGTTACACAGGAAAAAAAATAGTTAAAAAGAAAATAAGTGAAGTGGAAGATAAACCAGAGTTTAAATACAGTGCAAGAAAGAAACATAAAGAGAAAAAAATTAGAAGAAAGCCTAAGACACAAAGAATGGAATAAAAATAAGAAGGTACAGCATGTCTGACCGGAGTTCCTGAACTACGAAACGAACAGATAAAATATCTAAAGATAATTCACCTGGGGACCATCCGTTACTAATGAAAACCAAAACCCTACAACTCCAGAATGCCAGTAAGACAAAAAGAGATATAAGTATGTTTACATAATGATAAGAATGCAAAATCTTGGCGATGAAGAGAAGATCCTAAGAGTGGCCAAAGACAAAGGAAGGGTGGCCCGCAAGGACCTGAACGTGGTAGCAGAAATTTCAACAGCGCAAGACAGTAACAGCGAACTACTGAGCACAAAATGACCGTTAACCTTGCATAGCCAAGAAACCAATTTTTTTTTAATGAGAGCAAAAACACAAACATTTACATTTAATCATTTTTTAAAGCAAGAATTTACCACCAAGAAATCTTTCCTAGCTCTGGTCAAGATGGCAAAGTAGGTAAATGCTGTGTTCACCTCCTACCATGACCACGTCGAAGTCGAAACTGAATCACAGCACAATCAATCTGAAGAACCACCTGAAGCCTACCTGAATAAAAGTCCTACAACTAAGGACGTACAGAAGAAACCACAGTGAGACTGGCAGGAGGGGCAGAGACATGAAACAGGGCTGGCCTCACACCCACAGTGGCAGCTGAGAATCAAAAGGGATCTCTCGACGGCAGAGGTTCCCCCTGAGGAGTGAGAGGCCCCAGCCCAGGGTTCCAGTGCCAGAGAGAGAGGTCCCCGTAACTTCTGGATGTGAAAACCAGAGGGAACTCCGTCTGTCCAGGTGAGACAGAAGGTTCCTAGAAACCCAGGGCCCAACCGCAGACTCACTTGCTTGTAGGCACTCGCCCTCAGCTCCGGTAGAGGAATAGCAGCCTGAGAGGTACCCAAGACATACAGGGAGGAACCGAGCTGTGTGGCTTCGGGACGAGGGCCGGAAGAGGGCCGCCACCGCCTCTGTGTTGAGCCCTCGTCCCACGGAGCCGGCAGGCTGCGCCATCTTCCCGTTCGGTGAGCCCTCCCCCAACGAGGGCCCGATTTGAACCTGCATGGGCCTAGTGAGCTCTTTAAGCTTAGTAGCTCTTACTAGGGAGACTCGGATTGGTTATAAGCAGCAGCTGATCTTGGCCTACACCAGAGCCCCTCCCAAGAGGCGCCAGAATGAAACCACCCGGTGGCTGGCTTCAGACCACAACAGAACACCACCCGATTAGCACCACAAGCAGTATACCCAAAAGTGGTCTTGGCAGGCACGAGAGCCCGAGGGGGCGAATCCGGCTCTGGGGGCTCAGCCCCCACACAGCAGCTTGTATGCTGTGGTCGTCCATGGCCAGTCCTCAAGCCAGTCAGCCTGAGGGTCAATCTCACCCGCTGACATGCCAACGGCAGCCAAGATTCAGTTACAACAGGAGGGCACACGCTACCCACACAAGGGACACACCTGGAGCACCCGGCTCGGGTGTCCAGAGAGAATGAGCCACGTGGCCCCAAAGGGCACCTACCACCTAAGGCCACTCTGCCAAGACTGGGAGACAGCGGCTCTGCCTAATACAAACACAGGGAGGCAGCCCAAATGAAGAGGTGAAGAAACAAGTTCTGAGTGAAAGACCAGAACAAAGCTCACGGGAAAAAAAAAAAAAAAAAAACAATATGGAAACAAGCAACCTACCAGATACGGAGTTCAAAACACTGGTTATAAGGATGCTCAACAGTCTCGGTGAGACCTTCAAGAGAGATAGGAAACGTAAAAAGGGAGACGGAAAACAAACAAAGAAAAGTAGTCAGAAATGAAGAATCCACTAACCGAACTGGAGACTACATCAGAGAGAATGACAGGCGCAGCAGAGGGCCGGCTCAGCGATGTGGACAGTAAGGCAGCAGAAGACGCCCAAGCATTACAGCCAAAAGGGAGTCCGAACACAATGAGGCCAGGGAAGGGGGCTCCGCCCTGCCAACGCTCACACCGTAGCGACGGCAGGAGGAAACACGAGGACGAGGGATCGAAAAACCTATGTGAAGGAACCATGATGGGAAACCTCCCTACCTCAGCGACGGAACTAGACATACAAGCCCAGAAGCACAGAAAGGCCCCAGAAAGATGAACCCAAAAAGGTCCACACGAGACACATCACAATTAAAATGCCAAAGGTCGAAGACAAAGAGAGAATCTTAGAAGCAGAAAGAGAAAAACAGTTAGTTCCCTACAAGGGAGCCCCCATAAGACTGTCCGCTGGTTTATCAACAGAAACTTTGCAGGCCGGAAGGGACTGCCACGGAATAGTCAATGATGAAAAGCGAGGGCCCACAGCAAAGACTGCTCTACCCAGCAAGGCTGCCCTTCCGAACCGAAGGACAGACACGGAGCTTCCCAGTCAAGAAAAACACTCAAGGAGTTCATCGCCGCCAAATCAGCGTTACGCGAAATGTTAAAGGGATTTCAAGGAGGAGGGGAGGGAGGAGGGGGAGGAGGGGGAGGAGGAGGAGGAGGAGGAGGAGGAGGAGGAAGAAGAAGAAGAAGAAGAAGAAGAAGAAGAAGAAGAAGAAGAAGAAGAAGAAAACAAAAAAATATATATGAACGATAAAATGGAAATAACTACATAGGTAGCAACGATTAGTTTAAATGTAAGTGGATTAAATGCTCCAATCTAAAGACATAAGGCAGCTGAGTAGATACTAAAACGAGACCCACACATATACTGTCTATAAAAGACCCACTTCAGATTGAAAGACACATAGAGAATGAAAGTAAAGGGATGAACAAAGATATATCGTACGAATTAAAAAAAAAACTGAGGCAGCACTACTTATATCAGAAAAAAATAGACTTTAAAACAAAGACTACACGAGACAAAGAAGGGCATTTCATAAGGATAAAGGAATTGCTTCAACAAGAAGATATAACCCCGTAAACATCGACGCTCTCAACGGATTTGGGCGGCGAGCACAGGGCCGGCCCCGCTTAGGCGTTCATGGTCAGAGAGACGGTGGGCAGTCGTGGGGCCCAGCAGCCTCCGGCTGGTCCTCGCTCTTCCCCGCCCCGTTTCCTGCTCTTCTGCCCACATTCCGGGGACCAGCGGCCAAGCAGGCACGGGGCTGCAGATGCGCAGGAGTCGCAGCCACGCGGAAGCGGCAGCTTCTCAGAGCCCGCGCCATGGAGCCCCACCTGAGTCGCCCTTCGGGGGACTGGCCACATTTGCCTTCACGGAGTTCCCTGAAAGCCCCCGCTTTTCCACCCGAGCCAGCGCTTCGTGAAGACTTCTTAGCGAGTCTTCCTCTTTCGAGAAGCTGTTGCTGGCTTATTACGGGACCCCTGAAGGAACTAGACGTTGACCATGAACCAACAAGTCGCCAAACAATCTGAGACGCCCACCACTACCAGTGCCGTGGACCCTGCAGGCCGTGAGGTTATATGTACGCAGGAGCATCCCATCATCGAGTGGACGTGGGATGCAGGAGCTAGGGCTCAGCAAGGTCTGAAGGTGCAACAAAGTTGCATGAACAAATGATACAGACACGCAAGGCCTCCCGCCGCACTGCCTCCTCTCTCTCTCTTTCTCTCTCTCTCTCTCTCTCTCTCTCTCTCTCTCTCTCTCTCTCGGAGCCTGCACCCATGTCCTCATAAGCAGTGCCCCCTGCCTGAGGAGCTGAAGACCCGGGTCTGCACTACAGCTGGTTCTGCAGAATACACTGTGGACCCCCAAAAAGAGACAACTGACGCCCCGCAGCTCTGAGCCCCGCGCCTACACCATCCTCCGGAGAGCCAGCCAGCCGGCCGGCCACGGCAGGCTGCTTACCCACGAATGGAGGGCGCGCGCTTTGTGCCCACCCGAACTGAGCTTACTCTGGCCATGGGGAGGTGGGTTTGGCTTTCCTGTCCACAGTGCTTCTGCCCAAACCAGCACGGGAACTCCCTGGTCTTGCCCTGCCCCTCATGGCCCTAAAGTCGCTTCCTTGCCTGAAGGAGGGAATGAATTTCTGCAGACCGCATTACCCGGCCTGCCCGGGAACAGCACCTTGTGGGGCAGGGAGGGTGTCCTCCAGGACACAGCGGATGCTCTGCAACAGCGGCCAACACACGGCTCCACCGTCCCACGGCCCACGTCTGCGGCTAGAAACATGTCGCAAAACAGCGGTTCTCAGCAATCGACCAATAGATTCAGTATGATACTAACCAGATCGCCGTGGGGTTTTTTTTTTTTTTCTTTTTCACATGACGATTGACGTAGGTGATCATAAAGTGTGTATGGAAGGACAACAGGTCGAGGGCGACCGAGGAGCTTTTAAAGGACTTAAATGTTTCCTGCCCTCTTAACATAAACGCTCGTCATAAAGCTTTGGTAATTAAGCTCTAGTACTTATACATGCTTTAGTAATTATAAAACACAGGCGCAGCAACACAGGGAAGAAAACGAAACCCCACAGAACCCGACCAATGGAACAGAACAGAGAGCTCACGACGCACACCTCGCACACGGAACCTCGATCTCCGGCAGATATGGGAAACGAATAACTAACGCGCATCAGCCAACGCCCGTCCTCCGCGAGGAAAGGAACACGCGGTTCTCGACCTCCCACGATCCGCGCCCCGCGTACATCACACGCATGCGGCGTACGTATACGTGTGCGTGTAGACGGCACATGTGTGCGCGACGAAGTGAACGGGAAAAGGCAAGCGCGAAGCCGGCCTCCGAGGGCAGGCGCAGCCCGCAGGCCCCTGCAGGCGGCCCTCCGTTCCTGGAGACGTTCTAGGCTGCGTTCACCGGGGTTCGCATTAGCGTAAATTGAAGAAGTGAGTCAGATAGAGATCGATGAGGGCTGCGCTCAAGAATCAAAGATTAACTAAGTTAATCAATGATGGATCCCATCGTGGATACCTGAAAAATCCAATTCCGGAGAACGTACATTAATATATGTTTGCATTAACCGTAAGTCGATGGCGGGAAGGGATTAGACATTAGACCCACCAAGAGTTAACTGTTAACCTTTCTCCCTCATCTCTCCTTGGTATCCGCCTGATCTCTTTAGCCTCCGACTCTTAGAGATAACATCGATAGCTTTGACTGGCTCTAGGAATAAGCTGGTCTAAATTCTTTTTCTTTTACAATGTCCACAGGTCCCTAGTAGCCTGAAATCTTAATTATTCTTCCTCTTATTTGGTATACAGTTTTTAAAAAAAAAAAAAAAACACAGGACATTTAAAACACACATTCAATAACTCATTCTTGGGGGGAGAGGCAAGCACGCAGAAATGGAAGTCGGCACCTCCGACCTCTGGCTGGTCCTAGCTGTAACACTCCAGCAGCACTGTGTCTGAGGGAGCATTAAGGACATCGAGGGAAAGAAGCAGAAGCTCTAATTCTAAGATCTACAGTCAGGAACCACTGCCTTCTGTAGGGGGTGCCCCTAGAGACTGGATTTATTCACAGAGCTCTGTCCGACGATGATAACCATCTTGAGAACTCTCAGCAGTTTTAATGTTCTAAAAAAAAAAAAAAAAGCTATTGTATTTTATGTCGGTATGTTTAAATTATTCATCCAATACATATTTAATTGTGCTAATAATTGAAATTTCCCATTTCGAGCACCGAGCTTTCTTAGAGTGACTCAGTCCGACTCTGAGATGTAACTGGCCGTGTGCATCTCGAGGCGTCATGACGCAGGCCCGTATCCTCGCCCTTCCTGCTCCTGGCATCATCATTCATCCTAGGACCCTGGGCAGTTAGAAAACCGGCTAGCAAAGCTGCTCCCAACGGGTTTTCAGGTTGAGGCTTGCATTACTGTGTCCATCACTGTCACCTGAGTCCAGCTCCTGAGGATGGAAGTGTAAATCCAAGTAAAAAGAAAAAACAGAGAGAATCATCTGTAACGTTGCCAGCAACGGTCGAACTAATGAAGTCTTCACCCCAGCTTCTCTCCTGATGACTTTTATTGTCTCCCTTTACAAAGAGGGCATTGTAACAACATCAGCGAAGCCCGAATCTGGTCAAATGGACCAAACCTAGGAGCTGACTCCACGATCCTTTTTCTCCTCCCAAGCACACACAGCGGCTGCAAACCAGAATCACCAGGTGTGTGTCACCTGCCTAGTTTGCCACGAAGGAATCACGTGCTAAATACCTTATATAACGTTATGGAAACTAACAAAATTGAAAACTATGAAGTCAATATTAGCATCAACAGGGCAAGAATTTTAGTGCTGAGAATGCTAAATTAGGTAAAAAATGCAACTTTTAATTAAACGATCTATGCTTCTGTCTTTCTTAAATAACTTGAAGTCACGTGCACAGCGCCTGTTCTTTCATAGTCAGCTTTAAAAATCCTAGGACTCGTTTAGTTTTCAGTGAGAAATACAGCTACAGGAGACCTCGACAAGGAGACCCCGCTGGGGTACAAATATAACAACCCTGATCTACATTTTGGGGGGACAGCAGGTGCTCAGAACTGTGCTAATTGCTCCGATGATCCATCTCAATTCCCAACAGAGCCCTCTGATCCCGGTGGCGTTATTCATGCCATGTCACAGATGAAGTAACTGAGGCTACGACAGATAAATGAACACGTCAAGAATACTAAGTGACGAAACCGAGACTCGACTCCAGGTCTGCTGACCAAGTTTCGTGCTCTAACCCGTAGGCTGCGTGGCGGGAGGGGCGGCCGCTAAGCACAGCGTACCTGCACCATAAATCGCACGTGCTCATTAAGCACCTGCGAAACGGCGAGTGCCGTGCAAACAGGGGGAGCGCTGCTCGTCTCCCCTGAAAGGCCAACGATGAGTCGAGGAGACAAAACAGATTCGCGAAACTCTTCTGACCGATCGTCAGATGATAGTCAGGCAGTGGTTAAACGAGGTTGTATAGTCCACGAGCTTTGCCGATGTCAGAGGCAGAAACCAGGGCAGGGAGCGGGGTTCGGCCAAGGCTGTGTAAGCTCAGGAGAGGCTGAAGACACAGCTCAGAGAGGAAGAGGCTTGCAGGCGAGGGGTGTCGGAAGCACTGGGGGCTTGAGAGGATCAGGTGCAGACGTTCTCGGCCCATGGGGCCCCGGCCAACAGACCCCTCAGGAAAGTCAGTGGTAGTGTGGTGGACCTCCACCACCCGGGGGGGTGCCAGTCTGAGTGCTGGCCCCGGCCGGCCCTCGGTAACCCTCCGTGAGGGGAGGAAGGAGCGGAGTTCTGTGGCCTGTGCCCATGCCGCTATCCAGTGTGAGAAAGGACGACTGTCCCCGGGGATCACGCACAAACACCCAGCTTCGATGCTGCCATTACTGACCTTTGCTGATCGAGCGATCGCAGTGGTTCACGCAAGCACAAGACACCTTCGACTTGGGTGTGTGTCTGCTCCCACAGTGTCGTCATCTTTTAAACGGAACGTCTGATTTTAAAACAGCAACTTTCACGTATGGTTCAATAAGAATGGACTTCACATGCCACAGTATTTATGCCAGGGACTGCTCGGACAACAAAAGCAAGCCCACGAGGGGACCTTCTGCTGAACGGAGAAGGCGCTGAGGATATTCAGAAGCATGAGAACGAACAAGCGATGCCCACCTCGGCGAGTTAATTGCGGAGAGCGCTCTCTACCCAGGTTCCCTCAACATTAAAAGAGAAGCAAATGGAAAGTAACATTACGCGAAATGAAGGTGAAGGATATTCCTATCGGCATAAAATTTCACCAAGAAAACTGCTTTTGTGCCAGGACCAAAGCTGGGAATTCTACACGCGCAGCAAGCTCTAGGAAAGTTCGCCCGGGAAAAGTCAAACACCCTGCCAGGGGAGCCAGCACCGTCACCCTCACCACCACGGCATGTCCTTGAGCTCACTCCCTCTTCAGGTCTCAGTTTCCTCATCTGCAGAACTGTTGCAGAAAAATCAGACCCATGAGAAACCAAGCAGCACCCGGAGTGTTGGAGAACTCAGGTTTATTATACCAGCGGTCTCAGAAGAACTAGCGCTCTGAAGATCTGGGCCCCGAGCTCAGGGGTAACCTTACTTTTATAGGACTTATCCGCAATCTATCTGTTGTCTAGACGGAACAAGCAAAGAGTCGGGGAGTCTTCAGTTGCTCTCAAGGTCACCCTGCCCTTCGGCCTATGCAGCAAGCATGTCCACAAAAGCAAAACAACCTGCTGATTATGAGGTTAGCCATTTGAGTGGAAAATTCCCCATCAAAATGAGCATCCTTCCAGCTCTCATGCCGTGTGACTATGTATTCTTTCATAGCAACAGTGAAAATGCAACTACATAAGTCCCGCCAACGACCACAGTTCCTGGGGGCATTTTCTGTGCCAGGCATTATACGAAGTGCTTCACCCGTATTCATTTGCACCCTCACCTTGGAAGGCAGGCACCGTACCACTTACAAACAAAACGACTAGGGCACAGAGGGGTTAAACAATTTGCCCTGGGGCACAGAGGCGGGAAGAGAGGAAGCCAAAGAGCCAGAAACAGACAGATTCTCTTGGCTGTTAGTCTCTGCCTTTGTTAAATGCAGAAGTCAAGGCACTGTGCCTCTGATGAGGTATGTCCTTTAATATCCATCCACAGGATGTTTCCCAACCACCTTTCTTGGGGAAAATTACAGTTTTTCCTTGTCTTTTGTTTACCCCATAGTTAAATTACAAATAAAATGACTTCATGAATTATTGGTTGCCATTTACAAATACCTGCCAGATAAGACTTTTTTGCATGTATAGAAATGCTCAAAAAGATCTATCCTTAGCTAGCTCTACTCCAGTTCCTAAGAACACACACTACTCTCCTCTATCCCCAGATCCACGAGACTCGAAAAAGTGAGCATAAAACGTCCTGCTCCTCACAGGAGATGTCAAGCATATTTATCTGTCTTCCTCGGCCTTCCACCCCCAGGAAAGGGGTGAAGAACTGACTTCCCACTGATCCCCTTCAGCCCACAGGGGGCGCTGAAACGGTGTCGGGAATAATAGAGGTTTGTTGGTTTGTTTGTTTGTTTGTTTTGGAAAAATTAAGATTCTTTACATGTAGACAAAAGAGACACTCCGATATATCTGCCCCTAGAAAAATATCTGATGCTAGAAATTCCATTTGTAATAGAAAGTCCTTTTAGTTATTGCTCTACGGATGATGCACACCAAATAATAGTAAAATCAAGAAATCGGAACATATGTTCGGTCAAAACCATATACGTTACATATTTAATAAAAGTATATACTCTTACATGAGTTTCAATATCATACTTTAAAAGTCTACTTTATTTCCGTATCTGACTATTTGAAACTTAAGGGAATAAAATTTTTCCATTCCAGTTGAAATACTGCATATTTCTAATCATAAATTTTAGCACGCCAACCTGGCTAGAGCCAGCTGGTATCCTGACAAACTGAAAACTTTATATCAACCTTTCCTAACGACGACAGGCAAATTTTGAGAAAAGCGATCTGATTTTGGACATGATAAAGGAGAGATGATTAAATTCTGAGAAAGGAGTTTCATGCACTTAGTAATAAAAACCAGTCCTAGAAAATAAGATGAAATCATAAAATTTAGAACTTAAAGTTTGGTCTCATTAATTCCTAGTTTCCCAATGCCAGGGGCAAAGTTTGTTTTGCCCATCATGACCAGTACTATCATTAAAAATTTCCATAATAAGCAATGGAAAATATTTTGATATTATTAAAGAGAATATTAAAATTCTAGACATGCTATCATGGGTTCTATTTACTGTTTCATGTCTAGATAATTCTTAACAATTATGAGTGAAATCTATTTAATAGCTTTTTATGCAGAAAATAATTAAGCAAGACAGTGTAGTTTGAATTCAGAACTTATTTTACAGTAAAATAAAAACACTATGAGGATTAGTTTAACTTTATGATCACTGGCTTGACCACAGACTGAAATTAAGTGAAATCAGTTTCGGAATAATGTCAATTAGGGCAATACGAAGTCGTTTGTCTTTTTAATAGATATTTCCAATCGCTTCGTACAAAGGCCATTACATACAGCAAAAACTCACTGAGTCCTTGGATGACGCCAAGATCATTTTGTGATCCAAATGGTCTTGGGGACCATGGAAGTGCATTAAGCAACGGCCAGCCTGATGGCAATCAGAATCAGGCAGATGCATGGGAGAGAAGGAGCCTGCCCGAGATTTCAGGCAGCAAAAACAGATCCTCCGAGCTCCCGAATTCCAGCAGACACTAGCTATCCCAGTGAGGTGCGAGAAGGGAACCGGGGCCGGCCCCGCACAGCTCATTCCGTCTCCCCGGGGGGATTTTCTCCGGAGCCCGGTTCCGGGCAGCCTGAGAAGTGAACGCAGCCCGCCGGCCCTCACCGCGTGAACACTGCTTTGTTAACACCGCCCAGTCTTCCCGGGCTCCTGCCCCAACCATCTCTGACTACTTGGATGGAGAAGGTCTGGGGGAAGCGGAAGAGCCATTCACGATGTGGCCAAGAGCAGGAGAGAAGTGAGCTGCCTGTCAGGAGCTCAGAATCGCCCCCCCCCCCCCCCGTCCCTCCCGAGGTCCCGTCTCGGGGCGTGCGCCCATTCTCCCAGGCCTTTCCCGCCTGCCCCGTGGCCCTGCAGCCTCGGGCCCCACCCGAAGGCAGCCTTCCACCTCCCTGATTGTGGCTCTTTCCTGTCCAGCCCGTCACAGAGTAGTCAGTCCATGGACCAGCTACAACAAAGAACAGGATCCATCAGGACATCAGGCTGAGCTACAGCCACACCACAGGAAGCGCCGGCTTGCGCGTAAAACCGTGTGTGTGTCAATCAGCAGGAAAGCGTGGGAATGACTGCTTTATCAAGACGTAAAGACGCCTGGACAAACTTTTCAAAGGATGCCACTCCGGCATTAGCACCCCGGGACATGGAACACAAAGTAGCTGTGTAAAGAATCAGCAGATACAAAGGTCCAGACGAGTCAGAAAAGGGGGCTTTCAGCTGGCCCCTGGGGAATCCCTGACCCGCTCACTCCCGAACGTGGCGGGCAGCAAGGAGGTTAAAGAACTTAGCGACCTGCGTCATAGCGAGCGAAGAGGCCTGCAGGGGAGGGACGAGCTTCGCCCTTGTCCTTAAATACATTCGTGGCGCTATAAATAGACCATCACCTGCTCCTCTTTTTCTATCTAGAGGAGAACAAGCCAGAACAGGTTTAAATTACAGGTTCGACAGAATCACCAGCAGCCACACCGTGGCAGAACAGATTCCCGGAGGGGAACTGACATGGTTCCTTTCCTGGAAGGACAAGGCTGAGACTCTGTCTGCGACACGACCCGGCAGACGTCTCTCTCCGAGTCTCCTTCACAAAGATGCCACTGCAGGCAGCCTCCGAGGCTGGCTGCGGGAGCGCGAGGGCCCCCCGAGCTCACACCCGGGATGCAGGGTCAAGGTGCTGCCCTCTGCGCTCAAGAGCCAGCTTATCCTCGGTGTGGTGATTTCTTACATTCGCTTTTTGATCCTGACCTCGCTGAAGGCCAGCAGACAGCACCCCTCCAGTAGTGTGGGGGAGAGACAACTTTACTCGTTGGAGGGCCCCACGGTGGCAAGTTTTCCAGGCGCAATGCCGGAGCTCCATCTG
Organism: Rousettus aegyptiacus; assembly: GCF_014176215.1. Lineage (NCBI taxonomy): Eukaryota > Metazoa > Chordata > Mammalia > Chiroptera > Pteropodidae > Rousettus > Rousettus aegyptiacus. Next base: position 109,355,412 of record NW_023416311.1, read on the forward strand.
TCTCAGGATATCAGACACTAACTGCCAAACACCAAAGACAGCCACCTCGCATGCTCGCTGCAATGTGAGCACACATCCGCTCCTTTGCCCAGTGGACAGGAATATGGGTGCCTAATTATAGTCTAAGCAAAAAAAAAAAAAAAAAAAAAAAGAAATCATTTGGCGAGGACATCCCCAGATCAACCACTGCCCCCAAAATACCTTCCTGGGGAGTCGCTGCCCTGCACAAACTCTGCGCGTACATACCACACGCGCGCGTGCAAAGTTCGAACCACACACACAGAAGGACCGGCGACAGGAAGTTTACTGCCATCCGCAGATTCCCCCTCAGGGCTCCGGGGAGCCGGCCCAGGGTTTCTGCTTGAAAAATACAAATTGGCACAAACTGACACCGGCCGTTGCGTTGCATTCTGCTCCTGACGATGAAATCCACTTTAGGGACCTGAGCAAAACGGAACGCACCATCCACCGTCTCCCCGGGAGGAGGACACGCGAGCGTGCTGCTCGCGGCCTCCTCGGGGCGTGAAGGCTCAGCGCAGGGCGACACCCCATCTCCCTGCCGATGGGACCAAACACACCCGGACTTAAAGGCAAAGATGTACAATAACGTACTTTGCGTGCCGAGTCCTCGGCACTCCCCGCCGTCCCAAGGCAGGCTTTGCACGGAGCGAAATGGCGTGCGGTGCAGAGTGCAACGCCGGCTGGGCTCGCGGCCGCGCGGGGGCCCGGCGGAGGAGCGGGTGGGGGACCCGGCTGGGGACCGAGCGGAGCGGATGTGGCGGCGGCGGCGGCGGCGGCGCAGGGCGGAGGGCGCAGCCGGGGCGGCCCGCGGGCGCGCGGGGACGGGGCACACGCACGCCCCGCGCGCGGGCCGCCTGGAGGGCACCCCGGCGACTTTATTTTGGGCAGCAGCGTCCGAGGAAACTTTTGCGGGGCGCGCGGCCGCGGCCGCAGCGGGCCGGCAGGAGGGGCAGGGGGCGGCGGGCCGCGCGCCGCGGGGCCGGGGTGGGGGGCGCGCGGGGCAGGGCGCGCGGGGCCGCCACTCACCAGCCGCAGCGCGAAGAAGACGACGAGCAGCGCGAGGCAGGCGCCCATGACGATGAGCAGCAGGAAGACGATGAGCGGGTGCTGCTGGCTCAGGCAGTAGTAGGACTCGTACAGCCAGTCGCGGGACCGCGGCGGCCCGTCGCCGCCGCCCGCCGCCGCCTCGGCGCGGTCCCGCAGGTAGCGGCGGCGCCGCATCGCCTCCTGCCACATCGGGGCGGCTCGCGGGGCGCCGGCCGCGTCCCACGCCCGCGCCGCCTCGGCCGCCCGGCTGCCGGCGCCCGGAGCTGCGCGCAGGGGGAACGAGGCGGAGGGAGGAGGACAAGAAGAACCGGGCTGGGAGAGGTGAAGACGAGGGACGAGGGAAGGGAGGAGGAATAGGGGGGAAGATCAAGGAGACAGCAAGATGAAGAAGATGCAAGACAGAAGAGCGGGAGGGGGCGGCTGGCGAAGGGGGAAAGAGGGACAGACAAACGAGCGCAGAGGAAAGAGACGCAGACGCAACGGAAACGAAAACACGCAGAACCAGACGGCCGCGCCGCGCGCCGGGGGAGGCCGCGGGCTGGCGCGTGGGCAGGAGCGCGGCGGGGGGCAGCGGCCGCGCCCCACGCGCGGTCCCCTCCTTCGGCCCGCGCGCGCTCAGCCCCGGCGCGGTCCGGCTCCTCGCCCCATCTCCGAGCACAGCCCGGGGTGGGGCGGGGGCTCGCACCTCCTCCCCACTGTGTCAGAGCGCAGCCCGGGGTTCCCACTCTGCCCCCCCCCCACTTCCCACTGCGCGCAGAGGACTGCGGGGGCGCCCGGCCTCCTCTCCGGCTCCCAGCGCGGCGGGAGGGGCACCCCCCCACCCTGAGGGCCCGGCCTCTCTGTGGGCTGCGGGAGGGGACGTGCTCCCACGCCCTCCCCCGCTGTCTCGGAGTGCAGATCTCCCACCCTTCAGCGCCCCTTCCTCCTCGTCACTGTCTGGGGGCTCGGAAAGGGGGTTCGCTCGCCCCCTTTAATGGGTCGGGGGCCCCACCCTCTTCTCAGTGCGGCGGGCGTGGGCTTCCCACGTTCCTCTCCACTGTCACAGGAAGCAGGGGGACTTCCCTGCGGGGGGCGGAAGGGCTCTGGGACCCAAGGAGTCCCCTCATCGGAGAACAGCCCCAAACATGCAACGGAGGGGTGAGGCGGCGGTGGCTGAGCGCGGTACCCCCGCCACGTCCTCTGGGCGGCCTCGCTTGCGTCCTGCACTTTCAGCTGAAGTCACACTTTAGAGGGCCATGGTTTTCCGTACGGGAGGTTTAGGGGCGCCCTCTGGCCCGTCACGGTCCCGCGGAGCCCCCTCTGCCCCGCAGCGCTGGCGGAGGGGACGTGGGGGGGGGGTCGCGGGTCTGGGCACCGGTGGGGGAGGCGGAGTGGGTTGTGGGATTCGCCCCCTCCCCGCCCCCTCCGGGCACTGGGCGCGAGAGATGCGGCTGGAGCCGTGGGGGGAAGGGGGGCGTCCCCTCCCGACGCGCCTGGGGCTGGCGATCGCTGGCGCTCGCCCTGAGGGACAGGGGATCTCAACGCCACTCCCCGACGGAGCCCATCGTCCTGGAGGCTTCCTCCTATTCCAGACCCGCCAGATCCCACCCACCCCCAACGCCTAAAGAATTGAGTCGACGACCCTCCCCTCTCACGCCGCCAGCAAACAGCCTGGAAGGTGGGGGGTGGGGAGGACTCCTCTCTGCCAGTAGACAACCCGTGCTCAGGACCCAGTTCTGGCACCACCTAACACCCTGGCAACCGTCCCGAGCTGTCCCCCCTGCCTGCCCAGGCTGTCCGGTCCCCCTCCGGTGCGGAGACACGTGAGCTGTGTAGCTTAGTCCCCACGGCCAGGACCCAGGCCGTTCAGGGAGAGGGGACCACGAACCTTCCAGTGGGTTATTTTTAGCAAGGGGTATGACCAAAGGCACAGCTCTGCCACACTGTGGCGATCTTGGCTGCGGTGAGGGTGGGAAGACCCGGAAGAGGGCTTGGGCTCAAGGGCCAAGTCCTGACACTGGGTCCGGGGCCCAGGGTCCTGCCCCAGCAGGCCCCGCCTGGTCCTAGGCCTTCCCTGCGGCGGGAGAGGTGGACAGGAGGAGGCAATGGATGGGCGAAGGTCCCGCAATGTCTCCCGTTGCGCCCACATCCTGTACCTTCCCGCCCTAGAGAGGGAATGAAACTTCCTCAGTCGGGCTAGGTGTCGGCAGCCCCCACCCCTCCTCGCCTGCCCTTGCGCTCCCTCCGCCCCGACTGCCCACTGTGACCAGGTAGTTCCAATCTCGGCCTTTCCTGCTGGTTCAAATCCAGCCTTTGGGCCCAGTGCTTTCTTTTGGACCAGGGAAGTCTGGGGTTTGGGTGGGTCCGAGAGCGAGCTGCAAAGACAGTACTGAAGATCGGACTTGCAGGTGCCCTGAACTTGACCGCTCCCGAGACGCGGTTGCGTGGGGAGTTAGGCACAGTTTCTGATTGATGTGTGGATTCTCTTTATTTCTCCGGCTCTGCCTAAGGTCCTTCTGGGTTTTGTAAACCAAAATTAATTTTAGACTACAATAAAGAATTTTTTAAAAGCATTTATTTGAGCAAAAAGAGCTATAACCTGGGGAGAAGGATCCAGATAGCAACCTAAATTGTGCTTCCCAAAGCGAAGGGGAGGCCGTCTTTGACAGCAAAAGTTTCTGTCCAGGTTTCCAATTAGGTCTACTTTATGTAAATGAGGTATCCAAATGTGCATTTCTGATTGGCCCCCTCTCACTTTGATTGGTTGGCATTATGCATCCTGATTGGACAATATGGAGCAGTTCCGACTGGGCAGGGCAGGTTTTACTTAGTCCATTGGTCCAAAGACAAAACCAGGAAGTTCCTTATAATAGTCGAGTCTGCCCGGGGGAGTGAAAGAGCCCGGCGAGGTGCAGGAAGGGAGCCTTCGGCCTGAGGTCTTCCCAGCACGGAGTGCAGGAGACGCTCCTGGCAGCGGATGGTGGCCAGGCTCATATTATTTATAACATGTGGGCCTTCAGGTGACCTTGAGAAGTCCATCGCAGTAGGTAAATTCCTTCCTGGGGTTCACGTCCAATGACTCCTTCTCGGGTGCACAGTCTGAGCAGTACTGTGCATTCTCAGCCCCTTCCTGTCCGAGCAACATACGCATTATTCATCTCTTCAATTCTTGCTGCTCCTTCACCCCTTGTATTGATAAACGTCTGCCTTTGCCCACTCAAAAGAAGAAAAAATAAATCAACTTTAACTTAGGTCTCTGGAAAAAAAGAACTGAAAGACTTGTGGGAGGAAAAGACAAGAATTATTTTCTCCTCGGTTCTCGTTGGTAACCGGGGTGTTTTTTAACAACCAGTGTCTACACTGTATGTATATGCTCCACACGGTAAAAGGGGTGGTCCTGAACCCTAGGAGTTTTTTGTTTTGTTTTGTTTTTTTGTCAAGGGCAAACTAAAATTAGACTCTGCAAGGAGAGAATTTTGCACTTGACCCTCGCGATGTTTTTTATCACTTATTCTTTCATTAATTCGTTTGACAAATATTTATTTTGTGTCTGCCATGCGCTGCCAGACATTCAAGTAAAAAAAAGAGAGAGAGAGAGAGAGAGAGGGCCTGGGCCTAGGACCCTTGTAGGAAATTTCAGTGTAGTACTTTTAAAAGGAATTCTACCAAAAACAAAACAAACATCAACACACGTCTCAAACTCCCCCGTACAATTTAAATTTCATCATCATGGACAAAGGTTGTGGAAGAAATATAACATAAAAGTCGAGGATATGTCAGGCTTCTTTAAAGTTTTGTTGGGCTCTTCCGTTCGGTTTGAGTTTGGGTGCTTATTTTTCTAGGGACCTCTGTCATTGCCTATGCCTAATACAAAATAAAATGTGAACTGGCATAATCAATATAGTTATTCTATCAGCGTTTTAGATTTAATTGAGCCAAGAATGTTTTTTTAAAATAGTCACGACAGTTTCTATTTGAAAGAGAAAAAAATTATAACCCCCAAGCAGCGCGAAGTGGAATGAAAAATGAAGAGCAGGAAATACAGCCACTTGCAACTAAAGAGACCCCAGGTGTCCTCTAGTTTATTCCATCCCTTTAGGACATCAGAGCTACTAAGCCAAAGCTAGGGCAGGGAGAGCAAAGGGGTTCTCGTGTAAATACTCTATATCAATTCATTTGTGCCAAAACGCAGAAGAAACCAACTGTGGGAGCTCTAAAGGCCTGCGGGATTTAAAAAAAAAAAAAAAAAAGGAAGGAGAATTCGTTTTTCCTACGACACTAGAGGGCAGCCCTCCATCCCCGAAGCCAGCCAGCAGGGCAGGCGTCATGGGCCTGTGATTCGTGCTGCTGCGCGGGGCTCTCCACGCTTGACTGACGGTTCTGCTCGCACCATCTTCAAATTCTTGATCATTTTTTTTGAACACGGTTTCCCTTTGCCTTGGGCCCTGCAGATTGGAGAGCTGGTCCTGCTAGCTGGTGACGCTGAGCAGTCCTCCCGTCTCTGTCTGCATGCAGAGCCTGCGGGGTGCAGGCTTGACAAACAGGCAGGCTCCTCTGCCTAGAGGCTGGGGTCATGCCCGCCCTCCTAATCCGGCCATCTCTCCCACGCACATGACCCACCCGAACGACGGCAACCCTGGGAAGGCATCATGCCGCAGGACGGGGTTTTGAAGCTGTGGGTTTGCTTTGAAAAGAACCCATCTTCTAGTTCCTATTCCAAATCCAGTTAGATTAACTCAGTCAATAAGGGCGCTATTGTCCTCCTCCCATGTCACGGTGCTCTGATTGATTAAATAAAAGCAGGCCGGCGAACTGTGCCAAGGACAGCCGTGGACATGTGCCAGCCCGGAGCATATTGTAAGGGCTGAGCACACAGTATTTCCCTGCGTATTCGTTTTTCTCTCTGGCAAATACATCACTGAAGTTTATATAATAAAGTATGAGCAGTATGTCAACAGATTCATTATCACCATGAAATATGTCTTGTGTACCCAGATAACATTTACATTTTTATTGAACCAGAGTCTATGGATACAGAAACCACACAACCGTCGCCAGCGCGCGGCTCCGAGACGTCTCTTTAACTCTTTGAGCTCACTAAGGAACTCTCGTGCAGTTCAGGTGTTAGAACATCGGGAAAAAAGTGGGCTGAATGTAACGCTAATATGTTCGTTTTCTTTCCCAGCCGGTGCTGGGTGATGTCAACACGTCTTTGAACGGTCTTTCTTGTCTGGCTGATTTCATAAATTATTTCTCAAATGACAAAACTAGAATAAATATTTCACAGAATCATCCTTAAAATCTGATATCAGGTGACTTGGAATTGATAGCCCTGAACATGCGAGAAGATGGCTTTTTTTTTTTTTATAACAGACCTCTCACAGAATCCCACTGCTGTTCCAAAGTTTGTTACTAGTGCTTTTTTTCAAAATCCACTGGAATTCCTTCCATGAGTGGGGGGTGGGGGGCAGGGGTGGAGAAGAGGTTAATGACCAATCAGTCTCCAGCACGTCTGCGACCTTGTGAGAGGCATCGATTTCCCTGCTGTTGCTCAGAAAATGGGATCTAAAAGGCAGTGAGTGACTCATGCAGCAGAGATGTTTGCTGGGAACCTGCCACCCAGGGAGGGACAGGAGGAAGGGGCTTATTTAGCAAGCTCAAATGGATAATTCAGATACCTTGACTTTTTATATCCTATTAGGCCTCCCTTAAAACAGTCAATGAGAGAATAAATTAATTGAATTCTAAAACTTATAAGTACTGTACTTTGAGGAACAAGAAATGGTCTCTACGAAAAGCAACGTTATGACATAGTTTATGAACCTTTTTCACCAATTCTAAATTCATTCGATTCAGAAAACTTAGAGTAAGATCTTAAGTCACTCTACCACTGTTTGATTCATGATTTTATATTTGAATTTGGAAATAAATCAAGCTCACTGCCCATGTCATTCCACACTGTTGTAATAATTGTCAATATTCTTATAATAACATTCTTAAAGTGTTGGATTTTTGCCTCATTTCTCATATCGACTGTATAGCCTCAAAGAAGTCATAAATATCTCTGAGCCTCAGTTTATCTGTAAAGTAAGAAGAATAGATCAATTATTTTAACGATCTTTCTAACGTTTTTTTATTACCCTGAGCAGGGTAAAGAGTGGATTTTTATGAACTTTTTTTTACGTCAAGGGGAAGGAAATGACTTACATTCAATAAAAATAAGTGAACTGTACCAAAAAAGAAAAAAACCGTGAAGCTATATGTAAACATTTGATCACAAGAGCTATTTCCTTAGGTATTAAGGGCAGAAGGAGAATGTTTCAGCGCTGTGCGTGACAATTTTGTGGACACATACAAACTTATTTTGTATTTAGGGGTCTGTCTTCTCTCACTACAAGATAAATTCACGAAAGGCAGAAGATTTTCATTTGCTTAGTTATATGTGTCTATTACTTGAAATTTGCACAACACATACTGAGCGCTTGAAAAATGTGCTAGATGAATAAATGACAGAGTAACTGAAGATAGAAGGCAATTTCATTCTAAAAAAAAAAAGAGTACAATTGACAAATAACGCTAATGGAGTACTTTAATCAGAACTTGATTTGATAGAAGCATTGCCCATTTCTGAGATTCTAAGCATATAAATGTTTGCTACTGGCACCGTATTTGTATTTTTAAAAATCTCACAATATTTTCAAATCCTAAAGAGGCAAGCGTCCAGGCTAATTTTGTAGTCCCTTATCATAAAAGCATGGTCATTTCTATCAGTATGGACAAGGATTTCTAAACACTGTTTGTTTAACTAAAATGTTAAAATACATAGATAGTGACTGCATTTTAATATAAAAACTAGTTGAATAAAGAAAATACTGTCACAGTAATAAATGATGTTTCAAATGAGAAATCGACTGGGCCTGCAGCAGGAGACAGAAGCCGACGCCCCGGGCATAGCAGCCACCTGGACCCCAGTCTCAGCCTCCATCCGCCCGCAGTGCCAGGTGGTGCCCGGGAGAGAGGCGGGGGAGGCTGCTGAGTTCACGGGGCCAATTGCTTTAGATTAAATAACCTCCAAATGGCCAGAGATCGTTAACGTGCCAACTCCATGTAGACAGGCTGTATTTACATTGTTACCAGGAAGTAGTAAAGACGTTTTCATGCTCAGCAGGCTAAAGGATATAAAAAGGCAACCTTAAACCTAGACCCTCATTATTACATTACAGTCTAACGACTGATACATGAAAAAGATATCTGTCTTCCCACTGCCATAGAGTTGCTCTTCACTTCTAAGTGTATTTTCCCCCTGCAGCCAACAAATGGAGGGCTCTTCTTAAAAAAAAAAGAAAAATACTTGGAAATTTTAAAGATATTAATATTAAATTATCTGGTCTGAAACATAGAAAATAGATGCCTGTGAGGCACGGTGGTTGCTTGTTGATGATTCAAACTGCTTCAGAACTAGTTTCATTAGAGCACAAAGTAGCTACTTTTCTGAAAATACGAAGTTTTCAATTAGGTATCCAGTTCTAGCAATGCACTCGCCTTTCTCACATGGAGACAAAAATACGTGATTATTTTTAGTCTGTTTAAATTTGCAAACAGCGGATGCAATTTTGTCGGGTTCTGCACAACATTTTACACATCTAAGGTATCGATCCCTTTTGCTAAATTCCTGTGCCAATGGTGGCCACTAGCCTTCCTCACCCTCGTTCAATGGCGCCTTGTGGGAAAATGTAAGCGATAACGGAGTTGTGAAGTGTGACATGAGAAATCACAAGTGCGAGCACATAACAAGATCCGATTATTTCAATGATTCTCACGTTACCCACAGGTGCCTCCTTTCATCTGGATGCTTGAAGAACGGTTTTCCTTCTTGTAAGTAAAGCATGCTTGACCCGAACGATCAATACTCAGCTCTTTGCCTTTGGAAGTATTCAGTGTTTCGGTGAATTACATCTAATCAAAATTGCAAAATAGACTTCATAAAATAATTTTTGTACTTAGACTGGTACTTAAAATTCCTTTCAGACCCCAGAGTTTAAGAATGGGCCCTGGTTACTGAAAAGTCAATTAACATAGGGATTTGCATGAGAAAATGGCGATCCGCCATGCGGGTGGATTTCTTATCAAATTCGTTGACACCACCAAAAGCCAGAGCTGCACGAGTTCCACCCAGCCTCTTAACCTGGTGGGTGCTGGATGAATGAACCTAAGGATGTTTGGCATCTTTTATTAAACATTTAAAGGGCAATTCCTTGTGCACATTTGTCTGCTTTTGGACCATTGGCCCAGATTCAGAAGTAAATTGTCATACAAGCAAACTTTGTAAGATCTTTTAGGCAGGGACCTCAATCAACTGCTTGGGCTGTAAAGATCAAGATCAAGAACCACAGTCGAAATCGCCTCTCAGCTCTCATGGTTAGTTTCCACTGTAGCACGTGCAGTCCTGTAATCCCTTGGGGTCCCCGGTTTCTTTAACCAGCTGGAAGCTTTTCTGTTTTATAACTGTCTGATGACTGATTAAAAATTTGCCCACATCCCAAGAAGGATTATTGAATTAGTGGTCATCCTCTGATTGCTCTATCTTAAATAGAGCTTAATTAAAAAGTTAATTCCAACTATTTTGGAAATAGGTGGGGTATAAATTTCAATTACATAATAATGGAGGACAGAAGCTAAAGATAATTAGAACATAACTAATTTTTAAATGATCGATGAGCGCATGGGAAATCGAGACAATTGTTGGGAGTGTATATTTCAACTATGAAGCTAAATTTTCAAAACGACATTGGGAAATGAAGACCATCGTGGAGATGGCACCTGTCACAGAACCGGGGTCCCAGGCCGCCACGCCGCAACCGTTTGCTGCGGGGAGCCTGTGGCAGAGCCTAACAGAAAAGCCACCTTTCCCTGGGACAAAGCACAGCCACACGAGTGCCACTGAGGCACTGAGGTGTGCAAGGGTCTGGCTTCCGCGTCCTCCTATGCTTTGAGCTTTGTCACCACCCCATTCCTGCGGGGCCAGGAGGAAAGAAAGCAGATTGAGTGCAATGTGCCAACCTTTCGGCAAAGGGCCCGAGTCGGTATAAGGGTTAATTAAAGCAACCTTTCAGAAATTATGGCCATTACATTGGCTCTATCTAATGATTTGTTTAAAAACATGTTTACTTTAAAATTCTATTTAAATCTGTTTGTATCATCTGATTAGTATATTTTGTACATAAATTTGGGAAATATTTCTTTGACATTATCTTGAATTATATTTTAAAATAGTAGGTTTCGAGTTCTGATTTCTACCAAGGAAGGATGGTTGTATTGGAACAACCTCTGCAGATAATAATAAACAACTCTGTACACACACACACACACACACACACACACACACACACACACACACACACTACATCCAGGGAAAGCATGAATTGTGACTGACTTTTCATGAGAAATGACGGAGGTCAGAACATAATAGGATGACATCTTTAAAGTGGAGGAAAATACACACACACATTAACTGAGAATTCTAAATAAAGCGAAACACAAATCTGAAATAAAGACTTTGAAGGTAAACTCTGAAAAAAGTAATTGCCAGCAGACCTATGCTATAAGAAATGATAATGGAAGTTTTCCAAGCTGAAAGAAAATGACATCAGATAGAAATGCAGATATTAATTTATCTAATAGAAAACTAAATTTTAAAAGCAAAGTGATTACCCGGAAATGTGGAGTTTATAGCACACACTTTATAAAATGTATAACAATAGAAAAAAAAAAGTAAGCAAATTAAATTATGACAGTAGCAAAAAGCAGGTGGGTGGGTTAAATTATATCTTATGTGCTTTTATAGTCTATGTGAAGTAAAACTTATTAGGTTTAAATAGACGGTGATAAATCAACATTGCATATTTAAATTCCTAGAATAACCACTAAAAATGCAAGGTAAAGCTAAAAAGCCAACAAATGTACTGAATCATAATTTTAATAGCAATAGACTAATTCTAATGGCAAAAGACACAGGAAGAGAGAAACATAAGAATAAAAACCAGATGATACAAAAAGAAAATGAGTTACAATGGGTAGAACTACCCTCCACCAGTAATCACCTTCCATATAAACAGATTAAACTCTTTAGTTAAAAGGAGAGTTTGAGAGATTATATAAATAAGCAAGATCCAGCTATATGCTGAAGGAAAAAAAAATCACTTTGAATATAAAGTCACAAATGAAGAAATGTATAAGGATGGGGAAAAAATACATACCATGCGAAAGCAAGAAAAAAGAACCTGGCTAAATTACATTAATATCAAACAAAGTAGAATTCAAGATTAGGAGTAATACCAGAAATAATACTCCTTATTATTTTTTAATAATAAGAGGAGAATTTTTTAATATTAAGAGATCGATTTCATTAGGAACATATTAACAACACCGAAATTAATTTAACTTGGATCAGAGACCTAAATGTAAAATTTAAAAGTATAGAGCTACTAGAAGAAATTATGATAGGATGCCTTTAGGGTGTTGCAGAAAAATCAGACAGGTAAGAAATCAAGCACCACTCAGAGAGTTGGAGAACTCAGGTTTACTATGCCGGCAGTCCCAGAAGACCTGGTGCTCTGAAGATTTGGTCCCCGAGCTTAGGGGTAACCTTATTTTTATAGGGCTTATCTGCAAAAAAGCAAAGGGGACACATCTGTTATCTAGATAGAACAAGCAAAGAGGAGGGTGAGTCTTCAGTTGATCTCGAGGTCACCCCACCCCTCAGCCTATGTGGTAAGCATGTCTACAGGAGTAGAACAAAATGCTGAATACGAAGTTAGCTTTTTGAGTGGAAAATTCCTCTTCAATGGCTTTGATATAGGGAACAATTTTTAGCTGACAAAGGTATTTGAAATAAAAATAAAACATTGAAAAATTGGATGCTATTTTTTTTTAATTCTGTTCCAAAAGTAACTAATAAAATATAATAAAGCAAGCCACAAAATAGGAGAAAATATTCAGGATATGTATTTTTGAAAATGGTCTTGGATCTAGAATTTACAAAGAATTTTTATAGCTCAGCAAAATAAAGGAAATAACCTAATAAAAACTGGACAAAAACTTGAAGAGCTGCTTCACAAAGAGGCTATATGAATGACCAATAAGCACAGGAAAAGACATTTAATATCATTCATTATGTGATAGACTAATATTGCATTCATAATAACACACATTTCACACCACTCCAATGGCTAAAAACAGAGACCGACACCAAATGTTGGTGTGGCTCTGGAAAAATGGAAACTCTCATACATGTAAAGTGTTATGTTGGAAAACAGCTCGTGCTTCCTGATCAATTTAAACTTATACCAACCTTATAATCCAGTAATTCCACTCTTAGGTATTTAGCAACGAGAACGGAAATACCCCCAAAAAAGTCTGGAACAAGAATGTTTACAACAGATTTTCCCCCACAACTAGCAACAACTCGAAAAGACTCACCAGTTCATCGACTGCAGAATTAACAAAAAGCCATGGTATACTTACACAATGGAACACTAATCCCAAAGTTAAGAAACAAAAACAAAAACAAAAACATGAACTACTGATACAAACAACATCGCCAATGAATCTCAAGAACCACAAGCAAAAGAAGCCAGATAAAGAGAGAAGACCACCCTGCGAGATCCCGTGTGTTGAAGTTCAAGAACAGGAAAAGCGACTGGTGATACAAGTGGAAACAGAGGTTGCCCCAGAGGGACGGAAATCAGCCGGAAGGGGCCACAGGAGGACTTTGTGGGGCGAGGGAAATGTCCTCTGTCTTGAGCGGGGTATACGTTAATCAAAACTCACTGTCTTGCATGCTTAAGATCTGTGAGTGAAAAGATAGTGTTTTGTAGATTGTAATATTTATAGAGAAATCGATTCAAATAAAATTATGCCAAAACAAAAAATATATATATAATTAATATGTTATTCGTAGGATTGCTAAATTTTGCAGTAATACATAATATCTAATGTAAACAATTACATTTTATGGCATATATTCATTTTGATATCTCTTAGCACATTTTTTTCCCCTAATGTTTCATAAATATTTGTACTTTGAAAGTGGTAGAGTGTGACACTTTAACTTTAGGTTGAAACGTCTGGTCTGAAATCATTATAAAGGATATGAAAATAATAGTAAAACCAAATATATATCATTAAATATACGACGTATGAAAATAAAAATAAAAAATAATTTTTCTTGTACTTTTAGATACTATAAAATAAATAGGGGAAATGTAACAACTATGAGGCTAAAACATCAGTGATGATAAAAAATGAAATAGTAACAATTTTCAGTAATAAAGCTCCTATCACATTAGAAATTTATTCAACGGATCTCATGTGAAAGTAAACGGTTAACTTGGTTGAGCTAGGTAATGGTCTAAAGTATGGGTATATTCCAATAACAAAGTCGTGGGTCTCTCTAGGACGTTCGCGACTCAGGGAACTCGGCTCCAAGTCCTAGAGGTGACCCGTCTCATCCCTGATCCGTTCTTCCTTTCTCATGCTGACCCCCATCTTTTAGTTCAGTAAGGTCTCTGTTCCGATTCACAGAATCCCGACCATGGGACCCTCTTCTCCCCAGAGATTTGCTTTTCGAGAGTACGCAAACCCACTCCAGAAAACTACCTCGGTTACAGGACTGCGCAGAGAATCACCCTCTTCGCACACACCTGAGGCTGCAGCTAACTCTGAGCGTGCCCAGGTGCCCAAGCTGCCCTCCGGCCCTCAAGCAGAATGTAAGATGTGGGAAACTGGAATAATTCTCCACGACCGTCCAATCACAATGCCTCCACTCACAGGAGCGACCTTCCCTAGTCACTCCTGAAAGGAGGCACTGGGTCGTCATGGTTCTTCTAGATGGTTCTCTGGTGGTCATTTTTGTCAGAGACCGTTTTAGAAAAGCATATGTGAGCCCAGGGCTGCAATTACTTTATGGGCTTATGTCGCCCTCCCACAGCTTGGGCCATGATTCTCCCTGTGTGTACGTGCATTTGCATTTCAAAATGTCAACCTAAATTATACATGAAATACATTCCTGACCTTTGTCTTCAAAAAAATATGATTTGTTAATATGATAAAAGTTTCAAAATTGAAGGATCGAGCAATTGATCTTGTAAGAGCTATAGTATGAGTTTTTTAACTCTAGGTCACCTGAGTGTATTCGCATGGCTCTTTATAATTGCTCAGTTCACCTGGGGTGATTTAGAGGTCCCCAAAGTCAGCATATCCTCCACAACTCCTAAAATGATCGTAACTCGTCTTCCAGGAGTGGTGTGTCTAGTTTTAAAACCTAAGAAAAAACACAGAGAACTTAGACAGTGTCCAAGTAAGGCAATAAAAACCACTACATGTCGTAAAGTGAACGGTGTCTCTCTTTACACGTAAAGCACCATTAATGGTACAATTACTTGCATTTGTCCTTTCTATTTTAAATTCGATAACACCTTTTCATTGCCCCTTTTGTGACAGAGATAACACATATTTGGGAAATTCGTATGGAGCGATCGTGATATGAAATTACGAAGACGGGACAGTGAAATGCGTCAAAGCTAAACTTGCCTTTGTCAGCCTTTCGTCCGGAGCAACGGCACCATGCGTTAGACATCATTCGAGCTGGGGATTGTGATTAACCCCCCAACCCTCTCGTGCCTTGGCGAAGTTGGTCCCACAGTGGCAGAGCCCAGCCACGATTAATTATTTGTTGACTAATATCATCCCTGGAATTATGGGGGGAAACGGTCTATCGCGTGCCCGTTGAATGTTTAGTGAAGAGAGAGGGAGACAGCGTGGGACTGTGTGAGCGAAGGAGCTGGAAGCAGATGCGGGATTCGGCTCGGCTCAGCCCCCCAGCCCCCGCCCATCAGGGACCGTCCCCCGGGATTTGGCTCCGCTCAGCCCCCCAGCCCCCGCCCATCAGGGACCGTCCCCCGGGATTCGGCTCAGCTCAGCCCCCCAGCCCGTGCCCATCAGGGACCGTCCCCGGGATTCAGCTCAGCTCAGCCCCCCAGCCCGTGCCCATCAGGGACCGTCCCCCGGGTTTCGGCTCAGCTCAGCCCCCCAGCCCCTGCCCATCAGGGACCGTCCCCCGGGTTTCGGCTCAGCTCAGCCCCCCAGCCCCTGCCCATCAGGGACCGTCTCCCGGCTGGGTTTCCTGCACGGCCTTTGACTGACCCCCTTTCCCAAGGGGGAAAACCCGTGGTCTCCTCGTCTGAATAGGGCTGGACCCGTATTACTATCACTATTATCATTATTATTATTAATTATTATTATTACTATTATTATTATTATTATTATTATTTTGTTTCAAGTATATGCAACCACTATTTCTCGAGAAGCATTTGTGTAGGGCCACTGACAAGGGGAAGAAGGACACTTTGCAAGAATTCAGGGCGATGACGGGCGCTCAACAGAGATGGGGCGGCGGGGAGAGGAAGCCGGGGAAGGAGCGGGAAGCCGCGGGCGGTGACGGCCCCTCCTCCTCCCTTCCTTGTTTCTCCGCCGCCAAGAAGTTCTTGTCACTTGGCCGACCTCTCAGCGCACGGTCCGGGGAAGTCCCCCAGAGGTGGGCAGCATCCCCTGGACTCCCCGGGGAGTCGCGTGTCCGCCTGGCGCGGGGCGAGCCGGGCGCTGTGATCTGCGGCACAGCTCTGATTTCGCGCTTTCAGAAAAGTAACGTATGAGGAAAGAACGGAAAATTGGAAGGAAGAGGAGGAGGAGTGGACACATGCTGAGAGCGCTGAGCAAGACCGAGAGCAGGTGGAGAAATCAGAGGCGAGCGTGGGAGGGAGGGTGTGTGTTCCCGCCCTCGGGGCGCTGGAGCGCGCGGCGCAGGGGAGGGGTGTCCACGCGCGCCCCACTCGCGCGCGGCGCGGCCGGGGCTGCGGCGGGGGCCCCAGGGGGTGGGGGAGCCGGGCACTGCCGCCCTGGAGAGGACGGATGGAGCCGCGAAGGTCACGGGCCGTGGCGCTGAGCAGACAGGGGCCCGGTTTGACTCTTCGCGTGGCCGTGGGCAGCGCCCTCACCTCTCCGGACCTCCGCTGCAAGCGGGTGCGCTGGATCGCACACCACCCCTGGCTCGCGATGGCTGAACGAGTTCACGGGTACGTGAAGGCCGTTTGCTCGTCTGACCTTGTGGAGGTCGTTGGCTCGTGTGACCTCCTCTCCAGCCTGTCGTGTCGGAGGAAGGCAGAGAGCAGATGAGGCGTGCAAGCGACTTCGACGCTGCTGCTCCGAAGCGCCAGCCACATCCTCTGCAGAGTCAGGACCCCCGCCAGTCCTTCCCGGTCTTGCGGGGTCGTTGCCATAAGTATTTAGAGCCAACCGCGGCGAGGAGCCCTTTCTCTAAAGCTCATGGACCTCGCATCCCGAGGCCGGCAAGATGGGAAGGCTTCACTTTGGGCATGAAAAAGGAGAAAGCCCGTAATTAGAATCAGGGTCTTTTAGTCTGGAATCCAAAGATGGCTTTTTGCGCATTACATTTGCAAAGTATGTTTATTCCTTACTAATTTTAAATTACCTCGGCCAGAGAAGGCATCCAAAATCCTTTTAACACATAGAAGTTATTTAAAAAGTGCACTGTCGTTTCCTGCTGAAAGGAAATGGCAAAATGCTACTATAATAAAACGAGCAGAAAAACATTCAGGCTATGTCTGCAAGGCAAGGAATGCATGCATTTGTGTATTTCCTGAGGTGGACCCAGAATTGGATGTGCTTGCCTGCATTCGTAAACCACAAGAATTAATGCAGCCCCAAGCCTGAAAGGAACTCGCCCTGGACCAAAACGAGTGAGGAATTGGATTTTAATAATCTCAGGAAGCGAGTATAGAAAATCTTTAATTAATTCATCTTTCCATTTCTCTCACGATCTGATGGTGCTTTCATAGGAATCCAGTGAGTGTTTCAGGAGGTTTAGAGGTCGTGGGCACGGGAGGGGGTGGTGGTGAGCTGTGTAGGGTGCAGGCACCCTGGGAAATGTGGGAGGCACAGAGACATCCTTTCTGCTGGAAGATGTCGCCGGCCTTTGCTTACGCAATACGTACGTGTACCATACATACTGAACGCCAGCATTTTTCGACGTTCATGCAAGTAGCATTTTGATTTTTTTTCATTTTTTAATTCTTTAGAATTACACTAGTTTTGTACAGTGAATTGCTGCTACATTATTTATAAAATAAGAAATAATATAATCCTTGAAAATTTTAACATTCGTCATTTTTATTTCAAATTTTGAAGTGAATACACAAGCGAACACGTGATCACCAATAAACCGCATGTGGCAGAATTATAGACGACTTTATTTGCCTTATTCTTGGATGTCTTTACTTTCCATATTTTATAAAAACACTAATTATTCCTTTTATAACATCTTTTTAGGACCCGCCACATAATTGAATAAAGTATCCCGAAAGTATTTCAAGTACTAGAAGCAATAATGGGGATATTTTAATTATTTCTGCAATAAAGCCGTACCGTTTAAACACATAAAGGTACTCACAAGTGTTCATTGTGAATTAAGGAGAAATAAGTCATTTTTTGTCCTGATTCACAAAACTCTTAACATGCTCTTTCAGGAATCAAGGTCTCATTGAGTAATTAATCAAGCATAGCTTTGAGATTCTGTTGGGGAAATCTTTAGGTCTGAAAGATCAGGCGTTTTACTGCTTGGCATACTTAAACCTGAATGTGATTCACGCCCCAATGTCTGGCATAAATTAAGCCCATTCTCTATCAGTGAGGGTCAGGGATATGCTCTTCTAGAGTTCAAAAGCTGTTTTTAACATAAAAATTCAGAGGAGCCCTCTGTGATCCAAAACACATCGAGATGAGTCGTTGGACACTCTCCAGGGGCAAACATCTCCACTCGATAAAGGATAAAAGGACCCGGAGAGGAATAGGGAGCCAACGACTTCTTCACGGTGAGCTTCTCCCAGAGCAGGGCCTACACTGTCGAAATTTTATTTAATTACATAAGATGATTTTCTTGCTTCCTTTCCAGTTTCTCCCACTTCTCTGTTCTCGTTAAGTATGCAGGAAGAAATATTTTACCTGTGATCACTGACAATTTCTCCTCGGTCCATTTAACTTTGGCTGCAGTAAGAACGTACCGAGTGTATTTGGACTGTATCAGCAACCTGAATGGTGATAAGTACATTACTCATTTTTGGATTAGGATAACTAATGAAATTGCTTGATCTAACTCATTTCTCATTGATCCAAGAATTGCATGTGTTGACTGTTCAGTATACTCATTATTAGAGGGAGTCATAAGATTACTCTTTCTTAATCCTTTACTCCAAAGATAATGTTTGGAGATTTAACTGATATATTTTTTATTATGTCGACTCCATGAGTTTTCCAGTGTGGATACAGGAACCCGTACTGATGTCCAGGTAAATATTTCTACATGAGCTGAGGACGTATTTAACAAATGTAATATTTGAGCTCATACTTTGACAGTGCATTTATTAATGGAGTGCTACGATTATTGTGATTCTACATTGTCACTCTCTTAAGAATTGGTTGCAGAAAAGGAAAAAGAAAAGGAGAAATAAAGGAGGCTGTTATCCATCCAACAGCGAAAGCACAGGTGGATTTGATGCGTCTTGAAAGCCCCAGGGCTGGGAGGAGATGCAGCCTTGGGCGATGAGTCGGGAGCCAGGAGCCCTGGCACCCTTCTCCTCCCTGGGGTCACCCCCGCGAGAGGCGAGTCTCCGCCTCTCCCTCTCTCTCTGCATCTCGGTGGCCATCACCCTTTCTGCAGAGCATTTGGCTTTCTCTGATCAACTCGCATCTGGCTCAGGCTGAGCCACCAGCCCCGAAATTCTATCATGTAACAGTTCGTGACAAAATCAGGAAGCCTCAGGTTGGATGCTGGGGTTGGGGAAAGGCCCTACGATGCGGAGAATTGCTGATTCTGGGGTGTATGGGGTTGGGGGGGTGATGAGTTTCTTAAGGAGGCATATAGGAACAGAGAGGTTCCTCCTGGTATGTGTGGAACAGGAATAACAATTTCCTAGTCTGTGATGATCCTAAAGTCAATGCTGGCCACAATGTGAAATTCAGGTAGAGAAAGCGTATAGCAATTAAATTCCGAACGGCATTTGTCCATAACATCAGGCGGGTACCCCGTCTGGCCTTGCCAGCCTTGCCTGTGTGTTACGCACGTTTCAAGCCAGGTGTCCTTGCAGCAGAGTCTGCGGTGGGGGGCCTCGGGAGAGTGATTTCATGAGGGGAGCTCTAGGTGAGGCGGCGAGAGAAAGCGGGGTCCGATGAGGAAACCGAGCAGGCCAGGAGGAAGCGACCCGGATCCGGGAACGAAGCTGCCGGGGTCCGTCGGAGACGGCGCAGAGTTCGCAGAGTTCGCCCGTCCCGTCCCGGGCGAGGAGGCCCGCCTTCCATGCGGGGGCGGGGGCCGTGTGGCCTCAGCAACACATGGGCCGAGAGGGAGCAGAGTCCTGGCGGCCGGGCTCACCGGCATGCGCGGCGTGAGCAGCTGTAGGAGGCCCCGAGCGCCCCGGGGAAAGATGCGGCAGGGCCGGCCGGGCCGATGTCTCTTCCTCCTGCCCGGCACTCTCCCCCGGGCGACTCGCGCCTGTCGCTCGACCCTCAGGGCTGCCCTCTGCCTCGGATGCATCCACGGCCGCAGACTCGGTTCTTTTGGGAGCTGAGGCGTCAATCCGATAATTGAATAAGGCAGCCCCAGTTCTGACGTCCACGCCCTGAGAGTGTGTTGTTCCGAATGACGCATTACCTTAGCGTTTAGTGGTCCGAACCCACCACGTCGTTCATTCTGTCTCATGATGTCTGTGGCTCGGGAGTTTAGACAACGAACAAGATGGCTTCTCTCCGGTCCGTGATGATAGGCGCCCCGGCCGGAAAACCTCAAAAGAAGGTGCTGGAATCACCTGAGAGCTCATTTGCTCAACCAGGTCAGGAAATTGATGCTGGCCGTTGACTGGAGGCCCAGCCAGGGCTGCTGGCCAGACACCAAATATGGTTTCTTCACGTCGATTGGGTCTCTCATCACGACATGATGACTGGGTTCCAAGGACAAACGTTGAGAGAGAGAGAGAGAGAGAGAGAGAGGAAAGGGCACAGGTGAAAGGTGTGTCATCTTTTATGACCTAAACTTGAAAACTGCACAGTGCTGCTTTGGCCACATTCTATCGGCTGAGACTGTTACCAAGTGCCACCTGGCTTCAAAGGGCGTGCTCGGTGTGCTGCCGCTGATGGAGGCATGTCCCCAGCACGTTTTAAGAAGCGCGCGTGGGGTGGGCTATACATCGGTGCAGCCGCTTTAAGAAAAAACAATCTGCCACCTGCGCGTAGTGATTCGAATGATAAAAACCCAACGGCCCTTCCCCAGAGCGGCGGGGCGCTGCCTGGGTCATTGTTACCATGGTTATCCGAAGCCCACACTCCTGCCGCGCTCGATGACAGTGACGGCCACCTGTTCTGTCCCCGCAGTGGTATTCTCTGAAGGAGGGACGGACAGACGAGGAGCCAGGCGAAAGTAAAGTCGCGGTCAAACGGAAGCTCCCTGAGCTCCAAGGATGCATGTCGTTTATGGCTTTGCCACGAATGTCCCACAACCAGCTCTACAGTCCAGAGTTCCCTTCTTTACCAACCGAGACACGTTTCCCTAGAAAATTTCAGTACGCTCGTGGCCGTGCATGTCTCTGCCAGTGGGTCTCAGGCGATGGCGTTACGCTCTGGCTGCTCTCCTCGGTCACCCCTAATCCTCAGAGCTGAGTTTTCGTTTTCACCCCGTCTCCCAAGCTTAAATGTCTGTGTTTACCTCTTGATATTTCCTCCAAACCTACTCGTCCCCCAGCATCCCGTGTCTTCAACAGAAGTCCTTTCATCTGACGCGGGTCACAGCCCTGCAGCGTGTGTGAAGCCACACCCTTCCACACCTCCTCAGCCAACCGGCCACCAAGACTTCGCATTCCCAGGTCACCGCACGGTCCACCCACAACCAGTTCTTGCCCTACAAACCGCAGTGCTGTCCTCACTGATGGCAAGACATTTACCAGCGTCCTCCGCGATCCGAGTCACAGCCTCGAGACCTCCCGTCACCCGGCACACGCCAAGCTCCGTCCCGCCCGCGAGCCTGTGCTCAGGCTGGTGCCACTGCTGAGAAGGCTCCTCCAGGCTTAGCCCTTCTGCCTTGGAGTCCTTACCACCGACGGGCGCCCCTCAGCCCCCTCCCACCCTCATCCTTAGGTTTTTCATATCAAACTAGAAACCGTACAGTTATTTCGCAAGTCTTCTTTTAATATACTCCCACGCCCCTGCCACAAAGCCAGTCATTCTTAAACCGTAGGCTTAGGATCTCTTAGGGAGGGACTCATGAACTGAGTTTAGTGAATGGCGAGAGACACTTGTAATAAAATTAGAATACAATGGAAGAGAACAGAAAGTATAAGAGCACATCATACTTAGTGAGAATAGGTTTTGTTTTATAAAACTCGAACCCCAGTTCTACGTACGTAAGTGCGTCTGTGTGTCTATGGGTCTGTGTGAGTATGCGTGTGTGTGTCTGTGTGTTGAACCGTGATGTAAAAGGCATTTCTGATTCTGTGTTGAAGACCGAATAAATGCCACTGTGCTAAATGCAGACTCCATCTTTTACTGGACGTGTAACTTTGGGCATGGTCCTTGACTGTCTCTGCCACAATGCCTTTTTATGGAGTAATTGCAAGGATCAAATGAGTTAATATTTTTAAGTGCTTGGAAGATTGCCTGGTGCCCTTGAAAGTACTGTTTGAGTGTTATACAGCATTATATTTATTCATAATTATATATTTTCGTTCACTCCCATATCCCCAATGACTCATATAATGTCTGGCACACCCAAGCTTTCAACAATTATTTGTTGAGTGAGCAAGGACTCTGTGACATAAGCCACCTTACTGTACTTATAGGTGTGGGAAAAGGCTTATGGGGATTCAGCACGTCTTTGTTAGGAAGTCTCAGAGGGGTTTGGAGGGTGTTTTTCTGCCAGAAAATCTCTCGCTCTTACTGTTTTGGCCACACTGCGGCTTACTGCAGGCCAGTCCAGGCCGGTACAGGTTTATCGATGTGTCTGGCAACCTCCAAATATTACCTAAGAGGAACCTAAGACATAATGGGGTCGTCTTCACTCGCTAATGAAATCCGGCGACACTCAATTTCCTCATCCTTTTTCAGAGAAATGATTTTTTTGAGGCCAAACCATTGGCAGCGGCTCTAGAGGTCCGATGTGCCTGAATGAGGCATGATTTAATTGTTCGTTTTATTCCAAAATCTCCCTCAACTAACCAAAGAGGGACCTGAGTGCGGGCGGTGTGGACTATTAGCATCTGTGAGGACCAGATGCTGCTTCGAAAGGACACATTAAATCGCTACTCTTCCAAAAACAAGAGCTCTGTTCCGAGTCCATTACCATTGAAAATAGGTTAATGGTTTATTTCCTGTTTTGACTACGGCTGGCTCAGGAATGATCGCTCGCCTGCATCCTCCAGCTTTGCTCCAGGGCCAGCTCCAAGGAAAGAACCCTAGAACACGCTACTCGCTTCGCTTCCTTTTTATATAAAAGAGCGCTGGGGGTGGGGGATGAAGACAGATTTAAAGCTCGTCGAAGGACGCTGAGTTCGCCAATGAAAGTGGTAACCTAGGGAACAGGCTGGCGCGGAGCGGTGGCTCGCCATCACCCAAGATGTCCACCTGAGGGCCGGGTGAGAAGTCCTACCTGTGAGGCCACGCCAGGGGTTTCCGCGGAGACGGGATTCTGAAGTCCCTTTCCTCCTCACGGTGCTCAGTAATTCCGTTGTCCTCACCCTGACGCAGGGAGAGCCCGTGCGAGGTCCTCTCTCTTCGTGGCCAGCCTCGCCTTTAATTTGATGCAGCAGATGGGTCATTGCATTTTACATACGTCTTGGGCCCAAACGCTGAGGCTTTTTCTAGTCTTCATTACGTGAGAAGGTGCCTGTCCATCCCAGTCGTAGGAAGAAATGGCTGTGGACTTTGAAGGGTATCAGCCCTGCGAGGCTCGTGGAAGAAACCATGAGCTCACAATGTACGTAGGTATCCCAGAGTGGCCACTCTAATCGTGTGGGAATAGTTATCGTCTCTTAGATGTTATTTTTTATAATAAAGTTGTAGTTGGATTGCGCAAAATGTTGAGAGTATTTTCAAAGCTTTTCTGATGTACGGAGAATGTGACTTTGAACATGCATCTGGGAAAAAAAGAATATAATTTTGTTCAGGGTGGTGATTTCAAGTGAAAAACTAGAGTTGTCATTTTATGTGGGAGTGGAATTCACCTCACAGAAACCCATGCGTGTGCTACCTGGTTTATGTTTTTCAAGTTTCCTATACATTGGATAAACAAATAGGTTTTTTTGGTGTGTTTTTTTTTTTGGTTTTTTTTTTTTGAAAAATATGCATTTATTTCATTGAATACATATATACTCTTTAGGCAGATTCCATGACAATCATTCAGTAAATGTTGAATAAATGAATTCACGATAAAAGTATCATTGTCTATGTTTTTAAATTTTTAGAGAATGGAAAAAATGAACGAATAATTGGCATCGATCCACAAAGTTTCCTTAGAATGATAAAACTTGGAATCCATGAATTAATTTAAATATTATTAGTTTTTCCTTCTCAGAAAGGATTGTCAGAGAAGAGAATGAAAGAAGGGAAAATAAAATTTTTCTTCTGCATGCGAACATTTTAAAGAGGAGAAATACTCAGACCTATCTGGTTTTAGCTGCTCAGAGTT
This sequence comes from Rousettus aegyptiacus, assembly GCF_014176215.1. Classification (NCBI taxonomy): domain Eukaryota; kingdom Metazoa; phylum Chordata; class Mammalia; order Chiroptera; family Pteropodidae; genus Rousettus; species Rousettus aegyptiacus. Next base: position 109,379,260 of record NW_023416311.1, read on the forward strand.
ATGCTAAAATTATTTTGAATTGAATTAAAAATTACTCGGTAAGATTCCTTTTTTATTAAATAAGACATTTATTCTAGAAGACAGGTTATATGAACATGAACTGTAGGTTAAAAAGTAGATAGAGAATTGCCTATTCTGAGCCTCTAAGGAGGAAAGGGTTGTCCTCAAAATAGACATGGAAATTGGTTTCTGGGCAAGTCAAATTTTAGAAGGTGCCAAAGAATTGTCAAAATAGGTTTAAAACCACATGAGCGTTGGTTGATGTGGGTTGCATCTCTCAATTTTTACCACATGAAAAATCAAAACTGAAAAGATTTTAAAGCATGTATTTATTTATTTAAACTTAATAATAAGTACATTGCATATGAACATAAATAACATATTTTATGAAAAGTATACTTTCTGAAACCAAAAATTAATAATAATTAGTGAGCTGAGTGGTACTGTTTTGCTGTTCTGCAAATCAATTCGATGTCTGGTTTGATGAAGGCAACTGGATTCTCACCTGCTTCTACATACAGTCTGTTCCCAGATGTCATTTTGGTTGAAAATACATAAAGAAAATCTGGCCTAAAATAGATCTGCAGCTGGAAAGGGGGGGAATATTTTATTAGCCTTCTATGATAACCGCGCGGTCTTCTCCGGTACATAATCCAAACCCAGAAGGTAGTCGCTTCTTCACGGTTAATTGCGACGTGATGTGGAACTTTAACAATGAACTTCCAGGGCTCTGCACACTCACGAGAGAACGAGATGATTTCGAATAATGATTTTGAATTTTTTCTCCACTTTATTGAGATAGAATTACCATATAACGTTGTGTAAGCTTACGGTGTACGATGTGATGATGTGTAGACTGCCGAATAATCAGCTCGGTAAGGTCGGTTAACATCTCTATCACCTGGCACAGTTACAAGTGTTTCGAGGGTGAGAACATCTAAGATCTACCGTCTTATCAACTTTCGAAAGATGAAATAGAGTCGTCACCGAGCAGTGCGTTACTTCCCCAGACCTTACTCACAGCCGGAAGCCCCTTTTGGCCCTTCCCCCATTCCGTCCCACCCCCACCCCCACCCCGCTGTCCCTGACAGCCACCGGTCTGCTCTCTGTTTCTGTGAGACCGGCTTCGCGGTGCCTCGCCATGCCTGCCGGGGAGAGGGGCGACCCGCTCAGACGCCCCCGTTCCCCTCTCCCTTCCCACGCGGTCCTTGTCCATCTCTGTGGCCCACGGGCGCTTCGGCCTCACCCTCTGGGTCCTGGGATATTTCTGGCGACGGTGTCTTGTCTGTGGATAGAGGCCAGCTGGTCTCCTGAGGGAGCTGAATTCAGAAGTGACCTGTGTTGCCGTCTTGATGATATCTCCGTATGATTTTTCTGATTATTTTTTAAAGCTTTGACCTTGCAGATCTCCCAGAAGGATTTGGGGGCCCCGATTGTCCCCTATATCACACTTAGAGAACTGCTGTCTTACTAGTTTGGTGGAGTTGCTTGGAATGATGTAAAGAAGTAGGAAATTTTAACATGCATAGCTTAACAATCCCAGCAGGCTTTTTTTTTTTTTGGAGATAATGACAAATACCAACATTGATATGGAAAAGTAATAAAGTTAGAATAACCAAGGCACTCTTGAAAAAGAAGAATAAATTTAGAGACATATACTCTTCATTTTAAGGCTTACTATAAAGCTATTCTATAATCAAGACAGTGTGATTCATGCGTAAGGATAGACAGATCTCTGAAACTGGATAGAGTCTGTAAATAGATCTGCCTATATGAAGCAAAATTCATTTTGAAAAATGTGCCAATGGAATTCAATAGAGAGAGTCTCTTTAACAAATGATGCTGGAACAACTCCATATATATATGCAAAATATTGAACATGAATCAATACCTAACATGAAAATTGACAGATGCTGCTGGATTCTAGACAAAATTTAAAAGCTAAAACTATAAACTTCTATTTAAAAAGGGGAATACCTTTGTGACCTGCATGGTCAACTATTTCTTAGAGAGATCACAAAAGCACCAACCCTAACAGAAAAAAAAAAAAAATGATATACTGGATTTCGCCAAAGTTAATATTTCTACTCTTTAAAAGACTTTCTTAAAAAATAAAAAAAGGCAATTCACAGTGTAGGAGAAATAGTCACAACCTACACACGACCTACATACGTAACGATGATGTGAACCCAAATTATATAAAAAATTTCTACATATCAAAATCAAAGGACCAGTAATTCAATTAAAATTATCAAAAGACTTTGATAGTTCACAGATGAGGACATAAGAATGGCCAATAACATAAAAAGGTGGTTAATACTGTTAGATACCAGGGAAATGCAAATTAAAGCCAGAGTGAGACTCTGCTGGAGTGCTTTAAATGTAAATGACTTCAAACTACAGATACTGGGGACAAAGCAGAGGCCGGGTGTCTCTAGCTTACTGGCGAGAACGTAAAATGGTACGACCAGTGTGGAAAACTATTTGGTATTTTCTTATAAAATTTAAATGCATGCCTACCTTATGAACCAGCAATTCCCCTCTAAGTTGTTTTTTTCCATCAGAAATGAAAACATATATACTCAAACATTTGCACAGCAGAGCTCATTCTGCCTTTATTCAGAATACCAAGAATTTTAGACAATCAAAATGTCTACCATCAGGAGAAGGAATAAACAAACTGAGGTGTATTTATAAAATGGGATATAACTCAGAAATGGAAAGAAGCTATCGATGTACACACATGGGTAAATATTAAAAATACCACGTTGAGCAAAGGCTCATGAATATGTACTCTATAGTCCCATCTTTATGATGTTCGAGAACTAATTTGCTAGACTATAACTCAGCATGGTAATTTCTCTGGATGTCTGTGCTGGGGAAATATACTATTAGGAGCCACGAAGGAACTTTCTGGGGTGAAGGCGATGCTCTATGTTTTGATTGGATCTCTGTTCCATGGGCACATACATTTTTAAAATGACAGCGTGAACTCAAGATCTGCATATTTTACTCTATGTAATTAGACCTCCATAAAAAATATAAAAAATGCATACCCTAGTTATCACCACAACCGTTATGAATATTTTCTTGGTTTATTAAATGAGGCTTTCGATCAAATATGCATTCCGATCATATTATGCATATGAAACATGTTGATTGCCAATTCATGCTCGTGTGGAAACGCGGAGAGACAGAGGCAAAAGCACCGTGGCAGGAAGACGGGCTCCCCACCCCCCTCAGCGTTTTCTGTTTCAATCTCTCGTCTATTAACATGGTAATTGCCTTTAATGACTGTTCTCAGTGCAATCAGACAGGAAACTTTCAGATGGGAAATGCATACATTACTCTAACTTCGAAAGCCAGGAGGAGCATCAAGGCTTTAATCGACTTCTGAGTGTTTTCTTCTTCGTGTTAGGAAGTTTTCTTTACATCCACGCTTAACCGACAAGCTCTGCCTGGAAGGGGCGGGTCCTCGTTCAGTGTCTGCATCAGCAGGACCATGTCCCCGAGGCAGAGGACAGGTGGCTCCTCTGCTCAAAAAAGGGTCGATTCAAAAAGGCCGTGCGAACTCGCGAGGCTCGCTCTGCTGTGTATGTGTGCCGTCTCGCGTGAATATCAACACCCCTGATACACTAACCTTATGTAGTTCTCTTCAGTTTGTGAGTCATCGTGCACAGAGCGAGCGTCTGGGGAGATGCTAGGCAAGGCCTCACTGCTCCCGTTCTACAGGGAAGTTAACTGAAGTTCGTGACATTTAATCTCGTTCATCGTTCCATGAATGAACTGGAGTCTTGCTTTATGCGTGTCTTGAACTAAACGAAAATTCACCTGCTTCCCTGGAGCCTTTCTGAATTGAGCTTCCTTTACTCCTTACGAAACTTAACAGTCCTCACTCTCGGTTCGTGAGGCGTTGGCGATGCGTCTCCGCATTTAAATTCTCCATCTAACACAGCGATCCTGGCCGGGAAGCAGGGGGGAGATCCGGCTGGAATCCACGTAAGAGCCACGGCGAGTGGCAGCAGCGAGTGGCTTCGGCGGGTCCCGCTTCCCGTCTAGCCCACGGCGAGGCGGGAGCAGAGCGAACAGAACGGTCCGTCTTCCGCGCTCCAAACAAGCCGCCTCTCTATAGATTTGTAGTTCGGCACTTACCGAGTTAAAAACAAACACTGCGCGGAAGACATTTTATCTGATTCTGAACGGCATTGTTCTTGGGGTTGGTTCCAAAGCGGTTTTCTACACGGAGTAATTTCGGTGTCCGAATGTCCCAGCTGGGCCCAGTGCACACCTACGCTGCAGGAGAAAACGCGGTAAGCCAGACGACGTGCCCTCCAGTGCGAACAGCGGCCGTGGTTCGGAGCGCAAGTTTAGGCCTCGGAAAGACTGGGGTCGGGGCGGCGGGGGTCAGAAACGGAGGTGTCTGTGTGAAGACTAACGCTTGGACAGCCCAGATCAACGATCTGGACACGCGACAGCTCCAAACGCCGGCTTCCTCATCTGTGAAATGAAGGCAGTGACAGCCTGTCTCAGCTAGAACCCAGGAGAATCTTCCAGCGAATTGGGAAATAAATGGAAGCCACGTTTTGAAGCCGTAAGGGTCACACGTACACGTAAAGTCGTGGTCGCCGCGGCTGTTTGGCACTGCGGCTCAGCCTTTCGTCGAGGTCGGCGGGGGGTCCGCGTCGTTCCGGACCCGTCGCGTGGCCCACTGTCGCCCTCCTCAGTCGCAGAGGCTTCTCGCCGCGAGTCTGCTCCGGGAGCCACCGCTGGCCTCCGCTGTCTCGGGAGCTCTGCCACGTTTGGCCACGTCGCGTCGAGCGTCCATCGGTGGCCGTGCAGGCCCGTTCCGGCGGGAATGCCATGTGTCCACATGTGTCAGGGAGGAGAAGAAATCTACTCCATTTCCTTCCCACAGAGGATTCTCAGCGGCAAGTGAAACCGGAGGAGGCGACGTGGGGACCACAGGCTGCAGGGCCGCGGCGTCGGCCTGGGGGACCCCGGGCGGAGGGGTGTCCTCGGGACTGTCTCAGCCTCAGCGCGGCCCCCTTTCCTGTGGCCCGGGCTCCGTTTCCCGGAGGACTCCGGCTCCCCATGCACGGTGTTGTGACGGCTGTTCCCTGCTGCAGAATTACCATCTGTCCCATTCCGTTCAGGCGGCTGTGACACCGCCCCGCGCACCGTGCGGCTGGTACACCAGGGCAGCTTAGTCCTCACGGCTCCGGAGGCTGGAACACGGGGATCGGGGACCGGGGTGCCAGCCGGCAGCGCGGAGGCTCCTTTCGGGTCACGGGCTTCTCCTTGAGTCCCCACGTGGCAGAGGGGGCCAGGGAGCTCCCCGAAGCTCTCTTACAAGGGCACTAACCCCATTCCTGAGGGCCCCTTCCTCACGACCTGGTCACCCCCCAGAGGACCCGACCTCCAAATACTATCATGTTGCGTTTAGTGCTTCAACATATAAATTTTGACGAGGCACGTTCAGTCCATTGCACTGTCTCGTTAGCTGTAAGAGAAAAACGTCCCTTTTTGATGGCACACAAAAAAAGTGTGACCCTTAAGTCTCATTGGCTTGGATGGTCTACGGGCTTGGGTCCCACACCACAGCCTACACCAAGCACAGGGACCAGGGTCAACGTTGGGTTTGGGTCACAAGGACAATAATGGGTGTCCGAGTTGGTCTCAAGAAAAACCAGGATGACGTCAACAGAAGAAGACTCCTGAGCACGTAAAGTCAATGCGGGTCGCTTTCCTGAGGCTCGACGCTCACTCTGTCTCGCTCACGTGGACCCCGCCGGGCCGATGCCGACATCCACCGTCGCCCTGTGACTGCCTGGTCCGGGGCACCTCGGTGGTCCGCTGCCTTGTGACATGGGGCTACCTCATTCTCTTCTCTCTCTAAAATGAAGCTTTCAGGAGACAATTCGATATAGGAATTCCCAAAAATTTCTTTCTTTAGCTATTCAGTGAAAAGCATATTCCTTCAACAAAGACAGCGGAGCGGTAACCCGTTTTTCGGACCTCGCGCGTTTTGATTTTGATGGGCGTATTGGTTTCCCGCAGCTGCCGTAACAAATCCCCACCCACTCGGTAGCTTTAAACAACGACAGATGTGTTAGGCCACAGGTCTGGGGGAGGGAAGGCTGGCACGGGTCTCGCTGGGCTAAAACGGAGGTGTCAGCAGCTGCATTCCCGCTGGAGGCCCTAGGGGAGAACCCGCTCCCTCGTCGAGTCCGGCTTCCAGAAGCCGCCTGCCTTCCTCGATCCGCGAGCCCTTCCGCCATCTTCACGGACATCGCCTTGACGCCGATCCCTCTCGCGCTCACGATCGCGCCTTCCTAGTCTAAATACCTGATTACACCGGGCCCGCCTGGATAATGCAGGGCAAAGTTCCCACGTCCATCACTTTAGCTTCATCGTCTCTGCAAAGTCCCTTTTGCCGTGCGAGGCGGCCCATATCCACAGGTGCTGGGCATTAGGGCGCGGACATCTGGGAAGCCGTTTTTCTGCCCAGAGCAGTCGGCTTCGGGGTCTTGGGTCCCATGCGCACGCCCACTTTTCCGCCAGCATGTCCTAGCATTGCCTGCATCGTTACTTTCCTCTTAAGGGTTACGTCCGATTTCCACGTCTTTCTTAGACCTTTGAACACACGCGCTCAGCTTCCTTCCTCCGTCCCAACTTCGGGCACGCCTCTCATCCTGCTGCCTTGATTTCCCCCGCGTAGCTGGAAACAGAAAATTTATCAAGTTTGTTTAAACTTGCATTCTTTTAAGCCTAGAGTGCATCACACGTTGCTAAGGTCAAGGCCGACCACAGAAGCTACGTGTTGTGAAGTAATTAAATACATTTTTTTCCCCCTCAAGCTGAACTCCTCAGTTTATAGAAAGAATCTAGTTGGATTATGCACTGCCGGGAAGAAATAAGAATGCAGGCACGGAAGGCGTGTGAGTCACTGCACAAGGAACGTGAGGTTTGGTTAATACCTTCATTTTTAGTAGAATTCTTTTGTTACCAACAAGAACACGTTTATGGATTTCGTGATTTATTAGACATTGACTTCATTCTTGACTTCGACATGAGAGGCTGAAGTTTTTCATGTTCGTTTTGTTTCCCAATAACTAATGTGTCACATCTATCAAATCGCGCTTCTTTTCATGCTTTTTGGTTTTCCTCTTAGAAGCTTTTCCAGGAAACCCTTTCAGAAACTCTACTGATCTGAGGCTTAGCTTTGATTTCTTACGACAATGCCTTTTCAACGTTTACAAATAAAATAAGCATGACATGTTTGCATTATAAAATGAAACTCAACAAACCACCTACCCCTACTGAGATAAAAGAGCCACGTAACTATTTTCTCCTGATTTTGTGTGAAAGATCTTCGAGTGCCTTGGCAAATGCCAACGCTGAAATGTCCACAGCTGCCAAGGTCAGAAGAGCTTAGGAAGAGCGTAGAGAGTAGAGAGGCGAGTGCCGGTCACACCATATGCCAAGGCGACAAGCAGGGTCCTTTGCATGCTTTGCTCATCGCCAGGAAGTTAGAACGGCTTTCTCCTTGTGTCCAGTATATATGGCAATTGCCATGTGACAGATGAGCAGAAGGGGCCCACCAGTGGCTTAGCTAATCAATTGATAATTTATCTGATCCTCCATCAAAGTGGGAAACTACGTCTCGATATAGTAAAAATTTCATTTACAGCATGAGAGGGAAATGGCAAGGCTCCCTACAGCATTGTCCTTCTTCGTCAGTCTTCAGTGATTTTTATGTTATTTAAAATATTTTCGTTAACTGAAATATGCAGCATCTTGGCCAACATGGGAAACGGTAAAAGAGAAATACATACATTTAACCTTCGCCATTTTTAAATTATAAATTCCTCCAAAACGCCTTAGTTAATATGATCTACAAGCACAAAGGAAGCGTGTTAAAAATTGCCTCAGCTAAAAGCAGGTATAAGGCAATAGCAAGGATTATGTAGCATTTTACAGACAAATTGTGTGATTTGAGGAGGAATTTGAGGAGGAGGTGTGAAAATTTGCTCTTTTTTTTTTTTTAGAGAAAACACCCAACAGATGCTTTGGGACTTTAAAAACCACGCTCAGTTGCATGGGGAACAGAGTTTCTGCAGACAGGTTGACTTTATGGAGCAGTGCCTTAGTGTAGGTGACTCCGGCCAGACCCGGAGCACTGCAAAGTACCAAGCTTTGCATGAGGGACATGAAATTCTGACTCTGAAGGTGAGCACATTCTGGGATGCAAGAAAAGGAGTCACGTGCTCATTCTGAGGAAAATAGTTCGTGAAGCAATAATTCGAGGTGGCTCCAATATTTCTTGAATGCGACATTGTAATGACTTGACAATGTGAACTGGGGCTCTTAATTCTTCAGCTATGAGTGTGACCACACCACCCTCTGCGCATGTGGCTGCATGGTGGGTGGACCTCGGCCTCACGGTGTCATTCAGCAGCTAGTCACCCCATCCTCATTTCCTGCTCTTCCTCAGGGTCTCAGGTCCGACCTTTCGATGCAGAACTATGCAGAGACTGTCAGTCCTGAGAAGTGTCTCGGCTTCGGTGGTGATGACGCGGATAATTTCTTACTCTTGAAAATGACTTCTATATCTACAATGTAAGGCACTCGTATCTACAGTTGACATTGCCCTGTGCGCATCGGGAAATTTGTTAAAATTTTAGGGAATGATTTGTACGCTGAGAGCATTTTAGTATATTGCAAGAAACTAAGGCTAAATGCCTTAATACTTATGTCTGAGTCTAAAGACGTTTATTTTAAAAGTTGCCCATATATGTCATGTTGACTTGCTTCCTGCTTTTTATAAGGTTGAACTAATTCTTATCTTATAGTCGTGATGAAATTTATACAGAAGAGCCAACGTGATGGAAAATTTCATACATAAAATTAATGATACCAACGTATGCAACGAAGTGTCGCAGAGGCTGTTGAGCTGTCTTTCCTAGAGTCATGCAAGGGCGTTGTTCCATCATTTCTTATTTTTTAAAAAAATAGATGACACAACACATCGACTGGACGATTTCTCATTTGAGCAGTGGAATTCTGAGTAGTTCCCAGGAAGCCTGGCTCATTCTTTTGATGCAGGAGAGGGCAAATTTCTCTGAGTTGAGGGGGGACCAAACCCAGGGCCAAGAAAAGAGGGTCTTTTGGCGGAGGGCGTAGAAAGAATTCAACACAGGCGCCAATGTTGGCATCAAAAGGGAAGTCGATCAGGAATGGGGTGACACTCCCAGACAGAGTGTGGTCCCCTCCCAGAGGCAGAGCGAGAGGGATGAAGGGAGATGCGGAAAGGCAGCGAGTCGGGGCAGTGACAGGGACAGAGTAAATGTCGCCCGTGGCAGGAGCCCTGAGGATTCAAGGAATTCAGTTTATACATCATTCTTTAGAACCTGTGAGTCACACGTTAAAAGACTTTGTTAACCCATTTCCTTCGATATGGACATACGATGAGGAAGGCAGAGGGGGAGAGTCTGTACCCTAAAAGCCCAGAGGCTGGCACTTCCCAGCTTTACTCCACGAGTTCCCCACGGCTTTAGCCACAGGGAATGACTCTTGGTTCCTGGTTCCCCTGCACAGGTGTGGGGGTCGGGCTGTCGGCCTCCCAGCAGGAAGCTTCCTTCGCTCTGCAGGTGTCCTCCAGGCCTGGCACAGGGCCGATCAGCACTGTGCACCCTCTGATGGTGGCCGGACTCACATTTAATTCCCTTGCCTCTCCATGTCACCTCGGCCTCGCAGCTTCCCTGCTGGGGGCGAGATCTCTATCAGATGTGTTTAGCACTATCTTGTCACTTTCAAACTATTTTCTTTTTGCTTTCCTTTCCCCTTTCCTCCGATTTTCAATAGTAATGTCAGCTATATGTCCCCTTAACTCTAAGTAACGAAATGAAGCAATAATAATTGCATAGGTGACCGCATTTCTCAGAGAACCATTATAACCCCTCCCCCCCAACCCGAGAGTTCTGAGGATGGCCATTCTCATCTTCTGCCCCAGGGTAATTTAATTTAGAAGCGAGTCTTTGACAGCGACTCTTGGCTCTTGCTCATGAGTTTTAGAATTTGAATCTACAGGAAACACCGTCTGCACCTGAAGCCCTGAGCGAGAGGCCCAGGCTCGGCGTGTGTTACTTCTCACCATTATCATCCCTCTTTCCTGCTAAAAGCGTTTTGCATTTCCTTTTTGAATCGAGGTTAAAAATCTCCAGTCCTGACATCCGGGTTATCATGAAACACACCTGACAACTATCCGATCTCTCCGTTATGGCTTCTCTTGTGCCGCATTTCGTTCTAATCCAACGGGTCTCTTGTTCCATTAGGCATCCTTCAAAGTCCCGAACCCCAGCCTCAGCTCACCTCCGACTTCCAAAATCCATTTGGGACGGCCGTCCACTGCTCCCCCTCTGCCAGTTCGACCCCGCAGGTGGTTCTAGAGCCACACCAAACCTTCTGACCATATAAACAGACGTCTTAAACCAACCTGGTTTCAGGGGCGCCTTCCCTCAGGCTGAACCCTTCGATTCACACATGACGCACCTTGCTCGCGCATCATTGTTGATTTAGCCTCCTCATTTGTACCTGGCTTATTCTGTATGTGTATTTGTCTCTCCAGGCGAGAGTCTTCTCATCTCTTTCTTTTGAATCTCTCATAGCACCTCGTATAAATCTTTGGTATACTGTGAGGTCATGGCATTCTCATGGAATGGATTTTCCTTATACAATGAAAAAGGATCAGCCGGCGAGTAACATTTTTATTAACCTTTTACTACACCTGCAAGCATAACTTTCTTCTGAAATTTTGGCACTCATTGAAAGCCTGCAAAATAATAAAGATGTTTTATAAAAAATACAGTTTTTAGGAAACTACCAGGTGTTAGATACTGGGTACATGCCTCTCTCTTCCACTGCTTCTACTCAGTGGTGAGAACCACCGTCCAGGGGTGATGCAAAAATCCTACCGAAATATCATTATGCAACAGCACTCATAAAGACACGCAAACTCGTGGAATAGAAACACTTAGCCAAAGAGGACTTTCTGTTTTAAGCCGCTGGTATCTTAATCACTGTTTTAATCCAACCATTTACATACTGAGGGGATTTTACCAGATTAAAACAAATTGTAAAATTAAAACAACATTTAATTTGTATTTTTAGACATTCACACACTCAAAAAAAAAAAAAACCCATAAATTTACCTGAGAAAATCCTATAGAAATTAATATAAAAATAATGTCCTAGAACCACACTTCTTAACTATCTGTGGGAAAAGATCAGAACTTTTCTTTCCTATCGACCACGGGCTGATGCCTTTATAACCAAACCATGCTCATGACGTCGCAGCCACGGGAAACCGCGGTCTCACTTCCCAAATGCTTGCCCCCCCCCCGCCCCCCGTGCTCAGCCCGCGGCTGGGTGGCAGCACCCGCCTCACGTTGCCGACGATCTGTGGTCCACACTTTGAATAGGAGAGTCGGGGACCTCACTGTAACAGAAGAATTGCACTAGAGAAGGAAATGTTATTTTTTCCTTACGAGTAGGGAAAAGGAAAGCTTTAAAAAAAAAACGTATACTAGATAAAAGTAAAGCTTTAGTAAAGAGGCACTTGGAGGTGAAGGTGGTACAGTCGAGAGTCTGTGAGAGACAGTGACCGGGCAGTAATTGATGCAGAATGCTCTGGGCGGCAAATCCAATGCACTCTGAATGACGCCAGCCGAGCAAATGAAATAACCCGGGCCAGAAGTGTGGAAGAGTCAGCCGACTGTTCTTGTGACGGGTCGTTGTGCAAGAGGGCGGATAAACGGGCACGATGATGCTGCCCGGCTAACAGGAGGCGGAGGTCAGGCGAGTGGGCGCGAACTCCACACAGGCTCTGGTGGCCGCGAAAGGGTTTGGGCCCTGACGCCCTGCGGTCTTTCCTTGTCTTCTTCGTGCTTAGTGCGCGGCCCGCGGCCGTACCCGAGAAGCATGAGGTGAGATGACAACCAGGGAACAGAAATGAGCTGAAATCAGGGCGAGTCTTCCGGGGAGGCCGCCTTGGGGGCGGTGAGCACCCGGGGTGTCTGATCCGCAGCCTTGCTGGTTCTGGAGACATCAGTTCACACCGACAACTGTGCGTCCTGCGGAAGGGACCGAAGCGTAGACCAGAAGGCCAGGTCATTAACCAAAGCGGAACGTGAGATGGACGACAAACTGCTGCTTTTAAGTTAGCGGGTTGGTGCATCTCCTCCTGAGGGAGGGGATGCCGTAGGGTAGGGGCCGCCACCGGAAACGAAGGTATTTCGTGAGCATTGATATTAGGACGTCAGAAAACGGATCGCTGTGTGGGTGACATGAGTGGCCAGTGTCGTCCAGCCAATACGTGTCCGATACATTGATTTACTCCTCTCTCTCTCCCTCTCTCTGCCTCTCACACACACACACACACCCCAGGATGTTTGCTCCATCGGAAATGACAGACATGCTGATAACCTTCAAAGTTTCGCTGTCCTTGGAATCCCATACTGATAACGCATTCTTAGAACTCATCAGTGACATTGAGTTGATTATATTTGCCTTTCACAATTTTTTTTCTTTTCTTGCTTTTTGACCCAACACTAAAACAACAAAAATTTACTGAGAACTCTACTTTGACTTGACAGATATTCTGTCATTTAAGGGAATTGTGCAGAGATATAATCTCTGCACTGTAACTGTAAATTTCACTGATTCAGCTCTCAGGGGACAATATCGTTCCCAAGTTCTTTGCAAACTTCAGAAGTGTTGATATCACAAGTGACAATTTTTTTTTTCCTTAGAGAAATGTCTGTACCTCTGTATGTGTGTGTGTGTGTGCGCGCGCGCGCAGCTAGGCCCTTATATCTTACAATTATAAATATTCTTCTGATTTTTGGCACAAAATATGGACCTTATTCCCTACTGCTTATAGTCAACTTGCTATCAGGTTGTACATTTCAACTCAATTTCGTAAAAAAAAAAAAAGGAAAACTTCATTCCCATGACATAATATGTGATTAACAGATGTTCAGCTGGAATTTCACATATATATAATTATATGGTTAAGAAAACTGTTATACTCCAAACGCTAACCATTACTATTAAGACAGTAAAAAATGAGGGACTAATAACAGAGCAAATTTATAGCGTTGACTTTGGGTGCAGCAGAGTAAATTACATCTAGCACAGATTTTGTTATTCTAAGAATAATGTAGGGAAATTTATTTCTACTCTGGTGGAAAATCATAAATCTTTAATTAATAACTTGTGATATGATATTTTTACTGTATTTAATTTATACTCCAGATTTTTATCCTTTTTAGAATACATGTCTACGTACAGCACGTCTATGTCTATGCCAGACGCCCGACTATGTGTGCTTATGTGTATATGCACGGTACAGAGAGAGGCATGTATGCTTGGCTTTATTTTTCAAACTCCTGTAGTAATTAGTATATATGAAAATCTAAAAATGCAGAGAGCCCCAAACAAACAATGAAACTGAGTGGACCTATTAAGTTTCAAAAAATTCTCCTTTCATAAATCAATGGAACAAAATACAGAAACCAGAAATAGTCGCACCCTCACAAACTCAAGTGACTTTTGAAAAAGGTGCAAGAGCAAGCCAATGGAGGGCCTGTTGAATCTCACGAAGGAAAATAATGATACTATTCCCCTGAGTAATGTCCTGATTCTTCCCGCTTAGAAGCAGCGATGTGGCCGCCCCCTCCCCCCCAGTTTCCCTCCAAGACTTCAGGGATCTCAGGTCACTGGGCAGCAGGCAGAGGTTTCTTTGAGAGCAACTGTGATGTAACGTTGAACGGACTGTCCTCCACGGGCCAGGCTGCAGGTCAGACCAGAGGAGAAGCCAGTGGCTGCTGACTCACCACGAACGCACGTCGGGGGACTCGGGGCCACCCCCAAGTCCCTGCTCAGCCCTCGCTTCGCCCCCGCGATCGTGTGGAGTCTTCCGTCCTCTCCGCCATGGCTCCGCTTTGGCCCGTCTGAAGTTCAGATGCTCCCGCTTCTGTTCTGAACCTGGGGGAGAAAAAGCATAAATAACTTGCGAGCTATCCTTAGTGCCTTGTGGTTACTCCGGCATGCCGTGTCCTGGCCCTTGCTGGCTCTCTAACGAACCTTCCAGAAGCCCACACTACTGGCCATTGCATGTTCGTTCCAATCGAACCTGAGCTCGTCAGGGAAGGCCGCGTATCCGCCGCCTCCTACCTCTGCTGGCCCTAACCTCTTATCTCCGCAGCGTCTGTGATGACGGCGGAGAGTCTGGGAGCTCTCTGGCTCATGAAACAGATGCGCGTCCATGAAGCTACCGGGAAGATATTTTATAAATGAGCGTCGATACATCCCCTTCCAGTGTAATTAGATATTCTCTTTCAATCGGAGGCCCTCATTACGCCGGAAAGGGATAATGAAGCTCTCAGAGACGGCACAGCTGGGCAGGTTTCTGCATCCCTGCAGAAACAAAAGCGGGCCCACCCACCCTCCAAGCTTTAGAAGTGGGGGGCGGGGGGGGGGGCTGCCGGGGACAGGAAAGCGGACTCCTTGGGAGGCGGAGGGAGCGCCTCTAAGACCCGCCCAAACATAAAGCGCCCGGTGCTAGCTGCTCATTGTCGAAATGTAAAAAGGCAAAGCAGGATCAAAATGAGGGGTAAGTCACGGGGATGAGTCAATCCCTCTACTGTCTTAGAAAAAAAAATAATCTAAACCCATACGTGGTTTTTTCCATTTGTCCCCATCTCTAGAGGCGCCCGTCAGCAAGAAGGCGAGTGTGTTTACACGGTGTGCAGAGAATTTTGATTGCGCGGTCGGTCGGAGGAAGATGTCCCAGCAACTTGCAGGATGTGGGCGTCGCCCCAGGCTCGGCGGCGCTGTGGAAGGAAGGGACCTAGTTGGAACCCGGGAGGCCCCGGAGAGCCTCGAAGGCCGTTCGTCTGATGCAGTTTAGAGACGGGTGATATAACGGGCACACGAGAAAACTGTGCAGAGGCCGCTGGCCCTGAGGACGGGCCCCGGCTGCTCGGGGCTACGCGCTGTGGGGGCCTCTCGGAGGACGAGAGAGCTTGAGATGGGGGGCGGCGGGCGCTTGGCGCTGTCTCTGGGACTCCCCGATTTGGCTGCGTAATATGGTTAAATTATTTGACTACTGTGAGCATCCACGCCCTTAACCTGAAATAGTATGAAGCCTACTGTACTGGGTCAATGTGGAACTTAAATAAGAAAAGCAATGAAAGGGTAGTAATTGATAAATATGAACCCCTTCCCCAGACCTGTTTCCTTAGCAAAACCCCCATCGTCCACAGGACGCGTAAACCTAGATTTTCTGCTGGGCTTCTCATTAGACGGTTGATGGAAGAGGATGCACTAGCCGATCCCCGTCTTAATCTCTGGGTGCCCGAATCTGGGATTTTTGAACTCGAGGCCTTGATTTAACTTCTCAGCACAGAGCTCAGAGGAGCCGTGTGGCCCCAGCCCTGGGTGAGCTGGCTTCCTGAGAACGTGGGAGTGAGCAAGGCCTCTCCTGTCCTTTCCAGCCCCCCAGGCGGGGGCAGGGATGGGGGGGGGGGCTGGTACGTGTGGACGTAGTGAGCTTACAACCTGGCTCCCGGCAGAGAACGACACCTCAATTCCTTCCTTGAAGGAGTCTATGGGAGAAAAAAATGAGTTTACAAAAACAGGAATTTAAAAAGACAAAATTAATAATTTGTAAAACATCTGAATAATGGTAATAACATCGGCTCTTATCGACTAAGACCGCGCGCCAGGCGCCATCCTGAGTACCATACGCGTATTACTCATGCCGTGGGGCCTCCAGCCCAGCAAAGGAGGCGCAGTGGCCATCCTCGCTTCGGGGTCAGAAAGCCCGGGCCCCAGGGAGGATCAGGGTGTTGATCCCCAGCCCAGAGCCTATGAAAAGTGTCCGGGTCCGGGCAGCCCGGAGCCAGGTCTGGGCTTCTGCAGACCGTCCTTCTGTTTCAATCAGTCGGTGACGTGTGGATCCTTCGCGCGGTTTCCTTGCTCAGAGCAAAGCCCTTTCCTAACCCCACACGTAAACCCTCGGATTTATTTGTTAGGTGTCAGCGCAGGGGATTAAGTAACCAGCATAGTCTCGGCCGAAAGCGATTCTGACTTCGTGCGGGATGCAAGTATATGGAGCGCTGTTGGTTTTATTTTCGAGTGAAATGGCCTTTCAGTTAGGTTTATCGGTCATTGTGTTTCAGCGATTTTTTCGACGGCAAATAAATCCCATCGAAATCAGTCCTGATGTGCAACAAGGGAAAAATCTATCACTTTCCTTAATTGTCTCTCAGGTCGTCAAAGCCTAACCACGGGAGCCCTGCACTGAGACTACCCAAGGGGCAGGAACGGAGAGGTGGGCTTCGGCTCAAAGCAGAGCCTGTGGGGGCCCCCTTAACTCTAATTTCGGAAGCACAGAGAACCGAGAAGAAGACAACGATGATGAAAATAGAATGGCACAAGTGACGCCGACAGCCAGTCGCTACACGGCACCTGGCGTCCAAGCCGGTCACGTGCCCCTGCATGCGGTAGCTCGTTCAACCGGCCCTAGGACAGTTGGATTCACAGCCCCGTCTTATGAGTATCTTACAATCTTACGGAATTCTAAAAGTTAGGCCCATCTTACCCAAAGCAAAACACTTCGGAATAGGTCTGGATGTCACCATTTCACAGCAGGATGGCCATGGGCGGGTCACGTCTCTGGGGCTCGGCCTCCTCCTCCTCCTGCCCCGCAAGGGGCCACACTGACAGTCCCTGGGGCTGCACGTCGGTCACACGACGCAACGCAGCAAACGTCACACGGTTCCTGGCCCAAGGCGGTCAGTACCTGGGAGGCATCGTTCTTGTCTGGATGGCCCCCCAAAGACGCTCGAGCTAAGACAGTTATTTAAATGTCACCGAACACCCGATTTTCCCTCTGGGTAGCTTTGACAATGAAGCCAGGAGAGGGGCTCGTATCAATCTCCCGTGGCTGCCCTAACCGAGCTCCACGCGCCGGCTGCCCTGTGACAACTGGCATTTAATCTCTCAGAATTCTGCAAGAGCCAAGTACAAAATCAAGGTGTCAGCAGAGCCCGGCACTGTCGGAGGCTCCAGGGCAGGCGTCTGCTGTGGCTGGCTGTCCGTGACGTCCCCTGCCTTCCGGCTGCAGCACCCCGCTCTCTGCCTCCCTCTTCGCCTGGCCTTCTCCCCCACACCCCCAAGTCTGTGCCCCCCTTCTGCTGCACAAGGACACCAGCCACACTGAGCCTGAGCCACCCCAATGACCGCAGCTTAACCTAATAACATCTGCAAAGACCCTGTTTCCCAAAAACGGTCACGTCCGCAGGTGCCAGGGCTTCGGACTTGAACGTGTCTTTGTGAGGGACACAATTCCACCCACAGCAGGCGCCCTAAAGATTTGGTTAACAGGCCTTTGAGGAGGTAGGGAATATTAACCTTCAAACTAAATCGTTCTCTTAACTGTGGGATAAAGACCCCCGTTTTGGTGACACCATGTGACAGTTCTTGCTGAGTTTATTTTTTCCGATTCGCATGGATTCTTGACCGAGAGCCACAAAAAAAAAAAAAAAAAAAAAAAAAATCGCAACTCAATTTGCAGACATCTCAAGATTACATTGAGAAAAGAAAACGCCGTTCATCTTTTAACACTGAGTAACACCCAGGACTGAAGGCAGTGTCTCGGAAGCTAATAACGACAGGAAACGTCCGGCCAACCCTGACCCTGGCCCTGGCCCTGGCCCTGGCCCTGGCCCTGGCCCTGACCCTGGCCCTGACCCTGGCCCTGACCCTGACCCTGACCCTGGCCCTGACCCTGGCCCTGGCCCTGGCCCTGTCCCCGTCCGTTCTTGTCCCGCCTGCAAGGCAGCAGTGGCTTCGGCGCTCAGGGCGCCCGGGCGCAGTCAGCTCCACTATGGCTCTGTGCACGAAGGAGAGAAAAGTTAAGACACGGACCAATTTCGAATCTTCTGGAATTTGCGTAATTAGTCCACAGTAAATCATTTTTTTTTTTGAGAACTCGGTGCCGAAGCCCTTGCCTCCCCCACAGTTTCGTGCTGTGAGTGCTGTGGCGCGTCCTCGTGGGTCCCCAGGGGGCGAAGGGCTGGACGAGGCCCCGTCTGGCTGCGGGGCGGTCGCTCCACCTCGGCAGAGCCGCGTCCTCGAAGCCATCCCGCTCTGAGCGGCACCGTGTCCTCCTCCGGCTCTTGACCGCAGGACCACGGGAAGCGGTGAGACCGCAGAGTTCATCGCTGCCAGAACTCTGTCCCCCAGGAGCACAGGTGGGTCACGGGTCACCCCGAACTTTCGAGTTACTGACAGGAAAACCCCTGGTCCTTTGAGAACTAATCGTCTCCAGCGGAGTGAAAGAAAGACCTGCCACGGCTGTTCGGGGAAACAATGTTACAAAGCAGCACCGATCACGGATCCTGTTTGATCAGCACCGGGTGAAGGTTTCGCGTCTTTGAAGCCAATCCTTTCGTGCTTTGAAGTCATGCCAGCGAACAAGCCCGGAATTATAGGTGACACTTCTTCAAATGTGAATGGCTTCAGAGCCATTTTCTAGCTCCTAAAAAAAAATGCGCTGTCAGCTCCAAGAAGCCACTGTTCCCTGACGGATGGCTCCGGGGGTCATTCGCTGCCACCAGTAACGGAGCGGTTGCAGCCGGTCCCGTTCCTCCACCAGCAGGCAGATAGGGTGGTGACGGGGACAGATGAGCGTTTCTCTCCCGACAGCAGGCACTGTCTGCCTATTCAGCACAGTTCTAATACCAGCTGGAGAGCCAGGCTTCAGGCAACGATTATTCATCAGCAGGGAAGGGAGCTGGAAGCTGTGTTATCTGTTTTTCAGAGGAACTCGGATTCGCAGATCGCTTGCCTGCCTAGCGCAGCCTCTCTGTCACCAACGCCTTCCTCCCAGCCCGTGTAGAAGATCGAGGTCCTACCCTGTGAACGTACGGGCCGCACGCCGGCCAGGAGCATGAGCTCCAAGCGGAAAGGCCACAGGTGCTGGAGCGCAGCCCGACGTCATGACTCACGCCAGGAAGGGGTCCTGGCTGCACATCGCAGGTCGGGTTCTCTGGGAACTGGACTCTGAGATGGACGTTGGTTCCGAGGACACGTATTAGGGACTCTTCTTGGGGCTGACACCTGTGGAAAGGAGAGGGAGGAGGCGAGATGGAGAGAAGGTGAGCTGTGGTCCTATCCAGGTCCTCGGCAGCCCGACAGGGCGCTCTGAGGACAGCACGGCCGTTCGAGCCGTCCCAAGGTGGGGACTTTACCAGTCACGGGGTGTGACTGAAGGAGGCCATCGTCCAGCCCAGGCAGTCCCCGAAGGAGGCTGATGGCGAGGGGCTGTCTGCTTGGCAGGATGCCCAGGAGCTGGGGAACCGGTGCCGGGGAGGACTCAGAGGGGCACTCGGTGTCTCCGCTGAACCACGTGACTTCGAGGAGCTCATTTGCAGCCTCAGTTGCTTCATCGATGACTGGGTGACTATAATGCCTACCTCACAGCTCTATCTCTTGGAGAAACATGGTAATCTGCACAGATTGGTTTGTGAGCTGTGGTGGACAGGGGAGCTCATCTGAATTGTACCATCAGGACAAACGAATATCACACCCACATAAGGTGTTCCCAGAAACAGTCGCGACGGTGAATTCAAAACTCACGATCCCTCCTCCAACACGGTAACTCATTATGAGTAGCTGTCCGGGGCTTGCCGCAGGACCCCGTACTGAGAGGCTTTGCAAATTCAGGGATGGTCTCGCAGCCTCTGGCAGGCTTTCTGTCCTGCTCTGAATTCCCACCAGTGACAACTCACCTTCAGGGAGCGAGGGGCCCGTTGGCATGAGGTCGAACCGCTGAACCATTGTGATTTTGCAGGCTTTTTCTTTACTCTTTCTTTCTTTCTTTCTTTCTTTCTTTCTTTCTTTCTTTCTTTCTTTCTTTCTTTTCTTTCTTTTTGGTTTACATCATTCCCTATTTCCACCTACAATTTCGTCCTAGGGAACTAGCTACCTGCTTTTCTGTAGACCTTGAAATTTAAAAAAAAAAAAAATAGGCCATTTAAACCAGCTCTTTCTTAATTTGAAACTTTGAGGATTGAAGCAGAGAGTTCGGCCTCTCAGGTTTATAACCAGAATCCCTGTCTTAGTGTTGTTTATACAGCGAACACTTACCCAGCAGCGAAGAAAGTAAATGAAAGAATGAATTGTCAAAGACCGCAAACGCAAAAAGAAGCAGTAAAATGAATTTGACGAAATAATTGGGATCTTCCCGAAGATACCAGATGTCATGAACATGATTTCGGGGCCCGAGAGGCGGACTCTCGGCTCGCTGGACAGGGCAGTGCAGGCACCAGGAACCCAGACACCAGGACACGTTTCCATCCCGTACGCCCGGGAGTTGCACGTCCGCCCGCTTGGAGGAGCGTCTGTTCCACTGGGACCGTGCAGACGGTCACGTAAGAGGTGATTTGGTCAGCGCCGGCATCGAAAGCGCCTTCTAAAAGTGTCTTCGCAAAGAGGAGTTTGGACCGGGCCGTGGGTCCGCGTAAGATGTGGGCACCGGGCCGCTCGCCTTTCTGTGAGGAGGTGGCATGACCCCCGAATGTTGAGTCGAGCCGCGTTCAGAGCCTGCGACGTGCTGCGAGGAGCCAGGAGCGAGGAGGGTTCCTGCTGGGATCGCTAACAGCCGTCTAGTTAGTGAGAGAAAAACAGTCTGGGAGTCGCACGCTACGCAAAATAAACCCAATCGTTCTTTCTCTATGGCCCAAACCATGGACGTCCAGCTGGACAAGGGTCCGTTACGCTCTGATCCTGGGGTGGCAGGGAGGCCGCTGACCCCGGCTGGCCAGCGTGTTCAACCTACCGCCGTGAGAAAGGGCGGATTGTCCCAGTGGGCAAAGGACCCCCGCAGGGTCAACTAGCATACTTCCATGGTAGATTTATCCATATTGGGAGAGGGAAGTCCTTTTTCTTTTGGGATTGCTAAGTCAGAAGCTGGAATATGGATCTTAAGCTGATGTAACTCAGTATCCGGCGATTTTTCTATAAAGCTCCTACAGGCTGTGAGAGATGAACTACGTATCTGAGGTTAAAAGTAACACGAACAAACAAACAAAAAAAACAAAACCAAAAAATCTCAAGATCACGATGGCGACATAAGAATGGTTACAAGAATGGGGGGCAAGAGGAAGAATAGACTTGAGACACCACATAGTTAATAAAGTATTTATTGGTTTATAACGCTTTGTCCAAGTATTACATTTTTTGTGTTTAGACCAGCTTTTCCTGTCAGTTGAGGGGAACTCATACTGAGTTCTACAAAATAATCGGTGCCAACAGGAGTGCCTCTTTCTTTGCTAAATCCATTCTATTTCTGGAGAAAATCAAGGGCGCTAATGTGGAGATGGTTTAGATTTGATTTTAAGATTTTCCAGACACTTTTTCTTACAGAAAAAGTACTACTTTTTTTGGCAAAATAATCCAAGCTCGTCGATGTGAGCATCTGGCTAATAAACAGCAAGCGTGAAACTACTAGAGTAAGAAATAAACGTGCGATGAATCCAGCTCAACTTGACGCGAGGGGCCTGGGCTAGACTGTTAGAGAAAAGTTCACACCGTAATCATCCAATCGTAAATACCGAAGGTGCGAGCCTGATGCCGCGGGCCCAACGTCGTAAACTGGAAAAGCATCGTCTTGCGGAAGTCGCGTTACAGGAGACGTGAGAGCGGCTTCGTGGGGGGCTCGTAGGGCTGCGGTGGCGCGATCACGTCACGCTCAGCAAGCAGGCCGGCGTCTTGGAGCAGACTTCCCTCCCTGGGCCCACGTTTGCCCGGTCTCCACGCACCTGGGAGCGAGCATACAGGGCCACGGAAGCCGCCGGACCGCAGCGGGCTGGGACAGGGCTGTGTCGGTTTCAGTGCGGGAGGAAGTGTAGAGGTTGACGATGGCGTGATACGTCAGATTTCTTGTTCATGACGACGACACTAGCTCGCAGGTTCAGCGTTCCGTGTTCGAGCGCTACCCTCGTAGGCTGTATCTAACTCAATCTGCACGTTTAACCTAATTCCGCCGGCTCGATGCGTCAGAACCAAGACTCAGACTCAGACCTGCGATCTGCCGACTTAAGGCTTTAACCGCTACGCGATGCCACCGTTTTCTTTACAGCTAATCATCAAAGTTCTTACAATGTGTGGTATTGCCACTGCTTCAGACAAAAAAAAAAAAAAGAAAAGAAAGAAATCAGTATTCTTGCTAAGTAATCACACCTCAGACTGCAATGTTTCCGACTTTTCCTGCAGATCTAAGGAGCTTCTGTTTCCTTGGATAGTTCTACTATATTCACTTACTTTCCTAAGATTAGCTGTTCCTGTTTAGGTCTTCGAAAGCCTCTTCCTACGGGGTTAGACCCTGTACTGTAGATCTTACATGGGTCATTCCAGAAACCTCGTTCATTCTGCATCTGCGATTGGCCTGTTTCACCGTTGTAAGAGTTGTGAAACAAAATCTGTGATTTCTCCACCTTCTTTGCATCCTGACTGCCCCCTCAGTCCTTGAGGGCAATCCATCATGTAGGTAAGGGTGACGGGGGCGGCCTGCCTATAATAGGTGTGCTTCATCCGTAGGCTCTCTATGAATATCTGTTCTCAATTTCCTTAGAGTCGCTCACGCACCGGGGCACTGAGTGTTAGTTTCATCAGTCGGATTTGAGTGTCGTGATCCATGATTTTCCAAATTTAATGCCAAACAATCACCATTCCAAAATATCGGTCTACGTATTTCTATAACGGCGAGAACAATCGACGGGAATACACCACTCGATTAGCCACTGTTTTACACATTAAAACCAGTGCTAGTTATGTTAAGGGAAAGAAAATCGCCCTTGTGAAATGAAAAGACTTTTATTTCAGTTTGGCGAAACATGTTCGCAGGAAAAAGGGAAATTCGAAAATTGTAGAAAATGGCGGATTCATCTCTTATAGTTTCAGCGCAGTACGTTATAGCCTCGATTTTGTAAATATAATCCTTTTCTGAATCGGGGGCGTTCAGTAGCATCTCTGCCCTCTGCTCACTCGATTCCAGGAACGAGCTCCAGCGTGACAACAAAAATGTCTGCGGACGCGGCCATCACTAAGTGCCCCCTGAGGGACAAAAGTCGGTGGCCACTGGCATGCGCATTGTATATATCCATTTTCTGACTTTGGCGGTTTTTCAGGGATGTAAAGCTGTACCTGAAAATAAGACAGAGGCTTGTTATATCATTTAAGGTAAAAAAGAGCATTCCTAAATAAAATGACTACATACGTATGCATATATAAAACTACGTTAATAGAGAACAGACGCTCCTTGATTTAGAAATAACAACTAATTTCGTTGTTCTGCTGTCGAACAAGTTACCCTAAAACGTAGCGATGTAGACAGTAAACATTTCCGATCTCGGTTTCTGCGAATCAGGAATCCGAGAGGCCGCATCCCCGACTGGGCGGTCCCGACGCTTAGGTTTCTCCAAGGTCACGGTCAAGACGCAGCAGGGCCGCAGCCACCCGGAGGCTCGGCCGGGCTGAAGGATTCTGTTCTGAGACACCCGTGCGGGGGCGGCCAACTTCAGCCCCCCACCCCGCCCCGAGCGGCTGGCTGGGGCCCTCGGCAGGCGGCCGGGTGATGGCTTCCCTTAGGGCTGCTCTCACCACGTGGCGCTGGCCTCCTCTGGCATGGGCGCCCCAAGAGCACCCTGGACATGGCAACCACACGCCTTCGTGATGTGATGTGACGTGGGAAGAGACGTGCATCACTCCTGGTACGTTCCGCGGCTTAGAGGCGAACTGTGTGATCTGCCCACACTCAGGGGGAAGGGACGGCACCCGGAGGCGGGGACCACGGGGAACATCCGAACAGTCACCCGCCGCCGTCTCCGTCACGAAAATCGTTCGCGTCCCTGAGGAATGAGGGTCGCACCCTCCTTGGTTTCGCTGATAACAGATTCCATAGCTTGGGACGCTGTTCTCGGCAGAGTCCGCCCTCCTCGTCAGGGCCACCATCTCCTGCGGGTCTCTGCGGACGAATCTCCTGCCTCATTTTTGAGTCAAAAGACCTTCTCCGCCCGCTCCAGCCTTTGTCAGAACCCGTCCCTGTCGTGACCCTGAATGGCTCACAGAAATCACCACCGGCGACCTGGCAGCAGGGCCGACCCTGCTCCCCATGACTGTGACGGTGGCGAAGGAGGTGGCTGTCACCTGCAGCGCAGCTCCGAGGGCCGCGGTGACAGGAAGATGTCTTTCAGGCGGCATCTGGCGCCCAGTCCACGCTTCCCATTCGCTGTGCCTTTCCGAGTTCCTCTTTCTGACCTTCAAATTTTCCCTGGTCAGGGGCACTGACAGCACCCATCTCTCTGGGCTGCTGCGGAAATGAAATGAAGAAACATCGAGAGTTCTCAGGACAAGGTAGGATGCGTTAGAGGGAAGTTCTCTCATATCTATCAGTTTCTATAAAGTAGCAGTGGTCATACATGGGGTTCCAGATTTATGTTGAATTACAACTAAGTCCAGTTTAGCAGTCCAGCAGTAAAATTTGAGATGCTTTGGGAAAATTCTCTGAGTTTCGAAACGTCTGACTTGAGATCATCTGTTGAACAAGGGCTTGTTTTAGTTTGAGGATCGTCTGTGAGACTTGGATTTGCTTTCTTGTATTTCTGAATGATCTTTACTAGGATTCCTGACAGAAACATCCTTATAGAGTGTGGGAAAGGTTCCTGGAATAGAAAACAAGAATTCCAGAATGAGGCCTTTTACCAATTATTAAAGTCATTTTGGGCTTCATTTCAACTGGCCTCATTTCCCTAACTTTATAATGGCTGAGGCATCTGGATGAGGTGATTTCCAAGGCCACCTCTGAAAGAACTCTGTGCTGTTCATCTTGTCGTGAACAGTAAATGCCGTGAGGGCATCTATCCAGCAAAGCAGACAAGGTTTTCTAAAATGTGCCCATAATCTCGTACATCATCCAGAAAGGACTGCTAGTCTCTGCATGAGGCAGGCGTATAAAAATATACGTAGCTGTATTATTCTGCCACTCCTTGAAAATCACAATAGAACATTATAGAAAGTCTTTATTTTTCAGTAGGAATGTAGTGACTAGCATCTCTGAGCGCTCTTGCCATCCAAGTTGAGCTTGAATGTGATCAAGGTCACTCAGGTTAAATTATCTATGTAAAGAAGACACAGAGGGCAACGTGACATGCCAATCGCAGCACGTGGTGCCGGCATCGGAGTCCATCACGGGGAGCACCCCACGGGGCAAACCGATCTCGCTTCTTCTGCAAATTTATTATCAGGGGAAAAAAATGGTATGGAGAGAAACGTCTACTGAGGAAAAGTGATGCAGGAGATTTATCAGTCTATTATAACGTGTGAATGGTTTCTGCGTCCAAATGTAAACTAACTGTAAAAAATACAAAAAAAAAAGAACACTTGGGACACATGTGAGACAGTTTTGAACGCTGACTGGAGGGACTTGATGAAATTAATAAATTATAAGTTTTAAGATGCGATAATGAGATTGCGATTATGTTAAGGAAAAGAAGTCCTTACCTCTTAGATGCACCTTGATGTATTTATAGAGGAAGTGATACATTTTCTCCCAAGTAATGTGGGGGTGAGGGATGTTGTAGGGGAACATAGATTCAGAAATGGTGTCACGTGGAGGTGGGGGAGTAGAATTAGGGGGGCAGAAATGCAACCAGCATGGCCAGCAGTTGAAACCGTTGAATGTAGGTGACAGAAAGAGGCAAGTTTTTTACACAGTTCTACGTATATGCTTGGAATTTTTCACGGCGAAAAAATAGTGAACACCAGAAATTGAAAACAATTAGATAGAACCCTCTATCTTTAAATCCTCTCCTTATTTATAAAAGTAGCTAAAAATTGAAGTCGTTTGAGCACGTAGTCAAAAATGGACTTACTTTACAAAAATTTGACTTAATAGCCAATAATGAAATGCTAACTTTCCGCCCAGATTTCAGAGTTGGAAGAGGGGTAGGTTGGAGTCAGCTCATCCAAGCTGGTGAGAATCGACTACTAAATTTGTCAGTTGTTGAAGATAGCAATTACTAAAATTAAATTATATAAAGTTATAGTTTAATCGATTCGACATATATTAAAGGGATAAATATTCACAACTCATGACTTATCTTACTGTGTTTTTGTGTTACCTGTGCTCCGTGGTTGTTTACACCTACTGCGCGCGCGGACGGTGGCTGTGCGATAGCGCGTTTAGTGCGGCTGCGAGTTCCGCTCAGCTCCGTGTTCTTCGCAACTCCATGTTCAGTGATATCTCCCGGGTCGCTTGAAATTAGCCATGGCGGGGGTATTAACACCATGGAAATGGCCAATACCACAAGCCAGGGTGGTTGTGTTACCCCCGGGAGCAGATCGTGAATCATTTACCAGCACACCACTGACATAAAAAAACAAAAACAAAAACAAACAAAAATAACATGCATTTAGTCCTAATATAAACTACGGTTCTAATGCTTAAAATTAATTAGATAAACACTAGAGAAGTGAGTCTATCACTAAGCCTCCCGCCCTTTTACACCTGTGCACGTGTACCTGTCTCCTCTGTCAGCCGTGAGCGCCTAGCGTAGTGAGTGCGTTTGCTCGTCATTTGACCCCAGCCCTAGCAGAGTGGCTGTGGCTTGCTGGATGATGAAGAGATGAATTTCTTCAGATACTGTGAAGATTCGGCAGAAGTATAAATATTTTCTTTCCTTTCAAAGTGTTTTTGATCTAATTGGGATTCCCCCACTGGTAGAATACACAACGGTATCAATGATCCACAATCACATTAACTTACTGGACGATGAGTTCTGAAAGAGATCAATGGACAGGAAGATCAGGGGTAGTTCCTGAAGTATTTATGAATTTTCCTGGACGTATGTTTACCAACCTCCGTTCTTTGTTTAGTAACTTAGGTACCAGGTGCTACACTAAACAATTGATATGCATATTTCACTTAATAACCTTAACGGTAATCTGAGATAGAATTATTATCCCCGTTTTATAGATGAGGAAATTGAGCATGGAAAAGATTCAGTAAAGGCTTAGATTTCATCTTGCATTGTCTGCTTTCAAAGCTTAGACTTATGAGCGTTTCATGTACTGTCTTAAAGAAGAGGAAGAATAGAATTATTTCTTGAAATATTGGTGTAATTTGAAAAGCAGAGAGAAAGGAAGGATATTTCCGATAATAAGGAAAGAGCCATTATCAAGGCAAAGTACAGGAAGAAAGAATATTTATGAGCTAGCAAAGAGTCTGTCCTGGCCTAGCGGCTGATCCTTGAATATGATGTGACTATCAGGCTAGCTAAAGGACTGATTTTCATAAATGCTTTGAAAGCCAAGCCGGGAAATTTGGCTCAGAAATAGGGAGCCATCAAGGTCTTTGAGCTAGAGAAGACTCTAAAAATCACAGAATTCAAAGAACATAAGAAAATATGCCAGAGGGGTTGAAAAAGTAAGACGTCCTAATAAGACGTCACACTGAAAGAGAGTAATAGATGCTTTTTTGGGGGGTTCGGGACATTTTCCCTAAATTATCACTCATAACTAATGATAATGATGAAATCACAGAACAACTTCCCGTGAGTGGACAAGTAAAGGTTCTTTCCCTTAGTAATCGCAGTCCAAATCCAACACGCTCCGCGGAAGCAGACGGACCGCGTCTCTGGGTGCAGCATCGCGAAGGCACGCCCCCTCATTTCGAATGAGAGGGCTCGTTGTGCAAGGCGTTAGCATCGTATGCTCCAGGACACCGGGACCCAGCAACAAAGCCACCTACAGCGGGTGCAGGGGCTGCCTTTGATAATGACAGTCATTTTTCAGGAGACGCCCTGCTTTTGGGGAGCTAAATATCAACCTCGTCAGAAACCCCTACCTTCAGATTCTGATCACTTTCCTACTTGATTCGCTGCCCTCTTCATAGCAGCTCGTCAAGCACGCGCTCTCCCGCTCACATAACGTGTGGTGCTGACCAAGCTCATTCTAACTGGCATCAAACATATCCAGTGTCTAAAAACATTCTTTTCCCATCTGACCGCCTGAGCATATATAGATTTCAGGATTACCATACGCAGCCTCCTTTGCTAACACAGAGTGAGCAGAGGTGCCTCACCCACCTTGGGGAGCATCACCGACATGTGAGGCATGCTATCGGGCAGTGGTCCCCAACCTTTGCAGCACCAGGGGCCGGTGCTCCTACGAGAATCTAATGCCTGAGGATCTGAGGCGGAGCTGAGGCGGCGATCCTGGCACTGGGGAGCGGCTGTGGATGCAGACGGAGCTTCACTTGCTTGCTCACCACTCACCTCCGGCCCTGAGGCCCGGCTCCTAACAGACCACAGACCCGTACTGGTCTGCGACCTGGGGGTTGGGGACCCCTGTTATAGGGACCTGATTTCTATGCCACCATGTACATCATTGGCGAGAAACTGACTGCTACTTGCCCTGTGACTTGCCAGGTCTCTGTGCCTCAGTCTTGACCATGCTAATTGGGCTCACGTGGTTGAGATGCTAATTGGGCTCATGACTGAGATGCTCTCGATCATGCGTAATAACAACAACATAAAGAATTACATCTGCACGACCGCAGGGGCAGCGTAGAATGGAGTAGCAGGTGTTAACTAGCCGTATCCTTAGACAGCAATATAAGAATTCAGCCATCACAACCGAGCAATTCTAGAACTTACCGGGTCGTTTTATCAGAACAGAAGGCTGGCGCGGGCGGGACTGGGCGTGTCTGGCTCATCACGTGCCTCCAGGTGGATGAGCTGTGCTCCACTTGTGGGGAGCCACGCTCTTCCCGGCCCCCAGTCCCTGCGGGCTCTGCCCTCGGCTGCGTGTATGAATCCAGGGGAGTTACTTGTGCTCCTTGTCCTCGGTCTCCTCGCCTGCGAGCTGTGGAGGACGCCGTCTCCTGCGTCACGAAGGCGCCGTGAGGATGCGACACGGGTCCGCTCAGGACCGCGTCCGCTCTTGCTCCCGGGGGACTGGCGCCCCAGCCCCGGGGACTTTCCCGGAGTGCTTTCCCGAGGGCAGCCCACGTCGCGGGCCGGGGAGCAGCCTTCCTCCCGGGGGGCCGCCGTCGCCGAGGTCTCCCGAACGGTCGGCATGGGCGTCCTCGCCGGGCTCCGGCTTCCCCGAGGCTGGCCCAGTTCCTCTCACGGCCAGCGGCCCCTTCCATCTGATGGCCCTGACTGGCCTTCCGCCTGCTGCGGCCCTGGCCCTGTGCCTTTGCCGTGCACTGGGCTCGCACAGAGCCCCTCGGGTCACCTGTGGCGCGGGAGACTCTCCCCGGGTCCTCGGGGCTCCTCGACCCCGCGCTGCCGCGTCCCCACCCGAGTCTCTGCCGACGTGAGTTCCGCACCGCGCCGCACCGAGGCGGTCATTCCCAGGTGGTGGCACTCCCCTGGCGCCTGCAGCACGTCCTCGGCTCGCTGTCCAGCCTACAGTTAAGCTCTCCCAGACTTAGAATAAGCGGTTCACAG
This sequence comes from Rousettus aegyptiacus, assembly GCF_014176215.1. Classification (NCBI taxonomy): domain Eukaryota; kingdom Metazoa; phylum Chordata; class Mammalia; order Chiroptera; family Pteropodidae; genus Rousettus; species Rousettus aegyptiacus. Next base: position 109,408,842 of record NW_023416311.1, read on the forward strand.
GAACGGCGTCCACTGCGAGCGCGTCGTAACCGCCCCTTCGCGATTAGCACTGCCCGCTCGGATGCAGCCCAGAGAGAAACGTCCTGCGTTTGAGTCTCTGTCACGAGAACGTCCCTCGCCATCCTGAAGCCGTGGGCGAGAAACGCCGTGCTGCCTCTGACTCTCCCAGGCCGCACACGGGACCTGTACTTCGGGGGCCAGGGAGGGGACCCCTCCAGCAGTTCCGGGCGAAGCCTGGGGCTTCCCTCCGCCTCCCCGCGGCCACTGCAACGCCCTTCGTCTCCCCGACGTGACACCGCGATGTCCTCATCATCTGTGTGGCGCCACGTAACGTGAATCCAAAGAAGTTTTGCAAAGTGGCCTGAACGTTGCTAGACATTTCCCCCAGCAATATAACCGAACTCGTTAGTGCATGAGCCAAATGCAAACCGAAGTGACAAATGTCTTCGAAAGCGACAAAAATTGCAGTAAGGACTCTCAGTTGATATTCGTTCGTTAAAAATATCCTAAGAAATTAGGTCTGCTACTCTATGAGCATTATAGAGCATTTACAAAAAGACGATTTATTTCGAAAAGAAAAAAAAATCTTCCAAATAATGCATTCAAGGACTCACTGGTGGATTCAGACATATTGAAGTGCTGATTCTTGTATAAATGATATTAATAATATTTAGTTCTGAAGCAAAACCAAAAGGGACATTTGCAAATACGTCTCCTGCATTAATAGCTCTAAATTTTTCTCAAAAAATTGAAATATTATCAAATAATATGTCACAAAAGTATTTGAAATCGATTAAATTATTTATTATTAATTTTCTTCAATTTTAGGAGTCTATAACTTCCAGAAAAAAAATATTCTATGACTAATACATGTTCTGTTATCTAAAACTAGTCACCGATAGTTTATGCTCTTCTCACAGCGCAGGAAGTTCTCAGATCTCACATGACAACAGCAAATCAGATAAATGTACAGTCGGTTGAAGAGATGTTTAAGGAACTTAATTGAAATTCTAGAGGATTTTAACTTGGATCCTTCTTGAGGGCAGAATATCAATAATACAATTAAGTTCCCTGTTTTGTGCAGTTCATCGTGCGTGGGGGCGGAAGGGAGCTGATCGACGAGTAAGTCACCGAAAGATAAAATAAGAACTGAAGCCGCACATCGGGGCGCGGATCGAGGACGCCGCGTGCAGGCGCGGCGATCCCTGTGCTAGAATTTAACATCCACTCGCCGTGGCCATCCTCCTCTGAAGCACTGTGCAGACGCCGACTCGTGTAAACACAGCAGGGGACGCCTCTGCACAAAGAAAGCAGGAAAATGCCCAGGGAGAGGACGGCACGGCGCTCTTAGAGAGAGAGGGCAGGATCGCGCGAGCTCCACGCAGGGCCCTCGGGCGCGGAAAGCAGGACGTTGTGGCGTGATGACAAGACTCCTCAGGGGGACGCGGAACGAGCCCGCGGGTGGCCTCGAACGTGCGTTACTCCGGCCGCTGACGTGGCCGCATCTCGGAGCTCAGGTTTCTAGGAGATTGTGAATCAGGATTCCTCAGCTTGAAAGAGTCCGGTGGCGAGATATAAAAATTAGTCATAAATTTAAGGGGGGGAGGCAAAAAAAAAGAAGATGTTTGAGGGAGAAAATAATTTAGCCTTAAGAAAAAGAGCCTGAGGAGATGGTAATATACAATTAGCGAATCGTACATCTCCACCATCTGTCTGCTATAGATAATACAGACTTTAAACACACAATAGAGACACGTTATATACATTTGTGCACTTATTTTATTTATACTATATATGTTTCTGTAAATCTATATATCTAAAGATTAGGGGGTAAAAACCTATTTTGAGAATGACCAGGTACTATATTAGTGCATTAACACAGCGAATGGTAGAATCTCCTCCTTTCCGCCGGCCTCTAAAATCGGGACTGACTCCTGTGACGTCATGCAGACGGGGGATGTCCTGGGATGGCAGGCTGGCCGGGTGCCCCTTTCACCCTCCCTTCGCCCCTTTCTGAACCTGCGCTTCTGGATAAATGCAAGGACGGTATGACCTGCACTTCATGCACAAAAGGCTGTATTTCTTTTATTAAAACAAGTCGATAAAATTGTCCACAACCAGAAGCAGGCTTTCCTCCCCGACGACTTTGGCTCGATCGGGAAATATAACTCCGACCCGACATCCCTCTTGGTTCCTTCCTTGAAATTACAAAATAATCATTATCAAGAAAATCATCATTTGACCAGTACAAAACACCCAAACTAATTGCAGGAGTAAAACGACGTCCCTGGGATAAACGAGCGTTGGGAATGTCGGGAAGGCCTGACGGTTTGGCGTGTGACCGTAGGATTTTAGGTCCTCCATCGCCCCCCACATGGAGGCACACAGATGTCACTTCTCCAGGGTCAGACGGGGAAGGAACACGAAGCTCTCATGAGCGGAGTCGACCAGCCGGCTTTATCGGGAGTCTGCGGGTCTCTTTCCCAGGCCCGCGCGACGAGCAGCCTCATCGGAAGGTGAGAGGTTAGGCCCAGAGGAGGAACGAGACTGTGTGGGGGATGTTTGCGCCTCGAAACTCAGGCCCTCTACGCCCTCGCCACCTAAAGCTGTCCCGTCGATTAATCACACACAGACTCCACAAAACATATGGCACCTTGGTGACTAATCTGTGATTGATTACCTTGTGCTCCGGGGAGAGCTGGTGCGTGATGACGTCTGGCTCGCCAGCTCGCCACCTCCACGAGGACACCTCAGGCTTTGCGGTGCATTACTGCGAGCTCATTTCCCCACCCAGGGATTGCCAGGTAACCGTTCATCCTCCGGATAAACCTGCCTTCCTGTCCGCTCCAGAAAACCCCCTGATTGTCCTGGGCTCCTTGGGCAAACCTTCCTCAATTAAAACGTGCTGACCAGTCGCCCGTACGCTAGTGAGAGGAAAATTCGATGGGACGCGGTACCGCTAATGCCGCGTGGATTTCCAGCTTCAGCGTTCACCCCTGAGAATTAACTCATTCTGTGCTGAACGACAGTCCTTCGCAGGAGCCATCGAGGTCGAAAAGATGGGCCAATCGAGAAAAAAGAATACTCGAACATACATATCTCTCTCTCTCAACGCTTGGGATCCAAGTAAAAACACATTACAAGGAGGAAAAAAATCTCTAAAATCAGGTAACGATGAATCATAGGGGTACTGTAGATATCATTATACCAATACAATGTTAGGATATAAACGGTTTATGCTTTTTCTAAGATGTTTTCAATTGCTCTATTTCGGTTTCACCAAGATTCCATTTTACATGGTTTCCCTTTGCTGTTTTACCTCAATGAATTTTTTTGGTTATTCACAAAATTGATGGTAATTAGACACTTCGGTTCAATTTAAAAACTAGGATTAATTCCAAAACCATTAATACCAGAGAAAGCAATGAAGATAATTTTTGTTTTCTATTCACTAAAGGTTGGGGTTTTAATTTTCCTCTAGATATTGTCTAAACCCTGTCTAGCTCTGTCCATTGTTTTGAAAAAATCGGGAGTCAATAAAAGGCAACTTTTCTTTGGAATGGGCGTGCGTCCCGCTGCCAACATGCGGAAACCTGTTGTTCACCCTTCATCCAGGTCTCCAAGCAGTGGATAGCGAGAGACAAAATGAAATGTGACTTACTGGATCTGGTACCCAAAGAGAAAGCAATGCTGTCCCCGTATGCCCTCCCTGGTGAATGCCGGCCTCAGGACCAAGCGATGTGCGGATGCGCATAGGTGACTCGGTTTCCTAGACGAGGATAATCAACAAAAGTGAAGTATGGATTTAAAGTCTCTAACCCATCTTGGAGGAGAAAGCTGAAGCTATGCTAGCTACTTCCTCAGAGTCTCGGCGAGGTATATACACATAGGAGTCATGAAAGTCTCTAATGTTTATCATTAGTGCAGGGTCAAACGGTACAATTTTTATGCAAAATGAGGGAGAAAAAGACACTGTAATAGTGTAAAACAAGGCAGGAGGATCAGGAGAGGAATTTTGTTTGCAGAAAGTGTTATTAAAATAATCGCATATATAGGAGATGTTACAGGATCTCAGGGGTGAAGAGTGAGTCAAGATCAGACTCAAGTCTTTCACTGCCTGGGAGAGGCTGGTGGAAAAGAAGGATTTAAGTGCCTTGGACTCCACTCTGCAGCACCCAGCAGGAAAATACAAGATGGGAGCATCTTCTGAGAGGGATGGGGAATCAGAGAGAGAAAGGAGCCAGGTGGGAGTGAGAGGCACTCTAGGCAAAGAGGAGAGATGGGCTCATGGAGGCAAAGACACGATTTTGGAGGCTGAGGCATCTTAAAGGAGCCCCAAAGGCTGGTGCCATGGTTCACAGTAGTAACCGGCTTAGGCAGCTGGGCAGAAACTTGAGGAGGGACCAGGGTCCCATGCATCACGTTTCAATACTTATTCTCCCGTATGACGAGTAAGACACTTTAGATTTGGCTGTCGTTTATGGTTAACCCTCATCCGTTTCTGAAAAGAGGTGTCGTCATTCTCACTTTGCTGCCGAGATGGCGCAGCTGGATCTAATCCTTGCTCGAGCTCACCCCGCGGGATGCGGCGGGGCAGCACTCAGACCCAGACCCTCCAGACCAGCCTCCCACCTCCGGGGACCGTCCTCCGGCATGTCACAGGGTTTCACCTACAGGGTGCGTTTTCCAGCCATCTAGAACACTAAGGTTGGTCATCTCCAATTCCTTTAAACGGAAAACTCTAATATCATATCTGAAGTCCATAACTTTTTCTTATTTCAGAGATACAGAATTTTTAAATCTTGGGACGAATTGAATTCAATTACTAGTTGAAAAATTTTTCAGTAGCATGAGGAATACCATATGTATTATAATGACATAAATTTCAAAATTACCTAAAAAATAAGTCGACAACATGTAGAATAATATGTAGTATTATATATACGCACAGCCTTTGGAAATTATAAAACCACATCCATATGTTAGCCATTGATCATATTAACAACATCTCAGAGAAGCACCTTTTTTCAGTTAAGATCTAGCATAGTATCACTGCTATGTGGTAACGTTTGGGGGTCATTTCTTACACTTTTTTTTTGTTCAGACCAGCCATTGATTTTTTAGCCCTTCCTGTTAATATTCTCAATGTTATATTCATGATGCATACTACGCTTCAAAATATACCTTATTTTCAGATCAAAGTTAGCTCATGTTAATTATCAATATCATGACAAAAACAAATCCCAAAATGCAAGGAAGAATCAATCACACAAAAGCAAACAATCCAAAAAACATCACCTCACTTATTTGGTGAGAGTGATCCCTGTGCCGAGTCTTTTTTCTGTTTCTATAAACACATGGATGTTTTAATGATGTGTGTTTATTAATAAATAGGTGTCTTAAAAAGGAACGGCTTCGTCTCCGTCTCATGGAACCGCGTGAAGGTGGGCGTTCTGGGTGGCCGAGGCGCTTTGCGCCACACAGTCCTTCCGGGGCCTGGGCCAGCGAAGGCCGAGCCGTTCCACGCGAGTTTTTCCCTGTTGCTCCGTCCTTGGTATTTTAGCCAAACTCACACTGAGGGGCAAAGACTTCATCGGCCTGAGGAGAAAGCGAAGAAAGAGAGTGAAAGAGGCCAGACCTGAGCCTCACACACGCCTGAGTCGCGTCCCGCTGGGGGACGCACGGTCAGGGCCATCGTGGGGGTGCTGGGCGGCATGCCCCACCTGAAACTCTGTCTACCGTGCAGAGGGCCTGGCGGCCTGGTGGGTGTGGATGTGGTCCCACCGCGGAGACAGGGTCGCATGCTCACTGGTGCGTAATGTTGCACAAATCACAAAAACAGTTCATCGCGTGAAGTAGAATCCGTGCGGCACCAACAGAAAACGTCTTATTTTACCAGCATTTTCTTTACTGTATTTTATTTTCCGTACTCACACCGACAGGTCCCTCCGCAGCTGACAGAGCTTTCGAGTCACACGGTCACAAATTTCAGGCACTAACAAACGGTCTCTTACAATGTGTTTAGAAGTCAGGATCGATCTAACACAAAACAAAATTGTCAATGTCATTAAATTTAAGGCTCCTCAACCTTTATGCTTGTCTCTTTCCCTTTGGTCACATGCAACAAAGTTCAGTCCGCTTTATTAATCTGAAATGAGAGCTTTCCTTTATTGATCAAATATACTGTTGTTTTCATTGCCTTTCCTTTTTATTAATTTCGGCTTTTGTCCTCGTTAGGTCCAACTGTTAGCATTTTTAGTGTTATTTTATTGCTCTTTTTCATTTCTTGGCTTGAAAACATTTCACACATTCTTACACTTATTAATCATCTTGTAAACATGCACAACTATGAATTTTCCTCTGAACATCTCTTTCATCTCATCTCGCTGTTTCAATATGCTATTGTCATTTCATTCTAGTTTTCGGTTTTCTTTTTTCTTTCCGTTTTTAATCCAAAACTTATTTAGAAGTTATATCTCAGGAAATTTGTGGGAGATGTATCTGCGTGTGTGTGTGTGTGTGTGTGTGTGTGTGTACACATGTTTGTTTTGCTTTTAATTTCTAGGTTTATTGTACTTTGGTCAGCTAATATGGCATATGCAATGTCGTTTCCCTGGAATTTATTATGGTCAGTAAACATAGCTTGTATCATATCAGCGTCTGTGAACTTTGAGGTCTCAGATATCTGAAAACGTCTATATTTCACCTTAATGCTGAACTTACATTTTGGCCACAGGATTCTAACCCCAATTATTCCTCACTTCCAGGATATTTTTTTGTCTTTTTAAATTTGTTGCCGCTTATAAGAATTCAAATGCTGATTTGATAACTTTTGAATGATTGTGTTTTGTCTTTTTTGTCTACAAGTTGAAAGGAATTGACTCTGTACTTGGTCTGAGATTTCATATGTATCTAGGTGCTAATTTTTTTTAACGTACGTTTGGGCAAACCCAGAGCGCTCTGAGGATTGTCTTATCTTCAGCGTTGAAAGATTCTTCCCCACCGTTTCTTTTAGTCCCTGTGATTCTTCGTGTCCTCTGCCACTCAGAGTCATAGTGAGCTGACAGCAGGAGCCCCGTTCACTCTGCTTTTAAATGTTCCTTTCTCGCTTCGGTTGTCTCCATGCCGTTGCGTGACCCGCCGGAAGAAGTCTCCATCCTAATACTCTGGTCGGCTAATGTGTCCGCCAATTGCGTCCACGTCATCATTCAGCTGATCTGCTGACGTTTTTATTTGCACGAACAAGACTGTAATTTTCATGCCCTTTTCATTCTCGCAAGATCCTCTTTCGTCTTCCTAAAGGTTCGACATGCTGAACTTCCAGCAGGCTTCCGTGTGATCGTTCCGTTAACTGCATTTCTTGGGGTACATACACATCGTTCTTTCAGTTGGGGTTGCGGGTTCTCAGTTCGCCCAGTAATATATTTGTTTTTTATTTTTATTTTCGCCCAGGAATTTAGAACGTCACCATCATCTTCGGATCGGAGAAACCCTCATGTACACATGCGTAGGCTCTGGAGGGGAAGACAGGGTGTCCTGTCTTTCCGTCGTTTTCCACGAGAGGAGAGAGGTTCTCCGATGGGACGCTCACCTTCTGCCCGTCCACCCTAGGCCCTTCTGAGCAAGCCGCGCACTTTCCTGCTTTCGGACCCAACCCCACAGGACTCGGACGGTCCTTTCATAGCTGCCTGGACAGGGCGTGCTGCAGGCTTTCGAGCAGCGGCAGGACAGCCGGGGTGTCCCTCCGGAGTGAGCAGGAGCAGGCAGCCCCCCGGTTCCCCGGGCCCCGCCTGCCCCCCTGCCCGCCGCCTCCAGCCGCGGCATGCGCTTGCTGCGTCTCCCACGGTTTCATGCATTTTCTGTCGGGTTTTCCATTTCAAAACAGTTCGAGTCTGTTTTCATGCTGAAGGATTCCCCATAGCTTTGTGAGACAGTGGGTGCTTTACTGTTTTCCATCATTCTTCAGATTTTTTAAATAATGTCCATCGTTTTTAGAAATTTGGGGTACAAGGAGCTCCCCCGTGGGGTCCAGAGCCCCCTCTCTTTGTGTCTTGTAAAGGAACGGAATTTTAGCGCGTGAAAGGACTGAGGAACACGGGCAGAGAGTCTCAGGGAGCACTTGCTTTGATCTGTTTTAGATTTAGATGTTTTGACCTCTGAGACAGAGCCGTCGTTCACATCAAAAGAAGTGATTCAGCCTCGTCAAAGAAGACGGAGCCAAGGCATCTCAGGCGGTTAGCAAGTCTGTGATGAGACTATCCGAAGACAGCGAGACAGGAGACGGGACGAACCGGAGAGGAGGTCGAGAGCGACAGGTCTCAGCGCGTTCACAGCGCCCCGAGCGGCCGTGTGGCAGGTGGGAAGCGAACTGTGCGGCGGCTTCTCCACCGGTCGCCCACGGGCGTCCTTCCCGGGCCACGGAGGCCACCGCGCTAACGGGTGCTGGGGAAGTGGGCTGCACCCTCTGCCGTCGTCGGCTCGTGGCCGGCGAGGTGCATTTCCGTCCATCCCCGCGGAAGGGAAGGAGGGCCGGGGAGCCGAGTGGCGGGGGTCGGCGGGCCGGGCGGTCACAGCCCAGGGCCCGGCGCTCAGTCTCGCGGCCACGCGCAGCTTCCGGGGAACCCGAGTCCGAGCCGCGCCGTCCAGCGCCGACGACGCGGACTTTGAGGAGCAGCTGTGGGCGCGCGGTACCCGAGGTCAGGCCGATGGCTGCCCAACGCAGCTCTGCGCCTCCTTCTCGTAGCGACTCTTACCTCCCCAAGGAGCGCACCTCGAACTTCACTCAGTCACTGACTGCACAGCAGGCCGCGGGAACTCCGGGGTGCGCCTGCTCCTCTCTGGCGGCTTGGGACGCGGCGCCCGCTTTGACATTGCACTCCGCGGGGTCGTGGGAAGCGTGACCCCTTGGCGGCTGCTGCCTTTCACATCTGGCCCACACCTGGGGTCTTAACGGGGTCGCACAATCGCAGGTGCTTTTGAGCCAAGCTAGTGGTTTCTTTGGCATCATGTTTCCAATTTATGCCACATGCAATACGTGCATAAACCCTTCCAAAACATATTATTTTTAAAACTCTGCATTATGTCTTTGATTCCTACCCCTCTGCAACTCAATGCCTGCTCCTTTGACATTATCTGGAACGAATAAGGGTAAACGGCTTACTGTTTGCCTCTCTGTCTTTTCAAACCCTTTTCAGACTTACTTTACATTATTTAGGCTCGAGAAACAGCTGACTCTTGAACAGTCTACATTTCTGGACTCCAGAACCTTCCATCTCCTTTCAAATCGGTTCATTCTTCACTGACTTTTTCCTTTCTTCTTCTTGAAATAATTTTCTAAAGCCGCAGGTAGCACCTGGTACACAGGAAAATAACATATGCGTAAATCTAGCTGATCGGATCCAGAAGGAAGCTTATTTATGACCTAGCCTGAATGCCAAAAACCTCATCTTTAAGTCCATTTCAACTTTTTTCAAGGAAACTCTCTCCTGGAAGTCATCAGGCCTCCAAGCAATGTGCCACAAACTGGGTGGCTTAGAACAATAACAAAAAAAATGATACTAGAAAAAAAATTATTCTCTCAAAGTTCTAGAGGCAAGAAATCCATCATCGAGGGGTTGCTCACGGCAGGTTGTCTCCGAAGGTTGTCCTCCTTGACTCTTCCAGCTCTGGTGGCCCACCCAAGCCTTGGCTTGTGACAGTGTCACTCCAGTCTTCACGTGGAATCCTGCTCTGTGTGTTTACGTGTTAGAATTTCCTTCTTCTTATAAGGACACCGGTCACATTGGTTTGGAGCGCAACCCGACAGCCTCGTCTTAACTCGATTGTCAAGATTCCATTTACGAATCAGTAGCAGAGATCAGCACTTGAAAATCTTTCGTAGGGGGATACAGTTCAACAGCCGACTGAGCGCCAGCGAAGGAAACGCTGCTTTTTCCCAGGCAGACCTGCCGGGGATGTATCTGAAAGACTTCCACCTTGAACAGGTACCAACGGGTGACCTGGAATCTACGAGCCGAACGGAAAGTAGAGCTTCGTCGGGAGATCTGTGTCCTGTGGCCTCCGTTTGGTCTCCCAGCACCCATCGGGTCGGCCTGCTATTCCTGCAGAGTCCCCTCCCTCCTCCCTCCCTCCCTCCCTCCCTACCTCCCTTCCTCCTCTGCGTTATCAGGAGGTGTGAGACTGTGAGGAGCAGGCACAACGCACACCCTCTTTCCCCGCAGGGCTGTCCTTCCTCCCCTGGGCGTTCTTATCTAATTCGTCACTAGGAGACAGACAAGACCCTCTGCTCTTGACGTGGCCACGACTGACCCACAGAGCTCTGTTCTCGGCTCCCCAGCAACGGCGGCCTCCGTCTCTGAATCTGACCAAACAGCAACACCCCCCCCCCCCGCCCCCGCATCTGGGTCCAGCATTCGTGGGAGCCAGGGCATCGCGGGGGACGGAGCAGCCGCCAGAGGAGGAGCTCTTGGCCGGCGTTTTATCTGCAGGGTGTCAGCTTTTCCCCTGGGCATCATCAGATTTACCTCCTCATCGGGCCTCACCGCGAAGCGCAGGGCCCTTTCTGGTCCAAGACGCTGTCCTCAAGCCGTGTGGCTGGAAAGGGAGAAGCCCCGTTATCGTTCCAGACCCCGATGCGCAGGTCCCGGCAGGCGGCCAGAATGGGCAGTAGGGGCGGGGCCAGCCCAGCTCCAGCGACCTCGTCCCTGGGACAGAAAGCAGAGCCTCGACCGTGCCTCGGCGGCCAGGGCCGTTTGAGAGCGTTCGACACCCTCCCTCACCTCTGCTTGACATGCCTTTGCCTTCACGGTACTTACATGACAAGTGGCATTGCCTTTCTGTTTGGGGTGGTGACATCGAATTTCATCGAGATGCACATTTTTTGAAGCAAGAGAGTCGATTTAACAAGCAGAACAAGGAAGTGAATGGGAGGCGTGATACACAGTGCCCGAGCTTGCGAAGACGCTGCCCTGCAGAGCTGCCGACCCAATCTCTTTCTGTCGATCTGGTCACACTTAAAAATCCCGCTTAAGTCATTTGGGGTAGTTTGTCCATTTCCTCAGTTAATCTAGTTCGTTAGCATTCAGTTGATCATAGTTTTTCCTTCCAAATCCTTTTATTTCTGTTAGGTCGGTAATGATTTCTCCTCTTTCATCCCTGATTTTAGTATTTGAGTCTTCCTTGTTTTTTTTCCTCCTGGTCAATCTTACTAAATGCCTGTCAATTCGTTGATATTTTTCCAAAGAATTGGCTTTGCCTTTTGTTAATTTTGATTTCGTGTTCTCTTTTTCATTAATTTCTACTCTAATCTTTAATATTTCTTTTCTATTGTTTGTTTTAGGCATAGTTTCTTGCTCTTTTTCTAGTGTCATAAGGTGGGATATTGTCATTGATCTGACCCTTCTTTTTCAAAATATAGACGTTCCCAGCTATAAATTTCTCTCTAAGAACCGCTTTAGCAAAACTTCATACATTTTTGTGTGTTACGTCTTCATTTTTATTCATATTAAAGTATTTTCTAATTTATCTCATGATTTCTTCTTTGATCCATTGGTTAACTGTGTGTGGTTTAAATTTCCACAGAATTATGAATTTTCCAAATATGTTTGTTATTGATTACCAATATCATTTAGTTGCATTTAGAGAATATCCTTTGCATGAATTCACTGTTAGAAATTTATTTAGATTGTTTTATGCCTTAAAAATGGTCTATTTGTGGTCTAAAAATGGTCTAAATATACCTTAATAATGCATACTTTTCTGTATTTGGGTGGAATGTTCCATTCACATGATCAGATGCATTTGACTAATAGTGCTGTTCTTCTATTTCCTTGTTGATCTGCCTATCTTTTCCTATGCATCATTGAAAGCGAGATATTGAAGTTTCCAACCATTATTTCTGAATTGTCAATTTCTTAAATATTTTTCAGTTTTTGCATCATGTAATTTGGCAGCTTTGCTATTATGTGCATATGTGTTAACCATGGATTAGACGATGGATTTGACTCTTCCGGCGTTATAAATGTCCTTTACCTCTAGTAACATTTTCTGTTGTTTTAATGTTTATTTTGCCTGATATTCCAGGTTTGTTACGTGGTTTTTGTTTCCATGGTATACTTTTTATTCATCCCTTTTACTTTCAACTAATTGGTATCTTCGAATTAAAGTGTGTCTCCTGTAGACAGTATGTAGATCTTATTTTTCTCATCTAGCCTAATATTATAATCCCTGCCTTTTGATCTGATTGTTTCAGCCATTCACACTTAATTTTCTTATTGACATTGTTGGATTTATGTTTGCCAATTTACTTTTTGTGTTCAATATGTCAAGTCTTTTTGGTTCCTGTATTTCTCCTTTATTGTTTTCTTTTGAATTAAGTGAATGTTTTAGGGCAACAATTTAATTCAATTAAGTATTTTTCACTATTTTTTTTTTTTTTGGAATTATTCTTGGTGATTGATCTAGGGCATATCAGAATCTACTTGAGACTTATACTAAGTTAAGTCCAGAAAGATATATATTCACACACATATATCTTCTTCCTTTTTTGCTTATGCTACTATTATATATATATATTTGTGTGTATATGTGTGTATGTATATATATATATATATATACATACACACACATATGACATCTGCAGCTATTAGAAACCTGACAGAGCATTATAATAATTATTATTATGTAATTTTCTGTCTTTTAGAGAAGAAAAGGAAAGAAAAAAGAGAAAGGACATATTTATAGAATTTTTAAATAAATGAGCTAAAGATGACCTCTTCTATTGGCCCCATGTGGTTTAGCTCTTCATAGCAGACTGGGACAGTTAACTCGAAAGCCCTTTAATGTCAAACTCAAAAAGTCACAGAGATAGTAGTAAAATATAATTCCTTAAGTGTTTTTACCAAGGTAGTATTTTAATGAATTTGTATATTATTTTCTGATTCTCTAAACCAATACAGGAATAAAGCTGAAGAGTCTTGGTATAGGTTCGAGGGATTGTGTTTCACGGTTCTCCTAGATACTCACTTCTATTTGCTTAGTCAGACTTTTGTTAAAAGTATATAAAACGAGCCACTAAAGGCCAGTTCAAAATTAACCACTCTAGCATACTGGGAATGCAGAAAAATTCTTGGTAGACACTCAGGATTTTGCAGCTTGGAGAGACCATTTAATCTAAAAATTTCATGGTCAAGTGTAACCAGCCAGAGGCATTAGCTTTATAAACTATACAAACGTTTTTCGTCACTCCGATAAGGGCATATTACAAACATAGATTTCTGCTCCGCAGAAATGAAGTCTGTTATATCAGCGCACATGACGGAGAATCATAGCCTGGTAGGAGAGCGTGTCGGAGATGGCTATCTGAGGAAAGGAACATAGGAGCTAAGTGAGCAGCAAGCCAGGGACCAATGCGTGCACACGTCTGGCAGCAGGAAGGAGTGACACCGTGTTTGAGGAGCCGAACGGGGGCCTGTGCAGAGGGGACGTGAGGAGGGCAGAGCACCGGGACCTGCTGGCCGCACGGAGGTGTTCACCGACACTCCGCACTCCGCAGGAGCAGTGGGTGGAGTACCAGGGTTGCCAGCAGAAAGATAACACCTTATTTGCATTTCGAAATGATTATTCTGGTTTCGCGTGGGGGAATTACGCTGAAAGGGAACCAATAATAGTAAGTTACCACTGCTCTAGAGGCCGGGGAGAAGAGTCCGAGCCGGGAGTGCGCGGTTACAGGTGCAAACCCCATGCGGTGGAGGAAAGGTTTGGACAGGAAGAGTAAAATGAGAACTGTGGGCTTGAAAGAGAGCCAGTGGGACAAGCAGCGGCAGTTGCATAAAATTAAATCTTTAAAAGTGTGTATTAGAGTACTCTACTTCAGGAAACCAGGCTGCTTTAAGCAAATGCAGTGATATGTAACGGAGATGGAAAAAAGTATACTCTATGTTCAAAAGCCACAGTCTTATGCAGCTTTAGTCGAATATATCCCTAGGCATTTTATAAAAACTACGCTGAATGGTATTTTAAAGTTTATTTTAATTTAGATTTTGGGTAGTTAGGATATAAAAATATTATTCATTTTTGTGCATTCATTTTTCCATCCTGCTACCTGGCTGAATTCATATAAAATTTCTAGTAACTTTTATCTGTAGATTCCATAGTATTTTGCTTATTTTCTAAATATTGGGTAGATTTTGGCAGTGAAGCTATCTGGGATGGAATTTTCTTTTGAGGAAGGTTAAAGACAACTTCAATTTCTTCAAAAGATACAGGGCCTATTCAGTTATTTCTACTTAAGTAAACTGCAGTTTATCATCCAAGAAAATACCTGTATATTTTATCTAAGCCAACAAACTCATAAGCAAAACATGCTTATTCTATCATTTTAACATCTGTAGAATCTATTATGATGGCAAGAACATTGCAAATAAAGAAAATAACATTAATATCCTGTGAACAAATGCAATAATCCTTAATAAAATATTAGCACATCAAATCCAGAGAGAAATTAAAAAGATAATACTTTAAGGGCCAACAGGGTTTGTTCCATGAAAAGAATGTTGATTTCAAATTTGAAAGTCAATCAATGTAATTCACCCCATGGACAGATAAGGGAGACATTGATTATCTCAATACATACAGAAAATGAAGTTAATAGAATTGAAGATCCAATCATAATAAAACTTCTCAGGGGAAAAAAAAATAAGAATAAGGAAGGAAGTCACTCAAATCTAGAGCTAACCTCACAGTTAGTTATAAAATATTTGATAATTTCTCCTTCAGATGTGGAAACGATCAAATTGTTCACTATCACTGTTTATTCAACATTACATGGGAGATCTTAGCCAGTACAATAAAATATTTTAAAATGAATAAAATGTATAAACATTAGAAAGAAAGAAGTTGAACTCCTTTTATTTTCAGATAATATGGCCATGCTCATAAAATGCACAATAATCTAAAACAAAACTAGAACTAATAAGTAAATTTAGCATGGCCATAAGATACAAGGTCAATATACAAAAATAATGTGTATTTTGAGGTTCAGCAATAAACAATTGAAAAACCAATAAAAATTTAAAATTTCAAATAACATTTTCAATAGTATCAAAAAATTCAAGATCTTAGAAACTAATTAACAATAATATGCCAGAGATCTTTACTGAAAACTAAAGAATATTACTGGAAAAATTAAAGGAGACCTAAATAAATGATGGAATAAATCATTACATAAAAATGAAAAGGTGTTTAGCACCAATACTCACTAGAGAAATGCAGACCGCAGTCACAAATGGTCACAGCCGATGACCACCAGAAGGCCGTGATTGCAAAGACAAGTGTTGGCAAGAAAATGCAGCTCACATGCTCTCCTCCGAGCTGTTGGGAGTAAGAAATGCATGAGCCGTTCAGAAGACCCTGTCCAGCAGTTTCTGTTAAAAATAATATTAAAAATTAATTGGCCCAGGAATCCTACTCTTAAATATGTATAAGTTAATGTAAATAGGTAAAAGTCACTCACTGGAATGTTCATGACAGTTTATAACAGTCAAAAAGAAGAAAAACCTCAGGTTCTCATTAACAGGTGAGTAGATACAAATTAACGCACAGCGGAATATTATGCAACAATAAAAGATAAACTGTTAGTAGATGTAAAATATGGAAAATTCCTAACTATGTTGATTGATTGGAAAAGACCAGATGCATAAGGCTGCATACGGTGATGCCATTCACGTGAAATAAACACAAACCAACCAAAACCAATGAAAAACAAACGAAACTTCGGGAGGACTTGACGTTTGTAGAAGTCACAACGGTGGTCACTTTTGTGGGTGTGGAATTGAAAGATATACAGGGAAACCCTACCGAGTACTGGAAATCTAGTTCTCAAAAATTAAAATTATAGTATTATAGGCATGTCATGTATATGTATGATATGAAAACATATCATCGGATTAAGATACAAAGTAACAGTAGCCCATGTGACGCCGTGAACGCAGGGAAGGGACCACTGTGGTGTGGACGGCAGCCAATCTCCCTCCCCGCGACGTCCGGGACCTCTTCAACCCCACCGCCCACCACACGAAGAAATTAAAAAGAAGCAGGCAAAATTAATACTAACAATGGATTTCACTTAACCCGATATGTCTAAAGCATTTCAACACGTAATCAAAATGAGAAGTTATTGATAGTGTATGTTCTTTTGTTCACACTAAGCCTTTGAAACCTGGTGTGAGGTTTGCATGCGGGACATCTCAGCCTGGACACGTCGAGCGCCCGGTCGCCTTACGTGGCTAGTCGTGACGGTGCGGCCTTAGATGGGCGGATGGAAGACGTTTCCATGTGAGTTTTGTGCTTAATTTTGTTTTTCTCACAGGAGCGGGACCGTGGGGGGAACAGCATGGAAGCCTAATGTGTGTCTTTATAGTCACACACGTTAATCAACGTTTTTTCCTCATTGATTTCAGCGAGTCTTCCCTGAGTGTTGAACTGTGTTTATTTCTCGATTTTGTCCACATTGTGCGAGGCTTTTAAAAATCCAGATAAGTCATGTCTATGGTATTTCTTTCACATGTCAGTAGAATACGTCCTTAAGGAAAACATGAAATTTCTCTGTCATGAGCAATTCACCGCCACACTGCTAATCACATAGAGTAGGCTTAGGAAAACCTTCTAGGATCTACTGTGGGCAATTTTAAGTATCTGGTTACTAGTTGGGAAGAATCTGTGTTTTTCTCTTCACTAAAAAAATGGGACCACATTTATTAATCTCTCACACCCTGGGGCCCTTTATATGCCCTGTGATTTCTGAAGCTTTGCGGCGTTCGGGGCCCCATCTGCATGCTGCACTGCGGCAGAGAAGTGAAGTGCTTCGCCCCGTTGTCTCCTGTGCCAGGGTTTCCAGGCTCTGACCCTCGTTTCCTCTCGTTCGTTGGGCTCCTCGATGGACAAGGTGGAAAAGTCGAACCACTGCGAAACAGGTCTACCTCTTCTCCGGTCACCTGTTAAAATGAAATCTTCTGCCATTAACCGTGCAGTCTCCTCCACCTTCCTCTTATATCACCCCAAATACAGAGAGAAACCTGGCCGATCATCTCAAGGCATTTCGCAAAGCCTTTTAGCGCGCCGAGAACTAACCTTCCTGGAAGACTGGTGAGGACCGCTGATCCTCGTTCTTGGTTCTATGTAGATTCTTTCATCTTCGCTGCTCATGCTGCAAAAACGGGCTGAGCTGAGCGGAGGTCTCTCAGCGAAGCCCCGTGCCTCCTCTCGTGGACTCGGCGAAGCCCCGTGCCTCTTGTGGACTCAGCAAGTCCGTGCTCAACAACATGGCAGATTCCTTTTTTTTTTTTTTTTAACTAAACAGCTTACACTTCTGCAAGTGGATATCAACCTGGCCTCATGGTCCTGCCTTTATTATCATCGTTATTCTTATTGAAAATCCTACGTTTACTCGGTCATCCACTGTGGCGTAGTTCTAACCCGTGCTGAGAGTCTGTTCTCAGTGTTGAAAAAATTAACCCTCCGGTTTGGTGAGAGGAAATCTGGACAGGCTGGGGCAGGTGTGTGGAGATCAAATGTTAAGCGGTAAAGCCATTCGGGAGACTTTATTTTAAAAGCCAAATTCAGAAATATAAATATAAATATATGTATATATATATATATATATTAGAAGAACACAAGTCTTTTATGTATCTAATAACCACAAAAACCCAGTTCTGCATATAATTACTTCGTAAGGTAAGGTTTATAAAAGCCCATCTTGGAGATCTGGACATCAGAGTTTTAATTTATCTCTTTGAGAATTACAGTGTTTAATCTCTTAAAGCGTTTTATCGGAATCGGTCTCCATGGATACCAATATTCACATTGACGCGTTTAACTCTGAAGGGTCCACTTCTCCCAGCAGCGCGAAGGCTCCCAGAGCACTGCGTTTTCGCCTACGCCAGTGACGCTGGCGGCTTCCGCAGCTTAACGTGAAGCTCGTTCTGGGCGTTTGGGACTTGCTGGTCCGCGGCCGGAGCTGGGCAGCAGAGAGGGCAGAGGGTGCTGTGTGGTCTCTGTCAGGGGTCCCGGCCTCCGTGGCAGGTCTCTAGCCTGGGGCCTTTTCTCCTGGCGGTGGAGTCTTCAAGTTCAAAAACAATCTTGGCGAATTTTCTTTTCTCTGGTTCCTTCTTGTACGACTATTTTTTCATGGATATGAAGATTGCATGAGACACAAGTCCTTCTCTTCTTGTGCAAACTGAATAATAAACTGACTAGCTGTGGGGAGAGATGGCTTCTCAGTTACCGAGAGTCCGACTAGAAGGCTAATGAGGTCTTTAAGAGCAAAACCATCACTATCTCGGTTTCGGGCATTCTCCTTCTGACGACAATCCCAACCATCTCCACTCGCCCCCTCCGGCATTCCGGCATTCCCACGGGGCTGACGCTTCAGCCCACGGGGAGAGACAACCCATCGATCCTCTGGCCACGCCCACTGTCTGTCACCGTGACCGGGGGTGGCGAGTAGAAAAACGCGATGACCTGGACTTCCGCAGAGGGGAAGGGCCCACGACACCCTCTTTTGATGGCTTATTGACTTTCTCAATCCCGGCAAATGAAAATATCAGTTACAGAACTAAAGAATAAGATCGAACACAACACTGTTCTAAATAGCCGGAATTTCCTCTTAGCTTGTGGTCTCTTCATTACCTTTTATTCTTTCATGTGACCCATTAGACAGCATTACTTTGGGAGATGATATTTTTCTTATACCCTCGGGAGACCATTAAAGCATCAAAAGGATTATAGCATTGGTCTGTGTTCATTTTTCTAAATAAAAATATGAGTTTTTGGAACATACAGGATGCCATCATTTCTAAGCTCACAAGCTCATTTTTGTACATAAATAAAAATTTAGAAAAATTCCCAAGATTTATACTAAGGAAATTACAAAATATTTTTTAAAAATCCTTTTAATTTGGGGTCCCAAAATGCAACTGACTGCTGATTCTTCTCCTTCTTGTCTCCTTTGACTGTTCCGTGAGCGAATGCCCAACGGCTGTCACGTGAGACGGTTTCATTTCATTTAATTAACAGAGCTGGGTCTTGAGAGATTCTTCACATTAAATCAGAGAAGTTTCGTAAGCGGGGAAGTAGTTTCCAGGGAGGAGGCCGACATAACCACCCACGGACACTTTTATGGAAATAATTCCATGCTGAACAGAGAGCCCCCAGGTAATGTTAGAGCAATTTTAATCATCGCTTCTAATTATGAACTATAAGTCACTTCGACAATTTCTCGTAGCTTAGATACAATAAAGGGAGTACAAACAGTCAGCCATCATGCTCGGGCTGGTGGCGTCACTCAGCCGGGGAATCCGAATCTGGTCGCTAAGGAAGCTCTCGACACGGCTTAGCATCAAAGACCATTTAAGAGCGGGTCCACCTAGGAGGGGCCAGGGCCGGTCTGACCTGCCAAGCGCTGGGAGGTCGTGAAGGCTGATGGAGTGTTGCCAGGGAGTGTTGGCCGAGGCCGACAGTGTGGATTGCAAACCACCCCCAGGACCGTCCCTGGGGCTGCGGCGTCCGCGAAGCCAACGCCACCGAATGTGCTTAGGGGCGATACCCGAGCATTCCTGGTCCCCGTGGAGGGTGTTCATTTCCTTCTTTATTCCTTCGTTGTTATCCAGCTCCTTCATGATAAGCCGGTATTCCTTCCAGAACCAGAAATCAGGGACTGTTTGTATCAAGGACCCTGAGAGGCGCCCAGCCTTTTCTGCATCCTTGAGCTGCATTTCCTGCAGATTTTGCGTTTCTCTCGGATTTTCAAATTAGCCCGCTCTCCGGGCCCCTGGCCCTAGACGGTCAGCCTCACACGGGCGTCCTCGCCTCCTGGCTTGTCCCCTTCACCTCGGCCTTCAGCACTGGCAGAGCCGTCGGTCAAAAATGCAATGTCTTCCTGGTGCTATAAATCCTATCAAACCCTTATAAGATAAAAATAGTTACGCGCCTAACCCACCCCACTCTCCTGCTGATCTGGCTCTGGGTTACCTTGCCCGCCACCCCTCTCCTTCCCGGAGGGGACTTCACGGTCCAAGGGCACTGAACCCGTGACGGTTCCCCACGCGCTCCGGTCACGCCGTGTCTGCTCGAGGCGGCTACTCGCGTTCGCCTCCTCGACACCCCTCATTCCCCCGGGGAGCTTCACCCGTCCTCGACAATGTCAGCTCAGGAGGTATGTCCTCCGAGAAGCCGGCCCCGAGTCCCCCTGCTCCTACCCGGCACCCGCATCGCTGCTTCTGTGCAGGCCCGAGATCGCGGCCGTCACTCCCACAGTGAGGCCCGTTTGCTTGCGTGGCCTGTTTGTTGAATGAATGAGTGAGTGATGGAACACGTGGTGTTGGTGAGCCTGCCGGCAGGATTTTAGGGGTCTTTCTTTGAACACTTTTGGTGGGAAAAGCAAGCTAAAGGCACATCTCCAAGTATTTTTAGGGTCGAATACCAGAGAAATAAAGCGGAGGCGTTGGAGACGCACTGTCACACCCGCTGTAATATCTCAGCGTAAGACCACGTGCGCAGCGTAAGCCCTAACGTCGTGCTGTGATGTGACAGCTCGCCGGGGACATGGTCCGTCCGCAGTGACGCAGGACGCGCGAGGCCTCACCGGGCTCGGTCCCACAGAGCAGCGGCACCGCCACGCCGAGGGAACCTGCAGGACCGGAGCGCGCTGCGCGGGTCGCCACGGGGCGGGCCGGCCAGCGGCGTCGGGACCGGACTGTCCCCGCATCGCTCAGCGTGGCCCCGGCTGTTCCGGCGAAGGTCAGACGACGCCCTCCGGCTCCCGCTGCTCCTTTGGGTTTCTCGACTTCCAGCCACGCCAACGGCGGCAGCGGAGGGGGTCGGGGCGTGGTGCTTGGTCCCCCTTCAGCCGGTGTCTGCGCAGAGTCTGTCGTCCACAAGCCCAGCGCACAGGGCTCCGTCCCGGCCGCCGGAGCTGCGCTCCCAGGAGGAGAAAACGACGCGGACCCAGACGCAATCCCGCCCGACTCCGCAGCGAGAGGCCGGAGCGCCGGTCGGCCAGGGCGCGTCACCGAGCGCGTGCCAAGAGGGATCCCACAGCGCGACGCCCCGGTGACCCCGCGGCCCGCGGCCCGCGCCTGGTCTGCGGATCCCCGCCGGCCGGTGGTCCGTCCCCAGCATATCACACGGGGACTCCCTTATCGCCCCAGGGAACTCCGTATCTGGCTCACCTAAGCCTGCCAACCCTAAGTCACATTAGATATTTTCATTCCCAGCGTTTCAAATAGCACCCTGCCCTCCACTCTGCCATAACTATGCTTACTGAGAGCGGATTTTTTTTTTTCTCCTTCGTCTGTGGGGGTAAAGAGATGACAGTGTGAGTCTAACAGAAATGTCTCAAGTAATGGCACCGTACTTCTGCCGAATGAAAGCATTGCCATCTGCAAATGGCCGCTTGTTAGAAATAGGGTCAAAACGTTACCGCAGAGCAAGTTTCACGCCTCTGACACTGAGACTCCACTCCAAGGAGGCAGCGAGCGCCCACGGCCTTGGCCCGATCTTTTCTGGCATCCTCTGCTCTCGTCCCTTAAGGCCATCTAGAATATATTCTCCAAAATACTGGCTCAGAGGTGTGTGCGAGTGAGTGTGTGTGTGAGAGAGCATATTACTCTATGGAGCGATTAAGCCTCACTATAAGAAAACGTATCATCGAGGCGGACTACAGACCCGCCTTAGTGGTTGTGTCTTATCAGTCATGAATACTTGTAGCTTTCAAAAAACAATTGCCAGACTTATTTCACTTATCACAAATGCCCTGTAGGTCCAGACTGTCCCTTCAAAAATGAAAGACAGAAAAAATGAAACCAGGAGAATCTGGGTGCTTTCTCTTATGTTTTTCTTCGTGGCCTCGTTCTCCTGGCTCGTGGCCCTCTGATGACTCCGTGTCAACTGGGGCCGTTAAAATTTTCTTTTCCTTAATCCTTCCGTCCAGTAGTTCCAAGGCTTATTGTTTAATCTTCCAAAACACATTCAAAACTAGGCAAAAATGCCGCTTCCTCCAGCAGGCCCTTCCTGACCCTCACTGGTCGTGTGTGTGTCTGTCTGACTCCAGTGACCGCTCGTTTCTGTCACCTCATGCCGGCTCTGCCCAACAGCTGTGAGTTGAGTGCCATCCCTCAGTTGTCGTTCTGCGAGGGGTCTCGAAAACCAAACGCGCGACGGCCGGCTGGCCCCGAGGGCATCGTGTCACTCGGCACACACAGGCGGACACACTCACCGGCCTATCTCTCACACTTCCGTTAGAAGCCGTGTCACAGAGTGCGCACAGCTCCAGGGCAAGTTCGTTTACGAAAAAGGTTCATCTCGTATTTGCAGAGCTTATGCGATAAATGGTCGTAAGTTTATCATTAAGAAGTAGAGACGAACATAGCTACAGCGGAATATTACTCAGCCATAAGAAGAGATGAAATACTGCCAACCGCGGCAACATGGCTGGAGCTCGAGATTATCAGGCCGAGCGAAATAAGCCAGACAAAAGAAGCTGAAAACCACATGATGTCAATTATATGTGGGATAGAAACCTAAAAGCAACGAATGAACAGGACAAACAGAGACTCATGGCCACGGACTAGTGGTGGGGGGAGCAGGGAGGTAGACGGGGTGAAAGGGGTCAAATATGTGGGGACAGGAAGAAATCTGACTGTGGGAGGTGAACACACAGCGTGAAAACATGCGTGCCTCACTGTTAGAGTGTGCAGCTGGGACCTACGGGATTTTGTTAACCAATGTCACCACACATTAATTCATTGATTAATTAATTAAAAAAGAAGAAAGAGAAATGGAGACAAGTCTATGCGGAATGCCTAAATATTAAAGAAGTGCTCATTATAAAATAATATTTTCAAGTTAGAAGCCATGTAAACGTTTCTGAGTTCTCGGGGAAAACAACGCTCTACGTATGTCCCAGTTTAATATCGTCTGGCTCTGAACCTGGAAACAAGAACAATACACACACAGAGACCACACTCACACACACACACACACGCAGACCACACTCAGACACACACACAGACACAGACCACACACACACACACACAGAGACCACACACACACAGAGACCACACTCAAACACACACACACACGCAGACCACACTCAAACACACACACAGACACAGACCACACTCAGACACGCGCACACAGACACAGACCACACTCAGACACACACACAGACACACACACACGCAGACCACACTCAGACACACACAGAGACCACACTCAGACACACACACACACACAGACCACACTCGAACACACACACAGACCACACTCAGACACACATACACAGACACAGACCACACTCACACACACACACAGATACACACACACAGAGACCACACTCAGACATACACACGCACACACAGACCACACTCAAACACATACACACAGACCACACTCGAACACACACACACAGAGACCACACTCAAACACACACACACAGACCACACTCAAACATACACACACACAGAATGTATTTTGAGCAACTATATTTTTTCAGAACTTCATTCACTTCCTAAAGTATCAGGAAGTTTAGGAGAAGGGGCTGTGATTACAGAAAGTTAAATAATTCATTTTAAATTTAAATTTATTTTAAACCTTAAAAATCATATCCTGTCTGGGACTGGCCACAACAGTGGTTGCAGAAACACGTATCTTGTGGCATATGGCATTATCACGAATTACACAAAGACAGCATCGAAATAACACGAATAAGAACATTTTTTTAATCTTGGATGATAAAAAATTTACTCTGAAAAACAATTGTTTCCAGACTTTCTGATTACGCTTTTTCTTCCTCTTAGTTCCATTGAGTGTTAATTAACCCGTTTTGCTCTTCCCCGTCCTTCCGCAGTGAGTCGCCAGTTGCCGCACGTGCCTTAGGACCTCGGTAACAGAATCGTGTCTTTTGTTTCGTAACATCCCTGACAGGACTCAAGAAATGAAGACCCTCAGGAACAGACTCTATAATACAAAAAAAAAAGGCAGTCTCTATTATTTTTAATTATGTTTATGTTATAGGTTCTTACCCGAGTGGGTCACTGATTGACTGAAGGCTCTGTGAACATCAAAATATTTGAATTAAAAATGTCATTTCTACCATGCGCATCATCACAAACATGACAGAAATTTTATGCCGTGAGTCAGGTCTTCCCATGAACTCAAAGAGCATAAACATTGACTTTGCTAAGGTCACTGCTGTCAAAATGTGGCGGTGGATGACCTTTAGCTTCCGATTAAGGGTGTGTTTTTGAAGAACATGCATAATAATAATTCAGATGAGGCCCAAAGAAGGAGGACGCAGGATAATGGCAGAGAAGATGAGTAAACAGCCTGTGAATTGCTTCAGAATTCATCCAGAGCTGCCGATTCCAGTGCCTTAACGGTTAACGTTAAAATAGGTCGACGTATGGATGGATGGGTGGAGAGAAACATGCGCATAGAATTGATAGAGGTTTAATGTAACTATTTCTAACAAGTTGCTAACTTTGTTTCATTAAAAAAGAAAATGTGTATATGTGTATATATGTGTGGTATGTATATAAATGTGTATATGTGTATGTACGTGTATATATATATATATGAAATATATACATGTCAATGGAAGATTATTCAGCCATGAGAAAGCATGAAATCTTGCCATTTGCAACAGTATGGACAGACCTGGAAGACCAAGCTCATGAACGCAGAGAACGAGGTGGGAGCTGGCGGGGGTGGGGGTGGGGGGAAATGGGTGAAGGGGGTCGAAGATGTCGGGGGGCGCGATACACAACTCGGTGACCATAGTTAATAATGTGTTGCATACTTGGAAATTTTAAGAGAGTCGATCTTTAGAGTTCTCACTCCAAGAAAAAAATGTGCTTTGTAACAGTATGGGGACAGATGTTAACTCAACTTACCGTAGTGATCATTTTGCAGTGTGTACAAATACGGAATCATCGTGTCGTACATCTAAAACTAATATAACATTATTGGTCAATTAAACCTCGATAAAAAGTGAAAATAAAAATAATAACTAGTTAGGTAAACACTTTGGCACGTACGGGATCTGTATGTTGCAAATTACAAAATACCGCTGAAACGAAAGAAGGCTTAAATAAGTCTAGAGGTTTATTGTGTTCTGGATGGGAAGATCCCAGGTAATACAAGGTTCAGTTCTGCCCAAACTGATCTATAGGTTTTATAACATTTCAACAGGTTTTTAAGTAAATACTATCAGGCTTGTTTTAAATGTTATCTAGAAAGGCCAGCCCCTAAAATAGCTCAAATAATTTTGAAAAAGCAAAACAGAGTCGGAGGCGTTATTTCAGCCGGCACCCAGGCTTGCTGTGCGGCCATAGTGAATGAGACCATGCTATGTAAATACATAGACCAAGGGGCAGACCGAGAAACAGACGTGGACAATATGCCCACGTGCGTTTCCACTAATGTGCAAAAGCTATTGACAGAGGAAAGACAGTCTTTTCAATAAATGGTGCTGGACATGTGGACATCCACCATGCCGAGGGCAAATCCACGGTCCCGATCACGGCACGGCCCGCCCAGTGATCCGAATGCTTCCTGGAGGCTCCCCGGCCTGTCCCCACCCGCACAGGGAGCGGGGGGCTGACGGACGCCCCTCTCTTCACGAGGCCCACCTGCAGCTTCTCCCTGCTTGCCCTCTTTCTCCGCCGACCGAGGGCGCGTGGCCCTACCTACCTGCAAGGCCTTGCAGCCCGCGCTCATCTTCTGTCCCTTTCTGCTCAGACTCGGGGTTCACCGCAACCTTCCTCCCGCCTCCAACCCTCCCCCACCCCCTTTATCTTACAAAGAGAGCCCGCCCCTCCTCAGCCTGTCTTCTGAGCCCCGTCCACTTTCCTACGCTTGGTCTCTGCTCTGCGGCCCACCTCAGACGGCCACCCCGCGGTGGCCCCGCCTTCCGCCCGCACCGCCCACCCGGGGGGGGGCTCCAGCCGCCGCGCCCCTCCGCTCAGGCCCCGTGACCTCCCTCCCTAGATTCTCGTCCCGTCTGACCTTGCCTCTGTCCAGTCCTCCCCGCGCCGTTCGTTCAAAAGACGTGAATTTCCTCACTCGGTCGTCGCTCGATAACTTTAGCAGAAGTCGGTCACGTGAATGCGACTCCGTCTGCATCTTCTATTTACTTCGCGACGCTTCTTCCCTTGTGCCGACGTCACGCTCTTGGTGACTGCAGCGTTTCGGCAACTCGTAAAGTCCGCCGTTATAAATCTCCCAACTTTGCTCTTTTACGAGATTTTTTGGCTGTTCTAAGTTGTGTTTCCATGTAAACTTTAGAGTCAGCTTCGGTTGTCAAAGAAAATCCTCTGGTGATTATGATTAGGCTTGCCTGGAATCTGTAATCAATTTGGGGAGAATTGACATGTCTACAATACTGAGTTTTCTGGTCCACCAACCAGGTGTATCTATTATTTGTATCTTTGTTCTTTAAAACTAGGGATGGCAGAGCTGTTACCCACTGTTACCAGACCCTGGGTTGCCCACCTGGTCCTTACTTCTTTCAACATTACTTTTGTAACCAAATATCTATATTAGAAAATATTTGAAAAAACAAAACAAAACAAAACACTATGTCCTCATTGGATCTGAATGGCCTAGTCTAGAATCTTCTCTTACTCTCTCTTCTTCCGAATATTCAGTCAGATACTTTCGAATCTGGGAGTCCACATATTTCCAAGTAATTCTATAAAAAGCAAGCACCCCTTACTTCCCTGACCCCCTCCCCCGATAATAATTTTCCACTCTTTGTTTATATGAGTTTGATTTTGTTTTAAATTTTAGATTCCACATATAAATGGTCCCCTGCTGTGTTGATCTTTTTTTTTGTCTCTTATTTTACTTGGCATAAGGCCTTCCAGATCCATCTATTTGTCTCAAATGACAGGCTGTCCTTTATTTTTCATGGCTGAGTAATAGTGCATTGTGTGTGTGTGTGTGTGTGTGTGTGTGTGTTGTTTCCATATCTGCTTCCCTACTGTGAATCATCCTGCAGTGAACGTGGAGGTGCAGGTATCTCTTCAATGTCTTGTTTTCATTTCCTTTGGATTTATACCCAGAAATGAGATTGCTGGGTCGTAAGGTAGATAATACGATTATCTTGAATGGTGTGTCTCTGTTCGGTAGTGTGAGGAACATTTTAAGCTTTCTTTAGTAATGACCTTTTCAAGGTTTTGTTGTCTTTTTACTTTCTTTGCTTTCCCCTTCAAATGGGTTCTGAATAAATTTTTAATTGTAACCTTTAAATAGTTAGCATGTCAACTTTTTGTCATATTTTCCCAGATCGTCTTACCATGTTTTGATGTAGCTTCGGTTATGTTGAAAAAAATGATGTTTTAAATTTTTATGAAGATAAAATAACAATTTCTTTTGTAACTTAGACATTTTTAAAACAAAGCTGATGTAATGTTCTGAAGTATGTATTCCTTATGAAAATATCTTATCTCAATGTTACAATATCTTATAATTTTACTCGATGGGATTCTGAAGATTCTCTCAAAAATACTTCTTCTTCGAATCATAAAATTTTGACATAAAAATAAAGCCATATTTTTATAAAATGTCAGAGATTTTGTTGCCTTTTGTTTTGTCTTCTTTTCCAGTAGACCTCTGTGGCCATAAATTCCTGAGCTCCGGCCCATAAACTGGATCCCTTGCCAGGCTGAGATTTAAATCTATGTGAAATTGCATGAAAATTATGATTATAGGTATATTTTTAAAGTAAAATTTGTAAGATATAGTCTTTAAAAAAAACTACCTTTTTAATACAGAAAATAAATTCCTTAAAATACATACATACCTACATACATACATACATTCTTTTATTTAAAAAGTGGGACATGTCCCCTGACCAGACTCTACTCCAATCAACTCTATTCCCATAGAATCAAGGTTCCCAGCAGTTTGTTTTTTTAAAATAAGGGACTTCTCTGAGATATTGCTATATTACAAGACCCCATTCCAGAACTTTTCACTTACACTGAATTTTGTCTATAATTTTGTAGGTTTTACAGAAAGGTACCCAAGGATCTCTGTTTATAGTTTTATTTCATCACAGAATTAAATTATAGCTTAACTATAATGATCTTATATTGTTAATATAACAAATATATATTTATAATATATAATTAACATGTAGTGAATTAAATTATAATATACTTGTATATTTACATTGAATTACATTGTATATAATTATGTGCAACTGCATAATTATTAAATTATAATATTTGGCAAAATTATTTTCGGTCATACGTGATCCATTGAACTGATGCATTTATCTCTGCTTCCTCCTCACTCAAACTCTACAATTGCCAATTAAAGGATGACAGGGCGAGCGGCCAGACCGATGCCCGAAGACAGAAATCCCTGACCACTGCGAGAACAGATGCCCAGGTGGTCAACAGGTCCACGAGCCAGGTCCTAGGGTCACCGCGTGAGATGTCTCGCTGTGGAAGGAAGTAAACGCTTTTCTTTGGTAAGAAATACATTAAGAAATACGTTAAAAATACGCTGACACTTGTGAAAAAAAGGTAAGAAAAGATTCAAGTTTGCAAGTTAATTAATAGGAATCTCTGTCAGGTAGTCCTTCGTCTCTTTCTGTCTGTACATGGCATTTTGTAAGACCAGGTGAGCTACCGGTGCTTCCCTTGGCCGAGGGGAGGGGAGGGGTGGGGGAGGGGAGGGCAGGGCAGGGCGAGCGACCGCGGGACTGCCGAAGGCCTCCTGTGAGTCGTGAGGATGCAGGACTGGCGCCGCGTTGCTGGCCAGTCCGGCTTCTCCCTGTGCCCGCGCCCTCCGAGGCCCCGGTCAACCTCAGGCAGCGCAGGTGCAGCCAGGCCTGCACTTCGGGGGAGGGTGGGAGGAGGAGGCGTGGCGCAGAGAAAGCCCCCGCCGCGCGGAGGCCGCCGGAAGCCGCTCTTCGAGTGTGTGCGGGATGTCGCCAGGTCCCGCTTCTGCGGGGAGGAGACTGGGAAGTGAAGCGGGAATCACACCGAGTCGTGTGCAGGATGCGGTAGATGTAACTTCAGATCAAGCCGTCAGATTTACACAGATCCACAGGGAAGCAGGGGCGGAGCAAAGTTGCTGCAGGTGTGGCCCGAGGCGCCTGGTCCGGGAGATTCTCAGGTGTCCGAAGTGCCTGTGAAGGAATTGGGGAGCGAGACAGGGGCCAGGGGCAGCGCTGCGGCCACAGAGGCCCGTGCGGAGCCGCCAGCACCGCCCTATCCGAATCTAAATGCCGACGTCCTTCAAAGTGACACGTGTGTTTCTGCTATTTCATAGAGGCCGAGTTTCCAAGGAAGAAGTGCGGATTCTCAGGCCCAGAGACACGGGGGGCGGAGGCGCAGGAGCAGCTGTCCTCGGCGGGACGTGGGCATGGAGGAGCAGGCAGGTGCGAAGCCCGTGCATCACACGACGCCGACGTGCGTGGACCTGGGGCGCGTGCCCAGCGAGATGAGTCAGGCAGAGAAAGACGGACGCCAGACGGTTTCACGTACCTGCGGAATCTGGAAAGCAAACGAACAAACGAACAGACACAGCAGAAAGTAGACCCATGAGCTCAGGGACCCAAGGTGTGGCTACCGGAGGGGAGCAGCGGGAGCCGTGTGGCGGCGGCGCGAGGGCGCGTGGTCGGTGACGGACCGAGGCGTCTGCAGCTCGATCGGTTTGACCGGTGACGCCGAGAACGAGAGGAGCGACCGCGTCGTAAGGTGTAAAAATGTCAAATCGCTGTATCGCACACTTGAAACTAATGTAACGAATACAGTACTACTATATACTATATATGTATCTAAATGTACAAGTAACGGAAGTCAGCGACTCCGAGCGGACCAGCGAGTCTGCGGCCCCGGGGCCCTCGGGGCGAGGGAACAGCTCGGGGCAGCCTCGCCTCCGGGAAAACATCGCCTGGGAGAAACGAGGACTCCGGGACGGAATCTCACCTGAGTTAGGAATCCACGTGCGCTGGACGCACGAGGTGTGAGGAAACCTGATGAAAAGGATGGATATAAAATTGGTCCTGGTCCAGTCATGTCGCCAAGCCACCTGGAAGAATTCAGTGGAAAGCGAAAGTAAGTGGAGGGTCACTCACAGTCCATCGGGACACAGCGGAGTGAAATTTTTAGGGCCACGTGGAACATTTATTTATCAGGATAGACCACTCTGGGCCGTAAACAAACTTTAACACATTTAAAAGAATAAAAAGCTGCCAGAGCCCCGAGGCAGAGATCAAACAGTGCCTAAAAGAGGGGGGCGGAGCCTCAGAAAAAAGAAGCCGGGAAAGCGCTTCGGGGGGCATGCGGTCAGTGCTGCAGCCCCGAGTTTATTTAGCGCAGCCTTTATATGAGTTTCTGGATACAATAGCAAAGCGCAGAGTCCATACCATGGGAATGCCGGCATTTACATAAGTTTCTAAATATCCTTCCCTCAGGGTACAAACATCCTTTTCTGGGCTGTAAAGCATTCCACCATCTTAAGAGGCTTTCTTTAGGAGGCAAACCTCCCCTCCGGGGTCAGTACCGTGTAACTCCACGCCCTGCTTCCTAGAACCATTGTTAAGCAGCCTCAGCAGCTGCTCCATGGCTGTCAGCTACGGGACTTCTTCAGTGCCTCATAAGGGCTCCCAACAAAAAGCATACAAAGCATGTTCTTAGCTCTTGAATTAAAACTAGAAATCAGTAACAGAGAGATATATGGAAAATCTGCAGGCGTTTGGAAGTAAAACAGTAAAATTCATAATAACCCATGAGTTAAAGGTGAAATGCAAAGCAGAATTTAAAATAAAATCGAACCAAATGATGAAAATACCACATATCAAAATTGACAGGATGCAGCTAAAGCAGTGGTGAGAGGAACTCTTAGAGTAAAAATTACTTATATTAGAAAAAAAGAAAGGTCTCGGACCTGTAATCTAAGAAACTAACAACAACAACAGCAACAAAACTTAAATGCTTTGCTCCAGTTGGTAATTTGGTTCCTAACCTGGCTATTGGTGAGCAACTCTTAAGCAAACAGATAAATCAAATTAAAGGACTTTCTCTAAAAATGAAGTAGACCAACTCTATACCAAAGTATCGAGTCCATAAAAGACGAGGACAGGCCTAGAACCCGTGAAAGGTCGAAGAGGACTAAGGAGATGCGATGCGTAAATGTGACGTGGGTCCCTGCATTGGATCCGGAATGAAAAAAAGGACAAATTTTAAAAACCGATGAAATCCAGATGAAGTGTGTAGAGCCATCTCTGATGATAAGTGTTGCTTTAATGTTTTCATTTTTTTCTCCTATTTGGTATTCTATCATTACATACTTCATAAATTACCAGGTGTCATGAAGAAAAATGTTTTTAAATTATAGAATATCTTAATATAGGTAGGAATAAATATGTGTGTATGTAATCATGTGTGCGTATCATATATAATCATATTTATATAATATATATAATAAAAACATGCATGGAAATGATATGTCGCAACCACGGGAGAGTAATTACGTACGGGAAGGAAGAGAGCGGGTTTCAACGAGTCTTTCAGCATTTCATTTCCTTTAAGAAAACTCACAGAGCTCTAAAACTGGTTTTCAAAATTTTAATACCTATTAAATCTGAGTATCTGGGTTCGTAGGCGACTATGATATTCTATACTTGAAATGTTTCACAATTTAAAAAGTGAAACGTCACTCGCAGCAGCATGGTGGGTGGACTGGACAGAAGTGACCTGGGATGGGCCATTCGGAAAGTGACCTCGGCGACGAGGCTGAGGGGCGCTCTAGACAGTCTCACGTCGGTTTGCCGTGCTAGCATTTGAGAGTGCATCGACCTCGGTTGTTAAAATTCGGTTTCCTTTCTTTCCGTCTTGTTTCACGCGAGGGAACACCGGTCCACGCGTGGGGAGGAAATCGCTGGTCCCAGCCCAGCCAAATGAAGCAACAGAATGAAAGTCTACCTTCTGTATATCAGGCGTGTGGGCGGTCATTCCGCGTGAGGCCAGCAACGAAGAGATCGTGCCTTCCGTCTCGCGACGCTTGCCTTGTTGTGCCTCAGGACCCCTGTCGATGTAGGTGGTCCGTTACGGTGGAGGGGACATTCTTTCCAGGGACACAGTATAGTGTCCTAACCTAGGACACACGGAAGTAAGACAACAAAAGGGTACCCCGGGACGTCTTTGGTCTTTAACCTAACAAAATTGCACTCAAATATTTTAAACTCTCTTTGCACGAGACTCCCACAGGCATGTTAAAAATTCCAGCATTACAACTCAACTTAAGCTACCAGCTAAGTGCTATTTATATAAAAATCCCATGAGTAGAGGCAACTGGGCTCAGTAGCACGTGCGGCTGTGACGAGGAGAGCCCGGGGTGTGTCCGCGGGTGTACGGCTCCTTCCTGCAGGGCACTCACCGAAGTGGGGTCTCCTTCTTCCAAGTCCTTTATTGGTCCCACAATTTCTGAACCTCACACATGGGCAGTCTAGTCACGAAGTAAATACTGTTTTTTCCACATTATACAGATGAAAAAAGCAAGACGAACTTTTAATTGGGATTTTGTAGGAGCTATTTATTCAAGAATCTTTATCTTTGTCTTTTCTGATCTCAGTACTCTTCGGCAGGAACTCATGAGCGTGATCTTAGCATCACTATAAATAGCCCCTGAGCATTTAAGGCTTTGAAGCCATGATCAAATGAAAAGAGAAAAATAATATGTTTTCCCCCAAAGTACTAAAGAACACAGGCCTGATAATCCAAGCCTCCTCAAAGTGATGAATTTTGAAGCTGAGAATACCTCTGGCACTAAAATTAGAAGTGGCTTTTGCTTCCGGACAGGTAGCTACATTTATCTTGCCAACTCATATATTAATTACCTCTCCAGTTATCAAAGGAATAATAGTGACAGTCGGCTTGTTATGTGCTCAGCCCATGAGTGTGGATAACTTCAAGTCACAGAGCTGTTTAATGGTGGAGCAAGACTTAAACACAGAGACCCTGGTACCGGAGCTTATAAACTTAGCTGAATACCAAATTCTGCACCTTGTCAGCATCCCATTGGAAAGCGCCAAAGGACTGAGAGGCTTGAAAGGCTTTAGTGGACCTCGATTAGTGTCTTAAATAGTGTTTTCTCATTCAAGTTCACCTACGTCATTCTCTTGGTAGACATATTCGCATCTGGAGATAAGCGAGGTTGCTAACTTTTGAGAAGAGGTGAAGAATTGGAAAGTGTATTAAGTTGTCACCACAGCAAAACACATGAAAGAAGAAATCCAAAAGGGTTGTGAAGGAAAAAACGACCTAGATCTAAGAGTATTTGATGGCAGAAGTTAAAAGATCCTAAAATTATGAAAACGAAAGGTCTTCGTTTTTAACAGCTTTATTGAGGTACAATTTATATACAAAAAAAAAAGCGTATTTATTGTGTTTCCAATAAACAGGAACTGTTTCCAGCTGTCCCTAGCAAACACTACCAGAGAAACAAAGGTCGCAGGTTTGTACCGGCGCGTGGCGAGCGGCTCCGTGTGCGGAGATCTGTCACGCAGCCCTGGAAAACGAGTGCACTGGCGAGCCAGAAGGTAGTTCGACGTCCGCACCTCATTTCACGTTCTACTCTTAAACGACTCTTTGGGATTTGTGTCCTGGCATGTCTAAATCAGCCCTGGAGAGAACTTAAGAAACATCGGTGTTGCCAAGGTCATCGGCCTGCAAAGGTGACAGGGGTCCTGCTTCGTCAGCCGCGTGCTCAGGGGCCTCGCCACGCCCTTCCCCTCCGGTCCGCACAGTCACTTCTCATGGGTTCTCTACCTGCAGACATCCTCCGGACAGAGACTTGGGTGGCAGTCCCCTGATTCTGCCTGGCTAATGGATGGAATTGGACTATGAATTATTTGAAGTCAATCAAATTCTAAATCCCAGGGTCGAACAATCGGCTTTATTTGATGACAGAGACAGTGTCTTATTTCCTTTATGCTTTGTGCCTAAAAGTACCTAGACCAGAGGAAAAACGAATTAAAGCCTTGTGAGCGAGTGAATTAAATAAACAATCAACAGGCTCTGCCTTCAGGGCTCTCGCCTTGCCTGCTAATTTCATAATCTAACATCTATTTCCATACTTCCAAGAATAATACGTTCTCCCCTGCATTCTTTTCATCTTGAGGTCCCAGAGCAAATTTCCTGTGAAGGCTTCCGTGGTACTTCCTCATTCTGCTGACATGACAAAACTTCTTGCTTATCTTACTGAATTCAGCACATGGTGCTTCATGACTAGTTTATAAGCCGTGACTATGAATCTCGGAGGAATTATTCTGGGTCTTTTTCCTCTTCACGCGTCTAACTAATCTCAGGATGTCCATCCGGCTGTAGGTGCTCAAGAAATACTTTTATACGGTACCACGTCTCTTTTCTATGGTACTGTATTGATTCGTGTGACGTCGATGAATAATCCAAATGGTTTCCGGAAATCTTTTACATCTAAGCGTATCTGTTAAAAAAAAAAAAAAATGAGCTGCCAAATGGCGTTTGGGAAAGCCAGGCGCTCGGTCGGCACGCTAGGCCGGGGGAAGGCTTCCGAGACAATAACGCCGTTAAAGGGACTCTCTGAAACTCCGGCTTCCGGAGCTGACGTCGGCAGCGAGGGAAGGAGACACTGGCCACGGGGGATGAAGGCGGATGTGGCTTCTGCGACCAACTGGCTG
Source organism: Rousettus aegyptiacus (assembly GCF_014176215.1). Classification (NCBI taxonomy): domain Eukaryota; kingdom Metazoa; phylum Chordata; class Mammalia; order Chiroptera; family Pteropodidae; genus Rousettus; species Rousettus aegyptiacus. The sequence continues at coordinate 109,443,574 of NW_023416311.1, forward strand.
TAAAACCTTGTGAAACTCACCGCTCCCAGACATCGGCTTTCTCCGCTGTGACAGAGGATCCGGGTCAATGTCACTAAGCTCTTTTTATTCTTAAGACTGCACGATTCTGGCATTAAATACCTTTTATTGAGATTTTTAAAAACTTTATAAAATATTCATAGTGACTAGATCTTGAGGGGTTATTGAAACAGTGGCTTAGCTACTGAATTTCTTCAGCATCTTATTTTTAAGGAGTACCATCTTAGAGTAAAACAAGGGATGACAAACTTTCGATTCGTTAGTGCTAGAACACAGTTTGAACACGATGTATCTTTTGAAAGTGTTGGTAGCATATCACAGATCACAGGGTTGGGATTGTCACCAAAGCTACCTGCAGGTTTGTAACCTGATAATGACATCCACACTCAGGAGAAACCTGTCCAGTGAGCCAGATGGACTGCGCAGAGGTGCGAAAAAACATACTGTACCACTAAAAACGCAACCGCAGTTCCTCACACCTTAATAACAATGAGAATGTCAAGTCGTATATTCCTTAAGCTAAGCGGAAAACAAGCAATAACTATTTCATAGGTATTTGTAAAATATACATGCTTCGGGAGTATTTGGGGGATTTTAAGAAAGATTAAATTATAGAAATGTTCAGTATTACGGTGGTTTGAAATCCTCCCGAAATTCACATCCACCCGGAACCTCGGAATGTGGCTTTATTTGGAAATGGGGTCTTCGCAGGCGTAACTAGCGAGGTGAGGGTGAGGTTGTCCTGCACTAGGTCGGGGCCAAAACCCAGTAACTGGCGTCCTTCTAAAAAGAGCGCAAGACGCACGAGGGAAGGTCAAGTGAGCGGGGAGGCAGAGGCCGATGCCGCTACGGGCCAAGGAGGCCGAGGGTGGCCGGCAGCGCCCGAAGCCAGAGCGGACAGGGCCCTCGGGGAGAGCACGGCGCCGCCCGCATCTTGCTTCTGGGCGTGTAGCCTCCAGGGCTGTGCGAGGCGGGCGCGTGTGGAAAACGGAACCGCGTGGTGAACGTCGGCGGAGGCCGAGGCGTTCGGTGCATTCCGAAACGTGCCCGTTTGGACCGCGACGCGCCTTCGCTACACCAGGCCCCTGGAGGCCTGGAGCTGCGGGGCTCACAGCGATGAACACGGTTTTCCTCTCGACTGTGCAAGGTCGCGCGGGAGATGCGCTCCACGTAGACACAGACGACCCAGTTATGATCACTCACACTCACACTCACACACACACACGCCCTCCCCGCCGCCGTGCACGGCGTGGTAGGGGGGTCGACTCGCCGTCCGCGCTCAGACGGGGCAGCTCCGCGGCTTCAGCGCGCCTTCTCCAGGTTTGCTGGGAAGCAGTGTGCCCGCGCGCCGTGCGGATGGTCCTGACGTGGCCCTTTTGGGCGCGTGGCTCGCGTGTAAAACAGGGAGCCACCCAGAGCTTTACCACTGCAAGAGAACACGAGGGTGCTAAGGTGGAGCACGGTTACTTTTCCAAACTGTCCATCTCGGTCCTGTTACCAGAAAGGAACGCAGCACCCTGAGACATCCATCGTGTTTGATGTGCGGCCACACGTTTGCTGAGGTAAGCAGACCCTGCCTCTCCTCGGGGAGCTGCTGGGCCCCTCGCTTGTCCTCGTTCCCGCATCTTTGTATTTGTGTTTCATTTCTCGTGATTTCTGAACAGATCAGCTCAGGGCTCTGAATTTCTGCAGTTAGTTCCGGGCGCTGACCAGTGTTGATTAACCGTGCCCTCTCGACCGCATTGACGCATTAACCGAAGCTGGATAAGGATGGGGGGGGGGGGGAAGCAAAGGATCCACAGACAGACAGACAGACAGACACCAACGGCCAAGTCGTGCCACCCTACCCTAACCGTATCTTTATTCGAAATGTGAATTGTATGCTATTCCAGCCGATTTCCCTCTAAAACTGCTTTGGAAACTGGATGCAGTCATAACTTCTAAACATCAATGAAACTACGTATGGTTCCCGAGGAAAAAAACTCACTCGTACGTCTAAGAGGAGAGAGTTGGTAAAATATCCTAGAAAAAGGCGACGAGCTCCCCAGCTCTGTCTGCTGACGGAGGAATGCTGAAGTTTCAGCCCCTCCACTCACTGCTTATTAAATGTGCCCCCCACAGACCCACGTGGCCGATCATGACGTAAACCATGGCAGCGTGGGCTCCGAAGGGGGGGCAGGGGGAGGAAAATCGCAGCTCGGTTCCAGCTCGCTGGTCAAAGCCAACTTTGAGTAACTTATTCTGTATAAGAAATGGCAGTTCATGCAGTGAGTGGAGATCAAACAGCTTCGTGCATGTCAGGAAGAGGACGCCTAGTCCCGGAAGTCCCATCGGAACGGGAAGCCACCCCGGCTCCGCAGAGATCTGCCAGCCACCGTCGGACCCCGGTGCGGTCTGCGGGGCAGGGAACAGCACTGAAGAGGGCGGAGGGAAGCCCCTGGACCCCGACACGGGCCCCGTGACACGTGGCCGGCATCGAGGAACAGATCCAGGGAGGAGCGCGGAGCTTCGGCTGTTGTTTGCCCCCTTTCTCCTCACTCCTCTCATTCGGGTGTCTGTTCGTGTAAATCGCCCTGCTTTCCCCCGACGAGCATGCTTCCTCGGCTCTGTCGGAGAAAAATGCAGCGGCGCAGGGTGCCGAGTGTGCGCCCAGGGCTGAGGGCCAGCGGCTGCGGCGAGAGGGCACCCACGAAGGCCCCTGCCGCTCAGGACACACGGGCTGCAGAAGCATCGATGGTCCGCCCACCTGCTGTGGCTGGTCCTACTCTCTCCATCAGAGCGGTGAGCGTGACCACAGTGGTCTAGGATCTGCCGGCCGGCGAGGCCGGCACCAGGGTTTTGAACAGTTTTTTGTGTGTGTGCTTTCTTTGGAGCCAAAGAGACTTGAGCTGAAATACCCGCCACTCAGTACTTGTGTGGCCTGGGGACACATTACTTCCTGCTTGAGGCTTCCGTTTCCTCATAAAAGTGACTGATTCCTGATGCTCGAGGATGCTGTGAAGATCAAATATTAAAGCATTCTTGTCTGGCGCGGTATGTGCTGAAGAAAGAAATGCAAATTCCCCTTGAATTTCATTTGAAGATAAGGGTGAACTATTGAAGAGACAAAAAAGAAAGATTGAAATTCAGAGCCTTTATCTATCACATTTATCTCAAGGGCGAGAATTTCTGGTTTATTCATAGACTAAAAAAGAAAAGGACTCTGAGGGACAAGGACAGACACCCCCCAAACACACGGGGCTCTTTACAGCACGTGACGTTTTCGTGAGCACCCATCTCTGTCTATGGGTGCTCAGTGAAATAATCTCTGAAAATCAAACAACTGTGACTGCACCGGTGTCTGCCAAGAGTTGCAGACATCTTTCTCGTCGTCACGTCTTTGAGCTTCCTCGGGACAAGGGCGTGAGGGACTTCGGACTCTGGAAAGTTCGGTACCTGTCGGCTGTTGAATTCTAAATGTTCTGGTTTAATTAGAGCCAGAAATAGATCCTTGGACCTGTGTTTATCCTGAGCGTAACCGCCTGGTGACATTGGGAAAGAAAAGGAGTCAGTGACATCTCCTTACGACACAGTCCCCGATAATTGTCTGGTGACAACATGTGACCTTAAGATAGCATAAAACAAAAAGACAGCAAAAAAAAACAAAAGACAAGACTATCCGCGGCAAAATGTGTTATAAAGCCCTGATTAGTACAACCCCTGATTTTAGAGAATAAATACTCAACAGCCAACTTTGTTTTTTATTTATTTCTATCTCATGCCTTCTTCTCCATTGAATTCTAAATTGGAATTTAATGGACACTAAAGTAAAGATTCAAGCCGGCCTCCCGGGTCCACAGAATTAGTATGTTCCTTATTCTAGACTTTGACCCACTCCGCAATAGGGGGCTCCCCGGAGCACCCCAAGTTTTTGGTAAACTTTTCCACCCACTGCCCCCCAAGACACGCCCACACCTGCCACTGCAAATAGACTGATACTCAACAACGTCTGATGCCAAGAGCTTCGAAAGCAAACATCTTGGGTGAAGGTGCAGGTGTCAGGCCACGCAGACACCCCGCTAGCAAACCTGGTTGTCATGGTGACAGAGAAAGGCTGAAACTCAGAAAGAATCACAAAACGTGGCCATGAGAGAAGGGTCTTTTAATTTCCTTGTGCGTTCTATGCTTTTTCTGAAAATGCATCACTTTGAAACAAGTCTGCTATTTTCCTAGTCCCGTGGATCAAAAAACCAGAATACCCACAGGAATTCTAAAGAAGACGGATTAACCAAAAAAAGACATTCTTCTTCTAGTAACGGTAATCGTCTCTCAGACCTGTGCCGCCTGATTAATGATGTGTCATTGGATGGGTGCCCATCCGTACGACACTCAGAACTCTGGAAAATAAAAGATTTCATTGAAGACTATAAACGATGGTTCATTATGTCCTAAAATAACCCAAATTCCAAGAAAAAAATGCCTTTAAAATTTATTTTTGCTTAAATGAACAGGCGGGCTCCTGACATCGGGGGCCGAGGAAACGCTGCCATTGCACATTAGTGCCGGCGGAATCTGACCCGGGAGAGACGAGGTGAGCCGCGTCCCTGGCCTCGCTCTGCTTTCCAGAAACAGAGCAACGGCGGAACGTGAATTCCAGCTCGCGTCTTCCAGGGATGTATGTGCGTCTGCGGTTTGCTCGTCCTTCCTGCCTTCCTCTCAAACGGAGTTAAGAAACGTCCTGCTAGGACTGTTCGGAAAATTCAGTAGATACGGCGTTCTTCATTTGTTCCATGCGCGGCACCTCTTACCTCTAACTTACTCAACAATAAAGTCATGACTTATTCAGCATCTACCCTGTCATGGACACTCTCATGAGCCTGGAGGATACAGGCGAGAAGACGGACCAGGTCTCGGCTCCCACAGACCTTCTATTGTATCTGCTTCTGCACAGTATTTGGAAAGAAGGTCTCTAAAGAGGGGACTCAAATCAAACGAGGTCATTGGGGTGGGTCCTAAGCCAACACGACGAGTCCTCATAGGAAGAGGCAATGACACGGACGTGCACAGAGGGATGGCCATGTAAAGACACAGGGAGGACCCGGTCGTCTCCAAGCCGTGGAGAGAGACCTCGGGAGAGACCAGCCCTGCCGACACCCCGATCTCAGGCTTCCAGAATCCAGACCTGTGAGACGGAAGAGGTCTGTTTAAGCCGCCTGGTCTGTGGTGCTTTGCTGTGGTGGCCTGAGCAAACTTATACAGGGAAAGAGCAAGATTACCAACTTCTTTGGTAGAACGCAGGTCAGTGAAAGGCTCTTCCTTCTTCGGAGCCTCTTGATGGGTCAGGGTGTGCAAGTCTGGAATGAGGAGCTCCTTCTGAGTAGGCAAGAGAAATGAAAAAGATGCTCATGGATTCATCTTGGAAGGAGGGCGGAGGAGCTGCGCGAGGGGGACGAGGAGTAAGGAGAAGGCAGAAAGGCGGCGGAAAGCCGCCACGGGGGGCCGTGAGCCTCTTCCAAAGCCCAACGGACTCGTCGAAGTCACCCGGACTCACGAGGTCGGCGGCACCAGGGGCTTCCTGCGAGAGCTGATGGAGGTGCCGCCACTCGGTCTAGATCGCTACGGGACGGGATGGACAGCGGACGAACACCAGGAGCGGAGTGAGTCCCGAGACTCCGGACCCGCCAGCTTCGGCGCACGTGGTGGCGAGGACTGCGACTCTCCCGGCAAGGGACGTGAGGACACGACGAAGCTCGATGAGGGTTTCCCTCCCCCGCCCCACGTAACACTTGACTATATTTAGAAGGACATAAAAAGGGTAATAAGGGTACTTAAACCCGACACGCTTTAGGGTTTTCCGTCATTTACTTAAGTCAGTGTGTGTGTGTGTGTGTGTGTGTGTGTGTGTGTGTGACTACAAATGGAGTAAAGGGGACACCCCGTGTTTGACTGCGTTACCCCCGTGTCCACAGTCGGGGCTGCTCTGATGGACGAGCCGCTGCCGGCGGTGGGGGGCGGGGGGAGGAGGAAGGGAAGCCGAACAGCAAGTCCATGCCCTGAGGAAGAAAGCCACGTCCGTTCGTTCTTGATGAACCCCAAATTGTCAAACTAAGCACAACCTTTTATCTTCCCCTTAATGGTAGTAAAATTTGGCAAAAATCTGAACATATAGGGAGCTCTAAAGAACAGTCGGGGTGCCTGGGTAGTGCCTCAAAAAAACAACTTTGAGCTCCAACTGTCATCCAGGAGATGCAGAGGAATGTGACATTTACAATCATTTATAGGAACATCGGGATGAAGCTTTATAAGAAGGTTTTAGAGCTTTTTGGCACCGGATAAAAGAAACCATTTTGAAATTTCTGGAATGATTACGTGACACTGAACCCCGCTCCTGAGTCTCGGGAGAGCAAATGGCTTTCTTGCTGCCAGGTTTTTAATGCAATTGAGTATTAAACAAGAGCATCTAGTGTTATGAAGTTTATTACGCATGATTGCACTGCCTATTAAAATTTGCGTGATGTTTCCAAGTGTGCTTGGGGACATCACAGCAACCTGGATATCTGGAGACCAGCTATATATCACAGCTCACTGGCCACTGGGTGCAAAACTTCGTCAGAGTTGCGTGGGTGGGGGCTGCCCTCACCGAAGCCTGCCGACTCGGTTTGGGTGGTAGTCAGATTTATAGCCGCTTGTGTCAAGACTGTGAAGCTAACTTAGTAATATTCATCAACCCTAGTGGAATGCAGGGCCAACCAACGTGTTATTCTAAGCAAGCAGAAAGTGGCAGATACGATTTTCTGGGTAATGAGCTGATGTGGGTTAGATTGTCATTTCAGACGTGAAGGATTTTGATTCCTCAAAGCCTTGGCTAGCTGCCAAGGATCCGATCATCTTCCACCGTACTTTTAAACGGGTCAGAGAACAGACACTCGGCTGATAAAATGCTAACAGAAGTTTTGTTTTGCTTTCAAAACAAAAAACAAAACAAAACTGAAAACAGCTAAATGCCCAAACGCTGCGCACAGAGAGCTATCCGGGCTTGGAGGAAGGAGGACTCGCGTTCTATTTAAGGCCGGTCGGCTAGGTTTGCAGACCGTGACGTTGGGACCTCTGAGAAAAACTCCAGAGCCACGTTCGTGCCACTGCCGGGCCCCTAGGATGAAGCGCTGAGCTGCGCTGGGAGGTTTCCCCGGGAGCAACCGCTGTCCTCAGCTCACCCCCCTGGACCAGGCGCCCCTTCCCCCGCAGGGCAGCAGGCGGCCGCCGTGGGAAGGCGTGCCTCGCTCGGTCCGCTCGTGCGACCCCGGGCAGGTCACTGCCCTTAGCCTCCAGGTCCTCATCTTAAAACCGGACTGACTCCCGTGCCCGGCACACGTGACGTTCAGGATGATTACATAGAACCTTGCTGGGCAGGCACTTGGCACGAGCCTAGATACAGTACAGTTCTCCGTGTGCGTTTTATGCCTTGTTGCGATTATTCATTATTATCATTCGTAGTGTCGCCTCCCTTTTCATCCAATGCAATTCAGCAACCGTTGATCAAAAGCCGACTTCTTACCACCTGGCAGGGCGGCCTCCGTTTCTCAGCTTTATTTCTTTTTTTTCAGTTCTAGCCATTAATCCATAGAGTCCTGCAAACCCTCAGGACAGGCGGCGTGTAAGTTCATTGCCACGTTGTCACGGCATTCATTCCATCTTTATCTTTACCGACACTCGTCTCCGGAGCTTTGGGATCCAGACTGCAGTTGTCAGCACTCGAAAGTCGGGACTGGCTTTGGACTGGGGACACCTGGACCTGAAGACTGCTTCCCGTCGGTGACCACCCGCCGACGTTCGACAGCTTCGAAGGCTTATAAGGGGGAAGAACGGTCTTCACAGCCGGGCGTGTGCTGGGTCGGCAACAGCCGTGAGGTGCCAACTTAAGTTGATTTCCAGGCGCCCGTCCCCTTGCTTCGGCTCTGCCCAGAATGGCCCGAGCTGCAAGAGCTCCTCGAGCATCGTGTGTGCCTCTTGTGTGTTTTACGAGGGCTCCCGAAAGGACTCACGTGGCCTCCTCAGCGATCACAGCATGAGCGTCGGGGAATGACGAACAGGCTACACGAACAACAGCCGATATGAATTGCGAGACGTCCCAGACATGCCCGACCAGCGCCGACAAGGTCGTCGACGCAAGGAAAGTCTGGGAAACTGTCACAACCACGAGGACCCTAAGGGGACAGGACGGTTAAACGTAGTATGTGCCGGATGAGGTCCCAGGACGGAAAACAGACGTCGGGGAGACACTAAGAAAATCCGAGCCGAGTGTGGACTTTGGTTAATGATCACGTGTCAGTACTGGCTCGTCCATCGTGACAAGCCTCCCTCCCTTCCTCCCTCATGTAAGACGTCGATAGCCGGGGACCCCGTGTGTGTGATATGTTATAATTCTCTGTGCTGCCTGCATTGTTTTCCTATGAATCGAAAGCTCTTCTGAAAGAAAAAGTTTACTTAAAAAAAAAAGTAATAAAAAAAAGGCTATGTGGCTAAACGTAAACAAGTGGATTGGTTTGTGGAATTTAAAAAAAAAATACATGTCTGTGATCACTTTCCACCTAAAGCCCACGTGACTGTGTGAAAGTCGGGGAGTCCCACGGCTCGCGATGCCCACATTGTGGCCGGGGCACTGGAAAGGGCGTGTGTCCGGTCCCACGGCTGCGCTCCTACAGTCTGTATTTCCTTTAGACCGTATGTACTTGGTCCACTACGACCGATGACTTTCCCCACGCCGCACCCGAGTGCCCCGTGAGAGATGACGTCTCTAATGCTCGGCGCCCACTTAGTTGTGATCACCTGTGAATCAGCTGCACACAAAGCCAGGAGCTCCACAAATAAAGCAGAATGAAGACGCGAAACAGCCTGATCGAGATGTTGTTTCGTTCCATGTTTCGGAGGAAGAAAAGTCGGGAAGAACTTGAAGGAGCTGCGTATTTAAGAAGAGAAACTAGGCCGTAGAGAGGAGTTAACCCACCTGCTTTTACCACTTTTAATGCGATATGAAAACCAGGTAGAGAAGGGAGAGAAACAAGCCTATCCTGACAACCCATGGTCCTCTCTTACTGGGCACGGATGATTCAAGTGGAAGTTCACGCATTCATTTAAGCAACTAACTTTTAAGAACCTGCTAGAAGTGAATTTCCATATTTGTTGCTGGAGACAGAGGCAAAGGACGGTCCCAGCTATCAGGCCACTCACGATCTGGTCAAATAGGTTCCACAGGGTAACACTCGACCTTGATCCAGGGCTGGGGGCCGAGAATTGCGAGACCTGCCACAGGAGCTGGACGCAGACCCGAGCTCGTATCTCACGCCCAAGACTTCCCCAAATTGAAGTTTCTGCAAAGACAGAGTGTAAGATGGAAAAGGAAGGTGGGTAGACGAGGCCAAAGGGCCGGGCAGGGACCAGATCCTCTGCTCGGACTGCTCTGCTCAGCAGCTGAGAGACGAGCTCTCTGTCTGGGCTTCCTTTGTACGCAGAACTCCGTGACTGCAGGGTGGAGGGTAAAGGGAAATGGGCCGAGATTGGAAACGGAGTTTGACGACTTGATGAAGGTCAAGCAAGAACTGATGAGAAATTAGATAAGTCGCGGCTGAGAACGAAAAGCCAGCATGTGAATTGGCGCTGGCGAGTCGGGGATCACGTGGGCGGGGCCCTCGTTTCGGATACCGCCCAGGCTTCCGGCCCGGGTCCTGAGACGATGCTCGCGGGGGCGTCCACGGCCCAGCAGAAGAGGAGGAGCAGGTGCAGAGGGGAGCGCTGGGGATCACGGCTTCAAACGGGAGGGCGCCGCCTCGCGACCCCCGCGCCCTGCCCGAGGCGCTGCTGAACGTACGCCCAAGGAGAAGGCAGGAGCTCTCAACGAGGGAGAGCCGGCCGCAGCAGTGAACCCCGCCGGGACCGGGGCGCGGGGGGAGAGCATCGCCAGAGGCGCTGGCAGCTCCCGGCTCAATTAGAATGGAGCGTCTGCTGTGTATACGTAAAAAATAAAATAAAATAAATTTCGATACACTGTTGGCTTCCAGAATTAACAGAAAGTAGATCAAGAACACATGGTTTAAGATCAAGAAGCAGGAGAACAGGGCATCACCGGGCAGCGGTGGAGCGTGGAGCCGCGGGCGGACGTTAGTTCGCTCACAGAAAACACATCAGGCCAATGGGAGAATAATGACTTGGCGTCTTCGCCCTGGTGCCTTGTCTGCCACGCCTCCGAAAACGTGCAGGACTGACTTGCTGAGAATTGGCTTCAAACCGAAGAGCAAAGCCGTGACGCAGAAACCAGGCTCGTCTTTATCTGTGATGACCCCCCTGCCCCCGTCCCGAAGACGCTGTGCCCGGGGTGTCGGCCGCGGGCGACAAGCGACAGGGCACACGGAGCCTTCCTCCCAAAGCCCCCCGGGCCGTGTGGCCGAGCGGCTGGTCTCTTAGGGCGCTGTCGACGCTGATTATGAGCAAGAGAGACACCTCGTACAGTGCATTTGCAGGAAACGCAAAATTCAGAACGTGGCAATAAAACAAAATGCCACGCTAACCCTTCTGTTGTTGGATAGCTGTATTCTCATCTTCTGGAAAGGTGTGTTTGCTAATAAGCATGACCATCCATTCACGTCCACTAGGATTCCTTTTGATGGCGAGTGACAGCAAACCCCAAATAACAGCGGCTTATTCGAAACATGGGTTTGTCCGTTTCGGGTGTGAAGAAGTCTGAGTCAGGCGTTCTGGGCGGTTGTCCGGACCCCAGGCCCGTTTCGGGTGTTAAGACGTCTGAGTTAGGCGCTCTGGGCAGGTCCGGGCGGTTGTCTGGACCCCAGGCCCGTTTGGGGTGTGAAGACGTCTGAGTTAGGCGTTCTAGGTGGTTGTACGCACCCCAGGCCTGTTTCGAGTGTGAAGAAGTCTGATTTAGGCGTTCTGGGTGGTTGTACGGACCCCAGGCCTGTTTTGGGTGTGAAGAAGTCTGAGTCAGGCGTTCTGGGTGGTTGTACGGACCCCAGGCCCGTTTCGGGTGCGAAGAAGTCTGAGTCAGGCGTTCTGGGCGGTTGTACGGACCCCAGGCCCATTTCAGGTGCGAAGACGTCTGAGTCAGGCATTCTGGGTGGTTGTACGCACCCCAGGCCCGTTTCGGGTGTGAAGACGTCTGAGTCAGGTGCTCTGGGTGGCTGTACGGACCCCAGGCCCGTTTCGGGTGTGAAGACGTCTGAGTCAGGCGCTCCGGGTGGTCGTCCGGACCCCAGGCCCCACCTGTGCGGTTGCTCCACCACCCTGGACGCTCAGCGTCTGCGTCCCGACCTCCGCGTCACCGCCGCCTCACACGCGTCCCGGTCAGCAGGAGGAGGCAGACGCACCTGCTTGAAGGTGGACAGGGGAGTCCCTTTCTCCCACGGGTCAGAGCCCGGCCACGTGGCCAGGCCTAGCTGTCAGGGAGGGGGAGACACTCAGTCTTCCTTCTAAACGGCCGTGTGCCCAGGAAAAAATCAAGGGTCTCATCGCCAGGGAGGAGCGGGGAGGACGGTTACTAGGGCTGATGGCGAGTCTCTTCCCCGCCGTCCCCTTTAAGGTTGGGGTGATCAGAGTTGGAGCGTATGTATATTCACTCTATCCAAATAGTACACATGCCGCCCCTATCGCGTGCCGGAGAAACATCCCTGTCGCCATAGGCTTAAGTTCTAGCGAGAGAGTTCTACGTGTTCGCCGTCCGGATCAGGGCGGCATTTAAGCAGACCCGGGACAAGGGCGCACACCCATGATCTCTCGCGGTTGAGCTAAGGGGTGCCGTGCGGTGCCTCGGCTTAACGTCCCCAGGGCCAATGGAAACACCTTGTCCTCCGACACGCGCGGAGGAATACCGTCATTTAAAAACAGGTAAAGGTGGTCTTCTCTAATCCCGGCCTCGAAGGCTTCGGAGTCTGCAGCTGACGCACCCCTGGCAAGAACGCGCAGACACGGCGAGGTTCAGGGCCCCCCTCGCGCTCCGCTCCCCACGATGCCAGAGGCCGCACGCCCCGCCGCGGTGCCCCCGACCGCCGCGGAGGCGTCCAGACGGGGGACGGCGCCTCTGGGCTCCCGAGGTCGTCCTGTCGTGCCACTGCCCCGCTCGCTCGCGACGGGCAGGGTACGAGGCGACGCCGTCCCCCTCTGGACGGGGAGGGAGGGGCCGGGCTTCCCGCGCAGGGTCAGGAGCCCCCCCTGCGCCCCGCGCGCTCCCTACCGCCCGGGCGTCCGCGGAGCAGCCGCTCTGCGGGCTGAGGATTCGGGAGCGGCGGAGCGGCGGAGTGGAAACCGGGGTTCGCCCCTTCGGCGGCGTGCTCGTGAGTCAGCTGTACGTTGTTTGAACCCCGATTTTGTCATCTATAATAAAATAAGGAAAATAATGGTACTTATCTCCAAACGCTGTTTTAAGAGTGACCGAGGTTTTGTAAAGACGCACACACACACGCACACACACACACGTACTTTCTAATCTGTGAAACATCTGTAATAAAAATGTCATGAGTATATTAATATTATTGTTACAACGTGGATTCCTTAGGTAAGGTTATTAAATAGACTGAGATATGTTATAATTACCACGTGCTTTGATTTATTATCTTTTAGGAGAGAAAATCATTCAAAACAATCTTCATGTAGCAGTTGTTTCGATCAGCTCATGTAACCTTTTCCCAAACCATGATAAGGAGTGAGTAAAACGGGGTGCATCCTGCGAGGAGACCGCGGGGTGCACCTTGCCGCCCCGATACGGCAGACGGGACACCCAACCGGGAAAGCAGCTGCGTCCATCGTGGGTGTCGGTCCAGTGCCTGGCCGGACAGACACAACGACCTCCAGCCAGCGGCGCCTGACTCCGCCGCGGATGCTGTGACGCTCTACCAGCGACGGGGCTGAGTTGGCTCTCACTGGAGACATTTCATACTTCTCCGGAATGGAGTTTGCTTTTGGAGTGGGTTCTCCAAAGTCATCGGGTCGGGCTGTCCCTTAACATTTGCAGCCCGTTGGAGTCGTGGCAGTGGCTGCGCTGGAGAAGACTTCGTGCGGACGGGGGGCTGCGTCTTCGTGGAGGCGGCTGGCCCTTGCCGCTTCCTGAGGGCGGGGTGAGGAGAGGGGAGGATGCAGCAGAGAGGAGGTCTGGGGGAGCTTGAGGAAACGGCGGGGGGCTGCCCGACCCCGGGGGCTCCGTCCTCCCCCGCCGCGTTTAGCCGTCTGCCTGTGGTGGAGACTCTGCCGCCTCTGTCAGACTGCGAGGCTCAGACCCCGAGGCGCTCCCGGGGCCGGCCACGCAGCCATCAAGGAGGAGACCCCGCCCAGAGATAAACTGATGGAAAAGGATTGTCCTTAGCGTGGGGTGCGCCAGCGAAGGCGGTGGGAGGCGGCAGGCCGGAGATCAGGGGCCTCGAGGGCTGGCGTAAACCCCTGGGCCGGATGGGTTTTACACGGTGTCGATGCCGATTTCCAGGGGCTCAGAGGCTCCCAGCCCTCCTTTTAAGATTCGGTCCTCGGGGACTGAGCGCTGGACGGCGTCCCTAGGACTCTCACAGGCCACGACCTACATTGTCATCATTCAGTGTTTTATCGGGCTTTGTTTTTTTTGTACCAAGTACCGTCCATGAGACCGGGACCCCAGGTTCACCACTCCCTGTGTGACAGGGTTCTGGCCACCAGGGACATCCTACTTGGAGTCAGCTCACGCCACGAGCTACATAAGCTGTTTCCTCCGAAACTGTGCAAAAGTTAATAAATACGATAGAGAACACGTATCTAAGTAGTTTTTAAAATGCATTTAATGTGTTTATTTTTATTAAATTAACTCAGCCTTTAAAATTCAGGGTTACGACTAGATCGAAATCAATGTATTCCTACTAACTACTACTATGAATATTTTAAGTAAAATATTAAATATTAACTAAAAACCTAAAATATTCAAAGTAGTATTCAGTAGGAATACATTGATTTCCATCTATGTACTTCAGCGTTTCCTGTTTTAAGAACTGGGCCGTGCTGAAATGCGGGGCCGTCGGGGGGCAGGGGGGGGCGGGGCGAGACGGCGGGGCCGGGGGCACCCCGAGTTCTGACGCCTCAGCGAATGAGATACCCCAGAACCGCATCCAGCGGGGCCAGCGCTCCGGCCGTTGGGGTGTGAGGGACGTTCACGGCTCGGCGGCTTCGGAGGGCGGGAGGAAGCCGGGGAAGCGTCGGGCAGGCGGCTCCGGGGCCGGGCGCAGTTGTCCTTTGCTTGTCCTGTGCTCGCGGTCTCACCGAGCTGTGACCAGTGCTGGCCCGAAGCACTGACTTTCCCGTCTGCCCCTTTTATCGGCCGCTCACTGGAAAGCAGTTGCTGCAGGCACCTGTCACAGAATCAGCCCATGTGACACGTAGCGGGCGGGCAGGCTCCCCGGTCCGTATAACAGGAGGACATGTAGCTTACCCCTGTCTTCTCAGAGTCTGTCACCTTCCTGGTGTCTGAGCGAGGTTTAGATTCGTGCGATGGCCGCGCGGCCCTCCACGACAGAGATGCGGCCTGAGGAGTGCGACTTCAGGTGACCTCGTCGCGTGACCGCTTACACGGTCGTGGCTGGTATGGCCCACGCCTGTAATTCTGGGTGCTATACTCTCCCAGGACCGGCCTCCCTGTAGGCTCGTGGACCCCAGCGTCTCCACAAACACACGAATCACGTGTCGGCCTGTGACACTACCGCGGAGACCCCGGGCCATAGGCATCGTTGGGCTCCGTTACGGCCGCGCGGGGCCTCCCTCGGCCGCGCTCTCGCCGCCTGCGACGTCGTCGCGGGCGCACGACCGCTCGCGAAAGCGATCTGAGGCGAGCTCTTCCTTAGCGGTTTCAGGATCTTGAGATAGAGTCTCACCTTCTTCTCCCCCTACGGCATTTACCAATGGCCGGGAGGGGCCAGCTGGGCAAACTAAAGCAGGCGGCGGAACACTCGGCATCAAGGCCGAGAACGACCTTCGCAGGCGAACGCGTTCCCAGGGCGAGCGGCCGTGCGGGGGCGCGTCCCTGCGCTGCGTTCTTCTGTCTCCGGTTGGCCCGACTTGCCGAGTCCGTAGGACAGAGGAAGGAGCTGAAAGTCAGCGAGGGAAACTCCACGCCCCATTCGCTTTCGATCCGCATGATCATGGTGCGACCGCACGAAAATGGGCAACGAGACGGACACCATTTTTGATCTGCTAATAGGATAATGAAATTAGCTCCATTATATCATGCCATGAAAGATAAAAACTGAGACCGAGAGTCAGGAAATGTTTCCTGATGATAGGAAATATCCGATTAATAGGAAGGCTTTCCGGAGAATGGATGGAAGTCCTACCACTCGGAACATTGCAAATTAGATCAAAGCCAGAAAAATGGACGCTGAGCGTTTACGTCCGCAGCCCTCTCGGGTTTTCCTGGTCCGGATCGCCCCACGAGCCAGCGAGAAGGTTCCGTTTTAACTCTGGGCCACACTCCACGGCAAGCGAGCTGCCGATGGCAACGTCTTCTCAACCTTAATTGCACTTTCCAATTTCTAAGCAAAAGCCATCTTTGCAATGCAATTCAAAAGAAAAGGTTTAACTCAATCTGTGGAAAATGCGAGGCCGACAAACAACTCCGTAGTTTAAGGCTTCTTCTATATTTACATCTATTCTTCATGGCTTTGACACTGACCTGTGACAAGCTTTCTTCTTCTCAGTGAAGACTTTTAGGCAGCTCCCGGGAGCGTCCGAGGTTTACGACGAGCACCATAAACCAGGTTTTGCAAATTTCCATCCCTCCGATAAGACCCCTCAGGCCTGTTCGCAGCTCATCGCGGCTCCCGCCTCCACCTGCCGGCGACCCCCCGCGCACCTCCTGCCTCTGCAGAGTCGCCTTCCCGGACATTCCGTTTAAATGTAATCATACAGTATGTGGCATTTCGTGTCTCTCTCCTTTTACCCGGTGGAACACTTTTGGGGTTCATCCATATCATAGAGTGTGCGTGTGTGTCTTGTTCTGGATATTATTACTGAATATTACTCCACTTCACGAACACACTCGTGATTTATCCATTCCTCAGCTGACGAACTGGTCGGCACCCACGTTTTGCTCATTTCGAATGGTGCCGTTTTGAACGTCAGCTGGTGCGACCTCGTGTGGACGCGCGTTTTCATCGCTCCTGGGCAGACGGACATGCAGGAGGGAAAGAGCAGGGTGGTGACTCTGTTCCCCGTCCACGGCACCACCGGACTCTTTCCCAAGGGGCTATGCGGACTGGCATTTCCGCTAACAACGCGTAAGAGTTTCATCGCGCTGATTTTCTAAATAATTCCTTCTCATTTTATAGATGAGAAAAATTAAGGCTTGAAGAGGTCGCGTGAGGGAGAGGTTGGTGACAGGCTACAAACTTTCAGCTCTAAGATGAATAAGGTCCGAGGATGTAACGTATAACATCACTGTAGCTGATAACACCAAAGCGTATAATCGAGATTTGTGAAGAGATAGTATTTAACCTTTCTGTCCAAAAAAAAAAAAAAGAAAAAAGAAAGAAAGACAGAAAAGAAAGAAAGAAAGAAATTGAGTGACTACTATGTTCCCACCCTGAAAATGGCAAAGTTAAGAATCACTGAGACTTTTCTGACTCCAAACCTCCAATTCTTACTTACGGTAAAACCAGTGTGTTTAGATAATTATCGGCTATTCTCTTGGTGGCAAATTAATGTTTCTAATTATCTGGAGGTTTTTTTTTTTTTTCCCAAAGAATTCTTAAATTACAATTGTATACAGCAGTTAACATTTCTTTAGTTAGTGGAAGAAAGATAAGACATTACATTAGAAGGAAAGAGAAAGTGAGAAAAGGCATTGGTGGGAAGAAGCCCCGCAGTGAGGCCAGGCCAGACACCTCCCGCCAAACCCCTGCTGACCCCCTGCCCGAATCACCATTTTCCCCCTTTGCTCCTTTTATGTGGGGAAGCCACATTCTTCCCCTCCAGACTTAGCCCATGAACGAAAGGACGGCACAATCACGGAATAGCTGACCACCCATCTAACTGATCACCCATCTATCGTCGATGTGAGCTGGGCTCGAACTCTCTGGGTGGGGTGATGTAAACTAAAATCCAAGAACAAAGTCCTCCATCCTCTACCTTGGAACATTGCTCCTGACACAGCTGTCATCCACTGGCCACCAGCCAAAGGCTCTCCTGCCCATCACAGTAATGTGCCCTGGCCACGGGGAGGCCAGGGAATGTTCCAGGCCTCTCTGGATGCTGTTATCCCAGTAACCATGCGTATCCCGGGGGTCTGGACGTGTGATCGATGTCCTAAGTGACAACGGCGTAGATGTCCCTTTACCATCGAAAACGACGTGCAAGTCTAACAAACGGAATAAGGGAGCTATTGTGAGCATCTCTGCCAGGGGACCCTCTTCTGCTGCCAAGGCCGACCCAGCTTCTTTGCTCTCTCAGAGAGAAAACAGACAAATTCCTCTCATCTCATTAAAAATAGACCCGACTCTATCCCAACATTTCCGACACACTCTTATACCCACCCTGCCACCCCCACCCCACTTAGAAGATACAGAATCGTTAGATCAATTCAAAACAAACTGACATAAACTCGAACCGAAGTATTACTTTATATATATGAAGTCGAACCACATTGAATCACTGCTTATATAAGGCAAAAACAGGTAAACGCCAGAAATTTCATATGGTCAAACTCATCAGGATAGTAATTTTAGGTCTATCCTATATTCCGTTTGGATCCAACACTGATATGAAATTATCTCTCCGGGTCCCAGAAATAGCCAACGTAATTAACATATTTAATTTCCCAAATCCATTAAATAGTGCAAATATTCCCAAATTCGATCAAACTTTAGCTTCAAGTTTGACATCTGCTCGTAATATAACGTCACCCCGCGCCTGTCGCAGGCTGCCCCGACACAGCGTGGTAGAAAGCCGGGAGGCACAGCAAGCCTTTTTCTAAAGAGCAAAAATGTTTGGTGCATCTGATTATCCTAGGGATTTATTCATTAACATCTCTGGGGTAAATACCAACCTCACAGTTCCCAGAAGACTTGTCTACCTTCAGGCAGGTTTAGAGGAATCCGTATGTGCAAATGCATACAGGGAGAGAATAAAATGGATTTGCTAACAGTGGCACAAGTAAAGCACTTAAACGCTGACTCTTGGCCAAAACGATTTTCAGCATGCTTATTAAAAATATATATCACTTTTTTTCTGAATCCCTTGGAATGTTAACAAAGTGCCAAAGATAACCTCAGGAAAAATAGATGTCTGGCACAGAAGAGCTAAAAGGAGACAGATGGCTTCTAAACAGGATGACTCCACATCTCTGTTCCTTAGAAGTTTGCAACAAAAAAAAAAAAGAAAAACGAAAAAGAGAAAAACTAATGATGTTAAATAAACCAAATGGACAGCCGAGGAGAAACCAGAGAAGACAGTTGGAGGCACACTCTGCATTTTTCTGCCAGTTTCCAAGTCCCAATGGGGAAACAATATGTAGCTATTGGAAGACAGTTGAGCCCTGCTGTTTTCGATATGGTTTTGACGATGTTCTCCTTGGCTCCTACCTGACATTCCTTGGTGAAATTTTAGGGAATTGCTTCTTTTCAGTCATCTATATTTCATCCATATTTGGACACCAAATATGTTCTGGTTAAAAACTCATTTTCATCTCAAAAAGTAACTTGTTTTCCCTTACTAAAAAGTGGGCAAAAAAAAAAAAAAAGACACATTCATTAGAAAAGAATTTTTAAACAGAAGGTTCAAGCACGATTCTATAACTATGCCATAGTTTGTTCTTTTAATGGGTTTGAGGTTGATGGAAATAGTTCATAAAATTTTTTAAAACCCTTTTAAATGTGTACGCATTGTAATTAACATTAACTTTCAAAATTCATTAGAATTCCATTAAGTTTCATGTAAAATGTTGAATTAACTTATGATAAAAATAGTATTAAAATACTTAAGAGACTTAACATCCAGTAGTTTTACAAGTAAACATACCGAAGTAGTTTGTCATACCACATCCTATCATCGAAATTTTGTGTCTGTTTTTGTTACTTTAAAAGAGGATCTATGAGCATCTTCTGAACAGCCCAAGTACCTCACTTTGCAGAGGCCCCCTCATGGAAGACAGTTCATTGACACAGAAATAGAACCGAACGCATGATTTGGGAGAAAATGATATGTAAGTGGGTTAGGAGCTTAAAAACCTTCCAGAGGAAAATGAGGAGTTGAGTGTGGCAGAATCTGAAAGATGACAATGTGCGTCTTACACCTGGACTCATCGGCCCCCTTTCTAAAGGTTACCTGTTAATCTCCAAAGCCTCCAAGGTTCTGCGAAATATCCATGCATGTATCACCAGCACAGCCGTCAGCAGCAAACACCCAGCTCGAAACAGAGCACACAATGAAAGCGCATGAAGATGTATGTACACGTATGTGCACACACAGATACACATACACACACAAACATGTCGTTTACCTATACAAAGAAGCGTATTTACGTTTTTAAACTTAGGACTTTCACCCTTTAGTGTGTCAAGAGTTTTAACTCCTCTCTCCAGGTCCATGCAGAGGACATGGGTTCATAATGTCTTGGGTCGACACTCGCTCCGACCTGCCGCAGCTGAGCAGAGAAGGAACCTAACTTTTGAGCCCCCTTCCCTCCTCCTTCCCTCCTTATCCATGCCTCCCTCTTTTTTTTTTATTTCTCCTTAAGCAGACATTGTCTTCAGGCTCTTTGGGCACTTTCTGCCATAAATTGAAGGATGAAAATAATTCATGCTGAAGTGTTGGCAATTTAGTGAGCTAATCATCCCAGAACTTGTGTTTTAAGAGCATGGAATGGGGAATTACATAATTTAGTGGCATCAGTGCTTAATGGTCATAATTCTGCCACTGTGATTCTTAGATGAGGAGCAGAGAGAGACAGAGGGAGGGAGGGAGAGAGGGAAGGAGGGAGGGAGGGAGGGAAGGAAGAAGGAATGGAGGAGGGAGGGATGGAGGGAATGAGGGAAAGAGGGGAGGAGGGAAGAAGAGGAGGAGGGAAGAGGGGAGGAGGGGCGGGGGAGGAGGGAGACAGAGGAGGGAGAGCATGCCTGGGAGCAGCTTTTACTCCCATGCTGGAAGCCACAGGCTGTAGCACAGCGGTGTCCAGATGTTATTTATAGTGCCTCCTTGAAACTCCGTACCCTTCGACCTCCTGCTGCACACAGCACAGCGCCTGCAGCTAACGGTACTGTGCCCTACAGTTAAAACTTGCTGGGAAGGTAGCTCTTATGCTGTTTACTATATGCACACAAAATATTGTAACGGGGGGTGGGGGGAAACTTCAGGAGGAGATGGCTATGCTTTTGACCTGGATGGTGGTGTTGGTTTCGTGGATTTATACCTAACCGTAAACCCATTGAGAGTTTTTTACATGTCCCTGATACCTCAATAAAATGTTTGTTTAAAAAAAGTCACGACTGCTTTCTGCACAATGCACAAATGAAAGGACAAATAATAAGAAAACTCTTGACCAAATCGTATCAAGCCTGTGAAGTCACAGGTTTGCCGAACGCTGTACGCTGGTTCTGAGGACCCCATCTTCACCACCGCCACCCCAGAGCTGACATCGGTCGGAGACTGTGCAACCCGGGAAGACCTTGGGTGGGAGCTATCTGTTCACTGGTCACTTGTCTGGTGCGGCACTCCACGACCTGATACGGCGCATGCAAGATGCATTCACCAAATGAATGCATTCCGTGCACGGGGGTGCGCAGAATGGATTCAGTATCGGGAAGAAAAAAAAAATTGCTATTATGTGCGGCCGCAGGAGACTATTGGGGTTTTTAGTCAGATCTCTCAGCTCAAATTTGGACTTTTCCAAATGTTTACATTAAGTGTAACTTCAAAGAGCTACGAAGACATTCTGTCTGTATCTTAAAAAGACATCCGTGAAATATTTACTTTGTCTTTGTTCATAAAGGTAGTTAGCTTAAAGAGAAAAGTGTATACAAAAAATGGTTTCCTGGTGGTTTATAGTGTTTCTCCAGCAGTTTCTAGCATAATACTTACAAGTAGTTTATAGTTTATTCCATAAAAAGCATAGGTTGGTCTAGCTCTGTGTAGAGTCAACCGTCTCCGAAAGCCAGTTCCCCTCTGTCTTGTAAATTCTGGTAATCTGCAGTTCCTTTGCGACCATCCACACCTTTTTAACTCAGCATATCTCGTCTTCAGCTTTGTGCAATGTGCAAACGTGACTGAGCCGGTCCCTTCCTTAAAGAGCTTGTGCTGTATTTGGGATGGAATGTAGGACAAGGGAACATAAATAACGACATGGAACACAGCAGAAGAGAAATCATGTGGCGGAGGAGGCCGCGCGCTGGAATTTGGGATTGAGGAGCCGGTTTTTCGGTTTTGCTTTTGTTTTAACCTTTTTGAGCTGACAGCTGCAGCACGTGGGTGTCCAGGGTGGCGGGGCCGTTCTGCACCCTGCGGGTGGCACCCAAGAGTTTGGTTTGCTCCGCTCGGCATTGGATTAAAATCACTCTTAACATCTCTCACCGCCTGCCGAAAATTCCAAGGTAAAGACATTCTTCGCAGCCCATCCCCCCACCCCACACACAGTACCTGCCCGGTACCTCTCCGCACCTGCCCGGTACCTCTCCGCAATGGGGCCAGAGGGAGGGACTTGGTGGCAGCGTCTGCACGGAACCTACCCGGACAAGCGCTGGGTTTTCCCTCATGGCGGAAGAATGCAGAGTTGCAAAGTGGACAGCTCTTAAAACACGGCTGCCTACGAGCGCCTCACAGGCAAACGTCTTGCTCCCCTGTTTTCTACCCCTGTCTTTTTTTTTTTTTTCTTTTACAAACTCACTCTAACAAGCCATGTACGGGCTAACCAAATACCGTTAAGTATTACACCACCTCTACCCTGATAAAGATTAAAAATATAGGTTCCCGTTGACATTGGCTTAGAAGAGCTGAGTTCGCTTTCACGTCCACGGCACCCGGCGGAGGCCAGACGCGCTCACCCCGCCGCTCACCCCCTCCACTGCCGCGGCCTCCTCCACCCCCGTGTCCTGAGAAAGGAGGCGGAGCTGCTTCCATTGCTTCGTCTTGCTCTAGCACCTCCACCTGCAAGGCGAGATCAACACTTTCAGCGTCTGGGGAAAGTTCGCTCTGTAGCGGCTGCAGAGAGGACAGCTCTAGGACCGAGACGGCTACGCCTGTTGGGACCCCGTTTTCTTTTATTCACGTTTGTTCCCCAACTTCTCTTCACGGGTTTCCCGGCTCCCGGTTGCACCGGGGACCAGAACCGGGTGTCCTGCCTCGACCTCCCGCCCTCTTCGGCCCTCCACAGCGCTGAGCGGATGCCAGGCGTGTGCGGAGTGGGGCCTGCGGACGGAAGCATCGGCGACTGAGAGCGGGAATGAGGGTCAGGACAGCGAAACGACCGGAAGGAACTCGGGCTTCGTAACAGTGGGAATCTGCGTTCTGACCCGCCGTCTTCTCTCTGTGTGACTTAGGACAAGGCACACGGCCTCTCTGAGCCTCTCTGCGTGATTCGTTATCATAATAATAAGAAATAAGTGATCTCTGGGAGGCGACTACTCCGGTATAAAGTCTTGAAAGATGGAAGATTTCATTCCGTAAAGATGGGGATTTTTATGCGTTTGTTTTGTATTGGAGAAAGGAAACCCACGATAGTTTTGTTTTTCCAAGTGTATTATAGAATAATGGTTCTTGATGCTTGAGCCACTAAAACATCCAACTGTGGTCCCCAAGAATTTCCTGGCAACGCCTTTCGTGGGCCTGGGTGGGGCGCGGAGCCACGGAGGAAGACAGGTCCTGCTCCTCTCGGCGTGAGACTGGGGACATCTCTCTGGGGGCCAGGACAGGAGGGCCCCATCTGAGAAACTGTCCTTCGCGTCGGGTGAACGTGACAAATCTGTGCCCGTTTTACAGAACTGCAGAGCAACAGTGCTGGACGCCGACGTGTGTCTCCTGACGATGTCTCGAAACAGCAGGCCGGCCCTCCTGAGGCTGCCGCGGATCTCTGGTTCCGGTCGGGGGTCGGGACAGTCTCATCGGACGTGATAAAGTTAATTAAATCTAAACGAAAGTTTCCGATTCGGCATGAGGGTGGGGCATTCTCTAAACCAGGAGAAGGAAAGGCGTTCGGACCTTCTAGAACTTTCCTTGCTTTATCTCCTTTCCTTCTCGGTCCTGCCTTTGGGGTCTGCCGTACGGGGAGTAAGGACTAGAGGAGAAACACCAGCATTTGGTTCAGCTGTTGCTGATTTTTAAAAGATTTTCTCGGCTCCAAAATTGACTCTGCCGCCTGATGCTTCTGTGGTTCTGCGGAGTCACCGCTCCAGGAGTCACGGCCCCGGCCAGGTGTCCCTGGCGATGTCCCCCCACAGGCCTCTCATGCCCTCTGAGCAGCTGGTGGCTGGGGGCAGAGCCACACGGGCTCCTGGCAGGGTCCTCTCTCAGCCCCTCGGCTGCCGACGGGCCCGAGGCACCGAAGAAAGGGGCCTCCCGCCGCAGCCCCTGCCCTGGGACCTCCGCTGTGGCCGTGCCACCTCCGGACGGGTCCGGGTGGGGGCCGGGGTGTGGCCTCCAGGCAGGGGGGGGTGTGGGGTGCGGCCTCCAGGGTGCGGCCTCCAGGTGGGGCCGGGGTGTGGTCTGTCTCCATGCTCCCTGGCAGGGGCCCGAGCCCAGCCCCCTGACTTGTTCCCTGCTGCCGCATTTGAATGGCACCACCGAGTACAGAGTTTACGGGGCCAGGCTGGCCACTCGCCCCAGGAGAACCCGGTGGGGACTCGTCCATGCCACTCTTTAGAGTGTGGGACAACATCGCTCACTGTTCTCAGCGTCAAGACTTTGGCCAAAATTCAGGACAGCAAGGAAACCCTCATTCTAAACCTGTGATTACATCATACAGGTACATTTTTCCATCCCGAACGCTGGAAAGCACAGAGATTCTGCGCCCACGAGAAGGGACAGCGGGGGGCAGGGAGGGGGCCTTGGAGGGCGTTGGAGGGGGCCTTGGAGGGGGCCTTGGAGGGGGCCTTGGAGGGGATCTTGCAGGGGGCCTTGGAGGGGGCTTGGAGGGGGCGTTGGAGGGGGCCTTGGAGGGGCCTTGGAGGGGCCTTGGAGGGGGCTTACTGCTCAGGGCCGTGCTCTGCCTAAGCTCTGCACTTAAACGCGATGATCAAAGTCAGAAACTCTACACCGATGCCACGGCACAATATGCTCCACGATCCGTCTTCGAGTTTCTCCCGATGTCACACTGATGGACCTCACGGCAATTGTTTTCTGATCCGGCGTCCAGCCCCGGGTTGCACTTCGGTTCGACTCGACCTCCCTTGGGGGTGGGGCGGTGTCTTGGTTCATCACCTCCGAAGCGGCGAGGCCACCTCGCCTTGTCGGTGACGTCCGCTTTAATACCTTGGTCGAAGAGGTGCCCCCGGGTCCCCGCGCTGCCACGACCACGTTTCCTTCTGCGCGCGCGGCGAGCGGACTCTGCGGAGCTACTTCGGGGCCGAGCGCACACCGTCGATGGCGTCCGCTTCCTCTGCCGACGGCGCCGGGAGCGCTCAGTGCCACGCTGGCTGCCACGGGCCATTTCCTCCCCCTTTATCTTCCTTCACACACCGGCCTTCTGCTGCAGAAGGTGGTTTGTCCTGCCCCGTTCGTTGGCTCTTTCCTGTCTGTTTATGTTTTGTCACTACGGACTTGCAGCTGAAACACTTTTTGACCTAAACTCTAAGAAAACGACATCGACGAAGCATCTCCCTAGGAAGAAGACGCACAACCCCCCAGACACCTCCCAGAGCACGGATATTTTCCAGATGTTAGTGGATCCTTGAAGTCCATTCACGGCCCAAAGCCTAAGATAATTACGGAACTTAGTATAATGATAGTTCCGGCTCTAAAATGCAGCGATGCCTCTGCACCTGTCGAAATTATTTGTAAGGAAGCAGATGGGAGGCTCCTTAAAGTGCTCGTGACAGGTGCATCGCGCCTCCTCAATTAGCAAATAGCTTTCTGGAAAGCAAATTATTTTGGTTTCTCTTATGAATATCAGTGCACGAGTGTTTTCGATCACACCCTTAAAAGCCATATAGTTTCCCCCTGAATACTTAGAAACGTGGAGAATCCTCCCTTCCGCTCCACCCCCGACCTTTCCGACCCTGCTACTCGGAGAGTGGCACAGGGTCTGTCGTGTCCATGAGGTTCGCTGTGCAGATCTGTGTGGCTTCAGGTCCCATTCAATTCCCAGGCTGTTTACTGGAGGGTCCAGCAGGAAGAAATCCCACCCCCCACCCCACCCAACGCACGGCCTTTGCAACCATGTCTTTATTCCAAAGCAGGGGAATACCGTCAATGCCTGGAACGAATTGCATCGTGTTTCAGGCTCTGAGATGGATAGGCCAGGGCTCCTGAGCCGTATCTACCGCCTGGGCCTGAGTGCCTCGCTCGACAGCCCAAAATCTCAGTGGCTCACGTGCGCGGCAGGGACTGTGATCACGTCACCATGTCAGGTGCAAGCAAGTAGCAGGTTGTCCATGGACGAGTCCCGAGAAGCCGGGGCCTCCCGCCCCGGCTGGAACTGTACACGCGATGTCTCGGCCGCTCGGCCAGGCCTTGCTCGTTAGGGAAAGTCGACCTGGCCTGTGCTCCTGGCCCATTTTCCCAGTCACTGCCCAGGTCACTCTGGGCTCACACGGTCAATGAGCCAAGGTCTCGGCCTCGGCCCTTCGAATTTGGTGCTTCTCGGCTTTGCAAAGTGGCGAGGAGCTAATCCAAAGGAAGCGTGTGAACAAATCCATGCTCACCCGGTGGGCGAGCCGCGACCTCCACCCCGTCCAGAGGCCTGGTTTCTTATATCAAGAAAAAAATACCGACTGTTTGATTGATATGAGTCTATCGTAATGATTTCTTTGAGGAAAGCTGCTTGAAGCTTTACCTGCATCAAGTGTTATGGGAATATAATTTCTAGACATGCCTGTCAGCTCAAACACGACCTTTTGCTCAGGTTCTTTATCTGCTTCCGTAGTCCTCGTTTTGCTCCAGCAAAGATATTTTGGAGAATCACCTTATGGTCTTTATTCTTACAGTATCTTTATTATTTGAGGACGGCGAGCAGGTATTTCTGCCGCCCTCGTTTCCTTTCATTGCCGGAAACCCCCTGGTTCCCTGACAAAGTAAAATGAGAATGGAAAGACTCCGGACAGGTGTGAGGAGGTGAGGATGGAGAGCAAACGCGTGCCAGGACGCCGTCAGAGGTGAACGACTCGCTCCGGGCCGTAGCCTTACGTGACGAACAAGCACCAGGTGTCTGATTTACCCAGGCCGTACACGAACTAGAGACTATTGCCATAAGCTTTATCGCAGTTTAGAAACAGGGAAGGACAATTTAAAATTTATTCTCCCCTCAGCAAGAGTTTACTTTCACTTTTCCCAAGTTCTTCGATCCTCAAAATGTTAAAAAAAAAAAAAAAAAATTAACATCATTATGTCCGAATAAATTCGGAATCGGATCAAGTTCATGTCCTGTTCTCTGAGAACCGATTTGACAGCAGGCGCGGAAAGGAAGGAGATTTTGTTGGAAGAAGTGGTGGGTGGGGGTGGCAGTGGGGTGTTGGGGGGCTAGGGGTGCAGGACAGGGAGTGGGGGTGCAGGTGGGGGGCGTGGGGGGTAGTGGAACTC
Source organism: Rousettus aegyptiacus (assembly GCF_014176215.1). Lineage (NCBI taxonomy): Eukaryota > Metazoa > Chordata > Mammalia > Chiroptera > Pteropodidae > Rousettus > Rousettus aegyptiacus. Next base: position 109,470,298 of record NW_023416311.1, read on the forward strand.
TGGATGCGAGTGAGCGAGTGAGCGAGTGAGCGTCTGGGTTTGTTTTTGGTTTGTTTCCTTGTTTGCTTTTTCTTTTTTAAATTTTCTTTACATCTACAGCACCTGGTCTTCCTAGGTGGTCTCCCAACCAAGTACTCACCAGGCCCAACCCTGCTTGGCTTCCGAGATCAGGCAGGATGGAGCTCATTCAGGATGGTGTGGCTGTAGACAGCATCTGGCTTTTTGTAGGGCAGCATGGCCTGAAATGCAGAGGAAAGGTCTCGTGTCTTTTATTATACAGGATAGTTGTAAAAACCAAGTCAGGTGATGCAGGCCGTTTATATAAACTGTAATGCGATGGACCCAGATAGCATATGTTAGGAAGGATTCCGAAACTTGAGAGGAAGCCCACCTGGTCCCCCTGTGACGTTAACATCAGCTGCGTGCTATGTGACAGCAAGGTGGACAGTAACAAACGACATTCCCCGCAAACACTTGCCCGTGAATCGGTTTCCTGTTCTGGAAAGCTTGCCGTGTTAAAATGTTTTCTCTACACAATTGAATGAAACTAGCATTCATGCAGATTTTACCCGTCAGGAAGTATTGATCGACTTCCCACTGTGTGCTCAAGTGTCTCAGGAATTCAGAGACCAGAGGGCGGCCTGCGAAGCGGAGACTCTGAGTCTTGGGGGAAAGATGGGCAGGAAGGAGCCGTGGGTCGCGTCTCGGGGAGAGGACGGGCAGGAAGGGGCAGTCGCCCCCGCGTGAGGGGTGGGGCGGAGGCGCAGGGCTGCAGGAAGGCTTCCCGTGGAAGCGATGCCCGACGAAGACAGTGTTTGCCAGGAGAGAGAGAGGGAGGGCCAGCGAGGGGGGTGGGGAGAGAAGAGGAGATGGACTGGGGGGGGATGGGAGGGCTGGGGGGAGGGGACGGGACGGGGAGGGGGCTTTGACTGCAGGTGGGAGGAGCCGTGTGCACGGACTGACGGACTGACCGGACTGACCCACTGACGCAGCCTTAAGCCTGTCCTCGGCTTGGTTAAGTTCTGGGGCTTCTTCCTGGCTCCGGCCCTCGGCTTCCCTGTTCTGAGAACACCTACTTGAGAAAACTTCCGTCCTGAACCCTTTTTCCACCCCTTTGAGATGCAGATCTTATTCTGCTCTCTTGCCAGTTCTACAGCCCAGAAAATGTCTTTTGCAGGGACGGAGGGACCGTGCCTCTGAAATGTGATTATCAAGGAGAGAGCCCCCATCTCCCAGTCTCTGTGGGAGGCGGGAGCCTAGCTCCGGTAAGCTCCGATTAGCACACCCAGGTGGCCTCCCCACACTGGCCAGCCGCCTCACAGTGCCCTGCAGGACTTTCTGACTAGCCTGCCCGTTCCCCATGCTTAAAAACCATCTTCTGTTTCAGTGGAATTGAGTTCGATCTCTCTCCCTATTGCAATAGACTCTCTCCCCTACCATAATTGCTTTGAATAAAGTCTTCCTTCCCTGTTTAAATTCTCCAGTGCAAATTTTTTAATTTACAAGACAAAAGCAAAGGAACAAAAACAGAGAATTAGAACCAAGATGGGTGAACCGTGGCTTCTGTGATCTCTGGATCTGTTTAGATATAGAACTGCCTTCCAGCTCCACGTCCCGGGGTCCCTGCCTCGGGAGCTGTCGGGGACGCCAGGTGGTTCGGCTGTGCTGAATAGAATACCTACCACGTGATTTGGCCATTCACAAGAGGCAACTGCCCCAAACTACGCAACCGTAACCCACCAGTGCACGATTCAGAGAGCCAGAGGAGAAAGCTTTTCCGGCGAGGACCAGTAGCACTGGCTTTGAAGAAAAATGCCGTCGTTTTTAAAGGCTGATGACGGGGACCTTTGTGCTCTGGAGCCTGTGTGAGCTGCCTTGGTGGAGAGGCGAAGGCAGCCAGAAGGGCCGGTGGGTAGAGCAGAGTGTGTGTCACAAGGAAAGGATCCTGCGTCGATCTCGTTGGCCATTTCTGCACCCCCGTGTCTCCGGGGTGTCCCTGGGCGAAGCAGCTAGAATGCCCATGTGTTTTATTCTGCGGACCCCTGGTGCCCAGCAGCGGTTAGCCTAGGCGACTCGCTAATGGCCGGCACGTCCACCGGATCTTACCGATCGCCAGGTTCCAAACCACCGGTGGCTCACACGGAGTTTTACCTGACTAGACAGAGAGGGGCACTGACTAGCGCCGATGTCCCCGGGCAACACGGACGGGCAGCTGAGTAACCAGAACTGGGCTGTTTTGACCGGCTTCGCCTCGTTCTCAGGATGCTGAGAGTCATTGGCCCCCCGATCTCATCTGCTCATTGGAACGCGCCGGTGGTTTCAAAACCGTGTCATCCTCGTCAGGACCTGGGTACGGAGAAGTTCAACACATAGACCCAGAGGCTTATCGGACAGTAAGTCTTGTCATAAAGAAAAAAGTTTATCATAAATCAGTCCCGCTTGGGAGTGCAGGCAGCTTTTCCGTTCCCACTACTGGTTTCGTTTTTGTTCTTTTGGATGAGAAATTGAAGGAATAATAAAATAGCTCACAGTAATTTATACTCGGACTTTATTTTTCTGATCGAGCTTCTAACGCCGTGAGTCTCCTGAATCTTGTTTTCTCTCCCTTCTGAATACCTCCAAGTTATTTCCTATGTTCACAGCTATAAATCACGGTTTCTCCCCAGTCATTACTTGGAAGCTTGTGGGCACTTGGAAGGAAAGAAAGGTTTCCTATGGCTTGGAGGGGGCGGGCGCCTCGGCAGAGCAGCAACGCACAAACTCAGCCCTTAATGGCTCCTCTGGACCCCTATGCAAAAAAAGAAAGAAAAAAAAAAGAACTTTATTCAAACACGACATCCATGCCTCCCAGAATTCTCTCTGTAGCTTGTTCCTTTTGAACACCAGTTTTCCTACATGAGAAAAAGCTAGGTACATACGAGCCAGACTTGTAGAGGCTGTGAGTTTAATACCAACCTACCACTGAATTGTCGCGTAATCAAAGACAAATGATTTAGTCTGTAGATACGAATATATATTTTTAACATGGGGTCAGTTCATAACAACAGCCTATCTCACACTTTCCTTTCTTTGGGTTTTATCATTCTGAAATTCTGAATATTTCATAAGACATGTTACTTTGAAAAATAATGCCTCTCTCTTAGCCCTGTGGAGTTCCTTACCTTCATACACATGTGAAGCTATGAAACTACGTACACAGCTACACACACATATATGTATCTATTTAGCACCTGGGAAAAATAATAAACTTAGATTCATACTTCACTGCTTACGCCAAAATAAAGCCCAGAGGAAATAAGAGTGAAATGTTAAAATTTGGACCTTAAAGATACTAAAAGAGAACTTGGAAATTTAACAAATAAACTCAGAGTAGGAGATACATTTTAAGCAAAGTCCAAAACTCAAATTACACTGACGAATATTATATTTGACTACATTAAAAATATATAAAATTTACTGCATGGCAAAAATAAATACCAGCAATAAAGTAAAAGTAAAAGCAAATACATAAACTAGTAAAATATTTATAACACATGTCACAGACAAAGAGGTAATATCTTTAAGACATACACAGCTCTCACAAATTAGCAAAAACAAATTTAAAAAAAAAACAATTAAAAAATTGGGCAACAACTGTGAAAAATACTTTAAAATACATTTTTTAAAAGTCGATGTTACTTATTTTAAAAATACAATAAAAACTAAATGACACACCATTTTCAATTATTAGATTATCAAAAGAAAAAAAAACTTGATAAATGTTGGCAGTACTGTGGAGAACTCACTCTTCCACGTTGCTGTTCGAAGCATTCTTTAATATCACTGTTTTGAAGAGTAATATGGAGATGTTCCCAAATGTAAAAAGCATGTAGCCTTCGACTTGGCGCTCGCAGGCATGGGGAACGACACCTGCCCGAGGGCGAAAGACCAGCGTCAATTCCTGCCTCGCTCGGTGGGTCATGTTTATTCAGTGAAACGCCATGTCGTTTTCTAATACTAAGGGAAGCTCGCCATTCCAAAAAAAAAAAATTACATTTCACTGTATTCTGAAAGGTTTTGCTTTCATTACTCACCCCGTGGAAGCATTGCATTAAAAATAACCACAATAACAGCCCCGGTGTTATTTCGGGAGGAAAATTTCCATCTAACAAGGTGACCAGTGGAAAGCATCCAGTTAAGCACTTCTCAGCATCATGAGCGCCAGCTGACTTTAATTAGCACTGGCTTATTGTCTGCAGCCCACTGGGTGGTGTGTGTTACATTGCCGAATGGATTGCAAAGATGCGATCTTTATTGCCAGATTATCTATTATGTATCTTTTCTTTTGTGTTTTTCACTAAAAGCTACATTTGCCGAATACCCACTCTATGCCAGCTTTGCTGGGCCCATGACTCTAACATTAAAGCAAAAAAGAAAAAAAAAAAAAGGTGACCTCATAACAGTCCAGTCAACAGCAATTCCTCAATGTGAAATCGAGTTCTCCAATAAGTAGGAAATTGAAATTAAAAGGACTTCCCTGGAAACGGTACTGAATCTTTTGGTTTCGGGTCACATGAAATTATTTTTCTAAGATTTGTATGGGCTCTTTTGTTTTACATTTTTATTTTTCTTCTTGGAAAGTGTAGCCAAGCACAACTAGGTCAAAATGGTTAAAAAGAAAACCATTTTTAGCCACTTATCTTAAATTTGAATTTCTGGAACAAAGTCCAGGAGTGGGAGAAGTCCCTGCTGCCTTCTATGTTCGACTCATTTGCTTTCAAATACTGTCACTTTATTAATATAGAACCATCTATACTTGGATTGTATTACTGTGAATACTGTGCATTGAGAGTAACTCTTGATCAGAGTTATTCATCAAGAAGTAATTCATCCAAAAAAAAGACTTAATCAATATCTGTTGTAAACTGCATTATCATATCATTATTTTCATTAAAAAAATGCTAAGTTCGGAAGAAACATATTTGAAAAGAAATGACAAAATTCTGAACCCGGAAGCTTCCAGATCACGCAGTTCTTTGTGGCTGTGCTCTCAGAGAAGCGAACATCTAGACACATTTTTCAATAAAAAACGTAATTAGGAAACATCACAAAATCATTATGTATTTGAGCTGACTGGAAGCAATTCTTTGTTCATTTTCTCTCTGACACTCTGGGATATTAACCTCCAGACTATTTCCCGGCAGACCGAAGTCATTACTTTTTTAGAAAAGGCCAATTCAGCTAAGCCGGACGGTGCTGTTCTATATTTAGCGCCCAGTAGATGCCCGCTCTGGGTGGGCTGGGGGGGTGCAGAGGTGGATCGAACACTCTCGAGTCTGGTTTGGCGTCGACGGACCTCCCCCAGAGTGCCGTGTCCAGGAGCACCCCGAAGCTCACGTGGCCTCCCCGTGCTGAATGGGAAAGGCAAGGATGGGCCGGACAGCAGGGTGGCCCAGCACGTGGAACTCCAGGAGGCCAAGAAGACCGTGGTGCTTTCAGGAAATGCTACGCTCCCTGCAGAGCGATGAAGTGGACAGATCGCTCCTCGAGGTGGGGTATGAACAGAGATCAAGACAAAGGTGGACCGAGGCCATCAGATCACAGGCCTTTGGACTCTTGGAAAGGCTGGTGTTATCAACTTCGGATTCTTTAAATACACTTGAAGGCACAAAAACGACTTCAAACAACAGTAAACAAGTCAGTGACCATTTCAACAAATCGCTCCTAAGGTATAAAATCGTCTCATTGCCATCAATCATGTTTATACTTATCCTGATTCGCACTGGAGTTTTTCACCATTTCCGTCATCAGTAAGTAGATCCGGGGATGCCCTGACGATGTTTTCTGATGCATCCAGGCCTCCTCCCGTGTCCTGGGAGGCTCATCACCTGCGCACGCTGCAGCCTACGACCCACCAAGCTCAAGATCGCCTGGGCAGCATCTACTTGGAGATGTGCTCACAGCCCAGACAGCCCAGAGGTTTGTCTTGCTCTAACGCCTGTCCTCGGGGATGTTTCCACGGCCATACCTTGCTGCTATCCCTACTGGATGCATACTCCCACCTCGTGGTTCCCAGCCCTAGGGTGTCCGGAACCCTTTCACACACGGTGACCACCAGGAACCCCAGGCCAGAGACCCCTCGACTAAATCCAGAGACGTAAATATTGGGGAAGCCACACCTGACTTTACCTTATTGCTTCTATAGAACTGCTGTAAGTCTACAGAGGCCCCTCTTGCGTTTAATGAAGACAGGAGTTATAGAGAGGGAATTGTAAACATGGACCCTAAAAGAGTGTGGCCTTAATTCAATGAAAAAACCCAAACAGAAGTTAAGCTGTGTCCCAGTGACCCTGGTGGCTCTGCTGGCTGTCGTGGTGGCTGCCTCCAAGAGAAAACACTTCCCTCCAAACCTGCACGGGACATGTAGCCTCAGGCCCGACGTGGTCCAGGGACAAAGAAATCCTTAACAGAACCTTTTCCCCGTGGAGGGGGTTACCTCGTATCCCTCGTAACAGAGGCAGAGATCGCAGTGACGCTGCCTTGTGTCACGCAGTGCCGAGAGCCGCCCCAGAAGCCGGGCAAGGCAAGGAAGGCTTCTCGACACTTCAGAGAGAGTGCCATCCTGCCGACACCTTTCGGCCTCAGACTTTTGGCCTCTAAAAGTATGAAAGAAAGAATCAATTTCTGTTGTTTTTAGCCACAATTTCGTGGGAATTCGTTTGGCAGCCCTAAGAAGCTGAAGCACCCCAAATTCGTGTTGTTACCCTGAGTCAGGCTAACACCGGGGGAGTGAGGAAGGTGGGGGGAACAGCTCTGGGGTCAGCAAGGAGCCCCGCTCTTCCTAGACGTCGGACCGAATCAAATCTCATCGTATCATGTGTTAGTCAAAGATCTCCCTTTCTGCCTGATTTTTTTCTACCTCGCGCTCTTTCTCTCAGCAAAGATGTGGCGAGCACCTACTTTACACCAATCCTCGTTCTGTTGTCTCTGCCCGGGGTGCGGCAGTCACAAGGCACAGCAGCTTCTGCTCCCCGGAGCTGCGAGCAGTTGGTCAGTGGGTGATAAATACCGCGGAGACAGAGAGGGCGAGGGAGGGAGGCTCGGCGTGAACGGGTGGTCGCGACATTTACCGCTTTAGCACAGAACATGTGGAACCCCGATGTTTAACTGCCGATCGCTTCCAAGTCGAGGCTCTATCTCCGTTATCTTAAGTCCCATCTAGATAGAGGGAAGTTCTCAACGAAAGATCCTTCAGTCACGTTTCCTCTTGATATTATCTCACTGGAATGATACAGGAATAAGAAAAAACGCTCATAAAGTTGGGAGGAAAATGACTGAAAGACTAAAAAGTATCGCCACTCGAACAAGCAGAGTCAAGAAAAATCCTCGTTCGTTTCCGAGAGTGGACCAAACTGAAATTCAAACTTCGCGTGAAGAAACTGATAGCCTGACATGAAACTAGAACAACAACAACAACAACAACAACAAAACGGCAAATGGAGAAATGGAAGAAACTTTGAGAGTTTACGGAGGGAAAATAAACGATGCGTATAACACTGAAGCAACTTGACAATTTGGAAAAACGAGGGAGGAAAAGTGAAGAAATACAGACGCCCCCTGGTCAGCAGATCTACCGGCGAAGACTCACCGTCGTCCACGTGGGAAGTCCCTCCTGTGGGGTTTTCCTCGAGCACCTGGCCGAGCCTCTCCATCTGAGTGACAGGAAGATGCAGTCGGAATGAGCAGGGAAGAGCCTGAGCTTGGGGACAGCTGGCGGCTAACGTGGCTGTGACCGTCTTTTGGGCCACGCTATCTCGTCTTTTGTATGGAAATGTCTTAAAGCATGAACACTGAGTTTCCATGTGTTCGTTTATTTATTTTTTTACTACGGTTTGGAAATTCACCGTCCCCATATTGTCAGTTAGCCTGACGCGTCTTCCCCGGTTGGGAGGGTGATGCCGTTAATACGAATCTGTCACTAAATTATCACGAACGGGAGAGCGAGTTTTAAAACACACTGTTTGAATCAAAGGAAATTCTCTTGAACTTAGAGTCTCTCCAGATACTCGTGATATTCCCCGCAAAGCGAATCTCCTAAATTTTACAACAGAGAAAACGAACAGATGAAACCCTGTAGGCGGTCGGGAGATTCACCGTTCGACGAACGTTAGGGAAACTGTGGATGAGCAGGCGGCCGTGGGGTCGCAGGATGCTTTCGGAGTGCCAAAGACAGAGAGAGGCGCCTCCTGTAGATGATATAACTAACTTGTGAATTCCATGGCGATCCAGATAAAACCGGAGGGATGGTCAACGTGCATCTTAAAAACCAACATTTCCATTTAGCTCTCAATTAATATTTCTTAGACGATTTTTATGGACTGTATTTTTAGAGCAGTTTTGGGTTCACGGCAAAACCGAGCAGAAGGCACGGAGAATTCCCACGCTTCCTCCCCTGCACCACCCCCCTGCACCCCCACGCACAGCCTCTCGCGATCGAGAACCCTGCCGGAGGGGCACATCGGAACGACCGGCGAGCCCGCGTCCGTCAGGGCTCCTCTCGGGGCTGGACGCCGTCTGAGTCTGAACGGACGCACGGTGCACGCGGCCACCATCACGGGATCGGGCAGTGTTTTCACTGCCCTGGAAGTCCTGCAACCCCCATTTGCCCCTCCGACTCCCTTAACGCCTGGCGGCCACCGACCTCTGCGCTGTCTCCGAGCGGTGTCTTCTTTTCCCGAATGTCACATAGCCGGACTCACGCGGGACTGCTCAGAGCGGCTTCTTTCCCTCAGGAACGGGCGTTTAATGTTCCTCCACGTCTTCCCGTGGCTTCGTAGCTCATGTCTTTTTAGTGCTGAGAAACATTCCATTGTCTGGACGGACCACAGGTTACTTATCCACCCCTTGCTGAGGGACACCTTGATCGTTTCCGAGATTTGGCATCTGCGTGCAGGTCTTTAGATGGATGCAAGTTTTCTACTCTATAAGCTCAGACTTTTTTAAGAATCATAGGAATTATAGGAACTGACCTTCTTCCCCGGGCTGTTGGGAACTTTGCACGGATTAACGCGTGCCAAACTCGGAGCCTGGTTTCTAGCAGGAGGTGCGAAGATGTCAGTTTAAGATGACTTCGTGTTCCTTGCCTCGTTGAGAAATGCCGCAGAGGCGTGCACGTCTCCTAGGGTCAGTATGTCTGTGGAGCGGGCTTCCTTTGGTCGAGTGGTCATCAGCAGCGGGGCCTCGGAGACACACGGCGGTGGAAACGCGTCGTGTGGTGGGGCGGAGGGCGGTTGCCAGTGTCGGGCCTGCCTTGGGAGGGGGGCTCCTTGCGGAGAGGCTTAGCCTGGTCTTCTGTGACGGAGCCACCGAAAGGACAGGGACACTGGAAAGAAGGTCAGCCCTTCCGCCGAGAGTCGTGGAAAGAGGGACTGTGCATTCCAGGAGGGCTATTCCAGGAGGGCCTCGCGAGAACTGCGGACCAGGAGTAAAGCCTTCAACACCGTCTTAGTTACTCTAAACTTTAAAGATCTTGCATCTACTTCTCTGCAATTAACGGTTAAAGGCCCTCGGGTTGGACCGGCCTCCCTGGAGCTGGGCACAAGGACTGAGCAGCCACGTCTGGGTCTGGAGAAGCCAGATCTGCTCCCCGATGGGGGCCAGGTGGTGACTTGCAAAAGTCAGAAACGCAAACGCAGGTGCTCCCGGGGGGCCTGCCGCCGGGAAGTCAAGAGGCACCAGGCCCCTTACGATCCACTGGGCCAGCCATAAACTTTTGAGTCTGATTTTCAAGAACATCTGTAGATTGGCTTGGGCTTTCCTCAACGTCATTGATCATTTTATTGCCCTGTTTCCTCTTTTGCTCCCTTGGACGGTGCGTCGGATGACCTGCCGACTTGCTGTGACCTCACTCGCGCCGGCGTCTGCCCAGTAAGGCCTCCCGCTCCTGCAACGCCAGCCCTCCGATTACTCAGCCCCTGCCCACTGTCGGGGGCCGACTTGGCCAGAAAGTCCCGGGTTTCTGAGTTGTCACCGCTCTTCTAATGTGTGGAGGAGGTAGCCGGTGACCGCCGAGTAACCGCTAGGTGTCCTAACAACGCTGTCAAAGGTGCAGTGATGCGTATTGGCTGGTAAGTCCCACTTTGCAAATGAGGAAGGTAAATCAACAATGGCCCAATAAGAGGTGACAATCGCAAAGGTGAGTTTTGCCCTAGAACTGACATGCAGGACACACTTTTCGACAGACGTCGTTTAGGAGAAGTCGGGGTGGCCCCCCATCAAGCACCTCGCTTGTCTGCATTCGGCACCTCGGAAGAGGTCCGCTCCTGTTGGTGAGAGCGTCTCGGCCTCGGCCCGGCGGACACTGGGGCCCGATAATTCCTCCTGGTGGCGGCTGTCCGGGGTATCGTGGGATGTTCAGCGGGCTCCGTAGCCTCAATTTACTAGATGCCAACTGCATCCCCTCCACACGCACATCAGTCATGACGACCAAAATGTCTCCAGACGTTCACACATGTCCCCTGGGGGAGCAGAACTGTCCCAGGCTGAGAATCAATGCAGTGAAATAATGATCGTTTTTAACATGAAGTGCCAAGGAACGGCCATCAGCACAGGTTTTGAGTCAGACAGACCTGGGCTCAAGTCACACACCACCTTCATATGATGCTAGCTTATCATTTATTTCACACGCTACTTAACATCGCTTAGCCTGTTTGCTCATGAAGAAAATAGACAAAGAGTACTTACCTCATAGGGTCACTTGGAGGAATAATTCAGATCATGTCTACGTGAAGCATTTAGCACGATTCTTAGGTTACGATAAGCGAGCCATGGGCGGACTACCGTTACTCATACCCGAAGGGGCAGACCGTTGCATGGAGCGGAATCACTTAGCGCCACGATGAATAGGGCGATGTACAGCTCTGCCCACGGACGAGCCTGTTTTGCACAGGTTTGGGCGAGGATTTACGCCTCCCGCCTGAAGCGATGACGTATAAGGCCAGTCACTACAACATGCGGTGTGGAATCCTCGGGGGCGGGGAACAGACTAGAGAGACGGCCCAGAACGCTGTTTGCATGCTCGCTCTCTCGCTCATCCGGAGGCTTCCGTGGCGTGCATCCTCCCGCCCAGAGCGTGCAGTGAGGAAGCAGGCAGGTGAGACAGCTCTCCGGTCCTGAGCACCGAATGCCTAGGAAAGTCTCAGAAATGAAGACAACTTCAAGACCACACGGGGAAGCCGCCTGGCAGGGGGAATTCGGGCGAGCACCCTCCAAGACAGCACACCTCGCCAGACGGGGCACAGCGAGGACCCCTGTTGAACTCCGACCTCCCAGGACGTGCAGATGCAGCTGGCCATGCAGGTCCACAGAGGAAGTGGCCATCTGCAGCAGGACACGAATCGCATGTCCTTCTCCAGATGCCCGAATTCGCCCCCTTTCTCTCATGGACTCGGGCCTTGGATAAAAGAACATGCCGTGGACCACAGCATCAGCTTGGAGGGTCCTCTAAGAGCTGGGGCGACTGGAGTCACAAATGCCAGGCATCGTGAGCGCCCCGCAGGGTAAACTTTACGTGATGGGAAACAGGACACACAACAGAGCGGACACCCCCCCCCCCATCTGTCCTCCCTGCGCCTTCTGGAGAAGCCCCACGTCAGGGGTGCCCGACCCCAGGACCGCGGACTGGTACCGGTCCGTGGCCTGCCATGTCCCCGTCTGCGCTTCCGACACGGTGTCCTGGGCGAAGTTTTCATGTTATAAGCGTTTTAAATTATGGAAATGAAAATACATCTTGCCCTAACCCTGACCTCGTTTTTGCTCAGAGTTCTACGAGTTCCACGCTTTTTCTGCGACTTCTCTGTCCCCTGAATTATGTATTTTGGTTCTTTGTTGACTGGGTAGATTTCATTATTTAGTTTTCTACTGAAGAAGGCCTGGTAGGAATCGTCTGTCATAAGCTCGTCGACGCTTAAATGTCTTCGTTCCTTGACGAGGATTCGGCAGACACTCCCGTTATTTTGTTCCAGTGTATTTTGCAGAGCGGGAACTGCAGTGGCCAGGGCTTACCCCTCCCCCCCCTCAGGCTGACTCATTCTCTCGTCCTTCGTCCTTGAAATTCTCTTCACACCTGTCTTGGTGTTGAGGATTTCATATCAATTTTTGCGAGCCCAGTGTGATCCTCCGACCTGTAGACTCAGTCCTTTTACCAATTCGGAAATGTTTCGGGTAGCTTCGAAGCCCGTCGGCATTTCATCCTTGGGACCGGCAATTACGTGAGATCGCTGTGGTCTGTTTTCCATGTCTACTAGCTTCTCCGATTATAATAAAATGTTCGTTTTAATGATCTCTGCTTTGATTGTCTCTGGTCATCTCAGATTTTCTTGGTGAATAATCTGGCTTCTGGACTGGGTTTCATTCTCCTCCTCGCTGTTTCTGCTTCGATTGTTAACTCAGTAAGAAGATTCTGTTCTTCAAATGTGTTTCCTGGGGCACGCCATCTCCCGTTTCATCTCGTTCTCTTATTTACTCATATCATCTTTGAGCTATTACTTCTTCGAATGAATGTCTCGTTAACTTGTCACACGACATGGCACAATCGTGGCAGAGTCCCCGGTGCTCCTCGAATTTTGTTTCCCTTTTGACTTCCGAGTTTGTCGTTCACAGGGCGCCTCCTTTCTCGCATGCTTCGCGATGAGGCGTGGAAGCAGACTCCCCTTAGGAAATGCTCTTTTATCCTACTGGAGGCCGCATGGCTGCGCCGACACGTTCTCTGCTCTGACCTCACAGGACCCACTTCCCATCGAATCCGGAACGCAATTGCTTTTCCGTCCAAGCTCCAGCGTGAGGTCTGGGGACAGGGGAGCTGCTGGTCTCCTGAGGCACACGGGCATGGCAGGGGAGAAGAGGATCTGCCCAAGGCGAGGTGCTGGGGTCTCTCTTCCCACCTTGCTCCTTGTGTGGAGTGCCCTGTAGCCAGGTGGGGCTCGGGAGGTTCCCCAAAGCCTCAGACCGTGACCCCACAGTAAGCCATGGAGTTCTTCCCTCCCCCCACCTTCTCTACCCGCCTCACCGATTTCTCCCCAGAGGCTTGGGCCAGTAGCCCTCAGATAAAAGTCGAGGATGCCCCCAGGATTGAGTCTCCACGTATCCGGGGGAGCCAGAGAAGAACCTCATGATTTGCTGACTTACCACTATGGTTTCTGGGGAATGGAGCAGAGTCAGGAGTGAACTGTGCTGTGCTTTACTCGAAATCGCTTTTCTGTCTTTGGTTAGATACATCTCTGTGTTTGGGGCTCTATGTACTTTGGGGTTGAGCTTCTGGTTTCTGCTACATTTTAACACTTTCAGTACAAAGGGAGAGATTCTATAACTCGATTTCAATTCTCCACCTTAAGTTGCAAATTTATCTTTACAGCAAACCTCCAGTGTCATTATCCTAAAAAAAAAAAAAAAAGAAAAAGAAAAGAAAGACAGAAAGAAAAAAGAAAAAGAACACCTATTTTATCTTATCTTAGGCATCTTTTTGGGAGCTTAGTTTCTTTTTATCAAATGATCCTTTTTGGGATAATAGTTAATAATATAGTTGCCTGATTTAATAGCTCTTTTTTGAATACTTCTTCTCTTATTAGCATAACCAAAATAAATCTTCATCATAGGGTTGGGAAAGAAATGCAAACGCAAACGATTTAGATGCAAAGGTTCGTCTTACATGTTTAAAATACGTAACTGAGAGGACGTGGACCCTAACGCCCGCCCCTCCGCTGTCTGTGAAGCTCCGACGTGGTGGCATCCGCGATCAGTGGGGATGGCGTGAGCGAGCGAGGTAGGGGACAAAGCCGACTGTCCCTGCCACCAGCCTCCAAGGCTCTTGGAACACAAGCCTCGCCGGGCCCCCGTCAGCCTGGACAGACTTGGAGATTAGCAAGAGCCCCTTCTGAATTGGAGACGCTGTCCTCAGGCTCGAGTCCGATGTCATCTGCGTCATAGTCGGGCACACGGGAGTCCTCGTTGCTCCTCAGACGGCCACCGCCTTCCCCGCCTCCAGCTTTGCCTCCCGCCCGCCCTCTCCCCCGGTTCCGCCCGGCACCACCCATTAGCCTCTGCGGGTGCTGCCTCGTGCCTGTGCTGACCTGTCACCCACTAGGACCTCAACTCCAGGATGCGCGAGGCCCGGTCTGGCTCGTCCAGGGCTACGTTTGTCCCGTGAAGCTGTGTTTCCTCATCAGATACATCAGATGCGCCCTGAACCACCGTGAGGACCCTCCGGACTGGCCCTCCGCCCGGCTCCCTGCTCGGCACTGGGGCTCCTGCACTCCGCCCCTAAGCCCACTGCCCACGTGGGCCCCTCCCAGTCTTCCTGGCCGCGCCCTCTCCCCCCGGGTCCTGCTCAGGGGTCCTGCTCAGCCCTGCGTTCCTGCCCCTGCAGCAGTGGTCACCCTGAGGACACACACGGGACCTAAATCTTGTGGCTGCTCCTTTGCCAGGGGCTGCAAATCGAAAGAAAAACACAGCATACTCAAGCTTTCCCCAAGGGCATGCAGGTGAAGGTCATTCAAGGTAATTCAAGGTGTAAATGATGAAGAACAAGGATTTCAGCCTGAGACGTTCGTTTGCATTAAAAGAGAACTGACTGTTGAAATTCTGTCACGCTGTCCTTAGAGGACTTTGTATTGTCACTTTAAAAATCTCTTACTACTTGGAATAGTATCATAAGTATCCATGACCCATGGAGAGTCTTCATAAGCTATTAAACTGTCAACTCTCTGTTTTAAAATAGGATATTTAGTTATTGGACCATAAATAACTTTTTAGCTACTGGTCCCCCAAGCAATAAAAAAATATAAAATAAATAAATAAGGTCTAAAGAACTAAAGAAGAAAAAGAGCTTAAGCGATCATTTAAAAACACTGCCCTAGTCATTCATTATTTTCACTGCGCAATAATTTCCATGGTCGGATTTTTTTTAATTGGAGGGAAGTCTGGCATTCTGTCACTAAAGTACTATTTCTTAGGGTTCTATACCATTACTTTCTTTGACTATTAACTTTTAAACTTAAAAAAAAAGTTATAGACTCACAGGCAGTTATAAAAACAGTACATAGAGTCTCATGACCCCGTTATGCAGTGTCTTCCAAGAGCGACATTTTATATGGATGTGGGACGACATCGAAACCAAGAGATGACCTCGGTGCAATCCTGTTACCGACCCCGCGGACTGCGTTCGGCTTCCGGCAGGTCGTGCGTGCCCTCGTGTGTGCGTGTGTGCGTGTGTGTTTGTGTGTGTGCGTGCCCGTGTGTGTGTGTGTGTGTGCCCGTGTGTGTGTGTGTGCGCGCATGCACGCAGCTCTGCGTAATCCGATCCCACATGCGACCCTGCCACAGTCAACAGGCGAAACTGTCTGTCCCTGAGAGAGCGCTCTCTCGTGATACCCGCCCCCGCCCCGTCCCTGTCCCCTGGCAAGCGTCAGGTGTTCTCCGACTCAGATTTAATTTTAACCGTCTTGTTTGGCCCACCTCACTGGCTCACATCTTGTTGACGAGGAGTCCCAGCCAGATTGTGCTTGGCATCCAGACAAATTAAACATTAGGGGAGCGCCAAAGAGGGACACAATGACCTTTTAACAAACCGAAGAAGGTGATTTATCTACTTGTTGTTCTTTACCTTTTTCCTGATAGAATCCGTGTTGGTTTCTGCTTTCTGTAAGCTCCCTCGAAGACGCTCTAACGGGAAAAAGCACCCACGTCCATGCGCATAAAACAGCACAGCTTTAGTCAAGTTAAACACAAATCTATTCCCTGGTATAATTCAGCAAAATGTTAATCTTCATGATAATAGAGGGAAAAATTGGGGTTATTTCTTCAATAACAAGAATTGTAGAACATCTTAATTCTCTAAGTCGTCAACGATAACTCTAAATCCTGGTCTGAACTTCAAGTCTTTTCCAACCAAATCACCTCATGTCATTTTCAAATAATTACACGAGGCGTTCCCAAGGGAATTTTTAGCATTCATAGACCAAAAAATTAAAAAAACAAAAAACAAAAACAAAAGGCCATGAAACATCTAGAACATTGAAATTAAATAAATGTTTTTCAAAATGTTTACACTCAACCACCTGACAAGCTTACATTTCAAAAATATAGTTACTTTTTATTTATTTATAGCAATAACATCATAATCTTATATACTACATATTATCAATTTATATCAATATTATTTAACCATATAATATAGTTACATTAACATACAGCATGATTGTTAGATTATATTATTGACTATTATTACTGTATATATTTATTAAATATAATACAAGTACACAAGTCATTATTATATATGTTGACAAGTATAAATTATATTAATTATATATTATTATTTAATTATATATTATTATTATTATTATTATTATTATTATTACATAATAAAAATCATTCTGCAACACATGACTATGAGGACCTTGCCATATACATTTTGCATTTAGTTTGTGGAAGGGTGTTCAGGCAATTAGCTTTGCAAAGTGGCACCAAAGTTATACTTTACAGAAAGTCAGACTTGAGTCTCTCACAGGGTCTCGAGTGTTTGATTGATGTGCATTCATTCTTCTTCTTGGTTGTAAGCTCCCTTAGGACCAAGGAGCCTGTTGTTCTTTGGATCTAAATAATGTTCAATCACAGTTCCTATTAGGTGCATAACAAATGGGCATGTTGCACGAGTAGCTGTTAGGATATGTCTACCAGAATTTAAAACAAAACCCCACCTAAAGATCAGGAGGTTTCTTCTGTAGAGGTGGTGGGTTTCCACTAATGGCTGAAGATGAATTTATCGTCGGAGTTGGTTCCTGTCCTTGGAGCTAAGCATAGCTTACCCTACCGGTCCCAAGACTGATGTCTAGAAACATATTTTATTTACACACATTTTGTAATGGAAACTATTGTTCTTTGCAACTTTCCTGGACATGAAACCATAAGCTATTTACCTCATTGGGAATAAACATTCGTTTTATCCTAACTATAATACAAAGCACCTTTTTAGTATTTTCTCCAAAATTTAGAAAACAGTCAAACATAAAGATAAGTTGAAAAAAATTGCACGGGAAACAGCCATGTAATCACCTCCTACATTCTAATTTCCAACTACTTTTTACTGAATTTGCCTCATCCATGTGTCTGTCTGTCCATCCTTCAATCCATCTATCTCTGTACCCTAATTTTTCAGCATTAGGAAGTAAATTGTTGGCATCGATATATATCGTGCCTAAACCCTTCAGCATACGTTTCATCAATTAGTGATTCACGTTTCTTTATAGTTCTTTTTATTAGGGGGCCTTTCTTTAAAGATAAACATCCCCCCACACACACACAATTTGACATTCTACCATGAATATGACAAATGAAACCCCCTCTAATATGACTTTGACTGACATATGTCGCTTGGTGAGATCCTGTAGCTATAATTTCAGGCGAAGTAGAATGCCTACGCCCTGGATGCAGAGAGGGGGGCATGTTCTTCCTCTTCCTGAGAGGGACTTTGAAGACACGCCTTCTGAGGACTTTTCTCCCCAAGGACGCCCAGTGTGAGGTCATCCTGGGCCTGCCAGGGACCACAGTTCTCCTCTCTCCTGGAATAGGCCGTCCCAGTGGACCCCACAGACCTCGGAGAGGCGGCATCGTCTTCCCATCCCTCGCGTGGCTGTCCCCACCGAGAAAGGGACTCTGAACAGAGACGTCCTCCGTTCTACGCGAGCTCTCATCTTCCTTTACGTGTGATGAACGTGTTTTCCCGTGCATTCCCCTTGGCATGTGGCACTGGAAGCTTCTTACCGCCAGCTCGATTTTCTGGACGGGCCCCTCGCTAAGTAACACCCGTGGACCTTCGCCCT
The DNA here is from genome assembly GCF_014176215.1 of Rousettus aegyptiacus. Taxonomy (NCBI): domain Eukaryota; kingdom Metazoa; phylum Chordata; class Mammalia; order Chiroptera; family Pteropodidae; genus Rousettus; species Rousettus aegyptiacus. Next base: position 109,488,150 of record NW_023416311.1, read on the forward strand.
CGTGAGTCATCGCTGCAGGTCAGGCATCTTCTGGCAACTTGTTGCAGCTTCTCCGCCAGCGCTTGCCGCTTCGCCTTGCACGTCTACGGAGAGGCATCTTTCCTTAAACCTCACGGACCAACCTCTGCTGGCTTCAAACTTCTCTTCTGCCGCTTCCTTACCTCTCGGCTCTCACAGAATCGAAGAGTCGGGGCCTTGCTCTGGACGAGGCTCTGGCTTCAGGGAATGTCGTGGCTGGTGAGGTCTTCTGTCCAGACCACTGAAGCTCTCTCCACATCAGGAATAAGGCCGTTTGGCTTTCTTCTCGTTCGTGTGTTCACTGAAAACCATTCACTGGAGTGGCACTTTTAATTTCCTTCTTAAAGTTAGTTGTTTTTTTTTTGTTTTTGGTTTTTTTTAATTCACAGTTTGGCTGACTGGGACGAGAGGCCCAGCGTTCAGCCTCTCTTGGCTTTCAACGTGTCTTCCTAACGAAGCTTAGTCATGTCTAGTCTTGGATTTAAAGCAAGAAGCGTAGGACTCTTCCTTCCGCTCGGTTGTCGGGTTACTCACCGGCCCGATGTCAACCCTGTCGTCTCAGGGAACAGGGAGGCCCGAGGACAGGGAGGGAGATGGGGAAGGCTGGTCGGTGGAGTGGTCACATCGCACACACCATTCGTGAACAGAGACTTTCACGGGGGCGGCGTGTGTCCATTCGTGAACAGAGACTTCCACGGGGGCGGCGTGTGCGGTGCCAAATGGCTACCATAGTAAAATCGAGGGTCAACGAGCTCATGTCACCACAGCAAATACAACGCTGATGACAAAGTGTGAACTGCAGTGAGACTATGTGACAAAATGTGACAGAGACGGTCAGCGAGTGAACGCTGGGGAAGGGCACCAATGGACCCGCTCACCGTGTGGCCGCCACGAACCTCCAACTTGTTAAAAACGCGGCATCGGGGAAGGACGTGAGGGGCGCCTGGGCGGCCCGTCTCCCTCTCCTCCTCGTCCGCGTCTGCGAGGCCAGGGCCTCGGTGCCAGCCGTCTCGTCCCCTGAACTTAGAACGACGCCTGGAGCAGAGCAGGTGCACAGGGCGTGCTGCGTGAGTGACCGAAAGGATGGGTGGATGGATGGGCGGATCGTTTGCTTTGCTCTGCTTGTTTGTGATGTAACAACGGCCCGACATTTTCCAACACTGCTCACATCTCTCAGGCAATGGAATAAAGTCCAACCCGAATAATCCCTCCGAGTTTCCCATCTATCTGACGGCCCCGCAATCTAGGCAAAGTATCCGTGTTGCTGAGGGGAGAGTCTCCTTGCTGGGACCGTCCTCCCACGGGGCTTATGTCTCGGAGACAGCTGCCACAGCCCAGGTGGCCAGCGCGATTCTCATCCGGGCTCTGCCTCCTTGTTTGGTTCGCCTGGAAGACATCCTGTGTGTGTCCCTGTGGTAAAAGGCTTTGAAATGGAAATGAAGGAAGACCTGGTGGCGGTCGCCACAGGACACTCTGTACAAACCGCTGAAAACTGAAAGGGGAGCAATGCCAATTAAGACACTATCGGATTCTGCCAAAGAAATGTAAATAAGATGACCCCCAGGGGTGCGCACGACGAGCCACATGTCCAACACCTCGGAGCCTGCGAGCTTCTGTGGGAAAGGAACATCAGAATGTTAAAACTTGGAGCAATAGTCTATAAACACCGCTGAACACGAACAGAAAGCAGTAAGCAGTGTAAAAACAAACAAAGCCAAAACAAAGAAGTGGCTGCCAATCAATAACGTGGATATTGGGTATTGGTTCGAGAAGCATGTGAGTGTGTTTTTAAAAAACGCGGAAGTCACGTCTCCCACAAGAGAATTTCGGATTTTAGCACTAATGGAATTTGAGACTCCGGCTGGGTTCCTCATTCTTCGTTTGCGTTCGGTTACAAAGCATCCTCGGGGAAATGATGACCAGCTGCATCCTGCACTCGTCGGTGAGACAATGCTTCTGTGATTTCAGATGACGGTAATTAAGCATTATTTGGGATAGATCGTCGCCAGCTGCCTGCTAAGAATAATGCACAGTGCAGCTGACTGTGTGAACAAATACGGGGCCGTTATTTCAGGGGTGCCGTGCTGGGGTAGGAGGCAGGGGAAGAGGAGCCGATGGCTACTTGAACTGAGCAGGTAATTACGACCTCCTTCCTCCGGAAAAGCACCGCATCTGAAGACGCGACACAGCCTCCTGCACCATGGTGGCCCAGGAAGGGGCCGATACACCCACGAGGAGCGTAGGCTTTGCACACGGCCGACTCTGGGCGCATCACACGGATCATAAAACTAAATCAGAGTATGTGTGTTTCATCGACTTAAAAAAACCATAACGCTATCATCATAGGCCTATGCTTATCACATAGGTCTATTACCAAACCGTTCTCATTAGGAAAATCTTCAGAAGGAAATGGAAAATAACAGGCTTGCATTAAAAACCTCAATATGCCGCACAAGTATTCACTGTAATGGAGAACTTTACGAGTCTGTTTTAGCTTATTTAGTCTATGTATAAATTATCTCTAAATGGAAACATGTAACTTTGGGCAGCAGAACAGGACGCTGACGATCTGCAAATGAAAACGCACCTGGAAAAAGATCCAGGTCCGGGGCTGGCTGAGCTTGAACCGTCTGAAGTGGTTGTGGCGCGTTCGAATCTAAGACCCACGGAGCCAACTGAGATTCATTGTGAGCCTTTATTAGCCCGCCGGCGACTGGTTCTCCCCACTAGAGAATCAGCCCCGCGCCTCCGGAGGAGGCCGAAATACGTCCTGGTTGGCCTTGATCAAGCAAGCAAGCAGATTACAGAAGCAGATGTTGGCTGTTAGCATCTAATACAAAGAAATAGGGTTTCTGGTGGACAGCTTTGTTATCTGTACTCTGGCTGCAACATTGTTTTATTTTTCTTCTTAGGAGTCTTGGGAGCTATTTTCTCCCAGGCAGCTGGCGCCCGGAGATATCACTCTCTGCCCTGTCCTTGGGGCTGACTCACTGAGGATCTGACACCAATAACCCATAACAACATATTTTTCCACAGTGGTCACGGCCAGAATAAAGACGGGAGATGTGAACAAGGAAGATGTTACTGCAATGCACTTTCACACTGTTATAAAGTGTGAAGGGACAGACGTCTGTCACCCAGCGAGTGCCTGGCTCCCCTCCGCTCACCAGCATCCGGAGGAACCGGCCTCGAGCAGGGCAGGCGGCAGCAGGGAGGAACGGAGATTGGTACCAAACCGCAGAGGCCGAGGGATGGACGGGAGCGCGGGCGTCAGGGTGGGTATCCTGCGGGCGTGAAGCCGATCGTCCGTTTCTCTTCTCTCAAGTCACGGTCCTCAGGCCCAGGAGTAGTCATGAGAACCCGATAAGGGAGGTCACATTTTTCTTTGAGAATTTAGGGGCCAGAAGCTACCAGACCCGCCTCCTCCTCAGCGTCATGTGGACATTTTACTCTCGTTCTTGCAGAAGCATTGACCATGCCGGGGTCTCGGTGGTGGAGGGGCTGCCCTGGGCTGCCCTCCTTCTCTGCTCTCCGAGCTCCACAGAGGGCCGTGGCGAGTGCCATTGTCCCCGCAAACACAGCTTAGCCCCCAATGGCGATGAACAAAGTGCTTCATTTGCGGTGAGATGCCCGTGAGTCGCATGAACAAAGAATTCCAGAACTTCAGTCGTGGCGACAGGAGGAGCGACCATTCGGACGATGTCGGCTCAGCAGGACACGTCTGGCTCCGTCTGGAGCTTCCGCAGAGCCGGCGAGAGGCATCGCGCGCTCTGTGGATGGGGGAGACATCGCTGGTGAACCCGCAGGGCCTGCTGGAACGGGTCCTATCCCGCTTCCAACGAGATGCTGAGATTCTCGCAGAGGCAACAGACCAAAACCGCAAGTTACGCAGCCGAAGCGTGTGCAGCGGAGAGAACCCTGACCTCCAGCTACGCCTGGGACTAAAGTCTCGTGCCACGCCCTGTCCCCTGCACCCCGGCTCTCGGCATCACAGGACCAGAGGACCGGGCCATGCCCGGAACTTGATCGCTAGGACCCTTTCAGAAGCACAGGGTCCGTCTGTCCGGGAAGATTGGGTGCTGGGTTTCCTGCCATCTCTTATCATAAACGACCAAGTTCCTAGGCTCTCCAATGGACGCCAGCCTGTCCCCCCAACCTCTTAAAACTCACCCCGAACCCTGAACCCTGAATCCGAGCCCTGCTTCCGGTCCCCTGACTGGTCGGCTTTGCAACAAAATCTGTTCTTCCGTCCCAAGCCGAGGTCACAGTCGGGGCTCCCCCGAGCCCCGGCCTGGACGCCGAGTGGCACTGACAGTCTCATTCCTCCGCAGCCGCTGCTGGCGACCCCTGACCTGCCCAAACACGCCCCCGGCCGCCCGGGAGGGGCGGCAGGCTGGGGAGGCCACCGAACGGGCGCCTCCGGGTGTCCTTCTCAAGCACAGCTCTGCACCCCAAGGAAACAGCGCTTGCTTGGTCCTGAGACAAGTCGGCACGGTGAGGTCCTGGGTGTTCCACGGAGGCCGGGGAGCGGCATTTCAAGCCCGTCTTCTCGGAACCACCGTGCCCAGGGGCTTGCCAACAACAGGACAGCAAAGCACTGGGCTCCCGTGGGAGGGGCGGGGTGCGGGACGGGGGTTAGGGGCGCCACAACCTAAACGGGCCCTTAAGGGTTAAGGATAAAACGTGCTGGGCTTAGGCCTCACAAGAACAGAAGATAAAGAAGACAAACAGCAGCCCTTGACACCAACATTCCAGAGACTGGCCGACCACAGACATCCTGTTTGATAACTCTGAGAGCTTCTTTTATCTTAGCTTATCAGCACATGACCAGTACCCCCTTTCATCTTCTTTCCTTCCACTGCCCCTTCCCCACAGCACCAGCTGAAGACCAATCATATTGCAACAGGTACCCTTTGCCTGCCCTCCTTTGTTCTTGCCATATAAATATGTTTGTTATCCGAAAATAAAATTTGAGGCTTGATCAGAATACTGTCTTGCCTCCACTCTTTTCTCTCGTCCGTGTCACCCCTCTTTAGGTTGGGTTCTCCTCGGTTCTCCCACTAAATAGCCGGTCCCGCGGGCGGGACAGGTGGCGCCCAACGTGGGGCCCGAGTGCAGAACCCTTACCCAGGCGGACTACGAAATAACAGAGGCTGCAGCTCATTAAGGAGAAGTTTTTCAGAGAAGAAGTTTTCAGGGAAGACTGCCTTTCACCGCTCATGGAAGGTCCTCGTCTTCGGCTCACCGGAGATCGCCGTCTTCGGTGAGTGTTCATCCGCCTTAGTTTAGTTTCGGCACGGACTGCTAGGGTCATAAGTAACAAATTTTAAACGGAGAAAGTAACAAATTTTAAACGGAGAAAAGAGTTGAGCATAAACTCCCTCTGTCTTCTCTTGGTCCTCTTGTCTTTTCCTTTTTTTTTTCAAAGGCTTGGTCCTCTTGTCTTTTCCTTTTTTTCAAAGGATTTGGGACTTTTCTCTCTAGCCCGCTTCTCGGCACAAGCCGTCCACCCCTGAGGTTAGAGGCTGCTTTTTCTGAGTTGGGAAAATACAGTGTGTCAGTCGACTTTAAGGCAGAAGTCGTCCACTCAGAGGGCATCCCGGTCGTAGACCTCTCCCTCCGCCCTGGAGAGAGCGGTAGGTCTGCGATTCGCCTCTTGAGAGCCGTGTTGGCGGATTATACCAACCGACTGCCCACGTCGAGACCTCTGATATAATCCCTCCTCTGCCGCCTCTGTAAAAGAGCCTTGTCTATGCCCAAAGGCACAGCCGGCGGGGGACGTCCGTAGGCAACGCACCCCAGGGGGTCCGTGTTAGCGGATTGTACTAACCGGCTGCCCACGCGGGAGAGAAGTTAAGTTCCCTTCTCCTCCTTTTTGCCTTGATACCTATGTTCACTTCCTCAGTTCCTATCCCTCTTTCTTTTTAGATAAATAAAACGAAAAGATGGGACAAACCTTGTCCAGAGAAGCGCAATTCATAAAAGACTTAAAATGCTCATTTAAGGAGCGAGGAATCCGAGTAAAAAAGAAGGATTTAGTCAAATTTTTTCTCTTCATTGATGAAGTCTGTCCCTGGTTCATAGTTAATGGACCTGAAATCCATCCAAAAAAATGGCAAAAGGTAGGCAGAGACTTAAACGATAAGTTACAAAAGGAAGGCCCTGATGCCGTCCCCGTCGCTGCTTTCTCTTATTGGGGACTAATTCGAGATATTGTAGAAACCGCCTCCGATGACCCCGAAAAACGACAACTCTTGTCAGTAACGGAGTACTGCCTTAAACTGCTGTCTCGCTCAGCATCCGTTGCTCCTCTTCCCACTGAGAAGCCCCCCTCTAGATGTCCCTCAGTCGTTATAGACATGAGCGATCCCTCTCCAACTAAAGGCATATACCCTTCTTTGCCCACAGAACATCCCCCTTCTCCTAAAAGTCCTCTTACCAATCCCTTACTGACTAAAAGACCACTCAATGACCCCTTAGATCCTGGTGATGCCGCCACCTTAGAAGATGAGGCCGTACGATATCGTAACCCAGATTGGCCTTCTACTTGCCCACCCTACAATCCACAGTTCTGTGCGCCTGTTCTGCCATTCCCCGCCTCCAACGGCAACAATCTTTCACAAACCAAAGATAAGCTTGCTGCACAGATGGCCGAGATAGAGAGCAAACTAGACTCCCTTCAGGCTGCTTTACAAGAGACTGTCCTTACCGCCCAACGCTTGCCCATAAAACCCTCCAAAAACCCCAAACCAAAAACCCTCACCTTCCCTGTCATCACCCGATCCCAACGACCTGAATCTCCTACCTCTAACACCGCTGATCCCCCTGATGCCCCTGAAGGTGGAGAGGACACTGCTGACAATAATGATGAGGAAGAAAGCAGTGACGACGAACTCCCTCCCCCCGCCCCGGAGCGTAAAGAGTTCCATAAATTACAGTTCAAAAACTTAAAAGAACTAAATACAGCTGTCAGGACTTATGGACCTAATGCTCCTTACACCTTATCTGTCCTCGAAACACTGTCTCGAGGGGGACACCTTCTCCCTTGTGAATGGCTCCGCATAGTCCAGGCTGTCCTCACCCGTGGCCAATATCTAACTTGGCGGGCTGATTTCTGTGACCGCTGCCAGACTATAGCCGCTAATAATCTTAAAAATCCCCGCTCTCATTCTTGGACCTTTGAAAAACTTACTGGTCAGGGGACATATGCCACTGAAGAGCGACAACGAAATCTCCCTATTGGACTCCTTTCTCAGACACATAATGCCGCTCTTGGGGCCTGGAGAACTCTTCCTAGTTCTGGCACCCCCACCACACCACTCACCAAGGTTATCCAAGGTCCCCAGGAAGATTACAGTGAATTTGTCAGTCGCCTTCTAGAGGCTGCTGAGCGCGCTCTAGGAAGCGACGCCGCTAATGACAGGTTAGTCAAACAATTGGCTTTTGAAAATGCTAACGCCTCCTGCCGAGCCGTCCTCAGGGGTAAGACCCGGGACAAGACGCTCGATGAAATGCTTCGCTTGTGCCGAGACGTTGATCCATTTACTTCCAAGGTATCTCAGGCCATTCATCTAGCGGTTGGTGCTGCAGTCCAGGCCAACCCTGGCCAACAAAAAAATTGTTTCAAATGCGGTCAGCCAGGGCACTTTGCCCGTCAATGCCACGGTTCCTATGACAAACCCAGGGTTCAGGGCCCTTATAATAAAGGACCTTCTCCTCCCTCGACACCTTGCCCTGTTTGCAAAAAGGGCCGACACTGGGCTAGAGACTGCCGCTCCACCACCGACATACTCGGTAACCCCATCACTCGCCAGCAGGGAAACGGGCAGAGGGGCCAGCCCCGGGCCCCTCAGCCAATCCCTTTTCTCAGGGCCTCGGGGAACAGCCAGATAGAACAAACTCAGCCCCTACCCACCTTTCCCCAAAATCAGTCCATTCCCTTTACAGGGCCACCCCAGGAAGCGCAGGACTGGACCTCTGTGCCTCCTCCGACATCATATTAGAGCCCGATAGCGGGACTCAGGTGATCCCCACAGGCGTTTTTGGGCCCCCTCCCCCTAAAACATTTTTTCTTATCCTTGGAAGGGCCTCCCCTACCTTGCAGGGCATCACCATTTTTCCCTCTATTGTTGACAGTGATTATTCCGGGGAGATAAAGATATTAGCCAGTAGCTCCAGAGGCCCACTTTATATACACCAAGGTCAACGCCTTGCTCAGGCTCTACCCCTACCCCTCGACACATCTAATCCTTCCCTAGGGCCTTCCCGAGGGACGTCTACGCCTGGTTCCTCTGATATTTTCTGGATCCAGCAACTTTCTCGGGAACGCCCATACCACACACTCAAAATCAATGGCAAAGAATTCAAGGGCATCCTTGACACGGGCGCTGATTCTACAGTGCTTGCAAAGGCCTCCTGGCCTTCTTCCTGGCCTTGCCAGCCCTCTCTTACTCATCTCCAAGGCATAGGACACTCTCAAAACACCTTACAAAGCTCTCAACTCCTCACCTGGGAAGACCCTGATGGAAACACTGGTCAGGTCCGCCCCTTTATTGTCCCCGGGCTTCCCGTGAATCTGTGGGGTCGCGACATATTGAGCCAGATGGGAGTTTTAATGTTCAGTCCCTCAGCTACCGTTACTCATCAAATGCTAAACCAAGGGTTCATCCCGGGCAAGGGCCTTGGAAAAAATAATCAGGGTATTACCGTTCCCATAGAGGCCGAACACAGGGCCCCACGGACAGGCTTAGGGTACGACATCAAAAATTTTTCGTGAGGGCCGTTGCTCCCCCTGCACTCCAGGCAGATAAAATCACGTGGAAGAGCAACCACCCTGTCTGGATCGATCAATGGCCCTTGCCCCGTCATAAACTTTCAGCGGCCACACAGTTAGTGCAGGAACAGTTAGATGTTGGCCACATTGAACCATCTACCTCCCCTTGGAACACTCCCATCTTTGTTATACAAAAGAAAGGGGGTAAATGGAGACTTCTTCAAGATCTCAGAGAAATCAATAAGACCATGGTTCCCATGGGGGCGCTCCAACCAGGGCTGCCGTCCCCCGTTGCAATACCTGCAGGATATCATAAGATAGTCATAGATCTAAAAGACTGTTTTTTCTGTATCCCTTTACATCCGGAGGACAGAAAACGTTTCGCTTTTAGCCTCCCAGTTGTTAACTGCATAGGACCCTCCCCAAGATTTCAATGGAAGGTTTTGCCTCAGGGTATGGCAAACAGTCCTACCCTTTGTCAAAAATTTGTTGCCCAGGCCATTGATCCGTTTCGCCTTACACATCCCGACCTATACATTGTCCATTATATGGATGATATTCTCCTGGCAGGCTCTGATATTGCCATCTTGCTTGAAACCAGCCATAAATTAGTTGATGCTCTTCAAGATCTAGGACTACAGATTTCCCCAGAAAAGGTCCAATTACAGCCCCCTTTCCTCTTCTTAGGTTTCGAGTTACACCCTTCTAAGGTCCTTTCACAAAAGGTTGAATTAAGGAAAGACTCTTTACAGACCCTCAATGATTTCCAACGCCTGTTAGGTGATATCAACTGGCTTCGCCCATATCTAAAGTTGACCACCGGAGATTTAAAGCCCCTCTTTGACATTCTCCGAGGAGATCCTGATCCCTCTTCTCCACGCACCCTGACGCCTGAGGCAGCCTCGGCCTTAAACTTAGTTGAAAAGGCCATTTTAAATCAAAATATCTCATATTATTCCCCTGCCTGTGCCCTGTGGCTACTAATTCTTCCCACAACCTTCACGCCTACGGGTGTCCTGTGGCAAAACAAACCCCTATATTGGCTTCATCTGCCAGCAACTCCTTCTAAGATACTCCCTGTTTACCCTTCTCTTATCGCACAAATACTTAAAATGGGGCGCGAAAGCTCCCTAAAGCTTTTTAACAAAGACCCTGATATCATTGTTGTGCCCTATGAAGCAGCTCAGGTCAAATGGCTACTACAAACATCAGATGAATGGGCTGTTAATTGTATTTCATTTCAAGGAAAGATAGATAATCATTACCCTGCTGACAAACTCATACAATTCCTTAAAAACCAGGCTGTAGTTTTCCCTTCCCTGACCAAGAGCCGTCCTATTCCACAAGCCCCTTCTGTTTTCACAGATGGCTCCTCTTCAGGAATTGCTGCCTTTAGTATTAATGGACAGCTTACTAAGATCAGGACCGACTACTTGTCCGCACAGCTTGTAGAACTTTTTGCAGTTGTTCAAGTCTTTAAGACTCTCCCTAATAGTCCTTTTAATTTGTTCACCGATAGTGCTTATATAAGTCAATCAGTTCCCCTTCTGGAGACCGTCCCTTTTATTCGACCCTCCACTAATGCCTCCCCCTTATTCTCAGAACTCCAAAACCTCATCCTCGCCAGATCTCATCCCTTTTTTATAGGGCACATCCGTGCTCACTCAGGTCTCCCTGGCCCCCTGAGTACTGGTAATGATCTTGTTGATAGAGCCTCTCGAGAAGTTTCCAACCTTGTTATGGCTATATCTTCTACTGACCCCATTCAACAAGCTCAACAGGCTCATCAGATACACCACCTAAATGCCCGGACTCTTCGCCTTTTATTCTCCATTACTAGGGAACAGGCACGCCAAATAGTGCGCCAATGTCAGGGGTGTCTTACTCTACTACCTGAACCCCATCTTGGCGTCAATCCTCGCGGCCTTACTCCTGGAGAACTGTGGCAAATGGATGTTACTCATTTCAGCCCTTTTGGTAAACTGAAATATATACATGTTTCTATAGATACCTTCAGTGGCTTTCTCTGTGCAACCCTACAGTCTGGAGAAGCCACCAAACATGTTATCAGTCATATGATTTCATGCCTTGCCTTTCTACCATTACCTAAAACTCTCAAGACTGATAACGGCCCAGGCTACACCAGTACTTCCTTTAAACAATTTTGTGCTCAACTAAATATCAAACATATTACAGGCATTCCGTACAACCCCCAGGGCCAGGGCATTGTTGAAAGAGCACACCAGACTTTGAAGAATATGCTTACAAAACTTCAACACTCCAAAGGTATCCTATACCCCCCACACAACAATAATAAGACCTTGCTAAATCATGCCCTTTTTGTCCTTAATTTCCTGACACTCGATAATGACGGAAAGTCTGCAGCCGACCGATTTTGGCACCCTACTACTGCAAACTCTTATGCACAAGCCCTGTGGAAAGATCCTCTGACATCAAAATGGAATGGTCCCGACCCCGTCCTTATCTGGGGCAAGGGACATGCGTGTATCTATGATTCTAAAACACAAAATGCCCGATGGCTGCCTGGGAGGCTAATAAAACTCATCAACCCACCAGGGGAACTGTCCCCTGAGAAAAATGTATAAATGTGTTCTTTTCCAGGTACTTTAGAAAAATGTCTCCATTCTCTGCGATATGGCTCGCCATCTTTGGGGCACTCCAAACCGTAAGCGCCTCCTCAAGCTACACACTCTACAACTTCACCTGGATCATCAGAAATCAGGCAGGAGATATTGTCAACACCTCTTCTTCCCTAGCCCCCCAACCGCAGAAAGCCTCCCTTCAAGTAGATCTTTGCCAACTGGCAGCTGGAGGGGACCCTTTATGGGGACTTGCCACAGATTTCCTTCCGCTAGTCAAGGCACCCAATAATTCGGACCATTATCACACCGTTCCAGCCTGCGATTCCCCTTGGGGTCGCACTTCTCTTTGGCTGCAACAAGGGGGATACTATGTCTGTCCCGGCGCTCATAGGCCACGAGGGTTAGATTATAAATGTGGTCTCCAGGCTGATTATTATTGTGCCTCTTGGGGCTGTGAAACCACTGGAGATGTAAGCTGGAAGCCTGCCTCTGACAAGTTCATACAAGTAGAGAGGCTTAATCCTCCCTCTCCTGAAAATGATCTAAACAACATCCCGACATCAGTCTATAAAGCCTGTAGCGACCCAGGGTGGTGCAACCCCCTCCAAATATCTATCATTAAGGCCGACCTGAATGATTGGCAAACCACCCAGAAAAGACATTGGGGCATTCGTGGCTATTTTTCAGGGAAAGATAAAGGAATGCTTTTCTCTATTGAACTTTCTAAAGAAAGTCCCAACAGAAATGCGGCTTACCTGGGACCTGACCCAGTCCTGCGCCAATCCAAAATAGAAGGCACTGCTCCAAAACCTAAACGCTCTGCTCCTAAGCTTACTGCCACACCCCAGCCCAGCCATAAAAAAACCACCCTTTTTCAGCCTACCATCCTGCCTGGGCCTCCTGATTCTTCACAACTTATAGTTGACTTGATCAATGCCTCATTAGAGGCTCTCAGAGACAAAAACAGCACAGCCCATCAAGAATGTTGGATTTGCTTCTCGCCTATCCCTCCTTTTTATGAAGGCATAGCGACCCTTGAACCTCCCCTTTTTACAAATGATAGCGGTGCTTTATTACATACTCAAGACCCCTTTACAGCCCTCACCCTAACATCTATCTCCGGCTTAGGCCTCTGTCTCATAGGACCAGCAATGCGTCCCCCGACCAGCCTAATTCCCATATGTAACCAAACCATGACAATCAATCACACATTCTCATATGTGCTTGCTGCTAGTGGCACTTATTTTGCTTGCTCCTCTGGCTTAACCCCATACGTTTTTACATCCCACTTTTTGACCTCTCGCGATTACTGTGTAGTTGTTGTTTTATTCCCCCGATTTTTTCTCCACGACCCTAATACTTTCCTTCAATTCATAGATCCAGATGCCACGTCTCGTAACAAGCGTGAGCCTCTCACTGCTATCACCCTTTCTGTCTTGTTAGGTGTCAGTGCCATAGGAGCAGGCACTGGCATTGCTTCCTTAGTCACTTCCAACAACCAATACTTACAACTTCAATCTCTTATTGACAAAGACCTTAATAACCTCAGAGAAGGAATACAAGACCTAAAAGACTCTGTAGCGTCCCTCTCAGAGGTAGTTTTGCAAAACAGAAGAGGGCTTGATCTCCTCTTCCTCAAAGAAGGGGGCCTTTGCGTGGCCCTCAGAGAAGAATGCTGTTTTTATTCTGATAAGACAGGCCTTGTGCAAAATAGCCTTGACAAGGTAAAAAGAGTCTAGAAAATAGAAAAAGAGCTAGGGAACAACAAGAGTCTTGGTACCAAAACTGGTTCTCTGCCTCCCCTTGGCTTACCACAGTGCTCCCTAGTCTGTTAGGACCTTTCATAGGCTTGCTCTTATTGCTCACTTTTGGCCCCTGGGCGTTCAGGAGAATAACAGATCTAATCAAAAGACAGGTTGACTCGGCACTGTCAAAAGGGCCCACGGTATACTACCAACAAATCTCAATGACAGAGCCCTCGGAAGAAGTCGGCGCAGCCCTAAATTTCTCCACCTTGGCCCAAGAGGGACCTCGACCTTGGTACAGCAGGTTTGGTTGGTGGTAAATACCCCTCTCCCTACGGGGACGACATAAGGGACAGAGAAATGTCTACCTTCACCTTTGATAGACCAAGGGAAGGTATGGGCATCGAGATGGGTGCAGATGCAAAGCTACTGCAAGGGAAGACCCACTAGAGGGTCCCCTCTGTCCTTCCCTGAGAACATACCTGGTTTGCATAGAGGTTGGTATCCAAATCACAATCTAAAACCGGCTCTGCCTCTCCTCCCCAAAAGATACCAAGAGCCAACAATAGATGGGCGTATATAGCCCACGGGAGGAACCAGGTCAATGTTCCCCCACTCGGTTAAGGCCCGCCTTTCTAAAAACAGAAAGGGAGGAGATGTTAGGGGCGCCACAACCTAAACGGGCCCTTAAGGGTTAAGGATAAAACGTGCTGGGCTTAGGCCTCACAAGAACAGAAGATAAAGAAGACAAACAGCAGCCCTTGACACCAACATTCCAGAGATTGGCCGACCACAGACATCCTGTTTGATAACTCTGAGAGCTTCTTTTATCTTAGCTTATCAGCACATGACCAGTACCCCCTTTCATCTTCTTTCCTTCCACTGCCCCTTCCCCACAGCACCAGCTGAAGACCAATCATATTGCAACAGGTACCCTTTGCCTGCCCTCCTTTGTTCTTGCCATATAAATATGTTTGTTATCCGAAAATAAAATTTGAGGCTTGATCAGAATACTGTCTTGCCTCCACTCTTTTCTCTCGTCCGTGTCACCCCTCTTTAGGTTGGGTTCTCCTCGGTTCCCCCACTAAATAGCCGGTCCCGCGGGCGGGACAGACGGGGTCATGGGGGCGGGGGAGGGGGGGCAGAGGGGGCAGCTGCTGCTCTCTGCAAAGCCAGTACGTGTGAGACACAGCAGCGCGCTGGCCCCCCAGGCTGCCCCCACCTCCCGCAGGACCCCCCAGGGCGCTGCGCCCGCACCTGCACGATGGTCAATAACCGGCTCGCTCCATTCGCTGGTGGGCTCATCCGCGCGCGCTCCCTCCGGCCGCGGATTTGCCCCGCGCGCTTCTTTTCGGGTCGCGCACCTCGTTTTCGGGGAAAACGGCGTCAACGCCGCCGCAGCGTCCGCGCGCTGCTAGACGGGTCGGAGCCCTGCGACCGGGCGGGGCCACGCGGCAGACCGGGCTCCGCGTCGCCGGCAGATGCTCCGCGCCGTTCTCCCGAGCAGGTGCTCGTCCGGGCAGCCGCGCCGCGCGGGCAGGGCAGGCCGGCCACGTCTGCTGCTTCCCCGGCCGCTTCGCAGGCCCCCGGGAAGAAGCATTTCCCCTCCGCTCGTTTCGCGTCGTGACCAGGATTGCTGAGCATTTTTCAGTCAAACGGGAAATGGGGCTGACCCCAGATTCTCTGAAACGGGAGGCGGCCTCGACGCAGAGCCACGGTGCGCGCGGCTGGCCGTCCCTGACGCCCGCTCGTGCCGGGGCCCTGGCTGTGGGCGCCCCCCAGCCTCAGCCGCCGGGGACGCACGACTTCGCGCCCCCGCAGCGAGGTGGCCGGCCGCTCAGCGGAGAAGAGCCCGCAGGCCGCGGCCGAGGCTCCGCCACTGGCCCGTTGTGTTTGGCTGATAAATTATCTACCGCTTAAACTTCTTCGGATTCATCCCCAAACGGCCGGGAATTATTTCAACTCCCTACTCTCTCCCCCCCCCCCCCGCCCCCGGCTCTGTTTCCTCGTTGGTATTTTCTTACTGGAATTACCCTTAGCTATGAAATGGATGCACCGCTTTACAAAAAAAAAAAAAAAGTCTAAAGAAAGCTACATTGGAAAGAAAAAAAAAAACAGCGTCTTCTTTTTAAGTGAGGAAAGCCAAGAAGAAGAAAAAAAGTAAATTGAACTCGTCAGCACAGGTTATACAAGAGATTACATCACATTTTAATGAAGATCCTTTTCTATAAATGAAATCACGTGGCCAGGACCCTTTTCCCAAATATGCAGACGGCCAAGAGAGCATTCTGCTGGGTGTTTCTGGCATGTAGTCTAGCACTGGTCTAAAACGAGGGCACCGCGGTGAAAACAAGGCTATCTAGTTGTGGGTACAAACAAAAAAGCGCCTCCCGAAACAAGAGGGAGGGGGGCGGAAGGCTGTGCTTTTCCCCCAGGACTGGGAAGAGGGGTTCTCTCCATGAAACGCCCGTGGCTTTGCTGTCTCCCCTACTTAACACTTAGGAGCATGCTCCCTCAGGAGCATGTCAGGAAAGCGGATGGATATTACCGATGAATAGTGTGCAGACTAGAAGGGAAAAGGAAATACTATTTTTTCTGAAACACGAAAAAAAGCGGGTGAAAAAATTAGTATTTTACTGGCCGAGCACATTATCTGCGCGTCAGGAGGTGGCACCCACCTCCTCGTTGAGGGGGTGTCACTGGTCCACCCCAGATTCTGTGGCCGGAAGGTTTTGGGGAGTCTTCTTCAGGGACGCCCGAACCTTTCAGTTCTTTGCGAGCCTGAGCGAAATGTAAACGATGGCCACGGTGACATGCTGTGCATCAATCTAACATCTAACAGAGCTACGGGCAGTTTGGAGGGACACGTGGTGGGTGGAAATAGACCCGAGGACGCCTCGGCGGGGCGGCGGCCAGAATCAACGCAAACACCGGAGAAGGAAGATGGAGAGAAACCCCCCCGAGAGCGGGGGGTGGGGAGCAGTGCTCGTTACCTCCGGGTCGTCACGCGATGATTACTTCCTGCGTGATTTTAATCCTAATTGCCTACAACAAGCATTAATTTATCACAAGGAGATAATAAAAACCGAGCTTCAGATGTCAGTTTTCGAATGCTCCAAGGTTTTTTCCCATTTTCTCTGCATCAGCCTTGAGAATCCATTTTAATTTCAAAGAGTCAGGAGCCAGCCAGGCGCGCTGGATGTTCGAGGATGGTGAGGACAGACAGACAGACGGTCTGAAACCGTGGAGGGTTCGGTGTGGCACGGTGGTGCCCTCTGGTGATAACTCGCGTTGCTTAGTCAATCCGCATCGTTTCCATTCACTCATTCACTCATTCATTCACTCATTCCCTGTGCCCAAGGATGCGTGCGGGATGAGCAGCCGGGCTCCGTCCCTCTCCCCACGGAGCCGGCAGGGAAGGCGAGTCAGCGGCATCAGGGCGCGTACGGCGCCGGCGATCGGGGCGCAGACGCCGCGGTGCGGGGTACGGGGGGCTTCCGGCCTGAGACGAAGGACGCGCTTCACCGGAAAGAAACAGCTAGAAAACGACACGCGCGGAACGTGAAAAATTATTCAGGGGAATGAGAAGGGGCCAGGGCGGGGTGACGCCAGGAAACGTCCCGGAGGCGAGACATCGCTCCCGCGAAGGAAACGAGCGCGTCGGACGGCGACCTCGCAGCGCGCGCCCACGGGAGGCTGCGCTCGGCCCGGCGCGTCCCCGGGCACCCCGGGCGCCGTGGCCGCACCCCGCTGGATCTGCCCGCCCCCCGGGGAAGTCCCACTTCCTGCTCTCCCGTTCCGTCCCCTGATGGACGCTCCTGGGCTTCTAGGAGATTGGTTAACCCAAAAAGTTTTCCGTTCTTCTCCAACACAGTGCAGGACCCCTGGGAACAAGGCTCGTCACCTCCGCGGCCATCCGCACGCTCCTGGCGGGCACTGCCAAGCCGCCGAGGGCCTAACGCACTTTGGCTGCACCCAGAAATCCTGGGAATGCGAACATGCCTGCACACAGGACCCCGCCGACTGGCCAGGCGGCCATAAGCTCAGCCAGAGGAGAAATCACGCTGGAAAAAAAAGAAAAAAATTCTAAGGGCATCGAAAAAACAGATCTGGCTGTGAAAGAAGCTGGCTTTAAAGGGTGGAGCCCTGTCAACAAAGGGGCCCGCTGCAAACAGTGGGGCGCAGGCCTCAACACCGGGATTTCGACGAAGCCCTCGGATGTGCGAATGCCTTGCACAGGAAATGAGATGAAAGCTAGGCTTTTCTGCCCCCGCCAGAAAGAAAAAATAAATAACAAACATGGATCATAACTCGTATGTACAGACTGTTGTCTATGCTGTTTTAGTTTCTATGAACTCGCCGCAAGTAAACATTTTCTTCATTCCTGAGGGAAGACCATTTCCTATTTTTTTTGGCCTTGCCTTTTCAACCAGTATGACAAAGGCTCCATTGTTTTACAAAATCTCTTCTTATGTTACACAATCCTTTTCTTTCTGAATAGCTAAGACCATCAAACAAAACAAAGTCCGTTTCGATCAAAGTTCATCCGGCTTCTCTACATCAGTAGCCGAGAGCCGTCAGGTCGCTCTGAGGGTCTGCATTCACGTGCTTTCAAACAAGGACGTTTGACGATAACCAGGCCAGGAAAAGCCGCCCTGACCCCACGCTTACGGCCCTCACCGACATGCCTCTGTCGCGCCCATATGGAAATCCACTTGCTTTCCGGGCTTTCTTCACATCTCATCAGGATTCTGCAAAGTTGCAAAATACAGCCCCCTGGAAGTCGCATTTCACATGTGGCCAGTGGAATACTCTAGACCCCATGTTATTCTGACTTGTTTGCTTTCTTTCCATCAAATCGCCATACCAAGACTATCAAATTTATTGTCCATGGCCATAGACACGTCAGATGCCAAAGACATTTTATAATCCTTTTGGGAGAAAGCTTGAAAATCTGTCCAGTTTAGATTCTGCTCCAGTTTAGAGTTCTGTAAATAGGACGGAAAATTCCACTTCTGTTTTGCCACACATTTAAGCTTGGCATGATCGAAGCCTCTGGATTTCTCCCATTTCCTTTTCTGAAACAACACGGCCATCTAGGCTTGATTGCCTCCCCGGAGAAGATTCTACGATTTACAGTTTCCTGTGATGCCCGAGGCAGACGGCGTTCTGATCTACAGCTACAGAAAGGCTCCTGAGAGTCTGCCTACTGAAGATTTTAGGTTTAGTTCTTTAACGATGGATCACGGTCACATGATAGATGTGGTCACATGATAGAGATGGTCACATGATAGGCAAAAAAAAAAAGAGATGGATTTGGGCTGGTGCTTAGGAACTGGCCTTTGGAACATCCCCTGAGGGTGTCTTCTGAACACTCTCTGAAACTTTTGTGTCATCTCGGATGCCTTCCCTGCTCCGAGGACAGTGGCTAAAAACCTCGAGCCTTCACAAGTGGACCCGAGTGGCAATAATATCTAAGCCGAGTGACTGGATTACTCTCAGGGCTCCAGAACAACTGGCGTCTCCCTAATGCGAAGTAAACAAACACCTTTTCTCCTCACATTCTGTTTGTTTGTTTGCTTCGTGAGTTTAAGTCTCTTTCTCTCGCAATAAAAAACTCAGCAGAGGGGGTTCCTTCTCCTGATTCCCACCAGCTACTCAGCACGTGAAAATCTGACCAGGCCCCTCCACCAGAGTGCAGATCTCCACACAGCGACCGCGAGCCTGCTGGGCGTGGGGTGTAATGAACCCCTGCTACCCCTGAAGCAAATGCCAGCACCGTCTTCACGCATTTGGGTCGGAAATGTTAAGAAATGTTCTTGCAGGCAGCTCACAGGCCACTCCTTGCCTCATGCCCAAACAGTACAAAATGATGAAATTTGTGGAGAAGACAGATATGGTTTGTTTGCTACACCTCAGGAGACCAGCATCGGGGACCTCCCAGCCAAAGCTGGGAGACAAAGGAAGCGTGTTCCAACTCCAAAGAGATTGTACAGGTGGAAAACACTATTTATTCTGCGACTTTAAAAAAAAAAAAAAAAGACTTTATTTTTTTAGGGCAGTTTTAGGTTCATCGTGGAAGACAGGTCTGCCGCGCACCCCTTCCCCCACACAGGCACAGCCACCCCGCTATTAACGTCCCCCTCCAGAGCGGGACGTTTGTCACGACTGACGGACCTGCACCCACACATCGAGGCCACCCCCGGTCCACGCGCTGCGGTTCTCTCCGGGCGCTGTGCGGTACGGGTCCGGGCAGATGTGTGATGCCAGGCACCCATCTCTACCCAGGCAGCCCCCAGACATGTCGGGGTTCGGTTCCGGACCACCGCAGTACAGTAAGTAGCACAGCAAAGCGAGTCACAGGAGTGCTTTGGTTCCCAGTCCTGCTTACGCCGTGCCGCTATCTGTCGGGTGTGTAGGGCCTTGGGTGAGGTCAGGACGGTGTGTGCTGTGGGCACACTCACCGAGTCTGCACACTCAAAGCGCACTTCACGCTCGTACGAAGCCTGACGCAGGTCGGGGGCTTCCCAGTCGGGCTCTCCGCAAGCAGTCGGGAGGCTTCTGATGCAGAGACGAGCGTGGCGGAGTCTACGGATGGGGAAACTGAGGAAAACGGCGGCCACGGTGAATGAGCACAAGGCCGGAGCCGGGCCGGGCCGGGCAGAGCGGGACCTTCCGCTGCCGGCCTCCTGACACCTGGGGAGGGCGTGCTGTCGTGGGCCGTCCTGTGCGCGGTGGGTGTCTCTGGCACCCCTGCCTCCTCGTGGGGCCACCGCCGGAAGGGGCCATTTGAGGATGACGGGCACGGAGCACCGCGAGCCTGAGAAGTGTGTCCGCGGTTCGTCGTCACTGCAGTAAACGGTGGCGACGTTACCCGTCTGTTCTCCAACGGGGTGATCCCGGGCAGGGCCGAACCCGGGAAGGCTGCCGAGGAAGCTTCTTCTGCCGTCGGTCAAGAGGTGCTGGGCGCATTGCCCGGGACGGCAGCAGAGGGGGTCGGTGAGCGGTGCCACTGACGGGATTTGAGAGCCGCGGCGTCGGCGGAGGCTGCAGAGCCTGCCCATCGCTCGAACATCGCACGTGCGGGAAAGAGGAGGTGAACGGTGAGCAGTCGGCAGTGGTCCCCGGCCGCCCATCCTGGGAACCGGACCGCGGTGGCCTTAAGAGAAACACTTAGGGAGCTGGTTAAACTCGCACGCTCTCGAGCCTCACACCTGGAAATGCTGATGTATTAAGCCTGGCGAGTGGCCCGGGGACTTAGTTTCAACCTAGTGAGCTCTGGGCTCCCAGCGTGAACCGTGCGGGCCCCTGGGGGCCCGCGTCGCCCGCAGGTCGATGGCTCTGTCCATGCGGTCAGAGCCCGGGACGGGAACTATGGTTATTTCTGAGCCGTGAGCTCACGGGGCTCGTTCACTGCGTTTTTCACGCTTCTCTTAATTTCAAGTCAATAATGAGGACGAGCGTTTTCATAATCAGAAAAAAAAAAAAGTCACACAATCATATGGTTAGAGAGTACAAAGAAACTTATGAAATCTGCGATCTAGTAAATAGAGGCTCTTCGGCATACTTCCAAGACAGCTCTGTGTGGACGGTACAAGGTAGCTATTTGAAACGGCGGGTTATATTAAAGAAATTCATGCTAATCTACGTGATTGCTGGAAACGACGTGCTGAGAAACTTTCGCTTTAAGATATGTGCCAGAAGTTCCTAGATTCAAGTTCATTTATTCCGGAGTTAGAGTATTTGCCACTGAAAAATCCCATCGGAGGGAGATTTACGTAGCTGCTGAAGGCATGGGCACCAGGCAGAAGCTACTGCTGTGTGACTTCCGGAGAATTAGTGTTTCCCAGGATGGGAGCGATTTCTCACCCGACTCACATTCCTTTCTCTTCTCTTTCCAGATTCAGAGAAGGAAACTCCCCACCCTCAGAGCGGGTCTTGGCCGTGTGAATGTTCCCGGCTTGCGAAGGGCAGACGGAGGTCACGAGCGTCTCTGTCCAGGCTGAAGCTTCGCGTTGCCGGCTTCTCCATTTCTCTCTTCTCCTGCCCAGACGCCCGCGGGAGCACAGGTCGTCGTAGAGATGCCGCGGGATCCACGCTTGGGGTGGCGGGGACCCGGACCACAGCGGGAGGTAAGGCGCCCTGGGCGGACGCCGAGACCCGAGGCAATAAAGAAGTCACCATGGGGCTCGGCGTCATTTCTCTCCTTAGCATTATCCAGCCTTTCCTGGATGATACGCTTAGTGTTGAAAATCAGGGTCTTTGTGACGAATTTACGCAGAACTGCCTGGGAGGTTCAGGGGCAGCAAGGAAATTCACTGGTGTCTCTTCAAGCCATCTCGATTGACATGAATGATACTGTTCAAGAGAAACCCCGGCCAGTGAAATGGTGAATGCATGTCACAGAAATTAAAATAGCAGCTTCTAATGAAATGCGCTTGATGTTGAAAGAGCATGAAGTTGCTCGTAAACAAGCAAACCCGAATTTGAAATATTTGAATGCCTTTTCAGACTTTCTAAACCACGTCTGCCTCTTGAGTTGTGTACCCAGGCAGGCTTCAGACTCCAAAATGTAGAATATTTTCAGGAAGAGGGAGTTCCTTGAGAAAATAATTCATCTCTGATTCGCCAGGATGGAGTCCTGGAACTGTGATGCGAATTATTCTCTAGCATCGCACGGTTTTCACAATCACATAAAAATGAAATGTTCGGCTACTGTTCTACTTCAAAGATCCAGGGTTGAAAATCCTCAGGATAAACAGGATTGTCACACTTAGAAATCTCCAGTGGGAAAAACCGGAAGCTGATCGTGGGAGTGAGCTGTCAAGAACTGGTAATGACACCTTTGGTAATATTTCTTTCTGCAAAAGCCTTTTCCCAACTCTACTGATGACAAAGTGTATTTAACAAGTTATAATTACCATATGATTGAAGTTGAGTTGTGAAATGCATCTGAAAATTCGCTTGTTCGTAAGAGGTTATAATTTGAATCTCTTTTGCAAAAACCAGTTGACCTCACGGGGGGCCACTGTTCCAGCCAGAAACCCACCGGTAGAGACGAGCCTCCCACCCCATGGTGATATATCTTGGAATTTCTCTGGGGAGTCTCACAAGAATGGAGTTGCTTTAAAGAATCAACCAATAATCATTGGACTATGTGAGCCTAAATACTCACCAAGTCACTTGAAAGTTATAAATGTGTCTTTAAATACATATATAAAAGATCATTTATCCAGTCATCTCTACAAATGCTGAGAGTTTCGCATTACCAAAGCCCCCAAAATACTTGATAGTTTCAAGGATGTATCATGGCCCTCGTAACATAGTAAAGACGACCACTTGCATTGCGCCTTTCCTGGGCATTTTTTCCGGGGGAAGAGTCTTTCATACTTGGCCTTGACCACACTTGCAACTTACCGGGGATGATGGATGCCCTACAGATACTCAAAACCAGGACACAGTGTTTCACGAGGCATTTTCGGGTCTTATGGGGAAGCGGGTTGGAGCTTGTACTCTAGAAGTCTGGGTAGACATGACAATTCCAGTTCATGGGATCATCAGGAGAAAATTCTGGAAGCCACTCAGTATTTTGCTACACCAAAAGGAGAAAGAGGAGTGACATATGAAACTTGGCAACAGCAACAGGTCTGCCCCCAGGACGAGGGCTCCCTCTGCCGGCTCCTCCAGCCAACTGCTGCCATTTTTCCTCTACAGGATGGAGTCATGCACAAGCCCGTGACCCGTGAGCAAGTGCATCCCACGGTGCCAAATGCCTTGGTGCTGGGTGTTACCCAGAGTGCCGCGGACTCGTATCTGAATTTATGTTAGCAAACTGTGTAAATGCACGGGACAAGTCCGGTCTCTTATTTTTTATAGATCTTCCTTGATTAGACACACCAGCTAGTACCAAAACTTGTTTTTTCAGAACAATGTCAATCAAAAATCAAGCTTAAAAATTTTAAGTTTCTATGGTTCTCTCAGAGGACAAGAGGCTCCTTAACCTTCAAATACCTCTAGAATGTTTTTTTTTTTACAACTTATACCATTTGTAAGTTTGTTTCAGAACGCTGTGATAATATTTTTTTCCATCCGAGTCACAAATACTATTGGCTTTTAAGGGAAAGAAGAGAAAGTCACCTGCTACTCTCCTTCCAGAGATTACCACTGTTAAACGCTTGAGAGGATGTGTTTGTAAATTTCTTTTGTAAATATTTACACATTTATATGCTTTACGTGGGGATATATTGTAATACTGTTTTGTTACCTCTTTTCTTCGGTTACATATTAATTTTTCATTTAATGCATTATGGATGTTATTTACATATACTATTTATATATATATATATCGAGTATATTTCAGCAAATAAAAAATACCGAATACTGCTTCATAGAATGCAAGATTTGTGGAAGCAAGATGTAGAAAGGCGTCGGCCAGGTGACGAAGGGAAGAGGAGAGGGCGGGGCGATGGCCGAGGGGCACAAGGTTTTCGTTACGCAGAACAAATGAATCCTAGCCGTGCCTCGTACAGCGTGGTGCCTATGGCTAGATTACGTATTTTCTAAGAGGGCAGACTTTATGTTAAGTGTTCTCACCACACACACAAAGCAATGATAATAAGAATACGGGAGGCAGGAAGAACTGTAAGGAGGGGAGAGGTGTTTTTACAGCCTCGATGGTGGCGACATTTTTGCGAGTTACACGCTTTTCCCAAACTCGTGGACTTGTGCATGTTAACCGTGTACGGCTTTTTGCGTGTCAATCATACCTCAATGAAGTGGTTACGACTTCTTTGAAAAAGAAACGCACTTCCCCACAACGAACGGTGAGCGGACATCAGCAGCTCGAGGTTAAAGGTTCTCGACGGCTGTGGCTTCCTGCCAACGATCGCTCTCTCTGACGAAGACGAGACACAGAATTAATCGCACGTCTGGCGGGGAGCCCTTCACCCTGCGACTCTGCTGCTTTCTTACGCCATAAATGTTTTCCGGCTTCGCTCTTAGTGAGAAACGGAACGACAGCCTCCCAAAGGCGTTACCTACTTGATCCCCAAAGCCACACGCTTCGCAGATGCAATGAAGATTAGCAACCTCGCGATGAAGGGAGCGTTGCTGGTGATGTCAGGGGTCCGGCGTGGTCCCACGGGTCCTTAGAAGTGACCCTCCCCAGCTCGGGTTAGAGAGAGATACGCCGACTACGGAAAAGCCAGGCAGATGGGAAGTAAGACACATCTGATGTAGCCTTGACCTGTCGTTGCCAGTTTGAAGGATGGATGGGTGCCCTGAGAGTCATGGACTGTAGGCAGCTTCTAGAAGCTGGAAAAGACAAGAAAACCAACCCTCCCCAGCAGAAAACGTTCAGGGAGAAACACAGCGTGGTCTGTCTGGTGAGATCCTTGTCCGACTCTTAATTTAAAGAACTGAAAGATAAGTTTGTATCGTTCAGGCCACTAAGTTTGTAACAATATGTTACAGCACAATAAAAAACTAATCATTCCAATTTGTAGAACAAAAGCAATAGTTAGCAAAGTGTTTTTCTATGGAGACCTCTTGTCAATATCTTGTTCTCAGTATTTCAAGGACATGTCTACCAAAATGTGCATTACGTCTACTAAAGATTCTTTCAGCTACATTTTAAAGTGTGGGTTTATAATTTTTAATTTTATAGCATAAAACACTTTTGAGGTCCGCGCCCTGACGTTTAAAAAATACAAGATTTTTACTTATCAGAAAAATATTTGGTCTCTCTCTTCATTTTCAGCCATTAGTCCTGGAAGCAGCTGGGATTCCGATTTCTGCCACTGCCGACACCCACCTGGAGGGGACTGTGCTCCAGAAACTGCCATGCAGACGGGGCGGCAAAGGAGGCCGGAGGAGGAGCACGGAGTGTCTCCGGGACTGAGTCCCACGTACAGGTGGGGACTGAGTCCCACGTGTAGAGCAGAAAGAGTTTCGGTGGCAGTGGAGGCTGGAGATTATACTGAGCTTCATCCATCTAGACTTCGGAGTATCAGCGAGTCAGACAGTAATTAAGGCAAAAAATAGGACTCGTGAAAAAATGTTGCAAAAAAAAAAAATAATAAGACTTGTGAAAAAGAAAGGCTGCAAAAAATAGAACACACAGAAAATAAACAAGTGAAATGAGAGCGTTGTTACAGAAATTCAGAGGAAGAGCGTGCCTCCTGAAAATGAGCGACACACAGATGGCGATTTAGAAACGCGGGGGGAACTCGCCGAGCCCCACGGCGACACGCCCTCCGTCAGAAGGAGCGGAAAGCACTCAGGGGCCAGCAGGCCGAGAGGAAAAGTCGGCAGCGGGAGCAACAGCACGGCTCCGACGAGCCGAAAACACGCGGGCGGCACGAGCGGCCCAGAGGAGCGACACGGAGTGAGGTCTGCCACAGGACGCCCCGTCCGGGGCTCCGACTTAGCGAGCCGCCCTGCAGGCTCCGGGGTAGGAAGAGGAACTTCGCGTGGCGGCGGGAAAGGACAAAGATGCGAAACGAGGAAGGCCTCGTCCACGCCGAGAACTGCACAGCAGCGTCCTAGGGGCACAGACGGCAGCGAGCCGCGTTTCGCTGGGCCGAATAGGTAAGCCCGTCTCTACGGAGACGAAGGGAACTCGCCGTCTGGCATGAAGCTCCCTCCTGCGCTGACCCCCCTTGCAATCGGTGTATTAACTACGACCTCTAAGGTTTCTAAATGCATGGGAATAAACTAAAATTCTGCACCCATTAAAACTGGGTCTTCTATTGTCGAATGAGTTTCTGAGTGATTGTTGATATATTCGTCTATGTTTTTCCATTTTTCTACAATGGATACATATTACTCATCATCAGGAAAAAAATAATGTTTAACTTAACATATACTATCTTAAAACAACACAATTATGCTTAAAAATCAGGATGGAAAAAGACCGGAATTCTTTGTAAAGGTTCTACCTTCGAATTTTCTGCATTAGCTTCGAATTTCGCATAATAAACATGTATGATTTTCATAAATTAAATTCAAAAAAAGGAAACCGCATTTCAAAGCCTGTCCGACCCCCTGGCATGGAAGAGAATCCAGGGGAGAGAGATGCAGGCAGGGATCCGGCGCGAACTGTCAAGGGCGCGTGAGCAGCGGCGGAGAGCTTGCGGGGGTGTTCAGAGGCGGCGGGCAAGGTCAAGGCACCGTCCGAAATCACGGCTGACTTCTTTTCAAGATGGGGCCGCGGCCCTTGGACCCGCCCTAAAACCTCTGTCGCCAGCATCACAAGGCGGCCTGGGATTTCAATATGCGGGCTTTCCAGAATCTAAACTTTTTCACGGGGGAATACAACACAGTTGTGCACCTGCAGGCGTCTTATGCAAAGGGTGGGTCCGGGGGGAACCCAACCCCGCCACGAATTCCTGAAGCAGGTTTCCGGAGGAGATCGACCTTATTTCACGGGACATTCGACAAGGCTGCAGAATTTTTGAAGCGCGATCGCACGAGTCAACACTAATACAGACATCTAACAGGGCTAAGTGTTTCCTATGAGCCCATAACTGGTCTATGCATTTTAAATGGTTGGACTTACTTAATCGTCACGAAAAAATAAAATTGTAAGGTAGATGCCGATAGCACCTTCCTCGTGCAAAGGGAGAAACAGACGCAGAGATGGTGAGTCAATGCCGTGTTTTCTGCGGCTCAGCAGCAAAGGGGGTTCAGAGGCAACTCGCCTGGCCGGATGTTAATCGCTATGACCTGCTTATGTCAGTCAGTTTCTCCAGAGAAACAGAGCAAATGGGGGGCGGGGGAGGAGGCCGGGAGGGGGAGTGGGAGGGGGAGAAGGAGAGGGAGAGAGATCTGGGGTCCATTCACTCACACTGGCCACCCCCTTCATTCAAACTGAAGAAAAGGCTAAGCTACTTAGCTAATTATCCTACCCACATTTGTGTAATAGAAGAATTTTTGCAAAGAAAAAGAGCCTGTGTCCCGGGCTCTTCTGGGGTCCTGTAGCATCTCAAAGTCAGCCGGTCCGCCGCAGTCACTGGGCCGCAGGGTGACCGCAGAGCCTCGCGGCAGAGGGTGTGACTCCTCCAGCCGTCACCCGCGCCCGGCCGTCTCTGCATCCAGCAGGTCGCAGGTGAGTCCGGCTGAGGTGTGTTAAGGATGTTCGCCAGGAGGGAATTCTGTGCACTGTGCTGAGTGTGGACCGACTTTCCGACCTGTGGGCGGGCGCAGGCGTCCCGCGGCCACGCCCGGATGTGGCCGGCGTTCCCGGCAGAGAGCGCCCCACCACGCCGAGCCCCTGCTTGTTTCCCGCGGTCCATTTCCAACCCAACCGAAGCGTTTACTCATTCCCGCCTCTCCGGTTTTAATTGGGGCACGAAACTTACACGATCGGGTCTGAAACCTGGAGCTTTTGTGATGCAGCTCAGGCCTCGCGCATGTTCCAAAGCTGTGGGAAAGTGGTTCTTTGGACCTCTGCCATCGACTTTCTCGGTGACAGCAGCTCTCAGAAGCCCTTTGAGCAAGCCGCCCATGATCCTTCCGCTTTTCTCCAGAGTCAGTGAAACCTGAAATATTAACAAGCAGGAGACCGGCTCCTGCAACTCAAAACACTCGGAAACACGGGGCCGGCTTTGAACCTTCCCTCCTCCACTGTCAGAATTTTTTTTCTGCCCCAAGGCAGCTGGGATTTAGCTAGCAATCTGGAATAACAAGATGTGGAAAATTACTGTCCGTGCTTAAAGGAGATTTGTTCTTCTCTTTAAAGCCTCATTTTCCTCGTTGGTTTAAAAATAGACTTGAACCTTGTCAACCGAGCCTCACTTGAGGAGCTGGCTAGGCCGTCATCGCCAGTGGGCTACTTGGGGCAAACGGCAAAGATGGTTCAAGTTACGCTGGTTTTTATTCATTTCTGAGTTGCTTATTCTGGCTTCGCAGGCTCCACTTGATGACGGGATAGTCCAACTGGACGTGAACGATTTGTGGAGGATGAAAATGCACCTAGGGTTACTTCTCGGGGCACTGTTGGTTAAATCGACATTGCAGTTTCTAAGGAAATAACCCAAGGACAGCACAGGCAAAGTTCTGATAACCCCGGGATTAGCCTTAAAATTCAGATCTCCCGGGGTAATCGTTTCAGCTGTCAGTCATAGAGGATGCATGTAGTGTGAGACGGTCACGTTGACCCCGGGTATCGGCATGAAGGGCGTGCACCGCCGTGGGATGCAGGCGAGCATGAAGGTTTTATCGAGCCTGTTTTGCAGGCAGCCACATCAGGTTAGAAGTGAATCGGTTCCTATCAAAGAGTCACAGAAGCTCGGGGACATTTTTCTGACGACGACGGCGGAAGCATTTAGAAATGTGCGCTTTCGTTTCTTTTCGAAGCAAATGCTTTGGGGTCTTGAAGCAAGTGAACACGTTGGGACATTCACGTGTCCACGTCCCTTCTGTCATGTTTCAAGAGGGAAGTTTTGCTCGTTGGGGGAGCGCCCGGGAGGCCAGCCTGGCCCCGAGCGGGTGTGCTCACCGGCCTCCAGCAGCGTAAGGGCGATTAGACCTACAGGCTCCACCTCCGGGCTGGGCTGGAAACAGGCGCTCGCGGCCCTGCAAAGAGGACGACGCGACAGCCATTTCTAAAAGGAATCGCTCAGCCCCTCACATTCCAGAGGCGATAAAACCAAAACACTGAACTAGCTGAGGCTGTCCGTCCTGTCATGCGACTGAGAGCGAGGAGCGGATTCCGTCTGCTTCCGGAGCGGGGCGGCTCGGTTCTCTTGGTTATTCTAGAGAATGGCTCTGCAGGGCCTTACTGCAAATGTCAGATTGTCAGAAGCCGTAACAACGCTCGTGAGACTAGCGGCTCGGCCGACACGAAGAGCCAGGAGCTTCCTATATTCCGCGCAGGCCCAGCTGTTTGCATTTGGTTTCTCGGCAAACGATTCGAATATCACCAATATCTGTGTTTACGTGCTCGACGTATAACGTGTGTGTACGTAAATTACTTGGCACAGTTCTCTTATAAAGCAGGGATATACGTTACTGTGCGTTAGAGTCTCTACTAGAATGGAGAAATATTACAAGTGAGGACAATACGACCTGATCGTTTTTCTATTCTGGCGACCTTTGGCCTACAGGTATTGACGGAAGCCACATTCATACTTGGGGTTATTCTCGAGACTTTGAACTACCAGCTTTATTGTTCTGCAGGTTCGTATCTTAAAGCCAAAGATCTAAAATTTAGTCTCAGTTCTTAAAAGTTACCTGACATAAATAAGCGTTATATGCGGTGCTGGGTAACACGTAAATATGCTTTTTGAAAAGGTGATATTCTTTCTGGTATCATAACACTTATTTTTTTTTTTCTGATAGACTCGAAAAGAATAAACTAACACAGGCTGACCATTATGTAACATTTCCAATGCAGCACATTTCCTGCAAAAATGCTCCCTCTTTGCAAAGACTAAGTCAGGGTCCGGATCCTGCAACGCCCCCTGCAGGCAGATCAGCCAGGACGGACAGGCCCCAGACCAGGGAGCGGCTGCCACTCACCTCTCCTGAATTGAGGTGTTGTTTTCCATGTGAATTTATTTAAATGAAGTGCTTGGCTCTCCTTCAAAACGTGTATATCTCCCGTTGGCTTTTACCAGCAGTAAAATAGATTCCAGAAGCTGCAGAGGTGGAGATTTATAAAGCCTCCGGGAGCCCGGTCCGTGTCTCCACGGCCCGCTCTGACAGCGTCAGGACGGCGGACGCTGTCGGTGGCAGCTCCGAGGCCTGACGGCTGCCCCGCCGCGGCTCATCAGCGACGGCGGGATACGGGAAGCGTCCTCATCGCCTCAAAAGGGCAAATCGATCTCTCTGGCTTCCAAAGTTACACCAGACACGAGCGACGGGCAACGTTCTGGCGTGGTGACCCCGGCCACGGAGGCGCCAAAAGGCAGGGCAGGACAGCGCCGCAGAGGTGATGACGTTACCATGGAGGTGACAATATTACCGCAGAGGTGACGACATTACCGCGGAGGTGACGATGTTACCCCAGAGGTGACGACGTCACCGCGGAGGTGACGTCACCGACGAACGATGCCCTCGGAGACTTTTCTCTGCCCGGTTTACAATAAGAACCTGCTGTGTTTTGTTTTTTGGGTTTTTTGCAAGCACTCTACCAACTTCCACATCTTGTTTCTGCTCAACAGAGACCAGTTCTCAAGTGACCTGAGCCAGATCTCATCAAGCGAAAGCTACAGAGAGAAGCTGCGACCCGATGTCTTTCGAAGTGAAATAGGACTCAGTATTTCAACTAAACATGTTCCTCCGATTCTCTATATCAGCCCAGACAGAGTATTTGTAGAAATGTCCAGCATTATTTTACTAAAAACATGTACAAGGGATTAAAATACTTTTTAAAGCATGATACAATGAAATGAAAACTCACACACACCGCTGATGGAAATGTAAATTGACGTAATGATTCCAGATTAATTTGGGCTCTGAGGTAAAAGCTTTTAAACGGAATCCATACCCTTTGAGAATTTTATGATCAAGAAGGTGTTATAGCTACGTGTTTCTTTATTTTCCTTTGCATATGGTAGGTTTTGAGCGTCTCAGAATTTTCTCCTCTCTCTTGGCGGTAACGAAATGCCAGCGCGTGCCCTTGGAAACCAATGACCTCCTTAACTACTGGTGAAAGAAATCTCCAAAACACAGAAGAGGACGAAAATGTTCCCTTTTCCTTACAGCTAGAGAAAAACTAATACTGCTCTGTGACTAGGCTGGCACGTACTCTGGTTTTCGTAAAGCAGGGAAAATTGAGAACACCTAGAGAATGCTCAGCGCCCACTCTCTTGTCTGGCATGATGCTTTATGCCAGAAGGTGTCATAACGTTTCTGTTATGAACATCGTCCTCGCAGGGCTTTGCATGACAGGGACCCTAAGTCATCAGCAGTGGTTGCTACACCCTGTGAAAGATGACCTATGACCCCGAAGTCGGCGCCTCCGTTTGTCTAACTTAAGCATGTGCCCTCCCGATGAAACACGACTTGGCATATCTGTTTCCTGAACGGGTCGGATACTTTACAGTTTTCTCTGTGAGGCCGCGGAAGGGGCTCACTGGCCTGCTCCCCTTGCCCACGCGGCCGACAGCGAAATCAAGCCCCCACTCGATTGGCATCTATGATTAAGATGGACATTTCAGTCTCTTTAAAATTTATATTAACATTATTCTAAGAGACTGATCAGAAGAGATGACGAAAAGATGTGTGTGTGCTCAAGCATGCTCTTCAAGCGCTATCGATCATCACTGAGGACATCGGCGGCGTTCTCGCTGGCCCGAGGAGAGCGGCTTGGCCATCCTGCACGTCGGTCATCGTTACACAGGTCGGGCAAATGTGTCGTGTTCCCCAGATCCCCGGAAACGCGCTATGTGTCAAAGAAAAAATAAAACGGGACCTGATTCCACCTAAAGATAGAGCCGAAGCATTAAAAACCTGCACGTGTGTGATGGTTCGCACTGCCCGGCAGAATTTTTTGGTGGTTTAGGTCTTCTTTCTCTGCATTTCTCTGAATTTTATACTTTTATATAGTGAATCGGATTTTTTTTATAGTTAGAAAAAAATTACTAAAATATCAAAAGATGCACTAAAGTATGTATAAGCATCTGGATACTTTTGCATAGTATACAAAAACTCTACCTGATTTTAGTTCCATTTCCGTGTTCAAAGCCATGTCAGAGTCTACATGGAGAGTCAATTTGCATTCGCATTTGGTTTTCTGTCTTTCTCTAAAATACTCGGCCTTCCTTTGGAGGGAACCTGGATTCTTAGCGGAAATTTCCACCAATTTTCCATTGGTGGAAATCTGGATTTTTCTCTGTTTTTGTGTCTTATTAATGTCTAAGAAAGCTACAGTACTTAAAAATAAATCTTATTTTTTTAAAACACTTCTTTCATTGGTGAAATAATCAGAAAAACGAATACACCTGCTGAAGACTAGAAAACTACATGAAATTTATAGACCACATTGTAGGCCCAGTGAACTCTAAAATCAGTGTTTATGTCTTAATTTTTGAGAGAATTTAGCAAATCACAAAAGCCACCTAATTCCTGGAGCCATTTGTGAGCACCACCCAGACCTCTGTGCAGCATGCTGTCCCCAAAACGAATTCTCTGGGAAGAGGAGAAGCCGCCCGCGTGTGCGGTCACCGCCGGGCCCAGGAGCGCTATGGACCTGCGTCCCGTAACCTGGTGTCTCTCCCTTATCCGTTATTCTGGTGCAGCTGGCGTTCCGCAGAGACCGGGTTCATCTCCAAAAGTGATGAGCGCCAGGTCCCTGTCCGTGTTCTCCCCGCGGCCTCCAGGACAGGCGGTGCCGTGGTTCTCTCCGGAAGGAAGCCCCCACACGCATCGCCAGCGTTTTGAGGCACAGGTCGAATGTCCCAGGTGCAGATCGAGGTAGCCCTTTCGTCAGAGATGGCCACGGCGACGGTGCACGCCGGGAGGTCCTTTCCCCAGACTTGCCCCTGGAACAGGAGGGAGGGGGCGGAGGGTCCCAGAGCAGCAGGAGCGGAGCAAGAAAAGGGACGGGAGAGACGCGCATCAAACTCGCCTTCTCATTCGCAAACGGTGGTAAAATGCACGAGACCAGACGGAACGTAGGGTTTCCGCGGTTCGGCGCTCCTCGCATGCGGTAAAAGGAGCATTAAAGCAGAAAGACTGTATCGATAGTTTGGCCAACGTATAAATATTAAATATGAACGAGCTCTCTGTGCAACAGTGTTGACCATGCCGGGAGACCATTTTTGTAGAAAATAAGGTTCTGTGGGGAGAGTAAATAAAAGAAGCTGTAATTTTAGCTCAGAAACAGAGACGCTAAAAGCGCCTATCGATTTTTTCCTGTGGCTTTTGCAATTCATGGATCCATATCCTTTTATATCTCCAATTTGCTAAAAATTAATGGTGAGAACAACAGCGTGACTAACCGATCTCGTTGCCGGTGCATTCGCATCCCTGCGGCGTGTCTGTCACTGAATCAGTCACATGTCGCCAGAGTTTGTGGGGACCTGGCCGTGCCCAGGTGGGCCTCTGGGAAGGGGCGTGGATGCAGGAGGAGGACTTCGGAAGCGCGCGAAGGACGAAGAGAGGGCAGGTTTTGTGCGATTGCAAAGGGGAAAAAAGGCAGAACAAGAGAACTGGCTGCAAAACCTTCGCTCGAAGCCCGAATGGCAACAGCTGCACCTGTAACCAGTTTTCTGTACATTGTATCACAGCAGCTCTGGCCCAAAGCACCACACAGAGAGGGGCGGCAAGCACCTGGGGCAAGGGCCTGGGGGGCGGAGATCTGAGCAGACCCCCGAGGGCTGCGGGGGCGGCTGCGGGGCTCCCGGTGCTCGTAGGAGATGTGGTGGGCTGGGAAATGTCCCCCAAAAGATACAAACATCCTGGTCTCAGGCCCCGTGAATGTCACCGTATGCGGCACAGGACTTTACAGATGTGATGAAGGATCTTGGGGTGCAGCGACATCTTCCTTTATCCAGACAGACCCTAAACACTGTCGCATGGATCCTTGTCGGCGGGAGGCAGAAGGAGCCTTTACAGGTGCGTAGAAGAGGAAGAGGCCCAGTGGCCACAGAGGCAGAGCTGGAGCGAGGCGGGCACGAGCCAGGGACCCGGCGGTCGCCTCCCTGCACACCAGGGCCTCGTCGGCTGCCCCGATGGCCCGCCACACTTCGGCGCGGTCACGGTGCCACCCGGGCTGCCTCCCCTCAGGCGCCCTGACGAGCTCCGACCCCCAGCTCCCACTTCACCTCACCTTCTGGAATTTATCAGAACGAAATCTGCGCAACGCCCTTCAGGAAGGTTCTGTTGTTACCACGATCGGGGGCTTTCCTGGTCTTTCCTGACCCTTCCGCGTCCCCGACAGCACTCTGCGAGGTCACCCACCGCTCTCTGAACCAGGCAGGCCCTCTCCTGCCTCGTGGTCTCGGCCAAACCCGCTCTTACTTCCTTGGCCTGAAATGTGCCTGCCCGGCCGCTCCGCCCAGTGAGCCCCGACTTCCTCAGGCAGCATCTGGGGGAACCCCCTCTGACCGTCCAGCTGAGGGAGCCACCCTCCTGGCCACGCACAGGGCCCCGGGTGTGTCCCTCACTCAGCGGCCACCACCCTGCACCGAGACGGCCGGTTCAATCCCTACTCCCACCCTAAGACCTTGCTCGGGGGCCGTCTTTCCTTCTGCCTCTCCATTCCTGGCCCGTAGAGGGATTCCAGAAAGTTCTATGGAACAATATAACTTCACAGGTAAAATGAGCCAGGTAACACCCCACTTGCGTGTAAGGGAGATGAGCGAACCCGCCGCGTTAGAAACGATGCCGCGGTAAGGAGCAGAAGGCGAGAGAGGAGCCGGTGGCCGGAACCAGGAGGGTCCGCGAGGACGGGGCCTGCAGGCCGTTTGCCTCTCTCGCCAGTGACCGAGGCTCTGTGTTGGATGAAGGCAACGGGGCCCCGGAATCGGCCGGCGGTCCCCAGTCCCCGGGAAAAGCGGCCGCGCTCCTGGCCGGGAAGGTGACGCGCCCTTGGCTGCCGCATCCTCGCGGGCAGGTCTTCCTGCGTTTCCTGTGATGAGAAAGGGCCCGATGGCCTCCCCCGGCACGGCAGGCACACAGCGCCCTTCTGGCGGGTGCGCGGAGACGTGCGCCTTCCTCCAGGGCCGCAGCGGACACGCGGCCCCTGGGGCCAGCGCTCGCCGGAGAGGCGGCTAGTCCGGGCTTCCAGAAGCGTGGCCCCGCGTCCCGACGCCTTTTCCTGCGCCTGCTGGACTCAGAGCCGCGTCCGCGTTCAGCGAGGGGCGGTCTCGAGGGGCACGGCGTGTGGTTTGTCCCTCCGGACCCCGACTCCTCCTTATTAATGGAGCTCGGGTTCGCAGTCCCACTCACGCCGTGACCTGGAAAGTGAGACGTTGACCGCAAACTGCTTCTGCCCCCTGCTAAGCAGCAGCAGGTGCACAAGACACAGCCTCACACCCCAGCCTTGCCTCAGCACACAGTCAGCCTCTCCTCACACCGCCTGCTGAGCAGGCGGCCAAGACCCTCCGTGCTTCTCCGTCGGGATAAGAAAGAAGGAGGTCGCTGGGCGGAAAGCCAGGCTGGGCGGCCCCTGCGTGACCCCACCAGGGAACCTCCGCATACAAAAGATCGATACTGTCCTCGCGGCTTTTATTTCCAGCTGGTCGCTTTTGCCTGGAGCTGTGGCGGCTGCGCTCATCATTCCGGTATTACTGCACAGCCTCTAGCTCAAGTCTAGGAAATGTCTCCTTCATTGAAGAGCAGAATCGTTTATTTAAAAGCCTGATATTGGCAAGTCGTAAACAGTTAATCGCATTTCTGCCGTGGCCGGCACAGCAGAAAAGCGTTTGCGTTTACGTCTGTCGGTTTCATTCTTAGTAGAATGTAAATGACAACTAGAGCCACATGGGCCGTCTCTCCTGCAGCAGCTGACTCACAGGACGTGTGAGCAATGGCAGAAATCCACGTCCTGAAGATACCTTGGCCCGCAGGCCGGAAGGAAGAGAGGTCAGCCCCGCCACACTGAGAGCACTCTCTGGAGTGATTCGGACCAAGAAATGGCTAAGCTGGGAAGGCCGGCATTTCTTGTGTTCAGTGGTGGGGGTTCTTGGGGTTGTTTAAATGAGACAGTCGCACAGAGCCCACGGAGCCGTGCCTGGCCCCTGATGAGTGCGGGTGACAGCAGGTGGGTCAGAGAGGCGTGGAAACGCTTCTGCTGGAAAAACACGGACTTACTAAGCAACCTGATGTCCCCAAGGACACAGGCGTCCACTCAGGCCACGCACAAACCAAGTTCGCAGGGAGACACTTCCCCGAATACTTCAGAAACGCGACCATTACAGCATAGCAAGTGTCCCCGAAGTCCCTCGCCCTCTCGGGGTCACGTGACAGTGAGCGCCCGGTGGAAGTTCCCGCCGCTGCCCCTGCCAGGGCCGCTTGGGAGTCACGGCGCCATCTGCAGGGCGCCCGTTGTCATAGCGCCGGCGTCCGCCAGGGCCGCGGTGAAAAGTTCACGCTGCTCCGAAGCCATTAACCGTGCGACAACAGAGAGCGGGGAACAACGCCTCATCTGCCACGCGGAGCCTCGCAGGACTCGGAGACGGAAGTTTCAGAAACGTTCCAGCCGCCGCTAACCACATTTCCAACGTACACCTTAACATCTTACGGCTGGATGCCTCACACCGTAACCCCACTGTTTCCTTACATGAAAGGAACGTTTTCCTGGGTGTAAATGTGCCTTTCCCCCGGTTTTGCTGAGTGTGCGTGCGCTCCCTGGATTTCCCGAGCAGGAATCGGAAAAGGCAATGCTTATACGACGCCCGCTATGGCCCGCCGGTGTTTCCTTCGTGCATCTTTGAAACTTGTTTTCCTCCCGGAGAGACTTAATGGTGCGCGGAGAGACGGGCAGGCAGGTGCAGGGCAAAGGTGCGCGTCCCTGGGACCAATGGCCCTTGAGGCGCCGGCCACCGCGCGGAGGGACGCACGTGCCACCTGACGCCACCGACAGGAAATTTCTAACTTCGCTCCGATTTCGTCGACGTCTTGGATTACGAAACTGGGGAGTTTTGATCCGGTCGAGGAAGGAGCAGCCTCGCCGCCCCTCAGGGAGCGCTGGTCCCGTTTGCCTTGTAAAGTCCTTCCACGTCCGCGCTCAGATGCGTCCTGATCCAGTTGATGATTTCAGAGTTTTTAATTAAGCCAAGATCCAGGTCCCTGCCTCTGAATAATTTAATGTGACTACGCCCCTGGAGGCAACGCGTGTTTAAATGAACAAGGCTGTGGGAACTCAAACGGCCATTTCCACGTATGGTGCAGCAGAGCCGTTCATAATTAAAAGAATGCCTGCTTCACATCAGCTAAAGGAGCGCTTGGATTTCTATCGCGGATGCTTAACGTGAACCAAATGGAGCACGAATTTTTAAATGGGGTTAACTCGGGAAACCGAAAGTCACGTCCAAGGAGGAAAATCACAAC
This sequence comes from Rousettus aegyptiacus, assembly GCF_014176215.1. Classification (NCBI taxonomy): domain Eukaryota; kingdom Metazoa; phylum Chordata; class Mammalia; order Chiroptera; family Pteropodidae; genus Rousettus; species Rousettus aegyptiacus. The sequence goes on from NW_023416311.1 coordinate 109,525,289, forward strand.
AAACAGCTCACGGTGTTCAGACGCTGACGATGCTGATGCAGGGCCTGCGGGCAGACCGTGCTCGGTTCATTCAGCTCAGGGGTCTGTCTTTATCATGGGGCGTTTGCCAACCTTGTACCTTAAAACCAACACTCTCCTTCCATTTGCAAAGCCAAGATCTTCCCTGTATTATCTGTCCGCCTTTGGGCAAGTCATTTCGCCGGAACCTTGATTTCCTCAACTGGCTAATAAAATTACTCGCCTCCCTCATAGAGTGGGAACGGGAGTAAAATTAGACAGCGTGCTGGCAGTCGCGAACGTTTATTAGCTTTATTTTTAAAGCCCATTAAAAAGGCTGTTTGAAATCAAGTGTGTGCATCAATAAAAATCCTCAAGAGCTTTATGTTCACGGCTATATATCTAAATCTGCATACATCAAGAAGACCAAGGGAAGTTATCGTCTCAGAGGCCATTAAGCATCACTCAGGCTGAAAGCTCCCTTGAAAAGCAGAGAAGTCGCTCGCGACGTGACGTCCGCCCGTCTCCCGTAAAGCTGTCCACGCGTTCGAGCGCACATTCGGTGTGTCTATGCTCCACGCTCCCTCCTAACTTTCAGTTGATGCCATGCTCATCGATTCTTCGCAACGGGCCTAGATCGGCGTGTTTGATTCCACAGTCATTTCTTCACCCCTCGCGAGAATTTCCAGTGTATTATCAATTCAATATTTTAAAACGAGAAAACAGCGACTCGGACCATGTGAGAGGCACCTCACAGTCACGTCGGCGAAGAGAAGAAAAGCCAGCGTTCGGCCTTCGCGTCGTAACTTTGGGCCGGTTCGACTGCTCCCCGTCACCGAACCGCCCAGCGCGAGGCGCCGAGGGCCCTGAGCACCTGACCGTGCACAGCCGTGTCCTGCTCTGCCCCACGGCAGCTGGAGTCGCCTTGTAAACCACAGGGCAGGCCATCTCTCGCTTCTGACCGCCCTTTCGAGGACCGGCCGATGCACTCAGGCCGCAGGCCACGGCAGAGTCCTGCGCCGCGGCCATGACCACCTTCTGCCCTCGCCTCCGTGTGGCCTGGAGGCGGTGGAGAGGGAAACCCTCCCAGCGGGCAGAGCCTAGGCAGGGCACTCGGCCATCCCCGTATACAGAAGGAGAAGTGACCGCGGAGTGGAGCATGCGCGTGACTCTTGGGGTGGTGATGAATGGGCGACCGGCTAGCTGGCCGGGAACCAGGAAAGTGTAGAAGAGGGGGTGACGGACACGGAGCCGTCCGGACAGGGGCATGCGGAGGGTTACGCAAGAGCGGGGGGAGGGGGGGCGCGAAGAAGAGGAATCTTCGCATCACACACGAGCGTCTGTTACCGAAGGTGCTCTACGCGACCAGTCGGGCACAGTGACTCAGCCAGCTAACACCGACCGGTCTTTATCGTCGGCTTAAATCACAACGTTTTCCTAGACTTCGAGCTTCTAGAGGGCGGGGACTCTATTTATATCGACTGACCGTCGCATGCCAGGTGCTGCGTGCACTCCGCGTGGCACATAGGTGGGACTCATTAGATGTTCATGGAAAAAAGGTCATCATTCACTCAGCATCCTCCTTTGGTCCGTTGCTTTGTTTTGCTGTTTGTTTGTTCATTTTCTACTTGGCAATGAGAGGAGAAAAAGACATAATTTATGAAAATCACAGTGCAGTGCCCGAATCACTCTCACATCCAAGGTCAAAAGGATCTGCCTTCAAAAAGACTGCCCTTGGGGGTAGCCTTTACGGCCTCCATGCCTAGGCCTCGAATCTGGAGAAATGACAGACTCCTGGCGAGCTTGGTGACAGTAAGAGAGTTAAATGTCTGTTTTTCCTCGCACCGCAATGTCCAGGGGCCCCGAGATGCTGAAAGCGTGGAATGACGAATCCCTATCTGTGTTTTCGCAGGAAGAAACCTCGGTCTTTTTTTAGCTAATAATTATATCAACCAGGTTTGGCAGCCTCGGGCTGTTTTTCTTCTCCCCAGACAAGGTCTTTCTTACAGTAAGATATAAATAATGACACAGCGTCTTTAGATCCAATAAGCCCACACACACTGTAAATTTATAGTTTTCTTCCATCTGTGAGGACGAAAAGTGCATCCTGAGGAAGAAGAAAGAAACCTCGAATTTCTTCAACTCTAGTCCATCATTAAGACAAAAAGATAAATCTTTTTGGCCTAAATGTAGTTCATTTTACCCTGAAAATCTGTGTGAAAATACATTTGAAATTGAGTTTGCATTTTAGCTGAATAGACAAAAAATCGTTTTAATCCCAGCATAAGGCAGTAGTGTGAACGGTGGCTCCTTTGTACTCTCGTGGTTCGGGAAACAGGAAACTCCGAGCAGGAAAGGGCAGGACGAAGCAGAGACGATGAGGGTCCCTGGACCGGCACGACATGCCCTGTGTTGCACACTTTCACGCCCGCGTTGAATCCCTCCTCTAGACCCGGTCAGATGCAGACAGACTCCACTGAGCACCCCTCGCAATATCCAGCCCAGTGGCTTGAACGGGCAAGGGTATTTGTGAACTGAACAGAAATTCAGCCCGTCGCGGGTTTAAGAATGAATAGAGGGCGGGCTAGGACATTTGGACCAATCCTTCCGCTGAGGACAACCAGGAAACTTGGATGTGATCTAACGAAGTCTGCTGGGAGAGATTAGAGAGAGCTGATACGGTTGTGACATGTTCAGGACTTAGATGGGGGAGAGGATTGGGGATCTAATTTCACGTAATGGCATCTTCCAAATTCTAAAAAATGTAGAAAAAGAGATATATTATGAGCAGTACTTGTGACAGCCTCGTAGGACCATGGGAAAGAATGGACTCCAGGTCACACATACAGTGGAGAGAGGTCCTGACAAGCTATCCGAGATCTAAGTTCTGATGCTTACGGAACTCACCTCCAGGTAAAAGTGTAAGATCATGTCAGATGTGAAAAAAGATAATTTTCTTTCTTCCTTTTCTGTCTAGATGCCTTTTCTTTTTTCTCTTCCTTTCTCTTCCCTTCTCCCTCCTTCCTTCCTTCCTTCCTTCCTTCCTTCCTTCCTTCCTTCCTTCCTTCCTTCCTTCTTTCCTTCCTTCCTTCCTTCCTGTCTTTTTTACCTAACCATTCCAGCCTAAGCCTCCACTAAACCATTAACTAGAAGTGAAGAGAGCACACACCCTTGTCTTGGTCCTGATCGTAGGGAAAAGCACTCAGTCTTCCACCACCAAATATGATGCTGTCTATAAGCATTTCATACATGTCCTTTATCAGAATGAAAAAGTTCACTTTTATTCCCAGTTTCTTGAGTGTTTTCATCAAGAAGGAAGGAATATTGGGATTTTTGAAATGCTTTTTCTAATTCTATTGCAATAATCACATGGCGTTTGTTTTTAATTCTATTACTACGTCATATTAGATTCATTGACTTTCAGGTGTTAATTCAATTATGCATTCCTGAGATTAAAACCATTTGGTCATGCTACACAATTATTTTAGATTACTGCATTCAGTTAGCTAGTATTTTGTCGAGGATTTTTACATCTCTGTTCCTAAGAGATATTGGTCTGTAGTTTTCTGTTCTTATGATGTTGTTGTCTGCTTTTAGTTCCAATTTAGAAACAGATATAGAGACCAATGCAACAGAATAGAGAGCCAGGAAATAAAACCACACATCTGGAGTCAACTGATCTTTGACATGTGTCCCAAAAATACAAAGTAGGGGAAATCCAGATAGTTTCTTCAACAAATGATGTTGGGAAAACTGGATGTAACGTGCAAGAGAATGAAGTTGGACACTTTTCATACACCATACACAAAAATCAACTCAAAACGAAGTAAAGATTTAAAAGTAAGTCCTGAAACTGTAAAATTCCTAAAAGGAAAATAAGACAAAAGCTTCATGACATTGGTCTTGCCAGTGATTTTTTGGATATGACGTAAAAAGCACAAAGAACAAAAGTAAAATTAGACGAGTGAGACTACACCAAGCCAAAAACTTCTCCACAATCACGTAAAAGGGGCAACCTGCAGAAAATGTTTGCAAACCATCTATCCCATAAGAGATTAATCTCCGAAAGGAACGCCTACGACTCAATAGCAAAGGAGCAAATAATCCCTTTTTTAAAAAGGGACAAAGGACTTGAACAGACATTTCTCCAAAGAAATACAAATGGCCAACGGGCATACAAAAAGATACTCAACATCACTAATCATCAGGGAAATGCAAATCGAAACAACAATATCACCTCACACCTATTAAGATGCTTAATATCAAATATATATGTATAAATATATATGAATGTATACATACAAATATATATGTCTATATATGACAAGTATTAGCGAGGATGTGGAGTAATTGGAACCCTTGTATATGGTCAGCGGAGAGATAAAATGGTACAGCCACTATGGAGATGGTAGGGAGGTTCTTCAAAATATTTAAAATACAATTACCATTTCATCCCGCAATCTCATTTCTGAGTATATATCCAAAAGAAGTGAAATCAGCATCTCTCAGGGAGAGCTGCCCTCCCAGGCTCATTGCAGCGTTATTCACGACACCTAAGAAACGGAGAACAGAACGGTAGAGTCCAGGCGGTGGGGGAGGAGGGAAATCGGGGCTCGCCGGAAGTGACCGTGAGCGTCGGGTTCTGCAGCATGAGTGCGTTCCGCAGACCTGCTCCACAGCATCGTGTCTGGAGTCAGCGATACTGTACTGCGCGCTTAAAATGTGCCGAGAGGGTCGACCTCAGGATAGGTGTTCTTACAGTTAATTAATCAATCGAGCAATCAATTCACAAGTCCCCCAGCTTCTGGGTGCTCTGTCCATGGTTCTGAACAGAAACCCTCTGCTTCTCTAAAATGCACAGCTGTCAATCCGAACCAAATATTCTGATCATAAAATCCTAATCCATACACGAGGTCCTTAGGTTTACGAGCTGCATAGTGTTATCTTAACTGCCGTTATTTGACATCCGAGGCCAGAAAGGCAAAGCACAGGGGTCGGCAATGCGAGCTCAGCAGTCAGAGGCCCACGTAAGATCGCGAAAAAGTTGCTCAGCATCCTCACGTTTAAAATCCACAAAGTCATAGTTTTATATCATGAATGCTTATGATCATTAAATAAAATCACCCATGATAAAGTCATCATCAACATGTTCCAGGCCTTTTCTGACACATAGCAAGGTCTCGATAAATGCCGAGCTCCCAACTGCCCCCTGTGGAAGGAACTTTGTTCAGCACACCGCAGTCCTAACCCGCACCCCCGGGTTGCGTGCACCAAAGATGAAACGAGGTAACGATGGCTCACGTGAAAACCATAGAGGCTGGTGCCTCCGGGGCCGGCGGTGGAGAGCACGTCGACCTTGGGATGCTCTCAGCCCCCAGGCCGCAGAGAAGCGAGGTGCCCGTGGTGCCCTTTCTGCGTCAACCAAACAGGCACGCCCACCGCGAGGACTGAATAAGCTTTCGATAAAAGGGCACAAGGGAACCTGATTAGTCCACGGTACTCCTACTCCGGAATCTGGAGGATAAAACGGGAACCTTCGAGGGTCGCACGCGATCCAAACTCGCTTTCCAGTTGAGAGCAGAGCCCGAGCTAGTGATGGAGAGTGGCTTCAGCCTGGCGGGCCTCCGCGCCCGACATCTTGGAAATTCTAAGTGATGAGGCTGTGGGAGCCCACGACCGGCGAAGGTACAGGGAAGCTGAGTGTCTGCGATGCGCGAGTCTGTCATGCCCAGGTGTGTCCCCCAGGTGGAGCTTCCACCAGCCGAGGCATTTCAGCCCGATCGATCATGGCCGGGTCCTAGGGCTCAGCCTCTCCGTCGCCTGTGAAGCCGCCCTGCAGACCAAGGTTTACCTCCCACTGTCTTCACATGGCGATAATTAATATTAGACTTCGCCTTACTTCCTCTCCACCTCCGTGAAGGGGAATTAGATTGTTCTTGCCTCACGTCTCAAACTGGAAACACTCTCCGGGGTGACTTTAATAATTGTTCGCCACTTATTGGAAAGCTGTAATTCTTAATTTTCGAAGGAGAGAAAATGAAAGTAACGGTTACACAAAACAGGCAAAAATGAAGTCCTGTTATAGCCTAACTACTGACAAAAACTAATTAGGAAAATGACTAAGAGTTCTCCCCCCCATGGTTTTTTAAGCGTTTAAGCAAAATTGACTTATAGTCAAGAGTATAAAGATAATGACAAAAACCCATAGGGACAGATGATATTTCAAGGTCGTTAATAGAGGTACGAGGGGGAAAACCTGGGAGTCGATTCTTTGCCACTCCATCGGGCCTAGGTGTTTGCCGGCCCCACAGCCTCCACTTTTACCTTTCTCTTTCTGCACGGCCCACGGCCTTCTTTCTGTCGTTCAGAGACGCTCAGCCCTTCGCGCCTCAGAACCTTTGTCTGTGCTGGGCGTCCTGCTGGGAATTCTCTTTTCCGCATGTCCACGCCTTGTCTCGTGGACCTCACGTTTAATGTTTAATCTCACTTCTGCAGAGACCTTGCCTGTCTCCTCTTCGGGAGGCCCTGGCCTGGCTCTGGTTACTCGTATCATCTTTCCTTGGATGTTTTCTTGACATCTTTAATCACGAAAGGTGTCTATACGACACATTCGTTTTCAAATCGGTAAGCATGATCGTGCACTGCTCCTCTCCTTGTCCGAGGATCGAAGTTCCGTGGGTATTTTTATTCCCCGGCCCCTCCCACGTTTCAGCACTTAGAACAGCGCTTCGACCACAGATAATACCGATAAATTTTTGTGGAATGAAAAAAAAAATGAATAACTAAGTGAACGTATGTTTACTGCCTCCTGATGATTCAAAACCAGCAAGTCGAGTGTACTTACAGGCAAACCTGACGACATGTCTGGTAATACTAATATATTATAATATTTTAAACAGAACAATTTGAAGCCTGACTCTATTATTGAATGACTTATTCCATCGTGTATGCATTTTCTGTTTGTTTCTGAATGGCGGGTAGTAGTTCATACGCCAAATTCAAAACTGTGTTGACTCCATTTTCTTGGGATGAAACGACCCCCAGAGTCTGACCTATGAATGTGGGCACAAGGGACAAACCAATCTTGTTACAGCGTGTGATGACGGGCGCTTCTCTGTCCCCTAAGCAACTGAAATGTGCAGCTGTCTGTCTCTTGCAAATATTTTAATTAGAGATTTTTATTTCCCTGTGCTTCGAGGCTTTTTATGAAGGGTACATTGTCTATGTCTCATGATACAAATAATAGTTCATGGTGTAAATAAATTTATGCAACAGAACAAAGTTGTCGGACTTTTTCTACTTGGATTTCTGTGTCTCCGCCAAAGGATGCCAAAGGTAGTTGCCGAGGCTAAAAGTTAGAGAGGGCAGTGGACAAAAAGAGGTGAAAAAAAGGCAACATGCATGTATGGTTTCAGAAATGTCGTCAGGACATCCAAGGCCCGCCCAATCTATTTCCTCTTTCTGCTCAAAGACTCTGAAAGGCAACATGAAAAAGAACAATTTAGTTTTTTTAGAGCCGGCTACCCACTTTTATTCCATAGACTTATTTGCTGAAGTTCCATATTTTTATGATGTGAATGCATCTGGGCAAGAAAAACATTGCACGTGGGATCTATCCGCCTTTCCTTTGTTCCGTCTTTCTTCCTCTGAAAAGACATTCAGTAAATACTCTGTTCCCAGGACACACATCCACCCATGTGCAAAAAACTCTCTTCCCTCCCCCCCCCACACACACGCACGCGCTTTCAAACATTCAAAAACATATTCGAGTGCTGGGAGGAAACGAGGAAATGGTTAATGTTTGTAGTAAGCTCCAGAATTGGGTGGCAGGTACAGACGTGGCCTGGGAGGCGGTTAGGAGGGCAGAGACATAGGTTAAAACTGTTCCTCAGAGAGGCGCCGAGGCGCCGTTCGCCTTTGGTTCCTGGCCCAAACCTTGGCTCGTGACAGAGCGTTGGCCCTGAATCACGGATTTCCCACACACTCCCAAAACTGCGACTACAGGCGGATTTTTGTCACCCGGCTAGTACATCTTACGCATGAAATCTGAAGGCCAAGCCCCGCCCTAACGCAGCTGTTTAAAAAGCGTGACTTTTTGGAAGGTATCATTGGGTCGAACTAGTTAGGGAGCTGGGTACCGGGCGCTAAAACATACGTCTCTCAAACTGGGGGGGACAAACCCCACGCAGGCGCATCGCCCCCTCCACGCTCGCCTCGCAGGATGCTCTCGGCAGCCCAGGCCACTTCCTCTGCGTCACCCCGCCTCCGACCTAGTCTGTCGTGGCTGGCGCCCAAGGGACGGGGACCCTGGAGAGTCGTGCGGGTGGCGTCGCGGCCAGGCCTGGGAGTCGCCCACGTCCCCACCCCCGACCCCCGCATCCTGTGGGCGGGACTCAGGATTTGGCTCCAAGGAAACTGTGAGGACAGCTGAGAACCGGTGTCGCCTGGGAAGCCGCTCGCGGTCCCTCGCGGCGCATGCGCTCGGCGCGACTCGTGGCCCCGGTCTGCGCCGCGGCCTCCGCCACGTGGTCTGCAGGGACTCGCCTGGCGTGACCCAACACCGTAGATTTCATTACAAGCGAACACGCAAACAATCCCCTAAAGCATGGCTGTGGCTTCGCATTTTCTCTGTCATGATGCACGGGAGTCTGTTTGCTAAAGCAAAAGTAAGTTGCGTGAGCGTGTGTGTGTGCATGAGCGTGTGTGAGTGTGTGTGAGCATTGTATGTGTGAGCGTGTGAGTGTGTGTGAGCATGTGTCCATGTGTGACCGTGTGTGTGAGTGTGTGCATGTGTGTGAGCATGTGCGTGTGTGAGCATGTGTGTCTGTGTGTATGTTAGCATGTATGCGTGAGCGTGTGCGTGTGTGAGCGCGCGTGTGTGCGTGTGCGTGTGTGTGAGCATGTGCGTGTGTGAGCATGTGTGTCTGTGTGTATGTTAGCATGTATGCGTGAGCGTGTGCGTGTGTGAGCGCGCGTGTGTGCCCATGTGTGGTAGAGTGTAGTCCTCCTCTGAAGAGGGTTTTGTAAGAATATTTAAAAACATATCTTTCTATTATCCCAAGAGGCTCCCGGCGGCAAACTTCGCCTTTAACCTCTGTTCGAGTCCTGGTTTTGCCCCGGCCCGGCCCCTCGCGCGCTCTGCCCCAGGTTCTCCCGCTCTTTCTCGCAAGGACACGGCCTCTCCCAGTCAGCGGCTCCGCTTCGAGCTAAAATTAAATTTAATTAAAATAATTTTGTACTAAAAAAAATAAATCGGCACCAAAAAAAAAGTACAAAATTGACCTGGAATAGACAGGATTTCAGTTTATGATAAAGGAGCCTTTTTTAAATCAATGTGAAAAGAGGAATTCTTTAATAAATGATGTTAGTACAATTAATTACCTGTTCAAGCAATAGAAAAGCATAACCTCTTCTCGCTCCGCCACAGAAAACCAGATAAAAAAAGGTAGTTTTTACAATGACGCCACTAAAATGCCAGAAAATAATCGCAACTTATTTATAATATTAGAGCAATAAAGACTTTTAAAAGTAGCACGCAAAATCCACAAGCCATATTAGTCCATCTGACATAAAAATTCAAAACTTCTGTATTATAAACATATAGAAAACGCGTTAAAGTTGCCTGTCCCATCCCCCACCGGGTCACTAGCACGGCCCCTCTGTGGCCGTCGATGTCACTGAGCGTGAATCCCCTGTGCCCCCCACGCACCCCTCCTTGTGTCTCCCCCTAATTTACAAAATAAGCTGCAACACCGTCATTCTCCAGAGCATTTTCTCGGTCCACTGAGACTTTGCTTCCTGGCAATCGTCGTTCGTCTGACTCAGGTAAACTCTCATGATGCTTTTCCTGGGCGGGACATTCTCACATCAACAATGTCCACCAGATGTGTCAGCGCAAACCACGCACGCACGCACGCAGGGGCCGCGCACAGACACAGAGACCCCGGGATTAGAGGAGCAGCTGAAAGGCCGCTCACGAAGGCGGAGGGCCCGTCGCAGGGGCCGGGACAACGGGCGCCCACGCACCCAGCCGTCCGGAGCATGCGTCTGCCGAGCAGATACACGCGAGGGGGGTTTGTGAACCAGGGCACCGCGAGCTGCGACAATTACACCTCCTTTGGCCAGAGGCAAAACGTTCCTTAGAGTTCACTTCCTCTGGTGCAGATCGCAAGGGGCGACCAGCCTTCCGATCCCGCACCATGAGGGCTGGCTCCTCCTGAGCCCCCGCTGCCGCAGGATAATGGGGTGCAAAGCTCGTTAAACCACCAAGACAAGGCCAGCAGAGGGGAGGGAACAGTGGACGAAGGCCGGCGACAGGATCTTAGCAGCTGGGAGCCGACGGCGAGTGGAAACCGGCCGCGCAGAAGGGCGGAGCACAGGTGCGCGCCTGCCGTGGGGGCCAGAGGCCGCGGCTTACGTCCCGTCCCAGCACGAGGGCGGTCCGGGGCACGGTGGCTGGAGAGAGGGTCACCCGATGTCGGCGTGTAGGCGAAGCAGGGCCTGTCATCACCCCGGACACCCCGGAGTTTTCTTTCTGATTCTGACCTCAGGGCCGTCAGGCCCAGCCAAGGGCAGGCCGCCCCCGAAGACGCTGCAGAAGCCTGGAGTTGTGCTCTTCAGTGGAACTTTCTGGAACGATGCGAAGGTTCTGTGTCTGAGCTACCCAACTGCTCGAGAACGCACCCGAACCTGGACACCTGGAACGCGGCGGGCGCAGGGGAGGGAGTACAGTTATTTTCTTTAATTCATTTTTAAAAGGACAGCCCAGGTCTAGAAACGGGGCGTCTGTGTCCTGCACCCCATCCTCACCCAGGGCCTAGCGCGATGGACGCCAGCTTATCGCACAAGCAGGGGAAAACGGCAAATTCCTCCCAGCAAACGACCGGCTCAGGAGGAACGCTCTGGAGACGGGCTTCTGCGGGCTCTCCAGCGAAACAGAGAGGGCTCCCTCGAGACCACCCGTGGGACGGTCCCTCCGAGGAGGGCACTCGCTCACGCGCCCTGTGCATCGAAACAGGTTTTCATCAACCTCCTTTCAAATAAAAGTGGGCGACCAGGCATCACTGGTCATTGGAAGAAAGCCTCTGACGTGTAAAGACAAGACCAAGTCAAGAAAAATATTTTTAATGGAGTAGGGTGGGGAGAAGCCGACAACAGGAACCCAAAAAAAGAAAAAGAAAACGAAGAAAAAGCTGTCGTGGGACACGGAGCATAAAACTTAAAATTCATGCACACAAATAACCTCCGAGGGAAAAGAAAAGGCAGCGCCTCCTTAAAAGACGGGGTGCTGTGGGGGTAGCAGAGACCAGACACCACAGAGGCCGGGAAAATCGGAGGCTGGGGTGAGGACGTTCGAGAGGGACTGTGAAGGAGGGGCAGCCGCAGGAAGCCGCCCCGTGAAGGGCTCAGGGCGCCGGTACCGGCAGGGGCACAGGAAGCAGCCAGCTCCGGAAGGTCGAGCAGGCTCCCGGCTCTGCGGTTTCCCTGAACGTCGTCGTGGGATGTGTCAGGAGCCATTAAGAGACACTGAAGAAGTCCCGTAGCTGACAGCCATGGAGCAGCTGCTGAGGCTGCTTAACAATGGTTCTAGGAAGCAGAGTGTGGAGTTACACGGTACTGACCCTGGAGGGGAGGTTTGCCTCCTAAAGAAAGCCTCTTAAGATAGTGGAATGCTTTACAGCCCAGAAAAGGATGTCTGTACCCTGAGGGAAGGATATTTAGGAACTTATGTAAATGCCAGCATTCCTATGGTATGTACCCTGTGCTTTGCTATCGTACCCAAAAACTCATATAAAGGCCGTGCTAAATAAACTCTGGGCTGCAGCAGTGACTGTATGCCCCCCGAAGTGCTTTCCTGTCTTCTTTTTTTCTGAGGCTTCGCCCCCCTCTTGTAGGTGCTGTTCGATCTCCGCCGGCGGCTCCGGCAGGGATGCTCGCGGGCGGCTCAGCCTTCCACGGGCCACACAATCGCGCAGGCTCTGTGTGTGCACAGAGGAAGTCGAGGCAGGTTCTCACCCTGGCGGCTGAGACACTGTGGCTGGCACCTGGATTTCACGTAGAACGTAGGCGGGTTAGCCAAGGAGCCCAAGCACCGCCGAGCCGCCGGGAGAGGCTCCCACGGGTGTCCCCGTGGCCTGACGGCCCCACGCTTCAGACAGCTCCGAGCGGCTCAGGTTTCACCGAGCGCCCCATGAAGCAGGCAGGTGGCCGTGAAAGCTTCCGATGTAGGGCAGCTTCAAACAAACGTTTATTTAGAACAAGGAGGTAACGAGCGATTTTATTGTTTCACTTCTAGAAGATCACAGATGTTGTTCATTAGAGCATGTCAATCAGAAACAACTCTTTCCTATACATGAGCTCATTTTCAAGAATTCCCAGGGACTCATCTGAGCAAAACGGAGGGACTTCTTCATAACCCAAAGCTACAGTCTCAGGAGGCCGTCGAGGGGGACACGTGGGGACCGGGAGTAAGCCCTGCTCCGACCCCTCGGCTGGATGCTGGCTTCATAAACAGAGGCTTCTGCTTAAGCATCTTGCAACCAATAGAATGTGCTTTTCTAATTGATTTTTTTGCCCGGGTTTGTATTTTGTACAATGTGAATCAAGCAAAACAACCTCCACATTTTAACAACCAGAAAACGTGACATAACTTGCATTCCTGAATTGGGCTCGTAGCCAGCAACCCTAACGTGATCGACACAGCCGGATATCCAGAGCAGCAGCAGAAAATCTGAGTTCAGGTCTCAGCTGTAATGTTTCCTCGCTCTGCGGCCCGGAACAAATTGCCTAACTTGAGTGACCTTTGCTTTCCTCCTCGGATCTATGTGGTATCGTTCTGCAAACTGGAAAGTGTCATAAAAATGATGGCTAGTTATCAAATACGGGCCAGAGTCCAGACAAGCCACGTGTGCTCCCCAGCAGTGTGGATAAACGCTCATCGAGATGTAGCCGCCTAAGTAAAAACACAGTAGAGTTGCTCGTTTGACTTAACGCATTGTATTCAACACGACATTGCTGCTACGAGCTCCAAAAGAGCCCTCAATATCTGCGTTCTGTTTCCTTGCCTATTGACGTTTCGCAGAAATTCGCTGTTGGTCTTTCGTATAAAATTAGCAAAAAGCCCTTTTCCGAAGTTATTCGCGTTAAATATCACACGTCTCTCTGAAAGCACACACGTGTGCACACATGCACGTGCAGCCACCCACATCCACGGTCGTCTTCGTCACGAAAGTTTACTCATTGGCGTTGATGATGACGCACTGACAACTTTTGGAAGCGATTGCCGTTGCCGAGGGAAATGAAAATTAAACGCGTTTGGCATTTAATTAACGTCCTCGACGAGATTCTTAACAAGAGTCGAGAAAAGGCCCTGCGTAGCGTCCGCGGCAGCGTGGAACCAAGATGGCGCGAAGGCAGGTCTAGGAGAAGGGCAGGGGCCTGGGTTCAGAAGCGGGCCCTAAGGACAGAGTCGGGGCACCCTTAAATTTAGATGCCTCCAGGAACTTTCCTCGGAGGCCGCTTTCAGAAAGAAAGTCATAGAGCCATTTATGTTGAGCTTCCTGTAGGCAAAAACAAACCCCTGCTCTATTCGTCCACTTCGATGACACAGACCACCTAGGACGGTGCTTCTTAAACTCTGCAGACTTAGATCCCCAAGAGGAAGAAGGTTTTGTTAAAACGTGGATCTTATTTAAAAGGTCTGGCACGGGGCCCCTGAGTCTCCATTTCTAATAAGTTCTGGGGTGATATCTGCGCTTCCGATCTAGGGGCCATACTTAGAGTGGCCAATGTTTAGGAACTGTAGATTCAGCAAGTTATCGATAAAATCGAGAAAGGCTGGATACTGGCTTTACATGTAATAATCGTTAAGCAGATGCTGACTGAATGATGGATGGATGGATGGATGGATGGATGGATGGATGGATAGATGGATAGATGGATTAATGGTGGATGGGTAGATACCTGAATGCCAGATGGATGAAGGATGGGCGAATGGATAGATAAATCAATGGATGATAAGTCAAGTGAGTGAGCAAGCTAACGAATTAACAAAATAATATGATAAACTTTCTGAATGTAAGGTCCTGTTCTGGAAGGTGGGGCAGCACCCGACTTACAGGTGCCGGTGAAATGTGGGGGAGCAGGACAGTCAGGGCGGCGGCACTGGCCCCCCCGTGATCCAGCCCGAGCTCGGCTCTGCGTTTCCACGGGCCCCGCCCCTCGCCTCGCCCCACGAGGGCCCCCAGCACCCATCCCAGGCACTTCGGCTATGGTCCCTCTGTGGAGCTAAATGTTTTGGACGCTCAGGATGAGGATGAATTTCAACAAAAGATCAGAAAAAAGATACTTGTCAATTAATCGGTTCTATTTTTTTTTTAACTTTCAGGGGATAGGTTATTGCAAGAAATAAAATACAAAAAGATATGAAAATGAATTTATTAACAATCTATTAAAGCATATTTCTGTAGCGCCTACACTGCCAATTTTGAAAAATTTATAATCTGAGGGCACATTTACTATTTTTTCAAAGCTAATGATCAAGAGCTTCTAATTATCCTGTACTGGTATCAAATTATTAAAATGTGACATAAGAAGCTTTCTCACTTCAGGCTTTGACAAAAACAATTCTTTCTCTGACATGTAGGGCTCAGTGTTTAAAACCCTCCAGTTTTATAAAATCCTCTTTTTCCTGTTTGATCATCAAGAGGAGAAAACCCAAGTTCAGCAGAGCCAGAAGGGGCTCCCTCAACTCTTCAAGAACAAACATTCTCTCCGAGCTGCCGATCCGCCTAGCCGTGAGCTGGGCGAGCCCGGCGGCCCTCCGACACCCGGCGCGTGGGCGGGGCAGGCCCAGACGTCAGGACTTACCTGGGGAAGGGGCCTGGACGCCCACGGTCCCCTCTCCCGCCACCCTGCCTCCTCGCCCGCTGCCTTGTTCCCAGAGGCCAGGACGTGGACGGAAGTGAGTTCGCCAAGGCACGTCCCCGAGTCAGGTGTTCCACTATCCTGCCCGGTGCCCCTCCACTGTTCCAGTCCATCCGGGGTCCAACGAGCAAAACAACGTCGCCCGAGCTGGCCTGGACCCTGATGCGCCGCTTGCCTGGGACTCGGCTGCAGCAGGACTTTGAACTCTCTCGGATGTTATAGTGTCGTGTCTGCCAGTGGCCGACGTGAAGAGTGGCCTTGCAATATTCAGTCGCAATAACGAATATTAAATATAAACGCTTATGAGTCGCTCCTTGTGTTTTTGGAATAGATGTCCATCAGCGACGTGAGTCCACCGAGCTTGTGGTGAGACGACGGAACGCAGGTGACCTGCCCCAGACGGCGACGGCAAGACGGACGCCATGGGCGACAGCAGAAATGTCTGTGGCTAAACGTTGGTTTGTTGTGCATCGTTGTTGCCAATTAAATGTTCCTTGACAGCCAACTAGGGATTTGTTTACACCCTAGTCTCCTGAGCATTGATTACGTTAGCCGTTCCAATGTTGAAATAACTCAGTTTCAACATGAAAAAGAAACATCTGGTTGTGTTTATTTTTCATCACATATGAAAATATGCTCTTCGGAAAAAATTAATTATCGCGGATGAGAGTATTGGGAAAGACGTCGGTCTGCACAGACTCTTGAAACCAGAGGGTCAGAAGCGGTCACGTTGTATGGCCCCGTTAAGTCCGAACCCTGTCACCGCTCGGCTTGGACAGTTAACCCCTTAGAAATGCTTGACTCACACTGTCTTAGTCCGCTGGGGCCGCTACGACAAAAAACACCACGAACTAAGTGGCTCGTAAACAACCAACATTTGTTTCTCACAGTTCCAGAGGGGAGGCAGTCCGGTACACTGGCATATCTGAGTCTCGTGAGTGCCCACGTCCTGGTCGTCGATGGCATCATTCCCTGTGTTCTCTCGTGGTGCCAAGAGACAGGGACATCCCTGGAGCCTTTTATCAGGACACTGATCCAACGTGTGAGGGCTCTGCCCTCGCGGCGTAATCATCGCCCACAAGCCCACCTCCCGATACCATCGCCTTACAGGCTAGGATTTCTACACACGAAGGGGGCGAGGGGCATAAAACCTCAGTCCATGGCAGATACTTCTGGTGAAAAACGGGTAAGCGAAAGATGTGTACGCCATGTGAAAACGCTGACCGCTCTCGCATCAGGGCTAAAGTCAGTCTTTCCGCAAATACTATAACATATTGAGCCAATGATCCATGAGATGATGCTGAGTTTATTTTATTTTTAAACCACTGTATTGAGGTAGGTTTGACATAAAAAAAAAAAAAGTACCTACTTAATGCATACAACTCGGTGAGCTGGAGATAAGTACATACCCATGACCCCGTCATCACGATGAATGTCATGAACATATTCGTCAAGGCCAAAAGTCTTCTCTCACCTATCTATGTGTTTACAGTAGTAAGAACACAAATGAGATGTGAAAACATGCTCGATGTACCTGATCGTCAAGGAGATGGAAAACCACCGTGAGGTATCATCTCGCGCCTGTTCGGGTGGCAATTTAAAAAAATGAAAAGCAGGTGGTGACGAGGCTGCGGAGAGAGGGACCCCGCGCACCGCTGGCGGGAGCCGCCGTGGGAGCGGAGAGTCCTCGAAAACTTAAAAATAGAAACTGCCGCAGGGTCCGGCAACTCCCCTTCCGAGTACACACCCGGAAGGCACCGAAGCCGTAAGCTCGGAGCCGTCTGGTCCCGCACGCTCAGCACGGCGCCGCTCACAGCCGCCGAGGTGCAGACGCGTCCTCGGTGTCCCGAGGCGCAGCAACGGGTGCGGCAGGCATGGCGCCCGCGCACGACGGGACCCCCGTCGGCCTCGGAAAAGGGAGGAAATGCCGCCATCTGTGACGACACGCATGGACCTGGGGGACGTTGTGCCCGGCGAGACCCGCCAGGCTCAGGACGACAAACCCCGTGTGACCTCACTTATCCGCGGGATCCAGACCCGTCAAACCCAGTAGAAGCGGAGAGGGGTTGCCGGAGGCGGGGGTCGGGGGAAACGGCCACGTGTCGGTCACAGTGCACGAAGTGTCCGGCGAGTCGAGGGCGCCCCGGACAGCCTAGCGCCGACGGTGAATACTTCTGTAGTGTGTGCTTACCGACGTGCTCAGAGGGTAGACGTTGGTTTTCGATAAAGATGAGAAGAAGTGAAAAAGGCTATTTCAATCTTTCCGTTGTCTATGGTGCTTGGATTCATACTCCTAAAGGAAAATTCCAGAGCGACTGTCAGTGATACATTATGATGTCGTGACAATTAGTAAAATAAAGGCATTCTAGGATGGCAAAAAATTCAAAATACCCACAGACCAGCTTGACAAGATATGTATGGGACCTTCCTGAAGAAACCTAGAAAAATATTTTGTAAAGGAAAATAAAGATGACTTCAGAATATGAAATATGCTGATAGCAAGACTAATTGCTGAGAAGTTATTTACAAGGCTCCCCAGAATTAAATTAAAATCCCGATAGCATATTTTTATAGCATCACAAAATGAACTTAAAATTATTTTGGAAAAATAAACAAAGGTAGATAACTTAGAAGATATCGTAAGATTAATGAAGGAAACTAATTAATTCTCTACTAAATATTAATGAACACTAAATATAAAACCTCAATAAACAAAACAGTAGAATTAGTAAAATATTAAAATAAGCCATTTAAGAATGCTAGTTTCTACTTTACTCAATACTTAAGGATCCTCTGTTAGTATATTGATTGTAACTTTTTAAACACAAAATTATGAGCCATTGTCTGAGTCCATTTATGAGGATAATATTAAAAATAAGTACTTGCAAAACCTATATAAGCGATCGATTTATACACAGACGATAGTAAAAGAACCTCGAGAATTCAAATTACTCATGTCATTTTGGACAGGAAATTAATTTCAGATTATTCGTGCTCAGCATATCCACATTGCAAAGCTCTTGCTCACCAGAAAGCTGAAAGTAATACTGGTGGAAAACAGAGCAAAGATGAAGGAATCCGAATCAAATATGTCAAATGATCTTCCCTGCATCGGGAAGAGGAAGGATTTTTTAAGACAGTTACAATGTAGCCACGAAAGATACCTTCGCTTTCATTAGGAATCCAACTTCTGGGCCTATATTTTGAACATGTGAAGAAAATATGTGAAATTATAACAAAATTGAAGCTTTTTTAAGTTATGCGGACTGACAGTCATGTTACCTTTTATGCTCATTTGAGCCCTGAACTTACATATACAACACACACACACACACACACACACACACACACAAGCATTTGGCACACTGTTCGGATTTTGTCTGTGTCTGTGAAGATACATGACAATACCACGGATTTCTCTGAAATATTACAAAATGTTTTTGACCGCCATCCACTCTGGACCAATAAAAATGGAGTGCAGCATGGAATAATCCTCAGGAGTAATTGGTCTCCAGAGGGACAGAACCAGTAAAAATGCCATTATTGGCTTGGAAAGGCAGTAAGTTTTGTTTTCTGAATTCTTCCCAAACTGCCAATTGTCTGTCACTTGTAAGTGCCCTGAGGGTTTCGAGTAGACACAGCCTCATGCTCACAGAGGAGGAGGGTCTCCTTGTTAATTAGGGAAAATTTCTCAGCCTGGAGACAGCTTTTCCACTCCGATGGATGGGAGTTTGTTCCTCTGGTCTCTCCCGCTAGTCTTCCTACCGGACTGAGCCTCGTTACGTAGAGCCGAGACAGAAACCATCCAAAACCGGGAGCTAAGTTCGCATCGACTGAGAGCAAAAGGGGCCGCGACGCGCAGAACGGCTCCCAGGACCGCTTTCATCTCTTTCGTGGTGAGGACTCGTAAGGTGAGCTCGACCCCTCTCATCAGCCTTTTACACACTCGACACGGAGCTCGGGACCGTCGACAGGACATGGGGCAGCGGTTCGCAAGATCTAACCCGCCTCGTGCAGCCAAAACGCCGCACCGGCGGAAACGGCGCCTGAACCGCAGCCCCCTCCCCCCTCCGCGACCCGCCCCCGTCCCATTCCCTGCTCCTAAGGCTTCCACTGCTTCCGGAACCTCCTAGGAGTGGGAGTACACAGTGTCTGTTCTGTGGCTGGCTTACCGCGCTCAGCGTAACGACTTCCCGTTGTGTCCACGTGGGCACGCGCTGCAGAAGTCCTTTCCTGTTAAAGGTGTAATAATGTTCCACTGTGCTGTACACCGCACCCTCCCCGTCCACGGACGGACGGCAAGGTCGTTTCCACGTCGTGGCTACTGCGAGCAACGCCGCGGTGGACATGCGGGGCGCAGATACCTCTCTGAGACCCCGATGCTGATCCTTTCGAACATATACCCAGAGGCGGGATTGCTGGATGCTATGGTAGTTCTATTTTAATTTTTTGAGAACTCTCCACACTGGTCGCGACAGGGGCTGCTCCAAATCACGTTCCCGCCGACAGTGCACGGATTTTCCCATTCGGCCACGTCCTCGCCGACACTTATCTTCCGTTTTCTTGGCAGTGGCCGTCCAAGCCGGTGCGAGGCCATAGCTCACTGTGGTTTTGACTTTCACTTCCTTGATGATCAGAAATTTTGAGTATCTTTCCATTTGCCTGTCGGCCATTTTTGTGTCTTCTCTGAAGAAATGACTCTTCAAGTTTTTGTTCTTTTAGGTCAGTTTCAACGATCAGATTCCAGATTGCTGCTTAAAATCTTGATTAATTTATGTTTAGGGGAAAAAAAGTGTCTCTACTAAAGAATGCACTGAATATTAGAAATGCTCATTGGAACGTAAATTGTGCTAATTAGATAATAACAACCAAACTGTGACAAAGAGTAAAGTTGCAAACCAAAGATGCAGGATGCGTTGCCTCGACCAGCGTCGTAGCCGCCAGTGAGGACAGAGCCAGGAATTCGCGCGGCCTCTGGCTTCTCCGGCATGCACACAGATGTCCCCAACACCGTACACTTCCCATTAAAGAGCACAGCACGGAAGCTTTCACGACAGCGTCTGGCACAGCCAAGGGCGCAGGGCGCTCGGCGTCTGCCTGTGTCTCACCATCTGGAGGGCAGAGCCGTGACACCCGGGCACGTGGCTGCCCGTTCAGGCCCTCCGAGGAGGAGCCGCCGGGAAATACTTGCGCGTGCCGAAGACTCGTAGGGGAAATGCCTGTGACGCGTCCAGGGGAAGGAGCGGGCGTGGGCGCGGGGGTGCTTCAGACCGTGATGCGGGTCGGACCCCTGGGAAAGCAGCGGGGAGGGCCAGGGCGGACGTCTCGGAGCCTGGGGCCGCGCCCCTCCCACGGTCGGCCGCTGGCGAGACACGGCCCCGGGGGAGCGTGCCCGGCATGACCCCGTGGCGTCCCACACGTGGCCGCTGGAGGTCGTCCGTCAGCTGTGCTCCCTGGGTCGGTTCTCCCGCGGGGACGGCTGGGCGGGGCTCGGAGCGGCCCTTCTCCCTTCTCTCCGATTCAGAGCGTCTGCTGTGAGAGACGCCTGTTGTTTTCTATTCATCTGGTCACGACACCTGACCTTCCTGGGGGAGAGCACGACCACGTCCGAGTGTACTTGGGTGAAACCGACCCTCCGCTCCTGCCCCTCCCCCTTCACGTGTGGTCATGTGACCGCGCCCGGTCAGGGCTCAGGCGGCCCCTCCCGGAAGGACTGAGGGAGAGGTGCCCCCAGGACCCAGAGCCACCGAAATCGTCCCGGGCCGTCGGTAGGGTGGTTAAAAGCCGAGAACGCATCCTCCTCCTGGAGTCGCCGAGAGTAAGACTCAGCCTGGAGCTGCTGACAGGGATCTTGACATCCGAAGGCAGAGCCTGCCGGAGAACGAAGCCAGCAGACAGAAACGCAAAGGCAGGGGATGGCGAAAACCAGACTAAGAAACACTTTCTGCCGAGCCCCTTGGTCCATCCGTGCTCGAAGGCAGGATCCATCCCTGGATTCTTCAGTCAATGAGCCGATGTCTTCCCTTTTCCTTCTAAGTTAATTGTCCATCATTCAGCACCATGAGTTTTGATCGATATATCTATTTTTACCAATAGCTCTGGTGGGTCACAGCCAGTATTTTGATCCTTTTACAGCAATTCGAGAATATGATTTCACGCATCCTATAAAAAAAAATTCTATTTGACTAAATTTTTATGACCTATGAAATCAATGATAAAGGAATTTTACCCAGAGTCCCTAATGATGTCACCTGTATCAGTCAGAGCCCAGATATCATGAGGTTAATGTGACAAAGACTTTAATATAAATAACTGTCAGCCAGGAAATTGAAAAGGCGAAAAGAGCCCACGGAGGTGTCATGCGGGAGAAGCTGTCACCACCGAGGCTGGGGAAGAGGAGGAGTTGGATCCGTGAGACCTTGCAAACTTGGAAGAAAAGCCCTGGGGAGCTGAAACTCACGGCCCACATGAGGGCGTCTCTGAGGTGGTAGGGGCTGCTCCCCGGGTCTGGGGTCCGTCCAGACCTGCTGCCTAGTGCCAGGATCACCGAGGAGGAGGAAGGAAGACACATTCGGTGAGCGTCGAAAGAAAACCCTGACCTGCATCCGATGCTCCCTCTACCCCAGAGCAGAGACCTTCGGTGGGTCGACGTCTCAGGAAAGAAGGAGCAGGTCTCGTCTTCCTCCTCCAGGCTCTGTTCCTCTACGTGCCGTCGGCCGGGCCCGTCGGCAACCCATCCGGCAAAGTATTTGATACTTTCAGCAATCGAACTGCTAAAGACAGAACGCTATAAATAGAACGATGTCATTTGTTTCCAAAGACCATTGCTATACTAGAGCAATGCAAAAATAATAATAAAAGCAAGCTACTTCGTGGCAAACTTTGGGGGCATGATTAGGACTGTAATCCACGAGTTATCTTGAGGCGAACAGAAAAGGGTTAAGTAATACATGTTAACATCTTTTAACCTATTGTTGACTCAAGCAGAACACTATAAACCATCAGATCTCTGAAAGTACTGTTCTTCTACTCAATAAAGTTTTTAAAGGATAACTATTTTAAAGCCCCAAATAGAACGGTGTTGGTTTTCTGTTTTGTTTTGTTTTGATCTCAGATGATCCATTTATCATTTTTCTGAGAGATGTTCTTGATGCAGCGTGGCATTCTTTGCATGAGTCTGACCTTGTACTGTTTGGATAAGTACGAATGCTTTAGAAAAAGAAGAGTGATATAGTCAATAATATTGTGATAAGTTCGCATGGTGACAGATGATTAGAATTGGTGGGGTGATCACATTGTAAGGTATAAAATGTCGAAAGACCGTATTGCACACCTGAAACCAAAATAACTAATGTGATATTTTATACCAACTATATTTAAATGAAGATTTAAATTTAAATCTAAAAATAATCCCACCTAATTAAGTGATTGAGTTCTTACTTCTCCCTTGTAGATCTCCGCGGGGGAGAATTCTGAAGTGGAATATTCCGAACGCTTTGTTGTTTGCCGTACCCCGAGAACCAGGCCACGGTCTGCCATTCACGCTGATAAACCCGGCAGCATGTGGGGACGCAGTGCCTGGCCAGTCCTTGGAGCGAGCCCCTGATTGAGGGGACCCGTTAAAGCCCCTTCACGCAACCTCCACCTCGTCCCCTGAGCCTCCAAATGCGTTACACCAGTGCAGGCGGGAATATCGTTAGAGCGTCTGAAACAATCACTTATTTCTGCCATGACTAATTCTTAGCCAAATGTCTACAGGGCAATGCCCCCCATTACTGACTCAGGGGGGCCCGGTTATTGCTGAGATTTCAGTGATTCAGACCCTATTATTTTGAGTTCGTGATTCCATTTCAATCACAGTAGGTGTCGAAAATTTGTTCTCCATGGTGCTCAGTATTTTTGTCCTTAAACTCTGTGACTTTATTACAAAGAAGTTACAGCGATATAAACTTCGCTCTAATCTCTGCACGGACAAGAGCCGATAATACGCCACTTGGTTCCTGTTGTGCTGAAACCGCTTGTCTGAAGCAGTTTATATGTCATTTATTCTGGAACAATCATCATCCACAACCAGCATCGTTAAGCACCTGCCCCAGATAGGACATCGACCGAGCTCTGGGGATCGGAGATGAAGGGGCTCAGTTGCCACCACTGAACCAGCCAGGTGGTAGGCAGCTGGGGAAGGGGCGTCCAGGCACGACAGCTCGCCTTCTGTGTCCCTTGCCCGTGGCCCCTGGACGTCCACGCGAGAGGATTCCTGTGTTACTCCCACCTGGAGCGAAGCCTTCGCCTCGTCTGTGAGTTCCGCGAACCTTCGTGTCTGCTCATCACGGGCTTGCGGAGGGGGAGCGGCCCCCGCAGGACGAGTGAGGGCGGAGAGACCGGCGGATGCGTTTATGGACCGAATTACTGCCTCGCGGCACTGCCTGTCCTTCTCACCCTGTCTCTGCCGCTCGTGGGCTTTCTGGAGACAAGGACGCTGTGCAGTGTCTTGTGGCATCATGTAGGCATCTGTGTGTATGAGACGAAAGCAAGTGTTAATCTAAAAATTAGCCTTCTCCCCAACTTCGGAGACGCTGCTCTGAAAGTTCTTTCTCGTCTGAGATTTTCCATGAAATAATTATCCTTGCTCACTCGAAACTTGCAGCCAAATCAGCTTCCTTTTTCAAGACAGCGGCACCCAGGCACCCTGGGAGAGCAGTTTTGTAAATGAGTTGGCAATAGACTTATATTTCTCCATAATATATCCATCATAAAATTAGATGAACCAACTCGGGGAAATCGTAGCTCTCGGTCCAATAAGGCAAGTCTTGCAACTTCTGAGAGTGCAGCCTCTTTATTAACCTAAAGGAGAAGAATGTGCCCTGGCAATGATGCCCAGACCGCCCGGGCTGGGGCACAGTCCCCTGCATGCGGCTGCACAAGGCAGGCGACGCCCCTCAGTCACGCTCTACCCAGCAACTCATCTGCTGAAAACTAGACCGAACCAGCTTCCGCCCAACCTCCTCCAGGGGGAAGCCACAAGAGCCACAGTGAGAAACCAAGGCCCCGCTCCTCTGCGGCCAGCCCGAGAGCAGGAATCAAGCGGTCATTGTCCTGCTTCTGATGGGAGGAGAAGGGTGGCTTGCAGGCTAGCACTGGCTTCTCAGCCTCCGCACTCAGCAACACCACAAGAGATGGGAGGGATGTGGGACCCGAATTTTGGGAAATTCAAATTTCTGGGCTTTCGTGGTCCCGACAGGGTATACAATGGCCCGTATCAATCACTGCTGATCCAGAGAATTGGAATGTTTTCCTCCTGATATGATATGAAAGAATTTAAATTCAAATGTAACCACAATCACATGTTGCAAAATAGTTATCACATTCATCTCCACATGTATTAGTTTTATGAGCTTCCAAGACGACCCTATGTGGGACCCTATGTGGGCAGAGGAAAATGACGAAGGAAATGTCAGAATCCAGAACCACCGAATCCGTCACTGGAAGGGCTCGAGAAAATCAAGGGGTTATGGGGAAGGGTGGCTATCATGAGCGAGGTCTTTAAAGCCCTTGTGGCATTCCTGCTCTGTCTTCTGAAGTTTGCTGTTGGATTATTTGGGTTGATTTACAGTGATGGCTCCCTGAAATCATGGCCTAAAGCAAAGAACAGTGATGATCTTGGACGAGAGCCATCCTCATTTTGAAAGGCGGCAGGAGTCATGGAGTTGATTGGCAGCCCTGAGGTGATGTGAGTCACCAAGCTGACAAAACGTCTGATGGTCAGTGCCTGATATTGCCGGGACCTGCTGCCAGGATCGGGCCTGGACGACAGCCTGATGCTGGAAAACAAGGCAGAGGCCCGGCGAGGGCGTGCGGCGTGGACCGAGCACCCCGCCGATGCGGAGAGAGCAAGTGGGGCTCACGCAGCCAGGTGGGGCTGGGCGGATGGGTGGGGACGCGGAGCAGAGATCTCATCCAGTCAGCCAACAGCACGTTCTGCTGTCACTGGCAATGGCGGGTCGGAGCCCGAGCCCGCTGTCGGCACAGAGGGTCGCCCCGAGACGGCGAGGGGAGGGCGGGATGCGGGGCGGCGGGCAGAGCTCGGCCCTCACGGTCAGGGAGTCCCGGGTTTGAGTCCCAGCCGTTCACTCTTCCTGGGACCCTCGCCAAGTTTCTAATGTAATTAAGCCTCAGCTGCTTCCTCTGCAGAACGGGAAGTCATTACCCCGGCAGGTGGGTTGTGGGGGTTATGTATGTGCGCAGTGCCGGCGTAAAGAGGTGCTCGGCCGCCGCGGTGCCGTTAGGGACCTCGGAGCACCTGCTCTCACCCCGGCTCTCTGACAGATGCTCTCCGTTCGCTATCTTACGCCTCCGAATGAGGCTCGAAGGAAGCTATCTTTATCCTGGTTTTGCTAATTAGAAATGAATACATAACATGAGGCTCATTCAAGGCCACACATCTGGCCCACGGAAGTTCTTGGCTTGAGCTCCATATCCCCTTCCTGGCGTAGCCTCTTTCCACTAGTCTCTGGCTACACTTGAACGTGGACTTCTAATTAGGACCATGGTCCACAGTTAGTCTGATACCCTCCCTCTGGTTTGAAGAAAGGTGAGGGCCTATAGAAAGATCTTTGAATTTGGGTCGAAAAATCCGATTCTGCTACTTCACCAGGCTTCTCTTCCTGTGGCTTCGGCTTCCTTCCTCGAGAAGTGAGGTGAACAGGCCGGACAGGGCCTCTGAATGAAATGCGAGGTGGAGCCGGGTCAGAATTTATCCCGAAAACTTGCTACGCTCGTGCGTTAAATACGAGACCGTCGGGGTGCCCACGCTTGGTCCAGAAATGAGATGGTGCCATTAGGAAGACGCCACCCATTGACGAAGTTGGCAGGGGGCAGGATGCTCCCCCTTCTTTGTCCCTTCTCAGGGGTTTTTAGTGCCCGTGACCAGGTGTCGCTTTCAGAATGCTAAGAACGCTTTCGCTGACCGAGCTCTTCGGGTGGCGGTTTACTCTGCGCTGGGGCTGCAGACTTTGGCCCCTGGCATCTGTTCAATCCTGACGTCCTTTCGCTCAGGAGAATTGAGACAGGGTGGATATGTACCTCCCAGGCCCGTTGCAAGAAGTCGGAGTTAACGCATCTTAAAGCACTGAGTGTCTCGCACACGCCGCGGGATGCGTGTGAACCCCGCCAGCCGGGTCCCGCCGCTAGGGCCAGGGCTCTGAGTCCAGCGGGTTCCTTTCTCTGGTCCTGCCGTGCAGCCACCAGGCTCCCTTTGAGCACTGTCATTCAGTCGCTGCTCTGAGACAGGCCTGCTCCCACAAAGTGGCCCCATCTCGCAGGCCCCCCATTCTGTAGAGGTGCTATGGAGCCTAGTCTTGGGTCCACAGACTCAGTTAAAGCCATTTGACACATGCGAGCCTGAGACTTAGCACAGACGTCATATGAAAACTGCCAGTGACCAAGGTGGCTCACCACTGAGCATTTCTTTTGTGCGTAGGCCGTTTTTTCCTTTCTAAACACTGGCACAATATTTCAATATAGTGAGACATTCCTTCTGAGTTCATGATCAATCTCGACATTATGCCTAGACAGCAGCATCTTTTCAAAGTTATCTTAGAAACCTATTCTACGTTAATAGTGGAGACATTGGACATTTCCAGAGCAAGTCTGACTGACTGGAATGTTCTAGTTTTGCTGCTCATATCGACCTCGTAAACACAGTCATGTCTGAGTTTGCACTTTATAAGAGATGGGGTTCTTTAAAATAGGTTTCTAGCTGCTCAGCTTGATTAATATAATATAAATGTTATATTAAAATATAATTTTTATCACCTTCCTGAGCTCCCTCTGAATTCTCTGTATGACTGTGGCCTATTTGATGAACGATCAGGGATACATTTGGTCATCTGGCTGTCACGGTGCATCCCAGTCTTCCTAATTTTTTATAAATTGCATTTGTCCGCCCAGTCGCATAAAGAGTGGGTATGCTGAAAGTGGGAGCTACTGGGCCGGGGACCCGGGAGAGGTGCAGTCGCCCTCAACACGAACGTGGGCAAGCTCTGTTATGACTGACACTGGTGCCCGCCTATCAAACGAGAAACATTCGATAGTGCGGGTCGCCCCTATCTGAGGGGCCGTGAAGGATGCGGAGGCATCATGAAAATGAGGCCAACCCTTGACGAGTTCACAATACCGTTGGGGACAGACGCCGGAATGACCACAATCAGACGAAATAAGGGAACAAAGAAAATAGATTACAACCATCGGTGCGAAACACACAGCAGAAACCACAGTGAAGTCGTGAGTTAAACTGCAGGTGACTCGCCGGTGCGGCTGGCGCGGCTTGGAGGCCGGAAGCAGGGCTGGGTAAGGAAGGAGGCAGGGCTGGAGCTAGACCTGAGGATGAGCGGAATCTGGGTAAATAGAGGCAGGAAGGATTCTAGATGAGGACGACAGCATTCCTGAAGACGGCATGGCGGAACGGCCACGAATTCTTTGTGGAACGGAGAAAAGCCATCTCTAGCTATCCAGTCGGGTGGTGTTTGTGAAAATTTCCTATGAATTATAAAGCACCTATTAATGCCAGATATGATTGGGAGTGTTTATAGTGGGTATTGCGGAAATTAGACTTAAGCTGAGAAGGGCTCTCAGCCCATTGTTCCTTCCATACGG
Source organism: Rousettus aegyptiacus (assembly GCF_014176215.1). Lineage (NCBI taxonomy): Eukaryota > Metazoa > Chordata > Mammalia > Chiroptera > Pteropodidae > Rousettus > Rousettus aegyptiacus. Next base: position 109,552,865 of record NW_023416311.1, read on the forward strand.
GGCATATAGTCGTGCACGGGTAACGCGGACCACCGCGACCTCAGTTTCCTTGGGCACGTAAGGTTCCTGAGAGGACTCCTAGAGGCCCTACACCTCGCAGGTTTTCCACAGTGCCCGGAGAGGCTCATTAACGCCCACCCGCATCGTTGCTGTGCATTTTGTCTTCCGCTCAACAGGCTTGGAAGGAAGGAGTCACTTGAAACCCCCTGGATTCTGTTTCCCCTCATACGTCCTGACTGACTTTTTTCTATCCCTCCTTTGGAACAACGTGACGTTAGAGCGACTCATCCATGCTAGAACCAAGCCAGGTGATGCACGGGCCATGCTGTGGCTCATCAGCAGCGTGCAGACAGCATCCCGGACGCACGTCTCTGGCTTGCTGGGGGACCAGCATCATTGGAGTTCTTGCCGTATGCTCAGCTTCCCAGATCCTCCCCTGGAGATTCGGGTCCAAGGGGTCAGGGACGAGTTCCTCCAGATTATCTTTACGGCTGAGAAAGCTTAAGAAAACTAATTCAAGGCCAGCAATATTCTCACTGCACCGAGGAAGCAAATGGTCTGGATAAAACGGAGCCAGCCTCGTACAGCAAACCCCTAACATGCTTCTACAGGATCTGTGGAGGACTGGAGATGCTTTCTGCACAAATTCACTAATTTGAAATGCAGAAGGCAGAAGACCACCTTGACTTAGTAAAAATGCATAGAATGTAAGATCTACCTTCCGTCACAAAATATATGCCTTTCCTGTGAAGTTTACCATGATAGGGTAAATGCAATTTTTATTTCTTGAGTATACCTTAATGAAGATGGGGAGAAACTTTAAACGACACAGATTAGAATTAAAAAAATTTTTTGAATCAAAATATACTTTAAATATTGTAAAAGAAGCCCCATTTAAAATTTTGAAGTAATGCTGATTTTCATCTTATTAAACTTATTTAATATTATTTTACTTCAAATGTTGAATTTACTTAAGAAGTGTTTCACTGGAAGGTTTAAATAATTTTTAAATAATTTTGATAGTACAATGGAAATTCTTCCCCAGATTTAGTACCAAGAAAATAGCTGTGCCTTCCAATGGATTAGTGAAGCTTTCTTTTACAGAGTAATGAGAATAATTTGACACCTGAGTTTGAAATAATTATAAAACAATTAACTCCTAAATATAATCGACTTCTAAGTATATCCGTATATGTTGGCAGCATTAATTGTACGCTCATCAAAACTGGTTGATGTATCATTTACGCGATGTAGGAAAAACAGTTCAAATACTTGTGAAAGAAAAGTTATAAAGCCATTCATACAAAAAGCGACTGTTTCCTCTTGAATCTTATCGCGTGAATATTTCTGGCAAGCCTTCATTCTGCCTCGATGCGTTTTAAAGAGTCGTTTGACGGCTATACGCGTGTGAACACACCGCAGGCCTACCGAGTTAAGAGATTGGGGGTGAATTTTATCTATTTTGAAAATAGTCACGTGAGATTTGCAAACAAATCCAGGATGCTGGGATTTTAGTTAACCATGATCACCTGTTATTTTTTTTTTTTTTGGAAGGCAAAGCCGGAAGCCGGGAAGTTTACGTAACGGGCCCGTGGTGTGACCAGAGCTGGGAGCTTGGGACCAGGCCAGGATCCCAGGGAAGATGCAAACTCCTGGGCGCTCACTGCCTAAAGGAGTCCAGGATGCCATCTACCCACTGGACTCCGAGCCCCATCCCCAGTACCTGGCACCCCGCGGGGCCCCAGCACATCCTTGTTAAGTTAGATCAAATTCAATTGCTTTTATCAAAATCATTATGATATTTGAGGAAAAGATACCACAAAGCATGAAATTCACTCTCTAGAAAGAAAAGCATTCCTACAGACATCTCTAAAAGTACAATCGACAGAGTAAAAGGCAAACAAGGTTTTGTTCTGGAAAAGGCGAGAGAGGGGAGGGCGGCATCATGTCAGCTCAAGGTCCGCAGATGCCGGGTAATTCGGGGTCCCATTTATTCACAGAGAAAACACGATGTGGCCTCATTACTGTCAAGAAGGGGGTTATTTGAGGCTGGCAGCTGAGGCGAACTTAGTAAACAGAAACACACACAGCAACGCACACATAAATATGGAGATCTATGCCAAAAATAAAAACCGAAACCTCTTCCCCCATCCGTCCGTGCCTCGAAGGGAAAGTGGGCGCTCTCTGGGCCCCCCAAAGCTACTGCTCCGCGGAGAGTATACACACACAGAGGACGTCATTCTATCGGAGCAGGACTATGAGGTGCTCCTTACGGCTGCTCTTAGCCCAGCATCATGACCGTTAAGCTGGTTACGATCAGCTAAAGCCACCGAATGCCACACACGCCCACAGGAAACATGAAGTGGGGGGACCGGGGGGGAAGCCCGGCTGCACTCGCAGTCCCGCCTCCCTGGGGGCGCCCGTCGGAGTCCCCACGCGCCGACGCGTCTACGACCACGGCCTCCCAGGAGACAGCCCCCACGCACCCGATGCGCCAATCTCAGGCTGCGGGGACAAGCTCGGGTTTGAATTCCCGCTCGGGTCCTCTCCAGCTGCACGACCCAAGTTAGCTAACGCACCAGTGTCCTGGTGGGGTGATGACACTACCTGCCTCACGGGACTGTGACTGCGCGCACGGTGCTGGGCACACGTTACGAATGACACAGACGGCGGTCGTTGTGGTCGTTACACAAATGCACGTCCCTTGGGAAATGAACAAAGCACATCATGAAAGGTGGTGGAGAAAAAGGACCCCTCCGTCACCCCATCCTTGGAGCCATGCGCCCCCCTCTGGAACCCCCCGCCCACTTCCTGGCTTCCTCCCTCGGCCCCCACCCTACCGTCCCTGAAGCCCAGGTCCTCTCCACCATTATGTCCCCAGCTGGTAGGAGAAGCCAAAGTCGATATCTGTCTAATTAACAATATCGCTCTGCCCCTGTTCTAGCTTTGTTCACTGTGGTCGACTTTTTCAAGAAAAGAGTTTGAAAGAGAAAAAGAAACAGACCCGTAGACGTCCAGCGGAAAATCCGAATCCCTCGCAGAGCTGAAGCCGTAAGTGCTGCCTGCTCCCTTGCGCTCACATCCGTCAAAGCACGAGGACCGAAAACCACTCATTTCCTAAAGAAACGAAAGGCCCATCAGACGGAGTCCTCCCGTGCCAGGGGCCCGGATGGCAGCTGACAGTCGCCGTCGTGAAGCCGGCCTCACACGGCTGGGTCGTCTCCACCCCACCCGGAGGTCTTTCGCTTAGATGGACACACGTCATCTGCTCACAGTGCTCTAGCTTAGAGCCACCCCTTGGACAGGTGAAGAAACCTGCTCAAATCAGCTGACTCGCCGTCAGACATCTGCTAAGAAGAAGAGGAAAGTCTCGAGTCTGGCGTGAAAGCAGGGCGTCTCCCCACGCCCCAGCACCCAGCTCCATCGCCCCGGCACCTACGGGCGGTCCCCACCACTGCGATACTTGCCCCCCCCACCCGCCCTTGCGGCTTTGATGCTGGCCACGCCTCCTGTCATCCGTCCTGCTCTGCACCCACCTGCTGGCGAAGGAGCCAGGGACAGGCTGCTAAGGGCGCCCTTCGAAGTCAAGCGTCAGAGCTCGGCAGACTGATCAAGGGAAGCGTTTAAAAGCCATGTGACAGCAGTGGCGGATACGGTCCCTTGTGTCTCCTTTCTTTCCCCCCCCTTTCTCATCTTGGTCAGATATCTAGGGAATTCTTTCTTCCTGGAGAGCGTCTTGCCAGCCGGGCAACTCAGAGCGCAGGGCGGGAGACGCCGAGCTGTGCCACGCCCTTTTCTTCTGGTCCCTTAGACGCGGGGACCCGGCACTGGGGAAGCGGCCCCTTTCCTAAACTGTTTCATCAGGGAAGGAGCTATAATGGGAATACATTCTGCGTGGAAGGGAGGGAGGAAGGAAGGAAGGAAGGAAGGAAGGAAGGAAGGAAGGAAGGAAGGAAGGAAGGGGGAGGGAGGGAGAGAGGGAGGGAAGAAAAAAGGGAGAGGAAAAAGAAAAGAAAGAAAAGAAAAAAGATGAAAAAAGATGGTGAAGGGAGGGAAGGAAGGAAGGAAGGAAGGAAGGAAGGAAGGAAGGAAGGAAGGAAGGAAGGAAATTAAAAAGAGAAGCCTTTTTACGGCCCTAAACAAACCCTATCAGTCTGGCTCTCGCGCATTTGCAATACGTGATCCGGAGCTTGAAAACAGAAGAAGAGGCGGCCACAGGGGCGACCGGTCCCCAGACGGGAGCGCGACCCCTTCGCGACCCTCGGACCCGCGGACGCAGGCTGGGCCTTCCTCCTGTGTTTGCCACTCGGTGCTCTGCAGAGCCTGCTCCGCGGCGGCGGCAGCCTGTGCCTGTCAAAGGAGCCCGCACCCCGCTCGGCACCGTGGTCTCACACCAACTCCTTCAAGAATAAGGGAAAAAAATCTCAGAGCCCTTCAAAGATTTCTCGCAGTGAGTTCATCCCCACCCGCCTCGTCTACAGAAGCCAACGAGAACAGTTGGAACAAACAGGTTCATAAAACCAGGCCAGATGGCCGGCTCTTAATTTTTTTTTTTTTCTTTTTGCTTCTCTGCAGCCGTTACAGTTTTACGGTCTAAAGCCTCACGCCATTCAGAGTGTAAACGCCCCCGAAGCGATTTGGCGTCTTGGCAGGTGAGCCAGACCCATGAATTTCTTAGAATGTCGCACCCGCATGAGTCCTCGTAACCTTCTGTCAGCGATCAAGAAAAAGCAGATGTCTTGAAAACTCCCTTCTCGAGCCGTATTCCTCTGTTAATTTTTACTCATCTCCCTTGGAATGCGTGACTTAGAAGGGGGACGGGGGGCTCCTGGCCCGCGTGGCGCGGTCGGTCCGTGCCTGCGTACCCCCTTCCCCACCGCCAGCGGGTGAGAACGACGGAGAACACGTAACTGAGCCGATCGGGAGGACGTAACTGAGCACAGAAGTAGGACAGATATTTTTGTCAACAGAAAAGGAGAAGAAACATAAGAGGAAATCGAGGCGGTTCCCCCAGCACCGAGGTGGCCGGGAAGGCGAGTCTGCCACGTGGGCGGCTGGGGATCGAAGCCCCAGTGTGACTGGACCCGGATGGGACTCCTCTCCCGCGAAGGGAGGGCGAGAGGCACCGACGTGCCGGGCGGACGCCAGCGGCTCGCCGGGAGGCGAGAGCCGGGGCCGAGTGACCCGAGGCTCCCCGCCGGCCGCGATGGGCCCGGGGCTGCGGGACGGCACCTGCTTCCGATCCGGGCTCTGGGGAAACGAGGCCGGAGGCTCCCACAGACGCCTAGACCGAGAGGCTGACAGGGGAGAGAGGGCGGAGGCAGGAGGGGTCCGGGGAGGGGCGATGATCACTATGAGGCCACAATCGAAGACATCCGCCTGCAGGGACGTACCTCGGCTCAGGAGAGCTCGGGGGGCTGTGGGGAGTGGCAGCAATCGCCTCTGTTACCACAGGCCACGGAATCGAAAGTGCCCGCGGGAAGGGAGGTTAGCAGACTGGCTTTAAAAAAAAAAAAAAAACAGTCATACGTTGCTTACGAGACACCCCCATAAAATGAAGCAAAAAGTTTCCAAATAAGGGACATGAAAGGAAAAAAATGCTGGAAAGAAGTCCTCACACCTGTGCGTAAGGATCTGCACAAAGCTGCCTGCCGCAGCCACGATTATAATGACGACGAAACCAAGCTAAACAGATTGCAGTATTGTCACATAACCGCAAGGATAAAAATCAGACGGGCAAATCGAGGGGAAGCGCCGTGCCGCCCAACCTCGTCAGAACGGACAGCGTGCAATGTTTCATGAGGAAAGCCACAACGCGGAGGGGAAAAGGTCAAAGCGAGCCTGCACCGATGGAGAGAGACGCCGCGTTCGTGAGGGGATGGTTCAACACTGTCGGTTCTCCCCAAACCGAGCTGTAGACGCGACGCAGTCCCAATCGAAACCCCGGCAAGGGTTTTCGTCGAGATCGATGTGGATCGTGAAACGTGCATGCAAAGATGAAGGCATTAGAAGGGTCAATACGAGTTTGAAAAGGAAAGAACCAAGTTGAATGGCCTGGTTTCGAGATGTACTATAAAGCTACAGTGGTCAAGATAGCACGGTACTGACAAAGAGATGGACACGGAGTTCGGGGGCAGACTCACTCATGGCACAATCGAACAATTCCCGACAAAGCCGCAAAGGTCATTTACTGCGGGAAATGAATGGCCTCACCGAATAGTGTTGGAACAACTGGGCATCCACGTGACTATACATGAGAAAGGCTGACCCATGCCTTGCACTGTTTATAAACACTGACTCACGATTTAAACCTAAACCTGTACAATGGGCACTGGAAAACGTAGAAGAATGTATTTGTGACCTTGATTTAGGCAAAGATTTCTCAAATACTAAAAACAAGAGCGATAAGAGGAAAAAGTTCATTGGACTTCATCGAAAGTAAAATCTCCTCCTTGGAGGACTCTATTAATAAAATTCAAAAAGCAAGCCGCTGACTGGGAGAAAACAGTTCCAAAAAACATATCTGATGAATTCACGTATGCAAGATGCAAACACTTAAAACTCAATATAAAGAAAAGAAGCATAATAATGGGAAAAAATGATTTGTACAGACACTGTACCAAGATATATGGATGAAAGGAAGCGTGTGAAAAGATTGTTCGACACCATTAGTCGTTAGAGAAATGCAAACTGCAGCTACGGTGAGAAGACACTACACGCTTGTTTCAGGAGTTAAAACTGAACATTTTTTTTTTTTAATTGAAAATACCAGGCTAGCAACTGGAACTCTCATGTAGAGCCGGTGGCAATGCAAAGCGCTACAGCCACTTAGGAAAACCATGTCGCATCTTCTCATAAAGGTGACCGCGCATTTACCCTATGACCCAACGATCGCCCGCCTAGGTATTACCCAAACGAAACAAAAACTGAAGTTCACAGCAAAGCCTGCATGGGAATGTTTCCGGTGGCTTCGTTCATAATTGCGCAACTGGAAATGACCCTAATGGGTTTCAGCTGTGAATGGACAAGCAGGCGGTGGCACCCACAAAAATGGAACATCGCTCGGCGACCTCTCAGCATGAACCACACGCAACCCCGTGAGTGAACCTCGACTGCATGGTACTAAGGAGAGAAAGCAGCCTCGGAAGACTATATATATACTGTGTAACTCAATTCAGGTGACCTCCGGTTTATATGTCATGAGAGGCTAAACTATAAGGAAAGGGAACAGCTGGGTGATTGTCGGGGTGAGGGTGAGGGCGGCGTTGGCCGTCGAGTGTGACGAGAAAGCTTTAGGGTGATGGGACTTTTCTCTGTCTCCATCACTTAAATCGATTCAGCTCCATAACTGTTGTCAGGCTCTGGGCCGGGCCCTTCGGCGGAGAGCACTGGGGCCCTCCCAGCGGACCCCTCGGGAGGTGCCGCTTAAACAAAAGCACTCAAGCGAGCCTGTGGTGACTACAGCCCGTGAGGTGGCATGGGACGCCTCGAGAGGATGCTGGAATCGAGACTCTCTGCAGAGCCGAGAGGAAGCCCGGCAAAGGGGGCTCGTCACGGCGGGCAGAGGCCTCGCGCTGCTGGCCTCTCCCCTCCCTGTCGGCCTCATCCTCCCTGGTGTCAGGGTAAGTCCCACGAGCCCATTCGGTACATGTTTTTAAATACCACGGACACACTGAAGGGCTAAGCATTGGGCTCTGTGGGGTCCAGTAAAATAACCATGGATAAATAATGAGAGAAAAAAGACCTAGTATTTTACATTGAATTTTTTAACAAGGCTAAAATCTCTAAGTCCAGGCATAGGAACTGGCAATTCTATATACACCACCAGAAGTCTATGAATGTTACTGAAAAAGCTAAAGCGTTTCTTTGCGAAGTAAGTTTGAAAAGGAACCTTTTACTAAAACCTTCACAAAACAGTATGGCTATATAAAACTGGAGTAACTAGAGAATGTCAGCGTCTACATTACAAATAGGAAAGTTGCTTTATAACCTGCAGCTCCTGAATTTTAGCAAAATGAGAAAAGGAGGCGAGAGGACAGACATCTTCACAGTAAATATTCGTCATTAACTGGAAACCTGTGAAATTGTAACGAGGCAGTCTAATTCACCTGTTCCTTTCTGTCCTTGTTTCCACTTAGATGGACACGAAGAAACTGTAGAAGACAAAGTGGATCGCTTCTTAAATTACTTGTAAAATATGAACCATTGGATAATGAGAACATGGCCGTCAGAGTAGAGCTGAAGGTCGCGGAGGGTCAGCCGGGGTGGAAAACACCGACCAAGGCGAAGCTCGCGTTAAGGTCAAGTTCAATCGCTCGTGGCGATTTTTTTTTTTTCATAGAGAAACTTGCAAACCTTCTTGGTTAATCATTGTACAAACCCTGAAAGAAGTGGCTTGATTCATAGTTGCCAAAAATGAAAAGAATTTTAATATCTTGTAACTGGCGAATACATAAACCAGTTGGGGTAAAACCGTACACCGGAACACCACTGCGCAGCGATGAGACTGAGCGGACGGACGCGTGCGTCTACACGGGCACATGGCGCGTTTCGCACAACCCGTTTCGCGTCTTCCCGCCCCCGCCTATGGTGGACTAGTATCTCTGATGAATAATAGTAAAAACAGGAGTGAGAAGGGATCGCGGCTCCTACTCTCGGCTGCTCACTGGGCACCGAGCGTTGTTCTGGGGGGTTAGCACGGTCACTCACGCAACCCGCACGGCGTCGCTGGGAAGGAGGTCCTGTGATCGCCCCATCCTTAAATGAGACAAGTCCAAGGCCCGGCAAGTCGTCGGCTTGCCCGGATCACACGGCCAGGAGGCCAGGCCCGTCTGCGTGAGCATCATCTGAACCGCCCAGCGTCTGCGGCCACCTGCTCCTTGCAAGACATTGGCCCCCACTGACACCCTCCAGAAGCTCTCCTCGGCCGGACCGGAATTCCCGCTGGAGAAGCCGTGCTCCGAAACGCTCACTCATGTCTTCATAGACGAGCGCCGTCCCCCAGGTTGAACAGGAAGACATATCTGGCATGCCCTGCTTCTGGGTCGGCATACATTAAGGCTTGTTTACGACATATTGTTATATCTTTAGGTTGTTTATTTTAGAAGTGCTAGCTTCCCTTTCAAGCACGCCTCCCATATTTCCCTACGAATATTCCGTCGTGTTGATAATCACCTAACGAATAAACATTTCGATTGGGGTGGAGGTGGCGATCGGCCTATAAATTTGCTTCGTTGTCATTTTCAAGCAGAATTTTCAGCGAAAATGAGAAAAAGAGTGGCATGTGTCCCAGATCAGCACGCGCTGTGATTGTCTCATAGGACTAGCCGTGCGGCGAGGAGTGGGGACCTTGCTCACCGGCCAAGGACACGGAGCATGTGCATGTCCAGACAAACTCTGATGAAGGGACTCACTGCAGCTCACACAGCTGTGTTTACGGGTCCCCCGGCGCGGAAGGTAGGTGTAAGAGAAAAGGTTTAAGAAAATTGCAATACAGTTTGAAAATCATTTTCTGAGCGTTGTGTCTTTTGTTCTTATTGAACCATGCTGTTTTCACATTAAACGGTAATGGCACAGAAGCAACGGGCGACCGGAGAACTCCGAGCGAAGTTTGCAGGCTAGGAAATGAGAGCAGGGGCTGGTCTTTGTGTACCACTGGGGGTGCCCTCCGAGATTCACGGATGAAAGAACTAGAAGAGGGGCGTTCGTGGCGTCCGACCCCCGTCTCGCAGATGGAGACGCTGAGACCCAGGGCTTGCTTACTTGCAAAAACATCACAAAATAGTTTCTTGAACAGCTCGCATTTGAAAACAACTCACACACCCCAAAAATACTATTTGTAGGTGAGTGCGCAGATAAATACGTGGAAGGCGAACAGGGAGGACTGTACCTCACTAACAGGAGTCGGGATATCGACAGCAAAGAACTGCAGTGTAGGATCCTGGGCAGGTTCCAAGCACAGAGACTGACTCCCGCTGGCTGCCCCGAGGTGCCGGTGCGTGGGGAGGGCGCGGGGCGGCCCAGGAGGGGACAGCAGCACAGAGCCAGCCTTGCGCGCGCGGCCAGACCCTTCACGCCGAGAATCAGCTGCTCTCGGCGGACCCCAGAGGCACTTCCCGCCGGCACAGCCCGCGGGACTTTTCTTTGTAAGATGAGAAGCACTGTACAGAGGCTAGGTCTTAGGATCGGGGTTCCATCAGTCAAATCGGAGGGATGGCAGGCCTCCAGGTTCTGCCACGAGGGTTAGACCTGAATGTGGCAACCAAGCAGAACAACGAGTGCGTGCTTGCAGGGAGGAGGTCTTCCTCCTTTGCTCCTTTTTATTCAAGAATGGCCCGGAGGAGCAAAGAACGGAGGCGACCATTTGCGATGCGCGTCCGCATCGGGGGGGGGCACACCGACTTACTCCATGCGACCTTCCGCCTCGCCAGCCCAAGGCCCCCCTCCACTCCCTGACCTCCCCGCCGCGGGAACCACCAGCATTTCCTAATCCTTCCAAACCACCTCCCATAAATGCATCTCCACGCGCTCACCCACGGATGGTATCGCCGTGGGCCGCGGGTGTTTTATTTCCCCGGTTATCGTGCGACGACTCTCATCGGCCGGGCAAGCGGACGCCTCCGCCTGCTCCGCCCTGCGTCCCGCCCCGCACAGCCCCCCACCCCGTCCCTGCGCCCCCCACGACTGAGCGCCGGCCCGCCTCCAGCTCCTTGCCGCGGTGCCCATGGCTCCTGCGACACTCGGGCGGCGCGATCGCTGAGTGGGATGAGACCCGCACACCAGCTTCACCGCGCGCTGCCGGCTCCTGCTCCCGGGGCCTGTGTCGGGGTTCGATCCGCCACAAGGGCCACCGCCCACCAGCGCGACAGGGGGCGCCATTCCCCCCTCCTCATTCATTCCGCGCACCTTCTATTTGTACGAATGTTTATTCCTTCGTCAATTTGACAGAGTCTCGTCTAGGTTAAATCCTTTCCGGGAGCCGGCGCTTGATTCTGTCGTTCAGCTCAGCTGATTTTCCTTTGTTTGCTTGCTTGTTTCTAACGTTGCTCCTTCGGCTTGATTTTTTTAAATGTATTTAATGATGAAGGATGTCCGGTGTGGCTTACCTTATCACATGGCTCTGTTAAGTTAAAATAGGAGTCGTTAACGCTAACTACGAGTATACGATTATCTTCTCTTCCCTGTGACTCCGCCAGTTCTTATATAGTCTGAAGCCATATTATTAGGTTTCAGTAGGTTCATGATTTGTATCTTCTTGAATCTTTACATCAAGCAGAAACAAATATTAGTTTTGAGCAGTTTCTTAACTCTATGTGCAAAAGCCCTATTTTTCCTTCATTATCTAGTTCACTTAAAATTTTATTATAATCCGATATTGCCATTGCTACACTAGCTTTCTTTCTACTTTTAACGTATATTTTTTCAAATTGCTTGTTTTTAACCTTTCTATATTCTTTTGTTGAGTCTGTCGTGTCGCCATGTAAAAATAAACTAAGATAGCTTGTAAATATAAACTGAAATCTTTTTCCAGTAAACATAAGTGGGTTAAAAACTGTGCTCCAAATGTGTGTAGACTGAAGAACAGATTCAGGCTGCGGAGCTGCCGAACTGATTCGTTTAATCATAGAGACATCCACCTGCTAAGCTGCCGACGATCTGCGTTTGAACACAAAGTGCAGGGGGTCCTGTGATGCCATCTCCGTTTGCCCCTGTCGGCTCCCATGCAGAGTGAGAACGTAAACATTACGACCTGCTAGGTCTGAGAAAATGTGCTCCACCTTAGTGTTAAAAAAAAAACCCACAAAATTCAACTGAGTCCATTTTAAAGCTCTCACTGGCTGTGTTCAGCGATCCATGCATTGGACAGACGGGAATCTGGTCGATAACCCTCTGAGGTTCTGTACCAAGCAGACGACTTTTATGGGCAGAAAACAGCAGGATCAAAGACATTATTCTGGACAGAACGGTCATTCCAAAGCCGCGCTCCTTCGGGAGATGGCCCGGGCCTCTCAGGCGGACGCCATGCTGGTGCCTACGGGGCCGTTCCTGACCGACTCATCGCGGACTTCGTTTCTGGGAGAGCCGAAGCCGCGGTTCGGTCTCGGCTGGAGGACGTGGGGCTTAGCACAAGCGACTCCGTTCTGGGTCTATTGTCTTGTTTTTAACACTGTCAAGTTTCTAAATATATAACTGTCATATTTCTATTATCAACAGCTTTATTTCTACCTTCAAATCTTTAAAATAGAGGGAAAAAATAGAAGCGATCAAAGTCCTGAAACATCGAACTCTGATGAGGACATGCCCCCTGGGGGTCCGGCCCCGTGTGCTCTCTGGGAACCCGGATTCCCAGGTGGGCTCTTGGGCAGTCCTTAACCCTGAGCATGCATGGATTAACCCATTGATTACTTCTTACCCCACTGTCGTTGCCGTTATTTGTAGCATAATCATTATAGTAGCGACATGAATGAAGTAATTGCTTTACACTTTTCTATAGCTGCGGATGCAGCCAGGTAAAATTCCGTCTCTTTTCCTTCATTTATTATTACATCATAAAATAAAATGTTTTCACATATATTACTTCTTAGAGTTCATCATTACCTTTTTCATATTCATATAATAGTCTGTCAAATTAATGTACTACATTTTGTTTTCCACTCTTCCATTTGTGTTTACATTTTGTTCCTACGATTTTAATAGCGTTTCAAAGATTACTTTTTACCATGATTTTTCTCTCCCTCCTCAGATAATCCCCAGGGATCTACAGGCAGGTTATGATTAAACCATCCGGTTTCCTGCCATAGAGACTTTACCCGTGTCCTGCAGTGGCAACATACGGGGAATAGACTCACCAGCATTTCGTCAGAATCGGTTATTACTCATTTATAATTTCTGACAAATTAATGGGGGCAACATGGTCTGGAAATAATGACTCCAGCCTGAGTCAGAAACACAAAGAGGCGTCACGGCAGAATTATCTCTACCCGATCTTCTGTAAAAGCTGACCCGGTAGGTCTCATTACTTCACCTTGTTCCAAAAATATGTATTCAGATCAGATGTCTGATTGCCTTTCTGACCTGAGTTAAAATTTAAAGCAGAGACTTTTTTTTTTTAAGCGTAAATTTTTTCTGTAACCTGTCCTTCATAAATGCCAGCGCTGCCTGAATTACCAGCATCTTTTACCTCCAAGGAACTCATTTCTCTTGTCACATTAAAATCAAACTCCTTTGAAAAATCAGTTTGAATTCCCTTGAGCATTGTGCCCTTTACAATTTCAGAAGACAGGATGATTTAAAAACAAAATGCATTGGATTGTGAGACGATCATGAAACCGCAACATATAAAGAAAAAGTGACCTACCTGAGTCTAGAGACACATACAACAGCCACAAACCAAACGAGCTACTGGGAGGGTGGCGGAGCCCATTATGAAGAGGACGGTGACTATTGTTACTTTAATATTGTGTAACTTTTAAATGGAAACACAATAGCAGATGTGCATTTCTCCCAAACCCAACTTATCCCCCAAATTTTAGGAAGGCATGAATATAGAAGGTAACATTGCTATGCCTTGCTTTATTGTACTTTTAAAATCGTTATAATATAGCCATGAGAACCACCTGGCTGTCCTGCTTAATAGCACGATCTTAACAACTGTCACCCTCTCAACCACCAATTTACACAGGTTAAAGCCCTGCTCAGACCTGTCGCCTCTTGCTCTGTTTTTGTATATGAATGCTCAGAGCGATTCTTGTTTCTTCTGGCATTATTGGGGTGTAATGTACATACAAGAAGTCATACACTTTGAATATATGCATTGGAGAGAGTTCGGAGATGGACATTCACCGAGATACTGTCACTGCAGCCAAGGTACTAAACATGCTACTCACCCCCGTGATGTCCTTGTGGTCTTTCGTGGTTTCTATTTTTTTTATCTTTCGTTAAGAATGCTTAACATGAGCTCTATCCTCTTAGCATATTATAAATTGTACAGTGCTGTTACCTATAGATGCTATGCATACAGCAGGTGGCTAGACTCGTTATACCCTTGGAAAACTCCTTCTGCTTTCGACCCTGCTCCACAGTAATCGTCACCTCTCCTGTAAGCATCCGTTAAACTGATTCCGCCACTGGACGTGAGGACTGAGGCAGGACTGTGCGTGACGAGGAGATCGGCGTGAAAGCCGATGCTTCGACCTTGGCTCCCAGGTCAGCAGCCGCTTAGCCGCTCGAACCTTTGGGAGACGCTTAACTCCCGTGGGTCCCTGCAGGGGGAAATATGATCCAGCTGCAGCACGAGGCTGCTGTGTGAGCAAGTAAGAAACAGATACATAAGTACGTTGTAAATGGAGCGGCTCCCTTGGCTTCATGACGGTCATAGCGAATGTAGCCTACGACTCACATTCCCGGAAACAGTCTGATTTTCTTATTGTGCTGAAAGCGTGGCTTCCGAGTAAGACTGCCAGGCCCCAAACTGCGTCCACTACTCACCAGCGCCGCCATCTGGACAGTGGGCCTTCGTTTGCCCACCCGAAGACGGAGGTGGTAAGAATCCTGGCCTCTCGGGCCATCGCTGAGGTCAAGTAATTTAAGTAAGTCTACATCCATGCCACCTTGAACGAGCTCAATCCCTTCTGATCTCGGAAGCTAAGCAGGGTCAAGTCTGGTTAGTACCTAGATGGGAGACCACCTAGGAAGACCAGGTGCTGTAGGTGTAAAAAATAGATAGATAGATAGATAGATAGATAGATAGATAGATAGATAGACAGACAGACAGGATTGTAAACTGACAAAGTCCTTGCAACCTGTGAGGTCAACCAAGAGTTACCTCACCTAAAAAAAAAAAAAAAAAGTAATTTAAGTAAATTGGTTAGACAGCATAGTGCCTAGTACAAATCTAATTATCTGTACAGGTTGGCTATTATTATTATTATTATTATTATTATTATTATTACTGCTGCTGCTGCTGCTGCTGCTGCTATTACTGAGTTTCAGGCATAGCTGCAGGAGGGATTTTTGGGTCTGGAGCCATCCTGAGAAATCTATAGTCACATCGCGTCAGATTTCCTATTCTGGCCCATCAACGCAAGGTGGTGAGAACAATACATGCCACAGTTAATCAGGAGTTATCACGAAGAGAGTTCTTTACAGGGAGGAAGGAAACTGCGATATGAATAACTGCGGCCAAGAAACGCCGGCCCAGGCCTCTGGTCCACTGTCCATCTGCCCGGGGTATTTCTGAGAGAAAGGAGGTGGTAGCGATGATGACTAACGAAAGTATCGGGACAACAGGTGCAGACGAGTCTGTCTTGGGCGAAGCAGACAGATGGTCACCGAGCTGTCAGCTTATCCTTCCGGTGTGTCTCGGAGGATGTCCAGGATGGGCAAAGCGGACAGACGGTCACCGAGCTGTCAGCTTATCCTTCCGGTGTGTCTCGGAGGATGTCCAGGATGGGCAAAGCGGACAGACGGTCACCGAGCTGTCAGCTTATCCTTCCGGCGTGTCTCGGAGGATGTCCAGGATGGGCAAAGCGGACAGACGGTCACCGAGCTGTCAGCTTATCCTTCCGGCGTGTCTCGGAGGATGTCCAGGACAGACCTTCACCTGAAATAAAACCGGACCATTTGCCGTCTCTTGGATGCTTCCCCACTGCTCTCTCTGGCTATGATGTCTCTCTGCAAAGTCTGTCCATCGAAATTCTGCCCAGTGTCTGTTGTCCATCTCTGAACGTCCCTTTATAACGAGACTGCATGATAGTTTCATTCCAAAGGAGCTCGGGCCGTGAGTGCCCCCGGCATGCCCTCCTCTCCGTGGCATTTCCATCTTCTTCCTCGTATGAAAGTTATCCCTGCACTTGCAACACGGATCGACCCGGAGTGTATTGTGCTGAGTAAAATAAGACAGAGAAAGACAAATGCCATTTGATTCCACTTAAACGTGGAATCTCGGGAATCGTCGAAACAAACAAAAACAGACTCACAGATACAAACGGCAATCTGGCGACCGTCAGAGGGGAGGAGGCTGGGGGGCTGGGTGAAAACGGTGAAGGGATAAAGAAGCGAAAGTTAAAAAAAAAAAAAGGATCGTCTCTGAACCCGCCAACGTCTTCACATCTGGGGAAGTTTTTCAAAAACAAGGTCGGTGTGTGATTTAGCTGTAGAGCTTAGAGTCGCATGTGGCAGGTAACAGACCCTGATGACTATTTGACAAAGGAATTAACCCAAGTGTCTCTTGCTTGGAAAAATGGCGAACGTGGCTTTGGCTGTTTCCCAATGCTCTACTCCCACACTTTGAACGCCATCTCGGGCACCATCGAAATGTACCGCATGCTTGGTCACGCTGGTGTTCCTCACTTTCCAACACCAACTGTCTAAAAACGAACAAACTCTCTGAGCTCCGAGAAGTGTCTTGTTCTGAGAGTGACCGATACTTGGATGGGAAAAGGCGCGTTCTGGAAGAGAGACGATCCGGTGTGATCCACTCGATCTGAATCAGGGATCTTGCACGATTTACAAGCTCTTGGATTTCGCTACAGTTCCCAGAAGAGCGAGAGGGCGGCGGACACCGCGGCAAAGGTGTCGCAGCTTCACGGGTGTCTGCTCCTGCCAGGAAGAGGGGCAGCAGGACCCCGGACCCAGTCCGAGTACGGCGGGTGCTGCTCCCCCAGCCCCCTCTGAATTCTCAGGGATCGCCTGGAACGATTGGCGGCACGGTCTAAAGTGAACGCATGTGAGCAGCTTCCGTTGGGTTTCGTGCCGTCGACCCAGCAGGGAGCACGTCCCTTCCCCGGCACAGTCCTCGTCCTCGGACCCACGTCACCCCGACGTCCATCAAGTTAGCAATGTAGTTGTCCAGAGAGAAGGTGACTCTGAGGTTTATAGGTTAAAGATTTTATAGTTTAAAGATTCACTTTATAGTTTAAAGATTCTAGAAGTTCGGCGAGATACTTTCTAACCTGAGTCATAAAATCCGGGCTCAAAACAGCTGCAAAAATCAGACATGGTCCAGCGGCCGCATCCAAACAGCCGACCGGGAAGGTCCCGTGTCAGGCGGTGTGGGACACGGCGGGACCCGGACTTGCCACGGTCCACGCATCGGATGCGCAGACGCTTTGCCGCAGGGTGCCACCCCTTCTCCGGCAAGCCCGGCGCGCCCGGCAGTGGGCACCCGACGGCACGAATGCCCGTCCATCACTGCCAGGAAGCAAGGACACTTCTGTACCGCTGAAGAGAACTAGACCTTTGTTCTCTTGCCTCTTGCGAGTCTTCAAGTCGCCTCGGTCATGTGACTCTCTGGTGAGGAAGGACCCGTTCTACGAGAGTCACATGTTTGGATGATCCAACTCTTTCTATCAGTGACTTAGCATAAATTACCTACCTTTGTGGTGGGCAGAGCCACTCACCAGGAATGGGCAAGTCACTTTGCATAAAAACCTCTAGGGCTGCCAATCAGGAGGGGGCTGACACCCCAGCTCTGGTCCCCAGATTTGACGTTAACAAGCAGCACGAACCAGGCAAGTTCCGAACAATGAGAAGTAGGAGATAAAACAGCGGGAGTCCTGCGATGGGGCTGCCCCGAGCACGGGCGGCTTCGCCCGGTGCCCAGACCCGGCCCCGGCCTGAGGGCTCCAGGGGGGCTGACCCTGAACTCAGTCTCGGGCGAACCTTCGGGAGCATCTCAGTGCTGCCGTGGTACCTCCGAACGGGGACCACGACAGACAGAGGCTCTTCCTCTCCAGCGGGGCTTGACCGCAGTTCGGTGTGAGTTTGTGTATTTCTCCTGGCGAGACGGTGTTTAGGCTTCACGGGACTTTCCAGCGTCTCGTGCTCCAAAAATAGTTTAAGAAATGCTGCTCTCTAAAGGTACTGTTGATGAAGATAAACACGTGAAATAGCAAACTGATTAGACGCACTGGCCATGGCGGCCGGCCAGACCTCGCACGCTCAGCCGCTTCCCCCGCACTGGCCCCCGATGCCACGCCGGTGACACCCCATCTGCGTGTCGAGTGACAGCAGGGACGAGCCCCCCGCTCCCCGCCCCAGGCCCCCGCAGCCGCCGGTGGGGCTCAGCCGGACTCTCAGGGTGCCATTCACGACGCGCCTGGCCAAACCCCCACCGCGGCTGCGGACAGACGGGGGCGGCAGCTCCCAGGCCGGCCCCGCGGCCACGCGGGCAGATGGAGCCCCGCGACCCTGCCTGCACAATGCGTGACGGCCAGCCTGGCCCGGGCCATCCCCTCCAGCGCCCGGTCACGGCCCGCAGAGCCCGCAGCCCCGAGGCCAGCATGCCGATCACCACTGCTTCTAATACGCGTGGTGATAAAAATAACATTAAACCGTGAGCGACGGAAAACTAACGCTGACTGATTTCTTCCGTAATAAAAATTTCACGGATTTTTTTTTTCCATTCCCAGTATTGTGTTCTTTGAAGAAAATGTCTGTTTCCGGTCTTGGCGACCCCCTCCTCTGCTGTGGCCCTGGGCAGATGCTCAGCTGAGTCCTTCCCTTTTCTTCGTCATTGGAGCCAAGTGAGGGGCAGGATGGCTCAGGACCAAGCTCCGGCCTGAGAAGGATCCGGGAGAGCCTAGCGGCGTGGTCTCGGTTCCCAAGGGGAAGCGTGGCTGTGTCTGGGGGTTCCTCTGAGGACTGACGCCCCGCAGGGGACCGTCTGTGGACGACAGCTCTACCTGTGTGCCAGCCTCCTCCTTTCCCCTCGCAGGTCTGCCACATCCCTGTCCCTCTCGGCAATGCCATCGGCAGCATCTTCTCTAAATCCCTGGACTCAAAATATACCTCTCCATCCTCCCGTCCCAGTAATACAGGGGGAAAAAAAACACAGAAATCACAACGGAAGCCAAAACAACACAGCCCAATAATTTCACATTTATCTTCTCTTTAGCGTTTATAAATCTAAAGCTTGTCTGAGGTTTCACAGCTGATTTCAAATTTAGTAGCCCAGCAACGACGGCGTGTGAATTGTCTGCTCTGCAGATTAGTACACGAGGCTGGTGAGTTGCTTCCTGGAGTTCCTGCTGCAGACACCCACCCGTGTAGCTGTGTGGAGCCTTCCGGAAGAGAAAGCCTCTCTTGGCTTTTCTTCTGTAAAACAATTCTTTTAATAAGATTTCCAAGACTGGGATAAACAACGAGCAGGAAGCTAGTATTAATAGACTTTCTAGATGGTAGACTATTTCTGGGAAGAAAAGATTCCCGGCAAGAGATAAGACGGGCTCCATTTTTATTAGCATCAAATGAACTTCTCGAAGTAGAACGTAAATTATGTCCAATAATCACGAAGCCTTGTTTTTATTTCTGAGCGAATTTAAATAGGCCGGACGAGGTTAAATTATTTCAAAAATAATTTCGATTTTGACTGATTCGGTGTTCATTTTAAATTCTATAAGCCTGAGGGGAGAAATGCTCTTTTAATAGGTTTGTTTACTGATGAAATGGAAGCAGATGGTCCCCTGCAATTTCTGTCAGGAACTTCGCAGTGTTCCCCGAGGAAGGGGTGGGTAATAAGTCAGCCACGTTTGGATGAAAAGCAAACGATCGGCCTTCAACAGCAAGACCTCGTTTTTTTGTTTTTTGTTTTTTTTAGACTTCTTTTCGTCACCGTGAAATGCCCGCGACGCCGAGGCAGGACTTTAGAGTTTATAAATCTAAAGTTTGGTCCCCTCAAGCACTGAGGAGATCGTGAGGGAAGGACTCCACGCACCGCTCGGCTCCCTGGCTCCCGTTTGCCAGACCAGCAAGGAAAAGCTGTGTTTTGCTCTGTTTGTCTGATTTGGGGAGGAGAGAGGAGCCACGACATAGGAACGAGGGTCGTTGGGGTTAGAAAGTGGACTTGATTTTCTGAAAAATCAAGAGAGGGAAACTATTGCGGCCCACAGGGCCTTGTGCGGCAGACAAGGGGGTGCGTCTCCGGGGCTCGGGCCCCGCTCAGGGCTGAGGGCGGAGGGCCTCTGTCCTTGGCCTTGCTCAGGCCACCGGGTCGCCGGCCCACCTCTGGCCCCGCCCTGCTGCCTGGGGACCAGGGCCTCCCCTGCTGCTCCTCCCGCGGTTTTTCTCCGCTGAAATGCTGGGAGGAGGCGCCCCGAGCATGGCCCAGGCAGGTGGCAGCCGGGGCGGCGAAACCTTCGAAAGGCGGGCGGCTCCCGCCGCACGGCGTGGAGAATGGGGCTCACGCCGCGGAACCGAGCGCTGGAAATGGGCACGGTGGCGCTCCGTGTCCGCGGGGACGCGTCCGAGGCCCCCGCCGAAGCCCGACGCCGCGGGCGGAGCCGCGAGGACCCGCTGCGTCCTTCCTGCCCACACTCGCCCGCGAGAGCGCGTAAGGCCCAGCGTGGCCGCGATACGGGATGAGTAATGATGATGGTGAAGTAGAATGATCGTGACAGCGTCCTGTACTAAAAGGCATACGGAGGTGGCGCCCCCCCCCCTCTCTGGAAACATCTCACTGCCCCGTCCTCGCCCTCGTGCCCCTGAAGACCTGCGGTGGCCATGACGACGCCACGGGAGGCGTTCGCGGCTGCAGGCGCACGAGCCCGGCTCTCCTCGCCCTTCGCGAGGCCACGGGCGGGAGACGTGTCCCCGCGGCTGCGACCTTGGCGACCTCGGCATCCCGCGCCTCCTCTTTGCTTGCTAAGTCAAGCACGTGCGCGTTTGGCAGACAGGGAGCGCCTTAGGGATTCCCTCGGTGGGGCCGGGAGCCGCCAGCATCGCTCGTCCTGCGCCTTGCGCCGTCACGAGGTCGCCTGAGAGCGGCCCGAGCACCGACGGCGGACCCGACGGGCAGTCCGCGGACCCCGGCGGCTGCGGGGCGGGGCCACTCGGCTCAGGGCCACCACCCGCGTCCCTGGCCGGGGGGCGCGGGCAGCCACCAGGTTTCAGCACACCACGCCGATGGCACACGGCTTAAAACTTATGAACCGTTTATTTCTGGAACGTTCCATTTAGTGTTTTTGGAGCTCAATTGACTGAAAGCGTGAAGAGCAAAACCATGACGAGAGAGAGGACTCCTGCGCATGCATGCATGTGTGTGTACCTATATATATAGCATAAAATTATGTATCATACATTATTGTGTGTGATATATAAATTATATACACAGTATAAATTATATATAATTATATAGCACATATAATTATTATAATTATATATGTAAATACATACAACGTATGTAAATATAGCCACAATAGAAGTTTTCAAAAAATAAGCCACAGCAATAGGATGGTCTATTGAGAAAATTTATAGGAATTAAAAAATGAAACTCTTCAAAATGAGTTGCTACCTTCTGAGGAAGGTATGTACCCTTTTCAAGAATTAGCAGCAAATATCCTCCTTGTGCCTCAAAAAGAGAATAAATTGGACATCAAATAAAGAGCAATTTTTTTAAAAAGACAGTTTTCTCACAAGGTTTTCTTCCCCTGAGAATCCTAAGGTCTGTCAGCATTCTTTAAGATGACAAATATTTCTTCCCCTTAATTAGCATCTCTGCTGACAGACTGCCCCAACAGATGGCTGCAAAGCCAGCTGCATGTAATATTTTTTTGGAAAACAAATTAAAAGGAAGACAGTCGATAGCAGAAAGACTTGAGCCTATTAAATTGCATTGAACTTTCTTTTCAGTTCAATTGATAATTTGTTCTCTAACCTCAAAATAATCACCTAACACTCAGCGTCGGAAAGAAACATCACCTGTAAATGAGCTTGCTTGCAACTAAGGCTTGCTGCATTCAAGGATTCCAAACACAATCATGTTAATACTCAATATTGTATTTCCGGACATCTTTTTTT
Source organism: Rousettus aegyptiacus (assembly GCF_014176215.1). Lineage (NCBI taxonomy): Eukaryota > Metazoa > Chordata > Mammalia > Chiroptera > Pteropodidae > Rousettus > Rousettus aegyptiacus. The sequence continues at coordinate 109,574,660 of NW_023416311.1, forward strand.
TTACCTGATTCTACTAAAATGGACACAGGATCCTTTTTTTTAAATCTGTATATATAATAATTCTCCAGAATTTGTTATCCAATAGTGTACCCAGTTCAAAAGTCAGACGATGCCTTTCTCGAAGCATATCTCAAAATCCAAATGTGATCATGCATTCTTAACCAGGAGGTTACAGAGCAGAAACTCCTTTTAAGTAAGTGGCTTCCTGAGACAGCTTTGTCTCGAAGCATACAGGCAGGCTCCCAGGGCGGGTTTAAATAGAGCTTCCACGGCTAGCATTCAGAGAGCTGACCTGTGCCGGGCACGGCGCCGTGGGCGTCCCGTGGGTTAGTCACTGGCTCATTATCCAGGAGACCCTGCCCGCAGGTCCTTACACCCCCTCTGATTTAACCTCAGGTCCTTCACATCCTCTGGGGCTTTACTGCATAAAGATGTGATTTTAATATTACATTACATATTATCACATAATATTATAATGATATACTATATTGCAATACACTGCATCCTATTGCTACTTATTATGTTATATATAAATATAATATGTTTGTTTTCAGGTGTTTCAACTCAATCGAAGTTCGTGTGTACTTACTATTTCAAAAACATCTGCTGAGTTTTTTCACTTTTTCATTCCGTATTGTTTCAGTCATCAACGACTAGACTGTTTACCTTGTACCTCTTTCAAAGTACAAACGCATGACCTTGCTTAGCTCTATTCTAGATCATTCTCTGTATTTAAGGGAATGCACTTGACTGTCCTTGGCGTACGAACGTGAAAATAGCTCCGGCTCCACCTTTGGGCACCTTACCTGGAGATGCCGCTTTCGCCGTGGCACCTGGGAAGCTGCCTACCCCTCCCTCTTCGGGGGCATCCGGTGGGTGTCCTTCTGTGTTCGTGTGCTGCTTGCCCTGGTCAAGCACGGGGCACCCCTCTCATGGGTCTTTGGGAAAAGAGGTTTCCACGTCAGAATGTGAAACAGGCGGAATGCTGCCTGAAATCAACTAAATTGGGGGCGATGTGCCCCCTCCTGTCGGAACACTGATCAGTGTCGGCGGCACAAGTAACGGTTTGGACCTTGAGGGCACCCATCGGTGGTTCTCAAACGTTAGCAAGACTCAGCTTCAGCTAGAGAGTGAAAGACATCTGCCACAGAAGCTTCTGGAAAAGCCAGGTGAAAGCAGTTGGGAACTGCGCTGGGAAGGACCTTAATGGACGCCTTGCTGGTTGCTGCTGCCGATTTTCTGGTTTCCACCTGCGTTCTCATCTCCAGCGACTCGGTCGGTGCGTCTTCACCATAACAAAGCCTGTGGAAGGTCGGAGAGCCGCCAAGGGCGGGCGCCCTCCGAGACGGTTTTTCTGGGCCATTGGGGTCGACTCTGTGCAGCGAGGGCTTTCTCCATCAAGAGCCCCACCTCGTCACCAGCCAGGGAAGCTCCGGTTTATCAAAAGATGTTTAACAAAGCTTTATTAAGGAAAAGTTGGTTGTTTTTTTTTTTTTCATTCGTACTGACTGGATAAATATCAAGTTTCTGATCCACTTAGAAAAAGCAGCTCATCGAATTAGTATGTGTTTAGCCAGCGATGAAACTTCACTTCTTAGTGATTTCCATGGTTTTATCCGAGAAAATATGTTTTAGTCATTAAAAATATCTGTTAAATAATTTGGAGACCTTGTTACTACCGTCACTGATAATGGAAGTGTGTGGGTTAATTAGGGTACACTGATTCAAAGCACCTGCTGCTAAAATCCTGTCCACGATACAGCTGACAACAGCAAACATTAGCATCTTTCGTGTGGCGTAAACCTCTGCCAAGACTCCTACAACTCAATGCTGCCAGAATGGGGAAAAAATAATTCTCATCTGCTCACCTGTTTGGATAAGTGTTTCTTAATTCGCCCGATGGCCGCCTTGGGGAATCACATGCCAACTCGCTGGCTGGGGAAGGGATGGGCAGCCGCGGTCAATGAAAGTGGTCAATGGAAGCGGTTAACAGAAATGGAAGTGGAGAAACGGCTCTCGGCGTTGACGGAAACACCGGCAGACGCAGAAAAAGGGAGCGAAGAGGCAGGAAAGGAAAAGAAATCAGATTCTGCTGCTGGGCGTATAAATCAGAGACCTAAAATGTTTTTGGCTTCTGATCCAGTAATCTCACTCCAGGACTGTCTCCCAAGGAAACAATCGTAAATATTAACGACGCTTTGCAATCACCTAAATATCCAATATTAAGGGAATAGTCAGTAAATCTTTACCATGCAGTTGCTGATGATTGCTATCGTAAAGAATTACAAAGGACACACACTGCGAGCAGATTGTGTGTTTATCTGTGAAAATAATGTGGATGATAAAAAAAAAAAAAACTCAAAGAACATATATTAGTGGTGAGAAAATTATGGGCGACTTCCACTTTCCCATGTGACTTTCTGCATTTTTTCCACATTTTCTTCAACGAGCTAGTACTACTTTTATAATTTATATACAGGGGAGAGTTCTGAGCTACCCCCTTCCAAGGCTTCCAAGTCTAACCCCCAGGGCTGTAACTTCGATGAGACGTGGCATTCACGATTATGGTATGCTGCACGGCAAGAGGCACTTGGCAGATGCACTTAAGGTCATGACATTAATCGGCGGACGTGAGTTAATCAGGAAGGACGCTATCTGGGCAAATCCGATCTAATATTTGCGCTCCAGACAGAGAAGGGCTTTCTCTGGCTGGTGGCAGAAGGGGGCACCGGCTAACATCGGCGTGTGAGAAGGACCTTGTCACCGGCGCCAGCGCCGAACACGGAAGGGGCCGCCTTGACGACGTCTTTCGTTTTCTGTTTGGTGACGCTGTGACATCTGGAGCCTCGCTGGAGCTGGAAGGACTGGCCCTCCCAGAGCCAGATAATTCCTAGAGATGGTGAACGACTCACCTGAAGAGCACCTTTCAAATGCACGCCAGCCAACCCAGAGCCCGGGCACGCCCCGAACACCTCTTCCGTCAGGTTCTCACCCTCTGGCCACTATCCACCTGACCTGAGCACCCAGAGCCAGGTACAGACAGGTAGGCACAGCCCCTGGGCCCCAGAGTCTGAAATTATTCGAATCGGCCAGTGCTCAGCCCGCTCACCTGCCTCTCCACGACTCTCAGAAACCACAATAAGGTTCCCGCCAGCATCTCTCTCCCGCCCTCTCTCTGCCTCCCTCGTGACTGGGGGTGTGCCCCTCCCTGGCGATCAGCGAGTAACTATCTTTTCGATGACAATGATGTCCCAACCTGTTGGCCTTTCCGAACCTCTTGAGCACAACGCCTTCCCGGAAACATGGTCGGTTTGGACGAAGAGTCTTTCCCACCTTGATCGACATCGTCATGGGTGGGTACGCATTTTCACGAGCGGATTCTAGGATGTTCCGTGTGCGTCCCGCACAGCCGTCGCGGCACCCAGCTGGGGGGCGAGGCGGATGCAACCCCGGCGTCACCCCTCGAACCCGGCATGTCCCCACGCCCTGTCCTGCTCTGCAGATGTCCCCTCCACGAAGGTCTGAGGGTCCAAAGCCCCCAGATCACGTGACCGCCCAGACGCCCGACTCTGGAACCCGGTCTGGGTCGCCATGGGAACCGGGACCGCTCGTCCCCGTGCAGACCGCAGCCTTCGGGTCCCCCCCACGTGGCCCCCAGATGTTTGCCAACGAAGTCTCGCCCTCCCCGCCACAGGGAGCGAGGATAAGGAAAGGGTGGAATTTGAGACGCTCAGAAAACGCTTCCCTTTCCAGCGTTTCCCTTCGCTCCGTAATCAACGCCTTCGCTGTTGTTCTGATTTACTTCCACACTAATTGCCATTACTCGACCTTAATGGACCCACGAACCGTATTGAGCCCCTGCTAAATGACTCTCTGCTAAGTGGCTCATCCGCTCCCAGCCGCAGAGTCCTGCCTGTGCGCAGCCCGGGCGCCCCTCCCCGCAGGGGCTGCACCCCGCCCACGTGTTTCACGGGACCGCCATGTCCCCGCCGCCCGGGAGCGGAGGAAGGCCTGGAAGGCGGGCCGTGCTCTGGGAACTGGGTAAATTCGTCTCAGATCCACTGGAGTAAAGTAGAACTGGACTTAATCATCTTGGGGAGAACCGTGACCTTGTATTCCTTACTCCACACATTAGTCTTGCTTTCCTCTCCATCTTTATTTACTATTTGGGGGCGGGGGGGGGGGGGGGGGGCGTGGCACAGCGATCTTAATAGAGGAGAAGACCTAGGAGCAAAGAAGAGAGGCCAGGAAAAGCGAGACTCCATGATGTATCCACCGACCCCTACCAGCCCCGCGAGACCAGCCTTGGCATTCTCCGTGTGGTCGCGGGGTGGCCTTCGGTCTCTCCCTGTGCTCGCCACTTGGGACCAGCCTTCCAGGCGACACACGTAGTGAGGATAATGTCAGACTCCTCAAGTCCGAGCAAAGAAAAAGAAAATCTTATAACGAAAGCTACATATTCTACCTGAAATATAACCAAGTCAATGCTTCATCAACAATTGAGAAAATGCAAATCAATCCCCAAATTTCATTTGGTACATACCAAATATTTCTATTTGGCAGGAACTCTGCTAAACAAAGACATGAGAGATACAATCAGATCATCACACACACACGCGCGCGCGCGCACACGCACACACACACCACACACCACACACACACACACACACACACCCGCGCGCACACACACACACACACACATTCACACACACATGCTCACACACTCACACATACTTACAGACTCTCAAGTGTTCTCACATGCTCACACAAGCACTGACACGTACACCTACCTATGCTCACATATTCACACATGCACGTGCCCACATGTGCACACACCTGTGCACACACACATTGCCTTACAATACTCTCTCTCATAAACACACTATCTTTCTCACACGCTCACAAACTCGTGCACACACACAGTCTCGCACACTCACAGTCGCACTCACAGTCTCTCACAGACACACACGCTCTGTCTCGCACACTCACACAGTCTCTCACACTCACACACTCACTCTGCCTCTCTCTCACACACACACACGCAGAGCGAAGCCAGAGGAATCAGGATGCGAGCCCGCATCTTGGACTTCCGGTCCCGCTCCTGGGCGCCGAGCACGCAGGCCCTGACCTCTCACGCAGTCCACGCTCGTATCCGGCGCTGTCCGGGTGCTGGTCCCTGCCACAGGCGCTGGGCGCTCAGAGTGACAGCCCGACCCTTATGCCGTTTGCTTCCGGGGAGAGACAGACACACCACCGAATAATCGCTGTAAAGATGCGACGCCCGGGAAACCAATTATTTTCCTAACAAATGGGACGGGCCCAGCTGGCCAATGCCTTTTGCCTTTCGACTTTCCCCTTCTTCCTGCCTGGACTATGGCTGCTACGTCATCGGAGACCAGAAAGAAAGCCACAGGCTAAGGACGGGGGGGCCGGAAGACCGAAGGGGCTGGGGACGTTGAGGCCGCGGCGCCTGGCGCCGGCCCTGGACTGCGGCCCTCCAGGCTGCCTGTCGCGTGAAGAAGAGCAGAGCCCTGCTCGGGGAGGCCGCTGTGCCCAGCCGTCTGCCCTGCGGCGGCCCCCGCGAGCCCTGCCGCGGGCTTGCTGGCCGCCGTGATCACGTAGGCGCATTCGCTGACCCGCCGGCGGCCGCAGTAACAGCGCCAGGCGGGTGGAGGACGAAATTCCAAATGCAGAGGCAGTGCCCTTTAGTCGGGAGAGAGAACTGCCCCCGTCGAGATGGAAAAGGCCCAGGGGCGGCCACCTGCGACCAGAGGGACAATGGCCACCTAGAGACACGGTACCAGGCCGGGGGAGGGGCAGAATGCAGAGAAGTTCACAGTCGAGGTGACAGCTGCAGCTACAGCCATCTCAAGGCCAGACGGGGGAAGGAACCCCCAACTCCCTCGATTGTCAGCAGAATGCGTTTCCTGGAGGGTCGGGGATCAGAGGCTGCTCTCCTGTCCTTGTCCCCTGGGCCTTTACGGTGGGCAGTGGCGTCACGAAAGCGAGCACCACGCAGAGCCAGGGGGAGAAGACGGGGAGTCACGGTCCGGGACGCCCCGGCCTCCCGCGCGCGGTCAGTCTGGGAGGAAACAGGGGCGGCTGGAAGCGCAGGAGTCGTCCGCTCGCCCCGAGAACGCCCGAAGCAGACCGCGGACCTCGCGCGAAGACCCGCAGTCGCCAAGAACGGGGTGGGGAGCGGCATGTGTTTACTACTCACCAAACTCTAAACCGCGTCGTCGAGTTAGAACACTACTAATAAGATGCAAAAGGCAGTTCGCACCTTCCAAGAGTCATTAACGTGTCCCTTAAAGGCTGTTAATAAAGATCCTGTATTTAGCATACTAAGAATAAAAGTTGAGCTGAATTCTTATCAAACTGATAAGAAAAGTACAGATCTTTTTATGCAATTCAAAACCAGAGAGAATTCAGCAATTAATATGTAAATAGCATTTAGTTCCGAGAAGGTAAAAGACTGTACATGTGTTTTTGAAAAATATGTATTCCCATATGAATATCTGTCTTACAAAGCCAAATTCATAAATATTTAGCATTGGGTGTTTTATGTTAAGTACAATAGACTACGGTTTAAGCAAATCATTACGGAAGCAAAAGGTTAGAATATTGAGAATCATAATATGAAGAGATAAACACTATTTCAACCAAGTTCTTCAAGAACTAACCAAGCATTTCTAGATCGCCTTCTCTGTCATTCAGACTCCCTTTAGCCTACTTCATTTATTTGCCAAGCTGGAAGTCAAAATTCTATTAGGCCCACTTTAACATAGAATTGTTCTATTTATGGGGCTTCAAAAGAAATGGTAAATACAGAGGTTTAAATTGTGCTTATAAAGTTGTGAATTGCAAATCTTTATCACGCCTAAATCTTGGCTTGTACAAATTTTGTTTTTCAAGTCTACTGGAAAAAGAAAATGTTTTTATGCAAAGAAATTGGCTTCATATCTTGTTCATTCTCATAAAAAAACTAAGAGAACTTCAACCCAGAGGCCATAAAAGACAAATAAATAAATTAGACTGAAGAAAACAACAATAACAAAAATAATTCTAAGCAGTAAAAAAAAAATCCGAAGTTATAAAACAAAGAACAAGAAAAAATATTTTCAACTCATTTCATAGAGAAGAGCTTATCTTCTTAACACGTAATAACCTCCTACAAATCTTTAAGACAAAGGCCAACAGCACAACAGAAAAAAAAAATGCGCACAGTACTAAGAGAGTTTGCAGAACAAAAAATTAAAACGACTCGAAAACGTACACAAAGATTTTCGAATCTGCCCTTCCATTTTTCTCTCCAGACCTGTGATCACTCGGCAGACGACTGAACAGCAGCATGGGCCGCTGCGTGCGTTTAGCAACAGTTGAAAGTAAATACGCACGTACCTGTCGAAAAGGCGGGGAGCTGGGCGTGTTTCCAGTGTCTTCCAGGAGCCGCAATCACGCGAGTCCTCGCTCACCTTCTCGCCGACGTCCTGTGAACCAGCGAGGACGCCGGAGCCCTTGGGTGTCTCTCCAGAGAGGCACGCATGAACGCTCGCGGCCATCCCGACCCACGCCGAGGACCTGGAAGTCCACGAGGCACCCGGGAAAGGCGTCGGCGAAACTCACGGCGACAGATGCAGCTGCCGAGACGGCCGGGAACTTTCTCCGCAGAAGGAGGGAGGGGACAGAGCGCTCGCTTCTGTCAGCTCGTGAGGACATGCGGGTCTTCACGCTGCCGACAGGCGGGCGGTGTGAACGGACACGGGGCCGCGAGGACCCAGCCAAGACCCGCCCTCACTTATGACCGCCTTGAGGGTGTTTCTGTTGCCACTCCGAATAGAGGAGAAGGATTTAAAGTGCATTACGCCCAAGCCTTTTCTAATCGCAGGGCGAAAACATACATAGTAGCTTTAAACAGCAAACAGGACATGTTAGGGTTAGGACAGTTAACAGTATCATCCGTGCGATTGTTTATAGACAACATCTGAACACACACACATATACACATATGTGTGTGTGTGCGTATACCAAAGAACTTTAAAAAAAAGTCATCTTCAAGCACAGAGCCCCTGTTCCATTCAGCATTTATCCGTAAATGTGACCTTATATAGAAAGAGGGTTCGTGGCCATGTAATTAAGTGCAGGATCATCTCAAAATGAGATCACCCTGGACTTAGGCGACTCCTAAATCCAGTGACATGTGTCCTCGTCAGAGGAAGGAGAGGGAAGGTCTCCTCAGAGGCCACGAGGTGACGGAGGCAGAGACCGGAAGGCGGCAGCCACAGCTAAGGGACGCCAAGGCTCGCTGGCGGCCACCTGCAGCAGGGGGACAGGCCTGGGACAGGTTCTCCCTCGGAGCCTGCAGAAGGAGCCCACGCTGCCCACGGCCGGGTTTTGGGCAGCAGGCCCTGTCCCCAGTCACCTCCCAGCCTCTGCCCGGTGGCCTCTGGCCTCTCCCCATCGATCGGGCTCGTGGGGAGGGTGGCTTCCAGCTGTCTGCCACCTGAACACGCAGGCAGAGGCTCCACGGATCAAGAAGGAAGGGGAGCTCTGACTCCGCAAGGCGCAAGCACCGCCCTCGGCCTCTCCCCCGGGGTCTGGGCACACTCCAGGACAGATGTACCTGCAGGCGGGACTGCAGACCTTTAGGGTGGCCGGCTCCTTTGAGCAAAGCTTGGGTCCTTTCCTTTGTATGGAAACTACCCAGCGCCACGTTCCATCCCCCCGGGGGGGCGGGGGAGCCTTGGCCCGGGGTGTCTGCTTGCCGGAGGACCATGAATGTATGCTATTCTCCTTTAATAAGCAGTGAATTAGCAAATGTCTCTCTCCATCATAAACATTTGCTGGAAACAGCCCCCGGCTGATGGCATGAAGGATGCAGAAGAGCTATTTTTAACTAACGCAGGAGAACAGCGGTGTCTAATTCTGGATTCCCGTTCAGCCTGGATGCGGAGGGCGGGCTGGCTGTGTGAGTGCGTGGAGAACGCACGGGGGGACTTCGCCGCGGCGCGGCCGCGCCGGCCGCCACCACATGCACTCAGAGACAGACAGCCGTCTCGGGGCGCAGGCCGCGGCCGCCCGTCTCCTTCCACGAGGTCACCAGTCATCCCGGTAGTGCTACCGAAGGATACCTCCCCGCCTGCCTTTGTCCCCAGGTGATCGGGAAAGGACACGCGTGTGTTGGAGGGGCACCCTGTGCAGGTGGCCAGAGCGCAGACAGAGGGCCCTGCAGGGGGAGGAGGAGGAGGGCCGGGCGAGCCAACTTCCCGGAAGAAAATTGGCAACGAGCCCCATATGATGAGAAATTAGGTCTTCAAAGGGCTTCAAAACAAAGATCTGACAGCGCTTTAAATATGTAACTAGATGGCATGGCCAGTGCTGAAACAACGACCAGTGTCGCCCCCAGGGGCAAGGCCCTCCCCGGCGCTGTCCACAAAGCCCCGGGAAGGACCGCGTCGCAGCCTCAGGGCAAGGCGCCGCCTCCTTCCGCGGAGAGAAGCCTTTCTCCAGGGAGAAGCAGCTTCCAGGCCTGGCCCCTCAGCATCTTCACCTCGGCGAGGAGGGTGAGGGCGAGAAACCCACGGAGCCGAGACCCAAGGGAAAGGCGCGCTTCCCCGGCCTGACCCTCTCGCTCTGTCCCCTGCAAGGATTTCAGGCCCCTGGAACTAATGCCAGAGGCTATGTGACCTGCTCATGGGTCTGTAAACAAAACAGAAAAGCTAGGGAACAATGTTATCTGAGCCATGCGCCTCTGGAATGCAGCAGGGCGAGTCTCCAGGGGCCTCTGGCACTTCTGCAGGAGCCAGCTCCTTCTGTAACTCCTTCTGGGCTGTCCGATCGGCAGCCTTGCGTGATGGAGCCAGGCCTCGCCCAGGGCAAACAACAGGCCCGCTGACCACCCCCTGTCAAAAGATTCGGGTCCCCCAGGCGAGGGGCTGCTCCCCTGTACCCAGCCCACTGTGTGTGCAGGGGTCGCCTGGTGCCGCCTGGCCCTCTTTGCATTGCCCTGTGGGAATTGGCACTTGGGTGGCACGAAAGTCTATTTGCAATCGCTATCTCCAGGAAAAGTAAGCCGCCCGTTTGGGGCCGTGTTTTTTCCTGATCCCGGGGTTTTGAGTCTTCTGCGAGCATCCGTGACGTTGCGACAAGCTCGCATCTTAGCTCATAAGTAAAACCGAAGTTCGGGCCACGCGTATTCTAGCCACCGAACTTAGGTAACGGTGGCTGACGGTTTTGGAGAATGTGTTCTCGGCCGTGTGAACGACACTGTGAGGTAAAGGATACGTCAGGCAGAGGCCCCCCTTAAAATCGGTTTCCTCTCTCCCTCTCTCTTTTTTTTTTTTCTCTCTAGAAGCAGAACCAGGCATGTTGCCACCCAGAATGAAAGCCGCTTTTAGCATCGTTCCTGCAGACGGGTGCGCTCACAGGACTGTGTCTGGCCAACGGGGTCGTGGGGCAGTGCTGGGGGGACAGGCGGCATGCTCCCCGTGCCCCTGCTCCGCCCTCCTGTCTGGTGTCCCCTGCGAGAGCCGACGCTACCCCAGCCCCGGAGCAGGCAGCGCAAGAAGGGAGCAGGCGTCCAGGTGTGATGACTCACACCTGCCTGGACCCACCTGTGAAATAGAAATAAATCCTGTTCGAGCTGCTGTCACTCCACGTGCCCTGTGATTAGCAGCTGGATTGTCCCCGACTGGTGCCGCGCTTGGTGCCGAAAGTGGAATCTGCAAGGAAAAGACCCAAAACACAGGAGCCTGCAGGCCACCGGGCCGGCCCTGGCCATCGTCGTGAGGGACAATGTCTCGAGGGGCCACCGCGCGGCGCTGGCTGCGTCCCAGCCCTCTTCTGCTGCCCCATCCTTCCGCCCGGACTGCTCCGGACCCCCTTGGCTCCAGGCTGCCCAGGCAGGCTCACCCCGCCAGCCCCCACTCCCCACGAAGACAGCCAAGCCCCCACAAGGCTTATTTCAGCGTCGCCTTTGAGAGGAGCAGCCCCTGCGAAAGCACCTAAAAATAAACCCGTCTCGAAACACAGTTTCCCAAGTGTTCGGTTTCTGACGCGACCCTGCACAGTGAGACGGAGGCACCTGCCGTACGTGGGTGGGAGAGGTGGGTCCGGGGAGGAGATACCCAGGGCCCCTCAGAACCAGCCCAGAGGCCACTGACTTGGTGGCCCTTGCCCAGGCCAGCCACATACACGAAGACGTGGCCGGTCAACCGCCCAGCGCCCCAGTCTGCCCCACGGGAAGTGAAATCCTGGAGTCGTCGCCCCAGGGGAAACCTGGCATCCAGGGGCGAGTTCTAATCAGGTGACATCTCAGTGCCCATTTCCTCACCCACCACCCGACCCCGGCGCACGCCGAGCGTGAAGCCACGTTCCGGCCAAAGCCGGCCGTTTATTCACTGGTTCGCGCAGCGCACTCTTGCTGAGCGGCGACTTGTGCCAGATCCGATTCGCACAGGGGCGGCAGGGGAGGGCGACAGGGAGCTCGCCCTGCGGGGGGCGGGGGCTGGGGGGCAGGATCCGTGAGCCTCGGGCTCCCCGGGGGCAGAGACTCACACGCGATTATTTGGGAATCATTTGTTTCACTGAACAGAAGGCAGCGGGCGTGAGGGTGAACCCTGAGGAATTCACGGGAGAGGTGTCTAAAAGGTACAGCCCAGAAAAGTCCTGTCCTGTGACAGCCGCCACGACGCACGGTTTCTCTAAACGGGTCCGTTTCTGTGCTCCGCGGGTCAGACGAGAACTATTAAATACTTAAAAACGTAGACACTCCCAAGTGTCGGTCTACTGGCAATCCAATCAGAAAATTAGAAATAATGTTTCTGTATCGTTACAGTGTATAATAACATGTCTATATAGTTACAGTTTCATGACATTTCAGCTGTGGACGCTCAAGGCTGCAAGTAAGAGATGAATTCAATGAACCCTGGTTCCAAAAGAGAGGTTCACGGCGACACCTGGATCCGGCCGCAGCCGAGCTAACGGCACTGCGTCAGGGCCAGTGTCCCGGTTGGGACCATGCCCTGCTGCTATGCGAGATCATGCAAACGATGCGCGGGAACGTTCTGTATCGTTTTTGCAACTTCTTGCTTGTGAGTCTTGCAAACCATCTCGAAATTAAAAGTATTTTTTAAAAACCCGAAGACGTCATCGTGCTCACCGTTGGAAATCCGGAGGCAGCCGGTGGCCGATTTGGGTTTAGATGCCCCCCGATGCCGCTGGCGCCCCAGGCCCTGTCTGTCTTTGCATTTCTCCGCCTTTTGTTTATTGGCCTTTTATCCTGCTTTTCGCCGCCTTGTGGATGCTGCAGCTTCGTGTCTTAAAGACGTGGCCGAGACGCCTCCAGCCGACCGGCAACACCTCCCCGCGGCCGTGACAATGAGTCACCTCGGAAGTGGACCCTCCGGCTCTGGTCAAGTCTACGGATGACCATGGCCCTGGCTGGCAGCTTGATCGAAACCTCGTGAAGACCACAAGCCAGAACCACCCAACTAAACCCCCCTCAAGTTGCCTTGACCTTGGACACTGTAAGAATAGGATTCACAGCCATGTAAGATCCATGGATAGGTGACTAATACAAGCCCCGCAGGCCAGAGCCCAGTCAGATGCCTGTGGGCACTGGCCAAGAGGACAGGGGTGACAGGGCTGGCCTGAGCTGGTCCTGACCCTTCTCCTGCAGCCAGCCTTCCCTGGGGCCGGGGACCGCCACACATCCCGCACTGGGGTTTCGTCAGTGGAGAAGAGGTCGGGAAGCAAAGAGAGGAGTGGCCTTTGACAGGCAAAAACTTTAATGCAAGTAAACGCAACAAATGCAAAACGAATAAAAAGAAAAGTAAACAACAAAGTCGGAGGAGAAGCATTTGAAAAATAAAACCGGACGCTTTGGAGGTTCTAAGCGGCCACGCCCGTCCCGGGCTGCCCTCGGCTCCGGGCAGCGCACTGCGGCGAGAGATCTGGAGAATGAAGGAAAGACGCAATGTTGGCCTTGCACCCGGCTCGCCCATCCTGACAACGTGCCTTGGTTCTTAGGGAGAAACACGCTCGCATCCGACCACGGCCGGTCGGAGAACCACGAAACGCTAGACTCGCAAGGACGTAGGCGTCTGCAGAGGGGCGGGCGCGGCGCGCCCACGAGCCGGTCCTCCCCGCGCTCACGCCACGTGGCGAGGTGTTCGCAGCAAGGCACGAGGACCGTCCTGTACCGAGAGTCCATGGGAAAGTGTAGCGCCTGGATTTCCATGGAAAAAACACCAGGGACCGGCAGGTAGATGCCGATCGACCGTCTTGGTGATCAAGGCGACAGACGACATGGCCAGAGTGTGAGGAACGCGGACCGTGGCTACTGGAGGCGGGGGGTGGGGGGGGCCGCGGGGGGGGGGGCCGGTGGGGACGGGAGACCCGAAACCTTAGTCCATTCACGTCCGGAGGGGGCAGCCTCGGGACTCTTCGGACAAAGCGCCGCTGCATCAGTGAGCGAGAGCCCAGAGTCACAGCCGGTGTTAATGAAGAACATAATTCCAGGAACATTTGCTAAAATGTGCCACCACCTCTACCCGCAGCCTTTGCCAGAGTCCCCGTGGACGCGAGCCTGCCCGGAATCCCTCTGCCAGCGATCGGTTCCATCCATTTGTCCCGGCTGCGGGAATGCACACCAGCCGGAGACACCCCAAGTGACTGAACCTCTTTAAATTGTAAGAGTAAAGCAAAATAGAATGAATGAAAGATTTAAAAAAAAAAAAAAAAAGACACACCAAATGCAGACCACATGTGCATACCTGGGGGTAAAGTGCACAGGTTACCTGCAAATTCACCCAGTCGGGTCTTCAAGCCGACTTTCCACACACACGCATGAGTGCGCGGATGCACACACGCACACACTCGTACAATCACACACACGCACACACGCGTACACTCACACACACGCACACACTCGTACAATCACACACACTCGTACAATCACACACATGCACACACTCGTACAATCACACACACTCGTACAATCACACACACACACACACGCACACGCTCGTACACTCATGGGGAGGCTTGAGGGGGGCCGAGCTGGGCGCTGGGGGAGGGGCACCCCCTCTCCATGCTGCTCCCCGGAGGGCGTTCACTCCAGCCTTATGCTTGAAGGTCAAGCACAACTCAGCAAAGTTGGGAGAACCCACCAAATTCGGGCAAGATTCCGCCCGCCGACGAGGGGCCACGGGCCGTGGGACTTGCGGGTCAGACACGTCCCTTCCACGTGCCGCATTTCACCTTCGTGTCGGGGGCCGTGCGGGGTAAGAAGCAAAACACACTGTCCCTTCACTTGTCCTTTCTGGAAATCTCTCCTGGAGGAACCACACGGACGCGAGACAAGCTCCCTCTGGTCTGCTGATTTCCGTCAAATCACGCGGCTGCCCGGATGTGTCTCTGCACGCCGTTCTCCATGAGGTGCGGTCGTGTTTACCACTGTAAACCTCTGGAGCGCTGAAAAAGAGACGGCACGGTCTCCAGTCCCCGGAGAGCAGGAGTGTGTGTGCGCCCCGGGACCCAGGACGCAGAGCGCCCCCCGCACGTCTGTGCACCCCTGGACCCGGGGTGCAGAGCGACGCCCCGGGATCCGGGGCGCAGAGCGACACACGGCGCACGTCTGTGTGCCCCCCGCACGCCTGTGCACCCCGGGACCCAGGACGCAGAGCGACGCCCCGGGACCGGGGCGCAGAGCCACACGCAGCGCGGGGGCCTGGGCGGCACGGAACTCCGGCCGCGCACTCGGGGACGGTCGCTGGGTGGAGCCAGCCTCACGCTTCCGGTCAGCACCAGCTAAATCGGCCGGAGGCATCGTTTCAGCGGTGGGATCGTGGTGACAGTTTCCTGTCTGGAGAAGAGCGTGGGCGCCCCCCGCGAAGCCTCCGTCTGATGCCTCTGTGTCATGTTAAGGATTTGATGTGACTCGGAGCCAACCGTAGTCGCAAAGTACCCGCCGCAGGGACGTGCCATCAGGAGGCAGCTCGCCACCCTCCCAGTGGCCCTGGGAGATGAAACGCAGGAGCAACCGAGATCCCCCCTCGGTGCGCTCTGGCGTCCCCCCCTTTCCTGGGCCACCTGTCCCCTTCGGCACGTCCCCCCAGCAGCCACCTCTCCCCGCCTCGACAGCGTCTGGTCGTTTCAGAACCTTACCCTGTGTCGCTGGAAGGAGTAACCTTCGGTGACATGTGAAATTCAGCTGAGTGAACCTCCCGCTGCGTGAAGGAGGCCCCGCTGTGTGCCCAGAGCGAAGCAGTGCCAGTTCGCGATCGCGTCTTTCCTAGCGGAGAGCGGATCCTAGCGGAAGTATCGGTGTCCCCTTCCTCCTCCCGGGACGTCGCCCTCTAAGGAGAATGCCGCAGCCCGGAGGGTTTGGGGAGACAGACCCCATACCTCAGCTTCAAGGCCACTGCAGAGCGAACCGAAGTAGGAAGAGCCGGAGCAGTAGTGAGCCCCAGGAGCAGCGAACCCCTCAAAGAGCCGCCTCCCTGTGGGCGAGGAAGGGGCCGGAACCGGCGTGGGCTCAGACAGCCGCGCGGGAGGAGCCCCATCTCCGAAGGACAGGACGTGAGCAGCTCGGGGCCGGAGTGGGAGACCCCGCGAGAGCACCGATGCCCTGGGGTGCTGGCGGGTGCCCGGGCTCAGGGGCGGCTTCCATCCGGGCGTCAAGGCCACGGCCAGGCCCCCAGAGAAAGGAGCCGGCGAAGGCCAAGTGGCCGGGGTCAGGGCCAGGCCCTCCCCACACCACGGAACCAGACCGGGAAGCAAAGGGAAGCGCGGTCTGGCTTATCCCACTGGAGCAAGGCCGCCTGGGAGAAAGCCTTCCCAGACCCCACGCAGGCCGGGACGGGGTGCCGGCCACCCAGGGCGCCGGCGTCCGCACAGGCAGTGGTGAGGAGGGGGCGAGCGCCCAGGCGCCTCCTGCCTGAGCAGTGCGTCCAAGGACCCAGGAGCTGGCAGAGCCCGGAGCACGCAGTTCCGTCCTGCGCCTCTCGCTTCCAACACGATTAAAATCCAGCTCGCAGGAGAGTGTCGGGCAGGGGGCGGGCGCAGCAAGCTACGACCTTCTCCCCTGGCCCTTGCCCCGGCCCCGAATTCTCAGAAACGAACAACACGTTTGAAAATGGAGCCGATCCGCTAGGCCTGGGACGTGAGCGAGGCGTGTGCCCTGACGGCGAGGCCACCGGGGTATTCAGACCGTGACTCGGCTCGCTTTAATTGCCCTGAGACGAAACTTAGGAACTCGAAAAGGGGTGCTTTATCATTGAACATGATCATAACAAAACCCAAGATACACAGCACTACTGTAGCCGCTGGAGGACCCCCCCCAAAAAAAATTGACATTCAAGACTGGAGGAATGGATCGATGTTATCTCGCAGCAAGGTGCTCAGTAGAACTCGCGCTCCCGTTTGTGGCGAGGCCCACCGTGGGCCACAGCACCTCGCGGTTCTGCGAACGGGTTACGGCTTCTCGAGGGCAGCCACTGCCAGAGGGAGCTGAGTTCACCAGCCCGCCAAGCAAGCGGGAACACAGGGGCCGGGGCCGGAAACCCGCAGCCTGGCATGGCGGGAGCGGGAAGGACCCGGAGGTGAGCCGGCCTGCGCCCATGGTTCGCCGACAAGCAACGAGACTTCCCCCTGTGGAAGCCCCAAAGCGTCGGGGCCAGCACGAATTCCCCCAAGGCGACGTTCTGGGTACTTAGTCACAAGTAACCAGAAAGCGCAGCGAGGAAAAGAAGGCCCCTGCCACGATCACACCGGGGCGGGGGGCTTAGCCACGCACCTAACAGGAAATGCGCGTGGCGGATGCGATGATGCGGCTACCTGCACAGGTCGCCGCCCATCCAGAGAGAACACGCGACCAGCCAGTCCGCGGCCTCCGCGCCCCCCCCCCCCCCCCGCCGGCGGAGCTGTCGTGGGGGCGTGGCGGCCCCTAGAGGCCAGCGCGGGGAACTGTCTAATTTCAACTACAGTATCTCCAGCCTCTTGGAATCATGATTCATGGTTAGGATCAAGAACGGGCAGAGATTTCCAGGTATTTCCACCTAAGGCAATCATGTTCCCACGCTTTGCTGGAAAATGCCTCCCTTTTCCTCTTTTAGTATTCTCGTCTAAGGAGAATCATTTTTCCTTTTATTTCTACACGTGAGTGAAAATATAAAAGTGATTCTAATTATGCTTAAAACCTGTATCGAGACTCTTGACATGAACTCAAATATCATCCCTCACTGCTAGCCCTAAAATGTCCCTCCCAGAACGTCACAAGTCCCATTTTCTAAGCACCAGGATGCCAGCTTTGCAAAAAATTCTTAAATTGTCGATGACCCGTTTGGTTCAGGCGCCAGCCCCTTATCAGTTACTGCAGCTGCACTATTGTCTAGCATCTGAATGCTTCGTGTATTGGTCAGAACACAGCGGCTTATGCTGCAGTAATGAACCAACCTGACATCTCAGAGGTTTTGTGTACAAGGGTTTGGCTGTCTCCCTCACGTAGTCTCCTGGGATTTTATCACTTCCTGGGGACAGTTTCTTCCAAACTGCGGCTAGGAGCTCCAGGCAAGCCCTCAGGAGAGCCGCTTCTCACAGCTGCCCCATCTGGGCGGCGTGGCTTCCAGCCCCCCACCTCAGTGGAAGAGGGACATTCAAGGTCACGTGCCCTCTTTTAAGTGCTTCAGAACCCGGGATTGCTGATTGAGGTCCCGACCCACCTTCCGGAACTCGTCACATGGCCCTACCTGACTCCAAGGGGCTGGGAGGTGTGGGTGTCGTCGGGATATTCACTGAGCACTACATGTCTCACCATACGATATATTTCAAAGTATTTTAAGTTTGAGATAGTTGAGGGAGGAGCAGGTCCAACCCAGGATTTCAACCCCACTTATACCACTATCCATGAGAAAATGCAGCCTTAATTAGTTGTAAACTGCTGGATTACTTTAATAAATACAAGAGAGAAGGAAGGAGGGAGGGAGCGAGGGAGAGAGAGAGAAAGAGCGAGAAAGAGAGAGAGAGAGAGAGAGAGAGAGAGAGAGAGAGAGAGAGGTTTCCTTCCAGTGCCGAGATAAAAAAAAAATGGGCTCAGACATCTGAAGTAAGTGGTGACGAAGGAGAAAAGTAAAGTAACAGACAGTAATAAGCCACCAGGCAAGCGCTGCAACAATTCTTCACGGACTGTAAACAATATAACACCTTTGTGAACAGAGAGGAGAAAATTGAACAGAGCTCTGAGGGCTCAGCCGGCTCGGCCTCGGTGGAGGAACAGCGCCCCCCGGTGGCGGTCTGGCGGAGGCTGCAGCACGCCGGTCCCCATCTCGGCTTCATGGCCTTAGCTGAACTCCGGTCCTTCCCTGGGCATCTTAAATTGCTTCCAGAAGAGCTGGTGAACCACAATCTTATATAACTGTCTATCGCAGACGATTTTTCAAGTAACGTTCGGAGCTGTAAATCGGGGAGACCGCCCACAGGCAGGGGGCCTCGCCTTGGCCCTGTGCACCGCGCCCCGTCTGCGGTGCAGGGGGCAGAGGACCCGAGACCCGCGGCTCGTTCTGATGGGTCGGGAAAGGCCTCTCGAGGAGGAGACCCTGAGCTGACATCTAAAGGGGAGGACAGGGTCACCAGGAGCAAAGGGAAGCGGGCACGGCCTGCGCCAAGGCCCTGAGTGGAGGCCGCGCGATTCGCTACAGGAATTAGCCGTGCAGAGCACAGGGGGCGAAGCGACAGTGACAGGCGGGGAGGGAGACACTGGCCTTCGGAAACAGGCGGCCTGGGGGCCCCTCGCGCCCGCAGAAGCCGGCCCGCCAGCGCGGCTCCCGGGCCGAGCCCGACCATCGGCCGCCACCGCGTCGTCCCTGAGGGACCCTGGGCCTCGGCGTCCTCGCCGGGCTTCTTCCGTAGCCCCGAGCCTGGGGCGCGGCCGATGACAGAGTCCGGAGAGGGCTCCTTGGTCAAACGACGCCGGGAAATGCTAAAGAATTGGAAACTCCGCGGTTGGGAAAAAAATCAACCTGCTCCACTACGTGTGCACGAAAATCGACTCCCTTTGTGCCGGGGGCGATGCTGTCACTTAGGAGCACTCTGTGCCCCTAACTAAGTCCCCAAAATTCCCACGGGGTGGGCTTCGGGAGGCGCGAGCCACGACTGGCTCCGGCCTCCGGCATTGGCGCCCGCACGGCCACCGCTGAGCGATTTCGCTGCTGTCACTCAGAAAATACGTCACACCCGAGCTCCGTGCATCGCAGGCGCGAGCGGCCCTCACTGCTCAGGACTCCCTCCCGACCCATCGTAATGACCTTTCACGTATCCAGGCAGCGACTTGCAGGGAACAAATACGCGCCTCGTTAGCCGTTTCGCGTCTGAGCCTCATTTCCTCCTCCGTAAACCTCGGCGTCAGGGTGAGCGACCCAAACGCCCTCCGATCGCCCCGATTATATGCTTCCTCTTTCCAGGTTGCTTGAGGCACGTGGCAGCTACGGAGACCAACCCGGTCTCAGGGCAAGTGACGGACACACAGCCATCCGCAGAACGGACGGATCCCCGGCTCTTCGCCCCTCCCCCTTCCATTATTTTGCCTGTCTTAGGGGTGCTCGAAATTATTCACCAAATGCATGATCGTGACTTCTGTAATTTGCTGTGTGTCCATTTTTTTAAAAAACTCATTAAACACAGAAAAGTACAAAACATAATATAAAAACAACATGAAGGGAGGATCCCTGAGTGTGGACATTTATTAAACCACGGATGTCTGAGCCTCCGTATTTTATTTTTAAATCTTTCAAAACGTGAAAATCATGATCTTCTGTTGGTGATAAATTTCTTTAATGATCTCACAGAATTGTCTCGTCTTGTACACACTCTTCATCCCTTGACTTAATTGGATCGCGGCTTAATTTTAGGAACAGCAATGATTTTGCTTCTTGCCCTGCAAAGTTCATGTTTGAGTAATTATCCCATAGAGACAAGAATTACTTGCTTGAGATCAAAATTAAGCTCTAACGAATGGCAGCCAGGGGCTGCCCCACACCCCCAGCTACCTAACATACTCCAAAGTCACCTCCACGGGTTCAGCCCTAGGGAGAGACGTTTCCGCCATCTTTATCTGAGAGGCAGACCTACTTCAACCCTCCCAGAAAGATCCCCTTGGGGATGACCACAGCCAATTAGCCAGTTTGTTTATTTGTTTGTTTGTTTGTTTAAATAAACATTCAAAGATATAATACACTGTAAAACAGCTCGAACTGTCCAAATTAGTACAGATTTTGAATCCGGCCTGAGTCTGGGTAGATGCTGTGTATCTGTCTAGGAGACAGAGTCTTTCTAGCACTTAATTATACACAAACAGCACTGAGCTCTAATTAAAAAGGTTTCCGGATCTTTTCCTCGTAAAGAATGATTCTGGCTCTCACCTAATGCTGCGCTGGGGAGACGGAGCTAAGATCAAGCCAGAGAAAGCACGGAGCAGTGCAGGCAGGGGCGCTGGGCTGGCCGGGGGCAGGGGCAGCCTGGCTACTGTGGGGGGTCGTGGGGGCTGAGCTTGTATCTCCTGGTCTTTGTCTTGAGACAACGTCTGCCGCCCCCCAACCTGGGGCCTCTTGTATCTCTGGTCCAGACGGCCACCAGAGGAACTTGGGTGGGGGGAGCTGAGGGGGGTTCAAACGCTGTGGCTGTCCAGGACCTGGGCGAGCTCACTTGGGAGCGCGAGCTTCAGGCAGCAGCCAGCCCCTGCTCCCCAGGGCTGGGGGACCCCAGTCTAAGAGTGTCACCCCCGGCGCTGCTCTGCCCAGCGGGGCACCGGGCGGAATCCCCAGCTGAGGCAAGGTCTCATGCGGCAGGGGGGTGACTGTGTTTCCTGGTGCAGGTTCTAGCGAACGGGGTTCGGCCACCCCACACCTTCAGCTCCCCGGGGCTGGGCAATGGGGCCGGGCCTTCCTCCAGACACTGGGGTGACAGAGCAGCCAGTACCCCGAGGAAGAGAAACGTCGGGGCGGAGGGCGGCGGTCTGACTGACCGCACTCCACGGCGAGACTCGTCCGCGTAGTCTCCCAGCCATCGGGCCAGGAGCGCCTCCTGGGAGGAGCCCGGGGAAAAGGGGACGATGAACCCTCCCCGTGGACGGACCGCCCCCCACGGGGGCCTGGCCCGAGTCCCCACGCAGCGGCCCACGTGCGGGCGCGGGAAGCACCGCGTGCTCGGCGGCTCCTTCTGCGAAGCGCTCACCACCCCCGCTCCCCAGGGCGTCTCTGCCAGAGTCTCTGATGGAGTGTTCCACGCCACGCAGGAGAAAAACGCCACCCGTTTTTAAATGTTCTACAAACCAGGATTTTGACTCATTCGCTGACACGACACGTCTGAATTATGGAGGTTGCGCATCATAAAAAAACAAAGACCAAGTGATTTTAGCTTACTCAGATTTTTTTCCCAGTGTTTTTTCTTTATCTGTTAAGTTGAATAAATTTACCCTTGCCACAATGTCGGGGCGGGGTTGGGGGTAAATGCTGGTGAAAAATTAAAAGTGTAAGCAGCTTTGTGGACGCTCCACACCCCAAAAAATATATATAATTAAGTCACAATAATTAAAGTTTGGGCTTTCTTCTGTTTTTTTTTAATCTTCCAGAACAATTCATTGGTTTCAAAAAACAGCCCTTCCTGGAATAAAAAATTAATTCTTGCATACAAAAAGGCCTTGCATCTTATAAATATTTCGTATTTTATATTTGCTAGTTTATTTGTCATTAAGGATTTCTTTGTTTAAAAAATCCTAAACGATGCACAGATCACATCCTGGGGCTGCAAGGCAACTGACTTCTTCTCTCTAAAAACGCTTTTCTCCACAGCGCGGTTTACCTCACTCTGTCAACTCAACTCCTCAGCACGAGGACCGCTGTCCTGCGGCCGGCACGGCGTTGGTCGGAGCCCTGTGTCACACAAACAGCCGGGCTCTGCCATCCGGCCTGGTGCTGTCCCCCCACGCCCCGGTTTCTGCCTGAGGCCACCCCCGATCCAGGGCAAGCCACACGCGAGCCTTGTTTGTGCCCGCAAGCCTCAGGAGAGCCACCGGTACGGGCCTGAGGGGACAGTTCTTCCTGAGGTCACTGAATTCACTTGCGCAGCAAATGCCCTTTGAACATGCCACGGTCCCGTCTGTGGACGGTGAGCAGGAGGCTGCGTTCCTCCCCTCAGCTGGCATCGCGGCCGGCGCCTTCGGTTCCCGGTTCCCTTCCCCTGTCCTCCTGCGACCGGCTGTCGGCTCCCCGCCCTCCTACCCCTCCGCGGGGTCCACCTCCGCGGGCGGCCGACCTTGCATTTCTCCCAGGAAACGCTGACCCGACGAGCCTGTGGGCGAGCACACGACCCCAGGACCAGGGCGGCCACGCCTCACGAGTAAGATCCCGCTGGACCCGCCAGCCTAAGTGGCATTTACGAAGTCCCCCTGGATGTTCACCCCTGGGGGCCCGGAGGCCCTTCCGCTACATCTGCCCTCGGGGGCCTCCCCAGCACCCCACTGTGCTGCGGGTAAGACACAATCCACCGCAACAGAGGTCACAGGCGGACGAGAAAAACCGCGCGCGTTCAAGGTAGAGGACGCCAAGGGCCGTGCGTGGACAGGCGCGGGGAAGCCGGCAGCAGTGGCCGGGTCTCCGCGCCGAGCGCGCGGCGTCCTCTTAAGAGTTCTGTCCGTATCAGTCTCATGGCATGTAATGACCTCTTCTTAATCCTCAAAAACCCGAAGTCGTTACCGAGATCTGGCCCGTTTTACAGATGGGGACGCTGACTTGCCCTGGGTACAGCTCGTGAGAGCCGCACGGGGCTCTGCGCCCAGAGGCCATGCTCGCAGCGACCAGGGCAGACTGTCCCCCGGAGCTGTGAGGACTGTCCGGGACTGTCCCCCGCAAGCACGGCCACAGCCAGCGCGAGGCACGGGCTGCCGCCACGTGCGTCAAATCTGCACCAGCGTTTGCACCCCGCAGACGGAGCGCGGCAGCTGACAGCTCTGCCCCTCCTCCCGGAGGAGGGAGTCCCCGAGGTGCAGGAGGCGGGGAGAGGCGGGGACAGCCTCCCGCTGGCTCCTTTCTGGCCTCTAAAGAGGTTCACACACATTTCCTGCCTTAAATACGTGCCTGGGGCAAAGTCAAGGCCACTCCTCTTCCGCCAATGTGGCCATAAACTCGGAGAAACGTTGGAAAACGAAGTCCTTCGCCTTCAGTGTGGTTTTCGAAAATCATCTGTAAATGCTCATGTTATTTTTTTGAAAGGCAAGAGCACGCTGGAGCGGGAAATGCCATTTCGGAGTCTGCGGAGTTGCCCGCGTGGGCTGCGGGCCACGCGTCCACAAACCACGGGAGGTGTACCTTCCGCTCCCGCCCCGCTTGCCACGTGAGTTTCACTCACACCCCAGGACAGGAGGGCTGGGGGTGGGCCGCACAAGGCCACGGCCACGACTGCCTGGGAGAAACTCCATCCGGCCATTATTTCCTCGGCAACACAACTGCGGCCAAGCACGTCTTTAAAGCACACGGCCCGATTAAATCGGAATGCCGTGGTCATGATTAATGCTTCACATTGCATCGACACCAACCAGACTTCTTGTGGGGCCGTCTCCTGTGCGATCTGCCTCCTGACTGTCCAGGCCAGCAAGTCAAAGGGCTGATGAAACAAATTCAAGTTAATACTATTTGCTAAAAATTGGAGATAAATTCCAGAATCTTCCTGGCAGCTTTAAAACAGTCACCCCCCCCCCCAAAAAAAAAAACAATCCAATGTACATCAAGAGAAAGAATAAATCTAGTCCGGTAAACGTGAACAATGGAATATGATACAGTGTCTTCATTCGGGCTGCGATAAGGAATACCGCAGACTGGACAACTTAAACCTTTATTTCTCACAGCTCCTCAGGCTGGAAGTCCAAGATCCAGGCTCCGGCAGATCTGGTGTCTGGCGAGGCCCTGCCTCCTGGTGTGCGGACGGACAGCTTCTCGTGCCCTGGCCTTACCATGCGCTAACCCCACCGGGGGGGTCCCCCCTCCCATAACCGCACGGCCTCCCAGAGGCCCCACGCCCCGATCCCACCACGTTGCAGACTTAGGATTCGGCGTCGCGCGCGGGGCGGAACACCCCGTCTGCAGCACACGGCGATGCGAAAGGCCGAACTGCTGCCGGCCGGAACGTCGCGCTCATTTCGAGGCCGCGGCTCCGCGGGAGAAGCCACTCAACAGAGGCGGTGCTGTGCGACGCGGCCTACGCTGAGTGCGGGGCGGGCGAGGCGCGGCCTACGGCGAGTGCGGGGCGGGCGAGGCCAGCCGGGGCGAGAGGCGCCCACGGGACGTCGCTCTCAGCGCGGGAGTGGGGACCTGGAGGAGGAAGTGCGGCGAGGTCCCGCGCGACGTCACTGTTCCCACGCTGACCAGACGCGACTCTTGCTTACGCCCCTCAGCCGAGGGTAAAACCGGCTTCGTTTACCCATCGTTGGCCGCGGTTCCAAGAACCACAGGCGGCGGTGGGTGAGGACTCGCCGCTCAAGGAGACAGGCCAGGGGGCTGGCGAGCTCTGCGCCCCGCTCCGCCCTGGCTGGTGGTGAGTTACGGTGCGTGAACACTCACGGGCTGCCCACTCCGTGACCAGGGGGACAGGGAACAATGAACACGTGAGCTCGGCAGGAATTCGGAAAGCTCCCTGCAGATGCGGGAACTCAGCCAGCGCTGGAATGCCACTTGGGGCAGCTTTCGTGGCCTCGAGCACCGTTAGGAATCCCACGGCATTTGAACACACCAGGATCACAAAACGTTGGGGCTAGAAAGTTGGGGGGACCGTTTAAGCCAAGCGCCTCAGTTCACTGACACATGTGACGGCTCCGAAGGGGTCCGCGGATGGCCGGATGTTAGCAGGGACGGTGACACCTTCGGTCAGGGACGCTCAGCCCTGAACGCACGGCTGAAATGCTGGAAGAGCCTTCAGACCTTGGCGCCCAGGCTGCACCCCGAGCCGACCAAACCCTGAGCCGCGGGAATGAGGCCCCCGCAGCAACGGCGCCGCGAGCTTCCCGGAGTGATGAGCGGCCAGGGAGGACCACTGACCACTGACCACTTGACTTCATCACGGCTGCTTCCCTGGGGTCCACCGTCCATCGGTCGGCCCGGCACCTGGCGGAGCGCCGAAGAGGTGGCCCCGGCGGGGGGAGCTTCCTTGGGGTGGGGTGGGGGGTACGGGAAGGAGAGTCCTCTGCGTAGAGCTGCCTCACAGGGAGGCTGGCGGGGGGAGGGCACACCCCCAACACACACACACACACACACACACACACACACGCACGCACCACCGTGCCTGCAGCCGCAGACTCCAGCTGCCTTGGAGCAGGAAGGAATCGTGCTCTGTGCGCCCGGTTTTGTCACCCCCTTCAGCTCACATCCAGTGTGGTGCAGCTGCACAGCTGTGTTCTTAAAAGTTCAAGATCGAGGTGGTCTGGCACAGCAGGAAATGCAGGGTAAATTTAGTCACGACCACAGCCCTCCCGGCACAGGCCCGGCCCTGGCCGTCTCGTGCTCTGCCGCCCCAGACACCCAGATCCCCGAGCAGATTCACAGCCGAATACCCGACTTCAGCTCAAATCCAGTTGGGCAGCGTGGGGGCCGTGATGCCCAGCCCCACACTGCCTTCGTGTTTTGTCTTCCTCTAGAGATGGGGGGCGGCAGCCTCAACCCTGGTCATTTCTTGGCAGGCTCGGAATCCTCACTTTGGATGGTACTGGGGACTCTGCTGTTTGGGGTCTGGTCTCTTGTCTGGGCTGGAGATCCTTTGGGGTCCCCACCACCTGCACGGCCTCCCTGCACTTGTCCTGAGGGCCCCCCATTTCTTCATTGACGTCAAGGGAGAGGTCAAGTCAGGATGAAAAGGTTAAGCTGGAAGAATTACATGTGATCTTGTCACTCTCTAGCTCTGATGGGTTTCACTGGGTGCCCTGTCGAACAAACATCTAACTGAAAACTGTTTCAGGGAAAAACATTAATTATAAGAAGATAAAATCAACAAGCGCCAGCACATGACCCCAGGTGATTATTCGACAGGGTTGCCTGGAGTCCAACCTTGACTTTTCCTGTGTCAATACACGCATGCGTACGGGCACGCACACGCAGGCTCACACACAGGTGTGCTCACACAGGTGCACAGGTGCGCGCACAGGTGTGCACACAGGCGCAGGTGCACATACAGGCGCACACAGGTGCACGCACCCCGGGTGCTAACCACCACTCCGCCAAATCGCATCGCCCGAGCCTCTCCCCCATCCAGCGGTGCAGCCGATGCCGTCCAGGAAGGTGGGGTGAGTGGGCCTTCCTTCCAAGTCCTTGATTCTGCCCGCGAGTCAGGCTGGACGCAGGTCAGCTTCACACAGGGTGACATCACGTGGGTCTTGGAGATTCAGTAGAGCTCCCCAGCTGGACCAGGGGAACCCTCGCCGTGGGCCTCGGGGTGAGGCCAACGCAAGCTCTCCTGCACCCTGCCCAGCCCAGCCTTCGCACCGGCCGCTCACGTCACCCAGGGCACGGCCGGCGGCCTGTGCTTGGCCTGCCCTGCCCCTGCGGGCCCCCGCACAACACCCGGATGCTGGGCACACCGGTCCTGGGCTGGCAGGTGCTGCGCAGCAGCCCTGAGACCCCCGCTCGCGCCTCGAGTGGACGCGCACTGCTTCGCCTCCCGCTGACCGCCGGATAGAACCAGGTGAGTTAGATGTGAGCTCTGGGACGGTGACAAGGGGTCAGTGACCTCTGTGCGACAGAGATATCCTCCAAGGCTGTGGCACATACTGTCCTTGGGACATGGTAAAATTTTCTTCTAACTTAAGCCCATTCCAGTACATTCTTCACTGTCATTCTGTGCCCACCTCTGAACCAACTGCATGGGACCAAAAAAAAAAGTTTAACCGGGACATAAGTGACTCCAGGGGCCTGCCTCGGGCCTCGGCAAGGTGACGTGCCACCTCAGGTGACCATGGACTGGGTGGCTTAATACAGCATGACTTTGTCTCCTTACAGTTTTGAAGGCCAGAGGTCCAACCGCTGTTGGCCTGGGCCCTGGGGCCTGGGTGCCGCCCTGACCTTTGTCTTGACTGGGGTTTGGCGGGGGTGTGGGAGGTCGGGACCCCGGCCTGACCTACGAGTCTGCCGGCAACGCCAAGGGCAAGGGGAAGCTGGACGTTCGTTAAGTAAAATCGCTTTCGTGGTCGTTTGGTTTGAACTGTCAGATACACGGAACACTGGATCCTGGGACCGAGTTTCTGGAAAAAAAACAAGCAGGACTTCACGAAACGCCTCCGGGACTTCGGGGCTGCGTCCGCCGCAGAGCAGGGTCACCTTGGGGGGTGGCGGGGGGTCGTGCTGCGGAGGCAGCCCGGCCCCTGGGAACGAGTGGCCGCTCAGGCTCCTGTCCGGCACCCGCCGGGACCGGAGCGGGCAGAGGGAGGGGGCAGTGCCGCGGGGGGAGCAGAGAGAGGGACACGTTTCGATTTCCTCCTCTGACAAAATAAGAAATACTTACTGCGAACTCAGATTCTGAGGCTTCGCCGCGTTCGCCAGAATTGCTGTCCTCGTACCTCGTAACATGGCTGTAAGCCTGACAACTAAATGACCAGCCCCCAGGATCCGGGGCTAGAAGACCAAGCTGGCCACAGGCAGCCCTGCCCACGGGGGTGCATGTCCCTGTCCCCCCAGTGGTGGCAACAGCTCAAGGCCCCGGCTTCTCACCCTCATCCAGCGCCCCCAGCTCCCTGACCCCCAGGGCTGCCCTCCCCTAGGGCTCTAGTGCCTTGCGCCACAGGGCACATCCTTTCTCCCTGAAAGGACATGCCGCGTCCTCTGCCCCTGGGGACCTGGCCTCCCTGCCCGACGAGCCACACCCACCAAGCAGAGCCCCGCCCAGCGACTTGGTACCAGGCAACTGGACCGAGCCCCAGGGAGGGGCAGGGAAGAGAAATGCGCCCAGGTCTGGAAACCCGCCCCAGCCCCGAAGTGGAGGGCTGCGGAGACCCGTACATGGTCCTCCCGGCCCTGGGCGGGTTTCCACGGCCCTGCCCACGGCAGAGGAGCCGAGGGAAGATCGCTTGCATCGTGGGAGCTCGTGGGTGACGGCGGGGAGACTGGACCGACGGGCCCATGTCCTGCTCTGCTTCCCTCCCAAGGCCCCTCCGAGGCCGCCGTCAGGCCGCGGGGCTCAGCCCCCTTCACCCGCCAGACTCAGGCTCCCTCCCAGCACATGGGGCCCTGAGGACGAAGCAGCCGCCCCCCCCCCCCGCCCCCGCCGGTGCAGGCCAGGCTGGCTGCAGGCTCTGCGGGGGGACGGACATCTGACGTCAGCGATTTGGGGGCAGGGGGTGGGGCCTGACGGGCACCCCGGGAGTGGCAGGACCTTCGCAGTCAGGCCACCATGGGATTTACAGATGTTTCTTGTTTTCAATAGGAGGAAAAAATGCTTGTTTCCCTACATTGTTTTTAAAACAAGGTTTCTTTTGAAACATCCTCAACCTACTTCAGGGGGCCACCCCCCCGCCCTGTGGTGACGTGCAGGCCTGCAGCCCCTGGGGGAGGAAGGGGCCGACCAGCCTGGGAGGTGCACATGGCTGAGAAACTGCTCTGAAGACAGCAGCCCCGCCCCTCTCCGCCAGGCACTGGAGCGGCCGGCACGTCCCTCCCCGAGGACTAGCCCGAGGGCGCCCCCAGCGAGACCCCCACGCGGGGGTCGGGGGAGGAGCGCGCCGCCCACCCAGGCCCTGGGTCCTCGCCCTGGGACCCTCACTGAGCAGGGGAGCCGGAGGCCAGCGTGCACGCCCCAGCGGGAACTCGCGATGGAGTGGGAAGGGACGAAGCGGCAGAGCGGAAGCAAACCTTGGACCCCGCCGGCCCCCGCGGCCGCTTCCCTTCCCCCGGGCTGAGGGGAGAGCGGGCGCCCAAACGGAAGCCTCCAGGCTGGGCTACGCTCCGGCTACCAAGACAGAACGCTTCGCTCCCGTTACCCTGAACGTGGGACCTGAGGCCTTCACTCTATTTTCCGCTGCTTTTGTCCACGCAATTTTTCTTCACTAAAGCTTTGCTGTTTGTTCGCGCCGGACGTTCTGTGGCACGTGACAGCCGGCCGGCTCCCGCACTCCCAGGTGTCCGGCACGGCGCCGAGCCTGCGAGGGGCCCACACGCGCGCGCACACACGGCCTCGCGCGCACCTCGGAGAGCACACGACCTGTTCAAGAGAAGTTTTAAAGTTAAACGACACCACGGAAGAAATACGACTTTCTTACCGCGACGGTGACGGTCAAAGGGAACAATGGTCAGCGAGCACTGACGACTCTGGGTGCAACACAGGGCGGCCCTCTGGAGCCTCCACGTGGACCCCTGGGGGGAGTGACCTGGATGCGGGAGCCGGCCCCGGAAAGGGTGCACAGGAAAAAAAGGGGGTTACTCCCAACGCCTGCCCACACTCGCTGTGCAACCCGAGGGGAACGCAGGTCCCAGGGGCGGAGACCAGGGCCGGGCGCCCCTCCCGCCCTGGGCGTCCCTAACTCCGCGGTGAGCAGGTGAGGGCTCTGCCAGGAGGGGAGAGCCCTGTGGCTGGTGAGGACGCAGCAGGGCCGCGGGGGCCGGAAGGGGAGGCGGGGAACGGGGAAAGAGCGGGAGAAAGCGATTTAGAAAATTAAAAAAGAAAACCAAAAAGGTAGTAAAACGGAACGGCCGGACGTCGGGGGCACCGCGTCCATCTCCGCGACGGCCGGTCTCCTCCAACCGCCCGCGCCGAGAGGAAAGCCCAGGCCGACGGGAATGCGCCCCGGGCCCTGAGCCGGAGGTGCCAGAGCCGTCCGAACGCGTCGACCCGGGTCCCGCTGCGCCTCCGGCCGCTGCATGCTCCCCACAGCGCCGCTGACGCCCCCGGGACCCGAGCGCTTCTGAGGTTTGCTGCCACCTCCCAGGAGCGGGCGCTGCGAGGCTGCTCAGGGCGCCCGCGGAAGCCCCCGTGGCGGGGCCGCAAGGACGAGCACTGCACCCCGGCACCCGCTGCACCCCGAAACCCGCCACACCCCGACACCCGGCACCCGCCGCCCCCCGGCACCCGCCATACCCCGACACCCGGCACCTGCCGCACCCTGGCACCCGCCGCACCCCGGCACCCGCCGCACCCGGCACCCGCCGCACCCCGAAACCCGGCACCCGCCACACCCGCCGCACCCGCCACACCCGGCACCCGCCGCACCCCAGCACCCACCGCACCCGGCACCCGCCTCCCCACGCTGCCGACAGGTCCAGAAGAGCAAGCTAAGGGATCACGTAGGCTGAGGTTAGTTCTGCCGCCCCGTGGCTTGTGATAAGTTTTATAAACTTCTTATAAATGCTCAACCTAAGTTAGGGTTCAAGCTACGTGATCACCTGGCACCTGGAAATGTAATTCTAAGCTACGCGAATGTTGACCCAGGAGTGAGGGAGAAGAGAAGCCAGAAGAGAAGCACGCTTCCCTGGGGGGTCTCAGTGTGCGGGGTCGCGGGGTCGCGGGGTCGCGGGGTCGCGGGGTCGCAGGGTCGGGCCACGAATCCCACACCAACCGCGTCACCTGAAAGTTCCACTGAGGCCCCGTGGACGCGGAACGTGCTCCAACTCCGACTCGCTCCTGCTCAGCCCGGAACCTCAACTCGGTTCCGAAGTCGTCGGGGCAATGCACGAACCCACCTTTCACGGCCTTCGCCAGGAAACGCGAGGGCCAAGCCAGAGGCCGCCCTCCCCCCCCAGAGGAAGGCGCGCGAACACGACCACCACCTGGTTTCCAAAGTTTATTAAAAATCAAAGAATAGAAAAACTTTACATAAAAATATGTCAATTTTAGCTTCCACATTGTTGTCCACACACAAAACAAAATCGAAACATGATGCTTCCGGGCCAGGCCGGGGCCGCGCGGCCAGTGGGACCGCGGTGGGAGCCAGGCCAATTCATTCGGTCCGCACGGCGGGGTGGGGCGCGGCGCCCGTGCGCGTGAATCAAGCTGGAAACGGACGCCCACGGGGCTCGCGCCACTGTCCCCGCGGCGGGGTCCTGGACGCAGGGTCACGGTCAGTATTGCTAATGCGTGAAGATTAGTACAGGCCTATGTATCAGTTTTTATAAATATGTCTTTATCAATAGGTTCACAATTTAAATATCTTTAAATACTTCTGATAGCTTCCGGTCATTAAGAACTGCAGACAGAATGTGCTACTCTACTCTGGAATGCCCCAGGGGGCCTCGGGGGCGGCTGGCAGCCCTCAGCGCTAACACGGGCCAGTCCTGCTTGAAAGGGAAGCCGGGCCGGAGGCACTTGACGGCGCGTCCCCAGCACGCTCGGGCCTCGCCCTGCGACGCCCACGTGCGCATGTCGGCCGGGCGTCACCACTGCAACTTTCTCGTCTCGACACTCTCCGCCAGCGGACCCGGAGGCCACGCTGCCTGCAGGGCCGGCGGGGCCAGACCCCGGTTGCAGGTGGGGCGGCACGTGGCCCGCGGGACCCAGCTAAGCCCCAGGCCCACGTGGTGCTCTGGAAACTCGGGTCCGGCAGGATGGACGCGGTCTTGTTCACAAAAAGGCAAGACAGTGGTTGTCATGGCAGAGCACACGTGTGCAGCCCACGCATGTGCCCCCGGCCGGCGACGGCTGCCCCAGGGAAGGCTCCTCCTAGGTTTGCTCTGAACAGAACGAACACACATGGCTAGAGATTCCGCACAGGAATCGACGCAATTTCTTTCTCCACTTTCCTAAAGCTGGGCCCCGTCGTCACGAGCTACGTCACTGAAACCGACGGAAGCGTTGAGAAGTTCACGTCTTTTTTTTTTTTTTTTTTAAGGATTTTATGATGTGACCACATCTCCCTCTCTTGGAAAGTTACACTTCTGGCACTTTAAATGCTGGATTTGTTGTCTAGTTTAAAAGAACCGAAAACCAAAACGTTAAAACTCCGTGGCCAGAGACGACAGACCAGCGGCGGCAGAGCCGGCCGGCCGCTGGTCAGAAGGCGGGGGAGCCACCGGGCCCCGGGCCGCGGACGCAGCGGCCCCCCGCGCCCCCGCGGGGTCTGCCACGGTGCTCCTCCGACAACCAGCGACACGATGAACCCAACTTAGAAAATGCAACTCGGGAAAGGACCTAAGCTCGTTTAAAAAAATTCCCTCCTCCCTTAAATATAACTTATGTGAAAATATGAAATTAAATAAAAAATATCTGAGTTATTGCACAAATCATAAGTTTTCAATATTTACATAAAAAACAGTTCTGAAATTTGAACCAGACACGAGGGCAGCGAGACGGGGGTGGCCGCCCGCGGCGCCCGCGGCGGAGCGGCCGAGGACGGGCTGGGCTCTGCGGCTGGCAAACGGAAAGGGAAACAGCCCGCCGCGGGGGCAGACGCGGCCCACGAGGCCAGCGCCAGGGCCGACGTCGCCCCCTGCAGCTCCGGCCCTGGCCCCGCCTCTGGCGAACTCCTGGGAGGGCGGAAAACAGCGTCCGCGGTGAACGAGGCTTCGCGGACGCGCGCGAGGCGTGTTCCTCACGATGGACGTGGCCACCACACGGGGGACATGCAGAGCGGTCGGCGGCGGGCGTGCCGGGAGCCCGGGCTGGCGCGCTGGGTGCTGGTCTCCGTGCCCGGCCGGGCCGCGGCCCGGCGCAGTCCGAGGGCGGGGGCGGGAGGCGCCCGCGGCGCCATTACCTGCTGAGGCTGACGGGCAGGCTGTCCCTCGTGTGGGTGTGCTTTTTCCTCCTCCAGCCGGTGCGGTTGTACTGGTGATGCCCCCGGTTACCCACGGGGGGCCGCACGCCCCCGCCGCCCACGGAGCTGTAGCTGCCGCCCTGGCCGTGGCCGTGAGAGCCCTTCATGGACAGCTTCATGCCGCTGTGCTGCTGACGAGACAAAGGGACAGTGCCACTGGGGGGCGGGGAGGCGCCGGACGCCGCGCTCGGGGGCCGCCCGCCCCGCTCCTGCCCGCCCGGTCCGGGGGCCCCACGCCTGAGGACCACGGGCGCGGCCCTCTGCTGGGCACGCGCCGGAGGCTACGGGCAGAGGGCGCGTGCACACGCGGCGTCCACGTGACGCCAAGGGCAGCAGCCCCGACGGAGCCCCACGCGTGGGTTCCACGGTCTCGCTAGATCCGAGGCGGGATCACTCCTCCTGCCCCGCGACTCACTCGAGGTTCGGACCGCAGCCCTGCACCGGACCATACACCTTCTTACGCAGACACGTCCAGAACCTCCCTTCCAAACGGCTCTCTTTGTCCGTAGAAACAAGAGGGCCCCTCTCATTTTCTTCCCCCCAACTTCAGGCACGACATTCGGGGAACAGGCGTGTGAGCCCACGCCTCAGCACGGCACCGCAAGCCACACGCAGCGGCCTGTGACCCTGCCGCCAAGCCCCCTGCGGGGCGGCCCGGGACCCGTGGCCGGCGTCAGGGAGGCTTCGCAGCGCCACGGGCCCAGAAGGGAGTTGGGAGGGAAAGTTAAAACGCAGGTCGCGAGGGCCGCTTCTCCCTGTTGCAAAGTTACAGCTTTGTTCTGACTATTTCTAAGAGGCCAGCATCGCACACCCGGTAATGTAATGAAAACTTCCTCGTGACAGAATGAATAAATCCAAGAGGAATGTACTAGGTCCAAATTTAATAAAAAATAATCAGGACTTAATGACGCAGGTGCGAAGAACCAAAGGTCAAGGGTCAAAACTCGGCTGGCAGAGTATGATCAGACGAGCAACGGAGGAACTGGCTGGGAGATGGGGGGGAGGCGCCGGGGGGCGTGGGCTCGGCCAGGACGTCGGCCTCGGATGCGGCGCCTGGACTCCGGCAGAAGATGCCGGCCAGAGGCCCTTTCGAACACCCAGGCACTTCAGGAGCCCGGAGACTCGACCACCCAAGAGCTTCTACTGTGTGGCGTCTGGACTGAGACCAGCCACAGGGACAGGGGCGCCCGGGGCCCTGAAAGCTGATGCCCCGCGGGCCCTGCGGCTCGCCTGCCCCCCCGCCCGGGGCGCCGTGCACCGAACGCTGGAGGAGTGCCCCTGCCGGCCCGCCGCGGACGGTGCCGCCTCGGCGCCGGTTCCTGAGACTGCTTCTTAAAAACCAAAGTTTTTTCAGCACACAATTTAACAGAAAAATGAAAACAAAATATTCATTTTGAGCCTTAATTCAAACTTTAGTTGTGTGCTAACAAGTTCAACAGAATAATTAAAACATTTGTGGAGGTGAATTAAAATATGTTAAATTTTGAAATAACTTAACACTTTTCAAGTTACGTCTGTTACAGGGAACAAGGCTCTGTGGCGGCCTGTCTGCTGTGGACGCGTCGAGCATGGCCATCATGGCCCGCTCCGCTGGGGGCCGGACGGACACGTACCTTGTGATACAGGTGAGGGCTGGAGAGCGGGCTGGGCGGCACGGCCGGGGAGGACAGGGGGTGCACGGCCTTCAGCACTGGAGGCCCCTCGACGCCGACCTGTCTGCAGGGCACGGGGGCCACCCCCAGGGCTGGCGGAGGCAGAGTGAGCCTGGTCTAGGGACAGAGCCACCAGAGACATCCATAAGGCTCAGATCTGAGTAACGTAGTTCATGTTAGACTATAACCTAATGAGATTTTGTTCTGGACTCAAGTCGTGAAATTTCAGTATCCTCTAAAGACCAAACGACAATTCAAAAAAGTTACACTCGT
Source organism: Rousettus aegyptiacus (assembly GCF_014176215.1). Taxonomy (NCBI): domain Eukaryota; kingdom Metazoa; phylum Chordata; class Mammalia; order Chiroptera; family Pteropodidae; genus Rousettus; species Rousettus aegyptiacus. The sequence continues at coordinate 109,609,352 of NW_023416311.1, forward strand.
CAGAGTGACAGCTGGATCTCTGCAAAGACTGGCACATTCCAGCCCACGCGGGCCTGCGGCCTGAGGCACCCTGGTGAGGGGCCCTGAGGGGAGGCCAGGCCTGCCCACCCCTCCACAGTCCGGGCGGCTCCTGTTTCTGCCTCATGTCCTGCCGGGGCCCGGGGTGCCAGCGTGACCCCCTCTCCTCAGGCTGTCGGGAACCACACTGCTCACATCCTACAGTCACTTGCCCCGAAGACCTCTGGAGAGGACGGTGGCCCACCCTGCATGACGTGACCTACAACACCTGACGCTCTAATCATAACCGCACTGCAGAGACTGGCTCTGAAGTAAATTAATGTGACTTACACATATGCATGTTCAACTAATGAAGAAATACCAAATTGTCTCTGAAATTGTCTTTCAGACTTCTAATTTTGCCTAAATTCAAATGAAAATAGAAAGCATATTGTAATAGAAAAAGCTCTATAAATACTGCCTGATGAATAATGTGCAAAAAGGCAAAGTTTATGTTGAAACGAAACACTGAGAGTCTGAGAGGGACCAGGGGCCAGGGTGGTTCCCGCCGCGGGAAAGCCTCGGAGCCTCCGTCGCGCGACCCCAGGTCACGGCGCAGGCTGAGCATCCACGCGACTCGCAGGAAAACGGGCAGTTTGGACCCTGGTGAAAAGGTCACTTCAGTGCTCACGCCCCGGGCCCCCTCACTGCCAACGCTGCACTCCGTGGGCCCGGGTGACACGGTCTTCCGTAGAATGACAAGAATTAAATGTCATCCAATCTGCAATTTCTAACGAGACAGAAATGCACTTTCCAAAGATTCTTTAACCTCTTTTCCTAAGTTGAAAGGGTCGGCCACTCCTACGGCACAGTCACAGCTCCGGCGCGGCTCCCAAGGGGCCCCACAGGACGGGCACCAGGGCCACGTACCTGAGTGTTCGTGGTCATGACCAACGTCCTGGAAGCAGCGGACTGCGGTTTGCCGGCCGGCGCGGGCAAGGCGGCGGGCAGGCCGGCCAGCAGGGGCGTGGGCGCCTGCAGGCTGAACTGGTAGACGCCGGGCGCGGTGCAGGGTGGCGTGTCGGAATCCTGTGAGCAGAGAGCGGGGAGGGGTGACCCCAGTCACGAAAGCCAGGCCTGCAGCGTGCACGCGGCCCGGGGCCGCGAGACCGCCAACCGCCGCCGTCGCCCCGAGGCCCGCACCGGCCCGCACGCCCCCCGCCACGTCCCTGAACAGGAAGCCAGAGGAAACGCAGACGGGGGCCGGACAGGCCGCTTTCCAGAACCTACTCGAGACGCGCACCGCCATCGCACCGCCAGCGGCACTGCCGCCGAGGGGCCGCGGGCCGATCACGCCGGGGTCCCCACCCGTCGCCCGAGGCGCCCGGCAGAGGGCGGCCGCCTGGCACAGACCGGGGGCGGCCTCTCGCTCACACGCGGAGAGAGGGATGAAAACGGAGGGGTCGCGACCCTGCCGCCCGGCACACACACTCACGATGTCGCTCCCGGACAGCGAGGACACGGAGGACGCGGACGAGCCCGAGGACAGCAGCTGGGGGCTGGGCAGGGACAGGGGCAGGCGGGGGCCGCAGGGCGGCTCCGGGTCTCGGCGCGGGTGCTGCTCCCCGTCGCACGCGCTCCCTCGCTCTTTGACCTTCACTCTGCTGTCTGTGGACGAAACACGCAGCGGGGTCAGGCACCTCCTAGGAGCGCAGACGTGCGAGGCCCCTGGGACAGCCACGGGCGTGACCGAGCCCCGAAATATCGCTAAGACCGACACACTGAACGTCTAATCTTATTTCATTGTAATTAATTTTAAAATTACACGCTTCCATTATTAGAAAATGCTAAAGCACATCTGCAACAAATATCTGCGCACGTAAATAGTTTGCAACCGTACATTTTATGAAATTGAAATACAGATCGTTATTTCTGGTGAAAATCAGCATCCTGACTGTGACGTGCTGTAAGTATAAACATACACTGGATTTCAAAGTCCAGAGAAGGCTGCGAAACATCGCGATGATTTTTACAGCGATTATACCTTCAAATGTTAATACTTTGAACACTAAATAAATCACATTAAAATCAATGTCACCTGTTTCTCTTCACATTTACCAGAAACTTTAAAAGTCCACGTGTGGCACGTGTGACATTTTTACTAGTCTGCGCTGGCCTGAATCTCAATGGTTTAAATTAAACTTCTATAGAAAACGAGGTATCTTTTGTAGCCTGAACCGTTTTCCACGAAGGGACACGGAGGTCCCCCCGGCACGGTCAGCAGGGAGGGGCAGCCCGCCCGGATCCACCGCTCACCCAAGTCCGGTGCCGGGGGGGCCTTGCCGCCCCATTTCTCCTTGATCCACCTCCGGTAGTCGATCACTTCCTGAGTTACCTTGACGATTCTTCCTAGAGTACTGCAAGAGGGTGACAAGGGAGGTCAGGGGGGCACAATGGGGCGCGACGCCCGTGACCCCCGCCCAGCAGCTGCTGCACGCGGCCCTCGACTGGCCGCTCTGCTGAGTGAAGCCGTCGGAGCCCACGGAGGGCGGGTCCCCTGCTGCAGACACCCCTCACCGGCGCCAACCTATGCAAGACCGTCTAAGCCCGGCGCCGACACAGGGAGGCGTGCCCGGCCCCGCCCCACGGCCAGGAGGGCACGACCACGCTTCCCACTGCCGGGCGAGCAGACAGACACACGCGGCCCCCACACGGGGCCCAGGCACGCGGGCCGCACGCCCGCAGGGCCCCGCACAGCCGGCGCCGGCCCAGACCCGCTTCCTCCAGAGCCCGCCCGAGGAGCAGAGCCACCGGCGCCGTCTCGGCCACTCCCTGTGGAGCCACCTACGCCCCCTTCCGCTGCCCCGTCTCGCCTCCCGCCCTCGGGCCCTGAACCCCACCCCAACCCCACGGCAGCGTAACCCGGGCTCGGAAATGTTTCCCCTGCCAGCAAAGTGTACCCTGCAGACGTGTGACTGAGGGGCCCGGGCCCGAGAGCAGGCGCGGGGCCTGCGGGCGCAGACGCTGCCCACGCGCCGGGAGGGCCGCCCGAAGCAACAGGGCTCTGAGCGTCGAAAGGCAGAAGTCGCCTCCCCAAAACACTCCGGGAAACACATCAACTCCTCAGGTGAGACGCTTTCAACTCGTGACCCTGGGTGAACGAGGCACGGCCCTCCCGAGCTCCCGAGCGGCCTTCCTCTGCGCGTGCGAGGCCGGGCGCCAGCTTCGCAGAGGTCGGTGCCCCTGCAGCCCAGGGCCCCGCAGGGCGACGCCGACCTGTTACCTTTCCGAGTCTCTGTTTGGATAGGATCTCGCAAGGGGCGACACGGCGTGGCTGAGCACGATGTAGGCGTAGTCGAACACCTGCTTCACCTGCATGGCCCCGTAGGAGCTTCGGCCGACGTCATTTCCTGAAACAGAAAGGCAGCTGAAACTCCACCGAACACCTGAGCCATCGTCCGCAGGCTTCTGATCTCCTGCAAGTCGTTCCGAAGCGGGCCCTCGCCAGACACGCCCAGAGCCCGCCGGCAGGGCCGAGCGGGCCCCTGCAAACACGCCGGAGCTCACCGCCGCGCCCTCCGCCCGACATTCACGGCCGAGGGCCCGACCCGCAGCGTAAGGCCGCGTCTCCCTCCAGAAAGCGACGTCACTCACGGACGGAGTGACAGTCCATGAAGGAGTCGCGTACTTCCCCAGGTGGCAAAAAGCACAGAGCGGCAACCTGGATCGGACGGGAGCCCGGGCCTGAGCGCCAGGTGTCGAGAAGCGGACAGGTAGCAAATGAAGCCGCCATGAAGCCACCCAACGAGCTACGGTCAAGGAGCCTAACTTTGTAAGAACAGAACCATTTCGATTTTTAATTTACATGAAATTTGTTCTTTACAATTCAAGAAAGTAAGGATTTTTTTTAGGAGATGTAGTCTAAGTGTTGGAATTCTACCTTTTCCAGATTTAATAACATAACCCAGGGACGGTGTAGGTTTCGCTTGCTGAGCACGTTTCGGCAAACACTGAGGATGGGGGTGACGTCTCGGTGTAAGTGACGCCGTGCTCCGGGGAGCCGGCGCTGAAGAGCCGCGGCGCAGACCACGAGGCGCGCCCACGGCCGCGGAGGAGGTGCTCTCCGGGGAGTGTTAAGAAGTAAACGTCACACCCCGGAGGCCACAGAACAAAACAGAAATCACTAAATTTGAGGATATTAAAATACACGTATATATAGGACCTGAACAATAAAAAACACCAAACCCAAATGTGAACGACAGTGACAGCATCCATAACGCGACCGGGCCCTGACAGGGGGCGTCGGGGACGCTCGGCAGGCTCGTGGACAACGCACGTGAACCCGCACGGAGACACGAAGGGGCAGCCTGGAGCCGACGCCGCCACCCCGTTTCTGTCACCCGTCCGCCACTGACCTCATCACCAAGCGCCGCGGCTCCCCTACTAGATGCTCAGTGACCGTTTGTGGAACAGATAACCTCACTAATATTAAAGAAATGTAAGTTAAACGAAAATTTACATTGCACGGTTTTATCAGATTGACAAAGACTTAAAAGACTGGGGACAGGCGCACCCTTAAACGCGCAAACGGCAACGAAACGGGACAAGCGGACACCGGCCCGGGGCTCTTCGAGGCGGCGATCCTCGCACCGCAACGGCCTCGCACGCAGGGCGGGGTCTCGGGCGCGGGGTCTTGGGCGCGGGGTCTCAGGTGCTCGGGCGCGGGGTCTCGGGTGCGGGGTCTCGGGTGCGGGGTCTCAGGTGCTCGGGCGCGGGGTCTCGGGCGCGGGGTCTCGGGCGCGGGGTCTTGCGCGCGGGGTCTTGGGCACGGGGTCTCAGGTGCTCGGGCGCGGGGTCTCGGGTGCTCGGGCGCGGGGTCTCGGGCGCGGGGTCTCGCGTGCATTAAGTAAAACGAACGAGGCGCGACCCTGCATCACCGGTGCCACTACTCAAGCAACAGCGGCACGTCCGCGTGAAAGGCACGCGGCAAAGTCACCCCCGGGGCGGAGAGACGGCGGCTCACGCGGCTCCTCCGCGCTGCACGCGTCTGAGGCTCGGACGCTTCATGATGCACAGTTAACGTTTTTATAATCAGGAAAAAAATCAGCTTTTTAAATGCTCACCTTCTACATGTTTCTGATTGCAGAACGTAAACAAAATTGCAACTTCACGAGAAGTAATCAGAAGCGGTAAACACGTTATTAACTCCGTCAGGACAGTGGGGACCTGCATCCGACCCAACGAACCGAACGCCCTTGGCCTGCGGGGTCCGAGGACAGCCCCCCCGAGCACAGCCCCCCGCCCGGGCCCGCCACGGATGGCCGCGCCGCTGCGGCCCGCGCCGGGCAACGCCCTTACCCGGCAGCAGGGGGTCCTCAATGCACAGCATGGACGGTCTATACCCGCTGGTCATGGCTTTCATGATCTCTTCTTTGGCAATATAGGCACCTCCTTCTTTAATCCTAATACCAGTTTTCAAGTAATTAAAATTTCTTCCATAGAGTTCAAAAAATTCTACGAGAAGCATTCCAAGGTTTTCATCAGCTCTCCGGGCATCGATTCTCGGATGCAACTGTAAAAGCAACACACCCACAGTCCCCGTGAATCCGAGGCGTTTCGGGGAAGGCCGCGTGTGGGCAAGGCCGCTGGCCAGAGCCTCCGCAAGGACCCGCCCAGGTGCTCGCCCACCTGCCGGTGTCGGCCACGCGGGCAGCGGCGGGGAACCCACGGACAGGTCCCGAGAGCCCCGCTCAACCAAGACCTTTCGAGTAACAATGAAACGTAACCTGACTTTGGAATTGGTAATCCCGCACAGCGGCCGCCTACAGACACAGACGGCTGGTCAACCACAAGTCCCCCAGTACTGATAAACACGTGGGCCACACTCTGCCCGATCTGGGGTCCTCTAGATGGTGGATGTAATTTTACAGATTCCAATCTTCATTCCATTACTCCAAAATGCAGCCAGCAGGGGGCAGCATTACACTGAAGAGTATCATGGAAAACCAAACGAGAAAGGATTTTAACTGTAGAATCAGTATCACTGCATAAGGTTCACAGCCAGCTTCCACCCCGGCTTGTCCTCAGGTCACTGTCAGCCCCGGGTCAGAACCGCGGGCTTCCTCTGAACCTAGGTCGCTGTCTCCCGACACCCTCCCGCAGCGCCGACTTCAGAGACGCACAGACCCCGAGCAGCACGGACTCCAGCTGCCGGTCGGCTCTTCACGTGTAAATAAAGACGAACTTGTTGAAAGTTCCGTGTGTCAGTCTTGCTGGCCACGCCGCAGGCACTCATGGGGCACCACCGGACAGCGCTGAGCACGAGCGCAGCACCCTCGCCTGCCCGACCTCGCTCCCCGCCTTCTTCCTTGCCTCCTGGACAAACTCGCACGCCTGGGCGCTCCCAAGACGAGGCTGGGCCTTCCTGCCTCATTTAGCCACCAATGGACTCATGCTACGTAATCACAGCTCTGAGGCAAGATGGGTGAGGCCCTCAGGGGCATGGAGGTGACAAGGCCACCCCACCCACGCTGGGCGAAGCCCTCAGTGGGGTCCCAGGCGCCCTGTGAGGAGCCCAGGGGTGAGTGGGCAGGAGGCACTGAGCCCAGGGTGGTGAGCGAGGAGTCATCACCGCCACAGGCTGCGGCAGCTCGCATCAGGGGCGCGCGAGGAGGTGCGCTGAGGGGAGGAGGTGGTGTGTCCTTCAAAATCGCGTGTTCGGCATGGCCCCGAGGACAGCGTCGGGGAGACGGAAGCGGAGGACCAGGCCCTGGGACTAAACTAAGAAGACGCGTGGAGCTACACGTCGCCGTTTTCCGGCACTGCAGAGATGGCCAAGAAGCCATTCGATCAAACGCACTGCGACCAGCGGCTTCGCTCTCGATAGGGTTCACGATAACCAGAAAATGGCCAAATGCTGGACATAAAACCCCCACTAATCACCAGCTCGAATAAAAAATTAATAATAAACATGGAGGAAGTATTGTGTAGCTACATTACACAGGCAACATTTTGTAGAGATAGAACTGTTTAAGGAAACATAAATGACACAATGTTTCCGTTAACTTAGAGCAGAGAGGTCTCTAAACCCCGGTCCAGCTGACGTACAGGTCCGTGGCCGGTTAGGAACCGAGCCGCACAGCAGGAGGTGAGCAGCAGCCAAGTGAGCGAAGCTCCACCTGTATCCGCAGCCGCTCCCCAGGGCCAGCATCACCGCCTCAGCTCCACCTCAGACCCTCGGGCATCAGATTCTCGCAGGAGCACCGGTCCCTGGTGCCAGAAGGGTTGGGGACCGCTGGCTTAGAACCTATTTTACGTGTTTGAAACGCATGAGTAAAGTTTTATCAGAACATCACAGCGTTTACCACTTAGGTTTCCTACTGACAGACTTTCTCCACGGTACTCGACAAGGTAAGGGCAATATACAATTCAGGACGAAATAACGTTTTGTCAGTCTGAAAAGGTTCTTTTCAGTATTTTTTACTACGTATGGTACCAAACTTTTTCTGAGACAGGTTTGTCAGTAATCACAGTTGAGCACCAGAAAGAATAACTTCCATGAAGGAGTGAAGACTTCCTGAAGGTAAAGGCGTCCCTTCCTTGAGTGCAGAGCAGCAGACCTGACCGACAGAACCAGGTAAGCCCTCCCTCCTCGGCGGTGTGCCAGCTACGAAAAGAGCCGCGCAGGAACGACAGAGAAGAAGTATTAATCGAAATGGGGCTTGGTCACGGACATCAGAAGGCATCCCCACCGACCCAGAAGCGACGTGGAGGGAGCGGGCGGTGGCCAGAGCCGCGGAGGCCCTGGCCGGGACGGCGGGTCGCTGCGCATGCGCGTCTCGGGGGGGGCACCCACCTGCAGAAAGCTGATGGCCATTAAAATGAGGCTGTACGAGCTGATTCCACCAGTAAAAACCTCGTTGAGGTCCCTCTGCAGGAGGAACTGCTTCAACACTAAAATCAGGTAAGGCAGCAGCGAATACTTCTGCGAATTCCGAGAGAGAAACGCACACGGGTCAGTCCCGGTGCCCCCGGCGGCGTCACCGGCACACTTCCCACGGCACGGGGACGCTTCCCCCGCCCGCCCGCCCGCAGACAGCCCGAGGCCAACCGCCCTCGACTGCAGGGGCCTGGGAATGAATTACGGCTGCTGAAGACCTCCGGGGGAGACCCTCCCCGGCCTGCACTGAGCAGGGTGAGGGGGGACCCTGCCCCTAGGACAGAGGAGCTGGGGGGAACCAGTGTGTTTCTTCGAATGCTTCCCGTGGCCGGCTGCGCGCCAGGCGCAGGGCGGTGCGGGCGGAGGGGGGTGCGGCCGTGGGCGGGCAACGTCCGGGACCAGGCAGGGGCCGCCCACACTCAGAGGCAATGGGGGGGGGGCGGGGTCATGAGGCAGGGGGGGAACCTCCGCAGGACGCGTGCACAGCCCTCGGGGAGAGCTGGGGGAAGGCGACCAGGACGTGCAGAGGCCAGAGGGGTGGGGTACAGCGGACGCTTCTGTCGTTTTCCCGTCTGGTGGGGGAAGTGAACTTTTGACAAGACGTGATGCAGAGAGGAAAGGGAACCGGAGGGGAGTGAGCGGGGCCTCGGCCGGGGACTCCGCCGCGCCCGCCGCGACAGGAGGGGAAGGCCGCCGCGGAACCGGACCCAGAACCTGGTCAGGGTCCAAAATCGGCCCACTCGATAAACAAGCCTGCTCCGCCACCCCTGGGCGTGCGAGCCGGGCAGGACACCTGAGGCTCACAGGGTCGCGAGCGCCTCCTGGCGGGCCCCGGGGCTGACTCGCAAGCGGGCGCACCGAGCGGCACAGTCACGTCGTACTAACTGGAAAGAGCATTCGACGAAGCTCTCGGAAACAATGCGCCACTTTATGAACTGCTCAGCCAAGGAAAGTGAATGTGAAAAACAGCTATGTAATTTCAAAGCTTCTCTAGAAATAACACTGTAGGGCAAGTAACCTAACTCTGCGGTCTCTGTTATCAGAGACAATCGTTCAAAGGTCTCGACACTTCGGAGAGCAGTGGTCCCCAGCACGAGGCCCTCACTTCCACTGTGCTAACTCGCGGAGGGCAGCACCTTCATATAATTCTTGATGAACTCCGCTGCCCGGACACCAGTCTCCATGTTGAAGCTGATGTCAACTTTAACTTCAGTCTCCTGGTCTGTGAGTTTTATTATTGGTACCTGCAAAGATTTAATTTGAAAAATTATGCTTTAGTATACAACATTCTCCACAGTCAGGCATCAAAACGTTTCCCAAGTTTTGCAGAGAAGTTTTCAAAAATTATTCACAAAAGGGGCTCAGAGAACATGAGCCCAAGATTCTAAGGAGAAGACAAGGGGCTTCGCCAGCGTTAACCTCATGAGTCTCTAGAACCCAAGACGGCTCCCTGCCCAGCCCCGCACACCTCTGCCCGGCCCTGCTGGCCGGACTCAGCGCCTCCCAGTGACAGAGCACCGGCCACAGCCCCCATCTGCCTCTGCCACGGGATGGGGGCAAAGGGGCGCGGGTGCCTGAGGGAAGAGGAAGAGGGGCGGAAGGCCCAGACTCGGCAGGCGTGCCGCCGCCGGCCCAGCGAGGAGCGCCGCTGAGCCCCCCGCCACCGGGGCCTGGCGACGGGGAGAACTCCCGGTCCCCGAGTCTGTTTGCTAGAACGTCTGAGAACAGTCGAAGTAGCTGCGAAGCCACTTCCGAAACCGTATCTCAGATCGACGTCATTTCTCCAAACGATTCTACTTAGGGATTTCATTCTTCGAGACAAACAAAAAAATTTATTTCTCTAAAATCAAATAAAAGGCTATTTTGGAAATACTCTTATCGGCAAAAACTGTCACCAAAACAACTCAAAACCTGTCTCACAAAAAGCTGCCAAGCAACCATTCAGATAGCCTCTGCCCCCACCCAAATTATGCTCCTCAGAAAGAAAAGGCAATTGTTTTTTACTTCAGCCTCTAAAATACTGTTCCCTTCACCAAAACGACCAGCGTCTAATTAAGGTTTAAAACGACTAGACGTCAGCACAGGGACAGGCTCCTCAGCGCACAACCGGACCGAAAACGCTCGCCTGCGGCCACTGCCGAGGGTCCACGCGGAGCGGACCCCACTCAGGCGGCGGAGGAAAAGGCGTGGCCGCTGGACCCACCTGGGCTAATCACCTGACTTCCCTGGGCCTCGCTCTCCTCACCTGTGAAAGGTGGACAGTAACGGCGTCTGCCAACGAGAGGCTGGGAGGGCGCACACGAGGCCCGGAGCGGTTTAACCGCAGCCGGACCAGAGCGTGGACGCGGGTGCGCGAACTCCCCGCGCACGAGCGGGGGGCAGTGCCCGTCCTGACTTCTGACCGTCTTCCTAAAACTAAAAGGATTTAGTACAGCTTTGTACAGGCCGAAACACCGATTAGAAAGTGTCGGCCTGCACGACAGGCGAGCTAAGAGCTCTCGCGCAACAGGCGCGACACTTCCTGTTCCCGCGCTGCTTCTGACACTGGACTTAGAGGAACCGCGGCGAGTGCGCGTCAAACCGAACCACCTTCCGACTCCTCCCCAAGGTGAGAAGCTTCCCGAGTGTCTGGTTTCTGACAATGACCGGACAGGCGCGTTCTTTCTGAAGTGTAACGAGGCGAGTGGTCATCTCTTCCCGTGCTGTAAGCATCGGTTACACGCCCCAGCAAGGGCGGCACCTGAGCGTGCCATTTCCGACACGGACACCCTTCCTCACCTCCCCCCTGCACTGCGGGGCCGAGGGCCGCTGGCGGCCTGGACCGCTGCCTGGCGCTCCGGCGGTCGCACGCATGCCCCCGGCTGGCCGCCCGCCTACCACAGCAGCGTGGACACGCGCCGACGCGGGAGCCGCAGCGGGCCGGCCCGCGGGCGGGGGGCGCGCACTTACGGTGGCTTTGTCCAGGACTTTGATGGAGCCCGGCTCGGCCACGTTGTGCTTCCGCAGGGCCTGCTCCAGCAGCTGGAGAGGAGGACGCTCCCATTTCCCAAAGACCACTAAGTCGATGTCACTGGGCAAGAGAAAAGTGACCGTGAACCGCTGCTCGCCTCGCTACGCAGACCTGCGGGCATCTGGGGGGACCGGTGCCCCAGCGCCCACGCCTGGCCCTCCTGCAGGGGCCAGACACACCCCCATGAAGCCCGGCCCTCCCGGGGAGAGAGAGCGCAGCTCGCGAAGCATCTGCCGCACGAGGATGGCGAGCAGAAAAGCTCCCAGCCTCCCTGGGCGATGAGGGACCGAAGTGACCGGGCCTGCCCCCTGGGGCTTCCGGGTCCTCGCTTCCATGCTGCCTGCACCAGGTCACCCTTGCTGACCCTGGACTCCCCATCGCCTCGAACCCCACGGCCCTGCCAACTCCAAATCCTGAGATTACAGCCTCATTAGTGTCCAAAAGCTAACAGTGGGTGAAGAGAAAATAATCTTTTAATGAAACAATACACGTAAAATTTATTTGGACACTAAGAGTCTTTGTTGAGGAAACGCTGCAGGATGCACACTTGTCTGACATTTTTCTATAAAACAAAAATCCTTACAAAATAACGTTTAATTAGAATTTTGCTCGAATCTTCATTGAAATGTAAGATGGAGTGTTCGAAACCATTTCCAAAAATACTGGGACACTTTCTACTGCATGCTCTTCCCCTGGCCCCCTCAATCGCCTCTGTGCTTAGAGGCCAGCGTTTCTGTCATCCATCAAACCAAGTGCAAGAGGAAAATACCAAGCAATCGATTACCACCGCGGTAAACTACACTTTATTTCCTGCAATTTCCCCTCCGTGACCCAGAGTCTCTCCCTTTAGTCCGAACTTCTAGCCTTAGATCTGAACACGAGGGACCTACCGTTAGCCCTCAACACAGCCACGCACGCATTGCCCGGCCCTCCCCCGGGACAACCCTAAACGCAACCCCTACACTCACCTGGTTGGAAGGTAGAGACCAGTACTAAAGCTGCCAAATATCTGCACCTGAAAGAGAGAACGACTGTCAGTAGGGGCGGCACCGCAGGCCGCGGCCCTCCGGCCTCACGACGGGCCTCGCGCCGACTCCGGGCGAAATTACAACTGCCCCGCACATGGGGGGGCGGGCGCCAAACACAATTCAACGACGTCCCTGTCCCCCCAAAATATTTAAACTCAGCATTGAGAGATGAAGCAATCACTGGCCTTGCCCACACCTGCTGAAATCTGAACACATCAAGGCCTGATTCAGACCCCAGGACAAGCTCCAGCCCCACAGCTAGGGCGCAGAGCTGGGGCGCTGCTCAGGGCCCCGCAGCTTAAAGCCAGGGACGCCAGGTGCCACTTCCAAAGAGGACGGTCAGGCTGCTGCCCGGCCCGCTGAGCGCACACGCGCCCGTCAGCGGCCCAGCTCCTCTCCATCACCGTCCCGGCCACCGGCAGGAAAGGCCAACTGACTAGGAGGGAAGCCCATGGCCAGCTGTCATTCCGTGACCAAAGGACAGGGCCAGTGCGGCCTGCGCCACGCACTGCAAGTGCCCATGGCCCTGACCTCAGCGGACACTGTGAAGTGGTGAGTGAGGAAACACTTTCAAGCCTCACAGAAATGAACTTGCGCTATGATGAGCGGTGGGGAAGGGGTGATCCAGCTAGCCTCGGGGTGAATTTAAAACACGGAAATCATCGGGCGTTCCAAACGCGCCCCCCAGGCCCGCGGGCCTCAGGCCGGCGCAGCCGGGCCCACCTGCGGGGCGCCTGCGACACTCGCCCTGCCCCGGGTGCGTTCCCGACGCGCTCGCAGGCGACGGCTGCTGCCGGCCGGGGCGCCCACGTCTACGCGCGGCGACACAGGACAAGGCGATACGCACGTCGGCCGCGGGCCAGAGGTCCTTGACCACCGTCTCGATCCGTTCCACCACCTCTCTCCTCATGGCCGCTTCTTCGGGACAAGGGGACATGAAGTTGTAAAAGTCAATGATTTCCTCATGGAGTCTAGTGGACAAAGAGAAAGCACACGGGAGTCACAATGAGGCTTCGCCACGCTCCTCACGGCTCTTGGAGCGGCGACCTGCGGTGCGTGTCTGGCCGCCTGTGACCCCGCAGCAGGGAACGAGGCGAAATGCGCAGCCCGGCGGTCCGACTCCGCGGGGCGGTCTACACCGCAGACGGGCACGGAACGCCCCCCGGGCGCTGCGAGACTCGTCCGAAAGCGAGCCCCATCCCCGGAGACGGAAGGCGATGCCCGCTGGGCGGTGCGGCGGGGTGAAACGGCCACCCCAGCTCCGACGTGCTCCGAGTCCCGGCACTGGAGCGTGCACGGGTCTGACAGGTCACAGCGAGGGGAGGGGCCTGCGTGGCAAGAAGCCGCGCGACCTCGGGAAGCCCGACGGGCCAGCGGCAGCAGCCGGGGTCTGCCCGCCGCTGCCGGATCCAGTGCGCAGTGCCTCCCAACCCCGCCACACAGACACGCTGTCCCTGGAGGCAGAGAAGCCCCGCTGAGTTCAGCACGCAAGCACTCCCTCTGCGACCAGGTCAGCAGCCGAATGCCCGCAGTGGGAGTCGGTACGGCCCCCTCGTCCTTCCTAACGGCCTCCGGGGGAGAGGAGCGAGCCCCAAATGCGGCCTCACCCCTCTGCCTCCAAAGTCACTTCCACCACCGTCAGCCCATGGGCGACAAAGCCAGTCCTGGCTGGGGAGCAGCCGGTCGCGGAGCTGCACGTCAGGGCCAGAGAGACCCGCAGACCCTCCGGAGGCAGGGGGACAGCAGGACGGTCGTCCTCCGCTACGTGCAGGGATGGACTAAAGGGCCCGGGCAGAGTGGGGGCCGGGGGGGGGAGCCAGACGACTGGACCCCAGGAATCGCGGCGGATCACTCCGCCTGCTTCCATTCCGAGCTTGTTTAGAAGCAACTAAAGGCAAAATAAAATTAGCTCAGTGATAAAACTGTAGTAATAACGTTAGCCCAATAGCAAACAGTCCACACAAGAGCAGGAAATGCTTCCTAAGAGGGCCTGTCAGGGTCGCGTTACCAAGGTGCCCGTTAGGTGCTACTGCCCTCCGCGCTACCTCGCAGGGGCACCTGTTCGAGGCTGACCTCGACTCCCTCAGCACAAGCGCTGCCTCCCCCGCCCCGAAATCCAGCCGGGGCGGCCCCAACGGGCGTGGCCGGTCTGAGGCGACTGCCAGCACACGGGAGGCCCCTGACAGGAGGCGAGCCCTCAACGCCCCGTTCGCGGTGCACCCGCCTCGCCAGTTAGGCCCTCGCCGGAAGCTAACTCTGTCCGCCAGGTTCAATTAAAAGAAAAAAGAGAAAAGAAACCCTCACCCCCAGCACGCTGCCGACGCGGCCAGCCAGGGTCCAGTTTTCAACAAACATGAAAAGGTTTTACGTCGTGCAACAGCAGAGTGCAGCGAGCTTCCGAGCCATGGCGGGCCCGGCCCGGCCGGTGCGACACCGCCAGCCTTCTCACGGTCCCCTGAGTGGCTCGTGCCGTGCGGGTGGCCCGGCACCCCGCCCCTCGCGTTTGAGGAGAGACTGACGACGGGGTGGCAGGGCGCCCGCGTCCCCAGCGCGGGAAGGGGCGCCACGTGGACACCTGGAAGGCGCGCTGGCAACACACCTGCTCAGTGTGCGTTAACCTGGATCGCCCAGCGAGCGGCGGCCCGAGAACCGTCGCACGGGGGCCTGCGGCTTCGGCTGCCGGGACAGAAGGGACGCCGCTGGCCCCTCCGTGAGGCCCGCAGGGGCCCCTGCGGCTCCGGGACCACCCAAGGCCGGCGTCACTCTGGGGCAGGACGCGCCCCCGGACCTGGCAGGCGCAGGACGGTCCGACAGCCTTCGCGACCTCTGGCCAGACTTGCAGAGCCGCCGCACCCCCTCCCCTGCTGGGGCTCCTCGTGGAACCCGCGAAGGACAGCGGGAGCACCGAGGGCCCGGTGAGGGCCGCCGAGGGCCGGGGGTCGGGCAGGGAGCGGGGACCGCGGTCCGGCCCAGAAGGAACGGCGCGGTCGGAGCAGCTCCACGGCAGCCGCGGGACGGGCGAGGCCGTGCCCTGCCCTCCCCACCCTCCGCCCCGCGCTCGCACGCCCGGCCGGCGGTGACGGGCCGGCGTCTGTCTGCCCGGGGAAGGGGCCCACTGACCTCCAGGAGAGCGGCCCACGTCCCGAGAAACAGTGTTTCCCCCAGAGCGGCTGACGTGCTTAGCTGCACCCACTTACACGGCCCACGGCTCTCTCAGAAACGCGGACAGTGCTGAACGGAATGCTCCGGGCGACGCCATCCGACACTGGCCTCCCACGTCGCTCTCCCCACCTCGAGGGGCTGCGTGCTCCGGCTGTGACGACGTACCCTCCCGCCGGGTGCCACGGGCCCCATGCCCAGCCGCCCGCCTCGCACGCCGCACGGGTCGCTTTGTTCCTCTGCTATGTCCAGCGCTCACACAGCCACGTGCTCCACGCTCCCGAGAGATTCGCAGGGTCAAGTTCATAAAGAGCTGTGGCCATTTCCCCTCAAAACGAAAATGAAGTTTCACTCTTCTCACCTGTCAAAACCTCCAAGCAATTCCACAGCTGACGAGGTGTCTACGTAAAACCACACCGAGTCTCCTTAACCACAGACGATTCAGTCACCGTCGCCGACCAGAGCTCGGTGTCAGCCCACCACCATTCAGCTCCACAAGGAGATGTCTAGGCTGGGACCATCACAGGAAAATTCCTCACGGGACTCACAGAGCTGGTGTCTCTGACCCAGCAGGAAACTGCGCCTCATCCGTCAGGAGGCCCTGGGAGCCCGTCCCCACCCTGCTTCCGCGGCAGAGGCCACAAGCCGCCCACCTCGTGTGCAGGAGGCTACACGGACCACCGTCTCCAGCTGCTTCGGGAGCAAGTCACCAGAAGTTTCTGGAAAGTTTCTCAAGAGGGAGCACCCCACTGCCCGTCTGCCTTTCCCCGTCTGTCCTGGCGCTGACCGGCGGCCGGGCTCCAGACACGCGGCCCCCACGTGGCTCTGAGAAGAGCTGCCAGGTGGGAGCTGGAAGGTGGGCCAGACCCGCATGGGATTACGTCACTAACCAGGACTTTTGTTCTTTGTAGCCAAACCTAACCCTGACGGAGCAGCCTGAAAACAGTGAAGTTAGAGGCCACCTTGTTCTACGTTGGAAAATAGTTAGATGCGGAGTTAAAATTTTTACCAGAAGAAAACACAGGGAACTATCAACTATCTCAAACTTGAAGGACTTTCTATCAAAAAACATGCTGAGTGTAAACAAATTCAAATGCAAATGACCCCTGTACAAGGCAGACACGTGAGGCCTCGGACTGGGCGGAAAGAGCGGCCTCGCCCGGGGCACGCGGGCCGGCGCCCGCACGCGCTGGGGGGAGCCCGGCGGCCTAGCAAGGGGCTGGTAAGGCGCCCCGAGGCCTGCGGCCCCGCTCCCGGGGACACACACAGACCCCGCCGGGCCCGCTCCCGGGGACACACACAGACCCCGCCGGGCCCGCTCCCGGGGACGCGTCCCACGCGACGCCGTCCGCGTGACGGGAACGAGGCAGATGCGCGCGCTGGTCGGGGAGACCCCTCGACACTGTGGGTGCGAAGACAAAGCGGACCTGGCCGCAGCTGCACGGCCACCTGCAGGGCGCCCTGCCCGGGAGCCGCGCGACCGGGGCCCTCTGCACGGCTTGAGGTTTACGAGAATGCGCACATTGCATGTGTGTGCGCACACACGCATAAAATGTGTAAACGTACATGCTAAAAGGGAAAGGAAACGAGATAATTACATTTTTAGAAGAAAAGCCGGGCCGCGCGCGCACGCCGCCCTTGAGAACGGCCGTCGCTCCAGCGCTCGCCCACGTTTACCCACGGGAAACGGCGAAATGCCGCGCACACGACAGCCGAGCGTGTCTCTAGAAGGTAAGATTACGTGTGATTTTTATACTTTCCGCTTGTGTGCATTTTCTAATTTTAACAATACAGATTCCTTAATTTACAAAAAAGACCATCAGCTCAGCCAGCCTTCTAAGCCCGACGGCACGGGCCATTCCAGCCCGACGAGCAGCGAGCGTGGAGTCCAGCGGTCAACCTGGCGCGGGGGAAGGCGGCCAAGCCCTGCCGGCAGTAGAGACGCGAGTAGAGACGGGGAGCAGAGACGGGGAGCAGAGACGCACAGGCTAGCAGCGCCACCCCAGGGGGAGGACGGACGTGACCCCCGGAACCCCGCGGGGCGCTGTGCAGAGGACTTCCCGCGGTGGGCGCCTGGAACACGGCCAGTGTGACCGACGCCCTCCATGTCTGATTTCCTTGATTCAAGTCTCCACAGTCAGGTGTGGCCGTGGCCACCGTGTGGGACGGGGCCGCTCTGGCCGCTTCTCCCTTAACTCGAGAGGCAGCTGGGCAGCACCGAACTCGACGGCCGGCTGACGTGGGCGCACCGCTCAGAACACAGTTCCTGAGGTTTTCTAAAACTGGGCCATGCGCTCCGTCTCCTCTCCCAGACCCTCACCCCTTCTTTTCATCCTCCAAGGCACAGAAGCCCAGGAAGTAAGAAGTGGCTCCCCGGGGGCGCCAGGCCTCACCTGAGCACCCCTCCACCTGCACACCCTCCGGGGCGACCAAGAGACAAAACACACAAACTCCTCCCTCCCAATTTTCTCTAAAATAAACACTTCCACATGTGGACAAACGAGAACCACGTCTGTCAAAACTAAACATTACGGTTTGATATAATTTAAACACTTATTGCTACAATACAATTACGAAACTGTGGTTTAACAGCTTAACAAGACATTAGTAACAATGATGCCTGATGAGGGTGTTTCCCAGTCACTGATGTAACTGTGGGACTGAGCAAAGCGCTACTCTTCCATCGAGGCTAAAAGGCACCTTTTCCTTAAGGCTTTAGAAGTCTGAATCCTTTTCCTTAACGCTTTAATGGGTCTGAATCTGGCTGCACCTTTCAATCAATGGCTGGGCGTGGAACAGTTTCAGAGTGAACATTTTTCCTTCTTCGTGGTACATTTCATAATGGGCATCTTTAAAGTCAGTTGATCTACAGGAAATTATCTATATGAAGTTTATATTTCTGACCCACAAGAGCAACAATTTCAAACAGGTCAACTTTTTGCAATTAATGGCACCTCAGATCCAACAAAATATGGGAATGCGATGGTGACCACAGGGCATCCTGGGGAGGCAGCGACAGTGACAGGGAGGACCCAGCGGGGTGTGAGGCCAGCCCTGCCCCTCTCCAGCCACGGGCACTGGGTGAGCTCCGCAAACCCCTGCGTGCCCAGCCCTCAGCCGAAGCCCAGAAGCCAGTGCACCGGCTGCTGTGAGGCCTGAGGAGGTAACAGCTGGGGGCAGAGCTGCTGCTGCTGGGAGGTGGCAGCTCTGGCCTCATCTTCGGTCGGGCCCGCGGCAAGCATCAGCTGCAGGGACGTGGCTCACCCCGGATGGCCTGACTCTGAGAATTCCAAGACCCTGGCATGGCTAACTGGCCCTCACGGTTCAGGTGCAACTCTGAGATTCAATCTGGAAGACTCTCCGGCTGATCCATCACAATGGACAAAGGCGTGAATGGTTCATTTTCTGGTTATTTTAAGAAAGATGGCAATGGTGAAACTAGATTTTCAATGCATTTTAGTTTTTTAATCATGAAACTACTGGAAAACAGACTTCTGAAGCATTATTTTTTAATGTACTTTTAAAGTAAATATTAGAAAATTAAGATCTTTCAAAAATAAGAATACACTTTTCATCTATAATAGCTCTTATAAAAGTCCAGACCCATTCATTCAAAAGGTAATGACTGACTTCTCAAGTTTTAGTACATTTCCAAAATTAACTTCTGCTTTTCGTATCAAATATCAAGACCAGCAATGTTTCAGTATCTGAGTATCTGGCACATAGTTGCTGTAAATATTTATAGAACCCACCTCGATCAGCTATTTTAAAGAGAGAAAAACAAATAACTGATTACAGAATCTAACTACCTCATTTTAGAGCTAGTGAAGCTACCAGTGAAAACAGATGACCATTTCAGGGGACGATTCTGATTTCAGAGGCTAAGCTGGCGGATACGTCGTGCCCAGCTGTGTCTACATCTGAATCGCGGCTGCCCCCCACCTCCCCCCCCCCCCCCCCCCGGCTGGCTCTGAAGGGGGCGGCCCCGCCCCTCCCTGTGTCAGCACCACCCCAGGGCCAACGTGGTACCTGGCCCCAGGCGGAGCTGGGTCCCTCCCGGCTCCCAGCCCCAGCCCGGCCTGGATGTTCAAAGGTGACCTCTTCGCAGCTGACCAAGGACAGGCAGATGCGCTGCACCAGGTAAAGGACGTGAAGAACCAAGGGCCGGAAGCGAGGGCGACAGACGTGTTTGAAAAATGCAACCGTGGGAATAACAAGGGGGAAGGGAAGACGCAGGCCGGCTCCAGACGCGGGTCCGCCCGCTCCCCGGCTCCCGCGTCCTGTGGCGACTTCCGAGCAAAGCCGAGGGCAGAGTCCGGGCCGTGCTCGTGCCCTTCGGGGAACAGAGAGGCCGCGTGGACGCGCGCGCCCCCCGATGTGCTCACAAGCAGTTCCAGCAGCTGGACCCGCTCACGCCAGCCATGCTGCGTGTTCACGGGGTCCAAGCTCCCCCAAATCAGGGCTCTCCACACTGGCCCCCGAGGCCCCAGGCCCACTGTGGACCAGGCTTGGCGGTTCACCCTCCGCACCCCCCCGAGCCCCGTCAACCCCAAGTGCTTGGGAAAACCAGGCTTTTCCACTACGATGTAAAATGTGGTAAAAAATACTAGGAACTCTCTTCCTCTCCATCTCTTCTGCAAACCTTCAAAAGCTTTAAAAAACCAGTGACCGCTCAGAAATTGGGGCTGGCTCCACAAAGTTCACTGTCCGCTTTTTTGCCAAAAACTACGCCTTCATGAGAACAGGTGGAGCCGCCAGCGGGAGCACCGCAGGCTTGGAAGCGCTCCGACGCAAGCGGGGCGACCGCGGATTCGGGGCCCGCTGACGGGTCTGCTGAGCGCCCCGCCTCACGACTACAGAGACCGGGCTGCCGCTAAGCAAATGGCAAGCGCAGACACCCCCGAGGGCGGGCCGAGTCACGGCTACTGCCAGGGGCTGCCAGGGGCGGGCCACCCTCCGATGGCGCCTGTTTACTGACAGTAACGGGCTGAGTCGTTTGACTGACTCTTAACGACGGTACAAGACAACTGGCACCTGCTCCTACCATTTGGAAAACTTTGTGTAAGGACGTCAAAGGTCTGTTCTTTCGTCTAAGCTCAAAAGTGGAAGGAAACTACCTGAAACCGCAAGCGAGAGACGGCGCGCGTGTGCGGACCGGCCCTGCACGCAGCTGGCGCGGCCAGGC
This sequence comes from Rousettus aegyptiacus, assembly GCF_014176215.1. NCBI lineage: Eukaryota > Metazoa > Chordata > Mammalia > Chiroptera > Pteropodidae > Rousettus > Rousettus aegyptiacus. Next base: position 109,629,670 of record NW_023416311.1, read on the forward strand.
CTGGCTCCCGTGGCCGCCCTCGGTCTGACCTGCGGTGCCGCGCCACTCCGCGCGGGGACCTACCTGCGCCCGTCTTGGCTCCGCTTTCCACGAAGCTGCACGTGCAAGTCCTCAAAACTGTGCCTGGAAGAGTGAGGCCCTCGGAGGAAGCTGCGGCGGAGGGGGGGCCCGGGCGCCAAGCAGCAGGCAGGAGGGGGTGCGCCCCCCTGGAGGAGCGGGCGGGGCGGGCTGGAGGGGCGCTGCCCGGGGCGCCCGGGGTCGTGCACACACGTCCCAGGCCGGGCCAGAGGGCTGCGCAGCTCCAGGACCGGCGCAGTAACTGATCCAGGCACGTCTGGCTCCCGCCGGAGTGGGCGTCCCCTCCGCCCCCAGGCTCCCCGGGATCAGCCGCGGGCACTCCGCGGGCAGGCAGACGTCAGAGCCCAATCGGAGATGAGCAGAGGAAGGGACGCTCTTCACAGAGCGAACCCGAGCACACGGCAACGGCCAAGCAAAGGCCCTGGGGCCACCTGGAGACCGCAGAACCACGACCATCTCCTCCGGCCCCGAGGACAGGAAGCAAGAGCTCACACCACAACCCAGCCAGGCGACGCACTCACCGGAACACAGTTCGCCAGGGCCCACGGCCGGAGGGGAAGGGGCGCACCGGCGCGGTCTCCACAGGGCCCGGGGAGGCGCCCGCCCGACACCACAGACTGAGCCACACGTGTCCCCGGCGGGAGGGGGCCACTCTCCTCGGAACCCGTGCTCTGCGTGCTGCGTGGAACCCCTGAACCCGCCCCGCGCCCCGAGCACCCGCAGGAGCAAACAGGGCAGCAGCGCCCCCTCCTTGCCGCCACGTCCTTACCCCGTCATGGGGCAAAAGTGAGCACCAGGCCTCCGCCTCCCGACAGGGGTGTCCTGAGAGCCGCCGGGGCGGTGGAGGGGTTCACAGCCGGGCGAGCTGCTGGGGCACAAGGAGAGGCCGAGAAGGCGCTTTGCTGAGCCACGTGCTGGCTCAGGCCGCCTGCCTCCCGGCCCAGGCCACGACGGCAGACCAGCGCGGGCCACCTCCAAGGTGCTGAGAGGGGGCACGTGCCGTCCCCCCAACGTCCCCGGCCTTGCTCGCTGCCTCAAGTAGCCGTGTCGCCTTTGAGATGATAACAGCTGCGCTTTCTGTCGTCTTTCCAGAGATCCTCAGCCGTGAAGGGAAGGTGAGCTGGGATCATCTTCTGAGGAAGCGAGCTGAGGAGTCTGACAACATGAATACTCTGAGATGCTCACAACACCGCCCACGCCGCCAGCGTCTGCAACGGAGCTCCCCGACAGCCTTCGAAGCAAACACTACTCCCTCCCTCTCCATTTTACGGTGAGAAAACTGAGTACTCATTCCACGGACGGGAGCGGGGCCAGGACCCCGGGACCAGCCCTCACGCCCAGAGCCATGGACCTCCCGAGCTCAAGCGTTCAGCACAGGGCTGGGAAGCCACACTTAGGTGACTGACATACAGAAACGTGCACTGGGTCACCGTGGTCCCTTTACAAAATGTCAGATGTGACTCTAATTATTTGGCAACTAATAAACGTCCACGCGATATTTTAAAATTGTTTACAAGAGCTTTGCAATGACAGGAACCCCTCATCTAAAACTAGATTTAAGCCAAAAATGCAGAATGATACCTTTGCAGCATACTTAAAGCACCTTTCAAAACAACAGAAAAAATTATAGCCAAGTGTTAGGAAAATTAAAGGAAGTTTCTCTTCCGTATTTCCTAGTTTTCTTCAATAAATACATTATTGTTTTTATAATCATAACCAAAAAAAGTTGTTATTTCGGCTTTACTAAGCGACACTGACTTTACCACCACCACAGGTCAAAAGGCGACGTACTGTGCTTGCCTCTAGCCTTCTGTCAGGCCCCCTTTGGCCTTCGCGGCGGGGTCACACCAGCGAGAGCTTCCGCTCCTCGCTCGGTCACACCAGGGGCGCGCGGGGGACGCCCACGCCGGCTCGGCTCCGAGGTCCAGCCGGGCCGAACGGCCACACGGCACTGAAGCTGTGGTTCCCGCGCGGCCGTCACTGCCTCAGGAAGCCGCCCCGCACACAGCGTGCACCCCGAACAGACGGAGCTCCCGAAGCAGCCGCCCCGCCATCGCGGAATGACGACCCCGGAGGAGACGAGCGTGAGGACGGGGCGTGCTCTCAGGCACCCGAGCTCTCCGGCCACGCCGCACCCCCGCGGCCAGCAGGCTCCCCTCCGGCCGGCGGGCGTCGGAGGGCTGCACCCCGCGGAACGCAGAGGCTGCGCGCGGGCGCCGCGGGAACACGCTGAAACGCCTAGCGGCCCGGCCGGAGGGGTGTCTCGCGAGCGGCTGCCACCTGCCGGCTGCCGGCCCGGCCCCCGCACTGCACGACAGACACGTCCAGCGGGTGTGAGCCCGGCCCCCTCGTCACCCCCCGCGCTCCGGGCAGGACGGCCCGGCCGGCTCCACCTGGCTCCACCCAGCTCCACCCGGCAGAGGCGAGGGAGCAGGCAGCACCTGGCCACACCGGGGGCCTCGGCCCCCCGCAGCCCGCAGGGACCCACGCACCTCTCCGCCCCCTCCCCGCAGGCCGGCAGCCTGGCCCCGACCGCTCAGCGGCCACCGCAGACCGCACAGCCTCTCGGCGGCACTGCTGTCCTGATGGGCCGGTCGCCCCAGAGCCCGAGAGAAGCCCACGGGGACTCACCCGACGGAGGGCCTGCCGAGGCCCTGCGGGCCACCCAGCCTGGACAGTGCGGGGAAGGCCCAAGGGCGTCCGGGTCTGGGGCCTGAGGCCTGCCTCAGAGTTCCCCACAGCTGTCAAAGCCAGAGACGCCGGGCGCCAGGAGAGGCTCTGAGGCGAGGGACCTGTCGCTCGGGCACACAGCAGGCTGCAGGGAGCCCGGCACCCATCAGCCCCTCCTTGGAAACCTGGGCCACTCCACGCAGGCGACAGAAAGATCCCGACGAGCAGAAGGGCAGAAGCCGGACAGCTGGGGAGTGGCAAGTCCACGTGCAGAATCCTCGGAACCAGGCTGCCGGGTCAGGTCGGCCCCCTGCTTTCCAGCTACGAGAACCGGCGGGACCCTCGGCGGCCCTGTGCCCCATTTCTTCACGGGAAACGCGAGGATGCTAATGGTACCCCGCCCCCCGGGGACCTCCAATACGGCACTGCCGTGAGGTTTTAATGAATCCAGACACAGACTACGGCCTGGCACTGAGTCAGGGCTCAGTAAATGGTGGTGATTATAACGACAAAACAAAACACAAACACCTAATTCATGCTGACACACGACACAATGCGAGGCTGGAGAGGGAGGCTCAGGCGGCCACGGACGGGAGGCTCACGCAGCTGACGTTCACCTCCCACGGTGCTGGAGGCCGGAGGTCCAAGGTCAGGGTGCCGGCGTGGCCAGGGGAGGGCCGCCTTCCCGTGTCCCCACGCGGTGGGAAGAGGAGGAGTGAGCCCTCGGGCCTCCCCTCACAGGGGCTCTAATCCCACAGTGGGGCCTCACCCTCAGGACCTGTCTAAACCTAATCCCTTCCCGAGGGCCCCGCCCCCAGCACCCGCACAGTGGGGCGGGGCTTCAACCCGCCACACTGGAGGGGCAGGAGTCTGCCCCCGCACGGGCTGACATCTGTACCCCACGCAGGAGCACGCGAATCACTGCAGTGTCATTACAATTCCTACTGATTCTTTTTTTCACTTAACTACTTCAGATTTTCATCTTTTCTCATGTTCTTAGTCTAAGCAACATTTCCTAAAACTAGCGTTCCCATCTGAAGTTGAACACTAAACTTTCAGGCAAAATTAGTGATTCAGCAAATCGTATCTATTCAGCAAACTGTCACGGAGATGTTTCTGATCAAGCCACGTGTCCACCCGCCCCTGGGCTCAGAGGACCGGAAGTGATGGAACTGTCCCACGATTACACCTGTGGACAGCTCCCTCCCAGCTCTCCAGGTGCAGCGGTTAAGAAGGGGGGCTGTGGACTGGGGTGCCCGGACCGGTCGCTCCCCCAGCCTCACTGCCACGTCTGCGCAGTGCCAGGACAAGAGCTTCTCCCTGTCCCAGGGGGACCGCGGGGGACGCTGCGTAAAGGGGCGAGAGCGCAGCAGGGCCGGCGGCGACTGTTGCCGTGGCAAGTGCAGAAGACCGCTCGCGGGATGGGAGCACGGGAAACCCTGAAGCCCCCGCCTCGGGACGGCCCGCGCGGCGAGCCCTCCCCCCAGCCGCAGGCTCTCGACCTCCTTGGGTCTCACTCTAAAACCCATTCTAAAAGGCCGTTTTTGCTCTCGACAGTTTTGCAAGCTGCAGTTCATTCTGAGCCCTGCCCTCTGACAACTGGCGCAGGTTTCCACACTTTGGAACCTGGTCGTGGTTCTGTGTTCTTCTACCCGTCGTGACTGTGCCTGGCTTTGCACATCACTGTCTTGGGAGGCAGTCCTCACAGAGCCACGCTCTTCAGATGGATTCACCTTCTGCTGTTTTCCATAACCTATAACAATATTAATTTTTCTGTATTTCGCAAGCCGTGCAAGATTACCCTCTTATGTTTTTAGCTATTATTTCAGAACTGTCCTTCAATTCTTATAAATCTGTTCGCTTAAATTTAGAGAAGATGCCCTGTAACCAAACATCCTTTACTGCTGCGCGGCGGCTCCCACTTTTACCTGGTCGCCTCGTTCTTGCTCCTTGCCCTTAACTCAGCGCACACACGCCCCGCAAGGTGGGGCCGGCGAAGTGCGTGGGCCGCCGATCCCTCAGGCCCGGTTCTCTTACTCACCAACTGCACCTCGGGCAAGGTGCCCACATCTGCCGAGGCTGAAGTCGCCTCTGTGAGCGAGCTGTCCGGAAGAACTGGAGAATGCGGGCTCCGCCCCACAGCGGCACCTGCCACCAGGGTGGCAGCCTGCACACACGGGCTGCTCCTGCTCTGGTCTTCGACTGGCTTCGGATAAAACCACAGTTCGGCAAATGCTCCGTTTTGGGTAGGCTGCAACTTCTTAGAATAATTCGGATGGCAGGAGTCCTGCTCCCTCCACCGCAGCCCCGCTCCAGCCAGCTCTGGAAGGCCTCAGAACACGGAGGGTCGGTCCGTGTGCGGGAGGAGTGGGCTGGCTTCCCACCCCTGCCTCCTCACTCTGCACTCGGCCGCCAGACCCAGACTCCCTCCAGGGGGAGCCCATGCCCCCGGGGAACCTGGTCTCCACAGACACCTGTAAACCAGGTGAGCAGGGCGGACTGGCCGCTGGCCTCCGCCCCACGTCCCGGGTGCCTCCTGCACTGCGCACTGCACAGAGCCCCGACGCCGGCGCTGGACGGACGCTGCCAGGTGCGGCACCTTTCGCCAATCACAGCAGCCGGTCCAGGCTCCGGCCCGTCAAGCCAGGAGAGGCGGCACCACCCCGCGGGCCTGCTGAGGACTCGGAGGCCACGCCCCTCCGGCAGGGCCGGGCCCCACACTCGGGGCTGCTGCCTCCGGAGACTGAGCAGCTGTGCGGCCGGACCCTGGCAGGTAGCGCATCGAACCAGCACGCGGAGTGCAGAGACCCGGCGCCTGGGAGGCGCCTGCTGCCCGCCGTGCTGCGCTCCGCTGCGAGGCCACGGCGCGCCCCCCGGGGCGGGGAGACGCGGCCCTCTGGACGGGGTTTGCCCTGGAAACGCAGAAACGCCATTTCTCGAGCTTTCCAGCGGCAGCTTACCAGGCAGCACAGCTGCCCTGTGAGTTTGGATTCACTGAGGCAACAGTTAATCAAGCACGTTTCAGAGTCAAAAGTTACTCCGATTTGGTACGGCCCAGACATAAGGCTGCTTGAATTTTTTTAACTTAAATTCAGCACAACTAAAGTGCAGCTCCTCACTTACACTAGTCACGTTTCAAGTGGCCACCGGACGGAACCACACGGGACCGGAACGCTCCCCCTAACAGCGCGCGCGGGCCAGCGTCCCCGTCCCTCGTTCCTGTTTCTCCACCACACACAGAACACGTCAGAGGCTGCAACGGGATCAGAGAGCTACCACGACCTGCAGTCCTACTGTGTGCGCACAACAGACACTTCCGAGCGGCTGTAAACAAGTCGCGTGCAGCAACACACGCACGTCTGATAAAACGCATTCGGAAGACCCGGAAAGCTCGCACTTAAAAACTGGAAAGCACGTTACTTGGGCGTTGTTTACATGTTTAAGCCTAGAACAGTGTGCCCTGGTTCGAAGGCAGGAAGCACTCCGCAGCACCAGGCCGGTCCCCGGCTGCGTCCACAGCTTCCCCAGGGACGCGGCACTTCGATCTGGAGCAGTTTCGCCAGCAGAAAAGTTCTGTCCTAAGAGGAAGAGTCATCCGCCTTTAAAAACCAAGCCAACAGCTTCTTCTGCCCAGTTGGCAACAAGAACCACCTAAGTTTTGGTTTCGATTTCCTCAGAGAAAAGGAAAGCAGAGGCCTTTCTAATCCCTCACGTGACAATTCCCACCGTGCTTCCAAGTCTCCTTTATTTAACATGCCCTGCAATGGGTGTCACAGGCCTGCTTCACAGGTAGGAAACCTGAGGCTCGGAAGTCAGCACCCATGTGAAACCACCGACGGCAGGCCTGTGAACCACGACGCGGGCTCGCCAGGCGAGCCGGAGGCCACCTGCGTGCCTCTCGGGACTGGCACACAGACGCCGGCCAACGGGTTCAAAGCGGAAAAACAGAAATGATTTGATTTCCCATTGCCCTTCAAGCCCTGCATCCCAGCCATTCCTTCAGAACCCCCGGATTCCAGAAACATTACGATGGTCTAAAATCTCTCTCAAACATGGAAAGCTGGAAGCCACCGATACTCCAGAAACAAACTCAGGTCGGAACTCGACCAAAGAGCCCAAACGCTCGTGCGGACAGCTCTCTGGGAAGGAAGGAGCAGACGCCCACCACGCAGAGGCTGCTGCTGGCCAGACCCCCCTCCCCCCCCCGCGCCCCCCCCCCCCGCCCACCTGTCGGCGTGGAGGTGCAGGAGTCTCTGCAGAGACCTGCCTTGCCCGGGACCGGGTTCGGCTGCCGCCTCCACGCTCCGAAGCCGAGGACAGTCCCGTGGCTATCCTGCAAACTTTCTTAGATGGCGTGTTTTAAGAACCATCTACATGAGAGAGGCGCAGAAAGGCACTCACAGCTATGGTTGCTCGGGCTGCCCGAGTTCAGTGACGACGGCTGAGTCCCAGGACAGGACCAGCGAGCCGCAAGGGTCATCGTGCTGGGCGGGAGTCCAGTCGAGGGACGGGAGTGCTGGACGAGAAAATCACCACGTCCCTGCCGCCCGGCTTCCCGGCAGGGCAGGTCCCCCTACAGGACACCGGCACGTGGCAGCAGCCCCGGGAGGCCCGGCACCTGCATCCCCGGAACCAGGGACTGAGCGCTCGCCCCACTCCTGGGAGCACACCGTCATTCCTGCCCTGCCGCCACAGGGCCCCGGGCGGGCCTGACCCAGCTTCGCGGGCCCTTAGAGCGGCGGGCGTCTTCCAGCCGGCCACATGCGGTCGGAGGAGCAGGGAGCGCAGCTTCCTGGAAGGTGGAGGGGCCGTGAGCCCAGGAATGCAGGCGGCCTGAAGCAGCTGCGAGGCCCCGGCTGGCAGACAGCACGGACCGCGGGGTCTCAGTCCTGCAACTGCAGGGGACTGGCTTCGGCCAGGGACAGGGAGGGCAAGGCGGCCCTGAGCTCCGGGCGAGAACGCGGCAGCCAGCACCCGACTCCGACCCCCGAAACTGAGAGGACGAAGAAGCGCCGTGTTCGGGCGCCGAGTTTGTGGCCACTTGCGACAGGGCCTCGAGACCCAGCGCGGCGTGCAACACTTACGACGGCAAGTTCAACCCGCGGTGGGGACCCCGGACCATCCCGCTGTACGTGGGAGGCGCCTCGCCCCGGGGGCAGGTGTCAGGCATCGCCCACCTGCGTCACGCAGGCGCCCCCGAGAGCAAACAGCACTGGCAAGCCGACCAGAGCCCTCTGGACCGGCCCCTCCCCAGCCGCACTGCCAGCGGCACCGTGGCTCACACCGCCTCCTGTGAGTCTGGTTAGTGGGACCCGGTCGCCCCTCTTCTGTCGGCCTGAATCGGCTGCATCACTATAATCAAGTAACTGAACCTGAACGTCCCGGGGGTCTTGGGTTTTTTTTTTTTTTTTACTACAACCCCCTTTCATGTCACGAAAAAAAAAAAAAAAAAAAAAAAACAGATCCTAAACCATAACGACAAAACTACGCCCAGAACGTCCTCACTTTCCAAGGAAAACTGTTCTCTTTCCTCTCACGATCCACTTACGTGAATCCTTTTCAAATGGGGGCCAAATTTTCACATTAGGACCAAAACAAGGCCTGAACCTTTACCTCGAAATACCAATCCTAAAATTATGAAAGATCTATTTTTTAACTTAAAATATCTACTTAAAAACTGCCCCAGGAGGCATCGCGTCACCACTGCGTGCTATCTGTGAGAAGGGCCACCACTGCGAGCCTGCTCTTCCCTCGCGAGGCTGGTGACGGCAGGTCAGGCGCACTCACCCGAGTCCTCCGCACTGGCTTAAGAAGGACGGTTTCTGCAAAAACATTCGAGGCCTCGTCTTCCCACAGGCCCCTCCCCCAGCCTGATCATTGCCCCCCCCTTTCCTGCCCTCCCCCTCCTCCTCCTCCCCCTCAGCAGCCCCCTGTCCCAGTGCCCAGGGTCCCAACTCCACCTGTCCCCAACGCTGCGGAGACCGACGCGACTCCCCCCGCGCCCGCCACAGCCGGCCCCTTCTGCGGGACGCCCGGCTTCTCTGTGCAGAGCCGCAGGCCCTGGCGCGCCAGGCGGGCCCGCTGATGCTCTCGCGGGATGGGGTGGGGGGCGCAGTGTGCCGACCCCTGCTTCCCTCTGCGACCTCACACCTCTCAGGTCTCGGGAGCTGATCACTCAGGAGACAAGGCCCACGTGTGGCGCCAGCACCTCCCGAGGCAGATCCCCCCAGGAGCTCTCTCCCCTCCACCCGTGACGCTTCCTGGAAGCAATCGGAGCGAGAGAAGGGCGACTCGAGGGCAGCGCCCAGTCAGGCTGGAGCCGCGGAGAGAAGGGACCCGGCTGCTCCTCCAGGCTGTGGCGCCCTCAGGGGCACAGAGGAAGGAACCGCGCATGGAGTCACGATGGACCCGCGCCCAGGAGCCCGAGCAGGCAGCTGACCACACCGACCAGTTTCTCACAAACTTCAGATACGGAGAAGAACCTTCTTTGGGCAAATGGAAGATGTCAAAAAACGTTAAATCTTGGCAAGGGGCCTGCAGAGAGGCCGCTGCACGAGGCCGCTGCCCGCCGCACGCACGCCTGAGCGGACGGCCTTCGCGAGCACGAGCCCCGACGGGAGCCCGGGCAAGGCCGGGAGGAAGGTCTGCGCCGTCCGGGCCGTGCGGGCACCGGTGAGGATGCGGCCACGCATCTGAGGCCCGGCTCACCTGCGCAGGACTCTCCGTTACCTCCTACTGATCAGGTTTCTGACGCTGTCGAGGGCAGAGTGAGAAAGCACCGCTGGGTCGGAGGTGCGGCGCCAGGGGGTGCGGGCACGGGGACGTGGCAGCACCCAGAGCCCCGGGTGCGCACCTGCTCCCACTCCAGGGAGAGCGCGCATCTCACGCGGTCTGCCTTGTTCCCAAAAGCACGAGAGTCCGACCGAAAACGAAACGAGAGCGGGAGCCGGCGGCATCTCCGACAGGAGACTCGGGCCCTCACCGCCCCAGAGGTTGCTGCGCTCATTCCCGGCCCCTGACCTGGGTCTTGACCTTGCTCCACGGTGAGAGCAGAACGGCAGCGCGCAAGGCCAGGGCCCCCGCGAGGTTTCTAACGCAGAAACCCCCTCCGGGGGAAAGGACGGACGTGCCTCGGGGGCCGCCGGGCCACGGCCCCGCGGGGCTCAGCGGAGGCTCCCCAAACTCCCTGCCCCGTGCAACTGCTTCCCCGCTTCTGAGGACCGCACACGCGGTCTTTCCAGAAACTCCTGGGGCCACACAGCACGTGAGCAGCCTCTCGTCATCGAGGTCCTTCTCTACCGGCCGGGCCAGGGCTCGCCTCTCTGTTCCCTCCCGCTCCAAGCCGTACCTGAGAGCGTTTGCGACGGCCTCCCCCGCCACCAGGCAACCTGGCAGCCGGGGGCGAGCTCCAAACGGAGCTACTTCTTGATACCAAAGGGTTCGCTTCCTTAGGCCAGGGGGCCCCGTGTGCACGATCCCCAGGGACGCCCTCGGCCTCTCAGCGGGCACAGCTCGGCCACTCCTCTGGTGTTGGCATCCATCTGGAAGGGCGGGCTGCTGGGAGGCCTGGAGAAGCGAACCAGGCGGAGGGCACCCCGCCCTTCCGGGCACATGGCAGGCAATCCCAGCGGACTCCTCCTCCAGGGTGCGACGGCAGGAAGCGACAGAGGGCGAACGGGGGACGCAGCGCGCGCGCGCGCACACACACACACACACACACACACACACACCCGCCGCAGAGGCAGGCAAGGACGGCTGGCCAGCAAGGGAAAGAAAAGGCGTGGACGGAAGCGTGACTGCGGGGGCCCCACTGGCTGGCTTCACACAGACCGGCCGGCCCCTTCAGTGCCCGCTGAGCCCAGGGCACGCGGCCTGAGCTGAGTCTGAACAGGCAGGCAGGGCGTGCCAGGGTGGAGCCCCAGCAGAGACGGGGAGCAGCACCCCGGCAGCGCCCGGGGCAGCAGTGCCCTGGGGGCCTGCTGAGGGGTCCAGGCTTTAGGCTTCGACCTAAGGAAGACCGGGAAGGGCCAACACAGGGCTCCCAGGGGGCTGGGACCTGATCCAACCTGCTGGCAGCTCACCCATGGGCAGTGCTGGGAAAGGCCCCGCAGGGGACAAGAGTCCGTGAAAGGTGACCACCAACCAGAGCTACTTGAGCAATCTCCACCAGGAGTGACAGCAGTCTACAAGAGCGTGAGGAGGGTGAGGTACAGAGAGATTAGACGAGACGGCGACGAAAGACAGGACAGAAAAGAGACCGGGGGGCGTGAGAGCCGCACACCTAGCCAGCCAGTGCTCAGGTGCGCTAGGCAGAGGGCACTCTTGAACGACGGCCAGGTTTCGAGGGCAGGATCACGGGACTGTGACTCCCATGCCAGCATCTGCCCCCGAACCTAGCAAAGAACCCGGCATGTGGTGAGCTCACTTAGAAAGAGCCGCAGCGAGGTAAGCACTGAGGCTTACCATAGACCCGCCAGCGAGGAGAAATGCCCACCGCCCGGGCGATCTGCGCGAGGGCACGACGCCATCACCACTGGGCGCTCGCCGAGGGAAGCAGCGGACTTCAGACTGTCTGGACCCCACGACGGTCCACAAGTGAAGACCACAGAACTTCCTACTGAATGCTAAGACACAGAGTCAACCGCAGTTACATGACAAGCTGGAAATCCGAAGATCCTCCCAAAGAACTCTAAGGTATAAAGTCATAGATCAAAAACTGCTCCCACCACCTCTTCTCAGAAAGTCCTACAAGAACTGGAAGGGGAGAGGAAAGAGACTGGGCTCCTACCTGGGCCCCAAGTGCATGCTCAGGCTTCGGGGAATTTTAGAAAGTAATGCTTCTAACCCAAACCAGGTGAAACACGTTGTAGAGTAAGCAGCTAACAACGTGTACCACACGCGCTTTAGAGTATCACCAAATTGTTTTCCAACACACTTCAAACGAGAGTAAACAGACCTATAAAAAAGTTCCTTTACGAAGTAATTCCAATATCTAGCAACTGTAAAACAAGTAGAAAACTAATGGTTCTAACAATCCTAATCCCTGGGAAATACTAGATGCCTAAATGCCTTTAAAAAGCACGTAATTGTGCTATTTATCCTGAAATAAAACCGATGGACAAATACTTTACTTCTGGATAGTCAGAAAGGAATGAAAGGCAAAGGAGCTGGGTGACATTCACACCGGAGCAGCCTCACCTGGGACAGCTCCACAACACCAGTCCCCCCCCCCCCCCCGCCCCCCCCCCCCACACACACACACGTTTTTTAACCAGTCCCGGCCATTTGTGATTGCACTAAATAAAACTTCTAATTCCCTCCAGGCTGCTGTGGAAACATTTAAAATAAAGATGGCATCTTAAAAGAATGAGTATATGCTACAAACGTTTTTATTTTGACTTAGTTTTTCTAAAAACTGCAGCGATGCTCTTTGTTAATTTCAGCACAAAATTAAATTGTAGCATACAAGATCCTTCCCAAGTGAATCACTTCTAAATGCACCGTTGGTTAAATTGTATCACTACCAAAAAACCAGTCATCTCTTAAAAGAGCTCCTGCCAGAAAGAAAAAAAAAAAACACTGTTAATAATATTTATCCTCCAATTTGATCCAACTTTCTGGCAATATTAAAACGTCTGCAACTTACATAAAACACCACGTCTATGTGTACCCCACGTTGACAGCGGGTCCCTAACATGTCTTGGGAGGGGTGAGGAAAAGAGGTACAGTATCAAATCTCCTTTCCAGGATCAAAAGACAAAAAAAGAAAAAAAAAAAAGAAACGAAGAACATCTGCACGAGTCGGATACAGCGGCGCCCTCCCTGCTGTTAGCTCTAGGACCCGGGCAGAGCTCTCCTTTATAACAGGAGTTTATAAATGAAAATCTTACAGCGGAGCCGGGCCTTGACCTCCGGCATCCATGCCCGAAAGACAGGGGCGCCCGGACGCGGGCACCCAAGCGCCCGCGCACCCCGCGAGGCCGGGGTCCCGCCCCGCCCCGCGCCCCGCGCCCCGCGCCGCCCGCGCGCACTCACCCCTGGATGCCGGGGCTGTACGCGCGGCTCTTCCACGGCGTGCCGGGGCGCGGCGCCTGCGGCCCGGGGCCGCCCCCTCCGCTCAGCGCGGCCGCGCGGCTGCCTGACAGCAGGTAGTTGAGGCCGTACGTGCTGGCCTTGTTCTCGCGTTTCCGGCGGCCCGGGTGGAACTGGTGCTGCGGCGGGGAGCCGGCGGGCGCGGGGCCGCGCGGCCCGGGGTGCCCGTTGGCCGCGCCGGGGGCGCTGGGCGGGCCGTCGGCGAAGTGGAAGAAGGCGCCGCCGCGGCCGCCGCCCGCCCGGCCGAGCGAGGCGCTGCTCGAGGACGACGACGAGCAGCCGGGGCTCTCGGTCCCCGACTCGGCGTTGGACGAGGACGACGAGGACGACGACAGCGACGGCGACTTGTGCAGGCGCCGGGCGCCCTCGGCCGCGGGCCCGAGCGCCGTGAGCAGCGCGGGCGGCAGGGCGGCGGGGCCGGGCGCGGGCGGCGGGGGCGACGCGGCGGGCAGCGCGGGCCCGGCCAGGCCGCCGCCGCCCAGGCCGGCCGCGCCCGCCGCGGTCGCCGTGTCCAGAGCCGGCGAGTTGAGGCAGAAGTAGGAGGCGAAGCCCGAGCCGCCGCGGCCCACGCCCTGCGAGGTCTCCCAGATCTGCATCCACAGGGCATTGGCCGGCCCCTTCTGCTCCGGCTGGATCCAGGCCACGCGCGGATCCATCCACGCGCCGCCCCGCGGGCCCGCGCGCCCGCCCGCCGCGCCGCGGCCCCGCCCCCGCCGCGCCCCGAGCCCCGGCCGCGCGGCGCACGGCCCGACGGACGCGCTGCGGGCGGACGGGGCGGGCGCGCGGGCCTGCGCCGCGCTGCGGGCCGCTCGCGGCGGCGGCTCCCGTCGGGGTCCCGGCGCGCCGCGGGGCGCCCGGGCAGGCCGCGGCCCGGCCTGGGCCTGTCGGGCTGCTTCAGGCGGCGAGGGGCGGGCGCGGGGGCCGCGGCGGCGTTGCGCTCGGGCCGCGCGGAGAGGCCATGGGCGAGGGGCGGGCCCAGGCGCCGCGCGGCCCGGGACCCGGGGAGGGCCGCCGCCGTGCGCCGGGGCCTCGGTCACGCTCGCGCCGCCGGCTCGGCGCTCCTGCAGCGGCGGCGGTGGCAGCGAAAAGACACTCTCGGCGGCGACAGGGCGCGGGGGAAGGAGGGGGCGCCGCCGCCTCCGCTCCAATGAGGGGCGGGGAGGGAGCGGGGCGGGGGCGGGGCGGGCGCGGAGGCAGCGCGGCCTCCCTCGCCGGGGCCGGGGCGCCAGTGCGCACGCGCAGCCGAATTCAAATGCTCGCTAGACACCGCCGCCTTGGTTACCGCGCCTGCGCACTGGGGCTCTCCCCGCTGCGGCCGGGGAGGGCGTCGCGTCGGAAGGATACGCGACTGGGCGAGGATGCAGGGGTGGCGGGGGCGCGGGGGCGCGGGGGCGGGGGCGGGGGCGGTGGCCCCCTGGACTAGACTCGGCTGCGATGAGCGAGGGAGACACGGGCAGGTCGGGGCGCCGCCCTCGCACCGGCTGCGTCCGCCGGTCCCACCCCCACCCCCCATCCTCCGCCGCGCGCAGGCCCGAGGCGTGGAGACATGCGCGCTGGCCCGGGGACCCTGTCACCTCCGGGCCGCGCCGCGCGTGCGCAGGCCGTGGAGGTGCCGCGAGTGGAAGTTTCCGCGCCGCCGGGTGGGGGCCGCAGACGGCGCCCCGGGCAGTGCCCTTCGGCCGCCCGCCGGCCTTACGTAAGGGCCAGGCTGGCCCGAAAGCGCTACGCCCGCGGCTCAGGGGAAAAGACGAACAAGCCACAAGTTCCCTACCGTCCATCCTCAGCGGAGCGCGGGCAGCTGCTCACACTGCAGTCGCCCGTGTCCGCCCGGTCCACGGGCTCGCCAGCGTCTTCCCGGAGGAGATGGTCCCACATCCCGCGGAGCGGGAGTCCGGGGTGGCCTGGCAGAACCTGTCTGCGTGGGTCTCCTTACAGGTTGTTTCTTTTAATAATAGTTTTATATGTAGAAAATGAAGTTCAAACTTCCAGGCCAGTTCACCCGGAGGCAAACGTGGCATCAGAGAAACAGCCCGTGTGCTTGGGTGTCAGGCCTCACGGCCTTGCTTATGCGAGCTGGCACAGTGTCACAGGACTCATTAGAGAGTGGCCTAGCTGTCTGCCGGAGTTCCTGGTGTCCAGAGGACGCTGAGCCCGGTTCGAACGCAAGGCTAACCACGCATTCTGTGAAGTCCAAAGCGAACACCAGAGTGTCACTATAAGTTTTCTTGTGCCGTGGGAGTCTAGACAACGTGAAGGGACGCCGCATCGCCCATCCTGGGCTTGGCCTCAGAGGGCCCCGGTCCTCTCTGGTCTGAGCATGCGGAATACACTCCCAGGGCAGGCAGCTTGAGGGACCGCAGGCAGGTCCCTGAAGCTGTTTGCCTTACACCCGGGGCGCCTTTCTAGAAGTAATCTGAGCAAGGCCTTTTTAACAGCCTTGTAGTTTATGTGTTCTTTTCCTAGTCTATACCAAAAATGAGTGCTCAGCACTTCAAATATCTGTACCAACATGAAAGATCGTGTGTTACATACTAAGGCTTTTTGGCAAATGGTATTACTTAACAAAAATGAATGTTTCCGTTCAGATATCTTTTAGCATCCTTATATTGTACAGGCAGACGTTATGACAAGGGCTAGAACATGTGGGTTAGGTAAATTACAAAAAATCACACACAAACAAGTGAAACAGTCGGTATTCCAGAACTCTTTGCTTTCGGTGGCTCGGGCCAAAATCCTTGCATTCATCCCAGTCTCCCCTCTGTGACCAGCCATCCACCGGGCTCCACCTGCACGAGACAGACAAAACCCAAGGCTCTCCCTCCCTCCATCTTCAAGCCGCTGCTAATTCTAGCCTATGGAAAACAGTGCCTGCTAGCTAGTTTCCCACATTCCATTCCTGTCCCCTTTGGCATTTTCTCAACACAGCAGCTCAAGTAATTCTTTTTTAAACAGAAAAAAGAAAAACAAACAAACATAAAAAGCAGTACTCAATAAAAATTCAGATCATGTCACTCTTGTGCTCAAAACCTTCCAGTGGCTTGCTTTCTCGCCCAGCCTTCCTATGACATGCAGGTCCCCACGTTGTTTGGTCCTTCCTCTTCCCCCCACCTCCTGTCCCAGCTCTTCCCCCAACACAGCCCCCTTCAGCCACAGCACAGCCGGCAGGCTTCCCTGTCCATCACTGGGACGCTTCTCACCCAGGTATCCACGTGGCTCCCCCTCTCAGCGGGGACTTCCAAGTGGCTCCACCTGAACCGCAGACCTAACCCTCAACACCCCCTGCTTGCCTTACCTTCTTTATTTTTCTCTTAGCATTTATCTCCATTAATTTTCTAAGGCCACATAGCACAATACCACAAACTCGGTGACCTAAAACGACAGAAATCTGTTCTCTCACAGTTCTAGAGACTAAAAGTCCAAAAACAAGCTGTCGGCAGGACAACACTCCCTCTGAGGGCTCTAGGGGAGAATCCGCTCCCACTTGCTCTGAGCTTCTGGTGTCGGGGCAATTCTCGGCATGCCTCGGCTTGCAGCAGGTGCGCTGCTCCCGAATCTGCCTCCACTGCCACCTGGGGTTCTCTCTGTGTCTCTTCTCTAGTCACAAGGACACCAGTCATACAGGATTAGGGCCCACCCTAATGCCCTCGACTTGGTTTCATCTGCAAAGACTCTGTTCCTAAAGAAGGGTACCCAGGGTTAGGACTTGATCATATCTTTTGGGGAACACAATTCAACCCCTCTACACCATCTAATGTAAATTTTATTTATCTCGTTCATCACCTGTGTCCCTCATCCCAATAGAACGTAAACTCCACAAGGAAAAGAATGTGTTTCTGTCCTCCACGCTGCGGGCCAGCTCGAGCACCGCGGCTGCCACATGGCAAGTCCTCAGTGAACGTGGGCGGAATGACCAAGCGTCCACTGGCCAGCCCAGTGGGGGTGAAAGCAGGCAGCGGTCTTGCCGGCCTCCAGGATCTATCACACAGCTTGTCGCTGTTGACTTCTTTTCAACATTTTAATTGCCCTCCCTCCCACCAGCTTCATGGTGCATCTTTGGCTGTTTATCTCTGATCTCCTTAGTTTGAGTCATCAGCTGCCAGTCAAGTTCTTGTAATTAAATCTGAGCTTTTGTTATTTATGTATTTGGCCATAAATCTTTTTATGTAAATTAGGAGCAATATATTTCTGAACATAGATCAAGAAGCAATACTGAGAGTAAGATACGCCCCCGAGTCTAGGCACTTGGCAGGGGGTCTTTTTCATTGCTTGTCTATTTTCGTGGGTGAGCCTGACATGGTCCTTTTTCAGAAAACCGTCTCTCTCTCTCCCCCCTACCTTTCTCTTCCCTTCCCTTCCCTCCCTCTCTCTCCCTCACCCCCCGATATTAAAGATTACATTATGGTTTTAGTGGTAAATTCTCATAAACAAATGATTTTCAAAGTATGAGTATCAAGGACAGCCTACACCTGAATTAGCTTTGCTGGTTTGTTGAAATGCAGTTACCTGGGGCTCACCTGATCTACTGCACCTTTCTAGGACCGAGGCTCAGGAACCTATATTTTAAGTAAATTACCCTGAGCAATTCTTAACCAATTACGGCTGCAAAGACCCAATTGCCAAGTAAGGTCATATTCTGAGCTTCTGGGTAGACATGAATTGGGGGGAACACTTCTCCACCCACTACAGGGGCTTAGAGTGACAGGTTCAGTCATGTTTCTCCCCAGATGAGAAGACAGGAGACAGAGAGTCCTTGCTGTGGCGGGGCAGCCCTCCAGGACATTCGAGGTGACCCGCTGTGACTCCCTCGTCTTTACCATGGCCACCCCAGCCCTAGCTGTATGTCCACAGTTGAGGGTGGAGGGGATGGGGGCGGGGTGTCCACTACTCGCGACCCTTTTTCACCAGAAAAGCAAAAGCTTCTGAAAGACCCTCACCCTAGATTTCCCCATGTATTGACTAGAACTGGTTATAATGCCCCCCCCCTCAACTGCCAGATAGGTTGGGGATATCGGGACACAGAATGATGGCACACGGCCTAGACCAGGGGTCCCCGAACCCCAGGCCGCAGACCAGTACCGGTCCGTGGCGTGTTAGGAACCGGGCCGCGCAGCAGGAGGTGAGCGGCAGGTGAGTGAGCGACGCTTCATCTGCATCCGCAGCCGCTCCCCAGCACCGGCATCACCGCCTCAGCTCCGCCTCAGATCCTTGGGCATCAGATTCTCGCAGGAGCACCGGTCCCTGGTGCCAAAAAGGTTGGGGACCGCTGGCTTAGACCAATCATGAGACGCGCTTGTGCTGGGCATAGGGCCATGTTGAAAAAGACTGGCGTCCATTAGCCAAAAGCAAGTAGTGGGTGTTACGCAGGACCAATGAGTGACACCCTGATCTCTTCCGAATCTGGTCCCCACGAGTCTGCTTCTGAGAACGGTTTCTGACAAAATCCAGGCCCAGGTCCACATGGACTCAGGTGACCACCCCTCCCCCCTCCCCCCACCCCCCCGGAGATGATTTTGTCTCCCAGGGGACATTTGGCATTGTCTAAACACATTTTGGGTTGTCTCATGGGGGTGGGGGTAGTTTTTGAGCCCCTGCTGCGTGTCAGGTGCACAGAGGACCACGCGGTCTCTGTGCCCGGTGCTCTCCGTGTGGGAAACACAGCGACGTGTATGGCGTGCGGGTTACTGGGAGGACACGGAGGAAGGGAGCCCGAAGGCCGCGCCACCCGGAGGAGTTAGCCCAACAGAGGGAGACAGAGGGCAGGAGGGTGCAGGATGCTCCAGGAAGCGGCTCGGCCAGGGAAACAGCCCCGAGGAAGAAAGGCCCGGTGCTCCCCGTGGCCGGCCCCGTGGGTGGCCACGGGACCCTGACATGACGCTGGCACTGTGCCCCGCACCACCTCCCCCCCCGCCCCGGCCAGGCACGGGGAGCCTATCTGTCACGTTACAGCACTCGGAGGCCACGCGAGGAGCCACCGTTGAAAGGCTGGCGCGGAGGAGTGCTGCGGGCTGACTCGGTCTCAGGGCCGCTCTCTGCCTGCGCAGGTGGGACTGCGCCGGACGCGGCTGCAGGTGGGGATGGCAGTGGCGAGGACGTGGCAGCCGAGAGGCGGGAGGTCAGTGGTGGCGGAGCGTCAGGTTTGGAAAGGCGGTTCAGGAGGAGGCCAGGTAGTTAGGGTGAGCGGCCGTGGCCGCTGGGAGAAACGGCCGCGCACCTCGGGGCCACGGCACAGTCGGAGTTTACTTCCTGTTCCCGCCCCGGTCCGGTGTGGGTCCCAGATGGGCCTGGGTGTGGGGAAGCATGCTTCCGGCCCGTGCCATCTTCCAGGCCATTCCCCGCGGCCTCCGGTTGTCTGCAGGGAAGCAGGGGAGGGGAGGGAGAGGGTGGAGGGTCCTGCAGGAGGGGCAAGGGCCAGGCCTGGGGGTGGCCGACACCTAAGGACCGCCCACCCGCACGCCGTCAGTCAGACCCCAGGCTCGAGGCCCGACCCGGTCCGAGGGACCTCGGAAAGCGGAGTCGAGCTAAGAGCCCAGCAGGAAGGAAACGGGTCTGGCCAACGCCGCACCGCCGACCCCGCCACGAAATGTTTCAGAGGCAAAATCACCAGGGCCCGTGACTGATTCCACATGGAGGGCGGGCGAGGCATCTGGAGAGCCTCGGGGTTCCCCGGAGGAGTTGGGGCAGGGCGCCTCCGATGGTGAGTACGAGAGCCACTCAGCGAGGAAGACGATGGGTCTGTTCTAAAAGCACCACGGAGCACAAAGCATCTGCTGCCCGTTTTACTGTGTGACCTGCATATATATATATATATATATATATATATATATATATATATATATATGTATATATATCCATATATATGTATATATATAGAGAGAGAGAGAGAAGGAGAGAGAGATACACATACGTATGTGTGTGTGTGTATACACATGGCTTATGCCACCTTAGCAGATGGAATTGTGATGACTGAGGTTGAAGGTAGGGATGTTATATAGATGGACACAAATCTACAATGTGAAAACACAGTCTGCACGTGAAACGGGAACATTCTCCTTTTGCAGCATTTCCTTCTTACCTAGTGACGGCTCCATCGCGATGTCGCTTCTCCGGCTCTTGGCTTTAACCTTTACAACGAGAAGCTCTTACTGAGTGTTCACGTTACACATCAGGTCCTCCGCGGGCACTGCCAAGCCAGACACCTCCTGCCGCCGGCGTCGCCCGAGGCTGTCCTCTGCCTCTGACTGAGGTCATCCTCTGCCCAGACCAGACTGCACTGCCCTAGCCCGAGGTGCCAGTAAACTGCACGGGGAGGCAGTTCTGGGTAAATAAACCCAGGCTGCTTGTCTCACGGCCTTTGCCAAACTTTCCGTGTTTGGTGCTTGAATCGGGGTACACCGCCCATTCTCGAACTCGGATCTGTCTCTTTGGTGGAGGACAGGGACCACAGACCAGAGTACTTCGCAGGTACTCCACCATCCCTGATTGCGAGGCCTTGGACAAGCTGACTAGCCTTGATGGCCTCAGTTTCCTCATCTGCAGAGTGGGGGCCATAGCTGTAACTTATGCTTAGCCTTGTGCAAAGGTTAGAAGGATCGATGCTCATACACACTTACCAGCGTGAGCCGGCGCCAGGCCTACGTGTCGGTCCGCGACGCCGTTTCTCTGCGGTTCGTAGGAAGCTGGGATTCCCCTCGGTCTCTGCCCTCCGCTCGTCTCCCTCTCTCGTTGAGGGGGAGACGCAGCCCAGCGCATGGCTTCCTGCTTCCCGCTCTCGGTCAGACTCCAATGCCCCTGCTTCTGGAGTCCAAGGTCTTCCTGCTTCCGAGTCTAATGACCTGATTCATTTTTCTAGCTCTCTAGTTACTCTCCTCCTCCGCCCAAACCCTCCGTGTGTGCTCCGTTTGGCTGTGCAAACTGGGACTTGGGGAGGAGGCTGGAGGCATCTCCATCTCCAGTCACCGCTCGATCATCACTTGAGTCATGAGCTTCTTCTGTACCTGGCATTTCACAGCCGGATCCTGCACTGAGAAGAGAAGCCGGTCTGGACAGACCCATCTGGGAGGGACGCTTCCCCGCGGGTGAGCTCGCCCAGGGGGACGGGGTGGCGAGAGCGGAGGGCCAGGGGTGGGACCACGACCAGGAGGCTGGCCATTGGTCTGCGTGACAAACCGCAATTTAAACCTCTTTAAATTTCAGAGTAGGTTTAAGATGCGTGCTGTCATTTTCCGAGGCGCTATTCAATAAAATATTTGGGTGATTGAGGCACTGGGGAAACTGGCTCAAGTCCACCGAGGACAAAAATAGTGAGTTTACAGACCTGTGGATTCTTTCCTCATGACAGCGAGGCCTCGAAGCCCGGCCAGGAAGCCCGGGAGGCACGGGCCCCGGGCAGAGGCGCCGGCGGAAGCTGGATGCAGAGACCTGCTGGCAGAGACCTCTCCGGTCTATCTCGGAGCATACTTTGCTGCTCGTTTAATAGCTTTTTTTCTGATTTTAAAATAATAAGTTCTCTACATAACCACTGTAAGAACATCGACGAACATGTAACCAACATGTTAATATAAAAAATAATAATAATGTAAATGTATGTATTGACCAGTTGATGAAGATGCTGTGACCAGAAGCTCATCGGAACCCGGCCCCGCCCTCCCTCCAAGCGCAGTGACTCCGCAGTCGCTAACTGGGTGCCCGTGGCAGCTCTGCAGAACTTCACGAAGGTGAAGAGCGAGAGCTGACTATCGGTAACGTCACAGAGACACGATGCGTGCCACGCAGAAGACGGGGTCGCAGCCCTCGCTCGGCACCCCCTTCGCCGAGTCCTCGGCCCCGGCCTCCGGACCCCGGGGGAGGAGATCCACGCATTCGCCGTTTTGTCTCTGGTGGTGGTTTGTCCTGCGTGTTGGAAGGCTTGGGCGCATGTTCGGTCTCTAACTCTTATGCTTAACCTCCTGTCTCTAATCTACACGTGTCTCAAGGCCCACGTTAAGGCCAAGGACGTCTGTTGTTTGGCCAGTGCAATGTTTTGGATATTTTGGATACTTTTTGGATATTTTTTGGATATTTTGAATTAGTCGCTCCCATTTAAAAACCCAGCGATTTCATGTAAAATGAAATGAGAGGCTGGGGCGCGCACCTGCCCCGCACGCCTCCCTGTGGCCGCTCTTCCAGCCTCGTGCCTTATGCGTCTCTGAGCATCCGCACAACTCAGACGCTGCCGCCCATAAATGGCTGGAGGCCTGTCCTCGTCATTCCGTCTGGACAAAGTGGACATGCAAATGAACGGCCTAACACCTGCCCTTCGAGAAGCTCTCGGCGCGGCACAGCCTTCCTGGGACGGTCCCAGCCGGGCTGGCGTCCACCCCCGGCGACTCCCCCACGTCGTGCAGAGCCAGCTCCAGAGCGGGCATGAGGGCTGCCCCCCCCCCGCCCCTACCAGTCGGCTGCACACAGGAGCTCCCAGGAGGAGACGGGTGCTGCGGTGGGAGCAGGTGTCGGAGTCTGGGCCTCGAGCTCCTGCAACTTGCTTGCACCTTCCGAACCTGCCGGAGGCGGTTACACCGATACGGCAGCCGCTCGCGACGAATTTCCGCCGTGCTCCCCCGAACTCGGTTGGTCAGCTAGCACCTAGTGCGCCACGGGAAGTTCTGGCCTCATGGGCGCTGATCCTCTGGTCAGAAGGTCAGCATTTTCCAGGGCCGAGTGACATGCAAGGAGCTTTTATTCACATATTCACAGAGGAGGATACCGCTCTGCACAAGACAGGCCTTTGCTCCAAAATTCTACGGCTCTATCCTAGGATTCTCGGGGCTTCCCAGAGAGGCGCCTTATCTGGAGGATCGTTTGATTTGCCCTGTCACAAGGCTCAAGCGACAGTGCGGTTTAGATTGCAACCCGGACCTGCTACAGAATCTTCTCTTGCTCTGAAGCCCAGTGAACCTTGGTAGCCTTCAGGGTGTTCAGGAACCGGGCCGGAAGAGCACAGTCAAATGTGGCCTGCGCTGCCTCCAAAACCCAGAAGCCCCCCGAGTGGGGAGCAGCTCTGTCGGTGCAGGTGGAACCACATGCGGCAACTTTTCTAGACCCTGGGAGAGGACACCGGTAGCGCTCCGGACCGCTGGTCACCTCGGGGCGTCGCCGGGGCGGGGGGCCCGTGCGCCAGGGCAGGGGGCCCACGCGCCAGGGCGGGGGGCCCGTGCGCCAGGGCAGGGGGCCCGTGCGCCAGGGTGGGGGGCCCACGCGCCAGGGTGGGGGGCCTGTGTGTCTCCTGGTGCTTGTCTCCTGCCGTCCGGCTATCGTGGATCTTACTGAGGCGTCCGGTGGGGGCTGAGCTGTGTTCGCCCCGCCCCCGCCCCAGTTCCTATATTGCGGCTCTACCCGCCAATGTGACTGCATTGGAAGAGAGGGCCTCTAAAGAGGTTGCTAAGGGTGAACGGGGTCACGCCGTGGGCCCCGATCCCACAGCACCGGTGTCTTTAGAAAGGAGGGGACACTAGAGCTCCCTCCCTCCGTGTGGGTTGGAAGGCAGGGCCCCGTGAGGAAAGGGAGAGGCAGCCAGCCGCCCCCCAGGAAGAGACGTCCCGCCAGAGACCAGCCCTGCTGGTTTTTCAAACGTGGACTTCGAGCCTCCGGAACGGTGAGAGAGTGACTCTCCGTTGTTTAACGCACCTGGTGCGGTACGTCGCTATGGCTGCCCGCTGACCGCGACCGCGTCTGAGGTTCTTGTCGCTTCCTGGCCCTCGCGTGCGACCCTCAGCGGTGCCAGGAGCCTGCAGGGCCAGGCCGGGCATTCCGCGGGACCGCGACAGAGCCGCTCGCTCCGCGGACTGCATCACGGCAGCTGCGTAGCGAAGGTCAGGCGCTGTGCTGGTGTTTTCCAGAGAAGGGACCGCCCGCGGAGGGGCGGCTGCACCCAGAGCCACCGAGAACTCAGATTCATGGTGCCCGCAGACCCATCACCTCCCAAGAGGGTCCGGGAAGTAAGTTAAACAGGAACACGCTGCTCCTCCAGGCTACCCGGAGAGAGTAACGTGGTCCGAGGTCGCCGCAGACATGCGGCTTGGCCGCCGCCTCTGCATCTTTCAGATCCGCGATGATCGTATGAATGGCCGCGATCCATTCAGAGACATGGTATTTTTTTGTTTCCTTTTATTGTCCTAGAAGAAAGGAGACGTTCGAGGGACTGCACTTGTCGCTTCCTGCCACACAGGGACCAGAGCCCCAGCGTGTGGCTCTTCCGTCTCCGAGGCTATTTATCCCGATGACTCTCGTCAGGCGCTGGGGCGAGACCTGCAAAGCAGAGCCGGGGGCCCCTGGACCCCTCCGGGATTCGGGCTACACCCCATGTATCATCCGACCCGCGTGAGTTTCCTCTTTGGTGAAGCGCGATGGCACCGTGACGTCCCCGCGCTCTCCTCGACCCGACGCCAGCGTCCGGCGACCCACGGAAGTCCGAGAATGTCTTTTCCTCCACCGCGCTTCCTTCCTGCCGAGTGGATGCTGGTCCTTTGGGGTGAGTTCGGAGGGAGATTTACGAAATCCTGCGGCAAAGCCGCAGAGTCCCCAGTGATGCAATCATTTGTGTAATGGTTGCGCTCCCTTGGACTCCAGCACCGTGAACAGGGGTCACCCTCGTATCCCCAGAAGCAGGCGCAGTGCCCGACAGGGAGCGGCCACGTGGGCGCGCTCTGCACGAAGGAACCGGGCTGTGGGAAAGGAGCGCTCGCCACACCGCGTGGCTCCGGTTTGCACACAGATTCGGAACCGGAGACCCTCCAGACGGGCCGCAGTGAAGGGCAGGAAGGCGAGAGGGGGAAACGGGCAACGCGGGCCCAACACGCGGTGACGGAAGGAGACTGGACCTGGGTGGGGGGTGCACGGCGCCGTGCGCGGATGGTGCTCGATCGCGCGTCCAGCTGAAACCTACGTAATGCCACCAACCCATGTCACGCCAACAAATTTAATTTTAAAAAAATTTAAAGCCTGGTCTCAAAGAGTGGCCAACACCCCGAGGAGCGTCGGTCTTGCCGGGGCTCCCCATCGGTGACGGACTGGCAGGACCAGACCCCGGGCGTCCAGCACCTTGAATCTCGGCTCCCTCTCAATCTCTCCGGACCCAAAATAACCTCTTTCCTCCTACTTACCTCGCTGGTCTCCGCCTCCAGGTTTACCCGAGTCTCAGCGCCAAGGAGGAATCCTGGCTGAACGCAGGAAGGATTGAAGAAGCCTCGGCCAGTCCCTGAGACTGAGTGTCTGGTCACCGTTGACATCCGTCTGACTCTGGACCCGTGGCCCAGACACGTTCATGGGCATCTGGTGTCCTGGACTCTGAGGCCTTGACTTAACCTGCGTGGTACTCGCCAACCGAGACCCCGGCCGCCTCCCTCACCTGCCCCGCTCGTCCTACCAGCCCCTTTCTGCCCCTTGCCGGAGGCCCTTTGGCAGAGCTCCCTGATGCCTGCGTAAATGTTCGCTCTGATACCGTGCTTCCTAACGTATTTGTTAAGTCCTCGACTTTTACTTTGTAGTAGGTTCAGCTGATCACAGAGAAGTCACAAACTAGCAGAGAGCTCCCATAAGCCCTTCGTGCGGCTCTCCGACCAGGGAGCTAACGTACAGGGCCTGCCAGAACCTCACCGGTTTCTCCGTGGATGCCCCTTTACTGCCCGGGTCACAGCGGTGGCGGGTGGCATTGTCTCTTTGGTCTCACTCAGTCTCTGACAGTTCTAGGTCTTTCCTTGTCTTTCGTCACCTTGACATCTTTGACGAATTCTATTTAGGTGTTTCAGAAAGTCTCTCGATTTGTGTCCTGTGAAGTATTTTAAGTGGTAATATTGCATCATATTATTTCTGGCTTAAAATTCCTATTTCCATATCACTTATGTAATAATGTCTTTAACTTCCGATCTGGACGTATGGATCCTCTATCACCCGATCTTGCTGTCATTTCATTCTCTTGACGGCGGAACCACCCAGTTCTGCAGCGTCCTGGACCTCCTCTAAAAACATCCTCCAGCCTCTTCCTCCCACTACATCTAAAATCCCTTTTTTCCTTCCCCTTCTCTACCACGCGAACTCCTAATCATCATTCAAGACACTTATTCAGGCAAATAACCCTAGAAGCTACGACCTCGCCACAGTCTTAGCAGCTAAACACAATAACAGTTCACTTCTCATCCATTCGAGTTCTCGCACAAACACCCCTGGTTGGGCGGCTCTCCCAGGAATCTGTCCTCCAAGTGGTGGAAGCATCTTGGGGCAACGGCCTCTAAGATCACCACGGAAGGGAAGGAACAAGAGGAGTGCACGCGGGTTATTTTGTTTGTTTTTGTTTTTTTTAACGGCACAAGCCAACGCATTTCACGTCATTTCTGCTCATGTTATGTCAGTCAGAACTAATTATATGGTCACGGCGAGATGCAAGAGGGTAGGACAATGCAGTTTCCTAGATCCCAGGAGGAGAAGAAAGGAGTTATGGCGCTTCTCCGCGCCCACCACCCTCTGGTCAGCACATTGCTTTATTTTTCTTCCCATGTAACAACGCACTCACCTGTCCCCTAGAGAGTCCTGACCCTCCTCCAGTTACAGCACCTGACTCAGAGCCCGGGATGTCCGAGTGGTCTGGGCTTCTGCTATCTGAGAGATCAGTTGCCCGCCACCTCGCTGGATGATTTCTAACACCCAGTGATACGTCATGACAGGAGACTCATGAAACTCTCCCACTCGGAGAAAGGAAGACCGGAAGCCTTGTACCCATCTCTGGCCCGTAGACGTGCTTTAGTCCAGGGGCAGGTGTGGTGATGCTTGGGGTGCTGGAAGGATCCCATCAGACCCTGCGTTTGCTCCCTGGACCACACGGTCATGGCCCCAGACTTCACCCTTTGGGGGCTCCTCGTCAGCCGTTATGCACGGCCACGTAGCAGTGGACTTGGCGCAGTGCATTCTCCTTGCCACCATACAGCTCCGGGAGCTCACTTCCCCTTTGGGAAAGATTGGGGATTCGAAGATGGTTTTTAAGTCCCAAATGACCAAAGGATATGATGCAGACTCATAGTATTCCCAATAGCAGGACCATCTCAAAAGCGACTGTGTATCTGCCAGCCTCCCGTCAATCCCGTGTACCAGCAGCATGTCCCAAGACCTTTCCTGGACACCATCCTGAAGCCTCGCGGTTTCCCTGCCCCCGCCCCCCCAACCCTTCCCCACACCCCCGGGACACTCTCTCTCAATGCACCAGCCGCCTCTTCAAGGCCATCAGACTTAAGTGGGATGTCAACATGCTCACTCACGCCTTTGCTCTGAGTCACCGTATTTTACTCAGAAAGTTCGCCAGAACTTCGTCAGTTCGAATCATTTTTTATTACCGTACATCACTGTTCAGGGACCAGAAGCAGATCCTGGATTTCTGGAGTCTCTCTTCCCGTGCGTTTTCCACGTATGGAACAGCCGGTCGTTCCCGGGCTCCCCTCTTTCTTGTGGCGCCTTTCCAAACACAGCCCTTTCCCGTTAAGGCACATGCCTGGCCCTGCATTTCCCCGTGACCTCTCCCACGAGCACAGAGTCGCGGGCTCTACCTGCCAAGCTCCGCAGGCGACCACTTTGCGGCGTGTTTGGTCACAGCACGACACAGATGGGCAGCCGCCCGGCATGCTGGTTCTGCCCAGCCTCTCTCGTGCCCGACTGCTAAGAAAATGGCCACGCACTCCAGTGTCAACAGCAAACCCCTGCAAGGTCCCGATTTCCATGATTAAGTAAATCGTGTCAGTTGTGGCAGACGACTGCCAAATGTCCGTGGCCCAACGAAACGAAGGTTTATTATTTCTCACCCAGCCCGCGTCCGAGGAGGATTTTCCAGCTCGCGCACCCCCCCTTCAGTGAGTCAGAGGTCTTGGTGACTCCTGCCACCTCGGGGTGCTGCCAAGTCCAACACGCGGCCCCAGATTTGCCGCCAAAGAGACGAAGGGTCGAGTGCGAAAGGTATTTTACGGGCTAGCCTGGGTGAGTCCTAAGTCACAGCTGCCCACGTTTTATCAGTCAGAATTAGTTTCATGATCTCACTCGGGGACCAGGGGCCTGGAAATATCATCATCCTCGGTGCCCAGGAAGAACACTAAACGGTCGACAGGAGGTAGAATTGTGTCTGCCACAAAGACCAACCTGAAAGCTCACCTGACGTCTTTGGACCAGGCATTGCTTCCTCTGCTCACGCGTGTCTCGTGCATAATTTGTATCCTAGTACCTACCACACGGTCTTAAAAATTATCGTATTGACTTGTCAGGTAACGAGTGCTTCAAGGCTAGAAATTGTGCCGTATTCATCACTTTGATGCCTGAGTCTGGTATCCTGCCTGGCACCAGGCGGAACTCAGTGAGTGCTCGTCGAGAGGTCCTGAGGCGGGAGGGAGGCCATGCTCAGAGCGAACACTGGGCGCCTGTCCTCTCTGCAGAGTAGGACAGGGTTTCCTTCACAGGGAGAGAAAACCCAGGGGTTATTGTCAGATGTAGTTTCTAACAGAAATGAAAGTAACACTGCGCTCTTTTTCATTTTTCAAGTGGGAAAATTCTGCCCACCGCATCCTTGGCGTTCACTCGGTCACTTTGCATTTCCTAGCAGATTATTTCCAGTGCAGTAAAGTTTTCAAGGAAAGCCATTATTTTTTTTTTTTCTACGAATACCATCTATCGGCCTGAAGTAAACTGTCTTATATAACAGAAGAAAAAAGCCTGCAGAATCGGGGCATTGGACGGACACTCCCAGGACTCACGTGGCCCTTGGCACTGGCGGGGTGCCGTGACGGAGGGCTGTGTCTTGAAGACTTAAGGCTGCACCCCACGGCATCTCTAGCCAAGGAGCCCAAGGAAGAAAACCCTCCTACACAGGCAGAACCATGTTCGCTTAAATGAGGGAAATACGTGGCCCAATAACCTAGGAAACGAAGCACTCCGGATGAGGTTTCAAGAAGGGACTCTGAGCCGCGTTAGAGACTGCTTTGCATTTGACATGATCAGCGTTTGGGGTTTTGGCCAACCTGACAGGTGTGTCGTGGTGTCTAGTTGTTTTGATCCGCAGTTCCCTGATGACATGGGATGTTGAGCATTTTTTCATATGTTTGTCACTTAGCTGTTTTATTTTCCTCATGGGCATAATGGAGATATTTCCTATTCAAAGTAGAAAGAATTGGCTTATTTTTATGAGAGAAAAATGTTTCCAGACAGTTTAGGCTAAACATTCACTTAATACATCTTTCAAAAGTGATGGTGAACCAGACTACTGCCAATTAACATTTCGTTTTTTAGATGCTTTCAAATTAGTCTAATCAGAACTAAAAATAATATGGGATAATTAATGTCCCTTTCCCCAGGATCCTAGTTGGGAATGGAGTTTTCTCAGACTCCTGGAAACTTTGAGACCAGATTTTGCTGTTTTGCAATTGGGGGAAGCATCCAGTCCGGACCGATGAATACTTTGCAAAGAGTTAGACACTCATTTATTTGAGACATTTCTACAATCCTGCCTCTCACGTGTGCATTGTAGACCAGACCAGCTAGATCTCGAGAGAGAAAGGAAACTGTTATCTCACTGAGAGAACCAGCTTGTTTTTAATTCAACGAAACTGAGGAATGAAATGGTCTACACTCGCTCCAGGAAAATTCTCCGTGAGCCAATGCTCGTGAGGACAGCAGCACGAATCTATCAGGGACCAGCACGTCGACCACAGCGAGGGACGCAGCAGGGAGAGACGCCGGCTGTCCCCTCACGGTGACGGGGGCACAGGCCAGTGCACAGGCAACGCAGGAGGAGCAGACGTCTGCAGCCGGGAGGCCGCGTCGGCCGGACCGGGCGCTCGAGCTGCTGGAATCTCTAGCTTGGCACTGACGCTGGGAGCTGTCGCAGCCCTCTGAGGCGGCAGCTGACCCGAGTGGGGCTGCGTGACAGTGCGGTGGCTGTCGCTGCGAGGTCCCCGCTGGGAGCCTGCGGAGGTCACTGCGCCAGCAGCTCGTTCCAACCCCCGCCCCCAGCCCCCGCCGACTCGCAGCTCCGATTATGTTTCTCCTTAAGCCTTAGGAAGCAAGGAAGCCTGAGCACCCTGAAACGTCTCTTTAAGTCGGTATTTCCAAAAATCCAGGCCAGATTCCGCCTGATCACAGCCCAACTTGTAGCTCTTGGCTCCCCCTCCCCATCCTGGCCACGCTCCGGGGAGCAGCGCTCTGCAGAGCGGAGTGGGAGCTCGAACGTCTCCTGACATTGTCTGGGGCTCGTCTCTGGCCCAAGGACCCTTCGTGTACTACGGTTTTCTCTCGGCTTCAGTGTTCCGTAAAGGTTTTCCAAAAATTTCCTCCAAAATGAAGAGTTTTAACAACTGCCATCCTTCTTTCTTAACCTGCCCATTTGCAGACGTTGAAAAGCGCATTCTCCCTATGTAACCCACACAGCACCTGGTTCGCAGAGTCTCCCCAGAGGAAACATGAAGTCGGGGGGTGGGGGGGGTTCCTCTGGACCAGAGGTGCCTGGGGCAGGCTCTTCTCTCTGGAGAGCTGCACACACACGGTCCTCAGAGCTGCAGAAAACCCCCTCACCGTGTCCACCTGGCCGGAAACAGCGCCCCGTGGCCCATGGACGATGCACACCCAGCTCCCGAGTCACTCCAGCTGTCCGAGTGACAATCAGGGGGCCCGCCCGCTCCCTTCACACGGAGGGTCCCTTCCCCTGCGTTTCCTGGTGGGGGAGGCCCACCGTCCTTCCGGGATCCATGTTCTCCCCCGCAGACGGACACCTGTCCATCGCTAACACGTGTCTAGACAGACCACCGCTAAGTGCTGGAAAATGCTTATACGGCTCCATTAGATATATACTCATTTTAGGTGACACAGACCGCTTTGGGAGAAGCAGGAATTGGAGAAGCAACCATATGATATTTCATTTGGGTTGTATTCAACAGAGATGAGGTTTCTATAAACGAAAGGTAAACATTCCGAAGTCTTACCTTTCAATTCCATTAGTCAGGGGTGATGTAAATATGATTTTTCAGCCCTGTATTCTTCAGGGAAAAGTGGAAAATGTCACTGAAAAGAATATAAACCCGGGAACGTGGTCTCCGTCCAACGCTTCCTGAACTGGCCCACAGTCGAGTGAGCGTCGATCAGATTTCGCCGCTGTGGGGAGGACCCTGGAAGGTCAGGCAAACCGTTTTTTCTGACCTGGCAGTTCCATTTCTTCTCTTCTGACAAGTCTGTTTTTGAAATGACCTACGGCAGCTGGCACAATGCGACCAGAACCTTCCGCCCCCCCAGGTTAGCACGAACAGACAAAGGGCGGCCGGTGCCTCGCGAGGCGACGTCCTGACATATGGACGCTTGTCTTACCCTTTCTGAACAGCGTTCTGTCCCCGGTCGGTTGTGGCTTCTTAAAGAAAGCACATCGACATGCTCTTCATGACCACGTTAGTTACCTGTTGCTGCGTAACCAGAGTTCCACAGGCTCAGGGTCAGGGAACGATGCCTGCTCACGGCCGCTGGGTTTCTGAGGGTGGAGAGTCTGGTCACGGCTGTGCAGGGTCTCCCCAGGCTGCCTTCAGGGGCGCGGGGTGGGGGGCCCATCAGAGCATCTGCGGGAGAGGGACCTGCATCCGGGCCTGTAGTGCAGGCCGAGGGCTTCAGCGTCTCGCTGGGTGTCTGCGGGGGGTACCCAGCGCCTCGTCTCTCTGGGGCAGCTTCCCACATGGTAGCTGCCTTCTTCCAGGACAGCCAGGTGACATGTCACACAGTCACAGAGCTCCCGGCACCCTGGCCATGAAGAAATGCAGCGATGAGCTCGACGTGTTGACTGGCCTGGGACATGGGGCACCAGGCGTTTGGTTAGACACTGTTCCGGGCGTACGTGATGTGTTTCCGGACCAGGCGGTGTTTCAGCAGGCGGCCGGAGCCCAGCAGAGGGCCCTCCCCAGTGCGGGTGGGCCTCACAGCCCGGCAGGGGCCTAAATAGAATGAAAGACTGGGTGAGAGTTCTCTGGCCGTCTGATCGTTTTCTTGCTGGGGCCGTGGTCTTCTGCCCTCTCCTGCTGCTGCTCTCCTTGTCCTCAGGCCGTGGGACCCAGACTGGAACTACGCCACCAACGTTCCTGAGGCTCAGCTGGCCAACAGTGCGGTGGACTTCTCAGCCTCCACGATCGTGTAAGCCGATTTTGCACGTGTGTGTGTGTGTGTGTGTGCGCGCGCACACGCGATAGCGTCCATCCTTATACCGTATCAGGTATACGCAGGTGTCTCCCACCGGACTGGTTCCGTTTGTCTGGAGAACCCGGACTGCTCCGGGAGGGACTCCCACGAGACTGCAAACCCCAGGGCTGAGGGTCAGGGGCTGAGGGTAACGGGCCGCTGCAGAGTCGTTCTGCTACAGCGTCCCATCGTACAGAGTGATTAAGTTCTGCACTCATATCTAGAAAAGTGTCGCTTTAACAGCACAAGACAAGGAGGTGACGGTGCTCATGGGCTTAAAACGGAACCGACGCGCGACGGCCCTGAGACAGCGGAGGCTCCTCCTCATAAATGAGTGGTTTCCACGGCACTGGGGTGCGCACCCGAATGCACGGTTCCCCCGATCATCCGAGCATCACTTTTTGCCATTCGTTGAGGGCGTGCACGGGCCAGACGGTGCCTCGGAGCTTTCTGAGTCCTGTGTCACTTCCGCTCCCCCCTGGGCCGGGCGGCCGGTGCTGCCGGAGCCACGCGCTGCTTCAGGACGGGCCGCGCCCCGAGAAGGGCGCCGTTAGCCGTGTCGTGGGCAGACCGCGGCGTGCCCTCGCGCACGGCCGGCTGGCGGCCGCGTCACACCCAGGACGCCTGCTCTAGTTCGCTGCTCCTGGGCCACCACCGGCCCGGACAGCGCGTGGCTGCCCAGGACTCCACGCGACTCGCCAAGCGCCAGGGCACACGGCGCCGTGGAGAGACCCGGGCAGCGCGAGGTGCACGAGGCCACCCGCGGAGTCGCGGGGCGCCCTGCCTCGCAGCACACTGTTTTTGAAAGTGGAAAAAGCGCGACTAAAATAACGATGAAAAGTATGGTGCAGTAAATACACAAGCCAGCGGGAGCAGCCTCCGCGCGCCTGCACCCCGGTCCGCCGGCAGGAGGCACGGGCTTCGTCCGCGTGTGCCTTCTCAGAACCTCCCGCAGCGTCCGGGCCACGAGTGGAGACCCCGGCGCTGGATCCCCTGGGGCACTCTGCCCCCCCCCCAATCCACCTCTACGACTCCCCGACCTGTAGGGGGGCCCACTCGACACTGCAGCTCAAAGAAGAAGGACGCCAGAGAGGCCGGACACCTGACGGGGGTGGGGAGCCGCCCCCAGCAGCAGGGGAAGCCCCCTGCTCCGGGCCAGTAGGTGGTGTTGAAGGTACTCCCAGCCCTGGGGGAGTGACCCCCGGGAGGACACCGGTATCGCACATCCTCTGTCTTTCTGGGTTTCAGCTTTGGCCGAGACAGCGGCGGGCGCAGTCTTCTCACAGGCAGCCGCAAACCAGAGGACAGCAGGTGACCATGGCTGTGCTCCGTGGCCTGCAAGCAGTGACGCCCGTTCAGATGGCAGGAACTGTCAGCGGGCCCTCCCCAGGGGCATAGAAGAGGGCTAGAGGGACTGGGGACCACTGGCGTGGCCCGAGCCACTGGTTCTAACGCGGTGATTTACATGGTGATCTTGGACTTCCTCACACGCCCGGATCTCCTCCTTGATGAAGCCGCTCAGGGTCACGTCGTCGGTGCTTTGAGAAAGAGGCCAAATGGCGGAGCTGGGAGGCAGACGTACCTGGCCCCAGCAGGGGCTTCAGTTCTGGCTGTTACTTCAGCCCCAGAGGGCCTCTGAGAGGACACCCCCTCGGCCACCTTGTCACCCACTAATTTTCCCCCAAGGAGACAGGCCTCCTTCCAAGACTGTTATGGAGCTAAAACCACAGAACAGTTGCGTTCATCCACATAGACTCGAATGGCCCTTCGCCAGAGGCGGCGACCGGCATGATGCTTGTCCAGCCTGTCCTCCCCAAAGCCACCGACTCCGGACACTTATTTCGGGATCCAGACCCTCAGGCTAGGCTGTCCCCCTTCCCCTCCCTCCAGGCTTTCACTAAAGCATGGAGCTTTTCTGCTCTGGCTTTGTTCTTTGAGAAGCAAGGCAGGAGCCATTTTTTCATTTAACCGGTGTGTTCGAGCCCTGACTATGTCCCAGGCTCCGGGCCCACAACCCAGATGTGGCCACTGCTCTCCCCAGGGCCCAGGGCCGGGCTGTCCAGTGGGGTGCAGCGCAAGCCACGAAGCCCATGCCATGCGCACAGCTGATCCTTGGCACCCAGACTCCTGGGCACTGGTCAACCTGGATGAAGGGAACGCCTCCATGGTGCGGTCTGCCCTGCACAAGGACGCTAGTGTGCTGTTTAGGTAACAGCTTGGGAAAATGCCACATTTTAAAGGTCATAAGATTTCTATCTGCGGGAGACCCGCCTGCAGAAAATGGGAAGAACAGTTAACCCTCTGAACATCCAATGAAGTAGTCTCCTGCCCGCTCGTATTTATTTATCTTGTTTTATGTAACTGAATCAGCGTTCTATGTAAATAATAAGTATGTAACCCTTTGCTATCTGAACAATGTAACATGTTAACAACCTTCCACTTTTGCTGAATGCTGTCTGACAGCCTCATACATTGACCGCCAATTCTCCGATGCTGTTCCCGTGTACCAGAGGGATCTTGGTGAGACTGTCTAAGGCATACAGTGGAAAATAAAATAGAAAATTACTCATTTCACTTTCCTTGCAATTTTGAAAAGATAACATCTTTATAAGATGAGGCTGTGTTTAGACTAGCTCTTCTTATTTTTTTAATAAAAAAAAATAGGACTAAGTTTTTGTTAATAAAGATCAGATAACTAGTTATCCTTGTTTGCTTCTTCCTGGTCAAACCAGTTTTCGACAGGTCAAACCAGTGTTCATCTTTCACCTTGCCCAGAGAACCTCCACCGAGGTTTGTAAACTATTTGCAGTGAATGTTACAATATTTAATAGAAGGAAGTAAATAAGTCATGACTTAAGAGTGTTAGTGGGAAAATGTTCATGTTTTGAGAACTGCTAAATTGAGAAGGAATCGTTATAGATTTCAGCATTCGACATCAGAGAGCTAGCTGCGTGAAAAGCTGACGGACGCAGAATGTCGGATCTCTTCAGCTATGAATCAGCAACTGTCCTAAGCGTTACTCGACCTGATGCAAGTTCATAGAGAGAGCAAAGGAGTAACGATTGTAGCGTGCGCACTTCCTTCTCTGTAGTACCAAGCCTTTGAAAATGAAATCCTTTTTATTTATCCAAATTGAAATTTTCTTTTCTTTTCAGATACAGCACTTCAAGTCTAAATTACATTTTGCCTGCCAATTTGAACTGGAGTCTCTTATGGCATTATGGTCTGTATCTAGCGTTTGAGAAGCTGTTTCCAAACCCTCTAATATCACATTTGTAACTTGGTATGCCACGGGATAAATGCTTCTGAGCTCTGGCAATCAAGGAAAGCTTTTAGTAAGCCCAGGGAAGATGCAGGCTGGGGATGTGATTTATAAAATTTGCAATGGTGCACTTATTAAATTCACGCTGTGAGTGGTCTTCAAAGAACAAGCCGAAAAATTAAGAAATTCAATCTCTGTGGTTAAAATTTTCCAAGTTTCAACAGAAATTCAGCTAAATTAAAACTCAGAGTTAAGAGATTAAGAAACCGTGACTCTGCTCTCACGTGGACCAGCAGTGTTTGCTGTGTGTGATCAAATGGTGGTAAAAATCTAAGGCCGTTAATTATTTGGCCTTTGATTAGCGTTAAATATTTGACAATTCAAAAAAAGGGGGTGAAAGACAGAGAATGAAAGAACAAAAGAAGGAAAGGAGGGAAGGCGAGAAGGAAGGGAGAGACAGGGAGAGAAAGAAGGGGAGGAAATGTTAGTTTTCCGAATCGGCCTTGGGTTTTGCGTTCCCGCCGCGACAGGTGCATGAGCTGCTCAGGAGCCCCATGTCCTCCCCGACTTAGTGGGGTCAGGCTTTGTAATTGGGGCCATTCTGTCCCTTGCAGGGCGATATGTTTATAGCCTCAATTTGCGTTTTCCTAAGGACCGATGATGGTCAGCATCTTTTCATGCGCTACTTGCAGGTCCAGCTTCTTTAGTGAAGTGTCCGTTCAACTCTCTTTGCTCATTTAAAAATATAGCCCTCGACTTCCACTCCTGAGTGTCTATCATGCGCATGCTCCCTCCCCAACATGTCTCTAGCTCATGGCCTCGTTTCCTCTAGACGCCCTAGCCACCTCCCGGGCCCTTGCCCGGCTGCCTCCCTCGCATCTCCCGCAGGGCTACCGGAGGCATCACGCAGGCTCTCGATCTCACGTGGTCGTCCTCCTGCTCAGACGTCTTCGGCGAGCCCCGAGTGACGTGACAGCATCGTCCGACCTTCTCTGGCTGCCGCGGGCGCGCCTGCTTCACATTCTTCTCACCTGTCCGTTAGTCCCTCCCTCCTCCCTCCCTCCCTCCCTCCCTCCCTCCCTCCCTCCCTCTCTCCTCTCTCCCTCCTCTCTCTCTCACCAACATGGGGCTAAATGCAGTCCCTGGAAGTCTCCTGGCTCTTTCACTCCTCTGGCCTCTGCACGTATGATTGGCTTCTACCCAGGTCGTTGTTCCCCCAGTCATTAATAGGCGATACCCCCTCTGAGCAGACTCGGGGGCCCTCTGTCCCATTTCCTTCCCATTACGTCCCCTTCTTGTACTTTCCTTGTGGTCCGTCTGTCTCCACACTAGACCACAGCTCTACTGAGGACGAGGCTGTATTTGGCCCTCTGCCTTGTCCGTTTCAGTGACTAGCCACAGTGGACAGTCCCGAGATGTACTGACTGAGCGACGTAATCCTGCTTTTCTCCCTCGGGACAAGGCGGTCGAAGGACGGGATATGGTACCTGTTCTCCGGTAAACTCCATGTTCACCGTGGAGGACGTGTCACCAGATCTCAGTGGGGTTCATGAGCTCCTCATGCTGCCTCGATTCCCAGAAACGACAATGTGGACAACAAAGAAACTCGGAAGATGCTCAGCCCGGCCGGGGAGCGTGGGGGAGGGGGGGGAGGGGACGCAGCACAGCCTGCGCGCCTGCGCGGACCTCTCCATGGTGCTGAGTGGCCGGCGCGGACCGCGGAGCGCGGAGCCCGGCGTTCCCTCCTTCATCCCCTGCGGGCTTCACTTCCTAGCATTCTGGACTCCAGGGCCCGGCTCTGTGCCCTTTCCATTTTTTAACTAGAAATGTAAAGATACCAAAAACTACAACGTATAACATAACTGCCCAGGATAAATATTGATATCTGAAAAATAGATTCATTTGTTTCAGATCTTTAAAACGAACAAGACAAAAAAAAAAAAATACCCATCACAGGAGTCACCTAGATTCTCTTGCATCTCAAACCCCTTTCATCTTCACAGACGCCCGCCCTCAGAGACTGCTGTGGATCCGGCCCACACTTTCATCCTGCCTCCGATCAGCTCGCGTGGGGAGAAGTGCCTGAAGTCATCCAGGTGACGAGGGGCCCGGGCAGATTGCTCTCCTGCAGCTCCCGCGCGTCAAACGTGGGCTCTCCCAGGTGATTGCATGTTTCTTGGGTCTCGGTCTTTTGTTATGTTTTCTGGGACTGATTTTTAGCTTCTACCTCCTCTACCAAATTTTTGTTTTCAAACTTCCTGGATTCATTTTTCTTAACTTGGTCTTGATAGCATCCTGTTATTTTATTGGAGTGATAACGTGTCTTTAAAATCAGGCTTATTGAGGTATAATGGACATACAATGGACTACATATATTTAAAGTGTATAATTTGATGCATGCAGCTATGAAAGCTTCACACTGATCGAAATAATAAATACTTGTTTCCAAATGTTTCCTTATGCCTTTTTGAAATTGTTTCCTTATGCCCTTCGCCCCCAGCTCCAGGTAAACAAACACTTGTCCGTACACAATACGGCACATGCGTTTTACGCTGGCTTCTTTCAGTCAGAATAATGATTTTGAGATAGTCATGTTGTCATTGCTGGTGTTTATCGTTTATTCCTCTTGTGGTGCAGAGTAGAATTCCATTGTACGGCTACCCCACCAGATGCTCGGTCCTTCGCTTCTCGATGGAAAATGGGATTGTTCATAGTTTTTGGCTATTACAAATAAGTCTGATATAAACATTCATGTAAAAATCTGCGTAGAGGCACACGCTTTCATTTTCCTTGGGTAAATCTAGGAGTGAAATGTTCGGGTCATATAGAAAGTGTACGTGTGACTTTTCAAGAAACTGTCGAGTATTTTCCGAAGTGGTTGTGGCATTTCTCACGTCCTGGCAGTGCGTGAGAGTTCCGGAGTCTTCACGCCCTTGCTGCGCCTTGGATATGTATATTTTTTTAGTTGGAAAACAAGTGAATGCCATTGGTGGAGGTCTTTTCTGTTGTTGCTCTGGAGCATTGCTTTTCCAGAAGAGTCCAGTGACTTCCTGTCATGCGTATGTGTCTGTTGAGGGAGGGGTGTGTGTATGTGTGTGTGTGTGTGTGTGTGTGTGTGTGTTTCATGGGGAACCCTACACAAGAAATTAATCATGAATGAAAAACACGATCCAAAGGGCTGGCCATTTCTCTCGTTCTTTTTGAATTTCGGGCCTGCTAAGGGATGAGTGGTGCCGGCTCGTGGTTTGTCGGATCCCCGCTGACCGAAGCTGGTGAGCGTCTTCGCACGCGTTTACCTGACATTTGTACGTATTCTTTGGTGACATGGCTGTTCAAATCGTTTGCCCGTTAAAAATGGACTCGAATTTTTTTATTCACGAAATTTGAGTCTCCGTATCTGGATGCGAAGCCCTTATCAGACAGGTGGCTTGGCCATGAGCGGCCCCCTCTCCCGCCGCTGGGCACGGCCCCGCGCTCGGCGGCCCAATCCGTGCCCTGGGCCGCCGACGCCGCCCCTCCCCGACACTGCGGCGGCTCGAAACGTTTCCCTTCTGCTCCCGGATCGGTGTTTTCTCCACGGGCACCCATTTTTCTTTCAACATGTAGACTTATCTGAGTCTCTAGTGATTCCCGGTCATCGTTTCACATTTTTTAAAAAGAACCAGGAGAGCTTGAGGAGGAGCCTGTGACTGAGGGCTCCAGGCCTCCTGGGGTTCCTTGCAGCACGAGGCAGGTGACCAGCCACCGTCATGCCTTTTTTTTTTCCCGGGAGGCCAACATCTAGTTGTCCTGGTTTTCCCAATTCCTCATTTTCACCCATGAGAGTCCCCGCCCTTTTCCACGCCCACCCCCTCGCTTCCCCCTGGGAATGGATTAGAGCTAATTCCCGGGCTTTCCTGCTGTTTGCAGGGGCAGGAGTGGGGGGCGGGGGACCCCGCCGCCTGCTCCGCGCACAGACTTCCGGCGGCTGTCCCTCTGAGGCACACGTTTCCCTGCCCCCTCCATCCGCCCTGGTTTTCCGGGCCGGCCGTCTCAGCAGCGCACGGGACGGGCTCTCGCCATCATCGTGGCGCCTCTGGTCCCCATTCCCACGCGCCGAAGGACTCGCTCTCATTCTCCCTACGGGCCACTGTCCCCCACACCTTCCGATCCCCTGACGGGGACCGGAACGGGCCAGGAGAGGGAGTAGGAGGAGTAAAAGCGTATGTTCAGAGCGTCATATGTAACTGGGACCTAGTAAGTGTACTCCTAAAAAACACAAAAACTGTTCCTAATGTTGCTTTTTTCTTTGTTAGGGGAACTCTCCTTTCTAGACCACTATAGGAAACAAGGAAGTTGCAAGTGAACAAATAATAAAAAACAGAACACATGATGGAAGATAGCACATTTCAGTACAGCGAATAGTAAGATAATTTGAGCTAACTTATTAAATGGCAAAGTCTACTTACTATGTGTCGAAGACAATTAAAACAAATGAAGTTTAAAAACTTGGAATGAGAGGATAAGCAAAGAAATATCAGATAAATTTATCAACAAAAATGCAGTGTGGCAATATTCTTATCAAAGTACAATTCAAGGAAAGAAATATCCAGCAGGAAGACTACAAGGTGGAAAGTTTTGCAAAACAACAGTATTAAAACATAAAGCAAAAACTATTAGAAATACAAGAAAAATTTGACATAGGAGAAAAATAAGTAAGGAATTTGAACAATTAGTTTGAATTAACAAACTACGGAACAAACAACATAAACTTTAAAAAAAAATGGTCTTCTTATTGTTATAAAAGGCTTGAGGCCACAAAGGAAAACTCAAAATCCACAAAGGAGAAATTTCACATAAACGATTTCTATCCACATATGTGGAAAAGAATAAGCCTTTAGACGAAATCCCTATACAGTCGAAAATTTTAAAAGCATCATTTCAGAAAGAAATTAGTTTCCTAAAATTATTCGGATCGAAGCAAACCTGAAGCGGACAGCCGAAGATGACCTAGGGTCATAACGATGGGGACGGTGTCAGACCAGAGAGGGTAGTCGGCCTCGCCCAGCAGAGACACACGGCCTCGAGCTAAGAACACAGGCGCCAAGGGCACTGAACACAGAGAACTCCCCTTTAAGGGGTTGACGGACATGACTTCTCCCCCGAATCAGAATGCCAAAACAAGATGAAAAGCAGATAGTAATAATTCAGGAAACGCAGAAGAAATTACCACAATAAAAGTTAGAGTAAAACAAACAAACTTTGAAAATATCTAATGAAGAAAATAACCCACGAGATGAGAACGCCCACGTGGACATGTCTTTAGTTTGCTGTTTTCCTCTGCACCTGTCGGCAGACCCCACTTCTCATTCCTGACGTGTATGGAGTACATTTGAAAATCTCAAAAGAAATAGATGATTTTGTGTTTCCAAAAAGAGCAGAGAGACGATCCCAACGGCCAAAGTAGAAACCAAACAAATAACCATGAAAGAAAATAAAAGGCTGCTCAAGATAGTAAGAAAAGGCATTCCTGCGGAAAACCACACAAGATTCGTGAGGATCGCTTCTACGATCCAGAATTCCTCTCGCCGTTCTTGCTAATATGAAGAGCAAACAACAACAGAAGCAGCAACTTCGAATGTCGCGAAACAGGAACGTCAGACATTTGCGGATAATATGACTGCAAAGCTAGAGAACCTAAGAATAGCCAAAGAGAAAAGTTGGACTTTGTCATGTATCTTCAGGACCATGGCCGGATGCGACCAATACACAAACCTCGACAGCTGCGATTTCTCCTAGTTCCAAGATGCCGTTCCGGGACACATCCTCATTCACGACGAAGCATCCCCTGTCTGGAAAGAACCTCGTGAAGACCACCACGGGGTACGAGATGCTCGTGCAGATTCCAGGGCTGGAAATGACGCTGCCGCCTGGACCGCCGGCGCGAGGGAGCGTCCACGCGGCAGAGCGCCGGAGACTGACGGGAACGAGGGGGCGTTTGACGGCAAAACTTTATTAATCCCCTCAATCGGCATGATTGACACAGAGACGGATGACGATCCACGACGTCGTCAGGAAAGGGAGGGCAGGGCTGACGAGATGACATGGGCCTTCTTGCCGTGTCGATCGCCCGTTCGGTGCGTGCGGGAAGGCGGCGAGCTTGCACCCAGCCTCGAGTTAACGCGAACTCTGTGCCCGGGGGGCCACCGCGGCGCCGACGGAAACGACTGCACGGTGACCGTCCCCGACGCGCAGACCCGCGGCCCCCGGGCAGGTGCGCCTTCCAGAACACAGGGCCCGGGGCGGTCAGGACCGGCTCAGACTTCCGACTCTCCCTGAGATCCAAAATATGTATCGCTTTATGGTTTCAAGCACTTATTTGGTCAGAAAAAGGGGCCGAAGTTCATTTAATAATAAAATTTCCCTGCGAAAACATTCCTTTTTTTTTTTTTTTTTCTAAGAAGGACGCACAGTTGCATCAGAAAAAGTTTCCTGGGTCCTTCTAAACACCTAAGAGACTAATAGTTTTTACACGAAAGCCCGTGAGGGAGGGAGCCCTGCCCGGCGGGCGAGCCGGGAGGAGGGTGGAGAAGCCGCTGGCCGAGGGCCGGGGGGCTGCGGGACCTGAGGGCCAGGGGATGAGCTGACGGCCAGCTCTGGAGGACTCCTGCCACCCAGCACGACCAGCGGCTCGGACGCGAACGAGCGGAGCCTCTTCCTTTCCACGTCTCTTTCAGATTCGACTTCTGCAAACACGGCAGTGCCGTCCCGGGAGAGGAAAATCATGAGGTGTTCACAGAGGGCCGAGGGATGCGACACCCCTCTGACTGGAGCCGGCTTTTCAATATCTCACAAGACTAGTGAATTCTATTACTGCCATTTATCTCGGCGGATCCTTCCAGTGCTTCTAGAGCAAGAAATTCTGTTTCAAGATACTGTTTTGCAATACCGAGGTACTTCAAAGAACAAGTGTTTTTTAAAATCCTAGTTCTACCTAGAAGAAGAAAAGGCATCTCAGGCCAGAGAATTCCGATGGCTCCCAGGGCGCCGTCCGAGCTGGGGGCAGGGAGTGGGGAGGTTGCCCCACTGTACCTGTACGCTCACCCACCGTGGAGCCTCCATCCAGTCCCTTTTGGGGGACAAGCAGCCTACGCCATACGAACACCCCAGCATGCAGCCCAGCCAGCACGGTCACCTGATGAGCCGGGCTGGAGCAGCAGCCAGACGCCTTCGGTGAGGGCCTCGCCGGGCCTCCCGAGGGAGCCTCCTCGCTATCCCACGTCCCCCCGCCAGCACAGCACCCAGCGGGGAGAGCCCACGGCTTTCCCTGAGTCTGTGACTATACTGTGGGCACCCCAGCAGGAAGGGAGGGCCCTTGAAGACTGATCACGCCCCTATGGGGGGAGGGGACATCATCTTTGACCTTGAACCAACTGTTGTCGGGGGCTGTACATGGCAGTGGAAGTTTTGGTCCGCAGGGGACACCCAGCATGGTCCGTGTGTCCCGGTCTTGCGCGCATAGCGGTGTGTAACGAGAGGGATGGCCGGCAGCGGCTACCAGGCTCCTGCCCTGTACGCAGCATAGCCGTCGGCCTGCGTTTCAGTTTGATTAGTTTGCTATTAGGTAGCTTCCAAATGCACTGAGAAAATACTTCTTATAGCGAATCTTGAAAAAGACAAAAATTACAGAGAAGCAATTCATTTATGTAATCCCTAGAGAAACAGCATCGGAAAGCTCAAGTCAAAGATACTTCCATTGATGATGGACTTAAAACAAAAACGGAATCATAATTTTTCGGAACTTCGGATAATCTTCAAATTTCTCAAGGTACCACCTAAAATAAGAAAAAAAAAGGCATTAGAAAAGGAAATAATTTTGTCATTTAAACGGGTAACAAATGCTAATGAAAGGGACAATATTTTTTATTACACAGGCAGAGTTTTTAAAAGTATTAATAAAAACTTTGGCATTTCAGATACACGGTTTGGTTTTGTCTAGACCACGAACAATTAAGTACATCCGATTATAGAGCGTGATTCGCAAGAAGTGACCCATACGATTCGCCTTTTCACTGGCAAGGGAATCACTGACGTGTGATCAGGATGCTGACCGGTGTGTGAGAAGCCTCCCTTCTGGACCCCGGAGGCATGCGGACTGGGGGGCGAAGGGAGCCGAGCGTCTGCCTGTGGCTCTGATTGCTTCGTCCGGTCCCCAGGAGAGAGCGACTGCGCCAGGCACGCGGTCCGCGGAAACGGCGCCCACCCTGCTGACTCCGACGGCCACGGGAAGACGACGGGTGGGCTCGTTTTGGAGCATGCAGAGCAAACGGGTGTCTTCTGCGTTGACGCAAGTCATCTCACCAAAGGCATGCTCATTCGTTTTGGGGTAC
Source organism: Rousettus aegyptiacus (assembly GCF_014176215.1). NCBI lineage: Eukaryota > Metazoa > Chordata > Mammalia > Chiroptera > Pteropodidae > Rousettus > Rousettus aegyptiacus. Next base: position 109,673,350 of record NW_023416311.1, read on the forward strand.
CGGCTAGTCGGGAAGGGTGGAAACTAAGTGGATGCGGTAAATATCTCAAATAACTCGACAAGATGAAGAAGTCAGCGGAGAAAAGGAGTTTCCGTAAGCACGAAAGGCCACTGGAGAGGCTAAAACTCGCGACGGAACACGACTAGCTCCTCGTTGCTTCGGTGACAGTCTGTGACCGCGGCACGCTGGCAGTGAGTCGGCGAAGGCCTGTCGATTTCAGATTTTAGAGAAGTTTGGCACTGTAACCCACAAACACAGGACCGTCACAGACGACCACGTTTACTTCCTGATGCTGTTCTGTGGACCCAAAGAGACAGGTACTGGCAGAAGTCCTGAGAGGCCGCTCGGTGGCCCGGGGACCAAGCACGGGATGGAAGCCGCCGCCTCCAGATCGGCGACGTGCAGCAGACGAGAGTGCTCACGGCAGGGCGCGTGTGCAGTTGCATAATACGCACATTTACTCATTGGTGACCGACGGTGTTTACGGACCTATGCAGTTGTCTGAATGCTCATCCCCCAAAACTCAAACGTTACAAACCTAATGCCTGAAGGGATGGTACTAGCAGGCGGGGCTTTGGGAGGTGATTAGGCCATAGGGGTAGAGTCCCCAGAGGGGCCGGGGTCCCGATGAAAGGGGCCCCGGGGGGCTCCTTGCTCCTCTGCCTTGTGAGGACACAGCGAGCTGGCAGCCCGCAGCCTGGAAGAGGCCTCCCCCAGACCCCGCCTGGCCTCGGAACCCCCCGCCTCCAGAACCACGAGAGATAAAGGCCTGCTGTTCGTAGGCCCCCAGCTCCAGCAGCCCGGACGGATGGAGACAGCCCGCTGGGGATCTAGCACACGAAGCACAACAACTCTCTGAGCTTCTCCCCACGGGTCAGCGCCGGGCAGCGGGTCAGGGACGCGGAGGGGCTCCTCTCCTAGAGACCGCCCCGGGAAGGGGACACGCTGCCTCCAAGGGACCAAAGCAGAAGCAAAGGACAGTTTAGAATCCCGGAAGCGGCCGCCAGCCCAGGCCTGCTGGGGACACGAGGCACCCCGCTCCCCGCCCATCCTCCTGCGGCGCACGGAGTAGCAAAGCGTTGCTAAGCACCCTTTTCAGAGCAGAATCTTCTCTCCCGATAACGCTACGTCCAAACATACTAAATTTACTTCACACAAACCATTCTGTAGGAATAAAAGATACTTCGTTAAAGGATTAAGGAGAGAAAAATTACCCCATCATTTAATCACTCAGATCACAAATCCACCTCAAGAAGTTACATTCGAAGATGTATAAATACGTGTATACATATGAATACTTTTAAAAGGGCAACAAGCAGCATGATTTCTATTGTTTTTCTCACTCGTTTTCCTATCTCTAGAATTACAAGGATGCTATTCATGTGACATGGGCCAGGGCTGGCTGCTGACTTTTCCTCCTGATTTCCTCATTGTCAGGCCTGAGCTAACATCCCCTGGCCTTTGGGTGGAAAGCGTAAGGACCCCCCGCCGAGGCCGGCCCCCTGCATCACAATCCGATGGTGCTGTGGCCAAGATGCTTCTTCAAGTTACACTTCGAAGCGGTTGCTGTTTTCTTGGCTCACGGCGGCTCGATGTTCCCGAATGGCTCTTGGCGACGTCTCCCTCTGACGGAGACAGGTCAGGGACAATCGCAGAAACGCTCTGCAAACGCTCACAGACCACGCTCTTCGCGTGCGAGTCCGATGAACGGGCCCTGGGGCTAAGGAAGCGTTTCATGAACGTGCCCCCACGCGCCCTCCTTGTTTTAAATCATTACACCGTCGGTCACGATGTCTTGAAGACACGTCGGATTCATTTTTTTTAAGTGACATCAAACCTGATAGGTAAGCACGCGATACTTTTCTATTTCGACGGAGACCCTCCTCAAAGACTGTCCTCGCTGGCTGGCCTCAGGGTGCGGCCCTCGAGCGGGACAGGTACCCTGCTGTGCTCAGCTTGCCACCTCCTGGACAGCTGCAGAGGCTCCTGTGGCCCGCACGGGGCTCTGGGACAGACGTGTGGCTGCCAGAGGCTGGCGGGGCCGAGGCAACGTGGAGACAGGGCACCAGCCGTCTGTTAGCAACTCGGCACAGCTGACCCGACGTGTCCAACCTAGAGCGTGTCCATCACTATGATCATTTATGAATTAAATACTGCGCATCTGCCTGTCACAGGCAGAAACTTGTAGTAAGGCTGCTCTGTGCGGAACTGTTGTGGTGCGTTCAAATCTAAGACCCATGGAGCCAACTGAGATTCATTATGAGCCTTCATTAGCCGGCCGGCGACTGACCCTCCCCACTAGAGAGTCAGCCCCGAGCCTCCGGAGCAGGCAGCGTATAAAGCCCGAAACTACGTCCTGGTTGGCCTTGATCAAGCAAGCAAGCAGGTTACAAAAGTCGAAGTTAGCTGTTAGCGTCCAGCACAAAGAAATACGGTTTCCGGTGGACAGCTACGTTATCCTTACTCCAACGGCAATATCGTTTTATTTTTCTTCTTGGGAGCCTTGGAGCTATTTACTCCCAGGCAGCTGGCGCCTGGAGAGATCGCTCTCTGCCCTGTCCTTGGGCTGACTCACTGAGGAACTGATACCAATAACCATAACAGCATATTTTCCAAAGTGGTAACAGTAAAGAGGGGAGATGTGAACAAGAAAGATGTTATTGAAATGCAATTTTTTTACACTGTTACAGGACCAGCCCTGAGGGCTGTTTGCTTTTGCCATTTGTTTATCCCGTAGTTTAATTAGTTGGGCTCGCTGCATTACTAGATAAAGAATAGTTTTTATTTTGTCCTCGGCTTGTAAAGCCAACATTGCCAAACATATTTCCACTAAGCTGAATTGATTGATTGTTCGGCAATTAAAACTGCTTTCACACAGACGTCCACGTAAACCCCAACAGGGCGACAATGGGCCTCGTCCACCCATGACTCTTCCCTTGAAGGACACCTGGGGTTTCCTTACGGAGAAACGGGGATTCTTCACTCCCGTTTTCCATTTGGGGAACCCCTTCCCGGCTGTCCTGGCCTCCTCCTGATCCAGTTCCTTATCTTCTCACCGATTCTCAGTATTCGAGACCAGCCGACGTTCACTTCTCTGTAAGGGACTAGCACCCTTCCCCTCAAGCGACGGCAGCCCCGAGCGGGTGGTCAGGGCAGGAGGACGGGTCCTGGCCACGCAGGGCTCGGGCCGGGCTGAGGTGGGCTGGCTGCCGTCCTTGACGTGGACACGGGAAACCCAGCCTCGTTTCTATCCCCCCTCCGGGACTTTGTGATGCACAGTCTGCAGTGGTCACGTATCATTGCAGCCAGGCCCGTGCAGAGCACGGATCGCCTCGGTTCTGGGAAAGCACGAGGTGTGATCTGGGGGAGCCCAGGGGAAACGGGGCTGCATCGTGGGGTGGAGCACCGGCGGGAAGGGCTCGGGGGGGGGGGGCCTGGCGGGCTGCCCACCCCCAGCTCCGAGGTTCCTTCTGCCTGCGGCCTCTGCGTGCGGTCCGCACCGGGTCCCAAAGCCCGGCTCGACATTTGACTTGACTGTCGAGTCCAGAGTCCAGCAGCGTGAACTACAGGCTCAGAGGACGTGGTGACGCTACCACGCGGCCCGTGGCCCCTGACGGCTGGGCTCTTCTCCCCATAGCTGCCGCATTGTCTGCTAGTTTAGCCCAAGCACGATGTGACCCGGGGTCCGTGCGCCCAAACTAATACCGACGTTTCAGAAACCTAACCCAAACATTGGCATGATACGGTCAGAGAACAGACCGAGAGGCGGAGGGCGGCGTGTGACTCACCGGTGATGGTGCCGCGCCCTGCAGGCCAGAATGCAGAAGCTGAACATGGCGAACGCCGCGCCCTGGACCGACCAGCTGGCCAGGCCGTAGCCGCACCACTCCAGCACCTCCCCGAAGTAGTTAGCCGTGCTCACGTACTCGAACAGGCCCCCTGGGGAAAGGCGGGGGACGGCAGGCGGTGAGGCGAGGGGCACCGGCTCCGGAGGTGCGCCCGCTTACTCGGCGGACATCGGCGTGACTGTCGGAGAATACAACTTCCACAGAACTGTCATCGGTAACACATATTGCACATGGCTGGTTTCACTATCACCACTCCGGGTGCTGACTACATCCTCGTATCAACCCCTAGCTGTCTGAACATCAAACGCTACAGTTTTCACACACCTTAATAGGTCGCTTTACTGGTTCATGGGCCAAGCTGACGGAGCCTGAGAAAGGGCAGAACGCCGAGTCACGATTAACAAACTGGCTTAGAACAAGGAACTTGGAACTTAGCTTAGAACTTAGAGCATGGCCTACATAGAACTCTCGACCTAAGACTGAAAAAATATTACTTTTCACAGACATAGTCGCTCATTCGTTCATTCACGCATGCATTGACGCAGGCATGCATTCACTCACGTACCCACCACGCCTTCACAGACGGATCGAGTCTCCTTGGTGGGCTAGACCCTGCTCTAGGCACTGGGGTCCGGTGTGGAGAAGACCCCCCCCCCCCGCCCGTGGTCTGGAACACTGAACCTACGTGTAATAAACAAGGAAGGCACAGAGTACGGCCCAGGGCAGGGTGACAGGGCCCAGCCGGCCGGGCTGGGGTGGAGGGAGGTCACGGCCACAGACGGCGTCTGGGGACAGGCCTCCCTGGGCAGCGGGAGCTGGATGCAAGGCCTGTGGGGAGGGCCGGGCCGCAGCTGCGGGGCGGGAGGCCCCCAGGCCGGCCAGCAGGGGGCCCGAGGCAGAGGGCGGAGCTGCGCCCTCTGTGGGCCACCTCCGGGCCCCAGCTCCGGGGGCCACAGACGTGGAGGGCTGGTCTGGCCACCTGCTCACGTCACGCTGCTTCCTCCCCTCCTCGCACGAGGTCGGGTAGGTGAGTGGAGGGGCTCAGGCTACGTGCAGCTGCGAGCTTTCCGGCTGCACGGAAGTTTCAGCTTTTCCTACGGCATTTTTTTGTTTTAGAGGCTCCGCTGATTCCTGCCGTGTGTTTGCTTTGTCCTTTTTCTAGTGCATCACTCTTTCGCTCACAATTTCGATCCTTTTTTTTGGGGGGGAGGGGACATTTAACAGTGTATAATCTGTTTCTAGTAACTCTAAGATCAGGTCTCTCACGCTGAGTCGTGCCAGATTCCCCCTCTTCCCGGGTCTGCGCCTTTCCAGTGCGGGGTCCTCGGCACGCGCTCCGTTGGGCTCTCAGAGGCCCGAGTTGGAGGCGGGTCCCTCGGGAGACCTGGGCGTGCACCGGCCGATGCGTGAGGGAGGACACCACCTCACTAGGAGCACGCGGATCACACGGATCGTGGCTCGAGGTTCTCCAGACCAGCCGCGTGGCGCGCGTTTGGGCTACGGCCCACGCGAGGGCAGCGGCTGGCTGCGGACTCTCCCACGTGCGCCCTGGACACCGGCCCTCACGCGGACTGGGCCCTCTGAGGAGGCCTCCCTCTCCTGGCATCACGCGCATGCGTTTAAGGAGATTTCCAAGGAATGTCACGCAACGTCATTGTGTTCAGAGGGGCGGGGGTCGGTCGGGGTATCCATCCTTATTGCGTGACCCTGCTGGCAATGAAGTATTAGACACCCCCTGCAAACCATAAATTCTTCCCCCTGTTCTCTCTCCAAAGGGAGTTAACTAGACTTTCCTTTTCGCTTAACAACCGCTCGGTGGGCCGGAGCTGGCCCTTTTATCATTCTAACAGAACGATCATCATGGCGACCGCATTAAGGACAGCGACTCCCGCTGCAAACCACAGCTAACACACAGGCCGCCGGTTATCAGACACGGCGGGGCTCAGCCGCAGGCCGCCGCCCCTTCCAGTACGTACCCCTCGGGATTCCGTACCCGGTCTGCCCCGGCTGCCTGAGGTTCCTGAGGATGCCGTCGGAGTGGATGTTTATCAGCATGCCCGTTAGCCACAGGACGAAACCTGGAGACCAGAAACGCACAAGGGGATCATGGCTAATAAGGTACCGAACTGACGAAGCCGCGCCCGAGCGACCGCTGCCAGGGTCATGCTTCGTGTTGTCATGGTTACTACGACCTGTTGGCCGTAATTGACAGTGATAATCATCATGATAAATACTGTCCTTTACTTAGAAAGATAATTCAGAAGCACTGCTCTCACAGGTGCGCAACAGGGCCTTGTTTTTCTAATGATGTTAATCAATGATCTGATCCGCTCAAACTGCCTTGACCCGATGGCCCCGACCCATGCTTCCAGGATGACGGCTGTAATTGCAAACACGGCCTCTGTCGTCGGCACGAGGCTCGCTCCTTGGCCCGCGACACTGACTTTTCATCGCGACAACTGGGCGGAGCGTGCCAGCTCCCTCCGCTCGGCCGGGGACGGGCGGCCTCTCAGCACGCGCCCCGCCGTGGCGCGGGTCGGGTGCCGGGTCCCGGCTCGCCCCCGGGCCTCCTCTCTTCTTCCCTTATGGCCGCGTCTGAACAATCCCACGCACGTCCGCGGCGTCCCCCGGCGCAGCCAGCGCCTTGGCCCTTGGCCGCTGCCATTGCACAGCACCCCACACGTGTTCCTTCCCACCCTCCCGGTCCCCGGGGCACTCGCGTCGCTTCGAGGAGACGTGTTAGTGCCACGTCGACTAAGTCCCGGAAAAGCCGGCCTGCCGTAGCAGTGTTTTATGAAAGAAATAACTTGAATTGATAAAAGAGAGGTAATCGAGTGCTCTGAGGAATTTTAAAATGTGGAAGGCAGAGAGATGATGCTTAATGACGGTGCTCCATGCCACGTGAAGGAACAGGCCCTTGGAGTGACGTTACTGTCAGTTACCCGTCGGCTACCCCAGCGGCGTCAAATCGTTTTCCACGGGTGAAAGAGAGCCCCGCGAAGCGCTCCGGTCTGCGGCGAGGGTGTCGGCGGCTCCTCCTTCTGGAGCGGCCGCCGGACGCATCTTTCTTTCTAAACAGTTCATATCGAACCTTGTAATATGTCTCATAAGTCACTTATTGGACCCATAAATGTATAGTCGATTTGCTACATGTTTCACATTTCATTTTGTCACTTCCGGGCGATGGGGCCCCCAATCTGAGGTTCCGGAAAGAATCTTATTTTCAAAATTCCGTGCTCACTTTATTTCTCTTCTAAGCGACAAGCTCCTTTTGCTGTCGAGTTTGGCAAGACTGGTAGTATTTGTATTTTTATGCTCAACATTTAATTCCATTTTGGGGGATCTCAAAATCTTTGTATAAAATCTTTTTGATTAATGACTCTCACTGCTCTGAAAAACTTTTTGTTCATATACTATCATCATTGTTGGCTTAGCTCTCATGGTAACTACTGCAAATGTAATTAATTATCCATGTAACTTCATGTTTGTCTCCTTACAAAAACTATAAACTCTATGAAATAAATACAAAAAAAAAAGGAATCTAGTTTGCATCCTAATTGGCATATTTTTCCATTTTTGATTCCTTCTGTTCAACTGCAGAGAAGCCAAGAAGTCTGTATACGATTTACCTTAAATTTCACACCAGCGTCCAAGGCACCTGCAGGGGTTGGAGTCTGTCACAGAACTCCCTCAAGGACATTCAAAGTCACAGACCGAGAGGATTCTTTTGTTTCGTTGTCATTCATCAAAAGTATCCCAACGATTCATCAGATAAATGATCCCCGTGAGAATCACAAACACACACTAAACCCTTCCTTATTTTTTTTAGATTCGAAAAGTGCCCTCCTTCCCGTCCTTCCCTGCCTACTCTTGGGGAGCTGGGGTGCGGAGTGGGTTAAGGCCCTCCTCTGCCACTTACTTAGCTGGGCCAGCAGCTTAATCCCCTGACCTTTCCCTTGGCCCGTGAAAGGGTAATTTCTGCCCTTCCCAGAACCTTGGTGACAGAGAACGCATGCGTGCAGCTCCTGGCTGGTGCGGGGCCAGCGGGAGGCCCAGTCTTTCTCCTTGTCATGCTCAGGGCAGAATATCCGGTAGTCCAAAGCAGGTACATCAAGAAGAGGTTTGGGGACAGTGTACAAACTGCACACGTTAGCGTTTCAGGGATATTTGGGCACGGTGTACTCAGATGTGTCAGAGTTTCATGGGTTTGCAGAACCACACAGCTTTCTCACCCACCCCTTCTTGGAGAGATAGGGACCCAGATCCCTCAGGACGATTCTCAGGCATGATCGGGGCACTGCCCTGGGGAAAAAATTTTAATTCGCAGAAAAAAAACATGACTGAGAAAGGTAAAAGTGCTTTATGGACAACAACATATTATTCGAATGTTAGTTACTCCCTATTATTACACATTTAGAGAGAGAAAAATCCAAATGAAATGCGAGGTCGTTTTATGGAACTTTGGGCAAAGGACTGTGAGTGGCCTGAAGATGCGAAGGACAATGTGATGTGCGTATGTGACCATGGGGGCAGGTCATATCTGAATGTGCTAGAACTTCCAAATGCCCAGAGCGGGGTAAACCACATAAACAGCCTGGAGAATTTTCCTTATAAACAAGAGCCCCAAGGGCATCTATGTTTAATGCTCTCACAAATATTTTTGATTGCTAATGTTTTATTTTCATTTTTACTCAGAACTTGGTTATAATTAGAACTTGAAATGTACCTTAGTTTACATTAATTGATAAAAGTTTCAAAAACTCCACAAATGTAGAAGTTTATTCAACTTAGTATAATCACAAACCATGGAATCGCCTGGTTGGAAGATGCCCCAGTCTAACTTTTTTGCACCTTCCAGAAGGCACTGTAAGAGGTGTACGACTGTCTCAGATTACGTGCCCGCGCTTCCAACCTTAGCGGCCGCCCACTGTGCCGGAGCTTGTGGTTCTTTGCAGGCTCACCTTAAGAACAGGTATTTGTGCTGTCGGCATCTGAGAGGGCGCAGGTGCTGAACACCTGTGTCACCACCCGCTGCCGGGCCGAGCCGGGACGTCCTGACTCCCTCCAGCACTCCGGCCCCCCTGCAGCTAGGTCAGAGACCATCACACGCTCTTGGTTCGCTCAAGAAGTGTGCGCTTTTTAACTAGAAATGACCGGAATCCGAAAACCGAAGTCATGCCTCGCACGGTGGAGCGCGTCGCCAGGGGTACGCACCTGCGAGGAATCGGGGGTCGGTGACCCAGTCGTCAGCGTACACGGCGTAGTGGCTCAGGTATCTGCTTTGCAAGTAGCCGTTATAGGTGCAGAACATGAACGCCATCGCACACAAGTGCCACGCTGTCGGCTTTCCTCCTTGGATCAGGAATGGGAAAATCAAGGACCTTCGAAAACGAAAACCGGGAACAGATCAAAAACGACAGCCATGACGTCGAAGACTGGCATTCCTGCAACTCTGTTTTCAGGGTCTGGAGTTTTGATCTTGCTTCCGTGTACAAAGTCGTTCTCAGGAACACTCGGCTTTACTGCCTCTGTTAAAAGCAGAATTTCTGAAGAATTAACCAGGTTTCAATAAAGTACACCACAGTACACAAACTCGAGATTCTTACTAGATAGAATGTGAAACAGACACACCGAGTTACAAAAAACGGAAGCCTACGAGAGGCTTATAGAATCTCCACTACCCTAAAACCCATTACTCGGTCTAGTCTGAGCAATACGGTCTGGGGGACACCATTCTCTCAGCCATCGCCATCTCGATGGTTCATGAGCACCCGTCACCTACCAGGCCCCCCGGCTACCTGCACAGCAGACACTTCACAAACACTCGAAGGGACGAGACTGACTCAGAAGGGTGAAGCTTAAGTAGCCAGCTCAGGGTCATAGGGCTAATGAGCAGCGGCTGAGTGCGAGTGTACATCTGAGTAATTCGAAGACCATGTTCTTCAGACACGCCACACTGGCCAAGGTGCACACTAGTAAAAGTTCACGGAGATGAGATTTAAGAGCGAGAAATCAGAAACTCGCGAAGCAAAGAAGAAGCGACGCTTTACTTTGTGTCGGGGGTTTTCTCTTTAAAGTCAAGGCGTAGCAAGTACCTTTGAAGAGGGGGTGTCGCTACATACCCTATAGACCTTACAAAGATATCAAGAAACTATTATCGGCATCTTCGTGCCAATAAATTTGAGAAGCTGGATGAAGAGGCGGACAAAATCTTTAAAAGCCACAGGTGACCAAAAGTGACTCAAGAAGAAACTGACAACTTGAATAGCCCTCTATCCATACAAGAAATTGAATTTACACTCACGAAATTATAAAAAGGCAAAAGCAGAGGCAGGCGAGAAGGTTAACTGCAAAGAGGCACGAGGGAGGTTCAGGGGAACCTCAGCTGTTTGTCTCTCTCCCGCGGCGCCGACTACCCAACTGCATGCAATTGTCAAAACCGATCCAACCACACAAACTTAAAACGAGTGATTTTATTTTGTGTAAATTATGCCTTAAGACAAGGGAAAAACGGAGAAGTGTATTATTTGCTGCCATTTTGGCATCTACTCCAGGGTGAAAACGTAACTCATCACCAACAGTGACGGCAAGAGCAGTGACGTAATGCCGGCCAGGCACCCCCAGGGCCTCCCCCCGTCCCCGCCCCCCGACAGCCTCGAGGTTCTCATCTTGGTTAGGCCAGCTTCCCCAAAGGAGGCGTCATTCAGGTTCCAGCAAAGCGCTGGCTGGATATTAAGCACCCGCCTGCTGGGCCATGAAGCTGTCAGTGAGGCAGTTACTGGCCTGGAAGCTATGGTCTGGGCAAGCATCTGAAAACAGCCAATTCTCTCTGCATCTTACTACAAGGGCAGACAGTTGGGACAGTGGGCTGGCATCCTTGCATGCAGGAGTAGGGTTCGGCTCGGTTAGGGTAACTGTGTGCTTCCTGGACCAGCAGGCTCCCTTCCAAATAGGCAGAGATTTGGATCAGGCATCGTTGCCGAGGGGCTTCTCCCCATCCCAGCTTCTCAGGGCAGCGGGCTTGTGTTCGACCCAGAGGACGTGACCGATGGCAGAGACAGCATGGTTGTCACCCCAGCCTTGGGTGTGCAGACTCGAGAGGAACCAAGAGTGAACAGCTTCACTTCTGAAGCCAGCCCAGGGGATTCTCCCGCCACGGGGCCATCGTCAAGGGACCGTAGGATGAGAACGCTGAGAGAAAACGTCCCAGGCGGCGATGGCCTCAATTAATTGTCCAGGAAGCTAATTGCAGGACAGAGCTGAGAAAAGTGTTAGAATTTCGAATTCGAAGAAATATAGAAAAAAAGAAAGGAAGGAAGAATTATGGGAGAGGTAAGGGCTGGACTTGGTTTGCAGAGATTCCCGATAAACTGGAGAGTACTCAGTTCCTAAGAGAGTCAAACTGCTGACCTGAACACAATCCATGCTAAATTCAACACAGGATTCTAGAAATGCAGGTCAAAAGGGAGGCGAAAATCCTAGGAAGCTCGAAACACACACGACAGATACTAAAAATGGTTCAAGGAAGTCTTCTGGGCTCCACGTCACACTTTGTAAATTACGGATGAACTAAGTGTTAACAGAGTGACTCTGAGGAAACGGTCTGCAAACGCAGTCGACACTTCCATCCTGGATATGAGAAAAAGTCCCGGGCTTTCCCTCGGGGCCATGAGCATCATGTACACAGCGAGCATTTGCTAGGTTTCTCCCAGTTCAGTTTCAAGTTCAGGGCTGACTTCTGAACGACAGACGAACACCGGCTGGCACCTCGTAACCGTGGAGCCCGAACCTCTCCTGCTTTTCCTTACGCCCCTCTCCTCCTCCGTCACTGACGTCCCGCGGCCGCGTCGGCCACCCGAGTCTAGATCGGGTATCAGCAAATCGAGTCAGCCACTAACAATGGGTTTTTTTTTTACGTTTTTAAATACTGGGTAAAAAAAAAAAAAATCAAAAGAATATTCTATGAGACATGAAAACTACACAAGTTTCAGTGTCTGCAAACAGAGCCGTGACGGAACGCGGCCAGGCCACCCGTTTACAGCCCGCCTGCAGCGGCCGGCCTCGGGTGGCGGCAGGGCCTGTCTGCGGCGACCTCGGCCTCCCGCGAGGCGGCCCGGTGCGCTCGCAGCAGCACCGCGGCTCCGCGTTGCGAGTGTCACACGCCCCCTTGCATCACACGTGCCCAGGCATCTCACTTTTAGGGGTGCCCTTTGTGCCCAGACAAGAAAACTGGCCTCTCCGTGCTCTGGAACGGCGGAGTGCGGGCGGTTTTGTTATTTCATCAGAGTTCAGCATGAGGCCTGTGCTGAAAGGGCGAGTCACCACACGACACGCTCATCGCAGCAGCTCCAACTCACGGAAGTGCAAAGGACAGAGAAGTAACGAGAATTTAAAACAGACGCTCCTCACTGCCGGGGTCCCCTACCCCAGGGCCAGCCGCCACAGATAGGCAGACTTAACCCTATTTTGAGCTCAGAGCTGAGATTAACATTTTTCTTAATGAGAAAAATTGGCTTCAACCACTATTACTGAGTTTTAAAGGACTGGAAATTAGCTTTTGCTGCAGACTTGGTAATGTTTCTTAGTGAATTCGGCCCAAAATTGTAAGGGAAAACATCAATTAGGTGCAAAATTTATACTGTGTTTAAATCATTTCAACGACAACTGACATTATTTGGACCACAAGTCACGCTTTACGGACTATCTATACTTTTAAAGTTAAAAGAGGTGCCGAGGTCTTCGTTCTCACAGACATTTGCAATGGATGTAATTTCTAAGTTCAGATTTAGAAATTCAGCATTTTGAATCTTGATTTCCATATTGCAAAAACCATTTAACTGTAATTGAAGAGTCGCCACCTAATTTTCAACGGGAAGACATTAATCTACAAAGTGATGACATACTAAACAGCAAATATCAAGAAGAATCTAATAGAATTTCATAAATGCCTTTCAAGCAATGAATATGCCAAGATAAAGGTCAAACTTGTGGGCTGATGTCACTATTTGGCAGTGCCTACCTGTAGGAAAAGATGGTCTTAAAGATAAAATTTCATCACAGATCAACGCCAGGATGTGAACATTTACAACACACTTTGGTGCTAGGGACACTAACTCTGAAGCCCCGTATGTCCCCGTCACTGCCCTGTGCACACGAAGGACCCCAGAAAAGTCTCCCAGCTCCGCGCACAGCTTATGACAGGTGTGAGTGCTGCTGGGGATTCTGTTCTCTCCCGAACACTCGCTGCCATGGGTCAGGTGGCCGTTAATAAATTAGTTGCTTGGGTAGAATGGAAAATGTTTATCTTTTCTAGTTGGAAAATTTCAGTGTAAACCACACAGGCTATGTGTACAGTTACACATGTGACTTGAAAAAAAAAAAAAGAAAACAGCCCAGCAGTTTAAAAAATTACTCCTAACCTCTGACCCAGCAGGGTTTTGAAAGCCACTGGTCTAGGCACCAAGGGTGGTAGGTAGTCCCAGAAATCTCCAGTCCGAGGGCCTTGAGTAAAACACCCGAACCCTGTGTCCAGTGGCCTCGTTTGTGTGGGAGGATCTACTCAAGTTCTGTCCCCATAGCCGTGGCCTTGGCCCCTCGGGATGTGTGTTCACGCTCCTGTTCTCTCGCTAGAGTGAGCCTGGAAACCAACGTCATGCTTTCAAAAGCGTCTGCTCCAGGCTCTCACACGAAGCTCCGTGAAGCGCTCCCTTCGCATCCAGTGTCACGTCTTCGAGAACTCTTTTGCGGCGCACGTAAATGACACGCAGCATGTCCGTGGACACGCTTACTTGCACGGCAATGTAAAACGGCATTATTTATCTGCATCGAGCATTCGGATCTGCCAGTGCTGTGCAAGCGTTTTACAGAGTTGCCTTTACCGAATGCTGCCCCCGCAGGCTGGCCCCATCGCTGTGCCCGTTTCATAGACAGGGACACCTGCTGCAGAGCAGCTTCGTAATGGATCTCAGGTCCCCAGTGATGAGGCTGAGATAACGCCCAGCAATCTGACTCCAGCGCTTGCTTTTACCCCCTAGAGAAACAGACAAACACGGGTTCTGGCATAATTATGGACAAGCGTATATAGTCGCAAGAGTTCTACGGAGATTCAGATTGCAGTAATGCCAATCATACCACACACACAAAATGAGCAGCCGGGCATCAACTTTGCTGAATGGAATACTCTTGGAGTGTCCAGAGCACAGGACTCAGAAAGCTGTGTTGAACACCGACTCTGTCTGTTTAAAGTGTCCTGTACCAGGACGTCTGTGTCCTGATGACCGAACTGAGAAGAGGCTCGTAGACAGACGGGAAGACACACAAACACACTCATGCTTACTTCTTCCCACCTCTCTGTGCAGGGGGTGTGATGAGGTGGGACCAAAATGCAGAGAGGTAGAGCACCTGCCCCTCCCCCTTCACAGAAGCGAGCCCAGCTTTCTCGGATGCAGAGAACATCCATTTATATTGTGCAGCCTTCTGAAGTCTAAATGGAAATTTAAAATTTTGATTTCCAGCTTTTGTTCAGCTATTTGATTTAGCCAAAACCTGAGAGCTGGAGAGAGCCCTAATTTATCAGAAGAACTTGAAGATCTCCGACACAGCCATTCAAAATTCTTCACTAAAGTCAAAACACTTGAAAGTCATCTTTAAGACTTTATATGTGTTTGAAGCCATCACCTGGAAACCTACTCTCACAGTCCCAGGCACCCTGCATAATGTGGAAGTGAAAGTCCCAGCAGTGACCAGTTTAAAGAGGGATCACAAAGTCCTTTCATCAAAGTCGCTTTCCAGGTGATCGGTCACCTGTCCAGGAAAACACAGCCCCAGCAGAAAAGAAACCAGAACCCATGGCTTCCGCTTTCACCTTTGGCCAGACGCTCTGGTCTTGAACGAAACCCAGAACTTTGTGCAGCTGATACTCTCTGGGTGCCAGTTGTTTTTTCGGTTTTGTTTTTTTAACCCTTTCTATGACTCCTTTCTAAGTCTTTTAATATCTTCCCTACTTCTCCAGACTAATATTGTTTCAAAGCCAACTCCCTGACCACAGAGGATGGTGTAATGTGTGTATGGAGAGGACCCCAAAGACTTGGGGTGTATGTATGGGGAGGAGGATCTCACAGGGAGAAAGGGGCCACAGGGAGAGAGTGCTTGGGGGTGGGAGCACCGAGTGACTTGACAAGGGGAGATGAGGCTACAGGGAGATGGCGCTGCGTTGGAGAAGGGGCACGTAAGGACTAGGTGGGGGGAGCCAGAAGGGAGGGCAGCGAAGTACAGGGGACGAAGGCTGAGAGACTGGCCAGGCAGGGCAAGCCGGCCAGTGACACAGAGAGAGTAAGCCGGGCTGGCGGAGCCCAGCCCGGGTGGGGTGGAGGGGCGGCGCAGACAGAGGGAGCGGGGCCGGGAGCGCAGGCAGAGGGAGCCCGGCGGGGGTCACAGGCAGAGGGAGCAGGGCCAGGGTCGCAGGCAGAGGGAGCCGGGCGGGGGTCACAGGCAGAGGGAGCCGGGCGGGGGTCGCAGGCAGGGGATGCCGAGCCGGGGGCGCCAGCCATTACCGATGTATGTAGTGGACCACGAACATGGCCAGGAGGACGCAGTTGGGCCAGCGGCGGAGGCGCTCGGCAGCCGTGGCGACGCACACGAAGAGCGGCACGACCAGCGAAGGCAGCTCCTGTACCACCCAGGCGGTGGTGGCCTTCAGTTGCCAGGCGGAGCCCGGCAACGTGTAGCGCCCATAGGGGAAGCCCACCGTGTTGAACCGCACGGACAACAGGACACCCAGAGCACATTCCAAGTAGGCGAGCGCGTCCAACAGAAACCGCTCGGCCAGCTCCATCTCGGAGGGCGGCAGGGGCACTCCAGGGCCCTAAGGTCGCGGCGGGCCACATATAGGGCGGCGGAGAGTGGGCGGGAGCTGCTTTTACTTGAGGGTGGCACTGACGGAGGGCACCGGAGCCGCAATCCGCACACCTGAAGCGGTTTGGAACCTGCCAGCGCGCCGCTTGGGCGCGTGGAACCAATCATCTGTGCGCCCCGGGGCGGCGCTGGAGGCGGATCCGCGGGCCGCCCCGCCCCGGATCCCAGCCCAGCGGCTCTAGCCCCGCCCCTCGCCCCGCCCCTCGGAGGCTCGAGCCCCGCCCCGCGGCCAGAGCCCCGCCCCGCCCCGGGCGCTCCGCGCACGCGCCACCCTGGGCTGTCCGCACAGGTGCCTGAGGCCGCGAGGGGTCCCGGGGCTCGGTGCGGGACGCCTCGGGACTCGTCTCTGGGGCGACTGTCCCACCTGCACCGTCGGCGGACCGCCTCGCTCGCCGTCTTCCTGGAGGACGGGTTGCGGCGCTGTCGGCTTCGCAGTAGTCCCTGCGGGCCCGGCGGAGGCGCAGGCGCGGGCCGCGGGGGCCTCGGGCGCGGCCCGGAAGAGCGCGCGGCCGGCCGTGGCGAGGCCGGGTGTGCGGGCGGCGTGCGCGGCCGCGTGGGCCATGGGGCGACGGGCGCGGGGCCGGCGGCTGCGGCAGCGGCCCGAGGGCGCGCAGGACGGCGCCGCGGGCGGCGGGAAGCGCAGCGAGGCGGTAGGAGCCGGGGCGAGGGCGGGTCGGGGCTCCGCGCGGGCCTCTGCGACCCCGGGGCCCGGGGTGAGTGGGTGGGTGGCGAGGGGCAGCTCCTCAGGCCCTGGGCAGACGCCCCCTTCGTTCCTCAGGGCTGGGAAGGCGGGTACCCCGAAATCGTCAAGGAGAACAAGCTCTTCGAGCACTACTACCAGGAGCTGAAGATCGTGCCGGAGGGAGAGTGGGACCAGTTCATGGACGCGCTCAGGGAGCCGCTCCCGGCCACCTTAAGAATTACTGGTTACAAAAGGTAGGGGTCCGTGCCTTTATTTCCTTGAGAGTTTTGGGGTTAGGACGTCCAAGGTTAAATTTAAAAACGAGGATGTTTTTCCGAGGTGTCACAGTGCTGGAGAACTGCTGCTTGCCCGCGGCGCGGCTCCGAGACCGGACGCGTCGAGGAGGGAGCACAGGGTCCACTGGAATAGGTCGAGGAGGCATTGCGACTGGGGGCCTCGACTGAAATAAAAACGCAGTCTGAGGAAGGGTTGATCCCTGGGGATTCGTCTGAGCTGAGGACACCTACGCTTTGGAACACATGACGATTTGTGACATCGAATTTGCCTAAAGCTTTCAGTCTTTTCTTTTTTTATGTGCGTTTATAGTTAAACCTTTCCGAGATGAGCTGCAAGTAAAAATGGGACTGTAGAAATATTTAGGAGAAAAGGAATGCAGTACTATTGCATTTAGTTTATCATTCTTTAGTGATTGAGCAAAGACTTGTTTAGACTTGGATTAGAGTAAAAAGGCAGCGATTAAAGAATGTCTTCTCTCCATGCAAACGTGGTTTGAAACGTGCTTATTTTTAAATAGCCACGCGAAGGAGATTCTTCATTGCTTAAAGAACAAGTATTTCAAGGAATTGGAGGACCTAGAAGTGGACGGTCAGAAAGTTGAAGTTCCACAACCCCTGAGTTGGTAGGTACAACAAAGCCTCATGCCATTGTATGTTTCTTTGGGATTTTAATCTTTGTCACTTGAATGTACTTTTGGTAATGCATATGCTATTAGCTTGAAAGAACCTGAATACACTTCCCAGACATCCTCAGGTTCTGTCGTCCATTGTTTTTTAACAATGCTACTTAACGCTGTGCAGATTTTGTGTATGAATGACGACAGTTTTCTATTTTTGTTACTGACTTCAGTTAATTTTTCCTAGCTGATTCAGCCTCTTTCTTTCCTTGATGTTACCACTTCCATTTCCACTTAAACCCTTGTTTTCTCATGTCACAGCTGTTGGAGAGACTTCTCTACTTTCAGAAAAATGACAGACAACCCAATGAAGGTTCACCAACACTGCTCCACCTGATTTTGTCTCCACTGTCTCCAGCGCCCCAGCATCCTCCTGACCTCCATGCTAACCCTTTCTTTACCTGTTCTGTAGGTTACCTGTTTCTCATGGCCCATTTCAGATCTCAGTTGCCCGAAGACAACCCCAGGTGTGGACAGCATAGTCTGTCTTGTAAAATGCCTGGAGCACTCAAGCACAAACTTAGGGGCGCCAGGCCTTGGGGAGCCATTCAAATAGACCGTTACAGGTTCACATGTCAGGTGATGAGCTTCGAGGCGTTGAAAGTTGTCACAACCCTGCCCCCAAATTTATTTTAAATGGCTGCTATAAAATGGCGAATATAACCAGCATTTTCTGACGACTTCTGGAGGTTTTGGCTATTCCGGTCTATGCTGTTGTCTTTCTTTTTTGGCTGTCCTTTAGAAATGATTGTAAACCAAGGTCAGGTTTCTATTCATCATGGGCTAGAGATTTGCTTGCTTTCCTGCCTTTCATTGGCCATTTGGAGTTTCGGTGTCCTTGTCACAGATGTGTGCAGCATACACATTTGAATGAGTGATGAATAGCCAAGTTCAGCATTCAGCCAAAGTCGTATGTCGTCGAAGAATAAAAGTGAATCACTGTCTAGTCACAGCCAGTCATTTTCTTCACGTTATTGTTTGCTTTAGTTTTCTGAACACACAACTGAAGGGTGGGAATGGCATATTGTATAATTCGGGTTCCTAATACTCAGAGTTTTCCTTTACCGGTGACGGCTGCATGGCAGTTTTATTGTATTCAATCAGACATAGGGTAAAGCAAAAATTAGCAAGATGTCTGCTGATATTCTATGCTGCCCAAAATGCAGAAGTGGATCACATAATAGTCTTCCTAACCTTTGGTGTATGGTGGAACACAATTTAGGAAAGTGATTTTGGCAACTCTTTTCTAGAAGGATATTAAGTATAGGACTTACAACTTGGCAGATTGCATTTTTTCCTTACTTTTTGTAGACTCAGCTTGAAGGGAGTACCCTAAAGCATTCTTATAAAAGTCTTGTTTTGACAGTTGTTTGTAGAGAACTCACCTTATTGTCATTCTGTTCTTTTTAATGTCTGGATTGAAGATGATTTATCATAGATGCTGTATGTATTTACAGAGATTTCTTTTCTTTTAAGAATTTTTGAGGTGTAAAGGTGACAGTGATGCCTTTCATTGATCCTCAGAAGATACAAGTTTCTAAGTTAGACATTAAAGATGTTTGAGCTGAATTTGAATTGTGCAACTAAAAATTAAATATAGTTCTTTGAGATTATTTTGTTATTAAAATCTACACAGATTTTAATAAACATTTGTTGGCTCAAAAAAGTTGATCTTAAAGCCATATAAGAAACATTTTTTAATTATTTTAACAGGCAGTTTGTTTTTCTACTTAGGTATTTGGAAGTCCTCAAATATACTTTTTCTTAAGATTAACAGCCTTCACATATCATTAGAGTAGAATTTTAGTCTTGTTATAATAAATTTACAATTTAACTGTTAGAAATTCAACCTAGAAGCACATAAATATTCCCTCGAGTTATATCTAGACGGCTTATTTATATTTGAAAATGGAAATTAAGCTATTATAAATAATGGCATGCAGAATTCAATGTTGGTGATTCGGTAAGGTGGTAACTTGCATGATTATTGGTCATTAATCATGGATAATTAGGGTTGTGAGAAGTCATATAACAGTAGGTGTTTAAGCTAGTCAGCCTTGTAGAGGTTGCAAGGGAGGGCAGATTTTTCAGAACACTACAGTTGAAGCAAGTTTGAGTGTATCCCTAACCATTTCACCTCTAATGAGGCCAAAAGGAGTATTTAAAACTAAAGTCTGTTTTTTTAATTGGTAAGTATGATTGTATTTTGTTTTTATATTTTTGAAACATTTTAAGTTTTAAGATAGAACCAGGCATAGGAAATAGAACCTAAAGCACTTGGGACATTTGGAGGGTGACTGTACAGATCCAGCCAGTTTAGCCTTTATTTGGTAGACAACTTTCCGAATGTATCTCTGTATTGCGTATCATGCTTGCTGAACCGTGTCTTAAAATCTTAACCCTAAAATTTCTGTCAATCAAAATTCGTTTTCAGAAGATTGTTTCATTTTCGTGGCTGTTACCTTAGTTGCAATTTGACGCATGGAAACATTGTGACTGTGCATTGTTAAATTAAGCTCATTATTGCACCTGAGGCTTAATAAGTGCTAAAACTGAAATAAGATGTTATCGCTGAGTGCCACGTTATGCTTCGTTAGGCGTTGGGTTGAGTGTAGCTCTGTGTCCTGCCAGTGCAGTGAATTGCGCAGTTGGCGATGAGTGGACGGGAGCAAGCCAGGTTTAAAAAAACACCCGTTCTGACCAGTGATGTCGTTATGGAAAGTTGAAATATGGTCACGGAAATGGTGGGAGATGCTTCATTCTTAGTTCTGTACGAATGACGACCGAGGAGCTCAAGTTTATGCATTGTTGATTCCCAAGGCGTTTTGTTATGTTCAACATTTCAGTACGTGGTCGGACGGCCTTATTTTAGAAGTAGTGAAAAATATGGTAAATAAGATCATAATCAAATATTTGTCCAACATTCTGACACCTGCCCCACCACATCGTTTTGATTGCGTGTGATCGGCACGTCTTTTAAACGTAAGGAATTCGTTCCCGTAGGTCGTCCGCGCCGATGGCCTCTGCCACCGCTGACTCGCCCCACACGGAAGCGGAGCCGGCTCCTTTTCCCTCAGCTCTAGCGCGTTCGTCGCTGCGATTTTGCAGTGACATCATACGCGCGTGTCTCCTGTGACCCCCCCAGCCTCCCGTGTTTCTGCCTGGGCCGTGAAGCAGGCAGGACCTGCTTCACGTGTCCCACGGACGTCACGCGGTGTGGCCGACTGCTGACACAGGTCGTGGGTGAGCAAGCAGCACGAAAGTCGGCTGTCACGTTTGGTGTCGTCCTTGGGTCAGCGTGACGTCGTTAAGACAGCGCTTTAATACTTACGATTCTTAAGGGTTTTACTCTCTTTTTGGCCAGGTATCCTGAAGAACTTGCCTGGCACACAAATTTAAGTCGAAAAATCCTGCGAAAGTCTCCACAATTGGAAAAGTTTCACCAGTTCCTGGTTAGCGAAACCGAATCTGTGAGTAGAGTTCTTTAGATTTGTTGGTTTGTTTAAAGCTTTAAATGTACATCAGAATCAGAATCATATTGTAACCTATCTGTCGCTGGGAACGATCGAGTCGCTAAGGCACCCGGGAAAGACACCTTTAGGCGTCTGTGCCCCCTTTCATCTGCAGTTATGGCCGTAGCCCTGACCGTTTGGCCGGACTCGTTTTGAAGTTTCATGATACCACAGTGGTCAGCCATGTCGTTTCCTGCTGCTCCTGGGTCAGGGGGTGGTGGGGTGCTGCACAACTGGGGTGCACACCACACCTTGCTCGACGCCATGCCACCCCGGAGACGACCACGCAGTTCACTCGTTGTCGCCCTGGGGGCACACGCCAGGTGCTTGTCGCACAGAGAAAGCGACGTATTTCTATGGCTGTGTTACTTACTTCACCAGAAGTGAGACTTTTAAACTCGCTTTTTGTCATTTCGGTTTTTCTTGTACTATCTGTATTCCACGTTTGCCAAAACAAATAGACATATATACATTGAAAAAAAAAAACACGTAAATAGGACAGTTTCAGTTCTCCTAAAATGACACCCATCCGCACCCTCTCCGTTTTTTTTTTTTTTTTGCCATCCCAGGTTCCTCAGTTGCAGTGAACATTTATCATTGTGGTCACTAAACTTTTTACCTTTAGCATCAAACTTTTACCAATGAAATACCTGTCTCCTCAGTACACGAGTCAGTGAATGTACAGTTTGGCTGTTGTGAGGTCTGCCGCTTCCTTTTTATTCTCCTGGAACCCTTCCCGGCCTCACGTTTAGAGTCAGAAGTTGCCCCTTTCTGTGTTCTGATCTCCTAGCCAAGGGGACATGCGCGTCAGCAGGTGGCGTTTCTCGTTGGCTCTTCTGTGTCCACTGGCAGGTAGCGTGCGCCCTGTGTTTCTCCTCTCAAGCCGCCGCCAGAGTGGAAACCCTTCCCCTCCCCGAGTTCTGGCCTCTGCTCCACCCACAGCGTTCCCCCCGGCGGGCTTCCTGCCTGCTTGGTAACCCCGGAAACCGAGCCGTGCCAGGCTCCCCCCCCCACCCCATCAGTTAGGAATAAAGCAAACCACGTGGGCCAGCACAAGGGCGGGTTCTCGGAGCAGGCTTTGGTCGAGATTCAGGGCTAGCGGAGGGCAGGTCGAGGTAGCAGCGGAGGTTCGTGGGGAGTGGAGCGGACCGTGGTGCGGCGGGTCGTGCAGAGCCGGATTTCGGCGGCTTTGGGGGGGGCGGGAGGAGGGGAGAGCTTGGTGTCGGTTAGCGTCTGTCGCAGGGAGCCAGTCTGGTTTTTGATCGGAAGTCCGCGGGAGGAGACGCTCTTGGTTATTGAAAGCTGACTGCAGAACCCCTTCAGGACGTGTTTGTGAACCAGGACTAACTTTCGGGATGTCTTGTCAGGGGCCCAACGTCCCCGTCCCACTCTGATGCTTTAATTGGAAATGACTAAAGCAGAAGGCAGGCTTGTCAGAATCACAGGTGTGACCCGAAGCCAGGAGCCAGTGTACCTGGCGCGTGAGCTGGGGTTCAGGCCGCACAGGCTCGTGGCCCGGGCGGTGGGGACTGGCGGGGGGACGTGCAGTCTGTGTTTAGGCAGGTGCGTGAGCGCGCAGTGAGCGATGGCAGTTCGGGTGCCCGAGACCCGGATGTGATGGCGCGGAGGCCCCAGGCCACCGATATGTCACGACCCCGTCCAGAGCTTTCGTCATTCAGGCTGGGCAAGCAGAGTCGTGCTGGAGGCAGGTGCTGTCTGGTTCCGAACAGCCGTGTGTTTTAACAGCTGTCCCGGTCCACTGTGGACGTCCTGACAGACGATGAGGAGGAGAGGGAGGCCAGGGAGGCCAGTGGGGGTGGCTTCAGCTTTCTGAGCGGCAAGCGCCAGGACTAGGGGGCAGACATGACTTCCTGGAAACCGGGCGCTGAGACAGGAGTTGCGGTTTCCGCTGACCCGGCGACCCGGTCCCGTCCTTTACCGAGACTGTTTCGGCAGCAGGGTCTGCCTGTGACACATGCTCGTCCGGCTTCCGTGCCTTCTGAAGTTGGGAAGTTGGGACGGTGTAAGCTTAAACTCTCCTTGCTTTTATAAAATTATAAAACGTGGTCTTATGCGTGCATTTCTGTGCGTGATGGTAAAACGCATGACGGTCACCCTGACTTGGTCTGCAGGCGGCGGCCCCTCATCCCCGGTATAAAACCCGCCGTCGTCACTTAGCGTGAGTGCAGCAGCACCAACTCATTCCGTGTCCGAGGATGTGGTCTTTTTTTGTTGTCTTTGAATGTTTGAGTTTCCAATGTTGAAATTTTCTGCCTTTTAAAATGTCATTGCTGATATTTTTTTCAATCTTATTTTTTAAGGGAAACATCAGCCGTCAAGAAGCCGTCAGCATGATTCCACCACTGTTGCTTAACGCTCACCCTCACCATAAGGTACTGTGTTTACGTAGAACGTGGCGGCGGCCAGGCCGCTGCCTCTGTTGGTGCCTTTGTTTTGTTGGGACCATTTTTCTTTAATGTCACGAATCTTTGTTTTTTGTTTTTTGTTTTTCTTTTTCACTTTCAATGAAGTAGAAAGTGATACATATTTCCTTTTAGGTGCATTTTTGCGTTCAGTTTTTTACAAGTCACTCTTCTTCCCTCATAAAGCCTGTTTTTTAATTCGTTTATTCACTGCACACATTACCTTCAGTGGTTTCGATTGAGTGACTCAGACTGGCAGTCGTAGTGAGAGCTGGTCATGTACCGAGCATTGCTTTTCACTCTTTTCGTTACTTAATACGTTGCTTACCCACACAGTCCTGTGAGGGCGGATGCCGCCGCTGTCCCCTCGTTTTCTAACGAGGAAGCGGCAAGGAAGGCGCACTGGCCGCGGGCCGCGGTGCGGCTCGTGTGGAGGGTGTTCACACTCGTCACAGCTGGAGCACCGCCACCGGTTTTCCGTGGCACCTGTCGCCACCCCTCTGCCCCCGTGCAGAGAGTAAGTTTGGGGCACTCTACGTTATCACTTAAATACGTCACTGTACATTCACTTTTCTAAAGAAACGTATTTGGATCTTGGAATAGAAACCAACTACTAGGATTCCTCAAATTGTTTTAAATTAAGTGTAGAATGTTTGATTTCTTGAAATAAAAATACCAAGTATTGTCTTGCCGTTTAATAGATCTTAGACATGTGTGCAGCGCCTGGATCCAAGACCACGCAGTTAATCGAGATGCTGCATGCCGACATGAGCGTCCCTTTCCCAGGTAGGCGGCGCGTGGGCGTTCGGCGGGCGGGAGCGCCCTCTGCTGGTGGGCTGGGAGCAGGAAGCTGTTAGATTCTCACCTGAGCCTCTCTAGCGCGGCGGGCGGTTTGCACACTGCCGTCCTGAGTCCCCAGCCAGCGTGCGCCATGCAGCAAGGGGCCTTGCGTTTGAATTTGCGTGTTTTCTGTAACAGCAAATGGTCTATCTTTATTAAGCCACAGTAGATAGATTTCAATCTCTTTGCATTTTCAGTAGCGAGTTTCACATTGTTCGCTTTTGTCATTTTGATTACCTCTTGATTTTGAGGCAAGAGAGTGTAGCCGCTAAGAGCTGTCTGACTCCCCAGGTTCAAATCCCAGCACCATCTACAAGACGAGTTAGGGGGCGTTTCTAGACATCATATATGAAATGAGACGTCAGTGCTAAACTTGGGGAATAATATAAGTTGCAAAGTACTCCGAGAATGGCAGCTATTACTGTATCACTGATGCTCCTTTGTGGGGATGTTTTAAAGAGGCAAGAAGCAGTGTTCATAGTGTTTTAATGTCTAGCTACCCGTGTCTTCTCCTCCCTTTCTTTTAAGCCAGCTGCTCTAGTTCGGTTTTAATGCGCATGCTTGTTAGCTGTGTTTCCTGAGTCCTTTCTCTGGTGAATATCTTTTCTTAGAAGACTTCTTGTTTTCTCCAGATCAGTAGTAAAGAGCCTCTTCCTGTTAGCAGTGCTTTGTGTTTCATACTGTTTAGAAGAGCAGCATCGATCGTAAAATGTTTTTAGGCATAAACGAGAGAGAAACCGAAGTGGGAAGAGCCGGCGCCCGGGGAACTTTCCAGGGTGGTTCTTAACCGGGGGCACAGCTCGGAACCTCGCAGAGAACTGGTCAAACTGCAGGAGCGCAGGCCCCACCCCGAGACAGACCCGCGGGGTCTGGCATGGAGCCCCAGCCGTGCCCCGTGTTTTAAACACTTGTCAGGCGATTCCATTGTTTTTACCCCTTCTCTCTTCCCTCATCCGCCTTTTTAATTAATGGTTAATAGCAATAGAATACATTTTTAGCACAATAATTGGTACAAACTGAATAACTGATGAATAAATGAATCTCGAAGTTGTAAAATTTTAAGTGACCATCAAGTCTGTGCCAAGCCAGCCGGTCCCTTGTTTGGAACGACAGACATAGTCTGAGCGTATCTTACGCTCCGGATCCAGGCATGAGGCAGGTCGTCCCTTCTTACCTGCCAGCCTAGAGGTTACATATGTCAGGAAATTGCTCTACTTAAGCTGCATGTCACCTGACCCTGTAATTTGATGTTCCCAGAGGGATTTGTCATCGCAAATGATGTGGACAACAAACGCTGCTATCTGCTGGTTCACCAGGCCAAAAGGCTGAGCAGCCCGTGCATCATGGTGGTCAACCACGACGCGGCCAGCATCCCGAGACTCAGCGTGGACGTGGGTGGGAGGAAGGAGATTCTCTTCTATGATCGCATCTTATGCGATGTCCCCTGCAGGTACGTAGCGTTCCAAGAGACCAGAAAGCCCAAGACCTGCCCCAGGGAGGCCCCACAGGCCCTCCCTCCAGGCCGTAAGTACAGACTCAGATGAAGCTGCACATAAGCACAGCAGTTGTACAGACTCAGATGAAGCTGCACATGAGCACAGCAGTTGTACGTGTGACTCTGCTGGCGACTGGCGTAAAGAGAGAGATGTCAGGACCTAAGTCAGAAGGTACTCAGGGTTTGGGTGACGCCCAGCACAGACGGAGGACACGGGACATACAGCTGCAGGAAGGGTGGTTTTGATGAGTAGTCTGAAAAGAAGAAAATGCCTGAGAGGGAAACAGCGCCGTACTCTCATCGTGCTGCATTTCGGGATGTGGTTGCTTGGAATGATCTGCTCATCCAGGCATTTATACCTGCGCCTCAGCGAGTATGTAAGTCACTGTCCCAGAACCACACATAATCACGCTGGGCGTCTGTGATAAGTCTTGCGTTATTTAGCACAATGAAGTTAGGAGTTAAAACCTTTGAGAAACTGATTTTACCTGTATTTTTTCACATACTTTTTTTCAAATTTTACATGTAAATTTTATATTTTTGGAGTTCACGTTTAAAAGACTCTCGTGGCATAATTCAATAACTGAGTTTTTCCAAAAAGAAACAAACTAGACAGTTGCTCAGTGCCTGCAGGCAGTGATGTAGGTGACACTCTCAAGACTTTAATACCTTCTGAACACGGGAAGTTGTCAAGACCAGGGTATAGAAGCTGACACGGAGCTTTCTTAGCACTGAACAGTTTCTGACACGTTGGCGTTAAACCCATCTTGTGTAAGTGGCTGGCAGTTTTACCGCTGGTGGCGGAACTGCCTTTGAAACTGTGGCTGGTAGCATTGAACATGGCAGGGTTTTTAAATATCTGGAAGAATTCCCTTTAAAGTAACATTTAAAATCTGTCATGAACTGCATTTCTGTTTTTCTATTTCACAATTTTCTAATTTTCTTACCCCCATATTCTTTTGATGAGAAGTATAACTCATTTCTCATTTTGAGAGAATGCGGTGACCTTATGAGCCTAAATTGTAAGGTGAGAATCTCCTGAAATTATGGTAGAAGTTTAAACTACCACCATACAAGTGAGGGATGTCACTTGAAAACCATTATATCTCAGGACATTTTCGTCCTATAGACTTTTCATCTCACGGACATGTGACTAGGTCACCAGGGAACATTAAACTTTATAGAGAAAGCCAACAGATGCAAGAATTACCCCAGAAAAACAGAGTAGCTAAAATTAAAACTGGACCAATAAATGGAGCAATTCTGTATTTTTACATGGAAAAAATTTGCATGACATAAAAGTAGAAAATCAAAAATGTTTAACTAATATGTAGAAACACCATGGTAAAGAAATTAAATTGGCTTAATTGAATTTTATGTGGGAAGCCCTCGTAAGTGTATCATTATTCATGGAATTCTGATTAAAATGCCACTTTTGAGTTAACCAAGTTTCTATAAGTAGCAGAACCAAAACTCCTCCGTTGTCTGCGTCTCTGGGGCTGATGGCTAGTCCCAGCAGTACCCTGGATGGAAGGTAGCTGCTGTCTCTGAGTGTTGAATGTTTCCTTTTCAAATCTGTTTCCTCCCTGAATTGAAAACTGGAGTATAATTAAAAAGTTTAATGCATTGGAGTGTCCCCGAAACAGAAGTAGCAAGTTGGTTGTAGTTTGTGAGGATGTAGATTGTTTTCTAATTGATATTTGTAATGTGCTAAAACCTGTTTTGAAATTTAACTTGAATATGCCATATTTATTAAGCTAACCATCTACCTATAGAGTTTTAAGTTCGTGAATATCTCTTTCCAGTGGAGATGGCACTATGAGAAAAAACATTGACGTTTGGAAAAAGTGGACCACGTTAAACAGCTTGCAGCTGCACGGGTAAGTCAGGCTGTCACTGGCCACGCTGTCACCCAGCTGAGCGCCCAGGTCCCTGACTGACAGACTGACGAGGGAGTGTGCTTGTTCTCGAAAACCTTTACTAGGAGCAAACTGAAATGCAAATTGTAAACGTTTTAGGTACACGTTTATTAAAACTTCCTTTTAGAAAAATTTCCTCTAACGTTTCAAACGTATTTTTCATGAAATGACTGTTTACCTTACTGTTTTACCAATCTTCTCTCCTGCCCGCCTGCTGTTCTTTTGTGTTGAATTCTTTTATTTCACAATTTGATCTCAGAAATATTTTTTGTCTTTAAGGAAATTTGGAAAATTCCTAAAAGGAAAAACAAAATCTTATAACTCAAAGATAATTTCTGTAATACCCAGTATATTGGAGTGGTTTTCTGTGCCTAAGGATTTTTAAAATACCTGTTTTGTACTGTTTTGATTGTCTAGACTACAGAGCTTTTTTTTTTTTTTTCCATCTAACATTACAATTATACATTTTTAAATGTAGATATCAGGATGATCGAAGTGTATTAAATGAATATTCAACATTAATGACTAGTAAGAGATTTTTGTTTTTCTTAAATGAAGTCAGATATTCCTACGAGTATAGAGACTTTTAATAGTGAAATTAGCCTCACATTTTGAATTTCGCCGGCAGTCCTTTGTGCGTTGTTGACGTGCTGGGGAAGGTACGCAGAACAGCCAGACCAGTGTTCGCACGAACCGATGCCGTTGTATTCACATGAGCTGCCTTCCTTACGTTGATGCTAACTTCACTTAAAAACTTCAGGTTTTTTTATGGGAATGGTTCATTTTACCTAAAGTGTTTTGTAGTTTATCTTAAGTGTGACATAAAGACTTGTAGTAAATGCATGACGGAAGAGGCACCTGGAGAGCCGTTCGGGCCGAGGTCACCTGGTCACCTGTCCTTAGCTTGCAGCTGCGCATCGCCACGCGGGGGGCCGAGCAGCTGGTGGACGGCGGCCGGATGGTGTACTCCACGTGTTCCCTGAACCCCATCGAGGACGAAGCCGTCATAGCCTCTTTGCTGGAAAAGAGTGAAGGTGAGCGCGCTCCGTGAACCTTTCACCTTGCAACAAAACTGTACTCAGAAAACCTTTTTTTATTGCTGTGATGTATATTCTTGTAGGCTTTTTCCTGCTTTTGCTTATATGGATTTAGCCTGTAAACTCTAGAATGAGAGTCCTTAATTGAAAACATGCTTACATGATGGATTTGTCACCTTTCATGAGTTACGAGGTTTGCCCATTTTATTTGTCTAAGTGCGAAAGATTACGTCAGAATCTTACCAGTTTTAAACGTAATTGTAGAATGCATGACATTTATCGTCTTGCGCGTATTTGAACACGTATCTCAGCATATTAAAGTGCGCGCGCATTGCCGTGTGGACC
This sequence comes from Rousettus aegyptiacus, assembly GCF_014176215.1. Lineage (NCBI taxonomy): Eukaryota > Metazoa > Chordata > Mammalia > Chiroptera > Pteropodidae > Rousettus > Rousettus aegyptiacus. Next base: position 109,702,337 of record NW_023416311.1, read on the forward strand.
TCCAGAGCTCCTCCTTGCAGAGCGGGGATTCTGAACCCCTTAAGTAACTCGCGGCGCCCCTCCCCACGGCTGCATTCTGTCTCCGCGAGTTTGACTGCTCTGGGTATCTCACGCGAGTGGAGTCCATTTTTGTGTGCCTGGCTTGTTTCCCTGAGCGTGATGTCCTCGGGTGTCTCTGCGTGGCAGCAGGTGGCAGCGTCCTTCCCGTCAGGCTGCATGATGGGCCACTGTGTGTGTGGGCCACACTGTATACCCCGCGTCCACCGATGGACACGTGGGTCTCCTCCTCATTTCAGCTGCTGTGACCGTGGGTCTGCAGATGGCTCTCGGGGGCCCTGCTTCGGGTCCTCGTGGGTGTGTACGTGGAAGTGGGGTTCCAGGGCCCTCGTGCTGTTCCTGCGGCGGCTGCGCGGCCGTGGCTCCCGTTGGTCGGCGCTCCCCGCAGCGCTTGCTGCGCCCGCGGCTGTGACCGTGCCGTCCCGGTGGGTGTGAGGGCCTGATTAATCACACCACTGCCGTGCGCGGGAGGCCGGGCAGAGTGCAGAACGTTCCGAACGGCGATTTCCATGTTACGATATAAAATGCTCCACTTTCATGTTTTCACTGAAGTGGCACCTTTGCCGTCACATTCTCCTTAAAGTACGCGACGAGAAATTTCCGACTTTCAGGATGGGGTGCCGCCGGGTCGCCGTGCGTGCGCGTCTCTTGCGAGTTGGCACGTAGACGCCGAAGCCTGTGCGCTCCGACCACCCCCCCCCCCCCCCGCCTGGCGGCGCCCGCACCGTCCAGGCTCCGGCCGGGCTGTTGGGCCGGCGCTGCGTGGACGGGCCTCCCTCCGGGTCACCGCCGGAGCCGGATCTAGCACTGTGTGTCTGCCACGTCCTCGCTGCCCTCGGGCCGGTCTGCAGGAGGGGGAGCTCGCGGGCGCTGTTCGTCGTGCGGTCTCGGCCCCCGTGTGCTCGGTGGCGCCGCGCTTCAGAGGGCTCGCGAAGAGGGGGCAGAGCGCGGCTCCCCGCCGGCGTTGCCGTGACGTCGCGCGTGGGAACGCTGCGTTTTCTAGGATTTGTCCTTTTCGGTGATAGAGAATTACTGTATTTTGTCAGTGGAAATGCTGTAAATAGAATGACGTCATCGGTTTCCAAAGACTGTCAATGTGCTAGAGCAATGCGAAAATAAAGCGCGACATCTTGTGGCAAACTTTGGCGGTGAAGTTAGGACTGTGCCCCCCCGCGAGTTATCTCGGGGTGAGCGCCGCAGCCACAAGAGCCACTGGCGAGTATTCTGGGGGCACACGGGGAGTGGGTTCATAGTACATTAAGTCCGGCGTCCTACCTGGTCATCGTTTTCTTACCGGGCAGGTGATTTCCAGTTTGTTTCAAACCGCCGCGTAGACACGGCTTCACCTGAGAACCCCCCTCAGCTGAGCTCTGTACTTGACAGTTGCTGGGGATTGTGACAGCATGGGATGTGGTCCCCAGAGACTTAGCTGGAGAAAGGGTGGCCGGTAGACATTCAGTCTGACTGCTGGGCCGCCGTAGGCGGCTTCTGACCCAGAGCGGCGGAAGGCGCTGCTGAGCGCCGGGCAGTGTTCAGAGAGAAACCCCGTTTCCGCAGCCCCGCGCCGTCAGTGCGCCCCTTCGCAGCAAACTGTTCGACACGCTAGTGGAAGTCAGGGTCCTGCTTTTGTCAACGGCATCCTGCTGCTGGACACGCCTTGGGGATCCTCTTGCATTGTTGCGATCGCCGGCGCTCGCCCTGGCCTCCGTGGGGCTCGTTGGGGTTCCTCCCTCCGAGAGGCTGTCAGTCAGGTCGGCGTCTGTGGTCGTTCGTGGGAAGGGCTTCCTGTGATGTCGCTGCCAAGACACAGTGTTTTCAGACTGGACCGTTGTCTTCGTGGGCAATTTTTGAAAACTTGCTTGGACCTAAAACTGAATGTTTAAGTATTTCCACATTCACTTTAAATGTTTTCAGGTCCGGGATGTTAGTTAGACATGAAGGCATGAAGAAGACCCAGGTCACGTGAGAGGCGCGTGTCTCGGCCTGGCCTCGGGGCGCCTTCGAGGGAGCCCCGGCCATGCAGTTGGTCTTGGAGGCGCGGGGGCTCTGCAGCCCCTCCCTTCGTCGGTAGCTCGCTGAGCTGCGATGCTCACGCCGTAGCAGCCCCTTGTTTTAAGTGGACAGTCAGCGATCTTTAGTAGATTTGCACAGTGGTTACGGATCCCTGCTGCCCGTTTGTGGCCACTCGCTGTCCCACCCCCGCCCGGGAGCCATTGCCGTGCTCTCTGCACGTGCGGCTTTGCCCTCCCGGGGCATTTCCTGGACACAGAATCATGCAGTAGGTGATTTTTGCCTCTGCTTTTTTTAACTGAGCATAATGTGAAGAAAAAACCATTTCTAATCCTAGGTGCCTTGGAGCTTGCCGACGTGTCCTCTGAGTTGCCGGGACTGAAGTGGATGCCTGGACTCACCCAGTGGAAGGTGGCCTTTCCGCGAGGGCCAGCTGGGCCCAGCAGGCACGGCGCGGGGGCCCGCCGTAGTCAGAGGGCTGTAGCGCGCCCCCGCGGGCGCCGGGAGTAGGGCCGGGTGCGGCGGAGCAGTGTGGCACCCGTTTCCAGGTGCACGCGTCATAGCAAGTGGTGCGATGGTGCGGACGTCCTTCTCCGGCCTCTGGCAGCGGGAAGGTTTTCCTGCCTTTATTCTCCACTTAGAAGTGGACGTTGTCATTCTCGTCCGCATAAGCACAGCTTTGCTTTATTTACTTACTTGTTTTTATCGGCTGGGAGTCCATCTTAGTTTCAAATGTGAAATGAAACAATTCACTTTTTAGTTTTAAACCAGAAACTGTATGAGGCTTTTTTTTTAATCACACATGGAAAACACTTTTTTTGTAGAGTGGTCATCCTGCTTTATGGAATGAGAGATGATCTCATTTTAGCTTGCAAACAGTCTTCCTCACTTCGGGGAAACTGAGAGCTGCCATTTGTCGTGCGTGAGGGCACACACGTGGCGCCCTGTGGTTTGCCTTGGTACCGGTCGGGCTGGTGATTCGGGCCCCACCCTCACTCTGCAGGTCATGACAAAAGATGGACAGTGGTTCGCATCGTGGGATGAGGTTCCTCACAGCAGACACACCCAGATCCGGCCCACCATGTTCCCACCGGAGGACAGGGACCGGCTGCAGGCCATGCACCTGGAGCGGTGGTGAGTGGGGCTCGGGGGGCGGGGCTCCGGGGGGCGGGGCTCCCTGACGCAGTCGCTGGCCTCAGGGCTTAGTGACTAAGGGCCGTGGGTAGAACCTGAGTGGCAGTACTTTGGATGCTGCGTTAACTTTTTGCATGTTTACACGCTGACTGTTCTGTGAGCAAGGGCTGTGATTGTTTGCAGTGAAACGTGACTATCACAGGTCATCTTCAAAGTATGTCTTGATATTTAATGTTATGTATTTTGGATCGGTCAAAAAGTGCGAATTGTGTTTTTTTTTAGTCTCAGAATATTACCACATCATCAAAATACTGGCGGGTTCTTCGTCGCAGTGTTGGTGAAAAAGTCTTCGATGCCATGGAATAAGCGTGCGCCAAAGGTAAGCGTCCCCCAGCACAACACAGCGAGCACATGCATGACCTCTGCACTCAGGCAGAAGCCGAGGACCAGCGGAGTGTTTTGGGGGGGATGGAAGGCGGCTGAGCATGAACGATTGTGCATTGGGGGGATTCGTTTAAATTTTGAGTTTTCCAAACAGAAAGTAGCGATTTCTTATAAGGGATAGATAAATGGGAAAGGCAGGCTTTGGGGAGCGCATTTCTTTTACATCTGATAAAAACTGAAAAGATATAAACAGAGCTTTGTGGCTCAAAATCAAAACCCCATCCCCCAAACTGGCTCTGCGCTTGGATCCCTCTGCGTTGTCCAGCTCAGCCCGATGCGGGTTGCCAGGACTGCTGGCCTCAGGCCAGCCTGTCCGTCTTCCCCTCGCCGTGGGGGCAGCGACAGGGCTTTACCCAGGCCTGGCTGGAAAGGAACTGGACAGGCCTGGCCCGTGAAAGGAGTTCGCACGGCCTCCTGGTCGTGAGGGAGGCCGCCGTGGGGTGGCGTGGGCGGCCGGGGGCCCCGAAGCCTGACACGAGGCTGCAGCTGAGCGTGCGCTGTCCTCTGCCCGCTGGGCATTCTGTGGGTTTCCACGTCAGCCTTCCCTGGCTGTGGAACGCGGCCCGAAGGTCTGTATTCCTTTCAGAACCGTGCTTAAAACTTAGGACAAACGATGCTTAGGCCTTGGAGAAATAGTACGGAAACAGTTTCTGGGAGACGACCAGTCCAGATTAGCACTCGCGCGTACAGCTCGACCCACACTTCCGGGCAGGCCCCGCGGCGTGGGCGCGGCCCAGGGGCTGATGCGCAGCAGGCTGTGCCCTCGTCCCCAGCAATCGCTCGCCCTTCCATGGCCAGCGGTGTCTCCGGCGTCCCAGAGGTCGTACTGCCCTCCCCCAGCTGCGGTCGTTCAGGGCTTGTCGCCCTGCGCCTCCCTGACGTTCAGGGGTGGTGGTCACGCATTTGTGCCCGCAGTGCGCCGTGCACACGGCAGACGCGAGAAGACAGGCTGGCGTTTCTGCCTGCGGAACAGGCCGTCCGTGCTTGTCACGGGGTTGATGTAGAATCGATTCCAACTTCAAAGAAGCAATGTCCATGCATCATTTATAATAGCACATAGATTTAAAATAACTTTTAGAAAAGTTTTTGTTTCCTTTTGCACATAAAAGACTATAGAGAATCGTTAAGATCAAATTTGTGAGCTCGGTGTTCATGATTTTCTGGAGCGGTGCAAAGCAGGCCGCTCTCTGAGTGTTAACGGCCTCGTTCCCTGTGACAGCTGCAGGGAGACTCTGCGGAGCTGAGGGCGCCCATGCAGTCCAGCCCTGCAGGTCCCACGGGAGGGACAGCCTCGGGTCCCTCCGAGCTGGAGAGGAAACCAGCCACTGGGATGGGTGACGCAGAAGCAACTGAGAGAACTGAGAACTTAGAGGATAACGGAAGCAGGAAAGACGGCGTGTGTGGGTGAGAGACGGGGCCGGTCACCTCTCGAGCCTCGGTTGGTGTCGCCCCAGCCGCAGACTCACGGGGGTCCCGAGCCTCCTCTGCAGTGGCGTTGCAGCGGGCGGGGTGGGAGCATCGCTGTTCGGTGTTACTGAACCTGCTGTGAGTGCGGCCGCCTGCCCTTGTGGGAGGTAGAGGCCGAAGGCCGCAGAGCCTGTTGTCGCCTCACCCCAGGTGCAGAGGGGGTGGGGCGAGGGCCGGGCGGGGAGGGGGCAGTGCTCTGAGTAATGGTCAGCGTCGCCACCCAGGTTCCAGACTGACATCTCTCCCCACATCCCTTCTTAGTCCTCCTCCGTCGAAGAAAATGAAGTTGTTTGGATTCAAAGAGGATCCGTTCGTGTTTATTCCTGAAGACGACCCGTTATTTCCACCTATCCAGTAAGGATTCCTTCGGCCTTCCAAATTCGTCATTTAAAGAAGCCGACTGTGGGGTTACAGATGCACAGCTGGTCCCATTCGGCCGTGGGGTTTTATTTAGCTCCGTATGGCAGAACTTTTCCTTCGTAGTTGAGCGGTAGAGCTAGCCGAAGCGTTAGAAGGTGTTTACTGAGCCCTGCAGTTTAAGGTGAACAGTGATGACAGGAAGTAGCTGCTCCCAGGGGAAGTCCAGAACACGACGCACGGGCTCGGCCCGCGCCCCGGCTGTGGGTCACAGGTCACGTTAGGCGCTCCGTGGCCTTGGCTGTGGGATGCGAGTCCGATATAGGAAATGAGGGCGGCGGGGCTGGGTGTCGCCAGGTGGGAACTTCCAGGCGGAACCGAGAGGACCCGTGCTGGGGCGAGTGTCAGAGTCTCGTGTCCTTAGTCATGGAAGTTCTGTGCGTTCACCAGGGCAGTCACTTATGTTGTCTCGTGGGTAATTGGTCCCTTTCATGTATCTGTAAAGATCCCTGTTCAACCATCTGGAGTGGTTTGGGACCTTGTCTGGAGTAGCACCTCAGGGAGAGAAGGTCCCACGTTGGCCTAGGGCTCTGACCTGGCCGCGCCGCCAGTAAATGCCACCTGGACGCTGCGGGTGAAGTGGGTTCATCTTAGTGCGGTGCGGGGCTCGGTGCCGTGTCCCGCACGGGTTTCCGGGACCCAGCGCTGTCGGGGTGGAGGCTGCCCAGGGCCGTTCGTTGAAGTTTGGCCTGTGCTCCCTGTAAACAGGAAGTTTTACGCCCTGGATCCTTCGTTCCCGAGGATGAATTTGTTGACGCGAACGACGGAAGGGAAGAAAAGGCAACTCTACATGGTCTCCAAGGAGCTGCGGAACGTGCTGCTGAACAACAGCGAGCGCGTGAAGGTGCGGGCGATGGCGCGGGGTGCGGGCGATGGCACCGGGCGATGGCACCGGGCGTGGCCCACGGCGCCAGGCGCAGTGACGCCGCCGCCCTTACTGCTGGGGGCCCGGGCGCGCTCGGAGCCCATGGAGGCCTAGGCTGTGCGGCCGGCGTGCCCCCGTTGGGGAGTCGCTCACGGTTCGTGTCCGGGGAGGAAGGCGCAGGGGGCTCGGGGGCCGGCCGCTGCCCCCGTGGCCTTCGGCGGTGGACGTTTCCTCTTCCTGTCGCTTTCCTGCCGTCAGCCCGTCTTCGCTCCACTGCTTCCCGGCTCGTCCGCCCTTGGGCTGTGTCTTCACGCATCGCGTCTCTAGCCGTGGTCTGCAGGGCCGCGGGTTGACGTGTCCCTGTGGCAGTGCGAGGCCCTTAGTGGCCTTCGTCCTCTCCAGTCCTGGGTGTCCACTGGGGTCTCCGGGGCGACAGCGTCCTCGCTGCCCTGGGCCCGGGGAACGCGTGCTCGCGTGTTCTCACGTTTTCAGAGTTTCCTGTTTTGGGCGTCTCTTGCGGTCGTTAGGCAGCATACGCCACATAAACACAGCCACTTGAGAGGGTCAGTTGGGCCTGGAGACCCCTGTGGGCCCCTGTTTAGTCAGATGGCTTTTCAGAGTTTTTCACTTTCTCTTCCTTTTCAGCTGCTGCTCAGCTCTGCCTCCTCGTGGTGGAAGGGAACATTTTAATCGGTTACCCTGATTTTTATTCGCATGCACATTTTGGCTTATTTTTTCCACTTACAGGTTATCAACACCGGAATAAAAGTCTGGTGTCGAAACAACAGCGGAGAAGAGTTTGATTGTGCTTTCCGGCTGGCACAGGAGGTGCGTGGGGGTCGACGCGGGTGGCGCGGGCACGGGCGGGGTGCCGGCGCCTGCCGCCCGTCGGGCTGGTCGTGGAGCTCTCCGCCGTGGGTCCCCTGCCCCAAGGGGTTTGGTTACGTGCTGCAGGTGCCCCCGGACTGCAGGCGCTGACTTGCCAGGGGCTGCGGCGGGCAAGGCCCCGAGGGCTCCGGTGCCCACTTGACACTGCGGCGGGGATGCTTCTGTCCCTGACGGCGCCCCCTCTGTTTCCACAGGGAATATATACTCTGTATCCGTTTATTAATTCAAGAATCATCACTGTGTCGTTGGAAGATGTTAAAATTCTATTAACCCAAGAAAATCCATTTTTTAGAAAACTTAGCAGTGAGACGTACAGCCAAGCCAAGGATCTGGGTAAGCGTTGGGCTTGCGTAGAGGCGTAGCTTGTCCTTACGGAGGCTTCCGACGTGGGCGTTTACCCTTGTTGGAGCTCTCGGTCTTGCATTCAGTACATCGTGGCTTTCTTTACCTGACTCAGTTTCCAGAGGGCTTTGTGGAAACGTGACTGACGTCTCGGTGCCCTGAGGGTCGAAGGCACCCTGGGGGTTCCTTGACTTCGCCGGGCCCTGGTGGCCCCCTGTGGAGGCCCCAGTCGCCTGCGCTGGTCGCAGGTGTTGGGGCCTGGCCAGCCCCCCAGCCCGAGCTCCAAGCCCGATCTTCAAGCCACCTGCCCGTCACCAAGCAGGCGGCCAGGGGAGGGCCCTGCGTGGAGGCGGAGGAAAGCGGGGGGCTCGGGTCTGCGTATGAGGCGCGGACACCGCCGTGCACAGGCCATCGGGCCGGTTGGCGCTTCGCTCGACCCCGCTGAGGCGGAGTCTGCGCCGCGCCGGCCGCCAGCGCAGCCCCGGGCACGCCGCCGTCACGGCGCAGGCCCCGCCGCTGGCCCCGCCGCTGACGTTGCACCTGAGGACACGGGTCGCTCCACCGAGGGTTCCGATTTGGATTTTCGTTTCACTAGTCCATTTTCTATGTTACTGTTCAGTATTTCTGGCTCAATTTGATGACAGCTGAACAAATCAGTTGCTGTGGTTTAGGACCCTGTGTCTCGTGCGAACACGTAAATCCTGCTGTGTGAGTCCGTCTCCTTTTCCTTCCTCAGGCATAACCGCAGTTTAAAGGAGAGTTTTTTTTAAAGGGTAAAGGAACTGTTTGTACTTTTTTAATCTTTCACTTAGGTGGTTACAGTATAATTTTTGTATTTTTTTATTCCGTTGTTTCATGCCGTATCTGGAAGTTGGAGCCGTTATTCACCTTTGATGTTGCGGGCTAACAAGCAGTTAATCCCCACGGCCCCTGCCCTGTGCAAGAGACTTGCTGGGGAGCTCCGCCCGGACCCCGGCGGTCTGACTGCCTCGTCCTGGCTGCCCTGCTTGGGGCTTGGCTGGCTGGTGGCTTTGGATTTCAGAAAGTCCTTCCTCCATCAAGGTCCTTGAGACCAAGTATGGGTGATTCGCTGCTTTCTGGGCACATGCACGTGCTCAGCCAAGGTGCCCCAGCCGGGAACACTTGGCCAATGCTCGTGTGTTTCTCTTCCAGCCAAGGGGAGTGTCGTCCTGAAGTATGAGCCAGACCCCACGTAAGTGAGGATGCCGAGAGTCACATTTTCATGGGGGGTGGCGGGGTGGGGGGATTGGTTTTAGAAGCCTTTTATGACTGTTCCCCTAAAAACAGTACTGGGAAAATTTTGCCACTGAACGACGTGTATGTCATCATGCAGGTATGTTTTCATGGAACATTCAGCTCAGGTTAAATGTCTTTTTATTCAGAGAATAAAATGCATAGTGTTTATTTTCTGCGCTTTGGAAGCCAGAGTCCGACTTCTGTCTTAAACAGAACAAGTGTAAAGGTTGAACAGTGAAGTGCGAGGCCTGGGGCTCCCGACGAGGACAGGCAGGCCTGGCCCCGCGCGGCCCGCTGACGGCCGCCTGGGAGCCACCGCGGTGCCGCGCTTTCCCGCGACACCCCCGGGGGCCGGGGAGAAGGGGGTCGTGGGCGGCCAGCACTTGCCAGACGGGGACAGGGCCCAGAGCGCTCGGCGAGGGTGCGACAGGCAGCTGTGCTCCCTCCCAGGGCACTAGTTCCCTCCCAGACCGTGCGGCCCGGAGGGGCGGTGTCTCTGGGGAGGTGGCGTGTGACCTGAGTCTGATGGTGGGAAGAGACGGACGGGCGCCCACCCCCGAGGCAGGGACGAGCGGGACGGCGAGCGTGCGGTGGCAGGGCCCGGCGGCGGGCGAGGCGACGGGGGCGCAGTGCTGCACGTGCGTCCCTTCGGGGCGTGTGTTGCCGACCAGGCAGCTGGGTGGCCATGTGGGGCGCTGAGGGGAGGTGGTGCCAGGGAGAGGCCCGTGGGCTCCGTGAGTGGAGCCGCCCTGTTGGGAGCCGGGGGGCCTGCGGGCCTGCCTGAGGAGGACGGAGGGGGTGGACGGGACAGGGGCCTGCGGGGGGGCGGACCTCACATGGGGAGCACTGCAGAGGCCGAGCGGGGAGGGCGCCGGGACCCCGGGGGCTGTGGGGAGAAGAGACAAGGAAGGCACTGGGCGAGGCCGGGCGGCAGGTCGCGGGGTCGAGCTGGTGTAGACGTTTTCCTGCAGGGTCGAGCTGGTGTAGACGCTTTCCTGCAGGGTTGAGCCAGTGTAGATGCTTTCCTGGCGTTTGCTGTGACAGGCGGGGGCGTTTCCCAGGTGCAGTCGGGTCAGGACAGGCTCAGAGTGTCATCTCGTGGCTTCCGCGCTCGTGGAGATCCGAGACGCCGGAGGGGCTGCCGGTGTCTCAGGAATGCACGTGGTTTTACAAATCCGTTTGGCCAGAGACTGGAGTTGTTTTTTAAAGGAACAGTACTAAGATATTTTTGAATGTAGATTTGTTTTTCCCCCTACAAACGCTAGTTTTCTAGTAGTTGAAGTATACCCGTGAAGACACAGCTCCAGGAATTATTAGATTTAAACAAAAATAAGGAAATGGGAATTTGGAGATTTCTTGTGTTTTTCTCTCATCATTTTCTAACTCCCTGTTCATGGAAAAGTTCTGCTGGGTTTTCCTCCCTCTTTTGAGTGGTCTCTCTCCCAGTTCAGGCCTTTCTGTTACTTTTCTTTGTCTGTCTTTTAAAAACATAACTGAAGCCTCCTGTGGCCATTCCTTAGTTTCTGTCACAGACGCCTGGCATCAGATAGGTTTGGGACCTGCGTTACATTAAACAGGGCCTTTAGGAGCCGAAAAACTAGACCAGAGTCACCTCTGAAAGACGTTAAATAACGGTGCGCCCAGCAGGGGCATGTGTGATACCGGATGGGCACAGGGCGACAGACCTCCCCGCCATCTCAGGTGTGGAAAGGGGCGTGGCGTGGGCCGGCGAGTAGGGAGGCGCCCCAACGGCGGGCACCCAGGTGGCACCACGTGCTGGCGACAGCCACGGCATCCCCGGCGGGGCGCGCTGCTCCGTGGGCAGTCACCAGGGAGAGCCAGTTAGGGCCACGCAGCCCAGAGGCACGGGGGTCCTGGGTCCCAGGTCCGGTGCTCCAGTCTGCCGGCGCCGGCGCTGTGGGTCGAGGTGCCCAGTCCCCAGGGAGGCTCGGTTTGTCCACCTGTAAAAACGGGCAGCGAGCCGTGCGGGGCGGTGCAGCAGCTGGACCGAAGTGTCGGGTGTCGCCAGGGCGAAGCGTCACCGACGGGTCTTCACGTCCGAGGGGGCGAGCACGCGGAAATGCCGATGTCGGAAGTGTGGACTCTGCAGACTCGGGGGCCGTCTCACTGGGAGCTGGTAGACGGGAACACGGGACAGCCTGACAGTGTCGCAGGTCCTCAGGACACGGACGAGGACGCCGATCTCCCTCTGCGCAAACCCCCCGTAGCCCGCAGGCTAAGTGGCTTCCCGGCGGGTTAGCGGCGTGTGTTTTGGAGCAATCGCACGTCCTCGGGTGCGGTCACGAGGACGTTCAACACTTACGCGTAGCCGTTTCGTCTCTAGGAAACCGGACACCCTGCAGTGTCCCATCGTGTTGTGCGGATGGCGGGGAAAGGCCTCAATTCGAACTTTCGTGCCCAAGAATGAGCGGCTGCATTACCTCAGGATGATGGGGCTCGAGGTGCTGGCAGAGAAGAAGAAGGACAGGCCTGTCCTGGCCGGCGACAGTGCAGCTGGCTCCGGGCCACCGGAGGACGAGGCGAGTGCCAGCCAGGACGCAGAGCAGGCTGCCAGTCCGGACGCTGGCACGGGCGGTGACCCGGCCGGGGGTCCTGAGGCGTCTGCACCCCAGTCCAGGACTGCCGACCTGTAGAGCACACGATTTTAAAGCCTGGAAACCGACGGGACGATAGAAGCATCTGTGAGTGGCCGCGCCCTGCTCGCACCCGGAGTGTGAGGAAAGTGTGTTTTTAGCTTGTTGGTTGCTCCTTCTGCTTTGTCCTCTGGCGAAGCTGGGGCCAGTGTGCCTGCTGCAGGTGGCAGGCGTTCACGGCTGAGGTCTCACTCCCATCGAGAGATGTAACTGCCCATGCAGAAATACTCAGGTCCCGTGTATTACACCTGTATTGGTCTTAAAGTCCAGTATTTCTCGCAATTATTATTTATAGGGAGGATCTGTATCTCCTCATGAGTCATTGGAAACCGCACTGTGAGCTTTAGTGATTGTGAGTTGCGCAGCGGTGTGGCATTGGTGTGCAGTGGGTTAACATCCGGGCTGCCAAACGGCTTCTGTGCCTTTGTAACAAAGGGTGAAACGTACCCTGTCGTGTCCGTGAGACCTGCGTCATGAACTATGATGCTCATGAGGGTTTTATGTGCTTTTAGGAAATGAAGCACTTTGCAATTTTAATTTTTAAATGGGGTTGGGGATGCCTGGAACGTTTAATTAAAGAGACTAATGAAATGTGTACATGTGCGTGACTTGTTTTATTCTTCACGAGGCAGAAGGAACAAACTTCTTTTCGGGTAAGTGAAAATGTTAGAATTAAAACATTCTTATCTCAGCTGGTCAGAGGCGTCTGGGGCAGTGGGCCAGGACAGACGGCGTGAAGCTTCCAGAAAAGGGGAGAGGGGGGCGGTGGACCCGCAGGCCCTGTTACCCAGCTGTCACCGTTATCAAACTGACTAAGGCCTTTCCTTGTTTGCCCGGCCCACCTGTTTGTACTGTTTTCAAATAAATTGCATCCAGTAACATTTGTAAAAAACAGCCTCAATGAGGTCGTACCCAGACAGTAACAATTCCTTAACATTAAATAGCTTACATGGAGTAGTCTGTACACTGAGAACTACATGACGTGGATGAAAGGTGCTGGAAATGAGTAAGAGGAAGGGTGTTCCGTAATTGTGGGTCGGAAGAACCAATGTCGTTAAAATGTCCGTGCTACCAAGTGTGATCATGGAGTCCATAAAAACCCCAGTGGCCTTTTTCACAGAAATAGAAGAAACAATCCTAACATTTTGTATGAAACCACAAAGGGCCCTAATACCCAAAGTAATCTTGAAAACAAGAATGAAGCTGGAGGCATCGTATTTCCTGATTTCAAACTATATTTTCTTAGCTGTGGTAATCAAGACAGTATGCTGTTGCCATGGAGACAGACACTTAGGTCAGCAGCAGCATGAGGGGCCCGGAGCAAACCCAGTCCCGTGTGGTCCGTTTCCGACAAAGGGGCCAGGAAGACACAGAGGACGGTCTCCGGTGGTGGAGGGGAAACCGCACGGCCACGTGGACGAGTGGAGCGGCCTCCGTCCCGCACCACGTGCAGAATCTACTCAGCGGGCGAGACCTGACAGCAGCACGGGCAGGAGACGGGGGCGAGCTCCGCCCTGGGGTCCCGGCGACGCGGCCGAAAGCCACTTAGCCAAGGAAACCGACGGAGTGCAGAGGCGGCCCGCGTATCTGACAAGGAGCCAACACCTAAAGCGGTGTCGGAAGAGCTCATGCAACTGATGAGCAGGAGAACCATCCGGTTTAACAGGAGAGGGGCCTGAATGGGCATTTCTCCAAGACGACACGGACGGCCAACAGATACCATGAAGAGCTGCGCAGCGTCGCCGATCGTCAGGGAGATGCAAGCCAAAGCCACAGCGAGCCGTCACCTCACGCCTGTGAGATGGGCCGTCATCAAAAAGACAGGCACTAGGCAGGATGCGGAGAGAAACCCTCGGGACAGTCGGGGTGTAAACTGGTGCCGCCACGTGGGACAGCAGAGGGGGTTGGGCCGAGGCTGCAGCCGGAGATGGTGAGTCGGTAACCGGCGTGTGACTCGTTTAATCCAGTACCTGCAGGAGGGGGATTGTTCGTACCCCGACCACCGTGTGAGTGAAGCAGACCAACCGGGCGTCACAGTGACAAAGCCAGAATCCCGGTTAAAAAGAAGTCGACCCCCGGGAGCAGGGCCAGGCCTCCGGCGGCAAGTACGGGTCTCGTCCCAGGACGCCTCCCTTCAGGGACAGCCACGTGGCAACGGCCGCCTTTTAGTCGGACTTTGGCAGCTTTGCAAAACTGCCAGAAATGAGTGTACCTCCGAGGGACGAATGCGGCCATCGAGTGTGTGTTTTCCCGCTGCTTTAAAAGTTAAGGCTATTGAAAGCCTCTGAGCTTTTTGGTCAGATGTAAATTTAGGAACTTTTCTCCAGAGGGAAGATGATTAGGGGGTTCTGCCTGGACCGAGATACGGGTTGAATCCACCTCTGCTTTCACCGCCTCCCGAGGCCTCGTGACCCAGTGGGAGCGACGTTTGGACAGAGACGGGGAGGGGAGGGCAGAAGCAGCGAGCGTTTGGAAGCAGGAAGGCAAACGGGCAGGTGGCGACGGGCCCTGAGCCAGCGCGAGAGCCACTGAGGCACCGTCTGCCGTGTGCCAGGGTTCCTGGGAGGCTCAGACCGGGCTCATCAAGATGAGCCGAGGCGGCTTGAGGAGCAGCTGAATCGTGGGGCCCCCTCACCTGCATGGCGGGTGCCACACAGGGCGCTTGTCCCCAGGGGGCGAGGACTGCGCACGCTGCCCTTCCCTCGGCCCCCCGAGTGTCGGGGGCGGCCAGACCTGTCTCTGGTGGGAGCTCACCGGCAGGCGCCTCTCTGGGGAACCTGTCCCGCTCCAGAGAAAAGATGAGGATAGTGGCCTTGGGGACCCCAAGAAATGGCCCCCTCGCATCCCCCTCAAAGATGACATGTCGCCACAGCAGTGCTGCCAACAGGCCTGGCAGCCCCTCACTTAATCGGAGTAGAAAAGAGGGACCCCTCGACGTCGGAAAGCGGCCTCTGGCACTGGACACAGGCGTCAAAGCCCATGGGACCGAGCAGCCCGGAGCACAGACCGCACGAGGAGAAAGCGGAAAATCGGGAGCTGGACAACGGCGGCGTGTAGCCAGGCCTGGTGAGACAGGTTAGAAAGAAACAAAAAAAAGTTCTGAACGTGAGCAGATACCGCAAGTTCTCTCTCCAGTTTTAATCGCCATTGCGCTGGAGACATCTCCAAATAGTGGGGGCCTTGCAGAGGAAAGACAGCTTCGGTAGAAGGGTTTCTCTCCCGTAACGGCATCTGGAGAGGAGCCACCCATGGGAACCGGCAGTCGCCGCTGCGGGTGGGTGATAATGGAGACGCGGTTTTCACTTAAAACCCGCTGTTCCCTTTGAACTTTGAAATACCTTTTGAGAAGATGAATAAATGCCTAAAAAAGAATGCCAAACACACATCACTTGGGCCCAGGAGGTCTGCTTCCCAGACTTGCAGATGTGTAAAATGACGAGTTTCGATGTCATTCGATGCAACATTTATTAGGGCAGAAAACCTGAAAGACCCTCGATGTCCAGGACCATGGCACAGTCATTACAGACTCAGAGCCCAGGGTCTAAGCGGGCGCTGGGCCCACAGGCGCCCCGTCTGGCTCCAGACTCCCAGGAGGGAAGCAGGCGTTCCAATATTGTTTGCAAAAAGCATTAATTGCAGGAAAGTAAGTTCCTCAGAAGTCACGTGCAATAGTTGGGGACCGAAGTTTGAGAAGCATTGGGCTTTTGGGGGTAGAAAGTATCATTTCTCTGTTTCCTCGCAGTGAATTCAGAGCCAGCGACAGACAGCGTGCCCAGGTGAGCTCTGGCCGTCCCCCCCCGCCCCACCGTCCCATCCGCGCATCCAGATTGTCGACGAAGGAGTGAAACTGGCAGCCTCGAACTGGTGGAAGAGGCAGTTTTGAGAGACCTCAGAGAGCTGTGGGTCCTTCTTTTGTCACTGAGTAGCTGTGGCATCACCTCTCTGAGCCTCAGCATACTGAATTCAGACGCGTATAAAAGGACCTCCACGACCCGGCCAGGCTCCAAGGTCAGGGAGTGGGAGCTTTTTGCTCCAGTCCAGAAGTCTGGTACCAGAGGAAGAATCAGGAAGGACGGGAGCCTCCGTCTGAGGGTGACGCGTGTTGGCATCCCAGCGGCTGCCTAGACACGCGTTCTCCGTGCCCCGTCCCCCTGCCCGGCGCCCGAGTGGCAGGAGGTGGCCTGAAGGGCCATCAGCCCGCGGCCTGTCTTCCCGGCCCCTCCATCACTGTCCACTTTCAATACCATTGCCCCGCGGTGTCAGACGCCGCTGAGAACCGTCAGACTGACCTGACCGCAGCCGAAGCTGTGTCACCCGGGCGACCAGGAGAGAGAGGCCACATGTCACCGGAGCTCTGCTGTAGTGCATTCCCAGAGCTGCTGTGAAAGGCAGGCAGCGTCCTCCCAAAGGGCAGCGGGGGTCACAGGCGGTGCAGCACGACTGGGGTCGCCGGTCGTACCAAGGGCATCAGCTAAATCACAGTCCAAACCGGAAGATGCCGGGCAAACAAAAACGGCACCGGCGAACTTCTGTCATCCCGGAGAGGCCCTCAGTATCCGCGGGGGGCTCCCTGCGCCCTCCCTCTGGTCTGGACAGAGAGGGGCGTCTGTGCGCGGCCGCGGGGCTGCGGCCGGCAGGAGCCCGAGACGCGCAGGGTCTCCTTCCCCGACGTGGAGCCGTTGCCACGTGGCTCAGGCTCCCAGGCGACAGGGCGCTGTGCCGGCCGCAGGCGGCCTCCGCCACCAACCACTCGGCCACCTCTGCGCCTCGCAGGGCGCTTCCCCCTCCCACGGCAGGTGCCCGCGGCGACCTGCGCTCTGCCGGCTGGCGAGGGGCGGGCGTGAGCTCCGCGCGTGGGGTGTATCGCTGCGTCCCGCACGGCTCGCCCCGTCTCCTGGACGAGCCCCGCTCATCTTCTGCCAAGAGGGGAGAAGGCAGTCGCCACCCTCGTCCAGACCTGCACACGCCTGGGCACTTCCGCCGCTGACCGTCGCTCCCAGGCTGAGGCCTTTCTTTCGCACCGCCTTGACCCTCCTCGGATGCGTTCACGCTCTCCCGGAGCGGGGAGGGGGGGGTTGGAGGGGCTCCCCACCTGGAGGTGTTTTCCACCGGGACCTGACGCACGCAGTAGCCGTGGAGGACGCGGAGCGCGCGCGTGGCGCCATCCGCACGCACCGATTCTGCGGGCGCCGCGGGCGCAGACGCGGGCTCCGGGCCCGGCCGCGGGAGGTGCGGGGCGGAGCTGAGGCAGGGGGCCCCCAGCCCCCGCGGGCGTCACGTGCCCGTGCGTCCCAGGCGCGTTGGTGAAGCTTTTCTCCTGCGACAGCGCCCTCTGCGGCCCATCCGCGTTCAGATTTGGGATGTGCTGTTTTCAAAGTAACAGTTTCGATGTGGTACTCTTCTGTCTCCTGATTCATCAAATGGATGTACTGCTAACATGTTACTGTGAAAAATTTCAAATGTAGGGGTAACAGTACAATGAACCTGCCTCGTGTAATTGTCACCCGACTCCAAGTGCCACTGGGCTGATCTCGTGATGTCTACACAGACCCTTCTACTAACCCCCACCCCAACACACCTGCTCCGGATTATTTTAAAGCGAACCCAAGACATTCTGTCCTTTCATTCATATATTTCTAGGGGATAAAAAAAAAAAGGACACGTTCTCTCTTAACTCACTGGGACGCGATTTTCTCGCCTACAAGGTGCGAGATGCAGAGTTGAACCGTGTTGTGCTCCAGGCTCTTAGCAGCTTCCGGGACATATCGTGTAGCTCCTACGTGTTCCCAGGGGACACCGTCCCCCATGAGGCATGGCTGCTGGCTCTCTCCAGCTCGTGCTGGGGTCTCGGACACCACCACGGGATGACCCCGATGTCCCACATAAGCCACGCCCACCCCCTGCGACCCTTCACTTCCTGCTCCAATGAGCTGAATATCCCTTCAAGGACATCAGCAGGCACCCCAATGTTTATCTTCTGAGGGATTACTCCCCAAATGACGGTCCAGCCTTGTGCTTCTCAGCCCTGGCCACCCATGTGAATCACCCGAGCAGGTCCAAGGACACCAGGGCCCCCGACTGCGGGCTCCTACCATGCGGCTGGGTGAGGGGCCCCCCGGGGGGTTCAGACGAGCAGCCTGTGTGGGCGCCCATGTCCAGCCACGCTCCAAGCCCTGACTGTGCCCGGAGCACAGACGTGATGATCAGCAGAGACACTAACGGCCCTGGACACTCAAAGCCATTAGTTTGACCCAGTTTTTTCCTTTTAAATCTGGACAATACCTGGGGCCAGACTATTAAGCCAGCAAGTGCAGCTAATGGAGAACCACGATGGGCTTCCTCTCCCATGGCGATGAAGGGGCCTGTACCGGACTCCTGGTCACCTGTGTCGTGCTCCTGAGGTCTCAAAGCAGGCTGGCCCCTGAAGAGTGCAAAGACTCATTTTTGTCCGTTCTCTGTCCCTCAGTAAAACCCTCTTTCCCAGGAAGCCCTGTGAGCTAAGCAGAGAACTTGGGGTGCCTGTCATCTCCCGGCTGTCGCAGGCTTGGTGGGACCTCTCACACACGCAGGGAGGTGTGAGCGGAATTCCAACGCCACCCCCAAGATTTCTGGGCGGCAGGCCGAGCCCGTGACTCTGCTGGGGAGGTGACACCCAGCCTTGTTTGTGTCAGTGAGCCCAGCCCGTCTGTCTCCTCAGGCTGTGCTGGCGGCGACAGTAAAACCCAGGCTCCTGGTGACGGCTCTGTGATGGCAAAGGTGGCGGGTGGCCGCTGACCTCTCTGGCCTCTTGCTGGGGAGGGGCTCTGGGCCCTGGTCCTTCCGCATCCAGCTCCTCTGACGCACGGGGAGCCCATTCTTCCCCCTGCCACCTGTCCGCCTGGGCCTCCCTCTCGCAGGCTCTCCTGGAGGGCCACAGTCTGGCCCACTGTTGAGCCCTCCCAGAGTGTCCTTCTGCCCTCCTCCCCGCTGGGAGACGCCGGGGTCTGACCACATGTCTTCCACAATCATGACACCTCACGTTTTATCGTGAACGACTGCTGGGCATTTTTGATGCAACAGGAATTTTGTTAGAAATTTTATTTTCGAATATTTGTGGTCTCGCTAATATGTCCCTGTTTATAAATGACAAACTGAGGCTTGGGGAGGTGGAACAACTTGCCTAAAGGGACAGCACTGGGTCCAGAAGACCTGAAGCCTTCCGCGGCCAGCCGTGGACTAGGGTACACTGGACTTCTGGGGAGACGGAGGCAGGAGCCCCCGGGAGGGGCTGCTCCCGGATTCCCAGGCCCCGCTCCTGCACCGGTCGACTTCGTTCTTAGTGTCTGTGGGAGTCCCCCACAAAAGACCTCTGCTCCCCCACAGCAGAGCGAACGTGAGCGAATTTGTTTCTTGCAGCGAAAGTCCCATGTAACTGTCTCGTATTATAGTTTGCATTTTTTTTTCTTTATGGGTAAGAAATTCCTATGCATTTCAAACAGTCTGGGGGGGTGGGGCAGGGAACCCATTAAAGCAAACTCAGACAATTCCTACTTTCGACACAAAGCAATCGATGTGGTTATTTGCTGCTTACCTGTGAAACCGTTTTTATGTATCTAAATGTTTTACGAATTGTTATGATCGGCACCGATTATTTCGTAATCTGCATGAGCTCTGGATTACTAATGTCTTTGGAGAACGTTCTGTAGGTGCCTGCATAGATTTCATTGAATAAATGAACCCTAGTTTGTTTATTCACCGGCCATAGTTTGCTGTGGAGCGCCTGGGCTGTTTCCGCTGTGATCAGCACTATCATCACCGGACAGAAATAAGTCAGCAGTTGGCAAATGCTCACCGGTTGATAAACTGAGAGACTGGTCCATTAATAATATAAAGACCTGTGAGACAGCTTCCTGGAAAGGAAAATTCAGATTTTTATGTGGCACTTTTTCTAATCCTGGCTGAAGATTAGACTCACTCAGTGATTTTTTTTAGTAAATGCGATGATCTCAGAAGCTAAGCAGAGTTGGGCCTGGTTAGTACTTGGATGGGAGACCACCTAGAAAGACCAGGTGCTGTAGGCATAAAAACTAAAAAAAAATAAGTGATCATAAGCTGACAAGGTCCTTGCAATCTGTGAGGTCAACCAAGGGTTGCCTCAACTAAAAAGAAAAATAAAAAAAAAATAAAATAAATGCAATGACTAGGCCCAATCCTGGAGATTCAAATTTAGTTGGCCTGGGTGTGCTGATTAAAAAAAAAAAAAAATTCTCCAGGTGATGGTATTTTTCAGCCGGGGTTGAAAAACACTGAAATAGGCAACGGAGACTGACAGGTACTCTTGACTGGCGCGACGTACTGGGAAAGCCTGATCTTGAAACAAGATGCTGTTTTTCAGACAGTCTCGATTCTGCCCACCCCAAGCAACATGCCATTTTCTTCTGCGCCGCACCGGAAGCCAGGTCCAGAGCCTGCCCGGGGCCATCTCGCAGCCATCAGCGACTCACCGGAACCTCTTTCGGCCTCGTCTGTCCCGCGACAGGAAGTGGCGCCGTGTTCCCACGGGCGCGTTGTGGGGCGCATTGTGGCGCGCGGGCTCTGCGATCGCTCGCTCTTTGGAGAAGTTCCTGCCGGCATGGGAAGAACTTTCTTCCCAGACCCTAACCTGTCCCTTGCTTGATACACTTACCATGACATTTATTTGGAATCTCTAAAGACTTCGAAAAAGAAGAGTAAGAGGGGACTTGCCCTGCTAGGTATCAGGACATTCCGTTAAGATGCTGCGATAAACACGATATGCTGTTTTTGAAAGGGAAAAAGGACCTGTGAAGTAGAAGACAGGTTCAGGGAGCCCGTACACATGAGAGTATTCTGTACCGGAAACGTGGCACCTCTCTAAAGTAACGGAGGCGGGTGTAAATGGATACCCATGTAACACGGAGGTGGAGGACCCGTTCAATGAAATCCCCAGGTACTGTACGACAAAATAAACTACCGATGAATTGAGCCATCTCGTCGTAAAGATTTATGTGCAGTGCCGATGGAGCAAAACATCTGTGGCCTGAAATGAATAACCGAAAAATAAGTTATACAAGGAAATGCTAAAATTATTAAGAAAAAGTCAAGAACCCAAGCAGAAAAATGAGCAGAGTACCAAGAGGCAATTTACAGAAGAAGAAAACTTCAAAGACTCACTAAATAGGAGCTGTTTAAACCCGCTACTATTTAAAGAATTGCAAATTGAAAAAACGCAGTGGCTTTACACCCATTAGACTTGCAAATATTTGAAGGCTGCGTGATGCCTTTAGTGCCTGGGGATGGCACACGCTTGCATTTCCAGGGGGAGCATAGCCTGGTGAAATTTCCTGTTGCAATCCATCAGAATTTAATAAAATTAAGTATTTGAATACTTAGGGCCCGGCAGTCCTGCTCCTCCACGTGGACCCTAAAGAAACTCTCCATGGGTCCCCGCTAACTGGAGGTGGGTCCTGTGGGTGTACCCGCCGCGTCTCAAAAGGGCGTGTGTCCTGTCCCCACGGAACTACACAAATGGACGCCTTGGAGACAGGAATTACAGTGTCCTGGGGCAGGGCCTCCTAACCTCTCTCGGTCTGGGGTCTAACCTTCCTTGTTTCTTCGGGGAATTTTCCTTACTCTTCTGCGAGCTCCGCCATGCATGCGAGCGTTAATACGTGTAAAATACCCAGGCTTTTGGGGTGTGTTGGAGAAGGTGCGGGCTGAGGGTTTTACCTCTCCCCAACTTTGTGCGGTGGAGAAGCGGAGTCTGGAATGAAAATCAACCCACTTCCCGTGGTCCCAGCCACACAGCCAGGGCAGCTGTTCCTCCCGGATCCACGGGGACCTGTCTAGACAGTGTGTCGGGGACAGCGAGTGTGTCGCTGTGGCATTCTGGGTCTTCTGTAAATTACAGAGAAGGCGTCTGAGCCTCCATCTCTGTAGTGAGAGTCCAGGATTCTTTGTGTGTGTAGGTCACATCTCAGCTTGTCCCAGCCCGGCCCTGTGACTTGTCCCAGGCCTTCATTCTGCAGCGCGAACCGTGGCCTCCCTGCCAAATGCCCGCGGTCCCTGAAGCTCACGACCCCGCCACCCACAACCCCACGGGCCCTCCAAGGTGTGCCAGGCGGGGAGGGGGTTTTCGGAGGTTGTTTCAGGGCGCGTGTGAGCTCTGTCCGCCCCCCGGGTGTCAGGGTCACATTCCGGGGGTGAGACGACACAGCCCTTGAGCGGAGGACGCTGGGTTGACATCGTACCATTAATCAGCGCTCTCGGGGATGGCTGTCCAGTGGTTTGCATCCTCTGGACGATGCTGCTGTCCACTCCGTCGACTATGATCCTGCCCACCCGACATCGTGAGAGGCTGGGCAAGCGCATGCGCACTGCCTGACTGAGCCACCTCTGGACCCAGGACAAAAGGAGCAGAGGAGGGTACGTCCCTGTCACGCGTTGTCCACCAATGGCTCGGCCTTCGGCACCTCGTTAGAACGAACTCCTGGACGAACCCTAGCCGCGCCGCCAAGGTGTCGGGCGATGGACCTTCCATTAGGATGCGTTCGGAGCCGTGGGTCTGCCCACCACACCGGGCCGCGCCCCTGTTTCACGACCCCGTGTGAGTCATGCCTGCACGTGGTCCAGGTGTGTCCTGCTGCCCCGCACCCCCTCCTCCCGCACCCCCTCCTCCCGCACCCCGCCGTGAGCCCAGCCTCGGAGTCTAAGCTGGCTTTTCAGATTCATCCTTGTCACTGAGAATGCCAGTCCTGGGTCGCCTGAAGAATGGCAGCCCAGGTAACTGGGCTCTGTGGCTGGTGGTCCCCAGGCCCCCCTGAGCCTCTGCTAGGGACTCCAGGGGGCCTCTCCAGGGGGTCCCCACATTCATGCAAAGTGCGCACATGGATGCCGCACTCCTGCAGAGGCTGCGAGGGGACTTGGAGAAATGATCCTGCCGGAATTATCTGGAACCTTCCTTTATTCCCTTGTGTCCTCCTGCCCTCCCCACCCCCCATGCCAGGATCGAGGAAAACGGGGGTCTCCCACCTCCCCTTGCCTGCCCGAAATGGCGGCAGCGCCTTGCGCGTGCGCATCCCCTCCCGCCGCGTGGAGGCTGCTGCCCGCGCTCGCGTGTTGTCCACCAGCGACTCGGCCTTCGGCACCTCTTTCTGTTTTCTTACTGCTCCCTCACCATTTTTCTAAAGTGAAAAAATTACAGGGAACATGTATGTTCTTCACAATACGAACGGAACGTGGGGAGCTCGCGTGGGCCGTCTGCCCGGCCGAGCGGATTCTGCGGGTTCCAGGCCGACGCGGCCTCGCTCCGCCCGGCCTCCCCTGGGACCGCAGGTCCCGGCCACGTGCCCGCGCAGGACAGACGTGCTTTGTCAACTGTTTCTTGACTCCAGAAATGATCAACCAGGAAATATAATAAAATATTAAGATGTTACTCTCAATGATAACAAAAACTATACAGTGTGTGGGAATCTTCTAAGACTCTGTGAAACTTCTTTGGTGAGCACTCAAAACTCTAGTGGTGCTCCCAGAAGTTGATGCGAATAAGTAAGAAACAATCCATGTTCCAGGATGAGATGACAATATCATATTAAAGACTTTTTTTCCTCCTAAATTAAGTGAGAAGCAAACCTTGTAAGCAAGGAAAACAAAAGTATAGAAATCAGGTGTGTGTGTGTGTGTGTGTGTGTGTGTACACAGAATTTGGTACAACTAAGGTGTACTCTCAAATGCAAAGTGATCTGTATTATTTAAAAGGGGTAAAACTCTGAAAAGCTCTAGCTACAAATATTCCTTGGAGTCGGAGGTTTAAATGTGGTTTTAGGATCTTCTTTAATGTAACGTTTTTGCGACACGGGAAAGTAATTACCACATGGACTAAAATCCGATTAGAAAACTCAAGTACGTGCTAAAAGCTCATTTCTAGTCCACAGGCTTGGCAGAGTACCGGCCACTAACTCATCCCGCAGCATGCTATAGGCATGATGGAAGCAGGCAGATCTTAAAGGTCTTTGAGAAATTAAAAACTCTGTAAACGTAGACAAAGAAAAAAATAAGAGTGGTTCCCTGTGGGAAAGTTTATTCACGTTGTTTAGGCTTATCGGATTGTATTTATCCTTCGAAATTATTTATTAGAAAACTTCTCATGACTCAAAAAAAAAAAAAATCTTTTAAAAAGCAGCCTGAGATACGTTTAAACAACAAAAAGTTTTGTTTTCAACTAGTCCTGCAGTTACACAGAATCCCCACGGGAGGCCGAACAAATCAACGTAGCTTCTTTTTTTGCAAACAGATGGTCTCCACCTATCTCAATATCGCTACCATGCCCCTGTTTTTAAGCAAAAATGACTTGCTTCCGTGAACATGGCGCATTTATTTTGGTATGGAAAGAAGGCCCTTTGAGACAAACGCGTAAGCGACAGGCAAAGCAGAGCCCCCACGCATGCGTCTTGGTCGTTTTGACCGGCCCCTGTCCTGCTTACGACAGGTACAAAGCGATCGCATGTCTACAAAGGAGGACAGACACTTAATTTGCCACCGGTAGAGAAATGGGGACCCGCCAGAGCGAAGCCACAGGAGGCAGCAGTGCAGGCATTTATTCTGACCCAAGAGGATGACCAGAAAGGCCGACCCCACCCCCTCCCCAGTCCGCTCTGTTTGTCTGGCCCCGTTCGACCTTGAAATTGAATCTTGCTTTCCTTTGCATCTATCTGTACTCTGTTCAAATGCTTCTCCTTGGGTACGTCTCCTTGGCCAGCACGCTTTGCTCCCGTGTTTCTTCTGGAATGAAGTTTACATTGCTCGTTGCCTTCCCGGATGTCAACCATGTTTACTTGTCCTTTCCAGCTCGCTGGCCACAGCCCGCGGGTCAGATGGACTCAGGGATTGAGGGATACTTAATACTATGTAAATTGGAGCCTGCCTGCATCGGAAAGGTGAGATCGCCTGTGGCGGAAAGCCGAGGAATGGAGTGGTGATTATCTCGATGTCTGCGGAGGGGAAAAACAAGTGCTGATTGGGATCAAATGGGCCGAGGTCTAAGTCCCTCCCCGCAGCTCCCCGGAGCACACGGCAGTGGGAGCTTTTGACGCACAGCGGATTGCCTCTGGTGTCTCCCAGCCAGCTCGGAAGACGTGCGGTCCCCTGACTCAGCAGTGGTCTAAGATGCGTGTGCTTGGGTGGGGCCTTGTGAATTGCCAAATGGTCCACAGCAGCGTCGTGGAGGACCAGGCAGCACCTGCAGGACGGGCCTTGGTCCACATCCCACGGTGACCCGGGAAAGCCCCTCAGGCCCTCTGGGCTTGTTTCCTCCACTGCCGAGTCTATGAAGCTAGCTAGACTAGGTGGCCTCCCCGATTCAGTGGGTCCACCCTCTTGAGTCGGCCAGGTAGCTCTGCCCCTCCGGAAAGCAAATTCCATTACAATTTTGCATGTTCTCAGAAGCGTTCAGATAAAACACTGGGGTAGAATTCTTAGGTAAGGGGCCAGCGCACACGCCGTGTTGGGCTGTGAGGCTGGACAGAGTGAGTCCCGCCTCCTGAAATCAGATCCGTGGGCAGGGTCCCTGCAGGTGAGACGTGGCGGGAGCTGCCCCCAGGCCGGTGTGGACGGTGCCCACACCCAGCACGAGGGCACCCTCGGCTCTTCTCACTTCCATGCCTGTCCTTCCCTCTCACGGGCCATCGCTCAAGCCTGGCTTTCTCTGTGAAACCTGCTGGGTCGTCAGTGAGGGGCCCTCTGCCAGCAGGGCCTTGGCCGAGTCTGCCCGGTGGCCGAGCACCTCGGCGTCTTCGTCTCCACTCACCCGCTGCCGGTTCCTGTGTTGTTCTTGTCTGATGAGCACCCCCCGAGGCGGGGGGGTGGGGTAGCGGGGAGAGGACGTGCCTCACACTCCTGCATTCCGTGTCTGAGTGGGTGGACGGATGGCCAATGGGCTTGGATGGTTGACTCAAAGTAGGGGCTGGGGACGGAAAGCTAGCATGGGATTAGAAGGGACTCGTCTCAGAGCCACCGTGACTGTTCAGTCTGGTCTTTATCTAAGCGTGTTACGATGAAAGCCTGTCGTGATAAAAGTTCCTTGTTACAATAAAAATAATCCCTAAAGTCCGCACGACGGAGTTGGGTTTCCCAAGTACTCTCCCTCACGTGCAGGTCAACTCTCACTCGACCCTGGGGGCAGTTGCGAGGATGCTGAGGCCCAGGCGGGAGAATGGGTACATGGCCTCTCCGCCTGGGTCTTTTCCTTTCCACGGATTTCCTTTCTAAAAAATGAGGTCGAATTTTGATAGATAGAGTGAACTTGGGAGGCAAAAAATGTAGGCCTAGTTCCTGTTTTTTTTCTGAGTAATGGGTTTTAGAGATTGTAAGCCTTCTAAGGAATATGTACGTGTGTGTGCGTGCGTGTGCGTACATGTGTGTATGTGTGTGCATGTGTGTATGTGTGCGCGTGTGGAAATGCACAGTAACCTTGCTGCTCACATGGAACTTCCTAAGGCATGAGTCACCTTGCTCTTCCAGGACGCCAGTGAACCGCATACATGCGGCTCTCACACACCGTGGCCTGCAGAGGCTGTCTGCCCAGGAGAATCGCCGGGTAGAAGGCTTTGGGGCTGCCTGGAAGTGCGCATGTCTGCATTCCTTCCCTCGGTTGGCTCTGGCCCCTGGGTGGGTTGGTGTTCCCACCAGCAAGTGGGGTGCGCGCTGGCGGGGTGCGCACGTCCGCGTCGGGTCTGACTCCTCCCCTGCTGCCTGTCTGGAGGAATGGGCTTCTCGCCCTGTGTGGGAAACTGACCCCAGCCAGCTGGCTCGTTGGCTCCGGGTCTGGCCCCGCCCACCCCGGGGCCCACCTCGGAGGCCTGGGATGAGCTGGAGGCGGGCACGACCCACTGCGAGGACCTCGGAAGGGCTGGGATTCGACCAGCACCACCATGTCTGCCTACAAGCTTCCGGCCGCCAGGAAGCGAGTTCTTGCTTGGGGCTGAGGGTCAGGGCAATCGTGGAGCTTTTGTTTTTTCCCCACTGCTTTAAAACGAGGCAGTCTTTCTGCTTTAAGTGAGAAATGGTGTTTTTCTCACTAAAGAATATTTCTTCTCTACGGCCGTGACACCCTGAACGCGCCTGATCCCATCTGCTCTTGGAAGCTAAGCAGGGTCGGGCCTGGTCAGTACTTGGATGGGAGACCACCTGGGAGTACCAGGTGCTGTAGGCTTAAAAATATATATATTTATCTCACAACTTCCAGTTTCTAACAAATGTAATGGAGGTGCCGTGCAAAAGAGATGCAATTCAAGGGGTGCGGAGATGTGGAAATTGAGCCAAACGTCCCTGTTGCCGTGGGCAGTAGCTCGCCTCCCCCCCCCCCACCCCCATGGTAAGGACCCGCGTGGCTGCCCCTTGAGGACGGTGTCCCCTGACATAACAGTGCACAAGCTCTTCACGCAGCTGGCAGACAGCTGGGGGACCGAGCTCGGGACAAATAGAAAGATCGCCACGTACGCACATACGGGTCCTTGAAGGACGCGTTGCATTAGACGGGGAGCTGTCTGGAGAGAAGCAAGCTCAGGTGCGCCCCCAGGCGGGCCGCTCCTGTCCTGGACGTCCATGGCCAGTGAGACCGCATTGCAGCGAGCAGCCGAGGGCGCGCAGGCTGCCCCGCCCGCCCGGTGTCGGCGCTCCGGGCCGGAGGACCGGATGAGCGGACGCTTTACGTTCATTGCCATCAGATGCCATGACTGCTGTTCACGGAGGGAGCTTGAGCAAGAGGTCACGCATGCTCCGTACGCTGCCATTTTGGCCGGACGAAGCTGCATGGGTATTTGGGATACGAGAATATGGCGAAATGATAGAAGCCGCAATAAAGGGTGGATTTGGCGAATGGCCAGTCGCACTGGGAGGACGGGACCCCGTCCTGGGAGAGGAGATCAGGTCCCTGACAACCTTGGACAGTGAACAGGGCCCCAAGCAGCCGAGACTGCATGAAGAACTTTATGTGATCAGCAAAGACCTCTCTTCCTTCACGGTGGGAAAGTATAATTGGCAACATTCAGGTTTGGCCAAATCATCTCTTCACGCTCCAGTTTCTAGTTATCTCCTGTTTGCCTCTGGGGACCATTTCGACCCACCGAATTTTTGTAAAGACTATGGGTTTCTGAGATTCATTTCCTGAACCCTGACGCAGAATGCTGTCATGCTATTCGCCTTACTCGAAACACTAAAATTGTTAAACTGGATTAAATATTTTAGACGGAAGCATAGCCCACAATGATTGGATTCTTGAGGCGGTGTGTTGGTATGCATGATTTATTAAAATGTGTCCAATAAGATTTTCCACTTGGATGAACACTTTCCCTCTTCCTGCACATTATAAACAGTATTTCCTCATTTCATGGAGTTTCTTAGAAAGTTCTAAGTAACTTAACAGAAGAGAGAAATGAAACTGTGGGGAGATTAAATAGCAGGAAGTTTGTCACAGCGAGGGTGCCTGGGCATCCCAGCCTCGGGGGACACACAAGTGACTACGGGGTGGAGAGTGAAACCCGGTCATGCAAATCATCGTATGATCACCTGGTACCCTCTGATGCTCCTGGCATCGCCTGTCTCTAGCACACATGATGCAATGAGTCGGATGACTTCAGAGAGCGGGAATCGTCTTTTGCTTTTGGCGGTGGGCGGACCAGCGGAGAGAGGACAGGAACAGAAACACCGGCTGGAGGAGCATCTCAGGACATTCGAGGCTGTCCGTGACCGACCACCCGCTGCTCGGAGCCCCGGGGAGCGCGGGCCTGGCACCCGCAGCGCTCTGCGCCCCATCGCGGCCGTGGCCCCCCGCCTGTCATGTGAGGGCGCTGGCCTGTGGACAGCCACTCAACACCCCCTCCGCGGACACGGCACGTGAGAACCAAGAGGGCAGTTGTTTTAAATCACTAGAACCTGGCGATATTAAATTTTTGTTTTCATGAGCCAAAGGGCATAGCACAAATGAGGTCTACATGTTGTCACACGGGGCCACAGAAAGACACGTCTTCAAGTGACATTGCCCTGCCAGGGAGAGGAACAGACACAGAGCACAGCGGACGGGTACCGATGGGTCGCGGGAGCAGCGGGCCTCGGGGTTCCTGCCTGCTCTTTGGAGCTGCTGTCATGGAAAGAAGCTAAGGGCGGTGTGACTGGGGCTGGGGAATGTCGCCATCTCCACATGTGTTCTAGAGTGACTCAGAGATGATCATTCACTGATAACCGAAACGTAATCCCGAACAGCGTTCGCTCCCTCCTTCTCTCTGTAAACACATCCATTCATAAATAACTTAAACGTCTCCTGGGCGTTCAGGATTCCGTTCCAGCGGGAGTAGAAAAGGGTGGCGATGCTGGGTGTCGGAGGAGATGGCGGTGTCTGCGTGTGTGGAGAGGCGGCGCGAGCGTCTGCCTCGCCCGGCGGGCGTCAGCCGTCGGAGACGGGCGGGGTGACCCAGCCGTACTTCTCGTGCGTCTTCACCAGGCTCTTAAAGGTGGCCTCCGCTTCCTTGCGACTGAAGGACTTTTTTGATTTCCCGGCTTTTCTGCAGATCCGCCCCTGCGTGAGAGGAAAAGAGAAGCCAGGTTAGAACCCGGGTGGGAGCCGCGTTTCCCACCCGCTGTGCGGAAACGTGCCAAGTCGTGGGAGTTTCTGATTTCTGAATCAGCGTGACGTGGGGACGGTTTCGGGGCAGGACAGATGGAGGCGTCAGTGGCTGGCAGGCTTCTGGGGAAGGGTTCAGGGGAGACACGTGGCTGCGGCCTCCTCGGACGCTGGGCCCTGCTCCCTCCGGGCTGGCTCGTGGCGGTGCTGGGGCGTCCGCACCCTCTGCCAGGCCCCGAGGGCGGGGGGCAGCCTCATCTGCAGAGCATCCATGCCGATTCCAGCACGCTGTCCCCAAGGCGGTACTGTCCTAACTTCCTTCCGTGCCACCAAAGAACGCCTTTAATGATGACTTCCGGCTCCCCTTCCCCAACAGTGGAGATCCACGTTTATATGCGGATGAGCGAATTTATATATTCACAGATACATTTTAAAAATTGGGCTTTGAACATTCAAGCTCAGGGGCGATCGGTGAATGCTGCGTCAGGCATGTCACTGGGGAGCCATTTCTCGAGAAGACGGTGGAGCCCCTAACGCCGCTGGGGAAGCTGCCCTCCAGGCCACACCCCTCGCCCCTCCGGGCCACCCCCCCTCGCCCCTCCGGGCCACCCCCCCTCGCCCCTCCAGGCCACACCCCTCACCGCTCCGGGCCACACCCCTCGTCCCTCCAGGCCACACCCCTCGCCCCTCCAGGCCACACCCCCGCCCCTCCGGGCCACACCCCTCGGCCCTCCAGGCCACACCCCTCACCCCTCCGGGCCACACCCCTCACCCCTCCGGGCCACACCCCTTGCCCTCCAGGCCACACCCCTCGTCCCTCCAGGCCACACCCCCTCGCCCTTCCAGGCCACAGCCCTCGTCCCTCCAGGCCACACCCCTCGCCCTCCAGGCCACACCCCTCGCCCCTCAGTGCCCAGGTATGCTCGGGTCTGAAGACTGGGCCTTCGGGTCTGCAGTGGACAAGGGGTCCGATTCCTCTGAGGATGGGCACAGAAGACTCTGGACCACGGAGAAGGACACAAAAGTCGCTGCTGGTGTGACCGTGTCTCGGGCCATGGTCGCCCTTCCGAGAGCCCTGGGAAGTGACGTTTGTTTGGCCTCAGCAGGGACAAGAGACTGAAGACAGCGGGGCGCTGGGCAGCGCTGGACACTGTCGGGCAGAGTCGCCGCCGCTCCCGGCACCCGGGTCACGCTCACGCCTCCGGTTCCCTGGCAGATCAAGCGACACGCGCTCCTGGCGGCTGGGGGCGTCTCCCGGCCCTCGGCGTCCCTCACCCCTCCCGGAATTCCCGCTTGTCTTCCTGAGTGTCTCGTGCAGGCATTTTGCTGCTGGGGCGAAAACGCCCCCAAAAGACTGGGCTGCTCCTTCTCAACATGGGTACGGAGGCGATGCCCCGGTGACGCGTCAGAAACCGGTCCCCGCTGTGCCCCGTCCCCTCCGGACACCCCCAGAGGAACCGCCGTCTGCCGATCGAGGGCAGAGCTACTTTTTCTATCTGCTGCTGGGTTCAGAGCGAATGAGCTGCTACAAGGGCGAAGTCTGGAGGGGAAGACGAAGGGCTGCCGTCTGCCAGCTTCTAGAAACTTCTCCACGTCTCGCCGGGGTATGACTCCTGGTTTTAATTTTGTACCTTCGCACGTCGCTTATGTGGGAACGCAATTACATGGCGAAACGCGGCCACGACAAGCCACGACGTTTATGATCGTCACTGACACGGGTGGAGAGCGCAGCGCAAAGTTACCTCACTGAACATAGTGCACGCGTCTGCGCGGGGCTGTGGGCATCCGTCCCCACGCAGGGAAGAGCGAATATCGATATGTATCTTTTTTCACATTAAACACAAACTCTAACCATCTCTACCATTCTCTTCTGTCATTCTGAAAATGTATGGTGCGATTTGGGAATTCCGGACTAAAAGCAACCGGCCACGTACAGGCTCACGATAATCTTGAAATATTCTGCTGCTTTGGGCACGAGCGCACACGTTGCCGGTTCTTTGTGGACGCCCCAATTTTTAGAGAAAACCCCAGATGGAACCCCAAACGAACAGACCACTCCTGCTGCCTTTTCTTTCCGGGACAAACTGTGAAGAGAAGGCCCCGGCGCGAGACAGAGCCCGTGGTCCGCGGCCGGGGACACCGGCCCCCGCACGTGGCATGGCACCGAGGGCTCTGCCCTCCTCTCCTGTGGTCTGCACCCCGGTTCACAGGTGACGGACACCTTTTCACAGATTGCCTGCCCTCCTCTGATTGGCTGTTTCAATATCGCCCAGTGAGACGCTGAGCTTGAAAACGCCCCCTTCCGTTGTCTGCCCCTGCTCCCCACCCCCCCACCCCCACCCCCGCCCCGCCCCGCCCTTTTCAGCCCGGACACCCCTGAGGTGCCCAGTGCACCAGGAGGGGACAGTGCCAGCCCAGAGCCGACGGGCCACGGCCACGGCCATGCCGATGGGCGCTGGCTCCATTCCTCTCTCCGAGGGTCAGTCTCCCCGGGTCTGGACTTTTAGGAAACCGTGAGCCTAACTCCTCTGACCCTCTGTTTTGTAAAGCCGGGGTGACACCCGCTCACAGCATCACTGTGAAGCTCAGGTGAGACGCCGCATCTGGACGCACGCTGAGGATTTCAGAGTGTGTACGAGCAAGAGCTGTTGTTCTCACTCTCATTACACACACAGGCCTCCCGCGTCTGCTCCCATTGAACTAATAATCAGAGAGCCTAGTCTGGACATTTGCCCTCAAACAGCTGCTTGTATTTAATGCTCAAAGACCTGGATGCGACAATCGACTCAACCCACAGTGATCGCTTTGCGCTTTCATGAGGCAGTTACACGAGGAAACACTCTCTCCCGAGCCCCAGGCTGTAAATGTAGAGTTATAAGCGACCTAGGACTTTGCTGTAAGAACCTGAAAAATCCCACCATGACATGGACACAGAACAGTGGGAAAGAGCGTGCGGTTCCGTGGGGCTGCGTCCGTCACACAGAACCGTTAGTCGGTGCTTTGCTTTGACCATTTTCTCCTTATGGCCAGTTGGGGGCTGATCACGATGACCAACATGACATTTCCATATGGCTAACTGGTGACCCCAAACTCGGGTCCTTGGTCCGGCCACCTGATCCTACAGGGTTTTCATTACTCCAGTGTGCACACCGAATCTGTCTGGCTCTGTCGCTTCTGCGTTCCTCTCATTCACCCACCCATCCATCCGTCCCTCCCTCCCTCCCTCCCTCCCTCCCTCTCTCCCTCCCTCTCTCCCTCCCTTCCTCCATTTCTCCCTCTCTCCATCCATCCCTCCATCCATCCATCTCTCCATCCATCCATCCATCCTTCCATCCATCCATCCGTCCGTCCGTCCCTCCCTCCCTCCCTCCCTCCCTCTCTCCCTCCATCCCTCCCTCCCTCCCTCCCTCCCTCCCTCCTTCCAGCTGGGGAGGTCTCGGGTAGGCTGTTGCTGTGGGGACAGAAGGTCTAGGCCAGGCTCCTCAGCCTCCCTGCTGCTGATGTCATGGGCGGGAGAATGCTTTGTTGTGCGTGAGAGGCGGGCTGTCCTGCTCACTGCAGGGTGCTTGGCACTGCCCCTGAGTTACGGCAGCCAAACTGTCTCCAGACAGTGTCAAGTGTCCCCTTGGAGGTAAAAGCACCCCCAAATGACAGTCACTGGTGTACAGAATTAAGAGGGCTCAGAGCAAGGAGGAATCAGTTCATTCTGTTTGGCAAATAATTGTCCGTGTTTCCCATTAGGCACTGTGCTGGAGACTGGGCTGCAGGGTGTCCAAGGTGGAGACGATGCTGGGCTTTGCGCAGCTGGGAGCGGGGTAGAGTCTGCTGTGCTGGAGAGAAAGGGAAAAAGGCGGGGAGGGGCAGCGTCGGTTGCCCGCTCGTCCAGAAAGATTTCTATGTCTAATGACACGAGCTGAGCCTTAGAATATGGGTGGGTAGGTGTTTACCAGGTCATGGTGCTGAGGATAAGGGGTCCCAAAGCAGAGGGTGAAACAGCCGACCGCATTTAGAGAGTGATGGGCAGACACCCGGTTAAGCTGGGGGCACAGAGTGTGCGTGTGCACGTGTGTGTGCGCGTGTGTTGGGATGGGCAGTGCAGAATTCGACAAACCTGCTTCAAATCCCTGCTCCAACATTTCCTGGCTGTGCGACCTTGGGCAAGTTACTTAACCTCTCTGAACCTCGGTGGCCTCAACTGCAAAATATGCATGATAATAGTATCGCATGACACTGGATTTCTACAAAGATTTAATACGTTAAAGCGGATGAGGTGCTTGGCACAGTGCCAGCCACAGGGCTCACACAATAAAGGGTGCACTTTATTTTTTAAAATAAAGAGGTAAAGTCCTTTTGAAAAAAAGGACGCTCAAAATTTTCTGTCTTTAGTGTGGTTATTATGACTTCGTTCACTTGGTCACAAATATTGGATTCAGGCGAATCCAATATTTGGCATTGACGTAGCTAATTTCTCACCTTTTTCAATAACATCTGTTTTAACAAGTTGACATATAGACGTCCATTCTATAGTTCTCCCTTGATTAAATTAAAAAAAATTTTTTTTTCTTTGCAAACATACTTTTGTGGCATTTTGTGCTTCGTTTGCCTATGAATTACAGGGTGCTCGTTTAAAAATAGAATTTCCAGACAGCTCATGTGAAGTTTTGAGGTTCCCTCACTCATTTCCTGGGCTGAATTGCAGAGCGGCTGCTTGTTTTTCAAAGTCTTGGAAAGTGTAATTGTTGGTCTAACGGGACGCGCAAACCCTAGCCCCTGCAATGCGGGTTTCAAATGGTGCTGGGCTCCTTTCAGG
Source organism: Rousettus aegyptiacus (assembly GCF_014176215.1). Lineage (NCBI taxonomy): Eukaryota > Metazoa > Chordata > Mammalia > Chiroptera > Pteropodidae > Rousettus > Rousettus aegyptiacus. The sequence continues at coordinate 109,736,293 of NW_023416311.1, forward strand.
CAGGGAAGACTTCCTGGAGGAGGCGGTTCCGGGGCTGGACTCAAAGACAAGTGGAACCATCCAGGGAGAGGGAGCAGGCAAGGGTGGGAGGTGTATCGGTCCCTGGGGCCCTTTAAACAGAGTGCCTTAGTGGGGGGGGGGGGGCTCTTATTTACCCAGAAGTCGGAAACCCAGGTGTGGGCGGGGCTATTTCAGGAAGCTCTAGGGGAGCAAGAGGCTGTTCCACGCCACCCCCTAGCTTCCGGCAGCTCGTTGGCGACTGTCAACGTCCCATGGCTCGCAGATTAACTGTGATCTCTGCCTTCATGTTCACATTGCCTTCTCCCTGTGTGTCTCGCTGTCTCTGTGTCAAACTTCCCTTTTCTTGCTGGGGACACCAGTCATTGCATTAGGGCCCACCCTAACCCAGTGTGACCTCACCTTAACATTACATCTGCAAAAGCATCAGGTAAGGTGGCATTCACAGGCGGGGGAGGGTCAGGACCTCTGTATATCTCTTTAGGGCATACAAAAGGTACGGTTGATAGAAAGGCTTTCAACCCCCTCATCCGGTACTTGGGCCTCTCCTGGGTCAGGTTGTCTGTTGGGACAGGTGGGTGGCCATCGGGTTGGGGTGTTGGCCAGTTAGGTTATTGTCACCGTCCAGGGAAGATGGGTGAAGGCTGGGCCCGGGGCAGAGGCAATGCAGGTGGAGAGAAAGGGGCTGATGCCAGCCAGGCTTGGGAGGAATGACATTGCGCGGACAGTGACCCCGGGCACCCAGGTTTCTGACCTGGGAGGAAACAGGCTTCCAAGATCAGCCATTGTATCCCTTTGAGTGGGCGGGCGCGGGGTGCGCCCGACATCTGGGCACACCGGCGGGAGGCCGCTGGAAGTTAGTGCTTGGCGCCCTCACATCGCGGGGTCCGTACGAGGGGCACAAGGAGAGAGGAGAGGGAGCGGCCGCCCCCCGCTCCGCCCACTCGCTACAGGCTCTGAGCAAGTCGCCCTCCCGGCGCCGGCCTCCAGGTCCGAGTCACGTGCCCGCTGACGCCTGCAGCACAGGTGGGCCAGTGGAGAAGGAGGAATCGCGGGCCGGGCGAGGTTCGCCTCTGGTCAAGCGGAAATGCCTCCGGAGACGCGGGGCAGGGGAGCGCGGAGCCGGAGGAGGCAGAAAGGCCGCCAACGCAGGGGTCTGCGGGGGCGGCGCATCAGGGAGGGTGGGGGTCCCGGTGCAGGGTGCCCAGCGAATGCCTGGAAGACATCGGCCTTAAGAGGGGGTAGTCATTTCAGAAGTGAGATGCTTGCTTGATTATTAATGAAGTCAGAACTCTGAAACTTCTCGACCTTGCTTTTTTTTTTTTTTTTAGCAATCTCTACACGTTAAAGAAAAATCTGGTTCTTTAAAAAAGTGAAGCTTAATAATGAAAAAGTCCAAACACAGCAACCCGTGGGAATTATTAAGTGCCTGCCACCCAACAGACCCCCGTGCGCCTTGCTGGGGACACCAGTGGGGTGCTCGGGGCTCCGCCAGGGGCCTGGCGGGCGGTGGCAGTGGGCGAAGGAATGAAGGAGTGAAATTCCATGAGTGTAACCCACCACATTCTAGCTCCCCCCCCCGCCCCCCCCCCGCCCCCCATACCCCTCCCCGCCCCCCCCCCCCCCCCCCGCAGCTCTCCTGCGGCGGTTACTTTATCCGGGCAAAACATGCGAGCGATGCCCAGGGTGTAAAGCCATTCCACTCAAGAAGAGATGGTTCCTTACTGGAACATTCTAGAATTTTCCATTGAGAAATATTATGTAACCACAGACTATTACAGTCTCTAAAATATTTGCTCAAGTATTAGGTAATAAACATCTTCAGACATTTGCTCTTAAATTTGTGAAACCTCTCAGATGACAAAGTCACATCGGTTTTGTACAATAAAATTGGATCATAGTCAATATTACCGTAAAAAACCCTCAAGCCACGGGAAGCACCAAAGGCACACTTCATGGATATTTTCGATCCTTGCAAAACATAAGCATCTCTTCCCGCTACGTTAAAAAAAAAAAAAAAGTTCTACCAATTATTGATTCTGTTTTGAGATAGATTGTATTTTCTTGGAAAGAGCGGGCAGAGAAAAAGAACTTTTTGCAAAACATTTAAATTATATAATCGTCTCAAAAAAAAAACCACTTTTTTTTTTTTTTTTTTTTTGGAGATTTCACTAACACTTCTACTCCTCCTGAAGCAGCCGGGCCCCAGTGGGCTTCATTAGCTGCACTGGCGCACAGTAAGCGACAGCTAGACATACTTAATTACCGGCGCTCATGGTGGCTCTGTCAAGTGCTTGCTGGGTGCCAGGACAGACTTGGACACATTCATTAAAAGTTTCTGCACAGCCAAAAGCAAAAAAACAAAAACAAAACAAAAAACAAAAAAAAAACTGTCAACAAAACAGAAAGGCGACTAACCGGATGGGGCAGAGTATTTGCAAACAACACCCCCAATAAGGGGTGTATACCCCAAATACATAAAGAACTCAAAACTTAACAACAACAACAACACAACCAAACAATCCAATTAAAAACTGGGCAGAGGACCAAGAAGAGATACAAATGGCCAACAGATACATGAAGAGATGCTCAACTTCATTAGCTATTCGGGAAATGCGAGTCAAAAGCACACGGAGATATCACCTCGCACCTGTCAGGTCGGCCGTCATCACCAGGACAAGTAATGCCAAGCGCCGGAGAGGGTGTGGGGAAACGGGGCCCTCACACACTGCTGGCCGGCGTGCACGTTGGTACAGCCGCCATGGAAAACAGTGTGGAGGGTCCTCAGAAAACGGAAAATAGAGCTGTCAAATGACTCAGCAATCCTTCTTCTGGGAAGCTACACAAAACATTTGAAAACATCGGTTCATAAAGCTATATCTACCCCTATGTTCACTGCAGCATTATTCACAGCGGCCAGGACTTGGAAACAAACAAAACGTCCTTCGATAGATGATTAGATGGATAAAGAAGCTGTGGTACATATATGCAATGGAATATTACTCAGCCGTAAGAAAGGATAAAATATTGCCATTTGTGACAACATGGATGGATCTTGAGAATATCATGCTAAACGAAATAAGCCAGACAGAAAAAGTTGAGGACCATATCATATCGCCCATTTGTGGGATATAAAACTGAAAGCCACAAACGAACAACACAAACTAACAAAAACTGAAAGGCACAGACAACAGTTTGGTGGTTACCAGAGGGAGGGGGGCTCAGAGGCACCGCGACCCGATGAGATCTGACTCTGGGTGGTGAACGCACTGCGCAACATACACGTGATGCGTCATAGTATTGCACACTCGAAACCTATGTCATTGTATTACCCAATGCCACGCTAAATGGAATAAAACTGAATAAAACAAAAACACCCTCCCTGGCGCCCTCCCAGATGGGCTCTGCCACTGCCGCCCCGAGTCATGGACGGAGAAAGGGGCACAGAGAGGCCCACGCGCGCGCAGAGCCACACCGGAGCCCGCCGCGGGGGCCGCGCTCTGAACCGCAAGGCCGGCGAGCGTCGGAAACGCGGGGGAAGGCCACGGAGCAAGGGAGAGGAAACGGCGGGCCGGACGCGCACTCCACGACGCTGCCGCGCTGGGTGCGGGAGGCCCCCGGGCACTGAACCCCAGTCCACCCCCGTCCCCCTGCGCCCCGGGCACTGAACCCCCCACCCCCATCCCCCAACCCCCGACCCCTGCGCCCCGGCACTGAACCCCCCACCCCCCACCCCACTCCCGTCCCCCTGCACCCCGTCCTCACGTGGAGCCCCGTCCTGCGGCCCGCACATGCCGCAGAGGTTGACGACCCCCGAGCGGACCAGGGCCTCGCGCCCGCCTGTGCCGCCCAGCGCCCGGTGCTCCTGCTGCCGTCGTGCGGGCCCCTGGACCGGACCCCGCGTGATGGGAGCAGGCGCGGCCGCCTCACGAGACCCCTCGCTCGCGGCCGGCTCCCGCGGATGGCTGGCGAGCTGTCGTTCCCGTTTTGCTCACGCAGAGTGCAAAGGAGCCGCTGTTCATAAGCCAGGCCAAGGGCACCGCGCCCCATTTCCACCGCTGCCTCCTGCGGGGTTCTGGAGAAGTCCGGCGAGCACGCCCTCTGCCCCTGGCGTCACGGGCAGGCTGGCCGGACCGTCCGCAGTGACCGTCCTCACTCACGCACAGGGTCCTCCTGAGACCGGGCTCCGTGACAAACACTCATCCACCCGCTGGCTCGGCACCCCGACCTTCTCACTGGGGCAGCTCCGCCTCTGCTCCCCGCTCAGGGCAGTGACAAGGGACGGTGGTGTCTTCCCGGCCAACCCGACCTCCAGGCTCGGATCCCCGGCCACCCCTCTTCCGTCCCTGCACACCCGACCTTGCTTCCGGCACCATCTTGACCCTTCCTGTTGGAACACGTTTTGTAAAGGCCGAGAACCAGGGGTCTTCCCTCGATTTCAGGGCCTGCTCCCCTCCCCTCACTCCCCCTCCCCCAACTCTGCCGTCCTGCCACCAAGGCCCCTGAGGGTGTCCCCCTCCCACCACGTGGCCCCGATTAAGGACAGGGCACAGGGTTCATGGAGCCTTCCACAGCTGGGAGTCAGAACAAAAGAAGGGGTGCCTGGGGACAGGGGCTTTGTGGGCGAGGCCAGGTGATCCTCTCTTCCAGGGCGAGAGGAGCCCTGGGCTGTGAGGACCAGCAGAGCTGACGGCCACCAGCGAGAAGAGACGAGACGCCCACCGTCCACCCCTCCTGCCTTCTGCCCACCCGACAGCGAGCGGCGATGCCAACAAGGTCACTCGCTCCTGAGAGCATCACCCCCGTGTGTAGGGGGCGATCCGCCTCCAGCCAGGGGCCCTTCCCCCAGGGCTGCCGTTGATTCTATGACCCTTCGCAGCCAGGTGACCCTGACACCCAGCACCCAGGTGACCCTGACGCCCTCCGGGTGATCCTGACACCCACTCGCATCAGCAGCAACGGCTCTGTGCTGGCCCAGACGCCAGCACAGCGAGGCCACCGAAGGCAGCGCCAGAGACAGGATGGAGACCGACCCCGCCGCGGGAGGACGGGGCAGGGACCGGCCCGCCTGTCACGACGGAGAGCGGCCCCTTCCGGCCCGCGCCTCGGCCGCAGGGGCGCGTGAGCCTGCAAAACGACCCCGAACCGGGCCGCTCTGCACAGCTCGGGTGGGGAACGGGGCAGGGAGCCGGGGACCGTGGCCGCGCGCCTGCACTCGCGAGGTGGCTCTCGCCTCCGGAGGCGTCCCCGTCTGCGCGATCCAGGGTGACGTCTCACTGTCTTCCCCAAGCAGGGGGCCTTGCAAGGACCGAGAACGTTCCTGCCACAGTGCCGTTAACACAGGGACTTTAGAACATGGAACGCAATTCTTGAACATAAGTAAGGCCGGTGAGATTCAGGGATCATCGTTAAGCTACGTTTTCTGGAGAAACACAAATGCGAAAATGTTATGATTTGGGCTCAAATTCTCTAAAACATATATTACTTTCAAGAAGAGTCCATTTTGCTGTAAAAACCCAGCGATAACCAAGGCCCACGTGGGGTCTGTGCGCTGTCTCTTTGCTTTTACGGGGCGGGGCTCGCGGAGACGTGGACGTTCACCTCCGGCCGCTGCGGCCCGCGCCCGTGCCTCTCCCGGTCCCAGCAGGCCGGGCCTGCGGACAGCCCGGGCTCTGTCCCCACATCCGTCCTCTCCCTTGAAGCTCTGAGTAAAGACGGAGCCCGTCGCTATGGGGACACGGATGAAGGCTCCGAGAACAGCCACGGATATGCAGCTTGTCCCCGGAGAACCAACGGACCTGGTCACCAGCGCACTCCGCCTCCGGCTCACGTGTGCCGGGACAGGGACTCCGGAATTGTCACCCTCCACTGCCACCTCGCTCCTGAAGGTCAGTCCCTTCCTGCCCGCTGCTGTCACTGGGTCAGCCACCGCTGCCCGTGCGTGGAGATTTTAGGCTCAAACTCATCGCCTTTCCACCCAAAGAGTTTCTCTTTCGCCTCTCTATTTTGGACAAAGGCCACCCAACTTTCTAGTCAGCCATTTTTTCAGAGTCTGGAATGTCCTCCCGCCTTCAGCCAAAGAGGCCTGTGGACGGTCACGCCCGTCCCGTCCCGGTGGCTTCCTGCCAGTGCCACCGCGGCCCGTCCTGCCTGCAGCGACCCTGAGCAGTCTGGCTCCGGGGGAGGGCTGAGCGCGGCTGGGACCCTGAGCTTGGCCTCAGGGGCATCTCCTCCTGTCAGCTTGGCTGGGAGGGGTCACGGCCTGGAGCCAAGCGCTGTTTGTGAGGCCTGGGGGAGCCTGCTGGGCACACACAGGTGGCCTGGAGATGAGCGGGCGGTGGGCAGATGGACAGATGCCGACTCGGTCTGAGGCAGGAGGCCGTAGCGGGTGGAGGCATGTAGGAGAGGCTGCCCTGCTGGCCCTGTGTCCCCCAGGGGGTGGGGGTCCTTCCTGTGACCACGGTCTTCAGCACTGATGTGAGCCCATGGGAGAGGGTGCTGGCGGTGGAGAGTCCCTGGAGCTGGGCTCACACTGGTTTCTGAGGGGGACAGATGTCTCCATCTCTCTCTACCCCGAGAGGGGGCCCCTTCTGCCCTGGGACCGGCCCCTCACCATTGGTGGCAACTAGCATCCAGTGGGGACAACGCAGTTTGCTTTTCTACAGATCCCAAGTGTGTCCTCCTGCTGAGGAAACTAATTAGCAGGTGGGCATCACAAACGGGACATGACCCAAGGCCACGCCACGGATGCGAGGACCCCACGAGCTGTCCCCAGGAACGGGGGTGCCCCCTGGGGCACTTCTGCTTTCGGTGGCATTTGCGTGCACGCTGCCCTGAGTTCTGGGGCGGATTTTGCACACTCGAGGGACAGTGCGTGTGACCCCTTCAGTGCCCCTCCCCCCGGAGCTCTGTTTCACGGGACCGTCCCACGAAGAGTCACCAGGCCCGGGCTCCACGGCCCCCGGCACCGACCCGGAACGGTCTTCCCATGGGGTGCTCCCCTCGCAGAAAAACGCGCCCCTTAGGTGCCGAAAACTCTGACTCACCAAACACCCTGTCATGAACTTGAACCCTGCCTGGTACCTTCGCCCCAGGAACAGTTGAGCGGTTCCCAGAGGGAAGGGGGAGGGGAGGTAGGTCAGGGGACAGGAGATCAAATTCACACAGTGACGGAAGGAGAGCCGGCGTGGGGGGTGAGCACACAATGCTGTGTGCCGACGGCGTGTCGCAGAACTGCACCCCTGAAACCCACGTAATTTAATGTACCGATGTCACCCTGGTAAATTTAATGACATTAAAAAAACCGAGCGTCGTTCACAAGGCGCGCTTGCCGGAGGGTTTTGCGGTGGCACCCGCCGCCCGTATCGGGGCTGCCCTGGCGCTTCCTGGGCTCCAGCATTTGGCCCCCCGTATCACCACCCCGCCCCCACCCCCTCTGGCTCCCCACTCGCTCCCGTCCCCCGACTCCCACTCTGCACCTGCCTGGTCTCTCGACAAATCAAGAGCTCTGAGCCGGGAGTCCACCTGACCGTGCGCTAAGAACAACTCAGTGGGTAAAAGCAGAGGGAGGATTCCACCCATTTCGGGGCGACACACCCGCCACCCTCCCAGCCACAGTGAAGGTTCCGGTGTAGATAAAACCGGACACACGCTTTTTGTTTGTTTGTTTGCAAGAAAACGCAGGGCAAAGAAATGGCATAAGCTAGCTCACTCAGGGTCGGGAAAGCAAAGGGGCATGGATGCTTCTGGAAAGTGTGGTGCCCCATTACCGTAAAGGGGTCTTCAGATGGTAATCGAGGAAGGCAGTTGGTTCTACATTCACATTTCTAGTCTCGGGCTGAAAAGCTTAGAAAACTGAGGGACCGATTCTGGCTGACCTAATAAAAACTAAGAAGTGATTTCCTACATGCACCTGGGATGGCTATTATTACTTTGAGGTCATTTCTTCGGGGACGCTCTGATTTCGACGCTCTTGTTTGGATAAGGGCGTTGCTGCAGAATCTTTCCTTTTTGACTGACTGAGAATTAGAATAAGTAGAGAACGTAATTCAGGCGATGAGTTTTACACACCTCTCTGGGGGTCTTCAAACAATACAGACTTTATCGTACGAAGCAGGTAAAGTGTGTGCCCGTTGCGTTCCAAGGACTTTTTGTGAATAAAGGAGCCCGGTCCTCCCCCGAGACGGACGGCCAAAAGCTCGCCCTTGACGAGGACACCAGGGCACAGAGTTAAACCGCCCAGGGCCACACGGCAGGTGGGCGATGGAGCCCGAATCTGACCTCACACAGCTGGGTTCTGGGGTCAATGCTCACAGCCGCTCGGCTGTACTAGAAAAGGCAATGACAAATGACGAAGCTATCGATGCTGGGGGCCACTGTCGTCGCCCACACCCAAACGTGCCCGGGTCATCGGTAGCTTTGCACGATATCGGTGCAGTTTTTAACTGCGTCTTTCACAATCGTGTTTAAATGCTCACTAGATTTTTAAGCGGTATATCCAATTGCACTTGTCTCTTTTGAAAACAATAACAAAGGGTCATTTTACTCAGACCGTTTGGCGCTTTCCCAGCCTCACCCCCTACGCCCACCACATCCCCAATCGGGATTATCCTTGATTCATTTCACCATTTCTCCAAATTAATTTTCCTCTTTTGTACACGGGCTTTGAGGTTTGGGGACGAAGGGAGAAGCCCTCCCCCTCCTCCAGTCTCTTCCGTGACGACACCGACTTGTTTTCAACCAAAATGCATGTGAGCACTGAGCACAGCAGCCACAGACCCTCGCGGTCAGGCGTGGCCCACGTCCCGGCTGTGAGTGAGCATGTTAGGGCAGGGCTGGCGGGCGCCGCGATGGGGCGGGACTTGCCGGGCTTGCTTCCCCTCCACCCGTGGGCTCCTCTGCCTTACGATCTACGACGCCGCGTACAGGAAGCAGGGCCGAAGGCTTGATCGGCCCCGAGACGCTTGCCGTTGTTTCTACGTCCTTCCCAAATCTCCTTTCTCACGCACATCGCCCTCCTTGGTGCGGCAGACAGAGCGACTGTCATCTTCCCTGAGGCCGGCAGGTGGGGACATGTTCAGCCCGCTGAGATTCGCAACAACCAGAAATGCAATCGCATCCCTAAACGTTTCTTCCACATGATCCGAGACACGCACCAGCAACTCCCTAGACCCTGCCAAACCCCATGGGTCCTGGGAATTTTAGGGGTGGGAGCAAAATGAACCTCTAATTTATACACGATTAGCTACATAATCTATCAACACTGCGGGATGGCGAGTTCGATACTTTAGTTTTCTCTGTTAAGACAAGGTTGAGTAATTATTTGGTCAACATAATTGACCAGCACAATAACAACGTAGCAAAGAAAATCGACTTAGCCACTGGAGGCTAAATGGCTCCTCTGTATAGACATAGCCTTGAAATTCTAGTGATTGCATGGGCGCACAATGCAATCAAACAGCATGTGTTCTGGGTGCGTGAACTTGATATTAAATGATGAACTTGATATTCAGCCTAATGAAAACTATTTAAATTTGAACACAAATATATTCTCAGGATATCAAAAATGTAATAAAAATCAAATGAAGCAATTTACATCAATGATTTTGGATTTTTAAAAAAATGTCACACGTCACATTTTTCTAAGAATTCTTGGTTTCAAATTTTCTCAGAAAAATGAGAATGCCTAATTGGCTGTCAGTTGCTAGGGTGCTACAAATAAAGGAAATTCTATTTCCATTGAGCCACAGATGTGACGGCTGGATCCTCTCTACACTGCGAGTTCCTGGCAGCTTTGGTTATTTGACTCCCGTGGTCGTCCACTTTCTTCGCGTCTCTGACCTTAGGAGACGGCGCGAGGTGAACCAGAACACTCCGTCTTATTCTGTGTCGCGACGAAAACTCGAGGCCGCCGCACCTGCGCTCACCGTGGGCTCTCAGGCCTCCCGAGGAAGGAATCGCGCGTTCCTTAGGGAGCTGACCCCAGGAAGAATTCCGAAGAGAAGGTACCACACACGTCCCCCCTGCCCAGAACGTGCCCCACATGGCATTTCACACGTTAGCTGATTTACTCCTCACCCGGGAGGTGATCATGCTCGTTGCAACCTTGTAAATGATCGAGTGAAGAAGGAAGGGGAGGTTGTGAATGACTCCGTCCCTCAACGGCCCCCCAAGCCTATTCCCGGAGTCAGGGCTGAAATCCTATGGTGCAAAATTTTGGGGAACACTGCGTTTGGAATCTGTACTTGGACAGTCACAGGAAGCATCAAGCATATCGATGGCTCTAAGAATTTTCAACGACTTTGCGTAAGGCGGGCTATCCCAGCCTTGCCTGACCACAGATGGCCCGTCCCCACCCGCACCAGTCATTAGTCACAGCCTAGCCATGGCTGCCTTGCTGGGGACGTAACGCCTCTGAAGTCACCGCGTGGCCGTGGGCAGCGCCGCTGGGTCCCATGTGCTCAGGCCACCGTCGCTTCAGCCCCTCAGGCTGAAAACTTTGACGGGAGCTCACGGTGTGGTCACGGCTCCCAGTGCGTGTCTTTAATAAGGTACACGTGTCCGGGAAACTGGATTTTTCAGAGTGAAATCTTTCATTTTTACCGAAAACGCCTACGATTGAGTTCGCGGTCCATGATTCTGGGTAGGGCCTGCCGGGGTGGACGCTTCTTGGCTGCCGGGGGAGCCCAGGAGATCATCGGAGCCGTCTTTTCCCAGCTGACGGGAAAGTTCGTCCCAGGGGTATTTGGCAGCGGTAGTCTAAGTGTCCTAAGAACAATGGCACGCGCTCGTTTTCCTGGCTTCGTTCTTCTGTATTTATGTTGGCTTGCATCAAGATTCAAACATTCCAGAACCAGGTGTGCGCAATCTTCACATTCGAAGTAGCAAAAATAACCGTTCCGCCCTGGCTTGGCGCCCCGCCCCGCGTGGTGTTGACAGTTTTTCTGGGCCGCTGGGAGGCAGGGCTCTGCTGATTTCATTATTCGGAGATGACAGAATTTCCTACGCAGAAAATCCTAAAGGCTCACATGTGTTTTTTTGAAACCACCTTGTTGAGGTCCGGCTGACCTACCAACAGCTGAGCGCGCGGCGTGCGTGCCGCTGGACGAGTCCCGGGGCGGCTCTTTCGAGAACGCGGGCGCAGTGGGGAGCGCTGGTGTCCACGGAGCCACGTGCTCGCTCACCATCCGGCCCCTCCCATCGGGGCGTGGCCCTGGGGCTGGTTCCGCCCAGCGGGCCCTGAGCAGGCGGGAGGCAGGTTCGTTCGCTCGTTCCGGATGGGGACATTTCCAAGCCGATGTGCTCACCCGTTCTTGCCCCCCACCACCCCGTCTCTGTGAGCTTGGGGGCCACGTGACCCAGATGGAGCAGCTACAAGATGGAGCAGGCACAAAGCGTCGTCACACTGTGCAGGAAACGCGGGCTTGCTGCGTTTTACTGAGGTCGCGGGGCGCACTCCGTGCGGAGAAGCGAGCTCGGACTACCAGGGAAATCCCTGAGAAATCACTGCAAAATTTACACGGGACGTCAATGGCCCACAAAAACTGCGACGATTCTAAAAAGGGTGAGCAAAGAGGGGGTCTCCCCTGGCTGATGCCCCACAGAGTAGGAGGCCGATCCCTAGAAACAGCATAATATTTGCAGAAGAGCAGGCAGGTAGGTAAGTAAACTGAAGAGAATCATATTTATATGGGACTTGCGCAGGCTACATAAAAATGGCAGAAAAATAAAGGCCTCAGAAAAGGGCCAGGTGGTTTAGGAGACAGGGCTCAGGGCGCCAGGTCCCTGCGTGGGAAGAATTGAGGCCAGACTTCGACCTGAGTACGCATGAAGAAAATGGATTAGCCTTAGAACGCAAAGGAGAATATAAAGTCGGAAATCCAGTGGGAGAAAACCCAGTGGCTTATCTTGTGACGGAATGGGGAGGAAATAGTCTTCGCAGCTTTCACGGTGAAAGATGGATGAATGGAAGTACTTCACAATTAGAGATTTATTTTCTTCAATAAGATAGAGAGAATGGAAGTGAATGAATATATTGGGAGAAAATATTTGCAGTGTCTAAAACCCGCACAAGGAGTTAATATCTGGAAAACAGAAAGCGTTCCTGAAAATCGACAAGAAAAAGCCAGACAACCAGAAAACTCGAAGAAAAGTAGGGAAACTATGTGAACAGGCCGTGCAAAGGAGAGCGAATCTGGATGGTCTGGACGGCTGACAAGTGTGTGAGTGACGTCCAGATTTACCCGTGATCAGACAACCACACGTTGACACACTAGTCAGAGACCCCTCAACGCCTGTCAGAGGGCGAAACTCAGGGTGGAGGATCGACGCCGAGGGGCTGCGAGGGCGTGTGAGGGCCAGGGAAACCATTCTGGAAAATTCTGCAATGCCTGGAGAACATCGGTGTGCACAGGCCAGCGCCCCGGTGAGCTCACACCTGGGCGCGAATCCCAGAGAAAGTGCAGGTGTGTTTCTAAGAGGCCAGCTGGAGGAGGGAGCCACAGGGCTCACGTGACAGCAGTGGGGGGTGGGGGGGGGACGCAGGGGCCTTGCGCAGGAAATGGTGCGTGACCGGGGTCCCGCCCACCATGTAACACGACACGGCATGAGAAGCAACGGGCGAGTCACACCAAGAGCACCGTCCACGGCTCACGAAGCCGAGCTCTGGGAGAAGTTGCTACGACTCGGAGCGACGCACTGAGGACAATCCGTGATGCTTACGGCACATGCGCCCAGACAACCCGCACACTTTACGGGGGTCCAGGCGTGATTAGGAATGTCCATTCCAAACCGAGTGGGTTTCCGTGGGCAAGACTGGTGGGGTCTATGATGAGCCTAACTCTCTGCACCCCCGGCCAAAAGAAAAAGTCACAATAAAAACACAGTGTAAATTCATAGGAGCCTACGTGCATACATCATGTGTGGAGGAAAGCTCGGTAGTTTTCCTGTGTATCAATAATAACTGTTTAGAAAACGTAATGAAAACAGGCCCCACTGACACCGTCAACAAATACTCTGTGACCCTAACCTGGCCCCGGGGTCCTCCACCCTGGTGCCCACGACCCTGTGTGACCCGCCCCTCCTAGCCGTGAGCGGCACCTGTCACTCGCTTCTGACTAACGGCCTATGGTGGAAGCGCTGGGCTGTCATTTCTGAGATTTAAAAAGCTACGAAAAGACGTGGCCTCCATTCTGGGCGCTGTCATTCTCTCAGGAGCTCCCGGGGGAGCTGCTGCCGCACTGGAGCTGGCCCGTGGAGACGCCCACGTGCAAGGAAGCGGGGCGCCTTGGTGAGCAGCCCTCGGGGAGCAGGATGCCGCCGCCACCTCCTGAGGGGTCTTGGAGGCGGCTCCTCCCACGTCAGCCCTCAGATTCCTCAACCAGGGTAAGCCCTGGGCTCTAACATGACATGACTGTATGCGGAACTGAGGCCTTTAAAGAGGTAATTAGGGTGGACTCTAAACCTATAGGTCTGGTGTCCTTGCAGGAAGAGGAGATTAGGGCCCAGCCACACATAGGAGAAGGCCGCGTGAGGGCACTGGGGGCAGACAGCCGTCTGCAAGCCAAGGAGAGACCACTGATCTTGAACTTCCAGCCTCCGGAAGGGTGAGAGGTAAATTTCGGTTGTTCGAGCCCCCCAGGATGAGTGACGGCAGCCCTGGGAAAGTAGCACGGACCCTGCACCTCAGTGAAGGAGGACGTATGCGGGTTTAAAAATAAGATCCGTTCGCCACCGAGATTAGGGAGCACCGACTGGAGTACCAGCCGGAGACGCCCGGGCAGGTGTCTGGCTCACGCTGCTGACGGGACTGCAACCTGCATGGCCTCTGTGACGGCCGAGAGGACGATGTGGATCTGACCGGCGCTGGAGGGGCCACGCCAGCGGCGCCAGTAACCAGCTTCCCGTGGCTTCCTCCGCGGCCACACGGGCACCGGCGAGCAAGCCTGGTGTGCGGTGCGACCGCGCCGGTCGTCTGCGAGAAGGCAGGACCGCTCCCACGGCACCTCAGGGCCACGGAAAGAGTGGCCTTGGCCTTGATTCGCTGACCGGAGGATGGATGTCTGTAGTGTAGGTGTGTGAGCTTCGGACCACCACGGGCAGCACGATCCCGGTACTGCGGGAAGGATCGCACCGCAGGAATTGTGTGTGAGTGTGCTTGCGTGTGTGTGAGTGTGTGTGAGGACAGTGTGAGCGTGTGCGTGTGTGTAGAAAAGCAGTCGTCACCTCTGGCAGGTGGAACCTCAGTGCTTTGCATTCTCAATTTCCTACCTTCTGGCAGTGCACAGATTCTGCACAAGCAGCGTGTGCTACTTTTCTGTACTCAAAACAATCTCTCAAGAGTTTTACACACTAGACAGAATAACATACACCGGTAAGACGTCGCGCATGATCACAAAACCGATGCTTTTTCAGGTGCCTTCCTGAAATACTGAGTCACGAGTATTCATGCAAGAGTCGAAAAAAATAATGACAATGATAACGATGATGACGATGACGATGATGACGATGACAATGACAATGATGACGATGATGATGATGATCACGACGATGACGACGACGATGACGATGACAATGATGACGATGACGATGATGATGACAATGATGACCACGATGACGATGATGACAATGACAATTACAATGATGACGACGATGACAATGACGATGACGATGATGACAAAGATGATGACGATGATGATGACGATCACGATGATGATGATGACCATGATGATGATGACAATGATGATGACAATGACGACGATGACGATGATGAAAACGATGCTGTCATTGTGTACCAGCCTCACGCCAGCCCTGACTCAGGTGGGCCAAGGCGCGTTCCTAGAACTGCCCCTGGGAGAAACGGGTCTTCTGAGGGGCCCGTCGTTGGGGGGCACAGTCATCACACCACATTCTGTCCTCGAAATACCTCGGACTCGGTGCTGGAGCACGAGAACGCGCCTGCGTCTCGGCCCCGACGCCGAGCAGCCAGGAGAGGGAACGGGGGGCGGGGCGGGGGGAGTTAGTGGGGGGACGGAAAGTCGCAAGCCACGGGCTCGCGGCGTGAGGGGGCGAGAGGGGCTGAGCCGGCGCGGGGCGGGGCGCGATGCCAACGCGGCCAGGAGCGGCCGTCCGGGTGGGAGGGAAAAGGGAAACGCGAAGAGGCAAATCACAGTTATCGGGGAAAAGCCGCAAAGAGGGGAATTCCGGGAGAGCGAAGGGAAACGAAGAGCCCCGGGAAAGCCGAATTTCACGGGGAGGGAGGTGTCGCTGCTGCGGCAGGGGAGGGGCTGGCGGCGCGGGGGAGGGCCACGGCGCACGGGGCCCGGAGGCGGTGCGGGCCGAGGGTGCGGGACGGCGGGGACACGGCGGGTCTCAGGTCAGGGTCCCGGGAGGCAGCACACCCGGTGCGAACTAGGAGGCGCTGGGGAAGAAAGCCTCCGTTTGCGGCCGAATCGCGCCCCCCAATATTTACACGGTGGCGTCCTGGGCCCCGGTACCTTGGAATGTGGCTGTATTTGGGGACAGGGCAAAAGGCGGTCGTACGGGTGGCAATCCTCCGTGACTGGGTCCCCCTCAGGAGGCCCGGACGCGGACGTGCAGAGGGATGGCCCCGCGAGGACGCGGGAGGTAGACGGCCACCCACACCGCGACCGCGGACGCCCAGCCCCAGACGTGCGAGGAAACCCACGGCGGTCGTCCGAGCCGCCCTGCCCGTGGCCCTTCGGATCGCAGCCCTCCAGTTCTAACGCGGCTCGGATAGGAGAAGTGACAGCCGGACGGATAGAGGAGCCGAGGGGACGAGAGAGGGAGGGATGCAGGGCCCGAGTTCACACACACAGCAGCACGGAAAGCTCCCACGCGGTGACGCCGCGTGGAAGTCGGAAGTCCTTGGAGCACAGCCCCTGCGCGACCCTGACTGCCGGAGTCGGCGCGGGACCCCAGCGAGCCGGCCGGTGGCCTGGGGACAGGGAGCGGTGATGGAGCCGTCCACCTTCTCTTGGACTCTGAGTTAAAGCCCTCGCCCGGTGTCGCCTGGTTATTTTCTGGCAAGCAGTTTGATGACATCTCAAGGGCACGTGACTACAAACAACTTGTGAGACCAAATCCCACCGACCAAAACACCACGATCAAAAACTCCGGCGTTTAGAGAAACACAGGAAATTCGAATCTCGCGGGATGTGCGCGGCCGCGGTGAGGTTATTTCGGGGGCCGGTGTCGGCCAGACGGCCCCTTTGCGATCAAGCGTCGTTTTGCTGCTAAAAACGTCCTCTCTTCCGACACTGCAATTACAGTGCACGCAACACCCATAATTTTTCTTGGATGATTCACGACCTTGCGGTAGCTGAGAGTCATCAACTCCGTTTCACTCCGCAATGGCTGTGGAGCGCGCACCTGGTCCCCACCGGCCCCACGAGCCCACTCAGGGGCCCTGCCAAGTCCCCGCCCCCTGAGGGCTGCCCCCCCCCCCGCCCCCGCCTCCCAGCAGGGCGGGAGCTGACGTGGGAGGCACAGGCCTCGGCACGCAGAAGCGAGGCCTCGGGTCTGTGCCGGGAGCTGGCGGCTCAGCCACCGGGAGGAGCAGAGGCTGCAAGGAGACGTGACCTGGGGTTGGGCCTGCCGCGTGGGCGGGACTTGGGGTGCTGAAGGGGCAGCCCCGCGCGCCCTCACAAGGACACTAGGTGGACCCTCGTTACGATCTGCAGCAGAGGAAGTGGGAGGCGAGGGAAGAGGGGGACCCGCCGCGGACACCTGCTGAGGGCTGGTCTCCCTGGGCGCAGGCGGGCCAGTGAGGGGTCAAGGTCCCACGCTGGCCGAGGCCACACACGGGCAAAGTGCCAGCCTGAGCCTGGCTTCCCGCAGCATGGGGACCTGGCGTTGGCAGCCCAGGCGGTGATGCCCAGGCGGGAGGTGAGCCAGGTGTCCCCCAGGTGTGGCCTCCCTCCCCACAGGCACTGAGCTGCTGTGTCCTGGGCCCCAGGGACACGAGAAGCGTCACGGCGTGCCCCGAGGAGTCCCCTCACGGGCTCTCCACCCTCGGGACCAGGGGAGAAGGCAAACAGCACCGGGCTACGGGATGGCAACCCAGCGGGTGACATTTTGCTAATCTCCTGGTTTTCTGTTACAAAATTAAAATATGTGCTCTCACTGAGACACAATGTAATTATAGACTGCCACTTCACTGTTGTCTAAGAAAACTAAAAAGGTGGTTACATTTAAAAAGTGCCCAATTCTGGTGACGGCCCCCATAGGTCTCACATAGGATGACATTATTAATCCATCAGAGGGGAGACTTCTCTCTGGGGGCTGGGGCACAGGATATGTGGCCCCTCAGAGCTGTGAATACCTCTGACCTCACCTGCTTAAAATACTCAGAGCAGAAAACAGCCACACCTAAGTCCGGAAGAATCTCTATTTTCCAAAGGCCGTCAAGGAGTTTAAAACCCGATGTGGGTGCTCGAGGCAGGTGCAATTTGTGCATTTCTCTCTTTCGTTAAGTTACTTAGAACTTTCTGAGAAACTCCATGAAATGAAGAAATGCTGCTTATAATAACATGCAGGAAGAGGAAAAGTCTTCATCCAAGCGGAACATTTTACTGAACACATTTAAAACAAAATCACGTATACTACCTCAAGAATCCACTCACTGTGGGCTATGCTTTCATTTAAAATATTTAATCTAGTTTGACAATTTTAGTCTTTTGAGTGATACAAATAGCAGCCACCTCCCAGTTTTCTCTGGGCCCCCATATCTGTTCCAGTCCAGCCCTGAGAAGGACAGCCACAGTGGCCAAGAACTCTCACGCATGTGACAGTAAAATCGGCTGTTTCCGTAAAGACTCACAGAAACTTACACACACACACACACACACACACACACACACACACACACACACACGTACCGGGACCATGGTTCCCAGTTACTTTCCACTGATGAGAAGACTTGCCACCTTCACTTTAAAATTTTGTCTCCTGCAGGATTTTAAATCTTTCGTAGCTTCCTTATTCTGACTGCAGAATTTAAACCATGACACACTGGGAAGAAAATTTGCTTTGAATGGCACGGGGACGCCCCACGTTATTGGGGCTCAGTCCACATCACAGAAATCTGGGTTTGCAAGTGAACATCTACCCTCTAACTTTGGCCGATCCTGCCTAATTACGTGATGCTAGTTTTGTTGTTGTTGTTGTCATTGTTGTTGTTTAAATCTTTGAATACTCTGAAACGAATGCTCGGCCTAAATGGATTTTGGAGGATTTCAGATCAAGGCCCGGCTCCTGATCCCTTGTGGCCTGACTGTGGCCCAAGGTCCTCCACAGGGTGTGAAAGTGGGTATTGGCCGCACCACAAGCCAACGACTTTCGCAGTCTGCACCAGCATGGAAGGATGGAGGGCGTCCCATCAAGGCCCTGCGGTGAGGATGCCATGACTCTCGTCACCTTTCTTCTCCCTTCCAGACACCGCTGGACCCGGACTCTCTCTGACTACCTCCTGAATCCATCAAACATTATACATCTAACACTTTGTACATGTTTAAGGTCTCCGAGAAATAAGTTTCAAAGGGCTAACTTACCCAACAGCATAGGGAAGCATTCTGGAACACTCTGAAATATCTTTTAAACACTATCTCCCTGTAAATATTATGACTTCCTGACTTAGAAGAGCAGCAGAAAATAGTGAAATAGATGAGACTGGCAGAGGAAGAAATGAAGATGGGTACAACGTACCCATATTCACTGTGACTATGCAGAGAAAACAACACGAAAAGGAAAATACCGAGTAGCAAACAAACGGGTGATTTAGAGATTTGTGCTTCTGAAAAGTAAGATTACTTATGAAAATTCTTTCTTTTATCACTCAAACTATGCTTGACTTATAAGACTAGTTAATATCGCCGCATTATTTATCTTATGACCAAACATAGCAGTCTTTCACTGTAGGTTTGGGAGCCGGGAATGTCAGAAGCAACTCCTCGTGGCCGAACTCATGAAGTGGACAGTCAAGAGCAAACCTGTGTAGGTGTTAGAGCAGAGTCTACAGGTGCGGGTACCGCTTTAACCGAATGTCTCCATTGCTTCGGTTGTCATGTAGCTTACGGCCAAAGATTAAACAGCGTGTCAGTCATGTCTGGAGGCCTCCTTGTAGAGCAAATTCCAGAAAAAGGTTTAAAGTTACACCTTGCTTGAGGTAACGGAGAGATGCAGCTAGTCAGGCACAAAGCAGTGTCGGCTTAAACAACAGTGGTCACAGGACGCTCGGCTTCTGCCCGTTGCTTTAAAGATAGGGTTGCTGACATACCAGCATGAGATGCTTGGCGGAATCTTGGTTCCGCAGCCCCGTTAGGTCACCTGACCGCGGTGACGAAGGCTCCGGACGAGATGACTCAGGCTCTAAATCAGGCGAAGGGAAACCACAGACGCTCACGCAAGGACTAAGCGGTCAGCCTCGCCCCGGCACCGAACCCCGAGCCCTCAATCTTTGCCTTTCAAACCCCTGATTAAAGTCTGCCCGGGAGTTTGGGGTGTAAGCGATGGCTTCCCGTCCTGCTGGCATGGCGCCCTGCGGATGGACGCTTTAATTTCTCTGCAGCAGAACTCGGCATTTGGTGTCAGGCTCTGCTGCATGTTGGTGGCTCAGGACCCTCCTCAGCAGGTCCCTTGACACCTCTGGGCAACTCACGTTGATGGGACTCGTGTCAAGTTTCCGCTGAATCCACGGGGACTGTCCGCAGGAAGTTTGGATGAGGCGTACTCCGTCCTGAACGTGCCCTGGGTGAGGGCCATCTCCTACTCCCTGTGACCCGTAACGAGCGCATTCTGCCCATCCTCCATGGCGGGCCACCTTCTCTCTACTTCCTGGCCTCTCGAACATGGATGTCTGACAATTCTTACTCGCCAATGCTATGAACTGGGGCAGTAGATGGCCTTGGAGATTCTCACTAAGCCCCTGGTCCCTACAGGTGACGGAAGGCGTCCAGCCTGCTTGTCCCCCGCGCCAGAACACCCCCGTCTCGGGCTTCCAGAAAGCCCTGCCCATGACGTGCTTTGAGGACGTGCTTTGAGTACAAGCTTAGCTCTGGGATCGGGGTCTGGCTTACTCTCGTCTGCTCGCCTCGGTCCCACGCCCTCGGCTGGCATCTGCTGGCAGAACCCCACTCATTCTCCACGCAGACCCAAGCCTCTTAGGTCCACCTGCTGGCTGCATCCTTCGTCTGCCTCCTGCATCTGCGTTCCGAGTCCTGGGCCTCGGGTCTGAAGTCCCTGAGGGTTTTCTGGCCACCATGATCATGTGGGACCATTTATCCCTTTTCGACAGGCCTGAAAGGGTTAAACGATGGTTACCTGCTCTTGGGCAGTCTACCAGCCAGGTCAAGGGCAGAGCAAGTGCAGACAAACAGCCTGCTTTCCAGCCAAGCCGGCGGGGCCCAGCAGCTTATGCGAGTGGGGAAGCCAGCAAGCCTCCGGGGGTGTGCGCTTGGGGCCAACGTGTGTGGACTGAGTGAGGGTTCTGAATATTTCTCTTAGGGTAGAGCAACCAAAATGATCTCCACCAGAAGAATCTATGACAGCTAAATAATTAGTTTGCAGGAGAGGAAGAAAAAGAGACAAAAATAAACGCGGAAAACCCTCTGAGCAATGCCGGGTAGATCTGTTTCTATTTGCTGACGGTGATGCTGAAATCTTAAACCTAAAGCGGTAGTTATGGCAACACAACCCAGGCCCATGCTGATTTGGATGCAGACTCCACTCCACGCGGGAGATGGTATCGCAGGCTCGACAAGCTGGGGGCGGAGAAGGCTTCGCGCCCCAAGGATCTCAGGTGTCGGATTTCAGGTTTCAGTGTTGCTGAACTGTGGGAACAGCATCGAGAGTCCCGCGAACAGCAGAACAGTCCCGGAGGACGCGGGCCGGGCGCCACCCCCTCTGCCGGAGACCGAGCCGTTCCGCCCGCCCCAGTCTTCAGACTTGAACCCTGGAGACAGCTTAGTCGCTGTCCTGACAACTGCAGGAATGCGCCCTCGACTTGGGACCACCGTCCAGGGCCCTCCGTAGCGACCAGGAGCAGGCGAGGCAGGCGCCGGGTTCCACCGCTGACCAGCCTCCAACTGTCACGATGTCGCACGTCCTACCCCGGAGGTTTCCGGGAAAATCCAGCAATTTCTGCGGGTCGAGCATTTCAAGGAGCTTTCTCTCGAATTTCACTAAAGGAAAGAAAGACCTTTCCTGAAGGTGACAGCGACGTCCTCTTTCGACTGCGCTGCGGGAATAATTGTGGTAATCATTGGAGCCCGCAGCATTCTACGAAGTCTTAAACACAGTCTCCGAGCCAGCTTGTCATCTTGGAACAAAATGGCAGCCACGGGGCTTTCAAGCGGACGTGGCATTCTCCGTCGGAGAAAGAGTCTCGACGACCCTTAACGGCTACCAAGGACGGCCGGAGTGCACGTAGGGATGATCGCAGCAAATGTTTTCAGTAACAGTATCCTCCCTCGCGATTTTCTAACGTGGCAGCAACGGAGGGAATTAAACGGATTCAAAGACAGTGCCGACAAACAGGATTCTCATGAGTGCGAGACCGAAAGCGGGCACGGCCGCCATCGGCCCCACGGTGGGTCACCAGCGTGACTCGTCATGGTCAGACACTGGCTCCTGACGACTCGGCATGGCTTGAGAGCCAACGGAGGCCGGGCAGGGCAGGAGCCCACCGCGAGGGGGTACAAGGAGGCTATCTGGCGGTCTTCGTGCCTGTTCACAAAATTATGGTCAGGTGTGAAAAAATTGAGCCAATTGGAAGCCAACGGTGGCCTGAAATACTAACAGCGAGGCCAGCAGATCCCTTCACGCGACGGATGTCAAATGAAGCCCGGTCTGGGTCTTTGGTCACTCGCTTCTTCTGTATTTATCTCCATTCATAGTCCACTTCTCTAAAGGGAGGAGCATCTGCTGACCACCTCTGCGCCAGGCACTCTGCACATCATGTCTTTGGGCATCACGACTCCCCTGTGAAGTGGGGTTTATGGTCCTCATTGTCAGGCGAGGTGCCGAGGTTTGGGGAGGTAGCCACTGGCTCGGCAGGCTCAGGAGCGGGCGGTCCTGGAGCCCTGCCTCCGCCGGCAGGCCCGCAGCTTTATCCCAACTCCCCCTCCGGCCCCCCAAGAAGACCCAGGGCGGAACGAGACGTGCATCGAGCTCCTAAACCCTGTTCCCAGCGGTTCCGGCAGGAGCTGCACAACTAGCTTTAGGATCTCTCCCGACACGGCCACCGACACTTAGAGCCACGCGCCACCTGGGGCTCTCACCCCCACCCCAAGTGTAGACAGACGCGAGTGAGAAGCAAGCCTTTGTTTTCACTAACTCCTAACTGCGATTTAGCACTTCATGTAATTATGACGGATAGTGACAACTCACAGCAGTATCAGCAATGCCTTGACTTAGAAATCCCAGATTAAAAAAAAAAAATCGCGTTACCGTTGTAGGTGCCCAGAAATGCCACCGGTTAGGGGACTTGTGGGACCCGTCCCCAGATCTGGATATGAAACGAGTTAACGAAGCTGTGCTTTTTAATTTTGTATTTCAGTTTGTCACATTCTTTTAAAAAATGTGACAACTGTATTTAAGTAAACAGCGGTCCTCCCTTATCCACGGGGAATGAATTCTAAGACCCCCTCCCCCCCAGTGGATGCCTGAAACTCCAGAGAGGACCAAACCACACACACACACACACGCACACACACACCCATGATAAAGTTTACTTTGTCAGCAAGAGATTAACCACAGTAACTAAGAACGAAACAGAGCAATAGAACCATGTGCCGGAACGCGTCTCTCGCTCTCCAAACGCCTAATGGTGCTACGTTCGCCTTTTCCTTCGGGGGCGCACGCGCCAGCGGCCCTGTGGCGAGTCCCAAGTGCCGGCGTCACCCTGCTGCTTTGGGGCCGTTAGTAAGTAAAGCAGGCGTCACCGAGGTGCCCCGTGGCAGTCGGCCTGAGGCGTGGGACGGCTTCCGAGTGCCCGGCGGGCCGCCGCGTACACCGCGTGGGCACGGAGGGGGGATTCCCGTCGCAGGTGGGAGGAAGTGAACGGGTGCGAGATGCCGCTGCGCTCCTCAGAGCGGCGTGCACCTGAAACCTTGTGAATTGTTTATTTCCGGAATTTTCCATTTAATATTTTTGGGCCGAGGTTGACGGCCACCGGGGGTGAAGGGCAAATACTGTAATTGTTTTCTTTTGAAATGCTATGAATTTTATTTTGTGCGTTGAAAACTTTGTTCCGAGGAGGGGTCCACAAGTGTCCGCAGAAGCCAAGGGGCCATGCCGTCTTCGGGGTGGCCTTGTCAGGGCCGGAGGTGGCAGGAAGTGGTCCTGGGGGCTCCCCTTCCTCTCTGATCTGCGAGAATAACCAACAAGCGGCCTCCCCGTCTCTTATCCACGAAAAGGCAGATGCCAGGATCCCCTTTCCAATAAATTACTAAGAATAAGTCACCTTAATTCAATCCAGCAGAATACTCTTTATGAGATTAGTTTTATTTATAAATTAAAATTACTTCCTTTAAGCTTCATGTGATTTTGCCGGTTGATCCTACAGTTAAGAGAAACTGTCTTTTATGAGTTCTCTAAGATCAGGATTTTGCATAAATGTGCAGTATAGAATGATGGAAGCAAAGAGCAGTGGGTGTGAACGGAGGAGGGCAGTGGGCGCCCTGGGAAGCTCACGTGCGTAGCTTTAGGTGGTCTTCAGAGGGGACGAGGCTGGGGGCCCGGGCCTGCAGGACTGCTGTGCTCCGCCTGCCCCAGGCCCAGCTGGAGGCGGCTGCGGCCCCGGGGGAGAATGCTCCCACGCACGGGGCTGCAGAGCAAGCTACCCTGACTCGGCCCTTTTGTACAAAGCGGGAGTCAGGAAATCATGATTTAGTAGTTTGACGCCTCTTTAAAAGTTACATTTTAAAGGCTTATAATAGTTAACCGGTTGCGATTCATTTACGCGTGTGACCAATCCGGTTTCGGGTTTCCTCACGGAAGTTCTACATCTCCCTGTGAAAGGCCTCGACGCAGCGAGATCCTTAACAGCAGAGACTCGGTGTCTGTCCCGAGCGTCCTCATCCGTGGCTTTCCCGACTGGCCTGTCCCGCAACGCGAAACGGGCCCCCGGTGCGGCGCGCGCAAACCACCCGGGTCCCTACGCGGCGGCGAGGCGGGAACGACTGTTCTAATAACTATGTCCGACGTTCACGCGGAGGCGACAGCTGCTTTCTGTCCTAACCCACACGTTATCAATTCTGAAGCTCCATATTCCGATTTTCAGAAATGTCTGAGTCTCAAGGTCAAAAAACGGCAAGGACCCCCTTAACATTTTTTTTTTCCTGGAAAAATTTCTTTCAATTCCCAAGTGAACTGAAAACATTTTAACTTTAAGTGTGATCGGATCCATTGTAAGACAGCATCTCCTCTTCTCTCTCTCTCATCAAAAATCTCTTAATGAAAATACTGAGAATGCTTGGCAAATATTGTGACAGAGAATTAGTATTTATTTTACAGAAATTATTTTTAAAGTAGCAATTTCTTCAGTCTGAGTGGTTTCCACCAATGTAACAATTATGTTCAAAAAGCATTTCTTTCTCGAGTTATTTTCGGAATTTTTAAAATGCCTTTCTCTTTTGTGCATCGAAGAAATAAAGCAGCAACAATTATCTTTCTTCTACAGTTCGAAGGAATTAAAACATCCTTCCGTTTCGCACAACAGATAAACCAGCTCACAGTGAATTCAGACCAACACAGTCATCCAACTTTGCCGATAAGTCAGCATCGTCCGTCAGGTTTGATGGACACGTCCGGCCCCCCTTTCTTTGTGGGTTCATTCTGGGTGTCGCAGCAAAACCAAGCACAGTATCATCACCCGGGTTCCCCAAAGGTCATAGGGACCCCTGAGAAGAACCGAGCCGCAAGCGCACCTTGGCGAGGTGGCTTCCATGGGCCAGCATGACAGTGCATCAGAAGCAGGGGTCAGTTGTCAGGTCCAACACATGGGCACTTAACCAAAATATCACGCAAAATATAATGGTGAAGCTGCCTGGCATGTCGGGGGTGGGTCTGCACTGCCCCCACGAGAGAGTCGGCTCTCCGTGGCAGGCTATCCGCGGGTCCCTTCTTCGCTGCTGTGTGCCCAGCAAGTGCCCGGCACACGGCAGGCACTTGACACCTGGCCGAGCGCACTGGCTCTCCGCGGCTCGGGCGGCCTGCGGCCGAGCACTCTCGGCTGTGTCTGGGGGTGAGTGACCTGTCTCAAGCACACGTCCTTCTCAAGGTTCACGCACCCCCACCTTGGTCTACCGAAGCCGCCCAGGGAGCAAGGACTCATGTTTTGACAGTACGGCTTAAAGGGGCCTCCGTCAGGGTGGATGGAGGACAGCGAGACCATCCAGGTGGAGGGGAAGAGGCCGGGGCGGGGCGGGGGGGTTCGCGTCCACCCATCACCACCCAGGGCCCCCTGCCACCCTGTAGCTGCGGTGGGGGGAGGAGAGGATGCACCCCGGACGACTGGGCCTGGAAACGCTAAGCCACTACCGGTCCAGGGTCGCTTTTTCAACCCAGGCCTCTCAGTAGAATCACAAAGGAGCTTTTTCGAGAAGCCTCCACCAGGAAGCCTGAGTCTCCGAGGGTTTGGGCCCTGGCACCGAAACAGTAACGTGAACACTCCCCAGGGCATGCGATTCATCACCGAGGCAGAGAACCGCTGGTAGAGAGTGCAGGAGTTCCGCCTGCCCCCGTGGCTCTCTCCCTCCCCAGGCCCTTGTCAACGCAGCACAAACCAGGATTTAGGAGATCGGAAATGTGGCTCAGAGAACCCACTACTAGGGGCTGCTTTAAAAAGAAAAAGTCAGCCATCCCCAGTGTGGTACCCGAGGCTGTCTGCACCCAAACACTCCTCCTTCCGGGGGCGAGAAAGGGCACGTCGGTTGTGGGTCTCGGACTTCAAAACAGACTTGGACTCATCGTCCACGTTGGCACCTTCCATTAAAGACAAACACCCCTCCCCACGAACACTACGCAGTCTCCGAGAAAGAAAACCAGCCTCTCGCATCCCTCGGATAAAGCAGCAGAGCACACGGGAACACGGTGACATCCTCTTCTCGCAAGTGCAGATTCTCAAACGCCGGCGACTCAGGGCAAAGCCAGCCGCACTATTATTAACTGCCCCGTCCGCCCCAGGAGGAGCGCGGCGCCAGGGAGCAGGGTGGTGGGGACGCCGCGCTGGCATGGGGCTATTTTTAGGGTGCAGCGCCCTGTCTGCGTCCTCCTGTCTGCCCTACTTGGTATCAGAACGAGCTGTTTTTTTCTCTGAACAGTCCAGCGCTTGGAGACCTCAAGCTGCAGAATCGTCTGGTGGGTAAATCCCCACCCCCCACCCCCCCGCCACCTGCATGTGGCACAGGACAAAGCACACGGCGACGGGCAGAACCCTCTCCCCCGGCTGAGCACCCGCGTTCCCGCCCCGGGTCCTCCCCGCCGCCCCCTGATGGGGCCGCCCTCTCGCTGGTCCAGGACGGGCTCGAGGCTGGCCTTGCCGAGCCTTCCCCGGTGGCCCTGTGCTCCCGCGACTGCCTTCGCTCCCGTTACTAGCACAGCCTCGCGAGGACCGGGAGGACGGGCTGGTTAAGGGGTCCCTGTCCGGGCTAGTCGTGGGGTGCATCGTGTCCCTATGAAATTCTTGTTGGCGTCCTACCCCCAGCACCTCAGGGTGCGGCTGTATTTGGAGACGGTCGAGTTCAGCCGAGTGCTGAGGGTGGGTGGGCCCCTCAATCCCGATGACCGAGTGCTCCCGAGAAGAGAGGACACAGACATGAACAGAAGGAAGATGGCGTGAGGGGAAGCCGGCCACCTTCCAGCCAAGCGGAGGCCTGGGACGGTGTCCTCGCAGCCTCGGGAGGAACCGGCCCTGGCGCGGCCCCCTGACCAGGGTGTCTGGCCCCCGGGGCTGCGAGACGCCCCGTCTCTTCTGCGAAGGCCGGATCCGGTGCCTGGTCAGCAGCCCTGGCAGACCAAGGTGGTAGGTGCCGGGCATGACAGCTTAGAACCCAAAGCAGTGCCCAGCTCCGCCACATTTTTGGAAAAGACCTGGAGATTTTTCAGTCATAAATAAAATGCTGTTTTCAAGCCTCATATTTGGAAGACGTCCTGAAGAAAGCTGTGTGTGTGTGTGGGTGCGCATCCTTGTGCCTGTGTGTGCCTGTGTGCATGTGCGTGCCTGGCATGCATATGTGCAATGCATGAGCACACACATGTGCGTGTGTCAGCATGTGTGCGCACTCATGTGCATGCGCGTACACGCATGCCCTGCATGTGCACACAGCTGTGTACATGCATGCACACATGTGCCTGCGCACACATGTGCGCCTTCGTGTGCATGCATGCGCCCACGCATGCCTGTGCGCTCACGTGCGCATGTGTGTGCGCACATGTGTGTCCATGTGCGTGTGCGCACACATGTGTTCATGGGTGTATGTGTGTGCATGTACGTGTCCGTGCGTGCATGTGTGTATGTGTTCGTGCATGCATGTGTGCACGTGCATGTGTGCACTTGCATGTGTTCATGCGCACCTGCGTGCATGCGTGTTCATGTGCACATGCATGTATGTGTTTGTGTGTGCACGTGCATGTGTGTTCATGTGTTCGCGCGCGTGTGTCACGCACGTGACTCAGCGGCGCCCACGTGCAGGTCCTGCCACGGCCGACATTCAGCGTCAGAGCTGCGTGTTGTTGCCGGAGCTGACCCTTCACGTCCTTATCACATCCTGACCAACGGCCACCACGTCCGCCAGTCTCCTTTGCTCGAGCCCCAGGAGCCAGAGTGGCGGGCAGACGGGACCGCCCCGGCACCGCCCGCCAACAGGACTTCGAGCGCTAACCTCTGAGGAGGTCTCGGGGCTCTTGTCCTCGGTCTTCTGCTGACGGCTGGCTGCGTTCTCTTTTCTGTGTACACAAAAGCCTGTCACGCGGGTCACAATTCAGACCACTCCCCGGCGACAGCCAGGTGTGTGGATGGCCCGGGCTCGACTCCGCCAGTCCTGACTGCGGTGGCCGGAGGGGGCTGTCCTCAGGGCACTGTCACTCACTGCTGGCACCACGACAGGGCGCTGCGTGCACCGCCCCGAAGGCGGGGAGCTGCGTGCGGCCCCCTCGCCCGCACAGTGACCGCTGAGGTGACGCCGCCCGCGTGGCTAGCTGGCCCAGATGCACAGTGCACGTTAGCTGCCACCGCCGCCGCTGTCACTATTAGCATCCTCGACATCAT
Source organism: Rousettus aegyptiacus (assembly GCF_014176215.1). Taxonomy (NCBI): domain Eukaryota; kingdom Metazoa; phylum Chordata; class Mammalia; order Chiroptera; family Pteropodidae; genus Rousettus; species Rousettus aegyptiacus. The sequence goes on from NW_023416311.1 coordinate 109,764,596, forward strand.
CGTCACGGCGGGTCCAGGGATGTGGTTGGCTCTGAGGGGACGGAGGAGGAGTCGGGGACTGTCTTTTAAGTGCCATCTGTCACCTCTCCCTGGCTACGTCTAGTTAATTAAAAAGGGACGATCTAGAGGTGAGCAGATGTGGAAACAGAACTGAGTTAGTGCTCCCTCACGTGGCTTTCGGAGACCCTTCTGCTCACACAACCACAAGCACAGGGTGTCCGGTCACCCAGTCATCCCGGGCCCCCCACCTGGAGGGCGAGCCGGCGAGCACCAGGCACGTCCGGGCAGAGCCCGCCTACTTCGGGGCTAGTCCGTCTGGGTTCACGGAGCCTGTCTGTCCTCTGTCATCTCTGCCAACGTGGCTTTCGATCTCAGACTGCCTGCTAGGTGCCGGTACCGTGCAAACGTGGCAACTGCCTTCAGAGACAGGAGTCACCTCTTAGCGCTTTCGGGTGTGAAAACCCTGCATGGGAAGCATGGACTGCCTTCTGCAGGCTCAGCACACGACAAAGGGCAGAAACAATGGCCTCGGCTTTGGCCACTGTCACCAGTTCATCTTTAAAGCACGGGGCTTTTCATCCAATAGCAGAGGACTGAAGAGTCTCCTAAAATACCTTTGCTTACTCAAAAGAGGCCTTGGCCACGGACAGCAGACAAACGGCAGCTGTATCGCTGTCTCCACGCAGAATACGGCACGGAAGGAATGTATGCTGATTTGAGTGAAAGCGACCCCACTCTGTAGAGCAGCTCACCAGAGACAGCTCACCCGACGTGGGCCAGAGAGGCAAGTAAGGGCCTCGGGAAACGACTGAACTGATCATGTCCTGCGATAAACCCCGACTTCTTACTTAGTACGCAAAATAATAAAGCAGATCATCTTTTCATGACATTACCAACGAGACCCTTAAAGTTATTTTACGATTCCCCTAACGGTATAGAAACAAATTCAACGCGGTATCTTCTCAATTCAGAAAGTTAAGCTGAGTGAGGACGAGGAAAAGCAGCTTTTCTGACTTGGTCACTCAGAAAAACAAATCCTAACAAGAACTGCCAACAGACGGAGGAATGTACTAGAATGCAAGGACTCTTCCTCGTGACTCCTGGTTCGGTGGCAGTCCTGGTTCCCTTTGATACCTAAAGAGGCATTCTGAACGCTTTCCCAAAGCCCATGATCCTCAGCTATGGGCGTCTCCTGGTAAGAACAGTACCTACCACATGCACTGTGTAGACAGGGGATTCACGTGAGCAGGAAAGGCGCAGAGACGCTCGGGCCCCCCGAAACACGCTTAGAACCCCGAAGCGCTGATGACCGATTTCTCCGATTCTTACGTGGCATTTCAAATAGTTTATGTGTATCCTACGTTACTCTCTTTTGGACGTCGAAGCCAGCATTAAAAATGCAAACACAATGGATTGGTATTTTAATAACTTGCCGAGTTCTCACCTTCATTTTCAGATATTTATGCACCAGATTTTAGAATTGGTAATAAAACCAATATGCTAGGTGGAGGGCCCTGAGTTCAGTGAGGTAAGATTTTGGAATTAATAAATAAAAATGTTGATAATTACATTCAACACTGAAGTCTCTAACTTGCAAGCTGTATGCAAAACTCAGTTACGATTACAAAGAAAAGGACTACACACACAAGGACCTGCCTATCTTAATAGAAGTCCATGGGCACAAACAGAAATGTTATTCATCGCATTCACAGAAACGTGGAAAATGATTTACTAAGACATCTCTCTCTCTTTTTTTTTTTTCTTTAACTTCCTTATTTCTCATTAGAGATCTTTTAAAACGCAGACTGTGGTCCAGGTCGCCCCTGGAATCTCTTCCAGGTCTTAAATGTTATGATTCTGTGATTCTAGGTAAAGTGACATTCCTCTTCCCCGGGTCCCCAAAGTCATCTTCACTGTGATGAATGAAAGAAGCGAAGAGACTGCTCTACAGAGTTCTGATTAGCAAGGAGTTCGCGAACAAATAAAGGCATCTCTGCAGAATATTCTTCCACAGCGTTCGTACAAATCCTGTTTGAAAAATAAATAACAGGCCCCCTCCCACCCCTGCGGCTCGTGCTGATCCAGTCGCCTTACGGCAGAGCCAGCGTGGAGCCGAGAGACTGGGGATGAACCCCGGGCGTGAAAGTGTTCGGCCCTGCTCAGTTATGGATGTCTTTCCACACATGTCACATCCATCCTGCTCCGAACTGAAGCAATCAGCGGAACCTACACCCCAGCAGAGGTAGACCAGCTGCTTGGTCACAACGGGCTTCGGTCAGAATTAAGAGCCCTCCTCCAGCGGAGGTAGGATGCTATTTGCTTGGTATCCCAGGGGCTCTGACCTGAGTGAAATTGGCAGAACGAGAATTATTTGATTAGTGTGAAAGATCCCGCAGTGAAAGGGACAGAGGCAGGGGACAGGAGACCGACCGATCGCTTCTGATACGCCAGCTATAGAAAGGGCAGATCGAAGTCATTCAGGGTCTTCTAAGCAAAACAATGATTCTTCATGAATCTAAAAGATGCCCATTTAAATATAATTGTATTAAATAATGTTTGATAGAGGTTCAGGACAACACCAGCCAACTCGAACAGGGTCGAGGCACCTAACTTGGGAAGACAAAACCCTCGTGCCCCCGGCCGCAGCCAGGTGGGGACATATTTCAGAAGATTCTTTCATTCCCTGCTCTCTGGTGCCCCGAGATTTCTTCTTGGTAAAGCCACCATCTGGTGCCATTAGGCGAGGAGACTCAAACTCATCCCTCACCTCGGTACTTAGTGAAAACTGCTTAGCCCTGATGCAGGCAGGATTTAACCCCCGGGGGCAGGAGGAAACCAGAGGAAGAAACAGGTCTGCGAGAGACCTTGAACATCTACCCCAGAGGTGAAGGTCCTGGAAGCGGCAGGTACCAGACATTTTCTTTGAGGGAGTCTGGCCTTGTCACACACTACACCTCTGCCTCTCCGGAGACATTTCTCAAAAGCGACATTTTCACCTCTGCACTGGGTGCTGCTCTGGGAAAAGGAAGTGGAGCCGGTGGGGTGGATCCACCAGCAGTGGCCGGCCCTCTGCAGGGCACCCCACCCGCAGGGCACCCCACCCGCAGAGCACCCCACCTGCAGAGCACCCCACCTGCAGAGCACCCCACCTGAGACACCGCGGGGGAAACCTGTGTGTGGTGGGGGGCGGTTATAAACCAGGTTGGACAGGTGGATCCCGAGGTACACATAAAGTTCCACCTTCATGGAGATTGTGGGGACAGCAGATGGGGAGAAGCAGATGAGGGGGGCATGGGAAAGGCAGGGGAGAGGAAGTGGGGGAGATTGGGAGGCTGGGGGAAGGAGGGAAGGGGAGACAGGGGGAGATGGCGGAGGGCTGGAAAGGGAGTGGATGGCGGGGAGAAGGGGCTGAGGAACAGAGGGGTAGCGGGGAGGTCTGAGGGACGCGGAGGGCCTGGTGGGGGGATGGATACAGGAGAGCAGGGAGGGGGGCTCACGGCGCGCGGCGGCCGAGAGCAGGAAAAGGGGAGCGCAGGGCGGCGCGAATTCTGGGGAGGCCAGCAGAGAGTGAGCCCGCGGGAGACCGGCGGAGACCGGGCGGGGGGCCGGAGGGACGAGACGGAACAGGAGGGAAGGGAGACGACGCTCCGGGGAAAGCAGCACAGGCTCGGGGAGCGTCTCCCCACGGAGGCCGGTTTCGAAAGAGCCCCGCGCGCTCGAGCGGCCGGCCCGGCGCCTCCCCGCTTACCTGGCCCTTGACCAGGCTGGCGGCGAACTGGCGCATGACGGCCTCCACGGTGTAGGCGCTGGACCAGCCGCGCGGCGTGAGCAGCTCCATGCAGATGGCGCCGCCGTCCAGCACGTAGCCGTTCTCCAGGCGCGGGCTCAGCACCCGCATGAAGGGCGGCGAGAAGGGGAAGTTGTCGGGGAAGGTGAGGTTGAGCAGGATGAACTCCGTGTTGGTCTCCTTCATGTCCTGCCACAGGACCGAGTCCTTGTCCACCTGGTGCAGCTTCACGTTCCAGTCGAAGAGGCTCTCGTCCACCAGCTCCACGGAGATGAAGCGGTCGCTGAGGCGCGCGATGTCCTGCAGCTCCTTCATGAGCCGCCGGCTGCGCACCTGCGTGCAGTGCTGCTGGCGCGCCGCGGGCACCAGGCTGCCGCCGGCCGGCGCGGCCGCCGCCGCCGGGCCCGGCCCCGCCTGGCGCCCGCCGCGCGCTCGCGGGGGCCCGCGGAGCCCGCCGCGCCCGCCGCCCCGGCCGCCGGCTGCGGCGGCTTGTCGCGCGGGGCCGGCTCCGGCGCGCGCCGGCCCTTGCCCTTGCCGGGCCCGGGGCTGGCGTCGCCCGCGCCCCCGGGCGGGTGCTGCGGCGGCGGCTTGTGGCCGCCGCTCTTGGCGCCGCCCTTGCCGCGCAGCGACGCGCTCTGCTGGCCGCCGGCGCCGCGGTGGTTGTGGTGGTGCTTGGGGTCCTCGGTGTCCCGGTTGTGCAGGCGGATGAGCCCGATTTTGCGGAGCAGCGTGGCCATTTTAGGCTCGGCGCCGGCGGGGGACTGCGCTCGGCTCCTGCCCCCGGAGCCCGAAAGCCGGGGCGCGGGGCGGCGGCGACGGGCGACTCCTCAGCGGCGCGCGGCGCGGGCCACCGCGGGCGCCGGCGGCCGAGGCTCCGCGGCGCGGGCAGCAAGCGCGCTCGCCGGCCGCGGTGGCGCCGCTGTCATAGGACGGGGCCCGCTCCGGCTCCGGCTCCGGCTCCGGCCGCCCTGCGAGCGGAGGCGTGGAGGGGACGCGGCGTGGCTGGCCGGCCCCGGCCGGCCCCCGGAGCCCGCTGTCCGCGGTCCTTTGTGCGCGGCCGCAGCCGAGCTGGCCTGGAGTCCGAGCGCCGCGCCGGGGCGCGCAGAGCCGCGCGCAGAGCCCGGGAGGCGGTGCGGGGGCCGCGGGCTCGCGCCGTGCGCGCCCGCCGGGCCGTGCGGCGCTGGCGGCTACCGCGGGGCCCCGGCCGCTGCGGCTGCTGACATTGCAGAGGCGGCTGCTCCGTCTGAGCGGCGCGCGGCGCGGAGGGGCGGCCCCGCCGGCGGGAGGGGGCGCGGGGCGGAGCCGCGGGCCGGCCTGCGCCGAGCCGCCCCGCTCCCGCGGCGACAGCGCTCGGCCGCTGGGGGGAGCCAGCGGCGCGCGCCGGGCCCGGGCCCGGGCTGCGGGGGCTCCGCGCGGGAGCCCACCCGCGGGCAGACCCGGGGCGGGGGCGGGGGCGGCGCGCGGCGGCCGCACAGGCTCCGGTCCTTCTGCGCGCGGTCCGGGCTCGCCGCGCACCCCCAGCCCGGGTCCCCGGCGTCACTTAACCTCGTTAGGACCCCCCGGAGGGGGAGGGATGCGGGGGAGCGTGGACGGCAACCTCGTGGTTGATCCCCCGGGACCACAGGGAGCCTGATGTCCCGCGCGGCAGTCCCGGGCCAGCAGGGGCCAGGGCCGGGGGACCCGCGGCGGGGACGCTCTCGTAAAGACCGATCAAAGACTAAGGGCCGGGGAGGAGGATGCGGAAATCGTGCCCACCGCGAACCTCCTAAAGTCCCCTGAGTCGCGACCGAAGGGCGGCGTCACGCGAATTCACCCCTGCGCGCCGGCCGCCGCCCTCCGGCCCGCCACTCGGGAGGGTCCCTGCGCTCGGGAGGACGGGACTGCCCTGTACTGCCGGCTTCCGACCCGTTTCCGAACGGCCGCGGGGAAACGCGCGCAACGCGGGCGTCCGAGGGCGCTCAGCGCGCGAGGCGAGCGTCCCCGCAGGCCCCCTCGGCCCCCGGGGACCTCGGTCCCAGCGGCTGACCTCCTGACCTCCTTGGGAGGGGAGGGGCGCCTCCCTCAACCTGGACGCCTCCCCGCACTTTCCGCTTTTCACCCTTGAAACTTATTTTTATCTGTGGACATTCCGAGCAAAAAGCCTGCGCCGAGCCTCAGAAGCTGGAAGACCCGGGAGCGGGTGACGCTTCGGCGTGTGCGCGGAGCGCGCCGCCCTGCGCGGGCTGGTGTGTCTGGCCAAGGCCGGCAACCGCGCGAGGCGGAGCTGACCGCTGACATGTAGGTAACGCTACCCGGTAAACGTAAATGGCTCAGACTTTAAACTTCGCCGCTGTTTCCGGTTGGGCTTCCAACTTGGAAAGACTCCGGGTTCAGTGGAGCGTGTTCATTTCTGATGCAGCCATGATTTTTTAAAAGTCGTCTTTATCATGTTCTCTTTCTCCAAATCATTATTTTCATTGTGGAAAAAAATAACTCTTTTCAGGCCACAGTGGATACTAGAGCGGGTCTGGGGTTCCCTCTTCTGGGCTTGTCTCCCAGGAGAGCCAGGTGCCACCCAGCACAATCCTCGCAAGCCTGGCAGGTGAGCAGGAAGTGGCTGCACCCTGGAGTGCCGTCCCCTGGAGAGGTGACCCTACGCGAAGGTGCATTTCCATGGAGGCTGTTTTCAAGTGGGCGGCATGGAGCAGCACAGTGGCCCAGGCAAGACCAGCAGCTGGAGACGGGTTCTAAGCCGCCGCCCACTAAAGGTGTATTCCTGCCGGTCTCCCGGGCTGTTCTGGTGCCTCTGCCTGGTTCAGCTCTGCCGCCTGACGATAGGTTGAGAAGGGAGACGGCGCTGTCTGTTAGGCGCTGTGGGCTCCTTTAACCTGTGGGGTTATGCGAAGGTCGAAAGGTGACATGGGCGGGATGGGCGGGCATTGCAGGTTTTATCATTTCCCGGCCACAGGAGACCCTCCGGTGTCATCTGGCCCTTTTTATTGGTGAAGAAACTGCATTCTCAGGAGGCTCGGCAGCGGGCCCCACTGCACCACATGCTCCGACCTGGCCCCCCGTACCTCCAGGCCCCGGGCCCGCGGCTGACTGGCTTGCTCCGGAGGGCACCATGCCCTGCCGAGTCTGTGACCCGCTAAGTCTCTCAGCTCCGGTGCCCCCGGTGGAGGTGAGAAAGGCTCCGCTGGCATGATTGTCAGCACCAGAGAACCAGCTGACCTTGGGCAGGGCTCAGGATCTCATAGGGTGTGGTTTGGGAGTGGCTGAGCGGGGACCTCAGGCTGTCTGCGAGGCCTTTAATTTTCACTGGAATTATTCCTACCATGAGCGTATACTTTACTGTCTGAATGCGATTTTTTTTTTTTTTTTTTTTGGAGATTGAAAGGATTACAATTAATGCTGATGCTGGGACAAGAGGCGAAAGCAGGATGGGCAGATGCAGGAGGTGGTGGCCATCTCATCATCTCCTGTCACACAGCCTCTCCGATCCGCTCCTTAAAGGGCTAAAGCCAAATGTTGGTCAAAAATCAGAAACAACCTAAAGTTACAACCGGAGGGAAAGTGTTAACTAAATTATACTGAATCCACCTGAGGGTGTATTATGTAGCGGTAACATTGTAGTTATAATGATTATATAGCCAAATGTAAATATTTATGCTCAACATAATAATTTTAAGTGAGAAGACAGAGCACAACTCATATCTACGCTGCAGCTACAACACATAAAATCGCAGGTACAAAAAACGACTAGAAGAAAAACGTTAAACGGTAACGGTTATGATGCTAATACAGGTTCGTATTCTCACCTTCCTCCCTCCTCAGTTCTCCAGTCCGTGGATGCAAACACTGGCTTCTGTGACGGGACGGAAGGGCAAAGCGGGGAGAAGGCCGTGTAGTTTGTAAATCCCCTTCCTTCTATCCCAGAAGGTTCTAGAAAGTTCCACTTCAATGAATGGATACCTACCCAGCCCAGCAATGCGAATGGGTAACATTTTGTTTCTATAGTTATTCTCTTCTATTTGTTTTTCAAATATTTTGAAGAGGAATATATTGCAGCTATAATGAAAAAAAAATTGTTAGCAAACTTAAAAAATTAGCTTATTGAAGGTTAAATTTGCAACATGGGGAGAGTTGGATTGATCTCCAAGGGCGAGCGTGGCTTTCTGGCTCCTCCGTTCACAGGTAGTTACGGGGCGGGTGTGGGGGAATGGTTAGGGAATGTCTGCAGAGAGGGCTCGGGCCAGTCTACCAAGAAAGGAAGCAAGGCGGACACACTGGTTGTCAGGGTCGGGTCGTCATCGCTGGGGAAGTGCACTGTCCCTGCCAGGTTCTCCCGTGAGCATTCGAATCAGTGGTTCCCGAGGCCGCTGGCGGTCTCCAGCAGCAGTTTTTATAAAGAGTTGCAGAACTGGAGTTTGCCTATTTATTCTTTGCCTCAGAGGACTGCACCCCATTTCTTCAGCTGGTCCTATGTCTGCATGCACCCCACTCTCATAGAGTTGCCAAGGCATCAGCCAGATCACCTCGAAGTAGCCTGCCTCTGATTCACACACATTTACTCCCTTGAGCTAAGGTGTTAAGATCAGTGTCAAAATTAAAAACAAAATGAAACACTTTTCTGCTAGAAGAATTAATGCCAGGCAGCATAGCGTGGACCTCTGATATCACCAGGCCACACGACCTATTACGTCATTCGTTTATTGATCATGAAAGCTAGCACTTAGATGACGCTTGCCATATCTCAAATGCCTTCCCATACACATGCATATGTAATACATAGTATATGCATAATATATAATACGCGGTGACGTTCCTGTATACTACATCTTCCTATATATTATATAACATCAAAGAATGCTCCATACTCACCTCAGCACTTGCTCAAGGCGCTCGATGGGCACATACGTTTTTGGTTTTGTTTTTTTAATTTAATTAAAACTCAATCTTTCATCTTATAGCACAGACACCGGTAGCCACAGCAGTTAGGACGTTGCCCAAAGTCAGGACGCGGCGGGAGAGGGAGCTTGGCTGCTGGTCCTGGTGCCTTGTTCAGGCTCACCTCAGGGCGCCACGTTCCGCAGGGCTTTGCGGGGTGAGGAGTGGGAGCGCGGGGGGCGGGGAAGAGGGCGGGGTATGGAGCAAGCGCCGCCCTTCTGCGATGGGTGCTGAAGGACCTCTGCTTTTCGTCCGCTAGCACTTAATGCACCAGCCACGTGTTTGGAGGGCTTCCCTCCCATGGCGGATGGGCTTTCCCGAAGCTGGCCAGGCTGACATGTGGGTCCCACCCCACACACTCTGCTTACTACTGACCGCCGCTCTTCCCAGAGAAAGGTGGGCTCCGGGGTCCCTCCTGCTGAGTCTAGGCGGGCGGGGCTGTGAGTGCTTTGATGGGTGGGGAAGGAGGACGCAATGAAGCCACGTCACTTCTGAGCTGGGTCCTACAAGAAAAAAAATAAGCAGGCTCTGCGTGCTTTCTCTCAGGGTGCTTGTCTGGGGGACCCCGCCGCCAGGTTGCATGGAAGCCCCGCACCGCGTGGGGGTTCGGGTGAAGGGCGTCCGGCCCTCAGCCCAGCAGAGGTCTTGGCAGATAGCCAGCAGCACCCACCACCCATGTGAGCGAACTGGCGCTCCAGGATTCTGGCCGCAGCCTTTGAGGCTTCCGGCTGAGACCCCCGACGTGGCGAGCAAGGGCAGAATCCTTGTCCCTACAGTGGACCTCCTGACCGAGTGCCCCACGCCAAGAAACTGTGAGAGATAAGCAGGAACGCTGTCCCTTTAGGCCGCCACGTTTGGGGACGATTTATTATGCAGCTGATAGATAACCAACAAGGCTCCTGAAGACCCCACCTCCTCGAAGGCGGGAGCTCGCCTTCCCAGAATCCCTTGCAGCCGGGCACAGAGCCCGGGTCCCGCCAGGTGCGGGCGCGCGCGGCCAGACGGCAGGCCGCCTCTTACGCTGGCCCGGGGGCCGGGCGCAGCGGCCGGTTAGGGATCTCTCCGCCGTGTGCACTTTGCTCAGCAACCTGGAGCTGGTTCAGCTTAAGGGAGTGAAGCAGCGAAGCGAAGGCCTCCAGGCCACGCGTCCGCGCAGGCCTTGCCAGGTGTCCCCAGCCGGCCCTTCCGCCTGGGACGCCGCCTCCGCCAGGGTAAGTGACGCCGTCCGGCGGTTCCTTTAAGCTCTCTCCCGCTGGGGCAGGCGTGGCATTCGCCCCATGGGCGAGCCAGGCCCCGGTTTGGTGGTGGACGGCGGGGCCGGCCCTGAACCCCGCCTGCCTTGGGTAGGTGGGCCGGGGTCCCGGGCGGAGCGAGGCTGCTGCTGGCGCTCGGGTGAGACGGGACCCCACGCCTGCAGGCGCGGACACCCCCGGGGCCGTGGGGCCGTAGGGCTGTCGTTCCCGGAGCTCCGAGTCACCCCAGGAGTCCTCATGGCAGCGGTCCGGCGCTGCTCGTTTACGATCGAGGCTCCAGCTCACCAGACGCGGGGCAAACCTGCGAGTCCGATGCACGTTGGATCCCGCAACCTCGAGAGCCAGATTTTGGGGCTGCGTCTCAGCCGTGCCGGCCCTGCAGCTCTGAGGGCCGTGGCAGGCTTTTGGGCCACCACGGCGTGTCCTGCCCACGCCGACTCTTCTCGAGCTGTGTCCCCGTCGCGGGGGCTATCATGGTCCCGCGGGCTGTCACTGCGGCCAGCAGCCGCGCGACCCGCGCCTTCCCGCTGGCGCCCAGGGCGGCAGCCGCTCGGCCCCCGGAGCGTGGCCCCGGCTGTCCCTCATCGTAGGGACCCACAGGTGGGGATTAGCACAGGACCGGTGGCTGCGCCCAAGGCGACAGCTGCTGGACAGTCGCCTCGTGGTCAGACCCACTCCTGACCTCCCGCCCTGCAGCGGCCGCCTGCCGGGGCTGGGGGGCGGGGCGGAGCTCGCAGCAGCCACGCGTGCCCGAAGGGCTGCGGGGACACCGCCCTGCGCGCCCCTTCCCTCCGCTGTCACCGCGGCCACCGCCAGGAGCGGGCGCGCCACCATCGTGACGCCTTCGTTAATTCGCGGCCTCGAAATCAGAGCCACGGCGTCCAGCCCGACCGCAGGCCGGGCCAGCGAGCGGACTTCTTAGAGGGCCGGGGGCACTGTCACCGTGGCAAGCTCCGCGCGGTCCCTCTGGGGCTGTACTTAGCTTTTTGAGCACCGAAGAAAGGACCCGAGGTGGCTCCTGTAATTACGGAATATAGATTTTCTGGAGCTTTTGCAGGAATGCTCGAGTGATGAACTGAGTCATGCATTCTTTCCTGAGGAAGAAACTACTTGGTCCTAAAGAGATTTCCAGAGATAGTCATCTCGGGCGCCCGGTCCTTTTCATCCTTGCCGGAGGCAAAGACAGTTGCTTTCTGGTCATGTGGAAGTGTGACATGACAAGCTGATATTGTGTGTCAAGGTGGTGTCTCTATTCGATGCTACCTTAAACATCAGGTCTAAATAAAGGTCCTAATAGAGCATTCTGAGAAAGGAAAGTCACTTCTGCTTCCTGGCGCAGCTGAGGGGTGCTGAGTGAAATATTATAATTAGTTGAAACTGAGAACGTGTATTATATTTATCTTATGCATTTTCAAAGCATTAGAATATAATGGGATCCTTTGAACCTTTTTGCTTTTTGCCTTATCAAGAGTATAAGACAGTAAATGTCTTATTGCGCTCCTGTCAGCTTTAAAATATATAATTAAAATGAACTTTGCAAATGGTACTCAAAAATAGTATCTTATTTCCAAAATGATTTTAAATAGAGAATTAATTTGCATAGAGCAGAGTGCACAGGACTTACTTGCACACCTCGGTGTGTGCAGCTGTGTAATTCACACTCAATCATGATCTTTCCATCGCTCCAGAAAGTTCCCCATGTTCCCTCCAGTCAAGCTCACCCCACATCCCCAGCAGACGCACCCTCTGTCCTGATTTCTCTTACCGTAAATGAGCTTTGCTTGTTTTTGAAATTCATGTCGGTGGAATTACACAGTACGTGTGCTTCGATATCTGACTTCTGTCGATCAATGTGTAATCAATACATGATCTCGCGGTGAGAGCCAGCACGTCACGTGGTCGTCCGGAGTTTGTATTTATTGATCAGACGTGTCCACTGCATCAATGAACTGCGCTCTGTTGCTCCATCTTCCTGTCGAGGGGCATTCGTGTTGCTTCCTGTTTTGAATATCGGGGATGAATCTTTCTGGATGCGCTTTCCCTTCTCTGGGGTTTCTTCCAAATCGTGCCATTTTACACTCCCATCGGCGTAACTGCTAGAAAACAAGAAAGAGGTTCATCAGCGGACGTGACATTTGCAGGGATCCCCGGAAGACCAGAGCGGATGGGAGCGGATGGTCAGAGGAAGTAACTCAGGGAAGCCGCAGCGTCGGGGCGGGGAGCTGTTTCGGAGTGAGGGAGATAAGGGTCGGGACGGGGACTTCGGATAGTCACCAAGACGATCCTGGCTGTGCGGCGATCGGCAGCACCGGAAGATGGGAGCAGCAGGAGCCCCGGGATGAACTGGGAGCAGCTCACTCAGACTGGCCTCCTGCGGCTGCATGCCCCTCACCCCCCACCGTGGGAGGCCAGGAACTCAGACCCCGCCTCTCCTCGGGTGCCCGCATGGAGAGTCAAAGTCCACCAAACGTTTGAGAAAAAGCAACTCTAAGGAAAGAACTAACATCGGAGGAAACAAAGCTGGAACAACAACATCAAAAAAAAGAGAGAGAGATTTTATGTGCAATGAATCCAGAGCACTGCAGGATCCACTCTGGTCAGCTCTCCCGGTGGACGGCACTTCCGATGCGTTCTTACTGAAGCGCCACATACCCGCATCAATGAATTAATCCGGGAACAGACATTCAAAGAGAAAAGGCAGTGTCCTGACCGAAGCACTCCCCAGCGGCCACACTGCCTCTCCAGACTCCAGAAGCCGTCTGTGCAGCCCTCCCCAGGTCCACCGCCAGGCCGCTCGGGCGAGGAAGGTGGCGGTCTCGCTGGAGCCATCATTTCGCGTGGCCGTGGTGATAGGTGGCCTCCAGTGTCCTGCACACTTGCGTTTTAGGCAGGGAGCTGGTTCAGCCGCCTCTCTGCCCCGGGACTCTGCCCTGGGGAATCCCACGGGGCCTGGAGGGATGTGACCGCACAGACGGGTCGTGGAGCAGACGCCACGAGGTCGTCCCACGCCGCCGCGGGGCAGGGCGGCCGTGTGGAGGCCCTGAGCATGGCCGTGCCCCAGCGCCTCGGAGCCCAGGCGTTTTCCCAGAATCCCTGACACGGGGTTCAGCGGAGGCTGTTATCTAGTCTCTGCATGTCCCCCTTCGACAGACAAATCAGACAACCAGAGAGCCCAGGCATACACATTCCTTCAAGTATGCAGAAAGGGCGGGGGTTGGAGAACAATATGCCGAGTTTTGCTTAATCTGGAGTAAGTGTTAAGTAGGGGACAAAGACAGGGAAAGCCGGGGTCACACAGGATGACCGCGATGGCACGCAGCGCCCGTGCTTACGGGGTACGGCCGCCACGGGCCGCCACGTCCCGTCGTGATTTCAGAATCCCGCAGGATCCCGCGGTGCCTGCCTACCTGGATGAAAGGAGATGCCTGGGGAAGGGTGCCGGAAGTTCCAGACGCCGCATATTTATTTCAGCAGCATTTCAGGAGCGAACGATCTTCGTGGATTTGCCACTGCCGGTTCTGAGTCGTCTCGACACCCCTAAACCCATGTCCGGATTTCATTCCGTCTTTTAGCTTGTTAAAAATGTAAATTTTTAATGATAGACATTTGTGCAAGAAATTGGTGTGTCTTGGACACCTGGGATACGCGGGCGGACTGTAACACACACATGCACAACGCCGAGAAAAAGCTACAGGGATTCGTTAGAAGTAAAAGGGCCCTTTTGGGAAATGGCTGGAACGTTCCGTTTTCCCTTTCGAGGGGGTGGCGAGTTTCATTGCGCACCGATGTGGCGATGACCCCATCCCCGCGGTGACCAACGAAGCCCGGCTGGCCCGTTCGCGCTACAGCAGGGCGGTCTAGGCGACCCCGGCTGGTCTCAGTCACCCCAGCTCTTCCCGGGCTTCTGTCTTAGTGAAAACGGCTCCCGGGCAGGATTAACCCTTCACCCCAGGAGGGGGCGACCGGTGGGCGGTCGTCACCTGGCGTGCATCGTGCTGTGCCGCTGAAAGGGCGAAGGCGTTTCCAGCAGATTTGCCCTCCCCCTGTGCGAGGCACCGGGATGTCCTCTCATTTGTCTCATCGGAGTCCAGTCTAGTCTGTCCCATCGTTTCATTTTTCGGAAATAAGCTTCGATCTGTAGTATTAAAATTCTGCCCTACGTCATCTACCACCAGCGACAGGTAGACCCCCTGTCCCTTGCGCGAACCACGAAGCAGGCGTCTCGTGAAACGGCGCACAGGTAGGAACCGTCCTCGCGGACCTGTGGCCGGCTCGCTCGCTCGCTGTGAAGCCATCACTTAAAAGGGATCGGCCCTCCAAGACCTCGGGAGAAATCAACACTAGGTTATTCCTAAAATGTGGGGAACGCCCCCTTTCTCCCTGCCGCCTTCCCCGAGGGTGTGGCCAGGCCCTCACCCCAACCTGCCCGGCAGGAGAGCAGAGCAGCCCGACTCCTCCTCCCTCCTTGCTGCTGCTCTGGGCTCCCGCGAGACGCCCCCCCCCCCCACCTCCCTCTGAACCGTGGCCCTGCAGTCTCATCTTTCCCGAGATGGTCTTTGGTTTCTCAGTGCTGCTCGTTTCATCTAGGCACCAACATTATTCCTGAAAGGAAATTTCATTCAGAGTTAGCCTCTGCGGAATGAAAAAAAACATTAGGCAATATGAAACGATAGCTATTACTTCCTCAAAACAGATAGCTTAAACAGATAAGCCAGGGGTCGCGCGCGTGCACACACACACACACACACACACACACATATATATATTTTTTCTTAAAGCAATTACCATCTGCCTGATATAGAAGAGTAACTCTGTTGGAACCGAGGTTTATTGTGCAGCTTTGTAATTAGGGTGCCTCGGAACAGAATGACATCCTCATCAGAATTCACGAAGAACATCTTCTAGTATTTTCCTTTTATTTTCGAACTCATTTTATAAGGCGAGTTTGGTTTTCAGGTAGAGGAATCGAGCCTGCGGAGTGCTGGACACTCTGGGGCGCATCTGTGTTTTGAGAGGTGGAGGACCCACTCACGTCGGGCGTGGGTCCTTTGGGCTCCTGTCGGTCATTTCACTCACGTCGGAGCCGTTCATGGAGTCGCCTGCCTGGTCCAGGCCCCGGCGCCAGTTCTGGGCTAATGGAGAAGCAGGTGGGATCCAGCCTCGTCTCCATTCCAGGGCCCCCGTTGTCCCCCCGCCACCCCGCACGACTCCTCCAAGCCTGTCCCCCTCCCTGCCCACATGTTCTCTGTATTTGACCTTGAGTCCGCCTTTGCTCAAAGGCTCGCTGCTCCCTGAGACGCCCTCGCTCACCTCCCTGTTACCCGTGGCCTCCAGGGCTGCCGGATAGTTGGGTTATTCAACCATGTGTAGGTGAGCGTGGGCAGGGGTGAGGGGAACGCTGTACCCCCTTCTCCCCAAGACACACGTCCACGATTCTCCCCGGTTCAGGGCTGAATTGTGTCACCTCGCCCCCCACGAAAATTACATGTTGGAATCCTGACCCCTAGAAGCTCAGAATGCAGCAGTATTTACAGACAGGGCCTTGGCCGAGGCGGGTAAGGTAGAATGAGGTTTGTGAGTGGCCTTCGTCCACTGTGACTGGTGTCCTTACCAGAAGCGGGGGTTTAGGACACACATGCAGGGGACAGACGCAGGGCGAAGACAGCCATCGACAAGCCAAGGACGGAGACCTTGGGAGGAGCCAACCCTGGTGACTGACGCCTGGGCCTCAGACTTCCAGCCTCCAGGCCTGGGAGAGAAAGGCACCTTGTCACGACAGCCCCAGGAGACCGAAACTCCCCCGGAGAAGCCCGTGGCCCCCAACGAGTCTCCATGCGCAGGGTACGCAGGGAGACGACGTAGAGATGGGCTCTCACTCCTTCTGGAAGCTGCGGCTCTTGCAGGAGAACAGATCGCATTTGTGCTGAGAACACTACTGAGTGCGGTGGTACGGTGCCCAGGGCGCCGTGCGGCGGCCTCTGAACCTCGGCGTGTGGGGTCACCTCCTGGGCACGCCGCGCCTTCTCTCACGGACCCTGGACAGACTCTCACGCCCTGAAGCCCGGTCCCGGACGGCTCTCTGCTCTCTGTTTGGCCGGTTCGCTGACAGCGTCTCCTCGGGCTCCTTCTGGGGGTGGGGGGGGCTGGAGCCTGGGTGAGACCCCAGATGGAGCCTGGGACTGGCATGATGGGTGGCGGGGAGGGGAGCCAAGCCCCGTCTCCGTCCCTCTGTTGGAAAGCATGCCATCCTGACAGATGGCTTGGCTTCTTTCCCCCCAAGTGGGTTGTGAGCTGCCTTGAGCACAGACCCCGCCAGTCTCTTCTACAGTGTTCAGTGCCCAGCAGGGCGCCCAACGCCCATGGGTGTCGCTCAGGACCCGGGGACCGTGCCGATGGACGCTGTGGCCTCCCTCAGCGGAGGGCGTGGGAGGCAGAGGGGGCCGTCCCTTCCCGTTCTTCTCCCTCCTCTCCTCTCCCTCGCCTTCCCCCCCCTCCCCTCCCCGGGCAACTGGACCCAGAATAAAAACGTCCCTGTCCCCTGTCCGCAGCACTGTCGTTGGAGGCGGCAGGGTGGGGACCCGAGGCTCCGTCAGGGAAGGAAGGAGGGAGGACCATTGCAGGAGAGAGGGTTCGTCCCGCAGAACTGCAGCTGGCATCTGGGCGGCTCCGAGAGCCAGCTTCCCGGGCCTGGAGCTGCTCGCTCCCCCGGCTCCCAGCTGGATGAGTCCCCAAAACATGTCTCACCCAACCCCCGGAGTTCAGGGACAGGCTTCCGAGGGGCACCGCTGTCATGCACAGACTTCAGAGGCGGAAACCGGAGCGGTCCCCGCGCCTCGAAGCGTCAGGCCTGGCGGGGATCCACGGGCTCCCACGCAGCTCTGCAGACCCCCGAGCCCGGGAACCTCGCCAAGGGAACGCAGAAGCGAACGGCAGAGCCAGCTCAGCGTGGGACCGAGGCTATTTTTAAAAGTAATGCACGGAAGCCGCGCCCGTGACAGAGAACCGGTCTGCACGCGACATGGAAATTGTGAGCCGTGTGGCGATGATTTGCAAACGCCGTCAAGTCCGAGGTCACGAACACGTGAGAACTCATTTTTTCAAAGGCCTCGGATTTACTGTACTTTCTAAAGTAGTAATTTTTTTTTAAATGTTCAGATTTAGGAATAATATTAAAATACCCAGATTTGAAAATGGTGTTGAACTGGAAATATGCAAACGGAGAAAGTCTTGAGACCATGCCTGAAAATACTGCCCCGTCTTCAAGGCGGTTTCCCTGAACTGGTGGCTGGGACGTGTGTGTCCGAATGTCCGGTCACTACCCCGTTACTTCCTGAGCCGAACTCATTGGCTGCCAGTTTTTCTTTCTTTCCCTCTCTCCCCCTCTCCCTCTCTCCCTCTCTCCCTCTCTCTATTTCCCCTGCCACACGCCCCCCCCCCCCCGACTCACTTTCTTTCTTTTTCTCTTTCGGCTAAGCACATCTAAACATAGAAATTGTCAAACCTAGAAAAACCCGCAGTCTACAATCGCATTTCATCTTTGAGCAGAGCACCAAGAATGTTCAGGTTAATTTGTCAAGCAATTGCCAATTGACTCTTGAGGACGACACACAGGGTCAGGGCTGGTCTCGAGGTAGTTTCGGGAAGGATATGATTGTCCTTTCCGATGGCAGTTTCAGAAACGAGCCCCGCACAGCCTGCTTTCCTGTAAGGATGCCGTTAATAATGTTATCAACACATTAATCTGGCTTGTGCTAACTTTCATGAATTCTGCCAGTGTACTTACTGGCATGAGACTGTTTTAAATCACATGTTTCAGTTTTAAACTTACATTTTTCATGCCTTGGTGAAACTTTTTCATTTGATAACTAGAGGTATTTGGTCTGTTGGGTTGATTTTATGGACACCATCATGAATTACTTAATTTGGGGTGAGTTATTTAACTTCTGCGAAACTTACATCTTCTCATCTATAAAATGAAGATAATACTCTCCTCCTAATAATTGCAATGCGTTAGATATGGCACATTTTCCAAATTTTCAGCATGTATTTGTGGGCCTTCCTTTAGCCATCTAAAAGACATCCAGAATGTTCTTCCTTAGCTTCATTTTCATCTGAGATGTCTAAAACGTCATCGATTCAACACGGGGATTTTTTAATGTGATACTGTTAACATTTAGGCCAGAGAAACCTTTGTTGGGGGGCTGTCCCATGCTTTCTAGGACATTCAGGCAGGTGCTCTCTACTCGCTAGATGCCAGCGGCAACTCCTATCTTCGTTGTGACCACTAAAAATGTCTCCAGATCCTGCCAAGGGTCCCCTAGGGATGAAACCGCCCCTGGCTGAGACCACTGCTTTAACTTAAAAGGGTTGAGTTTCTAGTTATGGAGTTTCAGGCACATAGCCAACCCTGGGGAATTCTCCAGAC
The DNA here is from genome assembly GCF_014176215.1 of Rousettus aegyptiacus. Lineage (NCBI taxonomy): Eukaryota > Metazoa > Chordata > Mammalia > Chiroptera > Pteropodidae > Rousettus > Rousettus aegyptiacus. The sequence goes on from NW_023416311.1 coordinate 109,782,987, forward strand.
GCTACACCTGCATCTCTCTACCTGTCTCGATGTTAGCTTGTCTTTGCCAAGAGAGGAATGGGCACTTAGCACAGAAAAGAGACCTCGCCCAGAACTACTTTGTGACTAAAGAGTGTTGCTGGAAACTTTGGTCAAAGCGTATGGTTTTGAGGCTATGGTTATCCCTAAAGAAAACAATTAAGGAATTTGCTGTATCCTTAATTCCTCTGACCATTCAATCATAGTCTGCTTCCAGAAAAAATGTTGGAAAAGTGTTATATATACTGTACTTTTACCAAGCATGAAAACCTTTATAGTGATTCTATATTACAAATGTCATTTGATTCATAATATATGTGTCTGTGTCCATGGCTCCTTTGGCCTGCTCAATAATCCATCCATCCATCTATCTATCCATCCATCCATTCATCCATCCATCCATCATCAAAGATCTTTAGGAACAACCTATCTAAAAAGACAAAATGCTAAATGTGTCTTAGTCAAACCCAGAGAGACTTTAGAGTCTCCAATATTATACACTTTTAAAGATTATATATATATATATATACACACACACACATATATACAATTGTTATAATTATATAAATATAAATAATTATAATACAAAATTATCATGATGATTATGTAATGATTAAATATAATGGAAATAATTGTATGTCAGTATAAATAGTTATGCTATGTAATATGTTACACAATATTATTTATATGTCACATACATACGTATGTCATTATAAATGATTTAATTAGAATAAGGTACTCTGGGCATATGTTCCTCATAAAACGGAATTAGGCACAGAACTGGCACGTGTTAGAAAGAAGGAAGAAGTAATTTCTGTTCTGAAGGATATTTTAATATAGTAGGACACAGCAAATGAATTAGTACAGCATATTTTTAACCAAAAAAAAAGTATAGCTTAATATCAGAACATTATTAAATATATATATTCTTGTGAAGTAAAAGGATTGACTGGTAATAAAGAGGCTGTTTTCTGTATGAAAACTTATCTCCTTGTGTTCTTGCAGGCACTGATTTTGTCGTGCTGAGCCTCTGTATATCCACTTATAAAATGCCTCATTTCTATTTATTATTGGAAGTTTGCACCAGGTCTCATTTTCTGAAGAATCTGAGAATTCTACCTCGGTTGTTATCCTAACTTATTCCTACTTTTCTTCATTACTTACACATTTTCAAAATTATGTCTTCATCTTTTGCTTATCTGAAGGGTTTTTTCCCTTACTGTGTAAATATTTGAGTCCAGTGGTTTGAATCTGATGAGATGTTTGTTTGAAGCTTGATAAAAAAAAAAAAAGATGTTATGTACACAGGGTTTTTTACTCTACAAAAAAAAAAACAAAAAAACAAAAAAAACCACGGTAAGTTTTAATCAGTTCAAGCCCTGCCGGAGCATGTCCACGTCACAGCTACACTCACAAACGGTTTTCATTAGAAACTCCTTTTTTTTTACTCACCGATTTTCATTTGCTTCCCATTTTCACAAGTTGTGGCTTATGTCTGCAACTCATCATATTTATCGAATTCCAAAGTCAAATTATTCTTAGTTTATTTGCGTCAAATGAGATCTGCCCTTGTAACGACCAACGATTCTCCGGACATGGCCACGTGACCCTTGGCGAGGGCGACCGGGTTCTAGGAAGGGGTGAAGGTGTGCAGGGAGACGGGGTCAAGGTCGTCTCGGTGAGCTCCCCGCCGCCAACGCTGGTCTCTGCGGGGCGGGCGCGGGCAAGCCCACACCTTATCGCGGGGCAGTCCCACGTTCCGGAGTCGGTCGTCTGGTTTATTTTTCCAGGTTTACGCGATCAGATCAAACACATAGTTATTGATAACACAGAAATCTGTGCCACACGCGCACACGCGAGCGGCTCAAACAACAGAAATGTCCTTTCTTACAGTTCTGGAATCAAAGTCGGTGTTTGGTGAGACCGATTTCCTCAGCTTGCAGATGGCGCCTTCTGGCTGTGTCCTCACATGGCCTCCTCTTTGGGTGTGCGGGGCTGAGGGTGGGGGGCGGGGGGCAGGTAAGGAGGGAGAGAGAGAGAAGAGAGAGAGAGGGAGAGAGAGGGGTTGGGCGCCACCTCTTATAAGGCCACCAGTCCTATCAGGTTATGAACCCGCCCTTATGACCTCATTTAACTTTGTTCACCTCCCTAAAAACCCATTTCCAAATACAGTCCCATTGGGGCTTTGGGCTTCTACCTATAAATTTGGGGGCGCACAGTTCAAGTTATGAAAAATGCTAAGATTATAATTTTGTCCCCAGATTTCCAAGGTACAATTAAGCACAGGGATGCATGAGTAAGAGCCCCCATGCTCTTTAAACAAGGTTTGTGGGGAGCTCTCTGGACCCTGAAACCGTGACGTGTGTCCCTGCTTCGTGTTGGATCGCCCTGAATAAAAGCAACCCCAAATGGAGCAAAGCAACCCCAAATGGCCCCCCGGCTGGTCCGCCGGTCCGGAAGCGGCAGATTTCCTCCTCCTGCTCCTGGCTTCAGGCGTCGGCGGCCGAGCCCCCCGCATCCCTCCCGACTCCGCGCACCGGGTGTCGGCCTTCCTGGAGGGGGCCGTCAGCGTGGGGGAGAGGACATGCACTCTGCAGAGCGGGAGGCACAGCCCTCTGTTTACCCCACGGCCGTGCCAGGCCCGGGGCCAAGTCCCGAGGATGCCAGAGAAAGTTCCCTAGCTGGCTTTGCCCCCACGCTGGACAGAGAGAAATCAAATCGCCCAGGAATCAGTGGCAGCAAACTCTTGAGTGACAGGGAGAAACGGTCGACAGGGCCAGGAAGGCCCTGGACCAGGCACTTCATCTCCTTTGGGGGAGGTCAGAGAGGGCTTCCTGGAGGAAGTGACCATGGGCTTGAGATGATTTTTTAAGTCATAATTTTCATGCTTGTTTTAGACACTTAAACGGAGGTCTTGCTTTCCTCTGGGCAATTCACATCTATCCGGGCACTTTAATGACAGTGAAAGTGGCTATTTAAAATGTGACTTGGGGTTACTTGTTGGAAGAATTTTAATAAAACTGCCCTGATTATGGATGCGCCTGAACACAAGCAGAGAGCATCGGAGGGGAAGAGATGATCGTCCTCCTCTCCCTTACAGAAGCCAGGAAGCCAGGGATGAACAGGCTTTGGGGGAGAGGCCGGGCCGGCAGCCTGATATGGTGGAAGGCGTTTTTTTTTTGTTTGTTTGTTGTTTTTTTTTTTTGTGGGGGTATTTGGATTTGCTGTGACCCCAAGTCCCAGGACAAATGCAGGAATGTGGGGCTTGGCTAAGTCACTCGAGCGTGGTGGTCTGTGAACCGATCTCAGACGACCACGAGGAATGAATGGCATTTCTGAGCAGAGTGTGCCGGTGAGCATTCCCACCTGAGTCTTATTCTCCATCCGGTTCCGATGTGTGGTTTTCTCTTATCGAACAATTCTGGGACACCCGCTGCGTGTCCCACAATTCAACTGAATTCTGACCCTATCTGCCTGGAGACAGCGTCAGGTGCCACAGGCGGAGGACCGGGTCCTAGGAGGCTGCCCTCCCCGCAGCCCCCGCCGACCTCAGACGCCAGTCACGGGTCTCAGTCCGCGCCTGCGCTTCCGGCCCACGGGCTACAGAGGGGAGGCTCCAACACCCTCCTCCTTAGATTTGATCAATTTGCTAGAGCAGCCCACAGATCTTGGAGAAACATTTCGCCGACACGATTGTGGGTTGGCGATGAAAGGGTATAATCCGGGAAGAGACACGGGGGGCCAGGTAAGAGCGAGGGGCGCCATGCCGTCTCCCGGACCACCGCTCCCCCAGTCCCCCCGTGTTCACCAACCTGGTTTCTGTGGAGGCTTCAGGATGTCGGCACGATCGATAACCACATTGACCCTGGGGGTCGATTCAACCTCCAGCCTCTCTCCCCTCCCTGGAGGTCAGGAGGTGGGACGGAAAGTTCCAGTCACAGACTCGGTTCCTTCCGCCACCAGCTCCCATCCTTAGATGCTTAACCTATTAACCTTCTGTTCTCAAAAGACACCTTTATTGCTCTCGTTTCAGGCAAGTCCAAGAGTGTTGGGAGGTCTGAGCCAGGAATGGGTGAAGACCAAATATATGAACTTATTATTAAAATTCACGGTATCTCCCCAGCCCCATCTCTGAGATCATTCAAGTCCTTGTTGCGAGATGAGGATGGGGCCCGGGCTCTTAGCCCTTGACTCTTAACCCTGGTTGGGCGTTAGAACTGCCTGAGAGATGATAATGAAATAAACTTAACAACAGTGAAGTGAGAATTCCCGACACCTCCCCCGATGAGTCTGATGCTCAGCCACAATCGTCGCCACCCCTGCTCCGGACCGACCTTCGGTGAAAGAAACGTAGCTTTGGGGCCTGGAAGCAGAGCTGGGAGGGGGGGGCACAATGCACCGGGGCGGGGAGGACCCAGGCTCCGAGCTTCCGGGAGGAGCATCCGCGGAGCTGTGATGACCAGTGTCCACGCCGCGGCCCACGCCAGCGGGATCGCAGCCCTGTGATCTGGCACCAGGCTTTTTTATTCTATCTTCTAATTCACGGCCAGGTTTGAGAGCCAGGGCTGTGGAGCCCGTGAGCTCGCCCCAGGTCACTCACAGGTCACTGCCCCGTCCTCACCACCACCCCCCACCCCAACCCCCGCTTCCAACTCAGATGACCCCGATGCTGCCGTGTGACCGTGGAGGACAACGCGCTGGGCCGAGGACACGGAGCAGCCCAGGGACGTCCTGGCGGACGCGTGTCCACAGTGCTCCAGCCGGGCGGATGGCCGAGCAGCCGCCTCCTGCCACTTGAGAAATGAGTCAGGCCTGGCCACGGCCTCGGAGAAGGTCCTCCGTGGCCCCCGGTGGGTGGCTTCTCAGTGGTTCAGTCCGTCTTAACAGAGCTTGCCTGTGACTGCCGGTGGCCAGAGCCAGCATCAGACAGATGACCAACCTCCAGCCATGGCCGACCCCTTTCTCCCAGCCCTCCGGATGGGCCCAAGAGAATGAAGCAAGGGTTAAGTTGTTCAGAATGAGAAGCAGAGATAGATTTTCAACCAGTTACTTTGACATTTACGAAGCTATTTATAAAAATGATCATTTCTCAAGAAAATAAAAATAGCGAGAAACTCAAACTTGGCAATTCTAGCAGAGGGAACTAAGCGATGCAGAAAGCATTTCCAGGGTTTCCTTAAGACGTATTTTGGGTTTATTCGGTGTTCTTCCTCCTTCCTGACATTATTCAGATATTCCTCAGCCAAGATCCGCCAGTCCTAAGCCGTTTTTTTTTTTTAACCTTGCAATTTCAAACAATGTGTATTTGATCGCCTTTGTTTTCGCCGCGCATGCGCAGTGCTGGGCGGCGGGGGCGGGAGCGCCGGGGTCTGGGTGGGTGTTCGTGGCCTCGCGGCGGAAGTCACGTGGCGCCGCACGGGTGGGAGAATCTTTTTTTAGCTCTCAATTCAAGTAGAAGGTGACTCTTCTCGCTAAAAGAGTTGAGATCTCCTGCCCCCCCCCATCCCCATCCTGCACCACGCCAGGGACAAAGCCGGTGAAAACACCCTCCGGAGGGACCGAAGGCCGAGTGTCCGGGGGCGGAGATGGACCTGTCACCCCGCGTGGTCCCTCGTCGGGTTCCTAAGCCACGGCCGAGAGCCCACGGCCCGCAGGCGCGGGGCGCCAGGCAACCGCGCCATCCCCGCGGGTCCGGACCGCGTGCGGCCGGCGTAGCGCGGCTCGCGGCCGGGCCCCCCGGTCGCCGTCCAGCGGCGTCGGGTCTGCAGTCGGACCTCTCCGAGGCTTATCGGAACCCACACTTTGTCATCCCTGGTTGGCGGTGGACAGTTCGGTTAGTCCATTCACACGCTTCCAGTGGCACGTGGGCCAAGACATATACCCGGGTTAACAAATACACACTGTTCACAGATACTCGGGGTTCACGAAGCCCCAGGTGAAGGAGTCCCTTTGGGAGCCCTTAAACATGGAAACCTCCTGCTCGACTGCCGCGCCGGGTGACTGGGACCCCTGACGTCACCGTCTCTCTGTGCTGCACGCTGCGCAGCAGGTCCACGCGCTGGCGCCACACTCGGGGGCTCGGATCGGGGTGGACCCTGTCTCGCCACTGAGTCAGAAGCTCCCTCTCCCTTGTCAGGACCATTCTAGGAATATCCTGGTGAGGATGGGGAGAGTCCAGCCAAGGCCTTTTTCTTTCATAAACTTTCTTATTGTAGAATTTTAGATGTACAGAAAACTTGCAAGGACAGCACAGAGAGGCCCCACATGGGGTCACGCAGGGCTACCTGTGTGAGGCCCCGAGAGTGAGCGCCCCCCTAAATTTGCACCGTAGCTGCCCCGCTCACCGACACCTGGTCCTGGTCCCACCCGCTTGGCCCCTTGCCCAGTTTTCCCTGATGGTGATGGCCCATGGTTCACAGCACACTGGCCAGGTCTGGGGGTGGACGCCGCCGGGCCACCGGGGCCAGGCGTGGGCTTTGTCTGGGCTCCTCCGCTCCCCCCACTCTCTCTCGGACTGGTCCAGGATCCCTCGCAGCAGGCACGCTGCATTTAGCATCCCCCTCGGCTCCTCTGGTTTGCGATGGCTTCTCAGTCTTTCATTGTTGTTTAGAACGACCTTGGCAGTTTGAGGAGGGCTGGTCAGGCATTTTTGTAGGATGTCCCTCGATTTGACTTCTCTAAGGGTTTTCTCGTGTTTACACTGGGGTCTGGGGGATGTTTTGGAAAGAATACCGCAAAGGCGAAGGTCCCTTTGCGTCGTGTTGTATCAGGGGCACGTGACAGGACGTGACATCGCCGGGCATGATAACCTTGGCCATTCGTTGCTGGCGGAGTCTGCCAGGCTCCTCTGCTGTCCTTTGGAAGCAGGTCGCAAAGTGGTGTCCACGCCGAAGGGGCTTGGGGTGGTGGTAAGTCCTGCCCGCCAGGCGGGGAGGTGTTTCCATGCATCACTGGGAAATGTCCCCAAGTGGGGTGGTTTTGAGAGGTGGGTCCAAGTGTTCCCGGAACTTACTTACCTCTTTGCAAACGATGGATGACAGCGACATCAGCAGCCTCGACATTCTCGCCAGCGATGTTGACGGCCATGACGGTTACTGGTGTCTGGAGCCCAGGGGCCAGCGCCGTGTGGGCGACGCGGCACTCGTGCCGGTGAGGATTCTTGTCGGGGTGGGGGAGGGCCAAGTGAATCCAGGCGTGTGGCCCAGTGACCTCCTCTCTGTTTGGAGGACTGCACTGACCACCCATGGATAGGGGTCGGGTCCAGCCCCAGACCCACCCCAAGGCCAGTACCGGGAGCCTCCCTGATGGGACTAGACAGGAGTAATTAACGGAGACATGGCAAGGCACTCTCCTGAGGGAAGGGAGAGCTGCCAAGCTCCTCTTCCAAAGCTGTAATTAAAGAAGCGGCTGAGAACCGTTATCTTTCCCATCCTGCGTGTGTGAACGTGTCTGTCACACACATATTGTTAAACTCCCTCTTAGGTCTCGCTGTCACTTCCAGACACCTGCTTGCACGGATCACTTATTACGCCTCTACGCTTGAGTGTTCCAGCCCGCAGAGCCTCAGTCTCCGAAGGGCCCTCCCGGGCTGGAGGGAGGCGGCGGGGTGCAGAGTTCAAAGGAAAGCAAATCCGCCTTACATCTTTATCAAGTATTTCAGATATGCAGGCTGCAGGCAACCTCGTTTTAAAAACAACCTTTTTGGATGTCTTTTTTCTCCATTGGTTCCCCCCCCCCAAGAATATCAATAGCGTTATAAAAAAATGGAGTCTGGAAATTAGTATGTGAGCTCTGTCCGTCCAGGGCAACAAAGATTCAAGGATTCGGGATTCACCTCTCTGATTTGGAACCCCTGGAGGCAGCAGCTTTATCCCAGTTTATTGTTGAACCGGTTTGTAGGGGAGGAAGTGCTTCTGCCCCCAGGCGTCCGCATGGCCAGACCTGGGCCTGCTTCTCTTGGAGGCAGAAGGAAACAAGGCTGGCCCTCACTGGGGACCCGGCTGCCCTTTCCCCTTGCAACACGGCACCCCGGAGAGGGGAGGCAGGAGCTGAGCCTTGCTGTGCTCAGGGCCGGTGACATCACGGGCGACCCTTATCCATTATGATCATCAGGAAACCAATGTGGAGCTCTGTGCTCTCTGGTGCGCTTAGGGCTGCTAGTCTGGGTGGGTTTGGGGTTTTGTTTGTTTGTTTGTTTGTTTTTTCTCCAGTTGGTTGGTCTGCTCTGGACTTAGAAGATTGAGAATTAATTTTAGATGGGGTCATGGGAAATTCTCAAGGGGCCCATCCCGATGGAGGAGAAGAAATCACCTTTCGGGTAACATCTGCCCGATATCTGAAGCTCTCGAGTCTGAGGGGCTACCTGCTTCATCTCCCGGATCTCCTCATTCCCCCCTTTCCCCGTCTCGTCAGGGAGCAGACGTATTCCCCTGCCTCTCTCCCCAGCAGCGGCACAGTTTGTCCGGGGAGCTGGTTAAACAGAGTGGCCCCAGGTCCTGTGGGGGCTCTGGGGCTGGAGGGGGCTGGAGGCCTCAGTCCACTGGGGCTTCTGTGCACGAGGCTCAGAAATCTGTCTCAGAATTGTATTCATTCCCTTGCCTGAAAACACACACTTCTTCCTGATGACCTCTGGCTCATTCCCAAGAGCTTTCTGGGCTGACCTTAAGGTAAATCGACTGCATCTCGGCCCCCGCCCTTCTCTGGAACGCAACCGCAGGAACACAGAAGGAGATCAGGGCCCGCAAGAGCTCCCAGACGCTCCCAGATGCAGGGCGAGCGAGGTGGCTGCGGGTCTCCGAGCTCGACACAGGTGCCTGCCTCACTGCGCCTTTGCTGTCCTGTCGAATCAGGTCACTGCCCACACGGCGGCTGGCTTTGATTTAACCTGTGTTTTTCCAGGGAAGCTTTTGGCTCAGAACAGGCATTCCTGGAGCCGCTGGAGCTGTGAGAGGCCGGGAGGCCTCTCTGAGAGTGTCCTTGCTGAGAGCAGAGGTGACCACAGCTACTCAACCTTGAGAGGAGGGTGCCCGGCCTCCAGGGAGCCAAGTGTGTCTGTGAGTTACATCCTGCATTTCTGGTCAAGGGGAATTCGGGTTTATTACAAACATGTCCTGCTTACACTACTTGGCACCACAAAAATAAGTCACCATGTCAAGTTCAAAGTGACGATGTGAATGCCCGCGGGCCACGCATGAGGTTCTTTCATTGAACTTAGTTATCTAAACAAGATTATTCACCTGTATCACACAACCGGACACGCATATTTGCATGTCTAGTATTTATAATTCAGCACCTGCATCATCATTCAAAATAAAATATGACCTTGGGCTATAGAAAGACCGAGGTTGGCGTGACTACTCTGAGAAGATTTTTAATGTATTTCTCACCAAGACACACTGAATTTTCAGTTAGGAACTCCGCTTCTGGAGCTGGAAAGGACATTTTAAGTGGCTCGTTCTTGAACTATATACTTCACGCACACAAATATTTTTATTCGTGGTGTGGAAATGTGGAACGCTGGGGCTGGGAGAATCCTCAGGGTCTCATCTCAAAAGAGAGCCACCCGAAGCCCAGAGGAGGGCGAGTGGCCGCTAAGGTCACCCCTGGCTGGGGTGCAGGTGAGCACCGAGGTACGGAGGAGGGTGGCATCGACGTGTTCACTGTTTGCACAGGGATGTGCAGGCCTCTGCCGGCCTCAGAAATAACATCTGGGTGGTCTGGATCCCCGCCTGAACCCCTAAACTTTGTGATCCTCAAAGCTCCTTTTCTTAGATCTCGAAATTTTCCTCTCCCAGTTTGTCAATATCCAGTTACTTCCTCGGAATGCTGTGCAGAGATCAATCGGACAGGACAGTCACAAATTTGTCATCACGATCAGCTTCTGTCACGGCATTCGGATGATACTGCCCTGCTCTGGAACCACCTGTTTCAAAATGGGACAATGAGAACTCTCCAGATGGAGGAACTGGGACCTTACTTCTGTGGACAGTGGGTCTGGTAAACAGATATTTTTCATTCATATTTTGTGTCCTGAGGAGCATTGATTAAAAACTAACAGAATTTTAGAATTATCAGTGGAACGAATGCCCCATGTAAATGTGTACTTTATAGTCCCACTAAAATGCTCCAAAGAAAATTAAAATCTGGAAGCGTCGTCTTTGGTTTCCCTACTAACTTTCATTGCAAACCAAATCGAGGAAAGTTAATAACAGAACAGAAATAATTTTTTTAAAGTCCACATAAAGCTTTGGAATCTGGAGTGGATTTCTGAGAAATGGATATGAAAATAATTTCTCAAAGCAGCTGGTTTGAGGGTATTTCTAGCTTGAAGATCTTAAAAAAAAAAAAAAGCTCGAAGGAGTTTATCACCCCAGAATTATATTGAAATTCATTAATTAGGATAAAGCCACGTGCTTTCCTCATGAGCATGTTAATCACATCGCGGTATCGCGGCGTCTGGAACAGACAGGCAGTCTCGGGAAATGAGTCAGTGGGCATTCGTTCACGCGTCTGGCCTCTCACGGTCCGAGACCCACGAGACCGGTTTGGGGCCAGCGTTCTGCTGGTGACATGCCACGGAGAGTGGAGAAGGACCAGACCGGAAAACCCGAGTCCACCGCTGCTCTGGCCTCTGTGTTTCAACTCGCTGCGCGTGCTCAGTTAAGCCACTTACGCATCTGCTCTTCTCCTGTAAGGCGAGGGCCTCGGGACGGACGGGTCTACAGCCCCTCAGATCTTAAACCATGATGGCCGTTCTAATGTCCGACCCTCTCCAGGGCCGTCTGGGTCGGTCCCGAGAGCTCCGTGGGGCCTGGGAGAACCGCCGGGCGTCCGAACACCTGCCCGCGTGTGCAGACAATGAAGGTTGGGAGGGATTTAGGCAAATGCGTTCGGAGGTGTCCGCTCTGCCAACCAGAGCACTAACTTACATTTCCCTGGTAATTTTGATATTTTACAGGATCCATTGGGATTTACAGCACCCAAAATGTCTGCTACCAGTGGTCACATATTAACCTACGCGAAACGCGCCCCGGCCAGCATGTCGGCCAGTCCAAACCAACAGACCTGGAGCCAGACCCAGACCCTCTCGCTCCAATCCTATGTTTTTTCTTTTATTATCTCAGCAGCTGGTCATGTGACCTTTGACATTGTACTTTTAGTAATTCCTTAGGCTTTAGTTTCTTCATCTCCAAAATTAGAACTTAACCCAAGCAATTACTAAGGCAGTCTACCTTTAAGATTGTATACTACAAAGTAAACCTATCTGGCTTTGTACATAATTTGAAGAGTCTTGGTATTAAGAAGTCAGGGAAAGCCATGCATCGCAGAAACATGCATTTGAGGACAGACTATATCCTCATTTTGATAAGATTGAGGAGTTCTGTTTCATTTGGGTTAAATCTTTACATGCCAGAAATCACTGTGGTTTTGTACTCATCAGGGACGTTATAGAAATTTCAGCTTCATCATGACCTGAGGAGGTGAGACCAGTTTTCAGTCTGGGTTTGAATTCTACTTGTTCTGTGAACTCAATAAAATAGCTGATTTAATTCCTTTCTTTGCTACAGTGAGAGATTTTGACATGGTTGCAAGATATGCTGCATTTTTTAAAGGACCAAATAGACCTCCATCTTCCTAAATGCGGGACTATCCGATCCCCAGGAATTTATTCCTATTAAACACAGCAACCACAGCAACAGCAAACACAAACAGTCTCCATAACCTCATCTGCCTCGCTTCCCCAAAGTAGAATTAGTTTCTGAGGACATTCAGTGAGATGCCTGGAGAACACTCCGGCAGCTAGATGTGGAAACCGGTTTCCCAAGCAACACACTCTGCCTTCTCGCATTTAGGGGCCCTAAAGCATAATGACTGCCTCCTACCATCCCCAGCCAAGTGACGTGAAATCGTTCTATCCGCGTTTACTGAGCTTACAGGGAGCTTTTGCACTTCACTGAGAACAATAAGTAGGGACCAGTCGATGAGGAAAGCCTGCCATGACTAGAGAGGCCAAGCTATACACACAGGAAAAGAGAGAAAAAGAAATCCGCCAAACCAAACAGAGGAATCCAGGGAACGGGATGCTTTTCCGTGTGTGTGTGTGTGTGTGAAAAAAACCCCACTATTTTGTATTCTCTGAGGTTCAGGATACATTGCTTCTGCTAAGCAAAAAAGGGTTTTACAAGAAAAGGGAGCAAGCAGAGGATAAGAAAAAGGTGTTAAAATAAAAGATAACTGATAAAACTTAAAAAAATCAGTGAGGGGTTAGAATATAAAATAGAAAAAATCTCTTAGACAAGAGAATAACAGCAATAGAGACAGAACATACAAGAAAAAAAAAAACCGACCTGGAGGATCGATGCGCGGGGCCCATACGCAACCAATAGGAGTCAATTAAAGAAAGGAAGAGAAGAAGGAAATATGTGAAAGGAGTGAGATTGAGAATTCTCCAGAATCAAAACAGACTGAAAAAGTCCACTGTGTTCTCAGTGTCGCGAATGGGAGGCCTAGGCCCAGACACATTCCTGAAAACTTTCAGAAAACCAAGAAGGCAGAGAAACTGTTTCTGGAAATGAGAATCGATTTGAAATAAGATCTTCCCGTTATCCACAGTGGATGTTAAAAGATAGTGGTGTGGCCTCTTCCAAATTCTGAAGGAGACGGACTTTGAACCAAGATTTCTCTGCCCAGCCGAACCATCGAAGCGGACGGATCTTCTGCTCCCTACTGGAGACTCCGTGCTGGCCCGAGGAATTCTGGGTTCCAAATTCCAAGCCCTTGATGCCTCTACCCCCTCCCATCCCACACCCACCCTGCCAAACTCCCTCCCTGCCCACGCGAAGGCTGCAGGCTGACTTCAGTTTTGCAAGAGACCATTAATCCCCTGATTTTAGATGTCCGGGGGGCCTGTTACCTGGGTTCTTCACTCTTGCCGTTGGGTGAAGGAAAAAGTTTAAAGGTTATTTCTCAACAGGTGTTTGTGGCTTTCTTCACTCTAAACATGCCCATCAAAACACACAGATGCACACATGCATTCACATTCGTACACACACTCACACATTCACACACACCTATGCACATCGACATCTACACGCACATACCTGTAGACACTCTCACACACTCCTCTCACACTCAGATATAGTCACATTCACACATACACTGACACACATTCACATCTATACACATTCACACACTCTTACACCCATTTGTTCACATTAGCACATGCACACACATACACTTTCTTACACACTCACACATTCACTCTTTCACGCGCTCATGCCAAGACCACCCTGGGCCCTCCAGGCCGTGACCTGAGGGGACTTTCCAGAGTCTGTCTCATATCTGGGGAGACCGACCCCGGCTCACCGCCTAATCAGTACTTACGAGGAGGTTCCGGACAACTTGCAGTGGAAAACTCGTCACTGCCAGCCAGAGGGATCCCAGAAAGAGGAAGCCTGTGACGGAGAAAAGAGAATGTCAGAACAGGCCAAGGAGCCGCCAAGTAATCATACAGGGAAAAACAGGTTTCTAAAACAAATCACAGGGATCTAAGTAAAAACGCCTGCCCCAGACTTGAGTTCCTCAATATTTGTTAGCTTAGTGAAAAGGTCCCTACTCCCAATCTAGCATCTATGAATAGTGATAAGCTTTGAGATGTGTTAATTCACCCTTCCAAGGAATGAGAGTTCATACACAATTTGGAGAATATGGAATTTTAAAAGACGTTAATGATTATAGAAGCCATGATAAAATATATACCTTAGGATAGATTATCGATCAGAGTGGTTTGTATGTTAATTGCAAACGTCCTTTGAGAATTTAGTGGCTAGGCACTTTTTAGTTCAATTTACTGTCGTGATTATGCAAAAGTAATGTTATTTATACTTTTAATCAGAACAAAGTTAGATAATTTCTGTGTTGATTATGCTTATGAAATAAATTATACTCGGATCGACAGGCTGGAGATCAGCATGGAAGAGTAAAGGCTAGAAATCTTCACTCTTGGATGATCATCTTCTGGCTGTGAATGTAGGTTCGTAATTCAGCTTGGCAGACACCAGCAATAGACTCACGGCACTGTGTGTATGATAGGTTCTTTTTAAAGCAATTTTACACAGCCGACAAGTTATTAGACCTCTAAGATTTGGAAAAGGTATGGTATTGGAGCAAGCCAACACCTAACTCTCTCTCTCTCTCTTTTAAACAAGCAGAGGTTTATTTTTCTCATATATAATGAATCTACGCCCAACTCTTTTAACTGCTAGGGTAACTACAGCCATGCGTGTAGAAGGTTTTGAGAGTGCGATGTCGCATGTGGGGAGGGGACTCTGTGACCCAGCTTCAGTGCCCTGGGCAGGTTTTGCACTCCAGTTGTGGGAGGCGGGCGGCAGGAGGGCAGCGTGAGGGCTTGACCGAGCCGTCCCGCCCCCTGCCGTGTGACACAGAATTATTCCAGGCGATGAGCATGGGTTTAAGTGACAGGCTAAAATCTGTAAAAGGCAAAAGCGATTAGCAAACGTTTGAGCCTGAGCAGATCCTGAACTCAGACGTTCCACGCGGAGTGTGCCGATGTGACACTCCCGTGGCTCGTGGAATTTTAAAAACGCTTTCCGGAGACCGCACTTCCTGGAAATGCAGGTGTGGTGACAAGAGCCGTGAGGTTCAGGTCTCGGGGTCGTCAGGGAGGAACGCGGGGCAGACTCAGGGGAACCCCAAACTGCTCGGATAGGGTATGTCGGTTTCTTATTGCTGCCCTAACCAAAGGACCGCAAATGTGGTGGCTTAAAACCGTAGACGTGTATTTTCTGGACGTCTGGAAGCCGTAAGTCTGGAATCGAGGTGGCCGAAGGCTCTGGAGGGGGACCCTTCCCGTCTCGTCCTGCTTCTCGGTGGCTCTAGCATTTCTTGGCCTGTGGTCGCATGAGTCCAAACTCTGCCTCTGGGCTCTCTCTGTCCTCATGTGGCCTTCCTGGTGTCTCTCCTCCCTTCATAAGGACATTTGTCACTGGATCTAGGGTCTGGCTAGAATGATCTCCTCATGTCCAAATCCTTCATTTAATTATATATGCAAAAGCTCCCCCCCCCCCCCGAAAGTAAGTCCCATTCACAGGTTTCAGGGGCTAGGACGATGGACATATCTTTTGGGGGGCCACCATTTAACCCACTACAGAGATTGTTTACGTGACACAGAACTTCCCGGTGGCATCTGAACAGGCTGCTCCATGAGCCAGCGGCCCTGTGACTTGGGAAGTGGCCGCTGGGCTCACTGCCAGCACGGGGTTCCCGGTGGCGCTCCGCCGGCTGCTCAACCTCAGACAAGCCGACGGCTCCCCTCCACAGCGCCTTCACCGGAGGTCACCCCAGACGAGGCGCTGTGAGGATTCAGGGGTTAATACGCGTGAGGCGGTCGCAGTGCAGCCCCAGCGGGCCGTGACTGAGGATGAGAGGACTTTAAACAAAGGTTTGTAGCGTTTATTTGAGGCAGAGCTGAGGGCTAGACCCGGAAACAAAATCTCAAAAGATGGAGCAAACGCCCAAAGGAACAGGGCAGCTTTTTTAGTGCATCAGAACCGGAGGAGGAGGCGTGAGGAGGGTTAACGCGAACTCCACCGCGGTGGACGAAGAGGGAAGAGGGCAGAGGGCGGGAGGGAGCAAGGAGGGGCGCGGGGCAGATGCCTGCTGGGCGGGCATCTCCCACCCGCAGGGCCAGGAGGCGAGCGGGAAGGGCGCGCGCTGAGGTCCCGTCTGGCCCCGGCGTTGGCCTCCGAGGCCTGGGGAAGAGCTGGTTCTCACGCTGGAGGGGAGCGGCCCGAGGGGCAGGGCTTGCTCGGGGGACCGGCCGGCCCGCGGCGCAGCCTCAGGACGGGCCTTTGCGTCGGGAGCGTGTGGGGCCGGACACCCGCCCGGAGACTGTCAGCGCCGGAGCTCGGCGGCCCTGCCAGGTGGTGCCTTTTCATTCACGTCGCCATCAGTGATGCTCACGATTCAAACCAGGGCGACACCTCCCAAGACCCTGCGAGCCGCACCGCCCGGCAGCCGGCACTGCTCGAGGCCCCGTGACGCTGGAGAAACGACCCCTCCCCAGCCGCGGCGCGTCCCGAGGCCCTAGCCGTGGGCGCGTTTCCACCCGTGTCCTTCCCTGTGGTCACCGCCGAGTCCTCCTTCCTCCCTCTCCCCGCACCCCGGGCTCCCCCTCTCCACGTCACCTCACGCCTCTGAGATGCTTCTCCGGTGCCCTTGTGTCCTGGAGCATCGCGGGCCTCCCAGGTCCCGCCCCCAGCCCTGCGCCCTCAGCGCCTCGCTCCAGGCTCTCTCCCTGGACATCTCCCCCTGGACGTGATAGTAACGGCCTTGATTCCCGAGCCCCCCGAACCCCTCCCCCAGGCTCCGTCACCACCGGGACCCTGAGCCCCAGGCCCTGCACTCAGCTGCCCGCCGGGCATTTCCCCTCGGGCCTCCCGGGAGCCTGGCTGAGAAGTGACACACCGCGCTCCCTTGAGTTCTTCCTCTGGAACCTTCCGTCCTGTTTCGCGCTTTCACTCCCTGCCAGATGTTCAAGCCAGAGCCACAGGGTCCTGTGCACCCTCACCCCGCCCCGCCCCCCCAACTCCCCGTTCTTTCGTGTCACCTCCTGCCACACTAACCGCCCTCACACCCGCCCTCCCTGCCCGTAGCTGTGTCGGAATTCAGCTTTTCTGGTTTTCCAAAGTAGTATGGTTGTGAGGATTAATTTATGTGTCAACTCAGTTGTGCCATGGTACTCAAATATTTGGTCAAATATCATTCTAGAAGTTCCTGTGAAAGTATTTTTTAGATGAGATTAACATTGAAATCAGTAGACTTTGAATGAAGCAGATGACCTGCCATACTGTGGGTGGTCCTCATCCAATCAGATGAAGTCACCTTAAAAGAAAAAGACTGATCCCCCTTTCCACCCCTCCCCCAAGGAGGAGCAATTCTGCCTCCAGGCAGCCTGCGGACTTGAGCCGCAGCCTCGGGTTTTTCCAGGGTCTCCAGCCCGCTGCCCTGCCTGCACGGTTTGGACTTGTGGCTCCGATAACCACATGAGCCAATTTCTTAAAATAACCCCCCCAAACCCCATCCTACTAGATCTGTGTCTCCGGAGAGCCCTGAGCAATACACCACCTCACCCTGGGGTTCACTGCCCGATAGACACGCACGTTGGGTCACCGGCACCACAACTGCCCGGCTCGCCCCTTGTCCAGCCCTGACCACCGGGAAAACTCCAGTCCCTCCCACCTTCGAGCAAAGGCACGAGGGTTTCCTGCCAGGCTCCTGCTTACGGGAGGTCATCCGTGGCGGTCGGGGAGACTGCTCTGCCTGCCAGGCCCTTCGATTCCAGCCATATGTCACCATTACCCCTGACACTCCTCAGGGCCGGCACGTAATAAGCAGGAATTGATGAAAGGGATCCTGAAGGTGTCCTCCGCCAGCAGCTCCTGAGAGTCATGCTGACCCGTCTTCGCGTGGGCTGAGGCTGGAGAGTAACCCTTTCATTAGTCGCTGTCCCTGGGGCACTCCGGGCGGGAAGGACAGACCGCCCTTGTGCAGGCTGTTGGAGCGCCATCGGGGTTGCCGTGCGAGGGCGTCTCAGAAGCAGCATCTCAACAGCTAGAGTATTAGGTAAGCGATGCTAGAGGAGTTATTGATCCATTTGCTAATTTATTCAATAGAAAGTTCTTGGGCTTCTTCACTGTCTAATTACTGAGTAACAGAAAGATAAATGACGATCTCTATTCTTGAGATGCTCACCACAGAGGTGCCTGAACAGCTGCGCACGCTATAACATGACATGCCTTATAATCATAGTCACAGATCCTCGAGTGCATAACATGGGCCAGCGATTTGCCCACTCTCACACAAGTGGTTACTTACTGGTGGAGCCATGATTCAAACCCTCGTAGGGTGGTTAGTACAAAGCTGAGACGCTGTAACAAAGAGACCCGGAATCTCTTAGCGACAGCTAATGACGAGTGGATACAATGTTTATAGGCGTTTTAATTTATGAATCACTTAATTCTCACAACTGCCCGAGGTGTCACATGCACCCTTAATCTCTCCAGTGCGGCAATGAGAAATTTGGGGCATGAGGAGATTAAGCAACCCGCCCAAGGTCATACAGTTAGTTATTAAGGGGCGGAGCTGGGATCTGAACCCAGAAAGCGAACCTCCAGACCTCTGCTATAACCACGACGCCACGCTGCCCTAACTGTCCTAAAAATATTGACCTTCTTCCTCTCACCCAACGGCTGCGAGGGGTTGTTCGGCCCCGGCAGGCATTCCGAGACCCACGTCCCTTCTAAGTCGCTGGTCCTCTATCCCCACGGGCTCCGGTGCCTGATACCGTGGCCACACGTGACAGGAAGCTATTTAAATTTTAATTAATTTAAATGATTAAAACACAATTAGAAATTTAGTTCCTCAGTGGCACTGGCCACATTTCACCTGCAGCCGCCACCGTATTGAGCAGCATGGATCTTACTTTATTTATTTATTTAAGTGACCCCTGGTTGACCTCACAAGTTGCAAGGACCTTGTCAGCTTACAATCCCTTATTGGTTTATTTCTTTTAGGCCTCCAGCACTTGATCGTCCTAGGTGGTCTCCCATCCAAGCACTCACCAGGCCCGACCATGCTTAGCTTCCGAGATCAGACGGGCTCAGGTGTATTCAGGCTGGCACGGCCATGAGCTTGGGTGGCACCCACCTGAGAGCACTCTTGTCATCTCAGAGGTTCCCCTTGGGAGTCATGGCTGCGTCCAGGTCCATCCAGAGAGATGAGCGCACGGCCACTGAGAAGGCCCCCCGGACGGGCCGAGTCTCAGGCTCGCCCCTGGTGCATGACGCTTCTGCCCACGCTCCTCAGTGCCAAGGCCACGAGCAAGCCTGGGCAAGGCCGCCCGACGGGGCATCCACGGGCCCGGCTTCCCCTTCCATGGAAGAAGGAAGCGTGAGTTTTATCTGGGTTCCAGCAGTCTCCCCCACGTGCATCCGCCCGAAGGTGGAGCCTGCTCTTTCTGGCCTCTGGCTGTTTGTTTATATTTTAAACACACTTGACTTTGGGGCTTAATGAGTTCAATGAGTTCAGTATTTATTACCGCAGAAGCAAAGTCTCTCTCATTTGCTCGTTGGTGGTAAGAACACAGGCTCTGAAGCTCCATGGACCAAGACCCGGCGTCACCTCCACACAGCCCAGTCGTGTGTTCTTGCAGGTCACTTACCCTTGCGAGCTTAAATTGCCTCATTGAAACTGAGGAGAAATCATGCCAGCCTGGAGGGTTGTTTTGACCTTTCTGTTCAATATGTGCACAATATCTCGTGCAATGCTTGGCTCTGAGCAGGCCGTCAATTAACGGCCATGATTATGATTATGATTATGATTGTGATCGTGATTATGATTGTGATTCGTCCTAAGAGGATGCCCATGACAATGCACCCCTCAGATCTCTGTGACTGCAGGGGCCGGAATTGACCAAGGGTCCCAAAGCTCCTCTCTGAAATCTATTGCAGTTCGCACTGCCGTGGGCTGCTTCCAGCCAATGACTGAGCGAGGCAGGGATGCTAAGGCTTGTTCCTCCTGAGTGAGAGGCCTGGGGCTGGCTGATGAGGCGTCTGGGTGTGAGGGCTCTGTAGCGGTCCCACCAAACTCTCCTGAGAACCCCGCTGCAGTCCGAGGTGCTTCTAGCCTCCTCCCTCTCCCCCCTTCCTTCCTTCTCTCCTTCTTTCCTTCCTTCCTTCCTTCCTTCCTTCCTTCCTTCCTTCCTTCCTTCCTCCCTTCCTTCTCTCCTTCCTTTTTTCCTTCCTTCCTTCCTGCTCTCGGGGTTGGACCTGCATCTTGGTCTGATGGTTCTTCTAGACTTTTCTGATTTCATCTCCATTTCTTTTTTTTAACAGATAGTTTCTCTAAACAATATCGTAGCTTTTTAATCTCATCTCTGGGTCTGATCCTCAGAGAGCCTGGACTGGCACAACCGGAGCCACTTTCTAGAAGGCTAAGGAGGCTGACTCCAGCTCTAGCGTCCTGGGCGTTAGTAACCAAGGCTGTTTGAAGTCCCGTGGCCCTTGCTCACGTCCCTACTTAGTTTCCACTTCCACGGCGAAGAGTTTGGATACGTCCCCACCAGTTTTCTAACAGAAGCTGCTCGCTCCTGCTTGTGGCAGGTGCTCCCTGTCGGACGGCATCCGGGTTACCCGTCTCTCCTGATTGGAACCAGAAACAGGTGTTCCAGGTCACGTGCACCAGGATTTTCTGCATGGTGAGTCATTGTTTGCTGTATCATCAAGATTAGAAGGACGTACTTGAGCAGAACTCGTTTCTACGTGGAGTGTTTAAAGCGAACGTGGACTTCAGCTGAAGGTCATTCATTTTTACACAAAGCTGTGGGATATCAACGCTTAATCAGTGAACCGAAGGAACTAATGGGGTGAAAATTGGTGTGAAGCCTGAAAAGTTCCAATCTCTGTGTTTGCCTGTGTGCGTGCCAGCTGGAGAAAGAGTTAGATGTCTCGCCTTATCCCTGTCTCGGGAATGCTTCCCTCTCTTCTCTTGAATTTGTGATAAACTTTTCATAAAAGCTTGATGGCGAAAGCCAATTGAACATTTCCATTTCCTGGTTGGTCCACGTGCCAATCCGTGTGCTTCACAAGTGCAATCTTACCTTGTCACTTTTTAAATTTTCTTACAGGTTCATGACGCAGAATTCCAAGGTAGACCACAAATACTGCATGTAAAAAAATAGAAGGGAAATTGTACCGTTTCTCAGTCTTTATGAGTGTGAAAAAAGACACGACTTAGATTTTTTACTGCGCAAGTCGTGCACGCTCATTGGCGTGAACCCGAGACAATGAACGGTGCATCTAATTTATGTGAACATTCACATGTCAGCGCTGTGCTTGGGAAAAACAGTATCAGCATCTTCTAGCAGCTGGAGTCGTTCTGCCTCCCAAATTCTCTTTTTAGGGGCATTTTTCGGCTTATATTTGACCATGTATGGTGCAAATTATAGTAGCTTTCTCATAGGGTTAGGACGATTAAGTAAGGTAATGTATATGAGATGCTAGATATTGTTGTTAGTATGATTATGACCACCATCACCATCATCATCACCATCACCATCAAAGCCACAGAGCTGTACATCTTCCTTCGCTAGACCGTTAATGTGTTGAAAATCCACAACTGAAAAAGCAGAAACAAGCTGTTTCACCCTCTCGGCGGTATGGCTGCTTTTTTTAAAAAAAAAAATTAAGCTGAATCTGGTTCTCAGAATAAATTAGAATGAACGGCCCAAGAAATGTTGCAAATGGCATCGCTAAGGGCCGTGAGCACTGATGGAGCAATAATAATGTGCATTAAAAACAAAACAAAACAAAACAAAAAACTAACAAGCAGCATCCAGATTCCAAAGCCACGAAGATTCAGAAGCCAGGAGATTTCCTGGTGGCAGGTCATGTCGGCCAAGGGGAAACAGGGCGACCAAGCCCACGTCAGCAGGGTTTCTGCACGTGGCCCCGTAACTGGAACCACTTCTGACTTGCTGGGATTTTCCAGCCTAATTCATTTCCATTTGGAGCCTGGGGTGTTTCAGCTCTACGACATTTCTTACAAACCAGTCAACAGTGTTTAGGATGCTAGCTAAAGGGAAAGAAGCCACTATTTAGCTATTTCGGGGGGAAAAGTGTGCATTTCAGCATGGATTTCGGTGGGTTTTGAATGCTTTTGGTTTCAGCAGAGGACCATGGTCAATGGAGCCATAATTTTGGACAACTGGGAAATAAGTGATTTAGAAATGCTTTTAAAATCCTGTGTACTTAATGGATCTCAATGGCTCCATTTGGGATGGTTTCAAAAGTCAGCCTTTAAAACCTTAATTTCTGTTCTCTCTCTAGACGATGCAAATTGGAGGCAAGAGGAAGAAGGTTTATGGAAACGAATACTGAAGCCGATGACGAATCACAAATCACAAACGTGTAGGGACCGATATCATAATTGTACTCAGTGCGACCTGACCCTGAATTAAATATCCTGCAGCCTCAATGCACACAGAGCTGGGGCCAGGGCTTTCAATCAGAAAAGGAAGGCATTGCGGGTTGAATTATGGACACCCCCCACCCCCCGCCATCCCTGCCACGACCACAACAGATATGTTGGAATCCTAACTCCCAGGACCTCAGAATGTGATCTTACTAGGAAATAAGGTCTTTGTGGATATAATCGAGTTAAAATCAGCTCATTGGGGTGGGCCTTAATCCAATACGACTGGTGTCCCTAAAAAAGGAAGACATTCTGAGGCAGACATATGTAGAAAGAAAGCCATGTGAACATGAAGGCGGGGATCAGGGTGACTTTTCTAAGAGCCAAGGAACACCAGAGATGGCCAGCAAACCCCCGGAAGCCAGGGGAGAAGCTGGGACAGATTCTCCTCACAGGCCTCGAAGGAAGCTGCCCCGCAGACACGGCGGGACACCGCAGTCTCAGAGGTCCGGCCTCTCAGGGGAACGTGATGATGGACCCAGGGGGCTGTGTGAGGAGGGCAAAGGCAGCAGCGCGCACGCCCCCAGGTGACCTTGCCTTAGGCTGCACTGTTCTTAGCAGCTGGCCCCGACGCAGGCCACACGCGCCCGCCCGTAAGGGCAGGAGGAGCCCGGAACAATTCACTGAGCGCTGACAAAAACAGGAGAGGCAGGGCCGACGGGGCCATAACTCAAGACCGGAGAAGTGCCCATTTCTCCTCAAAGTAAAAAAAAAAAAAAAAAAAAAAAATTGGGCATTTTTATTTCTTTCTGCTTCCTTTGTCTCCTTTGCCTGGAGCTTTCGAATAATCAAAACCTTTTTCTTGAGCTTGTTTGCATGTGTTTGGGACTCCCAGAGATGTGTAGGTTTAGATTCCTTTCCTAAAAATGCCTAAAACATAGTTGGGAAGCTAAGGTATGAAAGGGAAATTTTAATGATGATTCAGGAGGTTCACTGTCAAAAAGGGCAGGCCACAGCGAGGACATGACAAACAGCCCAGAGCTGCCGCCTCTGCCCAAGAGGGTCCCCAGGGCGCCCTGCACAGCTGGCTAAGTGTCAGCAGCAGGTCGGATGCCTTCTGCAGGTGTTTAGACTTCTCCTTCATTGGGTCCAGGGAGTCGCTTTCTATCCTGTTTTCTCAGAGGTTTCTTTTATTTAAAAAATCATAAATTGGGTTAAACTTCATCAAAGGTCTCTTTTAAACATCTTTTCCTTCCACATCTTTTGATGGATTTAGTCATAGAATAGATTGTATTATATTTAACCATTCGTGCAGTCCTAGGAAAAGCCCCGGAGGACATTTTTTTTTTCCCCCAATGTGAAACGAGACACGTTGTAGTTTCTGAAAATGGCTTCGACAAGACTTCCCATTTCACGTGCTCTTCCGACGATGTGACCTCTTGCTTGTCCCATTGACGGGTCGGGTTTAGGTCGCCTCTCCGGGATCTAAATGTGCCGTGGCTATAGCGGAAGTGACATGATGGGACTTCGGCAGCGAGGTCATAAAGGGCGATAAAGCCTCTGCCTGCTTCTCCGGAGCTATGCGCTCCAGGAACCCAGGCCTTGGAAGGCGAGGAAGCCCACAAGCCCACAGACAGCCTCGTGGGGAGGGGAATTGTGGGCGCCAGCCCACGGTCCAGCTGGCCTCCCAGCTGACATCTGCTACCAACATGGTGGCCGTGTGGCTCAGCCGTCTTGGAGGTGGCCCCTCAGCCCCAGTGGAGCCACCCTGGCCGCTGTGACTTGGAGCAGAGGCAAGCTGTGAATGCCGTGCCTGGCCCACACTGCAGGTTTGGGAGCAAATTAGAAGATGATGGTTGTTTCAAGCCTCTGAATTTTGAGGAGTTCTGCTATGTAACAATAGATAACTGACACACAATATTTGATTCAATTTGCTGATATTTTATTTAGGATTCTTGCACTCACTTTCAGAAGGAGGATTGGAATATATATAAATACAAATACAAATACAAATATAAATATAAATATGATTTTTTTTCACTGTCCTGATGTCTGCTTTCCATATCAAAGTTATACAACTCTTTAAAAACGGGATGTGTTTCTTTATTTTTTCTTTCTAGTCTCTGAAAGCATCTGAGTATGTTCGAAATTATTTTTTCTTTAAAGTTTGATTAAAAATAGAACAAACGGATGTAAAAAAGCTGTCATGGCTTGATGCCTTTCTTATCTTTGAAAGAGATTTTTGTCTACTGGCCAGTAAACATGTTAGGGTCTATTCTGGTTCCCTATTATTTCTTAAGTTAATTTTTGGTAGTTTCCTAGGAATTTGTTCACATCTTCTAAGCTTTCAAAATACGAACATCGAGTTTCACTGAAAGTGAATTGTGTTCCCTCATTCATTTATAATATTGCTTATTCTTTCTCTATGCTACCCCGGTGGGACTTGCCAGAAGTATGTCCATTTGATTCATCTTTTCAGCGGTCAGCTTTTCTTTACTGTTCATCTTTCTAGCTTCTAATGAGAGTGGAAAGAAAACTTGTAAGTTTTCATTTTCATCACTATATGCCTTCACCTTCATCACTCCTTTCTATGTGGTTTTTGAGCTTGTGATTTCTCTCTTGCTCCTTTTTTTTTCTTTTCTTTTTGAGTGGAAGCCCTAGCTTATTATTTTCAGGCTATTTTGATAAAAAGTGCCTGTCATTCAGTTCCAAACATTTCACAATTTCTCCTTTAATTAGGATGAACATACAATGTATAGACCAATTTGAGACACTTTCGATAGTGAGTTGAAGGATGTGTTATTAATAATTATGCAAAGATGACAGATGTAAATAAGCCCTTGCCCATACAAATTCAGGTGTGCATACATCTATAAATGATTTCAAAGAGTATGTTTTGGTTTTCAAGTGTGTGTTTGTGTGTATGTGTGTGTGTGTTTGTGTATGTAAAAAGCAAACACCCGCATTGATTTCTACTGTAACTACATTTAAGTCTGAAACTTCCTTTGTGGTCTAGTAAATGAATAAATGTTTATAAATATTCCATAAATATTATAAATATTCCATATGTATTGGAAGCAATCTGTTTTCAGAGTTCTTTGTTTCTCACAGATCATGTTTATTAATTGTATTATTCAGGTCTTCCCTATTCTTCATATATTTTGGTCTACCGATTTATTGTTTTCTGATAGAGACAGTCCAAATCTCCTATTACGATTATGGATTTTGAATGTTTCCTCATAAATTTTCAAATGTTGTGCTTAATATCATAAGACTATATTGTTAGCTGCTTATTGGTTGATATTAGTGTATTATCTTGGTGAATTCTTCCCTGTATTATTTAAAAAGTCTTTTTACATTTCCATTAATTTTGAACGTTATAAGTTTACCGATTTTCTATTGGTTGTCTGACCTATCTCATTCTATCCTATTCCTTTATTTTAACCTTTCTGTGTTTGTTTTAGGTGTGCCTTTGAAAAACCACATAGCCAGATTGAAGCAACAAGACAAACATACTTTTGAGTCTCTCCTTTGAATAAGTACTTAAATCTTCTTACATCTGTCATGATTGCCAGTACACTTATCTTCAATTCTTTCATCTTATTTTGTGCTTTTTAGTTTCCATGCTTGCTCTTTGTTTCCCATGTTCCCTCTTTTTCTTGCCTTCTATAGACTTGTTTTCCTTATTTCCTTCCCCTCTCTACTAGCTTAAAAATTCTAGTACAAAAATACCTCTAATTTTTAAAAATAAATACTTCACAAAACCCAAGCTACATCAATACCTATCTCTTTCTTTCTTGTTAAACTGAGAAAGACTGTTAATTTTACATTCTGACCTTTCCTATTTTTTTCTTTTGTCGAATATTTTATTTCCACCTTGTTTACAATTTTCCCTAAAGTTGATTGTCATTAAACCAGGCAAGGGGTATTTTATCTAACATTCCTGTGTATTCAGGGTGGGGACAGAGGCTTCTCATGTCAGTTCAGACCACTCCTTGGGGTGAGTCCTTGATTTAGTAAGTCTGACAAATCACTTACCGTGTCTGGGTTTTCACTTCTGGTCATAGCTGGGAGAAACTTTGCAGATCATTTAGAAAAGGAGCCCCCTAATTGCCTAAGACTCTAGAAATTGAAGAGTACAGACAGTAAATATCATGATATTCAGGAAAAGTGAAATCACTCTGGCTTGAGGCATCTAGACAGGGCATTGTAGGAGCAAACATCGATTAGCCCTAGAAGAATGAGCAGAAAAGTTTAAGTGCGAGAGTGATGTGATCAAAATGGAAAGTTAGTAAGATCAATGGACAGTAGTTTATTAAAAGTTTTTCTTCCTTGACAGGGAAACCCCACAGTGTGCTGTTTTATCAGAGCTGGCACAAAGAGGTCAGGGTCTCCCCCAGGAAGGTGGCAGGAATTCAGGAAGGAAATACCCAGTGGGAGACCATCTCCCTCTTGGGAGAGGCAAGGGTCAGAAGAGGTGATAGCTAATTACATATAAGAGGAAGGAAGGCAGGCCAGTGCTGTCCTCACCGACTCCAACCCAGGGGCAGGAAGACTGCCTTTACTGGGTCTTTCATGTGGGCGGGTATTTGTGGAGCTGCTGTGTAGAGCGTGGTGGAGGCCACCGCTGGTGGGACTGGCAGCAGTTAGTACCAGAAGTCCTCAATTGTGACACCAGGCTTTAAGTCAAGGTGCGTTGTCCTGGCTGCTAATTTATCCATCCATTTGGGGATGGCAAATCCAATCACTGCTGGGAAAGTCACACATCTGAAGATCAGCTTGAGCTGTCTGTCAGGTCTGCTGGACACTACACAGCAGCCTGCGGACGTGTGAATGAGAAGCCGAGCAAGCCCTGTTTCTGGGGGCGGTTGCACCTGTGCAGAAAGCAATGCAGGAAGATCTCCAAGATCTTAAAGACTGCTTAGGTCGGGGCGGAAGCGGGATTTCTGATGTCATTTTCTCTTTCTTCATTTTATTTTTTCTGTATCATTTTAATTATTGACAGTGAGTACCTGTAATTTGTATATCTTTTAAAAAATAGGCATTTTCACTGTCGAGACAAGCTACTCTCTCTAAGCCCTACCCTCTGGACTTCCCCCTTTTCCTGGCATTACCTCTTATAACCTCAAGTAGCCGTCAGATCTCATTTTCCTGATTTTATGGACAAAAACAGAGGCTAGAGAACTTGCTCAGGTCCAGTGGAGGTCTCCCGGGTCCTCACCAGTGGCTCGTTGTGGCCCTTAGAGCACGCTGAGGCGTCTTAAGGACCTACACCTAGCAGGTTCGCTCACCTGGGCCCTTTGGGACTGTCGGGGCGGGGCCCCGCGCCCAGGCCCCGCCCCAGACGGCGCTCGGGGTCCTGACCACGCCCCCGGCGGCCAGCCCCGCCCCCGGCGGCCAGCCCCGCCCCCGGCCTCGCAGGAAGCGGAAGTGGTGGCGGGCCCGGGCGGAAGCAGGAAGCGGCGGAGCGGGGCCGCGCCGGCGGAGTTGCGCGGTGCGGGGCCATGGCGGAGAAGTTCGACCACCTGGAGGAGCACCTGGAGAAGTTCGTGGAGAACATCCGGCAGCTCGGCATCATCGTCAGCGACTTCCAGCCCAGCAGCCAGGCCGGGCTCAACCAGAAACTGTGAGCGGCGCCTTCCTGGGGCCAGCAGCGTCCTCTCGGGGGGCCGGGTGGGGAGCGGGGGGCCGGGGTGCGTATCGGGGTCAGGGTTCGGGGAGGGGGTCGGGGGTCGGAGATCGGGGGCCGGGTTGGGGAGCCGGGAACGGGTGCGGGGACGGCGAGCGGGGATCCGGGGCGGGAAACGGGGGTCGGGAGCCGGGAACGGGGGCCGGGCAGGGAGCCGCAGCCTCTCGCCCTCCCCGGGGCTGGTGCCTCGGACCCATCCGGCTGCAAGCTGCGCGCTCGGAGGGCGAGCTCGCCGCGGCCTCCTGTTGTGCTTTCCTCGCTTTGCTTTGCTTTGCTTTGCTTTGCTGGGACCTTATCTTGAGGATCGTTTGGGGACATTATCTTGGCCAGACGAAACATTTTCTGTTCAGGGGCCCCATCAGAGGGAGTTGCACTTCACAATCGGAGCCTCTCCCTACGCACGTGTAACTCCCTCCCAGAGTTTCCTTCTGAACCCTCTGGGGAATTCTGCCCCTGTCCCCCGAGGGGAATTCTTTTGGCAACACCTTGTGGTGGCCATGGTGCTAGCTCCTGGAATGACAAAGGAAAACACAAATAGAATGCTCTGGAGAATGGCCCGCAGCTTACTAGGGGCTACCGGCACACAAACGTATATATGATTGCAACCCCTGTTACATACCAGTGCTGTGGGACTAGCCAGGTGATCTAGGATGGCTTTCATCAGTTCTCAAAGGGGTTGGTTCCTGCCCACCCCCCACCTCCCACCCCCAGTTGGTGATTTCTAGTTTACAGAGGATATCAACCAAGCTCTGAGGGTCTCCTGCAACTCCGGAGCCTTCCTGTGAATTCTGTAGTTAACCAAGTAGCTGTGAGCCCTGGGTAACCCTGCATGTGGAAGGAACACTTGTGTGGGGTCCTGCTTGGCCAGGTGGGTGGTGTTCTCAGTGTCTGTCGTCGAGTTAACCAGATGACCCCCGTTTTTACCTTTTCCCTCAGGAATTTCATCGTTACCGGCTTACAAGATATCGATAAGTGCAGACAGCAGCTTCATGATATTACTGTGCCTTTAGAAGTTTTCGAGTAAGTACCATTTCTGATATTCATTTGAGTGTAATTCTCGTTTAGCTGTGGTGTCGTGATTGCTTCAGTCATGGTGATTTAGTGCCTGCCATGGGGTAGGCACAGCCCAGGTGCTGAAGATATGCAGTGAAGAAAACACAGAAATACCTGCCCTCATGGAGTTTATGCTTTAATGGGATTAACAGTTTGTAAAACTGTCAATATCATGTCTTTGAAAAAGAGTTACATGTGAATAGAGGCTTCTTTTTCCCGAAATATGTGAAAAGCATCATAGGTTCTCAAAGTCCTGCTTAGACAGAAGGACAGCCACATAACTTCCTTTTTTCCTTAAAAAAGAAATAAAAAGGTAAAAAGTCTTTAGTGGGCTGTATTTTAAGTTAAAAAAAATTACAGCCAGAACTTGCGAATAATCTGATGTAGTATCTCTCACACTGCCCAGGAGTGCTGGTCAGGGGAGTGATCATATCTTCTCCATTGGGAAGAGACAAGATTCTTGGCCAAGTAAGTTTGGGAGGCTGCTCACCGTTTTCTCTGGGGGACTCACGTGCACCTGTCTCAGTCACGGCCCAGAGGACGCCTCCAGGGAATGCACCTCTGCAGTTTTCTTCACTCCAGGTTTTATCCCATTAGTTCGGGGTGAAGGAGCCAGTGAGTAACCACAGGGGCCTGTTCGGGTGGCCAGTGTCTCGGACACGTCCCACCCACACCAGGGCCGTTTTCCCTAAGCCGAGCAGCCTCTCCCTGCCAGATCTGGCCGGGATCAGTGAGGACATTTGAGTACATTCTACAAATGTAAACCACTGATTTCCTTGAACAAAAAGGAACAGTTATTGTCATTTTATACCCCAGAAGGTCAGAGATACATGTCCAGATTACAACCCAGCGCAGCAGCTCCCCACAGAGACGGGCCCGCAGGCTGCGGTTTTCCTCGTCCCGGCTCTGTCCCTGCTGCTGGGCGTGGCTTCATGTGTTCTCTGTGTTCTCAGTCGGCCCCACCGAGTCCCCCAGCCTCACGTGGGCGTGAAGGGGGCATGCGCGAGTTATAGCTCTGGACTCCTGGACGACGGCGGCGGTTAGCCCTGTGTGGGAGGGCGGAGGCCACTTTGCCTTCCTGGGCGCCCTTGTGGGTGCCCTTCTGGTCCGGGATGTGCTGGATGGGTGTGGTGACGGGTGCTGGGTGCCGGCGGCTGCTTCAGTCTGTGAAGTGGGCAGATGGGGGTAGGAGATGGAGAGACATTGCCGAAGGGCAGCGGGGCCTCAGCCAGGTCAGCCACAGCAGAAGGGACAGTGGAGATTCACCTGGAATAGGGGAATGAGGTGGCCTCTGGGCCTATGCAAATGAAGTAGGAGTTTCCAGGCCCACAGCAGTGGCCTCCGCACACACTTCAGACATTGACTGTGTCTGTAACACAGATGAGGATGTCACCCGGGCCCTTCTGTCCAGCACGTGGGTGGGCGTGTTGGCAGAAGTGGGGTTCAACCCTCAGGTCTCAGGAGAGCCCAGTCTGAACGGTGTTGCTGTTGAAACGGTGGTTTATTTACGACACTTGAGCCTGTTGGGTTTTTTGTTTCCAGAAATGGATGGATTTTATTGAGAATTTTATTAAGACTGTCATCATTTCAAAAACATTGCAATACAACAGAATTTTTAGAACTTGTGAGTTACTGATTTTCTGCTGTCTGTCGTAACAAAAAGCCAGTTTTTATGCCAGCAACAGTAGCTTAACAGCGTCTTTAATCTGAAGTGAGCATTTTTTTTTTTTTTTTACCGATGCATAAAAATACATAAATTGGACTTAGTGTGGTGGTTTTTGTTTCTTTGTAAATGAATAATTCAGTTAAGCCAAGTGGTATCCAGGTCTCCACGTCATGGAAGTAGGCAGGTGGCCTATCGCTGGTACAATGTGGATGTTCATCTAGGCAGTGAGCTTAATGAAATCTTATGGATAATGAAGACATTTTGGGGACAAGTGTTGAAATTTTCAAAAAGTGGTTTTATACTGTTTGGAAATGGAGAGATTCTCTTTTAAATTCAGATTACTTAGGTGTACTTAGGGAAGTGATCAGCCCTCCCCCACTGTTAAGAGCAGTGGAACAGTCTGTAAAATAATCTCGGGGTGGCCAGGCCCGGCTCTTGCTCGGAGCGCCCCTCCTTCCCCGTCCAGTAGCCCCAGGCTCCTCCGCATCGGTTCACACGGGGACAGGGGACCCGGAGTGGATGCTGCACCTCGGCGGACTCTCCCCAGTGCCGCTGGGGCCTGGCTGGCCCAGTTCCCTCCCAACAAGGGCTGCCTGACCTCGCAGGCTGTCGTGAGGGTCAGGGATGACAGCCACACGCCATTGCAGAGCAGCGCGCCGCAGCCGTGGGGCGGCGGCGCGAGCTCGCTGGGCTCCCCGCGATTGAGCACCACTCGATTGCCTGAGTCGTCCTTGTTCTTAGATGCAACGTGAAGTCATGTCATCTACACGCGTATAAATGCAGGACTGCCAGTTCACCGCTTCCTGGACACCGTTTGTCCAAACAGGGCCGCGTGACGTTATATAGAGCTCGCTTTTCCCCGTAAGGAAACCGCGAGGATGCGTATCCTGAGAGTGTTAACGCAGATGTTCCCTGTTTCCAGATACATAGATCAAGGTCGAAACCCACAGCTGTACACCAAAGAGTGCCTGGAGAGGGCTCTGGCGAAGAACGAGCAAGTGAAAGGCAAGATCGACACGATGAAGGTGAGCGAGGCTCCGGGGGGCGGGGGCGGGGCGATGGCGGCCGGAAAGCTGTCCCTGCAGAGCGCGGTCCGGCCCTCGGCTTCGTCCTCGTCCACGCGTAGTGAAACGCCAGCGGTTCCACAGCGTTGCCCAGCTGGGCCTCGTGGGCGCCTCACGTCCAGGAAAGTCCCGGTGAGCGTCTGGGGTGGAGAGGAGCCGCCGCCCCCCCGTGACCGCTCTCATTGTTAGGACTTGCACGCCGGCGCTTCCCGGTGGGCCCTTTCCTGGAACCGGGTCCTTCGGTTTGGAGGGTTCTTGGACCTTTGTTCCCTTCTGCAGGTTCTGACTCTAGACCCCTTCGCACCGCGCCCCCGTCTGACGTTTCTCCCCAGGGGACGCCCCTGTTCCTTCGCCATGACGAGGTCTAGAAAACTGCATCTTGAACGTGAAATGTGTCATTTTTTTCTTAAATTCATTCAGATGTGGTTCCAGTTGGGGCATGCGTGGCTTCTTCACTTGGATTGCCGCCCCGTTTCCGGGCTCCGGCTTCTGCTGGCCCCTCAGCACCGGCTCTCCTGGCCCCCCTCCCCGGCCTGCGTCCCGGCCCGCGTCCCAGCCCGGCCACGCTGGAGGTCACCACCCCGCCCCTCGAGTTCCTCTCACGCCGTCTCCCTTCTCGGGAGCTCTTGCCTGCTCTCTGTGCACACTGACTGGTGCTGGGGTCACTCACTGTCACCCCCCCCAGACAGGCCTTGGGGACCAGCCTTTTCTGAGCCGCTTTCCCGAGCACACCCCAGGGTGGGCGTGGGGGCCTTTCTTTTCTTCCCCTGTTCTGTGTCCTGCGAGCTGTACACTCCAGGTTGTGGGGCCCCTGCGTTCTGTTCCTGCCGGTGCCCACAGGTGTGCTCTGGTGTCTGACGTGACTCTGTAGGGCTCAGACTGTGGGAAACGAGCAGAGGGACTGTCAGGGTGACGGTGACAGCCGTCGCAGGGTCCTCTGGGGCGGCAGGGCTTCCCGGGTCCCCCAGGGAACGGGTGCTGAGGATGGGCAGCGGGCCCTGGACGTGCTGTTTGCCACGAGGGCCGCTGTGGCTTCGTTTCCGTCTTGTCACTTTGGGACTGAGTTGCTGGCAGGCCTGGTGTCATCCTCGGGACAGGGACAGCTGGGTCAGCCGTGCGCCGTGGGCGTGGGGGCTGTCTGGGGAGTCGCGGTGCCCAGCAGAAAGCCCCTCCGTGTGGACAGGGTTGTGGTCCCCCTGTCCTCGGTCCCGCCACGCTTCCTTCCGTGCGCCTCTGGGGCCTGCGCCGGGGATTCCCATCAGTGGTGCTGCGCGGGGCCCGTGCGGCTTGTCTTCGGTTTGGGTCTGTTGTCACTCAGCGTCACCCTCTGTCATCTGAGACCTGTGAAATTCACAGCAGTTCCATGGCCTTGTTTGCCCATGCGTCATGTGTTTAAACTTCCGGAAGTTAAATCTTGAACAGTTGAGGCCGTGTTGCAGGGCGGGCTCCTCTGAGCGTGTGCTCTTAGCTGCGCACACCCGCTGCTCAGCGTAGCTCGTGGGCAGAGGGTTGAGATGCCGCCAGGTACGGAGCTGCCGCTGGGGCTGGAGTAAGCAGGTGTTACGCTGATGAGGAGGAGCAGGAAGCCAAGGCGTTTGGCGGAGACAGATTTCCAGCTGCTCGGAAAGCTTCGTGGAGTTGTTTGCACACAGAGACTGCGATGTGGTTCAAGTTAATAATTGCTTAATTAAATATTATTTGAAGATTTCTGTTACATGTGCTGTCGCCAAAATCATTCCCACCTGGGCAGCTGGCTCCCTGCCGGAGGGGCTTTTTGTGCTGTGAAGTGGGAGGAAAGAGGTCGGGTTTGGATGGGAACGTCCTTCAGATGGTCATCGATGAACTGTCCTGTTATTTGCAGCTGGTTTGCCAAATAGTGCGACCGTGGGCCGTGAGCAGGTGGCGTGGGCACGCCGCCCCCGTGGGGGCAGAGCGCAGTTTCTGTTCTTTTGGAGGGCTCAGTCTTTAATTGGGGTGACAGGTGACAAACAGATACTTTGACAGTGTATGTTTTTCATTTTAGAAATTCAAAAGCCTGTTGATTCAAGAACTTTCTAAAGTATTTCCAGAAGACATGGCTAAGTATCGAAGCATCCGGGGGGAGGAGCACCCTCCTTCCTAAGTCCGTCCTCCCTCCGTCTGAAGGTCCTCCTAGTCCTGCAGGAGCTGCGTGACCTTCAGGCAGCCCGTGACTTGAGCAGCTGCTCTCCTGGGCCGGCCCTCCAGCCACTCTGTCCTGGTCGCCGGCCTCCGTCCCTGACACGCGTTGGTTAGGTCCTCGAGCTTCCCGTGGCTGTGAGCATACGCCTCGAGTATGAACGCACACCTCGGGTGCGGTGCGCTGATTCTCCGCGCAGAGCGGCCTGGATGTAGTAAGCGTGATAGGCGAAGAGAAAGGTCTGAAAACTCTCGCTAGTATGTCATGTACGCACTCTTTCTGTTCCGTTTTAGTATGATGTCAAAGGAAGCTTAAAGGAAAAGTTAAAAATTAAAAAAATTGGTTAAAAATGAGAAGTCCTTGAATTGGTTTTGTATTCATGTATAATGCATAAAGAATGTGTTTGGTGTAACTGTTTACAAGGATTTGTGTTAAACATGAGCATATAATAAAGTTTTTAAGCATTTATATGACTTGTGTGGTTATTTTTATAACATTTTTTACAGTATAGTAGAGATTATCTTGTAAACAGTCAATTCTTACCTCGCCGAAGTATAATATTCATAAAATCTGCTCCGGCCATTCAGGCTGGAAAAGCTACAGCGGAGGGCGGCATTCTGGTGCCCTGGCCTCGCGGAGGGCGCGGTCTGACCCAGCGGCCCCTGCGGCCGTGGGGGCCCCCGTGCCCTGCGGTAACTCAGGGGTGCTGCACTTTAAAATTTAAAATCAACTTTACATCATATATCTCACCGAATAATATAAAATGGAATAATGGACAATTAAAATTGTTTATATGAATGTATATGTTCAGTGTAATTTTATTACGGTTTTATTTTATGGAAATCTTTATTGGCCTTACCGTTTCGTGTGGGTTGGCTGCAAATTAGGGAGGGTTCAACTAACAAAGACGGGTTAGTGTTTTTCCCGTGACAGGCAATTCAAGGTCGTGGGCGCACAGCAGCCCCGCTCACAGGCAAGGACCAGGACACACGCTGAACTCTTTCTGAACTCTTACTCCTCTGCTGCTTTTAGCGAGCGGCTTTGTCTTCACAGCACAATGAGGCGCTGCGCCTCCGGGCATCACGTCTGCATTCCACACACAGCGAATGTAAAAGGCAAAGGGCAGTGGTCAAAGGGATTTCTCCTCCGGAGGCATTGCCATTTATTCCAGAAGGGCTGTCTCCCTCAGGGCCTTCTGCCCGCATCTCAGGACCACAAAGGTGTTTCTTGGCTACCCCAGCAGCAAGGGCGGAGAGAAGATGGAGCTTGTATGCCTGCAGAGTAGAGGCGGGCAGGAGCAGGGGCCTGGGGACGGGGCCGCCATCAGCCTGCGGGAGGGCTCTGGGACGTTCAGGACAAAGGACCCAGATTCCCGCGTCCCGTCCCGGGTGCTCGCCTCGGTCCCCTCCTGCAGAGCCTTAAGGCTGAAGCTTTACATTTTATGTAAATGAACTTAGATCCCAGGTGGAGTGTTGTGGATGTTTCAAGTCTTGTTTATTTGGCAGCTATGTGGGGTCTTTTGTATTAAGAACCTGAGGTAGGAGGAAGGCTGTGTCACTGAGGACTGGGATGTGGGGCCGTCCACAGGCCCACCCTGGGCTGCTGGGGAGCAACCCCGCTGACTACGTTCCAGCACAGGGCTGGCGCTCGTGGCCCGTTCCTCCTCACGTCCTGAGCCGCAGGTGTGGGGCGTCGTGGCTGTCGCCCCCAAGCGCACGCCACGCCTCCGGGTGCTGGTTTCGCCCTCCCCGTCTGGGGAGTCCCACGTCAGAGGTCCAGCCGCTGGAAAATCCAGAAGGAGCGGTCCCGGGTCCTCAGAGGTGGGACGGCTCCCTGTGTGGAGCTGGAGGAGCCTGGAAGCCAGTGGCTCTGAGCCGCTTCCCTGGTGAGTGTGGGGGGCGGTGGCAAGGGAGGGGACAGGGGAGGGGCGGCAGGGCCACCCGGCCTGGTCTTCCTGCTTCCTGGACAGGTGCGGGTCAGCACCAGCTCTGTCTCTGTCGGGGATCGCACCCAGCTTACTCCCCGGTCTCCCCCTTGCCCCAGCATC
The DNA here is from genome assembly GCF_014176215.1 of Rousettus aegyptiacus. Taxonomy (NCBI): domain Eukaryota; kingdom Metazoa; phylum Chordata; class Mammalia; order Chiroptera; family Pteropodidae; genus Rousettus; species Rousettus aegyptiacus. The sequence continues at coordinate 109,818,672 of NW_023416311.1, forward strand.
CGTGAGCATCTCCTCCGGCCTCTTCGGCCGGCGCCTCTGCCCTGCCCGAGGCTGGCAGAGGCGATGGCCGCGCAGAGGAGTCCGCCCTCCCACCTCCCCCTCCTTTCCCTCCCCGTGCTTTCCCCTCCTCCTCCCCCTGCCTCCCACTCTCCCCCTTGAACAGGCCCGAGCTCTGTCCTGCGTCCTTCTCAGTCAGCCCCCCCAGAGGGAGGAGCTGGCGATGCTCTTGGCGTGAGGGGGATGGGTCCTGCCCTCCCTGTCATGCTCTCTCCGCGGGCCGCCCGTGGTCGGCCCTGCGGGGACCCTTTATGGTCCCGGCAGTACGTGGTGGGGAGATGCACATCTCCTTAGGTGCCCTCCGGGCAGCCCGCGTGTGCCGCCGCGTTCATTAACCCGCGCGTGTGTGCCGGCCGAGGCCTCAGCCTCCCAAAGGACGCCAGCGCGGCGTCCGCCGATCCAATCAAAGGGAGCAGCCGGGGCCCTGGGTCAGGCCGAGCGATGACATCAAGGCTCGAAGCGGCGCACAGGAGGGGCCTGGTACGCGAACCGGCGTCTGACCCCGCCACGTTGGGGACCTAGCGACATCGAGCGCCAGGCGTCAGGTGCGCATCCCGCCCCGCTGCGAGACCGATTGCATCGCGGGAGCAAACGGGGGCCATCGCCGCTGCCGTCACTGATGAGCACGCGGTCGCCGTCCCCCGGTGCGAGACCCGGGGCGCCGGGGTGTCGATCCGACCCGCTTTTATCGCCGGCCTCTCCTCTGCGCCCAGGTTACTTTACGCAGCGAGCGAGACCAGGCGGCACACTTCCGGCTGTCACTTCATCTGCTCGTTTTCCGCGGTGAAAAACGCAAACGGCGCGGGCAGACGGCGCCATCCAGACTGCCCCCCCCCCCCATTAATGACGTGTGTTCCTCCACGCACACCGGAAATGCGCCAAGCACACAGTTCGGTTTACCCGTAAAACATACAAGTGCATCATAGCACACACACTGTCCAGCATTACGCTTTTTTTTACTTAAAATATCTCTGGCGAGCTTTCTTACCGGCGTGTGCAGGGCCGACTCAGGCTGCCTGGCAGCCCGTCCCAGGGCGCCCTGTGAGGGTCTCACTCCTTCCACCTTCCAGGTGGGGCCGGTCCGGCCCCCCTCGCTGGCCGAGCGAGCTCTTGCTGCTGCAGTGGGATGAGTGACGGCCCCCAAGATGTCCCAACCCCAATCCTTAGGACGTGGGATGCTATCATTATGGCAAAAGGGACTTTGCAGGTGGGGTTAAGCATCTTGTGACGGGAGAGGACGCTGGATGATCTGCCTGGGTCCATCGCAACGACGAGGGTCCCTAGAAAAGAAAGAGACGGGCGATCAGAAGAGGAAGTTGGAAATGCGAGGTTGGAGTGATGCCAGGGAGGGGCCACGAACCGGGGGACACGGGTGGCCCCCAGAGTGGAGAAGGCAGGGGAAGGGATTCTCCCCCGGAGCCCCCGGAAGGACCGGCCTCACAGCACCCCGACTTTATCTCCTGAGACTGGTTTCAGAACACCGGCCCCCGGCACCGGAAGCCACTGAGCCTGTGTTGTTTTCAGCCACACGGGTATGTGCTCTGTTACCGCAGCCACGAGAAGCCGATTCACTGCCAGGGGCCGGCCGCGCCTCCCTGCGGCCCTGTGGCCTGCCGGGGCTCCCTGTGGGGAGCAGCTCGCCCACTGATGGCGGGCTCGGCCACGCACCTGGCCTCGGCCTGTGAAGCGTGAGCAGCGGGCAGGCGGGCGGGCTGGGGCCCAGTGGAGCCTCACACAGAGGTCACTGGCTCCTTTCTCCCCTCCTCTGAGAACTGCACATCTGCTCTTTAGCCCAGGCCCAGGCATGGGGAGCGGGAGGGGGCGGTGTGCAGAGCTGCAGCCAGCACGTACCCCCTGCCCAGGGAGGAGCGGTCCTTCCTCGGTAGCCACGAGGACGGCTTGTGCCTGTCTGCAGCGTGGCTCCTGGCTTGGTCGGCGCACGGGCAGCATCGGCAGAGGGGTCACAGCGGCCCGGGTCCCAGCCTTTTGCTTCTCGGCTTCCGGAGGTGTCTGGCAGTCACTGGGTGTTGGCTGTGGCTGCAGCTCCCCACCCGAGGGCCCAGCTGCCACCAGAAGGCCCAGCCTCTGGGCTATGCTAACACCCCCTCTTCCTGGTCGCCCGCCAGCCCTGGGGGTGCCCCCACTCTTGTTAATCCTTGGATGGCCACCGATTTGGTTTGCCCATCTCGTCTGACATCTTTGTGACCAGTTTTTAATGTTAAATGTCCTCTAATGAACTGCCTGGTAGGGCCCCCGTTTTCCTGGTGGGGTACAGCGTGAGTGTCAGGTGAGTGAATTCAAAATAAAAGAGCCAGGAGTCAAGCAGGGACACAGTGTCTCGGTGGCAGCTGTGAGCAAAGGAAGCAGAATGCAACGTGCAGATGTGTTTCGGTGGAGGCCGAGGAACGTGAGGCGTGCGTGGGCTTCCACTGAATGAATCGCGATTCATAAGCGCGTCCTCTTCAAAAATGGTGGTGAATGCTGAAGCCTCTTCCTGGCACAGACACTTGCAGGCTCATCCGCCGGCATGTACGTGCACGTGTCCACGGAGCCTTCGTCTCTGCTTCCTTGGGAATCAGGGTGAGGACGCTTCATCATAAAAACCCCAGATCGAAGCACGAAACAGGAGGAAAAACGATCTGTTTGCCAAAATGGTGGCAGTTAACCTCCTCCCTGTCGGCTGTGTGACCCGGAAGCTCTTCCACCAGGAGGTACAGTCTTTCTCCAGACCTGGACTCCGGGCTGACCTCATGACTTGTTTTGACCCACAGAATGGGGCAGATGCGATGCTGTGTCAACACCAAGTGGGGGTTTCGAGGGGCCGTATGTGCTCCCACCCTCTGACAGAGCGCGCTCCCCACCACCGGGGCGCACGAGCCAGGACCGCATGCCAGGGGGTGGTGACCGCGTGCCGGAGGGTGGTGACCGCGTGCCGGAGGGTGTGACCGCGTGCCAGGGGGTGGTGACCACGCGGGGCAGGGTGGGCTTCCCAGCCGAGGCCATCTAGCCTGCCCGGCCCCCAGCCAACTGGCCACTGAGCCATCGCGAGTCCTGCCGAGACCGGGAGAGCTGCCCCACGGAGTGCAGCCCACGTGTCGCTGGGGGTGGCTTCGGGGGCTGGCGTGGGGTCTCTCGGGGCATGAGTGCTGCATCGCATCCTGGGAGGAAGCCAGGCGTGGCTGCACAGCCTGAGCCCAGCTCTGCGGGCATTTCTAGTTCCATCGGTGTGAGGCTCTGAGAGGGACAGGAAGGCCGAGACGCAGACGAGGATGTCAGGTGCTGGGACATCTCAGCGGGGCGGAGGGGCGCGGGAGCAGCTGCTCCACGGTGAACTTCAGACCTTCCCGGCAAAGCGTCTCCTCACCGCAGAGGAGAAGGACTCCTGCCTGGGTTCACAGTCTGGAAGCAGGAGATTAAAAAAAAAAAAATCATTGGATTACTTTTGAATGATGTAGATACTCTGTAGCTCAGTGGGCTTGCATTTGTTTTAAATAAGTTAAAAGTTACTTGCATCGAGCAGAACTGTTGGTCCGGAAATGGCGCCTTGTTTATCCCGTTGCCCTTTGGTCCTTCGGTGTCAGGAGCCATCTTAAAACTAGAGGTCCGCCATTATAAATTACCAGGAAGGTCACGTAGCCAGAAAGAACTTGTTCTTCTTTTTGCATAAGTCACTCAGCACCTTCTAACTAAGCAACAGGAAGCCGCAATACCCGCAGGACAGAACGACGCTGATACCAGCTGGCCAATCAGATCATGCCATGTACTCCTCTTTCCCTAATCAGCCCTACCCCTTTCTCTTATTTCCTGTATAAAAGCAACTGCTGCTCAGAATAAAATTTGAGGCTTGATCAGAACACTGTCTTGCCTCCACTCTTTTCTCTCGTCCGTGTTACCCCTCTTTTCTTTAGGTTGGGTTCTCCTCGGTTCTCCCACCAAATAACCGGTCCCGCGGGCGGGACAAGTGGCGCCCAACGTGGGGCTCGAGTGCAGAACCCTTACCCAGGCGGACTACGAAATAACAGAGGCTGCAGCTCGTTAAGGAGAAGTTTTTCAGAGAAGAAGTTTTTCAGAGAAGACTGCCTTTCACCGCTCATGGAAGGTCCTCGTCTTCGGCTCACCGGAGATCGCCGTCTTCGGTGAGTGTTCATCCGCCTTAGTTTAGTTTCAACACGGACTGCTAGGATCATAAGTAACAAATTTTAAACGGGGAAAAGAGTTGAGCATAACTCCCTCTGTCTTCTCTAGGTCCTCTTGTCTTTTCCTTTTTTTTTTTCAAAGGATTTGGGACTTTTCTCTCTAGCCCGCTTCTCGGCACAAGCCGTCCACCCCTGAGGTTAGAGGCTGCTTTTTCTGAGTTGGGAAAATACAGTGTGTCAGTCGACTTTAAGGCAGAAGTCGTCCACTCAGAGGGCATCCCGGTCGTAGACCTCTCCCTCCGCCCTGGAGAGAGCTGTAGGTCTGCGATTCGCCTCTTGAGAAGCCGTGTTGGCGGATTGTACCAACCGACTGCCCACATCGAGACCTCTGGTATAATCCCTCCTCTGCCGCCTCTGTAAAAGAGCCTTGTCTATGCCCAAAGGCACAGCCGGCGGGACGTCCGTAGGCATCGCACCCCCGGGGGGTCCGTGTTAGCGGATTGTACTAACCGGCTGCCCACGCGGGAGAGAAGTTAAGTTCCCTTCTCCTCCTTTTTGCCTTGATACCTATGTTCACTTCCTCAGTTCCTATCCCTCTTTCTTTTTAGATAAATAAAACGAAAAGATGGGACAAACCTTGTCCAGAGAAGCACTATTCATAAAAGACTTAAAACGCTCATTCAAGGAACGAGGAATCCGAGTAAAAAAGAAGGATTTAGTCAAATTTTTTCTCTTCATTGATGAAGTCTGTCCCTGGTTCATAGTAAATGGCCCCCGCCCTGGATCGGGCCCCCGCCCTTAAAAGGGCCCCCGCCCTCGAACGAGCCCCGCCCTGAAAAATGGGCCCCAAGCTCTCTAAAGAAGCGGTCTTTATTCAAGACCTAAAAGAATCTCTTAGGGAAAGAGGAGTTAGAGTTAAGAAAAAGGATCTTATTAAGTTTTTTCTTTTTATAGACAAGGTTTGCCCTTAGTTCATTGTTAATGGACCTGAAATTCACCCTAAAAAATGGCAGAAAGTAGGTCGTGACTTAAACGATAAGCTCCACAGGGAGGGGCCCGATGCGGTCCCTGCCACCTCCGCGGAGGCTAAACAAAGAAGGTTTCCATCTGCACTCCTTGCCCAGACCACTAGCGCCGCACTCGGAGCCTGGAGGGCACTCCCCATTTCAGGGGCTGCTACTACTCCCCTGACCAAAATTACACAGGGCCCTCAAGAGGATTATAGTGAATTCGTCAGTAGACTCCTAGAGGCGGCGGAAAGAACCCTCGGGGGCGAAGCCTCTAATGACAGGCTCGTTAAACAATTGGCCTACGAAAATGCCAATGCCTCTTGCCGCGCGGTGCTGCGCGGAAAGACGCGAGATAAAACCCTTGATGAAATGTTGCGCATGTGCCGTGACGTTGATCCCTTCACCTCTAAAATGTCCCAAGCCATGCATCTGGCCATAGACCCCCTTGCCTCCAAGGTATCTCAGGCTGTTAATCTCGCGGCGGGAGTCAGCCTTAAAACTCTTTGGAAAAGACCCTGACATCATTGTTGTGCCCTATGAAGCAGCTCAGGTCAAATGGCTACTACAAACATCAGATGAATGGGCTGTCAATTGTATTTCATTTCAAGGAAAGATAGATAATCATTACCCTGCTGACAAACTCATACAATTCCTTAAAAACCAGGCTGTAGTTTTCCCTTCCCTGACCAAGAGCCGTCCTATTCCACAAGCTCCTTCTGTTTTCACAGATGGCTCCTCTTCAGGAATTGCTGCCTTTAGTATTAATGGACAGCTTACTAAGATCAGGACCGACTACTTGTCCGCACAGCTTGTAGAACTTTTTGCAGTTGTTCAAGTCTTCAAGACTCTCCCTAATAGTCCTTTTAATTTGTTCACCGATAGTGCTTATATAAGTCAATCAGTTCCCCTTCTGGAGACCGTCCCTTTTATTCGACCCTCCACTAATGCCTCCCCCTTATTCTCAGAACTCCAAAACCTCATCCTCGCCAGATCTCATCCCTTTTTTATAGGGCACATCCGTGCTCACTCAGGTCTCCCTGGCCCCCTAAGTACTGGTAATGATCTTGTTGATAGAGCCTCTCGAGAAGTTTCCAACCTTGTTATGGCTATATCTTCTACTGACCCCATTCAACAAGCTCAACAGGCTCATCAGATACACCACCTAAATGCCCGGACTCTTCGCCTTTTATTCTCCATTACTAGGGAACAGGCACGCCAAATAGTGCGCCAATGTCAGGGGTGTCTTACTCTACTACCTGAACTCCATCTTGGCGTCAATCCTCGCGGCCTTACTCCTGGAGAACTGTGGCAAATGGATGTTACTCATTTCAGCCCTTTTGGTAAACTGAAATATATACATGTTTCTATAGATACCTTCAGTGGCTTTCTCTGTGCAACCCTACAGTCTGGAGAAGCCACCAAACATGTTATCAGTCATATGATTTCATGCCTTGCCTTTCTACCATTACCTAAAACTCTCAAGACTGATAACGGCCCAGGCTACACCAGTACTTCCTTTAAACAATTTTGTGCTCAACTAAATATCAAACATATTACAGGCATTCCGTACAACCCCCAGGGCCAGGGCATTGTTGAAAGAGCACACCAGACTTTGAAGAATATGCTTACAAAACTTCAACACTCCAAAGGTATCCTATACCCCCCACACAACAATAATAAGACCTTGCTAAATCATGCCCTTTTTGTCCTTAATTTCCTGACACTCGACAATGATGGAAAGTCTGCAGCCGACCGATTTTGGCACCCTACTACTGCAAACTCTTATGCACAAGCCCTGTGGAAAGATCCTCTGACATCAAAATGGAATGGTCCCGACCCCGTCCTTATCTGGGGCAAGGGACATGCATGTATCTATGATTCTAAAACACAAAATGCCCGATGGCTGCCTGGGAGGCTAATAAAACTCATCGACCCACCAGGGGAACTGCCCCCTGAGAAAAATGTATAAATGTGTTCTTTTCCAGGTACTTTACAAAAATGTCTCCATTCTCTGCGATATGGCTCGCCATCTTTGGGGCACTCCAAACCGTAAGCGCCTCCTCAAGCTACACACTCTACAACTTCACCTGGATCATCAGAAATCAGGCAGGAGATATTGTCAACACCTCTTCTTCCCTAGCCCCCCAACCACAGAAAGCCTCCCTTCAAGTAGATCTTTGCCAACTGGCAGCTGGAGGGGACCCTTTATGGGGACTTGCCACAGATTTCCTTCCGCTAGTCAAGGCACCCAATAATTCGGACCATTATCACACCGTTCCAACCTGCGATTCCCCTTGGGGTCGCACTTCTCTTTGGCTGCAACAAGGGGGATACTATGTCTGTCCCGGCGCTCATAGGCCGCGAGGGTTAGATTATAAATGTGGTCTCCAGGCTGATTATTATTGTGCCTCTTGGGGCTGTGAAACCACTGGAGATGTAAGCTGGAAGCCTGCCTCTGACAAGTTCATACAAGTAAAGAGGCTTAATCCTCCCTCTCCTGAAAATGATCTAAACAACATCCCGACATCAGTCTATAAAGCCTGTAGCGACCCAGGGTGGTGCAACCCCCTCCAAATATCTATCATTAAGGCCGACCTGAATGATTGGCAAACCACATTGGGGCATTCGTGGCTATTTTTCAGGGAAAGATAAAGGAATGCTTTTCTCTATTGAACTTTCTAAAGAAAGTCCCAACAGAAATGCGGCTTACCTGGGACCTAACCCAGTCCTGCGCCAATCCAAAATAGAAGGCACTGCTCCAAAACCTAAACGCTCTGCTCCTAAGCTTACAGCCGCACCCCAGCCCAGCCATAAAAAAACCACCCCTTTTCAGCCTACCATCCTGCCTGGGCCTCCTGATTCTTCACAACTTATAGTTGACTTGATCAATGCCTCATTAGAGGCTCTCAGAGACAAAAACAGCACAGCCCATCAAGAATGTTGGATTTGCTTCTCGCCTATCCCTCCTTTTTATGAAGGCATAGCGACCCTTGAACCTCCCCTTTTTACAAATGATAGCGGTGCTTTGTTACATACTCAAGACCCCTTTACAGCCCTCACCCTAACATCTATCTCCGGCTTAGGCCTCTGTCTCAAAGGACCAGCAATGCGTCCCCCGACCAGCCTAATTCCCATATGTAACCAAACCATGACAATCAATCACACATTCTCATATGTGCTTGCTGCTAGTGGCACTTATTTTGCTTGCTCCTCTGGCTTAACCCCATACGTTTTTACATCCCACTTTTTGACCTCTCGCGATTACTGCGTAGTTGTTGTTTTATTCCCCCGATTTTTTCTCCACGACCCTAATACTTTCCTTCAATTCATAGATCCAGATGCCACGTCTCGTAACAAGCGTGAGCCTCTCACTGCTATCACCCTTTCTGTCTTGTTAGGTGTCAGTGCCATAGGAGCAGGCACTGGCATTGCTTCCTTAGTCACTTCCAACAACCAATACTTACAACTTCAATCTCTTATTGACAAAGACCTTAATAACCTCAGAGAAGGAATACAAGACCTAAAAGACTCTGTAGCGTCCCTCTCAGAGGTAGTTTTGCAAAACAGAAGAGGGCTTGATCTCCTCTTCCTCAAAGAAGGGGGCCTTTGCGTGGCCCTCAGAGAAGAATGCTGTTTTTATTCTGATAAGACAGGCCTTGTGCAAAATAGCCTTGACAAGGTAAAAAAGAGTCTAGAAAATAGAAAAAGAGCTAGAGAACAACAAGAGTCTTGGTACCAAAACTGGTTCTCTGCCTCCCCTTGGCTTACCACCTTGCTACCTAGCCTTTTAGGACCTTTTGTAGGCATTTTCTTACTAATCTCATTTGGGCCTTGGGCATTTAATCGTCTTACAGCCTTTATCAAAGACCAGGTTGACAATGCAATCAAAAGACCGTTAGAAGTCCATTACCATCGCCTTGCCTCCCAGGAGCCGGTTGACAGCTACAATCAAGAACCGCCCACCGCGCCTGTTGGTCTGCAGTTCTCCTTCCTCGATGAAGAAATGAACCTTCCCTGGTATAGCAGAATATGGCGCTTTATCCGTAGGACCTAGCTCCCGCCCTTCGGGGACGGCCTGATAACTGGAGACAGGCCCGCCTCTTCCGATATAAAACAAGAGGCCTGGGCACCGAGCTGAGTGCAACGTCTAATAGTGCAAGGGAAGGTCCTTACCTGACCTGCTCCAGAATTCCCTGAGAGCATGCCTGGCTACCTAGAGGTTAGCTGACATCACTCTGCCACTCCCAGCCTTCGGGAGGAGTCAGGCCACTGCTCCCTCACTCGGTTAAAGCTCACCCCCAAGACGCAGAGGCTGGTAGTCAAAGACGGGTAAGAATCCCTCAGGGCTGGGACCAACCTAAGACAGGGCATGATTGCATGACTTTCATGTGCCGATGACGGGTAAGGCCCAGACTGGTGAGGGGTCGCCTAAGACAGGCACAGTCTATCTGCGCCTCAGCAAAAAAAGGCTTTGGCATTTTAAGAAGTAAAAAAGGGGGAGATGTCAGGAGCCATCTTAAGACTAGAGGTCCGCCATTATAAATTACCAGGAAGGTCACGTAGCCAGAAAGAACTTGTTCTTCTTTTTGCATAAGTCACTCAGCACCTTCTAACTAAGCAACAGGAAGCCGCAATAACCGCAGGACAGAACGACGCTGATACCAGCTGGCCAATCAGATCATGCCATGTACTCCTCTTTCCCTAATCAGCCCTACCCCTTTCTCTTATTTCCTGTATAAAAGCAACTGCTGCTCAGAATAAAATTTGAGGCTTGATCAGAACACTGTCTTGCCTCCACTCTTTTCTCTCGTCCGTGTTACCCCTCTTTTCTTTAGGTTGGGTTCTCCTCGGTTCTCCCACCAAATAACCGGTCCCGCGGGCGGGACACTTCGGGGCCCCCGTGGCCTGTGGTTGAGAGGCGCAGCAGGAGGGGACTCGAGCCGCGGAAGGGCTGGCTGCTGGCGTGTCCAGCCGAGCCACCGCTTGGTTCCAGGACCTCTGTCGGCTGTCTTAGCAACGCCAGCGCCAGCGGGCGAAGCAGGGAATGCGCCTGCAGTGGGGCCCGGCCCAGTAGTGGGCGCCGAGCCCGCGCTGGGCCCTTCCTCTCCAATGGGAAGAACACGAGAGGTTCAGCTGAGGGCGGCGTGAACGAGGGACCGTTATTGAACCATTAAGTCACCTCTAAGCAACCGTCCTAAATGGCTCCGGTGGCCATGCGGGTGGGTACCCGCTGACCCCCTGCCCCTGCCCCCCGTCAAGCCCTTGGGCAGGAGGGCTGGGGCCCCGCCTCCACCTTCCGTTTCTCTCTGGGTCTGTTCTGCCCTCACCTTCCTGCTTCTCCATCGTCTCCGCTCTGCCCCCGTCCTCGTCCTCACCGTGGGCCACCGGCCACTCCTATCCTCATGGTTCCTGTCCCCTGCTGGCATCTTAATTCCTGCCCCGGCAGAGACCAGCCCCGGAGTCTTCCGTGGCGGCGCTCCGAGCTTTGCTCGCCTCCCCTGCCGATGCCATGCAGTAGGGACCAGGGAATGTCCCGTGGAACGGGGCAGGCGCATTCTGGCCCTGCTTCCCCCGCTTTCTGCTCCTCCAAGGAGGAGCCGCAGTAGAACGGGCCTCGGGGCTCTGAAGGCCGGGCCGCCTCTGCGAACTCCCAGCGCCGGGCGGCGGGAAGCTGCCCGTCTCCTGCTGGTTCACCGAAGCGGGGGTTTCCGTGGCTGAAGGGCGGTGCCCATTTTCCCCCAGACATGTTTTTTTTGGTAAAGTCTAGAGACCTGTGTACAGAAACGGGGCTGCATTCCCAGCTCCAAAAGCCCCCGTTGCAGAAATCGCTGTCCTCCGAGGCCCCCCTGGGGTTAAGGCGGTCACCTCTCGCTGTCCACGGCCCCCAGGGGTGTGGTGCCTCGCTCCCATCACCTCGACCCTTGGCCTCCCCTTCCTCCTCCTCCCCGGCCCCCCACTGCCACCCCTGACGGGTGGGTCCTCCCCCTGGCTCCCCGAGGCTTGGGCTGCGGGATCCCTGCGTTCCTTCCCTTTTCTCTCCAGATGCCACCTTATGTCATCGGCCCCCCGAGGATAACCCATGGGATGCCTGGTCATTGCTCCGCCACCTCCTCGAAGCTCCGGCTGCTGTTGCCCTGCCCACCTCGGCCACCTCCTCCCGCAGCCCGCCACCCCGCAGCGCCCTCACCTCCTGCCCGGCGGGTGTCCCCCACAGGGCCTGCGCCCCTCCCGGAGGCTTCTGGCGCTTTCCTCTTACATATTTCCACTGCCCACCCCCCACCCTTATTCCCCCGCCCCATCCAGTGAGACCCCGTGGTTTTCCTGTGCTCGCTCCTTTCCCGCACCCTCAATCCCCGTATCCTCTTCCCTCGTTTTATCATTCACTTGGGAACATCCCAGCTCTGATTAAACCCACCCATCTGCCCCAAGTGACTGAACATCGCAGGAGAAACTCACGTGACCGGGCTCCAATGGCCTTGCAGGACCTCAGTGCACTGGGGCGTGACCTTCTGGCAAGTTGTCCACCCCGCCCCCTCCCTGAGGGCCTTTCTAGGGGGTGCTGGGCAGGCGAGTGTCTCCCTTTGCGGGTCTTAAACCCAGTATAGGGCTGGCGCCACCACACACCTTGCAGGCTCCGCGGGGCACTGTGCTGCCTGGTCAGGGTCTCGGGTGGGGCGCGGACATCCTTACACCTTGCTTTTTCTTTCTTTTCCATTTCATTGAAGTATAAGAGTATTAGTTTCCTGTGGCTGCTGTGACAAGTAACCACACATGTAGAGACTTAACAGAAATTTGTTCTGTCGTACCTCTGGGCCCGGAAGTCTGAAATCACTGTCTCAGCAGGGCGGCGCTCCCTCTGGGGCCCCGGGGGCTCCTTCCTGCCTCTTCCAGCTTCGGGGAGCAGGGGGCGCTCCTCGGCTCATGGCAGCATCGCTCCGATTCCCGCCTTCGCCTTCACGCGGTTTTCTCTGCGTCTCTGTGTGGCCCTGCTGTCTCTCACAGGGACGCGTTCATTCTAGATTCACAGTCCACGTGCAAAATCCAGGATAAACCTCTCTCAAGAGCCTTAACTTCCATCTTTTGCCACAGAAGGCGATAGTCACTCTTCTGTCATGTAAGATCCTGGGAAGCAGGACACATCTTTTTGGCAGCCACCATTCAGCCCGCCGTGCAGATAGGAAAACGGGCGAATTCTGAGTGCATAGTTCAGCAACTTGCACAAACTGACCGCAAGCGGGAGACACAGAGCTTCGCAGACACCCCGCAACCCCCTGCGCCCCCTGCCAGGCATTGCTCCCCACTCCGAGGGACCCACTGCCGCACCCCCGCACCGCCTGGTTCGAATCACACGCCCACAGGGCCACGTGCCTGTGCCGTGTCCGCTCTGTCCCGCGCCGGCAGGTGCGTGAGATCGGTCCCCGGTGCCGTGCTCGGCTGTGGCGCCTTCATTCTCGGCCGGCGCAGCCGCCCACGGACGGGCTTGCGCGGTTATTAGCGTTGCGCCCGGGTGGGCAGCGCTCAGTTCTAGGTTTCGGCCGCCCCTCCTGCGCCCTGTGACCTCTCTGGGTCCACGTCTCTCGGCGCACATGTGCACTCACTGCTGTGCCGGAACCCTAGGGGCGCAAGGGCAGGGCCAGAGGGAGGCGCGTCCCCGCGGGCCCGGCCGCTGTCCGCACGGCCACGGGCGCTGGCCCCGGAGGGCCAGAGCCCGCCACGCAGCTGCCCACGCGGGCGCTGCCCTCCCATCTCGGCAGCCCTGGTGGACAGCTTTCATTCTCCTAAGACCTTTAATAAGACAATTATGTGTAGCTACCCGATCAGTGGCATCAGACGGGCTCCTGGCTAGTGATATTGAACACGGTTTTTCCCCTCATGATTCGATGCTGTGTGTATTGCTCTGACCAGGCTCGCGCTCCCTCCTGTCCCCCCCCCCATGCCCCAACACTGCCGCCCCTGCTCCCATCACACCTTGCTTATCTTGTGAGTCACCTGCTCCGAAGGCTGTTTGGAGCAGGCCGTGAGCGTGTGAAGAAGGCAGGACGCGTGTGTACGCTCATTCATCATCTGTGTTCACAGTTCCGAGCCATACCAATGACAGCCTGTGCGTATCACCAGGGAAAAAACCGCTTCACACCGACTATGCCAACGGAGGAGGGGAGGCGATGGTTGCACAAGCAAGATGGAGTGGAAAATGAAGACAGTTATATGGATAATTCGAAAAGCAAACACGCCTTTTCGGAGGAGGTGTTTACTACGTGGGTTCATCGGACGAGAGGTAGAAAACCAGAACCTCGCGGACGGCGGCCCGAGGCCCCTCGGAGCGGGCCAGAGGGAGCGGCAGTCAGGGCTCTGTGTGCTGGACTCGCTGGGGTGGCTCTCTGGGGCCCCGCTGGCGTCCCTGCGCTCGGGTCCCTCCCTGGCCTGAGCCGGGCGGAGCGCTGAGGGCGGGGCTCCGGCTGGGTGTCGCCCTCCGGGTCAGCGTGCTGACTGTCTGTCTCCACCTCTGACCCCTGCACTTCGGGGTTCATTTTATATGATGTTTTCTCTCACTAGGTCGCTAAGCCCGGGAAGCGAGGTCCGACTCCTGCTTTCTCACCTGAACCACGCACCTGCTGGACCCCACAGTGGGGGTCAGTGCTCAGGAAAACGTGGCAATGAAGGATGGGGGCTGTGAGGTCACCGCAGGCCCAGCGTCCTCACCTGGCTGCCCGCTGCTGTTACTTGTGGAGCTTCTGCTGCAGGGGATCTGGGTTTGTCCCCAGCATTGGCATTTTATTAAGAGCCTCAGGCAACTCCACTGGGGTCGTGAGCTCCTGCGGTGGTTACACACACACCTGTCTGTGGGGTACAGCTGTGGCCACTTGGCTCCTCCATCTCACCGGAGGAGATGCTAGCAGCTCCCCCATCCATGACGTCGAAGCTGACGCAGCCTTGTCGTGGTGCCTCCTCAGGGCCCGGTGGTCTTGGCCACCGCAGAAGCAGCGGTATCTTATGGTGACCAGTGCTTTCTGGTACATTTTAATAAAACAACTCTTTGTGTTTGTCCATGTTCTAGAAGAGAGAGTTATCGAAAAGTTCCCGCATTTATTGACTTTGAAGTGTTACAGCCAAAAAAAAGAAGATCAATTTTTTGAATCAAACTTTAAAATGATTCTTTTTTTTTTTTTTTTTTTTAAAGCAGCAATTCACAAGATGACAGCCTTGTGAGAGACGGGAAAATAGAAAAAAAACCTACAGAGCGTCAATCCTGGGCTGACCGTCTGGCACACGGCCACCGTGAGCTATTTTGAGAGTGATGCTGGTCTTGGCGACGCTATCAAATTATGATGATGGCTTTTGTCCAGCACTAGTACCTACCTCCATTTGGGTATGAAGCGGAGGCCCCCGGAGGGGCGGGCCTCATGACAGGCAGGAGCCCCCAGAGCTTGAGTGTCTGCTCTAACTCCTGGCCAGCCTCATCGGAAAGCACCAAGCTTCAAAGGCTGGTGAATCAGCGTCTGAGGACAGTTTGGGCTAAATTTGGAGATTCTGACTCAGCCATTTCTGAAACTCAGCAGTTTTCTCCTGAAGCTTTATGTGACCTTTGGGTTTCATTCAAGTTCAAACACCAAAGGCAAAGGGAAAGCCGATGAATTGCAGACTCTTGAGCGAAGATTGTACAGTCGAGAGTCTGCAGTCAACTCATCTGCAGCAGAACTGAAACGGATCACGTTTGCCTCGGTTTCCCTGCCCTGTAGCGGAGGCAGGAAGGAGAGGGAGCAGAGGAGGGTCAGGGAGGGGCAGTACATGGGGGCCGCACACAGACCCCGTCAGAGCCCATGCCCAGCGGCCGGCTTCTCTCCCTCAGCAGGGCTCAGAAGCCCTGTCACTGAGCCCGCTGATGCGTCCCTGCAAATCTCCGGTTGAGAATCTGAGCAAGTGTTCACTTGACACTAAGTGCTTTCTGCTCCCAGCACAATTATGTATTTCTGAGTAACACTCAATGGCACTCTTCGGAGGTGAAAATGGGTTAGATCGAACCGCCAAAGCGTACCTGCTTCCCCGATCCTCCTTTTCGGTGCTTCCTGACGTCAAGGGGAAGTGAGAATTTAGCTGTGTCTTCTCACGTCTCCAGTCTGGGCCTCATTCGGGCCGCTGATGCTCACAAACAGAGCAACAGCGGAAGGACATGAAATATTCATACTGTATCCGCATTAAAGTGCAGGAGGTGGCAGGAAGCATGTGTTAGGCTGTCAGGGGGCAGGCTGCATCGCCAGACACGAGCTGGGTTCTTCATTGTCCCTGGGCCGGGAGCCTCCCTGACGATGCTTGTCACCGTGAGCCAGCTTCGGAACGTTTTGGCCGCCAGGCTTCAGCGTCAGGGCCTTCTCCTTGGGTTCATGCTGCTATGAAGGATTGCTTCTATTTCTTCATGGTAAATTCCTTTGTTGTTGTTATTTTAATTCTAGAAAAAGGGCATGTCCATCACAAACAATTTAAGTGATATAGAAGTGAATAATGAAAAAGAAGAAACCGTTATAGATTTACCCCGTTCATAATTAAGTCATCTCTCCAGATATCTTTATGTATATATGTATAATATATGTATACAATAATTTGTTATTATATTTAATTTTGCTATGTCATACAAAGGGCACTATTTTACAATTTCGAATAATGCATTTTACAATGTTGAACGACGCATATTCAACAACTTTCCATGAATGTATATTGTTGTTTTACAGAAAAATTATATTACAGAAAGATAAACTAAAAATATGTCATGGAATATCTATTTGTTGGGTGGCATTAACATATTAATAAAATATTAATGTGTTATTAAAAGTATATTATTGAATCGTACACTTGAGACCTACATAGTTTTATTAACCAATGCCACTCCAATAAATTTAATAAAAAAAATTTACATATTTATTTGGAGCGATGATATTGAAAGAATAAAGTATGATATAAAAGTGTTCATAAACCAAATATCCAGCTAAAATCGCCCCCCCCAAATGCCCCTGTTTCTTATCTTGTCGAAGATGACTTTGTCTTGATTAAAAAAATAAAAAGAGAGAGAACTCAGGCTTTGTTGGGCAAGGTTGCCTCGGAAGTCTTTGCAGTGGGCCTTATTTTTAGGATGACCGACCCAGGTGTGATTTTAAGGAGAGTCACGCCCCCACCTTGCTCTCCCAACCGAATGACGATGACGAGATGATCTCCGTTAGTGACCGCCATCCTTTCTGATTCTATTTATTTATCTATCTATCTATCTATCTATCTATCTATCTATCTATCTATCTATCTATTAACGCCACCTTTCGGCTCCTTGCTACCCTTAGCAGGAGACCCGTTCTCCTGCCCTTGGCCGCCGAGCCGGGCGGGGCCTGCTCCTGCCAGTCTCCTGGTTGTCTGGGCAGCGCCCCTCCCACCCGCCTGGCCCCGCCTTTTCCGCGTCCTTCCAGCGCTCAGCTCAGCTCAGCGTGTCCTTGCTCTCGGGGCCTCACACCAGCTCCTCCTCCGCAGCGGCCCCTTCCTCTTCCCCTTTTTAAAATAAAACTCACCTGTACGGGAGGCTTTTCTTGCCCGTCAGTCTACAGTGTCCTCGGCTGGGCCCTCGGGATCCTCTTTCTGCTTCCTTGTTTGTTCATCGTCTCTCTCCTCCGCGCTCCCAGGATGCCCACTGCGGGGTGCTGGGCCCTGGGCACCCCCAGTGCCTACACGAGTTCCTCCACTCCATGGGGACGCGGGGACTCTGGCTGAATGGCCTTTAGCTTCCCGATGGAGTTCATGGCACAATGTTTTCTCCAATTATTCGGATGGTTAAAAAATGCGCTATTTTAGGTGACCGTGTAGGTAGGGAGCAGGATATTGGTCCAGTAGTTGATACGGTCTGGAGTTTCAAGCCGGGTCAAGTGATGGGATGAGAAATAAACTCATAAGGAGGAAACACGTGGCGCCTTCGCTCCGGAGGGGCTGTGTGGTGGGGGCGGGGGGCGGGGGGAGTGGACAGAGCACCTCGGTGGCGATCCAGGGAGCCTGGGGGCCCGGTGCTGCCTCCTTCCCGCTGTGTCCCAGGCTACACTATTTTATTCCATTTAGCTTAATCCCGAGAGCCTTGCGAAGTACGCAGCATACAGATCTCACGAAGGAAGGAGCTGATTATATAGAGCTGGTGTCTGGCCCCCTACGGAAACCAGGCCAAGTTCCGCTGCTTTATAAAAATGTGATGTATTAAAATACTAAAACCTTACAACCAGAAATAAAACGGGGTAATTCTGAAATTATAAAAATGCTTCTCTGCAGAGGGATTCAGCACAGGGAATCTGTAATTACAGTGCTACCCGTTAAGTTTCACGTGGTGCCAGGGGCTTTCAGTCACAGCTCTAAGGCCTGGGAGTGAGGGGCTGGTTTCCCACATCACCTGATGCAGGTGATGCAGGTGCCACCCTGTCCTCCATCTCGGAGAGGCCAACGGGGCGTCTCCTGTCCAGTTTTCTATTTGTTAGTCCTGAAGCCCTGCTGACTAGGTGTGGTGACTTGGGGAGACTGCCCGGGACAGCTCCGTTACCCCGCCCTGGATCCGGCTGGCTCCCAGGCCTTCCCACAGGGGTCATACTGATTTAAAGCCATGTCAGCGGTGATTGAAAAAAAAACCTAAATGTTTACAGATATTAGAACTTTTTTTTTTTTTTTTTTTTGGGCTAAGAACGGGGGAAACTAATTGATAGTAATTAGCAATTTCTGTTTCGGGTTCAAAAAATTCTTAATTTCTCCCTCAGGCCCCACGCAAATCTATAAACTAACCCATGCTTCTCATTTCTAATCGATGAGCTGACTTCGTGCAGCACGGACGATAATTCTGGAGACGCGGCTGCGCACACTTTAGAAACCGGGTGACGGGTTTGGGGGGAGGTTGAGGGCGCTGCCCAGGTCACACGGCGTCGAGGCGGCCGTCAGCGCAGGTCCTGGGCCTCAGACCGCGGTGCTTCTGTTCCCCATGTGACACTCCGAGGCCAGCTCTGCATCACTTTCCCACGGCAGCTCTAGCGCAGCGCCCCAAATTTAACAGTTTAACAACACAAACCTTACAGTTCAAGAGGGCAGAAGCCCGACGCGGATGTCACTGTCCCTTTCTGGATGCTCCAGGGGACAGTCTGTTTCTCGCCTTTCCCAGTGTCTGGGAGCCACACGCGTTCCTTGGCTCGTGGTCCCTTCCTCCGTCGCGAGGGCCCACATGCCACTTGCCCTCGTCACACCTCCCCGACTCTTCTGCCTTCCTCTTATGCTTTAAGGACCCTGGTGATCACGCGGAGACCACTGAAGTGATCCAGGGTCATCTCCCTATTTCAAGGTCACCTGGGGGGCGGCATTAGTTCCATCTGCCGCTCAGACCCCCTTTGCTGTGAAACGCACCAGGCTCATAAGCGGATCAGGGCGTGAACGATTCAGGGGCCGCCCTCCTGCCGACCATCCCTCCTACTGCATTCCCGTGGGGGCTGAGTCAGGGAGGTGGGAGCCCCGGCCAGGCGCCTCCTGACAGGCCTCTGGTCCCCCGCCACCCTACCTTCTGAAAGGCGAGGCTGCGAAGAAAGCTTGCATTTGCTGAGTGCCGGCATGAGCGCTCGGAGCCTGAACTCACATCTTATTTGAATTTCACTGAAATAGGAAAAGTAAACGTGTGAGACATTTTCTATTCAGTTTCAAAGTACTTTCTTAAAAGTGCTTTCTGACAACTGTCATTAAAAGGAAATAGACACAGTATGAAAAAACCTGAAGTCTCACAATATAAAAATGACTTCATTTCCTCTGCTTTACCACTGGTTTAAAAGGAAAAAAAAAAAAATAACAAGCCCTTTTTCTACTTTGAGCTGGTGTGATCTTTGAATTTATATGACTTACGTCCCTGCTGGCCTTAATGCTTAATATATACAGCGCCTAATGGAGTCAACAATAAAAGCACAGAAAATACTGCCGAAGGCCACAGATTTCCGTTCAGAAACCTCGCTGCAGCAGGGAGACCTATGCACCAGCTGTAATTCAGGGCTCATTCTTCGCTCTGTCCCTGGGAACGGTTCTCTCTCTCTCTCTCCTCTCCCTCTCTCTCCTCCCAGGCTCTGAAAACCATACATCACGATTCAGACCTTTCCGTACAGAGCGGCAGCGCAGCCCTTCAGAACAGGCCCCTTTGTCTCAGACTCTCCCTGGTCCTGCCTTTCCTCGCCCTCCAATAGCGCCCTCTCTGCACCCCATCGCGGGGGGCGGGGGGGAATTTCCCACCAGGCGGAGGGCCCACCTGGAGGTGGGTCAAGAAGATAGATGTGGAGGATGGGGGGCGGGCTCCAGCACAGCGTTCAAGCTGGGGGTCCCCGACCGAAGTCCACCCAGAGACCTGGATGTCAGTACCTCTGGGTCTGTTTTTAATCTTTATGTTTATCGCATGCATTTAAAAGCGACATTTGGGCAAGTGTTCTCAGCAGGCTGCTGGAGGCGACGCTCTGCCCCACTGTAAGCAAGGCTGAGAACTCCTGGTGGAGGTGACGCGGGCGAGAGGAGCTGGTGCTGCCCGCGCTGGGCGGGCCTGGGAGACCCCGCGCCTCAAAGGGCTCCGTGGCTGCTCCCCGGAGACTGGATGACGCGGAGGGCAGAGGGAGTGGCTTCTGCGATGAGTCTTGTGGTTGAGTCTCTGAAGCCCGTGCAGGAGAACGAGGCGGGGGAGAGGAGCTCTGTTTCCTCTTGCGGGGAGGTGGGGTCCTGCCTCAGTCTTGAAGCTTGGTCTGCATCCAGGTGCGAGGGGCGTCGTTCCACACGCGGGGGAAGCAGGTTCAAAGTCAGCGCTGGGGTGTGCGCGAGCATCCATGGGCGCGTTTGCGAGTGCGCACAGGTGCGTGCGTGCCTTCATGCGCATGTGCAAACTGCTTTGTGACCGCTCATTTACCCACTTAATGACCGTTGAGGTCCTACCCTGTAACAGGGCACGTGCAAACATCTTTAGGGACAGCAGCGCTTCCGAGAGAACATATGAGCTCGTGCGAGCGGCCGCAGCGCTGACCCGCGGCGTGGGCTGGGCCTGGTGTGCGCCGGGCACGCGCTGCGGGCGAGGAAGCGCGATGAGGCCAGTTTCCGGCCTTCGCTGCTCGCCCGGCTCCATGCCGTGGAACCGCCCCTTCTCCCTGCGGGACTCCGCAGCTCCTACCTCCCTGCATCTGCAGAATCCCAGCTCGACCTTGAGCAGCAAGGTCACTGGCTCCCCACAGCACAGTTCCGCGTGCCTGTGCGCACACGCGCGTGAGCTCACACGCGCCTGTGCTCCCGCGGCAGTTCATATGTTCGAAGAGTAAAGGAGATTCCGATTGAAAGAAAGTGAAACCTCCCTTCTCCGGGGGCCTGTGGAAATGCTCGTGTGTGACCGGGTGTCCAGGGGGTCGAAGGTCGTGGGCTCCCCGTAGCCATCCCGTGGGAAATCATTCTGCGATTCTGTGCTCACCACACCAGTGTGTTGCTAAATGTCACCACTGCAAAGTCTCAGGTAGATGAACATGCCTGTAACTCTCAAAATGAGCCATCGAATGTTTCCGTAACCAACGAGTCACAGAATTTCAAGTGTGGGTTGTCTGGGACTATGCGGCACCCCCATTCTGGGGTGTCCTTGTCACCTCGCAGTTTACTTAGTTCTAGTTTATTCGTTTTCTGTTATTTTTTTATTTATTTATTTTTTTGTAAGAAGTAGTAAAAAGGCGGAGCTGCGGTGAAGAGCTCCGAGACAATAGAACTCTTAGTAAAACATCGCCAGGGAGACCCAGGAGTCCGGAAGATGTGGAGGAAACCCCTTTGGCGAGAAGGACAGAGACCTGGAGAAAACAGGAGAGAGCCGGGCGGCACACGCCAGAGGCCGAGGGGCGGGTCGGACGGGCCGAGGCTGTGAGCGCTCGATCACGTGTCGGCCGCAGGGACGAGCTGTCGTAGGACATGTCTGCCCTGTGAGTCGTGCCATGCGCGATTCTCTCCTCTTCTTACTTTTCTCAAGAAGAAACTATTTCCTACAGGTGTGGTGCCCCCTTTATGACCCTGGCCACAGGGGCAGGTTTCTGGGAGGATGTGCCTCTGTCTTCTGAGACGAAACTCTGGGCTCCTTTTGCTAAAGTACGAGCGTGATCTGATTAAATGTGGTACCTGGCATGAGTGGCACTTTAAATTATGTTCGAAATAGCTTTTAAAGAATAAATAAGCGAATGAACAAACAACATAGTGAATGAGCATCTGAAAATTCAGAAACATAATCCTCAGCACTCCTTCCACTGAGAGGCGGAGTCGGGCCCCCTGGCCCTTGAGTCTCCGTCGATCGGGCGGCAGAGCACAGGGGGCCGACTGTCCCGTTTCTCAACCCAAGCTACGAAACTGGTCACTTCTCCTTCCTGCCTCTTGGGGACCCTTAGTCTAGAACCCCAGCCACCATTCTGTAAGGAAGCCCAAGCCACTCTGTGGAGATGCCCACGTTGTGTGGACCCCGCAGCCAGCACCGGCCCTGTGCTGTGCCATCTAGAAGTGGATCCAGTTGAGTCACGTCGGGTGACTCCCTGTGGGGCAGAGCCAAGCCCCCCTGCTGAGCTCTGTGCAGCAAAAGAGTGCACAAAATAAATGAGTGTCATGGTTTTAAGCCACTGAGCTTTGGAGCCTTTTGCTCTGCAGTAATAGGTAACCGATCTGATTTGTGAATAAGTATTATGATATAGAATGATGCAAGCCACAGTTTTCTCCAGATCTTTTGATACTGGAGTGAAGAGTCCACGGCCTTGGTAATCGAGGGTTAGAACCCCAGGTTCCTTATCTGTAAAATAAACAGCGTCCATCTCATGCTTACGTTTGAGGGTGAACTTAGATATGCAAAGTGCCTAGGGGTGCTCTTGGCACAAGCTGTTTCCTCTCCCCTTCCCCAAACCTACCTCCAGCCTCCAGGAGGCGATGGAGTTTTGGGGAGGAGGGTTTGTTTTTAGATGTGACCTAGATAGATGAGAACTTGGCGATAGTCGCTGTTTCAGCCAAGAGAAAAGGGCCACCTCGAGTTCAAGGACGGGAGAGAAATGGTCTTTCTGACAGTTTAGGCTTTTTTAACAAAAAGGAACAGGAATAAAAACACTTTCAGAGCAGCCCAGAGGTGGAATAAAAATGCACTTTCCAGACAAAGCTAAACGAACTCCTAAGAGGGGCAGGTCTCACGACGAAACGACAAGGCGCAGGTTTTAAGCCCCTTGTTGTCTAACATTTGTTTTTAAAGGGGCCGCGCGAGAAGGAGCAGTGGGCCTCCCTCCCCCGTCTGGGTTGCTGCAGGCTCATCCTGTGCCTGGTGGTGAATGGTCCGAACTGTAACCACACTTTTCCTTATCAGGCTGTGTCACAAGCCTCAGCTGCGAAGGGTGAGCACTCTGGGAATCAGAGACCTGAAAACCAAAAACCTACGAGCCTGTGACCTCCCGGGCTGGAAAGGTCGCTCATCTGCTGGTAGAGGGGATGAGCACAGGCCTTCGTGACCGTCCCCTCACGGCTCATCTTCCGTCTTCCTCGGCCGTTGGCAAGGCGTGGAATGTCTCATGGGTCCCCTCAAAGCACTCGGACATTCACCCATCATCACATGTCCTCCCAGCCACGAGGCTGGATAATAAACAACGGAACTTGATTTACATTTTGTTTCCTCCAGAGACTGGAACCTGTACTTGAACTCGAACCCCAGTGCGTAGGGCCTTGACTCCTGGCAGGCCGATAGGGACTAGCGAGTGGGAGAGGACGGGGGACGATGTGGACGCAGTGCCCGGGCTGACACTTGAGACTGCCCATCGGCGGTGGCTCATTTGGAGGTCAGTGAGCAAGGGGCGAGAACGCTGACTTTGGGGTCACCGCACGATGACTTCAGGTTTCTTTGTTCTGGAAACTACGGATGAGCTTCGATGGGCTCTGAGGCGGCTCAGTACCTGACCTGATGCGGCTCCAGCCTTGCTGCTCTCCCCCTCACTCCCGCCCTCCTTTCTGGGCGAACCCTCCGTAGGTGCGTTGCCGCTGGACCCGTGGATGCTGCCGCTTGCCCTGCCCAATTCCCTCTGCCCAGATCAAACGGAACAGATGCCTGCTGGAAAAATAAATTGAATCTGGCAATATGATATAAATTATCGAATTGTTTGGGTGGACTGCCGGGCCTAGTGCCGTCGCGCCTGGCTGCTGGTTAGCTTCGGGCTAGTCCCAGAGCCCCCTCCTGCTGCAGGGGCTGCTCCTCGGCCCTGAGGACTGCCACCTCCCACACCCCTGGCGAGTGTTACATGCGAGGCGGGGCGGGGGCACGCTCGCACAAAGCTCTTCCCTTTCTCCTGCTGAGCCCGTGGGCAGCTTGCTTGTTCTGTAATCATGCTCCTAGCACATCAAAGCATCTCAGATCTCAGACATCAAACAACTGTATCCAAAAGACAACAGTTGTCCTTAGAAAAGTGTCAAGACTGAAAAATGTGAGTTTCACCCTGCCGGAAAGCTCCTCGATTAGCCTGTCAGTTTCCTTGAGGCTGGTAGAAGCACAGTACTCCTGGCTCAGAGACAAAGATGCTCATTAAAGGCCGCACAGCAGTTCCCCTCGCCTCCACGTCTCGAGGGATGAAACCGGAGGCCCGTGCGGATGCCTGCGCACGCAGTGGGTGTGTTTTACTCGAGGTAACTTGAGCTTGGAAGACCTGAATCTTCTAATAACGGGCAGTGAAATGTTTGCCTTTTCCTCTGAATGGAGAAACTATTTGTATAGCAGGTTTCTCAACCCAGGACCTTTTGGGACAAATAATTCTTCACTGTTGTGGGTGTTCCTGTGCGTTACAGGATGTTTGGCAGCATTTTTGTTGTCCTGTACACACCAGAGGCTGTTAGCATCCCTGCCCCAGTCATGGCAAGGGACAATATCTCCAGACATTGCCAAATCGCCCTTGGTTGCGAATCACTGCTCCACAGTGTATATGAACACACATTCACTATTCAAACACCCTTGAGAAGAATGGGCACACTTAGAACAAAGTGCTTCTGCTCACAAGGCAGGTGGCAACATGAAAGACTCATAGAGAACCGTCGCTCCACAGAAGGGCGGTGAGTGACCGCTTACTTGGGTGGGCCTGGACGGCAGTGATGCTCAGCATCGGGCCCACGGCCCCAGAGTGGACTGTAAGGCACCCTCGGATGTTGTCTGTCGCTCCAAACACAAGACGCTTCTTCGCTACTGTAGAGGAAGGGAAAGTAATTTCTTAGACTTTTATTCCCCACGCGACTGAGGGCTACTTACTAGAACCCTACCGAGTCACCGAGGGCCAGAAAACCTGGCATTTAAATCGGCAATGCACCAGGCGACATGCCGGATGGGGAAATGCAGCTGAACATTGCCATGAGAGAATAAATTACCAAGCCAGAAGAATAAATCTGAATTTTGTTAAAAACGCGATTGTTGTTATTTTTGGTGGTCAGGTTTTAGGTTTTGTAGGTTGCATCTGTGGTCACCCCACTGTGTACGTTCTGACATAAAGCACTTGCTCTCTTCCTGCCGATGATGGAGCAGAGGCCTGTGGGCATGGGGAGCTCCCCGTCACTCGAACGGTGAACGTAGCTTTGTCCTAGCCAATATCGATTCCTTCGTAATTCTTTTCATCAACCCTTCATTGTGTGTGTTGGCATGTGAATTGATTTCTTTTCCTTAAAATTCAATATGGAGACTTAAGGGCGCAGGCGTCCTGGTTTAAATATGATTCTGTACCTTCCCTTGGACCATGGAGTGCCCAGACGCTGGGTCCGACATTGCTCTGTGTGTCCGTGAGGTGGTTGTGGATGAGCCCAGCCTTTGAGTAGGCAGGCTGAGTAAATTTGATGGCTGCCCCCTAAAATGGGTGGCCCTCATCCAATCAGCCGAAGGCCTGAGTAGCACAAAAATGTTAAGTAGCTGAGACCTTCACCTGCTCGATCGATCGTTTGAGCTAGAAACTGGCTTTCTCCTCCCCTGGGACTGGAATTTACACCACCAGCTCTCTTTGTCCTAAGGCCTTCAGACTTAGACTGGAATCACACCACCGATCATGCTGGGTTGCCAGCTTGCTGACTGAAGATCGCGGGACTTCTCAGCCTTCACAACCGCGCGAGCCAATTCCTTATTACCCATGTAGCTATGTTTCTATCTATGTATCTGCATTTCTGCATGCATGCATGTATGTGTGTATGCATGTGTGTATGTATGGATGTGTGTATGCATGTGTGTATGTATGTGTGTATGTATGGATGTGTGTATGCATGCGTGTATGTATGTGTGTATGTGTGTGTGTGTGTATGTATGCATATGTGTATGTGTGTGTGTGTGTGTGTGTGTGTATCCCCTGTCATTTGTCATCTTTCTCTCCTATTGGTTCAGTTTCTCTGGAAGACCCTGACGAAGAGAAGAGGCCATCTCAGAGAAAAAGACGTGAGGAAGTGGGGTGTGTTTTGGGGGAAGGAGAACATTGATAAGAGTTACCTTACTTACTGTGAGGGTTACTACTCAGAAAGGCTGGACTTTAACTCACTGGAGACCCAAGGAACCCTGCTTCGGAGTTGTTTCACAAGCGGCAGCGGCGCTAGGGCATGGAACCCCGAATTCTAAAGGTTTCTCTGGGGTGCTGACTCCCTTACTTCCAGGTTATGGCTGCGTGGGGCTCGGCCGCCTGTGCAGCTTCGGATGTAGCCAACAAGCAGCTCTGCGTGGCCTGGAAGCGTCTTCGCGTGCGCGGAGCTGTCCGCCCCCGTGGTGCTGAAGTTGCATGGACGGGGAGGATGTTGCGTGTTTTTCATCCCAAGGATCCACTCACGACGCGAGTGTCATACGACAAAGGTGCTATTTTTAACATTATAAGACACAGTTTTATAATACAATGGAACGCTCTGCGAGGACATAAGCTATTATCTATTTTGTTTACGTTTGTATCTCCAGTGCCTGATACATAGAAGAAAACAATAACTTTTTGTTGAACAAATAAATATAAAACAGGTGCATGAGCTCATATCATCCTAACATAAATAATGAGGCTTTTATATGTGCTTCTAAAAAGAAGTCTCCTGCAACACTTTGTTCCTTTCCAATTCTTTGTCACCTGCTTATCTTTTTTCCTTGGGGAAAAAAAAAAAGGCAGTGAAAGACGGGCCGCAGGCTCTCTTTGCTGCTCTGCCCCATCCCCACCGGAGGGCTAGCTCTGACTCTGACAAGACGGCCTTTGCCCAGGGCCAGTGACCTTGGCTCCTGAGGCACTGAGATATAGGACAAGAAGGGGTCATTAAAAAGGCCTCGGCTAGGGCAGTGAGGGCTACTTTCTTAACACAATTGAGGTATAAGAATTCGGATGCTCACCTTGCCATTTAATTTTTATGCCCCAATTCTGTAAAGTTGAATCAGAATGCGAGTGGGAGTGGCTTTGCCTCGGTTTTAGTCTTTGCTGCTCTTCTTCCCTTGGGTCGTAGTTGGAGATCTTTCAGTGCTCTGGCGGGTGGGACAGAAGTGCATTCTTTTCCAAGAAAGTAATTTGCGTAAGCTTAAAGGAGTTCATTGACTTAGTAAGTGGGGTATGATTTTGTCCAGGTAATAAAGGCCACAGCTTCTTTAAAAGGAATGAAGTTGTACCGCGCATGACATTCGAGCTTCGGCTCTGGCAGCACAGGTGCCTTGTTCCATTGATTCGAGGCTCCTGGAGGGCCTTTGTCAGCCAGGAGACAAATGAGTCTTCCCGGCTCGCACACCGCACACATCAGCTCTTCACTAGTGGGGGTCGGAAGTCAGGGATTTCATTACTGTAATGCGTTAAGGGCCAAGGCAAAAAAAAAAAAAATCCAATTTGCTACTGCCTCAGTGACTTTGTGTTTTAATCAAATGGATAAGAAAGAATCGTTAACCGATGCTCAGACTGATTAAAATTCCAGTGAGAGGGAAAAGAAATGAGATCGTGACACAGCCTTAGAAGGTCACTCGTTCCCTGGCCGTCCTGAGCTCACAAAGTCTCACACTGTTGATTGTTTCCAATTTGTCTACTGAGCACCTCCCCACCCCCAGGACTCGGGGTGGGAGGGCTGAGCACCCTCCCCACACTCAGCGGCCCCCGCCCCAAAGGATGGTGCCTACACTTCCTGGAACGATCCGGTGAGCAGATTGTATAAATGTCCTTCTATGCACTGATAAAAAAAAGCTCCCATTTTTTCCTGCACCCTTGAATCTTGATTTAAAATCACAGGAACTTTTGAAGATGTAGCCAGAGTAGTGATTACCTGTGTATTTGCAGGTCATCGGAGGCGTGGCAGAAAGCAGCAAACACATCTGAAAGCACTCTGAAAGCTATGAAATGCTTTCGGATTTAGAGAGCCTCTTATTATTGCTATTATTATTTTCATCTCTATCATTACTGTGATTACTGCCAGTGCTACTAGAAAGTTAAGATTGCACAAACTTTTCTATATGGCTTGTCTTCTTGACAGGCAGAAAACGGAGGGGCACTTGGTGAGCGAAAACCTTTTCCAAGGCAGAATTTCCCTCCCTGATCTATGGGCACATCCCCGCGGCCTCGGGAGAATTCATCTAGGGGAGCAGATGGAGTCCTGAGCAGTGAACTCCACATGGAGGCAAGACAGATACCTATGCCTTAGAGCAGGCTGGCACCTTTCATTCATTCACTGTTCATTCATTCATTCATTCATTCATTCATTCATGTCTTCCTTCCTCATCACTTCCATAGTGAGTGCCTACTAAGTTTCAGGGACTCTTCTTCCCGACGCCCACACTTTTCCTGCAGGGACAAGGAGGGTAAGCCATTCTTCCGCGTGGTGAGGACCCCCAGGGGCCAGCAGGATCAGCTGCATTACAGGGTGCAGCGCCAGGACTGGGCAGTGGGGGCCGACCTATGAACATGTGGCGAGGGCAGACGTGCTGTAGCTGAATAAAGTCCTGGACTCAGAGCTCCAGGGAGGCCGGCGTGGCAAGGGACGGACGAGTGGTTTCCTGGGCCCCATTTCCCAGCATCAGAGAAGTGGCCTGTCCAGCTTAGTGGTACGATTTCAATAAAAGCAAAACTGGGCTTTTATGTTTACCTCTTTCGATATCATCTGGAACATCTGTGAAATTGCCGCTGAACCGTCCCTGCTGTCCCTGGGGCTGCAGTCCTTGGCTCAGAGGCTTTAGCTTAAATCCAGGCCCGGGCTGTGACCTCGCCGAGGCGACCCCGCAGCAGGTAAACGGGCACTTCCTTTCAGAGTCCCCGCCCCAGAGTCTCTTGCCTTTCTCAGGGAGTCAACATGGTTCTTGTATTTTGAAGTGTGATTTAAATAACCGATGCTCACATCATCGGTTTGCTAGTTACAAAAAATTTCTGCCAGATCCCGTCTGATCTCGGAAGCTAATCAGGGTCGGGCCGGGTTAGTGCTTGGATGGGAGACCACCTAGGAAGACCGGGTGCTGTAGGCATAAAATAAATAAATAAATAAGAGCTTGTAAGCTGACAAGGTCCTTACAATCTGTGAGGTCAACCAAGGGTTGCCTCGCCTAAAAATAATTCTGTTCCTGATTGGAGCCTTACATTTTTAAAAATAGCCTAAGAACACGGAAGAAACGAAGAAATGTTCACTGTGAAGACCATCTGGTGGGGCCTGCCGCAGCAGCAGAGATGGGGCGAGATGGGGAGCGCAGCGCGCGCGCGAGCTGCTGCGGCAACGGCCCGTCTCCCAAAGCTGGGAGAGACCGGGGTCGGCGGGAGGCGGGGGGGGGGGGGGTGCGGGGGAGCAGGGGGCTGGCCCTTCTGGGCCGGGAGTGATGGATTCGGCTGCTGCGAGGAGGTGGCTGAGCAAGCGGGACTCAGAAAGCCGTTCCAGTCAGAAGGGACATTCCGTCCTGTCCTGGTCCCAGGGCGCGGTGTCTATGGCTTTCGGATGGAGCAAGTCTTACGCGAAGGGGGAACCAACTCCAGGCTCCCCGCAGAGATGCGCTGCGAGAGAAGCAGTTCAAACTCATGGCAAAACGTCTCCTAACGGTGATCACGGACGACAGGAGACACCCATGTCGTGCCTACTGTGTGTCAGGCTTCAGCGTCCTTGCTTCGTGTGCGCTGGGCTAGCGCGGGTGATTCTCGCGGTGCCCGGATGGTGACGGCCCTCTCACGCCTGCAGGGCCACAGCGCCCTGCGCATGCCCAAGGTCACACTGTGCCCTGCGTGCCACCCCTCAGAAACAACGTCTTTGGGTAGCGACTTGAAGCAGAACATCGCACACTTGCACAAAGCGCATGCGTCACACACACACACACACACACACACACACAGTTTGTGCAACTTGCACTTGGTCGCCTAAAACTATGCCTGGCATAGCTTCTCATGCCAATACATAGGGCGTTTCTTGCCCCTTTCAAGAGTTTTATGGTGTTCCACTGTACAGATGTTCCAAAGTTTGTTTAATGGTTGCATAGTTTGCTCATTTCCAGTTTGTGTCTTTTCATATTATTGAAAAAAATGCTAAAGTCATCTACTTCTTTGTGAACCTTGAAAATGTCTCCAAAAATTCCTAAAGGTGAAATGCCCAGGTCAAAAGGTACATGATTTCAATGCTAAGTAGTCCTTTGACAGTTTGCAAAAATTTATACATCTACCTGCTTGCCTATTGCTCCATACTCTGACACAGGTGTATTTTATCAAACAAAAATATCATTGTTCTATTTTTTCCCATTTTTCTGTGATCCCATGTCTCTACATCAATCTCAAATACCAAAGCATCTGAATCAGCAGATGAGGGAAACGTCTGGGCCAGGCTGGGCCTTCCGCAGGGTGCAGTGACCTGCGTGTGCGATCTGTGCAGACCCAGGTTTGATCGGGATACTTGGAGGCTGCGATTTGGCCATTTGACAGAACCCCATTCCTGCAGGATGAGTCGGGGAGTTTGAACATGCCCCCAGAATGCAGTGGCATCTCTGGCGTCTCGGGCTTTCTGGTGCGGCTGGGGCTGGGGAGGAGCAGAGAAGGGGGGATGGTCCTTGGCCCTCCACCATCGGCGGTGAGGGGCGGGGGATACCCTGACCATTACGCACCTTCCTCTCGTCTGAGAGCAGTATGGCAGCTGCCTCACGGAGAAGCCACCATGCTCTCGTCCCTGCAGCCACGTGGCCAGGGTGGACCGGCCTTTCTCTCAGCCAGGTATTCAGTCTCCCAAGAAACCGCCCAGGATCAAGCAGGTGGACTCGCTTTAGCCAAGCCGCGGAGACTGATGCAAGGAGCCAGGGGGCTGATGTGCTTAATTTGCCGTGAAAGCACCGGAGCAGCTGGCACAGGGCGCGGGTGGTCTGGAGTAGGTGAGACCAGCTCACTCTCTAGCCACGGGCCGGAGACGCAAGGCTGGCCGAGCCGAGTGGGTTAGGGTGCCAGGCTTAGCACCCAGTTTACAGCGGGGATCCCATCCCCCCCGGGGAGGGAGGCCCACCGACCTGGCTGACGGGAGCAGCTTCTCTCTGCGTCTCTCCTCCGCTGCCCTTTCTCTCGCCATCCTCTGGCTGGCGTGCTGTGGTCCTGCCCACATCTGCCCACATCTGCCGACTGGGCTCCAGCAGGCTCCTGGCCTGCGGGCTTCTGTTCTTTCAGGGGATTCCAGGCTCTCTGCTCTGTTCATCACAGGCATGCATAAGGATGATTTAACTTTCAATTAAAAACAGAAGTGGTTCTCGCACACCATTTTTTTTTCTTCTGAATTGTGTGTCGTACAAAGTGAATTTGCTCGCCGTCCTGCCTCTACCCAGCGTCACCTGGGACAGATCTAGAGGGTAGCCTGAAGTGACCCCACGGTCCCCATGACTGTGACTTGCAGTGACCTGATAGGCTATTTCACATCTCCAGCCCTTTCCGTCCACGGCAGGAATGAGATGGCGGTTCGCTTTCCCAGGAAGCATTCGCAACGCTCCACTAGGCGATTTTTCTGTTGTTGTTGTTGAAAGTTCAGTGTTTCTCTCCTTAAATCATTTGCACCGGCCCTGAAAACACTTTAACGAGCACATGCCTTTCCGTATAGAATTTTTTTTTTTTCAGTTTACCAAAAATTGATCCCCCCTCCCCCCACCATTCTCTCTCTCCTTATGAAGCAAACTCGGCAGCAGCGGTCTGGTCCACTGACCCTGCCCACGGCGGGACGAACCGTGGGGCAGCCAGAGTTGGGGTGGGGGGGTTAGTTCTCGACCACCCTTTCGCTTCTAGAATTTCTGTAGAAGTTCTATCTTAATCATCGCTTTTGGTATATCCCAGAGTTCTGAGAAAACACCTTTATTTTTACTTTTATTTCTATAGTGGTGAATAATACAATATTTAAGAAGATCATAACATGGCTTTTATGAACATCGCGATGATAGGAATAAAAACTCTTTCTACTCTTTTACTTTTGATGTAAAAACATTAGTATATTATAGTAGCCACACCTAGTCTTTAAAATTCTTGCACATTCGACCATTTTCATTAGTACAGCAAATCATATTTATTTTGTGTAGAATCATAACAATTCACTAATTTGGTGCGAGTATCCACATCATGAGTTGGCCATAACTAAATGTTTAATTACCCCTGATGTTTACCTCAAAGGCAAACTTCAGAGACCTAAGCTTTTTTTCTGCTGTTCTGTCCTCACATGGATGATGTCAGAAGAATTTTGGAATGGATCGCCAGGGTTAGTGCATGAAAAACATATCTTTTTTTGTGTGAATCAGACACCCCGGTGTGTGAGAGTTAGGAGTTATGAACTCAAACATGAAAACGTGTCAATGAAAATGTTTGCTCACCTCACCCTTGCCTTCTCCCCACCATCTCCCTCCCCGTGGGGTCGGTAGAATAATCCGAGGGGCTCCCTCCAGCCCACCCGCCGGCTTCTGGGGTATCCCTGAGCTCGGAGCACCCCCTGACCCTCTGACCCGAGGCGGCCCCTCCCCCAGGACTGTGATGGTTTCCTCATTCGCAAGGGCTTTTCCCTGAATCCTTAGCTTGGAGCACGAGAGCGCTCATGCCCTGACCTCCGGACTTCCCTCACGGTGGCTCCGCCCTTCCGGGTCCTCATCCACCGGGGTGCCTGGGCTCGCACCCCGCACCCTGATGCGCACCTCCGCTGCGCCTCCGCCCTGCCTCCCGAAATGCTGTTGACTCCGTGAGAGTCGCTGAGAAGGCTCACGGCCTTTTCCTCTCCGCCTCCAATGACGTCGCCCTGTGCTCTGTGTACCGACACATCCAGGGAATCCTCGGGACTGTGTTGTTATGTTTCTACACCTTCTTGCCACACACCAGTATCTTTATATCTATCACTCTATCCTCTCTATCTATACACATGTTGATATCATCTCTACCTGTATCTTTAGCTCTACCTCTATCATCTATATCTATAGCTATATCATTTATATCTACCTGCATACATGTGTGTATACTATATGTATGTATATACATATAAATTTTTAAAGTTATTGAGCACAAAGCTCTGGATGTTACATAGAGTGGTCATATGCTACAAACTAAATTGTATCCTTTCCAAATTCATATACCGAAGCTCTAACCACCTCCCCGCCCAATGTCAATATATTCAGAGATAGGGCTTTCGGTAGACACTTAAGTTTACATGGAGTCATAAGGGCGGGGGCCTAACTCAATGGGATTGGTGGCCTCACGAGAAGAGAAAGACAAAGCCGTGCTCGCTCTCTCCACATGCACACAGCAAGGACAGCCATCTTCGAGCCGGGAAGAGAGCCCTCGCATGCTCTCCCCTGCGGGCACCCTGATTTGGACTGTCCAGCCTCCAGAACTGTAGGAATAAACGACGTCTGTCCTTGCAGCCACCCAGTCTGCAGTATTTACTATGGCCCCTGAGCTAAGACACCACACACAGTAAAATCAGTCAACGTTTATTCAACAGGTAGAGACTCTATGCGCTTGGGGACAAGTCATTTATTCCCACAATTAGATTATGGAGGCGACAGTAATACAGAGATGTGTTTTCTGAAT
The DNA here is from genome assembly GCF_014176215.1 of Rousettus aegyptiacus. Lineage (NCBI taxonomy): Eukaryota > Metazoa > Chordata > Mammalia > Chiroptera > Pteropodidae > Rousettus > Rousettus aegyptiacus. The sequence continues at coordinate 109,851,876 of NW_023416311.1, forward strand.
TTTCTGTTGTTTTTTTTTTTTTTGTCTTTTCTACAGATTAGTTTGACCTTTAGCAGCCACAGGCTCACAAATTGCTCCAAATCACAAGGACTGCGATAAAGCTGTGACAATAATACAAAGAGTTCATTTTTCTATGCCGGCTCCATCCGTCAGATTACATCGTAACTGATATTTGCTGCCATCCCCGTGGAAAAAAATTGTTCATAAACAAAAAGAAATTGCATAGTCTTGGAAGAAATCAGCTTCTTCCATGTGGACTGTGGTTTTCCCCCGAAACAACAGAAAACTTATAAAACACTTCATTGTGCTAAGAAAAAAAAAAAAAAAAAAAGGAAAGGAAAGAGAAAACAGGAAGGAGGAGAAGAAAGGAGAGGAACCACTGGACATTGAAGAAATGCTTCCGGAAGCCCCGAGTGTTCGGTATGGTAACGTAGCATGTCCCCTGGCAGAGGGCTCATCTTAACAGGGTGCGTGATAGGACACTTTTCAAAGATGTATTAATTAATAAAAGCAGCTCTGTCAGCAAAGACACACGCGCGAGTCAATTGGAATTGATTTATTCTGAAGGCAGAAAACTTGCCAATTACCAGATTTCGATAACCAGGGTGAGCGTCATTCTCCCGGAATGTCATTGTCCCCGGGCGTGAGCCGCCCCCCGCCCTGTGGAGGCAGACGTGTGTGCTTGCTTGGGTCGGCTTTCTGTGTGACTAAGGGAAAGGCAAGTGCAAAGTGCTCTGGGATTTTTCAGTAGAAACCTAGGTGCCCTGCAGCCATCACCATTCAGCCAGGCCCGGGCCACCCACCAGACCACCCCTGAGAGGGCACCTGGCCGCAGCTGTGCAGGCCGACGTAGACTGTCCCTGTCACCCGGGGTGCACCCCGCCTCCTCTACGAATGCAGTGGCAGGTGGACATTCATCCTCCAAATCCGCCCTCGTCAGCGTTCTCGACTCCTGGGACGTCTACGCTGTTGTCCTCACCCGTCCTGACGAATTTTGCCCCGGATCAACGCCAACGTCTGTCACGAGAGGCCCCGTGAGCTCCAGGCGGCTAAAGGAAGACACATACCAGCTTTAGATTATTTTATTTTTGTCTCCTGGGGCTCCGTAGGAGCTGGGAAAGTTGTCATCTTTGGTTTGGCTCAAGGAAAAAAAAAATCCTAAATAAAGAGGACACACCCCTTTCCGCCCCTGCAACATGCCACCCTCTCCCCCCGCTTCCATTTCTTCCCAATGCTGTCACAGCCTGCGACCGATGACCCTGGGTGACGCTGGACGCAGGAGGCCCAGGAGGGGCGGGCAGGCCGGCTTGCTCCCGGGAGCTGCGCTCTTGACCGTGAGCTGGCGGCGCTCTGTCTCGGCCTTTGCGATTTGCCCCCCGTTTGACCGGCGTGCTCCCAGCCTGGCCGGGCATTCCGGCCCCGATGCGGCGCTCCGCACCCTCTTCATGTCCAGCATCAACCGGTCAGAAAAACACCGCCGCCTAGATAAGAAACACATTTCGGGGTCAAGCGAAGCTAAGATATTTTTGGACACAAGTGAATGCAAGTTATACGGCTGACAGAAAGGGAAATGTAAGAGTCTTGGAGGAAAACAAGAAGCGGGACTTTTACACACACACACACACCCGAGCCTGGAACAGCCCTGCAATGTCAGCTGAGGCACCGTCGCCAAGATCCGCCTCTCTCCTGCTGTGTCCTGGCCATTGGGCCATCATGCGCCCTTGGCCATGCTGAGGCGGTGAGGGCGAAGTGTGAGGACCTGTGAGGGGCTCCCCCGACCTTCCCCTGGCTCAGCACACCTCCTCGGCCCGTGGCGGAGAGCCCCGGGGCTGCGGGGTTCATTGTTCCATGCTCCCATGTTTCTCTCTCTCTGGAATCGGCTTCCTTCCAGAGCGCCCCGAAGTGGCCGACAGGCCTCCGCCTCTCGTCGGCAGGGTTAGGAACTGCTGCAGGAGGAGTTTCTGAGCTTGGCGAAGGACGGAGAGCTCCGGTCCTCAGCGGGCGCTCACCCCTCCCCTAGGACATTAGAATTAAGAGCTGCTCGCAATCCCTCAAACCAACCAAACACGACCTGGAGATCTTTCTGGCAAAAATGCAAAATAATTAAAATGGCTTTTGAATTTACACAGGGCTTTCATTTCCTCTGAAGTTATTTCTTTTAGGCAGAAAATTATTTTGTTAGCATCTTGGGAGAAAGAACAGATGGAAGTGGCTAGATTAAAGCCCCTCTTTGCAAGCAAAAGAATTTATAGTGATATTGAAATTGCTTTAGTCTTTCTATGAATATGGGAGAAATAAATCACGCGGTTGTAAATATAGAACAATAATCACACGGCTATGACTTCACCGCTGCAAACTCTGTCATTTATTGGGCTCGCGGGGACGTGAAGCTGAGGTCCGGGGCTGGCGAGGGAAACCGAACCCTCAGCAGCGTCTCCGAGGGCCACGCGGCTTTATTCTCAGGTCATGGGATGGATTCTTTCGGGTCCCAGTGGAACGCCCGTGTATAAATGTGCACGTGCCGGTCTTGCGTTTGCCATGAGTTTCTGCACATGGGTCACGACTGGAAGGGGCAGAGGACTCAAGAGCGCCGGCCCAGTGACCCTCACACAGCGGTCACTGTCTGTGCAGGTGGCAGAGGTCTGGGCGGGCCTGGGACCGTGACCGCTGCCGGCTCCAGCACGCCCCTGGTGCTGAGCAGCTCCTCATGTCATTTTATGGAGCGCGATCCCTTCGAGGGGGTGGAGGATTCAGAGGGCAGTCGTCCCGATCAGATCAGCCAAAGTGCTCTGCGTGGCCTCGTTACTGCCAGCCGAACCGTCCGCTCACCTCTCTGTTTCTTAATAAAATGTTCATGTTGATTCTAGTACATAGTGGCTTGGGGCTCTGGACACGGCAGGCGAAGGGGCGGGCGATGGGAGGGAGGCTGGTGAGCTCGTCTGTCGGGAGCCGCCGCGGCTGGGGCTGCGGGGTAGGCGCAGGGCGTGGCGATGGGGGTCGCTCTCCTGCGGCGGCTGCAGTGGGGGCGCACCCCGAAGGACTCAGCTAGAGGGGCGTGCGGGCTAAGGGGTGGTCCTGCCGCGCCCGCCCGCGGGGGCCGGGGTCTGTTTCTGGGTTGACGGGGGCAGCCGCAGCCGTCCCTCCTGGAGGACTCTGTGACTGTCCCATTTCCCTCCCTGGGGCGGGGACGAGGAGGTGGAGGGCGGATGTGCGAGCAGCTCCAGGCCGTGCGTCTCGGGCCGCACGTCCTTGTGGCCTACCAGCCTTCGGCAAGTAGAATGAAACCCGCATCCTCCTGGCCCCGGTGAAGCACGCACATCCACGCTCGGACCCTGAACTGGCCCGCCCTCCTCATTCCCCTCCCGCCACAGTTCCCCCGCCTCCGGAGGTGGGGGGCACGAGTGCCCACCCTCGGCCTTGCGCTCCAAACGATCTTGAGAGCTCCGGCTTTGGATTGCAAGAGATTGTGAGGAGGGAAGCGTTTTATGTGTTTACTGTATTTCGGTTTTTGAATGACAAATCTTGGCCTTCGATATTAGGGGCAAAGTCCAGAAGATTCTCATAAAGGCTGCAGCGTAAGCCGCACGGAGGGGAGAGGTGTGGAGGGCCAAGAGCCGGTCCCTCCGCGGGGCGCGGGCAGGGGCCCTGCAGGGCGGGGGGACAACGGAGGGGCCCAGCACATGGGAGCCAGGCCTGAGTGGGGTGCCGTGCCCCCGCCTCGTGGCGGGGAGGTCCTGGGTAAAGAGGGGGCACGAAGAGAGGTGGAGGGTCCCTCGCGGGTGTGGCGCGACGCCCACGGAACAGACAGGTCTAAGCGGAGACGCGTGACGTCACACCTCCCCCCAGCCCGGCTCCGAAGACCTCAGACCGGGCACACGGGGGCATCTGCAAGGTCACCGACAACATGCCTCGACGCCCCCTCCCCCGTCCCCGCAGAGGCACATGATGCCAGTGGAGGGGGCCTGTCTCCGGCCCGGGGGCTCGCGGCCAGAGGCTGTGGGGGCCGCGCCGGGCGCTTCTGCCGCTGTCGCGGAAGGCTCGCTTGGGGTCAGACACTGTCCCCGGACACCAGCGGGACACACAATAGCCGCAGGCCAGCTGTCGCTCTTCCTCGCCACCACCGCGGTGTGATTACATCAGCCCCCCCCCCCCCGCGCCGCGGCGGGCGGCACCCGAGGAGGAGGGGCCTCGGCAGGGGGGCGGGGACGCCCCTAGTCTCCTGGAAACGGCCGAGCGGCTCGGCTCGCTGGCACATTGCCTTCCGGGCCCTGCTGGCCACAGGGCCACCTCCTCCTTTTATTTGTGTGTGTGTGGGGGGGCCCTCTTGATCGAAGACAGTGCCTTGCCTCCTGCCAGACTTCCCCGTCCCCTAGGGCCACTCCGCCTGTGTCCCCCGTGCTCCACCGGCACCCACGGGTCTGGGCACGTGCACCGAGCCTCCCCAACGGCTGCTGGCTAAGCCAGCTGGACCGCAGTGTCCTGGGGGCTAAGCAGCTGGACCGCAGTGTCCTGGGGGCGTTGTGACACCCCGGCTCGTCCCGGTCTACTCGGGCCTCCGCCTCCGCCTCCCCTTTCGGGGTCTGCTGTCAGAGGACCGGCCTCATCCGCCCCTTCCCGTCGCAGCCTGGGCCCTGGTTCTGAAAATAGTGCTGGCTCAGGGCCTGGGGAAAAGTCACCTAGTGAGAATGGCAAGTCACAACGCTGAACGCTGCTTAGCGAGCATAAAATTGGAGCCAAGGGGGCCGGATGTCCTTAAGGGGCACTTCCAGCCTGCTGCGGGCAGGGCGCAGGAGCCTGTGTCTTTTTCAACTCTAGAGCTATTTCCAGAAAAAAGTCTTGGGAGAGGTCATCTAAAACTGGGGCGCCCACCCTCCCCGGTGGGGCTGTGAGAGCCAGTGCACGCCGCCCGCCCCGCTTTGAAAACACCCCTGTCATTCATCAAAGGCCGCTGCGATCAAAGCTCAGCTCGCGGCCCAGGTTCGCGGATCGCATTTCGTCTTTTATTAGTTCTGCCCGCGTCGCTCGCTTCCCGAGGAGACTCTGCGGCACCCGCGCCTCGCCAGCGCTCAGTGCGCAGATCTCCACGCCCACCGCATGGCTTCTGGGAAGACGTTTTGCTGGCGAGTGGCTCTTGACACCCCCAGCGTCAGGTCCTGAGACTCCCAGTGGAGACTAACGCCCGTGGACCGATTTCACGGCCCAGGTGGGGACCGGTCACCTGGCCACCTCGGGATCTCGGGCCGCTTCCGGCCCTGCCCCTCCCAAGGCAAGCGTGGCTTCCTCACGAAGGTAGAGTCAGTCTTCTGACAGAGAAAGACCGGTGCGGGCCCCCTGGCGCTGCGTACCCCGCTTCACAGCGCTCGGCAGTGATGAGTTGCCCACGTTTGGGGTTCTATTTGATTCATGTGCCACTGGGAGGCTAAGAACAACGGATTTTTATTGTCTCATGGCCCTGGGGCCAGAAGTCTGAAATCTGGGTGTCGGCAGGGACGCCTCCCCCTCTGCGGGCCCTCGGGGCTCTGCGCCGGGCCTCTCCCCGAGTGCCCAGCGCACCGGGTGCATCGTGGGACTTGTAGCTGTGTCCCTCCACCTGTGCCTACGCCTGGCACCTCCCTGTGCCTTCGCGTGGTCTCCTCTGTGTGCTTGTCCATCTTTGTCCAAATTCCTCCTTTTTATAAGGATACCAGTCATATTGCGTTAAGGCCCACGCCTAGTGGCTTCATTTTGACCTGATTACTTTGGAGAGACCCTATTTGCAAACAAGGGCACATTCCGAGGTGCTGGGGGACAGGGCGTCAACATGTGAATTTTTAGGGGACACAGTCCGTCGATAGCGCGCCACCTCCCTGGAGTCAGAGGGCTCGTGTGCTGTTTCCAGGGCATCTCCCGAGCCTGGCGTGCCGTCGGCACAGAGGGAGCGCCGAATTAGCTATCGGCAAATGAATGAATGAACAAATGAATGAGCGAAAGCCGGTCACCTAAGGTCAGCTCGCCCTCCCCTGCTCCCGTGTACATGCGACACCTTTAAAACAGCCACCGTTCACAGGTATCTCAAGATGACCCCGACCCCAGAATTAAGCAGATCATCCATGCGTCCTGCCTCTCTATTCTGGTCCCAGTGTTTGAGAATCTGAGTTTGTGGAAAAACGCGGTGAATTTGCCACCATCTTCCCGTCCCTTCCCCAGACTAATGAACAGTGGAGGGAGAGGGGACCACAGGGAGTTTGGTCTCAGTAAACGGTAGGTTCGCACATCTAGCCAATGGACATGTAGGACGCCCAGCTAGGCGTGGGCTTCCCCAACATCCCTGGGACATACTGATACAAAAAATATTGGTCGTTTATCTGCAATACAGTCTTAACTGGGTGCCCTGTATCTTGTCTGGCAACCTGGCCGTGGTTGGCTCCCAGCTGGAGCGTGGGGTTACCGGAGGTGGCAGGCAGATTCCTCCGGGGAGAGGGGAGCAGAAGGCAGATCGATGGGGGCTCTGAGGAGAGGCGGGAGGGCCGAGCTGCTGGTAGATGTGCTTCGGCCGTCTTCTGCCTTTTATTCGGTTCCGCTCACTTGTGTTCGAACAGCTCCGCTTGCCGCTTTGCCTCTGCTTCACACTGTGTCCTCTCCTCCCGCCCCTCCTCTGCCCCCTTGAAGGCCGCAGTCTCCTTTCGACAGTAAGTGCTGTGTAAGTACACGCCACTTACTCTAAGTGCTACCTTAGAAGTTGCAGTGTTGTCTGCTCCAATCTCTTTCTGAAGGTAGCTGACCTCATTTCAGAGGCCCAGGCTGCACCCCGTGATGTCCAGAGAATGTTTCCACTGTGAGCTGACCTCTCGTTGTTTGCAGAAAACTGCACGTTCTCCATACCCAAGGCCAATCTGCATTTGAGTTTCTTCCTGTCTCTTTTTAGCTAGGAGACTAGACCTATTGTAATTCTCTCCTACAAAATGGCACCGGCGATAGGCCAACCTCGCACATTGTGAGGATTAAATATAATAAATTAATCAAGGTGCCATGAATATAGAATATAGTCATCATTCAAAGATGCTAGCTGCAATTATCACCTTCATCACCACCGCTATTATCATTAACATCACCATCACCATCACCACCACTATTTCTATCGTCACCAACATCTCCATCATTATTATTAATATTGTTGAAATCATGATGATGATCATCATCACTGTCCTCACTATTACCATCGTCATTATCATTATCAACATCATCTTCCATCTCCACCATCATATTATCGTCATCACAGCCACCATCACCACCATCATCGCCATCACCATCAGACTTCTCCATCACCATTATCACCATCATCTCCATCACCATTGTCATCACCACCATCACCACCACCACCACCACCATCACCATCATCATCTCCATCATTATCATCATGGTTTTTCAAATTCATGATCATCAACATCACCATCATCATTATTTTACCCAGTATATCTGCTAGGTTGACTCTGCCCCTTTAAAACCGGGATTGAGTTGTTTAAATCCTCATTCACCCCTGTGGAAACACAGGGCTTTCATCAAAATGTCGATAATTTTCCTAGTGGTGGACATCCTCAGGGTTGCCCTCGGACCAGTAAGAATCTGCTTCTATGGACCGAGTTGAGTGTAGCAATTATCTGACCGGTCAGCATGTATGATCCTCAGTCTGCATTTGATCCTGACATGGAATTTATCACTTATCCAAGCATTTAAATATGTGGAAGCCTTTATAGAACTTTTAAGAACATGATAGAGTTAATATCATTTCAATGGAAATTTAATTTTGATACTTCCAGTCCCGGAAACGCCTTCCCACTTCTCCATCTCATTCCCCGTCATTCTGCCACACTGTCTTGAATCTTCAGCTTCTTTCTTTCTTCTGGTCATCCTCACTCAGGTCGCCAACTTTCTGCTCGTGTCTGCTGGATCCCCGAATGACTTTTGTCTTCGAGGTCTTACATTCCTTCCAAGCAGCTTATCAAAATGCTTTCCAAAACACACTTCCCTTTTCAAAGAGTCCGGTGGAAGCCATTCGAGTCGTAAACTTTTTAGTCAACGACAATTAGTTTGGAAGGCGCAGGGATCAGCCCGAGCTGCTGTCTTTTAAAGTACTTGGTCCCCTTTAGCCTGAGAAAACAATTCTGTTCAACTTCTGCTTTTAACACGTGGCATCAAGTTACTTTCATCTCAGAAAGTCGGTGACTTCTTAAGACTCCAAAAAAAATCTTTCTCTAATTGCTCAGTTCAATTACCAACACTGCATCATCACCCTTTTTAATTACTTCGCACAAAATGTTTTTATTTGCACTTAATGAATGAAGAGCGATGGTAGAAAATAATTCCATTAAAAAAAAAAAAAACAACTTTTGTTAAGATGAAGTTGGGAAAGTAGATTTCAATGCATGCTGGTGAGAAGCCGGGCTGAAGCCGGCCTCCGAGGCTGGCCTTCTGGACGTGCAAACGGCAGCTGGAAAGGCCGCCTGGAAGCTCTCCTGTGATTTGGTCCCGAGGCTTGAACGTCAGCGTTATTGTTGGAGGCTGGCTTTGCTTCTAAGGGAGCGGTAAGGATTTAGGAGGCTGGCGTGGAGCCCCATTGATCTATTTGGACAATTTTGGCTCCCTGAGGCAGGAGCTCCCTGAGCCAAGGGATGTTCTTGAGGCTCCAGCACTAAAACTGTTCATTTTAGCTCTTTTGAACCACACCTCATCTCACAGAAGGGCCCAGGAAAAATAATCTCACTTATGACCGGGAGGGAATACACCTTGGGGTCAACAGAGGCTTCCGAACTTCATTGTTACTCTACTATTTTGAATTAAGGATTGGATTCTAACATCGTTCCTATAGTTAAGGCCAAAGGACTCTAGAAAAATGATAAATAATGCCTTTATGGGGTAAGACTTTTTAATTAGGAAAGCTGCACAGTTCCCCAATTCAGTAGCACAGTAGGGTCACTAGGTATGAAATCAAGCACGGCATTGCATGTTCAGTCAACGCAGCTTGAAGATTCCAGGTGGCCTAAGCTTGAGGCGAATGCCCTTCAGCCTGTGTGACGGGGAAGGAAAAAGGCGAGACACAGGAGGGACAAGCCGGATGCACGGAAGCACGCTACTTCCTGTCTGCACGCTCTCCTGTTCTGTCGGCTTCGGCTTGCTTCCTCTGCCCCAGTTTGTTACGTCTGGGCGAATTTAAGGCCCAGAAGCTGTCCTTGGAGGGCTCCAGAAGGCTAGGTCAAGAAACGAAAGGATGAGCTAAAAGGTTCTCATGGGACCACTGAGCGGGGGGGGGGGGGGGCAGCTGTCTGGGATGGGGTTGGGCCGGTAGGCTGGCAAGCTGCACTGAAGAGGGGCGGGCGAACAGAACCAAGGCCAGGTAGAGCGGCCAGCGGTCACCGGCCAGAAGGGAGGTGCTGGGGGTCGGCGTAGACGTGCCGAGCAGGCGGCGGCATGTCCCTGTCCCCAGTTCCAAGGGCCTTCCTGGCCGGTGCTCTGCTGCCCCTTAAAGCATGAACGTTCTCAGGTGCAGCGGGTTGAATGCTGTCCCTCCAGAATTCGCGCCGGAACCTGGGAATGTCACCTTATTTGGAGTAAAGGTCTTTGGTGATGTCATTAAGATGAGGATCTCAAAATGGGATCATCTGGATTAGTGTGGACCTTACCTCCCTGTGGCGCCAGAGCCACAGGGAGCGGACAAAGTCATGTGAAGAGGGAGGCGGGGAGCAGAGAGATGGATGGACAAGCCAGGGAGCCCAGAGGACTGCCAGCAGGGGCTGGAGAGTCTTTCCCGGCCTCCGGAAGGAACCCCGCTGCCGGCGCCTGAGTTTGGGCTCCCGGTCTCCAGGTCTATGAAAGAATAGATTTATGGCGATGGGGCCGCCCAGTTTGCGGAAGGTTTTTTTAAAATTTTTTTCTGCAGCCATAGGGAACAGGCGCCAGTCCTTGTGGATGACGTAGAAAGATGAGGAAAGAGCGTCTGTTTCCCTAAGCACCTCGTCTGTGCCAGACTCCGAGAACACGGCGCATGCGACGCTCCTGCCGGGAGAATAATACCCAGTCCGGTTTCGGACGCCCAGGAACGGGACCGCGCGCCATGGTGGGGACAGTGGCGGAGGCACGTGCAGCCTCCGTGGGCGCCAGAGGACTCGCTCCGGAGTCCCGCAGGTGGGAAGCGGGTATCTGTCTGGCGGAGGACAGGTGAGGCCGTTGGGGAGGCACGCGGCAGGCGTTCGGGCAGTGGCAGGCGGGGGCGAGGCCGGGAGGCCGCCTCTCGGTGGGGGGCGGGGGGCGGCGAGAGCGGAAACTGGACGGCGACAGAGAAGACGAGAAGGTCCCGAGGCCGCGAGGTGCCCGCCTCCCGCTGGTGCGTCGTGATTTCGAATTTCGTGTTCACGACCGTCAGGCTTCAGGTGTCATCCGAGGCTCTGTCCACCTCCGGGGGCCTGTGCCTGCACGCGGCGGCCACCTGCAGCGGTCTCCTGCGCCCGGCCTCGGTGGGCCGGGCTCCACGGTCGGGCCTTTTGGAGCAACTTGGGCCGGGGCGCCCACCGCCTTCGGACCCGCCGGGGCCGCGCGCCGCGGCCTGGGGCCTCGCGTGGGCGCGCCCTTCGCCCCCTGGTGGCAGGACGGCGTCCCGCGTGGCACCTGCCGCCCGGCCGCAAGCCCGCCCCGCGCCGTCAGTCACGCCGCGCTGTCCTCTTGCCCCCGCCACAGGTGTTTCTACCTGGACTGTTCTCTGCCCTCCCCGTTTTTCGGGGCTCCTTTGTACCATCCGGGCTTCTGAGCAGCACCTCCGTCCGCCCCCGGGCCCGTGTCCACCTCCATCCCGCGGCCCGTCCCGCTGCCCTGCGGTCGCCTTGATGGCCCCGGCTGGTGCCATCGGGCTCTCGCCGCGTCGACTCGGCGGCAGCGGGGTCGCCGTCTGTCCTGGCCCCAGCGGGTGCCGGTGCTGCGATCCGAGCGGGCGCGCTGCTCGGGGGGGTGCAGGGGTGTGGAGTGGGGGCACCGAGGCGCGGGCAGCGGCCGGCCGTGCAGCCGCGAGCCGCTCCGGGGTGAGGGGCGAGGCAGCCCCTGCGCGAGCCCGCGCGGCGCCCCCGCTGCAGCCCGCCGTTCCCCGGCTTCCTGTCGGCCGTCCCGCGGGGGAGGAGTCTCCCACGCCCTTCGGGGGTGCCGTCCTCTGTGCGTCCGAGGCCCGGCCCCCTGTCTGGCCCGTGTGGGCTCCACACACCAGCAACGCCTCCCGCCGCGGGCAGAGGTGCTCATGCGGGTGGGGGGACCCTGAGCCCCTGATGGGACCTCAGGGGAAAAGGAGACGGCGCCTCGAGAACGTGCTTCCCATCCCCCACCCCTTTCTTCTTACACGGCCCCGAGCACGTGTCCCCCTCACCACAGGTTCCTGAGAATGACGCGTCCCCTGGCGGGGTCGTGGGGCGTCTTGGCTCGGCTGCTGGTCTGAGCCCGTGCGCTCCCAGGGGAGACCCTCGGCCGGCTCTGGACGGAGGAGCAGGCAAGGAGGCGCGTGTTTGGTGCGGAGACCCTCTGGCTGCCGGCTCCGCCCCTCCTGCCCACCGGCTGCTCCTCTCTCAGGATCTGCGCCGCTCGTGCCTGGACCAGGGCGGGCTCTGAGTGCGGATCCCGCCCCGCACTCCCGGAGCGTCGCTGTGCAGCGGCGCGCACGATCGCTTCTTCATTCACGTGCAGAGGGGACAGGACGTGACCGAACACGCAGGGACACCTGCTGATTGAGCCCAGACCCCTGCCTGTCGTCTCATGAGCAGAGCCGTATGGGACCACCCCGGAAGCACCCCATGCACGCGAGTCACGACACCTGCCGGGGTAAGAGCGCCTCCCTTTTAGAAGCAAGCCCACTACGATCACCTTTGTACCTAAATGCTCATCTGCCTCTTGACCATTTTCTTGGGACAGAACTCTAGAAAGTCCTGCTTCTGGTTACCGTGTCTGTCCTCTAAGGGGCATTTATTTTTTCAAAGCAGAACTTCGGGAAACATTATACCCTAAGTTGCAGAAAGAAACTCTACTTAAGAAAAGGCACGGTTAATGGAACACATTTGTCTCCCTTCGCCGCCCGTTGTCACCTTGTCACCCGTCACCCGTCACATGTGGTGAGCTAGAGCCTCGGTTCATTATGCTTTTGGGAGCTGCTGGAGCAGAACAAGGCCTCACGTCCTGCGAGAGCATCGCCCTCCCTGGCCAGGCTGCTTCTTCCGCGAGAGAGACATCGACATCCTCAGCCTCTGGTCAGCAAGTACTTGGAGCCTTCTGGGGCAAGGTCCCTGCCTACTGCAGGGTAAGGGCACACCTGTCCGCAGGTGGTGCGAGCTCGGAGGATCACACGTGCCCCATCGCTCCCCATTTGTCAGTTTTCCCAATAAACCCTACTTTCTATGGCGCCAAGCGGTGCTATTGGTATGAGATGCTGTCACCTTTGGCCGAGCAGGGCGGTAACGTCGTGGGGCGCTCTCAAATGGTGATGTACCAGGTAAGCACAGGTAAGCACGTAGTTAGGCGAGTGCTCCCCGCGGTGCCTGGCCCTCTGGGGGTCACCTTCTGTGTTGTCAACGGAACAGCCGCCGGCTGTGGAGCGCCGCGAAACTCACGGGGGGTGAGCACCAGCCAAGTGAGCCTGACGCTCAGCCACAACTCACTCGCTAACGTTACTGAACGCCTTCTTATCGGAGGTCTGCATTAGAGAATTTGTATACACCGCTGCATTTGAATTTTAATCACAAGGCTATTAAAAGTAGTGTGATGATAACGAGAAGTTTGGAAGTATAAAGATTGAAAAATGGGAAAAACAGAACTTCTGTCACGGGTAACGTGATTACGGTGCACATAAATAGATTGTTGGAATTTATAATAAAGACAGCCGTGGTGTTAAATTAATGTATACAAATTAAAAACGCTTCTATATATAAACAACGCACGGTTAGGAAATTAAATTCAAAAAGATATTTTAAGTAGCATTAAAAAATCAACTATCTAAGAATAAATAACACAAAGCATATGTAAAACTTTATGCAGAACACTATTAACGAGAGGAATTTAAAACTGAGGTGGAAATGCATACCATATTTATAGATGCAAAGACTCAGTATTATATAGCTCTCAGCTCTCCCAAACCGACCTGTATGTTCAATGCAATTCCCGTCAAAATGCCAGCGGGCGTGTGTGTGTGTCTGTGTAACTTGAAAAGCTGATTCTAAAATTAATATATAATGAATGCTATGCTCAGACGCTCTTAAAAAAGAAGAAGGTGCGATCACCTTTTTCCTTCGAATGTTAAACTTTATGAAGCTGTGAGGAGTGTGCGACGTGTTGCCGATTTCTTAACCCAGACGGCGGTTACGTTGCTGTTTAATTTGTGATATTTTCCTAGCGTTTTGTTTTTCTCTCGTACACTCTCCTTAGGTACAACACAGCTTCAAAAAGGATTTTTAAAAGAGATGGCATAAGATCCAAGAGGGACCACATTCCTCCCCGAAAGCAACACATGTTCTTTGGCTCTTAAAAATTGACCTCGTTTGTCACACACGTCAACGGTAACTTGACGAAGAAACGCAAAGCAGCGGAATGGCGCGTTTCTCCGTTTCCGCTGAGCGAGCCGCCTTCCGGGATCGGGCCTGTGGATCTGCGCTGAGAACGGGCGGGATGAGGTGTCTTCCCTCCCCTCCTCCGACTCGGCCTGGGCGCTCGCGAGCCCGGCGGGGTTAGCGCCCGGCGCTGGGAGTGCGCGTGCGAGTGGGAGCGTGGGTCCCGATTCACCCCGGGGTTCAGGCGTGTGCTGGACAGGGACTGCAAACGTGTCACCAAGAGGCACCAACACGGCGCCAGCAACAAACACGCTGCCCGCAAACAAGCACCTTGGCGCCTCCCCGCTGCCGACGTCACCGTCCTCGCCTGGGCTTCCTCACGTGGATGCGGGCGCACATTTCCACATACGAACGAAACACAATGCCCGCTTCATTTTTGCCTCGGCGGGTGGGGATTTGCAGGTTAGTTTTAATTGAACTTTGAGTTCCTCTATGGGGCGGTTTTAACTAACACAAAAGAAAGCAAGAACGGTCCATGTAATTGGGATATTGCTAGTGAACGGTAATGAAAGAAATTCAAGATTATGTGCATAATAATTCTATGAAAAGGGTTTTCTATTATACTGGAAGTAGAACTTTCCTCTCAATTTTCTTGACTTAAATCTTTAAATTGTATTTAAACACATTATTAATGGTGACATGCTTTAACGTAGTAATTTTTTCTTCTAAAATAACCCATTATACATACTGAGTTTTAAACTGGGAAAGTATTCTTCAGATAATAACTCCTTTATGTATTTTGAGCCTCTATCTTTACAATAAAATGTAAACCACTTAATCCCCTAAGCTGCACAGTCTTTCTGTAATATCCACGGGGAATCACAGGTATTAAATTGGCTACAAGGGGGCTTTGAAAGCGTTCTCCAAATGCCATAAAAAGATACCAAGAAGTCAAGAAAGATATTGAGAATTACAAGAAAAAATTAATAATACTAGGTAGGCTCCTAAGATGGAAGCATGGTTTGTTTATGTTGCGTTTTCCCCTTACTTGGAATTTTCTGAGTGGAAGGAAGGAGATACCTGATTTCAGGGCTCCGATCCAAAGCTGGTTATTCACGGCCGAGCTCACTCGCGGCACTTGGAGAATTTAAATCCATCTCCTCCGTTTCTCTGGCGGGGGCCGGGCTGACCGCCTCTGCTGGGACGCCGGTCTATAAATCTCAGGGACACGCAGTCCACACACGGAATATATCTATTCCCTGAATGTAGTAGGATTGTGGGAATTGTGAGGTAAACACTCACTTGAGCCCGGTTATTGGTGTCCATTTGGGATCATCAGGAAGCTTGGTCCGTTAGAGGGTAAGCTGTCCAGCATGCTGGTTTAAGAAGGATAATTGATATGTGGAGCTTCGTCCCACTAGAGCTATGAGAAATAAGATTTTATATTTATGTTCTAAATTTCTTCACCGTATTTACCTGCTAACACTAAATACAAGTTAGATGGTAGGAAACACCCCCGAAGCTGATAATTTCTTTTTTTTAAATTAAAGTATAGTTGACAAACAACATTCTATTAGTTTCAGGTGTTTGACAGTTATGTGCATTATGATTTGGTCACACTATGGTAAGTCTAGCGACCATCCGTCACCATACAAAGTTACGGTATTGCTGACTATACTCCATGTGCCGCGCATTACACCCTCGTGGCTTATTTACTGTGTAACTGGAAGTCCGTACCTCTTACCCCGCCTCATCTTTTTACCCATCCCGCGCCCCTCCCCGTCAGCTACCATTTGGTCTCCGAATCTATGCGTCTGCTTCTGTTTCTATTTTTTTGTTGTTGTTTTTGTTTTTTTTAGATTCCACATGTAAGTAAAATCGTACAGTATTTGTATTTCTCTGACTTATCCTACTTAATATAATACCACTTAGGGCCATCCGTGTTGTTACGAATGGCAAGATTTCGTTTTTTATTTTTCTGAGTAATACGTGTGTGCACGTGTGTGTGTGTGTGTGTGTGTGTGTGTGTGTGTGTGTGTCTCGCATGCTCTTTACCCATGGTCACCTGGCTCGCTTCCATAGTTCGGCTGTTGTACATAATGCTGCCATAGACGTGGGGTACCTGTATCTCTTTGAATTAGAGTCTTCGTTTTCTTTGGATAAATACCCAGAATTGGAATTGCTGGGTCATGTGGTACCTCTATTTTTATTTTTTTAAAAGAAACCTCCAGCCGTTTTCCACAGTGGCAGCACCAGGTTACGACCCCACCAACAGCATGCGAGAGTTCCTTTTTCTCCACGTCCTCGCCAGCACTTGGTGTTTGTGGGTTTATTGATGACAGCCGTTCTGGCATGTGTGAGGTAACATTTCATGCTGGTTTTGATTTGCATTTCCCTGATAGTTACTGATGTTGAGCACGTTTTCATATGTCTACTGGCCATCTGTGTGTCCTCTTTGGAAGAAATGTCTACAAGGGTCTCTGCCCACTTTTAAGTAGATTGTTTGATCTACTGATGTTGAGTTGTGTGAGTTCTTTATACCTTTTAGATATTAGCCCCTTATTGAATATATCGCTGGCAAGTTTCTTCTTCTTCCATTCAGGAGGCTGTCTTTTCATTTTGTTGGTGGTTTCCTGTGCTGTGCGAAAGCTTCGGATTTTGATGTAGTCCCATTGTTTTCTTTTGCTTTTATTGCTGGTTCTCAGGGAGACATATCCCCACCCCCAAGAGTTGCTGAGAGTGATGTCAAAGAGTTTTCTGCCTATGTTTTCTAGGAGTTTTATAGTTTCAGGTCTTACGTTTTTAAGAACAAGGGACATTGGAAAGATCCAAGGTCCCCTCTGGGAGGTTCAGCACCACGGCCAGTTCTGGGGTGGGCCTCAGTGGGCTCCCCAGCTCTCCCAGGCCCTACGGGAAGACCAGAAGTGGAGGAAAGAGAGTGTAGAGGTCATTTAGTAAAGAGTGCTCGCGGAAGACTGTGACATACGCCCGTATTTTCTGCTCAGTATTATCGGAGAAGAGCTCCGAATCCGACCGGGTCTCAGGAAGGAGTTCACCAGGTTACGAGTTCACGCACACGTCTTACCTCGCTCTTGGCAGAACTTCTGTTCACAAGCTGAGGGAAAGCGAGGGGCCATTTATGGACATCTGCTTAGAGGACAAAGCAGGGTCTCAGATATTGAATTTGCTTCTGGACACTTCATGAGGAACCTGGTTATACGTCTCCTGAAGTATAACAGATATACAGAAAAGCGCATTAAACGTAAAGTTTAATGAATTATCCAGTGACACATAGCGATGAAACGCCAGGCAACCACTCACCAAATTCAGAAGGAGAATTGTCTGAACCCACTCAGGCTGCTGTGACGGAGGACCAGAGCCTGGGTTGCGTAAAACACGGATTCGCCTCGCACAGGGCCGGGGGCTGGAAGTCGGGCATGAGAGCACCCGCTGGCTAGGAGAGGGTCCTCTTCTGGGTGGCAGATTTCTCTGTGTCCTCACGTAGTGGAAGGGACGAGGGAGCTCTCTGGGGCCTCTGTTATAAGGGCTCCCATCTCATTCCTGAGGGCTCCCCCCTCATGACCTAATCACCTCCCAGAGGCCCTAACTCTTAATACCATCATCTTGGGCATTAGGCTTTCGACAGGTGAATTTGAGACCTGTCGAAATATGCAGACCATAGCAAGAACGTTTCCAGCACTCCGGACCCCTCCGTATGGCCCCTCCTAAGCACGGCCCCGTCTTCTCCCCTTAAAACCCATCAGCACCCACATTTTCATGGCGACCCCGCTCTTTACAACTGTACCTGGCAGGCACTACCCACACACCCAGGGGCTGGTTTTTACAAATGGAGCTAACAAGTATGTCTCCTTTAACGTCCGGGTTCTTTGATCACCTTACATGTGCCACGTTCCCTCGCATCGCTGCAGGTTGCTGTAGTTCTTTAATTGTCTTGGTAGCTTAATGTTCTGTTGTACAAACGCACAATACGTCATGTGGCTCTTCTACTATTAACGGACATCTGGGCTGTGGACGTGCTTACGAAGATCCCTCCCTGAGCACCAATGTCACCTGTCCAAATGGTTCTGTAGAGAGGTGCACCCAGGCAGTGCTGCCCCTGGACCCAGGCAGGAGGGCCCTGCCCTGCGCTGTGCATAGAAATGATACAAAAAGGAGCCCTCAGACACTGCTGGCGGGAGCACCTGCTCTGGAAAACGGTACGGAGGTTCTTCAAGAAACTAAGAACTGACCTACCATATGACCCAGCAATCCCTCTTCTGGATATTTACACCCCCAAACCTGAAAACATTGATCCAGAAAGATATATGCAGGCCGGTGTTCACAGAAGCATTATTCATGGCGGCCGGGACATGGAAGCAACTGAAGTGTCCTACAATAGATGATTGGAGAGAGAAGCTGTGGTGCACACATAACGGAATATTACTCAAGCATAAGAAAAGATGAAAAACTGCCATTTGCGACAACATGGATGGATCTTGAGATAATCATTCTAAACAAAATAAGTCAGACAGAAAAGTTGAAAACCATATGACTTCGCTCATATGTGGGACATAAAACTGAAAACAACAAACAAACAGAGACTCATGGACACGGACTGTGGATTAGCGGTCACCGAGGCGGGAGGGAGGCCATAGACAGGGGAAAAAGGGGACAAATATCGGTGATGGAAGGAAATCTAACCTCGGGAGGTGAACACACAGTGCAATATATGTGTGACATATCGTTGAATTGTGTACGTGAAACCTTTGATTTTATTAATCAATGTTGCCCCAATAATTTTTAATTAAAAAATTAAAAAAAGGAATAACACTGACAAACACACTTATTTGGGGACACAGGGACACGTCTCCCACTCAGCACCTGTCTGGCACAGCATGGCCCCGAGCCCGTGACCCCTCGCCTGGTGGCTGGCACCGTGCATGCCCCAGGATAAACACACCTGCTGTGTGTTCTCAAGGCGAAGGAGGTGGCCCTGGATGCTGGGAGGGGTGCCAGCCGCCCCAGGCTTCACGGCGAGGGAGCCGCGAGGCCCGGAGGCGCTGGGCGGTCTAGATCCCCCGGGCCGTGACGCGGGCCCACAGTGCCGATTCTTCACGCCGTTCTCTGGACCGGTCTCCGTAGGAGAACGCTTTACTTCTGTAAAAATATTTAATAGGATCGAACCACGATTTAAAAAAATTACACAATTACAGGTTTATATATAACCGATTTAAAAATTTCAAGTTTATTAATTATAATTTGTGTTTGACTTTTAATTTTAAAAGGTTTATTTTAGAAGAAAAGTAACTTTTTAAAGAAAATCTTAACAAGTATTTTTAAATTGTCGATTTTAAATGTTATTTTAATTTATATATTTATAAACGTCTATTTTCATGTATATAATTTATATTTTTGATGGAAATAAATTTAAATTTATGCATTTCAAATATGTTTCATTGTATATTCTAATCTGAAATGTATATTATAAACTAAAGGATTATTTTTGAATGTGGAGAATAAATATAAGTCAATTTTTTGGCATATATAGAAATTTTTGAAATAGAAAAATAGAAAATTATAAAAATTCATATTCATAAGTGAAAAGCTGAAAAAAAAGTAGGAAAATCTTCAAAGAAGGAGCTCTGTTTAAATTTAAAAATAATCTGAAAACAATGAAATTGAACAGACTTCTGTTAAATGTGTATGACATGAGCTTTGCAAACAGGATATTATAAATTGTGTAATTAGTCAGATTTAATTACTGAAAAAATAATGATAAGCAAGAAAATTATTCTCACCAAATGTGAAATGTGAACAGGTCAGATAAAATCTCTTCATATTCATTACTAAAAGAAGATTGATATTTCGATCAAACAATAAGATTGAAAAGAGTAATTCTTATCAAATCCATAACAAGAAGTGAGAGACACAGCTCCAGCCGGCTAGAAGATGAACAAAATGATATTCATGAAATTGGTAAATTGGGCAAGAACGATGAAACCTCATCAGATCGTTTTGATAGCATGTGAATATTTCTAGCAGACACACTCTGATTCGAATTGATGATTCTGATTTTCTCTGTTGGTAAGCTTGACAGAAAATTTAGTATTTCACATTAAAATTATTTCAAGTGGAAAAAGAGCATAGAAACCAATTTTTATATTTTAAGTGTAAAGACAATGTATTTTGTAGCTATTTCCATATTTTACAGTGTAGTTTTGGCTAAGATGATTTCTGTGGCTGGAAACATTCAAGTTGTTCATCGTAGGCACATAAAACATACTTGAACATAAAAATCACACATGCGTAATTAATGCCGTGAAAAAATGTCTGAAGGAACAGCAATCAGCAGTGTTTAGGAAAGACATGTGAACATCGAATTACAGTGAGGTAATGTTTTCAAAGAGTAATATTATATGTCTAATATTTAGAAAGCACGATGATTTTTTTGTGTGTGTGATGTCACTAGTACTTCATTTAGAGGAAACAATAGAATTTTCCTAGTTTTGTAGAAATGATTTTAAAATTAGATGATAGAATAACTGAACTTCAAATACACGCAAAAAAAATAGAGCACATGGATATTATCAGGGATGACATATTCAAATGAAATCTATATTTTAATGAATACTAAAGAAAGTATACCAAATATTTTAAAAAGCAAATATTACCCATTTCAACTAGATTGTCCCTAGGGCAAATGTTCTGTTGAAAAACTAATGTTTATGGTATGTAGTGTTAAATGCAAGAAAAGAGAACACAGGGAAATTAAAATTAGTGGCTATGTCATTGGTTTTAAATTTATTGTAAAATGTGTAGGTTTTGACTTAAAGAAAAGGTAAGATGAACGACTTTCAGGTTTTGGCGTTCATTTAAAAGGTAGTTTAGTGTCTATCATACAGGCAGTACTAATGTTGGTGGAGAAGAGTTTGCAAGCCGGTATTTTGACTAAAAATCTGTTTGTTACTAAGAGCCACGACTCAATTATACCCACAGTGGTAACATTTTCAGAGCAATAAATCCAATAATTACATGCGCTATTTTCTGGATCTTCCCAAAGATAGCATTGCTTATCAAATTTGACCTTTAAATCATTCTCAAATGCATGAAAGGGGATACAAATTAAGTGTTAGAGAAATTAGATTTAATTTAGACAAGCGAAAAAGTTTACTAGAAGAGTAACATAAAACAGCAGACGATCCTCAGATCAAACGTTAATATGCTCGATCATCAGCACACAAATAAATTAATGTTGAATCTCTGCTATACACAGTTATTGGGTGCAAACTATTGGATGCTAATAACTGGAAGCAAAAAGCTTACAAAGAAACCGAATCTAAATTTCGATATTTTGCTTTTAGGATTAAAATCGTTTTGAAAATTTTGCTTTCGAGAGGAGTGGTGGGTTCTGCTCATGTGAAACATGGAAAACGACATGTCAGTAGAATTTGAAAATTGGATCCAGGAAATGAAAATGCTCCCACGACGATGAAGAAGACTGCATTAGTGATTGTGAAACTCCTGCCCATTGGTAATCTTGATACAGTCTCGTCTGAAAAAGCATTTGAACAGATTTAGTAGCACTCCGTCAGCTCCGGTTTTCTTTACGATGTCCCAGAACTGACAAAGGTCAAGGAAGATCTTAAGAAATTCAGTTAATAATTAAATCAATTAAGCCAATGAAGAATTAAGGAATTCATTGATTATGTCATTTTACAACTTATTTTTTTTAAATTAACTTCTAATTGTAGAGTCTTTTTATTTTAGTTTCCCTTTCTATTTTTTATTTTGTAAAGCCTACAGCACCTGGTCTTCCTAGGTGGTGTCTCGTCCAAGTATTTACCAGGCCCGACCCTGCTTAGTGTCAGAAGAGACGAGGGAAAGAAACCACCAGAGGCATGTCCCACTATCTCAGAGAGAAAACTGATGTCCTAGAAGAAATGGTAAACAAAGCCCAGAACACAACAGGGCTGACCAGTTTCCTCTTCCCACGCCCTTCGTCGCCCAAAAAACGTTGAACGTCACGGATGTTTAACCATTTGATTCTTCCCAACCATGGCTAACGGGTCTCTGGACATACGAAATCTGTGCGTGGGCCACATAATGACGCGTGAGCCTTTGTGCAACAAATCTATGTCTTTCCTAGAACGGAAGCGACTCTGACCTTGGCCCCTTGCAACGGAGGAGGGGGAAGCCACTTCCATTCATCGGTATTGCTCAATGACAGCATGGCGCTGGGGCCCGGTGACCCTCTACACTGTGATCCTCATCCCCTTACGTGATTGGCCAATGGTATCGAAATCAAAGATTTCATTGTTTTCTCCACATCTGTTTTATAAAGAATGCAAAAAATATCTGAAGAAGTTTGCCTAAGGTGTCACCGCCGTAGGGACGTCTGCTGGGGAGTCCGGAAGAGCCCGGCGCCGACCCCCAGGCTCTCCCTCTGTTCGGGCACCGCAAGCGCCGAGCGAGATCTCGGCCCCAGCCCGGCACTATTACTGGGAGGCAAATGGAGCACGGTGCAAAGTGATCTTTCTCCAGGAAGAGCGTCTTGTGCCGCACCCTGCACTGGGCGGGAAGCGGTGTCGCGCCACCTGCATGAGGTCGTTGCGAGAAGTGGAGGCGTTGCCTGGGTGTCGCGCGCGGCGGGCGGTCCCCTGAGCGCCCCGAGGGTCGAGGTCGGAGCACGTCCAGCCCCGTGGCTGCTGCTGCTCTGCTGCTGCTTCTCCAGGGAGCAGACTCTGAGGTGGGGTTTAAGGTGCACGACCTTTGTGAGGAGGGGTCTCTTGGGGTCATCCGCTGCAGAAGGGAGGACAGATGAACCGGGCTGGACGGAGACAGAAGCGAAAAACGGTGCCACAGTCATCGCTCCGAGAGCTCCGGGGCCGAAGTGGCCCATCGGATTTGCCGCGAATGAGACGGAGCGGCTGGTCCTTTATACCCCTGATTCCGCCAGGCATGGGATGTGAGCCATCCCTGGGGAGGCGCCACCAAGCCGTGCGTCCTTACTGCCGCCTCTCCAACCACCCTCACGCCGCGGGCTCCGCTCGCTGTGCTTGCCCGGCCCCGGGGAGGAAGGTGTGTAGGTCGGTCCGCTTAGATCACGTTATGCAGCAGTAACGAATGATCCCTGAGTCTCAGGGGTTCGCTGTAAGGGTTCTCTCTGGCTCATGCTGAGTATCCAACATGGGCTCCTCCGCCTCTGGTCTGCAGTATCCTTACCCTGGACTCCAGCGGGCATAAGCCCCGACCTCGAGCATTGCTGGGCTCCAGGCAGAGACAAAAGAGAGACCACAGAGCCTGTCGTAAGAGCCACGCTGCTCTCTGCAACATCGCGATGGCCAAAAGTAAGTCACACGCTCACGTCAGCCATCTGTGGGACAAGAAGGATGATCCTCTCACAGGCTGGGTGCGGGAGGGGGGGCAGCGGGGATTTTGATGAGAATACAGGCTGCAGCAAAAGCACATCGGGAAGTTGGGGGGATCAGAGCTCGTCGGGGAGGTGGGGTGTGGGGGATGGGCATGCTTGTCACTGAACTAGAAATGCACAGACAGGACACCGCTTCCGAAGGAGCCACAAAATTTTGTGATGGAGCCGGCATATTCTTTGATGCAAATGCTATCCTCGCTCTGAACGTGGAGGGCTAACCACGGCTCCTCCGGCCAGTGGGCACATCGCCGGGAGCAGAAGTAGAGCTCAGCGGGAGGGGGCGTTGTCTTGCTGGGGACCCCTCACACTCTCTGCTCCCCGGCCGGCCACTGCTCCCCTCCTCAGGCCCTTTACGTTCTCTCTTCCTCCTCTTCCCAGACCTGCCCTCAGAAGGCGCACCTGACAAACCCTGGCTCCTCTCACCGTGACCCCTGGCAAGAAACATCTTTTCTCTCATGATCACGAAAACAGAAACGCAGTCTCTACATCATGGTCCTTGGCCTTACCGCCACAATTTGTGACCAATTAACTTGATCGATTGCACAAACCGCGAACAGGTTTCTCTGGTTTTGCCAGGCTGCCATAAACGATTTCCACCAGCTGCGTGCTTGCCACAGCGGAAGCTTATTCCCTCCCAGGTTTTGAGGCCGGAAGCCCTGAACCAAGGCGTCGCCAGGGCCGTGATCTCTTTGGAGGCTCGGGGGAGAATTCGCTTCTGCCGGGTTCCAGCCGTCCCCGGGCTGGAGACACGTAGCCCCGGTCTCTGCCTCTGTCATCCCGTGACCTTCTCTGAGCCTCTGTTCCTCTCACGAGGTCACGGTCACGTTGGATTAGACTCGCGCTCATGGTTTCATGTTCTCCCGATCACCTCTGCCAAGACCCTGTTTCCTAATAAGGTCACGTTCATAGATGCCAGCGGTTAGCATTATTTATTTATTTTTTTGGGGGGGGCACAATTAAACTCAGTATAGGGTCACCATTGGAAATTTGAAAGAAACAGTTCATTAAGGTAAAAGTTTCTGAGAAATCAGAGTTAGGTGGCCACTCTTAAAAGCTGTTATCTTTTAAAAGGGGGTCGATGGCCGTGCGGACAGGTGCGGCCCCTCCGTGAATGCATGCGGCTTCCACCAGACGGCGGCCCCCCCTTGCTCGGGAAGAGTGGCAGTGGCAGGTCAGGTCGGTCCCTTTTGGTGGCCCCTGTAAGGGGATTGGAGATATTTAAGGGTGAGACAGTCTTGGGGTCGTTTCAGTAACCTTAAACACCCCAAGCCAGAGACCCAAGAGTAAGTGTCTCGGCAGCCCCGTCCTCGAGACCCCCCCCCCCTCTCTCTCTCTCAGAGCAGAAGCATCATCCAGACTCCTTTAGATTCAGAGAAGCAATTTGCTGTCAGGCTTGCTTCCCTCTGCTTAGCACATCGAGTCACACTCAGAGAGACTCAGGTAAAGCCGGAAAGTCTTCTCACGTTCCACAGAAAACTGATCCGTACGATTTCGGGGGAGGCCAGAAAGGCTGCCTAACCCTTTACGCACAGAGCCGGCTCCGTGCAAACGCGGGTGGGAGTCCTCAGAGTCCGCAGCCCCAAGGGAGTGGCGGCCACCAACGTCCCGCTCTCTCCACCCGAGGGAGTGACATTTACAACCTTCCGATCCGGGATGGAAGAGGAACCCTGGCTGCCCCCCCGGGGGACGAGCAGCTCCAGGGAAACGCCACTCAGAAGCATTATTACTTCCGCCCTCCGGATTTCATTATTCTAGCTTAACCTTCTATTTCCACTCAGAATATTCTCGAAAATGAACTCCAGATTGAAAACTGATTCACATCGCTTCCGTGCTGAGGTGCGTTTTTAAACTGCTTGTTAGAAAGAATCCGTGCCTGGCACTGGCATCGGATTAAGCCCTGCTTGCAACCGACTCTATTTTTTTTTTCCTTTTTTACAGATTAAACATATAATAAAACGTACACAACCTTGGCCATTTATACATAACCACAGAATTTATTGCGAGTGGTCAATGTTGCAAGAGCTCTTCGAGGTCATTTTACGTGAGATTATTTTAATTATTCGCGAGGTTCGATGATCACGCACGGCCTCACGACTACAATTCCATCCGTTTCATGCAGCGTTTCCCACGTGACAGGTTTTTTGTCTGGTGAAGAAGACGGCATTTTGCGCTGCACGTGAAGGAGGCGACAGACAGATAGGAAGCGGAAAGTGAGCCGGTCAGGGTCTTGGCTTTCCCTGGCCCTGGCCACTGGGGCCCGAGAGGAGCCTGGACCACCCCTCTCTGCCCAGCGTTATTTATTTTTTTTTGCACAGTAGCATGTGTCTGTTCCAGGCCGCCCCAATTAGAAAGTTAAAAACCACGCTGACCCTCTACGCCGTGGCAGAAACGCCTCGTCCACAGCTCTCTGCTCTGTTTTGCAGAAGGCTGTGTTCTCGCTCGGGCGGCGAGCGCATGTATACGGGAAACAGCCTTAGGCAGGAGAGGCTGCAGGGGGAGGCAGTGTCTCTTCGACTGATTAGAGATGAGGCTTGGATCCCAGCTTTTGAATGAACGCTGTCCATTGTCTTTATTATCATTATTATCATTATTTATGGTGATATCCATTAATGAAATCTAGTAAGTTTCAGCTGTACACTTCAATAGTAAGGCATACATCTATCTATCTATCTCTATCTATCTATCTATCTATCTATCTATCTCTATCTATCTATCTATCTATCTATCTATCTATCTATCTATCTATCTAACAGTAAGGCATATATATATTTAACGGTGTGTTCACCTCCCATAGTTAGACTTCTTTCCATCAGCACATATTTGACCCCCTTTACTCTGTCTACCTCCCCCTCCCCCTCCATTGTCTTTAGTACATGCTAATAAATGACGATTTTAAGATAAAGTAACGACTCTTATAAGTACACAAAATATCCATCAGAGATTTTATTTAACTCTTTATGATGTTATAACTGGGTCCGAGGAAAATTAAAACGAATGCGCACGTATAAACCATGAGGAATACAGGAATATAGCATAGAATTTTAAAGCAGATGCAAAATCGATCAATATCCGTAGAGTTATAATCAATACCCAGACACGGCTCGCTCTCCTACGGGCAGGAAATCGCCTGAATTCTGTCGGTGTTCCACATGCCCACAGTGCGCGCTGTCACTCGGACAGGTGGAAGGCCGGGATCGCCTGCGGGGTGCACTGTGGGGCGACCACACCTGCTCGCTGCAAACTCTTTCACCCTTTTTCGTGACGCTATATTTTTAAATGCTGCCTCTGGACTCAGATTTAATGTCTCATATAAAGTTGGCCAAAAAAAGTAAAAATATCCTTTTTTTTCCTATGTCTAACTCATCCGTTAAATAAACTTAGCAACAGAACGATTTTGATTTACACAAACATTTTTGTTGGCTAAAATCATGATTTTTACTTTGTTTTTCTATTGGATGTATTTAAATCTCATTTAAAATACATCTAGGCTACGCTAGGCCGCCAGCTCAGGATTTTGTTCTCCGATCCACGTGGGGTGTCCCAACAAAGCCACTAGTGGTGTCCAGTAGGGAAGCCTTTGGATGGAGGTCACGAGATTTATATCCTCCTTTCTGAATGGCTGCATGACCTTGAACAATTTTGAGGGTTTCTCTGGATTTCGGTCTCTTCATCCATAAAGCAAGAGTGCTTTTTAGCTCATCGTTCTTTCGGCACGAGATCCAGTAATTTTCTTTAACTTCTCCACAGTGAGTACTGGACACTGAGCCCGGTTCTCAGTCAGCGTCGTCTCAGCCCCTGGCCAGGGCAGGCAGACATCCCGGGGCCTGGCCCACTGACTGCTCCCTTCCAGGTCCTGCTGACTCTTTCTCTCTCCTACCACGTTTTTGCCTTCCTTTTCAGATATAATTTTGAGAAAGACATAAGCTTTCTTAGCAAGGTATTCCTCTTTAAAAACATTGAGAACAAAATAATTATCATCTGTGGACACACTTTTTCCCATTAAGTAAAAAATGTGAAGCGTGAAACTAGCTCATAAACAGGAAACCAAAATAGCCCATCGGAGCGCCGCTCCCGCCTTCCTCCTCTCCCTTCCGATCGCCTTTGCAACAGGCAGAGCCACCGTCTTTAAACGCAAACTCTTCTCCAGGCATTTTTTAGGCACGTCACAACTGTTACTTATTTTAAACCCATAGGATTCAGTCGTTCCACTTTATAGAAGAGTAAACTGGCTTTCCAGGGGTTTAAAAGACTCACCGGGACTCAACTCACAGAGTCCAGATCAACCACTGGACCGGGAATTTGGGACCTTGGCGTGGAGACGTTGGGTCGTTGATGTACCCGTGGTACCTGCCGCGTGTTATTCTCCACAGCTCGATTACCTAAACGAAGATAAAAAAATCGATGTCCGAGGTTGATGGAAGGCGGAGCCTTTGGAGAGATGCCTTCTCTCCCCTCACTGTCTCCCCGCTATGAAATGTCCCCAGCTGGGGCAGGAGCGAGCGAGCAGAAGGAAAGGCTCTAGAGCCCTCAGCAGGGTGGGCGAATGCGCCATGATTGATAGCTGTGTTGCCGAATACTTTAATTTAAAAAATTAAAAGAAGGAAACTTAAATACTTAAAGAAATGGCTGCCTCCTCATTAACATTTGTGATCTGTCTCTAGTACCTTCCGCGGGTCCCGCGTCGGGGTATGCAAGGCTTTATCTTTCCTAAGCTTCCCGAGCGTCGTGTCGTGTTGCCAGGAAAGTACGTCTCGGCCACTTTTCCTGCCCCCGGTCTTGGTCATCGAGCGGGAGATCGAGCAAGGCAATGCGAATAGTTTCACATTTGGATTTGGAAAAAGGATTTCAGAAGACTAATAAACATGTTTTTAATAAAATTTGAGCAGCAGGCTGTCTGCTTATGGAAAAAAAAAAACACGTGTCAAAGGAAGAGAACATTATCGTGACGGCATCAACTTGCTTCAAAGGGCTCGTGTGGGCAGCTTTTTTCCATGATGACATCGTCCAGATTGGAATTATACCCCAAATTATTTTTTTCCTTTATGTAATTATAAAACTAAACAAAAATATTGTATGTTATTGACCTTTAAAAAACAGATCTGAGATACAGAAGAGTCGTGGGGATGCTCTGTAGTTTGGCTACACAGGCTGTCGTGGCTGTTTTTTTCTGCGTAGCCTTGGGCCAGTCCCCTGACACCTCTGAGCCTCCGTGGTTTCCACTGAAAGTGGCAAAACAATAGTTCCCACCTCATTCAGTTGCTATGAGAACTAAAAAATTCACATTAGCACATTCCAAATGTTCAACAGATATTTTTTTGGTGGTAATTGTCTTTTTTTTTTATGGTAGATAATGAGAACGATCTTAGATTCCAAAAAGAAAAAAAAATGCTGGACGATGGTCTCGAAGGTCGCAGGACAAACATATCGGCGCCAGCGTTTCTTAGCTTGGCGCACAGCTGGTAAGCCCAGCGAACGCGGAGTCAGAGCCACACTCACGTGTTTGCTGGACTGTGAGTAGTGACCGACTGCCACTGGTCCTTGGTCTAGACAGCGGCGAGGAATTCCTTTTCTCAAACAGAAACACTGCAGCGTCATCGACGCCGAGCTGCACCGATCTAGTATGGTTATTTTCTCCACTCGTTCGGAGGTCAGGAGATTCACATCTGGGACTATCCGGGTGAACACTGGGAACCCGCAGAGGCTGACATTTTCACGCATGGAAAAATTCGGTTCCCAAATAATGCCGCTCGGAGCACAGGGCTGACCTGGCTTAGAGCGATCGTCAGCTACTGCCGACGTGAGGTCGGCGGAATCCAGAATGACTAAATTAATGAAGCAGAAGTTAAATTACAAGCTATTTCTGTAATTTGGTAGTTTCATCAAGTGTGATTTTTAGTGATGATTTATTGATTGATTTTTTTATTCATTCATGAATAATAAACGTTGTTGACAAAAAATTAATTACGGACGATGCACTGATTGTGAAAAATATTTTTGACTCAAGTTGTTTTTCAATTACAGGTACCAGGGAATAGTTTACATTTCCTCGAAGCGAGTGTCTCGCTTTTCATCGACATTACTTTTTTTCTCAATATATTATTTATATTCATTGAAAAATACCTATTTCGCTCCGGTTATATTTTGGTTCTTTGCTAGTGTTGAGAAGCGGAGTCGAGGCGCGGAGGTGGGGTTACCCGTCCGAGAGCTCGTTGGGGAAATTTCGAGGGAGCGAGGAGGGGCGCACACGAGGCGGCGGGCGAGCCTTCGGCCTGCGAGGCGGGTCTGGAAGAGTCGAGAAGGACGGTTTCCGGCCACGGCGCGCGCCCCGGAGCGGTGTGGCCAGGCCCACGACGCGTCCCCTGCCCCAGGCGGCTGGGTGTGTGGGTCGGGAGGAATTCGTGGGCCCCAGCACCGCCGCCCGCAGGCTGGGGATACCCGGGGGTCGGCGTGGCCGCGGCGCGCAGGCTGGGGGCACCCAGGGGCGGCGTGGCCGTGGCATGCAAGCTGGGGGGCCCCGGGGGCGGCGGGGCCGTGGCATGCAAGTTGGGGGGCCCCGGGGGGCGGCGTGGCCGTGGCATGCAAGCTGGGGGGCCCCGGGGGGCGGCGTGGCCGTGGCATGCAAGCTGGGGGGTACCCAGGGGCGGCGTGGCCCTGGCGCGCAGGCTGGGGGGCCCCGGGGGTGGCGGGGCCGCGGCGCGCAGGCTGGGGAGCCTGGGGTCGGCGTGGCCCTGGCGCGCAGGCTGGGGGGCCCCGGGGGCGGCGTGGCCGTGGCATGCAAGCTGGGGGGCCCCAGGGGGCGGCGTGGCCGTGGCATGCAAGCTGGGGGGCCCCGGGGGCGGCGGGGACGCGGCGCGCAGGCTCCCCTTGCTCACAGCTCTCTCGCTGTGCAAACGCCCGGGAAGCAAAGACGCTCGCGGGGCCCCGGAGCGGCGCATTCAGACTCGGCCCGGCCCCAGGCAGAGCAGGGCGGCCGCTCCCCGGCCGAGCCTCTGTCTGGCCAGGGCGCCCCTGAATCATACCGAACCAGCGTCGAAGGAGGGAGCAGGTCATGAGCTACAGCCCTGAGTCATCGTTCATCAAACGCAGCCGGTTTCTGGGTACAGAATCATCAAGTTTCTTTCCTGTGATTCATACATTACTCAGAACTCCCCAGCTCCCTAATATTAAAGGCTCTAACTAAGCGGTCCTTCCCAGCAGCACTTTTTCTTGGCCGCAGAACACCAGGAAAAGGGCCAGCTGGAAGGGCAGATGCTTCGCGGATCTCAGCCCGGGTTTCCGGGGCTTTCTTCTCTGAGTTTCCTGTGAGGGGCGTGGGAGCGTGGTGTCCACGCGTGCGTTTTACGGATGCCGCTGAGCATGTTGGTGCTGCGCCCTCCCTGGGGATACTCTGTCCGGTAGACGAGGTGCTCCCAGTTTAGGGGGGCAAAGCACACCAACTCAGCAGTCCTCAAACGGTCCTGCCTGGGGCAGCGAGAAGGGGAAGATGGCTGTGGTTTGCGAAGACCTTTCCAACTCAGAGGAGCTTTTTTAGGAAAGCAGAATTTCATACAATAATATCAAGGTGTGTCGATGGCTGAGTCACGTCACTCCAAAATCCACGTATTGATATCCTCAGCCCCAGCACCTCAGAAAGTGCCCGTATTTGGAGATGGGGGTCTTGACAGAGGGGATTATGTTAAAATGAGGCCCTCAGGGTGGGTCCTAATCCAGCCTGACTGGCATCAGAACGAGGATGCAGGACGGTAGCGAGGACAGGTGAGGGAGAGACACAGAAAGAAGCCGCTCACCTGTAGGGCAAGGGGAAACCCTCGTGAGGAGCCGGCCCTGCCGACATCTGCTCCTGGGGATCCAGCGTCCGGAGCTGTGGGTGAGGTCCCTGGTCTGCGATTCTGCACTCCGGCAGCCCAGGGACATGCGTGTGGGGCCCGTCAAGGAGACGCGGGGGCAGGAAATGACTCGGGAAAGGCTGCGGGGCCAGGTGCAGGGTGTGCCCGGCGCCCACAGTAAGGAGGCCCTTCCCTGGGACTGAGCCCTGAGGATGCGGGGGAGGGGAGGCATGGCCAGAGCACCCACGGTCCGGCCTGGGTCTTTTCTCTTTTTTTTTTTTTTTTTGCCCCAGAGGATGGAAGGGAGCTGAGTAGGGAAATGGCAGGTTCAGGGTCGATCCCACTTAGCTCCTTGGACCGACGGCTTCTGAATCAAAGTGCTGGCTAAAAATCAAGCAAGATTTATAGCCATACATTACCGAATAAATCAGACTTTTGGGGGTGGGATCCAGGAATCTAAAATTTCCACCAGCTCTCCAAGCAATTCAGAGGTGCACTGGGAATTAAGAATCATTGACGGGGTGTCCGTGGGAGACTGACCTGGAAACTGCCGGCCGAGACTTTCCCTGCCCCGACCCCTTCATCGCGCGCTGCGTCTGACCTTTCCCTAAGTAGAACAATGCCTCAGCTATCTTACGAGGCGGGAGTGTATTTGGATTGCATTCCATCGCTACAGAGGAGGCTGTGTGTGTGCGTCCGCGTGCACGCATAAAATCATTTCTCACAAAACCCTTGAGCATCTGCTGCGTGAAAATAACACTGCTTCGGGCGGGGCGGGGGAGAGAAATAAAACAACAACAAAACCCCGGCTCGAATTAAGCGATCA
Organism: Rousettus aegyptiacus; assembly: GCF_014176215.1. NCBI lineage: Eukaryota > Metazoa > Chordata > Mammalia > Chiroptera > Pteropodidae > Rousettus > Rousettus aegyptiacus. Next base: position 109,883,502 of record NW_023416311.1, read on the forward strand.
GGATGGCGGGACAGTGCGTGGCAAGGCTGATCTGTGACCCTCCGACGCTAACGCACGGCTCGCGGGACGCATTCGGAGCCCTTTGCTAGTTTCCGTGAGGGGCACAGACAGCCCGCTCCCCCGTGGGGAGGGTCTGCTTCCAGCAGGAACGAGGGCACTTTACTTGGCTTCGCGGGGACGTCGCCTCCCTGCCGGGCGTCCTGCTTACGTGACGGTGTCAGCGTGGGGGCTGCCGTGGGCCCGGCGTGAATCACGCATGACGCACAGCACGTCGCGTGTTGCTTGGCGATGGTTTTCCTCTCCCGGCTTCGCCTCCTGCCCAGACGCGGGGCGCGTGCACCCACAACGCACGTCCTCTCCAGCGGCTGCCTGTGGAGGCGAGGCGAGCAGGGCCTGGGCAGTGGCGTAAGGAGGGCCCCGACGGTGACATCTGGATGATACAGGGCCGAGAGCACGCAAAGGCAGGGGAGCGGGCGGGGAGAAGAAGCTATCGCCGTTCTTTGGACTCGCTCTCATCCGTCTTCGGAGGGCACCGTCCTCTTTCTCTGAACGAGGAAACTCTTTTAATGCCCCGCCTGCTCGGCTGAGGCCGGGCATCAAGCACGCGTCGGCTCAGCGGATTCCTTGGGCTGTTTTCACTCCTCATCAACCAATGTTGCAAACAGGTTAGAGATCGGGGCTGCATCCACTCCGCCCGGTGGCTGTCACTTGGCTCAGGCATCCTAGCAGCGCTCAGTGATGCCTGCAGAATATCCTGGGGACTCTGAAACTCTGGAACAATATTATACTATTTCAGTTGATTTTGGCCACCAGGGAATTCTGTCAAGTGCTGTGCCCTCTGAACCAGAAGCTCCTCCTCTTTAAGAGGAGGCCTACCTGCACCCAAAGGCCTCCCTCCCGAGCTGCCAGCAAGAGTTCTTGAGTTCAGATTTGTGATTTTCTAGGAAAATACATTGCCCGTAAGATGACGTTCATTCAAACATCGGTCATTGAGACATACTGCACGGGGCCCTTGGATATAACGGTGAGCAAACTGGGGGCGGGCCCTGCCATTTTGGAGCTTACACTTGATGAGGAGACAGTCCTGAGTCAAAAAGTCCCATTGAAAGACGCGCCGAACAGGTCCTTTGGAGAAGCAGCAGGCGCTGTGCCGAGAGCGTGCAGCACAGAAGCGGGTCCCCGGGGCGCAGGGGCCGGTCCACTTGCCGAGCCGTCTACACTTTGGAAGTGGATTGGCCTGGGAGGCCGCAGTGGACTCAGGAGGACCGACGCTCAGGCTCTCACGGCCCAGCGGGGGCGGGCGGCCACGGTGAGGAGGGGGTTCATCCGAGAGATGCCTGGGGAGCGAGAGGGACAGGGAGGGCGGGACGTGCAGGGGCCACGCCACGGCTCTGGTCTGTGTGGTCCGGTGGCCGGCAGTGCCAGTCACGTGACATTGTGCAGGCGGAGTCAGCGGGATTCGCTGCAGAGTTGGATGTGACACATGATAGAAAGTTAGACATCAGGAATGACTCTGAGACGTTCCTGTCTGAGCCGCTGGGCCTGCAGGGCCCCAGTGCACAACGTGGGGCCTGGAGGAGCTCGGGGGAGGACCGCCGGGTTCGAGAGTCCCACCGGGCCACCGGGTGCCCCTCTCTGCCTCAGCGGGGACGCCAAGGAGAGGGCTGGCTCTCGGAGTCTGCGCCGAGCTGAGGGCGAAGGGTGGGGTCCTCGGGCAGCCTGAGACGCCGGAGATGCCCGAGGGAAGGAGACGGCACCCAGCACTGGCGCACCGGTGCAGGGGGCGCCTTGTCCTCCCCGCTGCCGGCACCCCAGGGGCTGCAGGCTGTAGCTCTGCCCCTCTGGCTCCTGGCCGCACCGACACGTGACTGTTCAGGTAAACTGAGGCTGCGCGGGGTGCAAAGCAGACTCAGCGTTTCCACCAGCCCGCCGGTTCCTCCATCTTCCGTCCTTCTACGGAGTCTGAGAGGGCGGGGGAGGAGCGCACAGAGGACCAGCTCTGTCACAAATATCGGCACCCGCGGGAGTTCTCGCTCCTTGCCAGAGCTCTGGGACCCTTGGCCCTGCCTCCCCAGTGGCCTCATTTGACTTCTGAAGAGGCTGCTCGATGTTTGGAGAATCCTGGAGCTGGCCGAGACACAGGCCGAGGGCTCTCCTGTTGCGCTCTTAACATTCTGCCTGTTGGTTGCCACGGCCACCTGCTTGGCCAAAGAGCCTTTCTGTCATGGTCTCAAAAATTAGTCTCCTCTCCGTCCGGCTGCCTGGCTCGCCTACTCATGCCACCCGGCACCTGGCCTGGTTCTGTCCGGGGACCCGCATCGGCCCTGGGTCCCGGGGCCCCGGGACGGGCGGGGAGGCGGCCGGCCTGCTCTCCGAGCCATTCTCTTCTGTTCAGGCCTCGATCCGCGCATTCCGCCTCGTTCTCCTTTCCAGACGAGGGGATTCTCTGCTGCTGCAGGTGCGGCTACCTGCAGAACTGCGGCCCGTGTTTACCATCAGCTCTCGGGACGACGGAGGAGGCCGGAGCGGCTTGTGACCTCCTGGTCAGCTGTCGGTCACGTGTCAATGCTCGGGGTCCTGGCGACTGATTTCTCTCGTGTGTCGCGATGCCGCCTCCCCAGAGAGCCGGCCGCGTTGGCCCTCCCGCGGGGAGTCAGCGCGGGCTCGGCGTACGTTACACAGACACGCACTGGATTGTGTTCGTTCCCAGCAAAAGGTTGGCAGTTTCCAGTTCTGCAACCTCGCCAGGTGGGGGCAACCTGGATTCGACACCTTCTTTTAAGAAGAAAACAACAGTCACGAGGTTGGCACTTCCAGGCTATCGGAGTCTTCCTGTGTGGCCGGGGGGCAGGCCCCCCATTGCTCAGGTGTGGGGGACGCAGGGACTCCGGGGTGGGCCTGGAGTGCAGGTGCCAAGGTGAGGCCCCCAGGACCGGAGGAGCCTGCAGCCTGGAGTCTCCGGGCTGGCTGGTCTCTGATCGCTTTCGAGGGGGGCGTCTTCTCGCTGACTCTGGGTCCGTGGTGTGGATGTCCGGCAGCCTGAGGCCCCCGCAGGTGGGAACAGCGAGTCGCGAGTTCTGCTCTTGACCCAGGCGTCCAGGGCCCCGTGCAGCTTCTGGGCCGAGAGATGTCACAGACACATCAGGATGGGACAGGGTCTTTCTGCCAGTTTCCAGTCTCGACTTAAACCCAACTTCCGAGTCAGTGGATTATTTTTAAATGTGCGTGTGTGGTTTTTTTTTGGAAACAAAATCAGGAATTTCACTCCTCCTCCTCCCCACCCTCTTTCTCCTGCTGTAGAATCATTTACCTCTTTCCTCTGGCCACTAATTCATCCACAGAATCTTTGGAATACGGTCTCGTGGTATTTAGATCACCGTGAGGCTGGGTGGGTAACATAGCAAATCGGTCTTGATTTTCTGCTTTATGTTTCGGAAACCTTATTCCCATAGCCTTGCCGTTTATCGGTTTGAGACCGACGGTGCTGTCTTTAATTTGCAAGTTGCCCACTTCGGTGTTGCTTCGCCGGTTGAATGCCCCGTGACCTAATAACATTCCCCCCAAGGAGGATTTCTGTAAAGGGCATTAACGCAACACAAGCCATTTCAGAAATCAAATTTATTTCGATCGCCATAAATCTTCATTTCGATCCCCACGAGAGCTTCCTGGAAATCTTTTGTGGTCTGTTTCAGATTCGGTTCTGTAAGATTTGACATCTCCTTCAAAGGGCCTCAGAACGACGGGGCCAAAGCTTCGGTAGGGGTCGTCGCCACGGCAGCCCCTGCGTGCCGGGACAGAACTGTTTCCTGTGTCATGTTCATTTACCTCCTGGGTCAGTTTTATGGTAGAAGCAGCTGGCCGCTGATTTTTCCCGGGAAACTCATGAGGAGTCCAGATCTCGATGCCGAGAAAACTTCGCGAAGTCTCAGCTTTGTGAATATACATGACCTGGATTGCAGGATTCGTTTGCGGAGCAGTCCAAATTCAGTCCATCAGCCAAGTCCTGAAGTCCCCGTGTGCGAGGAACTCCCCCTGGAGGTCAAATGGATCAGCAGGTAGTTGCCTCTTGACGCTTCAAATTAGTTCGGAAGGTGCGGGTTCGGCTGTAATTTCTCAGGCAGTCGGGGTGGATGGCTATTTTTAGCACAGAGGTTTCCATCCATCATGGCATTCCTGTCTGCGGACCTCTTAGTTATGAGTAAAAGTAGATGCTGATTAAACCACCACACAGACGGATGACCCGAACGTAGCGGCAGACGTAGCTACAGAAATGAGGATTTAGCTGCCAGAGGCTGCAGAGGACAACGGAACTGGCCGCCGGAGGCCTGGCTCTCTAACGCGGCCTGACGTCCAGGGCAGCAGAGTCCGCGCGGTCCTGTGTCCCAGCGAGTCTCCCTCGGGACATTCCACCCGGATTTGGCAGAGAGGCCCCGTCTGCGAACCGGGCGGCTCTGTCGCGGCTCAGCCGGCCCGGGGTCCGTGCCCATGCCCTTGGCTTTGACGTGGCTGCTCCCTGCCTCGCTTTCTCAGTAACTGTGCTACTGGGTTTCCATCCCGGATCGACAGCGGTGGAAAAACCACGCCAGGCGGCACCCGAGACTGCGTCTCCCGCCCCGCCCCCGCGCAGCCGGTGCCGTGGGGGGATGGGCGGAGGTGATGCCCGACCGTCCCGGCTGCACCCCGAACTCGAAGCCGCAGCGTCGCCTGCCCCTGGCTCTCTCCTGTCCCCTCCCGCAGCTGCCGCGCCGCTGGCTGGGCCCCAGGGTGGACAGGACGCGGCTTCCAGAACGAGCCCGTGGAGAGGGCGGCGCCGCCCGCCCGCGCCCGGGCGCAGTGACGCCGAGGCCAGGGCTCGGCTCCGGCGCCGGAACCCAGGCTCCTGTGGGCGCCTGGGGAGGCGGGCACCCCAGACCCGGCGCAGGGTGGGGCGTGGCTTCTGTCGGAGCTGCAGGACAAGGAGCCGAGATGCGGGGGGAGCCACGGGCCACCCTGGGGCAAGACCCGCACCCACGTTCGTGATGCTCCCTGGCATACCGCAGATACTCAGAGTCGCTCGCCCTCCCTCCCCCAAAACCCACCGCAAGGCAGCACCCAGCGATGGCGTCCGGGCCAGCGCCTTGCGGGGCCTAGGGTGCTCTTCGCGATCTAAGGCCCCGAGAGCTCGCTCTGAACTGCTCGCTGCCCCGAACGCCGCCTCTTATCCCGTCAGCTTTCGAAAGCAATTTCAATTACAAGCGACATCAGGTCTAAATCAGGATGTGAGGAGAGCAGCTTCCTTTTAATCAGTCACTCAAGTGTACTGCATTCCGGGTGTCAATCGGCAAAAACTAGAATCGGTCCATTCAATGAGACGGCCGGCCCGGCGGGTTAGGTTGACCCGGGAGGGCCTCACCCCGGGACAAGAGCCGGGCCCTGCAGCGCGGCCGGGAGTTCCCGGGGCTCCTTGGGGCGCTCTCTGTGACCACGGGTTCCTGACTGACACTTCTCACTTACAAGGTGACCCTGAGCACAGAGCCCTTTTAATTAGCCCGCAGATCCAGCGCGCTTTGTGTGGGTGACTGTCAGTTTCTTTGCTTTCGGAGGCCCTCCGTCGCCATGGTGACAGTCTCGTAACAATAGATCAGGCGGCAGGGAGAGGAGCAGGCAGGCAGGCAGGCAGGCAGCCGGTGCCAGCTCCCAGCCACGTCGTAAATATTCATGATACGACCACGAGTTTAGAAACTGCATTGTCCACGAGTTCCATAATTCACGGTCAGCACGAGGCTGTGCTGGGGGTGGAGACGGAGAAAAAGAGAAAAATGCAGTTTATCTTAAGGCTCAAACAGGGAGGGGGACGCGCCGAACCCTGGAGAAATCCCCCGGGAGTGTGGACGCTCCTCGCTGTTGTGTTTGGACGTCATTAACGTGGATGTGGAAGGACTTCGGGACACCTTTATTCACAGATAATGTCGCCTTGCCCGATCCGCTTGTTTGGCAATCCTGGGTCACCAGGAAACGTGATTCAAACCCCAACACTAGTTGACGTGAACTTAGCCCTGGACTGCCGAACACGCCTGCACCAACCCGTGAGGACATTTTTGGGGTGAAGCATTGTGAGGGGGGATGCACTCTCCGTGAGAAAGACGGTCACCGCCAACCGCAACCTTCAGGCAGCTCCCGGACATGAGAGATGGCCGCCGGCCGCGGGCGCCTTCAATCCAGCCTGCACGCGGCCTGAGCACTCTGTCCCGGGCGCCTGAGCCCGGAAGCCGAGCCCCGGAAGGTGCTAGAGGAACCGCCACTCCAGCTCGTCCCTTCTCTTCCTGTCCCTCTGCCAGGCCGATGGAGCCCGAGCCGCGTCCTCCTCAGGGGCCCGTGCACTCGCCTGCTGCTCAGGCGTCTGCTCTGGTCTGGCACCTGTCCCCCAATTCCCGGCACTCGGGTGTTGGATTCCCAGGGGTCCCTCGGGTGCTGCTTGGTCCCACTGCCGGTTGGCAGGGCTGGCCTGACGCCAACACAGCACAGTCCAGGCCAGAGGGTGACCAGCTCATGACTTAGTCCCACGGGGGCGCCAGATGGCCAGTCGGATCCCTCCATCCTCACCGGAAAGTCACCCCGCGGTCTCGCGGCGGCTTCGGCGTAGGGCGGTGCGTGACCTCGCAGCCCGTAAGAGTATTTCATTAAGTGTTAAGTAACTGTTGTAATTGTGGTACCTGCAGCTGACTCGATTCTTTCGTTCAGTCTGTTGAGGAATTAATTACTATTTAATCAGTGCTGTCATTTGGAGGACAGGCCTAATCGCTGAGACTCAGGGCTGGTAATGACACCCCGCCCGCATCTCTCTCACAGCCTCATGGGGGGGGGCGGGGGGGCGGGGCGACAGCTGGAGGCCGCCGGGCCTGCTGGGCGCGGGGTCCAGGTGCCTGGGGGCTGGGCGTCGGCGGCCGCCTGCGGGGAGCCGCTCTCCTGCTCGCTGCGGGTCGTGTGGACATGGCCGGGCTCGGCGCCACTTCCCTAGTGTTCCTGGATGTAAGTGGCAGGAGCGTCTTTGACAGTGACTGTCACCGTCGACGCCCCCCGTTGATCAAGACTATAAAAGATTGAAAACCAAAGCCGTATTTAAAAATTTCCAGCAGGCCAGCGCTGCTCGGAGGGCAAGGTTGATGGATTTTAAAGCGCGGCTCCGTGAATGACGCTGTGCGGGGAACGAGAAGTCGAGCCACACGTCGGGGAGGAACCATCCGCAGAAGACGCACTTGACCAAGGGCCGCCGTCTGAAACGCTGCAATCTCTTAACATGTGACAATACGGAGATGAGCAGCTCAGTTAAAAAGGCGAGAAAAGACCCGAGCAGACGCCTCACCGGAGGAGACAGGCAGAGGGCTCCGAAGCGCGTGAGAAGATGCTCCCCGCCCCGTGTCGTGAGGGACCCATAAACTGAGATGACCACGGGCCGCCCCGCACCCCACCGCCCCCTCCCCCCGCACGTCCAAGCGGCCCAAACCCCGGACGCTGGCGGCGGCCGCGGGCCTGGAGCCGTGGGAGCTGCGGGGTCCCTGCTGCGGCGCGCGCGCCCTCCGCGGGGAGCCGGGCCGGGGCGCCCCGAGCCCTCTGCACCTGCCGCGCGGTGTGCTGTGAACCTAAAAGCGCTCTGAACGGCAAGGCTCACGGATGACGGAGATGACAGCCCGGAGCAGGGCGTCCCTGCGGGCAGAGCCGCGGGCCCCGTCGCCGCGCTGGGGGTGCTCACACGGCGGGGGCCCCGCCGCGCCCCGCGTGCTGCGCGTTTGCGCCCTCACTCCGGCGAGGCGGCTGGAGGGAGGGAAGGCGGCCGCGGCGAGGCCCGGGCCTTCCCGGCTCCGTGGCCGGCGGGGCTTCGAAGGCAGGCGCGGCACGCCAGGCTCTGAGAAGCGGCGACTTCCCCCCGTGGGACGGGAGGGCCGAGGTGACCCCGAGAGAGGCCGGCACGCGCTCGGGGGGCTCGCGCTGGGCGCCGAGCGCCCTGCTGCTGGAAGGGCCCTCCCCGCGCGCCCCGTGCGGCCAGGGGCGTCTCACGCTCGCAGCAGCTCGGCGGGACAGCACCACCCTCGCCCTCACGGCAAGGACGGAGGCTCGGAGGGAGGCTCGGCTCCGAGAGGTGAGGGGACACCCCCGAGGGGTGCTCAGGGCAGCGTGAGCCGCGCGCGAATGCCGGTTCTCGTGCGGTCAGCGCCAAGGCCGACGTCACCTTCGGGGCACTTCCTGCCGTTTGCTCCCCGTTCGGACGCGGCACGGGGCAGGCCCGGCTCAGCCGCCGGGCAGACTCCCCCGTGCATCCTCGGGAAGGGCCCGCTTCCGCGGTCAGCCGTCCGTGCGACGGTGACACGTTGGAGCCGGGCGGGACCCTGAGTCACGTGTCTCTTCCTGTCACCTGGGAGATGCCGTTTGCTGCCAGCCTTAGGGCTGCTCCACTTCTCCGAGCATCCGGCTTTGTGAACCAGTGTCGGCTCCAGGTCAGCTTGGGGGTCCCGACACCCCCACGGTGCTGTCGACATGCAGAGTTCTTGGAGCTGTGTCCACCGAACTCGACAGGCAGCCTCGGCTCCGCCCGCCTGTAGCCAGAGAGCCCAGTTTTACCCGCAACACCCCTCTTCTGCTCAGTGACTCTAAGTGTGAGGAAGCCCTCTCTCTGCTCAACTGAGACTCACCACCTGTAGCTTCCTCTTGTAAACGGCTGTTCTGTGTTTACACTACTACGGATAACGCCCCCCCCCCCCTCAGGACAAGGCCCAAGACCATCCTCAGGCTTGCTCCTGTCTCTCGTAGACAGAGGTGAGCAAACCACCATCCTAACTGAGCTTCGAAGTAAGTGAATGTTGGTGAAAAAGCCGAGCCCGAGCACCTTGTGCACAAGCCCGCCTGGAGTCCCATTGTTTTAGTCCCAGGATGGACAGGAGGAGGACACAGATTCAAGAGAGCAAAGCCAAACGCAAGGCCATCTCTGAACCAAGATGGGCGGAGTCTCGGCCTGGCCCCCGCCGCTGGACCAGCCCCTCGCCCCACCCTTCCGAGTTCCACGCCTGCTTCATGTCTTACTTTCTATCACTGGCTCGTGCATCCTCCTGAGGAATATGTCACAACCTTAACCTTGAGAGGAAATAAGTGTACAAACTGACTTAACTCGTGTGGATGTTTGCAAAAATGTATAAAACACCTAACCCTCAATTTCACCTCTTTAAGGAAATTCAACAAATCAAATGGTGTTTTTGCTACAACATCAAGGTGCGGAAATGCTATGTGTTCACTGCCTCAGGAAGTTAATAAGTTAAACTTCCCCCATTTTCTCTCACTCTACCTCTTTTATCTCTAAACTGTGAAGAAATAAGAGATAACTATTTTCTTCCAGAGGGAAGTCACTGTTTTTTACATGCTTTTATTTCATTTCTCAAAGTATATTCTGGAAGGTAGGACAGTCCCATGTGCTTGTAGATCCCTCATTAATATAGAGCCTTTGCGGCTTGATCTGGGAATTCCTTTGTAGGGACAACGATACATTTAAAGGTTTAATTCACTTATTTTTTTTTCCCCCTGTGGATGACCATCTGGTATCTGAATATCACTTCTTACTCGGATGTAAGAAAAAAGCCCTTTCTTTAACAGCAAAACAAACAGCTGACTCGTTCCACACCCCTAATTCCATTTCATTGAAATCCAGGTATTTATGTCACCTGCCATCGTTGTATTACCGCTTTACCTGTAAGATGAATTAGAGGGCTGCTTTCGAACCTGCGAAGCCACATGTCTGACGAGGTCTGAATTCCGGAGGAGAGGACCGATCGGTGCTGATGGTCAGAACTGCAAGTCGGCATCAGCACCCGGGAAAGGTCTTCACAGCTGCGGAACCTGTGCTGTCGCTTTCATGCGATTTAATGTCAAGATTCAAATACTGGGATTTTCTGGAAAGTTCAGAGGAGGAGGCTTGCTGTGCCGGGGGCTGCGGGGTGCATGCGTCAGTGGAGGGGGCGTGCAGGCGGGGTCGTTTTGAATGCACAGTAATCTGCGTCTCAGCATTTACAGTTGTCTCATACAAATGAGGGGCAATTTCCATTCTGCCGTCTCTGCAAGACAGGCTGACGTGTTTCGGCGTCTTCATTTAAAACGGTGCATGCTGTGTTCAACAGGATTTTTTTTTTTTTACACTACATTTGCTAATCTATCATAATGAGAGTCTATAATGCGAAGGGAGTTTCGAGTTTCGTAGCTGGGCAGAGGGTGCAGTGGAATTGAGAATCCAGTTTTTCAGCACAGAGTACAGATTATGGTTTCCATAATAGGTTGCAGTTCCCTGTAAAACGTTTGCTATTTACTGGAAGTGGATGTTAACTCGTTAGCCGTGTATTTCTCTGCATTTCTCAAATTATTATTTTATGGCAAGACACAGAATATGGAGCGTAGTCATAAAAGCCTTTACGCTAAACATCAGTTCAGGAGAGCTTGCTGCAGCCAGGCGTGGATCAGTGGTTGACAGCGGTGTGGACCCAGCAACCTCAGTGCCCAAAGTTGTAGGCAGCCTGTTGGCTGTGGACCTTGGGCAAGGCCACTAACCCGTCACATGCTTGCCGATCCCAACTCAGGGGCCTCTGCAGCGACGGCCATGTGCTGCGCCCGCAGTGAACTCTGCATGACAGTCGGCGGAGGTGGCCGAGAATGCGCACGCGCGCGCGCATGTGCCCAGGTGCTGCGCATGCCGAGCCTCTGATTCATGTTTGACTCGATGCTGTGGTTTCCATGGCACCCTTGTGATGCTCTCGTCTCTCTATGGGGATGAGCTGCATCTGCTGCCGCCACTGGTCTGAGCCTTAGAGCATGCGTCCAAGCTGCCCAGATGTGTACCCGCGTGGACGCAGCAGAGTCCCAGAGAGCGACAGTGAGTCCAGGGAGGAGAGAGGCGAGATGGCGGGGCAGCCCCTGGGTGCAGCAGAAGGCCGATGTTGGGGGCCGCTTCGTGCGTGTGGCTTATCCAAGCCCTTTGGAGGTGGGTAGAGCCGTGGATCCATTTCTCGTGGCTGCCATCAGAGTAACACAAATTTGACGGCTTAAAACAATAGAAATTTATCGTGTCACATTCTGGAGCCTAGAAGTCCAAAATTAAGGAGTCAGCAAAGCCAAGCTTCCTGTGAGGCTGTCCTCTGTGTGTGTTTGTGTGTCTAAACTTCTTATAACAACAATAGTCATCAAATTAGGGCCTACTCTAATCCACGGTAGCCCCATCTTAACTTGATCACAATGACACGCTCTCCCGTTTATACATCCACTAACATTCTCTGCCCCTAACCTAGCTACAGGTTGAAATTTTAGGATTCCAAGCAAAAAAAAAATGTTAAACGCTTTATTGTGGTATAATTGACATTCGAAAAATCACTTGTATTTAATGTGCACAATTTGATGAGTTTGGACGTATGTAAATACCTGTGTTACCAGCACATGAGCCGAGATGACAGACGCTTCCATCGACAGTTTTCTCGTATGCTTCCTTTTTCCTTCATTTCTGCAGTAAGAAAGCAGCTTGGGATCTACTGTCTTAAAAACATTTAAGTGCGCGATCCGGTATTAGCTACAGGTGCACACAGCAGATCGCTGGGACCCCTCGCCCTCTGTAACTGAAACCGCGCCGGCCCAACAGCTCCCGTCTGCCTCCCCCCAGCCCCCGATCACCACCTTCTCTGCTTCTCTAAGGTCGCCTGTTTTTATAATGTATTTCAACTTTTTAAAATTGTGGTGAAATATACGTAGCACACATTAACTACATTCACGTTGATGTATCAGCATTTATGGGGACGTGTTTTGTGCCTTGCATTTTCAGTTCTAAATTTTAATTGCAAATGTTTTGATTTTTTTTATTACTTGCCCATTTATGAAAATTAAACTGAGAGAATTCAAGATTTATGGCGAACAGAAATTAACTGACTTGATACCTGACTGATTTTTCAACTTGCTCAGGAATAAATTACCCCAGAACTCTATTTCTCAGGCAAAGGGAAGCGCACCGATATGCGAATAAACAAACAAAAACACCAATAAAAAATATGGCGTCTTCTACATTTTTGAGTTTGGCTATTTTGTACATCTCGTATAAGTGAAATCATTCAGTATTTGTCCCATGACCAGCTTATTCCAGTTAGCATAGTATCCCTCCAGGTTCATCAGTATTGTCACAAATAACAGAGCTTCTCTTGTTAAGGCCGAATACAACCCATTGTAAATATACCCCATTTTCTTCATCCATTTATTTGTCAAGGGATATTTGGGTTGTTTCCATGTCTTGGCTATCATGAATGATGCTACAATTAACTTGAGAGTGCAGATATCTCTTCGAGATCTTAATTTCAATTCTTTTGGGTGTATACACAGAAGACCAACAGAATAGAGAGCTTAGAAATAACCCACACATATGTGGTCAACTGGTTTTCAACAGGATGACAAGAATGCACAATGAGGAAAGGACAGTCTCTTTAAAAAACGGTGCTGGGAAAACAAGATATCCACGTGGAAAAGAATGAAACTGGACCCTTATCCTATACCATGCAAAAAAAGCAACTCGAAATGGATTAACGATTTAAGACCTGCAACTGTAAAGTTTCCAGAAGGAAACATAAACGTAGGGGGAAAAGCCTCATGACATTGGGCCTGGAAATGATTTCTTGGATATGACCCCAGAAGCACAAGCAACGAAAGCCAAATCGACAAGTGAAACCACATCAGATCAAAAAGCTACTGCGCAGCAAAGGAAACCATCGGTCGAGGACGAAGGCGACCTGCGTGCCCCATGATGGGAGAAAATATCTGCAGATCATGTGTCTGATATAGGATCAATATTCAAAATATGCAAGAAACTGCTACAAGTCAATAGCAAGCAAGCAAGCAAGCAAGCAAACGAAAAAGCCCTGATTTAAAGAATGAGCAAATGACTTAAATAAACATTTCCCCAGACGAGTCATACGAGAGACCCACAGCTACATGAGAAGATGCTCAAGGTCACTAATCATCAGAGGCGTGAAAATCAGAATCACAAGGAGATGTCACCGCGCACCTGTGAGGATGGCTATTAGTTAAAAAAAAAAAAAAAGATCACAGATATTGATAAGGATGTAGAGAAACTGGAACCCGCATACACCGTTGGAAAATGGTAAAGAGATTTCTCAAAAAAGTAAAACCCTCTTCGCTGGGATCCTGCGAAGACAGGTGCTCTGGGTGGTGGCCTGGATTGGCCGCAAACATCGTGAGAGGAGGGAAAGCACACCTGGCTGGGACCAGCCTCCTAGGGGAAAGGGGAGACTCTTGGCTGATGAATTTGAGGACATACGGAGCAGGTGTGGCCCGCCCCCTTCTCTCAGATGGCATGCCCGGGTACCTATGTCCTTCCCTCTCTTATCCATGGGCCGATTTCACGTTCAGGTTTATTGCAGCGTTAGTTTCAATAGTCAAGATACGGAGACAACCCAGACCTTTATTGCCAGATTCTGTCCTTGTCAGGTGGCTCTGTGCGGGCCAGCCCCGTGAGCGATGGTTACTAGGAGAATCTGGCTAATTCTAAGGCCAGGGATTGATAAGTCCTCTGGGCAAGCTGAGGAAAGTCGTGATTTTCAATGTCAACTTAGTTATAATGAGAGCACTATTTTCATATCAATGATTTCTTCTCATGTTTTCTCCCAGGCGGTAAAAAATGTGGGTGGGAAAAAAGGATGACATTTATCAGCCCCTTCAAGTCCTAATAGAAACATTATATCTATAACACAAAAGCTTTGACATAAAAATACACAGAATAGTAAATAGCTTTTAGAGTATAAAATAATACTAACAAATAATAATAACAACAGTTCACATTTACATAGTATTTACTATGTGCCACGCATAGTTCAAAGCACATTATGTCTGTCTGTCTGTCTGTCTACCTGTCTTTAGTCTCATTTAATCCCTGTGGCAACCTTCTGAAGCAGATACAGTGTCTCTTAATTGTTTTAATGATGAGGAAACTGAGTCACAGAGAGGGTAGGAAACTGTTTTCGATTTTGCAGAGGAGGAGGGTGATGCGTCGTGGGCTGGGTCTTGGGTCTCCAAGAGATGCTCTTTCAAATATTTTAGTACCCAGTACTCTAATCCTAAAGCAAAATCATAGTGCCGTTCCCTGATGGCAGCTGATGAGCAGGAAATTGGATTTAATGCATATGACTGAGAGTTTCAGCGGTGACCTCGGGAAAAACCAGAGATCACTCTGTAGGATGGCACTGTATGAATGCCGTCTGGCCTCATCCTTTCCGGCCGTGTGATTCTCCGCAAATTGCTCAGTCCACCCTAGTGTAAGTTTCCTCATTTGGAAGTTGAAATCAGAAAGGAATCTTGATAGTATGAATTAATAGACCTTTAGGCTTAGAACGGTGCCTAGACATTGTAATGCTCAGTAAATGCCAGCAAATGACGATGGTGCTGGTGGTGGTGGTGCTGGTGGTGGTGGTGGTGAAGATGATGGTGATGATGAAGATGATGAAGGAGGTGGAGATGATGGAGAAGATGGAGATGATGATGATGGTGATGAGTAGTATTACTTAGCGTTCGAACATTGGGAGGAGACACTCCTCAGAGTTCTCCCTGTGCACTCACCGGCACCCACATTCTCCTCTTTCAAGGTCCACGGCCAGACAATACTTTCCAGGTCTTGCATTGACGAGGGGCTGGCTCCGTCACGGCGATCGGAGTTGTGGTGACAGGACTCATTTTCACCAGTGGGATGTGAGACGAAGCGATGTGTGAAATGTCCAGCCTTCCCGACCTGCTCACTTTCCCCACGTGCCAGGTGCACGTGGGAATGAGACCTTAGAAGTCAGTGGGAGTTCACACGTGTGTTATGGCTGTGTCATCTTGATTTGTATTTAGGAGTCTGTGGTTTGGAGGGATGGCTCCATTTCTTTGAAGGTGCTCAAGTTGAGGATAAAAATTGTTCAGGACGTTCCCTTATTATCTTGTTAATGGCTGCAGCTCTATCGTGTGATCCCCTACTTTATTCTCAATATTATCGATTGCATAACGCGGTGGCTCTCTAGCCCCTACGAGACACAGCTCCGGCTGCGCACAGGCTGTGCAGGGTCCCTGCCCAGCTCGCCGCTGCCTTGCCCACTGGCCGTCCCTGCCGTCGCCCGCGCTCACCTTGGTCCCCATCCCGGAAACCCTTGCCGTTCGGAGCCTGTTCCGCCGGTCCCTCTGCCCGCCCACCTTCATCTCCAGGTCTTCTCCACCTCCGCCTCGGTCCCCGGGGGCTCGGCCTTCCGGTCACTTCCTTTAGGAAGCGGCAGCCAAGAACGCGGGACCCGATAAGGCGGGAGCAGCTCGCGGGAATGACGTGTTCCCCGCCGCGCCACCACGCTTTCCGCTTCTCGCTCTGCAGCCTTGTGCCAATGGCATTGTCGTCTTCCTTTGAGGAAGCGGATGACGCCTGCGTCAACCAGAAACACTTAGCGATGAATTATTATGTGCTAATGGCTTTAAGAGTTTTTGTTTGTTCGTTTGTTTGTTTGTTTTGTTTGTTTGAGGAAGCCGGCGTCAACGAGAAACACTTAATAATGAATTATTATGGCTTTAGGAGTTTTTGTTTGTTTGTTTGTTGTTTTGTTTTGTTTCGTTTTTACATAATATCACCTCGACCCTATGGAATAGGCATTATCGTCTTTCTTATTTTACAGGCGAGGGGTCCGGGCTGGGAGTCCTACTCCCTCGGGGCGAGGGGCGGGGAGTGGCCGGTCCCTTCCGTTTGCCCCTCCGCACCCCCTCCTGTTTCCTGCTCTCTGCCCTCGGCCTCCCTTTGGGGTTGTCCGGTAGGAAGCTTTAACAGGAGGTGAAGCCACCCTCCTGGGGTCCTCTCTGGGAACCCCCTTCGGGCTGGCCTCCCCCAAGGCGACAAGTCTTCGGGACTCTCCGTCTGCAGCCTGGTCCTGCATCTTTTCAGGCCCCGGATCTTCCGCCACCAGCCCTGGGGTCCTGAGCCCTGCCTCGTGGTTCCCCCGCACTGGATCCTGGTAATTAATCCCCCCGGGGAACGGAATTTTCCGGAAGAGCCGGTTTCCAGTGCGCCTTCTCTTCCGTGCTGGAAGATGACAGCGCGGGACAGACGGAAGGACTGGGAATTCGGCGCTTGACTAGGGTTTCCAGGACAGGCCCCGACCGCCCATGCAGCCACCTCCCACACACCTCCTCCAGGTTCCAGCCACGAGGGCAGACGCCTGGTGCCCGGTGCTGCCTGTGCCAGTCGCTGAGCATGTCATCGGCTTAGATTCCTTCCGGCTGAAGAGGTAAGTGTCGCCAGACTAAATCGAATTGTACTGTTTCGACTGTGCACTCCTCCTCGGTGCACTTTTTATCAGGACTGAAAGGCCTAAAGGCCGATACTGAATCAGTTGGTAAAATGAAAACCTAAGACGAAGGGAGTCAGCTTCCCGGCTGGATGTTCGGGGGACCTTAACGCCGTTCGGATACGGAATACTGACCGTCTCAGGCACGCCGTGAGCAACGCGGCGATCGGCAGGGCCTCGGCGTTGAGAGGTGACGGGGCCCACACACGAAAAGGGACTGCGTCCGAAAGAGATCTGTCCTGTGGTGTCTCGGAAATAATTCCGGAGTGGCTGCTGAGTGCAACACGCATCGTACCCAGCCTGCTCCAGCTCCCACAGCTCTTCGGAGACACACATACTTTTCTTATTCGGTCACTTCTATTTTTTTTTTTTCCACTCCATCAGGTGTTTTCAGATGCTCTATCTCATTAACCTAAATGACACCATTAAGAGGCAGGTGCAATTGCACCTATTTATAGAGAAACGAACAGAACGAAGACAGGTGAGCTGACCGGTGAGGGGCCATGCAGCTGGCGCGCGGAGGAGCCCTTTTCCACTCCGGTTTTCTGAGTCTGTCTCTTCTCTAGCCAGGAACCAAAGAATATTGGCTCCCGGAGCCGTAAAGATTCAAGGAAGCTCATTATAAGACAGATAGTAATGACATTGCTCTGCCATGGGCCACATATCTTCCCAAAACATAAGAACTGTCAGCGACTGATAAATACGTAGTTCGTACAGAAGTCGGTGGTGGTTCCGCGCCCAGCCCCTAGCAGCGTCGCTGGGCATCGTAGCAGAAGGCGCGTTGGGGCTGCCCAGTGTGCGAATGCTCTGGCCACTTCCTGTTGCATGAGTCGCACCTTTGGAAGGTAGTGGCTGCAGGTTCACATGGAGCAGCGTGCGGTGCTCAGCCAAAGGAGCAGAGGTTTGGCTTCGCTTCGCATTTTAAAAACAATGACGTAGGACAAATGCTTTCTGGAGAAACACTCGGTTGCTCCCGAGAAAGATTGTGGATCCTTACGGACAGTGAATTTTCATAGTTTTGGTGGTTTGTTGTTCTCCTCAGTCACCAAGGCATTCTTTCTTACCCATCAGTCCTGCTAATAGGTCTCTCCATCTTGGTACCCGTCAGCCCGGGGCCGTAAGCACCTGCTTCATCTTGGCTGTAATTCTGCTGGCGCAGTCCTCACCGCTGACGTCTGGGCTCGTAGTGATCCTTTCTCTCTCCGGCATCGATCTCTCCCCCAGCCCCGGTCCCTTCCCATCAGTCAAAAACCACGCTGAGCTCAATCTCATCTCCAGAAAATCGAAAGATAAAACACACACCTCCCGAACTCTGCGGAGCCTTTTCCTCTCTACTTCTTTGCTTCTCTTTAGCAGGAATTCGACCCTCCGCCCTGCGAGCTTTTCAGTCTCTTTACTTGGCCCCATGGCCAGCTCTGCGGACTGTTTCCTCATCTGCCCTCATTCCAGATGCCCTCACCCAACTCCTTTGCTTTACATACCGCTACACACTGGCGACTCCCCAGACCGCTCCCCGGCCCCATCTCCCTGCCTGCTCCAGGCCTCCAGAGGCGGCTGTCTACTTGCCTTCTCCGTTTGCGTGCCTGAGAGGCAGTTTTGCTATGACGTGTCCAGAAAGGCTCCCGTTACCTGCCACTCCAAACAGCTCTTCTCTCCGTCCTCCGCACCTCCACTGCGGGCCGGAGGCTCAGGCTCGTGACCCTGGCCTTGTCCCCGGCTCCCCCTCTCCCTCTCAGCCCACCTCCAGTGCATAGGCAGGGTTTCCCAGCCTCGGCTTCGAGACAGGCATGAACTTGAACCTGCCCTGTTCCTCTCAGGACGTCCGCTCTGACACGACTCTCTAGCATCTCTCACTGGGTCACCGGCTTGTCTGCCTGCTGCCACTCACGCTTATCCGTGACACTTTTTAATAACGGCCAAAGTGGCCTTTTAAAATGGAACCACCCTAGTCGCTCTCCTGCTCAGTCTCCAATGCCTTCTCCTCAGCGTCAGAATAAAGCTCACGCTCACTGCCATGGTCTCTGAGACTTGACAGAAGCAGGGCTGTGCCACGGTGCTCAGCGACTCGCACCCCACCCTGCTCCCGCCCTCTGTCCACGCTGACTCGAAGCACAGCGAGTGTTCGCTGCGCCCCTCCCCCGGGCCTGGCGGGGGTGTCCGCTGTGAAGGAAACGGGGGAAGACAAGGACCCAGAGCGGCGGGAGGGGGCGTTTCGGCCCAGGTGAGCAGGGACCATTGGGCGTCAGACCCGCTGGGCGCACGTGAGGAGCCCTGAGGTGTGGGGAGGAGCCAGCCAGCCCGCCCGGGCTCCCAGCGGACCGGGCAGCTCCCTCCCGGGGGGGGGGGGGGGGGGGGGGGCCCGGCGGCTGCGGGGCTGCGCTGTTCGGATCGTGTGAGGTGCCGGGACGGAGTGTAGGTGAGGAAAGGCGACCCGAAGAAAAGAAAGCACCAGGTTAGAGCCAGTTTTTCAGGCGACACGTCAGACACACGATGGGACAGAATGGGACTTCGTCCCTCCACCGGACGATGCTGTTTTTTTACTTTAAAAAGAGATCGGAGCATCAAAAATCCACGGAGCTCCCGATAACGGGCAGCGACGACTCGTCTGTAGCAGCGATCATCATCTCAAGGACTTAGCTCTGGTCACGCCGTCTTCGCATGTTTTTCAGATTTCCTACCAGGGAACGCCTTTTTGTTTTGTTTTGTTTTGTCTTGTTTTGTTTTGTTTTGTTTTGTTTTTCAGTATATTATGTAGTTACATCCCTGACTCGTGGATTTGCTTGCTTATTTTCAAATCAGAACCCCATTTCATTCTCAACTGAATATCAAAAATAAAGTAAAAAGAATGGATTTGTTTGCTGTCCTTCAGTCTCGTTCTAATGAAATTAAATAATGATATCGAGAGCCAATCTACTTTCAAAGGAATTCCTCCATATAAATAATGGTTTTGGACATGCTTTTTTTTTCTTTTAAAATAGTTTATTAAATAAAAAACCACTCCAGGCTTTATATGTTTTACTTATAGGCGGGTTACGCAATCAATTTCCGGATGTAAACAAATAGACATACATTTTTTGATACATAGAGAAAACATCGTGGGGGCAGCGGGTGTGACATGCTTCGGTGCAGACAAGGCCAGACCGTCACCGAATGTGAGACGCAATGCCGGTGACAGGAGCCAAAGTACGTCTTCGATAAACTGAGTCATGACTCTCTCATAGACGACAATCATAATTATGATGCCAAGGGCACGGCTTGATGGTCTGACTAAGTTCTCGCTAGGTAAAGATAAGAAGTGATAAAAACTTGCCGGCCATTCCTTAGGAATCTCATGCGTGAGAGGCAAGACACGGGGAGAGCCAGTCAAACGCTGCTTTTCACTCACGGACAAAACCCGTCTCTAAAGGACGCGCTCCCACGAGCGAGCCCGGGCGCTTTGCAGAGGCTGCGGAGGAAAAAAGAAAAACGGGCGGGGCCGCCTCGCTGCCTGGCGGGGTCCTGCGCGTCCCCGTGGCGGCCAGCCGGGGGACCCAGCTCCCGCCGCGCGGGCAGCCAGGGGCCGGCACGCAGCATCCTCCGCTGCAGCTGACGCGCAGCCCAATGCCACTCTCGGTGCTGAGCAAGGCCTGGGAGAAGCGCCATCAGACGCGGCTCGTCAAGGCCGGGGCGGGAGCAGCGGAGGGCAGCAGCGCGGTGACAAGACTCATTCTCCAGCAGGCGCTCAATGTTTTTTTGTCAAAATCAATTTATTCAGCGAGGAAAAACTCCCCATGGACCTTCCCATGCTTGCCAAGGCTGTTAGTTCTCCTGCATTTTCCAGATGGATTGATTTGGGTCACCAGATAGGTCTGGGAGGTTTACAGCTAACCGTGGCTCCTTGCATATGGCAGAGATTTCGCAGCCCTTTTGGGAGGCAAGTGAAGGTCCCTTCAGCTGGGCTGCCAGGCTGAACGACAGGAGAAGGGGGTGCACAGAGACCTCTGGCTGCGTACCCCAGGCCAAGAGCGCGTGCCACAAACGCAATGCGTTCATGTTCATATTTCTGCTCTGAGACGTCTAATATATTCCAGAGCTCAAAGTCCTGGACCAAAATAATAATAATAATAATAAAAAGCCTATACATGCACATCCTACTGCAAAGCTTGTCTTCTCCTTCAAACATCCAGGAAAAGGGCCACCCAATTTTCCAAAAGGGCATTTACATGGAATTCATGCTTACAACTTCCTTCCAAGACAACGAACTGAAACAGAGACATTTCAATGGACGTCTAACCTTTATTACCTATTATCTCTTGGCTTATTGTTTCATATATATACACGAAAAAATATATCCAATCTACTCCTTTTTTCTTCTTGTGTTCCTTTGTTTTTAAGCATCCTGTGGATTGACTATGTTCCTCCAAAATTCATGTATTAAAGCCTAGTCCCAATGTTCATGCTGAAAGCTGAGAACATCCCGGGCTGGTCAACATGCAGTTTTCATGACGTGGGCGACAGCTGCGAGCTTTGCCCAATCGAGCCCCCTGTGCCGGGCTGACGCTCCCGCACTGACATCGCCCCGTGTCCAGGATGGACGCACCGTAAAAGCGCGTGTGAGCACAGTCCGGTCCATGCTCACTCGCGCTTTCGAATTTTCCTTCTCTCCATCCCAGGCGTAGGCTTTGAGAATGATATTTTTGTTCTCACACCCGGTCATAGACAATTTCATGCCGTGTATTTTATAGTTTCCTCAAACACGCAAAAGAAGCAACTATGAACTCATCTTTGAGAACGATTTTTATCTTGAAAAATGATTTTTTACTTTAATAAAAACTCGGATTACTGTTACACTATCCTCAAATCGCCATCATGTGACATTTTCTGGGGAAACCCACTTAGAACCCACTCGTAAAGTCATTCTGGGACCTCGGTCACTGGAACGTTGGGTGGGGACGGGGACAGACTCCCTTCGATCCAAGTCCCACCCAATCCCGTGCAGCGATACATCAGTCAGGTGAGGTGGCAATGCTGCCGAGCGAGGGGTCGGAGGGCCCGGCCTCGGTCCCGGCCGCCGCCCGCTGAGGACACAGTGTGGTCTCTCTGCTCCGCGTCTCCATTTACACAGCGTGAGGGGCGAGTGAGGTGTGTACTCACTCCAGGGAGCTGCCACACGAGGTCGCCGGGGGCACGTGGGAGAGGACGGTCCGGCCTGGGAGGCTCCTTGTAGGGCTCTGCTCCCTGTGGCGTGGCGTGCCCTGGAGCAGCGGGCCACCGGCAGGCCACTAGCTGCCACCAGACTTGCTGTGCTGGGGCATTCTGCCTCCCCGCACCTTCTCAGTGTCCTCTGCATGACCACCTCCCTGGTCTCCATGGCGGCTTCTGTACTCCTCGGATTTTCAAAATTATTTCTACTGGGACTGCCCGGTTCAGGGATAACTCAGAAAACGTTTTCTGCAAACCCGTTTGAGCCAGGAGCGGGTGACAGGGCGGCGGGTCCTGCTCTTGCTCTCATGGGACTCAGAGGGTGTCATGGGGTGTGTCCCCATGTGGCTCAGACGCCTGGCACTGCCCCCCTCTAGGATGCTGAAGCCTGGCCTGCAAGCCGACAAGCACCGTTAACACTCTGGAAGGACCCAATGCGTTCGAAGGCGTCAGGGCCCCTGGGAGAAGGAGAACAGGAGTAAGCGGTGGAGTGAGCGGGGCGAACCCCCGCCAACTACGGGGCGGGTCAGAGGGTCTGCCTCGCAGGTCAGAGGAACCTCAGCCCGGGCGGCCTGCCGGGCGGGGCGGCCCTCGGGGACGGTGCGAGGGTTCAGAGCATCGATACTCGGAACAGAACGCACTGACACAACAGGGAGTCAGGGACGCTGGTCGTGTTTCCCAAGACCGGTGTTAGGCTCACCATCAGGATTCGGGGGGCCTGGGCGCGGCTGTGCCACATGATGGTCTTCGGGAGAGTTCGCCTTCCCTCGGAGGAAGAGTTTGAGGATCCGGGCACGGGCAGGTGCATGGACTTCCTCGGAGATGCAGTGTGGCGTGGAAGGGCTGCTGGGGTTTGAAAAGGAAGAACCAGCTCAGGGAGGAGGTGGAGAAACGGCTCCCGACATCCACTCCCTTCGTGCCGAAGTAAACGGGTGAGATCTGAAGACTCCAGGGCTTCCGGTCCCCTCGACGGCAGCATGGCTGGAATCTTCGCCAGGTTCGCACAAGGGGCGTCGTGACAGTCTGGCACGTTCAGATAAAGAAGCGCCGGCCACGGCAGGGTCATGTGGCACTACTGTGTCACCAGGCACACGGCCTGCAGAATGAGTGGCCGACGCGTAGGTCCATGTTTTTGTCTCGGGGGGAGAACGGAATGGACGCCGTCCCTCGCGTTAGCTGAAGCTCCGACTTTGCAAGCTGTCGGGGGACGCCTGTCTAAGAAACTCAGGTCCAGGCGATGGGATTTAAGTGCGCGTCCCCAACTGCTTACTGCTGAGCCGCAATTTGCACAAAACGTTCTGAAGAAAAGGGCGCGGAGTGAAAAGAAAGACCTCTTTCTCGTCGATGTTGATACTGAAGCAAACGCCGCTTTTTTTCTTTTTGTAAGAAAATGCTAATATGATAAGCGGCTATTGATAACAATAGTCAAATCTGAACACTTGGCAGGTGGCTATTGAATAAGATCAGACAGATGTGTTGTATAAAAAATACAACTAATAGAAAATGTCTTTGTAATATTTGTCACAAATTTTCAGCAGAATAATAATGAAAAAATGAAGAACAGTGAAACTAGGAAGGGTACGGAGCTATTTCCTTCAATCTGTGATTTTTTTTTTTTAAGATCAGAAAGCAGGAGTCGGTTGGCATTTCACTCGCCCTGGGAGACCTCAGCAGCTTCCTCTAACAAAGGGAAGGATTTCCTCCGCTGGGAGCCGGGCAGGGGTGTGGGACCCGGCAGGGGTGTGGGACCCGGCACCTCTCAGAGCTGGACAGGCAGCTCGGCGCCCTCGCGCCAGTGAGCAGAGGGAGAGAAGCATCGTTATTCACGTTCGCAGATGGACCATCCATCCCAGAGTCGTCACAGCGATGCACCCGGCCAGTCGTCCTGTTCTGCTGCCCAGGGCCCAGCTGCTTTCTAGAAAGCTCCTCTGGTTGGGCCACGCAGAGGACTGAGGGAGAGGGGAAGGAAGGCAGAAATGTGACACTCTAGGGGGCTCCTCTGCGGAGCCCGCTGCAGCCCAGAAAGCTACCGTGAGAACGGCTGCGTGGAAATGACCGTATCTGGTCCTTCCAACCAAATCTCATCTTTTAAAGGCGAGACTTCGGAAACAGGAGCCGGGAGGAGATGTGGAGCGTGCGTGAGTGTGTTTTTAAGTAGAGGGGGGAGGGGCGCCTCTCTGAAGCTGCCCCACAGGTGCGTTCGGGGAGCAGGACCCCCGCACCGGCCACCCCGCCGGCCGTCCCCACGCCCTCCCTGCCCGGGAAGCCATCACTCCGTCTGTATCCACCGGTTGCCCGGTGGGCCCAGCTCCCAGCGAGGCCCCTGGTGAAAGCCCAGGAGAGGCGAGCCCTGTCCGGCTGCTAGAATGGACGCCCCCGGCCCAACCGGCTGTCCTCGGGCCCCGGGGAGGGGAAAGAAGTGAGCGCCGCACGGCCCGCTTTCGTCGGAGGTCGGGGAGGGGGCTGGGGGGGAGCCGGGCTCCTTGGTTCAAGGCTCCCCCCCGTAGATGCGGATGTCTGAGCCGGTGGCGGGTCCCCGGAGTGGGCAAGCCGAGGGCAGCGGATGCCTGTCGCGGAGAGGACATTGCGCCGCCCAGAAGGATGGATGGGTGTCGGGGGCGCGACCGCTCTGTCTCCTGCCCTGCGAGCTGGGGCGGCCTCGCCCCGACGCGCTCCGCTCACCATCCTCGGAGCCGGCGGGGTCCGGGTCCCGCGCCCCGCGCCCTGCGCCCGGCGCGCACCACCGCGAGGGGCGCTTTGCTTCTGCACTGTCTCCGCGTGAGAAAGGCCGAGAGGACGCGAACGCGTCCAGGAACGTTGCCGTGTGTGTGTCTGTCTGTCCGTCCGTCCCCCACCTCCAACTTACGTGGTCTCCCCACAATCGCTCACAGACGGGAAGGGAAGAGGCGACACGCAAACCTGCAGGTCACACCACGGGGGACCCCTCTGTCGCTCACGCCTTCTTCAGCAGGTCCCCCCACCCCCGATAAATCAATCGGCCACCGAATTACCCCCAGGGGGCTCTGGTGGCCTCTGCGTGGCGCTTGCCCTCCCTGCGGGAGGCGGAGGGGACCCCGCGTGCGGTGACCGCAGCCCCGCCGCAGGGCCTGAGTTCAGGGGTAACCGGCTCTGGTCCTCTGCTGGTCCTGCCTGTGGCTGCGGCCCCCGCGGTCCCACGGGCGTCCGCCAGCGCCGGGGCACGACGCCAGCTCCTCGCGTGGCGGTGGACGGGGGAGCCTGCCGGGGGTGCCCCCGCCTTCCTGGGGAGACACGGCGGGGGGCGCTGCCCGTGGAGCGCTCTGGGGGACACTTGGCTGTCGGGCTGAGCTGAGCTGAGCCCCGGCCGCAGAGCTGGCGGGACATGCGGGGGGCAGTGTGCGGCATTTGGCCGCCGAGCGGACCCAGGCCGCCGCGCGGGTCGCCCCCACAGCCGCACTAACTGGGATGCGATGACAGAGACAGGCCCCGTGGAAGTTTCCTGACCAGAGACGCGCTCCGCAGCGCCAGCCTCCGCCCTGTTACGCTGTGAGCCAAAACGCACGGAGACCGCGGGCTTGCAGCCCGGATCAGAGGGGCAGGTGGCTTTTCTGCTCGGGCCTGTAACGCAGGGTGAGCTTGTCCCCGCCCCTCCCCCACTGAACGCCCCCGGTCTTGACTGGGGCACAGAGGCCACAGGAAGGCCAGATCCGTCATTATTATTAACCCGTTTGGGACTCACGAGAGCACATTCATGAGTCCACTCAATTTAGAGTCTATTTCATTTCCTTGGCTCGGCAAATGGCTCCCCCGTCTTACGACGAGTGAGGGATTTAATATTCAGCGGCTTTCACTTGGCAGCGCGCATCTGCCGGCTTGCCGTTCCGGGCCGAGGTGCAGGAGAGGAAGGAAAAGGCGAGGCTGTGCAGCTCTGCCAATGCAAAGGAAATTTTGCTGAATCTCGAGAGTCTATATGTGGCTCAGAGAAGAGGAATTTAAACAGCCCCCTCCCCGCCCCCACCCCAGGGGCCCGGACGCCGCGCGTGCAGTGAGCGCGAGCGTGCACGTGCGTCTGCAGTTTCCGTGGCGGGCGGGGCGCTTCTTTGAGTCCAGCAGCAGCTGATGGAGTCTGGTGGGGCTGCGCCAGCGTCTTCCAGAGCGAAAAGGATTCACGGCCGAGCCGGGCTGCGCTGGGACCGTGTCCCCTTCAGTGGGGGCAGACGAGGTTCTACCTTGTCTGAGGTCCCAGCCGCTAATGTCAGCAAACTCACTGCTTCCTGGCGCCCCCGGGAGACTCACTCCGTCCCCCGAAGCGTGGGGAGGTGGCCCTCACACTCCCTACTGACTGAGTGGGACTTGGGCTGAAGGCGGGTGGCATCGATGCACATTGGGGGTGTGTGTGTGTTGGGGGGGTGAATTCCAGCTCCACGGATTGACAGAAAAAACACACAATTCCTTGAAATGCTTCAGAGCAGCGGAGGGCCGGGGGCATGTGGGAGGGAGGAACAGTGGCATGGTAGGGGGGGCGGCTGGGTGGCATCTCCCTGCTTACGGAAAGCCTGAGAGCAGCGGGGGCCCGGCTTCCGGGTGTCCGGTGACTGTCAGGACCGCGGGACTCAGAGCGGCCGGATCATCACCCCCTTAGGGCAAACCAGAGCTTCTACCTGTTTCCATGTTGCACGAGGATTTTTTTTTTTCTTACTCAAAATATTTAACACATTACATCTGCTAAGCTTCCTTACTTCCAATAATGACCATTAAAAAAAAAGAAAGAAAATTCTGATAGATCCTCACATTTTTAAGACGAGTTATTGCCGGCGAGCGGCACACCCCCTAGCCCCACACTCCACGGCCTCAAAGAAAAATCATCTCTGGTTCTGTTCTTGATCTATTTCAGTTAATTAAAATAATGCAGAGGAAGCCCTTCTCTCTGGTTTGTTAATTACGAAGGTATTCAATATGCCACTGCAAATGGCGTTTTGCTCGTGCTTAATTAAAATAAATACAAAAATGTAAATGAACGAAACAGATTTTGGCACTGGTCTGTGGTTACAGGGCCAGATTTTACGTGTGGCTGTAACACAAGCAGGGGAATAAATCTTTATATTCTTGCTTTTAATGGCTTGGCATCTGGCCGCGTGTAGGGGGTGCAGCCTGCTAGTTCATCTCCCCAGTGCGTAGGAGTTGCCCCAGCCCCCCTTCCTCACACCCACTCCCCCCCCCCCCGCCCCACAAGGAGCAGCTTTAGGAAAATCACTCCAGATATTAAGGGAGGGGTGAGAGTTTGTTTCTTGAATCCATCTTTCCCCTAACAATTCGGAATATGAAAAAGGACATTTTTTTCACCATCCTTCGTCAAGCGGTTCTGAGATGTTTTTCAGACGCAGGCTCACTCATTTCCCCCGCTTCCGGGCCCGCAGGGAGCGGGAAGGGAAGACGGCTCCGGATTGGCTGAGCAGGAAGTGGGCGGGGTCTGTGGAACCAACTGGTTCCGTGGCCACTGCTGCTACGCCCACGGTTTCCGGTTTCCGGTTTCCGGTTTCCGAGGCCGGGGACGAGTTCCGGGGTGCGGGAACCGCGGCTTCGCGTCGCGCACCTAAGCGCCGCTGGTCACCAGTCCCGATGGTGCAACTCGAATGGGTGGCGCTCTTTATTCGCCGGTTTCTAAGTGTTTTAGGGCCACGGTTCGCGTGCAGATCCGCGCTGCGCAGACCTTCGCGATGCCACCTCGCGGGACCTGCATGCTGGGACTTCCGGTTGGCGGGGGTGTGTGCATAAAATAGCGGCGCGGGTGCGTTCCGTTATTCTGAAATTCGCAACTGCGTTTCTTCTAAAACAGCGATGAGTGACTTCAGTTCAGAGAACAGACTGAGGACTCGTTTGGTTAACGGCGAGAGGAGCCCAAGCGGACCAGCTTGCGATCGTGAGTCACGCGAAGTACACTGGGACCCCGGGCGCCCGAGGAGCCGCTCGGAAGTGACAGAAGCAGAAACGAGGCAGGAGCTCGCGAGATGGCCAGCCAGGCGTGGAACCCGCTCGGACCCTGCCCAGCCCCTACATCCACTTCTCTCTCCGGGGGCTCCCCCCGCTCCGGCCCCCGCTTTTCCTCCTGTCTCTTCCTCCTCCTCCTCGCTCGGAACTTCTGCCTCTGCTCGCCCTGGCCTCTGGGGGCACCTGGCGTACACCTTACTATTTTAGCCACTGAGAGAGGTCGTCGGGATGTGACCTCTGGTCCCGATCAGGAACTACTCTGGTGCCGAGTAGTTAGTTATTGGGGCCGGGGTGGGGGCATGGCAGCCACACACGTCTGGCCACTCCTAGGAGCACAGCAGGGGGAAGTGGGAGGAGGAGGCATCGTTCGAGGGGACGCCGCTCTCAGAAGCGGGCCCTGGACGGTGAAAACGGCAGAAAACTCTGTGCCCGCCCGCCTGGGGCACGGCGCAGCGCTGGGGAGGGCGTGCAGGACAGAGGGCGACATGCAGGGTCCACGCAGAAGGGCTGAGGAGGGCACGAACCACATGACCCCATAACTTCAGTCCAAGTCTCCGAACTGGGCCTGAGGCGCAGGCTCCGTGGATGCTGTCGCGTGAGTGAACGGCGGAAGTACCTTTGTTCCCTTTGTTCCAGGAATGCGTTTGCCGAGATTCTCCCAGATTCTGCCGGGGCCTTTTGCAGGCGAGTGAGACGCCTCCTGGGGGATAATCAGGGGACAGGAAGAAACAGCAGGTATGACACGTTTTGGGGGGGCAAAGGCCCTGGCAGGCAGGGTTAGGAGGCAGTGAAGAGGAAGGCGCGCCAGCGGGAAGAGGGGTGTGAGAGAGGATGTGGGGGGAAGGGAGATGGGGTCGGCTGGACCTGACCAGCCGTCTGCCTGGCTGGCGTCTGGCTGTGATGGCAAACGGCCTGGATTAGTCTGGCACATGCCCTGGGTCACCCCTCGGACATTTACGTTCTCACAGTCGTGGGGCCCAGGAGTCCAAGATCGAGGTGCCCGTAGGGCTGACGTCTCCTGAGGCCTTTCCCTCTAGCGCCTTTCCGTCTGCCCTGGGGTCACCTCTGTGTGTCCTCACCTCTCTCCTTACGAGGACAAGTCAGATTGTATCAGGACCCCCAACGCCTCGTTCTAACGGAGTCGACTCTAAAGACTCTGCCTCCAAGTGCAGTCACATCCTGAGGTTCGGGGTTAAAGCGTCGGGATGCAAACTCTGGGGGCCGCCCCGGCCCGCGGCGGCTGGCCGTGGGCTCCTCGCTGGCCCCTTCCAGGGAACATGAGCGTCCGCTGAGGGGTTCCACCCCCATCTCACTAAGCAGTCAGACCAGACTTGGTCCCTTGGATCGCTAACGGGTCAGTGGTACATAGGACCGATCGGGGCTCGGACTGCAGTGGAGACGGAGGAGAGGTCTCTGATCACCCTGCGTTTGGTGCTGCTGAGCAGGCAGTTCCCCGGGGGTCAGTTAGGCTGGCTGCCCCCTCTCCTGGCCGGCAGCCCCCACTGCTGGGGCCACAGGACAGCGTTAAACAGGACCTAGTGACCATGTCAGCCTCGAGGACGCCCCGGGCGGAATCTGGGCAGGAAGAGGAGAATCGAGGGCCCCGACGGGCAGGGCCAGCAAGTGCCGGGGCCACCGACAGGAGCTGGGGACATCAGTCTCAGAGTCAGGAAGCAGCTACGACAGTTTGTGGGGCGGGGGCTCTGGGCAGGGGAGCTTGACCCCCAGGAAGACCGTGCCGTGGGGTGCTGGGTTTGGTTCTGAGGCTGAGGAATCTGGGATGTTTTGGGGGTGCCCGGAGAGGGTTGGGGAGCAGCCCCTGCGATGCTGCACTGCATTTGTCTTCTGAGCCTGGACTCTGGCGGCTCGGAGGGGGAGGGGTAGAGCCCTCAGCCCACCGCCCCCCGTCCTGGTGGACCCTCGAGGCTCCCTAGCTTCGTTTGCCCCAAAGATAGTGAGCCCCCCGCAGAGCGGAGCGGGGCTCCTGTGCAGGGCGGTGCACGCCCAGCCCTGTTTCTGGGCAATGGAGATCCAGTGCCCATTTTAGCAGGAAGCTTTTTAGCGCTGATTAAAAACACTGAAGGCAACAGTGATAGTTGTCCAGACCTTTTCTCTTTTTTATATTGAATTTACTGGGGTGACTTTCCTCTCTCCCAGAGCTGTTCATTAGAGACGCTGGGAGGAGCCCACTGCCGTCAACAGCCTTGACGTGACACACACAATCGGGGACTCCTGAGAGTCCATTCAGCCGCGCTAATGGGGAAAATTACGGGGCTGGCATCTGGCATCCGAGACGCACCGTGCCGCATCCTCACACAGCGCCAGCTGACGGCCGGACGAGCCCGCGCGCTCGGAACTGGGGCGCCCGCTTTGTTCCTTCCAGCGCCCCCCGCCCGCCCCCATTACGTACTGTATGTTTTCTGAGCTCACCATTTAAAATACTTAAATACTTTGTATCATTTAAGGATGTTTAGTCACTTAGTAACATTCAAATAATGTCTAAGTATGGCTGTAAAAACTGCAGAAACTACAGGCGAAACGCAGCAAAAACAGAAAATATACGTTCATCTAACATTTGGACACGTGATTACGCATAAACGTGGGTTCTAAAAGGCACATGACCAACATGCAAATGAAACGTTTAATCTTTTCTACTGCTTTGCTGCACCAGTGGACAGGTACCCCCGCTCTCCGAGACCCCGTCTTCCTTAGCATGGGGTAGCGACCATCGATTAGCAAATAAAATGCTACGCGGGGGAACGTTCAGGGCTGTGGCACAGCCCGTGTGGGCTGGAGGAATCTGGGGACCTGGACGCGGGAAGGGGGGGACGTTCTAGCCTGGGGGACACTGAGGAGAGTGGCCGTGGCGACTGCACGGGGAGCGAGGGCCGGGGCTGTGGAGGAAACAGGGACTTCTGTCCGGCAGGGGAGACACTGAGGCTGGGAGGCCCTGGAGCCCGGGAGGCCTTGAGGTCGCCCAGCGGGGAGAGGCGAGAGGTCGGCTACGGCGCGGTCTGGGAGGGAAGGGCAGGGTGACGCGGCAGGAGTTCGGAGCGGACGCTGCCCCTCTGAGCGGCATCGCCGCCTCCTCCCCCCTCCCCGACCTTCCTGCATGGCACGCGGGCGCCCTCGCTCCTGGGCTTCTAGGAGCTGTTCATGGCGACTTTTATGCGTGAACCCGGCTAGTTCGGGACACCCAAATATTTGGCCCCAAACCAACCCGGATATTGCTGTGAAGATGTTTTTTATGAGGAAACTAGCATCAGTGGACTTCAAGTGAAGCGGGCGACCTTCCCAGTGTGGGTGGGCCTCACCCAACCAGCGACGGCCTCGGGCGCGAATGCGGCCCCCGAGGAAGAGAGAATTCTGGCGCCAGGTGACATTCGGATTCGAGCTGCAGCATCAGCTCTTCCCGAGGTCTCCAGCCCCCACGCTGTCCTGCGGGGCTCAGACCGGCCAGCCCCTGCGGAGTCGCTGCTCTCAGGGAGCTGACCTCTGATGTGGGGAACCCCCCAGGAGATGACGATATGTCAATTCCCGGGGTGCCCCACTGCGCTGAGCTCTGTGGAGGCAAAAATGCAGGTAAGGTGGTTGGGGCCCGAGCTGGCTGGGGAGGTCGAGGGGGGTAGGTGTTCACAGCACATACCTCGCTAACACGGCGTGTTGAGAGTTGGATCTGAAGGAAGGTAGGGAGCGAGCTATGGTGACTTATTTGATGACTGTGATAATTTTCCAGATGACTCTGAGGAATCTCATCAGAGATGTGTGTGTGTGTGTGGGGGGGTCTTCTCTTAAATATCGCATCCCCCACATCTCTCCCCAAAGGTCGGCTGCATGCTCAGGTTCTCCAGTCTGCCCCGTGCCTCCCTTCCGGTGATTACCTCATATGCCTCACAATCTTTGCAGTCTAGTTATTTTAAGGATGACAGAGTGGGTGGATTTATCCGGATAGCTGGTGTGAATTCCCTCTGCTGTTATGTGTGGAAATTTGGCCCCTGAATTAAAAAGCTTCTGGAGATTTCTGTGTATGTGGGTGGCCTGTTGACTGACAAGACTTACTTTAGGGTAAATGAGTAGATGACTGGATTTGAGGAAATGATTTATATCTTTCTATCCATCCGTCTACTCACCCATCCATCATCCATCCATTCGTCATCTATCCATCATCCACCATCCACCCTCCGTCCATCCATCATCCACCATCCATCATCCATCATCCATCCATCCATCCATCCATCCATCCATCATCCATCTGTCCACCACCCACACATCCATCCATCCATCCATCCACCACCCACCCACACATCCATCCACCCATCCATCCATCCATCCATCCATCCATCCATCCACTCATGCATCTCTCTTATCTATTCTGTGTGGAGTAAAGTCTAGAATGCTGGAGCATTGTGTTCACCAAGATTCAGCCAACTTAGATAGTTCATAGTTGGGTTTTCAACTTCTCCATCTTCTAATCCTGTTTTTGGCTCCCCTTCCACATTCACCCATGATGCCCAATGGGTCTAGAGGTTCTCTTAGGTCCTGTGCATGACGATTTATCTCCCTCTCAGGCTGTGACTGGAACCGAGACCCCCGGGTGTTTGTCCTGGCTTCCATGCTTACTACCCCTCGAGCAAGTTCCATGCCCTCTCTGTGGCTGATCTCCCTGACCCCAGCAGAGAGAGTCACCTGTCAGGCTGTCGTGAGCATTGGGAGTGAGACTGTGTGGAAGTGTTGTCCCTGGGCACACGATCCTCAGTCAACGCGTGCTAGCTGGTCGTTGCAGCCGTTGTCCTTAGTTATTATTTGTATTCTTTGCTCCACCCCTTTTCTGTGAATTTTAGACCACGATGTTCTATTCTAGTTTATCACTTCTTAAGCTTCTTGGAATTTGTCGAAATTTCTCATTTGTCCCTGTTCCCTTTGCCATTGAGTTTATTCTTCTCTCTTTGTCTCTCTGTCTCTCCATCTCTCTCTCTCTCTCTCTTTGTCTCTCTCTCTCCCTCTGTCTCCCTCTCTCTCTTTCTGGAAATCATTTTACTATCATCTTATGAGTGTCTTTTTCTCTTCTTATTTTTGAGAGTTCCGAATCATCTAAGATGATTGGGCCTGTCTTATTTAAAAGACAACGTGGCTTTTATTTGTTGTGGCGTGATGGAGAAGGCGCTGACCCTCAAATAACTAAGCTTCTCACCGAGCTGTTTAATAAATACTCCTCACTGAGCGTCTGCGCCTTTGAGGGCCGGCACCTGGTGTCCGCTGTTTCTACTGGACCCGCAGGTCATCAGCTCATTTTAGTGTCTCTCAGGGAGCCCAAAGCCTTGTACACAGCATACCTTTTCATTAGTAAGTTGAAGGGTGAATTACAGTACTAACTGACCCACCACAAATAATAGGTCTGCACCAGCAGGGGCAATGCATAGCGAGTGATCATTGACTCGCTGCATCGTGATTCTCGTCATCAGTTTAAGGAGCTGTGTTGCAGCAAATCGGGCCTTATTCCATAACTTTTAGCTGAAAGAGAGGAACAACTGTTCTTGCTACTGATTTGCAGAATGTTTGTGAGGTTTCATGAAAGAAACGCAACTCGGGATCTGTGAGAGCTCACTCGGCATCTCCCCAGCAGCGCGAGGTGCAGGGAGGGGAGGGAGGGGGAGAGAGAGAAGTAAAATTCACAGCCCCTGCCATGCCCTGGCCCCGGAGTCCCGCGGCAGCCTTTCTGCCACCTTTCATTTTCTGAGGCATTCGTAAACGCGGCCGAGGTGCAGGGAGGATGGGCGCAGCCGGGGATCTGACAGAGGTGGTTCTGGAGAAGAGAATCCACTTACCTCAGGGTTGTGTCTGGTTTTTTTTTTTTTTTTTTCTGACAAGGGTAATTTTTCTTTCAAAAGGTTATTCTGTGCCATTTGCCATAACAGCACGTGCCTTGGTCATCTGCCCACCCCACCCCCGCCCCTGGACCACCAGCCAGCCTCAGGGGATGACTTGGGTCCCTGGACTGTCTGTCACACACGATTGGGGTGACTTAGGCAGCTCACTGGATCGGGGTCAGCTAAAGTCAGGATGGAAACACCGTTTCTCAGCAGCTGGCCGTAAGGCTGGGGGGCACCCCGGGGAGGATGGGGGCGCCCTGTGCGTGTGCACAGCCTGGACGCACCTTCGGGGTTCCGCACACTGCAGATGCCGCCCTGAACACGCCCGATCCTGTCTGATCTCAGAAGCTAAGCAATATCGGGCCTGGGTAGTACTTGGATGAGAGACCACTCAGGAAGACCAGGTGCTAAAGGTGTAAACAATAAAAAATAAGGGACTGTAAGCTGACAAGGTCCTTGCAATCTGTGAGGTTAACCAAGGGTTGCCTCACCTAAAAAAAAAAAAAAAAAAAAAAATCTCTCCTCTCTGTATCTGTCTGGATCTGAAATTTAGATTGATCTGTTTTGTTACTGAGGGAGAAATTGCCCTTGTGGGTGATGTTTAGAAAAGTTTGGGGGTGGCAGCTGCAAGCTGCGGGGCGCTGCAGAGCCTCATGTCCCCCCGTGTCCCCCCGTGTCCCCCCGTGACCCTCCATGTCCCCCTTGTGTCCCCCCGTGTCCCCCTGTGCCCCCCCGTGCCTCCCCCATGTCCGCCCCGTGTCCCCCGCGGAGGCTGCACCGTCTCCTGGGGCAGGGTCCCCACATTGCGCTCCTACAGCGCTGGCCCTGCGTGAAACTGACACAGACCAGATTCCGTTTACCCAGCATTGGTGTTGGAGAACATTCCAGAATCAAGTTGATTCTAAGACGTTCTCCTCCCCCATCCGAGCTTCTTTTTCTATCTTAAAATCACATAGGTCTACAGCACCTTCTGTTTGTAAAGCTGTGTGGCCATAACTTTCTCCCAGGGGTGCTGCATCCACCTTGCTTATTGCTTCGGCTCGAACCCTCATATGTGGCCCCCCCCAGGGAGTTAGAAAACGTGAATGTACTGTCAGCAGAGTTGTTGCTTCTGGCCCCTTTTCTTGGTCAGTCCTCTTCCTTTACTTGGCAGGCACTTGAATGATTCACAGTTTTGTCCACCTTTAGTCTACTGCATTAGCACTATGGGTCCGTCCATGTCTGCTGGGGTTTGCACGTCCTGTGGCCACTGCTTTAAATGCTGCGAAGGCAACTGCCTTGCTCTCCTGGGACATGTGGATGACAAACAAGCAACCCCCCCCCAAAAAAAAAAAAGAAGTCCTAAAAGAGAGATTCCTAAATGTTGAGGGAAGTGGGTGGGGTGGGGAAAAGACTATCCCTCGCGTAATGTTGTAGGAAGAAGGATTATAATTAAAACGAAACAGCAAACACACACACACTATGCCTTTCAGGTTGGGGACAGTAAAAGGAGGTTGGAAGTCCCAAATGACACCCGTGATGTTGCAGTACACCCCCACTTTCCTTCCCCCCACTTCAGAGGACCCGAGTAGCCCTCTGTTGCTTCCCAAACCTTCAGGGTCCCAAGTCCAACCCTAGGCTGTGGCCTGTCCTTCTCTCCAGGGGATCTGGGCCGCAGTGGGAGGGAGCGGGTATGACCGGCGGGTGCCCCAGGGCGCGCAGCTCTCTCTGCAGCTGGGAGACTCCCCACTCCCTCCACAAGGTCTCCCCTCTGTGAGCCCCGAAGGCAGCGCCACCGCCACCTGCGTCTGCGCGACAGGCACCTGCATTCGCTGCTGCTTTAACTTAGTGCCCCTTCTCTTCCCTGTCTCCCGGGCTCCTGCATTATGAGAATAATTTCCCGTATTGGCACTGGCTGATGTTACCTGGTGACACAACGATATTTCAGCGAGAAAGTGGCAGGAAGCCAGAACCTACACTCTATGGCTCTGGCTCTAAGTCAGCCAGGTTACATTGTATCCTTTCTCATTCACTGGGTGCTTATAACATGGAAACATTTATAAATGCAGCCATGCTAACGAATGCACACAAACACCATTGTCTACTTAATATGTACCTAGTAATTTTTTACTCTCTATTTACTAGGTATCTATCACAAACATTTTAGATTAACTAAAATAGGGAGACTTTGAGGCTGGCAAAGTGACACTGTGAATAAGTCCCATCAACTTTTATTAGTTTCGATCAGGCAGGGATGACCGTGGCCAAAATGTTTATGTGAGAACTGGCTTTAAATGTGACAAAGGTATAATTCAAAACTAGAACAGATCTTGACTTATCATGTAAATAAAGCAGGAGCAGAAGCATGGATAATCTGGAGCAATGAATAACAGAAAAGATTTTATGCTTCGATGGGAATATTTATTTTGCATTTGCGACTGGTTCATGCTTTTTCTGCTGCTCTATTGAAAGTGGCTTATTGACTCCCCTGTAAGCAGAGATGCTGGGGGAAGGGGCGGGCAGAGGAGAGTTCTGGGGATGAGCTGCGGGGCAGATGAGTCGTGTATGGGACAGAGGGCAGCAGGGGCTGTCGTCATGCCTGGCACGGTTACGCCCTCCAAGTAGATCCCGTGCCCTTCGGAGCCGCCTGCGCCCTGCCCTGTCCCGCCCCACACACTCCCGTCTTTCTCTCGGCCGGTGGGACGCTGGCAGATGCCACGTGGCCAAAGGCTTGGAAATAGCCTGGAGGTGGGGCTTGCCTGCTGGGCACTTCCGTCATCGCCACGAGAAACACATGCTGGGCCAGCCCCGGGAGGAGAGACGCAAGGGGCAGAGACCTGTGCCAAGCCCAGCTGGAACCGCCCGACCCGCAGGTGTGCAAACTGCTTAGATGCTTCTTGTTACATGAGCGCAGGTTTTTGTGCCGGTTGTAGAGTAATCGTGTGGCCTCGAGTGGCCAATCATTTCTACTCACAACGGGGTTTTCTCCTGGAAAACGCAGCGGGGACACAGGCGTGGACACCGCGCCGCTTCCCTTTCCTTCGCTCCTCCTTCCCTCCTTCCTTCTTCCCTCCTTCCTTCTTCCCTCCTTCCTTCTTCCCTCCTTCCTTCTTCCCTCCTTCCTTCTTCCCTCCTTCCTTCTTCCCTCCTTCCTTCTTCCCTCCTTCCTTCTTCCCTCCTTCCTTTCAGTGCGTTAGCTGCTTGGCGCGGTGCGGATGTTATTACACCGGCCACTGCGATGCTTTTCCTGCCGCGGGGAAGGTGCCGACTCGCTGCGGGCTGGGTCTGGGGCTGGGTCAGTAAGCGAGGAGGCGGGGGCTGAGCACACAGGTGTCAGCGGGCGCCTCCCCGCCCCACCCACTGGGAGCGCGGACTTCAGTCAATTACTCGTTATCTCCAAGCTCCAATTTTCTCATCTGTAAAATAACAATAATTATACCAATCGTACGGTGCTTTTGTGAGAGTTAAATGAGCCAAGGTGGATGCGTTAAACCTCTCGGCACCGTGTCCTGCCCTTGGAAAGTGGCAGCTAGTCAATGATTACAGCAAACCACGCGGGGGCCGCTGCGGGAGGATTCACCAGCGGAGCGTGTCCACGTGCACATTTTGGGGACAAGAGGGAGACTGTGATACCTGGGGTAGCTCAGGTTGTGGGGTGCTCGGTATTCTTGTCTTCTGTGACCTGTGGCCCCCAAACGTTTCGTTGCGTGATGCCGATTCCATCTGTGACCTTTCCCATCGCACCCCTGGATCCACACCAGCGTGGGAGACTTCCACGATTACCGTTGAATCTGGCACACATAACATTGTACAGCGGGAGTCTGGCGCCAGCGCGTGCTTTGTAGCACTGTGGGGTGGAATGCAGCAACCCCTGGGTAATGTCGTGACCCAGGCCAGCCTACCTCTCTCTCCAGATGAGAGGGAAGCGAACTTCTCTAGACTGCCTGCCGCCTTTCCGACAGAGGACCGGAAGAGGAGCCGATGCATGAGCTGCATCCTGTAAGGTGGGTTCCTGGCTCACCTGCACATGTCGCATGACTTGATGGTGACGTTAGTGTTGGTTACAGACCCTCTGGTGGCAGAACTGGGGTCCTCGCTGAGGGGTGCCTGAGCTGCCTGCCATTTCTCTGACTCTTCCTGGCTTATCCGCGTGCAGAGGGACAATGGGCTGTAATTGCTTCATAAAGTAATCAGCTTTGTTTATTATACAATGAATCAACCCACTCTGGCAGATGTCAATAAAATCTTCCAGTATTAAAGGCAAAATGGTTCATAGGATGCAAAATTGGCCATGAGCTATTCTGTGACCTCGAGAGGCTACTGGGAACTTTGCGTCTGAGGTCCCATTGCCTGGGAAGCTACTCTGAGATGAGACTTATGTGCGCAAAGTTCTCTGGGAAGTGCTTTGGGATCCACACCGGGGGCGGAGGGGGTTAGTGGGGCTGGGCGCGTGGGCGCTGAGCTCTGATGCAGTCCCAGCAAAGGTCTCGGCAACCCTGGGGGGCTCCGGAGCTGAGATGGTCCTTTTGCGCAGACCCCTGTTGGGGTGAGGGGCTGAGACCTGCTACCACTGCACTGAGCAGTCACTGTTCAGGGCCACCCTGGGAACGGGACGTGACCTGGGGCGGGGGGACGCAGCTGCCTTCCACCCAAAGCAAACTCCGGATGAGGCTCAGTGGGAGCTGCCAGCTGCTGACGACACCGGGGTGCGGGCTGGCCTGCTCGCTGCAGCTCGGCCCCTTCTGGTGCGCGGTGAGTGACCTAGGGTCCACACGAGAAGCTCTGGGGGCCACAAGTCTAGAGAAGAATTTCCTTGCAGGGCTGATGGGGTAGCTTCTGAGATGGGCCTGGACCATGGAAAGTATTTGCACATCACAGGCCCTGGTGTGTGTGTGTGTGTGTGTGTGCGCGCGCGCGCGCGTGCGCGCACGTGTGATTAGCTGGAAAGATCAGAACCTCGGAAACGTGGGACACTTTTGGACAGAAGTGAGGACAGTCTGTCCGTTCGGAAAGCGGAGGGACAACCGTAGAGAGGCAGATGGAGACTAGATCGCGGAGGTGCGTGAAAGGCAGGATCGGCTTTCATTCCTCATTCTCAAAACTGCAGGTTTGTCTCACTGACTCAGCGTGAAGTCATGTGAGTGGAGCTGAGCCTCAGCCTCTGGAGACCAGTCAACCGGTGGTTCTAGAAGCCCAGATAAGAGGGACACCTGGTAAAAGGTCGAACTGGAAAGATGGATGGGGGCGAAGCGCCGGAGGGTCTCAAAGGCCAGACCAAGTGGTTTGGAATTCATTGGGCCCCAAAGCCGAACTGGCAAAGGTTTATGGACCTGGAGTACCCCAGAAGGGTGTGACCTGAATGGTGATGGGGGTTCGGCTCCTCTCAAGCGAGATACTCAGAAGGCCCCAGCAGAGTTCCGATCACAGGCTGACAAACAGCGTTAGGCCCCAGTCTGAGAGCCACGAGGGCGTCGGAGAGGACCCGGGACCCTGGCCCTGACGGCACGTGCCTTTTCACAGATGCCTTCGCTGTCCCTCTGACATCGCGAGAAACTAAATCCCGCGTAGCTGCGGACTGCACACACATGCGTCAAGCCTGACAAGACTTAGCTGCACAGCCCAGGGTGACCCGTTGGTGATGTTTTAAAGGTCTTCTTTCCACTTCGAGCAGGAAGGAGATTATGATGAAAGCCAATGAGATGCAAAGATGCATTTTTCATTCATTGGTAGACTGGTGTGGCCAATATCAATGACCGTTATTAATCAGAGTTAATCAATGAAATCGTTGATTTCTTGAGCCATTGGCAATAAAAAGCATAACAATGTGTATTTGCCAAAACGATTCGCAGTCTCGGTGAAAACAGTAATTCGGCAATTAAAGGCAAAGAAACTTCATTAATTTGTATTGCTTTTACTTACTAAAGCGGTTAATTACAAAGTAGAATAATTAGTCAGAAATCCATACAAATCAAATATGAGCAACGGTGAGAAAGACGCCCAGGGAAGTGCCTGCCAGTCGTTGACATTAAAGCTCGTGTAACCTATTTTGTGATAAAACGAGAGTTCTCGTCTGTTTATCTCATATGAATATTAGAAAGATAGTTAATAATAATTAAAAAGCACTGTAGGAATGCAATTTTCTATTTAAGTACTTAAATAACAATAACCACTTACTGTATTTAAAAGCAAAACTTAAAACCTAGAGGAAGCTGTTGGCAGTACTAAGGAAATCAAAGTGATTATTTAAATGACTTTTGATTGCATATACTTCATGCCTGTCCACTGTCGGAAAGGGAGGCCCATAAAAAAGAACAAAACAGGGTACGAACTAGTGTGCATAATGTGATTATATTTTGGGAACAAGAAACACCCCTTCCCCACACACATCTGCTTTTGTGGTGGCTGTGGGGCTGGTGTCCCCGAGGATAAGCTGAGCGTGGGCCTGCAAGGGAGACAAGCAGCTTTTCACTGTCTTATTCTTCTTGGTATATCCATTCATTTTGGAATTTTAAAATAATAGAGACACATTTGAAAGGAATAGAGAAAAGTCAATATCCACGCTTCAAAGTAACAACCATGAAATGTCCCCCGTGACACAGCTAGCCTCTTGTCCTCACACCGAACATCACTTGGTGGCCTTGGATAACTCAGGATGGACCCCCAGGTCTCCCCTGGCCTCACCCCACAGTTTTGGCATGCCCAGAGGGATGCCTTAGGGTCGATGTGGTCATCGGGGCCCAGGGCGCTGCCCCACTGAGCTGTGGCTGCCTGTTTGGTCCTCTAGGCTCGGGCAGGGCCAGCAGTGCATCGAGCAGAGTGTAGAGACAGACTCCCTGGCCACAGAAGTCACCGCCAGCAGAGCTGGGTCTCTGAGCAGCTGAGGGCTTCGGCGCAGGTGTGAACTGGCCAGGCCGACACCCTAGAACACGTGGGCCGGAGGACGTGAGAGGCTTAAGGCTGCATAGAGTCACAGAAAGGACAGAGATATTTTTAAACTGTGAGTTTTCTTTTTACCAACAGAAGCTGCAGCCGGAAAATTGTGCAAGTGCTTTTACTCATAAAACAGTACATTTGCCACAGGACATCCCATCTTTTTTCTGTTCACACAAATTGCAGACATCGGATCTCTCCTCTTCTCGGGGCACTTCTCCTTGAAATTTGGGCAAAGCAGGAAGAATTCTCAGTGTCACAGCTCTGGAGACCCTGGGTAGGCACACTCCAGAGAGGGGACAACTCGAGAAAGACAGCCCGTCTGTCCCGACAGCTCCTGGTGGACCCGCAGGACAATGCCTGCTGCTGGGGTCTGAGCCTCTCTGTCCTCGTGGCCGAGAGGAGGCGGGGCGGCACAGATGCCCTGAGAAGTCACTGAGACGGTCAGTGTGAGCTGCGGCTTCAGGCTTGTCCGTGGCTCCTCAATCTGTAAGAAAAGCCCACGCAATCTCTCGAGGTCCGGGACTGAATTTCGGTCTAAATGATCGTGGACAGACTCAGACACTTTAAAAACGTTCCTCCTTATAATGTTTGTACATCTATTATTACTTTTAAACTGCGTTTGAAATTCGACTGGCTATTCTTGCTGGTTTTTCACTCTCCTTCCGTTTGAGGAGCCTTGGGCAGGGGAGTTTGCTGTCATCTCTGTCGACTGCTCCGTCTGGGGTCGCAGTGAGCGGCCCCCCAGTGTGACGACCACCGCCGGGCGTGTGTGCGGACCCCCGGCATCTCTCAGGCCAAGAGTCGGATGCCAGGGAGGGGACAGGTGGAGATTAATTAGCTCGAGAGCCAGCTCATTAGTGGTGCGGGGGCGGGGAGGGGGGAGGGCGGGAGATGGGGGGTGCTGGGAAGCCGAGGGGCCGCAGCCCCTTTAAAAAGAAGAGACGAGGGGGGTTAGCGATGACTCCGTACTAAAATGCGCACGGAAAGGCTTCGGCTGAATCCTGACGCTCATTCCCGTATGGAGAGGCGGGTGAGAGGCCCCCTCGGGTGCGAGTCTGCCGCGCGGTGGAGGGCGGGAGCCGCGACGGTGCTTTAGGGCTCGAAAGGCTGTGACTTCCCCGGAAGGACCGACGATGATTCAGTCCGAGGGGCGCAGCGGCCGTCTTCCGGTGTGAGGGGCGCTGGGGCCGGGGGCGTGCCCAGCTGTCGCTCTTTCCCCTGAGGCTGGGAGCGAAGGGACCGCACCGACGGGGCGCAGGAGTGCAGCGGGGAGCCGGGGTGCGCCCGGAGTCTCTGCCGGAAACGGGGTCCCCGGGCTCTGGTGGATCCGCTTTCTGATGGCACTTTGCTTGTCGTGATAGTTCTTGTCCTGGAGCAACATCATGGAAGACGAAATTCACTTGCCGGACTCTGCGGAGCGGGGGGCAGAGGGTACCTGCGGCCGCCTCGTTGCTCTGATGCTCAGGTGACTCTGAGGCCCTCCCTCCCCGAGGCCTCTCATAGGCATTGGTCCCTGACATGGGCAGACCCGCCCAGCGATTAGTCTTCTCAGCGTCACCGGGCATGGCCACGCTTGCTCAATTAACGGCGGGGATGAGAACGATCAGCCGCTTAATCACTGAGCCCGCGCTATTACACGAGACGGTAGAAACAGCAGCCGTGCCGGCCCACCGCGGCTTTCTCTTGAGATAATTTTCTTTGTTTTAATAGAGAAGTTGCAAAGTCTGGGGAGAGACAGGGCCTGGGGGGCGGGGGGAAGGTGGTGCCACACCGGGGCCCCCTCTCTCTGGCGGGGGGCTGAGCTGAGTGACCTTGGCCGGCTTCTCTCTCTCTGCATCGAGCAGGTGGCGAGCACCTGCAGGTCCGTCCAGGAAGAACAGTTGGGTCAATTTTTTAAAAATTTGATATAATTCATCTAGCACAAAATTACCACTTAAAAATATCATTTTAGTGTTTTTGTTTTGTTTTTTTTTTTTAGTATATTTGTGAGGTTGTGCAACCACCCTAATTCCAGAACTTTCTTAATTCCAGGAATTAAGTCCAGAGCTTTCTAACCACTCAGGAAGCAGCCCCGGACCCCCTGGCAGGCACGCCCCATTCCCTCCCCCGATCCCGTAATCTCCTTTCTGTCTCCGTGGATTTACCAGGTCTGGGCTTTGCGCACAAGCGCAGGTGTACAGCGCGAAACTTTGTGTCTGGTGTCTTTCCTTTAGCACATCGTTTTTGAGCCTCGATGCTTCATTCCTTTGTATAGCTGAATAATCTGTGGTATGCATCCACCGTATTTTTTGTTTATTCATTCATCAGTTGATGGGCATTTGGGTTGTTTCCACTGTTTGCTGTGAATAATATTGATTTAACATGTATGCGTGAACACGTCTTTTCAGTTCTCTTAGGTATATGCTTAGGAGTGGAATTACTGGACCATGTGGTACTTTCACGATTAACCTGAGAGAAACTGGCAAACGCTCTCCACCCAGGAGGCCCCGTTTGACGGTCCCAGCAGCAATGACGAGGCTTCGCGTTTTTCCGCATCCTGGCTAACCGTTGTTGTTGTCGTCCTCTTTTCAGGTTACAGCCGTCCTACGTGGGTGAGAAGTGATGTCTCACTGCCGTTTTAATTTGCAGTTCCTCAACTATCAACGGTGTTGAACATTTTTCTGTGCACGTGTTGACCATTTATATGTCTCCTTCAGAGAAATGTCTATTTGAATCTTTTGCCCGCATTTTAATTGGGTCACTTGTCTTTTTTATTGTGGAGCTTTTTGGATGTCAGACCTACGTCACATACATGATTTGCAAACATTTTCTCCCTTCCTCTAAATAGTCTTTTTTACTTTCTGGGTCGTTTCCCTTGATGGACATCGGTTTTTAATTTTGATAAAAGCTTTGGTCAACCTTAATCAAGAGGTCAGTGTTTCTGAACTTATTTTCAGTATCATCCCACTAAGGAGGCAATTCTAATTTAATTTAATTTAATGAGATAAATATTGAGAAAGAGGTTTTTGTCAAATAGCATTGCGTTTCGAAAGGGCCACAAACCATTGCAATACATACGATTTCTGTTCCTCCAACAATCATTTTTTTTTTCCCTGGGGAGCAATACTGCCCCCTCGATTCCACTGAGAAGTCAGGAGTTGGGGCAAAGCCAATGGTCTTTGCCTAGACTAGGGTGAGGCCACAGAGAGGCCCCTTGGAGTGGGCTGACTTGCTCAAGAGCACCCTGCACGCTCTTTTGTCAGATAAACCTTTACAGACTGAAAAGAAGGGGCTGATCGTGCTCATCTTCCCGCCCCGCGCACACTCAGACCCCGGCCTGCCAACAGCGTCTGCGGTTCGTGTGTGTGTACGTATAGCTGTGTAATATTTTTTTCTGAATGCTTTTAAGATTTTATCTTCCTTTGAGTTGTTGGAGTTTCATTATGATCTGTCTTAGTGTGGATTTGTTTTTATTTTGCCTGCTTGAAATTGGTTGCACTTTTGCACCTGAATAATTAGGTAAATTATGACAAAACAGCTTGAGAGACTAGGGAGAAATATGAGAAACGATCTCACAGAAAAGGAACAACCAGATTCAGAGGTGGGGGAGGGAGGAACAGAATATGGAAATGCGCCATCGTATGCTTAGAAAATGAGTGATGGCGTGTGCGCGTGCGTGCGTGTGTGTGCGTGTGTGTGCGTGCGTGCGTGTGCGTGTGTGCGCGTGCGCGCGTGTGCGCGTGCGTGTGCGTGTGCGCGTGCGTGTGCGCGTGTGCGTGTGTGTGCGTGTGCGTGTGCGCGTGCGTGGGTGCGTGTGCGTGTGCGTGCGCGTGTGCGTGCGTGTGCGTGTGCGTGTGTGCGTGTGTGTGCGTGTGTGTGTGTACACGCACACACAAAATTCAGACTTGATGATGGTCACACTTGAATAACTTAGGCTGCATGAAATGTGAATAAATTATCTTTCTCCTCAACATCTCACTGAATGCCAAGTGCAAAGTTTTTTAAAAAAGAACTCTGCAGCGTGAGATTTCTGATATGAATCCTTAAAGTCCATAGCCGTGGCGAGTACTCTGAAGAATAAGTCTGACCTGTGAGGTCACAGGAAGAGTTGACATTTTCCCTGAAAGTAAAGAGTGCTGAATTTTCAACTTTATCATGTAATTTGAGCACATATTTTGAAAATTATTATAAAAAATGAGAACATGAATAATGAAATTAATTTTCTTTGTATTACGTAAAAATGGTCATCTTAAAGCTGGATCCCT
Source organism: Rousettus aegyptiacus (assembly GCF_014176215.1). Lineage (NCBI taxonomy): Eukaryota > Metazoa > Chordata > Mammalia > Chiroptera > Pteropodidae > Rousettus > Rousettus aegyptiacus. Next base: position 109,928,034 of record NW_023416311.1, read on the forward strand.
GTGGAACACCCTCGAGTCACTGTCTTTTAAGAGCATAGGAGGTGAGAAGTGGATTCCGGTCCAGTCGCTTAATGCCCTAGTTACTCATGCACGCAGGCATCCCGGGAGCCCTGCAAAGCGCCCCCGATTCCCGGGATGGCTATGGGGCAGCGAAAGCATGTCTATGCGGCCGTTTGAACACGTCGGCCCCTATGGCCCTGGTTGTGGAAGCCCGTGTGCACCCCACTTTCTGGAATGTCAGCGTCCTGCCCTGTGACTACTCTGGCAGTGACTGGCTTCCTGGGTAAGAAAGAACGAGTGACTTCGGATTTCACAGTCTGTCAAATTCCTCTCTGTCCACTATCTTATCTCTTCATTCCCTTATGCTTCCCAGGCCTCCGGGAGAAATGCAATCACAGTAGAAACCCCCCAAGGTTGGCATGCGTAAATTCTCTCTTGCTTTGTGGATGAACGTAGTAGCCGAGAGGGGTCTCAGTGGCGGACGGCGATGGAGCACGAGCTCGAGCCTGTTCCCTTCATCGCTGGCGTCTGCGTTGCCTTTTCTCAGCTGTGCCCGGGGCGCTGAGCAAGGGGCCCGGAGTTGAGGAGGGACGCAGCGGTGGGCAGAGGAGGCTGGCGGGGGCAGGGGCCCAAGGGAGGCTGCATTTACGAGGTCAGGCTTTACGGCTTGCGACAGAAACAAGCGGGAGCTGGACATTCTGTGCAGAGTTCAGACCGAAGGCCGCCGTCCGCAGAAGGCAAGAAATCAAGCAAAGTGCCTTCCTGCCCCGCCTCGCTTCGCGCCTCTCGCCTCATCCTGTATGCGAGGACGCGGCCGTGGCTCTGTGTGGTTTAATTTTCATAAACAACTGGGTCCCGATTAGACTCTGTCACAAACCTGCAAATTCAGAAAAGAAAGCCTAAGTGTCGGCAAGGGTTAAAAGTATGGAAAACAACAGGAAAGCCTGGCGGTCACACATAGGTCCCGTTTTAAGAGCATCTCGTAAAGAAAGAATAAATAATTCCGAAAGTTTCTTTAAATTCATGCTTGCATGGGGCGTGGAAGATGGCTTTATTGCTGGGTCGTTCATTCGCAAACTAGGGCGCCTAGCCGCAAAACAAAAGTGTAGGCAAGATACGATTTGGTTTCCAAACATTCAGGTTAACTATTTAAAAAACAATGTCTCCTAGCGGGTCAGAAGCCGGGCTGCCCATTTTTACCGAAGGCCTCGTTTAGTTGGCTTTCTATCATCACAAGACGGTTTCGTCTTCTTCCAGATCATTAACCCGATTTCACGTGTCGCGACCCTGAATCCCGTTTTTCTCCTGTCTGCATTTGCTCGAGAACCGCTAGTTGGCTCCAGGAGGCTCTGTGCCCCGTGTCGTCCACGTGTCCCGGGGGGCAGCGGTGCTCTGGCCGCTGTTCCCGGTAGCACGTCTCCGTTACGAGCTCTGCCATGCGACACCGTCTCCCTGAGGGGGCACGGTCGGCTTTTTACGAGGCTCCATGTTGGCTCAGGAGACCGGTTGCCGCGAAAATGGCTCTGCGATCATTGCTGGATGAGTCGTGGCTCTCCCGGCCGCAGTTCTTGGATTGTGACCTTAAGAGCGAAAGCCGTTCACATTTACCTGTGTTTAAATATCTGTGTTAAGGGGAAGCAGATGAAATGGCAGGATCTGTGTTTAGAGCGGCCCAGGACGGGGCTCGGACCGCGGCCCCTCGTGGCTCGCCGAGCTTTCCTGAGTCTCCGTGGGTTGGCGGTTCAGCGACTTTCCTTTCTGGACTCTGCTTTGTGTCGGGGAGCCTGGCACTCCACAGCCCAGGTCTCTGCTTTCCAGTTTCTCCCTGTTGGTCGCTCCCAAGGACGGCGCGGGAGGGAGACAGCCAGGCCAGGGAAAAGAGGGTGATTCAGTCCCCTCAGCTAGCTCATCTCGGCCACGCGCCTTCACCACGGCCGTGCCTGTCGGTTCTAGTTTCGACTTCTGTTTCCCGAATCGGGCCAGGTGTACCCCTCGGAGAAAGCAGGACAGCACCCCCACGTCTCAGGTTCTGGTATCGGCGCCATGAGGTTCACCTTCTGAGCTTCAGAGCCGCGGACGCCGGGGGCTCCGAGGTCTCCAGCTCTCTCGGTGCTCTCCGGCTCCTCCTCGTTCCCATGTTCTCCCAGCCCCAGGGCACGTGGCTGCTCCCCGCGCGCTCTGTGCCCTGCGATGAGCTCCTCGTGCTTGTGCGATGCTTTCACGCCGTCACGTCCTGCTGTGACTGGCAGTGCGGCGGGCTTGTTCACGCCGGCGTCACCACCAACAGCGAGCACGGTGTTGTGCTGGACATTACGACGCCTACGACGTCACCAGGCGATAGGAAGTTTCCAGCTCCGTTATAACCTGTGAAACCACCATCGTCGTATCCATGGTCTTTGTTGACTGAGCTTAGAAACAGTGTTAGCGGAATTCCCAGTTAGCCGCCTGTCTGAGGATGGCCTCCGCAAGAATATCGTCCACCGCATTCAGTCTGCACAGCCCGAGGATATTCTGTCACAGCAGGGCTAGCTAGTGTCTGTTGGAAATGAAAATGACATTCTGCGTGGACACGTAATGGAAGACAACAGATTCTAAGCGGCAAACAATTAAAACGGCATGACTTTGTTCCTTTATTTGTTCGGTTTTGAAGGTACGTTTCGTTTGTGATTTGGAAAAGGCTTTGATAGCTGAGAGTTCCGGACTGCATCCCCGGTAGAAGTGCTTCCTGCTGCGGAGCTCTGAGCTCACGTTCTCGGTGACTCAATGGCACTGTCTCTGGGAGACGCTGGACGCTCACCGTCTGTCACGCAGGCAAGCGGCGAGCAAAGTCCACACAGCCGTTCTTCTGATGTAAGACTGGGAAAAGAAAGGAACTCTGGAAGGTTCTTTCTTTTCAGCTAATTATTTTGTCTTGTTTCTTTCAAGATGAGAAGTTAGAAATGAGTAAGAGTTAGGCGCGCAGACGGCAGCGGCTTCTGAATATTTCCAGTACGACCTACTGTGTAATATGACCGATTTGGGGGGAGTTTATGAGATGGTGTATCACTAAGAAACACTAATTGAGAAAAAAACATTATGATCACTTACCTTAAGAGATGAATTCAGTAACACCTTGGAATAATTTTGTTTTACTAATCACAGCAGAATCATAAGGTTAAAAATGTTGTGCATTTGTGTGTGTGTTAAAGAAAGTACGCGTGTGTGTGTGTGTGTGTGTGTGTTTATTCAGCTCACGGGAAATGTGCAGTTGGTGTGGGAACTCCTGCAGGCACTCAGGGTTCGGAGGCCTCTGGCTGGGGGCGGGGGGCGGGGAGCTTGGTGCCCGGGGGCGATGGGCCTGGTCTCCCGCGCCGGCTCCGCCTCACCGGCCGGGCGGGCACCCTTGGAGAATTCCGCCGCTCAGCGGCTGCTCTTCCTTCTCCATGGAGCGGAGTGCTGGCTTTGGAAGATCGTTCACTGCCTCGTGACGCCCGGTGTGCATCTCCTAAGACTCAGGTGTGTGGCATTTTGCAGGGAGCACTTCTACCTGCTGTGAGGACGAACACTAATGAGTATCCCAGCGGGGAGCAGGAGCCCCTACGGACATTCGGTTAGCCCGGAAGCTTCTGTCCCCATGGCCGTAATGGCCACTGCTGGGTCCCCAGGAGGGTCGTCAGCCCGCAATGCCGAGGCCTGGCTGGTGGTCACTGACGAGGCCGTCATCACCCCCCAGGCCGGCTCACGTCGGGCCTCCCGGGGGGGCCCTCCATCTTGTGCTCATTTTCTCTGATTTTCTCTCTGCCTCAGGCGCACATTGGACCATCAAGGCTGCATCTGCGTTGAGCCAGAGTTGTCTCGAGCTGTCCCTGTGGCAGACGGGGGTCAGGTGTCTGGCGTGTAGAAGCAGCTCCTTTGTTAGAATGAGAACCCGGCGCCTGAGGAGGATTTTGAGATGCTGCCAACCCAAGGTTTTAATCTTAAAAATGTCTGGGCTTCCTGTTCAGAACAAAACATTGTTATCAGAGTCACAACAACACCGAAGAAGTCCTAGTGATAAAGCATCTGTGTTCCTTAGAGCCGACCTCCTTAAACCTTGACCGACTCTGAATGTGGTGAAATTTATGAATTTGTCCAATTACACATTGTCTTTTTAACAAACTGTATATAATTTTTACTAAGATTGTGTATACCAGGATGAACTTTATTTTGTGAAAATTTAATATTTGAGGTTTGATCCATCAATATCTTATGGCACCTATGAAATTTACCCAGTTATCCTTCTGCCTTTGAGAGTTGTCTGTGCACGCCCATGACCCCAAAATGTCTGAACTGCAGAGATAAATCAGCCCAGCAGAAATGAGACCGTATGTGCGCCAAAGACATATAAAGGAATGTTCATAGTAGTGTTATTTATACTAGCTAAAAACGGGAAACAGCTCAGAAGTCCGTCAACGGCAGATTGCATGAATTGGGGCACACGCACGTGATGTCATATGATGCAGCAAGGTAAACGCGGAAAGCCCCGCTCCAGGTACAGACCTAATGTGGGACGACGAAAATCCGACACAAAAGTGTGCGTGGGGCATGAACCAGCTTACGCCCGTTAAAAAGTAGGTGAGGAAACCTGCGGGCCGGAGGCAGAGGAACGACGGTGTTCAGGGAGGGCGCGGCGTTGCCAGGACACCCGGGCGGCTTCCGGGCTGCTGGCCACGTCCGACACCTTAACCTGGGCGCGGTCTCACGCGCAGGGTCACCCGGTAAAAGTTCACTCATCCCTGCACCTGTGACCTGCTCACCTGTCAGCACTCTGCACCTCAACGCGACTTCCATGAACAAGCCAAAAACGACATGAATACACAAAGGAACGGAACATGCCAGGAGCATTCGCTTTCTGAGACCTGCAGGAGGTCTCGGCCTCCGGACGCCCCCTCACCTGCCTCGAGTCCGCCCAGGGAGACTGACACGCCATGCCCTGAATCGCGGGTTCTTTGCCCTTCCGCGGGCTTGCCTTCCTGATGCTTCCGCTTAAATACGATATCTGCTAAGAATTTGATGTCTTCCTGCTTTTCCTCTCTTAGCTCCCAATATTTTCATTTCTTATTTGTACTAATCATGTTTTTTAAAATTTTTTATGATGTTTTTACATCTTGCAAGGCTTGCTGGCTGGGGAGAGCCTGCTCTCGCCAGGTTAGCTAATTCTTAGAAATAGCAAAGGCCTGTCCTGTGAGCGCACTTTTTATGTGACAACTATCCAACCCAGAGTCCACACTCCCAACTTTCCTGTGGTTAGGTTTTATGGCCCAGAAGCCATATCCCTCTGCTTACTCACCCTGGGGCCGGGTAGGAGACAGCTAGGGGCAGCCCCTGTACTCTGGAGCCCCTAGAAAAATTCAAACTCGCCAGTCCTGAGCCCGCCCGCCCTGCCTTGCCCATTTGCTCTTGCAAAAACCAAAACACAGGCTTTCGTCTGTGCCCTGCCCTACTCCCTCTGGTACGTTCCTGTGTGGCCCCGTGTGGCCCCGTGTGGCCTGGCCTGCCCTCTGTTTCTGGGGAGCTGTGAGTATAAACGCTTCCTTTGTGACAAGCACTTCCATCTTCCATATCCAGATTTTGGGAAAGGAGAGAGATATTTTGTAATTTCTCGATAAATGAGTTCTGGAGCTAAAAATAATGTATCATATAAATGGTTATAAATGAAATAACGTAATACATTAAAAATGATATTTTTTTTTCATAGAACTGTGCACACAGTTTCCACCACCCAACATAAGATCGTAAGTATTTTGGTCGTTCTGTTCTGTTTATTTATTTTTACTTGCTTTTTTAAACATGGCACAGAAGTGTTTTGAGCATTGTGTCCTCGGACTTAGCTACAGGAAGCTCAAACCAACTTGATTTATGCAGGAGCATGAGGAAGGAGCCAAGGTACCCACGGACGGGCAGGGGACACTTAGTGTGCAGAGGCGTGGCAATTACAGGTCACAGAGCAGTCAGCAGAGGGCATCTGAGGCAGGACGGCAAGTGTGTGATTCCGCCAGAGATCAAGGGCGACGCGGGGAGGGGCGACAGGTCCGGACGTGCAGGCGGAGGCACAGCGCCAGGAAAGCCAGGTGTCGGATGTGCCGGGCGGGGACTCCGCCCCGCTGGGTCAGGTGCCCGCCGGTGCACCCGCAGAGCCTCGGCATCACGAGGAAACTGGAAAGCGCTCATGCGCAGAAGCAGAAATTCGGCCTCAGAGCAGATGGGAGCCCAGGGAGAAGTCGGGGTCCCAGGAGACACTTGGGCTCGGGGCAGGACAGGACTCCGTGATCCAGGAGGGACCCAGATCACAGGTGGAAGCGGCGAAGGCAGCCCTGGTGGAGCCACTCGACCCCTTGCCCTGGGCAGGGCCGGGGCCGGGGAGGAGCTGGCTGGGCGCGTGGCGGCACCTGCGATGCCAGCGCGGGGGGGGGGGGGGGGGGAGGTCCTCGGACGGCGGGCACGACTGCGCACGCGCTCGCCGCGCCCCGGCCAGCCCGCCCCCGGGACCCCACGGCCCGGCGCCGGGAAGGTGCGCCGCAGGCCTCCATGGTGTGTGACACACGCACGACGCGCGCCGTGTCAGCAGCACGTGGCAGCGACAATGGGGTCATGGGACGGAGCGAGGCTGGGGGGGCTCAGCAAACACGTGCCGTGGGAGGAGAGGAAGGAGACGCTCGCTCCCCAGAAACCAGCCGGCGGCCTTGCTCGTGGGTCGGGTCATTAGCGGAAGGTCCAGCGCCCCGCTTCCCAGTTGCCTCCAGCCCGGGAGGAGGGATGAGGTGCAAGGCGGCCGGACCGCGCGGGAGGCCGGGGGCCGTGGAGGCGGTGGGAGGACCATGTGGGAGGCCGGCGGGCCGTCGGGGCGGTGGGAGGACCATGTGGGAGGCCGGCGGGCCGTCGGGGCGGTGGGAGGACCATGTGGGAGGCCGGCGGGCCGTCGGGTCGGTGGGAGGACCATGTGGGAGGCCGGCGGGCCATCGGGGCAGCGCGGCTCTCCAGTCCCCGCGGGCGGGCGGCGGGCACGTGCGCGCGGAGGGCACTGGGCAAAGGGCGCGCGTGTTTGCGGGGTAAGGGAGTCATTTGGTCGACGGCAGTGACGGCAGATCGTTTACCAGGACATGTCCAGGCAGCAGTGGGCTGTCCGGCTCGCCAGCGCAGGGACCTACGTCCTGTGGGTCCCCGGCAGCTTCTCTCCGGGCTGCCGCGTTCCCGGTGAGTTGCCCTCCTCGCTCTCCTGCGACAGGCGAGGTCTGTCTCGCATCTACTTTCAATGACTTCTAACTGTTACATTTGAAAAATGTAGCTACGTCTTTTAGAGTCAAGACAAAGAGGATTTGAGGGAGGCGTCTCCAGCGAGAAGGAAGAAGTCCAGTTTGGCCTCCTGTGTTTTCTGCCTCCCTGACCCCTTCACGCACCTGAGCCGTTGCGCGGTGGCCCTGATCAGGCTGGCCTCGATGTGTGCTTATCAAAAATAGACCCTCGAGCCAGGCTCCTCCTGACTCAAGGCTCTCAGAGTGCATTTGGTCAGGTGTCTCCTGAAAATCCTCGGACTTTCTGGCTTCCTTAAAAGAAGCAAAAAATAAATCCTTCCTGTCAGTTGGACGTGTTACGTCACAGCTTACGAATCTTCTGTTCGTCCAGCAGAGGCCAGTGGTGAAGGTGCGGGTCTGTGCTTGGGTGCGACCCCCAGGCTCCTGTCACCTCAGAGGTCAGGGCTTACACTCACCAGAAGCAGAGGTCCTTCTGGAGCAGTGGATTGTCACCAACATGGCCAGATCCGTTTGGGGCCTGTTTCCATCCCTGACGGAAAACTGGCTTCATCTCGGAAAGCTAGTGATATTAGTTTCTTTAAGGGAAAACTGTCCAGCATTTTAAATTTCGATGTGATTTTCAGAAGGACGCATTTCTCCTCAATCCTTTTGATGGTGCACATTGTATGATTGATTATATCACGATGCCAGCAGTCTTGAAGAGACTTGGAGAGAAATTTTATAAAGAATGTCATCATAACGTGAGCAGAATGGTCCACCGGCAGAACCTGGCAGGTCCTTTGTTCATCGGCCGGATCTTGTGCCTTAGACATCAGTCATGCCCTGACTGGTAGATGTTCCAGTAAATAGGGAAACTTCACTGGAGAAAGTGTTTTAATTGAACTGGAAAGCAAAGAAAATGTAAGGTTTGTAAGACAGTGGAGAAGATGCATGCTTTCGGGCACCAGGTGATGCTTGCAAATATTTCCCTGCTCAGAGCAGAAGAACACTTATGCAGATGTGGGCGACCGGGAGAGCAGCCAGGCCGGAGCAGGGCCTCTCCGGGCGGCGCGGGGGCCGCGGGAGGACTTCCTGAAACGAGCGCCAGGCCCCTTCGTTCCCCACATTAGCCTTCCGTCTCGGCTCGGAAGCCTTTTCACGGGCCAGGTACGGTCATGCGCTAACGCTCGCCCGCCCGTCTTCACAGAACAGCCTCCTCGCCAGCTTCGGGTGAAAGCTTTTACTCGAGTGGTGCTGGTGCTGTTTTCACCCTTTGCACGGGGAGTTCTTTGTTTTCCACGGGGCCCATTTGTGAACGTCTATTACGGGGTTTCAAGCCATTTAGCACTTACACATTCGCTAATTGTTCCTCCGTCTTCTGTGTTTTTTAGCTTTAGATGTTTCATATACATCTGTTCTGATGAAAGCCTCGCTCATCAAATGGAAAGCCCCTTCAAATTATTTCCTAACATTTCCCCCTAATTGCCACTCTTTAGAAACCCGGATTTCCATTTGAAATATCTTTTTGTCTTGGCTAGCTGCAGAAAATATCTTTTCTGGCATTAAAGAAACAACTAGTTTTAGTGCTAACCATCGGGGTTGCCCAAGTAACTAACCGTAAGCTGGAAACAATAACCCGCCTCCCTCCCTCCCCCCCTCCCCCCTCCCTGTCCCCCACCCGCCCGCCCGCCGTCCTGCCCTCTCATCCACCCCTCCTTCTCTCTCTCCCTCCCTCCCATCCTCTCTTCCTTGCTTTTCTTCCTCCTTTCTTCAGATATATGATTGACGGTCTCCTATGTCTCCGTCCCAGAACCTACTCTGAGCTGGGAACAGAGCTGTGAACACGGCGAAGGAAGTTTCTTCACGGATCAGTTTCTTCATGGAGCTTACGCTTTAAAGGAGGGAGAAAAGCAGTGAACAGTATGTGTCACATGCATGACACGTGTGTGTAGGCGTATGTATGTAAGCGCACAGGTACGCGCGAAGATGACTCACGTCACATGTAGAATGCACGGGCGTAATGTGGTAAACATGCGTGCTTGTGCGTAGATGGCACATGTAGCGTGTCACGTGTATAGCACACAGGCATGTATCGTAGTAGACGTGTGTGTTTGTGCACAGATGGCATAGATGCAGAGGCGGGTGTAGACGCAGCTGGAGGTGTAGACAGATACCCACGACGGGCTGTGTTAGGCCGTGGCGAGTACTGTGATCAGAGGGAGCAGAGGACGAGGCTCCTTGGGAGAAAGGCTGGACGGCGGGAGGAGGCGGCGGCAGGCGGGGCGGGGCCTGGGAGGGGAGGAGGGAGCGGAAGGGAGCTAGAGACGCGGGGACCAGTGTTGCAGAGGTGACGGACGGACAGACGGACGCCTGTGGCAGGCGGAGGGGCCGAGAGGAAGGGAGGGGCAGGACCGGAGGGCAGCCGAAGGGAGAGCGAGGTTCTACTGGGCTTTCCTGTGCGTGTGTGTGCGTGTGCGTGTGCGTGTGTGTGTGTGTGTGAGTGCGCGTGTGCACACGTGCGTGTGCACTTGAACCTGGTTTTATTCCACAGACAAGGTGTCCGGGCCTCAGTAAGGTGTGACTCCCCGTTCAGGGTCACGCAGGTGGGCGCCACACCCTGCTCCCGAGCCTGGGTTTCCTGGCTCTGAAGCCCCCGCACCTGGGGAACCAGCTCCCGGCTCCTTGGGGAAAACCAGCGAACGCCCCAACGCAGTGCGGCTGGGGCCTTCTGCTCTCCCAGGGTCTGCCGTGTGGCTTGCGGAGCTCCGAGCTCCCCTTCAGGCTCTGCCGGAACAGGTGACCCCGAGGCCTGGGCTGTGGCCTTTCAGCCTAATGAGACTGATTTCCACACGGCAAGTTAACAGCATCTAGTAAAATGCTTGTAACCGAATTATGCTGTTTCTGTAATTCTTAGGTCATTATTACAACAGGTAGTAAGTTTTAATCAAGCTGTGAAAGTGTCACGACCCAATTTAGAACGAGGCTTAGACCGATTGCTGTACGTGTAACTTGCCACGATTCTCATCTCTCCTCTCATTTCCAGCCTCTGTTCGATGCGTTCTCGGTTTCTCCGTCCCCGCCCAGCAGACCTCCCGCGGTGTTTGAGCCTTCTGGAATCAGCGTCCGAGGCCTGTCTGCCCAGCCGGCCTGGCCTCCTTGCTGTCCCTCAGCACTTCGGACAGCCCGCCTTGGGGCCTTCGGCCTGGAGGGCTTTTTCAGACATGGTTCGCTCCTCACCCGTTAGGTTTTGCCCGGATCCGGCGCCCTGACCATCCGTTTAACAACGCCACCCTCACTCACGTCCCCCGTGTGCCCTTCTAGCCTTACGTCCCCCCGGTCTGCGGCCATCGGGTACACCAGGTGTTTCAGCATTGAGAACGAGAATCTATCGAAATTCACATTTTATAAATGTTTAAAAGCGAACGGTTTGGCGTCGTGCGCATTCGCAGCGCCGAGCGACGGCCCCAGCCCCAGCCCCCGCGGCCCCCGTGAGACCCTCGCCGTTGCGCGCCCCCCCCCCCCGTTTCCCCTCCTCCCCTGGTCCCGCGGCCTCCAGTCCGCGACCCGTCTCTGTGGACGTATCTGTTTCGGGATCTGTTCCGGGCGCGTGATGTACACGGAACCACTGGCACGTGGCCCTTTGGTCCCGGTTTCTCTCACTGAGGGTGACGCTTCTGAGGTGCGTCCACGCCGCAGCACGCATCGGTACCTACCCGCTTCCCGAGGCCGGGGACCGGTCCGCTGTGAGATGGACCGCGGTCTGTTCAGCTGGGCGAGAGGCCCGGCGCGGGTCCTCACGGCTGGACTTTGGGCCGGTTCTGCGTTTGGGCTGCCGTGAGGGCAGGTGAGCTGGCCTGGATCATCCCTTCTCCAGGGCACATGCGTGGGAGAGGACGGCAGGGTTCCCGCCCGCACGTCCATCTGCTCAGGCTGCCCCTGCTCCTGCATCAGAAAAGCAAAATGTCGCTCGTCCTGTTCAAAGCTCGGCAGCCACATGGGGACTCGCCCTTTCTTCTTCCTCCTCTCCTCTGTGTGTCGGCGACCCTGGGGCGTCCTGGCTGGACGCCTGCGGAGAGCAGGGGTCGGCACGCTTCGTCACCCATCGGACTTTCTCCCATGGCCGTTCAGAGCGGCTCCCTGACGTGTGGGCTCCCACCCGCCACCAGCGACGTTCTCACGAAACAGAGGCCTCTCCCCCAAGGAATCCTCGATCACTCAGACGACATCAAGAAACAACAGGTCGCATGATTAAAACAAAGGCCTGCAAACTGCAGTTCGATTTACTCATTTCGACCAGTGGTGGCAAAACTAGACTCCGGGAGGCAGCAGCATCTCCCTTTGCCGAGCTGTCCGTGGAGGCGGAGTTTTCGGAAGGAGCATCCGTCGGAGATTATAAGGAAAGCTTTGGCAACTAACACTGGGAAGTGACTTTGCTTTCAGTATCTCGCGTGGTGTGTGTCGTAGTAATACCACGCGGTGTCAAAGGTTGAAGGTCGTGGGCACCGCCCCGACGGTGCGTGGAGGCCACCTGGGGTGCTTCCGCCCACGTGACGCCTGTGTCCTGCCCCTTCATATTTTGCTTTAATTTATCTAAGAATGTGGCCGAGGCATTTGTATTTTTTTAAGTCTCCTCCACCCTCCACCGTCAAGGGACTGTAATGTGCCCGTCAGCACTGAACACCACTGTCCTAGGGTACCTGGGGGACCTTTTCCAAATATAAAGAAAAGGAAATGGAGGGCACATTTGATGCTAAGTTTGCAGCGTGAACTTTGACTTTTATAGGCACGTGTGTTCGGTACCCCCCACAAACACGTTTCGAGGGTCTGTGCCATAAATGTATACTCCGTTTCATGCAGGCTGCTCGGGACACCCAGAACCTTGCTACTCAGCATGTGCCATGGCCCAGCAGAGCTGCCATCAGCTGGGGGACTCATGGGAGACTCTGGAAGTGGCCATGAACGGACAGCGTCCAGGGCCTCGGTGCGGGGCTGCCTGGGGCACAGGTAGATGGGGCGTATTTAGGAAAACATCGTATTTTGCTTTTTCTTCATGTGGAATGATGCCCATGAACCACTGACAGGCTTGACAAATGCGCTCTGGTCACATGTTTGGTGAAAAGTAATCGGCAAAAGGGATCTCGGTGGAAATTAATGCTCCAGGTAATAACTTCGGCGCCTCAAAAGGACCCGTTCCCACCTCAGTACTTGGGATTTAAGTATCCATTGGAAAGATTTCTTGACATATTGAGTTATTAACCACCAGAATGACTTAGTAATCGACTTTTTCTGGAAGTCTCTCAAAGGAAGATGAATTTTAATTTGCCTGGAACGTTTTTTTTTTTGAGATGGTTCCCAAAGGCAACAGCGTGACCACAGTTGCAGAGTGAAGCATATGTGGACTTTTTCGGTTCTGGGATATTATTTACGAAGCTGAGCTAGCGGGCAGGCTGTATGGGAACCCACGGGAAGTATAAGGACGGGCAGGCGCGGCAGCTTGGAAGCCACGGGAGGGGATGACTTGGGGGGCGATTTCTGAAGGGGAATGCCATTTCCTCGCTATTTCAAACCCTTTTCTCCTCTGTGGAAGAAAAGAAAGAAGAAAAGAGGGGAGAAGGGGAGAGGAAGGAAGCGTGAGGAGGAGGAAGGACGGCGCGAAGAAAAGACAGGTGGGAAGATAGAAACCGATATTTACATTTACTCCGTTGCTGGCGTCTGCTGTCTCTCGTCTCACGGGCTACGGATTTGGCTTATTATCCCCGTTAATCGGTGAGCCGATTGATGTCCACGCTCAAACCGCCGCGGTCGCTGCTGGGGTGGGGCCGGCAGGTGGCACAGGGGGCGCGCGCGGCCGCAGGGCGCACCCCCTTCCCGCCCACGCGGCCGGCTTCGCTCCGCACGAGGTTGCCGTGGCCGCCTGTTCTCGGCCCTTCGTGAAGAAACGGGGACGGTCGTGGGACCTGCCGCCCCCACTCGCCCCCTCCACCCACCCACGTCCCTCCCCTCGCCCCCCCGCGGCACCTCCGCCTCTCCCCCCGGGCGTCCGGGGTCCGTCGCGTTTCCCTCCCGCTCCCGAGCCCCTCTTCGCGGCCTCCACTCCGCGTTTTATCTTCGTCGACCCCTCACGCGCCCCTTTTCTTGAATGGATTTTCCCACGAAACGTCTTTTCGCACTGAGGCCCGGGGACTTTTCTCCCCTGCTTTCGTGGTTAAATTTTAAAAGGAACAGCCCCGCTCCGGACTCCCGGGTGGACCCGTCTCGCGGTGCTGACGCTGGTCTCTAGGACCAGAAGCGCCAGGTCCGGGTCTCTCTTTGCGGCTTCGCTCGGAAGCCAGTCAGGAGCCCCCAGCCGCCTGATGCACAGCTCAGAGCCAACAGAGATACATCTAAAATAACAGCCTGAGATTCGCTCCTCTTCCCATTCTTCGTCCTCCAGGCTGAGAGTCTCGGTCACCTTGACCCCTCTCCACCCTGTCCCCTAAAGATGACACACGCTTTTTCCTTTCTAGTTCAAATGCAGGTTTTTCTGTTAGGCACTCATCCCTCCTGTCTGGAGTTCTGTAATAATCTCCTGTCTGGCCAGGGTACCCACACTTTCTGTTCTGTGGGAGTCTAGACGAATCACTTCTCCCTTTTAAATGAAAACTGTCAATGTCCCTGCTTGCCCTGTCCAGACATATTACTAACCTGAGTGTCATTCAAATTGGATATCCCAGAATATTGTTCTAAGTAATGCTAACGGCTGGGCTATGAAAAATAAGCTTGAGAAATGCTGGGTAAAAGAAAGTTCAATAAACAAATTGTTTAGTCCAAGACTTCTCAGAGCATTTAATATATATTCATGAACACTGAATTTCCAGGATTCAAAGATTTCACAAATTGCATGGTCATACATACACTTTTATTGTATATTAGTGACTACGTACATTTATGTTCCCAGACGAATTACTCAAACCCAAACATTTTCTTTTTTTATTATTTTCTTCTCTATCTTTTTTTCTCCCCTAACTTTTAATATATTAAGCCTTGCTGACCCCTAAAAATTTTATATGTTCCCTTTTCAACGAAGTCTTCATTACCCATTAACATGCTTTAGGTTGTAAATACTGGAAACCTCAACCTTCCCCCCAAAAGTAGGAAAATAGAGACTTACTGGTTTAAATCAAGGGTCAGCAGACCACAGGACCAATCCAGGCCATTGTCTGCTTTTGTAAAGCCCAAGAACTAAAAAAGGTCTTTACATTATGAAGTCATTGAAAAAAAATCAAAAGAACGATATTTTACTGACTCATGGAAATTATCTGAAGTTCACGTTTCAGTGTTCACAGATGAAGACTTTATGGAAACGCGGACACAGCATTCTTTTATGTAACTTTCCATGGCTGTTTTCCCAGCCCAACGGCACAACTAAGTAATTGCAATAGAGACCGTGTGATGCACAAAGTAAAAACTTTATTATCTGGCTCTTTGCAGAAGGAATCCACTAGCCTTGGGTTAATCACAGAGCGGATGAGCGGTCCCGGGGTGCACACGCGCCCTTACCCCAGCCTCCACCGAGGCGCCAGGGCTCACTCTCCTGCTCTTTGTTTCTCTGACCGACCATTCCCTCGTAAGGTCCATTCCCTCGTAAGGTTCTCCCATGTTTCTGAGATAGCTGCTGTCAGCTTTTAAGTTACACATTCTTTTATCTCCAATGTACCGAAAATAAATAGCTTCGTCCCGTCATTCCCATGCTAATTCTGAGACTTTCTCCAGCCGGCTGGCCTTAGGTGGATGGCCTCCTCCATCCCTGACACACCCACACCACCATCAATTCCTGCGTCCATGGAGACGGGCAGCAGGCCTGGCCTGGACGTGGACCTGTGCTCAAGCCCTGGAGCCAGGGGAGTGGCATCGGGCTCCCCGACAAATGCTGGCATCTTCTGCGAGAGAGAAACGAAGAATGGGTACATGGGAGGCAGCCGTCAATGCCCGCTCTAACTTTTCGTCTTAATCCTATCTGGTTTTTAAAATTCCGAATCACTTCTGCACATTTCCGTCACAGAGATTAATCATTTTCTCCTGTGAATTGCATTTTTGCGCGCGAGGCCTAAACTTCTTGTTAGACCACAAAATACTTGAGTCATGGTCATATCATTTCCAACTTCTTATTTCTTCCCATGTCAACCGTAGCCCTCTGTCCACGGTGGGTGCTTCATGAATAGAGCCAGAATGGGATGAAAAGTGGATCCTTTACAGACTATGGAATATTCCAGGGAGTCAGGGACATCAGGAGGTAGGGCAGGGATTTCTGTAACTGGCCCAAGGAAAGAGTCAACATTAGAATCAGATTAAATGCAGTTAGCTATTTTTAGCTGTCTCCAGAAAGTGACTTAAAGTGGATCAGGGCAGATGCTAAGTTTAAGTCCGTGGAAAAGGAAGAGACAGGCTGAGAAGTCTGTTGCCTTCCTCTGAAACACCCCTTCTTTTTCTACCAGAATCCACATATTGCTACTGACCTTCCAGAATATTCCTTATGGTTTCTCCTTTCAGGTTTTCAGTTATATAGTGAGGCAGTTAGTTCTTCACATGTCTTCACTTATCAAGAAGGAAACACATTCATTATTGGGGAGATGCTAAGAAACCGCAATTGTGGAATATAATAACTATCCATTAATGTAGGTTAGTAGATAGGACTCAGGAAATAAAAATGCTAAGTTATCAAGAAACTTCTAAAGAAACATGGCATTATTAGGTTTTCGTCTTACTTCACATCACCTAGGTAAAGGTCAAGGAGCACACAAGTCCTGATTGAAACAATGTCTCTAGTTTGTTTCACCGTGGACTGTGTGCTGCTATGACCTTGACTCATTGGCTTGTACACTGGACAAAGCCATCGGCTCTTCCAAACAGCTGCTCCAGGAGGCTCACGTCCCTCGAATGTGGGAGACTGCGGCCATGAGGCTTCATTTTTTTCTGTGGCCCCGGGTCCTATCCTGCCCTTCCTCAGAACTGGTTAGTCTTCAGAGATCAGCCCAAGAATCAGCATTTTACAAGATTTCTGATCCTGACTTTTCTTAACAGTTCTAGAATCTTCTTTCATTCAAAGAATATGTTTGGAAAAGTTTATCAGCATATATTATAAAAGTTATTTCGATTTCAGCAACATCTTCTGTTTATTATGTATCAGTAATATGATAAAATATCTAGAGAAAACAGTAAAAGTATCGCTGCTTATGGAAATCGGTTTTCCTTTTTTTTCTTGAGAAAACATATTTCATTTTAATTTCCCCAGAGCAGTTCGTGTTTTATTCAAAGACAGTTGAGAATTACATCTATGTACTAACTTCCAGAAAATATTAATGAATACAGGTATCCATTCAAGATACATTTTACTTAAGGTCAGTGGTTATATTAGAAATTGCACAAAAGTATCTTTCTCTCCTAGACAAGTTTTCTAAAATACTATTTTCAAATTGATCCAATAGTATTTTATTGCATAAAATTTTTGTAGGATTATGCTTTATAAAGCAATAGAAATCCTTGCAAACTCAGCATCTGGAGCCAGAAGGTTTTGCAATGCAAATTCTTGGACAGTTTCCGTTTATGACTGTGACTTAGTTAAACACACAATTCCTCGGGCTGTTTGTAACATGCAAAATGAAGGAAGCAGCATTGCTGATGCGTGTTTGGAGCCCTCGCTGCCATCCCATCTGTAAAGCAATCTGATTTGATGATCTGAGATAGAAATTCCCAGGTAAATTTAAGAGCAAAGCTCCCTTTCGTATCGCTTAATCCCCACAGCTTCTCTCAATACTTCCACTGGGTCTGATCGATATCAGATGCTCTGCGAGAGAGCGTATGTCGTGCACATTAAGATGCAGATTCCGAGGATTTATAGCCATGCCTGTTCTATTCGTTTTTAGGTTTGCTGTAAGGAAGTACTACAAACTGAGTTGCCTAAGCAACAGAAATTTATTGTCTCACAGTTCTGGCAGCTAGAAGGCTCCAGCATGGTCTAGGGTCGATTTGCTCCTTCTGGGGTCGTGAGGGGGAGGGGGAGGATCTGCTTCGCGCCTCCCGCCTGGCTGCCCCTGGCGCTTTGCCGGCGGCAATCTCTGGCTGTCCTCGGCTCCTTGAAGCATCGCCCTGACCTTCGCCTTCATCCCCACGCTGTGTTCCCTCTGTGTACCGTTTCTCTGTGTCCAGTCGATTCAGAGTGGGGGCCCCCCGTCCTCCGATGCGGCCTCATCTTCACTAACCACACCTGAGACAGCTTTATTTCCAGATGACGGCGCGCTCTCAAGCCCCAGGGGTTAAGCTTCCTGCCTGTGAATTTTCAGAGGGACACACTTGCCTCCTGATACTTGTGAAGAATAACTGATACCCCAGGTTAAATCTCCCCCATCAGCACTGAGGTTCTCAGAGTCGCCTGCGTGTTACATTTGCCTGGGAGGCTTTAAAAGGTCCCGATGCTCAGGTTGCATCTTAAATCAATTAAATTCTGATTAGGTAAGGTGGGACCAGGCACCTCTATATCTTAAAGCTTCTCCAATGTCTAATCAAGGTCGATGACCACTATTTTAGAGTAGCCCTGCCAATCAGAGGTCCTCCCAGCCTCATCCCTGTGAGATGTGTGCCCTTGAACACTATTCGGAGATCTCTGATCTCCCTAAAACGGCTCTGCAAAAGCCTGAGCCCTCACCAAGACTCTAATCAAATCCTCTTTAGGACGCCACGCCTAACGTGCAGCATAGCCTGGCATCCTGGCCCACAGCCGACTGCGCACGCCGGAGCCGTGGGTCTGGGGAGGGTATTCGGGGGTGCCATGGCGACAGGCAGGCGGTGAGAGCTGGCAGCCTGGCGTCCTCAGGGGAGGAGGCCGAGGAGCCCAGCGCGCAGACGCGGCCCTGTGTAACATCCTCACTGCGACGGCTGAGCTCTCGGGAGGAGAAAGCCAGTGCGACAGCCTCTAAGAAGTCAGGACAACGAACGCACACCCTGGTTTTGGCGAGAAATAACAAAAAAAGATGGAAAGAAACAGTGGTTCGCGAAGGGGTACACTTCAGCTAAGCGAAGGACTGATTTCGCATGAAGCCATTCATTTCCTAATAGGACTGGACGAAAGCGGCGCTTTTATGGAACGAACCTGCGATTTTACCTGCAAATCTGGATAAAACTTACCCCGGGGGCAGAGCGCACCGTCCTGTCGCGGGTCTCTGGCTGGGGAGGTTGTCCGTGACGGAGGCGACGCGTCTTTGCTCTGGTCCCCGCTCATGACGTAGCACTGCGCAGACGCGTGCTCCGCGGGGGGCGGCGTGGGAACCGCGAGGTCCACGGCTGCGGACCAGGCCGGGGACCGTCATGGCGCCTTCAACAGCAGCCAGGAGCACGGCGGCTCCTGCATGCACCGTCCCGCCTCCTGAAACTCCCAGGCGTCTCCCGGGAGGACCTGCTGGGACTCGTGACGCGCCGATGTCGTTCATTATCCAGACAACCCCCAGGTAGATAGGTGTGGTCACTCCCGCAGGTAATCCTCGTGCAAGAGAGCCGCCGAGAGAGAGCGTCGCGCACTCCAGGTGTGCTCACCTTGTGTATGCTCGTCTACGAAGCGTCTCCCGTGTACGCGTGCACATCTTACACGGACGTGTGTGTTTACAGGTGATGCACGCATTTTATGTATGTGTACATTAGGCCCTACGACAGGCCCTACATTATGCATGCTACGTATATGCTCACGTGTGCGTACACACGTCTATGCATCCGTACATCTTACGCGCACCTGCGCCAGTCACGTTCAGCCAGAGTGGCTTTATTCCGCCACGTGAGGCAGGCTGCCGGGGTTACAGTATTTGCAAATTCCGCGGAGACGTCAGGGTATTAAACAATGGCGACTGTGATGGTGAAGAACCCGTCAGGGAGGAAAGTCAGCGCAGCTTGTCATTTCCAGCTGTGAGGCGATCTTAGCGTCTCGACAGCGATCGTCAGCACGACGCGGGATTCTAAAACGATTCGGCGAGAACGCGCCAGCTGCGTCCGAGGCCCGCCCGGGCGCGCGGCGAACGAGCCGCGGTTCCGCTCCGCTCTTTTTTCTTCGGACACCTGGCCGCAGGAGCAGGGATCGTTGATGTAACAACAGACGCTCCGGAGTGGCTGGTTACTGCACCCGACTGGGTATGAACGAACGAGTAACCAGAAACCGTACGACCGAAGTGTCTGGAGAACCGGCTTGACACTAGAAGCGGAAGAAGAGCGAGGGACTGATCGACCTCGAGCTCGGCGAGACTCCAGAGGGAGGTGCGTGATCCAAATCGAGGGGTGAGATAGCTCCCCTCCCCGCTGCCTGGCTCCTTTCCTACCCAGAAGCCTCAGGGTCCGAGCTGCCAGATACTCTCCGCCAAGCGAATTAAGTGAAAACGACTGTCTATGAGAGCCTCGCGCGGCTGGCTCTCGTAAATGTGGTAGAAAATCAAGTGCGAGACTTTTTAGGAACCAAAAAGAATTTTGCGGTAAAAGAACCTCGTTACGGACTCTTGGAGGTGAGGGTCAAAGGTGAATATGCAGGAAGTACCAACACCACTGGCCACTTCGACCGCCCCCAGCTCATGACTGGGAGACGCGGTCGAAAGCTGAGCGTGATGCTGAACACGAGGCTGGAGGGGGGACAGGGCGGTGCAGGTGGGGACGCAGGGAGAGCCGGGGCAGGACCGCCACAGCCCGGGGCCGCTGAGTACTGCGCACGTGCAAGGCCACCGCCCAGGGCCGCTGAGTACTGCGCACGTGCAAGGCCACCGCCCAGGGCCGCTGAGTACTGCGCACGTGCACGGCCACATCTCCGGCGCGCCCATCAGCAGAAACGGGGTTTAGCTGCCCATCTCGCTTGGGCCTCCCCTTGGGAATTCCAGGTCGTATTTGTCAGAGGCCTCATGCTAGGGCAGGACGGGGTAGGGCCGTGTGTGTGTGTAGGGGGGAATGGGGACAGAGGCTGGAAAACGGGGCCCCAGGCTGTGTCTGTGGGTTCCCATGGGTCAGGAGATGCTCAGGGGAGCCCACGCCTGTGCCCGCCGGACAAAAGCACCACTCAGAGCGATGAGCGTCCCGGGTTTACGTCACCCTCTGTATGCGCAGATCCCCGTCTGGGGCCATGTCCTACCCCTGCGCTGGGCGGGCTCCTGGGAAGCCCCGTCTCTGTCTGCGGGCCCCACCGGCCTGAGGAGCAGGCGTGCGGGACGTCTGCGCCACTGGGCGGGGCGTCGGGAGCGCTGGCCTTCAGCTGCGCCCGGGGGCCCCGGGGCCATTTCCTCTGCCTGCATCAGTGTTCCCTCTATTGTCCCAACCCTGGCACTGGGGAGAGACATCAGGACGCACAGGTCGGCCAGGGCAGCCGCCTGGGCCCGACAGCGAGTGAGCTGAAGGTCCACGGCGCATCCCTGGACCAGAGCTGCTGGGGCGCCCCTGCCCCTCATGCCAGACGCCGAGGGGGAGCGCCAGGTCCCTCACGGACCCAGCCTCCTGGAGCTCCCCAAGTAGGGACTTTGTAGGAGCAGGGGGATGACACTCAGAGTGGGGACCACCGCCTTGGAGGGCGCAGCGGTCCCCCCGTAGCTGCATGTACGACAGGGACCCACGGGCACCCCGGGCAGCCACGTGGCGGTTTGCTGCAAAGCAGGACGCTGGCCTGCAAGGTCGCGTTTGAACCCGGTAACCTCCCGAGCTGCGCGGTCCCCGGAGCTCTGGGAATCGTGCAGAGGGCGCGATGCTGCCTTCCCATGCGCCCGTCCCCGGCACAGACGTGGCTTTGTGTCAGCTTCCGCGGTGCGGGGACCGGAGGAGGTGTGCTCCGCGCTGGGATGCGGGGATCTGTCCGTGGCCGAGAAACTGCACGGACCTCGGTGGGGAGACTGACGGCGGGAAGGTCTGTTCAGCAGTGCGCGAGCGTGTGCGTGCACGCGCGCAGACATCTGCACATGCGCGCACACAGACACAGACACACACAGACACAGACACACTTGCGCACCGAAGCAGCAAACGCACGAAGCTGAAACCAGAAGAAAACAGTTGCCAGGTTGATGAACGTGTGTAAGATGGAGAGACTAAAATCGAGTAAATAATTCAGATAGGAACGTGCACAATGCCCTCTTTTTTGGGGAACTTTTTATCTGATGAAATTTCCACTTCACAGGAAGATGTGAGGAGAATACAAACAACTTTCTGTGCAACCCTCACAGAACCAGCGACTGTTATCATTTTGCCTCGAGTTTTGTAACCTTTCTGTTTACAGCGACAAGTTTTCTCAACCATTTGAGAGTAAGTTACACACATGTGACTCTTTAGCCTTAAATAGTCCAGTGCGAATCTCCTAAGAAGAGGGATATTCTCTAACACAGCCACTGTAAAATGATCAAAATCAGGAAATTCACACCCTATTATCTAATCTGTATTCTACGTTCATATTTCATCAGTTGTCCGTATAATGTCATTTATAGCAAATTTTTTCCTGCTCAGGATTCAGTTTGGGATCACACATTTCATTTAGTTGTCCTACATAATTAATCTCCGATCTGGGTGGACTCCTCGGTCTTTCTTCGTCTTTTGGGGTGTTGACGCTTTTGAGGAATTCGGGCCAGTTATGCTGCAGAGCGACCTTCCGTTCGGGTTGCTTAACGCTCCCTCCTCATCGCATTTGGCTCACTAAGCATTTCGCAGCAACATCACAGAAGCGAGGCTGTGTCCTTCTCCGGGCAGCGAATCGGGAGGATGTCCCTCCTGAAGGGGTGTCCCTTTGTCTCTCTGCAGATAGAATTATTCTTGACGAATTCGCAAAAGCGACGTCAGTCAGGCTTTCCCACCGTGAAGTTATTGTCTTTCCACCTTTAATTAAGTCATCGGTGGAGAAGTCTGAATCTGGATTTGGGGACCATAAGCATTTTTGGTTCCTTGTCAAACTCTCACTCACTGGGGAGTGAGAATGAGAAGCAAAAAACTGTAATGGCAATGCTAACGTCAGGGTAAAATTCAATATTCAAACTCTAAACAACGTTGAGATATTAAAACAATTGCAGAAATCACAATTTATGAATAAAATGCACTGGTAATCAACCTTAATATGCCAAACAAGTTAATATTCAACAAATAGGAAAAAACCGTGAATACGAGCATAAAGGCATGGTGAAAGACTTTATTATAAACATCACTCAATCAGATAAAATTTCTCTTAGAAAAAATAAGGGCCTGAATTCATTTAAAAGTAATTTAAAATTTATAAATATATAAATAAATAATGAGTAGAGGTTTCCTATGTTTAGTTCACAGTCTGATTATGAGCTAATACAAGTTAGAAATATGTGATAAAAAATAACAACAAAAAAAAACTCCCTTGATTATTTGGATATTGAGAAATACTCTCTTAGATAATTCATGGATTAAAAAGAAAAGTAAAACTAAAATTGAATTGTTTAGAAAGTGATAAAGAAGCATTTTATACCAAAACCTGTAGATCAAAATAACTGCTTTATATAACGATTTCTACCGTGATTCAAGAAGAGAAACTATGTATAAAGAATACGTGTGCTCATCTCAATAAACTATACAAAAAAAAAAAAGCCAAAAAATGCAACCAAAAAATTAAGGAGAAATAAATAAAAGGATGTTAAAAAGAATGCGTTAGGAAACAATGAAAATGATAACTGAAATAAACTGAGAAGTCTAAATCTGGTTTTTCAAAAATCAATAAGATAGAGGAATCTTGCGCGAGCTTTAGTAAGCACGTTCCTGGAATCTTAGGCATAAAGCACGTCGGGGAAAACTGTCCATCACATAAAACGCGTGAGCAAGAAGCTCGGGCAGCGAAACGCATGCCGTCCTGCAGCGTCCTGCGGCTCTCCAGCTGACTGGGCGAACCGCTTGGGCGCTCTTCGGGCGATCTGACTGCGGACAGTGCAATCACAGCACAGGCCGGGTGGACCGCTGTTTCACAAGCGGGAATGGAGGCTGTGTCTACCGTAGAACGAACAGGTTTCTTCCATCTGCTTTTCGTTTTTTAAATTAAATGTATCGGGCCGACGTCGGTTAATAAAATTTTATAGGTTTCACGTGCACAGTTCTACAGCACGTCATCTGTATTTCGCATCGTGTGCTTTTGGCTTTGAAAGATTCAGTCCTGTCTCTGTTGCCCCCACACCTCCTCTGCACACCTCACGCAGTCAGTCACTCACGTCCTCCCTCCCCTTCCTGGCCGACATCGCACCGCCATGTCCGGGGCTGCGGACCTGGGGGGACACATCTCTGTCTCAGCGAATCCGTCGCAGGGTTCTAAGCCTTGGTGTCACGGCTGCTTGGAAGAACTCAGATGGGATATTTCCACGACATCATCGTAAAGAGAAGTTCTCAGGACGTAGCTCACGAATCGATATCGTGCTTTCACTCAACACAGACATTTATCTTGTCGCATTCTCGGAGTTGCGATAGAGCACGTGCAAATTGTGGAAATGCATAAAAATGCAGCCTTCTCATGTCAGCATATAAAACATGGAACTCTTATGGCTTCAGGAAATTAAGAGGCAGAAGAGTGCCTAGGTTTAGGCACGGACTCAGGAACCAGAATGCTTAGGTCTGAGTCCTGGCTTCATTACTTATTAGTTGTATAACTTTAGCCAAATTAATTTTCATCTCTGTGCCTCTGTTCCTCATCTGTAAAAAGATCATGATAATGTTTTTCTTATAGTATTTCCTTACGTGGGGATTAAATGGCTAAGGTACTCAGAACATTGACACAGAAAAGTGCTATGTTCAGCAGTAATTATTTCAAGCTAGAGCAATACTTTGAGGAGAATCACTTCAATTTATTACACATTCGTTATTTTATTTTTGTGATTCGAAGACATCGAATTTCAATAAATCAAGATTTTTTTTTCCTTGTGAAGATTATTACTAAGGGTGGATTTTTGGAACTAAACTTCCAGTAATTATGGCATGAAAAGGTGGGGCAATTTCCCCCATGGGGGAAAAAAGAACAAAAATGGGCGAACTATTTTTAAAAAGTACCGTATTATATTATTGTTTCTTTTAATAGTTTGTCTATTTTTTTTTCCTGCAAGGGAATTTGTGTTACCCCTTTGCACCATCACACTTAAAGCCCATATAATTTAATTAACCATTATCACCCCAATACATTTAATAAAATATAAAAAAGATGCCAGGACAGGGAAAAGACAAAATTGCGGCACAGAGAAATGACTCGCAGTAGACAACAGTGCGAAGAACATGTTCCCATGGAAAGCACTATTGCATCATGTTAGAATGACGATGTGCGGCCTCTTGCCTGTGGGCATCTCCATCCAGATTTGGCAGAGAAAAGCTGACGCTCCACTTGCTGGGGCGGCAAACTTGATTTGAAGTGACGGCAGAGCAGCTACGAGTTTAGATGGAGATTTTAGAAAAAGAGAGAGATAGAAGCATCGAGATTATAAAGTCAGCACATCTACATAGGCGACCATTAAATTATGCATGCCAGTGGGAGACCCAAGGAGCCGGAGGACAAGCAAAGCCTGAGAGACTTATACATTTGTGCTGCTTTGAATCTGTTCCTCACCCAGAGAGAGCTGGCAGCCCACCATGGGAGTCTTACAGCCTGGGATGAAGAGTGTGATCTCTGTTCAAGTCATCTGACCGCTAAACTACACAAGTGCAGGGGAGACCCATATGGACCCAGGCTTGAAAACATGTGAGGCTAGATTTCATAGTTCACATCTAGGTAAAGCAACTTCCTATTAAAACAAACAAAAAACAAACAAACAAAATTAAAAATCTTCAGAAGGACAAAATAGAATCCTGAATTTCACAGTTACATTTTACACAATGTCCAACTTTCGAGCAAAAATTACTAGACAGTCTAAGAAATAGGAAAGTGCACCATATAACGAGGGAAATGTGGTCAATAAAACCAGACTCCAAGCACATCCAGACATTAGATTTAGCAGGCAAAAATTTGTAAGTCGTCATCACATGTATTTTCTAATATTTAAAAATGTACAAAGAATTAAGGAAATATGCTAATAAGGTATGAACAAATATGAAACCTCAACACACAAATGGAAACTAAAATATAATCAAATAGAAATTCTAGAGCTGATAAGTGTGATCACTGAAATGAAAATCCCAGATGGGTCGAATAGATTTAAGATGGCAGAAGAAGAAACAGTGAACTACAAGATAAATCGGTAGAAATCACTCGATGCGAAAACAGGAAACATTTAAAAGACAATAAATACTTTTTAACATACATGTAATTGGAGTTCAAGTAGAAGAGGAAGGAAAGAACCAGAAAAAAGCTTTTAAAAATTAATGGAAGAACTTGCCCAAATTAATGAAAAACTAACAGATTTAAGAATTTTAATGAACCTAAAGTAGAATAAACACAAAGAAAATAAAAGCTAGAAATACAGCAGTCAAATTATTCAAAGACAAAAATAAAGATAAAATCTCATAAGTAGCAAGAGAAAAAGCAACTCATCACGCACGGTGGCACAATGAAATTAATGTCTGCCCTCTCGGTAGAAACGGTCAGGGCAAAAAGGTGTGGGATGGATATTCAAGGCGTGAAAGAAGGGGACTCTAGATGTGAACTCCCCAGGCAAGAATTCAAAATCCAACAAAATGATTTTTCAAAAAAAAAAAAAAGTGGGAAAAAAAAACACAGTCAGGAAAATAATGACTTAGAAGATGTATTGCCAGGAGAACTGCCCTAGAAGAAATGCCAGAAGGGCCCTGAAGGGAAGCCACCAGAGAGCAGCTAAGATAGGACAGACAGAGCAAAGTACAGCAGAAAGAGTCATTATGTCAGCAAAGCTAAAATAATTTTTTCCCCTTTTATTCTTTAAAAGTCATATGGCTGTTTAAAGTAAAATTGGGACACTGTACATTTAGTCTTATAATGTATATGCATGAAATGTGCATGACCAGAAAGAGAGGGTGTGTCGGAGCTATGATGTTGCTAAGTTTTTTATATTTTACCAGAAGTAAGTAAATATTAGCTTAGACTTTGATAAGTTTAGTTTCATGTCGTCATACAACCACTACCAAACATGATCGGAAATGTAGCTAATAAGTAAAAAGAGAAACTAAAATGTGTAGAAATATGGTTTAAAACAAAATAAATTAGTAATAGGGACAGAGGAACAACAAGATAAGACAAAAAGTAGAAGGGCAGATGTAAATTCAGCCATGTCAATAAGTACATTAGATGTGAGTGATATAAGCTCTTCGATCAAAGTTATAACTTATTGAACTGAATGAGAAAGCAGGATACGATTCTATGGCTGCCTAAAACAACCATACTTTAAATGCGAGGATGTAACGAGGGTGAAATTAAAACCATGGAAAAATATATGCCCGGCAAATGCTAAGCACAGGGGAAATAGAAAGGCTATTTAAATAGCAGATAACAGATGCCTTAAGGCAAAACTAGAGAAAAAAAACAACGATGTCATAAAGATAAAGGGAAATTGTGGAAGGAACGTACAAAAATTATAAATGTTTATGTACCTAAAAACAGACTGTCATAATATCTGAAGCAAAAACTGAAAAAAATGGAAAAAAAAAACTAGAAATACCAACCATTATATTTGGAGACTGAAGGATGCCTCGCTCATTAACTATGGGAGCAAAACCCCTCCGGACACAGAAGACATTAACAGCCGACCTGACTTAATTAAACACTCTGTCCCCACACAGCTGTGCACACATCTTTTCAAGGTCAAGTGGAGCGTCCGTTAGGATAGACCTCTGCCGCGCCGTGAGTCAGGTCGAGCCAGGTTGCAGAGTATCGCCCCGTGTGACTGCCGACTGACTGTTGACATGCCCGAACTTCCTTTCTCGATCGCTATGGGTTTATAGCAAATTTTGAAATCAGGTAACACTGAATGCACTGATGTTTTCCTTTCATTTTAAAATTAGGTTTTTCTTCTAGGTCCTTTGCGTTTCCATGCACATTTTGGATTAGTGTGTGAATTTCCATAAAAATGCCTGCGGGGTTTTGATAAGCACCACTTTGGGGCTATGCATCAGTTTGGAGAAAATTCTCATATTACCAATATTGAGTCTTCTAATCAAAGAACTTAATACATTTCTCTTTATTCATTGCTGTTAGCAGTTTTGTGGATTTTAGTAAAAAGGATTTGCAAATATTTTACTATATTTATTCTTGGTTGTATTTTTATCTTATTATAAATATAAATATTCATATTTTCATTCTAGATTTTTTGGCTACTAGTAGAAAGAAATATTATTATATTTTATAGATCGACCCTGTATTCTTCAATTTAAACTCGCTTATTTGTTTTAGTAGCATTTTTTTGTTTCCTTAGGACATTTTGTTTGCAGAATTATGTTATCTGAAAATAGGAACTTACGTATTTATTTCTTTGCAATCTGCGTGTCTTTCGTTTTTTCCTGGCTTAGTGCTCTAGTTAGTACACCCTACACAACGTTGAACAGAAGTCGAGAAAGCATGCTTCCTTGCCGCATCGTAGTCACAGGAAGAAAGAATTAGTCTTCCTGCAGGGAACATCTGGGTAGCTGGAGGTTTTTCGTAGATCCCTCTAACTGGTCGAGAAGATTCCCTTTCATTTCTAATTTCCTGAGAGCTTTTTATCATAAATTCTGAGGAATCCTTTTTCTGCCAAGGGGCCTGAGGGAAATTTGAACAATAATGTTACTGTTTCAAAACTTGACTATCGTGGGAATCGTACAACTCAAAATACTCTTCTCACGACTCACCAAACCGTATGTTTAAATCGAGCGGATTTTACTTTTTTATTTTATTTATGGTATGTTATTTTATATATAATACACTTGCATGAAGCTGTGTACAAGCGTTTGTGATGAGGGACAGATCAGCAGGAAGTTGCTTTATTGAGGGTGCTGGTAATAGCAATGCTAATGCCACTGCTCAGCAGGACACACAGGTGGGGTCACGAGCACTTTGCAGTCACCGCCCTGGGAGCAGTGCTCTGGCTGAGGACAGACATTGGGGCCACATCCTGGGGTTGCTTGTGGGATGTGTCTTGGATACTATTTTCCAAGATGGAGAAAACATGTCCATCACCCTCGGTTCCCTGGTTCAAGCATTTACATGCCACTTCATGAAAAACGACTTCGGTAACATTTCTTTCTCATCAGGCCACAGGCCAGGCGAGCTTGGGGGCCTCACGAGTGTCTTCGTGGGTGCCGTCTTCAGGGCTGGTCTGAGGGCCCGTGCGCCCACAGTGTGCAATGAATATCTCCTTCTCCCAAAGTTTCTATAATAAACATATTTACCTCTATAAACAGATAAAAACCAGCAATTTCATTTTTTAAAAGAGAGCGACTCTGAGGTCGTGGATTTGGATAGAGAAAATGTAAGGAGAAATCACAATGTGCTAAAACTGCTTTGACACTGAGTTGGACAGATTAATTAAAGGCACATCGGGGCTAATTTTGATTTATAGGAACCTCAAAAATATAAGTAAAATAAATAAAATAGTCTTGCGACATTTCAGAAAATTAGCAAACTCAGGGAATAGGGAGGTGCATGGTCTTTTTAGAACTAAATATCAGAGCTTTAAGTTTATATTGGTTTTATTTGCAAATCAGCTTGAGTTCGAATATAATATGCAAATTGAAAATACAGGTATGCGGGGAAAATTATATCCTTATGTTTTTATTGCATAATAAATCACCTCTAAATCCTTCCTAATGAATTTACACCTTGTACTCATACTAGATTTAAATATATTAGCATCGAATTCTCCTTTGAGAATTTAGTTGGTGTTTTGCTGCGGTTTTGATAACCAGAAGGGGTTTGGGGCTGGGGGAGAGTAGGAAGAGGGGGTTGGGACGGAGAGGGGCTTCCTGTCCGATCTCGCAGGGCTGGCTATGTTCGCTTTCAGACTACTTTCAAAAATCAGGACCCAGTAACTGGGATCAGAGGCGGAATTCAGGGCGTCTCTGGGAGTGCGGGGTCTGTGCCGTTCATTCAAATCACCCCACATCCCCTTTACACCTTGTAGCCTCATCCGGCTTCTTCGGGGGCTGTCCAGACCGGAGGAGCAGCCGGCCCCACGGCGAGCTCTCGGCCCATTGTTACACTTTTCCTTTCCTGCTTCAGGCTCTGCACGTTCCTTTCCTCCCTAAGATGGCCTGAGGCATAAACAAAGATGCGGCGTGGATAGAGGGGTGCACGGCGAGAGTGTAAGAGGTGCATAAATGGAAGAGAGCAGCGGTCAAGCCCGGTCGGCCCGGATGGGACGCCGAGGAGGGGCTTCTGCCCGCGAGGACGCGCGCCGTCTGCCCGCGAGGACGCGCGCGGTCGGCCCACGGTGGGCTCCCATTTCCTAGAATGTGCAGTCGGCGTCATGAATGAATTCGATGAGTCCTTGATTTTAATGACCATCTTGGAATTGCTAGTTTCAAATGTAACTCGTACAGGTAGAGTTACAGTGGGGATAATTCGTCTACTGTTGAGCATGTTCTCAATTCTAAACGCTTTTTTCGAGGAAGCCATTCGTCCAGTTTCCCAGCAAAGCTTTGGGGAGCTCCGCACTGTGGGGTGGGTGCGAGGGGGATGGGAGGGCCCGGGGCGTCTGGGGGGTGGGGGGAGCCCCGGTGCCCCTGCTGATTCCTCTACTATTCCTCCCCCCAGGGTCTCGTTTGTGCAGGAGCCTCGGGGCGTCACGGACATGACGTGGGAGCTGCCACCCCTCCGTCCTCCCCACCGTCTGGGACCCCAGGAGTGGATTCTGGTGGGAGATACTGCTGTGCACCGGAGCGTTGGGACCCTGGGGCCCGAACGGCAGGGCCCAGAGACGGAGAGACAGCAGTGCACGGCCGGTCCCTGCCCCCGCCTCTCCCTCGGGGCTCTGTGCCTGGAAGCCAGGCTGAGGAAGTGCTTGCGGTCCCTGGAGACGAAGGTGTCGGGTAAACATTAGATGGGGACAGACTTTCATTTTGAAGAACTGCGGTTTGCATCTGATCTAGGAAAGTCTAGGGAGGGATTGTCGGGCTGAGGCTTTTTTTAGTCTCTCCCAGACACAGGAACACAACAAACCGGTCTTTGAAAACGAGGGGGACCACTTAACCTGCCAGAGCCCTGAGAGAACGTGGGGGAGGTTCGAGGCAGCCCGCGAGGAGCCAGGAAGCCGGCGGGCGGGCGTGGCCGCGGCTGTCCACGTGGGCTGCCCAGCCTCCCGCGACTCGGCCGACTCAGCGGCCTCCTGGGGACTCTGGCTTCCGGTGAGGGCCCTCTTCCTGGTTTGGAGGCTGCCACCTCTTTGTGGCCTCATGTGGCCTTTCCTCCACGCACGCCCATGGAAGAAGCAGGTTCTCGTCCTGTTCTGGGGCCCCACCTTGTGACAACATCCAACCCTGACTGCCTCCTGAAGACCCCGCCTGCAAACACCAACGTACGGGGGGTCGGGGCTCTCACGTATGACGGGGGCCTCGATATCCATTTAGTCCACGACGTTCAGTGAGTGGATGTCATATCCAGGCAAACCAGAGGACCGCAAGTCGCGTGCCCCCCAAACCCTGAGGCGTCCATCTCATCAGGGCCCCCGCCCCCTGCAGCGCCCCGCGGCGGACCTGCTTCTCCCTCCCCCCTCACGCACCGCCCGGGCCTCCTCACCCGGCGTCAGCCCCTGCCCGTTATCTCTGCCGTGAGCCGCCGGTCCCTGTGGGGACAGAGCTCCTGAGGGCGGGGGCACAGCCCTTCCCGCCTTCGACACACAGGTGCGTCTTCCAGGCACCTGGAGCCTCCTCCGTCGCGTCAGAGCTCAGGGCGCGGTGCTCCCCCTCCCCTCCAGTAAGGCAGCTGCCCTGTGACACCCACTTTCCCACCTGTCCCCCGCCCCCACCAGGCCCCCGTTGCAGGCTCATCCTCAGGCGGCTGGCCTCGGCCCTGGAAGGTGCCGGCCGCTGCTCTGATTCCCCCTGTCTCGGGAGTGCTGGTTGGAAATGGGGTCAGAGCAGAAAGCTCGGTGGCCGGCAGGCCGGCGGCGGCGGCACCAGGGGGACTTCATCTCTATTTTAACTGGAGTGAAATGACCATCGTCGAGATGAGCAGATCTAGACAGACCGCAGGGACATCACGACATGCACACGTTTCTCTCTCCAGTGTTTGTTCCTTAGCCCCCAGGACAGCAGAAAACAAATATAATAAGGAAAAAGTTATTTTCCCCAAAGAACATGTGGAAACTGCAAACTCGATCACACTTGGCGTTTGGCTCTTCCGGTGCGACTCTTGCATGGCGCATGTCACCCACGCGAGCGTGAGACCCCGGTGTGCCTCGCTCACCGCGCATGAGGGGCCCTGCAGGGCCCCGCGGTCCCTCGCGGCTGCGACCCTGCAGCCCCCAGGTCGGCGTGGTGCCCAGGTCCCGGAGGATCGAAGGCTGCGGCCGGGCGTCGTCTCCAGGTGAAGATGGCCGCATCGGGTCACAGGTCTTCAGGAAGTCGAGGGCACTGTGGGCCTCTGGGTCGCACCCCGGCCGCCCATGGCTGAGGGCCTCGGCAAGGACGGCACAGGTAGACGAGACGCGCGTCTTTCTCATGAGCCTTTTCCTGCTCCTCGTCCTGCGGCACGCAGACCCGGGAACTGGGGCCAACGATCAGAGCGCCGTCAAGTCAAACCCGCTGACGCCTTTAGGATGCAGATGGGCACATAAATGTGACGTTTTTTTTTTTCAAACCTTTGCGGGTAAACTTTCACATGCTACTGGATTAAATTTTTAAGTAAAGAAGAAAGGGTGGGTTATAGATTTATACAAGCTCTAATCATAAAACGGGTTTCGAACGGTGGCATCCCTTCGGAGCCGCGGCCTCGAGGGGCGGTCGGGTGCAGGGCCTAGACGTTTCCCCTCTTTCCCAAGGGTGAGTCGCGGGGCCTCGGGGTCGGCTGGTCGGGCAGCCGGGTGCTGAGGGCGGCTGAGGGTGTGGAGCAGGGCGAGCCGTGTGGTGTGCGCCTCGACACTCTGCGCCTCAGCTGGAAGCCGCCGACATTCCCTTGACGTGGGGGGCGGGAGGGCGGAGGGGAGCCTGCAACGTCGGGGGCCGGCACCGCCTCCTGCGCCCCCGGCCCCCCGCCCGGCCCCCCGCCCCCCCCCCCCCGCCTGCAGCCGCCAGTCAGGCAAAGCCGGGGAGAGAGGGACGGGGGGTCCTGCGTCCTC
Organism: Rousettus aegyptiacus; assembly: GCF_014176215.1. Taxonomy (NCBI): domain Eukaryota; kingdom Metazoa; phylum Chordata; class Mammalia; order Chiroptera; family Pteropodidae; genus Rousettus; species Rousettus aegyptiacus. Next base: position 109,960,459 of record NW_023416311.1, read on the forward strand.
TTCGTGGCTCCTCTATTTAATGACGCCCCACCCCCATGCAAACCCTCGCAGCTAGCTTCTAGAATTTTCCACGAAGCGATGTCTCTGGCGGCAGAGTCCAGCGTTGCGCATCGCTGTCCGCGCGTCTTGTTCCGTCTCCACGCGGGACGGAGACTCTGGCGGCCGCTTCCCAGCCGAGGCCCCGGCCTGCGACGCGGCCGAGCGGGGAGACCGAGCTAGAGCGTAACGTGTCCCGACAGCGCGTCGCACGGAGCAGGGAGGGGGCGCAGACGCGGCTACTTCCAGCCGGGCCCTCGCTGCGCCATTCCCTTCTGGATTTTCCCCGCGGGCTGGCATGGGGCTCTCGTGGTCCCTGCTGACTAGGGCTGCCTGCCACCAGTCCACTGCCGCGTAGGGACCAGAGCGCCCACGATGCGAAGGCCGTCTTTCCGTCGATGTGCACCCCAAACACACAAGCGGCCGCTTCCTCCGGACCCTCTCCTACCAGCAGTGGCTTTTTTCTCTCTCCAGGAGACGGGCCGCCCCAGGGGATGCGAACTGGAGGGAAGATACAGGGGGACTCACAGTGGCGAGTCGGCGCGTGTGTGCTGGGGCGCGGCGCGAGGGACGGGAAAGGACCATTTCACGCAAGCTGGGACGAGCTAGACGCACCCGTGCGGCAGGGAGGAAGAGGTCGGGAGGGCCGGGAGCCTCGGAGCTGGCCGGGTCCGTGTCCCTGGACGGGCGCCGAGCGGGCCAGCAGCAGGTGAAAGGAGTCTGCGCGGAGCGGGTCACGCCGACCTCCTCCCCGAGGGCCGTGATTCGCAGGGAGATTGTTTTCCTCTAAGTGGAGTACTCGCCGAGGACAAAGCACCAAACCCGCACTCGGTCTCCAGTCTGACCGCCGTCACCCAGACACCACCGGCCACACGTGGCCTCTCATCTGACCTTTGCTGCTGCACCCCCCCCCCCAAACGCACACACCCCGTTCCAACAGAGAAACATCTTTACAAATCTCAGCACTTGACCACAACCCCAGATTCTTAGCTTTGGGAAGGAACCCATCCAATCCGGCCGAAGCTTCTCAGTAGCTGAGGACAGAGAACAGTGTCAGAAAGAGAAGCCTCCAGCCCTCTGGGGGAGTGACGAGAAGGCATGTCAGGCCGCGTTCAACCCTGTGTCACGGAGCGCCGGGGACGTTTTCTGCAAGAACGCCCCGCGTTTTCGTTTGTGAGGCCTCGCGCACCCCCATTCCCCTACGTCTTTGTGGTCGAGCGTGTGGCTGCGATGAGCCTCCGGGGTCTTTTTGAAGTCGCAGGAGCCACAGGAGGAATCGAGGCCGGAGCGAAGAAAGGAGGCTTCGCGGCCCGACGGGCGAGGACTCCGCTTGCGGTCGGAAGGTCGAGGCCATCCTTCGGCGCCTCCGGCCGGCTGTGAGCCGGGCGACCTGCCCATGCTGCGCACCTCGGCTCGGCGACGGTTTACCGAGCACATCTGATAGGTGCCCGTCGCCATTCTGAAACACTCAGGACGGACGACCAGTCAGCCGGGAGACGGGGAACATCACACCGCGTCTCGGAACCTCTGACTCTTCATCTGAAAACTGGAAATCAAGGTGTTGCATTCTCCGAGGAGCCAGAATCAAGATGAACTCTAAGGATGTGGGAGATAATAATAATGAGGGTAGATAACGGGAAAGAATTCTGTGCCAAGCACTGTGCTAACTGCTTTATTAATTCTACCTTATTTACTTCTAAAAACCACCATATGGGAGCAAAAAAACGACCTGAGAAGCTCTCCGAAAGCCCCCTCCTTCCCAGCAGACGTGCCCACACTCGGCTTCCTGGCCAGCTTCTCCCGGGCGCGGCCCCGGCACCCCACGCTTAGCGTGAGGGCCTCACGCCTCGTTTGCCGCCCGCCTGGGTGTTCCCGAGATGGGCCGAGGGTCCCCACGTGCCCACGCCGGAAGCCCGGGGCTAAGCAACGCCCCACGGAGAAGACGTTTACCAACGAGGGAGGGAGCGGAAAGGTGTGTTCTCCTTCCTTCCTCCCCCGAAGGGCGTTCCGAGAAGCGGGCGCTGCTGCAGCTTCCGGAAAGAGGGACCCGCGAGGCTCGGTAAGTGGCCGTGCTGAGTGAAAACGGCGGTTCGTTTGAAATCCCGCCCGCGCGTTGCCTCCCTCCCGGGGCGGCCGGTTCGCTAAGTAGCGATGCGGTGTCAGAGCCCTGAGCATCCTCTTGGAAAGACGAGGTTAGACAGAGACGCGAAAGCACACCTAAAGGGCCCCGGGGACATCCAGAAGGCGATTCCTTCTTACTGGGGACATCAGAAGGGCTTCACGGAGAAGGGCCAGACGCTGAGCGCAGAACTGACGGAGGGTGCCCAGACCCCCTTTGTGTCCCCCAGGAAGCGACTGGGGGCCGGTCAGCTGAGAGAGAGAGCTGACCTCGCAGCTCCAGAGACGGAG